>NC_054827.1:147734869-150668619 GCF_018345385.1 Vulpes lagopus | reverse complement strand
ACATGACCAGGCTTTATCTACACAGTCAATTGGGAGAATTAAAAGGTCAGTCATTGAATAGGAAAGATTTCCCTTTTAGTGGCCTGTCTAGCAAGCAGATTATCCTCATGAATGAGCAAGAATGAGAAGGATTGTTTGTGAGGACCTAGACCCAATCAATGGAGACTCTGAGGGGAAGAGAGAGCTGAATGAGAAGATAGGGTGTTGTTATAATGACATTTAGGCTCTTCGTCTTCAGCTCCTCCCTCTAGACTCATCTTCCACTACTCACTACCACACAGTTAGTGTGGAAGCGAGATGGGACTCCCTTATTTTCCTCCTCGCATCTGCTGGATCTAACCTGCTGGTCACTGCTTCTGGGATTCTCTTCTTGCCCCTCCTCCTGGATAATGCCTACTCTTTATTCCAGGCTCAGATCGTGTGCCACCGTGTCTTGTGACGTTCTCCTGACTCCGTGCTTGACCCACGGTGGGCATCAGTGACATAGATGGTTAGCACGGCCCCCCAAATGTGCATATCAAGGAACTGTCTTTGCAAAGCAGTTTCCCAGGCAGGGGCTTCATTTTCCAGATTCCTGTAGGTGTAAGCCTTTAGCTAGCTTTGGCTTTGGCCTGCGGGCAGAAATGTTAACGCATCATTTTCAAGGTAAGATATTTAGGAAGTGGTCCGTGTCCTCTTCCGGCTTGCTTTCCACATCCCCCCACCGCTGAACACAGAGACAGAAAGACTCTAGAGGGCGACTGAGGAGGAGGTGGATGCCTAGCACGCGGAAGAAAACCACCTCTGTGCCATACGGAAACACGTGCGTTCAAGCAATTGAAATTTGGAATCCATTAATTTTGCCAATGAAGATTTTCCTTATAATGAACCACCCAAGAAATAGTTTCATATATTGACTCTGTGGCAGAAAACTTGCGTTTTAAAGCTTGAATTAATGGTGGCATGATATCATCACGGTTTGCACATCTGTTTTTGGAGTAGACTTGGGGAAAATGTGACCTTTTGTAGCTCTGCTGCCTTGCAAACTGGTCACAGTGTAACAGGAAAAAAAATAAAATAAGATGAATGAATGATAATCTCAAAACTACCCTTTCATGAGCACCTTCTCTGCCCAGTAATATATGTCATTTGTCTCTTTTAATCGGCAACATCTGTGTAATGAGTATTAATTCCTGTGTTTTCCAGAAGATCATAATCATTTATTCATTCAACCAGTATATGTTGATTCCTGATTCTGTACTGTAGATTTTGCAAGGAACTAGAGACAAAACTGTGAAAACGGAGACTTGTTTTTTTGTTCTTTCAAAGCTTATAATTAGTATAGTATATTCATTTCCAAATTTTATCTTCAGTGTCACTGGAGGAGCTTTTTAAAAATTTAAATTGCTACTAATCTTTAAGTCCAGAGTGACACGGACACGTAGCAAACCAGTTCTGGCATCTTCACCAGATTTTTCTACCCCTAAACCAGAGTCCTTTCTGATTGCAATAGATATCTTCATCCCATGAACAGTATGGATAGTGAGATCAGTGGATGTGGCTTTCTGGCTGTCATAATTTGGTTGCTTATTAAGAGAAAACACAAGATGAGATTACCTTTCCATCCACTGAGATCTGGCAAGGAGTTGAATCACAATTGGGCTGGCTGCTTGGCTACTTTGGAAGAACAACCAGATGTCCTTCCCCACTGACCTAGCCCTCTCTCCACGGTCACTGTTGGACACAACTGATATTCACAAGTGGTCCTAGAACTGGCTGAGTAACCAGAAAAAGAGGTTAAGTAATTTCTCCCAGGGCAGAGCAGGGATTCAAACCCTGGACTCTTTGGTTCTAATCCATCCTACACTGATTCCCCCCTAAACTGTCCTTATTTATTATTTAAAAAATGAGCATTTTTATTCTTCAGAATGTATTAAGACTTCGTGACAAAGAATAGTCTGAAAAACACAATCGCTTTATATTTACGTTTTAGAAAAGAATTAGCTTTCTCAGTCTAATATCAAGAACACTAACCTATCGGATGTCTTATGAATAGAGAGAGACTTCCAGTCAGTGTGACAAAATATACTAAAGGGGAGTCATTGTATTAGTTTACTAGAGTGGCCATAACTGAATACCACGGACTGGGTGGCTTAAACAATAAAATTGTATTTTCTCACAGTCCTGGAGGCTGGATGTCTGAGACTGAGATGCTGGCAGGTGTGCTCTCTTCCGAGACCTGAACTCTTCTTGGCTTGCACATGGCCCCTTCCTCACCATGTCCTCAAATGGTCTTTTCCTGTTTGTGTATCACTGATGTCTTTTTGTACATTCAAATTTCCTCTTTTTATAAAAGCCCAGGTCGTATCAGAGTAAGTCCACTGCAAAGGCCTCGTTATAACTTAATCACCCCTTCAAAGGCCGTATCTCCAAATATAGTCACGTTCTGAGGTACTAGGACTTAGTGTCCCACATATAAATTTGGGGGGCTGCAGGTCATCCCATAGCAGGTGCTAACGGAATAGTATTGAATAACATCAATAAAGATGTCAGAAATAGGCGGCCAAGTACATGTGGCACCTTTTTCTGAAAAACAAAACCAAAAGCAAAGAACAAACAAACAAAAAAGCACACCACATTCAGGTAAAAAGAAATACCAGACTTTATTTGGTTTCCTCGCATAAAAATATATTATATCCATGATGATGCCATAACATCATTATACTTTTAATAAATCGTGTTTTTCTTCTGCTAGGGACTCCAAAATACCTGAAATCATTGCTGTATATTGATGTATTGAAATGAATCCTCAGTGCATTTGTCTTGGTGTCTGGTGAACCAGTTTATTACCCGAATTCTAATTGTATTCTCCCCAGGTAAGTGAACTTTTGCAGATGGCCTTCATGTCTACCAAATAATGACAGTATGATACCCGATTTCTTCCTTGCCTTAGTGCAAACTCATGATGTTATCCTTATGCTCATGTAACAATTTTACTTTTGCTTGGAGTCTGAAATTCAATTGCTTGACAGTTAAAATTCACAGTACAAGGTCAATCATTATGGGTGATACTAGCTTGTAGCTAAGCCTTCTCCTTGTCTTTGTTTGCATGTCAGCTGGATTTCTCTGTGAGCGTAAATCCCATCAATACCCATCCAAGGAAACTAGCTTGAAGAATAATTGAGAGTGCATTTGGGCAATGATCAAACAAAGCTTTTTGTATTTTCGGAATAAATTTCAGGGAATGCATAGCAAATATCCCATTTCAGCAGCTAAATGCAAATGTTTATACAGTAGGGTAGACTACAAACATAGACTCTTCTATCAGATATTGGTGAAGATGCCTCCAGTAGCTGCCATTCCCCGGGAGAAGCATATAGTGTAGTTGTTATGAGCACAGGTAGCTCAGTGGTTTCCTTCACAATCCTGCTTCGCTATCTCCTACCTTGGGGCAGACGGAGGGGGGTTGTCTTTTGACACCTTTCTTAACCTTTTTGTGACTCAGTTATCCTCCTGTTGAATGCAAATGATGAAAATCATCCCTGATCATTATAGATTTAAATATGACAATGGACGTAAATGGATGTAAATAGGACAATGGATGGTGTATATTGACCTCTCAGTAACTGTTAGTAAATATTATCCAATAGTAGTTACAAAAATGCATTTTTCTTTTTTTTTAAGATATTATTTATTTATTCCTGAGAGACACACAGAAAGAGAGGCAGAGACATAGGTAGAGGGAGAAGCAGGCTCCCTGCAGGGAGCCCAATGTGGGACTCAATCCTGGGACCCCAGGATCACAACCTGAGCCAAAGGCAGATGCTCAACCACTGAGCCACCCAGGTGTCCCTAAAAATGTATTTTTTCTAAGGGAACTAAAATGCATCCGTGAAGGGGCACTTGGGTGGCTCCAGTTTGTTGTGCATCTGCCCTTGGCTTGGATAGTGGTCTCAGGGTCCTGGGATCGAGCCCTTCATTGGGCTACCTGCTCAGTGCGGAGCCTGCTTCTCCTTCTTTGGCAGTTGCTCCTCCAGCTTGTGCTCTCTGGTTCTATCTCTCTGTCAGATAAATAAATAAAATCTTAAATAAAATAAAATAAAATAAAATAAAATAAAATAATAAATCGATGAGGTTGAGCAATATGGGGGACCCTTGCTATTGAACACTAAGTTCCGAATTTTCCTGAGTCCTATTATCGGAGTCCTGAGTCCTTGTATCTGAGTCCTTGAATCATGTGCTATTACCATGAAAGGAAGTTTCCCACGTGTAATGCACAACACTTGAGCCTCCGCAGCACAACAAAGCAGGGGGATACACTTCCCTACAGATTCCATTCCTTTAGTAATTCTGATTTCAAAATGATCAGGAACCATGTTTCCATTGATCATTTTCATCAGCTTACAAGAAAAATTATTTGGCCTATTTTCTCTTTGCTCTCTTTTCCTTTGCCAACCTCATGTATAGCTAATTGAACAGGAAAAAAGAAACTTAGTTCCTGTTATTCACAAGTGGCTTATAGGTTTGCTCAATACCATCCATAACATCTGAACAGTGTCTTAGTAAGATGTGCTTTTGACTTTAAAAAATGGTGCCCATCTAATTTAAAAAATAATAATAATAAAAGAAAGAAACAGAGACACAGAAAATGCAAGAGGAGGAGGAGGAAAAGAAGAAAAGAAAAAGAAGAGAGAAGAGAATAGGAAGAGGAGGGAAGGACAGAGGGAAGAGGTGAAGGAGGAAGAACAGCAGTAAGAAAGACAAAGACAAATAGAAGGGAGAAGAGAAACAAGAAAATAAAAGCCCACGTCTTATATTTGGAAGTTGGGTGTAAAAACCCCCTTTCCTCTCATCTGAAACTTTTATTTCGGTAAAAGTCAATCATCATCTTCCTCAGGAAACAGGAAGCTTTATTATTTTAAAAATGCTGATGTAGGTAGGGAAGATTCCGTTCAATTACGTTCTACAGATAATTCATGAAGCTTGTGTGTATTTAATTTCCTGTGGGCTATAAAGAAAAATGTGTTTTTCTGTGGTGCAAAATTCAATAACATCGAGTGAATTTTGAGTCACGTGGAGGTTCAAATCGCAGCTTCAACATATGTGACCCTCCCTGGGGAAAGCGACTCGCTCTTTTCGTACATAATGCAGGTAAAGTTTCCTATTTAACTCGTTTTGAAGAAAAACCCAGCAGTGCGTATGAAGTACAGAGAAGGCCAGACACACCGCAGCTTTATAATGTATTTTAGTTTTTTGCCTGTCTGCCTGCCTGCCTTCAAGAAACTTGGGTTTTCTTTGACACGATACCGCCTGAGCATGTGCTTTGCTGAATCAGCTACCAGGCCCTATGTGGTTAGAGAGCAACAGGCGTCGCTCAGGTGGGAAGGTCCTCAGAGAACTTAGGGGAAGGACAAGGCTGGGGCCTCATGGACCAGAAGGGAGTGGGGTTGGTGGCCTGAAAAGAGGGGGCATCTTTGCAGAAAGGGAGACTGGAGTTTCAGCAGGACAGTGGAACTAGAGGTGGCTCAAGAGAAGTGAGGAAGGAGGGGCTCACGTTTCTTGAGCTTCCAAGGTTGAAAGTGTCCCCTACAGCCTCTTTGGAAGCACTGTTGGCTTGGATCATGACAAGGAGACGGCGCTTCCATGGACGTAGTGTCATCACCAAAGAGGAGCTTATAGAATGGTCCTATTGTTGACGGCTCTTAAGGAACCTTCCATCCCGGGACCAGCTCATTATGTCCTTGCTGCAGGGACACCTGAAAAGAGGGCAAAGGAAGCTACTTTTATTTTTCTCAAGACAATGCATGGTGTTTACAATCATGGATTGAGTGTTACTAGCAACATGCAGCCATGGCAGTGAGCATCTCACAAAATTTACCATTAACCACTAGATAGGCATTTGCAGTCACTTGTTAATTAAACAGAAAAAAGTCCCTAAAAGTATGTTTAAGCAACTTGATCAAGGATCCACAGTTTTAAGTAGAACGACCAAATCTTGAATCAAGATTCCTTTTTTCTCCCTCTCAGGATTACTAAAATCTAATTTATTTATTTATTTTTTTAAAAGAATTTATTTATTTATTTATTTATTTATTTATTTATTTATTTATTCATGAGAGACACAGAGAGAGCAAGAGAGAGGCAGAGACATAGGCAGAGGGAGAAGCAGGCTCCATGCAGGGAAGCCTGACGTGGGACTCGATCCCAGGTCTCCAGGATCATGCCCTGAGCTGAAGGCAGCACTAAACCGCTGAGCCATCCGGGCTGCCCAAAATCTAATTTTTTTTTAAATTATCATATAGTAAATGGACTTTTTGGCATAGAATTGACTGTAAATTGTTAAACATGTGTAGATTTGTGTCACTACTGCTATCGTCAAGATTTAGAATAGTTCCATCGTCCCCCAAATTCCACGCATTCCACATCCTTACAGTCACCCCCTACTTCTACTCCTAACCCCTGTACAGAACCACACAGTATGTAAATGTTGGAGTCTGGCTTCTTTCACTAAGTATATGAGGCGTGGGTTGTTGCATGAGTCAGTGTTTTGTTCCTTTTTATTACTGAATACTAGTCCATGGCGTGGATATACCACTGTTTGTACATCACCCACCAAAGTGCAGGAATCCAGATTCATTTGGTAATTTCCTTCTTTTTTTTTTTTAAAAAAGATTTTATTTATTTATTCATGAGAGACACACACAGAGAGAGAGATAGGCAGAGGGAGAAGCAGGCTCCATGCAGGGAGCCCGACGTGGGACTCGATCCTGTGCCTCCAGGATCACACCCTGGGGGGAAGGCAGGCGCTAACCTCTGAGCCACCCAGGGATCCCTCATTTGGTCATTTCCCATCACCACACCAAGAGACTTCCATAAGCCCTTAGGAGATTTTTGCACACTGCTAATAATTCATAATTATTTGAATATGAATTCATAATTCATTTTTTCAGTCCTCGTTCCTGTGGTAGCACTCTCATTTTCCTCTTCTAATGGACATAAATATGCCGTCTAGTGGTTAGGAGTATATATTCTATAGTCGCACTTCTTAGGTTGAAATATGTGCTCTGAAAATAAATGAAATAATAAAATAAATTAAAATTTGCTCTGTACCTTGTATGCTGTGTGACATCGACAATTATTTAATCTTAATGGGCCTCAGTTTCTTTATCTGTAAAATAGGGGTAGCGATGCCTACCTTGGACGCGCACACACTGTTTGGAAAACTGCTTGCCACATAGTTGCTATCATAAAATGTCAGTTGTCTCCATAAATCTACCTTATAATGAAAATAATATCCCTCCCCAAATTCCAAAGCGCATTTTTATACATATGTGTTTAAGGGGATTAGTAAGTTTACATTGAATGTCCAATATCAAATAGTGATCTTGAGGCTGAAAAATTAGTGGCAAGTACTGAATTTTACGCTTTTAGGGTAGATAGAGTAAAAGAAAATTAACTCCCCTTGTGTCTATTGGAGAACTGCTGTGAACACCGGCAGTGAGAAGCAAATCAGGTTTTATATCATAAAGATGGAATTATGTTTCTAACTACAATCGAATTTCAAGCAGCAAGATAAATGTGTTGATCTGTGCTGCAGTTTGACAAAATGGGATGGACTGTCTTCTACTTCCTGTGTTACCCCCATCCCTTCCCTTCTCAAGGGAGCATAGCAAAGAGACAAGATTATAAAAGCAAAGACAAAGCATCCTCCTTTTTCTCTGTTCCTTGTTCTTTAAAAAAAAAAAAAATGCTTTTTTGGCATTGATCCTTTTAAAAGTGTCTGTATTTGCTTTCTTCCTAATTCAGAAGGGCAAAGGTGGGCTTGGGGTTTTATGACTACAGAATATTAACTTTTGATATTTAGCCAAAGCTTATTTAAATCTATTTGGATCACTGATATATTGTAATTATACTGAAAATCTGTTAAGATATGGATTTTCCTTGAAAGTTCAGGTGCCTCTGGGTTACAAATAAAGCCACAACATTTAACCTGAACATTTTGGAATAAGACAGAAAATGGCAAGTTAACCCTCCTCCTGGAAATAAACAAAATCAAAACTATCTCCCATCTCATTGATGTAAAGAAAGAAAATAAATATACACAAAAAATTACAGACACATGCTTGAAACACAAAAATCATAATCCATGGTGGTTTTTTTTTACACAAAGGGATGGGTACATATGTTCCCTTCTAGAACATTTATTCAAAATTTTTAATGTACGTTCATACATTTCAATCCTCCATGCATCTGCCCCTGACTGTAGAACTCTTGACATCATCTTTGGTGTGTAGCCTCATAAACTGTGGTCATATTTTCTAAATAATATGACTCTGTCTTTGACATTGGTCGTCATCTTTGTCTCCTTTGACATGTTCTTTGATTTACACATTTTTCTCTTGTTTGCCATCCATTCTGAAATGACACTTAAGAAGGCCAGATTTACCTTATGAATGGATTCCAATAATAATCCTCCATTAATTCCTGCTTTTAATGTTTCCCGTTTGCTTATCCCACTTACTGTACCTAAAAAATTCAGAAATCACTCACTTATCACTTCTCTCCTCAAAAGCCTATTCCTTCCCTATGTTTTCCCCATCCGTAGCCATCCAGCAACATGTTTGATAGCAATTTCTACCTCTCTGTTGTTCTGGTGAAACATTGTAACATAATCTTCCTTAATTCTTTTTTATTTTATTTTTATTTTTTTAATTTTTTAATTTTTAATTTTTTAATTTTTTTAATCTTCCTTAATTCTTGATCTTTCCTACCATCCATTTGCACATCCATCAGTCAATGGTCTATTTTTTTAAAAAACATTTTATTTGTTTGAGAGAGAGAGCATGAGAAAGAGCATGAGCGAGGGCAGGGCAGAGGGAGAGGCAGGCTGCCATCTGCGCAGGGAGTGACACAGGGCTCCATCCCAGGACCTGGGATCATGACCTGAGCTGAAGGCAGACACTTCATTGACTGAGCCCCGCAGGCGCCCTCATATTTCTAGATCCATTTTGCTGTACAGCAGTTGTACTGAGATTCTAAACCATTCTCACTCCTCTGCTGCTATGTTCTTATGGACTAAGAAATAGGCTGTGTGTGCTTCATTTTTTGTGTATAGCTGCATAGGTTTTATTTTTTATTTTTTTTTATTTTGCAAATTACTCCAAAGCTCTTGTGATTTAAAACAAGATTTTATTTTTCTCCATCATGCTCTGCATTGAGGGGCCACCACTGAGTGGTTCTTTGCTTGAGGTCTTTCATGCATTTACAATCAGATGATACATGAGACTAGATGCCCAAGGTGGCTTGCCCACTCGGCGGGCAGCTGAGACTGCTGTTTAGGAGAGCTCAGCTGGACTTGTCAGCTGGACCATCTGCATACGGACTTCCCGTGTAGCTTGGGTTTCTCACAGCACGGCAGCTAGGTTCTCACTGGAGCTTCTCACAAGGATCCTTCAAGAGAATTAGTTTGAGGATGTTTATAAAGTCCTTATACCACTTCCATCTCTTTTTATTCCTCATGTAAGTCATAAGCACACCCCAGGTTCAAGAGGAGGGGAGTGAATGAGCTTTCACTTATCACCGTGGAGGAGCAGCGTGTGTCTCATACGAGGAGGGGGGGAACCGATGAAGATCACCCTTCCCTTTTCTCTTTGTTTCTTTCTTTGCCCCCGCTTCACTATTATTTCTGAATCATCAAGAGTAGTCCCTTCTAAATATAAATTAAAAAATATGTATAAATCAGATTATATTAGTTCTCTGCTCAAAACCTGGCAATGGCTCCCCATTTCACTTAGCGTAAAAGCCATCTTTTAAAATATAGATTCTATGCCCAGGATAGAGCCCAATGTGGGACTTGAATTCATGACCCTGAGATCAAGACCTGAGCTGAGATCGAGAATAAGATGTTTCACCAACTGAGCCACCCAAGTGTCCCCAAACCCAAAATTCTTTTTTTTTTAAAGATTTTATTTATTTATTCATAAGAGACACACACGGAGAGAGAGGCAGAGACCTAGGCAGAGGGAGAAGCAGGCTCCCTGCTGGGACCCGATATGGGACTCGATCCCGGGACCCTGAGGTCATGACGTGAGCTGAAGGCAGATGCTCAACCGTTTAGACACCCAGGTGTCCCCCAAAACCCAAAAGTCTTAACACGACCTGCAACACTAAACAATTTGACATCCTGTTATCTCTCTAAACTAACTCTCTGCAACCATTTCTACTGCTCCTCTGCTTCAGATGCGCTGGTTTCCTTACAGTTTTTCTTACACAGTCCCAGCATTTTCCCTCCCAGGGCAGACACACTGGCTGTTCTTCACTCACCTTCCTCACTTGTTGCCTATGTTTCAGAGTCAGGTTCTCAATGAGGTCTCACCGGAGTATCTGATTTAGAGGTACCCCCTCACGCCAGGTTAGGGCTCCCCAGTCTAAGGTAAGTAGTTCCATTCATTTCTGTTGATAAGGATTTTGATTTGTTAAAACAGTCTGGTGCACCCTTGCTCCTCTAAACTACATTGGAGCTGACTTTTGGAGAGCAACAGTTTTGGTATAGGTGTTGGAGAACAGCTACTTCTCTGTAGGTGTATAGACCTGAAACGTATCCTCAAGCATCTGTACCTGTCCTAGGAAGTTCTCTCAGTGAGGTGCTGCAGCACCGCCCACCCGAAGAGGCTTGGCTCTT
Source organism: Vulpes lagopus (assembly GCF_018345385.1). NCBI lineage: Eukaryota > Metazoa > Chordata > Mammalia > Carnivora > Canidae > Vulpes > Vulpes lagopus. The sequence goes on along the minus strand of NC_054827.1, from coordinate 150,657,959 downwards.
CTAGAATAACCTATTACATGGTAGTCGGATGCTTGCTCTCTCCCATTGACTTCACCTTTCTCTTCCTACCGCCCAAAATACCCTCCACCCTATTCAGCACGTTACTCATTTTCAAAGCTCAGCTTCTATCCCTGCTTCACCTACATATATATCCATGCTCCAAACTCTTGGAAATTAGTTTTGTGAGAATATCTTTTAATTCATTGTTTTTTTTTTTAAGCGTGGCCCCTCGTGCTTTCTGAAGCTCTTTCAAGAAGCCTTTGCATCAAAACACTTTCCAAAATAAAACTGAACACCTATTTGCCTTTTTTTCACACTCTTGTTCTGCAGAAAGGCCGCATTAAACCTCTACCTGTTGATAAATTAGGTTCTGCAGTACAGCTCCGAGTATCATAGCCTGTGGTTTCCAAATAGGATAGAAAAAAAAAAAAAAGGATAAGAGAGCATACCCATGTTTTCGAAATAGAGTGAGCAAAAGAATAAAGAAAAAAAAGAGTGTAATTGCAAAATTGGGTTATAAAAGAATAATTGCAAAGTCAGGTAAAAAAGATCTAGTGTGAAACTCTGAGAAACGGACTACTAACATGTTTGTTCCAGTCAAAGGAATTCCAGCCCTAATTATTAGCACCTAATCATGATACCTCAATCTTTGGGTGTGTTTCCTGATTGGCCCATTGTCAATGATATATGAGGTGTTAGACTGAGAACAAAGTTAAGACAAGGTGTCAACTACCACATCTGGAATAGATTGAACCTTCCTTCCAGCCCTATTGTTAACACCCTCTTAACACCTTTCCTTTTATACTGCCTAGGCCGGGGAAGGGTAAATTGGTGGATAGCTAAGACAGTACAGCTGGAAGTACTTGTCTACTGTATACATAACCTTCTTCGTGGGAAGAATTATCCTATGAATACACTCTAATTGGGTCAACTTGGACAGTTTCATCTGCTTAACTGACAGCACACTTGCCTTTGGTACACACGTCCCCAAATAATTCAAGGAAACGATTGATTCAAATAAAATACATTGATTGGGTTACTATTTTATAGTCATATCGAGAGGTCCTGTAATAACCACATCTACTGAGAGATTAAACATGAACAGGACCTAGACTTTGAATGGCTTTCCCAGAGAGGATAATGGGATTAGCCTGAGTAAACCCGTATTTTCATTTAAAGTTCTCTTTGTAAATGGAGGGCTCCAATTTGCAAGGCAGTTTCAGGAGGCTGGGAGGGAGCCTGAATCTGAAATCAGAGGGAAACTCCACTCACACCACGGATGTACCGAAGCCCCGAGCTGCCCTGGTCCAGGGATATAGCAACGTAACCTCAAGGGACTATAAACCCAGCCTTATTTTGAGGGGTACCAAGAGCCAGCGGACATAAGTTCAAGTCCAAGTCTTGACACTTACCAGGCGAAAGTGTCCCTCCACTTCTGTAGGTGCCATTTTTTTCCAACTGCAAAATGAGGAGGACTCTAAGCTCCTCTGCAGATCTGCAAATCCTACAGCTTTCAGTAAAGCTCACAGATGTGGGGGAAACGCCAGCTGCAGGCGCCCGTCCTCTGAAGTACATCAGTCGGTGGCAAGGGGCTCCTTTTGAGCAAAGTTGTCACTCTGATTTCTGACTGTCTCCCAGGCCCTGTCTCTGCAGTCACTCCAAGGACGGACCCACTCAACTGTGCAATATAAACCTAAGAGGAGTGACAGGCACCGGAGGTCTGGGCCACCGGCACGTGTGCTTGCAGGGCAGCGCTGTAAGACGCAGCCCTTGGAGCCGCCGGGGCAGCAGACGGAGTCAGAGGCAGATGCATCTGCAAAGGCAAAAATAGGGCTGGCTGGCACTTTTATGGGAGTTCCTGGAGGGAAGACGGGAACTCAGTGCTGTAAAATGATGGCAGGATGGATGCCTGAAGGAGGGTATGTTCTTTAGGTACTTTTGGGCTCAACACAGGACACTCATATTTCAAAATAAGTGGGAAATAATTGGCGTTGACTCCCCTTCTCGTTCAACAGCATCCGAGTAATCAAATTCTCCATTTAGATGTAACCCGACGCCACAGAAGCTTTACTGCAGCGTGGCCTTCCTCTAAATGTTTGTGTGCAGTATGTGGCTGATATTTTAAATCAGAACCACATTCATTTGTGTACCCTAAACACCCTCTGGTCTCATTAAGAATGAAAAGTTCTTCTGTCTAAGAGCTCCTGAGGTTGTCGAATTTCGCAAACTCACCGTTACCGTTTCCTGGGTTTTATTTTACTACTTGGTCAACAGGAACTGTTGGTTGCGTTTGGAGATTTCAGGTCTTGTTTGTCCAGTTGAAAAGTTGGCACTGAATTCTAAGCTAGATTTGTCACATGGGCTTTAAGAGGAGATTCCGGGTGAAATGAAATACTCTGCTAAGATAATAATACTCTCATGCTCTCCACTTATTAAGTTGTCAAGTGTGGTGACAGTCTTTATTAGTGTTTGCTCTTTTTACTCTTCTTTTTTAACAGTCAGCAATAAAAGTTTCCTCCTACCCTCAAAACACACGTATAAGTTGATCATTATTTCTCTTTCTGATGGGAGGGATTTGTTTCGCTGAGACACATCCAAAGCATTTTTCCAAAATACGTATACAAGTCATCCGAAAAGCCCTTATCTCTGTGCGATGGTGTAAATTGGCTGACGGCTTTCCTTATAATTATCTGTATTTTTCTAAACAACTTTCTCTTAATAGACATGATTTCCTAGAGAAGTGTCCCCAGAAACTGTACACACATATGCACATCCATTGCTGCAAAATTCTCCAAATAGTCATGGATGATGCTAAGATAGTTGGGCTTTTTTTTTTTTCTTTGAGATTTATTTATTTGTTTTTAGAGAGTGTGCACAGGTGAGCAGGGGTGGAGGAAGGACACGGGGAGGGGGAGAGAGTGAATCTTAAGCAGGCTCCACACTCAGCACAGAGCCTGATGCAGGGCTTGACCTCATGACCCTGAGATCATGGCCTGAGCTGAAATCAAGAGTCGATGCCTAACCTACTGAGCCACACTCCTGGTGCCCCAGTAAGATAGTTCAGATACTTGGCAGAGATCTACACACAAAGCTGGAAGTGGATGGCAGCTCATGGGATGCAGAGGTGACGGCAGTGGCAGCCGACAGCAGCGCTGAGGATGTTTTCTAGATGCCCATCATTAGGAACATTATACCCCCTTCCTTTGCCTTCCGACTCTTAGCAGGTTAATGGCAGCGCCTCCACAGGGGAGCATGCGCCTGCCATCTCGACAGTTGGGAGGGTTAACATGACGCCTAAGGGAAGCTGCACTGGAGAACCAAGCAATAAAGAGCCTGGAGCCCAGGAATGAGAAACAATTAGAGATCACTTCATTAATGCTTAATGATGTGGAACAGGCACACAGCAGAGCTGGTTGTGTGCTCCGTCTTGGCCAGTGATGCTCACACAATGCCGGCCTGGTGCTATAAATACCCCTGCTCTATAGGCTGTGGATCAGAGAAGGCAGGAGGCGGAATTATCTGGAGAATCTTGATATGGCAGATGGGAGGGAAGCCAGAAAATGACCAGTGTGGGTCCCACTGCCAGCTGCGGTCCAGGTTGGGGAAATGTTTTATACTCTTCCTACTTGGTTCCCTAAGCCTAATTCCTAATAGGAATGGTTAAATCCCACGGAGAATTTCTGTTCCTAATAATGCATTAAGCATCTCGGTTGGAAGGTCCCATAAAGCCTTTCCCCTGCTTTTTCCCTCTATCATTCTGCAGTGGAAAAGGATTAAAAAATATGCCACAGGTGCAAGTTGCAGCTGTTGAGGGTAAACTCTGTTCTACTATATTAATTCGTATCCCACCAGGGGAATTGGAGAATAGTTTAGTTCCCATAAAAAAGGAAAAAAAAAATGTTGTCTTCATCAAAGAAGAAAGAAGTTTCTTACCCAGAGTATAACATTGTTTCTGGCCAAAAGGGATTTTATAAATGCAATTTCCTAACCCGGTCAAACAACAGCACACGCAAAGTGGGAATTCTTTGGTTTAAAATTATCTAAGTTCTCCGTGTGTGTGTGTGTGTGTGTGTGTGTGTGTGTGTGTGTACACATATACGTCCACAGCATGTTACACATGTACGGGATACTGATACGTGCAGAACCCCAAGAAGCCACATTTTAGTAAGTAAATGTTTACGTGAAATAAGCCACACCTGTACAATCAGAATCCTTTATTGTGTGTAATTACCGGGGGCAAAGTCAATGACAACATACAAATTATAATTACATGTTTTACTTCAAAAAGTAAATCGCAATCAGGAACAAGACAGGGATGTCCACTCTCACCACTGCTGTTCAACATAGTTCTGGAAGTCCTCGCCTCAGCAATCAGACAACAAAAAGACATTAAAGGCATTCAAATTGGCAAAGAAGAAGTCAAACTCTCCCTCTTCGCCGATGACATGATACTCTACATAGAAAACCCAAAAGCCTCCACCCCAAGATTGCTAGAACTCATACAGCAATTCGGTAGCGTGGCAGGATACAAAATCAATGCCCAGAAGTCAGTGGCATTTCTATACACTAACAATGAGACTGAAGAAAGAGAAATTAAGGAGTCAGTCCCATTTACAATTGCACCCAAAAGCATAAGATACCTAGGAATAAACCTAGCCAAAGAGGTAAAGGATCTATACCCTAAAAACTACAGAACACTCCTGAAAGAAATTGAGGAAGACACAAAGAGATGGAAAAATATTCCATGCTCATGGATTGGCAGAATTAATATTGTGAAAATGTCAATGTTACCCAGGGCAATGTACACATTTAATGCAATCCCTATCAAAATACCATGGACTTTCTTCACAGAGTTGGAACAAATTATTTTAAGATTTGTGTGGAATCAGAAAAGACCCCGAATAGCCAGGGGAATTTTAAAAAAGAAAACCATAGCTGGGGGCATCACAATGCCAGATTTCAGGTTGTACTACAAAGCTGTGGTCATCAAGACAGTGTGGTACTGGCACAAAAACAGACACATAGATCAATGGAACAGAATAGAGAATCCAGAAGTGGACCCTGAACTTTATGGTCAACTAATATTCGACAAAGGAGGAAAGACTATCCACTGGAAGAAAGACAGTCTCTTCAATAAATGGTGCTGGGAAAATTGGACATCCACATGCAGAAGAATGAAACTAGACCACTCTCTAGGGGGGTGGGGGTTAATGGGTGACGGGCACTGAGGGGGGCACTTGACGGGATGAGCACTGGGTGTTATTCTGTATGTTGGCAAATTGAACACCAATAAAAAATAAATTTATTATAAAAAATAATAATTTTGAAAAGAATAAAGTGCATCACAAGCTTCTCTTTTGCCCACCATTGTGTTTCCGAAAAAAAAAAAAAAACAAAAAACAAAAAGTAAATCGCATATCCTTGCCATAAAAATATAGCTTCAACTTCCTTATTTCCTACGACCTCATCGATAGCTGTGCACGTTTAGTACTTCTATTTCAAACCATGGCCCCTGATGTTCAAGCTTTTGACAGTTATATGAAGATTCACATATGCTTAGTTGGTAGGGAAGGAGGGAAGGGAGGGAAGGAGGGAGGGAGGGAAGGGAAAGAGAGACCTGGAAGTAAAAGGGGAAGGAAATGTTGGAATGTTCTCCCTCCCTGACTCACTGGCTCAAGGGTGATTTTTCATTTCCAGAAACCTCAGATTTTTCCAAAAAATGATTCTTGATCTGCTTATCTTCTAGAATAGTCAAAATAATTCAAGAAAATAATGACAAAAGATCTATTATAATCTTTAAAGAAGGATATGATCATATTATGCCCTTTGTAACCCAGATCATCCGTGTCCTTTGATATTTTCATAAGATCTTCTTGACTCCCCTATCATGTTTCATAAGAAATCCATTGCCTTGGGGCGCCTGGGTGGCTCAGTCAGGTAAGCACGCAACTCCTGATTTTGACTCAAGTCATGATCTCAGGGTCATGGGATCAAGCCCTAGGTGGGGCTCCACACTGGGCATGGAGCCTGCTTATGATTCTCTCTCTCTCTCTCCCTCTGCCGTACCCCTCACTGCACTCTGCTAAGTAAATAAATAAACTTTTTTTTTTTTTTTTTAGTAAATCCATTGCCTTTCCAAGATGTAATGTCTACATTTTTAAATCACCCAAGTCTGAGTTCCTCATGCTTACACTAAACTTTACAACCTACTGGTGGCAGGTAACTTGTGGCCGTTCTCTTCCTTCTGATCTGACTCAGACTATATTTGAAATCCCTTGACATGTGTGAAGCACCAGTCACACAGGGCACAGTCGACACAGCACATACACATCCCTCGGCCTCCCCTGTGCCGGAGAATTCTCAGACTTCCTATTTCTTTGTCTACCTCCACCGGGTCATCTTCAATTACCTGTCCCCCCTCTTCTTTCTCATTCTCCCCCAACCACCCCTAATTTAATGTTAATTTTTTTAACAGAGCCTTGTATCTCTCACTGATTTCTTTTCTCATCTAAAGAAGAACATATGAGAAGATGAAGGGCATCTCAATTTTAGCACCCAATATGGCAATTAGAAAAAAAAGGATATGAATTCTAGAAAGAAATGGTAGCAGTCTATTTTGGAGAGAAAACAGTTTTAAAGTATTGTTTTATATAATGTTTTGATTACATATTTCTAAATCTAGAAATCACAAGTCTTTGGTGCTTATATCCTTATATTCCTTCCTCCCTCCCAACCCATGATGGATGTTTCTAAACAAACAAGACCTTCTGTGTGGATTCAGAAATCACACTAGAATTTTTGTCAGTAGAGGGCTTCTGACCAACCCTGGTAGACAGGATCTGACACAGCAGATTGTACCTCTTTTCCATTCATGCCATAGAATGTATGAACCAAGACAAGAATCAGAAGCATTAATTATTAATTATTTTAATAAGTATATACTCATATGTTGGGTGCATTGATGATTGCTCAGAATACGCAGACAATGGCTATCATACTCCAGTGAGGAGACACCCAGGCTAATCAATCAATGAAAGCACATGAATAGGTCATAGGACTAAAGTGTGGATGAACCTTCGTGAGAACATGCAAGAAGGGGTGCACAGTGTACAACTGAGCTTACAAGAAACATCACGAAGGAGGGATCACTTTAGATCTGCCTTGAGAAAAAGTAGAAGTTTAAAAGCTGAGTTAGTAAGAGGCCAGGAAAAGCATTCTAGGACGGAGAAATAAAATCAATAGTACTCATACACCCCTTACTTATACATATCTATATGAATGCAAGGGCAGGGACTTTAGAAAAGCATTTTACAAATCAAGTTTTGTCTTTTTTTTTTTTTTTTTTACTATTTAATATTTTAAATTAAATTAGATGGTAAGTATGCTCACACTATATTCTTCTGAGTGATAATGATTTTTCTGTATTGATTACTAATGTGTCTTTATTGTTAATTGGAGTGTTTGGCCTAAGGAGGGTGAATCGCAGTATCTGATTAACTGAATTGAGAAGAATGTGAAGAAAAGTCCATGAGAACCTAGGCCCCCACTCGCCCAATTCTTTCCCGCTCCGATGGGAATTTATTTTGGGTTCTGTGTGTATTCTCACAGTGCTTGTGGGCAGTCAAATGCGAGGTATAACACTTTTTTTTTTTTTTTTGGTCAACTTTATGAGTGTGTAACTGTCATACAGTAAATGACACATGTTTGACATGTACAATTTAATAACTTCTGACCTGTAAATACTCCCATGGAACCATCCTCAGAATCAGGAGAGCGAACATATCTATCACCTTTGAAAGCTTCCTTAAGCCCCTTTGTAATCTCTCTCCCATCGTTGCCACTCCCATCTCCATCCCCAGGCAACTGCTGCTCTGCTTTCACTATAGATTAGTTTGCATTTCCCACAATTTTCGATAAATGGAAATGCATAACATATACTCTGTTTTGTCTGACTTGTTTCACTCAGCACAATTATTTTCATCCATGGTGGTGCACATCTATTCCTTTTAATTGCTGAGTAGTGTTCTGTGGTAATGGAGACCCATTTAAGGGGCTTTAAGCAATTGGATGAAATTGTCATCTTAGATGCATTAAGTCCTAAATGAGCTGAGTCTAATTCTATCTCTAGGCTAGTTTCCTACAACTCTCTGCACTTCTTTATAGAAATATTGCAATATTTGTTGTTCCATGAGCTATTTTGGTTAAAGACCTTTTATCTTTCCATATAAGGAGATATATAATCATTATGGTTAGAAAAAAAAAAATCCCCCTGACAGGTCTTGTTAATGAATCCCTATTTACCACTGGGAGCTCAGCATTTGAGTATCTTTTAAAATGCCTCCTTATCGTGATAGGGGGCATTTACTTTCTCCTTTGTGTTCCTTCAGGATTGTACTATTGTTCTACGCACTCTTTCAGCATTGATCCTATTCTATACTGGGTTCCCAGGTGGCTCAGCAGTTGAGCATCTGCCTTTGTCTCAGGGGGTGATCCCAAGAGCCCTGGGATCAAGTCCCACATCAGGCTCCCCGCATGGAGCCTGCTTTGCCCTCTGACTGTGTCTCTGCCTCTCTTTCTGTGTCTCTCATGAATAAATAAATAAAATCTTTTAAAAAATCCTATTCTATACTAATTATTTGTTCCCATGTGTTTATCTCCTACTAGAATATATTTCTTAAGGTCCATATCATGTCTTGGTTATCATTTTATATCCAACATTTAGTAGAGTGTCAGAACCATAATTGGTATAAATATAATTTTGCTGAACTTGCATTGTGATCATAATGGGGTTGGAATGGAATAGAAATATTGGGACTGCCTCTTCTTAACCCTTGGAATTAGATGGAGAAGACAATAAAGATGACTTTTAGTGAGTGATATCAGGGTAATATCCAAACAAATGGTGGCACTCTTCAGGACCAGGATCTCCAGGACTCTCAGGATCAGAGGATAAAGGTGAAGCTTGGCCGTTCACAGGTGTCAGACCAATGTCCTCTGAAATTGTGACTATAAATACTGGAGGATTAAAGGGACTCAAATCTTGTGCTTAATTAAACATGAAGAGTTTCTTTTCTTTAGACAGTATCAGCTCAAACAAGATTATTTGGGCAAATAACATGGACTAAATACTACAGTTCTTTAAACAAAGATTTCACCACACATTTATCTAATTAACAGGATAAAGGCATAACTAATGGTTTTCAACTAGGGGATGGTTCTGTATTGCTAAGGAGCATTTAATGGTCAAGAGCATTTTTCTTGCCTGGAGGTGTTAACACTTTCTGGGGAAGAGGAATTACTGGTGTTGTATATAGTGAGTCAAGATAAATGCTTGGGACAGTCTCAGAAAAGAAGAATTTCCCTTCCCTAAATGTTAATAGCAGTTCCACTGTGAAACCCTGATACTAAACAATTGGGGGAAGGGGACTTAATTAGCACAAAATACTTACAAAGTATCTTCGTCCTAATTCTTTTCCATCCCCTGGTTCTATTTCCAATGAGTATCCCTTTCTGGGCTCCACATAAACCCCTATTGCAGAGGCTTGGGTACTGGACGCTTTGTCATCTCAATAATCTTCCTTTACATTCAGAAAGTTTTTAAACTCTCTGCATGCAAATTCAAAAATTTTAGTCTTGATAATGTAGTCTTCCTCATTTGTATTCCTTTTCTGAAGCTATTTTTACATTTCTTTATTTCAGAAATGTTAAGATGCTGGAATTACCCAAGTCTTCTAATTCTGTGAATATGCTGTCTAGAAATTTTTGTGGACAGTTTCCTTATAGGGCTGAATCAATGATAAAGGCCTTATAGAGCTCCAGAGATCCTGGAAAGAAAGAGAACTACTACATTTTCTTCACTTTAATGTGTATTTTAAATATATATTTTTCTCCTAGGACTTTATACTTACCCTTATGGAGTAATGTTTCTTCCTCTGCCAAAAAGAAATAATGATCATTCCATGTATATTTGTCAAAAACAGGTTGTGTCTGAGAATTAGAGGACTGCATTACATCAGGCCTGAGGGCTATGAGAACATTCCTTTTGACCTCATGACTTTGAATGTAGTACCTTGAATGTTCATGTTGATCTAAGAGCAGATACCATTGCATGTGGTGTTTGCAGAGACTTTGCCGTTAAATCATTTATGAGTGGAAACGCTATGTGAAAATTATGAGCATGCATTTTGTGGGCAGAGATAGGGTCTGATTTCCAGCTACAAGATTTACCAGTTGTGTGTCACCAAGCATCTGGTTTGCGAGTGTGTATGTGCTTGTGTATGTCTGTCCAGGGGTTGGCTAAGTAACTTTGATAACTATTTGTATTGTTTTATCCAGGTTCTGGCCACCCACCCTTCTTTTGCGAAGCAGACTTCTGTAAGCAGGTGGTTAGGCTGACTGACACCCTGGTGAGGTCCCAGCGCTGTGTCTTTCTGAGTTAGGGACAAACAGGGCTAGGCTGGGCTGGGTCAGGGGCCACAGAAGCAGGCTCACAAAAATCCCCAAAATGCTGAGATGTAAGGAAACCAGAGATAAAGGAGCAAGCCAGACAGACAACCCTGCCCTAGGTGTGGGTGGGGAGGGTGTCTTTTTATGGCAATCATCTGTGACCAACAAAGAATAACCAGACCCCACAGAAGAAGTAAACCATCAAAGATGTTATCAATAGTCCTTACTCAAAGGTGATGTCAATAGATAAAAGGATTTAGGTTCCCTGATTAGGCTCTCAATAAAAGACCAACCCTACAAGCCCTCGGTGGCAACCCTGTTGGGACCCCTCTCACTCCTGAGAGCTTTCTTTGTATCTTTACTTAATAAATTCTATCCCTTTACTCACGCTCCTGTGTCTGCGAGATTCATTCTCCGACTCTGTGAGACAAGAACCAAGCTCTTCTGTATCATTTCTGCTCTTCTTCTAGCTTTGGCTGTACCCATCCAGTTGGACGATCCATCTCCAAAGGGAACTCAGATAGATGTATCTAGTACAAGCAGTGGTGGCCATCTCCACTGCAATCGTCTAGGAGGCAGGGCTGGAAATGTCTCCCTTCCCCTTGGCATTTTTTCCCTTCCTTCTCTCCAAGCCAACACACTGGCTGTACAGGTGCAGACAGCTTTACATACTGTAGGTTTGGGCTACGGTGCTCAAACCAAACCAACCAAGAAACAATGAGGATTTTGTGTATAGTGGAGATGAAATTCAAGGAAACCTCCAGCTTAGACATGGATCCTGCTACTCTGGCTTTCCTTTCACTAGTCCTTGGATGGACTGGTTCCTTTTGGATGGATGCCAACATACAATTTGTGGTCCAAATCTGGCCTGAATAATTAAGAGCCTGAACAAAAGTTGGATTACTTATAACCTCCTTTTTAAGATTAGAAGAACTGCCATAAAAAGCTGAGATCCCAGCTTGTGCTGAGATATCAGGAGATCTGGCACCCAGGAACCTTGGTTTTGCTTGACAACAATCACCTGTAGCTTAGTCACGCTGTATTCTAGTCAGCCCACAACGCCCATCAGTGCCCACTGTTTTATGTCAGGGCTGCTACACTTACTTTCACCATCATCTATCTGTCTGCTCCTGTTGATAGAAGGCAACAGCGAATAGTCTAGACTCAAAACTGCATTTGGAAAGGAAGTGTGTCTTAATTAGCAAAGTAACTCAACTTTCCTTTATTCATTTTTAAGAGCAGTATTTCTCAAGGTGCAGTTCCAGCCCGTATCTGCATCCAAAATACCTAGAGAGCTTATTAAAATGCTATTTCCTGGGCCCCCTACCAGGCCTACTAAATCAAAATAACTGAGAAAAGGGCCCAGGAATCTGAATATTTAATACAGTCCAAAGAAAATTGTACACTCAAATTTAATGACTTCTATCATCCAAAGTCTTTTGAAAATTAACTCTTCTAGGCTGACATTGACTTTAATGGGAACTGTGTTATCATGGAAGGTCTCTTCCTACATTTCTGGGTTCTCTTTCTGGGGGAAAACCATTTCAAGGTCTTTTAGCAAAATTTTTATTTTAGGTGGTTTTCTTTGCATCATGATCATCATATCATTTTCATTATCAGCTTAATTTGGGTGTACTCTGAGTTGGCATTTGCGGTCCTTTAGAAGAATTTCTCATCCAGTCTGATCTTGATACAGTGCTGGTAGCACCAAGAACATAGGTGAGAACAATCTCAGCAGTCAAATGACGCCCCAACTATTCTTTTTAATTTGTGAATACTTCAATATGGTGGTTCTCAACTGGTGCAATTTTGTATCCCAGAAAACATTTGTTAATATCTGGAGGTATTTTTGATTGAGTTACATTAGTGAAGTGATATTATTGGCATCTGGTGGGTAGAAAGGCCAGGAATGCTATTAAACATCCTATAGGGATGCTGTTAAGCATCCTAGAATGCACAGGAAAACCCCAAGAGCAAAGAATTATCTAGCTCCAAATGTCAAAATTATTGAGCTTGAGAAATCCTGCTTAAGAATTTCCTTTCAAAGGGCATCTGGGTGGCTCAGTTGGTTAAGCATATGCATTCTGCTCAGTCATGATCCCAGGGTCCTGGGATGGAGCCCCACATATGGCCCCCTGCTCTGTGGGGAACCTGATTCTCTCTCTGCTGCTCCCCCTGCTTGTGCTCACTCTCTCTCTCTGTCAAATGAATAAATAATTAAAAAAATTCTTTTAAGATCGAAATATGCACTAGAAGCCTGGAGTATCCACTTTGGTTCATTGTGCCATTTCTGAGTGACAGAAATTATCCTGGACCCTGGGATACAGGAGCATAGGAACCTAAAGGAGTTTTTAGGACTGGACACAAATAGTCAATGGGCCTTTATTACATATGGTTTATAACCCAAACTCCTTACCTTTGGGGATCTCAATCATTAGAATACATTGGAACTGCCTGGCGGGTTGTTAAAAACACTGATTTCTGGGCCTCATACCTGGGGTTTCCAGTCCAGTAGGTCTGGAGCATTGCCATGAATCTGCATCTTTTACAAGTTCCCTGGAGGTGCTGATACTTCTGGTCCGGGATCAACACTTTGAATACTACTGACTGTTAGTCTCTTGGGTCGCAGTCTGTTCTCAGTAACGTCAATTATCACCAAACATCGATAGCAAAGGCGGGGGGAATTCCTCTTTGATTCCTGTTTACATCTTCCATTTATTGATTTATTGATTGATGCCTTAATTCTATTCTTTTGCTCAGAATGGCCTTCCTTGCCATGTTTCATAGCATCTCCTCTTAGGAAGATAGTGCCAAAACAAAACACAAACCAGTAAGCAACAGACAAACAAACAAACAAAAAATTCCTACCCTTCTCCTTAAACAGGCTTATTAACTGTTAATATAATAACCAATAGTATTTTTGACTTCATTTAGCTAGAGAGAAATTTGACATCCCACTTCCTAAAAAAATTAACTGAATACTATGAATTCCAATTTGCTAATGTTATGCCTTTCTTGCTTCCTTTTTCTTTTTTACTCATTATTTTCCCTAAACCCTGTTTTTTTGCACCTTATTACTTTTTAATTTTGTTTCAGAACATTTTTTATAAGCAATTTTAAATCTTTTGCAAAACAAGTCAAACCATCAATAATGAATAATACATCCTTCAGGGCCTGTTAAAATACTGCCACACACAAGAATTTCCCTGTCCTTACATCTTAAAATAATCTTAAAATAATGATGTTCTCTTCTGAATTTTCTTTATGCCCTTTGCATATCATGAATTTTTTTAAATGTTGTAATGTTTTGAGTTATGAAGTGTCCAATAGTTTAGTAGAAAATATGCAACATAAACATAAGGCAAGGCACATAGTAATAGAACCTATTACTATCAGGCCCATGGACCTACCTTCTAACTTAAGTCACCTACTACCACAAACGCTTCTAGGACCATCCTTAATGTGTGCCCTTGTCCATAAGCAAGGGCTTCTCTAGAGCTGATTTTAACTGTATAGGTGAATGAAACTGCCAGATTATAGGATATGTGTATGACCAATTTTGTGACATTTTCTGGATTGTTTTCCAAAGTGGTTGTACCACTTTCCATTTCTCTTAGCACCAGATGAGCTATTTCTTTAAAGGTTTGCCAATTCTTTGGTAGGGTCATATTTCTCAAATTTGGCCAATTTATCCAGAAGGTCTAAAATAGTTTTTCATCATGGACTTAATGTCTTAATTTGTCTCTCTGTGTTGGAAATTGGAGATTAATTTATCCTGATTTTATTTTATATTTTATTTTATTGCCTATCATGTTCTTAACTGTGAAATACTTGTTCTTGCCTGGCAAAATTTCCTTCTGGGCCATATGGCTTTTTCTGGTTGATTTTTTTTTTGGGGGGGAGGGGGAATTCTTTAGGTACTCCAGATATAAATCTGTGCAGTTATTATATTACAGATTTCTCAATATCTTTTGATGAACTGAAGTTCTTAATATTAACATATTTGAATTTACCAATATTTACTTTTATGCTGAACAAGTTTTATTCTTTTTAGGGAAATTTAATTATAAAGGTAGTCTTCTATATTTGTTAACAGTTTCAAAGTGTTTCTTTCTCATTTTAATCATGACACATTTAGATCTGCCATATGTTATATACGGTAGGGGTCTATCTGTGTTTATTTTTCTAAAGAGTAAACATATGTCAACATCATATATTTAGTGGGCTCTTCTTTTCTCTGTGGTCTTCAGTGTCATTTCACATATAACAAGTTTCCATATAGTGATTTTATTTCTGGAATCTGTTTTATACCAATTTGTACAGAGATGACCAATTTGTTCATCTCTGTGCAAATACCACACATTCTTACATAATGTCATTTTATAATAGTCTTAATATCTGGAATAGCATGTTTACATATGCTTTTATTCTATTTCTTGTAACATGTATTGACCATTATTTCTTTCATATGTATTTAAATTCCTGAAGAAAATATAAAAAACAATGTAGTTTTCATCAGTATTGTATTGAACCTCATGATCAGTTTGTAAATAAATAGCACCTTTGTGACACTAAACCTTACTATCCATGCATATGGCATACTTTTCAGTTCATTTTGATATTCTTTTATGTTGGTAATCAAAGTCATATATTTTTCCCATAAATATATTGTTCATATTTTGTTTATTCCTAGGTACTTTAATTTTTGTTGCTATTATAAATTCTATATTTTTATTACATTGATGTCTATTTTGGCTTACTTATAAGTTGTAAAGTTATTTTTTAAAATGTAGACAGTTACATTATCTATAAATAACAAGTGCTTTGTTTTCTTACCTATCATCCATCTATCATCTATCTATCTATTTTTCTATCTATCATCTATCCATCTATCTAATCATCCATCTCTCTATCTATCTATGTCTTGAGGATAATTTTAGGTGGATGTAGTGATAATGACACACTTGTCTTGTTCCTGATGTTGGGGAAGGGGGTTGGAAAGAGGCTTCTAAATGTTTTACTATTAAGAATTATGTTTCCTATAAACTTGTTGTCGGAGAGGTGGAGTGCATTTACCCTTAATAAGACAAAGGAGTTCCATTATAGTTCTAGTTTAATAAGATACTATATTATAAATAATGTTAAATTTCATGCAATTATCTTTTCTCTTAAAATGTAAACTTGATAGAGGAAATATACATTTTTATATTAAGCCACTCTTCTATTTCTGTGATAAATTGAAGTTCTTATGATAAATTATCTTTTATTATTTAACTATTTTTAATACTTTGATTAAAACGTTTGATTTAGGTTTTTGCATCTATGATGATAAGTGATATTGGCCTGTGGTTTTCCTTCCCCCCTTTTTTTTTTCTAAGTAATCTCTACACCCAACATGGGGCTCAAACTTATGACCCTGAGATCAAGAGTTTCATGATATACTACTGACAAGCCAGCTAGGTGCCCCTGATTTTCTTTTGTTATATCATAGTTGTCTGTCTTTGGAAATAAGGTTGCACTAGTTTCATAGAATCAACTGCATACTGGAGAGAAGAGATTTTTAAACAAATGTCATAATCTATTGCACAAAGATTTAGCAAAAGTCACCTGAAAGCCATCAGTAACTGAATTTTTCTTTGAGAGACAAATTACCTTTTACTCTATGTAGCTGTTGTTCATATACAAAGGAATAATACATTTTTGAATGTATTAAAATATTTTTAATCACTCTGTATATCTGAAAAGGAGGTATTATCAAGGAAGACTTCCTAAAGTAGGTGATATGAAACTTGAGTTTTCAAATAATAAACAACTCTAGGCAGACAAATAGGGGAGGAATAGACAAAAGGATCAGCATATGCAAAAACTTGAAGCCATTTTAAAACTTTGGTATATGCAGGGAAATAGCAGTAGATCCATGCTACTAAATATAAAGTTTTGGTGGGGGAATGACAGAAGTAAATGGTAGGTAAGCCAAGGCAAATTCAGACAACATCCTAAGGAGCCTGGTACCTTATCTATTTTTTGATAACTTTTGTCCACAGGACAAGTGGCCACTTGATGGCCTTTGAGTTTGGCCATAAAGTATACCAGGGCTCCTGTTAAAAAAAATAAAAAATAAAAAAATAACAGATGCCCTTGGAGATCCTGCTGTATGTCGTTGACATTACTAAACCAACTGAACCTTCCAAAGTAGGTTTCCCCTGAAACATTCTTGGGGAGATGGCTCAGGGTCTGGAGATTATCCTAGCTTGAGACTTAATGTAGATCTATTTATTTTGCAAGCTTTTTCAGGCATGAGAACCTATTATAGAAATTCTAATAGAGTTTAGAATAATGAAGGTGTGAGTTACAGAAAATAATGGAATCTCTATAATAAACTTGGATAGGGGAAATGGCTTTTATCATTAAAGTATATATAGGGATTTCTCTAAGGAAAAATGTCATTTAACATTTTGGAATAGTTTCATATGTAGTTTTAATCGGCAAACAATCATTAAAGAGGAAGCATACAAAAAATTGAAGGGGTTAGTGCTTGGGATAGCAAGAGGGCTGTGTTTGGAATTTTCTCTTAAAAATGAGCATAATAGAGAAAAATTCAGGTAGAGGGAGATTTGAAAGGAGGATTTTGCTGGACTTTGGTCTAAATGAAAACACAGAACAAGGAATTTTTTTGTTCTTGTTTAGCTCAAGACATATTCAAATATATAAATTCAGGGAATGGATAGAACCCACATGATCTTTCCAAAGGTTTTTTTTTTAAAGAAATGAGTTCTTAGGGATTCCTAACATTAGTACAAGCAAGAAAGAATTCAGAATTGCCTTACTTCCAAGAAAGGGGAAGAATTTGACCTCAGCCTGGTGTCTTCCTTATACCAGGCACATTATCCTTTACCATGTATGTGAGTAAGTAGATGTCAGATGTTAAAGTTTTGACTGAGATGTTAAAGAAAAGCACCATATTCATTTAGGGATAAGGAACCCTGGATTAAAAGTGTGGTACCAGGGGCCTAACCTCAATATTCTCAATTACTTCTTAAATCATTTACCCTTTCTGGGACTCAGTTGTTCTGTTTATAAAATAGGCTAAGCTGTGTGTATGTAATCCCTTCTGACTGTCATGTTACATTACCCTTCATAAAAATGCATCTCCCTACTTATAACAACCATTGGTGTGTGTGTGTGTGTGTTTGCCCAGCCAGCATCTATTTCCCTCTCTTCAGGTAAAAGCATTTATATTTAGTCTGAGAATTGGATGATACTCTGTTCTCTTTTTATTATTACAGAAGTAGCATAACTACAGACATTAAGGTACTCCTAACATGTGGTATATGCCCTAAATATGATAGGTACTTAATACACATTTGTTGGATGTTTGTTGAATAAGATAGGTCTTGAGGGGGAGGTTCCATTTCCCACCTCCAAGGAGATGCTGGTGAACCCAAGCCTAGCTCGTTTAAGACTATCATGGTATTATTGTTTTTATTTTTAAAAGAAATACATCTATTGAGAGGATCATATGGTTCTTGTTTTTCCTCTTGCTGATATGATCAATCACATTGATTGCTTTACGAGTGTTGAACCAGCCTTGCATCCTGGGGTAAATACCACTTGGTCATGGTGAATAATCTTCTTAATGTCTAGTTGGATCCTATTGGCTAGTATCTTGTTGAGAATTTTTGCATCCATATTCATCAGGGATATTGGTCTATAATTCTCCTTTTTGCTGGGGTCTTTGCCTGGTTTTGGAATTAAGGTGATGCTGGCCTCATAGAAAGAGTTTGGAAGTACTCCATCTCTTCCTATCTTTCCGAGCAGCTTTAGGGGAATAGGTATGGTTTCTTCTTTAAATGTTTGATAGGATTCCCCTGGGAAGCCATCTGGCCCTGGACTTTTGTGTCTTGGGAGTTTTTGATGACTGCTTCAATATCCTCCCTGGTTATCGGCCTGTTTAGGTTTTCTATTTCTTCCTCTTCCAGTTTTGGTAGTTTGTGGCTTTCCAGAAATGGTCCATTTCTTCTAGGTTGCCTAATTTATTGGTGTATAGCTGCTCATAATATGTTTTTAAAATAGTTTGTATTTCCTTGGTGTTGGTAGTGATCACTCCTTTCTCATTCATGATTTTATTAATTTGAGTCTTTTCTCTCTTCTTTTTTTAAAGATTTTATTTATTTATTCATGATAGACACACACAGAGAGAGGCAGAGGGAGAAGCAGGTTCCATGCAGAAAGCTTGATGTGGGACTCAATCCTAGGACTCCAGGATCATGCCCGGACCGAAGGCAGACACCAAACTGCTGAGCCACCCAGGGATCCCCATCTCTCTTCTTTTTAATAAGGCTGGCTAATGGTTTATGTATCTTATTAATTCTTTCAAAGAACCAACTCCTGGTTTTGTTGATCTGTTCCACAGTTGTGGTCTCTATTTCATTGAGTTCTGCTCGAATCTTTAGTAACTCTCTTCTTCTGCTGGGTGTAGGATCTATTTGCTGTTTTTTCTCCAGCTCCTTTAGGTGCAAGGTTAGCTTTTGTATTTGAGTTCTTTCCAGTTTTTGGATGGATGCTTGTATTGCGATGTATTTCCCCCTCACGGCTGCTTTTGCTGTATCCCAAAGATTTTTGAATGCTTGTATCTTCATTCTCATTAGTTTCCATGAATCTTTTTAATTCTTCTCTAATTTCCTGGTTGACCCTTTCATCTTTTAGCAGGATGGTCCTTAACCTCCTCTCAATAGATGCAGAGAAAGCATTTGAAAAAATACAGCATCCATTCCTGATCAAAACTCTTCATAGTGTAGGGATAGAGGGAACATTCCTCAACATCTTAAAAGCCATCTACGAAAAGCCCACAGCAAATATCATTCTCAATGGGAAAGCACTGGGAGCCTTTCCCCTAAGATCAGGAACAAGGCAGGGATGTCCACTCTCACCACTGCTATTCAACATAGTACTGGAAGTCCTCGCCTCAGCAATCAGACAACAAAAAGACATTAAAGGCATTCAAATTGGCAAAGAAGAAGTCAAACTCTCCCTCTTCGCTGATGACATGATACTCTACCTAGAAAACCCAAAAGACTCCACCCCAAGATTGCTAGAACTCATACAGCGATTTGGCAGTGTGGCAGGATACAAAATCAATGCCCAGAAGTCAGTGGCATTTCTATACACTAAGAATGAGACTGAAGAAAGAGAAATTAAGGAGACAATCCTATTACAATTGAACCCAAAAGCATAAGATACCTAGGAATAAACCTAACCAAAGAGGTAAAGGATCTATACCCTAACTACAGAACACTCCTGAAAGAAATTGAGGAAGACACAAAGAGATGGAAAAATATTCCATGCTCATGGATTGGCAGAATTAATATTGTGAAAATGTCAATGTTACCCAGGGCAAGTTTACACATTTAATGCAATCCCTATCAAAATACCATGGACTTTCTTCAGAGAATTGGAACAAATTATTTTAAGATTTGTGGGAATCAGAAAAGACCCCGAATAGCCAGGGGAATTTAAAAAAGAAAACTATAGCTGGGGGCATCACAATGCCAGATTTCCGGTTGTACTACAAAGCTGTGGTCATCAAGACAGTGTGGTACTGGCACAAAAACAGACACATAGATCAATGGAACAGAATAGAGAATCCAGAAATGGGCCCTCGACTCTAGGGTCAACTAGTATTCTACAAAGAAGGAAAGACTATCCACTGGAAAAAAGACAGTCTCTTCAATAAATGGTGCTGGGAAAATTGGACAGCCATGTGCAGAATGAAACTGGACCATTCTCTTACACCAGACACAAAGATAAACTCAAAATGGATGAGAGATCTTAATGTGAGACAAGAGTCCATCAAAATCCTAGAGGAGAACACAGGCAACACCCTTTTTGAACTTGGCCACAGTAACTTCTTGC
Organism: Vulpes lagopus; assembly: GCF_018345385.1. NCBI lineage: Eukaryota > Metazoa > Chordata > Mammalia > Carnivora > Canidae > Vulpes > Vulpes lagopus. The sequence goes on along the minus strand of NC_054827.1, from coordinate 150,637,601 downwards.
AAGATACATCCATGAAGGCAAGAGAAAGAAAAGCAACAAAAATGAACTATTGGGACTTCATGAAGATATGAAGCTTTTGCACAGCAAAAGAAATGTCAACAAAACTACAAGACAACCTACAGAATGGGAGAAGATATTTGCAAATGACGTATCCGATAAAGGGCTAGTCTCCAAGATCTATAAAGAACTTAGTAAACTCAACCCCAAAGAAACAAACAATCCAATCATGAAATGGGCAAAAGACATGAAGAGAAATCTCACAGAGGAAGACATGGACATGGCCAACATGCACATGAGAAAATGCTCCGCATCACCTGCCATCAGGGAAATACAAATCAAAACCACAATGAGATACCACCTCACACCAGTGAGAATGGGGAAAATTTAACAAGGCAACAGATTTTGGAGAGGATGTGGAGGAAGGGGAACCCTCTTACACTGTTGGTGGGAATGTGACCTGGTGCAGCCACTCTGGAAAACTGTGTGGAGGTTCCTCAAAGAGTTAAAAATAGACCTGCCCTACGACCCAGCAATTGCACTGTTGGGGATTGACCCCAAAGATACAGATGCAGTGAAACGCCGGGACACCTGCACCCCGATGTTTCTAGCAGCAATGTCCACAATAGCCAAACTGTGGAAGGAGCCTCAGTGTCCATCGACAGATGATTAAAGAAGATGGTCTATGTATACAATGGAATATTCCTCAGCCATTAGAAATGACAAATACCCACCATTTTCTTCAACATGGATGGGACTGGAGGGTATTCTGCTGAGTGAAATAAGTCAGTCGGAGAAGGACAAACATTATATGGTCTCATTCATTTGGGGAATATAAAAAATAGTGAAAGGGAATAAAGGGGAAAGGAGAAAGAATGAGTGGGAGATATCAGAAAGGGAGACAGAACATGAGAGACTCGTAACTCTGGTAAAGGAACTAGGGGTGGTGGAAGTGGAGGTGGGAGGGGGTGGGGGTGACTGGGTGACTGGCAGTGAGGGGGGGCACTTGATGGGATGAGCACTGGGTGTTCTATATGTTGGCAAATTGAACACCAATAAAAATACATTTATATAAAATTTTTTTTAAAAAGTCAAAAAATAAATAAAAATAAAATATTTTAGTCTTTGAACTTTAAAAAAACAAAATGGAAATAAATAAGTAAATAAAAATAAAAATATGTAAAAAATAATAAAACGTGTGAAACAAAAATTAATAAAAAATAAAAGGAATACATATGTAACCTTCAGTTGGCCAAGTGAGGAATTATTTCAGGATTTTTTTTTTGATTTTTTTTTTCTATTAAGATAGAAACTCTACTTCTAAATTTGAAAGTAAATTGAAGGAGTTTCTGGGGGTCACCATAAGAAGTCTGAGAACACCCAGCCACCTATAGGAAAGCAGAACTGAGAAGAGATGGAGGAGAAGAAGGAAGGAAAGAAAGAAGGAAGGAGAAGGAAAGGGGATAATGATAAAAAGTCATGTGTGATGATACTGTTTGAGCACCTGGATACACCCTTTATTCCTTCCCAAAGAAGATAAACCTCCTGGACTTTTCAGTTACAAGTAGCAATGAATTCCCTATTCCGTTTAAGCTTGTCTGCTCTTCTGTGATTTGCACTTTATAAAAAGAAAAAAAATCTTAATTTCTTAGAAAAGATGAAAAGACTGGGATGAAACTGGAATGCATTTGTCTGAGAGAGGGAAATATTCCAAAGCGAACCCGATAATAACTGGTGAGAAGGGATTCTTTTCATTCGTGTGTTCACCCCCAAAACCCATTACACTTTGGAATTTGGGGTCAAACGAAATTGTGTGCATAAGAAGTATTTATTATATATGGGTTGTGTGTCTCAGCCCAGGGCCTGGGAGCACATAGGAAGGGCTTAATCAATTAGGCCGAATGAGTGAGTGAATGCACGAATGACCTCGGCAAGGTTCCCTAAGTCGCCCGCCCGTGGGAAAAGGCCGTATGAGTGTAGCGCTGCGATCTAACCTGAACGTTAAGCTCCTGAACACAGTACACAGTCAACAGTAGCTTTGCCTTCCTTATTTCAGAGTGATGAAACTGAGTGAAGATTAATATATCCAGGGTGAGCTCTAAGAAGAGGCAAGGGAGAGACAGAGGAAGGGGGAAGAAGGAAGGAAAAAAGGAAGACAGAAAGAGGCGAGTCCATAAGAGTGTAACTAAACTCAGCCTCTCTGAAAAGAGGTGTTTATAGAACATTGGCACTGTGTTTAACAATTTTCCAGAAGTATCTTCTCGCCTTCCTGCACCTTTTACCCTCAGTCACTCACTGCCCACACCTGGGGCCTCAGTTTTTATAGGTGAGATTCAGAGTAGAAACCGTGTGATTATATAGGAGCGGGATTCATATCCTTTGCCATGAAGGAAGTTGCTATGATATGATTTTGCCTAGAAAAGTCATCTGCACGCACCACCATCATTTCCCAAGGGTCACTTGTGAGGCAGCATTTGCCATGCCGCACGGCAAATTATACCATCAACAGACTGACGAGATGAAAAGGAAGATGCCAACATGGAAAGAGTTACGGCAGGTGTCAAGTAAAGTGTCACTCTAATTAATACGCGTACACTTTTATGAAATGTTTGTAGAAAATTTCGCATGTGGGGAGCTGCTTTGTGTGTGAACATTTCTGCGACAACCTAATCGCTTTCTGCTTGAAACCCCTGTTTTTGAAGTATTTTTAACAGAACGGTTGTAAAATATTGCATAGTAGAGATGTCTCCTTTGTGCTTTTAAGATGACGCATTTTGGAATTGGGACTACATGACTAGGAAATAAAACTAGAAATCTAACAGAGTGAAGTTAATTTACAGGGTTTTAACAAGCAGGCTGGGATAGGTGGGAATTGGCCAACGTTCATTCTTCCTAATTGACAGGGAGAAGGAAAGGAAGAGCCTCCTTCCGGCGGTGGCAGGCTGGAGATCCAGGCCCCCCCTTGCCTTCTGGAAGCCAGTGTAGATATGTGCATGTAAATGCCTTGTGCACGTGGGGAGGCGGCCAGGAGGCCTCGCAGGACTCCAGGATCGGTGAACACGTCTAGATGATTCTCCCCGACAATCCCAGTAAGTGTCCCTAAAGGCCACCACGATGGCTCTGCATTCCCACAAGGGGCCAGTCCATGTGCCCGGGGTGTTTCTTCAACTGTGGTCCAGGGCTGGCCCTTCATGATCCCTTGGGGTGCGCGTCCCAGTTGTGGTGCCTGAGCCCCCCACAAAGCCCATACCATCTCTGGTGGGGCCCTGGGGAGCCCTGCAGGGGGAGATTTGCAACTGGAAAACCACCATCAGAAACCATACCGTAGAGTATAACAGCATGATTGAGAGAAAATACTGGAACCAAGCTGTCTGGCTTTGAATGCAGGTTCCATGACTTAGTGATCTGTGAAACATTAAGGTCCTTAACTTCTTATACCTCAGTTTCCTTGTCTTTTATTTTATTTTATTTTATTTTTTAAATTTATTTATGATAGTCACAGAGAGAGAGAGAGAGAGAGAGAGAGAGAGAGAGAGAGAGAGAGGCAGAGACAGAAGCAGGCCCCATGCACCGGGAGCCCGACGTGGGACTCGATCCCGGGTCTCCAGGATCACGCCCTGGGCCAAAGGCAGGCGCCAAACCGCTGCGCCACCCAGGGATCCCAGTTTCCTTGTCCTTTAAAGAAGCACACACTGTATATTGACACCCGCATCATATAAACATTGTGAAAATGTGGTAAATTAATAGTGGAAGCGTCTTAGAGAAGCGCTAAGCTCTGAATAAGCCTTGGTTAGTATTATGTTAGAGGGGCACTGGATCAGGGAATTGCCCTAACTCGTGAGGTTATTCCCAGATCCCCCCATTGCTTCAGACTATTTATTTTGATTTCTAAGCTCCAGGAGTACAGGGATTGTGCTGAGTTGCTCATCTCTTTGCACACTGCCTGGGACGTTATACTGTAAATAATTCTAAAAATTTGATTTAATTTAACACGGCCTTCTGTTTCCTTATGAGAACTGCTGGCCAAGGAATAATAGTCCACAGCTTTCGGTCTCATAGGAAATTAATCTTAGTATTTTAGGATTGAGAAAAATGTGTGGACTCTTCAAACATAAAGTTTTGGACTTTATCAAAACTTACTCTAGAAAATACAGCCTTGTGTTCATTTATATTGTTGCTTTTCTTTTTTTCCCTCCTCCTTTGGCACAGAAGGAACCTCATCCTGCTCTCCTGGGAAGCCTCCCCGCCTCATCTACCCTACTTCCCCCCTTTCCCGTGCTTAGCTCCAGATCTGGAAATGTAAAGTATTTCCCACCTGGGGCCACAAACTCTTTTAGCCAGGGGTCACCACGCCGGCTACATGTCCACCTAAAGAGTTTTCTTGGAATCTCTCCCACGTCTGTTCTAAATTGTTTGTCAATGTGTTTGATGAGCATCTTGCTCAGAGCCCCTCATCTCACTTATCCCTGTATCACCAGGGTCCGGCATGGGCATCACGCAACATTTCAGATTAAGAAAGGAACCGATTTGGGAACCTGGGTGGCTCAGTCAGGTAAGCGTCTGCCTTCAGCTCATGTCATGATCCTGGAGTCCCAGGGTTGAGCCTCATGCCAGGCTTCCTGCTCAGTGGGGAGCCGGCTTCTCCCTCTGCCTTGCCCCCTTGCCTCCTTCACCTGCACGCTCTCTCTCAAATAAATAAATAAAATCTTAAAAAAGGGAAAGAACTGAGGGAACTGTAGTCTAGGAGTCTTCTATTTGCTGTGTTCTCCTCGTAATCACCTGCAGAGACACCCGTCTAGGTTGTTATTATCTAGAAATATGGCATTGGACCTGGCGGGGCCAGAACGACCAGCTAGAAAGTGTGACTGGGCTAAGGAATATTTCTTCAGCAGAGCATCCCAAACATACCCTGCAGGCCCTGCAAGGATTCTCCTAAGCTAGCCTCAGAAGTCACTCAACCACACTTCTCTTACGTTCTCTTAATCACGGGCTGGTATCAGCTGCCAGCTCAGATGGAAGGGAGGGGAACTAAGGAGCTTACAGCAATATGGGGACTTGACTTGACCATGGGGAGGAGGGAGATCTTTCAAGATGAGCCACCGGACTCTCCCTTATCTTTTTCTGTCTCCCTAGACAACTTATAGAGAAATATGTTATTACGAACACTACAGAAACGTTTAGATGTGCTACACCTGGTTTCAAAGTCTGACTCCACTATGTGCCAGGCACCTGGTATCTGTAAGGGAGCTAATGGTACCTGTACCTACACGGTAGGGTTGCTGCGGGAATTATTATTATTTTTTATTTTTTATTTTTTTTTGCTGTGGGAATTAAAGAGAATATTGGCACAGCTTCTGCTATACAGCAGGTGCTTGGTAAATGTTATCTATTGTTAATATTATTTTCATAATTTAAGAAAAAAATTTAGAGAGAGATAAAGTACAAAGATTTATGGCGTGTTCTCCCTCTAAAAAAAGTCTCTAAATCATCCCCACTCTGAATGTCATTAAACAATGTAAGATTATACGTTTTCAGCTCAGTTTCAATGTATTTTATATACAGGTGGCCCTTAAATCTGAAAAGAAATCAATAACGTTTAAATGCTCTATTGATTTCAATTTACCAACAACAGTGTGTAGCCAGAAACTTGCAAATATCCTTTATCCAGATGAATTGTTGATAACATAGTGTACCAAAATACTTGGCCTTTATATCATTAAGTTCAATGCCTTTTACTAACTAATGAAAGTGCCTGGCATATCAAGAACATCCAAACCTATCAGCTTCCACAATTTCTTATGAGAAAATATTCCAAATCCATCTTCCTTTATTCTTTTAGGAACCCTAGGCCGGAGAGATTGAGTGACTTGACCAAATCCACTCCTCATGCTTATTCCTCTAGAGGGGATTGTGCAGGTACCTCTCTGAGAATGTGACCTTGTTGCAACTTAGTGCAAACTGCTATCCCGGCTCCCTGCTAGAAGTTACCGAAAGTAAAAAAGCCTGCTATGCAAGGCATCATTCTGCTCTGGCCATCAAGGTGTCATCTTTCAAACAGAGAAACAAGTAAAAACCTTGGGAAACCAAAGGGCAACGGTGTATTCTGAGGACATGTCCAAGTAAAATCAGAATCGCTGATCCCTGAAGATGATTTGTTTTGAGACTTACGGAAAAATGAATTTCCAATAATTTAGCTCTTTTCATGACTTCAAAGCTGGCAAAGATCTCCAGAGGTCAATTAATGGAATCTCCTGTACCTAAGCAGGACCCAAATGCTCCTCAATGCAGCAATAATGGACTTTCCTTCTAAAATTGTTAGCAAGACAAATTCCTCCTAGCTTCGTTTCTTATGTATATAATGAAACATCTGCTCTTGAGCCCAGAAAATACTTCCTTATCCTTCTTTCCCCATTTTCTTATTTTGAATGTGGGAGAACAGACGTTCAGAGTCCTTTGTGCAGTGCTGTTTACCAGTGCCAACTTGGTCACTCCACCGCACCTCCTGACGGTGCTGTAGGCATCACACTTCCTAAAACATCTGCAACTTATAATAGGAATGTAAATATTATGTTTTCAACACTAAATATCAATTTCTATAATGTCTGAGAACGTCATAAGATGAAGGCCATATTTTGATCTCTAATTCTTATTTTTTTCTTACATTGTCGCCATTAAGAAATCTCTCCTTTTGTTCTGGCATTGGCTTAGTTTTTCTGGACTATCATTATCTGGTGGTTTCTTGTGTAACTCTGCTGATGGCTACCATTTACCATGTGTGCAATATGTGCCGGAGACTGTACAAAAAAATATATGTATATTATATATATTTTATATAAAATATATTTATATATTTATATAAATATGTATTATATATAATATATATTATATGTATTATATGTATTATATATAATTACATTTAATTCTTACAAAAACCTTTCTGATATATATATATCAGAATATATAATATATATATTATATATGTATATATTATATATACAAAATATATGTATATTATATATATTTTTATATAAAATATATTTATATATTTATATAAATATGTGTTGTTATATAATATATATTATATGTATTATATGTATTATATATATATAATTACATTTAATTCTTACAAAAAATTTATGATATATATACAAAATATATAATATATTATATATATTATATATACAAAATATATATGTATATTATATATATTTTATATAAAATATATTTATATATTTATATAAATATGTATTGTATATAATATATTATATATATTATATATTATATTCTGTTATATATATTATATATATTCTGTTATAATATATATATTATATATATCTGTTATATATAATATATATATATATATTATAATACATATATATATATTATATATACAAAATATATATGTATATTATATATTTTTATATAAAATATATTTATATATCTATATATCTATATATTATATATATATATATATATATATATATAATTACATTTAATTCTTACAAAAACCTTTCTGACCAGATTTTCAGAACGGAATCTTAACACTTGTCTAATATGTCATGAAAGACAATGGTGGGATTAGAATTGATTGTATGTTTTCTGGCTCTAACGCCCGGATCCTTTAGCATGATACTCTCTGCCTTCAAGTAGCATTGCGAGGTGCTTTTTGCCATTCCCAAGCTGGATTTGTCTCTGCCCTCTTACCAACTCCTCTGAGGGAAGCAGTATTACTAATCAGGTTGATTAGCGTCGGAGACATTTCCTGGAACAACTGAATAAGTGGGCAGGGTTTCTGTATCGTTACAAGCAGCAGAACAGTGAGATTTCTCCCACTCTCCTTTGTGGTCTGAGATCAGTGAGAGACTAGATCCATTTCTGTATGGAAAGAAGTGTGGCAACTCCCCTCTGCTTCTTCCTGAGACATGCTCAGGGCCTAGTGATCTGCCAGAGATGAAGCCTTGCCTGGGCTGGTGCCCCCTCACTCCATCCCTCTGGTACCGGGGAGGATGTATATTCTTATCCCGTTACAATGGTAAGATTGTGCTTGAGCTCAGAGAGGGGAGAGAAAACGAGGAGGAAGGTTCCAACCTGAACCACTGAGAAAGTAAAACAAACCCCCCAAAACAGCCCTGTTAATATCAGAATGACATGTTCTAAATAGAAGATAAATAATAGTCAAACCAGGCACACACTATAGCCACTCTGACCAAGTTTGGGTAAGATATGGACAGGACTCCTCATGACCACAGAAGCGACTAACCATCCTTACCTCTTGATATACGCTGCCCTCTCCGAGCGACTGCTGCTCCTTTACTATGGCCATTCTAACTCCACTTTTTCCGCCTGCCTCCTGTATTAAGTTTATTTTGATACACAGTCATTAAATTGCATTTTTTTATGACATCTGAACCCCAGCTGGTCCCTGCTTCCCTAAACCCTGCTTAGAGCCCTCTATTATCCTTATTAATCTTACCAAAGGACTAGTATCAGAACCAAACAAGACACTGAATATAAAGACATTTCCTAAATAATGAAGTGCACAAAAATACCCAAATCCACTGTAGCCAAACTATGGGAGCCGCCCAAGCGTCCATCAATTGATGAAGGGATAAAGATGTGAGATATATATACACAATGGAATATTATTCAGATATAAAAAGAATGAAATCCTGCCATTAGCAACAACATGGATGGAGCTAGAGTATACTGCTTTGTGAAATAAGCCAGTGAGAGAAAGACAAATACCGTAAGATCTCACTCGTATGTGGAATTTAAGGAACAAAGCAAACAAGCAAAGTTAAAAAAAAAAAAAAGACAGAGAAAGAGAGACATACCAAGAAACAGACCGTTAACTGTAGAGAACAAAACGATGGTTACCAGAGGAGAGGAGGGGAGGGAGATGGGTGACATGAATGATGGAGATAAAAAGCACACTGACCAAGATAAAAACAATAAAATAAAAAATACCCAAATCTTGTAAGAAGCTACTCCAAATTCTTTCTTTCCATCTAGATTCCCCTGGGGTAAATAATTCCCCTTTTTCCAGCAAGCTAAATCACCTAAACATTCTTATGACTAGGGATGTGTTTCTGGTGACCTTTACAAGTGGCTCTCCCATCACATTCTCCCCATGAGGCAGCAGCTCTGTATTAGGAGATTTGGAGTCCTTGCCTAGCTATAAATTAAGAATTTATACTTATTTTTCTGTGGGAATATTGTGCTTCATGCTATAGCTTCCTCTTTCAAGAAGTTATCAGGGAAAAACTGGATAATGCTCAGGAATAAAACAGTATCTTGATCCGTAAGGAGCAGCAGTTTCTTTCCATCAGCCTTACTCTCTCTTCTATCTTTGGTGAGCAGGGCCAGATTAAGATCTTAAGAGGTGGACAGGTCCTATAAAATATTACCGATTCCTTCTGTGTATTTTTGCCCCTAGTCACTTTTTTCCATAAGCACTTGCTTAGCCTGAGTATTAATCAGCCCATGCTGCTGTGTGTAGTTGAAAGGGACTTTGGCCAGGACCTCTGTGGTCAAGCCACACCTTCCAAACTGAGGGAAGAAGCAGGAGGAAGGAGCAAAAGGCTCCACTGCCCTTGAGCCTAAACTCCTGCTCCGTTTTCACGAAAAAAAAACCACTGTTTGCAGGTGAGGGGGTGTGTGACGGGGGGTGTGCATACGGAGAAGAGGGATTACTTACTATTTGTGTAGCCACTAATGAAACAATTATGTTGTAAGTAGAAGGAAAAGGGAGTGAACGTGAAGTTTTAAAACCAGGGATCCTGCCGCAGATGCTGGAAGACCCTTCTCAGAGGGCTTATTGTGTATCAGCAAAGGTAAACATTAACCAGGCTGTTAGAGTGACATATGATTAGTGCTTCGATGAGAAAACACCAGAGGCTTCAGGAACTTAGACCAAGGGGGCTTAATCTTTTTTTAATTTAAATTCAATTAGCCAACCGTGGAGTACATCATTAGTTTCAGATGTAGTGTTCAATAATTTACCAGTTGCTTATAACACTCAGTGCTCATCACATCACGTGCCCTCCTGCATGCCCATCACCCAGTTACCCTATCCCCTCACCCACCTCCCCTCCAGTAACCCTCAGTTTTTTTCTTAGATTTAAGCGTCTTTCATGGTTATCCCCCTCTCTAATGACTTCCTATTCAATTTTCCCCTCCCTTCCCCTATGATCCTCTGCACTGTTTCTTATATTCCACATATTAGTGAAACCATATGATAATTTTTTTCTCTAATTGACCTATTTCACTCATCATAATACCCTCCAGTTCCATCTATGTCCATGTAAATGGTAAGTATTCATCCTTTCTGATGACTGAGTAATATTCCATTATATATGTGTACATGTACATACACACACACACACACACACACACACACCACATCTTCTTTATCTAGTCATCTGTTGATGGACATCTGGGCTCTTTCCATAGTTTGGCTATTCTGGATGTTGCTACTATGAACATTGGGGCCCCTTTGGATCACATTTGTATCTTTGGGGTAAATACCCAGTGCAATTGCTGGGTGATAGGGTACCTCTTTTTTAACTTCTTGAAGAGCCTCCAGAGTGGCTGCACCAGTCACATTCCCACCAACAGTGTAGAGGGCTCCCCTTTCTCCACATCCTCTCCAACATCTGTTGTTTGCTGACCTGTTAATTTTAGCCATTCTCACTGGTGTGAGGTGGGATCTCATTGTGGTTTTGACTTGTATTTGCAAGGGGACTTAGTTTAGGGCCTTCAAAGGACATTTCAGCTGAGATCTATAGAATGGGCAGACTTAGTAAGGAAATCATGTTTGGGAAGGAAGCTGAGGGTGCACATAGTCTGTGTGATTAGCAGGAAGCCAGAGGAACTTTGAGTGGAATAATAGGAAAAAGCCATTGCATAAGGAATGAGAGGGGTGCCATGGAATGGGGCTGAACCGTATTAAAGGGTATGGACTCCATGGCCAATGTGGTTCAAATTTGAGTCCCTTTTGGGGAAAAGAAGGAAACTTATTCATCCTCACTTTGCATTTTATCAAGAAAAAGTATTTTGCCTCATATATCCCTCTGCTTGTACAAGTCAGCTTTCAGATACCTGCTTCTCTCTTCCTCCCTGGGCTGACCTCGGGCTGCCCAACAGCCTGTGTGGCCCTGAAGAATAGATATGGTTGGGCAGCCCGGGTGGCTCAGCGGTTTGGCACTGCCTTCGGCTCAGGGTGTGACCCGGGGGTCCCGGGATCGAGTCCCACGTCGGGCTCCCTGCATGGAGCCTGCTTCTCCCTCTGCCTGTGTCTCTGCCTCTCTCTCTCTGTCTCTGTGTCTCTCATGAATAAATAAAATCTTTAAAAGAAAAAAAAAAGTAGGGATGGTTCTCACCTGATGACTCTCTGTGGCCGTCCCTGTGTGCTTGTGAGAAGTTACTCAGCTGATCTGTGCTCTGTAAAAAACAAACAAACAAACAAACAAAATGATAGACATCCTTTCATGTAAAGTGGCTGTAAATATTAATTGAATTATTTTGTGTAAAGGAATTCCAAATAGCTAGCAATAATAAACTGTCAACAACTCTCATCTGTAATTTTCTGTGGAATATATGCATTGTTTTTTTGCCTTTTCAGAGCCCATCCCCACTTCTAATAATGGCACTAAATTTATTTTGCAGAATATTTCTCCCCACTTTAAATTCATGGCCTGGCCCTATACACCAGAACAGGTGTGGCCACATACCTAGACCTGACCAGTCACAATCACAGTGATTCATTCGTGAGTGGATTATGATGCACTCCAAGTTCATGAAACTTAATCCTGTGGCTTTTTGGCAGAAATGCTAGGGGAGGGAATCTCTTTTTACATGGGCATTACCAGGTAGAATGAAATATAAACCTTGAGTGGTCACCAAAATGGGATTTGCATCCTGAGAATTAGGCCAATACAGAGCAAAATACACCTGAAGGATGAAGACCAATAGGTTCCTGACAATCTTTTTTTGAGCACTAAATTCAGCTGTTTTAGGCAAACATTTTATTTACTTTTTTTTTTTTTTCTCAAATTAGTAAGAAACCTGTATCTGAGTCTTCATCAGTTTGAGCAAGCTGGCTTCTGGCCAAAGAGCTCTACCCCACTAATTTTACTGAAGCACTTTCCAAATTGTAGGCTGCTCAAGGAGGGATGAATGTGCTGAGTATCACAAGTTGACCCAGGAGAGCCCCGCTGAGCATAGTTATTACTAATGTTTACACTTCATATTCCCTCACAAATGATACCTCTTTCTGTTCTCAAGCCAGATTGGGTCTAGGACCCAGTGACTCAGAACATTTGTAGCCAGAGGCCTCTGGTGCTATTTTCCCCCACATCCTGGGCCCTTTTGTTTTCCTGGATTATGTCAGCCTCTCTAAGTTGGTTTTTGTCCCCTCTCTCCATTTCAGGAGAACAAATCCATATCATATGTCCATTTGTACCCATTTTAAATGATCTTTTCTGGCTCTTCCTCGCTTCTCCATTCCGCATTCCAGTCTTTCTCAGATCAGTGAAATGTTTTATCTCAACTTCAATTGGGACATTAAAGAGATGGATTTCACCTCCCAGAGAGACTCGGGTGGACTCAAGGGGAAAGGGTGAGCATGAAGAAACATTAAAATAACAACCAGAATCAGTGAGAAGAAACAATCGGTGTTAAGTGAAATGGGGCCCGAGATGGGGAGGGAGGTCAGTGCCTCCTCATTGAAATTAGATGAGAAATTTAGCCTGTAGTTTCTTCCTATTGCAGATAGAAGAAAACACAGCCATAATTTGCATCAAAGGGGCAGCGGTACTTGGAAGGGCAAATAAATCCAGAAGCTAGGAGCACTGAAATCAGAGTCAGTCAAATTAACTGCTGTATTTTGGTCAGCAATGTTTACAGATTAGTGAGAAAAAAGATCTTACTTTGTTTGATTTATACAGCTTCTAAAAACACCCACAAAGCCTTCTAGTTTTTCCTTTCTTAAGAACTCTGGGTTTGATTCTCAACTCTTCTACCTACTAATTGCATGACCTTGAAAAATGTTCTAAAACCTCCCTGGCCATCTGATCTACAAGATAAAAATGATTATCATCATTGTCTTGACTCTGAGAACTATTATCAGAACTAAACAAGACACTGAATATAGACATTTTCTAAATAATGAATTCCACAAAATAATAATTATATATACTAGTATTATCATCATTGCTACTATTTTGTGGAACATAAATTGATGTAGAGACTAACGAGCACAATGAATTTCTTTCATGCAGATTATTTCATAACTTGCTGTATCAGTGGGCACATTCTTTTCAAAATGACAAAAGCAATACATCAGGGATTTGAATCATTCTTTTCCCAAGAGGAAGGTACTGAGTTTATGATGATTGATTGTGACCTTGAAAATATAATTATTTCCATGGTACTGAAAATGCAATTTATTCTTTTCAGTATTTAGGACAGTTGGAGGAATTTCACATTGACCTGCAGAAATGGTGGTAGGGCACTTGCAATTCAAAATACAAAAGAGAGCATTGTAGAACCATAGAATCGATTCTCAAATGGTGCTTTGCAAATGGATTAGAATGGGCTTTTTAAAAAATGTCCATATTTTTAATAATATAGGTTATTAATTATTAGTCTTAATAAACAAAAAAGTAAGAGAAAAATCAAATCGTAAATATCAACTATGCTTAAGTATTTCCACCTAGACTTGGTGTAACCTACAATAAATCTAGATTTCCAGCTCTAAGCGATAGAGAAACAGATGAAAGTTGCCAATATTGACCCTGATTATACAGTATAAGTACATGGTTTCTGACATTTCCCGGTAGAAAGCTTAGGTCCAACGTTTACTAGCCTTTCTTCTTCAAACTTAAAAACAATTGTTTTGGATCTCAATTTCCTTATCTATAACTCGGGAACATAATTTCTTTGCAGACTGATACCTGTAATAGGCTGTATATGGAATAGATGCTCAGTAGACAGTACCTATTATTAGCACTTCCAAATTTGAAAAAAAACAGAAGGCTAGATTTTTTTTTTTATGCTTTATATCTCTATACTTTCCCTCAACTAGAATAAGATTCTCTTTTGTAACCTTGCAATAAAGAAGATATTTTCCTTTGTCTTAAAATCCTACATAATCTTACTCTACCCAGTTAAATACAACTTCCAACTTTGTGCGTTCCTTTTATGCGGATCCTTATACTACGATTCATTCCCTACCCTGCACATTTCTGACTCAGTGATCTTTCCCTGACAATTCCTCCAAATATTTTCCTCACCTCAATACTCTTCTCCATCCTTTTTTACTCATCCATATTTTAAACCTCCTTTGAAGCTCTGATTAGGTTTTTTTGTTTTGTTTTGTTTTTTCCTTTTTAGACTGTAGTAAAGGCTTACTTCTCTTTTAGGGAAAGAAAGTGGTAGAAAGAAGGAGTCAGCACGGTAGGTAATGACCTTCCAAAGGTGTTCATTTCCTAACCCATGGAACTGTGAATGTTTTAGATATTCAGATAGACACAGGGAATTTAAGATTTCAGATAAAAATTAAGGTTGCTAATCAGCTGACTTTTATGGTAGGGAGATTATCTTGGTTTATCCAGGTGGGCCCAATATAATCATGAAGGTTGTTAAACAGAAAGCAAAAGAAGTGTCAGAGTAATGCATCATGAGAAAGGCTTGGCCAGCCAAGAAAGACTTGCTGCTTTTGAAGATGGAAAGGAACCCCAAGCCAAGGAAGGCAGGTAACTTCTAGAAGCTCAAGATGCAAGGAAATGGATTCTCCCTTGGAGCTTCCACTAAGGAATGTAGCCCTGCTAACCTCTTGCCTTTAGTCCAGGAAGAGCCATTTGTGACATCTGACCTCCAGAACCATAAAAGTTCTATAAGATAGTAAATTTTTGTTGTTTTAAGCCACGCGGTTTGTGGTAATATGTTACAGAAGCTATGGGAAACCAATACAGTCATCAAGCTTCTTCTGCAAAGGGCCATATAGACCATATTTGAGGCTTTGCAGGCCACATAGTCTTTTGCCACAATTCCCCGACTCTGATAGGGTAATGTGAAAGCAGTCACAGATGGGCATGACTAGGTTCCAACAAAACCTTATCAATAAAACAGTGGACCGACCTGCCAGATTTGGCTTGTAGGCCACAGTTTGCTGACTGCCAGTGAGGCTTACCTGTGAGCTAACACTTCCAGAACCTTGACTCCTTACGCAAGATATTGAATATCTTTAAGCTTTAATTTCCCCAATATGAACAATATATATATATTCACATGTATCAGAGATGACCAACCATATCCCAAAATTCATGTTTAGCTTTCCATAGTGGAAGCTGTACCTGGGAAGTAGTTGCCCTGCCAAGACTGTGCCTCATGCTGTCCTTACTGGGTTGGGGATGGCCATGACCTTCCTGCCATGGGGATGCGAGCCGACGTAATGAACATTATTTCCTTGCTTGTTGCATGTAAACCTCCACATGACTCTCCTGCACGGCTTTCCCTCCTCTGGCTGGGTGTGATGGAGGTGTGCCCAAGAGCGATCTTGAATCCCACAGGTTGAAGCTGGAAGCCCTCCGTTGCTGGGTCCATGAATGAACATGGAAGACAGCTGCTCTGCGTAACTGTTCACTGATCTAAAAATATTGTGTGAACAAGACATTAACTTCCAGTCTTTTGGAGCCATTGTAACTTCTGGAATCTATTCATATAACAGTTAGTATGCTCTAAGTAATGCTTAAAGTCATGCTTAAAGTCACGACAAAGATTAAATAAAATATGTGTAAAACACTATACATAGCACACGGGATTTAGTAGCTATTCAACAAATAATAGTTACACAGTCTCTTATTTCTTAATTCCTCCAACGCTCTATTTTGCACTGCACAATGTTAAGTTTAAACTGGGATGTTCTTCTTGACAGGGAACATTTGACAGGGAACATTGGCTTCTATTTTTGAGGCAACATGACATAGCACTAAAAGAACGGACTTTGAAGTTTGCTACACCAGGGTCCACATCCCTGCATCACCCCACTCCCACAATAATTTATTCTCTGGATTTAATTCCTCTTAATCTGTCTCATCATATGTAAAATACTAGTAAATGACAGCTATTATGTTTAGCTCTTCCATTTGCATTAATATATGCCAAGATTTTAGTACATGTCCATAAATACTCATTGAGTTGTTCATTCATTTATCAGTTAGCAACATTATGAAGGTTTGATGCGGTAACTAAACGAAGTTGTTTAATTTCTTTAATTCTTCTGTGATACATTATGGCATTGCCACAAGAAATGTAGGCTTCAAAGACAGATAAACATGAGATCAATTTATTTTCTTTGCTGATCTCTTCTGTTTTAGTGGAGGAACATAATAACTTTGGAGGGAGAAACCTTAGAGTTTTATGCTCATCTAACATCCATATGACCATATTTTATATTTTCATATAGCAGCTTTGATAGGGTCTTCTAACTTCAATATTCATATTTGTGAAGTAGAGAGACTTGGAATAATTTTATTTTTATTATTTTTTCTTTTATTTTTTTTTTTAAATTTTATTTGTTTATTCATGAGAGACACAGAGAGAGACAGAGACATAGGCAGAGGGAGAAGCAGGCTCCCTGCAGGGAGCCCAATGCAGGACTCTATCCCAGGACCCCAGGATCACACCCTGAGCCAAAGGCAGATGCTCAACCACTGAGCTACCCAGGCGTCCCGAGACTTGGAGTAATTTTAAAGAAAATTAAAGCTAATGTCTAAAAATTATTAATAGAAAGCCTGGTGCATAGTAGGTGCTCAATAAGTGATTTTTATTATCATTATCGTAATTATTTTTATGTTTGAGTCACAAAAGCTTAAGAATGATCATTATTTTAGAGACTGGGTCATCATTATCATTGCAAACAAAATCATATTAATTTTTTAAAGGCTGAGCTTAAAACCCAAAGTCCTTATTCTAGGAGTTGATGTGATCCCATTGCAATATGCTGAACCTTGCAAGAGAGTAACAGACTTGACGTGTACGTGTATTGGCTAAGTCCTGAAGATGATAAATGATTTTCATTAAAATGCACCCTTCTCTATGTAAACCCAAATACTGTACACAGTTAAATCTTCTGATAAATCAAAAAAGTGTACATGAAAGCTGAATGCAAAACAGAGGTCATTTGAAAAGTGAGACTGGTTAATCAATTCATTTGCGTATATGTTTAGACATTCTGTTTAGTTATCCATCAAGCCATCATGGAAAATATAAATCACTGTTTCATGTTAGCTTCATATCATCAGACACTACACGGCCCAGGCAGTACGAAAGCAATAGATCATCACCAACAATATTTATTGAACTGTCACAGTCTGAATAGGAAAATAAAGAACCCACCATGCCAATAATGTCAAGAGCCTCAGAAAGTTCTATCTTTCTTTCTCAATTGATCAAGGGCATAGTTTTAACCTCTACTCCTATGGAGATGGACAGTTGACAGCTTCATAGCCCCAGTTCTTAATTCTTCCCACACTGCAGAGAGTGTCCATTTGCTCTTAGGGTATCTGTATCTGGAAACTCTCAGAAGTCGAATGATCTTCTTTAACTTCTGTTTTCAATTTCCAGGGCTGTGCTTCCTCCAGTGCCCAAACTCCAGTTTCACAGATATATTTGACTCCAGTTTTCTTCTTCTCCCTCATACAATTGGCTGTCACTCTCAGTAGTTCTTTCTTCTAGACACGGATCTCACTACTTCTTTATTGTCTCTATCAGATTCCTTGGTAAGGTCTTTAATAGGTTAACACAGTTTTCTCTGAAATGTTCATCTAATCTCTACCTGCGACATCCTATTTTCAGAAAATATGTACATGAGTAGCAAATTCAATGCCTCTAGGGCCCGGCAAATAATGCAAAGACCGATGCCAATTATGGATGCAAACACATTTTGTATAGTATAGGAGAGAATATTATTCACGTGCACAAATACACATGATCTCTTCTATTTTTCTTGAAAGTCTGTGCTTTTGCCAATTTTCATGTATCACTTATCATTTAATTGTTTTCTTTGTTTTTACTAAATTACGTTTACTTAGTTTAAAAGTCAAATACCATTAAAAGTGTCATCAGAAAAATTAATAGTCCCTGTCCTATACTTTCTACCCTTAATTCTTGGTCCCCCTTACCTCTCCCATCTGCTATTTATTTTTATATTTCTTAAGAATATTCTTGGGGATCCCTGGCTTAAGTGGTTTAGAGCCTGCCTTCGGCCCAGGGCATGATCCTGAGGTCCCAGGATTGAGTCCCCCGTCATGCTCTCTGCATGGAGCCTGCTTCTCCCTCTGCCTGTGTCTCTGCCTCTCTCTGTGTCTCTCACGAATAAATAAATAAAATCTTAAAAAAAGAATATTCTTATATTACTGTCTGATTACTCTGTTTTTCATTAATATTCTACTTTGGAAGATGAGTGTTTAGTTTTCATAATGTTTTCCTCTTGGAAATTCTTTATATTTCAGTCTTCCCACATTCATACCGTTCCAGTGTATTCAGAGCAGTGGTTTTCCCATGTCAGCATGCAGCAGAGGCAGCTGTGGGGGCGCTTATGAGACAGATTGCTAGGCTTCCTCCTCAGAGTTTCTGACTCAGTAGTTCTGGGATGTAGGGGGAGCCCAAGCATGTGCATTTCTAACAGTTTCTCAGGTAGTCCTGACACAGGTGGTCTCGGGACACATTTTGCTGACCACTGAGTTCTTATAGCATCATTATTTGTAAGGTCAAAATTGACTTTCTCATTTCAATGACCTAAATATTATTTAGACCTGAGCTATATAGTACACTCTAATTATCTTTCCATTATTGTGCCACATTTTCTTAGTCTTAGTACATGAACTCTTCTTCCATACTCTTATTTCCAAACTTTCCAGTGAAACTACCATTTCTTGGTGTTCAAAAACATTTAACAATATATTGCTATATTTTCTTTTTTAGAAGCATCTTTTCTGGAGTCCCACCATTATTATTATTTTTTAATCTGTCTTATCTCAACTGTTTGATCTTTATAGACCTGTATCACAGCTCTTTGGTCATAGCATTCAGAAATTTTCTTTACCTCTTTCCTAGATTGGATCATCTGTTTCTTGGACCCTGTCCTTTCTTACTCTTTCATGGGTTTCAGTTTCATTCTGTGGAAGCTCGTGAGTTCTTGTATTAATGCATCCTTATTATGTATACATATTCGATTGCTAGGTTGGTTAGTTATAGATTTTTAAGTTGGAAATTATCATCTCAGAATTTTTAGAACACTTCTTAATTTTTCTCTATTAGGGGTGCTGTTGAGAAATCTGACACCACTTTTATTCTGGGAACATATTATATGGTTTGTGTGTTTATGTGTAAATTGAAGATGCTATTTCATTGAAAATATGTGACATTGGGGTGTTATTCTGTATGTTGGTAAATTGAATACCAATAAAAAATAAATTTATTATATAAAAAAAGAAAATATGTGACATTGTAAATCAAAGAAGACTAAGGAAGAATCTTATTAGAGCTAATAGATATAAGTGACACAAAATAGAAAAACTTCTCAGTGGCATAAAAAGAAAATATATTTCCTTAGAGACACATCTTTTCTCTTGCGGCAGAATGTAGTTGGCATTTTGCAGGTGTGTGCTCTGTAGACTATGCTTTCCTCATCACCCATGTTCACGTTTCTTTAAGGAATTTGAAGATTCCCCACCCCCACCCCGACTCTCTGTGGCCCCAGTGGGGCTCTCAGTGACAAAACCCTGTCACCACCTATAGAATAGGATAAGGGAGCGATCCGGGATGGCGATGAAGCAGTTTCTTTCTTACCAGACTTAGGCATGGTACATGACCCAACATGACCAGTCTTGGTGAGTAGAGATTAGGGCAAAGGTTTCCTTTCTAATGGGCTTGCAAAATGGGAGAGTAAAAAGGCAAAAAATATGGTCAATCTATCTCCCCAATGGCAAGAGCCTTTCTGAGAAGAAGGCCAAATAGATAAAGGGAGAAACTCAGCTCTGCTAACATATATGAGCCCCGGAATCTACTTGTGCCTTTCCCTGATACATGAAACAATAAATTTACTTTTTACATAGAAACACAGTTTATTTTCTGAGTTTTGGAAAGGGTAAAGCCAGAAGAATTCGCATTTTATCCACCTCCATCGATGAGTCATTTGTGATATTAAGTAGAATATTCAACATGATATTCAGATTACGTGCTTGCAAAAGTACGATTTTAAAGGATCAAACTGTCTTAGTAACATGAGCTTAAATGTTTATCTAGAATTCCAAAAAAGCTTGCTATTTATTTATTTATTTATTTATTTATTTATTTTCCAAAAGCTTTTTAAATACAAATATAAACTCAAAGATGAAGTGATACAGTGATGTAGTGTAGGTGTTTGGTAAATTGTAAAGGATGTTAATTGTTATTACTCTTATTGTAGTTATTATAATTTTTACTAAAATCACTACTGTTGGAATGCCACAGATGTATTATTCTTCATGCATCTGCAGACTAGAACTCGAGACATATTGCTCACTGTGTCTAATGTCACAATATTTTTATTGTACCATCATTTATTAATGTAAATATTACCACCATATAGGACAAATTATATGACAGACTATTATATTTCTGGAAATTTTTATCATAACCAATCATAATGCCATATGTCTCCTCTCACTGCTATTATTCCATTGAACATTTTAGTGCCTCTACTTTGTATGCCTTGCCTCTTATCCCTTTCAATCATAATCTCACTTTAATTGCCTCTTCTCTGGCAAATACAAACATTATCTTCCTTACTCCTGGAATTAATAACTTCTGTGATGGCTTATCATCTTTTTTGTTCTCCAGTGCACCTTTCCAATTAAAATGGAAATTAAATGGAACTGAACACGACAACCAAAATCATGTATGTAGCATTTGGTTGATTTGGATTCCACTGAGCGCTAAACAGAATTCTATAATTCAGTATTTTCCCTATTTATTGTTCCCCACAAGATACTAGGGAAAGGGTCAATATATGTTGATTGTCTATGTAGATTTATTGTAAGATACATACACAGATAGATGATAGGTAGATAGATCGATTGATTGATCGTGGTAGCCTTGTTATTCATTGGCATTTTCCTTTCTGAATCCTGACTTTCCTAATCCATTGGAACTGAAAACTTTTATTTTTCTCTTTTATTTAAGTTATTTACATTTGTTTCCATCTCTTTCTTGAGTATGATTCGTGAAACTGCCACCTTTGTGTTTGTCTGGGTTCAATCATGTGCCTGGTGAAGAGGGCCTCATTTGCTCTGCCAGGATCCTGCTCAGGGCTCTGGCCATTCTCCCCCTACGCACAGGGGTCTCATGGCCTGACAGTCTGAAATTTCCATCTCCTACAGAGCAAGCATTTGGCCCCTGAGCCAATCTTAACCAAGGTAGGATGGTCATGAACCATGCTTCAACCATGAACCATGCTTCACCTGGGCGTGACCTCCTGCAGACTGGAGGGGATCCTGATAGTGGATCATCCTCCTATACCTGGGAGATCATTGATCCCCTGATTCTCTTCCCCATTTCCTTTACTTTTACTCCAATTAAAGGCATGTGACCCCAGAGTTGACTTCTGGTCATTGGATTGCTTGGACTCTCATATTCCATTTTATAGGACTAGAACTTTGACATTCTTGAATTTAAAAATGACATTTGCCCTACCTCATTTACCTCTAATTATCTAATAGTATTTTACATTTATTTTTATTTGACAAAAAGTGATTCATGGCTGTTCATGAAAATGGAAAGAGAAGAAAATAATTAAAATTACCAATAATTCCAATATGAGAAGCACTGTTTAACATTTTGACTTTTTCAATTTTATTTTTATTCCAGTTAGTAAAAATACAGTCTTATATTAGTTTCAAGTATACAATATAGTGATTCAATGATTCCATACATCACTCATTGCTCATCATGGCAGTGGCCTTCTTGATCCCCATTACCTGTTTCCCCCATTCCTCCACAAGCATTTCCTCCCCATCATTAATTAAGAGTGTGTTTCTTGGTTTGTCTCTCTCCCTCTTCCTCTTTTCTTTGTTCATATGTTTTGCTTTTTCTTCTTCTTTTTTTTTTTTAGATTTTATTTATTTGAGAGAAAGAGTGTGTGTGAGAGAGAGGGAGAGGGCATGAACCGGGGGAGGGGGCAGAGGGAGAAGCAGTCTCCCTACTGAGCGGGGAGCCCAACGTGAGACTTGACCCCAGGACCCTGGGATCATGACCTGAACTGAAGGTAGATGTTTAACTGACTGAGTCACCCAGGTGCCCTCATTTGTTTTTTAAATTCCACATATGAGTGAATTCATTTGGTATTTGTCTTTCTCTGACTGACTTATTTTGGTATACTCTCTAGCCTCACCCATAGTGCTGCAAATGGCAAGCCCCCATTCTTTTTTATGGCTGAATAGTATTCTATTGCATATGTATATCGCTCTTTTTTATCCGTTCATCCATTGGTGGGCATTTGGGCTGCTTCCATATCTTGGCTATTTTAACAATGCTGCTATACATGTGGGCGTGCTTGTATCCCTTTGAATTAGTGTTTTTTTGTATTTTTGGGGGGGTAAATACCCAGTAGTGTGATTGCTGGAGCATTGGTAGCTCTATTTTTAACGAAACTCCATATTGTTTTCCAGAGTGGCTGCACCAGCTTGCACTCCCACCAACAGTTCCTTTTTCTCCACATCCTCATCCACACCTGTTGTTTGTGTTGTGGACGTTAGTCATTCTGACAGGTGTGATGTAGATGTATCATTGAAGTTTTGATTTGCTTTCCCTGACAGTAAGTAATGATGAACAATTTTTTTTTTTTCATGTGTCTTTTGGCCATCCAAATGTCTTCTTTGGAGAAATGTCTATTGGTGTCTTCTGCCCATTTTTAATTGGATTATTTGGTTTTGGGGTGTTGAATTGTATAAGTTATTTATGTATTCTGGATACTAACACTTTATGGGATATGTCATTTGCAAATATCTTCTCCCATTCTGTAGATTGGCTTTTAGTTTTCTTGGTTGTTTCCTTTGCTGTGTAGAATCATTTTATACTGATTTAGTCTCAATAGTTTATTTTTGCTCCTGTTTCCCTTGCCTCAGGAGACCTATCTGGAAAAAAAGTTGATATGGCCGATGTCAAAGATGCTAAGCATTTTGAATATATTCTTTTTAAATTTTGCCTCTGAAGAATACTTATTTTTCAATGTTAAGTTTGTATTGCATACACTTTTTTAAGTGAGCTATATTTGTCCATTTACCAATAATACATCATGACTATTTTCTTGAATGAATGAATGACCTCTGTAATGGTCAGTCTGGACCACTGTCACAACATACCAGACTGAGTGGCTTAAACAACAGACATTTTTTTCTCTCACAATTGTGGAGGCTGGGAGTCCAAAATGAAAGTGCCAGCAAGGTTGGTTTCTAGTGAGGCCTTTCTTCCTGGCTTGTAGATGGCCACCTTCTAGCTGTGTCCTCAAGTGGCCTTTCCTCTCTGTGCACTCAGACAAAGAGAGTTAACTGGAGTCTTTTCTTCTTATAAAGATACCACCAATACTATGGGATTAGGGCCATGATTCATTTAACAATAATCACCTCCTGACAGGCCCTCTCTCCAAAAACAGTCATGATGCAATTAGGACTTCAACATACGAGTTTGTGGGGAACACATCTCAGTCCACAACAAACTCTTTAATGTAATTTTTAATAGCTGCAAAATTTTAATTATATAGGGATATCAGTTTTCTTGACAAGTTATATTTTATATATTTGGGCCATGTCCAATTTTCTCTTTATCTTACATTAAAAAATTAAACTAATGCTTCAATGAATATTCTTTCTCATGTATAACATTTTATATTATTTCTCAATTATTTTCTTTGGATAGAAGATTCCTAGAAATAAAATTACTTGATCAATATACTTTTTACATTTTAAGATTCATACTACCAAACACTTCTTGCAAAGGTCATATCAATTTATCCTCATAATAGTTGTGATGAGCATATCATTTTATTTCTACTCACCAGCACTGACTGTAAACATTTTCTTTAAATATATGCTATTTTGATATAAGAAAAATATTTTTTATATCAAATTATTCTTTTCATTTATTCTATTTAATCAATAATGGAGTTCCTTATGCTTCAGTGCTTTTTGTTTCTTAATGACTGGAGCTGTTGGCCTAAAACCTACTTTTATGGCAAAGGATAAGTTCCTTTCACTGTTGGGGCCAAATTTGCCTTTTAATTCCATTGCTTGGGAAAACTTATTACTTGATTTACACCAGTTCTTCATAAGTCTGTATACCATTTTTTTAAATTAAATAAACTTAAAAAAGATTTACTTATTTATGAGAGAGGAGGAAGTGAAAGAGAGATGGGGTGGAGGGGGAAAGGGAGAGTGAAAGAGAGTCTTAAGCAGACTCTGCACTGAATGTGGAGCCTGATGCAGGGCTCAACCTCATGACCCTGAGATCATGACCTAAACCAAAACCAAGAGTCAGATACTTAACTGGCTGCACCACTCAGGCACCGCAAATTTCAAAAACTTTAAAAAAATTAGGATAGTTTTTAGATTTTTAGTAAAGAAGAAAAACACCAATAGTTCCTACATACCATCGCCAGATTTCTATTATGGTTGAGATTTAATATTAACCTTGTACAATGGTATATTCGTCACAGTTAAGAAACCAACAGCCTGGTGCTATTAAATAAACTCTATAGATTATTAAGATTACATTATTTTCCCTCTAATGTTTGTTGTGGGGTTTTTGATTGTTTTTTGTTTTTGGAATTCATCCTAGGGTACCATTTAACATTAAGTTGTCATGTCCTCTTACCCTTCTCTTGTTTTGGTGAGATTGACAGTTTTGATCAAATATTCTGTATCATATCCCCAATTTGGATTTGTGTGATGTTTTTCTCATAATCACCCTGAGTTTATGGGTTTTAGGGAGAAGACCAGAGGAAAAGTTCTATTCTTATCATATATCAAGGACACATACTATCAACAGCTGGCTTGATTAGCAGGCACCAGTAGTGCTTGTAGAGCTTTTCCACTGTCAAGTCACTTTTATAGGTTTTCTATACTTTATTGAGAGTAAGTGACTAAATGCAGCCCACAGTCAAGGAGTTGGAATTTTTAAGTACATCTCCTTGAGGAGGGGGTAACTACACAAACTATTTGGATTCTTATATATGGAGTATTTGTCTATTTGCCTTATTTTTTTCAAGA
Source organism: Vulpes lagopus (assembly GCF_018345385.1). Lineage (NCBI taxonomy): Eukaryota > Metazoa > Chordata > Mammalia > Carnivora > Canidae > Vulpes > Vulpes lagopus. The sequence goes on along the minus strand of NC_054827.1, from coordinate 150,612,297 downwards.
ATTTAGTTACACCAGTATGGATTCATGGATATTGACTTATTTTATACTTTGCATTATAATCTAATACTACATTATTTATTTATTATTGTTCAATTTTTTCCAGCTTTGACCATCTGGGTGTCTTTCAGGTTGGTTTTCATGTCCCTCTGACATTGCATCAAGTAAGAGTTATGGTGGTGCCCAATAGAAATTTCATTGTAAAAAAAAAAAAAAATTTCATTGTATACACGCTTTCAATTGCTTCCGACATGGCCTTTCAAAATTTGCATGAAGTATTAAAGGACACATCCTGTCTTTTTCTGTGGATGGCTAGCCAAACAAGGCAACTCCCAGTTGTCAATTCTGGTTCACATAATGAGAAAATTAACAACGTCTTATCACTTGCCAAAAGGTGATTTTTCTAGAATTCTCTATACGTTGAGGAATTGCACATAATAGTTACATTGAAGACATTTAAAATTCCCCCAGATTATGTAAGACCTCTCTTTTGAAAATATATGTAGGCCATCATTTTCTTCTAACATTTTATATTTTATTTTCTTAAAAAAATGATGTAGCCTACATCAGTCAGTGTCAGTAAAAGGAAAAGTAAGCATATACCTGTGATAGGTACAGTGGTTGTCTCACAGAAAAATATACTTAGATGTCCACTGCTGACATTGTATCAAGAAATTCAAAATTCCACAATATAAAAAATTCCACAATATACACCTGTCTCTTTATTTAATAAAACAGACTTATTTCAAATAATAGTCATAACTAAGTTTCAAAAGAGATGATTTATTTTTATCTGCTGAGTCATTGACATTTTTCTTTTCCTTCTGGGTAACTGCAATGATTAACTTTTGTTACATTTCAGTAGGTATTTATCACTTAGTCCCTGAAATGCCCATAGGAAGGATATGCAGAAGCAGAAAAACCATGATTACAAAATGAAAAATTTATCTCTTACAATATTACATAGAAGTTTTGCGTGAAGTTGTTTGAATACTAATTAGTGAGAACGTCTTTGAATATCAATAGAGCACAGTGGTTAGCACCATGAGTTCAGATTCCAATCCAGGATTTTAATCTGGGCCCCTTCACTTGCCAGCCAATCACTTAATCTCTCATCTGGTAAATGAGACTAATGCAAATCCTAGTAGCTTCAGGGGATTGTGGTGCCTTTTACAGGAGCTTAAATGTAAGGTGTTTAGCATAGTGCCCAATACATAGGAAGTGTTCAATAATTATTAAATGCTAGTACTTATTTACACAAGAATTCAGAGGGGAGTTGCAATGGTTAATTTTATGTCAGTTTAATTAGGCCATTAGAAGCCCAGATATTTGACCAGACATTATTCTGGATGTCCCCATGAGAGTTTTTTGGAGGAGATTAACTTTTAAGTTAGTAGACTGAGTAAAACAGATTGCTCTCCCCAATGTGGGTGGGCCTCATTGAATCAGTTGAAGGCTTAAATAGAACAAAAGTTCTGACTGTCCCTCAAGTGAGAGAGAATTCTTCCTGCCTGATTGCCTTTGAAATTGGGACATCAGCATTTTTTCCTGCCTTTGGACTCTGACCAAAACATGAGCTCTCTTTGGGTCTCTAGCCTGTCAGCCTGCCAACCCCCTTGGTTCTCAGGCCTTCAGACTCAAATAGATGCACACCATCCAGTCTCCTGAGTATCAGCTTGCAGACCTGCTCTGTAGGTCTTGGGACTTATCAGCCTGTATAATCACATGAGTCAATTCCTTATAACAAATCTTCTTTTTCTATAAATATGTAACAAAAGACAAACTAGAGGGGGAAAATAAGCTGAATCTTAAAAAGTTCAAGTGTGCTAACTTCTGTGATTTTCTTCTCAGCACTCTTGCGCCCTAGGCTGACCCGTCAGTGTCACACAATCATTAAAGTGTAGTAGGTGTTGGTGTAAATTTATAATTGGTGTAATCCTTATTGCTGACATGTCAATATTTAACTTGCATTAACCTTTCCTTTGAGGCTGACAAATTGTGCATCTATGGCTTGTTCAGTCTAATTTTTCATGTCATTGCCTTGCAAAGCATACAGATTTATAATGTCACTGTGTGATGGATGCAGGTCCCTCCTTTGCCTTGAAGAAGGGTTTCAACCCACTTAGATTATCCGTCAGTTTATTTATTTATTTTCTGTTCCACTGGCCACCTATTTTTAAAGGCTTTGAGTGAATTTACCTCCCCAAGGCCCGTATTTTGAGGACGAATGGAAAGGGTACCCTTGTCAGGAATCGTTACCATGCTGCTGCTAAAGAGCCTACGCATTGTTCTGGCCTGTCTCACACAGAACAGCCTTCATCTGTGTGTGCATGTTGTCACTAAGAATTTGTTGATGGAAGCTGAAGGCTGGTGAAAGAAAATTAGGTCAGAATAGTGTGTGGGAAGCAAAATGACATTCTTGTCAGTTTTACCTAATCTTCAAGAACAGAGCTGCCAGAGCTATAATTTCCATACGACGTGGACAGCTGACACTTAAACTCAATTATTTCTTTCTATATCTCCTTTTTCTTCCTTTTTTTTTTTTTATAATTTAGAGTTGTTCCTTTCCCTCACTCCTCAAAAGTTTTGAGTATAAAAAAGTGGACAAGTGTCCAAGAATTCTTATTTGAAATTCTTGGACCTGAACGCTAAGGAGTAAGGATTTAGGAGGGCTGAGTCATTCTGTAGGTGTTCACAGTTTGTTTCTAAGACAGATTGGTGTAAAGATCAAAAAGACTGACTTGCTAATGATCGTGTCCTTCAAGTTTACAGTACCGCATGGACTAAAGCCACTCTTTTCAATTCAATGGAGTGTTTTCGCGCAGTGGAGTCATCTGACGTTCCTCCAGCAAGTCTAATAAATTTATTTCAAATTATCTAAAATAAAGCTGGAAGCCACCAGTCCATATATTTAGGTGTATATTTTTATTTTAATTTATATTTTATAGAAAATTTCAAGAAAACCCAAAGCAATTGGCACTGAAATTTTCATCTCATCTCAGCAAAGTGTTATTTACACATGGGCTATTAAAATGAAGCAATTATTGGACTATTTCCTAGATCCTAGATTAAACTCTAACATATTTAGTATGTCTTGACTGATTTATGGAAATTAAAAACAGTTAATATATGTGTTTGAAATAACACTTGGTCTAATTCATCACTTAGACTTGGCTCCCTCTTTGTCCTAAGAACCCCAAAGCAAAACCGATGTTATGTCTTCAATTATTGCTTAAAATTTTTCTACTTCTCAATTCTCAAGCAACATATATCACATAAACAAAGCTAATAAATTTTAAGACGCAAAATAAAAAGTGGTCCCAGATTAATCTTTGCCAATTCTATATTGGCAATCATATTGACAGTTAGGGTTTTTTTTTTTTTTTTATTGTAATGAATCATGATAAATTTGTTGACCAAACAGAAATAGCTATTCCAAGCAAGCAAACAAAGAAACAAATTAGGGTTAGATTTTTTTTTATTGTTCTTTTTCCCTTAGCCACTGGAATCTGGTCTTTAAACACTAACACTAGTGTCTCTGGGAGCCCAAAATATAAAGTCCGGCCAAGTTCCTTCATATGGTCTCTATATCAAGCAGAATTTAAAATCTCCAGATTCCTTTTAACTCTTAGTTTATAAGTGAGGAAACTACAGCTAGAGAATATAAGCTGGCACTGTGAACAAATCTGGAAGAAACCAGGCAGCAAGTCATACAGATATGTTGGGTAAGAGTATTCTAAACAGAAGGAACAGTATTTTATATACAGAAGTTCTGTATGGAATTGTGGCTGGAGAATTCTTACGGCAATAAGATTGGAGAAATGAACTGAGGGAGGATTGTAAGAAAGTCAGAGACACAGTAAGGCCCAGTGCAGGGGATTTTCAAGCAAGGACTAGCATGTTCTGATTTAAGTTAAAGAAAAAGAAGAGATACAGGTTGTGGAAGAGAGAAAGGGGAAGAGAGAGAGGAAAAGGGAAAGAAAAAAATGAGTGAATAGATGAGTGGGAACAGAAAGAGGAAGAATATGTTGAAAAGTGGGAGTTCTACTTATGGGGGAATATTAGTGAAGGAACAGGATGATAATAGAGAGGATTTTAATTTTGAGATACATATTAAATATCCAAGTAGCAGTATAGAATATGCTGTTGGGTATGAATTCGGAATTCAGGATTTGGGGAAACGTGAGTATATTTGGAGACATTAGAGATGATGAGATCAACAAGGATACAAGTGACAGAAAAAGTCCAAGGACCAAGCCTCGGGGTGGGAGATGGTGCTCATGTTTGGAGGTCAATCTCAGTTCTTTGGGAAAAAAAGCATAAGGGACATTGTATTAGAATTGTGACGAGTGATTCTCTAAAAGCCAGGTATACACGGTATTTCAGAGAGAATAGAGTATTCAAGTATGTCTGATATCACTAAGTCAGGTGAAAAAGGAACTGAGAAATGATGGTTGAATTTAGCAAATGCAAGTCATTGATAGTTGTCAAAAGCAATTTTGGTGGACATAGTAGGGAGAAGAACGTCTGTGCCTTAAGAAAGAGGAGAGGATATGAAGGGAAGAAAGAAACTGCAGAGTTTTTGTTTTGTCTTGTTTTTTGGCAGTGACAGCAGATTTATTGAGGGCAATAAAGTACTGACATTCTCTTCCTGGGGTGCACTGGCAGTGGCCATGAGGGGAGTTGTGGGGTGGAGGCCAGAAGCAAGGAAGGTGCTGGTATCAAGGCCCAATCTCCTGGGGCCCGTGCCCCCTCTTCCCTTTCTTTGTCCACGGAGCATCGGTCCTTCTGGGCATGGATGGTTTCTGACCAGGTCTGCCTTGGGCAGAAGAGGCCTATCGGTGCTGCTATATGTATTTATAGAGCAGTTGGGTGTGAGGAGATTATAGGATTGGGAATCAGGGAAGAATTGGGTTTTTGTTGTGGTTGTTGACTTTAAGAAAGCATATTACAGATGTTATACAGAGATATATGCGATCCTATAGATAGGGAGATATTATGATGCAGAACAGGGAGGGCCACTTTCAGGAGTGAAGATATAATGCACAGGTGGATGAACCACCCTTACAGGTACAGTGAGTTTATCCATCAGAATAAGAGGAAGTCAAAACAATGAGTCAGGCTAGTAGCTTTGATCCTAGGAGTCTGTGCAAGTCCTCTTCAGTCTCCTTCTATGTTCTCTGAGTCAAGAAACAGTCACAATTGAGGAGAGAGCATGGGTTAGAGGATTGGAGATTTCACACCTTCTTGATACATAGAAGGCTTAAGGAAACATAAATTAATCGGTACTAAAGGGTCACATCCTTTAGTCACATGAATGGCATGGATGTAAAGTGAGATTGGTATGCATATGTGCTTTTCTTCAGTCACAGCTGTTCCTATGAAAGGAGGATCTGTACTTAAAACTAAGGTTAGGCCCTCTCCAGATAAGGGAAAGAGAGGAAATGGAATTAAAAATCTATGCAAGAAATTGCTTTAAATGAGGAACTATGAAAAGAGAAGTAAAGGCGGTAAGGGAGATAGGTGACAATGAGAAAGTAGACTGATGATCTCAAGTGAGTGTAGAAATCAGGTGGAGACAAAAGAGCCAGAGGAAGAGAAATGGAAATTAAAGAGGTGGCAGTTGAGGAATGCGATCATGACAAATTAAGAATGGAGAGGGGGAAAATCATTGGCAATAACAACCTTTGGGTTATGAACATGATCGTGGGTAACTCTTCTTACATTCCTTAAGGCATTTTAAGTTCAACAATTTTGATAGAATTTCAAGCCCTATAAGAGTTGGTTTGACAGCATTTTTCTTATTAGACATTTTTTTGGTTAATGTTCCAAGAATTCTTCAAATTTCAATATGAAAATGGTCACTTTTCCAATCAATCAAGATATTCACTGTCCAATATGGTAGTTAAGCAGATGCCAGATCACTGGCAACGTGTGGCTATGTGATTTTAAAGTTTAATTAATTAAAATTACATAAAATTTAAAATTCACTTCCTTAGTCTCACTAATGACTTTTGAAGGTCTCAAGAGCCACATGCAGCGAGTCAGTACTCTGTTGGACAGTGCAGAAATGAAACATTTCCATCATCACAGATAATCCTATTGAACAGTGCTATTCTGAAGTTTTGCCTCATAACCATTCCAGTGTTCAACAGTTCTGGGACAGAATGGAAATGAAATTTTGCTTTGTAACTATCTGATCAGATTTGCTAGAGACAGAAATCATCTGACAACTGCTGTGGCACCACAGCTGCCCAGATTCCATATGTTTTATGGCATCTATGAAATAGGAAGATCATTGCCATGGTTACTGCATCACATAATATGAGCTAATGAGAAGTAATTCACTGGTACAAGGCAACACAAAAGACATGTTTGATTAAAGTAACTATTTCCCATATGTTCCCTTTTGTTAAAAATTATTTTTATTTTGGAGTGTGTGTGTGGGGGTTTGAGATATTAACCCTTATCATAGTGGTGCACCTTCTAGCCTTCAAATCAAATCCCTGATATGGCTCAAAAGGAGCCTAATATACAGATGGGGGAAACCAATGATTCTTTTAAAGCCTTGAAGCTGGGACACCGGGGTGGCTCAGCGGTTGAGCACCTGCGCCTGGCTCAGGGCGTGATCCGCGCTCTCAGGATCGAGTCCCACATCAGTCTCCCTGCCTGGAGCCTGCTTCTCCCTCTGCCTACGTCTCTGCCTTTTTCTCTCTCTGTGTCTTTCATGAATAAATAAATAAAATAAAATAAAGCCTTGAAGCTAGCAATTTACTTCTAGGCTTACTTCTGTTGAAAGAAAATAGATGAGCAAATAAGCAGTCATTTTCTCATGAGTGAAGGTGAGGTCAGCTAAACATCTGCTTAACTCTGGGCACGTGGCACAGTTTTCAGAAGAAATTGCCATGACTATAACTAGAATGTCAGAAAAGCTCATATTTCAGCTTCAGTGGATCTTGTGTTCATTTGATGGAACTTTACTTTCTGTGGTACTTATATATAAGAATATATAAAAACACACACCAGAAAAAGGAAAAAGAAAACCAAGAGATAGGAAATAAATATTGTTGAACTCTTCATCTGTGTCAGATTTGCTTGAGCTAGTGAAATTATACCAGGTTCCACAATGTGGACAAAAATTATTGGGTATATTTTTTGTTTTCATCTCAGCTTTACAGATGTCTAAGTAGTACTTAGAAACACTGAGATCAAGTAAACTGCTCATGTTCTCAGAATTGATGATGCTTGGAGGTTAGAGTCTTCCTAACTCCAAGAAGCTGTCATCATCTATAACATAGTTAAATATCACTTGGTGAATTTCCTGAATAAGTCTGTGGACACTTTGAGATCAGTTAGACAGAGAACCTACCATGTTAGAGAAATTGTGGAAATGCAGTAGGAATGGACATGTGCAGAGAACTGAGGGAGGTATTAAAGGTTTGTTGAGCAGCTACTCTTATTCTCATATCACATTATTTCTTGTAAAAATGACTTTTAGAACTTTTATAGAAATTAATAGGTCGTTATATTTAATATATAGCAAATTAGAATATTCACCTGTCAGGAAAGCTAAAGAACAATAAAAACAGTTACCCTAAGTTAAAATGTTTCTAGAATTGATGTCAATTCTATCAATATCAACTTTTTAACTGTTTTAAAAATTCCTTATGATAATTGTTGTCTGTTCTTCAGAAGAATAACTTTTTTTTGTCAGTTTAAAAGTTTATCAATTTTGTTGTTCTTCTCAAAGAACCAACTTTTAGTTTGTTGATTTTTGTCTATTTTTTGTTCTCTTTTTGTTCCTTTCTTTCCTAATCCTTATTATTTCTTTCCTTCTGATTGTATTGGCTTTAATTTGCTTTTATTTTCTAGTTTCTTGAGTTGGAAGTTTAGGCTATTGATTTGAGATCATTATTTTTTTAATATAGGCATTTATGGCTATATATATATATATATATATATATATATATATATATATATATAGTACTGTTTTAGCAGAACTCTATACATTTTGGTATATTGTGACTTCTTCTTGACCATTGATTATTTAGGAGTATGTTTTTAATTTTCCAATATTTGTAAATTTCTGAAATTCTATTTTTTTCTCTCTGTTTTTTATTTCTAATTTTATCCCATTGTTGTCAGAGCACATACAAACTATTCCAAAATACAGAAGAGGCAGGTATGCTTCCTAACTCACTTGATGAAGCTTTTATGACTCTCTTACCAAAAATAGACAAAGATATTGCAAGGAAAGAAAACTAGAAACTAATGTGTTTTATGAATATAAATGCAAACATCCTTAACATACCATATACAACAATATATAGAAGGATAATATACCATGGCAAAGTAGGATTGATATTAAGAATTCAAGTTTGGTATAAGACTGAAAAACTTGGGCAGTGTAAGATGACATGTTAATAAGTAAAAGACAAAAACAAGATTATCATTTAAATAGATGCATAAAAACAATTTCACAAAATCCAAATCCTTTCATGTAAAAGCAGTAACAGATTATGAGTAGAAGAGGATTTTCTCATATGGTATAAAAACACCGTAACAGACATTTTACTTGGTTGTGAAAATATAACTGCTTTCCCCTAGTATCAGGAATAAGACAAAAAATGTCTGCAATGATTGCTTCTATTTCAAAGCATGCTGGAGGTTCTAGGCAGGGCAACTAGACAGGAAAATGAAATAAGGCAGGTATATTTGAAAAGAGGTAAAACTATATTCACAGATGACATAACCTATAAATAGGAAATACTAAGAAATCTTCTTTCCCACAACCGCCTACAAAACACTATAGGAAGTGATAAACCAGTTCAAAAAATTTACAGGATACAAGATCAGTTAAAAAGTCAATTGCATTTCTATAAATGAAAAATTGAATAATCAAAAATGGAATCAAGAAACCAATTCAATTTACAGTAGCATAAGATGAAAAAATACTTAGGAATAAATTTAACAAAAATTAAAAGTTAACTGGAAAAGTGCAAAGCATTGTTGAAAGAAATTAAAGAAAACCTAAATAAATAGAAAGCCATCCCATGTTCATGGACTGGAAGATTTAATAGTGTTTAAGATTGTGGTTCTCTACAAATAGACCTCCATATTCAACCTCTGTCAAAATCCCAGTTGCTTTTTTTTTGCAGAAGTTGACCAACTGATTCTAAATTCATTGGAAATGCAAGGCACCCAGAATAGCCAAAACAATATCAAAAAAGGCCATGGTTGAATGAATCATAATTCCCAATTTCGAATCTTCAGTAGTCCAAAGTGCATAGCATTGACACAGGATAGACATAACCCCATGAAGCAGAATTAAGAGTCCCCTATATTTGTGTTCAGTTGATTTTCAGCGAGGTTGCCGAGACCATTCCCTGGGAGATAGGATATATTTTCAACAAATGGTGCTAGCACAACTGGATGCATGTATGAATGAATGAGTGAGCGAATGAGCGAAAAAATGTTTGACTCTTACCTAACACGAATCAACTTGCAATGGACCAGAGATCTAAATACATAAGCTCAAACTATAAAACACTTAAAACACAAGAGTCAATCTTTCTGACAATGGATTTGGATATGACACCAAGAGCACAAACAACAAAAGAAAAAATAAGTAAGTCAGGCTTGATCAGTATAAGAATTTAAGGGTTCAAAGGACACTACTAAGGAAGCTAAGAGATAACCGGTAGAATGGTGGAAAATATTTGTAAATCACAGTTCTGATAAGTATCTAGTATCCTTAATGTATAAGAAATTATTACAGCTCCACAAAAAAATCCAAGCAAAAAATAGGCAAAGGATTTGAATGTGTATTTCTCCAGAGAAGAGATAATAAAAATTATGATAAACCCATAAAATTATGATAAAAAACCCATAAATGTGCAACATTATTAGTAATTAGGAAAATACAAATCAAAACTACAATGAGACACCACTTCCCAAATACTAGGATACCTACTAGAAACCTCCACCGATTTCTGGGGAGACGAACAATGGTGCAGCTGCTTTGGTCAATACTGTGGCCTATCCTCTAAAAGCTAAAGATAGAATTTATTTGCTGCTCAGATATTTCACTTTTAACTATAGGCTCGATAACATTGAAAATATGTGAACATGTGTCTACATAAAAAACTGTTCGTAGCATCATTATTCATATTAGCCAAGAGTCGAAGCAAGTCAAATATCTATTGACTGATTAATAGATGAGCAAAATGTGGCCCATCCATACCATGGAAGATTACTTAGCCATGAAAAGGAATGAAGCACTGTTACACGCTACAGCAGGTTTAAACCTTGAAATATTGTGCTAAAGGAAGGAAACTGGTCAGAAAAAGCCATTTGTTGCCTGACACCATTTATATGAAATGTCCCAAGTAGGTCAATGTAAAGTAACCTTGAGTTGGCTAGTGGCTCCCAAGGACTTTGGGGAAAGAAGCATGAGGATCAACTGCCAAAGGATCCAGTGTTTCTTTTGGGAATGATGCAAATGTTCTAAAATTAGACTGTGAAAAACCTTGCACAACTCTGAATTATTTATACTTTAAACGTATAAATGTTATGTTTAATTAATTATATTCCAATAAAGCTACTACTAAAGAAAGAATGTCTGAGCCCATACAGCCCATACTTTGTTAGACAAGGGAGAATTTCCTGACAAATCCCTACTGGATCTTTCTGCAGGAGTCAATTCAGAAGACCTGCCCTCTCTGTGCATCTTTCCTTTACCATTCAGCATCTGGGGTGCCTGAGCATCTGCCTTTGGCTCAGGGCATGACCCCGGGTTCCCCGGATCGAGTCCCACATTGGGCTCCCCACAGGGAGCCTGCTTCTCTCTCTGCCTGTGTCTCTGTCTCTCTCTCTCTGTGTCTCATGAATGAATGAATGAATGAATGAATGAATGAATGAACAAATGAATAAATAAATAAGTAAATAAATAAATAAATCTAAAACAACAATAAAAGCCCACTCAGCATCAAAATACCTTTGTGAGCACATGTTTACTGGCCTTATCAAAGTCTAAATCTATCGGCTACTCCTACGTTCCTTGACCCTCCTGGAGGTCAGAAGTCATCTCTTGAGCATCTCTATTGCAGGTCCAGGTTCTGCGTGTTGGAGAGATGCCTGGAGCTCTGCACTCCAGGGGAGGCACAGGGGAGGCCAAGGCAACAGCTTCCTTACAAGGCAGGTGACAGGACTTCTGATGTGTATCATATATGCAGATATAAAATGAAACATGATTTCTTGGCAAGGTTGATTGCTAATCAGAGGTAAGGGGTATTGAATGTTCAGGTAAAGGATACAGATAGGATCAGAATGTAAAGTTCAAATTTAGGGTCGCCTGGTGGCTTGGTCAGTTAAGTATCTGCCTTTGGCTGAGGTCATGATCCTGGGAGTCTCCCAGTTGCTCATTCTCTCTCTCTCTCTCATGAATACATAAAAATAATTTTTGAAAAAGATCAATTTTATTAAGAGGAGTAAACCTGAGAGACAATAAGAAAGAAAATCAAAGAAAGAGAAATGTTTGGGGCTTTTGCATCTGGCAGGAGAGCAGGGCCACTTGGGAACACTAATGCCACACGAGGACATTTTATTCTGTTGCCAGAAAATTTATCCTCTGCTCGGTGTGACCCACTGTAGCGGCAGGATTTCAGTAGCTGCCCATTTAGGGCAATCCATCATCTTCAACCCGGCTTCTCCACCCTTACCAGCGAAGTGGGTGGCAAATTGCAAAAGAAACAAATGGTTCACGTGTGCAATGAGATACTTTTCCCTCCAACGTTCCCCGAGATGACAGCTTCTTTGGTGAATCAACCTGGCCCTTCCACTGCTCAGTAGAAGTGGGACGTAAATATGTCAACATAGATTTCCCGAGTTTCTGGAAGCAATCACCATGAACCCTGTGGGAGACATGGCCCTCCTCTTTTGTCCCAGAACCACGCAAAGGAGCTGACATACTCAAATCTACAAAAACAGAGCAGAGATAAAAAACAAAAACAAAAACGAAAACAGAGCGGAGATAGAAAGCTGACTGTCAGAAAGCTGTTTTTGCCAGTTGACTGTGGTAGGTGTTGGGTACATAATCCATCACTAAACTCTATATTGTGTAAGATCCCAGATTCCGTGGCCCTAGTGATAGGGCGTACGGCACTCTCAGAGTACTTATACTATCAGACTTTATTTCAAGTCCAGGAAACATGGCCTTGAACATGAAAAACACACAGGATGGCAGAGTTCCAGGAGAGGATTTCATCAACTCTTAAATTTGCATCCAAAACTCCATTGGCTTGTGTTTAATCCTATTCCTTGAAGTAGCTTTGCTCAGATTGGAGACACCCTCACCCTCAACCTCTCTCTCACACTCGATCTCAGTTTTGAAATGTATTTAAAATGGTTTTATTGAGATATAATGGACATACAGCATCATAGTAGTTTCAGGTATACAACATGATTCGATATTTGTACGTGTTGTGAATTGATCACCACAGTAAGCCCATACTTGGTTACAATATTTTTTATTGTTGTTGTAATGAGAGCTTTTAAGATTTACTCTCTTAGCAATTTTTAAATATGCAATAGATATTATTAACTCACCTCACCATGTTGTACATTACATCCTCACGCTTTATTTCATAACTGGAAGCGTCTACCTTTTGACGCCCTTCACCCATTTTGCTTACTGCCTGCCTTCGGCAACCATCAATCTGTTCTCTATTTCTGTGAACTTGGTCATTTTTGTTTGTTTTCATTTTTTGTTGTTGTTTTATTAGAGTCCACATATGAGTGGGATCATACACTTATCTTTCTGTCTGACTTCACTTAGCATAATGCTCTCGGTGTCCATCTATGTTTTCACAAATGGCAAGACATTCTTTTTCTGACTGAGTAATTATTCCATTGTGTGTTTCTTCCATATTTTCTTTATCCATTTATCCATAGATGTACCCTTAGGCTGTTTCTGCATCCTGGTTACTGTAAATGATGCTGTAAGGAACATTGGGGTGCAGGTATCCATCTCATTTTTTCATCCTCCACAACCCACCCAATTCTCTGCACACATATGTTTGCTTCCTCTTGAGCCCTATGTCACTGCCCATTATTTCCCACGAGAGATAAGAGTTGGATTTTTGCATATTGATGTTGGGAAAAGTTTGGTGCCTCAGTGTCTCGCAGTAGCCTTGCTTCCAGGTGTTGAGATGCCATTAGACACTTTTCATGATGAATACGAATGAACTATCAGCTTATCATCTGCCCTTTCTTTATTATACTCGAAGATGATTATGTCCTCTCATGATTTAAAACTCTTTATTCCAAAGTCCCCCTTTTACTCTCTCTGAGGGTGCTGAGGAGCCATCTACCCTGGATGCAGGTAATAAGGTCATGCATAATGCGTAGATGATTTAACACAAGAATAAAGTCTGCCTGGTCATCTTCTTTTTCCTCTTAGTCTGAGCCAGAAATTCTAAACAATGTCAGGAATGAAATACTCCTCCGTGCTGGGGGAGGCTCCTACTGCCCCCAACTTCACCCCCTCACACTACTATTGAAGAGTGCATAGAACTTCAGAAGAGGAGATGATTCCATCAAGAGTGAGGAGCATGTCTGGTTTGTTCAAAGCTGTGAACTTTACAGTATCTTCCATAACAGTTTCATCTTCCATTATAGATGCTCAGTAAATATTAAATGTTTAGTTTATAAGTGAGAACATGGTAAGCAAAGGGAAGAAAACATGTAAAATAATGAAGGTTAAACTATATGACATGTTCTGGTAGCTGTATAAAAATTTGAATTCCTGATGGGCAACATAGAAGGAGGATCCAGAACACGAGATGCTCATGAAAAATGAAGCATATGAGTCAGATGTGCCAAAATAGTAACATATTAAAGAGGCAGGAAAGGGTAATGAGGAAAGAACAGAGTGACACAGAGTGAAGGGAGACCCATTTATTCAATTAATCAGACATACTTTGAGCACTTTCTATTGAAGTGTCCAGGACATGTGAGATTTTAAGATGTTGTTCCCAAATCACTCATAATCTAGAGGGAGAAGGAGAAGGCATTAATATCAAAAACATAAAGGATATTTCTGAGCGCCTTTTATACGCGAGGTGTCTTCCAAATAGTAAGCATTCTGATAAGGCTGCAAGGCAGGTGTAATTATTATGAGCCTTTTATAAATGAAGAAAGTCAGTCAGAGAGCTCCAGTTTCACACAGTTTCAGGTGGGACAGCTGGTTTGTGAGGTCAGTCCTATCTGTGTCCACTGGAAAATGGCAGGTGAATTAAATCAGGTCTGTGTGGTTGCAGTGCGGGGCTCGTAGGGGAGTTCAGGGAGAGTAACACAGGGAAGGACAGTTGGAGTCGTTCAAGGGACTTCTGAAGGCCCCAAACTATTGATGAAGTCCTGCCAATAATAAAAAAAAAATAAGCCATTTGTTAAAAAAATGAAAGTGAGTAAAATCAAAATCTTAACATTTTGAGTCCTGTCACAGAATAAATCGGTATCTTGCCATTTTCTCTTAATTTGATTTCCTTTAAATCTTGGTATTGGTATATAATGTAAAAATAGAAGTCTGAATAATATCTGGCCTAGTTCCATAAAGATTGCTTGAGACCTCAGATTGTCTGGATGTATTAATGTGATAAAATATATTCCCAGAGATTCAAGTATGTTCACTCCAGAAGCTATCTTTAAAAAAAAAAAAAAGAAAGAAATGATTCTACCTTAAAAACATTACATTTATCCAAGTCTCCAATGCTGCATATAAAAATATATGCATAGAAATGTGTGAATATGTGTATATACAGCCAGCCATGCGTATGTACGCCTACGTACGTATTCAGACACATACGACTCTACCCATCCACGTGTGTGCATGTGTGTGCCGCCTGCTTAGTGTCTGCAATTTCACAATGAAATATAAAGTGAACAGAACAATTGGACAGGGGGTTGGATATTGCCCTGTGTCAAATTGTCAGAAATGTTATACAGAGTAGGTGGATTTCTTAGGTTCTTTTTTTTTTTTTTTTTTAATGCAGCTCCAAGTTATTGTAAATACTCAGAGTATCTTCAGCGCCCATCCATGCTGGGTCATACGTGGGACACAATAGCAAATTCCTTTCAGAGAGTCAGAATTCTGTTGTAGGTGAGTCACAGTGAGGAGAATTGGAGGCTGTTTGAGTTCACTTCTAAGGTATCTCCTTTGTTTTCAGGGGTATTTGATGTTTGGGTCTCCGGGGTGTTGCAGGAGGAAGGGGCAGATTTAAAAGGAGAAGCTCCTGGTTTATGTTAAGGCCCCTCGTCAGCTTTGCACTTGCCTTGCTGCCTGTGTTTTATCCTGGGGACTTGGGGTGAAAACTATTTCGGGACACTCTTCTGTTCTATGCGGGGGTCACAGAAGACCTGCAAATCAGAAATGCCGGGCTCCAGCAGTCTCAAAGCAAATCGAACCTTTCTTTACAAATTACTTGATGAATTAGATCATAATTTTAATAGATTATTCTAGTGCTTTTATATCATTTAGTAAATTTGAGCTCAGTGTTTTTAGAAACGTACTCTGACCACTCTCCATCAACTTTGCATTGGAGTTCAGACACCACTAAGAAAAACTGGATGCCAGAAGATATTTTTTTTTTTTCCTCTTTTTAATCGACTTGAGGTTTTCTTTTGCCTTATAAGCCTGACTTTAAAAAGCTTTCATGCTCCTCAATTCAAATAATATCCATGAGTATATGTCTATTCACAATGAAGAAAATAATATGCAACATTTTTAACTATTAGGTATCTCACATATGTTATTTTTGGGGAATGTCTACCAAGCTTATAAACTCATTTTCTCATTTTGAAGAGTGAGAAGCTGAAACATGAACAGTCGGTAACTTCTCTGGATTATCAATGAATACTTTATACTTACTAGGCATGAATAGGCTTTGGGATCTGCGGTGCTTATCCATAAAAGCCACTTTTGAGTCAACTGTCACAAAACCATTCTTCTATGCACATTCACGCACAAATTCCCCAGATAGCTTAATCAGGACTCTTTTGTCGTTGCTGCCATTTTGATCAAAATTCAATCCAAATTGGCTCGGACAGCCATACACATTATGCATGCTTAGAAACACACACACACTCAATAAAACTTTAAAAGAAGAGGGAAGTGGAAATTATTAGCTCAACTAACCAAATCACAGGAATCAGGAATCTCAGTCATGAGTAGAAAGGCGTTGCTGTCTTTAGTCAGATTTTAAGACTAGCATTTCCCATAGGAGTACATATTCCTGTGCATGGCTGCCTCCTGGCCTCATACATCTTCAATTTAGTCACACAAATGGAAAGGACGACCCTTAATATTCCCACTTTGAAAAGCTGTAGATCCTTGACTGGTCCATCAGGAATCGTGTACCCTTTCTTAGATCCGTCAGGCCAGGTCAGCGAAAGCATGTGAGAGGAAGGCAGGCCCTGTGGGATAATTTTCAGAATATGAAAAGGAGATTAAGTTTTACAGAAGAAGAAAGGTAAGTAAAGACATGATCAACAGGATGAAAATTCTGTGCTGGGAGCTCAGTTTGGGTCTTCTACTCCTGGAAATTAATTGAATGGAATAGTTGTCCTTGGCTTATTTGTCTCCTCAGGAATCACTTAAAATTAAATCTAATAGTCTTATAATTTGCTCTGCTTTTATTTATTTATTTTAAATATTTTATTTATTTATTCCTGAGAGACACAGAGAGAGAGGCAGAGACACAGGCAGAGGGAGAAGCAGGCTCCATGCAGGGAGCCCGACGCGGGACTCAATCCTGGGTCTCCAGGGTCACGTCCTGGGCCGAAGGCAGATGCTTAACCACTGAGCCCCCCAGGCGTCTCTGCTCTGTTTTTTTTTTTTTTTTTTAAGATGAAATATCTTAATTATTTACTTAACTTAAACTATTAAGGGTAAGTTAACTTATACTTAACTATTTACTTAACTATATACTTAAACTATTCCATCTTTATATAAGTGGCCCTCCTCCCTCCACTACTGTAGAAGGTGTTGACTTTTCATTGGAAAGGGGTGCAGTGGGAGAAGAGGGAAAAGGAGAAGGAATCAAGTTATTAACTGAGGTGAGGTGAATGAGGACCCTCATAAGTAGGGGTAGCAGGCCATCTCCTGCTTTCTGCCTCCTCCTGACCCCAGTCGGTACCCCTACTATCAGAAATTCTTTACTCCTTCTACTCTAAACCATATTGCATCCCATTTAAAGTGATGTAAGATTTTCCCACATATCTACGCACTTCTCTATTGGCAAAACTTTGCATCTTTAATATTCCCTCTCTTCTTGATGTCCCCTCCACATACGCACACCCAGTACATGTGGTTCTAGGTGGGCCAAAGGCAGGTAATCTCCAAGGAAAGGAAATTATATTGCTCTTCTCCACAGCAGCAGTGGGCATCAGGTTTAGAAACCCTAAGTATATTCTAGAACTTACATCGGTTTTCAGCACAAACACTACAACCTATATAGAAGTGTTAACTGTTATGCGGTGAAGACTCATTAAATAAATGAAATAAAATTATTGATACCTATGAAACTATCAGGTCTATTAAGTCTGAAGATTATCCAAAGCAAACCAAACATAAACAGATCGGTTCGAAGATCTTATGTATACGACTTGATAAGCAAAATGTGTAGGAATCAGGCCACTAGGTAATTCCAGAGACATCCAGATGTTAGCTGTCTCTGGTTTATAATTTACATGTATTTCCACTGAAGGTGGATTCCTGAAAGTGAGAGGGTGGGTAGCTGTGTTCTAGGGAATTAATGATGCAACTTGTAAAGAAGAGGGTAGCACCTGCTGAGTTACGAGGGTACAAGTTTAGTCAATATATATGTAGGTCTGTTGAGAGAGAGATTTTCATATAAAAGGCCAAATTCTCTGTAATTCAACCTCAAAGTGTAGATTCTGGTCTAATTCTCTCTAATTCTTCAAAAGCAGTCTTTCTGTGTCCTTCAGTGTGTGTTCACCTCCTTGAGTCATTTTAAAATGTGCCACTCAACCCTCTTGCTTTCCAGTGGCACGGAAAGAGAAAGGACTTTTCTCTGAGTCACGTTGGCCTTTTTCCCCCTTCTCTGTTTCTCTCTGAGCTACGGTGTTGTGTAATATTCTGCATTTCAACAACTTGTCCTTAGGCGGTCAAGAATTTGCCACTTAGTCCTTCTGGATATTATTTCTCATGACGTCACCTCAGACCCTCTTTTCCAAGTCATTCTTCAGCCCTCGCACCATTGCTCCCAGACCATGATCGGCTTAGACACCTTATTTCCTTGGGTGGCAGAGACCATCTGGTTGTAGGTCAACGTCATTTTCTTCCATTTCCTGGAAACGCAGTTATGCTCCTTGTCCCAGTCTCCCTTGTGTAAAGTGTCATCATCACAGAGTTCTTGCCAACAGTGTGGCCACTACGTTCTCGCTAATGGAACATGAGTAGGATCCCAGCCACCAACTAGGTGGAGAGTCCACTGAGGGTCATCCCAGGGGGAGGTGAAGCCACAGATGGAAAGAGTTCTGGTCCTTGAATGGTCAGTAGATGGCTGCCTGGCTAGAAGCATCCACCTTATACTATGGCCGCAGATCAAAACACATATTTATTTATTTATTGTCATTGAGATTTGGAGATTCATCTGTTATGGAAACAAGTGTCATTTTTACCTGTAAACTAGTAAACGTTTCCCTCTGTCCTTCGTCAACATCACCTAGGAAGAGTTCACCATTCTCATCTCTGGCGCTTGGTGATTCGTTCACTACATTTCCTCTTTGGCTCTTCAGCTTCTCATTCAGTCCAATGTCAGGACTTACACCAGTCGGTCCGTGGTAACTCCGTAAGGATAGGGACCTTCTTTCTTCTGTATGTGCCATGGCACTTACCGAGCCAGGCGCAGAGCATGCGACAGAGATGTGCCTATTGATCTAGAACTCCCCCAGAGCGGTGTGCAAATGTCTCTTTCCTCTGCAGCCAGGAGAGGGCTATGGAACAAGAAAATAGGGACAGATGTGTTCTATTTGCACATTCCCAGAATACCACGCAAAACCCACTCAAGAGTCACATGAGGTTTAGCAATGGGCTGTAGACCCCATGATCAAAGCAGGCAGGGGATCCAGTTTTACTGATTAGGTGGTCATCGCTCTTAGCCTCACCTCCTCATT
This sequence comes from Vulpes lagopus, assembly GCF_018345385.1. Classification (NCBI taxonomy): domain Eukaryota; kingdom Metazoa; phylum Chordata; class Mammalia; order Carnivora; family Canidae; genus Vulpes; species Vulpes lagopus. The sequence goes on along the minus strand of NC_054827.1, from coordinate 150,593,106 downwards.
TAAAAACAAAAAAGACTTCATTTTTTTTTAGAGCAGATTTAGGTTCATATGAAAACTGAGTGGAAAGTATAGAGATTCCTCATATAGTTCCACCCCCATCCGTACACAGCCTCCCCACCATCCACATGGCTCCCTGGAGTGGTGCATTTGTTACCCTCGAAAAACCTATAGCAGCACATCCTTATCACCCGGAGCGCAGAGTGGGCCTTAGGGGTCATTCCTGGTATTGTGCATTCTGTGAGCTTTGGCAGATAGTGACTTACACCCACCACTACGGTGTCCTATCGGACAGCGTCACTGCTTCTTTAGAAATCCTTTGTGCTCTGCAGACTCATGCCTGTCTCCCTCCCTCCTAACTTCCGGCAACCCATGATCTTTTTACTGTCTCCATAGTTTCGGCTTTTCTGAGCATCGTATAATACAGCATGTAACCTTTTCAGATTGGCTTCTTCCACTTAGTTACTTAAGATCCCTCCATGTCTTTTCATGACTTAATAGCTCATTTCCTTTTAGCACTGAATAATATTCCATTATCCGAAGGTACCCAGTTTACTTATCTATTTATCTACTGAAAAACATTTTGGTCGCCTCCAAATACATTGACAATTATGAATAAAGCTGCTATAAATGTCTGAGTGCGCATGTCGTGGGGATATAAGTTTTCCATTCATTTGGTTAAATACCAGGGGATGTGGCCTTCTCGTTTTTGTTACTGAAATATCTCAAATACATTGCTGTTCACAGTGATGATGGAGGCTGGGCAGGCAGGTTCTCCTTTTTTTTCTCCTCCAGCTTACAAGTCACCCATGGAAACCCAAAGAACTCTCAGTTAGCTCTTCCCTTCCAGTTTCAAGAGTGGCATCACCCGAAGAGAAGGTTGTGAGGATGTTAAAAAAGCCGGATGTGCTACCTCAAGTCTAACACTCTCATTCCTATGTATGTACTCAGTAAGCAGAACCTTTTGGCCATAACTCTGCGCCACCCCGTAAAGATATTCCTATACCAAGGCCTGACCTCCAGCCTCCATTTAAATTACCCATTTCCTTTGATCTTTACTTCTTTTTGGTCCCCCAGTTGGGACCCTTTGCTTTGCCTTTTTTATGGTTCTGAAATCTCTAGCCTCCTACACAGATATTGGTGTCCTGTGGGATTTCTGCTGCTAAGGAAGGTTTGGTAGGAGCTTTAGTTCACGGTGATGGAGGATTAAAAGAGGCCCTGAACTGGTCTGGACCATGTGTTACAACCTGTCCTTTCTTTCTTGTTAATTCAGATAAAATAACAAGAATAGAAACAGTTCTCTTGCAGAGGAGAGCTATTATTTTTGCCAGCAGTTGTCAATGCTTTCTCTTAATATTAAAAAGCGTAACTGTCTCCCTTTCAAACATGAATTGCATTATGGAGGGGGTTTTATGGCCCCATCTTTATTTCTGGGCTGCTTTTTCTTTTTCTTCACTGCAACACGTGATGGAAAAGTTCAGCCCCTCACAGGTAATGCTGAGAATGCTTAAAGGTCTTGTTCTTTAGTGTTTGACATCACAATTGGTATTGAAATTGCAATTAGTCTGCAAGTGTTACTATCATAATAAAAGGTGATTCCACTATCTCACACGTCATAACAATCAAGGCAGCATCCTGAAAACAAAGAATACAGAGACTGGGAAGACCAGGGCCGTGTTCCCATCTCCCTCCTCTACTGGGACCCTACACCTGCCATCTGTCAGCCGCCGTGCCTCCTTCCAGTGAGCGGCTGCAGGGCTGTGCTAGGTGTCCACCTCCCTGCCTGTGGCCAAGTCTTTCCCCCGCCCAGAGGGCTGCTTCCAGCTCTCCCACCCTCTCACCAGCTATAGGATACCTTTCCAGCTTTTATAGATTAGCCTCTGGATAATGTGCAGTAAGTACTGATTTCTTTTTTTTTAATAAATTTATTTTTTATTGGTGTTCAATTTGCCAACATATATAAGTACTGATTTCTGACTGCCTTCACACTCCATCCTGCCCTGCACAGGATCCGCTCCTCTTCCTTAGGGGCACAACTCCAGAGATCGACAGTCACGTGGAATCCTCACGTTGCATCCTCCTAGAGGCAGCCCGCCTTCTCCTATGTGTCCCCCTCCAGGAGCCCCATTTCAGCATGAAGGTCTGAAGGCCCGGGCCTGTACCTTGTCAGTGGTGAAACCAGAAAAAAATAAGAAAAAAATTGACTTTTAAAAAATGAAGCCCCGTATATCAATTTAAGAATCTGTCTATTCTGAGAGCACGTTCTTTTTTCACATATCAGATGTCAAATAGTTCCATAGTCTGTGAGAAGACAAAGTAATTAGATTTTCTCAATGTCCGTATTCAGCAAAATCAAAAGTCAGTGATCAGATTTGAATTGTATTTATTAATTCATTAATTTATTAATTTATTAATTGCTATGTAGATAAATATGCAGCGCTTTATAAAATCCACATATCTGGCTGTAGCACCTGTCCACACTTCATTCCAAATGCTTTTTTATGTAGACGAATGCCTCTGTACATCCCAGACCTTGCCACGATACGGATCATGCCTTATTCATCTCAACACCAGGCCCCAGTACGGCACATGTTTATGGAATATTCTGTGCAGAATGGATGGAAGGAAGAAAGGTAACAAAAACAAGCAGGTTGAACAGTAGAAGTGTTTTCTTTTAATCTTCTCTTCCTGTAAAGCGTAATTTCAAGAAGTGGGAACGTCTCCTCCTCTAGCACAACATGGTACTTGAGAAAGTCAATATTTGTCCATAACAGACATTTCAATCTTTTAGGTCTCCTTGTCGTTATCTACGCGTGGGAGTCGCTGTGAGGTGTACGGACGAAAAAGAGGTGGTTTATTCAATGAAGTGAAGCTGAGTCCACGTCTATAGGCGACACTAAGAATACCTACCTCGTGCTGAGGGAATATAAAAATGATTTTAGAAATAACAACAGCAGTGTTCATTCTTACGATATTTATAAACTATACAGGTCTTTTTCTCACATCTGTCGCCTCATCTGATCCTCAGAGGACTCAATGAATTAAGTGTGAAATCCACTTCCCGGATGCAACGGTCAGAGGGCCTCACTTCCAAAGCGGCGGAGTGGAAGCTCCGAGCTGCATCTTCTGTCCTCAAGCATCTCCCGGCTGCGCTTTGTTCCTCCCCACAGCAGCCAGGCCCCAAGCCCCAAGCAGGGGTGCAGTGAGAACACCGCAGTTTCTGTCTCCTACCCTCTGCTCCCCGTGCCCACAATCCCCGTCCGCCACATGGGAAGGAGCATTTTACCATGAATGTTGTTTATATTTGTCAGCGGACGGTGGTAAAACCGACTGATGTCTATTATGGCTGTTTTACAATTCTGGACCAATAATGCATCACCCCTCTTTTCCTGCAGCCTGAGAGGCAATCGCTGCCCAGACGTTGGTGCACCCGTGTGTCCGTCAGACAGAGCCAGCTGCTATGCCAAATACCCCCAAATATCAAATGGTTCTTTTTGCACAATAACAATTTATCTGTTGCAACACAGTGTGATATAGTTCTTTGAAGGGCTCAGTTTCGTGCAGTCTTTTGGAAATCTATGCTTTTTATCCCGTGGGTCTGTGCCCTTTAGGTCCTATTCAGCCTGAAGCATCATGTACAAGATTTTGCCAGTCAGGCTTGTGAGCGGCCTGTATCGATTGTGCTCAGGGAGATGGCGCATGTCACTGTAAGGGAAGCTCGGAGAGACGAACTATATCTGTACCCTGGGGGTAGGGGACTCATTGGGTTTTGGTCAACGCAGAGTATCTCTGTTACACCTGTGCCCAGGCTCTGCTCACCCTCAGGGCTGAGCTGATGAATAGTCGGGATCCTTGCTAGAGTGGATGTCTCTTAATCATGCATTTGGTGTAACATTTTGCAAAGTCATTTTCGAAATATAAGCACTATTTTTCTGGCAATCAAACTTTTTTTTTTTTAATGCTAACTCACTTGAATTATTATCAGAAAAATTCAATTTCCTTCTTGATCATTTTATAGTTTGCAGATATTTTCACATCGATTTTTAAATTCTAGCTTAACCGTTACCCTGTGTATGGTCAAGATCTAGTTCTCTCCCCATTTAGTATATGAACCGTTGGCTCTCGACAAGGCCAGTGGTGTGCACCCCTTCTTCTAGGAGCTGACGAGTTCTCTCGAAATAGAATTCTGTAAGAGGAAGTGTGTCAGACACTTTCTAGTGACCCAACCAATATTCATTCATCCAGTTTCTTTGTTAAAAATTATTCTCGTTTCATTCAGTTAGGCAGCAGATTATAGTTACATGGCACAGTTCAGGACAGTCATATCTAAGTAGAAGTCCCTTCTAAGAAGGGACGGGAAAAAAATAAAAAGGGACAGGATAAGCTGATTCTTCCTTCTTCTTTATTCTGGTATTTATCAAAGACGGTCAATGCTTACAACAACAGCCTCGATCTGGAGGCCAGAATTCCAAAACTAAAGGGTTGGCAGGACCATGCACCCTTGGAAAGCTCTAGGAGACAATCCTTCCTTGACTCTTCCAGGTTCTAGTGGCTTCAGGCTTTCCTTGGTTTGTCTGAATAACTCCAGTCTCTGCCTCTGTCCTCACATGCCTTCTCCTCTTCCCTGTGTCTTATTTTCTTTTTATGTCTTATAAAACACAGTTATCATTGGCATCAGGACCCCTTGGGTAATCCAGGATGGTTTCATCTCCAGACCCTTAACACTATCGCAAAAACACCTTCACCAAATAAAATCACATTTACAGGGTCTCACTGTTAGAATGTGGACACATCTTTTTGAGGGCCACCATTCAACCCACCCACCATGTCTATAGAAATGATTTCTCATTGTTGCCCTAACAAATTACCACAAGCTTAGTGGCTAAAAACAAAAGCACTTTTACTGTCCTATTGTTCTGGAGGTCAGAACCCTAAAATCAGGTGTCCCCAGGTGTCCCCTGCATCCCTCCTGGAAGCTTTAGGAGGGAATGTGCTATTTGGCCTTTTTGAGGTTCTGCAGGCTGCCTGCATTCCTTGGCCCAACTCCCCCCCTTGCATCATTGCCAACTGTTGTTTGCATCATCACATGCCCTGCTACCAACCACCTCCCTATTGCAAATGTTCTTCTGATTATGTGATTATGTCATTCATATTAGCCAGCATAATCTCCTCACCTCAGTACCCCTAACTTAGTCATATATACAAAGTCCTTTTTGCCATGTATGGCCGCACATTCACAGATTCTGGGGATAAGGGTATGAATATATTGGGAGCTATTATTTAGTCTACCAAACCTACACCCCTCCCTCTCAACCAAAAAAATTCTCAATGAACACTTCAAGCTTTGGTCAATTAAATTAAGTTCTAGGGTTGACCTAGCAAGGGGTGTTGGGATATGAGGTGGATGTCCCATTCGGGGCTGATGCCAGTGGCAAATGACCCTTTCATCCACTCACAAAACAGCCAGGGCTTGGGATTGCCAGGGCTCTGGTTACTGACCTCTGATATCTGGCTTCTCCTACTCTTGGAGCAATGGATTTTAATTTGCAGCTCTCTCCCTTGTGGAAAGCGTAAAGCACTCTACAAGCATTTGGCTTATTAATCTTCATAATATCTCTGGACACCCCTGTGAAGTTATCAAAGGGCAAAGGAAAGAGCAGCAATAATTATCCTTATTTCACAGACAGGGGAGATTGTGACAGGAAAGTGGTTCAATTAAGTTCTCTAATGAGTTGTGGAGAAAGACAGAAAAAGGACCCAGATCTCCGGAAAAGCCCATCCATTCCTCATCCCCTGCACCACTGTTCCACTTTTACAACTTCCTGACGAAGGATTTCTTAAAAGCACGGGTCTGGGCTTTCTGGCAGGTGAATTAGTGACAACAGATGTTCAGGCTACATTCATTTATGCATATCTGCCTATGTCCAGTGTCACTGGCTTGGAGGGGAAGCAGTTGTCCATCCCACAGTGGATGAGCCAGATGAGCCAGCCCCATGGGAAGCGAAATTGAAGTGTACGCAGGGATCACAGAACTCAATTTCTCCCTATTAAAATTATTGGTTAATGCATTTTTTTTTTTTAACAAAGGGTAGAATTGCAATCTCAGATTAGCAATGGGCAAAGGTAGAACAATAAATTCTATTTTATTCACCCAACTCTTCTGTTCTTCCTGGGAAATACACTTATGCTCCTTAAGCTTTGTGGGCCTCACGTGAACCCGTCTTTCACGGCCTTTTACTGAAGGAAATTCCTGGAGATCATTCCATCACGAGAGAAGAAAAAAAGGCTACGATGACGGTGCATCCCCACTCCTATTCCCAAATCGAGCACTGAATGACATTGATCAAAAACGCCACACTTTGCTCTTTCCTTTCCAATCCATCCGTTGTGGTATAAAATAATAGCCCTTTTCAGATTTTGTACCAGGCAGGGGGATTCACCAAATGGAGGACAAAGATCTGAAAGGTTCTGGGAGGAAACCGTAGAGAGTGGAGGCTGTGCCGGATCGCACTTTGTTGAGATCCTTCTCCAGCTCCCTCTATTCCTGGAGGTGAGCTTCCTGCAATCTGGCCGCAGTCATCTCTCTGTTCTCCGGTCCTCAGCTATACTGAGATACATGTGATTTTCGGAGCATACCACACATTTTCTCAGTTTGTGTCCTCCGTGTGAGATGTATTTTTCTCTTATACCTAATTTGCTTGGCTCTTCATTCTTCAGTTCACATGTCATTTCTTTTTAGAAGCCTTCTCTTTCTTCCCGAGGCTGGTTGAGATGTATCTACATCATGCTCTGTGACACCTAATGTGTGTTCCAAAGGAGTTTGTTAAATACATGTTAAGTTCAGTGTTCCAACATTTTTTAAAGTTGAGATGTGAGATATATTTAAGAAGAACCATCCATCAAATTAAACATAAAAAGCAAAGACGATCTTCATCCAACATATTCGTAACCCTGTACTCTACAATCTCAGTTTCAGGAAATTTTCTTAAGGAAGTAATCTGAAATTCAGAAATAGTTCTGGCAAGATGATATCCATGGTAGCATTATTTATAAGCATAAAACATTGAAAACAATATAAAATTTCAAATATAGAGGTAAGGATATGCTCTGGAAGGGATTTTATTAATTCATTAAATTTCATCCAATGAAGGGTTTATAATAACAAGGAGAATGCTTTTACTGTAGTGTTATGTGAAGAAAATAAGCTATAAAATCACATATGACACCTAGTAAAAATTTATATATTAAAAAAATCCAAACAACCACAAACTTGGAATAAGAGAGAATAGTGGGGAAAAAAATCCTTAAGACACCAAAATTCTGCAGTAGTAGATCTATGGGTTATGATCTTTGATTTTATATTCCTTAATATAATTTAAAATGCGATAAACTGCTGTTAGAAATAAGCTTATTAAAATCTTATTATGTTACAAGAAAACCCTATATTCACAAGTTCCACAAAAATATGTACAGAAAAAATCCCCATACGTCTATGACTGTATTGTAAAAGGCATCAATTTATTAATAGTTTAAAAATTATGGGTTTCTCTCCTTTCCTGACAGGACTTACATATTTCTTATGCACTTCCGCTGGCAATAGATATAAAAGTATCCTACTCAGGAAAATTTCTTAATTTGCTTGTAGTGGACATCTGTTTTTTTTTTTTTTTTTTTCCCTGCCTGAGATTCCTTCTGTGTTCTTGGGAGATGGCATCCTGATTTTCTCTGGGGACCACTTGTGCTATATTTGTAATCTCTGGGGTTTTAATGGGGATGGGCACAGGACTCATGTCAGTCAGTCATTTTATTTCATTTCCGTCAATAGGAATTGATCCAGAGATGGGATAAGAGCCAAATCAGGTTAATGTCAAGAATTTGTAGGGTTTTGTTGAAGCTCCTCGGAGAGGGATGCACATTTTCCTATAATCACCGATACGAAGAGCTGTAAGATTAGAGCTGCTGGGTCCTGTCTTTGCCAGCCTAGGAGAATGACAAGGTCCCAGAGCCCAGTGCAGAGAGATGGCGAAATGAATGGTTAGGGAGAGATTAATAGGCAGAGAGAGACGAGGCGAGAGGGAAGAGAATTCTAGTTATTTTATTTAATTTCTTGGATCCATTTGTGTCTGAAATAACTTGAGACACTACATTTTCTATTTATGTTTAAACTCTCTTGAGTTACATTTCTATCCCACGCAATCTGAAGAATCCTAATTCTTCATTCTTATTCAAGTGCTTCACAGATTTGTTCCTTTTCTACCCATAAACCTAGCCTCTACAGAGAGAATCAAAGGGAAAAAGAAAGTGTAAATGTTTCAACTGCGGAAACATCTAAAGAGCCAGCCCACCCTGCTACCGTGACTTGTTCTGTGCTGTTTTATCACTGAAGCCCTTGATCATGCTTGACTGCTCCCAGCCACCGGCCACCAGACCTCAGCCCACGGGTTCAAATTCATGGACCGCCTCAAATTTTTACATTCCCGAGCTATGATATTTGATTACATTCTTAACTCGGTATTTTTCATCTTTCCTAATTTATATTTTATACAATCAGGAGTTTTTTAAATATTCTCTTCAAAAGATATTGGTTTCTTATGATCAATTACATAATCATAGTATATATTCTGTTGAATTTTTATTGAGATGTTTATTTTAGCATCTTTTTTTTTTAAAGAAAAGATTTATTTATTTGAGAGAGAGAGAGAGAGAGAGAGCACAACCGGGGGCAGCAGCAGGGGAAGTAGGCTCCCCGCTGAGCAGGGGCTGAATGTGGGGCTGGATCCCAGGACCCCGAGATCAAGACCTGAGCCGAAGGCAGATGTTTAACTGACTGAGCCACCCGGGTGCTCCCTGTTTTATCATCTTTTAAACAGATTCTTTGTTGCCCTATGTTAGAGCCCTGGCAATGTCGTTATATTTTGTTGTCTTGAAATGTTTGTATAAAGACTATTTTTATTGCCTTAAATGAACAAAATAACTTTTTTTAAATAAAATAAGTATTTTCCCCAGTTACTACAGAAGTAAATGGAAATGATCAGAGCTGAAGCTCTGAGAGTCCTTATGCATAAAATTAGGTGCTTGATTCTGGGCTTCTAGGTGGTGAAAGGAGAATAAACACTCATATTCTCTGAGCCAGTAAGAAAGAAACTGCCAAGAACTTAAGCTGGGTTTTTCTTTTAACTATGTTTTTTTTTCATAAGATTTTTCAGTTAGTCCCTTGAGGAATAAACGACTCCTCAGTTAAACACCAAAATATCAGGTAATTTTCCTGCAGAATGTTCACCAAAGGAAAAAAAGAAAAAGAAAAAAAAAAGAAAGAAAAAGTCAACCCTTTCTCCTGGGACACTAGTTGGAAGGTACCATGGATGCAGCACCTGGGGTGAACAGGGGTAATGGAGTTTATAATAATTAATTCACAGCAGCTCTTCTCTAGTGATCAAAGATTGAATCATATGCAAGTGTGGTTTTAATTTCCTCTTTTAAATGAAGAACAAGCAAAACTATAAATCACATATCCAGTTCTGCCATAAATCTCATTTGTTCCATTGCTTGCCGACAGTCTGAAAGAAATATTTTATTCCTTGCATTCCTGTCCATATCAGGTTCATTATATTCTTTCCAGTAATAAGTAAGCAGAGGACATGCAAACTCTGCAGTCATTAGCAGGGATTTCTCTACTGCCCCCAAGATGGACAGTGACAGGCCATCAGACGCGCAAACGGTACCGGCTTGTCTCGGCACATTGCAGTTTACGTTCCAGAGGAGACAAGATACATGCCCCACTACATGTGAGGGGGTCCTACCGTGATTTGTGGGTTGCAGTGCAAAAAAAATGGTCTCCGGCAAGCTCTGGTTTCAGGAGATAAATTTTCTTCGATTTTGAAAGCCCCAAACTATTTAGACATTAAACTCCGAAACACCAGTGCTTCGGAGCTCCTTATACCCACCCATAGGATTCGCTGACAAAAAGCTAAAAAGACATAGAAATACCCTCAACTTATGTTTTTTTAACCTTCTAGAAACCAAGCTTTTCTAAAACATCTCATGCTTTGGATGCCAAGAGAGAGAGAGAGTCAGGGTTTCGAGCCAAATTTGTGAGATGTTTTATTTTCTCTCCCAATCTCACTCTTCCTTTGAAGTTTTGCAGACTTACATATAATTTTCTCTTTGTTTATACTTTCAAATGTTTGATATATTTTTGTGGATACATAGCTTTTGCTATGGAAATGGCTCTGCTTGATGTAATAACCTAATAGTAGATAATACAGATGATTTTTTCCCTTTCTCTCTGAAATAATGGTTTTGTCCCAGTTACATATTGATATGCTGAATTAGAAGTACAATGTTCCAAGAATAATGAAAAACTTATGCGAGATGTCTTTAGTCTTTTATATTTAAACCAGTTTAATAGAGAAAAGTATTAGGATTTTGATCATAATGTGGTGCAAATTTGTGTTTGTTGACCATAAATTTGAAAGTAAGATTATGACTCATCTTGAACTTGTAAAGATACATACTTTTGTATAATATCCCCGAAAGTCATAGCTCATCATTTTGTAGGCAGGGAAATAACTTTCAGAAAAGGAGTCATGGATTGCAATTCTAATCTTGGTTTCTTTGCCATGTCTTATTGTGTAAGTCATCTGATTTATTAGCTTTTTTGGCTTTCTTTCAGGGAAAATAGTCCTTTCTTCCCACTTACTCTCAAGGAAATTTTTGAACATCACGGACATTTGCTAAGATAATATAGTTTATTTGAAAGAAAACCAAACCAAGAACAAAATTGCACAGGCCAAGTTATTTGAATTTATCCTCTTTTGGGGCATAAGTTCCTCAATAAATAGTCACATCTCTGGGTCTCTATTTCCTTAAGTATAAAATGAGGGATTTTAAGTAGGGGAAGTCTAAAATTCTTCCACATTATAGCTCTGGTGTTTTCTTCTCCTCTCCTTCTAGGAGAAGCAGGTCGAGGTAAATTTGAGATAAGGAAATGCGTGTATAGGGACGCCTGGGTGGCTCAGCAGTTGAGCATCTGTCTTCAGCTAAGGTTATGATCCTGGGGTCCTGGGATCGAGTCCCACATCGGACTCCCCACAGGGAGCCTGCTTCTCCCTGTGCCTGTGTCTCTGCCTCTCTCTCTGTGTCCCTCATGAATAAATAAATAAAAATCTTAAATAAAAGGAAGGGATGGCTATATGATGAAAAATAAAAATTATACTACTGTGTAACAGAAAATATATGCCAGGCAATGTTCTTGGCAAAACACACACACACACACACACACACACACACACAGCTCATGTAACCTTCATAATTGTCTTTTTTTGTTGTTGTTAGGTAATATTATTATCTGCATTTTGTAGATGAGGAAAGTGATTCATAGAGAATCAAACAGAGTAGCTTGGCCAAAGTCTCACAGCCAATTAATGTCAGAATCAAGCTTGAAACACACAGGCAGTTTGGCTACGTAGCCCACGGTCTTAAACTCTGAGGTATAAGCTAGTTTTCTCACTGAAATGTGATAGTGCAGGATCTTTATAAATGTGGTAAGTTCTTGCATTGTTCAGAGATGGAAGGTGGCATCTGGAAGACCACCTCTGGCCATGCACACAACCTCTCTGGTGATAGCTTGCCTTCAAAGCATAATCCCAGGAGTCCTGTCTCATCATTATACCTTCTTTACAAAGAAATAACTTGCTCCTAATGACAGAGCCACATGTTGGTGGAGAATTATCTGTGTGTTTTGGTTTGTTGCAGCTAATTCATTATGGTCATGGGAAATGGTCTCTCTGATATTGGCTGTACTCTAATTTCCTGAACAATATGTCCTTTCTCTCATGTGTCTCCTTTGGAAGGGCTTTCGGAGGTTTCCTGTGGTATTGTAATTCTTGGGGATTTTGCAAAGTGGTTTTGTGGTGTTTGGGACTTGAGGCGGAGTAAAAAAATGTTAACCACTGACTTCCCTCAGAGGAGGAAGGAACAACCTGAATGATGATACCAATATGAGAATGATAAAGAATAAGAAGGAATTTTTCAATCCGTGTACAGCCCAGAGTTGAAGTAGTTGTTTCCATTTTGGAAAGTTTACGTTAGCAGTGGTATGATGCGTTGTAGGGGAAGGATGCTTGAGTTGGGAAGAACCAAGTAGGAGAATGCAGGCGTAGCCCAGGTAACAGATGGTAGTGCCTGAATCGATATGATGGTTAGAAGAATGGAAAATAAATAAAAAATATTATATGGTCTCATTCATTTGGGGAATATAAATAATAGTGAAAGGGAATAGAAGGGAAGGGAGATGAAATGGGTAGGAAATATCAGAAAGGGAGACAGAACATGAAGACTCCTAACTCTGGGAAATGAATTAGGGGTGGTGGAAGTGGAGGAAGTGGAACTAGGTGGGGGTGACTGGGTGGTGGGCACTGAGGTGGGCACTTGACGGGATGAGCACTGGGTGTTATTCTGTATGTTGGCAAATTGAACACCAACAAAAAATAAATTTATTATTAAAAAAAGAAAGAAAAGTTCTGTATATGCTTGAAATAAATTACATTCTTTGTCAAGAGCAAAAATAAATAAATAAATAAATAAATAAATAAATAAATAATAAAATAAATTTGACTAAATTCGAGAAATATGAAAGAGATGATCTGGCTAAACAATGGGTTGTGTTTGGGTGGGGCAGGACGTTGTCAAAGTAATACCTCCATTCTTAACTTCAGAATTAGGAGGAGGAGTAATCATGGACAAATTACTTTACCACATTGAGCCTCAACTTCTTCCTATGTGAAGTAGACATACATGCCCACTAGGCCTGTTAGAACATTCCAGGGAAAGGCCCCCAAAGCACCCAGATCAGAGGCAGAAGTAGGTAATGCTCACTGAAAAGAAAAGATTATTATGTAAGAACCATTGACAAATTGTTATTTTACCATAGACTTGTAAGACATGTAAGAAGCCTTGGCAAAGCATGGGGCGCGTGGGTAGCTCAGGTGGTTAAGCATCTGACTCTTGATTTCAGCTCAAGTCATGATCTCAGGGCTGTGAGATCGAGCCCCAGTTCAGTTGTGTGCTCAGCTGGGAGTCTGCTTGAGAATCTCTGTCCCTCTCCCTCCACGCCTCCCCCCACCACTTATGCATGTGTGCACGCGTGCTCGCTCTCTCTCTCAGATAAATAAATCTTGAAAAAAAAAAAAGCCTTCACAAAACAAGTGACAGTCTGAAAAAAATGCACAGGGACAGAAAAGTAGATGACCAACTTTAATTCTCTTCTAGAGTCTAAATGTCTGGAACATTAAATGTCAGAAGTAATTTTAACTTGTAGCTCTTCCTTGAGAGAAGTAGGCAAATGACCACTAAACATACTTCTCATAAGAAGTAGGAGTTTGAGAAACCTTCTGTCTTACTCAACACAAGACCATGTTTGTCCCCAGAGTGGGCAAGGGGGTCTCAAAATCAGTATGCTCCTGGAAAGACACCCCCCCACCCCAAGTAGTGTCAATCCAGTCGTCATTACCTGTGGAGAGCATCGCATCCCCAGTGCTGCCCTCCGAGTCTTCAGGCTGGTGGGATGCAAAAGAGCCAAGGTGGACAGCAGAGGGCAATTATTGAAGACGGCAGAGCTTTCCTTGGCCTAGGTCTCTAAACATGGTTACAGAGGAAAGCAGGCAGCCCTAACTGCTCACCCACTCACATCTATTACTTGTGAAGGAAGTAATGCCCTATTATGTGAAATTACTGAAACTTTAAAGTTTATGATAACAACTGGCTTTATTTGAATACAGCATACATTTTACTAATTTACTTATTTTTCTTTCTGTCCTGACCACCAGGAGCCCCAAAGAGATAGGATCCTTGATGCCCTCACTGAACAATGGGAACACAACCAGGAAATCACCTACCTCCAGATATCTCCCTACCTGAGAAGAATATACTCATTTTTTGTGTAAGGTATTATTACCTGCATTCTTCCTTTACTTGGAGCCAAGAGCACTCCCAGCTGATGTATTATTAGTCAAGATAGCTGAAAAAAAAAATTCAGCCTCAAATGTGGAGATATGTCTGACAGCCCATGGTCATGTCAAGCGGAGTTCAGCTCACGGTGTGTGAGTTAATCAAGTGCCAGGTTGACTCAAACAGGAAGAGCAATTACAATAGCTTTGATGCTTTCATGGAAATTTAGTTTTTTTTTTATATTAGAATGCCTGCTATATTTGTATCTGACAATCTTAAGGGACCTAGAAGTCTAAATTAAAAAAAAAATGTGAAAAACTGGAGTTTTGTGTGACTTAGTTCATTATAAAAAATGTTCTGTATTTCTTTGAGTACGATAGAAATTTTGTTTACACAGTCTCTCTCTGCAGAAACTGAAATATTGACCAAATACAATAAGGTGTGTGCTTAACATACCTAATGCCAACATTACATGCAGCCTCATTCCTTTTTATTTTTTAATCAGAAATTTGATATATTAAGACTGGGACAGAAATTTAAATGTCATAAATGTATTTTCAGAAAGTTACTTTTAAAGACATTTTTTTTTAAATCCCAGCATCAGGCTATTGAGATGTCATGTCACTAGCCTCTTTCTCTTGGGGAAAAACAAAACAAAACCAAAAAAACAGGGAAACACTTTATTTTTCTCATTTGGATTCGGTTAAATGAAAAACGGTGATATTTTTCCATACCGAGCAAGTGAATTTGGAACAATCATGTAAAATAATCTATCAAGAATTTAAAAGCTTTGGAAAGATTTTGTATGTTTTTTCTGTGGTGGAAATGGGCACTTAAGCTAACAAAAATATTTAAACCGTTAGGATTGCACTTCTGAATCAATGTAAGGATGTAGTTGTAGTTTTGTTTTGGACATAAAATTAATTTATGATAGAAATGCTTTACTAATTACCTCATCTGTTTATTGCCATTTTATTCAATGAATCCAGCACTCACCTTATGGATGTTCTTAGTATAACACCTTGCTCTTGGGAGAGAGTTTGGGGTGGCAGGAAGCATAATGGTTTTGCAGTCAGGCATTTTGTTTTGTTTTGTTTGTTTTGTTTTGTTTTGTTTTGCAGTCAGGCATTTCTGAGTCTCAGGTCCAGCTTGGCTTTTCACTTCTTCTGTGCCCTCAGGAAATTTAATTAGGGCATTGACACCCCAGTTTCCATCTTGTGCTAATGGACCTTATAGGTTTAGTGCAAGGAGAAGATGAGAAAGCATCTGCAGGATACCCAGCTCAGTTTCTAGACCAGAGGAGACTCTGTGGACATGTGTTCTGTTCTTAGAGAGTGGACAGTTTCTCACATGGAGGACAAGACAGTCCGCCACACACGAGGGAGGTCAGATGGCGGGGGGCGGGATGTGCAAGAGAAGGATGCATGGAAAACAGGCCCTGTGAACTGAGCATTGAAAACGGGTTTTATCTGAATACAAGAGAGACGTGTAGATGTATCTTCTGTGGCCCCTTGAGGAAGGGATATTTTCCCGCTTCCCCACACAGCAGCAGAGTGATACATCTTTTTCAGTATTAACTTCACATCGGCTTCGTTAATGTACTGGATGATTTGAGTTCTTCCTTATTATCCCTCATTATTTGCTGTCTTGCCCAATTTAACTTCATCCATCTGAAAGCTGGAAAATTGTGTTTAGATTCTTTTTCATTGTTGTTTGGGTTAAGCAGGCTTGAAAGTGTTGAATCCTTAATGACCCATCTTCATTATGTGAGGAAATTACATAATGCAGTGTACCAGCTTGGCATTTAACCTTAAATTTTAACTCCATTATTTAGTCATTAACCTTATGTTTTATATGACCCCTGTTCTTAGGATGATCAGTGCAGGCTCACTCCGGCATTATTGTGGGATGCACTGAATTGAATTCAACAAAACTTCCCAAGGACCTATCATGGTGGGCGCCAGTACTCTCTCTATTCCTCTTTGTAGCCTTCAGCCCTACCATGGTACCTGGCCTAGATTGGGCACTCAGTAAATAGTGCCTAATGAATAAATGCTAGGGGCTCTAAAGGATACCAATATACATAGGATGCTGTTTTGACACTCAAGAATTTCTAAATGATTATGAGGATGTCTTAGTTTGTTTGGGCTGCTATAACAAAAATACTAAACTGGGTGGCTTATAAACAACAGACGTTCATACCTAACAATGCTGGAAACTGGGAAGTCCAGGATCACAGTGCTGGCATGTTCAGTGGTTGGTAAGAGCCCGCTTTCTCACTGGCAGCAGTCTTCTCCCTGTGTCCTCACATGGCATCCTTTTCTGAGGGATCCACTCTCATGACCTGAGCACCCCCCAAAGGCCCTCAGTCCTGTATCATCACAATGGATTTGAGATTTCAACATGTGATTTTGGAAGAGGGAAGGGGAAACAAACATTCAGTCTGTAGCAGAAGGCTAACTAAAACAGAGTAAGTCCACATATCTGACTGTCTATGCAGGGCTACAAAGCAGTATAAGAATTAGATGGTTAAAGGTTAATTAGATGACAACCTGTTGGTTAAGGAGAACCACAGGACCGGGGAGAGGCAACCCTGGAAAACAGTATCAACATCTGGTTCAGGAGAGAATTCTTTGACGTCCACATGTACAGTGCAGGTACGCAGGTACATCACTGCGTTGGCCCTGACAGACAGGACTGTGCCTATGGTATCTGCATCCTTCCCACACTACGGAGGTGTGAATAATCCCAGACGTGTAGTAAATAGTAAATACCACAGAGTTCGTATATAGCGTAGACTGGAATAATTGATAAGACAGATCAACTTTTATGAAAAAGATGGGCCTACCTAGCAAAATTCATTTGTTTTCGCCAGTTGTTTTGAGTTTTATAGTTAAAAGGAAATTACACAGGGAGAAATTATATTTTGCCTGGTATTACTTAGTACTGCAGTGGAAACTATCCCAAACTTTCCATGTAAATTAAGAAAAACTTCACAAACATAAGGTAAGGTGTTTGGAATTAGAAAATCTAGTTTCATATCCTGAACCATCACTCTCTAGTTGTGTAAGTTGGGGTAGGAAATTTGGCCTCACTCATCCCCCATGTTAGTATTACTAAAATAACAGTAATAACCATTACCTCAGTGGCTGTTTGCTAATTAAATGAGATTAAGGTTCATAACGTACTTAGCAAATTTTAGAGCCTCAGTGCTTAAAAAAATTACTTTCTTTTGAATCAGTTGAAATACCTTGGTTTCCAAGTAATAGACATTTCTAATTCAAATTAAAGATTAAAGAAATTCCTTGGTACATGTGATAAAGAGCCCAGGGAAACGTATTTCAACTTGGATCATGCAGGAAAGAAAATTCTTTCTTTCTATACTGACTTCCTTAATGAGTTGGTTTTATGTGTGGTCAGGTCAGCTCTGCTTACCCTCATGGCCCAAAAGAGCAGCATCAGTTGCAAACATCACACGGTGACACAGTAATGGTCAAAGACATAAAGTGACTGCCTTTCCCAGCGCCTCATTCTTTTGATAAATAAACATATTCTAGAATAAACCTAGTAGCTGTATTTCTTGTCTCTTTGATCAGAAATGAGACATAGTCATGCCTATAAGTTATTTCATAGCAAGAGGATGGGGTTATCTTTACTAGTGTGGACAATTCATTTGGGAAAGGGTGGATTTTGAGGAGTCAAAAAACATCACAACCATCAAGTATAATTTTCTAGTTTGGATTTTTGGTAGCCACTCTTAAATCTTTTTTTTTTTTTTAAAGTAGCTCAAAGAGGAAATTTTTCTAAGAAATGTTTTTCAGTCTCATATGAAGCCTATTGAAGTATTTGTTTCTACTCAACAAAAATAGTCAATTCTACTCATTCAGTAGGGAAAAACAGTCTTAGCTTTGTCAAGTTTAAGTAAGCACTCAAAGATAAAAACATCAAATTTGATCTTATAAACAATTCTAAGTAATTACAAGCAGATGAACTACCTCTCTCTTTCTTTCTTTCTTTTTTTTTTTTAATTTTTCTTACAAAAAAATCCATGGACTCTTCAGTGGCATGTAATTTTCATACATTCTCTACCAAACATGTATTTGATTTTTGTGAAGTAGTGTTCTGTTCCATGAAATTACATTTAACCAGAGATGAAGTATGTATTTTGAATTGCCCCCAAAGAGACATGACATCATTTAATGTTCAAATATGGATTTAGTAAGTTCTAGCAGTGTCTCAGAAGCAGCGGCTGGCATGCCAGCCATTAACTGATGTTGTGTGTTCCTTTTACACTTTTTATAAAGTTTTGATGGTATAAGAAAACTTTGGCCACAGGGCAATGCACAGGAAATCATAATTTAGTAGAGATATTATTATCTTAAAATACTACTTATCAATAAATGTATGAAGTTCTATGAAGAATTTGACCTTTTAGGAAAAACATAAAGCTGAATACAATAAGCAGGAATGCTTCCCTTTAGATCTTAACATATTGGCCTATTTTTACCAGATGTTTTTATTTTAGTGATTTTTTTTTCATTCCACATAAATGACAATATTTTTCTCCAAGTGTAAAAAAGAATGAATGTTTGTGGAAAAAATAGGTTGTGAAACATTACATTTGGCATTTCTGTTCAGTGCCAAGATTTAGTGATGTGGTGGGAAAGTTACAAATTATTAATGTGTTCATTCCATTGAATGACTATAAGGTTTTCCTTTTATGGGTGAAATTTTCCCATTTCCAATTTTATCCTTAAGCTTTTTTTTTTTTTTCATGCAACGTGCCTTTATAAACCACACAGCCCACTCAAAACTGCTAATGATTTACATAACCCCCAGATGTTTAAAAACACGTAGGGAAAAATAAAGTAGCAAATCCAAACAATTAAACCACGAGTATTGTGACCATGACACTCATTGGAAGACTCTTGTATTTCTTGGTGAATAGCATATGTTTGGGGTTGTAAGTTAATATTGTAGCTCTTTATAACTCCGGATATGCTGTGACATTTTGAAATCACAGAACAAATGCTGGTTTTGAGATACCCAATTTGAACGGCAATTAAAATGATAGGTGTCATAGTAGGACAAATAAATCTTGGAAATAATGCCACAGTGTACGTGAAGATTATTAAGAAGCCATCATATTTTCACATTATCATATCAAGATAATCAAGAGAATAGTAACTGTCTGGAATTTTACATTTGTTTGGAAATCTGACAGGACAGATTTTCAATATTATGTTTACTCAACTCATTTTAGAATTATATATAGATATCTATAATTTGCTTGTTGTAGGAAGGGCAGGATGGTTGATTTCAAAGGTGGAGACAGAAAGTGGTAGTAAATAAGGGTGATAAGTGAAGGCTAATTAATTTTTCAAAAAGAAACTTCACAGGATACTATCTTGGTGCCTTCAAACATTCACATTGAACTTGCAACATTCACAAATAATTGGAATCCCTGACTCACAGTAATTAAACACATAAGAGAAAGAACCATATAAACCAACCACCAGTAAATTCATTTCAAAAGGGACATTCCTTCCAAATGACCAGAGTTATTGTCTCTCTCATCCAGAAAATTCTCATCCCAGTTTATAGTTCATAGGAAACTGGATGACTATTTGAAATGTTGCTTGAAAAGCATGGAAAGGAACAAAGTTAGGGCAAGCAGTGGATTTGGCCGGGTGAGTAGGTATCACTCTAAGGCAGCTGGAAAATATGTCTCTTTTTTTGGACATTCTGGGGCTGGATGCACTTGTTCACCTTGTGGTTCTTTGGCATGTCCTCTAGCTCGTCCAGGCAGCCAGAAGTTTTAATTCAGTCTTTCTCCAATACAAATCCTTAGTTTACCACTTCCAAATTAAAATCACAGTCCAGTTATGCCACTCAAGGTATTTCTACATCACTTTCAGTAGTGTTTTGGGTGTTCCCTAGAGTTTTAAGGTGCACAGTTACTACCAGATTTGCCTGATAATATTCAAACTCCTGGATAATCCTTTCATTTGTTTATTTGCTTATTTACTTATTTATTTTGAGATACCTCTCCCAAGATCATCACATTTCTTATCCTCTGCAAAACACCCATTTACTCTTTCTTCTTACTGTGTTTCTCCTTGTTCTGTATCTATTTCCTAATAACAATGCTGCTGATGATAATTAAGATCTACTGCCTAATTACTAGTAACTCAAATGTCACAACAACTCCGGTACTGATGGAGCCAGGATCTGAAATCATGTTTGTATGGCCCAAAGGTCTATGAATTAATTACTAAATAAACAGAAGTAAACAAAGTTGCCATTAAACCTAGAGATATATACAAAAATAATGATAGTAAGTAGTAAACATGCCAAAAATTAAAGAAATCTTTCATTAATAAAAATGTAACTAAACTCTAAATAAGAAATTCACAATGAAAGTGCCACTGGTTGCCTTTTTCAGCCTTTTGCTGAAATTCCCAAATGCAAAGTAACTTCAGGGAATAGTGTATGGGATTGATAAGTTCCAGGAAGTAGGGGCACCATTGTCCCTGTAAGAACAGGATGAATTGGATCTTCTTTGTCTCTGAGTGACTCCCTCATTCATCCTGTACTAAATCATTTTTTTCTACCACGTGAATTTTATTTCAAATCTCTCATTCTTTTTCATCCTCCAGATCTCTACTCTTCTCCTCTCCTGCTTAACAGATAATCTTGCCCCAACTTATTGTCTATACAAGTACAAATAAATGGTAAGGGACCTCCTAGCTGCTCATATTACATCTTGAAATGTTGTCAGATGAATGGTATCTCAGAGTTCTAAAAAGATTTTGAATAATCTTATTGAACTAAAGGAGGTACACTCTTTATAAACTATGAAATATAGAAATAACGCAAAATACTGAGAATAGACAAATAAAATAATGATTTTTTTCCACAGAGGAGATGAAGATAAATCACAAAACAAGATGAGAAGTGTATTACTAAATCAAGGTGATAATAAACGTATTGATTCATTTTAAAGTTTCATAGGTAAAGTTTTATTTTATACATAAATACTACATTTTAAGTTATAAAACAGTATTTTAAATCATAGATGAAAGTAAAAATACACCAACTTTGAAAAATATGATAAAATACACAACAAAAAATAAATAAACATAAAGGAAGACAATAATAGCAAACATGAAAACCCCACCTCAGTGTGTAAGATTTATTCAGAGTTGTTTGTCTGCTGCTCTCCTTGCCATTGTTAACTTGCAGAGTGGACTTTCCAGACCCCCGACTTTGGATTTCTGTATGTGACTTGTTTTAGTCCATGAAATATGAGCAGCTTGGGTGTGATACACAAGGAGAAGCTTTAGAAGCAGTGTAAATTTTCGCCAGTCTTTTTGCATTCTTGTAATGCACGTTGGGGTCCATCACTGGAATCAGGTTGCCCTCTTGTGCTATTGCTTTCCACCAAAGGAAAACCCAGAAAGAAAGAGCTCTTTCAGAGGACACCTAAACCTGATCTGCAGGCTGAAGCCAAGCTCAAGGGAGACCGTCTATGACCTGCAGGCCCATGGGGCCTGAGGATGCTTTGAGGTACAACACTCAACCTTTATGTAGTGCGACTGAGAAATGCGTATTTATATTAAGTTATTGAAATTTTGTGTTTGTTTTTACTGAACATATGCTAGTAAATCCATGTAATATCCCTTTCACCAAGTGCAATGGGTAGGGGGGAGTCATTGTCAAATACTTGAAAGTATTTTTACATAAAACTTGTATTGCTTATATCTTTTATGTATGGTTTCAGGAGATATCTTAAAATGCAATTTTCAGCCTCATATTTTAAATTAACATTGTTCGTGATAGGACAATTTCATAAAGCACATTTGTAATGGGTTCATACTATTTCATCATTTCAAGACCCAAATTCATGTAATCATTCCCGCATTGGTAGGCCATTAAGTTGTTTCCAATTTTAAATGACACTAGAATGCACACCTTTGATCTTAAACTTGTGTTTATATTAGAGACAATAAGCATAAGAGAGTCTCCTAGAATGGAATTAATTTGTCAAAACAAGTACATATTTTAAGCTTGTTGATGCACATTGTTTTTGTCATCCAAAAATTTTGGACCAATTTACCCTTCCATCACCAATGCATGAAATTTCAGTTTCGTTGTACTCTCATTACTATTAGGAATTGAAACTTCTAAACATTTCCTAATTGTATAGGCAGAAATGGCATCTTGTTTCAATTCAGATTAGAATTCAATTTTAAAATATTGAATTATAAGCATTAACAGAGAAAGGACTGCTCATCAGGAGTCAGGCCGCGATTACAGTGAATAAGTTATGTGACATTAATTTATGCCACACTGACATTGTTTACTTTGGAGGACAGCATCACAGAAATGGTATGCAAAGGATTTCTGGCGACATAATACATTGGCATTTCAAAAATCATTTTACAAAGGCTCTTTGTGAATAAAATTGAAAAGACATGTACTTTAAGGGTATTAGAAATAGGTGAGTTTGTAATAGATTAAAATAGTGATTCAGATGTGGTTTTGCCAATAATTGGGGAAATTTTGAAAATCTATTTTGAGTTGTCACAATGATTTAAAGGTGTGTAGGCATTTAGTGGTGGGGGGCTAGGGGTGATACACTTCTTCTATTTTATAAGATGGTTCTTTACAAAAGGAGCTTGCCCTAAATGCTGAACACAATAGACTACAGCATACAAATATTAGATCAATAGCAACCTAGATAATCTCTACAAGATGTATATGATAAGTTTTCTTTTTTTGGCTCTTGTCTCTCATTCTCATCCTTTCCCTCTTTCATTCTTTCTTTCACTCTAAATACACACACACAAATATTAAATATTATTCATGAACTCATTTAATGACTTGAATGGGGATAACACTGCTATGCATTCAAATTCATGAATAGCAAATTCAAGAAAAAGAAAGAAAGAAGCCAATGTCCTGGCTTAAAAACCAAATTCCAAAATATTATAAAAGACCAACCACTAGAAGTATTTTTAACAGGAAGAAACTTAAAACAGAAATAGTAACTTAAAATTCAATCATAAGGGTTGTGTGGCCAAGAGTCGGTGAAAGCCTATTAACTTCCAGGAAATCAGAAGGTGTAGAAACTGACTGTAGACTCTGCCAATGATTTGAGAAGGTTCATTTGGAATCTTTTGAAAACCTGCTCATTGCCCTCTGTCCATGTTTCTACCAGCTTCTTCTATAGAACAGCAATGGTTTCTCCTCCATGTTCTAAATGTCAACTAGTGTCCCTTATGGTCAGACCCTATGCTATAACCCAATTAGCCAGGAAGTCAGGGAAATGTGATGTTCAGATGTCAAGCCCCTGTGATGCAATGAGAATATAGATAGAGAGGGCAGTAGTACTGAGATGTCAGTAGTCAATCTGGCACATTAGGCAGGATTTCCAAATTCTGTATATTTTCATTTTTCTTTTTGCTCTTTGAAGCACAGTATAACTACACCATCTGTTCCAATTTATTTTTCTTCTTTAATTACATTCGTGCTTCAGAAGAAAGACCATAAAAGATGTGTTCAAGATAGAATGCAGTTTCAGAGATATAGCTATGTTGAAGGTATAGCCAGACGGTGGAAGCCACTGTAGGATCTAGCTCCTGAAATCCATAATTTCAGCAACACTAACCAGGGAGGGTCTGTGTAGAACACTGGGATGTCAGGTGTCTAGAAGAGGGAAAATGCTGAAAAGACAAGGATAGACCTATCAATAGATACCAAGAGCAAGAATGAATTAGCTGGCATTGGACAGAAGTCAGAGATTCAGGGAGGGTTTATAGAGCGAGAATTACAAAAGTGAAGAACAGAAGGCTTAAGTTTATTTGGTATGGGCAGAAGAAAGGACTTTCAAAGTAAAGGGGAGTGATCAAGAAAATGAAGGATGCACACAGGAACACTCAGGTATATTTTTTGGATGCAGTAATACAATCGTAGATGTCCTTTGTCATAAGCCACTCCTCGGCCATTCCATGATTATAAGGGTATGATGCAAGTCTTATAAAAGCTCCCATTTTCCATTATTTCAGTGTTTTACAAAAAGTTAATTCATTCTTGAACCCATTTCTCATTGACATATTGCATTCTTTTCCCTAGATTTCCAAATTCTACTCTTCAGCATTCAGCATGTACTAAATGGCATTTGTCATAAATACAAAATAATCTCTATATTACATTCCCCAATGACTCCATGGGCCATGATATAGTTCACAGTTACAAGGATAGAAGAAATAGTCAGTATGTTCGCAAACTCTGATTCCTTATGTTTTAGACCGATGGTTGGCAATGCTTTTCCGTAAAGGGCCAGAAAGTAAATATTTTAGGTTTATGGGGCCATACGTTATCTTGCAGTGACTCAATTTTGCTTTTTCAGTGTAAAAGCAGCCAATGACGATGAATAAATGAGTAGATGTGAATGTCCTTCAAGTAAACATTTTTAATTGAGAATAAAATTCAAATTTCATGTAATGTTCATGTATCACTGAATATTATTCTAATTTGGATTTTTTTTTCAAACATTTAGAAAAGTAAAAATCATTCTTAGCTCTCTGGCCATACAAAACAAGCTGTGTGCTGGATTTGGCCAATGAGCCAGAGTTTGCCAGCCTCTGCTTTTGACCTGCTATTGACTGTCCAATAGTGTCCACTTGGCACATGTGGTTATTGATCACTTGAAATGTAGTTAGTGTGACTGAAGAACTAGACTATTTATTTTTGCTTTGAGTTTCAAAAAAGAAGTTTATTAATTCAGCTTTTATAAAATTCGGTGCATTTGGAAGAACCTGGGTATGGAAATTTACTTTTCTAACTGCAAATTTTATGAAATATAAATAGCAATAAATATTTCCGATTAAAATTTAACGTCTGAATTTAAATGTGCTGAAAGTATATAAAATACATACCAGATTTTGAAGAATTGGTATGGAAAAGAATGTAAAGTGTCATTAATAATTTTATATTGAATACATGTTGAAATGATAAAATTTTGAATATATTGGTCTAATTCAATTGCTCTAATTGAATAAATTTGTCTAAATAAAATATATTATTAAAAGTGCTTTTATCTGTTTCTTTTTACATTATAATGCGGCTACTAGAAAATTTACAATTACATATGTGGCTCACGTTTTATTTCTATTGGACTGAACTACTCTAGACATACAGCTAGGTTACATTTCCTGGCGTCTCTTGCAATTTGGTGGGACTATATGACTGAGTTCAGGTTGAAGGAATGTGGGCAGCAGTGAAATAGGATACTTCTAAGCTTAGTCCATCAATATTTCCATGCTTTCTCTTTTCACCTTCTACCCAATAAATGCAGAAAACTCAGAAGAAAAGTAGGAGGCATTAGAGCATGTTACACAGAAAACTGGAGGGAGCTTGCGTCCTGAGAGATGGCGTAGGGGCCAGCTGGCTTGGAGAATGACCTGACCCAATATCCCTGCCTTTAACTGTATTGTGAGGAAGAGATGAATTTTTATCATGCTAAGCTACAGAACTTAGCATGTTGCTTTTACAGTGGATACTCACCTTAAATAATCCTATAAGCTTGAAAAATGCCCCAAGGAGCCAGCAGAGAGTACAAGGAATGGATTTACCCCTTCTACTTTAAACAATTAGAAAACTGGACACAATATGACAACCACTTTTAGACTTAGAAAACTGGAAACATGGGGCTGTGGTCTCTGAAGAGGGAAACAATTAATTAAACAATTTTAAGCCCTATATCTGAGGGAGAGAGAGTAGAGTACTGCAAAGATTTCCAGAGGGGACTTCTCTACAAGCTGACTGATACTTCTCAGGGAATCTGTGAACGAAATTTCATGAGACCTGAGAAAGAACCATCTAAGAGAAGCAGATGGAGTGAATTCTGGTGCTTATGATGTGAGGTGGGAAAATTTGTGTTCCCATCAATTCTAGTGGAAAGACATAGAAATGAATGAACTAAGGGCTAGAATTCTCAGAAGGGTATTGCCTTAGTCGTGAGGTTAACTTAGACCTGGGATAGATACTGCTCTGGACCCAATATAAAAACCTTGAAATAATCAAACTAATTCCAAGAAACTTAGCAGTGTGCAGAGACAAAATAAAAAATGCTGTTTAAAGGAATGCAAACATATCCAACAATCAACAGAATGAGTTATAGCTCCAGCATTCAATAAAAATTGCCATATGTACAAAGTAGCAGGAAAGTATGATCCAGGAGCAGGAACAGAAATACTGAATAGAAGCAAACTCAGAAATGAAATAAAAAATAGGATTAGAAGATACAAACATTATGACAACTATTATTAAAATACTGTGTATGTTGAATAAGGCACAGGAAAACACCACCATAAGAAGACACAAAAAATCCAATCAGAAAATTTAGAGATGAAAAATAAAGTTCAGAAATAAAAAACATACCGGATGTGATTTGCCACAAATTCGATAGAGCAGGAAAGTATCAGTTAACTTGATTTGGAGATATTGTAATAGAAACCATTCAAAATAATGTAGATAGGAAAAACAAAAAACAAAAAACAAAAAACAAAGCTTAAACCTGAGTTTCAGTAAGCGCCAGGACAGTAACAAGAAAATTTGAAGTTTAAGAAGTGAAGACATGACATACAGAATAAATATTTTATTTTATTTTTAATTTTATTTATTAGAGAGAGAGAGAGAGAGGGCTAGCAGCAGCACAAAGCACTTGAATGGGAGCCTGATTCTGGGCTTGATCCCAGGACCCTGGGGATCATGACCTGAGCTGAAGACAGACGCTTAACAGACTGAGTCACCTGGGCACCCCTGAAATAAATGTTGTTTAAATGCCAGAGCACATCACAAACAAATGACTGAAAATATGAGCTATAGAAAAATTCTTAAAAGTACCCAGAGGGGATAGAGAACATTATGCACAGAGGATTAAATATAAGAGTTATAGTAACTGTTAAATAGAACAGGTATACTGATAATCTAATAGTGGAATATACAATATAATCATAAAAATGAAAAACAAAGCAATGCGAAAGAAGTCAGGAAAGAAATAAAAAGTAAGAATAGAAGGAACAAATAGAAAACAGCAGCAAAATGGTAGGTTTAAGATAAACATTGTAATGCAAATGGTATAACATTCTAAGTAGAAGTGAAATAGTCTCAGCTTGAATAAAAAGCCAGACTGATATGCTGCTTGTAAGAGACTCATTTTAAATATAAAAACATTCATTGCTTAAAAGCAAAAGTACAGGGCAGCCTGGATGGCTCAGTGGTTTAGCGCCCAGGGCATGACCCCAGAGTCCCAGGATGGAGTCCTACGTCGTGTTCCCCGCAGGGAGCCTGCTTCTCCCTCTCCCTGTCTCTCTCCCTCTCCCTCTCCCTCTGTCTGTCTCTCTCTCTCACTTGCTCTCTCTCACTCTCTCTGTTTCTCATGAATAAATAAATAACATCTTTTAAATTTAAAAATTTTCAAAAAAAAAGTACAAACAAAATACCATTCAAACAATAAGGACATATGATTGACAGATGTGGCTACACACTCTATTAATAAGAATCAAATTAAATTTCAGAACAAGGAATATTGCCAGGGATAAAGAGAAACATTTATAATGATAAACGTGTCATTTTCGTAAGAGGGTATAACAACTCTAAATGTGTTTGCCTCAAATGACATAACAGAACTTGAATGGGAAAAAGGGAGAAACAGATGAAATCCACATGTATAGTAGTTGACATAAGAAGTACATAGAAAAAAAAGAAATACATAGAAAATCAGTAAAAATATCATAGACTTGAAAAAAAGCTATTAAATAACTTGACCTAATAAACGTTTATAATACACTCCACTCAACAGTAACAGGACACTCTTCTGAAGTATGCACGAAACATCCAACGGGATAGATTCTATCCTAGTCCATAAAACAAGTCCGAATACAGTTAAAAGGGTTAATCATGACAGGTAGGTTCTCTGCCCACAATAGAATCATTACAAATCAATAGCATAAATATATCTGGAAAATTCCCAAATATTTGGAATTTAACCACAGATTATACAATAGCCTTCAAATCGAAAAAGACGTCTCAAAGGAAGTTAGCTTGCAGAGGTGGGTAAACCTCTTGTTTCAAGGATGACCTTGCAACCCGAACCTAACCTAATCTCATCACATCATCCTCCTGGCCTCAGTCACTGATTCAGAGAACACGTGAAAGACGTTTACCCAGAGAAGATCACGGTTCCTTTGCTGGGTTGACTAGTTAAATAGAGACGCGCTTCCCCTTCTTTGCTGTTGTAGAGGATACAGGACCCAGGCTTCACGTTGCTGCCGCCCTGGTGCTGTCTTGAGGGAAAAAGCTGCCTTGAGTACAGAGGCCCTCTCGGGAAATGAAGGCCAAGAAATAGAACGCGAGTTAGCCCTGCTCAGATTGCTGGAGTTTACTACCTTGAGCAGAATCTGCACCCGGAACTTGTTTTGACCTTTGCAGTTACAGGAGTCCGCAAAATCCCTGTTGTCTGAGTCAGCATGAATGGGATTTTTCACCTTTGCAACAGAAAAAATCCGAAGTGCTGTATGCATCAAACTGCTGCTTTGTGCTTTTCCCTACTCACACATGTAGAAAGAGCCCTATTCCCTGGCATTGACTTTGAAAAACACGTAGGATAACAATAGATTCAAAATGCAAATGGAATAAATATTCAGTTTATTTTCCCTGGTCTGCAAGTGATCTGCAAGCGTCTAGGTAGATACACGGAGGGATTGGTGGGCAGTAGAGATGGACAGGAGGTTAATTTATGCTTCCTAGGACAGACTTTTGTGGTTCAAAACTAAATATCTCTGTAAACTGAGCCCTGGCAAAGGCAGGTGTTATTTGTTTTTTATTACTTACATTTTCCCACCAAATTATCTACGTGGTGGAGTAATAGGCAAGTATCCCCAATGGGTGGCCACTAGGTTTTACTTTTTAATAATTTTATGGGTTTAAATATAATTCTTTTGCTAACTACAGGATATTTTCTTTAATCTATTTGATTAAGCAAGCCAAGAATTGGAAAGATAATGTTTCCTAACTTCCTTTCTGATGAATAATGAATGTCACTAAGGAATAAGATAGTAGGAGGTAGTTGCCTGGGCCATCTGCTGCATATGGGTACAGAGGATATTAAACTTTAAATTAGGTATTGCTTCACAGAACCTAAAAGATGAAAGGAAATATGCACCAAACTGGAAGATAATCATCAATTCCTATCAGTCAATTTACTTCTTTGAAAGTATAAAAAACATAATTATCTCTTTTACTCCCTGGTCAACATATTTTGTATTTAGTTGAATACAGGAAATCAGTAATTAAGCACATCGCTTTTTCAGTTTAATGTCTTTTCAGATTTCTACAAATGAAATGTACAGTTTTTTAATACACAACTGATGAACATCTAAGAAAAAAAAAACCACTATTTTTTCAACATACATAATATGCTTAGAAACAGAATCTCATTTCCATGGCAACTACATCATAGGTCAAAGGAGAGAAATAGAACATTTATGGCTAAGTACGCTAAAGTTTAAAAATTATTCACCAAGTTATGGTCATCAGCATAACAATTAATTGTAATGAAGAAGGGACTTCTCTGTTGCTTCATTGTCCTGTATAACTATTCATAAGGAAAATAATGTCTCTCTCTCTATATATATACAAATGTCTGCTATTTTGATGTGATATCTATTTAAACAAGATTTAGGGAAAATAATTTTAGGGGACGAGTGTAAATACTGGAAAGGATCCTACAGAAAATTTAGTGTAGTCGTTAACAGCGTAGCTACGAAGTAAACAGAGATTAGATTAAAATTGTATGCATGACACTTGGACACGTTACCTAATTTTTTTACCTCTCAATTTGTTCGTCAATCAGTTGTGTAAGTGTCATTCATTTCACGTTATAGACTAAGTACATAAAATAGTGTAAAGACACATCAATAAATTTTGAGTGAAGGATGTGGAAAAGCAATTTAGAAGATAAAGACTTACATCATAACCATGTTAAAAACACTCAACTTCACTGGTGATTACATAAAAACACATTTACCACCTTTCACGAGCTAAATTGAAAAAAAAAATTGTAAAAGACTTAGAATATCCAACATCAGTAGAGCAGAAGGGAAGGATGATCCTTGCACACTGTTGCTCATGAACAATTGGGACATTTGGGGACAGTATTTAGGAAGCACCTGAGACATTTTAAGATGTGTCTACTCTTTCATGTATTTATTGCATGATTAGAAATCAATCCTGCTGAGATACCAACAGGTTTATATCCACCTATATAAGTGGATATATATTGCTGCACTATTTGTGATAGTAAAAAAAATTGGACCAGCTTAAATATCACATAAGCAGATGACGGACAGAGACAGATGAAATATTATGCAGTCCAAAACAAATAAAGCCCATGTGCATACGACGACATGGAAAGAGGTTCATGGGATACTGGAAAATTGGAAAGTGAGAACAGGGACAATTGCACCCAAGATATGGTGATCGTGGATATCTTTCCAGAAGACCAAACAGAATTATTTTCCGAAAGTGTAGAGTATTAAGACACAAATTTCTGTCTCTTGTTTCTGCTGCTGTAGATTAACAAAAGTATTAAAATGCATCTTTTTCTTTTTTCCTTTTTTTAGAAAAATAGTGAATACCCAGCCTTTCACGATCTACCATGGTCTGAATTATTGGCTTATTTTTTGTTTTGTTTTCTTTTGTTTAAAGTGAATGGTATTATGAGTGTGATAGGAACCTTAGATTTTAGAAGATTGGACACTCAGATGCCGTAGGTCAGAATTAAAGGGGGATGGATAAGGCTGGACGCTGAAGAAGCTGGGGGAAAAGAGAACATCTTATTACCTTGACCCCAGGAGGAGAGATTTACATTCTCTGAGAGTGGGAAGACTTAGGAGTGCAGGGATTCTCGTGTGGGTGTTGTGTGCACCCCAGTGGTATAAACACTCCAAAGTGATGGAACATTATTGGGGTTGACACTGGTTACTTTGAGACTAAACCAAACGTCCCGTGTCCGGTGGATTCTGGCTTGGTCTGCAGCGGCTTGACGTATGGAGCCTCTTCTAACTACTGAATAGTCTACAAGAGCGTCATGAATAAAATGTGTCGGAAACCAGAGACTCTTAATATCTTCAGACTTTGTAAGCTTCAAATACCATGTAACATACCATGGGAAAAAGGACACACACATCAATTTTCCAGTTCTGGCGTCCAATAAGATCATATAACTTAACACTAAGGAGGTGATTAGGAACCATAAGTAGATTATAATTGCAGAGTGTTAACATTTTAGAATAAGAAGCCATCACTTTAAGATTTCTTTGCCTTAATTCAAAGGTGAACTGAAGTCCCCAAGTCCCGTGTGCCTCTCACAAGGCCATGTGATGGCCTTATTGTCTCTGTATAAGACAAGAAATGGAAAAAAAAGAGTAGGGTTTGATAACTCCAGCCAGAACTGCCTCATCAGTTGGCTATTTGAACTATTTCACCACATGTATGATTCAAACCAACTGCATGTCAAATGTTGAGCATGAACCATCTGCGCTGACTGTTAAAATATCCAACCGATTAACTTACCATAGATCCTGAGTTCTACACCTTCTTCTTAGCTATTCAACCTACAATTTGCAATTTAAATTAAATTGTTGTTCTTCCAACACCAACAGGAAAGACTTCAGTGATTACTGTTTAGTTTTCCTTTTCTTGCTAATTCCTGGAGAAGTTCATAGACTTCATAGGATTTTTACTTACTTGTGTCCCATTTAAAAATTTATCACCAAATTACTGTTATATGGCTATAGGATGAACAAGCTTCTGGATAATACAGCTAGGATAAAATGCTACAGCAACAAAAAATAAAATAAAATAAAATAATAAAATAAAATAAATAAAATAAAATAAAATAATAAAATAAAATAAAGTAAAATAAAATAGTAAAGCAACTGGATAATAAAATCAAGATATGAAAATATCTTTCCAAGTTGAAATAATTGGTACTTGCTACCTGGAGAGGTGGAGATTAATTGATATGAAAACAGTTGGGTTAACTATTGTGGACATTGCTGCTATAAACATCGGGGTGCAGGTGTCTGGCGTTTCTAAATAAATGAATTCTTAAAATGTGGGCTATGGGAAAAGTTGCTCAATGGCAATTCAAACAAAAATAACCTAGGTTTGATTTGATTGAAACTCCATATATACTCAATATAACATTGATAGAAAAATGCATACTTGCACAACATCATTTTGGTTAATAGTGCTATGATAGTGTAACTTTGAATATTTTATCACATTTTGAAGTAAGACCTACAAAGAAGATCATTTAAGCTCAACTTAGCTGTATTTAAGAATCTTTTTATTTCTACGACAGTCTAAAGGATATTTAAGTTCAGAGGAGAGACTCATTTACTCCATCTTAAATAACAGGATAAAATTTTGGTTTTTTGAACTAGCAGTGATTTGAGTAGGAAAAGAGAGAAAATTAGAATATTCTCAGTACAGTGGAAAATCTGGCAACCTTATCCAAAATGGCCCATCAGTGGCAGATTCTGAATGGTCCATCAAGGAAGGAGTCAAAGTAAACTGCAAGTCAAAGTAAAATCACGCTGCTGAGTCAAAGGAAATTTTCTTGAGCAGCTTCTCTAACATTCTCAGTACAAGAGAAATATGTCTACAGAGCTAAATAGAAAAAAAAGGGATCATAACATTTCAGATATACTAAGGTTATATAGCCAGTAAGTGCCAAACCTGAGATGTGGACACCCATCTGATAATAATCCCTTTTTATTATATTTTACCTATTAACATCCAGGCACTATGAATGGGAAACCAAATCTTTGTATTTTGCAGGAACTATGTGTGGTTCATCGTGCATACCGGAGGTTTTATAAAGAAATATGAAATTTTGATTTATAGTTTGTAAACTATTATTTTCATTCGGTGACCGTGATCCTGGCAAACAGTCTTGGGAAATAGTATTAACATTATTATTTTTCTGTAAAGTCAAAGTTCAGAGGGATAAGGTAGTTTGCCCAAATTATAAAAGTATTAATGCAAATCCTAGGCAAGATCTTGTGTCTTTAGATTTTAGTCAAGTCCTCAAAGGCGTGTTCATAAAACTTGAAACAAAAACAAAGCATGGTGCTTAATTCACTTAAGCAGTTTTGTTAATTTTATTTTATTTTTTTTGGATTTTTAAATTCTGGTTCAGATAAAAATCGAAATGTGTCCAGTGGTGTGGACTCCCAACATGGAACAGTAGAAAGAGTACGGTATAGGTCAGATGATATGAGGGTCAAAGAAGTCCAGGTGCATATTTTGCCTTGCTCACCAGTAGTCTTGGGCAAATTGCTTAATTTCCATGAGCCCCAGTGTTTTCATGCCTAGAATGGAGATGACAATATCAAGTTTTAAAGCCTAAACACATGGTAGTTTCAGATTCTCCTTAGCCATATATCCTTTTTCCCAGAATTAGTTTAGATAAAGAATCTGTGCTGAAATTTCCTCAAAGTGGTTCATCAGCGTGAGTCTAGCACAGTAACTCTACTAGTAAATAACTGTTGTATCTGGAGTTCAGCTTCAATTGCTAGGATGGCAGTTACGGACCTGCAACAGCTCTTTGTACTCATAATTTCTTGAACCTATCATCAATTACATTTACCCCACGTCTCAACTACCCTGAGAGCAATATCGGTCGACACCTTTGCTTACTGGATTTATGATTAGTTTGGATCACGAGCAAACAACAACAACCAAAAACCCGACGAGAGACTGGACAGTGTGAAAGCGTTGAGTGTGTGGAGTCCACTTAGTGAAGCGACAAAAGGAAAACAAAAAGAAATAAAGGCAACATCTCTGGGGAAAAAAGAAATATATGAAGTAGGTATTTTTAACTCAAGTGGCAGGATTTTATAAATATTCATTTCTGAACATGATAATTTTCATACGGAGTTGTTAGGTAGTTTGCAAATGCATTTCATCTTAAAATAATTGGCAAAATAAGACATCCGGTTTACTAAATCAATATTCGTTCATATAAATATTTATGGCGCATTTTTTTCTGTGCCAGGTACAGGATCCATAATTCAATGTTACTTTATTAGAAATTGAGACCTAGTAAATAGTAAAATATGGTCCGGGTCGTATGGGTTGTCAAAGAATCAGTGTATTCTTGGTCAATGACCAAGCAGAAATGACATCAAAGCATACTGAATGGTTTAACCGTTTTTCTGGAGGCATTGAGAATCCTTCCATTCATTTAATCCACCTGCCCTGATGGGGTGCTATTTAGTGGGAACACAGTGGTGATCAAAGTGGTTTTGTGCTTCAGCTTTCCCAAAGTTTAGAATTGACGGAAACAGATCCAGAATTGACAGGATAATAGTGTGAGAGCTGCCCTATGACTGAAGGAAGTCCAGGAGGCTAGCTGGGGCCAGGAAGAGTAAGTCATTCTTTTGAGGCAAACTTTAAAGGAGAGAGGATGTTTGAATTTGGTTTTGAGGAACAAATATGAGTTAGTCAGATTTTACTTGGGAGTGGGGAGATATTACTTCAGACGGTGAGAAACTTCCTGAAATGCTTTAGGGCTACCATTACTTGCAGAAACTACAGGAAAAAAAACAAATTGCATTGGCCTTATAGCCTATGCCAAAATTATTGTTGTGGTGATAAATGTCTAATATCAGCTTGTTTTCTATTTACCACTCTGTCTTCCTCTTGGACCCCTCCTATCATTTAAGAATTAGTTTGCATTATCTTCAGTTGGGTAGGTTCCCTGGTCCCACCCACCAAACTGGTTGGGTGCTCACCCCGGAGCTCTGATAAGCATTGTGTGCAAATCTCCACCGCAGGAGAAGGGGCGGAGGGGGAGAGCGGGAGGAGGAGAAAGTGCTATCACAGCACTTGTCAAGTTCAATTGGCGTAATATCTATTTGTGTACGTTGTCCCACCGGGCTGTGGGCTCCTTGTGGACAGCTCTTATCAAAGTGCCTGTCACAGGGCAGGTGTTCCATAAAGGTTGAATGAGTTAAATAATGAATGAGAGGAATATGGAGATTTTCAATGGTTTCATTTTGCAGTGAGAGTTGAATACATATTCAAGGAGATGCTCCCCGTTGCCTAGGAAATTGCAGACAAACTGCTTAGCCCAGCACCCCGTAGCTCCACAACCTCAGTCCGCATTTCCGGCCCCGCGCCACCGACTGCACATAGCAACCCTAGGCACTATCCACACTAGAGTCTGCAGGGACCTGGCCTGGACTGGACTGGCCTGGACTCTGCATCCTCCGCATCCTCTCCGCCCTCCACTGCCCTATGGACACTAAGTAAGCGTGCACTAAGATTTGGAAGACACAGGTTCTAACCCCGGCCTCGTCAGTAGACCCTGTAAAACCTAGAATATGCTGTTTGATGAATCCGGGTGTCCTTTTATTGTCATGAAATAGTTATTAGTCACTTTAAAGCTCTCATCCTCCCCAAGTCCCATGACCTTTGCTAAAACACTCTGATAATCTCTTTCCCTTCATAGCAGGCACCTCCACCTGGCGGCCCAGGAACCAGAATGGTGCCTCGCACAGAGTCTGTGCTCAGAATATATTTACTGGGTTAATAAATGAATGAATAGTTAAGTGGTTCTATGCTTATTTCATAACATCGCTCTGAAGTCCTTGAGGCAGTCTTTGTCCAATATATGTACCTTTGTGTCCACATGTCTCCATCATGTGTCACTCCGAACTAGCATATTGTGACTCTTCAAGGAATATATATATATATATATTAAATTTATTATTTATTTATTTATTTATTTATATTTATTTGTTTTTATTTTTATTTATTTTATTTTATTTTATTTTATTTTATTTTATTTATTTTATATATATATATATATATATATTTGCACGGCGAATGTATGCATAATGCTTGAATAAATGGTCCGCATTTAAACCTACAGTAACCAGAGCTCAGAGGGAAGTCTGACTTGTCCTGTATGAAGATCATGAGCTAACTAGAATTTTAAAAACAGAATTCAGCATGGCCTTTTAATGTCACGTGTACAAAGCAGGTAACTAAGGTCAGATTCCATTTTAAGATACTGAGGAAAAGACACCGCATCACATATTCTCTGCGGAGAAAATCGCAAGCTTCGGACACTGGATGAAGTTGACTTAGAACCAAATTAGCCTCTAATTCTAGGAAGCAATTTCTGCCTCCTCTGAGAAGCTCGTATTTATGAGACGTGGTTGTGCCCCCGAAGCCAGTGACACTCTGTGGACATCACTCGGATTTCACACACCTGGTTCCACCCATTTCAGTACAGTCACCGTGTGTGGGTCTTACGCCCCTTGTTAGCTCACAAGAAACCCCAGAACGAGGGCTCCTTTCCTGCCTCTGTTTCCCAGTGGGGTGCCTTGAACACAAATGACGTCCACATATTGTACGCAAACATTCAGTTCTGTGGAACTGAGATGGAGCACTCAGTTTCCCCTCAGGGCTGACTTACTCCACTTAAGAAAGGGACAGGGAAGGCTCTGCGTTCCTAGGGTGTTCTCAAGTATGTACTCATTTTATCCAGCCATTCTCTCATCCTCACTGTGGCTTTATCTCAGCTTTTGGTGCGCACAGTCAGGAAGAATGGGCTGAAGGGACACCGACTTTTATGACTTTGTAGTTCAGCAATTTTAACCCCCGCTGCTCTCCACCTGATTCCTAGGTCCAAGACAGAGGATAGGCTGGCAGGACTATTTAGGGCATATTCCAGGCCACACCCTCAGGAACTATGGTAACTGTAATAAGTAAACCAGATGGTGGGACTCTGTCATATAAACGAGCCAAAGATGGCCTTCAAGTATTGGGCCTACGTGTTTATTTCTTCGCTGCAGGCTGAGACTCATTAGCTCAAAAGCCTACTGGCACCAAACTTAAATTTATACGCTTTCATTTATTTTAAAAGTATCCCAGCAAGTGGATTTTTAGGTGGTTAGAGCCTGCCTCCTTTGCATACTGTCTGAATCCTCACCTCACATCTGTTGGCCATTGGTAAGAGAGAGCCTTGTGGTTATAAAAATCCCAGGCAGCTCCTCTGAGTTTATTGACCCCAGAGACTCCCAGCCTTGCTGCTGGGCTAGACCCCTAGATGGGGGGGGAGCCCCTTCTGGATCTCCCTCATCCCCAGGAGCTCCCTTGACCTCCATTCCCCTCTCCTAGGGGACGCCCCCTCTCATGCAACCCTGTCCAAGTGCTACCCAATAAAACTTGTTGCGAATAACTGCCTGTTGTGCTCATATCTTTTCTCCAGGTCAGCTCCAAATCCCTTGAACAAACTATCATTGAAGTTCTTTCTCAAAAGGAAAAAAAAAATTAGGATAAATTCTTTTATTCCTGGAAGGGAAACAGTTATCAAAATTATATTCACATTTTAGTCTTCATGCATTCACACCACTCATTAAAAGAAATGAAAACTCTTTGTCTACGTTTGCCCAATATGCACATATATATACAGACACACACGTGTACAGACATGGATTTCCTTGTTTATGTTGTTATGCTGTTTTATGTTAGGCTGTTTTCATTTTAACTCCCACTTTTCATCATTCCTTACCCTTTTTTTTCCCCCTTTTAAACCGTCTCACGGGCTTTTCTTTTACTTCGATGTATTTTCTTGGGAAATAGAATCTTAAACAGGTACAAGTCTATGTAATACATAAAGACCGAGCAGTTGTCCTGAAGGGTGAGCCTGGTGTGCAAACGCCCACATCCTGACTTGCAAGTTACCTGCAAGAAAATCTGCGGAGCCCCTTCCTGTGGTTTGCATGTTAGTGGCAGCCTCTTTATCTAGCACGGGGACATTATGGCTATTAGCCTTATTCCCAGTTTGTTTGCAAACCTCAGCCTTGATAAGGAAACACCTACCACACAGGCTTTCCCTGGGCCGCCCGGTAGGCTCCAGGTCTGGTCATTTCTGGTGCCTCAGCACCACTGAAGGCCTCCATGGCTTTCAATCACAATTAGGGTTAATAACACTCCGGCCTCCCCGTGAGCGTGTTCCTCTTCTCCAGCTGTGACTGAATGCGGCCTTCCCCACAGCCCCAGCACCCCCATGGCATCATGGAAGGAAGCTCTCCACTTTCATCTAGCCTGATTATGCAGGTATGAGTTTCCCATGGCAGCTGGCTGAGATCTCGGTGGCAGCTTGCCTCCCCCTGGCATGTATGCGCTGTCACCAAAAGGCGCTTTTAAGTCTTCCTTTGCTACACATCCTTTATAGCTCCTTGCTAGACAAAACAAATCCTTAAGAGAGAGAGAGAGAAAAAAAAAAAAAAAAAAGGACAGTGAAGAGGGGGGCAGGGTGTGGGGAATCACAAAGGAATCCAGGAGAGTAACAGGAAGAAGAGTGAGCAACAACTTGGCCTCCCTTCAAGTGCCCTGGTTTAGCAGGCTTCTGTAAAACTATTAAAGGGTGCTCACAAGGGGTGTAGGGCGAAGGAAACAGGCATTTACCAAGGCTTTGATGTCAAGAGGGAACCCTACTGAATGCTGACCATGACGCTGATACCATACTGTAGCAAAATATTTCAACTGCATCAACTCACTGAAAGTGGACAACTCATCACTTTGATGGTCACTATTATTATTATTATTAATTATTATTTATTTAACCGAAGAGTAAACTGTGCAAAGTTATGCCACCTGGTTAGCCATGACAGGGGCTTGGATGATACTCCTCATACCTGTAGATCTTTCCTACCCATATCCACGAATTTATTCAACCTCATGGTAAATCAAAACAAGGTATTGTACACTAATTTTAGATGAAGATTCTGAGGTTTGAAAGTTTGCTATTTATTCTTTTTTTAGATTTTTTTGAGGGGGTGAGGGAGGGACAGAGGAAAAGGGAGGGATCCCAAACAGGCTCCATGCTCAACACATGTGTGGATCTCACAAACCTGAGATCATGACCTGAGCCAAAAGCAAGAGTCCGTTGCTTACCTGACTGAGCCACCCAGGCGCCCCTGTTTATTCTAATATAGATAAATATAGATAGAGCTACAGATATGTGCATGTATTCTCCCTTCAAAGGGACTGTGGTGACCTTCAGAAAAACTGCAAACAGTAAAATTGGATCTTCAAAATCTATAGTTGCTACCAATGTAGATCGCCGGTAAGATGAGGGAAGGGGTTCAAGTACAGATATGTCCAGCTCTAAACCATTCTCTCCTTCTCACACGTCCTGTTGGCTCCCAAAGTCGCCCAGAGGAGAACCCAAGACTCTCATTCTCATAGAGCATCCTGGGGGAAAGGTTGTTCGGTCTCATGGACCTGTAAGAGTTCTAACCTGAAGTGATCGTGTTTGCTGGAGGATTCCAAGTGACCTGAGCCCCTAGCACAGATACAGGCACATCTGAGACCAACACATGAATGGAAAAATCCAACAAATGGCAACCTACGCCGTTTAGAAAGCATTCTTCATTTTACTGCACATCTAAATCAGTTTGTACTTAAGGGGTCAAGTGGGCAGAAATATTTAACAGGACCAGATCCCTGAGTTTTAAGTTGTTATTCTGGGTATTGGCTTTCTCATCACCAGGATGGGGAACCCTACCATATAACTACAGAAAGGAAAGAACACTGCCTGGAACAAGGCCAGAGTGAGACCGAAAGGGAGAAGAGGGATTTAGGGCACCTACTGAGTAAGCAGGAAAATCTGCTGAAAGCCAGATTCTCAGGTTAACATATGGCATGTTATTAAGGCATTTGATATATGGTTAATAAGGCCTGTTTTGTTTTATTGTAGCCTTTTTGAATTCCTATTTCCCATCATATAGCTGACTTGTATATGACTGGAATTTGACACCACCGTCGCCATCCTGCTAGTATTTCTTGTTTTATTATTTTGTTCTTATTTTTTAAACAACCCAGCTTTAATTTAAATCTCTTTCTCATTTTTTTTAACGTTTTAAAATTTTTAACTGAACTGTAGTTGACATAATATCATAATATTATACTACTGTAATATTATATCAGTTTCAGGTGTACGTAGTGATTCAACAATTACGTATATTAAAAAATGCTCACCGTGATAAATGCGGTCACCGCCTGTCACCGCACCATGTTATTGACTATATTCCC
The DNA here is from genome assembly GCF_018345385.1 of Vulpes lagopus. Classification (NCBI taxonomy): domain Eukaryota; kingdom Metazoa; phylum Chordata; class Mammalia; order Carnivora; family Canidae; genus Vulpes; species Vulpes lagopus. The sequence goes on along the minus strand of NC_054827.1, from coordinate 150,552,972 downwards.
TGTGCTGTACTCCTCGTTCCTGTAACTCATTTCATAACTGGGACTTTACACCTCTTAATTGCCTTCACCTATTTTTCCCAGTCCCCCTCTGGCAACCACCGGTTGTTCCCTGTATTTATGAGTCTGTTTCTCTTTACGTTGTTGTTGTTTGTTGTTTTGGTTTTTAGATTCCACACGCAAGTGACATCATATGGTGCCCGTCTTTCTCTGCCCGACCTCCTTCACTCAGCATAAAGCTTTTTAAGGTCCATCCATGTTGCCACAGATGGCAAGATTTCATTCCTCTTTATGGCTGAGGAATATTACACTGTGCATGTACACACTACATCTTCTTTATCCCCTTGCCCACCAGTGGACACTCGGGTGCTTCCAAATCTTGCCTGTTGCAGATGGTGCTACAGTGAACATAGGGTTGTGTGTATCTTTTCAAATTAGTGCTTTCATTTTTCTCAGGTAAATACCCAGCAATGGAATTAGTGGACCGTATGGGACTTTTACTTGTAGTTTTTTGAGGAATTTCCGTACTGTTTCCTCAATGGCTGCACCACTTGCTGTCCCACCAGCCGTGCACGGGGGTTCCCCTTTCTCCGCACCCTCAACAACACTTGTTCTGTCTCTTGCCTTTTGATACCAGGCTTTCTGACTGGTGTGAGGTGGTATCTCGTTACAGCTTTAATTTGCATTTCCCTGATGATGAGTGATGTTGAGCATCTTTTTCACGGTCTCTTTTTGTATTTTAATGGGCAAATCTAATCCAGTGTTTTAAAGGAGTTATTTACAGGAAGATTCCGTTTACTGTTCATCCACATCCAACCACTATGTAGTTAATTACCAATGTGCACCATCTTGGATTTTTAGCATATCTTTGTTCCCTATGCTGTGATGAAATTCTTAAAGGAAGAAACTCTATCATTATGATTTCCTTTTTTAAGTTTTTAGCTCTGTTCAAGATAAGTTGTCAACAAACAATGAGTGGTTACTTAATTGTATAAGGCACATTTTATGTTGGAGAAGTACTGAGTGGCTTGTTGGGTACATAAAAGTACTATAGTTTACAGAAGGGAAGGAGGAGGAGGTGTTTGATATATTCCGCTTGCCCTCCGAATTCAGTCTATACTCCAGGGGTCTCCACTTATGGACTGTATCCAGGAATTCCCTTCCTCCTGTCTGGCTTTCATTTGGGTGTGATCAACGTGAAGGATAGGTGGGCCTCGGAAGGAGGGCGGGGAAGGAGTCAGGGCCTCTATTACCCTGGATTCATTTCTCCTGGGTCACCACGATTGGGAGTGTCCCTGCATCAATTCTCATCGACCCCTGACCCATCTGGGGGGTTGTTTCTCTTGCTGGGTTCCATAACCCTATTTACTTCTTTAGACTCAAAGGTAGGAAAATCTCCCCGCTATCAGCAGCCCCAGGATTTTGTACCAATCCATGTTCTATTCTCTAAACCCATCCATAACCTTGAATAGAGTTCCTTTATTAAACTCCTCAATTCTCCATCTCGAGAGTGCTGTTTCTTGCTGAGGTTTTGAATATATCACATGTAACACCCGACAAGTATATACAGAGTGCCCCTGTTTGGCAGATATCATGAAGTAACACGAAAATATAAAAAGCAAAGGCTGTATTTTTATAAGTGAAAGCTGATTTGAAAAATTCGGGTCTGCAACTCACAGCTTTTTCTTATGAACCCAAATAATAACTTCCATTTTTTTGTCACTGTTCTTCACTGACATGATTTAATTTTTCACTACTTTGGGTGAAAAACTAGGTGTGGTTATATGAATATAGCCAAAAGTCTCCATAACAGGAAATGGAAAAAGTAAAGAGTGATAGAAGTTAAAACCACTATTACCAGCACCATACATTCATAAAATCAGCTTCAACCTTTTAAAGAACTTTTTCTTCCCAATATCCAATTCCACAATGGACTCAGGATAAACAAAGACCGAGACATGGATAATTACACTCCAAAATTTCAATACAATTTTATGAAATTGTGCAATGCAAATTTTAGTTGTTGTTTGTTTTTCTCAGATGTCTTTTCTGGATGCTTTCCAGTGTGTTATGTGTAAATTGAAGAATCCAACTGAGAAGTGTCTTATAAACTTGCAGAACTTTTTATTAGGAAAGTGAGTAGGGACATTTGGGGTTGAAATGGGGGGAGAATAGTTTTTTTTTAAAGTGTGAGGGAAAAACTTAACTACTAGGAAAGGAAATTATGCATTATATGGGAACATTTTATCTGCCTTTAAGACCTATTAAATTGTTCTTTTTCAAAGATGTGGAGGAAACACTTCACAGATAGTGAAATGTGAGTTCACTTTTATGCCAGAGGAACTTGACCTTCATCTAGTCCCTTAAGCTAAATTTATTGCTGTTGATACCATTGCTCCTATTTCTAGTTTCACATATTTCGTGTGCCTCAATTCTGATAATATAAAATATAAAACTGTATTCTATTTAATGTATAGTTGGGATTGGGGATGATTTCATTTTCAGGCTGCAAATATCAACATTAGGTAGTAATTAGTCAATTTACATTCTTTTTTTCCCAATTGCTTTCTATTTCAGGTAGAAATATTACATTTGTTTATTTGGCTGTCCTTAAATGCTAAAAAAATATGCAAATTCTTATAATTTTTCCAAACATAAAAGTTAATGAAGTAAGCATTTATAGAGTAACTTTTTTTTCTTAGTATTTATTCAGAAAACAAATTTTAGTTCTTACTATGTGCCTGTAATGCCTAAAAGAAAATAAATCAGATTCTAAAAATATTTGCAGTTTAGGGGCAGCCCGGGTGGCTCAGCAGTTTAGCACTGCCTTCGGCCCTAGGGAGTGATCCTAGAGACCTAGGATCGAGTCCCACGTTGGGCTCCCTTCATGGAGCCTGCTTCTCCCTGTACCTGTGCCTCTGCCTCTCTTTCTCTCTCTCTCTCTCTCTCTGTGTGTGTGTGTGTGTGTGTCTCATGAATAAATACATAAAATCTTTAAAAAATTAAAAGAAAATATTTGCAGTTTAAAGAGGAAACACATATAATTAGATGATACAGTGTGATGAGCCATTAGCTTGGAAAAAATAAGTACATTAGATTTAAAAATTAAGAGCAATTATGTTAGTCAGGATAGGTTAAGTGATGTTATAGTAACAAGCAGTCCCCGTAATCCATGTGACTTAACGTAACTGCATTTTGTTTCTCTCCCATTCTGTATGTTGAATGCGAGGGGCAGGTTGCTCTAGTTATTAGAGACACCCAGAGACCAAACTATCGAAGGTCTGATATGGACACACACTTTCATAGTCACCATAATGGGCCATGCATGATAAACCATACACTGAATCTTAAAGCTTTCAGCTGGAAGTGACACATTTCACTTCCTTTTATGTTTCTTTGGTACAAAGAAGTCATATGACTGCCCTTACCTTCAGATGAAGCAGGGAAGCCCAACATGTTTAGATTTGAAGAATTGAAGTATCTGTTAACAACCCAAATGATGAGCACAGGGTTAAATCTACACCCATACCTCAGAAAATATTCTACAGGGAACGTAATACTTGAAACAATTCTTAAAATAAGAGAAAGCATTTTTCCAGGAAATGTTAATGTTGTATCAAACAATTTTTTACCCTGATCTATTGCGTATGTCCTTTCATATATTTTTTTTGGTTTTATTTCTTTCTTGGACAGAGAGAGAGAAAGAGAGCACAGGCAGTCAGAGCAGCAGGCAAACAGGGAGGGAGAAGCAGACTTGCTGCTGAGAACAAAGCAGGATGTGGGGCTGGATCCCAAGACTCTGGGATCATGACCTGAGCTGAAGTCAGACACAACCCACTGAGCCACCCACATGCACTTCAAGTTCTTTTTTATTTAATAATTTGTGATAATAAAGATGTGTCTTTATAATTATTAGAGAATATCCTTATATAATAAGATGTTTCTATACGCACACATATATTACAGATATATAATGACCTGATACTTTTGAAAAGCCTAAAATATTCCACTGGCGTTACAAAAAAATCCTATGCCAATTGTCACATACACACACTAATACCAATGTTTTCATAAGTTTATAAATATGGTCTGAATTATTTTTTGAAAGGTTTGGATTTTCTCTCACGCTAAATATTTCCTCCTAGTTGTTTGTTCTCTGTCATTTTCAAAGCAACACTAGATGCTATGATTTTGATTTATTTATTAAATGACCTTTATGAGTTTTTTGATGTCCCAAAATACTGGAAACTCTTTATAAAAAAAAAAGCAAGAATAAAAATAAATGCACAGATAAAGTATTTTTCTTAGATAACAGAAAATTGTGTTTTGCTATTGGTAAATGGAATTTTAACTTGGAAAGGTTGGTATCTTGTTCGCAATTCAAAAGTGACAGTGCAACAGTAAACTCTGGACCTGGGAAATTCAATTTGCTAGCAATTTTAGGAAAGTCATTAGAAGGTACATATTCTATTTGAGAGAGTTTATCTGTAGAAGAAATGATAGCAGATTTGATATAATTTTTAAGTGAATCCAAAACGAGTTTCAACTACAACATTAGAAAGGTTTTCAAAGGCTGTAGATTCATGAGAAAAGAGTTGTAGTCTTATTTCTAGTTTCCTTTTGGGAGATAATTTTGGACAGTGGGAATTTGGGTAATATATTTATAGTTTTCTTTAAAAGCCATAATTTTATCTTTTATCCCCACTATTCAAAAAAGAAATGCTGCCAAAATCCTGCCAGTCTTTCCAAAGGAATGAAGTTGATTTCCATCTTCAACTGCATATACAGCTTCCTTCTCTTTATGAAACTCCTTCTTCTCACTTTATTATCTCTTCAAATACTTCCTTCAGTCCCAGAATTTCCTGTCTGAGTGTCCCGAGTTTTATTTTTTATTTAAGTTCTACCTTCTGGGCTTACAATAGCTTTTCTTGTGTTTCAGTGAAATGATACCTGTTTCTCTTTCAAATTCCTTGGCTAAAAGAAATCAGAAGGTCCAAGGCATTGGCTCCTGCTTGCACTCAGAACATGTGTACGCATCCCTTGGAATGCTCACAAATAGGTATTATTGTCCTTATACCGTACAGGTGAGGAAATTGAGATTCAGAGAAATAATAACTATAATAGTTGACCTATTTCTTCCTTTAAGTCACTGTGCTATGTCTGTTACAGAAATTATCTCAGTTAATCGATACAGCAGAGCTAGGAATTATTATCTCCATTTTTCAGAAGAGAACAAAACTCAAAAATATTAAATACTTGGCCTATGGAGTGTGTACTTTAAAGCATTGCTCTACAAAGAGATCCCCAAAATGGTCTTCAAAAATGATTCATGGGAAAATTACCATAATCTTTTTTTTAAATAAATATCTATTTTTAAATTGATTTTAGCTCTCCTATCAGGTTCATATACCAGGAATCAAAATATTACATGTGGTATGTTGATGACTCCTGAGATAAAGATGATATCTTAGTCTCTTCCAGCTGCCATAAGAATTTATCATGGACTGGGCAACTTATAAGCAACAGTTGGGAGACTGGAAATCCAAGATCAGGTTGCCAGCATGACCACATTCTGGCGAGGGCCCTCTTAATTCCTAGCTGGCACCTTCTCTCTCCGTCCTCACATTGTCAAAGAGCAAGGGGTGTCTCTGGAACCTCTTTTATATCAGCACCAATCCCATTCAGGAGGGTTCTGCTCTCCTGACCTAAGCATCTACCTCCCAAAGACCCCACCTCCTGATACCATCTTTGGAGTTTAGGATTTCAACACATGAATTTTGAGGAAATGCAAGTGTCCAGAGTACAACAAGTAGAGATTTCTCCTCACAGAGAGTTTAGTAGTTGGGATCACCACATCTTTTACATTTGTTCTCAGCACATTAAGATGCATCATGCTTAAATTACCAATGGTTAAATAATTTACAGAGTATATTATCTTAAATACTTTTATGTTTTAATAATCTACTTTGTCATGGTGTAGGAAATGACTATAAGAGGATATTTCAAAACTTAAAAAAAGTTCCTTTGTCTTCTCGTGGCAAAGGACTCAGGGGGATTATCAACCTTTGAAATAAATTGTCATTTATTTAACTTAAAAAGCATAGGTGCTTCAATCGCTGATATTTTTATGGTGTTCTGGCGGTTAATTACATCTAGCTCTTCTTCCATGTAACACTGCATGGCTTCCACACTGGGTGGACTGTACTTTCCAGTGCCATGATGCTGGACTTGGCAACGTGGCTCTCTTGGCTTAATGTAATGTTGGCAAATGTGACACAGGCTTGGATATGTGGGTATAGTTTGCCTTGCCCTTATGAGCTCTTTTGACCTGTTATAAGAACATGACATGAATAATTTCCGATTAAGAAATTATGATTAGAAAACACAAGCAACAGAGTTAAAGCCAATCCACAGTCCAGAGCTGAGACTAGTTGATCCTAAATCAAAGCCACAGCTGACCCACAGACTTCAGAAATACGAGATTGTTAGGCAGCAAAACTAATACAGATATCAAATGGTAGTTAGTGGTACACCGAAAAGCAGATATTTTTGAAAATATGAACACCCAATATCTGTCCCTTCAAGAAAAATGAGTAGCCACATAATGAAAATGGTATTTGCTGTTACTCCCTGTCAAGTCAGACCAGGGCCTGCGGTTCATACTGAGAGGATCACTCTCGTAGACACTGATTCAGAGCCTGACAACGTTTTTATAATTGATTTAGCATATTGGTTATTCATGAAACACTTTCTTATTTTTCTCCTGTAAATTTTAGTCAGCACCCACGTGGTGGCCTTTCAATCTCTTTTCCTTTTCATCTATTCTTTACGACTTAAACAATTCATATCTGTAAGTCAATTCCAAGGGCTCAATCAGGTAAAATTGTGTTGATGGAATAGCTTTTGTATTTTTCCTCTGTTTATATAACTTCCTTCTTTTATTCGAACAATCATATTGGAAACACGTACAGCATATAGGTTGTGAACATGGGCACTGAAATTGGACTTTTTGAAACTAAGCCACAATTTCTTTATCTAATTAAGCTAAAAGTCTTTTTTTTTTTTTTTTTTTTTTGAGAGAAAGAGAGAGAGGGTGTATTGCTCATGAATGGAGGGAGGGGGAGAGGGAGAGGAGAGAGAGAATCTTAAGCAGGATCCATGCTCAGTGAACACAGGGCTAGATCTTATGACCCTGAGATGGTAACCGGAACTGAAATCAAGAGCTTGATGTTTCACCAACCCCGCCACCCAGTTGCCCCAATCTTATTAAGCTTTAAATGCCTGTTCTTGTGTGAGTTAATATTAGTACTTGCTTTTACAGTTGTTGTCAATGTTACATACGTCAGGACATTTTTTTTTTTTTTTTTAGCACAGCGGTTGACACATAGTCAGTACTAAGTGGGCAGTGTGGGAGACTTGGAAAGGACGATAAGGCAAGACACTACCTCTTTGGGTTAGCGGACAAGGATCATTACAATTTGATCCAAACCCACCTTGAAATCCATACTACCAGACACACCAGACCATCCTATGCACTAAATGCGATTCATACCATTCCTCCTCACTTTAATATACACTTTTTTGTCTGTCATAATATAGAAATCCTTGTTCTTTTCTTTTTTTCTCAGTAGCCAAACCTCTCTTCCTTAAGATTCAACTTGTCGCCTCCTCTGAGAAGCACTCTGTGATTCACCTGTAATGCATTCATCATTTCCTCTTCATTAATCCCATACGTTTTGTGCTGTAATTATGAGTCTCCATGTGAATATCCATCAAACTATCAGCAGCAAGAATCTCGGGGGTCGTATTTATTCATCCCCATCTCTAATGCCTATGACCACATTCAATATGTATTTATTAAATTAGTGAATGGATGCATGTATGCAGAGTGAATGAGAGCAATTTTTCACTTTTTGTGAAACAATGTGAACATGAGAAGCCTCCTTACACTTTTGTGTTTCCTGACAAAATGAATAAACATAGAGCTTCCATAGATTTAACTGTCCAGGAGTCCACATGTCCAGAGATCTAGGAATACCATGGAAACCCTTCTGAGTATTTCTTTATATAATTTGAAGTGAGTTAATCAGTTACTCACAGTTACATAGTTTTAGTATGTTGTATCTTGTCCTTTTGCTCAAAATGGCTCTATCCATCTGTCATAGTTGACATCTCAGGTAAATACTAAGCATTTTAAGGGTTTCTGGGAATTTTGCTGTATAGTCTTTGAATTGGATGTTCCCTGTCCACATTTGGGGAGCACGGTCAGATGTCTTTACAAAGTGGTGAATAATTTTGGTGTCAGTTTCACTGTGATAGACTAGCTCCAGCATCTTGATTAGCCTCAATATTTTTAGTGCTCAATGAGGCATTTTTGTCAATGGTTTAAAGCTTACAAAATTTAGAAATGAACATCTGTTATTCTTTCCATCTTCCCTACATAAGAGATTCAATTCCAGAAGAAAATCAGAAAACCCTCCAGCATTAGGTGCCTCTCCATATTGTCCTACATTTCACTGATGTCTACAGTTTCAATGTATGTGTAGAGTTTAGTCATAGGAACAATCATCTCAGATGGGGCACTTACTGGGTGCCAGGCATTGTGTAGATTCCAAATTACTTATTGAATTGTAAGTTGATTCTAAGAAACAACTTTCATCATCTTCCACGTAGATAGAAGGATGGACAAGGAGATAGAGGAATAGATGTGGAGCATCAGACAAATTAATTTGCCTACAGACACATATTTAATAAGCATCAAAACCTGGCTTTGAATGAAGTTTTGAAATACTTCAAATCCCTTAATCTTACCACATGGCCCTCTCTGCTATTTTGCACTTAAAAAGAGGAACTTAGTTGTTCAATTAAAGTATGTAATAAAGTATTTCATAACCACGGCAGTTCTAGCCATACATACACACTCACACAAGCATGTGCGCACGCACACATATGCACGGACCGACTTTGGTCCCCATTCCCCAAACTTGGCAAAGTCTTGATATGCAATTATAATATAGCAGGCATAGCCTAGAAGGCCAGGGGGTAATTTTCTCCTGATGTTCCTTTGATATAAATGAGCTGGGAAGGCAAAAAATATTTCAGTCTTCCTCTTATTAACCAAATGAACATCTGAGAAACCTGCTTGAAATGGTCTTTGATGTAATTTATGGCTCTTAGCAAAGTTCTGCTCAAAGCACTATTATAAAGATGAATAAGGGCATTATTACCAAGTTAACAAAAATATGGATCCTTGATACAGTAATTTAAATAGAGTTCATGATGTAACTTAAGTACATGATGAGTGTAAAATGGGAGAGCAAAAATGATGAATTGTACATATATGGGAAAGAATATGAATTTTTATCAGATTAAGTATATTAAGTGACTAAGAAGGGAAATTTTGTCAGTAAGTGAATGTTTAGTTCCCTTGTTATTTCACAGTATAGTGTATTTTCCCAATATAGCACTGCTGATTATATTTACAAATTAAATAAGCATACATTTACTTGTTTGGCGCTTGTTTTCTAGCAACAGAACTTCTCTCTCTCTCTCTTTTTCTGAGCAAGAACAAAGTTTACCATGCATTTTCAGTCCCAAGCACCTAATAGGTGCTTGGCGAGTATGTTTTTACATAAATCAGTGAATGGATATATTTAGATTTATTCAAAACTGGCCTCCTGATGATAACCAATGTAAAGTATCACATAAGTTTAACACATAATTCTAAACTATCTTAAAGTGCAATATAAAATAGTACTCCAAACCTAGTTTTGCTGTGTCCTAATTATATGACCTTGGCCAAGTTATTTAATTTCTAGTACACAGGTTCCTACTTCAAGTTAGTGTTATCTGCCTCATAGCAGTTTTGTGGGGATTTCAAAAATTAAGAACAGTGTCTAGTAAAAACTATATAAATATTAGATCTGAGCTCGTCCTGTATTAAAGGCCAGGCTTCTTGTTTTGCACCACCACCCACCCCCAGCCACAGTGAGTGGGCGGGGTTGGTGAGGATGATGTTGTGTGAAGGCTAATCTGTAGTTCCTTTATCAGGACTTTCTGGCACCAGGAGTTCCATGAGATTACTCACGTTTCCTTAGCAGTTTTTGCCTTTCATAATTAAGCAGATCCAGATCATTCTCTAGAAATCAAAGAACGTGTGGGAATCAGGTATCAGAATGGGAAGATCATAAATGCTGCAGTCCAGCAGACCTACCTCCACATTCCGGGTATGAGTGTGATCTTAGATGAGTATCATTTTGAATCGTTGTTTCTGTGAAAGGGCATTTTTTCGAACTGCTTTTCAAGATGATAACATGCAGAATCTTAGCAAAGTTGTAATCTCTGCCAGGGAATTTGATATCTCTTCTTTGATTTTCATACTCTCCCTCACCAGCTACTGACCTCCCCAAACAACCTGGAATTGCGTGGCGTTGTGGGTTGAAAATGTGCAGTCTCTGATCCAAGGGGGATGGGTTTTGAATAGTAGAAGTTAGCAGGATGGTTTAGCAGCACAGCACTGAAAGAAGCGTACAGATCTTGAGTCAAAATTCTAGCTCCTGCTCATTCGCGTGCACTGGCACTTGAGAAGAGGACCATATTTCTAAGCCTGTGGGTAGCTCTGCTCAGCTTACAATAATTATTATGTTTAATCATAACAAAGCCCGAATGAGAAAATGTGAGAGAAAATACATTCAAATCCATAATGTGCTATACAAATGTAATTGATTGGGCTATATTTGCTTGGGGACACAATTAGGCAACCACCATTCATTTGGAATCCAGCAGACACTGCTAGGGAATGTGGCTGGGCATTTATTTGGCACACTTGAATTAAAACAGGAGCTATTAGTCTGTCTCCAAGTATTGTGAACTTCATTCATGATTCACTCTGCTCAAGCTTCCCTGCTAACAAATTCACTGAAAATCAGCCCAGCCCACTCAATACAGCTTATTTACCAAGCTCATTGCATATCTTCTACATGATACAGAATCATCCATTAGGGACACGTACTATGTTTCCAGCTCTGCTTTTTTTCTATTTTTCTTTCTTTCTTTCTTTCTTTCTTTCTTTCTTTCTTTCTTTCTTTCTTTCTTTTTTTTTTTTTTAGCTAGATAAATTTTGTTACTATCCTGTTTCTGCGTGAAAACTCTAATTTTATAATACTATCTTACATTCATACCAAATAAATTACGTAAATACCAAATAAATTAAATATGATACTATCTTACATTCATAGCAAACAAAGACATTGTGATAATGTTGTCTTTATTTCAAGTGTACTGATTATAACACTAAAGTCAAGAGATGGTGCGTTAGTTTGCTAGGGCTGCCATAACAAAGTGCCCCAGGTTGGGTGATTTCAACCACAGACATTGACTATCTCACAGTTCTGGGGTCTAGAAGTTTGAGATGAAGGTGTCAGAAAATTATTTTTCTCCCCGAGACCTGTCTCCTTGGTAGGTAGATGGTCGTCTTTATCTATGTCTTCTCATGGTTTTCCATGCATGTTTGTGTTCTAACTTCCTCTTCCTATAAGGATATTGGTCATATTAGATTAGGGCCCATCCTAATAACCTGATTTGAAGTCATTACCTCTGCAGAGACCTAAATGCAATCACATTCGGAGGTAGTGGAGTTAATTTTTGGAGGACACAACAGCCCCAAATTTTAATTGCAAAGCAAACACTTCTGTGACCATCGAAAGATGAGTGGTTAAAGATGTGGTCTATGTACACTTCTAAGGGAATTTAATGCAATATTTTAAAACATCTTAATTGTTTATTTAAATAGCAAAAGTTTAGCAAACATTTACTAAATATGGATCTAGAACAAAACCCTATATTATCCTCTGAGAAATAATAATGTGGAGACATGTAAGATAAAAATCAGAATCCTACAAGTCTTAATTATCTTCCTAAACACCCTGAGATATTATGTCTCTTTTAGAAAAAAATAAACTGAGACAAAAGTTACTTGTTCAAAATCATATAGATAATAGGTGGCTGTCCTAATAATCAATCTCAGAACTATTATATTTCGAAGCCCATAATTCTTTAGTTTTTTATTTGCTCCACTATTCTGACTCTATAGGATGCATAAGAGGCCACAGTAATCAACTATGCTGAAGGACTCCACAAAAAAGAAGATATTTACAAAGGGGTTGGTCTCAAGTGTAAGCTTTAGAATATGACCTTATTTTCATACCCATGAACTATTGGCTCTCCAAGCATCCCTAAATATCCCAAAATCTTTTCTCTCTGGTCCCAGAAGGATGGATGCTGGGCAATGGAACGTCTGGTGGGGTTTAGTAGCCAGAACATTAGAAGATGAATCCACAAAGTTCTGAGGGTTAGCAAAGAATTCAACAATACAAGCTGAAAGGACAGAATGATGGAAATCATAGGCCTGGGAAGCATGATGAGGTCAGAAATCAGGGGAGAACCTGGCTTATTAATATGCATGGAGAGAGATGGTATGAAATGGCCTCAGAAACCCAGCTCTGGGACAGATTTCGGGGGACACTGGATGCCACAGTAAGGGATTTATATGGTAGTTTCTAGGCAGTGGTTCTAAACACTTGTTGTGCAAAGGAAACACCTGGAGGACTTGAGACCTGTCCCTAGAGTCATTTATCTTGCACCCAGAAGACTCTAGGGCTAGGCTTCCAGATGTCACCCGCTGAGAACTACGGCTGCAAGTAAAGCACAGTCAGGAGAGGTTGGCAAGCAAGAGTGACATGTGCTGGCACATGAGGGTTGGGACGCCAGAAGACCGATCAGGAGGTTCTTTCAGTAGATGTGAAGGTGGTTACAAATTCCAAGTATTTCACATTTTAATACACATGCAACATTCTTTTATTCAACTCAATGGAAGGAAAGTTGCTTGTTATTTTAAGCTAGGATTGAAACTGTGTTCGGTCCCAAATAATCTCAGAAAGCATTTTAATTCTCTGTAAGCATTTTGGCTGCTTATCGGATTGTTTTTCCTTTAGCTTAAATCTAATAAGATAATAAAGCCACTAAGAAAGGATTAGTGATCCCTGACCTGTTCCTCTAAGATGCTTTCAGTACTAGTATTATGAATCAACTGAGCTGACTTAAGTAAAATAAACGACATCCTTTACTTTGTTTAATCTGGCAGTCAGAAAGACCAAGATCTTTCTTAATGTTCCTGCCAAAGGTTCCATTGGGTTCATTGCAAATCCTTTCTCCTCTTGAAGGGACATGGACTCCCTTTCTAATCGTCTTTCCTGTTCCCTAAGCAATTCTGGGAGAAATTGAGGTGGCCAACTCAAGATTATACATATAGAATGGCTCACAAATATAGTGACGCCTCAGTTAATTAGAATGCGGTCATAATAGAGGCTTCCAGGGGACGAAATCTTGCCTTAAAGTTGCTCCTATACTCCTTTGGTTCGACCCATCTTTAAAATCATGGTGTGGAGACTAATTTCCTTTCATGTCTGTAACTCTCCTGTCAGAAAGAGCACCTATCGAGTTTCGCCCAGAATGGGTACTCGAAACGAAACAAAAACTACTGAACTGGATTTCTGTTTCCATAGAGTCAATCTAGCGAACAGTAGTTCGTCTCCTTATGGTAGAGGGACTCCAGGATCTCTCCTGTGTCTAACTCGATGAATTTCTTCTGTCAATAAGATAGTGTGATGACTACGGAAATGATATCTCTCTTTCTGGAACACTGAGAAAACAGAGACAACAAAATTAAGAAATTAAAAATAGAGTCTCAGAAAAAAAATCAATGTTCTAATAAAATATTCTTACAGAGTGTTTAGCTTGCTTAATGATATACATTTTGGTTTTTTTTTTTACACACCTTTAGGCCTATATATCCAAGCAGAATGCATGTATGATTAAGCATATGAACAAACATGCACTCATATCTATATATTCATAGTTTATGACGCGGGCTGATGCCCATATGTGACTTTTGCCTAGTGCAGCAAGTATTAGCAAAGAGTTTTTTTTATAAATTTATTTTTTATTGCTGTACAATTTGCCAACATATAGCATAACACCCAGTGCTCATCCTGTCAAGTACCCCCTTCAGTGCCCATCACCCAGTGACCCCCACCCCCTGCCCACCTCCCCTTCCACCACCCCTAGTTTGTTTAGCAAAGGGGTTTTTACTTGGTATTTCTGATTAGGAATAATACCTCACTTTTAGCCTCATAGCAAACTGTGTTTCATTAAAGATAATGTATCCATTCATTAATTTACTTATTCATTCAACATTTATTGACTCACTGCTCTATCAAAAACTCCTTGGTCAGCATTGTAGGAAATACACATATGCAGAGCGCACACTCCCAAGTCTCAAGCAGTCAGCTTATAAAGCAGTTTCTAGGCTTGTGAGCCAGTTTTATCTTTTACCCAAAGCCTCCCAGTAGAGCCGGTGATGTCTACATAACTCATTTGCTGACAAGGCTTATAATCCTCCAGAATAGGATGGAAATTCTCATGAACCAAGGAGAAGATATCAAAAAATCGTCAACTTCCACTATGTGGTGCTTATGCTTCTTGTGCTCTTTGAAGGATATTTCGCAAACATGCAAATAAGAAATATCTCAAGAACAAATTCCTTCTTTAACATCACCTTATGTTTGAAGACCTGGATTACATGATAGCTGTTCGCAAAACAGAATTCAGGGGCTGGAGAAGTTCGTGGGCCACTCAGCAGTGAATACCTACCCTTTGGGAGAAGAGAGGTATCCTCATTCACCGGTGGCTACTCACTGGGCCTGTGGAATCTATGATTCAGTAAAAAAGATAGTTATTCTACTTTTATTTTTAAGTCCATTTTATTCTACTTTTTTATTTTAAGTCCAGTTGATTTGCAAATTTACAAAACATTGATTTTTGTGCTTACTCAATAGTACAGTCACGATTTATACACTGGTATTCTGGTTGAAATAAACTAATTTCTTAGGGCTATTAGGCAGTTTTGTATCTGTTCAGTAAAATAGTTTTTGCATTAACTATACCTGAATTCAATTTGAATGGGCTTTTGATTTTTTATTTGTTTGGTTTCTGACGCTTGGCCCAATTTTAGTAATTTAACTTATTTGAGGACTTAGGATACCTTGTTTTAATCTGATTTCCAGTTCTTGATTTCTTAGAAAAAAATCCGACATTCACTTTCTCCTGATTTGTCCTCAGAAATAACACTAAAGGCAGAAATTTTCTATTGGATCGTGTAGCATGTTTTTGGGATAAGATTCATCATTCATTCATTCATTCATTCATCCAATAAACACTGTATGTCCATAATGTATCAGTTCTGGGTTAGATGCTGTACTAGTTGCATAAGAGGGGATCACTCAAGATGACACAACATAAGATATTTTGAATGAGTATGTGTATGATGCCAAGAAAATATAAAACATGGGTATCTAGTGAAAACTATGGTATTCTGGAAACTTTTTTTTTTTTTTTTGAGAATAGGAGGCAGGAGGTCTTAAAAATGAGCTACCATGACATGTTGGGGAGATAGGGAGTAGTACAGGGTGGTGGGTGTCAGAACCGGGCATTGGAAGTCATGATAAGGAAGAGTGTGAGGAAGAGGCTTCCACCTTGGAGAAGGAGGGCAAGGGGTGGGGGGGAGCCCAGCAGAGGAGGCAGGCAGAGGGAATTTGGGGAGGGTGGTCTGGAAGTTTGGAGGCAGTTGGGGGTACTCCTTCGGACCTCCCTCAGGTAGGTGAGGCATCTCAGTTTGTCGACTGGCACTGGCAATTGCTTTGTGGCATGCTTGGTACAGAGTTGACGGCCAGAAAATAAAGGTAGCTAATACAAGAACAATATTTACTAGAATGTTCTGATTATAAAAACAAAACTTGTTTTTGTTTTGTTTTGTTTTTGAAAGAAAAGGTCTTCGCAAGGTTTGGTGTAAAAATTCTATGGCAACTAGGAAGGTGTTTCTTTTTTTTTTTTTTTTAATTAACTTTTATTGGTGTTTAATTTACCAACATACAGAAAAACACCCAGTGCTCATCCCGTCAAGTGTCCACCTCAGTGCCCGTCACCCATTCCCCTCCAACACCCGCCCTCCTCCCCTTCCACCACCCCTAGTTCGTTTCCCCGAGTTAGGAGTCTTTATGTTCTGTCTCCCTTCCTGATATTTCCCAACATTTCTTTTCCCTTCCTTTATATTCCCTTTCACTATTATACCTGCCCTACGACCCAGCAATTGCACTGTTGGGGATTTACCCCAAAGATTCAGATGCAATGAAACGTCGGGACACCTGCACCCCAATGTTTCTATCAGCAATGGCCACAATAGCCAAACTGTGGAAGGAGCCTCGGTGTCCATCGAAAGATGATGGATAAAGAAGATGTGGTTTATGTATACAATAGGAAGGTGTTTCAATAAGCTCCATATTCAGGATTTTGGTCATCATCAGACCATTTATAATATAAACAAATGTGATAAGGTGACGATTATTAACAAGGACAGAGTTTGAGCCACGCTTCTCTACATTTTCCTCATACTGTGCCCTTCTCCTAGAATGATTTTGTTCACTATTTCTATGTGGAAAATTTCTGTTCATTTTCTAAAACTAATTTTAAGATCACTATTCTAGGAAGCTTCCTCTTACCTCCTACTCTCAGCTGCCACACCCCTGCTCTGTGCCCCTTTAATGCCACATTAATACCTAACTCATTGCAATTGCACTGACATTGCACCTGTCATGTTCCTTCACTGATCCATGGGATGCATGAGAAAGTAATTGCGACTAACTCATCTTCAAATGTCTTGTGTCTAGTGATGGAATAAAATGGAACAGAGAGTCAATAAATGCTTGTTGAAAGAATGAATGAAACTTAAGACTTTCTAAAGCAAAATTGGTCCCTAGTCAATACTCTATACCTCCTTTCTCCTTCGCCATCCAAAATGTCTTCAATTGGACTATTTTAAATAAATTGTGTGCTCTGATTTCAAATGGTTATTAAGTAATGCGTGTGTATTATTAAAAGTTTAAGAAATGCTAAAGAGCAAAGGGCAGAAAAAACATACCAGAGTCCTACCACCTAGAGATAATAAACGGTAACATTTTGGGATATGTGTTAAAGTTTATTAATGAAAAAAATGATTTTTTTTACTATACATAGTACTTGGCAACCAGTTTAATTAAACTCAGTATATCATGAGAATGTCTAGTTTATTAAAATTCCTTTCTCATTCAGCTGTTAAAGACTGCATGCTATTCCATCACATGAATTTGTTATAATTTATGAGCCATTTTCCTTTTTTAGAACATCAATGTTCCATTTTGTTTTTAAAGGACATCTTATAATAATTAATGATGTGAAGAAGATTCTTTGATTTCACCTATGACTGAATTTTTATGAGGCTTATGTAGAAATGGCACTGATAGGTAAATGGGGAACCAGACTTGAAAACTTTCATAGGTATTTTAAATTGCCAACTGGAAATGTTAAATAATTTATATTGCCATCAACAATGACTAAGAACATGCATTTTCTCAAATAACTTTATATTATTTTCATTAAAAAGTTATCACTTTGGTGAAGTAGACATATGTTTAAATTTGCATTTTTCTAATGACAGAATTTGGGTATTTAGATATTTTCATAGTAATCTTTATTCAGTGCAATTTTTTGTTATAATCATACAATTATGGTTGATTTGCAAATTTACAATACTTTCTATTGATTTGCTGTCAATGTTTTGTTATGGATTTCTAGTTTTTCAGAAAAACTTCATAATAGATTGCGCAGATTTTCTCCATTTGCATTCCAATGTTGATGAAATGGCCCCAAGACACAAACCACAGCTAATGACAAGTATCCCTCGCTTCTTGCAAGTTTGCTTACACCACTTTGCTTTTACTAAAGACCTATATTATTACCTGTTCTCACTAGCGGAAACAAATCTGAAGAGGATTTTCAGTTTTACAGAGAAAAGGCCAAAAAGGGAAAATAGTGTTTAGAGGCAGTTTTGCAGCAAGCTTTACAGAGACAGTGGACGTGCCAAGCAGCCAGAGTGGCTTCACCAAGCTGCACTCAGGGAGCTGCACGCAGGCACCTTAGCATCAAGCTGCTAGAGCTTTGAACTGTGTGAACATCTGGGCTTTATCTCAGTTTATTTTGTGCATCCATTACCAAGATGTGTTATAAGATATTGGAAAAGCCTAAGAGAGGTTATTTTTTGGGGCCTGGGAATGCTTAAAAAATTTTCCATATAAATTAATGGTAATTGCTTCTTTGCTTTAAGCCATTTTAGACTTATGCAAGAGGTTTCAAAAGAATGCTCTACTTTCGGCTAACGGGAAACCCGTATTAGGAATGACACTGGATATCTTTTGAGTTTTCCTTGAGTTTGACTCTAATGTGAATGTCTTTATAGCATTATTCATAATTTATATTTGCTTTTTAAACCCAAGATAATCTTCTTTCTTATAAGGAAATATTATTTTATTCTTAATACACGAAACTAATAGTTTTAAGGCATTGATGATACATTCCATCAAATGTTTTGTACATTCAACTAGATGTAATTTTTTAATGATTAAATAAATTAATGACATGGATTGATTCTCTAATATTGAAACACTTGCCTACATTTTTATAGCTTTCTTATTCTTTCAAGGAAATGAAGAACAAAAATTTGCAGCTATAGTCATAAGTATTTGCTCACTTGTTTTCTTTTTTTGGGACTCCTTTGTCATGTTGTGACTTCAGGAATGATTGATTGGATCCGTCCTATGATTTGGAAATCTGCAGACTCTCTCATCTCTTTCAGTTAAGTTAATAATCTATGGGTTAGTTAAAATTATTTTTTTCTTAGAAATAAAGCAGTTAGAGTCCTTACTGTCTTATTCCAGGACATGATCATATTTTTCTTATACTATTTTAGTAGCCTCCTAACCTGTGTCCTTTGCATCTACCTTTTGTGAGCCCACATTCTGTTTTCCACATAGAAGCCAGTGACCCTTTCAAAACACGAATCAAATTATGTCAATCTTTTGTTCAAAATTCTTCAAAGTCATCTCTTGTCGCTCAGAGTAAAAGCCAAACATTCTTGCCATGAGTTCACAATTGACAACTTGTACTATAGAAAATAGTTAAGTCCCTAATCAACTTATTGAGTGCCCACGTAAAGCATGAATGTAGCAGGGTTATGAGAGGGTATATCCCACCCCTGCAGTGTGGCCCTTTATTCCTTAACTTCTGATAGAACTGGCATAGAAGTAACTCCCTCTAGAATCTCAGGGCACCCATTTGACGTTATCTGAATATTACAGGGGTGGTGGTGGGGAGTTATTGTAGAAAATGTAATAGGCCATGACATGATAAAATGGAATCAGAAACTCGTAAGTGTGCACACACATGAATGCATAGATGTATCTATACATCGATAATATGCCTATATTACTTTCATAAAATCATATATATAAATACACATATCTATATATATAATTTTATGAATTATACATATACATATATGTATTTATATATATGATTTTATGAAAGTAATATAGGCATATTATTTTTTAAAACCCACATGAAATGTGAAATATTAAGTACGGCCATATTTGTTCTTTCATAATGTGAAGTTGAAAATACTTTGGCTGGGAAAACCCAACCTAAACAACGCCATACCTGTAATTCCACAGAAAGTCCTACCGCCGTTATCTTTGGTTCTCTCCCCAACTAAATTATCTTTCCAGTTATGCCTCGGCAATTCACTTCATTTGACTGTAAATCACACCAATGTTGAATCCGACTTAGATGCTGAAAATACCTTGCTTTCAGAATGTGAATGGAACAACATGAGATATAAATGTAATTTTAGATACCTTTCGATCTCTTTACACCTAAAGAGAATGTTAAAAATCTACTCAGCAACTCTTATTAGTAGTGTTCCCTTCAAATTATAAAATGGAAGAGTAGAACCATAGACATAAAAAAAATTGCTATCTTTCATAGTTGGTTTTACTTGGCCTGAGAACATGATCATACATAATCTTTGATTTGGTCCTGGAGTTTGCCTTGGAGAAAATGTTACATTATGAATTCCCAATTAATTTTTAATATTTGATTAGCACACTATAAGATATGATCTCCCGATCCATCCCACTACAAATTATACACAGCATATAGCGTGGTGGTATCGTTTTAGATCTGGTCAGCAAAAACACAAAATGCCCATTATATGGGAAATTTAGGGAGTGTAGATGATGCATTTGAGTAACTCAGTCCTCAAGGTGGCAAGAGTGATGTAAAAACAGGCTCTTCTGAAGCACAGTTGACAAGGCAGTAGCAACCGAGTTGACTTGGCTTAAGCCATGACTAAATTTACACTGAAAAGTATGTTGTTTTAATAGAGAAACACTTACATTGGTTTGTTTTCATGCGATTTTATTTATATTTATTTTCTTTCCTGTAAGCCATAGAGAAATTGGAGACAATAAATATCTTCCTATTGGAATGGAAGGAGTGGGGCATGGAAATAAGGAAAATACGGACTCCCCCCAGGGCACTAGGTCTTCATTGTTTAATACTATTTCTCAAGGACCTACACTGGCCAAGCTGTGCTCCATTAAGTGAAGCAAACATACATGGACGTAATAATAGAGTAATAAATTGCTATAAAGTATCTAGAAACAAATGCAGAAAAAATATTTTTAAACAGAGAAAGAAAAGAGCCCTGACATCTCAAACCTTTTTCTATATAGATACTGCTTTAAGATCTGGTATGTTTGACTGCAGAAAGTTGCCAATCGGGGATCCCTGGGTGGCGCAGCGGTTTGGCGCCTGCCTTTGGCCCAGGGCACGATCCTGGAGACCCAGGATCGAATCCCACATCGGGCTCCTGGTGCATGGAGCCTGCTTCTCCCTCTGCCTGTGTCTCTGCCTCTCTCTCTCTCTCTCTCTCTCTCTCTGACTATCATAAATAAATTTAAAAAAAAAATTAAAAAAAAAAAAGAAAGTTGCCAATCATGGTTGAAAAAGTAGAAAGGGGATCACTATTTGGAATTTGGTCTATTTTTGTAAGATTGTGAATCATGCTTGGTAGGTATCTGTTGAATTTTTCCATATAGTGAAAAGTGTATTGTATTAAGAAATAGATTTCCAGGTTTTAGTCTTGGATTATAAATAGCACTTGCGGTTGGATAAAACTAACATTTTATAGCTCTGATTTTCTTATTTGACAAAGGTTTGTATGGATATTCTCCATAATTCTTTAGCACTTGGTGCTTCTATAAATTCAATAACAACAAAATACAAGATTGCCTTTAGAATGCTTTTGAATATTTTTAATTATTAATGTCATTTTCAACCCTGGGATTTAAATTCATTTTTATTATAACTTTTATAAATATTTTCACAAATGAATTTTAAGACAAAATGTTCTCTCTCTCTCTCTCTCTTTTTTTTTTTTTTTTTGAAATGCTCTCTTTTAAAAGAAAAATAGGGGCATCTGGGTGGCTCCATCGGTTAAGCATCTGACTCTTGATTTTGGCTCAAGTCATGATCTCAGGGTTGTGAGATCAAGCTCCATGTAGGGAGCTGCTTAAGATTTTCTCTCTCTCTCCCTTTGCCCTCTCAAAAAAAAAAAAAAAAAAAAAAGGCTTAACCTTGATTTATCCTCAATCGTGCCAATCACTTAAATTTATATTAGCCAGTGACAGCATGGATACTCCTGTTTCCATGGGGAACTGAGCTAGTTGTTTACAATATCCTGATGAGAAGGCATCGGTATCATTTTACCTTTCTTTGAGTCTTGTTTAGGAAATGAGTTAAGTAACCTAACAATGTTTGAATTGTAGGAAAAAATAAATACAATTTTTTCTTTGTCATTAGCACAGATGTTCATGGTATGAGACTGATGAGCGGATAATCTCCATGGACATCAATAACCTCATCTTAGAAGTCAAAGCAAGAAAAGAGAAAGAGATGTTGATTAAAACAAAAAATAGAAACTGTTTGCCCTACCTACATGCTAACATAATAGAGGAAACCGCGTAACGCAATTAAAATCACAATAATAAATCACTAACTTAAATAAGCTAAACACTTCTGTACTTAGGCTGTCATGGGTTTCAGGCAACTTTTACTGGAGGGGCATCAACTCGTTCAAAAAAGAATGACATCAAACATCTCACCTATTTGTGTGCATTTATTATGTGAGATAGAACAAGATATATGTTTCCCTTTTGTGTTTCAATTACCCTTCATAGCTTCAGTTCTGTCTCATAATATGTTTTAAAATTCTTTAGAGGTGGTGGTATCTTCTAAGGATCCATAGATGATTTCAAACGTTCACCTCTCAGTTGTCATTCATCAATCAACATGCCCGTAGCTGTAGGCTTCCTGAAATGTTTTTCATCTCTGGAGGACAACTCTTCAGTGTTGTATGAACATAGATTTTGATATATTAAGTGGCATAGTTTTGTTTGAATGCTTTATGTCCTAAATATAAGAATAATAATGAAAAGATGGTACGCAGTTAAACATAGTTCAGAGAGGGCATTTCAATATATGGCACGATGTGGGTCAACTAGCATTGGACACCAGTTTTCAGAAATGAGGCATGTCAGCCAAGAATTTATACAAAGAATTTTCTAGCCCATCTTGTTTTAGTCCTCTAATAGTGACGTTCAGACAGGTAAATATGCAGAAAATTAGAATAAACTTGTAAATTTGGGGTTTAATGAGAAAAATTTGAATTATAGAGCCAGTCATTAACACTTACTGATGGATATTGGCAAACCATCCCCCTTTTCTTCCTAAATGTATGTATTTGTTTCAAGATTTTTGTTTTCCAATTAAAATTGGAAACAACCATAAAAAAAAAAACTGTTACCAGTATTTTCAGTTGTGGTGATTCCCTGGCCTCCAGTGCCTTGAAAGTGATAACTCCTGAGTCACTCCAGTGACTTCACATCCTGGCCTGGCCACTTACCAGCTCCATGTTCCTGGCAAGTCACTCAAGTGCCCCAGGCTCCTGTTTCCTCACCTGTAAAAGGAAACAATAATAGACCCTTCCTCAAAGGCTGTAGGAATAAAATGAGATAATATACAAGAACCTAATATGTAAGAACTGCTTAAAACAGTCCCTGGTACAGAGACATTATTATTTTATAATACGCGTGACGCATTTCCTTGAACACCACCTACGGGCCAAGAACTATGCGAGGAGCCAGAGATACAAGAGGAGAGCAAAGCATTTCAAAAAGATGCTGAGGGGGCGGTTGCAGGGGTTGGGGAGAGGGAGGGAGGGAAAGAAAGAGGAACAAAAGCTGTAATTACAGAGCAGAGCGCTGGTATCTTGCAAAGTTACATGCCCCAACTACCATGGGGACTTGGGCCACCGTGATTGTTCTTAGTCCACATTGCTTTATTGCAGATACCAGACGTCTTCTTAAAAGACCTGGATGCATGAAGTACATTGACTTGATGTACTTTATCTCTGTGAAACAGGGGAACGTTTTCCACGTCGAGAATACGTTTTTAAGGTCAGTCATAAAAGTTGGATCAGTGAACACTAGATGGCGGCATTTATGAAAAATTAAATTGGAATAAGCTACAGAACCACCTCGACCATCGCAGACCTCTTTTTCACAACAGTGACTTGGTTTTTTTCCCTTTGGTTGTTTGTTCTTTTTTTTTTTTTCTCCTTTGTTTGCTTTTACTGTTTCAAAGATAAAGTTTGAAAAGTCATGAGGAAAAAGAGGCAGGAAGATACTAAATGTATTTCTCTTGTTTTACACACAGAATCTTTGAAACACCCCACTCCTGGGTGCTCAGATGAGTGTTTGAGCTGTTGACCTATTCCTATAGAGTGATTAATGATTGACAAGGTACAGGTGGTCGCTGAGAAAAAAATAATTTCAGAAGAAACTCATTCTAAACACAATGCCTGGCATTGATGTACTAATGATTCCAGAAGCAGTTGTGCTAATTTTTTTTTTCTAAATATGTGATTATGGATATAATTAATTGAGGGTTTTGGGAAGTCCCAAGTAAGGGGTTAAAAACTTTGCAGGTATCACCTCATTATATCTTTTTCTTTAATTTTTAATTTTATTTATTTGAGAGAGAGAGAGAGCGCGCGCGCGAGAGAGAGCACAAGCAGGGAGAGGGGCAGATGGAGAGGAAGAAGCAGGCTCCCCGCTGAGCAGGGAGCCAGATGTGGGGCTTGATCCAGGATCCTGGGGTCATGACCTGAACTGAAGGAAGATGCTTAACCACTTGATCCCCTCAGGTGCCCCATCCTCGTTATATCTTTTGAAAGCCTAATGAGGCAGGTACATTTTTTGTCCAGTTGTGTAGGTGAATAACTGGAGTCTTAAACGTTTTGAGAACTTTTGAAAGGTTACACTTTTATGCGAGGAAGTTGAGTTTAGAGGTTCAAATCCATGTCATTCTGAATATCAACTGAGATTTTAGCCATTTTGTTGTGCATGTATTTAAATCACGGATTTTGACTACATAATGACCATAAAATCACACTATTTGAGAAAGCAATGGCATCAAGCAAAGTTGAAAGTAACTTAGAAATGGTTTGATCTACAGATAGGAACCAAATTCCTTAACAACAATAGCAAATTGAAAATGTTGGGCTCTGAATATCCAGAGAAAATATTTGACTTTTTTGACTTTGTTAGATCGGGAAAATCAATTAAAATTAATCATTTTGTTTTGCAGTTGTCTTAATTACTCTTTTGGATTGACTCAGTCAGTTATTTGTGTAAATGCAACTGTAACAGCCCACAGAGGAAACAGATTTCATTTTTTATTATCTAGAAAGTCAAAGAAAAAAAGAAAATGGAAAAAATCAATGTACTCTTTGTATTGTAGATAAGTTTAAAATTCATGATTTTGATTCTATGTAAACTATAGAAAAATTCATAGCTTTCATATTGTTAATGTTTAAGAGTCATGTATAAATTCTAACACCTAAACTTTACACAATGTTTATTTTGAACCTTAACTCCAAAACAGTGATACTTTCATTTTAAAATGAGACAATTTCACAACTCAATTGTATACTTTTATGTAATTACTTTATTAGTTGTTAAATTAGAGAAGCTAATCCTTATCAAATCATGGAAAAAATTGCTAATTCTCAATATTTTTTTTAGTAGAAGATAGGGAAGAAAGTAGCCCCATTCAGTTATTTAATTAATATCCCAGCTGATTTATCATTTAAATATATCAAAGTTTTGTCTTAATTTGGCAGATAAAAATAGATCACTTCACATGAAATGATAACATCAGTCTGTTAGTCAGACCTATTTAAAAATATTTTTTATCATGAATTGTTACATACTCAATGTAGAAAATTTTGAAAAATACAGAAAACAAAATATTACTAAAATATACATGCTGTTCCCAACCTACAGATAGCATTATTCCTATTTAGTACATTTTTTCTAGTGTTTTCTTGATGCATTAACTATGAATGTGAAAAAACACAGATGCATAATCACAAAAATACAAATGAAGATATATTACTTGCACACCCATATGTCTCGAGTTGAAATAACATTGAATATAAAATGCAAGATTTTGTTGTCTTTTTTAAATTTAGCATTGATTTGTACTCATATACCCTTGGCAATAGATATTTACCAAAAAACTACATAACGTACTATCATATTCACTTTAACACAGTTTATTTAAACATTCTCATATTTATGAATACTTAGGTTTACTTCTATTATATTTTGTAATAAATAACTGAAGTAAAAATTTTGTACATACCTTTTAGGTGTTTTTATGATTATTTCTTTTAGGTAGATTCCCAGAGATGAAGATACTGGATCACAGGGTATGAATATTTTATTATTATATACTCTCCTCTCTCTCTCGTTACAGTCTTTGTTTTTAAGATTCTTTGTACGTATGCCAAATTGCTTTCCAAAGAATGTATTTCTATTTTTATTTCTACTGAGAGTTTATTAAACTGTCATAACACACACTCTGGGATTTTTAGTATTTTTCATTTTGAAAACATTAATCGATTTGGTGTGTAAAGAAATAGTATTTAGTTGTTTTAATTCCCACATCTGATTTCCAGGAAGAATGGACAGTTGTTCACGTCTGTATGTTTTATTTGTGTTTCTTTTGTGCATTGGCTATTCATGCTCCTTTTAGGCAACTTTATTGAAACGAACATGAAAGCAGCGTCAAAACAACGTGGTTGCCACACAATTACCAATCAGCTTGAAGCCAGTTTAGCTCTTTTTGTTTAGAATATGAATAATGTACAAAAGAATTCTGAAAAAAAATATCTCTAGAGTAGAAAACTGATGCTAATCATATCATTGTTTTTCATGAAAATAAGGTGTGCTTTGAAGTATTTTTGCTACTTCCCTTCTATTCCCTTGGCTAAATTTTGTTTTCATAATGTTTATTCAGTTAACCTTGGTATTTTTACTACTTATCTAGTCTTGGTGCTTTCTCCAAATCCCCTTTCGTTTTTAATTCATGTACTTTGGAATTTCTCTTGTTGATTTATCTCTGTCAAAAATTACCTCGCAGTGTAATACGCTGTCTCTGGATCCATGTCTTACAACATCATTATTACTTAGGGAAGTATATATTTGCAAGCTTTCAACAGTATTTTCCATTTGTGTAGCAGAAAGTTAGAGCTTTAAAAAAGTAACACTGCCCACATCTGGCCTGGCAATGGACTTTTGTGACTTTCTAGTACTGGCTAGTAGGTATTTATATACAACAGAGATGTAGGGACACTCATACAAGTAGTGAATGAAACTCCTTCCCTTCCTATCCTTTAAATATCTATATTTATGAGTATATAAATACATAAATATTAAAATATATTTATAAATGCCTGTATAATATCAATATAGTGTGTAAATCTATATATCTATGTGTATATATGTCTATATACATATATATGCTCATGGAATCTCTTTTTAGTTGAAAAAATATGTATAACACTAAAGGGGAAAGAAACCTTTTACTTTTCATTTTGATCAGTGGATAATTGGCAGTGATTTTTTTTTTTAGCCATGTAACAACGAACTTTTATTTCCTTCTACAGATGAAATATGAAAGCTGAAGTAACTGAAATTTTCCACAATCATGGTCTTGTATCACCTTGAGAATTGGGTAAAATCTCCTAACTGATTCTGGAATACTTGATGTAGAAAGCATAACTCTATAGAGGTTTGATTTGATTTCATTTGAATTGAAATGTTCAAAAGATCCTTTAAGATTGAAGACTCTTTCCTCAAGAAAAAGAAAAAGAGATATATCATGAATGGAAGTGAACTGATTTTGCCGTCTCAAGAGTCAGACAATTAGATCTGTGTCTTGTGCACGTAGAGATGACAATTAAATCCATAGCAGTAGTGACAACACTATTCAAAAGATTAAGGCTATTAGCTCTGACTTGAAGACGAATAGATCAATCCTTGCTTAAGCGAGACATAGTTTAGTTTCTTTCAATATCTTGCAGGTTATTAAAACAATGTTTGCAGAGCCTGCATTTCTCTGAAAAGAAGTGTTTTTAACATGATGCCATTTTGTTTATGCTGCTATCCTCACTGTTCACCACTTAACATTTTCTCTTGAATAACCTACATTCCCTTAAATCACTTAAATAATCTACATTTTCATATGTTTAATAGTTAAATATTTAAATTAACTTGGTTGGAATGCTTGTTGCGTCTGCTGGGCAAATGGACATATTTTTGTTGGTGTATGATCCATGACAGCAAATAGCGAATTATGCTTGTGTGTTTGTTTGTTTTCTCCAAAAATAAACATTTTCTAACAATATGTAGGAATAGTGACAGGTAGAGACTCTTAGTATCACTGCATCACTCTTACTGTCATCATTAGATTATCTCTAAAGTTCATTCATTAAGGGGAAAGTCAGTCATCTCAAATATTATCCATGTGGTCAACTGATTTTCTCAAATATCTACATAAGCTCATTCTTTATGTTCTTCTTCCACTTCCTTTTCCAAGTGTTCAGCTGGAGAGAGAGAGAGAGACAGAGAGACAGAAAGAGAGAGAGAGACAGAGAGACAGAGACAGAGACAGAGAGACACAGACAGAGAGAGACAGAGAAGAGAGAAGAGAGAATAGGAGGGAGAGGGGGAGGGAGGGAGACTCCTTGATATTGCAGAAGGATCTATTTGTCCATTCAACTACATCTTCTTTGTGATAGCCAGAGAGGTGACTCATGCATTACCAAACAAAAAAGATGTCAAGCAGTCAGTTTGTTCTAGTTAAAGCTTAAATTAACCAAAAAAAAAAAAAAAAATATATATATATATATATATATATTTTAAATGAACAGATCATCCATGCTTGTTGGGGCCTTAGATAATTTTCTCAGTCCATCGGGATTAATCCTGGAACAGATGCCAAATTTAGCGAATATGAATAGGGAATACCCAGTTAAATTTGAATTTCAGAATAAATAAACAAAAAAAAGACATTTTTAGTATATACAAAATATACTAAATTTTGTCTCAAAAGTATACTAAATTTTGTCCCAAATATATTAAAATATGTCCCAAATTTTGCATGGGACATAGTTATACTACAAAATTTATCAATTGTATATTTGAACTTTGAATGTACGGGCACTCTTATCTGGCAAGGGTGTCCTAGAACCACTGTGCACAGAACTGGACATTTGTTCTTACTCTCCATAAACTAGCTGTTGCTGTCTTACAGCTGAGCTCTGATAAATGGAGAAAAGATAACAAATAGACGAGAACCTGTCCTACTTTCACCTTCCTTCTACTCTGGCAAACAAATGTTCAAGGCCCTAGAGAAGTTTTATCCTCAGACACATATCTGCAACCGTGTCTACCCATTCCAGGAGGGAGCCGGGGCATACCTCCCTATCCTGGACTCCATCTGGAGAGCACAGTGTTCTGAATACAGTCACCCAGAATGTCATAATCTCCGTTTCAATTATGTAAAATGCAAATATACTTGGACGACTTCAACACTTCGCTGCTTTTCATACTTTCGTGTAAACTCCTTGGAATATTCCTCTTTTCCTAGTACATAGTCCAAATTGTATTTTCTGCTCAACCTCCTGTAGGTAACAATGATACTATTATCCTTAACATGCACTCAGGGAATAAGTTAATGGTCACGTTTTTGTCTTCCTTATATCTAGATAAATAAATCGATTAAGAACTGAATATTTGAGAGTGTATATATCAAGCACTATGTTGTGTGCTTATCGGTAACACGAGACTTCATGCTGTATCTCATTTAATTTTCAACACCTTGGAGTTGTCTTATACTCCATCATGTTGCTTTCCATCATGTTGCTCTCTCAGTCCCTCTTTACAACACTTCTCTTTATTTTTGGGGATGTAGTTCAAGCACCATCTCCTCTAGGTAACCTTCTAGACTCCCTTCAGCTGGTTTCAGGGGCACTTATCTGTGCTTCCCTCTGCATGGGGTAGTCATTTCTTTCCTGCTGCCAGGTCTGTGAGCTTCTCAAGCCTTAGTTGCCTGTGCTCCAGAGCACTGCCCCCCCACCACCACCCAGGGTTACCCCCATGACCCCTCCTCTGGATGACTGCTCCATAGACCTCTGCATGGAGGTTTCTCATACAGAAGCATTTATTTCACTGTTAAGTGAACAACAACCCATCTACAGTTGATTTACATGGAGAGATCTCCCAGTGATGAGAGCCAGTCTGTGTGCGTTGGCCTAAGACACGTATCTGTATGAATGCTTTTCAGAGGGTCTAACCGGCTAGTCGAGTTCATAACGTCCTTTCTCAGGAAATCTGAAGCAGAAGAGAGAATAGTTGAGCCCTATCCATGCCCAGTCTCTAAAGTGAAATATGGTAAACATCTACTGCTGCTGCTGAGGGGATGGAAAGAAAATTGTATTAGGAAGGCAACTTGACCAATTTGACCCTTAGTTTCTTCAGCAAAGCCATCCTTGACCTCTAGGCCACATAACGTCCACTGTGTTATGCGCTCATGTTAAGTTTCATCATTTTGAACCACATGTTTATTCACATGATTAATAACTTCCTCTCCTTGAAAGCTTCTGTAGAAGAAGAGGTGGATTTATATCTCCAGGGTAGGGACTAAAAAATATATACACCTAAAAAATATATACATATATTTATATATATATATAAATATATAAAATAAATAATATATATAAAATAAATAAAAATAAAATAAATTAAAAAATAAAATAAAAAAATATAAAATAATATAAATATATAAAATAAATAAAAATATATATTTTATATATATAAAAATATATACACCTAATATATATATATATATATATATATATATATATATATACACCTAAATGAATTTTGGATGAACTGTGATTTTCATTATATTTTTCTCCAAACAGCTGGCAAACCCCAGCCTCCTAAATTTTACCTAAAGCGAAGATCCTTCTGCTTAGATCGATTTTAGAAACAACTATTGAAATATTGCTGTGAATTAAGCCCTAGTCATAGGGCTTCTTCTTCCACTAACCTTCAGGTATATTCCAAGCCAAACAGGACTCTCACATCTACGAATTCAAAAAATTTTATTGTATTTTTATTTAATTTTTTTTTAAAGATTAAAAACAATTATTTGAAAGAGGGAGAGTGAGAGAGAGAGCAAGCAGGAGCCAGGAGGGGTAGGGAAGGGGCAGGGGAAGATGAAGGAAGACTCTGGAGCAGCCTCCCCGCTGAGCACAGAGTAGAGGTGGGGCTCAAAGCCAGGGCCCTGAGATCCCCATCCCCTGGGCTGAAATCAACAGTCAGACTCTTAACCAACTGAGCCAAACAGACGCCCTTTTGTAATATTTTTAATGCAGGAGATATACTCTCTTTTGTTGTATGCATTATGTGTCTAAAAAAAAAGGAAAGAAAAACAAATGTAAAAAAATAAAATTAATAATTCCAAGGGCAACAAGAATACATTACTATGAAAACCCAGAAGAACGAGGGCTATATTCTTATGGAAGTAATTAGAAAAAGCTTACTGCTAGCTCAAGTGATATTTTAAATAAACTACTTCCTGCTGTAAAGACAGTGACTAACTCATCTCTAATTCAGCAGCAGCTATTACACTCTCACCTAATGAGGGTAGATGAAATGTTGTTGACTGAAAAAAGTGTTAGAAATTGAGCGTGATCCTGTTTTCTTTTCTTTTCTTTTTTTCTTTGTTAAAAGGTAATAGGATGTCAGAACTTTAAGGAGCTGAAGAAACTACGGAGTCTAATTTTCTAAGTTTATAATTTAGAATAAACATCCGGAGAAGCCATGACTTGTCAGGTTAGAGGAAGTTAGGTTATTTTCCATAATGATAAGTATTCTTTTTTTTTTTTTTTTAAGATTTTATTTGTAAGTACTCTCCACATCCACCATGGGGCTCAATCTCACAGCGCCGAGATCAACAGTCACACGTTGGCCCGCTGAGCCAGCCAGGTGCCCCTCCGTATTGATAAGTGTTCTGAAAAAAAAGTACACCAGGGCAGGCCGATTGAGTTGAGAGCAGGGTTACAAGGAAGAGCTCGCTATGTTTTTCTCCAGGGCGAAAGCATTTGGCCAGAGAGTGTATAACACATGCAAAGGTCCCGGGGTTGACATGGGTTTGACCTACTCGAGGAACAAAGAGAACGTCAGGGAGGCTGGCTTGCTGCAGATGAGAGTACAAATAGCAACAGGTGGGGTAGAGGAGTGAGCCAGGAAGGCCTGTGACTTTGGCAAGGCATTTGGGTCTTCCTGCAAATTGAATGCAAAGTTATTAGAGGCTGCAATAGGCTGATGTGCATGTAGACAGACCAACGTTCTTATGCACGTACAAATATTCACTACGCACCTCCCGTGTGAAGTCAGCAACTGCCTGTTACCTTTGCGATCAAACATGATTCAGACAAGGTTCTTGCTCTCTAAAACCTCATAAATCTATCAATAAAACATATAACCACTATACATGTTGTTAACATGTCCCCGTTAACCCTGTGGGGACAGGGGCATCGTCTGACACGGTGCCTGGCACACAGTAGGTGCTCCGTGAGTGTGTGTGGAAGGAAGCCGGGGGAGGAAAGGCAGCGGGTCCCCGGGGTGGATTCTGTTCCCTGGGAACAAAGCACCTCTCCCTCGGGGGGCCCCGCTGGCTTTCGAACACAGCTGATTCCAGGAAATGACAGCGTGTGTCACCTTCATTTCCTACAGTTACTGAGGTGCTGCCGTGGGGGACCATGGGGTCTCACGGTGAGTGTGGGAAGGCCATCGCAGGTGGCCCAGGTGGGAGACTGCAGCAGCCAGCCCGCCTGCCTGTCTGGAGTGCGGGTGACACGAGCAGGCCACAGAGCCCACAGACCCACAGCAGCAGGAATCTGCTGGGCAGGCTTCGGGGAGCTCAGCTCCTCTGACGAGGGCTTCATCCAGAGAGTGGAAGTGATGGTGATGGTGATGGAGTGGAGGCCGGGCTGCAGGGGCCGGTGAGCGCTGTCACCAAGGAGGGAGCGGAGGCAGGGAGGAGCCCTGGGGGTTACAGCCGGAATCCTGGACCCGAGCGCTTGTCCTGAAGAAGTCACCAGAGGAAAGGATCTACCTAGGTAAACCCTGGGCTCTCTCCTCCAAGAAACCGAATATCGGGGAGGCAGCTCCTTGGTTTGTGAGCAAGTCACGGTGGTTTTCCTTAGGAGCTCAGAGGCAGCCACGCGGTGGAATCATTGACTGTTGATTCCCTCTGTCTTCTAGTGACAGTTCTGGAACGGCAGCAGCATTGTGGGACGGGGCTGGACAGAAGAGGGTTCATTGAGCCTCAGAAGTAGGAGGCACCTAAAGACCATCTATTCCAGGGCCCCTGGGCGGCTCAGTGGTTGAGACTCTGCCTTGGGCTCAGGGCATGACCCCGGGGTCCTGGGATCGAGTCCCGCATCAGGCTCCCTGCAGGGAGCCTGCTTCTCCCTCTGCCTGGGTCTCTGCCTCTCTCTGTGTCTCTCATGAATAAATAAATTAAAAACCTTAAAAAAAAAAGAGAGAAAAGATCATCTATCCCAAAACGTTGATCTCACAGACAAGGCAACTGAAGTTTAGAGAAGGCAAGCGACTCACTGAGGTCTGTTGTTCCACAGCAGAGCCAGTGAGAGACGCCAGGTATCTTGATCCTCAGTTAAGAAGGTCTCTGTCCAGGAGTGGAGTCCCGGCTGCATTTTTTTAGGCCCAGTGATCTGAAGGTGGTTTGGCCAGAGGCGGAGCAAGCAGTGGTCGGTGAATTCCTCATCCAGCTCATTGTCCAATATCCATGTTTGTTGTTCAAGTAAAAAAAAAAAAAAGGCAAAAAAATCAAACATCCAATAGGCCATTCTAATGAATGACCCTAACCGGCATGTTTTACTCACCGTATTTGGCAACCCTGCATTTTGCTCAACTCAAGCAAGTCTTGAAAGTCGCCGGGCACGACAGCTGTCAAGCAGTCACCGTGTGGTTGACTAATGAGTCTCTCACGAAGCGATGAGAAATCATGGACGGACAAGAGATTTGGATTCCAGCAAACCCGTGTTCTGAGCTTCGCTTTGCTCCTTGTAAATCATGAGGACGTGGGCAGACTCAGGAATTTCCTTTTGCTTCTGTTCCTTAGAGCATAAGATAGTTTTTAAAAAGATTTTATTTATTTATTTATTTATTTATTTATTTATTCATTCATTCATTCATTCATTCATTCATTCATTCATTTATTCATGAGAAACACAGAGAGAGGCAGAGACACAGGCAGAGGGAGAAGCAGGCTCCATGCAGGGAGCCCGACGCAGGACTCGATCCCGGGACCCCGGGTCATGCCCTGAGCTGAAGGCAGATGCTCAACCACTGAGCCCCCCCGGGGCCCCTCAGCATAAGATAACTTTAATGATCTTGAAGAACTGTTGTTACAATGATTGGTTACCGTATGCGAAATGATAAAATATACATGTATATATACACACACGTATTCAGGACAGTTGATAGTAGATTTAAAAATATTCATTTATGATCATTATAAAAATAGGGCAAAATGAAAACTCTGGGTCAGTTCCCATGTAGGCAGTAGAGTCTGGGGATTCATAGACTTTGGGGAATCGCAGAGTCAACTTTCAAGTTGTAAAGATCACATTCCTGGTTGTCTTTATCAACTATTTGAACACCAAGTAAGTGACCTAGATATGCTAAGCTTTGCCTAAGGAAAC
This sequence comes from Vulpes lagopus, assembly GCF_018345385.1. Taxonomy (NCBI): domain Eukaryota; kingdom Metazoa; phylum Chordata; class Mammalia; order Carnivora; family Canidae; genus Vulpes; species Vulpes lagopus. Next base: position 150,518,780 of record NC_054827.1, on the reverse strand, counting down.
GTGAGGGGATGGGAATGTAGTAAATAAGGGCTATGAGCCTTACGTTAGCCACGTGAAAACGTCGGACTCCTGGCTCAGGTGCTGACAGCTCTGATTATTAGCCTCACTGCTATTACTTACAATTGAAGCTTTGCCAGTATGGCCTCTCCCAAGATTGGGTGGTATAGGGGAAAAGCAGGGCTTGGAGGCAAAGTTCCACTCTGGCTTTGCTTTTTGCACTTTTCATGACCACTTATGTTCTTCTGTAGTGAAGAAAGGGCTGAGGCATCACTTAGTGGCTCGGAGATTGTGACCATGTCACACACAACAGCCAATAAAGAAATAGGTTGCTTGAAGGGATTTGTCGTGTTCGACGGTCCCGTGTCACTCTGAAGGCAATGTATGAGCGCTACATTAGTCTTCTCTTTCCAAAATGACTAATTATATATATAAAAAAAAGTCACCTGCCAGAGATTATATTACTGCCTTAAATCTGTGGTTATATACAGGGGGAAAGGGAACACCTCTTCCCTTTATTTTCACATGAGGAAACAGCACACAGAAGGCTCCACACTGGCTAGAGGAAGGGCTGAAAATAAATCTGGGTTTCTACCAAGATGTTCCTTTTACATCAGGCTAACTTCATATATTTCTGCTTTCTTAAACATTAAATGCTGACTGTAATGGAGTCCCCATAAATAATCAAACACTTAATTCATGCTTATGCTTTCTTTTTGAAGAAATTCCATGAGAGTTGTTCATTCACACACCGAATCCAGGATCATGAACATGCTGCAGGATCGAGCTGTCATCCTCTACCTACCAAGAAGGACATGAAAACAGAAGAAACTTAGGACAGATACCAATTTCAAAGTGACTCAGGGGAGGAAAAAAAAAAAAAAAAAAGAAGCCTGAGTTCAGAATTATTACCTATCAGATCCCAAACAAATCCCTTGAACCAACATCTACAACCCTCAATAGAAAGAAAATAAGAACCTGCGTTTTAATGTCAGGGAAACCTGGATTACATATCCAGGTCTCATCGCTGACTATTTGTGGAATTCCTGGAGCCTCAGTTTCCCCGTCTGTAAAATGGGATAATACCTACTCCCCAAGACTGTCGCAAGGAGTAAATTAGAATATAAAATTATTTTAATCATCATAATAAGTGTTAAATGAATACTGGTCATGTTCTTTTCCTCCTTATCCTTAGTTCTTGGAGATTCATAGCTCTGAAATCCAGCCTTCCCTCTCCTGGCGGGGTTTGTTTTCCTTGAGAGCAGGACACAGACAGCATTCCTTGCAACTGTGTGCTTTGAACTGCTTAGTAATCCCCTTCAGTGACATGAACCATGTCAGTCTTTGACTTCCATTATCGTGTCTATGATCACCAATAGCTCTTTGGCTTCTGTTCAACTTGCAGTCATATTTATGATGATCCCTTTAATTCTGGCCTCAAGGGAAAGAGCCCTTCCCTACTAAACACGTCACTCGGGCAGGACATGCAAAATGTTAGTGTCAAAAGTAACTACAAAAGAGTAAATACTACTTAACTTTCATCTGAGAGAGGAGAAACCAAACTCAGTGAGCCCCGCAGTGAGAACTTTAGGCATTCCACCGTAAATTTTTCAAATATAAAATTTCACCTTATCGTATTGATTGAATTTCCAGAAACTGGCCCTGTACAGTGGTAAGAAAATTACTAGAACTAGAGGAAACATTCTGAAATTGGAGTAAGAACAAATTAAGAACAAATTAAATTATTTAGAACCACTAAATTTTATGCTTGGAAGGGGACCTCATAATCATCAAGCCCAATGGTGATCAAAACTCCAACTCCAACTGAAATAACCCTTAGAAGAACTGGAACAAATGTTCTAGACCTATGTGTTTCACAAGCTTTTTAAAAATCTACTTTTACTTCCATGATAATATTTAAAACGATATGAGAATAGCCCCTGCCATTTGAATGACAATATCGAAATAAAATGTCTCAAGGTTTTATTGTCAAAATGTGTGTTTATATTTACAATTCCATTGGTACAAAAACTCATTTAAATGCCAGGATTTAAATATGATTGCAATATGCATTTCTGAAAAATTGAGTTCATGGAGTGTGGAGAGTCTGGATTTTCATTTTCCTTTTAAAAACTACCAGCCGTGTCATTCAAGTATTGAAAACACGGCTCTAAAACATATGATCTCCTGATTACCGAGTGGGAGACTTTGGGAGATTTTCTTACATTTGTAAAAACTTAGTATCCTCATTTATAAAGTAGAAGTAATAATAGCCTTACAGACTGACATTTAATTTAAGGTATTTAGCTTGTGGTCTCAGGTAGGAAGTATGCAATAAGCTTGATTTACTCTTTTGCTTCCTCTAAACTCTTAAATACCTCTTGGGGCCATCAACCACATGCATTCCATATGTAATTAAGTAAAACAAATAATGGACAGCTTTTGTTACTAATAAAATAAGTAAAAATTGCTCTTTCATGAAGTGATTTGAATGTGGATCATTTCAGGAGAAACATCTCTATAATAGGAAATAAGCAAAGGTGGAATATGTAGGGAAACATTACTCTCTTAAGACAGTTTTCTGGCCTGACTTGGAGGGGAGAAACCCAAATCTGTCCTCATGCTAGTAAATGAAACCCTTGATTCTATCTTCTGTAGGCAAAGCACCACCCAGAAATGAAGGCTCTAGTTAAAGATGCATAAAATTAATCAGGTTGTTCCTGGTTCTGTGTCTCGTGAGTTTAGGATAAGTCCTGGGTAACCTTTCACCAAAAGGTGACAGTTTTCCCCAACTTCACCTTCTCTTTTCCCCTTATCGGACATTATTTATCTCTTAAAGTATTGGCACAGAAGAGAAATTGTGTTGCCGTCTGATTTTTGTGCCTGCCACTGAATTTCATGGCCTAAATGAAAGTCAATCCTGTATTTTATGGCCCTGCCATACTCATTCCTTCTCCTGGAATCTTGGTCCTAAATCTCCCATTTAATATAGAGGCAGTGGTTTGGGTGACCTGATAAGAAGATTCAAGTACTGAAAACTAACATTTATTCATTCACCAAGTAATTATTGAATCTGCAAATTTGCAGACTCTTTTTGAGGATTAAGTGACCAAATAGTTGGCATGCCTAGTACAGTACCCAGAATGCATAGCAGACATGCTTAGTTATAAGAGACCTGCTCTAATTTATCTTCATTCAACTGTGGAGCCTTTATAGATCTCTGTAGGAATTTAGTACATAATGTGTACTTATATCTACAACATGATAAGAACTTGTGGAGGTTGGAGTGGTAGGGGAGATATTTAGTAGGGTTCAAATCACTAACAGGAACAGATGAGATGGGAAGGTGCCGGGTTTGGGCAGATGTGATCTATGCTGGGATCAAGTCTTAATCCTGAAAGACAGGAGGGTAGAGATAGGAGCCAAAATTGTAGCCACATTGTAAATAGGTAGTCTGAAACACTGAAATCATCCTGCAGAGAATGTCCAGATCCTCTTAGAGGACTGTCTCGAGACAGGCCAGAGGCTGGCATGAAGAGTCTGGATGAGAATCAGCTCATATGTGATAAACAGATAAAGAGGGATGGAGCATGGAAGTGATAACGGTTAGAAAAGTCTGACCAGGGAGACAGAGGAAAATCCAATTGCATAATCCGAGGTGACAGCATCCAGGCAGGATCTGTGCTCTGTAGCTGAGCGTCTGAGAAGAGGAGCCTGGAGCGTGCAGAGAGTAACTCGCTCAAAGATTTATTGTAGACAGAGATTGTCCGAACTGATTCATATCATTCCGCAAGCCCAAATGGCTAACGCTGGCTGCTTCTTGTCTTTCATCTCCCTTAATGTCACCTCCTCGGTGTCCCCACCATCAGTAGATGTGTATTATTTGAGTATATTATTTGAGTACATTCCGGAAAAGCCAGATGAAGTGTGAGATCAAGAACCTGTGCGTGTCTCATCTCAGTGACTTTACAGACACTTGCACCCGGTTGGGTTCTTCGTGTGAGGCAGTGGATAAGGTACGATGATCATGCATTAGACTTGATTTTTAAAAACCATCTTGACCTTTTTTTCTGTATCCAAAGATGTTCTATATCCATAGCCGTGAAAGTAATGCAATTGGTTCAGTCATCTTTGTTCCCCAAAATGATTTCAAAGCCCCTTCCAAGCCACTCTATGAATATATATATATACTACATATGTATATATATATATATACTCGTATATATAGTTTTAAGCTTATTTTTAAATGAAAAATGCTATTGTTCAATTTAATCACTACACTCTTTTACAAAGATTCACTCTGAATGATGCACGGCAGTTTGTAAAAGTCAAATCCACTATCCAAGTGGTGATGATTTCTACCACTGGTGACATTCAGTATAGGATGAGTTGGGAAATGTTGTGAGCAATTTTCAGTGGTGAGTTATAGAAGGGGTGAATCTAAGTCAGGACAAAAATGTTCATTGTGCCTGTGGAAATAGCCACTCAACATGTGATTTTATAGACTCATCTTGTACATCTTTCATTTCCTCTTTTTTTTATTGACACCTTGATTTTTTTTTTTTTTTTTTTTTGCCATAGAACTGACTTGGTTCTACATAAAGCAAAGAGAAGATATCAACAAACAAAACAATGGATCTTAAGGTAGTTACCTTATTATTTATCTCATATCACCATGTAATTGGTGAGTTAACTCCGAAGTATCTACATGTTTGGATAATAACTGCAATTTTTTGTTCTTGTTACTACTTTAGCATTTACATAGATTCCTTTATGGACATTATTCCACTTGATCCTCAAAAGCATTGTGGGGTATCCATTGTGGGATATATTTTCTATTTCTGTTTCAAAGATAGTTTGAATTCAAGCAGTTTAAGTGATGTGTACAGGTTACAAAGAAAAAAGTTCTGGCTAAAATTCATTTCATGAGAGATCTCTTTCCTCTCTACTGTTACTAAAATATTTATCTGCCATGAAAATCAACGTTAAATTTTTTTAAAAAATAAAATAAAAATCAACGTTAGTATGAAAGACCAAGTCTAAAGATTCTCTTCTCTCTTTCTTCAATGTTAGTATGAAAGACCAAGTCTAAAAAATTTCTTCTCCAGAGAGAAGAAATCCAGGGAATACCGGAGAGCAGGGTAATTCATTTGCGTGCATGTTACGTAGGTGGATGTGGGTGAGTGAGGAGTGTGTGTGCTTGTGAGTGTTTCCGTGTGTGCTTATTGGATGCAGAATACAGGGAGCTTAGATGAAATGTACCAATAGATTTCTTACTATTGTGACATATAAACCTTTAGGAATGAGATAGGAAATGAATAATAAGGCTATTATCGATCCTATCTCTGAACAAAATAAGGGTAGGATTTTGAAAATATATGTCTGGTTCAGCTACTGTCATTCTCCACGAATCTCTGTTCTTATTGATGCCCCTGTCCTTGGCTTTTCTCATACAATGATGGCTCCTGTTTCTTTGGCTGATTTCTACCCCACGCTTTCTTAAAAGACTGCATTTTAAGGTTCATCACTTTCAAGAACTTTTCACTTTGCAAAATACATACACTGGGCTTTTCTTATCTCAATTCTAATGGCTTAATACTTCACGGCTTAATTATTCTAGGGTTATGTCTCATCTATCCATTTTCTTTCATTCAGGAAATAATTACTGATGACCACCATGTGGGTTTAGACACAATCCCTGCCCTCCACCTTAGCCCCACACTGAATAGCAAAATGTTTAAAGTCAGAATAAAAATGTTGTTCTTTATAATCTGCAATACCAACACAAAGCTTACACAAATTAGAAAATATAATTATTGCATTATTGATCGACTATAATGGTCTATTTGGTACCTTTATTAAATTATTAAAATATTATCAAACATACATGAGAAGAAATTGTTTAATGACTATTTGCAGTTGAGTTATAACCAACATAAAAATAATTATAAAAAAAAATGAGGATATCTAAGGAAACTGAAGACATTTGTTCACCTAAAGTTAAATGTGTCTCCTAGGACAAAATATTATCACACAATTTGTTCATCGATGCCTTTCTTTCCTTCTTCCTTCCTTCCTTCCTTCCTTCCTTCTTCTTCTTCTTTCTTCCTTTCTTTCTTTCTTTCTTTCTTTTTCTTTCTTCTTTCTTTCCTTCTTCTTTTCCTTCCTTCCTTCCTTCCTTCCTTCCTTCCTTCCTTCCTTCCTTCCTTCCTTCCTTCCTTCTCCTATATCAAGCATTTTAGCCCAGCTCCCTTTTAGATTATCAGTTATGCATGTAGTTATAAAATTAACATGACATTGTGTGCATGAGAGTGTGCATATATAGGTGTATAAATGCAACTAAAAACACTTCCTGATGAACTGCTCACAAGGAGAGATACGGAGCATGGCAATTCTTTTTCTAAGTCACACGGGTGCATTTCTGTAACAATCATGATATTTTATTGTCTAAAACCTTTTCACATTTAAACATCAAGAACCCAGAATGGATTCCAAAAATGCTTTGCAGTAGTGATTTGCCTTATCTCCTACAAAAAGACTGCCATGCTTTAGACACTGAAAAATAAAGAGGAATAATTCAAGCCATTTGGTTGCCTGGGTGCTCTGGATGCGTGGCAGAGAAGAGAAGTGATAAAATAATATGTGGTTATATAATTCCACTGGGATAGAAAGTGCCAATGTACAACTTCAAATTCCATTTGCATTTAAAAGAAGCACACTCTACAATAATTTTCTCTTCGAACATTGTTAGGCATGGATTTATTTTACATAACCCCCGTGGGACACTTTCCTGGTAGCAATTGAACACATTTCCTTGCTGTAATGTTAAAGCCAATTTCTTGAGCAAGTTGTGCCAAAATACCTATCAGAATTATTTTGAGTTGTAAAAATATTGTGTCACCTGCTTCTAATTCCAAAACAGTCCAAGTTACGTCTTACTTAAAAACTTTTTTTTTTGCCAAAATATTCAATCGAGAGAAAAATACAATAATTAGATAAAACTACCACCATTTATAGACTCAAAGAGTTTTAAGTGCATCCATGGGAGAATTGCAAATGTTTCTGTTTGTGGATGATATTTCCATTGTCTGAAATTCTAAAGCACCCACATTTGTAGGAAAAATACATAATTCAAATGCCATACATTTGACTGGGTTTTGATAATGGAGAAACAGAACAATATCATTTTTCAGCTGAAAAATATATTCAAAATTTACTCTTCCTTTTTTCCTTTTTTTAATCTTAGAGATGGGGAAAACAAGGTCCAGAGACATTCACTTTTTCTCACATGTTATGCAGCAAATAGGGTTCAAATTCAAATCTTTCACCTGCCAGTTTCAAGCTCTTTCCTTTCCTGCACTGCATCTTTCTGGGTCAGAATACATGTTTTTTCACGTGGATAGCTAGTGTTCTGACACCTCACCACAAAATTGTCCTGCCAAATCTGTGAGGCTGTCTTTCTACAAGTTCCAGCTCAGGCATCTCTAACTTAGCCCCCTCTTAGGAATATTTTGTGGCTCTCTGGCTTGCCCAGAACTCGACGGAGGAAGCTTATTCCCTTGAATAGGAGAAAAACATGGATTGTAGAATCGAGATCTCATTTTTCACCCTGATTCCACCGTCTCACCATCCAAGTTAGAGTTACACGAATCAGAGAAAATGAAATGTAAGGGAAAAAAAAGAAAGAAAGAAAAGAAAGGAAAATGAAATAACTATTTTTTGGGGGGAATACCTACATCTCTGCAAAGGAAATTTACCAAACTCTCAAAATCATGTCTAGATGGAGCTCATAATAAGTGCTCAAATCACTTATCAGTACCTATTATTATTAATAAACTCGACATGATTCACTAGTACAGAATCACTGCCAAACCAGGCTAATGCAGTGATGCGCACATTAATGGGGATACACATCTGGACAGGGAAAGTGATGTTCTACTGCTTTCTGGACAACCGAGTCCACTGTTGGCTTAAATCTTCAGCTCTGTGAGTATAATAAGGCTTTATAAAGAACATAGATATATTTGGGAATATTATTTTTTTCTCTTCTCAACCACAATGTGAGTTCTTTCAGATGAATTGCCAAAATTTCACTGGTCCTTATATATTTTTTTCACCAAATATATAACTTCAGCTTTCTTATTTTTTAAAATTAAAAAAAATAATCCCCACTGGCAGGGCTGCTGTGAAAATAAATGACGACAAAATTATGAGCAAAGATTGTGATACATGGGTTATATCCTTAAAAGATACTCTCCTCCCGTCTTGCCTTAGCGTTACGCCTGCCTTCCAGATACGGTTCCCAGTCTCCGGCATTTCCTGGCCATACTCTTTGCTATTTTGAGAATAGTCTGCCTTCTGCACAATTCCGTCCAAACCTTACTGTCTTACAGATAATAGCTAGTTAATCTGAGAAGTCTGTGCTCTGGTCTCTGCAGACTTTAAATTCCTCGGCTCAGAAAATAAGAATTAGAAACAACTGTAAGTGTAATAAAGTCCAGTCTTATACTGATTGGTTGGGCTTTTACTGCAGTCCAAGTACTTCGATAAGCATTAGTACTCGTCTTGCTTTATTTAATCCTCAAACTATTGTTAGGAGGTAGTCATTATTACCAGCTTCATCTTGGAAATCAGGAAAATGAGGTTCAGAAAGGTTAGTCACTTGTCTCAAACAACATTAGCTAGTAAATAGCAGAGCAGAGAGTGTAACCTCCTCTGTCTGATGCCAAGGCCAGGTTCAGAGTCATCTATGTCTTCTTTCTGCTTCCATCCGTAAAGGATTCTCCTGTAGCTCTAAGCAAAAGTCCGGAATGTCTCTTCCATTTGACGGTCCTCTATGCAATTCACATCAATTGTCACTGGATGTTTGACTTTTAAGTCTTTGTTTCTCGAGGCTAAAAAATACAAACTAGCAAAAACCATTAGGTCCTTCAGGACTTCACCTATGATAACATTTCAAATCTTCTCACCACTGCTCACTCTTCCCTCAACAACCATGACCATTTTTGTTTTATCTAAACTGCCCTGAAAATAGGTAACTCAAGAAACCAACTGTTGCACATTTCTTTTTTTTCAGCAAAGAGTCGAAACACACAATCATATTTATTTTTTCTTTATTTTCACCTGATGATTTCACTACTTTTTTTCTTGACATTAACTTCATAAGATCACTTATAATGAAATCACATGACATCGAGAGATGATTTAATCTTTTAAAAGCATATGGATTCATGCTTTCCTTATTGGTATTGTTGGTATTATTAGAACAAGCATAAGGGATAGAAGGGATGGGTATGTCAGCATAACCATTTTCTATCTATCCATTCAGTAATATTCATGTAGCATATACTCTGTGAGAAGGGATGAGCCTAGCAATAGAGGCCGCATGATGACCAAGGTGTCTGCTTTCGCCATAAAATGTTCAGAGCCCTGCAAGTGCTCTTTATTTAAAGAGGAATCATTAAAGTATTATACATTTTGTGATAGAAATCTGTATATATTTTTGTAGGGCCGCAAAGATAGATTATTCTACGTTGAGAGAATCCATTTACAATAGAGCTGAATCTTGAAAGATGTGTCGCTGATCAGGAAGCCAAGGAGCAAAACAAAAACATGGAGTCTCAGAGAGGTGCAGAGACCTGCCCTCATTTTCATGATTAATTAGCAGCTGCATTCAAGTCAGATTCCACTATAGAGGCATCCTGAGCCTCCGCTAGACCTCAGAGATGCTCCGTACATTCTTTTCAAACACACACACACACACACACACACACGCACACACACAATCACACGCGGTCTCATGAGGCCGCCCTTATACCTTTCTGGGCTTCACTTCAATATTGAAACTACCAGAAGTCAATGCAGTTCCCTAGAGCAGGTTGAGGTATGGCCAGGTAGCAGGAAAGAGAAAGATTTCCCAACAGGCAAGCCAGTGCCTGGTTCATCCTGCCTCAGACTCGGCTTTCTAGATGATTACTTGAACCTTCTAAGAAGACTGATTATTAGGCAGATATCAAAACCAGCACAGAAACATCTGCTTGGGCAGCCCCGGAAGATGCCAGAAAGACCTCTGATAGAGGGGACCTTGGAATGATGCTCTTTGATTCTTTTTGAAAGTATTGTCTTGATGAATTGAAGGGAGGGTATAGCAGGACAATGTGGACCAGGTGGGAAGAAAGAGGAAATGAATGTAGAGTGAGCGTCTACTGACGTGGATTGATTTGGCTGCTATTTAAGTAGATAACATCCTATCCTGGCTGTTAAGTTTTAAAACATGTCTGCAATTTCTTTGACGCTCCTTCCACAACAAGTGGGATCTAATTCCCTACCCCTTGAATTTGCATCAACATTAAGTGACTCACTCCTAATGAATAGGATGCTGTATAAATTCTATAAATTCTCTCTCTCTCTCTCTCTCTCTCTCTCTCTGGTCTTTGGGACCTTGTACTTCCATCAAGAAGTTCTGTGCTGGTAAATGCAGGATACATCAGCAGCCGTATGGAGATATAGGGACTAGCCCAAGGAGCCCCAGCTGCTCCATTCCACAGCTGTTCAAGTCCAAGTGCAAGCATGTGACTGAACCTTCAGATATCCCAGCCCCAGATTTTGAGCCACCCCAGCTGATGGTGAGAAGAGCTTTCCTCACTGAGCCCCATCCAGATTGCAGACCCACGAGCTAGTCATGTTGTTCCGTTTTAAGCCATTCAGATTTTGGACTAGTTTGTTATTGAGCCACAGCAACTGCAACATAAGCATAGGTGACTCAGCTGAGTCTCAGAAAATTTCAGCATTTGCTGTCATAGAGCTTGTGAGCACCGGAGCCAGGTGCTGACCCCCAGTTTTCTTCACACCAAAGCTGCTGCCTTTTTCATTCTAAAATATGGACCAATGTGTTTTATTTCAGCTACAGACTCATGATATCCCATGGGATATCACGATGCACTTGTGTCTACCCCGTGCAGTCTAAATCTATCACTAACAGATTCCTGTTGCTGCTGGAAACCTGTTATCTCGATGGCAAACCTCCATGGAGGAAGCTGACACTGATATGATACATCACAACGACCAATTGTCTGCAGCATTTGTAGTGTAAATGAATCATACCTGAGGTAGCCATTCTCCTCAAAAAGAAGGAACGCGCATCCTCTTCCTTTGAACCTGTGACTAAATTAACCAATAAAATATGGAGTATGTGATGCTCTGGGACTTTTGCGATCTGTCCTCTTCTCTTTCCACTTAAAATCTTGAGCTACCATAGAAGAAGCCCCAAACATGGGGCACCTGGGGGCTCAGTGCATGACCCTGGGGTCCTGGGATCGAGTCCCACATCGGGCTCCCCACAGGGAACCTGCTTCTCCCTCTGCCTGTGTCTCTGCCTCTCTGTGTGTCTCTCATGAATAAGTAAATGAAATATGAAGAAGAAGAAGAAGAAGCAGCCCAAACAGAGAGAATGGCCACGTAGAAACACCACGGGGGATAACTCGCCACCAGGACAGAGAGGCCAAATGGAAAAGCACTGGGGAGCAAGACATCCTGCCCTAGTTGTAGTGTCTGACGTAAATACCTCGGACACCCTCAGTGAGGCCAGCTGAGCCCTACTCAAGCCATGGAATCGTGAGATATGATAAAAATGGTTATCGTTTTAAGTCTCTATGTTCTGGGGCAGTTATTCACTCACCAATAGCTAATCAGAACAATGCCTATATCATTGTCATTGCTAATAATTCACAGAATAAATAAGACCAATCAATGTTTGTGGGTTGATCTGTGTCAAATACTGTCTAATCATCGATAAATGTTGTGACAGGAGCAACAGTTAATGTTTAGATGGGAAAACTGAAGTGGCGGAAGGTGTGGTTGGTGGCCTGAATTCACGATGTTCATAAATTATTGGAGTGGGCTACGAACTAAAATTATTTGACTCAGGAATCTTTTTACATTTGCTTCATTATTCCTGACAACAATGGTCTTTGTTACTATTTGGTTTTAGTTTAATCACAGTTAAAGCCTTTTTCTCCAAGATGAGAAAACTTAAGGCATAGGAAAATCAATGATTAGCTCAAAATTAAAAAGAAGAAAAAAAAAGGTAAGTACATAAATAAGAACAGAACTAGAAATTGAACCTAGAATTTTATTCCTAATCTTTTGGTTGTTTTACTGAGCCGTAGATATATTTTTATGTTCTCTATCCCCACCTTACACTCCTGCAGGTCATTTTCAGGCTATTTCATACTTCTGGGACCACTCCCCAGATGTAGGTTAGTTCCGGTATTTACTCTCAAAGTAGTAGAGGGTAGCAGTTCTCAAATGTGGGGGATTCAGGACCCTTGGTACTTTTTTAAAAAGACGTTATTAATTTATTCATGAGAGACACACACAGAGAGAGGCAGAGACACAGGCAGAAGGAGGAGCAGGCTCCCTGAGGAGAGTCCAATGTGGGACTCGATCCCAGGACCCCAGGAGCATGCCCTGGGCCAAAGGCAGGCGCTAAACCGCTGAGCCAACCAGGGATCCCAGGACGCTTGGTTCTGTTAAAAATTGTTGCTGACCCTCCCCACAGACATTGACTATGTTGATTATAACTGTTGATATACAGCATTCCAGTTAATAAAACTGATACATTTTAAATATGTAATAATCCAGTTAAAATAACAATGATAAACCCATTACAAGTTAACATATTTTTTTTCATTTGGGAGAATATACTTTTAATTAGAATTTCTTATCTATAAGAGTAGCATTTGACATTTTTTCTTGAAATCTCTTTAACATCTACCTAATAGGGGATAACAGGAGTCTCATATCTGCTTCTGCATCCTGTCTGTGACCATGTCCCATCACATAGCCTCTGGGAGACTCTACCTATGCTCGTGAGGAAATGAGTGAATAGGGTTGTGTTTAGGTAAATAGTTCTGAATTAACAGATTCCTTGAAAGAAAGAAAGATCATCCGGTGTCTTCACAAGAGACCCTAGAACACACTTTGAGAACCACTGCTTTAGAGCAATTTTGCCCAACCCATACTCCAAGGAGACTAATCATTGGTATGTAAAAGAAGCTGGAAAAACACAGACATTTAAATAAAGTAAGCAAATTCATTTATTCTGTGATCCTCTCTAAACCTTTCAGACCTTAATAGTTATTTTAAATTTCTAGAAGACCTTACTATGCAGGATTCTCTAATACAGATCATGGAACTACCCCTCCAACCGCCCCCCAGTTCTATTTTTCTTAGGACACTTACTAGAGGGATCCCTGGGTGGCTCAGCACTTTAGTGCCTGCCTTCGGCCCAGGGCGTGATCCTAGAGTTCCCTGATCGAATCCCACATCAGGCTCCCTGCATGGAGCCTGCTTCTCCCTCTGCCTGTGTCTCTCATGAATAAAAAAAAAAATCTTAAAAAAAAAAAGAACACTTACTAGAACTGGGTTTTAGAAAACTATACTTGTAGGTGAATGCTTTGTGGACACTCAGAAAACTATTTTCCTAGGGAAATGATCAATCAAGTTTCACCATATTTTTCAGGAAGGGAGAAGTTCTGGAGCTGATTGGAAGAAACTGTTCTGTAGATGATTCAGGATTTCTAAATATGTGGGGCAGATGGAGTACCCCACAGAACCATTAGACTCCTGATCATAAAGCTGCTGCCCAAGGACAAAGCCCTCTGGATCTTCAGAGGTCCAGGCCAGAACTGAGAAGCATGTTTGCTCAGGACAAACACAGTGCGTGGGAAAGAAAAGAAAGAGAAAAAGAAAGAGCAAGCTCTACATCTTCTTAAACGACCACACCCAACAGAGTGGAACACACACCACCCTGGAAGGTTTCCAGTTTGAACTGAGAACTTCACCACTAGCATTTGTCTTGGCATTGTCTACACTCTCAGAAGAGTGTGGCATGAGTTACTGCCTGCCTCCCTGCCGTGTCTGGAATTGCAGAAATTATCCACCTCTCCTGTGGAGCTTGAGACCCTATGGAACTTGACGACATATTTTTCATGAGATATCGTCATCTAAAAATTAAACTGAAAACTTAGAGAAAAATACCTATTTTTTAAAATATAGATATATTTAGAAAGAGAGTGCACATGTGGGTGCCGGACAGGGGGTGGGGGCGGGTGGTGTTTGATCTCAGGACCCTGAGATCATGACCTGAGCTGAAATCAAGAATCAGATGCTTAACAGACTGAACTCCTCAGGTGCCCTGAAAATATCTATTTAAAGGGCAATTTCGTTCTCACTTTAGTTTTAATTTAAAAAAAAAATCATTCACATTTACTAAGTCCCAGTAACTATTTTTGTCCCCAGGCATACGGTGGTAAATAAAATTAAAAAAAAAAATCTATCCTTTAAGTAGCTTAAAATTTCCTCCATTGAGGACAGGTTTCTCCATGAATCCCAAGTTACTCCAAATTGGGAAATAGTTATCAGTGATAGTGAGTCTCTATTTCAGGGATAAGACCAAGTAAAACACAAAGAAGAAGTGAGCTCATGCACCTGAATAATTTTACAGCCCCACAGATTATGACAAAAGAGACCTTAGTGATAAATGCTTCCCTAACAAAGCCAAGTAAATCGCCCAGTGGCTTACAGAACCCAAGACTTCTGACTCCATTTCTGCATTTTTCACTATCAGTTCTCAAAAAGGTTCTGGTATGACTCTTCTGGGCACAGTGACAAGTTGCCTGGCCATGAAAGCCCTGCACTTGGCTACCCTGTCGCTGCGGAATGGTGAGGATCACAGGCTTTGGAGTCCTTGTGTCCTGGGCTCAAGTCATGACCCTGGTCTACAAGTGCCATGATCTTAGACAAAATGCTACATTTCTCGGAGCCTCGGTACTCCCACTGTTAAAACACACAGATGCACATTGATGGTCCCTGGCACCTGGGAACTGCTGTTTTCCCTCCTTACGTCTAATCCTTGAAACTCTTTTGTTTTCATGTCAATTCTCAGCTGTAGAGTAGAGCACTGCTCTCATCGTGCTGCTCGTCCAGCCTAGAAACTATTTAGGTTCAGACCCCAGTTATATTATTTTACCTGATATTATTTTTTATTATATACGATTTATCAGAACTCACTGGACCTTTTCCAGATCTCAGTTGCCTTATCCATAAAATAGGAGTAACAATTATTCTTGCTGTTTGTGTTGTTATGTTGAAAGGAGAAGTTCTAGGTCTTGCAAAGCTCTCAGCGTGTGCTATTACTTCTTCTTCTTCTTCTTCTTCTTCTTCTTCTTCTTCTTCTTCTTCTTATTATTATTATTATTATTATTATTATTATTATATAGTTATTTGAAAAATACTTTTAAGCAAAGACAACATAGTCATTTTTAAGAGGCACCGTTTTTTGGACATCAACTATGTGCCTGGTCTCGTACTGACTTATTTCTTCTCTCATTAAACCTTACCGAGTTGTATAAAGATCAGTCTCAGAAGATTGTGGACGTCCAAGAAACACAGCCAGAAAAACAAAACAATCTATTTTCAAAATGTTACCAGACATCTTTCACTTTTAAAAGTGAGGGAGAAACAGATATGCTGTGTAAGGAGATATATGATTTTTCCCCTTTTTATGTATTTCCATCACATATCACTGTGATTGTGAGACATCTTCCCGGTAGCCTCAAATTCCTTCTCAGACCCAGCCCCATGTTGCTTTTCTCTCCTAACATCCTCTCCCTTTCCTCCATCTCTAAATGTGTTTGGACCTCAGGAAAGAATGCTATTCTTGAAGAGGCGTGGCAACAGGTAGTGAAGGAGATGAAAGCTGCCCTGGAAGGTACTCGATCCTCTTTGGCAACTGGAGGCAATGGGGCAGTCACATCTATCTTCACCTCTTAAGCACGTCTATGAAGTACTGTTGCCATTATTATTACCATTTCTGTGGAAGTTCCTCCAAATATTTTTGTCTGTGAAGCCGTAGAGCTGGATTTCAAACTCAAGTCTGTTTAATTTTCAAAGTCTGTATTCTCACTAGACCATCTCATATTATGGTGATGACTCCATACCAGGATGCATATTTTGAGACAATAAAATTTACACTAAAAAGCAAATTTCTAGGACAAGCCTCGTGAAGTCCCACATGGGAGTACGTATGTTTTTAAGGCTTAAGTCCTCTAGAAGCCAACTCAGCTCATGACTGAGGTTCCTGTGTACTCATCCCTTCCCTGCTTCTTAGGTCCCTGGCCATGAGCTTGAAAAAGGTCAGTTGTCTAGGTTCTCCGATGACATCATTCTATCATACCTAGGGATCTTAAGATCTCAGGTCCTCCTGCCCCAATTGCAAGTTAGACCTTATGTTTCTGTAGAAAACACTGCTGGTTTCATGTCTGACATCCATTCTTCTCTTCATTTCTAAAGATATCCAGGCTGGTAGTGGGTCCACTGGGAAAAAAAATACATACCTATCACTTGAGGTTGCCGTGACTGGGAGTGAGTCTGAGGTCAGTGTATGTGGTGCTGTTAGTGTTCTGTGTCTTGACCTGGGCACAGACTGGACTGGTACATTCCCATTTGTAACAGTTTACCAAACTGTGCCCTTTTATACAGACACCTTTTGGTAGGTGAATTATTATTTAATACACAGCAGGAAAAACAAGGAAGAGAAGAACCACACAGCTCTAACGACAACAAAAAAATCACATATTTCCAAGACTCCTTCCAGCTAAAGCTGTCTAGATGAACCAGTTCTGGATATTAAGATAAAGTAGATGGTTCTTATGGTAAGACTATTGTTTTTATGATAGAAGAGGAAGGCTCAACTTGACCATGACTTTGGCCTTTTATCCTTCTACCTTCCCTTTTATTTTCATTCCTGGGACTCAGGCATGAACCCAGAGTTAGATCATATATCCCTTGTACATAAGCATAAAAGTTGCATGTTAACATGATAAAGTGAGAGGCTAGAAGGACCCTGGGCTTTGGCTTCCTTCAGCAAGGGCATCTGTCCCAGATCATGACCTCTAGACTTGTTATTTGAGAAAAACTTATCCTCTAATATTTATAGCACAAGTGTTCTCTCCCTTTGTTCATTTGTTTTTTCTCTTTCTTTCTTTCTTTCTTTCTTTCTTTCTTTCTTTCTTTCTTCTTTCTTTCTTTCTTCTTCTTCTTTCTTTCTTTCTTTCTTTCTTTCTTTCTTTCTTTCTTTCTTTCTTCTTTCTTCTTTCTTCTTTCTTTTCTTTCTTCTTTCTTCTCGTGTGTGCAGGCAAATTCAATCCTAACTTTCCAAACTTTCCTGAGAAACTCTAATATTCACTCTGTGCCACTATTATGGTCAAACTATACAAAGTTACAATGTTTCATGGGTAGGTTTAGAGAAACCAGCTAGTACCACCATGATGGATATGTCTACAGAGTTTATGTCTCTTGCTAGGAATAGATAATATGAGAATGAAATTTTCAGATTTTGTATTTTTGCTACTTTTTATATTTACTATCTCAAATGCTGGCATATCTCATACCTAATAAATTGGAAGTTGTGTTTTAAAAGGAACCAAAAGTAAGGTAAATACATGCACTCCATTGTTAAATTTTTTCATTTTTTGGTTAAAATGAAATGAAGAGTGAAACTGAATATCCTGCATGTCTCATATGTTGAATGAAATTATTATTTATTAAAAAAAAGTATTTATTTATTTATTTATTTATTTATTTAGTTGAATGAAATTATTGAGAAAGATTATAATACTCCAAGCTGAACAGCATTACTGTACCAAGTAGATATTCTTCTAAGAAAAGTCATTTAAAAGATAGTATTCATTTCTGCAAATAAATTTTAGTACAAGCAAAAAAAAAAAAAAAAAAGCAGCAATTCAACAAATGTCACATTTGTCCTTCCAGTTGTTCAGGTCCCAAACCTTGAAGTCAGACTTAATTCCTTAATTTCTGTCACAGGCCACATCCAATCCATCAAAATTGTCCCACTTGATGTCAAAATATGTGCAGAATCTGTGGGCTTCCCCACTATCACCTGCTTCAAATCCCATCAGCTCTTTCCTAGACAATTGCAATAGCCTCTCCCTTTAACTCCCATTCTGGACCTTGGCTCCTGCCTCTCCTCCCTGTAGACAAGGTCATTTCTCTGATCAAAAAACCTCCTGTGTTTTCCCAACTCACTCTTATTATGATGCACAGGCTTTATAGTAACATAAAAGTCCTTTAATGAGCTGGCCCACTGCTATCAAATATATCTTAATCACTTTTTTTCTTACTTTATCAGGATTTGCTTTGGACTTAAGGACTTTGCATTAGTTGTTCCCTCTACTTGAAATACTCTTATCCCAAATGATACCTTGACCCACTCTCTTCTTTTGTTCAGAACAACTTCTTGTGTCTGTGCCATAGAAGTTTATACTGATTACACCACCTAAAACAATTAACCACCCTTTACTTGCCTTCTTCTTTCTCTATCCCTGTATCCAGCTTATTTATCTTTTATAAAATTTTCAAAAAACGTCATGGGAATTACTACATTTTAAACTTGTTTTCTATAAACATTTAACTAATTGTTTTCTATAAACTGTAGAAGCTTCATGAGCGCTATTTTATGCATTTTATTCACCAAAGTGGTGCGTATTCTGAATAAATAAGAAATGAACAACATAAAATTCTGCTTCATCTTTGGACCGATGGTCAATTATTGGAAGACAAGTTGGAGGAAGAAAAGAAAGAAACATCGAAGAAATCTACTTCCCTGGAATTCTTTGCTCAAGACATTCTGACAATTCTTTGTCAGATGCCCAATGCTAACAAGGCACTTAGTACTTAGAGCTCCATTCATCACGGTCAGCATTCCACACGTAGTGAGAGGAGGAAGGCAGCCGTTCTGGCTGAAAAACAACTCCCCCTGCATGACCCGCAGCGATGCCTCGCATCACCCGGAGTAGCCCAGCCCGCCAAGGAGAGGCCCTCGGCTTCACTCAGGAGACACAGGACAGGTAAAGAAGCTCTGTTTTGCTGCTTCAAAAGATAAAGGAATGCCCCAAGTCTTCTGGTTTAAGATACATGGTCAGGAATCTGATAAATCATCAGAGATAAATGTGGTTTGTTTTTGTCTCTCGCCAAGATTACCTCCCTGCAGACTGCCATAAATGTCTTCAAGTTGTACCATCTTATCACTGCACGGATGGTGTAGAAGTATGTGAAATGCTCATTTAAATCCTTATTCCAGCATGCCTGTCTTTCTCTGGCTCCTGCTTCTCAGGCTTATGCTCACTTCTTTTTTTTTTTTTCTTTCCTGGTGTAAAGCATAAATACACACACACACACAGAGGCAGATATTATCATTTTTAATTTTTTTCTGGTCGTTTTGAACATGCTTTGCACGAGCAGTTTCAATTGTGAACTCTGACCTGCTTATCCAGGCAATGCATTCCAGGTTTCAGCAGAAGGGCTTTTTAATGAAACCATCATCTTAGGAAAGCAAGTGATGGTGCTTTATTCAAACATATCTAATTCTTAAAAGGTTACATAAATAACCCAAGACACGATCATATTCAATCCTGTTTTTCTTTCTGCAATTGGACATTTTTCCCCCTTATTTCTCCCTTTGCATGTGGGGTCATACCATTAGGAGATTCATGAGATTAAAGCAGAAAATTTGGAAAGGGGCCAAACATATTGAGTTACCATTCCAGCTTTCTAATCTCTTCAGAGCAAACCATTGAACACATTATTTTTTGATATGAATATTTGATCACATAAACTGAAAATCATTATTTGAATGTTTGATTTTAAAATATTTTTAAACCATTAAACTCCTTATTCCACAGACTAATCTGATGTGGCATTAGCTATAAAAATGTCCACCTTTTCTAACAATAGAATGTTAATACTTTAATTTCAATTTCTTGGACTAGAGATGTTTCAGCATTGGAGGACATAGATAAATATTAAAAAAATAACTAATCTTTGAGAAAGGAAACCAGACATGCAAGACGCTTTATCTATTCTTCTCACCACATTACTACAGTATTTCTATAAGGGAAGATTATTATGCCCAGTTTACAGATGGGGAAAACCAAAATTCAGAAAAATGAGCTGGGTTTTGCAATTGTACCCAGCTGGCATGTGCAGAAGCTAATGCTTAAAGATGATCTGACTCCCAACCTGTGTACAAGATACAGGGTGCTTTACTGAGGTTCTGATATGGAACTCAGATTATTTTATGATGTCTGCCTGAGTCTTTGGTTCTCTAAATATGAGATCCAGAGAGCATTCTAAGCAATCTTTGTAGGAGAAATCAAATTTGAGGTTGACTTTAATGGAAAAGTGGTATTAAACAAGGATAAAGAAGGTGGAAGGGACAGGGAAATAAATACTCTAGTGAGAAAGGGGAAATGTGTTTTTGAATAGACTAAGCCTACTTCAGCTAGAGCTATAATTTTGTGGCCACTGATCATAAGACTGGAGAGATAGTGGGGGTTAGGAGGTGGAAGATTCTGGTCAATCAGGCTTTTGAGGATCCTGCAGATACAGGTAAGAGTCTGAAGGTTCTGTGTAGGGTTGCATGTGTAAAGCAGCAGATTAGGATTATGCATCCGACAGTGGAGTATGGGGAAATTAAAAGAGAGAGCAGATAGAGATAAAAGTGAAATTAGAAACCTGTCATAATAGGCTAGACCAGATGGTTGTTGTTATGAAGCTTATGGAGAATGTCTATACCATCATGAGCAGAATCGTTTACATATCACATAAAGAGAGTATTGTGTGCCCTGAAGATTTCGTTGCCATGGATGCGTTCATTCTCATGTACTGGTGAGTACCTCTTCCATTCCTGGGAGCTTGGGATACATAATGGACAGATATAGTCCTTGATCTCAAAGAGTTTAAAGCCTAGTAAGAGGGACAAGCCAGTCACCAGGCAGTCGCAGGATGCTGTGCTTACTGCCGGAGAGGTGGCAAATACAGGCCGTTCTTGGAGCAGGTGAGAATTCATTGCAATTACAGTTTTACTGTATCTTTGACCCACCAGTGATTTAGGACTCTTTTGGACTAGATTTTCTGGTTTGATTTTAAATTCCAAGTGCTTGATGAATGAATAATTCTGTGAACAAGTGGAATGCCAATGAGAAAACAAAAGCAGAGATCCAGTTGCCCTGGATGAGCAAACAGTCCAGAACTAAGATGACAACTTTGGAGAACCAGGATGGGCCTGAGCAAGGAGTATCGACCACGTCATGCTTCCACACAGCATTTCTGGAAAGGTCCCTCGTAGGGTTTGGACAACTAATAGTCACAGTTGTGTTGTGAAGCCAAAGCACTAATTGAGGGGTATGAGTGCCAGGAGGCTGTTTTCATGGTGAATTATAATGTTTTGGAATGAAATAAGTATTTCACAATAAATCAACAATTGAAGGCTCTCAGATTTGACATTTCAAGTTGCAGTGAAAAAAAGTTGAGCTCTGCATCTTTATTTTTCTTAGGATAAATACATTGGCTTGTGAGAAGCAAAATAGTAATTACAGAACAAGGTTAAAATAAAATAGGAAAAGGTAGCATATCATCTGGCAGAAATGAAAGAAAACCCAGACTGATTGGGATACCAGAAATCTCACCTGGCTATAATGATGTTCTAGATGACCTTGAGCACTAATAATCAAATATTGAGCAACACCTATGGAGTTTCCTGATGTTGTCTTTCTGTCCTCATTTTCTTTGTAGGATGCACCTATTCCCTAACCTCCCTGCCTTCTCTCTTTGTTCTTTCACATTTATGTATCTCTTAACATGTCAATGGAGAAAGCAGAGCCAAATGGTTAAAAATCATGTTCACGGTGACTTTCTCTTTTTTATCTCTCGTAGCTGAAGTTCTCTCATTCATGAAGTGAGGGTGATAATGTATTGCCTACTTTCTAGAGCAGTTTTGAGAATGGAGGTGATGATGTATGTGAGATACTTAGCACAGTGCCCAGCATATGGGAAGGAATCAATCATGTTTTTTTATTATCACAATGTAATAAACACTTAGAATTGATTCCTCAATTTAATGTCTCATATATTCTCTCAGATGCGTTATAATTATCTACAACATTAAAGGATAATAGCAAACCCTGCCCCATCTATAAAACTCTACAACTTAATGCTATGTTTATGCATTCAAGTTGCTGAGATCCTCAGAACTACACAGAAATAGTGGGTGGGTTTTGCCGTTGTACACTGAAAACTCTTCCACTAGGTAGGAATACCCATCCCCCCCTCCCTCTTGCTTTCGCTCTTTCTCTCACTCTTTCCTCACGTCTCATATAAGAGAAATACGATGCCCACATTTCAATTTCATATTTCATTCTCCTGGTTGTTATGACTTATTGATGACTAATTGGTAAGAGATCCCAGGAACCCAGCGCTGGCAAAGATAGAAGTTAATCTCGTGATCTGCACCACCTGACCTCCTCTGGCACCCTCTGGACAGTCCGCCGCTTAGTTTACTCACCCCAACCTTAACATGGTCCTGCTCTCATGTTATGTGAGATACAGTGTGAAGCGAGAAAAGTTGAAAAGGAAATTAACAGCTGAGTTACAGCATCATATACATTCGTTTCTTTTTCTTTTTATAGAATATCTTAGATAAGGCCAGGATCAAGATCATAAGGAAGCCTCAAGGAATATAAAAAAGATTAATTCCTTACAACAAATAAGTATAGCTGGGCTACATCAAAGATGGGCTCTTTGCACATGGTACATTTTACGGAAAACATTGTAATAGTTTGATTAGGGATCAAAATAGCCCATAGCTCATGAGAAAATATCAAGAAAGCTTTTATATCTAATGAAAAGATTCAACAAATTTTTCAATTTTACAACAGCAACAGATAAGAGTAGTTGTAGCTATTTTCTAGTTCAGGAGAAGATTTTCCTCATAAATGTTTAGATTTGGCACTCTCCTTTGAGGTTGTAATATAATTCAAATTTAAAAGCATCCACTCTTCCATTTTTGTGGAGTATTTATTCCTGTGCATATGGAATAAAAGATATGCACCGCAGCATAAGAAGAACATGCGTACACACATACTTTCAAATATTTCATTTTAACAATCTGATTTCCCTTTCTGACGTGCTCTCATTAACCCTTGAGAACTCACGAAACTCTGCTTTTGAGAATAATACTGCCTTTCAAAGCTAACTGATTGTCCCAGGAAGTCCAAATTTTCACTTCTCACTCTAGTGCACAAAACAATCAGGAAAGCTTGTAGAATTTCAAAGGTGATGGATTCTTCAAGGCATACGTTAGTTTGCTAATTCAGAAGAGAGCGGAGCCAACTACGTCATTTTGAAGGATGGAGGTTGTCGTGCTCATCAAAAATTCCTTCTGTTTTCTCTTGGAGATGCGCTCTAGCTTTGTATAAGAGTTTTAGGGATAAGACTGAGACAAGCCAGGAGTTGTGCAAAGAATACAGACTTTGATATTAATCGTATGTGAAACCCAGCAGCGGTCAGGCCCAAACATAACAAAGATGGGACATTCACAATCGAAAAAGTTGGCCAAAGCAAACAAGACCTCACTGCGCCCTTCCGACACCCTCTGCTGTCTACACTGCACTATTAACATCATGGTTGGCTGAGCAAAAATTCTCCAGCATACGAATCCTCCCAAGAAGGCCATAGTGAAGCCATAAGCCAGAGAAGTCACAGGATTGGCAAGGCGGCCCCCCTTCTCCTGTGCCACCATCTTTCTTATCTCTCCATCTCAAATCTCAACCCGGCCAACTTCTGCTTTCTGTACAGGGAAGGCGGAGGTGTTGGCAGGTGGCTGGACCACCTGTGGCCATGGAGATCCAGCCCAAACACGGCTCTCTCCAGACTGCATCCCCGGGGATTCCGATCAACACTAAGATGACTCAGAGACAGGAGTGGGAGCAGACTCTTTTAAAAGTGGGGAGAGAGTAGGAAGGGTGAGTGAATGTTAAATAAAATATATTAAATAATTCTCTTCTCCTACCTGCCTCCATTGCCTCTCTTCACCTCTTCCTTGCATTATGTAACGGATGGCTGCTGAGAGAAACGGGCCCATTTCAGATTGCACAGTCCTGCTTTGTGCTGGGCTCCGCCCTGGGCATGGATCCTATTTAAAAAGAATAGATTACACAGCTCTATTACGAACAGATGAATAAGCCCTGAGATTTGTACATTTTTGTTTTCCTTTATTCTTGATACTACTTCTGGTTCTCTCTATTCCCCACTGAATTTTTCTCCTGGGCTTTAAATTTAACGCTTCCTGTCAGAGGAGTTTCCTCTATCTCCTTTCCCTGGGATGATAGAGACATCTGAAAAGGAGAGGAAAAAACACTTTGGATCATCATGCTAAGATCATCAGCATCAAGAGCTATCTTTTTTTAAAAAAATATTTTATTTCCTTATTCATGAGAGACACAGAGAGAGAGAGAGAGAGAGGGAGGGAGGGAGACATAGGCAGAAGCAGGCTCCATGCAGGAAACCTGATGTGGGACTTGATCCCAGGACTCGAGGATCACGCCCTGAGTCAAAGGCAGATGGAGAGCTATCTTTTATTCGTTTATTTATTAAGTGGCTCCAATGTGCTGTATGCTAAGCATTTTACTTGGGTAATTCATAAGCATCACAACAAACTCTGCAAATAGTGTTTTTATATGCATTTTTGGTTGAAGAACCTGAGACACACAGATATTAAG
This sequence comes from Vulpes lagopus, assembly GCF_018345385.1. Taxonomy (NCBI): domain Eukaryota; kingdom Metazoa; phylum Chordata; class Mammalia; order Carnivora; family Canidae; genus Vulpes; species Vulpes lagopus. The sequence goes on along the minus strand of NC_054827.1, from coordinate 150,494,145 downwards.
TGACTTGACAATCTTAGTTGCGAAAGAGGGAGACACAGAATATATCTGCCAGGAGGACCAGGTAGTGCAGGAATTAATAAAGCCAACATTTAGGGGCCATCCACCCTATGCCATGATGAGACCACATGCTCAATATACATTAACCCCTCTGCCATCACCAGAGTTACATGAAGTAGTCTCATTTTAACAGATGACAAAACTCAGAGAGCTGAAAGTCAAGTTGACAGCAGGAATGCTGGCTAATTTTACGTGTCAACTTGGCTAGGTTCTGGTGGCCAGTTTTTGGTGGAACATCAGCCTAGGCCTTGCTGCAAAGGTACTTTTTAGGTGCAATTAACTTTTAAATTAATAGCCGTTGAGAAGGCAGATTACTCTCCATAATGTGGGTGGACCTTAGGTAGCCATTTGAGGATGTTAGGAGCGAAGGATGAGGTTCCTTGAAGGAACTCCCCTCAAGATGATAACGTAGAAACTCTGCCTGAGTTCCAGCTGGCTGCCCTGTGGAATCTGGACTCAAGATGGCAACCATCAACTCTTAACTGAATTTTCAGCCTATTAGCCTATTCTGTGGATTTCTGACTTGCCAGCCCCACAACTGTCTGAGGCGATTTCTTAAAATCACTCCTCTCCACTCCTGCCTCCCCTCTCCTTCTCGTTCTCCTTTGCCTTTCCCTCCTTCCCTCCCTCAACATGCAGCTTCCTTCTCAGATTAAGGTAGTGTCTGGAATATAACTTCTCAGTAATCTGGTTTCAACGATGATTGTGGCGGAGATGACTAAGTGTCCCTTTAGAAGTTCTGCTTGCCCTTCCCCCTGTTGTCACTAGGAAGAGGTTTCCCAGCTAGGAATTAGATTTTCCAGCTCTCTTTGCACGTAAGTGGGGCACAGTGACAATCTTGCCCCAAAGAGTGTAAGCAGAAGGGGAGGTAACTTGACCAAGTGTTAAGAAATAGGTGGCCCCTGTCTGCATTGCTTTTCCATGTCTATCTGATGGCCCCAGAGACCACAGGTTCTTAGAGAATGATGGGACACACGATGACAGGAGGTGGATCCCTAATGTCTACAGGGAGGAAAGCTGGCCCACTCTGGATACTTTGGACAGTTACAGCAATAAGAAATAAATGTTTCATGTGTGAAGCAACCAAAATGTGGTATTTATTTTTTTTGGGGGGGGGAAGGGGACTGCTAAATTAACCTTAACTGAAATGACAGTTTTGATCATGATAAATAACATGGTAATAATTATATTTCTTCAAGCACATTAATTGTGAAAGAATCGGTATTATAACCTAGATATATCTAGACTTAGATCTTGATCTAGCTATATAGAGCTATACTGACAAATAAGTAGATGGATAGATAGAGGTAGATGATAGACAGCTGGATCTATATGTCTATCATCTATCTATCATCTATCTATCATCTATTACCTATTTATCTAATCTATCAATCATCTACCTAATCCATAACAGCTTTTTCCTGTAGCAACAAACAGCTCTGTTATTTCAACTGTTTTAAACATAAATTTCTTTTTCATATACACAAGAACAGCAGCCTGCCCTCAGATTAGGGTTGTTCCAGGCTTCTGGGCTATGCTGGGCTTGGTTCTATATGTCTTCGTATTTCAGAAATAAGACCAAAATGGTAACTCCTCTCCAAGATGTAACTTTCTTATAAATAGAGGTCAAGAAATAGAGATGCAGAAACATGCACAAGTGCATTTAACGCTTTGTCTCGCTTGTGCTACATGGTATATTTTTTCACATTTAATTGTTCAAGGGAAACCATGTTCCCAAGCCCAAAGGCAATTAGACAAGAAAGTATATTCTGCTTACTGGAAAACATGGTAAGTGTGAGGAGCAAATGAATAGTCATGAACCAATGATACAGTCTACTACATTTTATAGTCTACATTCTTTGCATCACAATGCTTTGTCAATAGCTGTAGAAGATGAGCATAACAATATGCTCTTTCTAAAGATGCTTAACTAATTGAGTGATCAGTTGACCTTAGGTAAAGATGACCTATGTCTTTACCTACAGGGAAGACCAATATTGAAGATAATATTTTGAAGTAGAATGTTGGAAAAAATACTGGGTATTTTTAAGGAGACAGGTGAGCTATCACAATCCATATGTATATATTTTTCTACATGTCCAGAAAAAATTAAAAAAATATCACTGACAGGGGTGCCTAGGTGGCTCAGTCAAGCCTCAAAGCTCTTGATTTTGGCTCAGGTCATGATCTCAGGGTTGTAAGATTGAGCCCCACATCATGCTCTGGCTGGGCGTGGAGCCTGCTTAAGATTCTCTTCTCTCCCTCTGGCCCTCCCCACTGCTGTGCTCCTCCTTTCTCTAAAACAAACAAACAAACAAACAAACAAATCACTGACAAAGTAATCTTTCAACTCTCCAAATTTTCTTTTCCAACTCTCCAAATTTGCACAATTCCATATATGGTTACATTTCCTCATTGAAGATGTACTGAGTAGATATGAATCTTGAAAGATATTGAATTTTATAATTGAGATATTTGAACTAATCACTCCCACCTCATCCATTACCCTTAACCAAGATATTACTCCTATTTCTTCTCCTTGTGACATCTTGCTAGATAAACACAAATATCTTCTTTGAAAACCATTTGGTGAGCATGGCCACCCATGCTTGAAGTAAGTCATGTAATTGAATTTATAAAGCTGGTTTTAAAACTTCTGATGTCTGATGAAATTCACTGTGGCATCTGCCTTGTTTTCCCTCCAAACTGATGGTGTGTGTGGGTGTGTGGGTGTGTGTGTGTATAATATCCTCAACCATAAATTCCACTTATGGATATTAATTAAATAAAATATGTCATTTAAACAATTATATCAGCGTATTTATAGTTGACTGGGTATATTTTCTACATCTCACTCTGACACCTTATAAAGAAGACATTGTGTAAACATAAAGTCACTGCAAAAAATTAGACCAGCAGATAAGTGAAGAATATACAGTTAAAATGTTTTTAGTGGGTTTGCTTTCATTAATGATGGGCAGAGGTACTGGCTCTGTATTAAGTTTAAAAATGCTGAAGGGTGAGGGAAATGAAAAGTTGTCATTTATTAGGTGTAAAGTTCTGATTATATTGGATGATTAAGTTCTAGAGATTGGCCACGTAACGTACACACCTGTAGCTAACAATATGATATCATACTGTTCCCTTCAAAGGAACCCTTCAAAGTCTAAGAGGGTAAATCTCATGTTAATTATTCTTATCTCACATACACATACATGCACAAAGCAAAGGGACACACACTCTGGGAGGTGTAGGATATATATACTGTCGATTACCCCCCACTTTATGGGGATGGTATCATAAGTGTTTGTATGTATCTACGTTCAACAAATTTTACATATTAAATATATGCAATTCCTGGTATATTAATTATAATTCAGTAAAGCTCTTAAAATTGCATATAGGCATCTTTAAATTCATCCTCACAACTGAATTTTAATATAGGTGCTATAATCCTAATCATTTATGGGGTTCAGAGCTACTAAATGATAGTTACACTTGTATATCTCAAAATACAGTACATTTCCTGCGGGTCTATCTGTTAATTTTTTTAAAAGTTTTTTTTTTATTATTATTTAAGTGATCTCTGCACCCCATAAGGGACTCGAACTCATAACCTTGAGATCAAGAGTTGCATGGTCCTCCGACTGAGTCAACCAGGTACCCCAGAGTTATTTTTGTTTCATAGGAGAAATTGGATTTCTTTCTGTGATTCTCTGGAAAACCACCCTATGTCCTGGGGCTGTGACAAGATTCAAAGTCATAATAATAGTAATAATAATAATAATAATAATAATAAAAAACCAGTCTTGATCTTTACCCTTTGAAAGTTGATGGGTTAATTTCTATGACATCAAGATGGACATAATTCTCACAGAACATTGGGCAATTTTTATTTATTTATTTATTTATTTATTTATTTATTTATTTATTTATTCATTTATTCATTTATTCATTCATTCATTTGAGAGGGAACATGAGCAGAGGGAGAAGGAGAGAGAGAACCCTCAAGCAGACTCCCACTCAGCCTGGAGCCCAACATGGGCTCAATCCCAGGACCCTGAGATCATGACCTGACCTGAAGCCATGAGTTGGATACTCCACCAACTGAACTACCCAGGTGTCCCAGCATATCAAGTAATTCAGATAGCTTTAAAACCATGGCAGGCACATGCTATTAAGGAATACAACACAATTCAAAATATCTACAATATATCATTTATCTTCAGGCCAATGGCTTAAAGAGGGATTAAGCAATTTTTTTTCCCTAAGGACAAGATTAGTTAACCTCAATCGGAGTTGTGTTCTTAGAGTTAATTGGGATAGAATGGGTGACATGCTTTCTCTTTCATGTTTTGTAAGTTGCAATATACTGTAAGGACTTAATTCTAGAAGAACTTAAAGCAATACATTCTTATAACTTCATTAACAGTGTTTATTTAAAAAAACAAACATTGTAAAATTGTTCATATTAAGCAACTGTGTGGGAAACAACACATATATGAAGTGAAGAAAATGAAACTTTAATGACATGTTCAAAAAATATTTAATAAAATAACTGATGCTGTGATTTCAAACACTCATGGTAAGGTCAACACCACTCATAATCATGAAAAATTTGAAGGGCCCTAAGTATCCAAAAATAAGGAAAAGTTACGAAAATTCTGACACATCTATAAAATTTAACAGAGAGTTATTGATAAAACATTATTATATGACATATAGTCATGAATTGTACAAGTCCAAATATAAAATGTAGTGAAAATAGAAGAAAGAGAGAAACAAAACACGTTAACGCTAAATGCATTTGAGTGATAAAAAATATTTGCTTTTTTTTTTATTTGACAAATACTAGTGTAATACTTAGTGATTGACAGGAATAGTTCTCAGCACGTTGTGATATTAATTCATTTAATCCTGCAAATAACTCTAAGGGAGTGTGATTATGCATTATTTTTCTATTGCTGTGTGAATAATTACCATGAACTTAGCAGTTTAATTTTTTTTTTTAATTAACTTTTATTGGTGTTTAATTTACCAACATACAGAAAAACACCCAGTGCTCATCCCGTCAAGTGTCCACCTCAGTGCCCGTCACCCATTCCCCTCCAACACCCGCCCTCCTCCCCTTCCACCACCCCTAGTTCGTTTCCCCGAGTTAGGAGTCTTTATGTTCTGTCTCCCTTCCTGATATTTCCCAACATTTCTTTTCCCTTCCTTTATATTCCCTTTCACTATTATTCATATTCCCCAAATGAATGAGAACATACACTGTTTGTCCTTCTCCGATTGACTTATTTCACTCAGCATAATACCCTCCAGTTCCATCCACGTTGAAGCAAATGGTGGGTATTTGTCTTTTCTAATTGCTGAGTAATATTCCATTGTATACATAAACCACATCTTCTTTATCCATTCATCTTTCGATGGACAAAGACATGAAGAGAAATCTCACAGAGGAAGACATGGACATGGCCAACAAGCACATGAGAAAATGCTCTGCATCACTTGCCATCAGGGAAATACAAATCAAAACCACAATGAGATACCACCTCACACCAGTGAGAATGGGGAACATTAACAAGGCAGGAAACAACAAATGTTGGAGAGGATGCGGAGAAAAGGGAACCCTCTTACACTGTTGGTGGGAATGTGAACTGGTGCAGCCACTCTGGAAAACTGTGTGGAGGTTCCTCAAAGAGTTAAAAATAGACCTGCCCTACGACCCAGCAATTGCACTGTTGGGGATTTACCCCAAAGATTCAGATGCAATGAAACGTCGGGACACCTGCACCCCGATGTTTCTATCAGCAATGGCCACAATAGCCAAACTGTGGAAGCAGTTTAATTTTTATGGCCCAGTGTCTGTTGGTCAGGACCCCGAGTCCTCTGCTCACGGTCCCTCAGCATGTAATTTTACTCTGGCAGGGCTGCACTTTCATCTGGAGACTCAAATAGGGAAGAATCTGTTTTGAAGCTCATTGAGATTAAGGGTAGAATTTGTTTCCTGTGGTTTCATGACTCAAGATCCCAGCTTCTGAGTGTTAGTTAGAGGCCAATTTCAGGTTTTAGAAGCTGACTGAACTTCCCCGCTACTTGATCTATTTCATATCCATAATATGGCTGTTTCTGTTCTCAAGGTCAGTAGGGAATCTCCCTTGGTGCATTATGCTAAATAGAATCTTATATAATGTAGTAAAGTCCTTTTCACCTCCTTCCCCATATAATGTAGCCACATTAATGGAGTGACATCAAATCATTTTGCCATATTTTATTGATTAGAAGCAAAATCACAGAGTTAACCTATATTAACAGGAAAGAATCATACAAAGGCATGACTCATTGAAGCAGACCCTATTTTGAACCAGCCATGCACTTATTTATTATAATTTAATGCATGAGAAAACTGAGATTCAGAGTGATTAAGTAGCTTACTTATGATTGAAAGTTAGTAACAGAAAAAGTTTGGATTTGAGCTTATATAGATCTAGGGTCCTTGCTCTTAATCTTATTTTTTCTAGTATTTAATATACATTCAAAGTATATCTATTAGGTGCCTCTAATGTGTTAGGCACTATGATAAAACTGGAAATACTGTTGTTGTTTTTAAAGATTTTATTTTATTTTTTTACTTAGCTAGAGAGAGCAAGAGCGGTGGTGGTGGTGGTGGTGGTGGTGGTGGTGGTGGTGAGGAGATAGAGGGAGAAGCAGACTGCCCACTGAGTAGGGAGCCAGATCTAGGGCTCCATCCCAGGATCCCTGCATCATAGTCCGAGCCAAAGGCAGATGCTTAACCAACTGAGCCACCCAGATGCTGCAAGATAGAAAAACTGTTACAGAATAGATATGATCCTTGTCCTCAAAGGGTACATCATGTAGTGGGGATATGATATACCCTTGAGGGTAGCAAATACAATCAACTATAAAGATCATGTCTAAAGAAGTGTGAGGTGCTGTGGACGCCCAGAGATGGGACACTTAGACTAGAATCATACAGACAAAGGAGATTTCCAGGAAGTGACGCATAAGTTATGGCCTGGAAGGTTGGGGAGGAAGAGAGAGGGTGCAAAATAAATGAAAGTAGCAGGTAGGTGAAGTGCTTCAGTATATGAAAGCAACCATGTTGACAGGTACCATGGTGGGGGTAACATCACTCTGGCCAGAAATTAAATGTTTCCACGGATTCAGCCAAACATTATAAGTCCAGTATGGGAAGGGTATAGTTGGAGGATACAAAACTCCTAGGTTTGAAAGGCACTTAGTGAGGAACTTGGCTGTACACTAGGCAGTGGGAAGTCATTTGGAAAAAAAAAAAATTCTCAACTATGCAAACATTTTATGGGCTGCAGATGGAAGGCTAACTGGAAGGTGAGTCCCACTCCCTCCAAATATGGTTGTTAACAATCCAGGTAGAGAGAACAATTTTTGGTGTCAGCCAACTGAGATTTGGGGTTCTGTGAAAGTAAATATCTTTATTTGTTTACTTATTGAAGCACAATTGACATACAACACAACATTAGTTTTAGGTGTACAACATATTGATTCAATGATTCTATATATTAGTCCATCTCGCCGTGATGAGTTGTCACCACACAACGTTAACGCAATATTATTGATTATATTCCCTATGCTGTACTTTTCACTTCTATGGCTTACTTATTTTATAACTGGAGGTTTGTACTTAATCTCCTATGTCTATTTTGCCCATACCCAACCCACCTCTCATCTGGCCGTTTGTTCTCTGTATTTGAAATTCTGTTTGTCTGTTCGTTCATTGGTCCTCTACATATAAGTGAAATCATATGGCATTTGCCTTTCTCTGTCTGACATTTCATTTAGCATAATATCATCCAGATCCATCCATGTTGTTGTGAATGGCAAGATTTCGTTCCTTTTTACGAGTGAGTAGTATTCCATTGCGTATGTGTGTGTGTGTGTACACATATATACCACATCTTTATCAAGTCGTGTCTCAATGGGCACTTGGGTTGTTTCTGTATCTTGGCTATTGTCAACAATTCTGCAGTAAACATAGGAGTGAACATATATTTTCAAGTTAGTGTTTTCATTTTCTTTGGTAAATACCCAGTAGTGGAATTTTAGGATATATTTCCAAATTATACTCAATAAACATCTCTCCTTTTTAGTGTCAGAATATGTGCTTTTAATAAGGAACCAAGAAAGCAAATGTTCTCCCCATACTCAAAGCTCTACTCATTTTCCTATTAAATGAGCATGACACTGAGAAGAATAATTTTTACCAGTGGAGACACTTATATATCCTTTTCTACACTCTTTCCTGAAGAGCTCAGGGTTTCATAATGAAAAGGTATTTCATTAATTTTAATGGTGCTTCTGTCATTGTGGATCTATCTAGTTTTCTGTGCTTAATGGTAGGAAATCAAAAGACCCAAGAACCTATCTTGTTAGTGCCACAACGTGTGAAATGCTAGAGTATTCCCAAAAATGGGCTGCGGAGCTTTTATTCAGCAAGTAGGACTGGGGTGTCATATTAAGAGGAAAGAGTGAGCAACGTGGTGTGAATCTTAGGATTGTCTTCTCAGCAGGTCAAAGTGGTACGATGCAAAATAATTGGCACACAGAGTCCGGAATTCTGAATTTGGGAACATCTGCCCCATTTCCATCAGATCAGAAAGTTCTGTTGGATAGCTTTGGTATAAACATATTCCCCCAATTTTTTACAATAGCATGGCTAGAGTTAAATCCCTCATTCTGAATAGCATGAAGACCTGGGTGTCCTTGAACCTTAATCTATCTGAAAAAAAAAAAAAAAACTGTGCTCAGTCAATCATGTTGCCGCTAAGATCAGGCTATTATTACCTGGAAGCAGCTGGGGAGCTACAGCAGGCCGAATAGTGACCACCTAAAGATATCAAGTTCTAATCCTTGGGACTCTAAATCTCACCTTATTTGGGAAAAGGCTTTTGCAGATATAACCAAGAATTTGAAAATGAGGGAATAACCCTCAATGATGCATATGGACCCTAAATGCTATCATAAGTGTCCAAATAAGAGTGAGAGAAAAGGAAATAGCACAGACACAGGGAAGAGAACGTGATAGGATGATGGTGAGGGGAGAAAGGCAGGCCACAGGCCACGCAATGCCACCAGCTGCCAGAACCTGGAAGACACAAGGAATGGGTTCCACCCTGGAGTCTCCGGGGGGTGCTGCTCTCCCGACACCTTGACTTCCCGCCTCCAGAAGTGTGAGAGAACACAGCTGCATTGTTTTAAGCCACCCAGTTTGTGCTGATTTGTCATGGCAGCCCTGGGAAGGGAACACAAGAGGGGTAAGGTACGGTTGGAGCTTGTGTTGCACATGTCAGGAAAAGATGTTACTCTCTGAATAAAGAATATTCCGTAGACAACCAGCACAGAGAGGAGGGACGTGGGCTGAACTTTAGTCTCCACTTCTCTCTCCAAAACGTACCTTTGTGGAGCGGACAACCTGCCCCCCTGGACGTGCAGTCCCAGGAATGGAAGAGACGACAAGATTCTGCGGTTACAGAACAAAACCCAAGAGAAAGAAAACAAGTTTAGAAATAAGTCAGGAGGCGTGGAGGCCACACTTCCAAAATAGTGATCACAACGGTCACTTCAGAGTCCTTCTCTAAAATCGTCCCTGTGAATTTTCCCTGTGCCCTCACAACATCCCGGGAGAGACACGTTAGCCCCGTGGCCTCTGAGTTCTGTTAGATGCTCTCAGAAGATTCCTTTTCAAATATTCTCTTCTTGTTTCCTGTCACCGTTGGGTTGACTGTGCAGAATCATTTTATTCTATAGAGAGTTTAATTAGGCAATTCTTTCAGAAAGCCTATCAAGCCTAGATTGATTAAGATTGCTTTCAGAATGATATTTAATTGGGATAATGGTTTAAATTGGTTATTGATGGGGGAAGGTTTGATTGTGACTAGCTTAATTCCTTCTGGATGAGAGCAGAAAGCTTTCCCGGCCAGTCTTTAGTTCCTTGAATAACTTGAAAAAAATATATATTAGGCATGAAAATTAGCGGCTGAGTTAACGCTTGGCTAAGGTGAGCCAAGAGCGTAGCCAAACAATTAGGAGCGTAGGCAACTTTGCAGAGGAGACGCTCCCCAAGTGACAAGATGACCCGTGGAAGCAAAGTGGGCTGTGGACTTCGGGCTAACCCTGCCTGCAGGTGCGTGGAGGGGTGGGCGGCAGCGGTGCAGGCTGAGAGCAGCTGAGAAGCCCAGGGCCCGCCAGGGACAGAGGGAGGCACGTGGCCCTCCAGCTCCTTAGTCTCTACGCTGCTCTGAGCAGCAGCTCCCCCATCCTCATTGCACGAGGCTCTGAGCTTCCCGGGAACCCATCTGAGACCACACGATGAGCAGTGGCGATTGGCAGCTTCAAAGCCCAGGCCCTGGCAGCCTGGTGCGAGCTCACTCATCCAGGCCCCACTTAACAAAGACCTTCTGTGAGCTCCGCACTGTCCTAGGCACTTGGGGGAAAGCAGGTTAGAACACACCCCGCCTTCGGGAATCAGACTGAACGCATACAAAAGGAAATAAATGCTAAAAAAAAAAAAAAAAGAGAGAGAGAGAGAGAGAGAGAGAAATGCTGTGTTGGGGTGTGGGAGTCAAGTGTCCCCAAACAGACTATGCTCTCCTTCATTCTTTCTTCTCATTTCCCAAGAAGCTATTGTCTTTGTCAGAGACCGAAACTTCGAGGAGTAAGTTTCTGAAAGACCCTACGCAGATCGGGGCAACGTGCAGAATGGCCTGTTCATACATAAGGAGATACAAAAGTGATTTTCTAAGATAGGATTTTAATACTTCTCTGTTTTGCCATTCTCAGATCCCCCCACCTATGCTATTTATTGTATCATTTATTTGCTGATCCTTGATGCTGTGGGACAAACAGGAGCAAATTCGTACTTGAGTGTAGGCTTCTACTGTGAGACGAGCTGAGGTGGAAACCTGGCCCTGTCACCCACTAGTTGAGCATGAGTTTCCTTATCTGCAAAGGGGACTGGTGCATGGGTAAACTCAGGCAACGTGTTTAGGATGGGGCTTGGTATGTAGTGCAATAGTAGCTCCTGAGCTGTGGGGCATACATCTCCAGACCCCTGGCGGATTCCTAAAACCGTGGCAAGTACATTACATTTTTAGATTCTTAAAACCTGGCAGATTCCTAAAACCCCATATATACTATGATTCTCCTATACATACGTACTTAATTTATAAATTAGGCACAGGAAGCTATTAATAACAATAATCACAAAATACAACAATTCTAACAATATTCTGTAATAAAGATTATGTGAATGTGCTCTGTCTCTCAAAATATCTTATTGTGCTGTACTCACCCTCTTTTTGTGATGATGTGAGATGATGAAATGCCTACGTGATGGAGTGAAGTGAGGGAAATGGCGGAGGCTTTGTGGTGTAGCGTTAGGTTACTCTTGAGCTTCTGACCATATGTCAGAAGGAGGGTCGTCTGCTTGCAGACCCTGCCTGAAACCAAGACTGTGTTTAAGGGGGGACTACTGTAAATACTCAGTAAATGTTAGCTATTAATACTAATCATATTCCTTCAAGATATTTTATGGTGGAGGCAATAGGTCGGGGACAAAGGCCTAAGGCTTCATTCTGTCCCCAATCCCCTCCCCAGCTTGCCCTGCAATTGCCTCTGCCCCTTATGTGTGTCATATCCTGTGCCAAGTCCTGCCTCCTCCTTGCATGTGCAGAGCATTTGCTTGTCAGCTTGGATGTCCATGCCCTTGAATATGGGCTTTGCTTTTCTGTGTTTGTGTGGCTTTCAGCAGGTTTCCTAACCCTCTGGGCCTGGGGCCCCCAGGTGGTGCAGTCGGTTAAACGTCTGGCTTTGGCTTGGGTCATGATCTCGGGGTCCTGGGATCGAGCCCATATGGGACGCCCTGCTCGGTGGGGAGTCTGCTTCTCTCCCTGACCCTTCCCATGCTCATGCTCTCTCTCTCTTTCTCAAATAAATACATGAAAACTTAAAAGAAAAAGTCACATTTGGGCCTGAAGGTCCTTGTTTTTAAAAATAGGATAGCAACTCCATGCCAGCGTTGTTATGGCGACTAATCATTGCTAACAGTACCTTATATTTATTGATAACTTATTTGTGTCAAGCAGTGGGGAAACACTTTATAAGAACATCTCCTTTTTTCTTCATAACAATCCTATCCAGTGAGTATTCTTTTTCTTACTCTGTATACAGATAAGGAAACTGAAGCTTAGTGACTGAACATGATATGAGATTGAATGTGAAAAAGTAACGTAACTTTTCCTAAATAATAGGAGTGACATGACACAGGAAACCATGAAGCAGCTTCCTTTAGAGGATCTCTGGGTGAGATCACTATGGTTATGTACAATTTCCAAAAGGCATTACTTTAAATTTAAACTGGGACTTAAAGGACCTGGAAGATTTTGATGCGCTAAGGTAGCAAAAGATGCCAGAGAAGGTGTAGCTTTAATTAAAAAAAAAAAAAAAAAAAAACTATATCCCTATTTGTTTTCTTTTTTTTTTTTTTTCATAAAGCCTTTCTGAAAAAGGAGTGTGTCTTAAAAATTGAATACATTTTAGGCCTTGGTATTTCTTTTCTCTTGAGGAAAATCTATAATTAAAACAATGATTTTGTTCTGTTGTTTTTAAAAAATTAATGCTTAGAATCAGGAACAATGGAATTATTTCTGTTTATTATATACATCTCCAGAAATATATCTCCCTCAATGTATTCCCAACAATCAAAAGTAGTTCTTGTTTCTTTTTTAAAAAATTGTTTATTTATTTATAAGTAAGTAATCTCTGCACTCAACACAGGGCTGGAACTCATGACCCTGAGATCAAGAGTCACATGCTCTTCTGACTGAGTCAGCCAGGTGCCCTCAAAATAGTGCTTGCTTTGAATTAATTAAAGTAGCAGAACTGAATTTCTGTGTGTATCAAATTCTGTTGGGCTTCGCGTCAGGAGACCTGGCCTCAAATCCTTCCATTTCCACTCACTAGCAATATGACCAAGGTCAAGTATTAAACCACTTGAGCATTGGTTTTCTCTGCTATGAAACTAGGATAATTTTCCCCTTCAGTTCATAGAGTTGGCTTTAGATTTAATGAAGAGGAATTCTCTTGATATCATGAATATTATGCATTAAGTGACCTTCACGTTTTGGTAAATTGTCCTTAAGGTTATAAAAAACTTGAATTTATTTTCTACAGCTTTGTTTCTTCAGGTAGCATCGATCTGTTGAGTGAACTCATGATTGCATAGTTATTATGGTAAACCTTTGATAAAATGTAAACAAAGCAAAAGAAATACACAGACGCATTAATATTGTTCAATCAACTCCTGGAAGCCAAAGCAGCCTCTCAATTTTACTTGTGTATTTTCTCGATGTCCATCTAGCTTGTATTATGTGCCCCACACTGTCCTAGAAGGTGGGGATGCAGTAGTGAGTAGGGTAGATACAGGTCCTGCCCATAGTGTTTTATGACCTTGTAGGGTCTGTAGCAACTGTAACAATTCAGCAGAGGCAGCAGCCGTCTCTTTGTGTGCAGGGAATTACACTTTCTTTTAAAAATTTATTTGGTAAGTAAGTGAATCGCTCTGATGATCCAGGCAGCTTTTCGCAGTTTCAAAATTTGGATAAGACCCATGTTGCTTTCTGACACTGGATATCGTGAAATTTATGCAAAGACAGAATAATGAATTAAATTCACTAATCTTTAAAATAATTTTTTTTAAATTTCAAAAACTGGTATAAATAGATGAATTAACTTATTTTATTTTTAAAGACATTATAATTTCATAGGGATCTCTCATAAAACAAGACAGAAATAAGCCATCTAGCACTGTCTGTTTCTTTTCATGCTTCATTATTGAGCAACTGTGGTGAGATTTTCCCTCAGACTTAATAATAGAACTCTCTGGCTTCCAGTAGCATTCCAATTAGCAGATGAGTGTCTAAAACATCATGAATCTGCGAGAGCTACCTGAACGTGTGCAAAAATCCTGTTTAACATTTGAATGATTATCTAGATGTCATTCTGGTAGCAGATTCTCTAGAAGGAGAAGACAAAAAGATTCCCTCTGAGGGGGGATGTGTTTATTTTGAGATTAATAAGGGATACTAGGAGAGAAGATTCTACGCCCCTTAATTTCGAAGAAGGTGGTTCTTTTCCTATAACATTATAACTAATTTCTTAATTATTCTGCATTTCTTTCTGATGCATTCAACAAGCCAAATAATACTCCCATTCGCTCCCTTGTTAAGTAATGTCTTATTCATACTACTGGTTGACAGCTGCATTATTGGTTGAGAGTAACTCTTTGCTTTTAAATAATTCAGATCTAAGGAAAAATAGAAATAAAGTCTCTGTCAAGAGAATAGCTGAGTGATTCTCGTAAAATAGCTGTGGATGTATTTGTTCAATTCTCCTACCAGAAAGCGAAGAAAATGTGTCTTAAAACAAGATGGCAGGGCTAGATCAAACATAGCTTTCACAGCAAATATTGAACCAAAAAAAAAGTATATGATATGTATGTAAAAGCAAAAGAACCTGGAAACAATATGATTCAGAAAGTTTAAAATTAAGGATGGGCAAAGACACAGAAAATAATATAAACACTATAAGGAGACTTTGGCAGAAATACAGTATTCTGAGATACAAATACATGTTTTGTATCCCCCTGGCAGCTGAAGTAGACGAAGAATAATAACAATATAGGGCATGTACTTTTAAGTGGCTATAAAAAGTGATCAAACAATAGAGAAAAAGTAAACAATATTTATTAAAATTCCTGCTGGTGGAATTAGTACATCTTGGGTACTTGGACACAGATGGTTGGATTTCTCATTCCAGGTTGGACAAGTCACATAATTTCTCGGTGTTCAGCATTCTCATTATAAAATGGAATTTATAATGGTGCCTACTTTGTGGGGTTACTTTATGTGCTAAAAGGTTACAGTAAGAGAAGCAACTGAACATTGCCTGGCACCGTCGAGATGCCAACTCTTATTATTTCTAACTGTTTTCTTCTCAAATAATCATTTCTTTGTTCTTTATATCTCTTTGATCAATTGCTTTATTTTTATTTTGCTTTTGCATTTTGGTGAGTCTTTACAGCTCTCTTCAGTCCCCAACCATACCAGTTCTATTCTTCATTGCCTGCAAATATATTTCAATTTTGCTATTGCAGTTTGTGTCTCTTCATATTACGTTCACATATAAACCTTATTATTTTTACCTCTGAAATTAATTCATCCTATCTCCCTATGATACATTACTCTCAATTTATTAAAAACACATCTTCTTGCAAATATTTTAAAATACTCAAGCAACACTTTCTAAAAGGCTGGGTTTCATTTTTAAAGAAAATAATTACTTCTAGAACATCTTATTTTTCTGAATTTTGGGACAATGCAATCTTTTCTTAGATTTCCTTAAAAATAAGTGGAATAGTTGTGTTCACCTGTGATATATGTTTACAGTCTTTATCTCACAAAGAGACTAGTTGGGTCTCTAGTACTATTCATTGCCCGATCAATGACTAGACTTTTTTTCCTATCAGGTATCTATTCAATTATCTGTATGGATGTGAGAGCTTTGCATAACTTGAAGCCAGGATAATATCGTCCTCATTTTAATAGTCCCTGTGCTTGGTGAAAGATCTCTTTGGTCCAGAATATATTTATCTCCTTTGCTTTACTTAATTGACCCCTGCTCATCCTTCAGGACCCTATTCAAATTTTATTTTTTCATAGAGATATTCTCTGATCAAACAGTCCACCACTGGGCATTTTGTATTTTTTTTTATTTTTCTTTATTTATCCATGAGAGACACATACACACAAAGAGGCAGAGACACAGGCAGAGGGAGATGCAGGCTCCATGCAGGGAACCCGACGTGGGACTCGATTCCCGGACCCCAGAATCACAACCTGAGCCAAAGGCAGACACTCAGTCGCTGAGCCACCCAGGTGCCCCATGTATTCCTTTATCTCATAGTAACTACCCTTTTATGCCATAATACTTACCCTACATGTGTTTGCATGTGATTTTGTCTATTTGTTTAATAACTCTCCATCAATAGACTGACATCAGGGTTTATGTCTGTTTTGTCTATCACTGTACTCAGCCTATGACAGTGTTTGCTCTTCATAAAAGTATTAATTATTATTTGTTTAGGGGATGAGGGAAAGACCAAATAAAATAGAAAATGTTTGATAAATATGGATTTAATGAACATATTACAAAAGAAAAGGAGAAGACAGGAGATAGAGAACTGTGCAAGAAAATCACTCATATGGCCAAAGTGGGGGGAGGGTGGGGAAACAGGGAGAAATAAAAATAGAGGAGTGAGAAAGGAATTGATTTTGGTCCACCTTATGTTATGACATCCTAGCTTCCTTTTTATATGTATCTAGGAAATGTATATTATAGTTAAGAATGAAATTTATACGTCATTACCAAGAAGCTTCTGGTTAGTACAAATATTCCTACTACAATAGCGGCAAATAACCTCATCTACAGAATAATATTGCTTGCTTCATGTGTCAAATTCAGGAGGGGGAGTCACTAAAGGCTCATGTCTTCTGTATGATGCATCTGTGTGAAGAGGAATTAGTCTGGTTTTCATAAGAAATTGGGTAGGATCAAAGAGGTATTGTGAGGTGAGGGGCTATTAAAAATATCAAGTTGTTCAAAGCCCTCTATGAGAGATCAGGGAGAGAAAAGAATACAGATTGTGTTAAAAGATAAACTGAAAAAAAAAGGATAAACTAAGGCATATTAACATTTTTTTAAGTTTATTTGAGAAAAAAATCCATTCACATAGGGCAGCACCAAGCAGGAAGAAGTGAGGTGCACTCTACCTACAGGAATTGGGGAAAGACAGAGAAAAGGCTGAAGCAAAGGAAATTATTGACTGGCTATAGCTTAAAACCCAGTTGGCTGTTTACAAGTGGTTGTCCTCAGGTTTCAATTTGTGACCTTGAGGAATTTAAAGGCTTAATTTTTGGTTTGCTTAAATTGGCCACCATGGCATCAGATCCACCTTGGCTTCCCTGTTCAATTAACTTACTTGAAAGGGTTGCATTTTCTAGAAAAAAGAACATAGAGAGAGAGCAAGAAGAATTATTATGTTATCTTATAAAACATCATCTGGCGGGTGAGAGGAACCTTTAAGCTCCCTGTGGAGTAAACAGATCACAATTTCTCTTATCCTGCTTGAGGAAAGTTGGATAGAAGAAAAAAAAAAACCTCCCCTAAACAAACGCAATTTCTTTTTCTCGCTTAAGGGATTCATGCTTGAAAACTGAGAGAACAGGAAGCACCAGGAAGTTAAAAGGAAAGACAGTTCTTGTGAGATTTCCAGGGCTCTTCTATGAATTCAAATACTTCAGGGCATTCCATGCAAACTGAGCCTCCAGCATGAAGAACTGGTCTCTAAGGAAGGAAAGGAATGTAGCCTAAAGTAGCAGGACCCTCTTCCCTCTTTGTGAATGGCTTATCCTAAAACAGTTAAGTTAGGGGTATTCTCACTATATATATATATATATATATATATATATTTTTTTTTTTTTCCCTACAGTTGCTCAGTGAAGGCAACAGGAATGCAGGAGTGAAGGATGCAAGCTTAGCAAACAAATCACATGAATGGCATCTCAGGAATGGACAAAAGCAGGAAGATGTTGTCTTATATTTTAAAATATGGAGGAAAGAACGTAATAAGCAGAGTCGGGAGGAACCAAACAAAGGAGGAGAGGAGACTCCAGATAGAGAGGATTTGGCAAACGTGCAAATGCATTCTGCATTCCAGATAAAGGGAACCACAGCTAAACTGATCGCCTTCTGTACCCTATACTGTTACTGGGCCTCTTCATGTTAACTTTGAAGAATAAGGACCTTTGAATTTTGCAATTGCATACAAAATAGGAAATGCTAAGAACAAAGATCAGATTTAGAGATGAGGAAAAAGAAGGGACATTTTTCACTTAATTTATTGCTATTATTATTTTCACTGATGATAATAACAAAGAGCTTTTCATTTTCCAAAGGAAAGGCTTTATTTAGGAAGGAACTTGGATTTAGGGTTTAAACTGATTGAAAACAAGAAGTACAACCTGAAATCTGGCATTGTGATGCCCCCAGCTATGGTTTTCTTTTTTAAAATTCCCCTGGCTATTCTGGGTCTTTTCTGATTCCACACAAATCTTAAAATAATTTGTTCTAACTCTCTGAAGAAAGTCCATGGTATTTTGATAGGGATTGCGTTAAACGTGTAAATTGCCCTGGGTAACATTGACATTTTTACAATATTAATTCTGCCAATCCATGAGCATGGAATATTTTTCCATCTCTTTGTGTCTTCCTCAATTTCTTTCAGAAGTGTTCTATAGTTTTTAGGGTATAGATCTTTTACCTCTTTGGTTAGGTTTATTCCTAGGTATCTTATGCTTTTGGGTGCAATTGTAAATGGGATTGACTCCTTAATTTCTCTTTCTAAAAGCTGTGGTCATCAAGACAGTGTGGTACTGGCACAAAAACAGACACATAGATCAATGGAAAAGAATAGAGAACCCAGAAGTGGACCCTGAAATGTACGGTCATCTAATATTCGATAAAGGAGGAAAGACTATCCATTGGAAGAAAGACAGTCTCTTCAATAAATGGTGCTGGGAAAATTGGACATCCACATGCAGAAGAATGAAACTGGACCACTCTCTTTCACCATACACAAAGATAAACTCAAAATGGATGAGAGATCTAAATGTGAGACAAGAGTCCATCAAAATCCTAGAGGAGAACACAGGCAACACCCTTTTTGAACTCGGCCACAGTAACTTCTTGCAAGATACATCCACAAAGGCAAAAGAAGCAAAAGCAAAAATGAACTATTGGGACTTCATCAAGATAAGAAGCTTTTGCACAGCAAAGGATACAGTCAACAAAACTAAAAGACAACCTACAGAATGGGAGAAGATATTTGCAAATGACATATCAGATAAAGGGCTAGTTTCCAAAATCTATAAAGAACTTATTAAACTCAACACCAAAGAAACAAACAATCCAATCATGAAATGGGGAAAAGACTTGAAGAGAAACCTCACAGAGGAAGACATGGACATGGCCAACATGCACATGAGAAATGCTCTGCATCACTTGCCATCAGGGAAATACAAATCAAAACCACAATGAGATACCACCTCACACCAGTGAGAATGGGGAAAATTAACAAGGCAGGAAACCACAAATGTTGGAGAGGATGCAGCGAAAAGGGAACCCTCTTACACTGTTGGTGGGAATGTGAACTGGTGCAGCCACTCTGGAAAACTGTGTGGAGGTTCCTCAAAGAGTTAAAAATAGACCTGCCCTACGACCCAGCAATTGCACTGTTGGGGATTTACCCCAAAGATTCAGATGCAATGAAACGTCGGGACACCTGCACTCCGATGTTTCTATCAGCAATGGCCACAATAGCCAAACTGTGGAAGGAGCCTCGGTGTCCATCGAAAGATGATGGATAAAGAAGATGTGGTTTATGTATACAATGGAATATTACTCAGCAATTAGAAATGACAAATACCCACCATTTGCTTCAACGTGGATGGAACTGGAGGGTATTATGCTGAGTGAAGTAAGTCAATCGGAGAAGGACAAACAGTGTATGTTCTCATTCATTTGGGGAATATGAATAATAGTGAAAGGGAATATAAAGGAAGGGAAAAGAAATGTTGGGAAATATCAGGAAGGGAGACAGAACATAAAGACTCCTAACTCTGGGAAACGAACTAGGGGTGGTGGAAGGGGAGGAGGGCAGGTGTTGGAGGGGAATGGGTGACGGGCACTGAGGTGGACACTTGACGGGATGAGCACTGGGTGTTTTTCTGTATGTTGGTAAATTGAACACCAATAAAAATTAATTAAAAAAAAAGAAGTACAATAATATTAATTTGGGGACCTACTTGATTAATTTCAGGCTCTCTTCCCTTTCTCTGCTTCAGGAATGAGGGAGGGATTTTTGGCTTTCCTCAGCTCTGAGCCTCTAAAAAGATAGGAGCAAAAGGGCCAGAAGAAACAATTGGGGTGGAGGGGGTGTGGTTTACAATATGGCTCCTATGGCTTGGTAGTGAGGGATAGGGGCTTGAGCTAAAGACAGCACTTCCTTTCCAGATTCCTTCATTCAAGTGTGAAATGTCAAGACTCTTCACTCTATCCTGTTCTCTCTAAGTATTTTCTTTATATACTTATTTTAGCACAACAAAGTGGCATGTATTTAAACCCAGGAAATCAGAAGTCTATAAAAACAGAATCACCTTCAGTAATTCATGGGAAAGCCAAGCCTTCAGGATACAATTTATGTAAACAGGGATTATGAATAATAATTGGAACCTCATGTTAATTGACAATTATAATATCCAGTATCCCTGGTATGGCCTCTTAATTGCATTAGAAACGACACACTCGAGCTGTTTAAGTCCAATAAAGCGTGAGCTACTTTTCTGGTTTTCTTGGCAGATAAAGGAGATGCTGACGTCCACTTTGCTGAGCTGGTATTCCTTTCATAAAAAACCCAACACTTAAACTCCTTAGCTCCTCAATCAGGTTAATTTTGTTATTTTAGAAAGATATTTGCCATTCAAGGTAAGATAATAGAGTACCACTCTTTGGGAGGCAATTTAAGAATTCCAGATAAGAACCCTTTGCCACCTTTGTTAATTATACAAATTAGACAGGAAAGTGACCTGAAGACCTGTAGGATCTTCAGAAGAAGTAATGGTGACTTTGGAAAGGGCTAGAACATTGTAATTTTAACAATTATGTGAGCAGTTGCCACCTGGAAAACATTATCCTGGTGCTGTGATGGCTACAAAGATCAGATGGATCAGAAATGTTGTTTAGGAACTTATTGTTTGATAATGGAGATGAAATGTGTACATAAATAACTCTAATGATAGTCAAATCTAGTATGAAGCCACCCTAAAGAAACCAATATAAAAATACAAATGAGATCATGATGATTTACTTTAGAGAAAAGCAGCTGTAGAAGCTAAAACAAAGAAAATCTCTTCCTTTTATGGAAAATGGAGGTGTTTTTATGAAGAACATGGCAAGTTCTAAATGGAAAGATAGGATGTAAACTTGTGAAGATAAAGTAAAGGATATTTTGGAACAGCTTGGGCAAAAAAAGATAGGCAAGGATTTATAGGACCTTTAGCCAAAGTATCTAGGGTCATACAAGACATCCTTCCCAGTGGCAGTAGGGTTGGAGAATTCCTTTACTAGATCGTGGAAATTCTTGGATGTATGTAAAGAATTAAAAGTGTTGAGTGAAAGTTTCTTTGAAGGAGACTACTTGAGGTCTTTGATGTGATTAGAACCGGACATTTGGAGTATTAATCTGTCAATAGTCATTAAGATAGATTTTGGTGGTTGGAAACAGACTGAAGTGTACCAGCTAAGAGATAAGTGTCTTGGAACTTAAAAATCAGTATCAATGCAGTGGCAAAAATTAAAATTGGCATCTGGTTGGATGGCAGACACAAAGGTCCAAGAAAAAAATGCTTTGAAATTTTTTATTTAGGGTAAAATTTCTCAGTGTCTGTTCTGCTAAATGCTAATTGAGAGTCGCTATACCTACACAGACTCTCTGGTGAAATGTGTTGAGTAGATGATAAATTACTTGGTTTTGACACCTTTCAGAGCCTTCATTTTATTGACTTGCGTTGAGATTCTCAAGAGAGTTATACTGTAAATGATGACATCTAATGACTGATAGTAATAATAACAATGGTGATTTCACCAACACTACGTCAACGTGCCAAACTCCTTGTATGTATTATCTCATTTAAATACATTAATGGTCTTATGAAGTAGGTATTATTACTATCACACTTATTTTATGAGTAATGAACTCGTAATATGTATAGCTTCATGACTTGACTAAGGTCATATGGCTCATATTTCATGAAGCTGGAATTCAAGCCCAGAGAGTTGATTACAAACCCACACACTTAACCATGATGATATAATTACTAAGAAAGTATTCATACACGTGATTTTTAAAAGTCTTCAGTAGATTACTAAATGTTATCTGAAGAGTGAAGGAAGGGCACCTGGATGGCTTAGTCGGTTAAGCATCTGCCTTCCGCTCATGTCATGATCTCAGGGTCCTGGAATCAAGCCCTACTTAGGGCTCCCTGCTCAGCGGGGAGTCTGCTTCTCCCTTTCCCTCTGCACGCCTACCCTGCTCATGCTCTTTCTCTCTCTCAAATGAATAAATAAAATCTTAAAAAAAATAAAAATGTGAAAAATAAAACTCTCCAAATATCACAAACTCATGGAATTAATACATTTGTTTTATGAAAGAGCATTTGTAGGCATCGAAAACTATTTTCAAGCATTAGTCAAAATATCTAAATATAACCAAGTATGATATTAAGTGAAAAGTACACATATAAAACAATATATGGTGTGATCTTATATCTGATTACATAAAAAAAAAGTAGAAGGAAGAAAATTCATCACAATGTTGATACAGTTTTCCCTAGCTGATGCATTTATATGTGCTTTCAATTTCTTTTCCATACTTTCCTCTACAAATATTTATTTATTTTTCTAATAAATCATAATTAGAATGTATTATTGTTGTCAGATATTTGTAATCAGTACTTGAATTTTCTCATTGTAGCATAGTTTCTGGATTATTTTTTTCAAAGGAGGACAGAAAAATGATCTCTATTTTTATGTTGCTCACCAGCAGAAATCTCTGTAATCACCATTCCTCTTGAGAGAAAATCCAAACTTCTTCCAATTGCTCCAAGGCAAAAGTCAGAATAAGCAGGTGACTAGGAGAGTCTGATTCAAATAAAGCATTTTTGGGAGATGAGACTGGCTGATTAAAGCAGAGTCGTATAAAAGAAAACCAAACTATGCATGGTTATAGCCATTCACGTGGCACATCATCAAAATCATGGTCCCCTTCAGCTCTTCTGAGCTGAAGAAAGGCAATGACATTTTGTTTTTTACCTAATTTCTTATTAATTTCTATGTATTTGATTTTTCCCATTTTGTATGTAGTTTACACCACCAAGAGAGCCCCAGATTTTATTCATTTCACATGAGTGGGCATGAAGGCACTAGTGACTAGCCTTGGAGCCAGCTGTGGTGAATCTGTTCTAATCATCACGCCCTTCTCAAAGTTCACCATATCATCACGGGTTACTCAGCAACCACTTAGCTACTTAGAGAATGCACTTCAGACTGCTGATTTTCTGACTTCTTTTTACTTTTTATTTGTTTTATTGCATGACTGGGGAACAGGGATCCGTTTTAACATATACACTTTTCAAAATCAAGCTTGGTGAAAGCAATGCAACTTTATTTTCAAACAAACTTTTAGACGTTGTCAATACAAACACGGATACATGTGGATTGTTCAGCAAGTTGATTTCCTTATTCTTCAAATTAAATGATGATTTTGTACTAGAAAGGGAAGACATGCTTACTTTTGGTGAATATGAGAGCTTTTGGTATTCAGGGAGAACTGAATATTTAAAATATACTTTCTGTCCTTTTTCTATGAGTTTTAAAAACCATTAACTGAAACATTAGCATGAAGGAAATTTAGACCAAATGTAATACAAAGAGTGGAATATCTTTTCAAAATAAGGAAGAGATATTGTTACTAAGAATACACAGTAGGAAAAGGAGAATCAGTAACTGACAATTTAAACTTTTAAGGATCAAGAGAGCAAGCCATCTGGATTTAATCAGCATAAATCTATAGCTTGCATTAGCTCCACAATTAAGATACTCATAAAAATCCACTGCATGAGTAAGAGCTTTCCTGAATCATAATTTAACCATGATACACTATCAAATGACTGTTTCATGCTTCAATTTGAGACCACAAAGAAAATGCATGAAGCAAATAGGTGCTGAGAAAAAAAAAAAATTACCAATTGATTTGTTCTTTTTCTTTTTGTCAATATAACTGTTAAAAATAGTTATTTTAAGTATGTTTATTGTTCTAGTTTTAGTAATCTTGATACTATTTATTAATAAATTATATAATATTTATTGATAATAAAACATAAATAGGGTTACTCTACCTTTCATAAATCAGACTGAAAGAAGTTTAGGATTTTACAATTTTAGAAGAAGCAATTATCATAGACCCATACTAATTATGTATGAAAAACCATGGATTCTAGCCCTAGTGTGCTTGAATTATAGGAGATAACTTGCCATTAATCTAAATTGCTTTATTTTGTTGCATTTTATAGGTCCTAAAAATATTGTCAAGCTTCAGAAAATATAGAAGACACATGGTGAACTTAAAAGCATAATGTCTAGGAAAACCATTAAATTGGAAAATGGTAGAACTCAAACTTTTGCAGTTGAACAGTGGATTGGTGAAATGGAGGAAAAGCATCAATCACGCATATCTGCCTTTCACAACAGAGAGAAGAATTTTAGGAAACAAGACAGAAATGAGATCTGGAGCTTAGCAGAAACAGGACATTCAGAGTCATGAGATATTCAAGGAAACATTAGGGAAGAGAATGAGATTTTCAATATTTCCTGAAATGATGTCACAACTTAATTAAAAAAAAAAACTCTAAAGGCAAAATGACTTTAGTAGACATCTGTATTACCAAGCAATGAGAGGGAGAGGATAGTCAGTCAATAAAGTTTAAGAAAGACAAGAAGAAGCTACGTTGATACACATGAGAACCCAGGTAGAGGGTAGGGAATATTAAAGTCAATACAGAAAGACCCAGATAAGGAAAGGGACAATGATCTGGGGCTATGACTTGGATGAGCAAATGACTTTCTATAAGCAGCGTTTAGAATGCTGACATTTGGTTGAGTTAGTGAAGCATGTTGCTTTCTGAAGAGTGAAAACAAATGGGGGCCAAGAGATTATTTACCAGGGCACAGTCAGAAACTCATCTTACTCCTGAAGGGATGGGAATAATTAAATGCCATCATATGCCTGAATTAAGGAAGACTTTTCACAAGAGGATTCTGTTACAACACTTGCCTGTGAAAATATATGCGCTTCTCCCAATTAGGAGGAAAGTAGTTTCTATATTCAAATAAGCTGGGAAAGTGCTGTACAGCACATCCCTCCATGGAGATTCGTAACTCATATTAGCACACTAAAATTCGACAATCTGTGCACTGAAAAAGCAGCTACTTGGGGCGCCCGATGGCTCCGTCAATTAAGCATCAGACCCTTGATTTTGGCTCAGATCATGATCTCAGGATCATGGGATCGAGCCCCGTGTTGGGCTTTGTGCTGAGCAGGGAGCCTGCTTGGGATTCTCTCTCTGCCCTTCCTTCTGCCCTTCCTCGCACTTACTCATGCTCGCTCATGCATGCCCTCTCTTAAAAAAAAAAAAAAAAAGTAAATACCTTTGACCTGTTTACTTTTGTTTAGCACGGAGTTAACCCCCTTGCAAAGGATATAGTTTATTTTCCCATGAAAGTGTGATAGAAGTTGCACAATAGCAATGTTGATAGGGCATGCCTAGAAGAGAATGCTTGAAGATTTAAGTATGTACTGAGATAACTGAGTTAGTGTGATTTTTCTGAGCAGTAAATTGCTTTTTCTGGAAACATCCATCTCTTGTGTGTGTGGTAACAATTTTGTTGCTGAATTGATACTGGAGTTTGGACCAGCATAGAGGGCAAGCCAAGTAACAGGTGCTGCCAAATAGGAATGAAATATGGAGTATGCTACAAACCTGCTTTCTTCGACTCTCCCTCATATATTCTTGACTCCTGCAAGAAAAAACCAAGACAAGTAGTTGCAGAAACTGGACTATGAGAGTCTTCTCTCTGACTCCGCAGATAGAGGACTTCTAATGTCATTCCAAGGAGAAGAGATAAGTTGCAGGACACACATAGGATAGAATAATGTTGAGCAATAATGAAAAGGAGTGAACTACTGACACATGCTACAGTAGGAATGGATCTTGAATATTATGATCAGCAAAAGAAACCAGACCCAGAAAAATATATGCTATTTGTATCCACTTATATAAATTCTAAAATAAGTAAAAATAATATAAGAAAAAGATCAGAAAATTGGTTGCTTTGGGGAATCTGCTGACTGCAAAGGAACAGAATGGATCTTTCTTGGTGGATGAAAGATTCCATATCTTGACCATAGTGAAAGTTACACTGGAGTGTTCAATTGTCAAACTTCATCTCATTGTATACTTAAGATTTGTGCATATCATTATATGTAAATTTATTCCCTCCCACACACACAAAACACTATAATTAAATTAAACTCTAGTTAGTAGGTTTTCTTTTTACAGTGATATGGGTGAGAAATTCAGAAACTACTTTTTATGTATTTTTGGTGTGAGAAGTGAGTAGATATATTAAAGATAACAGAAGACAAGTTTCTCACTATTGGCTAAAAAAATTCTTGATATAAAAAAAGGGTAAGACTAAATATACTCGGCTGTGTTGGATTAGAATTGGAAATCTCAGAATGAATTCATATTTTATAAACACACGCATATATATACACACACATATATGTGTGTGTGCTTGTGTGTATATATATATATACACATACACACATATACAAATATATATATGCATATATCTATATAGAATTAGGGAAAATATTGTATTTCTGCAGACACAAGCAGACACACAGAGAAAGAAATAAGCAAATATGTTTATATATGTGCATATATACTCACAACTGTACGTGTGTGTGTGTGTGTGTGTGTGCGTGTGTGCATTTCCCAGCTCTGTGTGTTGACAGGGGCTAGAATTATTGGTAATTCATTAACAACATGCAAACTTAGTGCTTACATCTTAGCTTCCAAATCTTGTTCTCCACTAACAGGGATTATGGATTCTTAAAGGAAAGAAAGAAAAGTAAATCCAGGTTTGGAGCAGTGTATCTGAAGCATTAATAGATAAGAAATTAAGAAAGTATTTTAAGAACCATGGGAACCTGTTAAAAGGAGAGAGAAGCCACCATTAGGGAGCTCCTACTATCCAAAACTGAAATTTTGACAACCAAGATAAATAATGGCAATACTATATTATAGCACATTATATAAAATAAAAATCCTTGAGTCTATAGGTCAACTGATCTATTATCTATCTATCTATCATCTATCTATCATCAAAGCTCTTCCTTACAGTAGCGTAACAAATAAAAAAATAGGAAATTGGTCGAGTAATAAAATTACTGCATACTAAAACTAGTGAATAAATTTTTGATGAGTTAGAAGATATCACGTAATATCATGATACCCCACACACATAAGTTAATCAATACAAAGGAGAAAAAAAAAACTTTATGATAGAAAACAGTTAAAATCTCCAATATTGGGAAAAACCAATGTTGTGTGATATGATGCTCTGAAAAGGACATATCACTTCCAATATTCCTCCCAAAATGCCTAAACAAATGTGAACTCAATTGAATGGAATTCCATAAAATGCCTATAAAAATATTAAGAAAAATATTAGAGAGGATTAAAAAATAAATAACTATAAAAACATTATTAGGGAAGTTGCTGAAATTTGAATATGAAGTATGAAATTTTATCCCTGTCTACCATATTTCTTAAAAAAGATTTGCTTATTTCTAGAGAGAAAGAGGGAGAGAGAGAGAGAGGGAGCACAAGTTGGAGGAGGAGTAGAGAAGCATCCTTGAGCAGACTCCCCACTGGATGTGAAGCCTGAGGCGGGGCAGGATCTGAGGACTCTGAGATCAAGACCTGAGTTGAAATCAAAGGTCTGATGCTCAACTGACTGAGGCACCAAGTTACCACCTACATATTTTTATATAAGTAATTAAAAGCTATTTTTTCTATCATCACTTTACATATTTTACTCCACTTTTTTCTTAGTTGTGTGGTTTTCGACAAGAAGTCTGCCATAATTCTTTACCCTGTTTGCCTATAGATTAGTGTTTTCTCCCCACCCTCTGACTTCTGTCATTATTTTCTCCTTGCCTTTGGTTTTTGGCAAGTTGATATATGATATGCTTGGGTTTAGGTTGTTTGGTTTTATTTTTATTTTTTGAATTTTTTTATAGCTTTGGCATTTATCCCACTTGTTCTCTCAGACTCCTGCATTTTGCTTTGTTGTCTGTTATTAGTTTTAGATCATCCTTGGCCATTATTGCTTTGAGTATTTATTTTGTCCTGTTCTGTCTTTCTAGTACTCGGATTATGAGGGTGTTGCAATTTTCAAAATAGTCCTATGGCTCATGGGACTTTTCATTCTTTTCTTTTTTCCTCCATTTCACTTCATGAAGTTTCACCTGACCTAACTTCAAAGCCACTGATTCTTTCTGCAACTATGTGCCATCATCTGACGAGTCCATCACTGACAATTCATTTACATTAGCATTTTTGATTTCTACTATTTCCTCTGATCCTGCTTATATTACCCATCTGTTCTTTCAGGTTATCTACTTCTCATTAAAGCCCTTAACATAATAACTACAGCTACTTTATATTCCCTCTAATAATTTCAATATCTTTGTCATATTTGAGATATATGCTTTGTCTCAGTATTCTTTTTGAGGGGAGGGGGAAACTTGTTATGTCCTGTGATTTTATTTTTGTTGAAAGCTGGACATATTGTAAGGTTTGCAGGAGATGAGGTAAATAGGTCTTCAATGAGTAGATAGATGTTACTTTGAGTAGCAGCTGGCCTGTGATTAGGTTTGAGGTACTTGTAGGTGCTTCATTTCTTCTCGTGTCCTAAAAACTATTTTTCTCTTTTCTCCCCATTGTTGTTTTCAGGTCCCCCAAAGAACTATTTGTTAAATAGAATCTGTAGGGATGCCTGGGTGACTCCATGGTTGAGTGTCTGCCTTTAGCTCAGGTCATGATCCTGGAGTCCCGGGATCGAGTCCTACGTCGGGCTCCCTACATGGAGCCTGCTTCTCCCTCTGCCCGTGTCTCTGCCTCTCTCTGTGTCTCTCATGAATAAATAAATAAAATATTTAAAAAAAATAGAATCTGTGTCCTGAAGCTTGTTCATCTGTAAGCCGTTTTATTGTACTAGAAGACTATCATCAGGGTGGTGTGCTGTGGGGGAGGAGTGTGGTTCTAAAATCCTAATTAAATCATATTGTGTTACTGCGCCTGTGTCAAGGGACTGTGACTTTCCTCCACTTTGATGATGTAGGAAGGCCAGAGGGTCTAGAGTAGAGGAAATGCCTTTTCCCCAGATGTAATAAAGTTGTGGTAAAGTCTTTTACCTTTGGCTTTGGAGAATATACTGAAGGTGTTACACAATATTTCTTTTCCCTCACTCCTATCAGAGACATGAGGGGATTGTTCTTAACTGTTTACAGTGAGATTTTAGTGGGACACATAGAGGTTAAATCCACAGAAGAGTGAGGGCACCTCTAAGACTCAGCCCCCAGGAGTCACTCTCGCTGGTGCATATTCAGCCTCCCACCCTCTGTTACGGTTGAACTCTCCTCCAACTTCGTGACTTTTACAGCTTTTGCTCCAGGTAAGCTAATTTCGGTTGTGACTCTCTGGATTCTTCTATCTCTTCAGATTTGTTCAGTTTTTTTTGTTGTTGTTGTCGTAAAAATGGGAGTGATGACTTTTAAGCACTTTACCTGTCAGAACTGTGGAAAGGAGTATTTTGACTGGCCTTTGAGATAAATATCTTCTGGGGACTCTTTTTATCCTTGTGTCTTAGGAATCCTCAGTCTAACACACAAATATGCTCTATTCTCATTTTGGGGAGGGGGAAATTCTTCACTGAAATACCTCTGTGTACATTCAAATTTTACAGTAGATGAATTGTCCCTTTACAGAGTTCAACTGCATTTCCTAGAAGTGCCTTGTTTAGTTGTTGTCTGTTCCTTTGCAGGAGTCTTACCTTTTAAAGTCTCTATACAGTTATTTGGATGTGATTTTCAGTTCCCATTGATCTAGTGGTATCATACATAATATTTAATAAGCTTTGTCTTTGTTTATTCTGAAAAAAAAAGTTCCACCATAACTCTAAAAAATCCCAGAAAGTAGCATCATATTTGACCTGGTACACAGGCCTGCAATATTATCATGTCTTTCTCATACTCTTTTTAAAAAATGCTACTTATATGTCTATTACTTCAGAGATTAATGATTACAAAGTACTAAGAAGTCAGAATCTATGATACTTTCGTAACTTAAATTTATTTTTTAAGTATTTTTTAAAGATTTA
Source organism: Vulpes lagopus (assembly GCF_018345385.1). Lineage (NCBI taxonomy): Eukaryota > Metazoa > Chordata > Mammalia > Carnivora > Canidae > Vulpes > Vulpes lagopus. The sequence continues at coordinate 150,463,851 of NC_054827.1, read as the reverse complement.
TTTATTTGAGAGAGAGAGGGCTTGCAAGAGCAAGGAGGATCAGAGGAAGAGGGAATAATCTCAAACAGACTGTGCTAAGCATGGAGGACCCTGACTCAGGGCTCAATCTCATGACCCCGTGATGGTGACCTGAGCCAAAACCAAGAGTCAGATGCTTAACCGACTGAGCCACCCAGGCATCCCTTAAATTGTTTTTAATTTAAGACACACAATATTACATTGTTTCAGGTGAACAACAGTCATTTAGCATCTCTATATGTTATGCTTTCCTCCCCACTAGTGTGGCTACCGTTTGTCACCACTGCAACACTTTTGTAATATCATCCACCATGTTCCCTATGTGGAGCCTTTATTCCCATATCTTCATTCCATAACTGGAAGTCTATACTCCCACTGTCCTTTACCTATTTTGCTCATATCCCCCTTTCTCTGGCAACCATTAGTTTGTTCTATTTATAGCTCTGATACTGCTTTTGGCTTGTTTGTTTATTCATTTTTTTGTCTTTAGATTTCAGATGAGTGAAATCATATGTTATTTGTCTTTCTCATCTGACTTATTTCACTTAGTATAATACACTCTGGGTCCACCCGTGTTGTTGCAAATGGCAAGATCTCATCCTTTGTAATAACTGTGTAATATCCGTGTGTGTGTATCACATCTTCTTTGTTCATTTATGTTTCTCATTACTCTTAAAGAACCAAATATTTAATGAGAAAGGATAGCAGCTTCCCTATTGTATCCACTCTACCTCATGACCTCAATCCACTCATCCACTGTCTTTTTTCTCTTTTTTCCTTATCTTTTGCCTCCCTTCTCTCACTTTCCAGATCTTTCATTTTATAATTGCTATTAATTCTCCTTTATGTTCTGCTTCCCTTGAATTAACTCCATTTATCTATCATCTATTCATTATATTTCTACCAATTTTTCTATTTTTAGTTGTTTTTTTACTCCAACTTATTTCTTGAAATCTTATATTCATTCTTTACCACAAAAGTGACATTGATGCCTTAAACATTTGCTGATCTCTGGCTTATGGAAAACAGAAGAAGGAAGATATGCTAACACATGATTTCCAGGAACTGACCAGCAGCACAGACTACTTCCTTTATTAACAGAGGACAAGGCACTGATCATTTTATAGCCTTCACTTAATTAATTTTTTCATATGATCAAAAATGTAGTTTATTCAGGATGAGATTACTATAACAAAAAAAAATAATCAGAATCTGTTTTGCCATTCAGCTGTGGTGCGGAATTTTAAAATTGCTCAATTTACCTTCTAGAATGTGCCATTGAGTGGGAAGCCTAGTAATTGCTTGATATCTTCAAGTTAATACAACCTCATTTTTTCACAGTGAAGAAGAAAAATTAATAAAACTATTGACATGGAAAATTTTGGGAATTCTGTTTGGGGAGTGTAGAGTCATGAACATAGTAACCAAATAACCACTAGACCACCCACAGCTATCAAAAAATAGATTCAGAAAGAAAAGGGAAACTATATTTTACAAATAATGCTAAGCTTTTAAAAAGCTCAGGGAACGAGTTTTGTGCTATGTTCTATTCTCTACGTTGACATTACCTACAATGTGTTCAGAACAGAATAGCTTCTTGATTAGTACATAGTAGTTATAATATGTACTAATTGGGTAACCAGTACTGATTGGGTAAGGGGTTGTGGTTTCTTTACTGGCTTTAGAGACAGAATTTGGCTACATTTCTTAAGACCGAAGTGATGTAAGAAATGAAAGGAACAGCATGAAAGTTTTAAAAAATATGTCTGTAAATTTTTTGATACTCCTCTTATTAAGATAGGGATCCGTATATGTCCCCCTCCTAGAAACAGCATGGACTTTTGTGATTGTTTCAATCAATAAAATTCAGTAGAAAATGATACTATGTGACATAAAGCTTTATCATAAAATATGACGTAGGTTCAGCCTTGATTCTGGGAATACTCATACTTAAAGATGTCATATGTCATGTAAACACTTTTAACAGCTTGTGGGCTATCAAGCTGTGAACAAGCTGAAAGAATCCCAAAGTTTTACATAGAGAGACTAACATAAGAAGGCCTAGAGACCACACAAACGCATCTCCCCCACACACACATCCAGTCACTGGATGTTCCAACTCCAGCTCCATTCTGGTTGTAACTGAATAAGAAAGTCCAAACTGGAAAATATATTTGCAAATGACATGTCATATAAAGGGCTAGTATCCAAGATCTATAAAGAACTTATCAAACTCAGCACCCAAGAAACAAAAAATCTAGTCATGAAATGGGCAGAAGACATGAACATACATTTCACCAAAGAAGACATAGACATGGCCAACACACACATGAGAAAATGCTCCGCATCACTGGCCATCAGGGAAATACAAATCAAAACCACAATGAGATCCCACCTCACACCAGGGAGAATGGTGAAAGTTAACAAGGCAGGAAACCACAAATGTTGGAGAGGATGCGGAGAAATGGGAACCCTCCTGCACTGTTGGTGGGAATGTGACCTGGTGCAGCCACTCTGGAAAACTGTGTGGAGGTTCCTCAAAGAGTTAAAAATAGACCTGCCCTACGACCCAGCAATTGCACTGTTGGGGATTTACCCCCAAGATACAGATGCAGTGAAACGCCGGGACACCTGCACCCCGATGTTTCTAGCAGCAATGTCCACAATAGCCAAACTGTGGAAGGAGCCTCGGTGTCCATCGAAAGATGATGGATAAGAAGATGTGGTTTATGTATACAATGGAATATTCCTCAGCAATTAGAAACGACAAATACCCACCATTTGCTTCAATGTGGATGGAACTGGAGGGTTTATGCTGAGGGAAGTAAGTCATTAGGAGAAGGACAAACATTATATGGTCTCAATCATATGGGAAATATAAGAAATAGTGAAAACGGGATCCCTGGGTGGCGCAGCGGTTTGGCGCCTGCCTTTGGCCCAGGGCGCGATCCTGGAGACCCGGGATCGAATCCCACATCAGGCTCCCGGTGCATGGAGCCTGCTTCTCCCTCCGCCTGTGTCTCTGCCTCTCTCTCTCTCTGTGACTATCATAAATAAATAAAAAATTTAAAAAAAAAAGAAATAGTGAAAAGGATTATAGGGGAAAGGAGGGGAACTGAGTGGGGAAAAATTAGAGACAGAGACAAACCATGAGAGACTCCTAACTCTGTGAAAAAAACACAAAGGGTTGTGGAAAAGGAAGTGGCCCTGGGGATGAGCACTGGGGGTTAGAGTATATGCTGGCAAATTGAATTTAGATATGATATTCAAAAAAAAAAAGAAAGTCCAAATTGGAACACTCCATTTTCCCAATCCACAAAATCCAAGATTGCACAAAATATAACGATGGCTGCTATTTCAAGTCACCAGCGAATTGTTACACAATGATAGCTAGAACATGTGCCTTTTTTGTTCATTTTTCTTCTTTTTTATCATTGGATCTCACAATTAACAATGTGTGATTACATATAGTGTCTCAAATGAGTGTAGAGTTAAGGAGTCACTTAATTATACAACTTACCTGTCTTAGTGAGTTCTCCAGGGAAACAGAACCAATGGCAGATGTCGAAACAGACTTATTTTAAGCAACTGGCTCACATGACTGCGGAGGCTTGGTGAGTCTAAAATCTGATGGTGGGGGCCGGCTGGAGGCCCAGGAAAGAGTTGTATTTTGAGTCCCAAGTTACTGGTGAACCAGGAAGAATTAATGCTGCAGAAAAAGTCCGAAGTCAGTCTGCTGGCAGAATTTTGTCTTTCCCAGGAAAGGTAGGAGTTTTAGTTCCAGTCAGGCCTTTAACTGTTTGGTTGAGGACCACCCGCCGTGTGGAGGGCAAGCTGCTTTATTCAAGATCCACGTATTAAAATGTAAACCTCACCCAAGACGTCCTCACAGAAACATACAGAATAACGTCTGACCAAAAAAATCTGGGCCCTATGTCCCAGCCAAGGTGACACACAAAATTAACCAAAGAACACCTGAGTAAAAAGCAAGGTGGTCTCTTCTGGTACAGTGTCAAATTTTGTCATTAATAGGTTGGAAGATTAGAGAGACATTTTTATTTATTTATTTATTATTTTTTTGTATATATATATATATATTGTATTGGAGTTCGATTTGCCAACATACAGCATAACACCCAGTGTTCATCCCGCCAAGTGCCTCTCTCAGTGCCCGTCACCCAGTCCCCCCGTACCCCCGCCACCTCCCCTTCCACCACCCCTTGTTCATTTCCCAGAGTTAGGGGTCTTAGAGAGACATTTTTAAACGTGTGCCCCATTATCATCAAACTCAATATGCCATTGGTTTAACAATACAATTATGAGGATATTATAAAAAATATAAGTGAAAGTTACTGATGTATCTAACACAGTGCCTGGCATGGAGTGAGCATCTATAAATTATAAACCCTGTATTCTTCTCTTTAATATTTGCTGTAAATAAGCATCAAAACATATGGGAATAGGGATCCCTGTGTGGCGCAGCAGTTTGGTGCCTGCCTTTGGCCCAGGGCGTGACCCCAGGGTCCCGGGATGGAGTCCCACGTCGGGCTCCCAGTGCATGGAGCCTGCCTCTCCCTCTGCCTGTGTCTCTGCCTCTCTCTCTCTCTGTGACTATCATAAATAAATAAAAAAAAATTAAAAAAAAAAACATATGGGAATAGAACAGGCACTTTAGGGGTCATCTGGTCCACATTTATATTAAAGATATCCCACTATTCTTTTTGTGAAGAGACCGGGAGTTGGACTAGGAAAGGCGCATCTGTACTAATACAGCCAAGTCTTCCACATTCTGGCAGGTCTTGCCAACTGATCCATTTATCTGAACCCTTAATAGGTACAGAATCTCTCCCAACACAATATTCACTGAACTACTATCGACATATATGATTTGGTAGTTACATTCTGACCAAAGGGCCAGAAATTCCAGTCATTAAATATGCATTTAGGACAGTCTACTCTGTGGTATTCCCATAGCACTTTCAATGTTTTCCACCTCACTCTTTTTTTTTTTTTTTTTTTAGATTTTATTTATTTATTCCTGAGAGACAGAGAGACAGGCAGAGACACAGGCAGAGGGAGAAGCAGGCCCCATGCAGGGAGCCCAATGTGGGATTCGATCCCGGGGACCCGGGGTCACACCCCGAGCCAAAGGCAGCTGCTCAACCACTGAGCCATCCAGGGGCCCCACCTTACTCTTTTTTAATATACATTTTGGTACATTAAATTTTTTTAACTGATTAATTTTTGAAGTCTGAGTTTAGTGGGCACACAATGTTCCGTTAGTCTTAGTGTACAACACAGCGATTCTGCAAGTTTGTCTGGTGTGCTGTGCTCACCACAGTGTATTCTACGATCCCTCATTGTCCCTCTACCCTATTCTTCAGGTTTACTGATTTCCTACTGTGCTTTCCGTGAGCATGTATAACCACGCTCAACTGAAAACGGCCTGGTAGACACTTATATTTGTTAGGTGCCACATTGTTTTGGGTAAATTCACAAAAGTAAGGGTAAGATTATGAGATGGATATGGGGGGAAGGGAGCACCTTACTTTGGTGCAATTACTGAGGTTTCCATCATATGGGGCCGTTCTCAAGAGCTGAGGTGAGTGACACCAGTGGGGTACGATGATGTGAGAAATCCAGGCAAAAGGGTAAAACAGAGATATGCTCTCCTAGGCATATACTGGTCAGTTCTGCTTCTGTATACCTCGAGAAAACACTAAGCAACAGGTAAGTCAAAACTAGATCAGTAGTCTTAGAAGTTGGCAGACTATAATCGTAGTTAAAATAGATGAAGAATCAGAAAAGATTCATGGTGTGATCTCAATCTTAAACTTACTGAGGCTTGTTTTATGGCCTAATATATGATCTGTTTTGGAAAATGTAGCATGTGCACTTGAAAAGAATATGTACTCTGTTGTTTTTGGATGGAATGTTCTGAATATATGTGTCATTTCCAATGGATCTCACATGTGATTTAAAGACATTGTCTACTTATTGATTTTCTATCTGGATGATCTATCCAGTGATGTAAGTGGAGTGTCATAGTCCCCTGTTATTATTGTATTACCATCAACTTCTCTCTTTATGCTTGTTAATATTTGCTTTATGTATTTAGGTGCTCTAGTGTTGGGTGAATAGGATTTTACAAATGTTGTATCCTCTTGTTGGATTGATCCCTGTATCATTATATCATGCCCTCTTCTGTCTCTTGTTACATTATTTGTTTTAAAACCTATTTTGTCTAATATAAGAATTGCTACCCATTCTAATGGTAAAAAACTGACAGCTTTCCTCTGAAGGTCAGAAATAATACAAGGGTGTCTACTCCCACTACTTTTACTCAACATAGTACTAGAACTCTTAGCCCCAGCAAGAGAAAGAAATAAGAGGCATCCATATCAGTAAAGAAAAAGTGAAACTCTCACTCTTTGCAGATGACATAATACTGTACATAGAAAATTATTATTTTTTTTCGGCCATGGAGCCCAATGTAGGGCTTGAACTCATGACCCTGAGACCAAGACTTGAGCTGAGATCAGAGTTGGGCACATAACCGACTGACCCACCCAGGCGCCCCTATACATAGAAAATTCTAAAAACTACCAATAATACTAGAAGTAATGAATTCATACAGTTCACAGTAATAGATCAATACTGTTTTTATACAGTAACAATGAGGTGGCAGAAAGAGAAATTTAAAAAATCCCATTTAAAATTGTACCCGAAAGAATAAAATATCTAGGAATAAACTTAACCTAGGAGGTGAAATACTTGTATTCTGAAAACTATAAAACACAAGATAAAATAATCTAAAGATGACAAACAAATGGAAAATCTTCCATGCTCATGAATTAGAAGAATTAATATTGTCAAAATGTCCATAATACCCAAGGCAACTTACAGATTCAATGCAATCCTTGTCAATATACCGACAATATTTTTCACAGAAGTAGAACAAGGAATTTTAAAATTTGTATGGAACCATAAAAGATCCTCAAATAGCCAACACAATCCTGAGAAAGAAGAACAAGCTGGAGGTATCACAATTCCAGATTTTAAGTTATACTACAAAGTGGTAGTAATCAAAACAGTATGTTATTGGCATAAAAATAGACATATAGATCAAAAGAACAGACTAGAGACCCCAGAAATAAACTCCCATTTATATGATCAATTAACCTATGACAAAAGAGATAAGAATATACAATGGAGAAAGACAGTATTTTCAATAAATGGTGCTAAAAAAATCCTGGATAGCTACATGTAAAAGATTGGAACTAGACTACTTTCTAAGATCATACCCCAAAATAAACTCAAAATGGGTTAAAGAGCTTAACATGAGATATGAAATCGTAAAAATCCTAGAAGGGAACACAGGCAGTAATTTCCCGGACATCAGCTATAGTAACATCCTTCTAGGTATGTCTCCTAAAGCAAGGAGCAAAGATAGACTATTGGGACTACATCAAAATAAAAAGCCTTTTGCACAGCAGATAAACTATCAACAAAACAAAAAGACAACTTGCTGAATTGGAGAAGACATTTGCCAATGACATGTGTGGTAAGGGGTTGATATTTAAAATATATGAGGAACTTCTAACAACAACAGCAAAAATCTGATTTAAAAATGGGCAGAGGACCTGAATAGACATTTTTCTAAAGAAGACACCCAGATGGCCAACACATGTAAAGGTCTCAGCATCACTGATCATCATCACTGATCATCATGCAAATCAAATCCACAATGAGATACCACCTCACACCTGTTCGAGTGGCTGAACTCAAGACAAGAAATAACAAATGTTGGAGAGAATGTGATGGAAAGGAACCCCTGTGCATTGTTGGTGGGAAGGTAAATTGTTGCAGCCACTGTGGAAGACAGTGTAGAGGCTCCGCAAAAAATTAGAAATAGAACTAATTCCACTATTGGATGTTTTGCCTCGGAAAATGAAAACACTAACTTGAAAAGATATAAATTCACACCTATGTGTATTACAGTGTTATTTACAATAGCCAAATTATGGAAGCAGTCCAGATGTCCACTGATAGGTGAATGGGTAAAGAAGATGTGGTACACACACACACACACACACACACACACACACCGAGTATCACATAGCCATAATAAAGCATGAGGTTGTGACATTTGAGACAAAATGAACAAACCTAGAGGCTGTCTAAATGAAATAAGTCAGGCTGAGAGAGACAAATACCATATGAGTCCACTGTTAAATGGAATAAAAAAAAATGAATAAACAAAAAACAGAATCAGAACTGTAAATACAGAGAACCAACTGATTATTGCCACAAGGTAGAGGAGAGGGGTTGGGCAAAATGGGTGAATGAGAAAGGGAGATTCAGGTCTCCTGTTATGGAGTGAGTGAGTCACAGGAATAAAAAGCAGAGCGTAAGGAATACAGTCAATGATATCATAATAGTGATGTCCTGGGATGGGCGGTAGCTATACTTACGGGGAACATAGCATAATGTAGAAACTCGTTGAATCATTAAATTGTATGCCTGAAACTAATGTAACTAATGTAATATGTGTCAACTCTACTAAAAAAAAATATTCAAAATAGATAGAGTATTGGGGAAATACAAAAGCAATTTCTTTATTCACTAGAATGGACCTTCAGGGTCAGATTCTTTTCTTTTCAGGGCTGACTATATGGAGATGGGATTTCGCTCACAGAGGGACCTAGAAGACAAGGAGGACTTCGAGAGTTTCTAGGACTGGAGGAAAGCTCGGACGCGATGTTATAACTGGACCCGGGCTTACAGATTGATACAAGACAATAGGTCGGTAGTGCTAAGCCCTCAAATGTCCATTTGGTTTCATTAAATACTTTTTGTTCAGAACAGTTGTTTGTCCTTGAGGCTGCAATATGGCTGAGACTGCTGAGGAAAAACAATTTGATTCTGCTGTGAAAAGAGCAAGAATGCTGAAGCCATGAAGCATGCATACTCTGACATTTCCTAACCCTCTTGTGTTGCTTAAGGAAGACAAAATGACAGCTCCTCCCATCCCAGTGGGTCTTCCAAAGGGATAGGCAGTGTTTAATATTTTGTCACTTTTTATTTTTGATATGATTTTAAACTTGTATGGGAAATTCCCACATACTCTAAATCCAGATTTACTAATTATATTTGCATTTTCCCCATTGGCTTATTATTTTCTTTCTCCCTCTCTCTGACCATATATACATATACATATACAAACACACATATATGTGTATGTGTATGTATATATGTGTATGTGTGTTTGTATATGTTTTTCTGTGTATTTTTCTGAATTTTTGAGACTAAGTTAGACAAATCATAATAACCTTTTATCACTATTGTGAGTTGAATTGTGTCCTCCCCAAAGAATACATTGAAGTCTTAAACCTGGTATTTCAGAATGTGACCATATACGGAAATGGTCTACATGGAGGCAATCAAGTTAAAATAAAGTCATTAATGTGGGCCCTAATCTGATGTCTGTTATCCTTATGAAAGGAGAAAAATGGCACATGTGTCCACAGAGAGAGAGACCTCTGTGCGAAGATTGGAGGAATATACTGTCACAAATCAAAGAACTACCAGGATCTAGGAAAGAGGCCTGGATCAGATAACTTCCCTAGAGCCTTCAGAGGGAACATGGCTCTGCTGATATCTTAATCTTGGACTTTAAGTCTCCAGAACTTCAAAGAATAAATTTCTGTTGCTGAAGCCACTAATTTTGTGGTACTATGTTATAGCAGCCCTAGAAAACTAATATATTCTCTAAGTATTTGAGAACATTTTCTAAAATCAAGAACATTTTCTTATGGAACTATGTATTTTCTCTTCTTTATCTTTTCTTTCCTCTCTCCTATTCCCTCTTTTCCTCTTCTCCCCGAGCTGCAGGTCTATAATCCATATGTCAGACTGATACTGTCCTACCCAGATCCTGTTCTGTTTTATCTAATACATTTTTTATATCTCTTTTCTTCAGATTGGGCAAATTTTATTCATAAATCTTCAAATTAGTTGACCATTTCTACTGTTTTCTCCAATCAGCTGTTATGCATACTTAATAATAACTTTTTTCCCCTAATTTCAGTTATTTCATTTTCAGTTCTAGGATTTATATATGGCCATCAAATTACACTTTCCATCTATTTGCCTAAAGTCCCCACCTGTTTTTTTTTTTTTTTAAGATCTATTTATTTATTTATGATAGAGAGAGAGAGAGAGAGAGAGAGAGAGAGAGAGAGAGAGAGGCAGAGACACAGGAGGAGGGAGAAGCAGGCTCCATTCCAGGAGCCCAACACGGGACTTGATCCCAGGACTCCAGGATCACGCCCTGGGCCAAAGGCAGGCGCTAAACTGCTGAGCCACCCAGGGATCTCCAAGTCCCCACCTGTTAACTAATTATAACCATGTTCTCCTTCAAAACTGTGAATATATCATAATGTTTGTTTTAAAGTCCTAATTTCATAATTCTAACATCTGGATCATCTTGAAATTATTTATATTGACTGTATGTCCTGTTGGTTTCTCTTTTCCTGTTTTGTTTTGCTTTTGCTTTTTCAAATCTAGTAATTTGTGATTGTATGCTGGAAATCAAAGATTGTGTGTTGCAGTGATTTGAACTATTGTCAACTCCTAGAGATATTTTATCTTACAGGCAGTAAATTTGGTTAGACTGAAACTTTTTCTTGTGATAAGCAGCAGCAAAGTTCTCTTCTCATTTACCTCAGCTTTTTATTTGCCCTCTCCCTCCCACCCCTACCCCCCATCTGTCTTCTTGGCTTTTCTTCCACTTGTAGTAGTCAGGGATTGGCCAACAGATTGTGTGGAATTTATATACAGATTTGGGGTTCATCCTTTGTGTAGTCCTCCTATCCAAGGTTTTTTTTTTTTTTTCTCACTTTGTAGCTGTTTGGGCTGCTCTAAACTCTAAACTCTTGATGAAATAAATACTGAAGTATTTATCTCTTAGATTTATACTGAATTTATAACCAATTGAACTCCCATTTCCTAAATACTATATTTACACATTGTACCATTTAAAAATATTTAATGCTTTGCATTTGCCCATTAAATCATTGATAGATTAAACATTTTTCTAGGCTGTCTAGTTTCTAAGATACTGTGATGTTGAGGCAGAAACATTCAAATAAGATCTAGTGTGTAGAGCTAAATAGATATAGTCAAGAAGATAAAATAACTATATTCAGGGATCAATAATGTGAGTTGATAAAAGATATATAGCAAGTATTATGGAAACATAGTGAAAACATTAAAACAGAATAAATAGAGAAGTAGTTAAAGCTTCAAAGAAGAGGTAAAATTTGAACAGAATAGAGTGAAATGATATGTGAGTTATCATGAAAGTGAATACATTAAGGGTGCTGGGCATTCCAAATATGGAAAATAGCTTGCCAAAGGAAGAGAGAAATGGGAGAAAATGAGATTTGTCAGTCATCAGGTACAGATGGGAAATGAGAAAGAGAGAAAGAAAGAAATGCTAGGAACATGCTTTAGAAATTGAAGGACCTTCTACAATCTGTAAAGTCATATTTTTTTCTTGTTCGAAATTAAAAAAAAAAATGACTAGCCTAACCTGAAGAATAACAATCATACTTGTATTTTGGAAAGATAACTTGTAACCGTTACAGTAAGACAAGGAGACTGATGTTGGAAAGGCCAGTTAAGTGAAAAATGCTGAGGCCCTGAACCAAAGCTGTCATGAGGGTGGTGAAATGGAAGGTGACAGATTGAAGAAACATTCCGAAAACCAAATAATTCAAGTGGGAAATGAAAAGGATGATTCCAGGATGGCTCTGAGGTCACAGCCTTGAGTGACTGAAGTTGTTAGCCAGAATAAATCTACTTACAGAGTAAACTAAAGAAGACTTCAACACATAAGGCAGAGATTTGGAACCTCGTAAAACAAAGTTGAGTTTGAAAAGTGTTCAGCAGGAGTTCTAGGGGATTTATTACGTCATCACATTAGTGCCAGTGCATCCTTTCTGTCCTTCTGGCCCTTTTCCAAATATCAGGGTTTTTTAAATTTATTTTTTTAATTTATTTGAGGGAGAAAGAGAGAAAGAGAGAGACAGAGAAAGAAAGAGAGAATGGGTAGGGGGAGAGGCAAAGAGGGAGGGAGAGACAGGCTCTTCCAGAGCAGGGAGCCCCAAGCAGGGCTCCATCCTAGGACCCTAAGATCATGACCTGAGCCAAAGGCAGATATTTAACTGACTGAGTCACCCAGGTGCCCCATAAATATAAGGTTTTTTTTTTTTTCAACTGAATTCTAAGCTAGACTCCTGACTGTGTTATCACTGATAATGATAAATGTAAGTAATGAAATGGGACTAAAATGATCCTTTCTTGGCTCATTCTTTGTATGGGGCACATATTCTATGTGATATTCATACATTTCTTTTAATCTGTCTCACCTATTCTATAGTGATTTTGCAGATGGGAAAATGGGAGTTCAGAATCAGTAATTAGTGGAACCTAATTGTGAAATGTGCCATTTTTTGAGGTCAGTGATCCCAGTAAATATATCTAAACAATTCCCATAACCAGTTGGATGCTGTTAATATCTAATGGTAGACAATTAGGAAAAGTTGCAGTCGACATTTTTAAAAATGGTAATTCGAGCCATCTAGATAAATCCTTTTGCTTAAATACACATTATCTCCTCCCAGATACATTTGATTCTGTCTCCATTTCTTTCTCTCAGCTTTTGCGTGCTATCCGGTTATTGAGCTACCGGGATGCTATCCACCTCTGTTAAGGAGGCCACAGGGTGAATTGTGCATCCGTGTTGTAAGCCATTTAGAGCTTTCTGGGTAGAGTAAATGTTACCACTTGAGGGCATCCTGTCATTATGTTCTGTAATAGTCCTGAACTTCTAAATCCACCTCAAAACCATAGCTCTCTGACAGAGGGCTAAGGAAAAAAAAAAAAAAAAAGTCTTTGCGGGAAAAGCTGAGGCAGCAGTGAAAATGGTAATTTACCATGCTAAATTGGTGTTTCCTGGAGTACTAGGTCAGTGAAGACTGTATTTCAGGAAATGCTAAGTCAACAGAAGAGGGTAAGTGATCCAGATAGAAGTTGATGGAATCTTCCTGGCAGGGACCAAAGTAGGCATTTCAACACTGAGTGCTCGGCTGGTTAAAATGATTTTGGGGGAGGAATCTGCATTTGAAGTTTGCTTTGCGCAGAGAAGGCAAGAAAACACCATCGTGAGTAGCGTTCCTTCGGGTAATAGTGGTAGCAGCTCTACTCTAGGCCTATTCGTTACGAGGGAGAAGTTGAAAATGAACGACGTATCTGATTGAAAAATTTGAATTGATAGTACAGCACTAAACACTAGCATTTTCCATTGGATTTTCGATGAAGATGGGGAAACAAATACATTAAAATATGTGAAAATATGTCTAAAAGTTTATGATTTTTGTTAGAATGCAGTAATCTTCTCCCAATGTGGAATAAGTCAATAGAAAACATCCATGCTAATTACGACCACTTAATTTTCCATCGGTGATCACCCAGGCTTACAGGAAAGGACAGCAACAAAAACACACTAAGTAATAGATTCTGAGGAAAGACAAGCATTGTGCCCTGAAGGGAAAGTCGGTCAAAACCAGGGTATAGCACAAAAAGCTTTATTATAAGATATCAAACTCTTATAAACCAGTAGATTTTACTGATCAGTACAATCAATTTTTGGAATGTCAACTATTTAAAGAAAACAGGGTAGGTTGGTAGTTTTATCCAACCCCTCAATCTTTTTAGCACTCTATCTTATAATTGGAATAAGTAGCAGTGCTTTGTCATACACCAAATCGCCTTTACCTTTGTGTGTGTTTGGGTATAAGATGTCATATATTTGAAAAGAAGCTTAGACGTCAAGCTTGTTTCTCTTAAAGGACATTGAACTTTTTAAAATTAAATTGATTTAGTATGCTGTGTATGTAACGTAAGGGAGAGGAAATTTATTTACGCTAAGGAAGTCTGAATCAGAACTAATCTTAAAGCAATTATTCTTATTATAGTAACATAATATAATACAAAAATATATATTATATATATAAAGTGTATGTATATAGCATATATATGTATATAATAAATATAGTGTGCATATATACATATATGTGTGTGTATATACATATTATATATATATTATATATATATAAAAAATATGTGAACAAGTTTAATTATACGTACAGAGCAGCTGGTCAATCTTAGGAAATCTGGTCCAATACCACTCCTGACAGTTTTTAAATGAAGGGATCATGGGTGTAGATTTTTTTCTGTCCTCATGGTTTAATCCTTCACACCAGTAGCTGCTGGTAGGCTATTAGCAGCCCCCGCAGGTCAGCAGAGGAATGAGCCACGACAAGTAGTTATGGGCTCAGGGCTAGTATCCTCTAACACACTGTCATGACTGCCGTCGTATGACAAGATAGCATCTTAAAAAGATCTGGAGGTAGACTCTTCTTATTAAAGGCAAGCTATCAATTCTCCCAACTAGAAGCATTTGCCAGGGATTTCCTCAGAAGCGTGGTCTTGGATTTCTATTCAAAGGGGAATTAAAAGTCCCACATATACACACTCACGCACTGAGAAAAAGAAGGAACAAAAAAAAAAAAGGAAAAGAAAAAAGCACCCCTGGGTCCAGAAACAGACTAGGACAGGCGGGATAAAATAAAATCTTCTAGTTTGGATTTCCCTGATAGCTCCAGGATGACACAAAGCTCCAGTGGTAGTAGACTAGAAAAAAATGGCCATTAGGGAGTTGAAAGCCATTTATTGTAGGCAAACTGCCAAAGGGGAGGGAAAGCAAAGAAATCGAGTGAGGTCTTGTTTGTAGTGAATTTCAAAGCATGTGTATGTGATGTATAGTAAACAACTGCCCCAAATTGATTTCCTTGAGGGAACAAAAAAGTTGCTACTCTAAAATAGACTTTAAAAGTGATATCAGAAAAAAAAATGTACTAAGAGATCATTACTATGAAATTTCCAATCACCTTACAAATGGAGGGTGAAAAGCAGCCGATGGCAGGGCTAACTTCTTTTTCATCTAATCAACAAGCTGCTCCTGTTCCGTGAAATGGAATGGAATGAATGCCATGGCCTTTTAAAGTAGCACAGGGGATCTATTTATTGTGAGAAGAGATTTGCTGAATAACTATAAAACGCAGAGATAATTTTGGAAGCCAGCGAACAGCTTTGCCACAGAGGCCCTCAGAAGCCACCTGTCCGTGATATCTATTCTTCCTCCGACAGGCACCTCATTTATTGGAAATCACTTTTCTCGTCATCCTCAGCCAACATATCTGCCCAGGAGTTTGAAAAAGCGACATTGACAATGACAAGCACTAACTCCTGGCACGATAAAGACTGGGGACACGGAAAATTGTCATTCAGTGCCCATTAATTTCATTGGAAAACAGAAGAGCAAATGTGTTCCAGACTTTTTTCATTAGCACATGTCTGCTGTGGTTCTCCGTGGGAGTGACATGACAGGAAGCTGCGGAGGGACGGGAAAGAGATAGAGCCTTTCGGGGGCCCATGCAGGTATTCCTGACTCTGTTAACTACAGGGATGAAAAGACGAAAAAGATGCCGCTTTAAGTCGACTCGCTAGTGTTATTTCCCACATCAGTGATAAACATTTGGGAATGCAACTTTCTGGAATTTTACTTTTGCCCTAAGTGATAATGCAAATCAAACTTAAAAATATGTAGCACGCATCTTTGTACCAAATATTTAAAGCAGAGATAATGAAATTCTGATTAAATATGCATAGACACTCAAAGACATAAAGTATATAAAGTCATTCTCATATTTAGCAAAGTAACTTATGTAAAGTCGAAGAGCAATAATAAGAAATTAAGCGACTTTTTGGTATCGAGTTGTGTAAGCTCTTTAAATAGCTTGGATATTAACCCTTTATTGAAAGCATCGTTTGAAAATAGCTTCTCCCATTCGGTAGGAGTTTTGTTGTTTTGTTGATGGTTTCCCAATGGGACAAGGTCATTCTGCCCCTGCCCTCCCCACTTCGCCTACCACTCAGTTTTTATTTAACCACTTATGTATATTCTATCATAAAATATATAAATGAACTTTTTTCAGGGTGCTTAAAGGACAGATATATTCTAGAATTAAAGGCGGTACTTTGTAATATAGGAGTGATAGGAAGCGGAGAGTCGAGATCATGACTTGGAATATAACAGTAACACACTAAATAAGGGAAAGCGCATTTCTTAGAACGTGTGACACTCAGTATGAGCCAATTGTCAGCCACTGAATAGTAAAATACTGACCCCGTTTAAAATTATACCGATGCACATTTTTACAGACCTCTGCAGGAGCAGATATTCTTCTGTCGAGATCTGACTTAGATGGCAGACTTTCATTTCCGTGGCGTGGCAGCCTGTCTATACACCCCGAATGACCATCCAAAAATAAAAAACAATAAAATGTTTGAAAATAAAATATTAAAAAATATATATCATTGATTTGAGTAAGCATGATGGAGGGAAAAAAAAAAAAACCTCATTAGAGACCCAAAGTGAAGCAAAAGCAGAAACCTTAGAGAGTGAGTGATTTCCAAAACCAGCTAGGGGTTCTAATAAGAGACTTGGCCATGAAACCACCCCCCCAGTGTGTTGTATGGGGGTCTTTCCAAACTCCAGGGATGGAGCTCCTAACCTTCATAGGCCTATGGTGCCTCACCTGGTGAGAAACAAGACACCGTACACAGAGCCTCCAGAAGCGGTGCCGTTAGGTTTCCGGATGCCTTTTGTACCTAGGAACGAAAAGTTTTGCTTTGAAAGTGTTTTGGAGTTTAGAAGACATTTTGACATACATTTCCTCATTTAACCTCAGAGCAAGTCTGTGATGTCAGAATCTTTTATTACCCTGGTTCAGAGATTAGAAAACCCGTGGTTAGTAAGAACAAAGAATGATGGGAGTTTGGAACTCAACCTGGTTTTCCTGATCCTGGAACCTGTTTGCTGTCCAAAAATGTCTAAACACAGTCTGTTAGTGTGAGTTTCACCTCCCGAAGCACCCCGCCTGCATCTGTGGAATAGTTTGTGCCCTGGGAAACGCAGATATCCTGCTGAAAGCCTTAAAAATTATGATTTTTTTTTTCAGGTTCTCACCTCCTACCACCACCAAGACCAAAAGAAATTGAGTACTGAACAGAGTAGCAGACAGCAAAGATACCCGCATGTCTTTCCAAACCTTTGCAAGAGAGTAAGGCGACACTATTTAAAATAGCTGCTGAGGTTATGAAACACGATGGATCCAGATCACGCCCGCGTGGATGGCTTCGTAAATCAGGACCAGGGGATTTACAAAGTTTCTATTCAAAATCATCTCTCCTTGGGGTTTCATCTCCATTTCTCACTCTTCCTCAACTACGTCGGGTTATTGATGAGTCTGGAAAGGGCTTTCAGTGAACAATCCTAAAACTTGTGATTAACATTTCCATTTAATGAAACAACCTAATGCTTTTAATCAGAAACCTGATGATGTCAAAAAAAAAAAAAAAAAAAGGCAAGGGAACCCAGTGCTCAACTGCAGGACATTTATGACGAATAAAATCTTGCACCAAAAGGCGTAATGGGAGTTAAGTTTTCATCAAAAAGGGAACTTTAATGATGCTGGTGGTGATGGATTACCTGTGTCATGTGGAATGTCATGTATATATCATATATAATCACTTTCTTTTTTGTTAGAGGGAATTATATTAAAATGTGTTTTCCTCTGACATTTGAGACATTTTGGGAAGAGAAGAATGCAAGGGAGTAGATTATTATAAGGACAACCTGTCCCACCATCACACTCAGAGGCTACTAATGAAATAGAGGACTGTCTCCCACAGTCCTCAGGGATTTGACAGGCAGCTCGGTAATCCAGCCGATGACAGTCACATATCCCGGATGCTGGCAGTAGAGTAAGTGAAAATAATTTCCATTCATATTTGGGTGGCTGAATTCTCTTTCTCCCTCTCATTTTTAATTTTATCATCAAAAAGAGTATATTACAAAACATACAGAATTACCAAAAAAAAAAAAAAAAGCGAATTACAACAATTAAAAAAAAAAAAAGAATGAATTTCAGCCTGATTGTTGATCCAGTGCAAAGATGACCAGGGTGCACATAGGCACCTTGCCTCCACCTGCAGGAAGGAAATGACTTTGCTAGCTCCTGCTTCAAGGCCTGCCATCTCCTGGAGGCTTCTTACCAAACGACAACAATAATACTTCTAAATTACATTACTTACCCTGCTTTACAAATTCGTAAAACTCTTCCTAAACATAATTTCATTTAATTATCACAATAATTCTGGGATGCTGGCAGGACAGGCACTTCCCTGTTCATTTTGTTAATGCTTATACCAAAGTTTAGAGCGTGGAACTATTTTTTATTGAGGCCTACAGTGATCATTCCTCTCTTCCAAATTCTTACAGAAGAGCAAGTCTACACTGCATCTTTGGTGGGGTTATTAACATCTTTCTGGTGGGCCATCAGATAATAATAATAATGAACGCATGTCATTCTCGCTGTACGGCAAGCCCTGCTTAATAGCTTTACATGTATCAGTGAGTTAGGTCCTCACCATCACCCTAGGAGGTAGGTAATATTATTAATCCAGATTTTACAGACTAGGGAACTGAAACACAAAGAGCTTAAGTGACTACCTCAAAGCCACACATTTAATAGGTGGCAGAGCCTGGATATAAAACCGTGGCAGTCTGGTTCCAGTACCCGTGCACTAGTACAAAAATGAATGCATGAATAGCCTTAGATTGCACAGTTTTGGTGTAAGTGCCATTGTCCTTACTATTTTCAGTTATAAGTAAAATGTTTATCATTTCATTATAGCTACAAGGATACTTTTAATTATTTAATAGGCTAATTGCTGAATTCTGTTAGAAAACTATCAATCCCTAAATGTTCAGAGAAGATTATCAATGGTCTATGCCTGCCCTCGGCCCCATAATCAATTAACTTGCTTCTATAATAGAATGTAATGCAGATCAGAAAATGGAAGTGAGGATCTTTCAATAATTGGTTTTCTTTGGCTAACTATGATTTTACTCTTCATCTGTTAGAATGGCAGGGTACCTCTAAAGGAGAAGACTAAGGACTGATCAAATCGACAGTGATCCTATATTTTACAAATTGATGAACTCAGAGGTGGTGGTGGTTGCTATTTTGTATGTTTGACAGATTTGTTTTAGTTTTCTATTCACTTTAGCTCACCTCTGCAAGAGCATTTCAACAGTTCAACATGCCTTCACTTTAGTGAGAGTCTTCTAATCTTTTCTTGAAAAGCCACTGTGGTTCCAATGTCCTGATCTCCACTGGGAATGAACTGGTTGATGCATCTCTCTGTTGGAAGACTGGAAGGGTGGGAAGCTTCCCTGCAGCCACAATTAATGTTTCTTTCTTGGGGCCAAAGAGTCACTGGGGTTGTCAACTGCCTTCAATATGTGAGATTAGCTTTCTTGCATGATGGGCCCTGACCCTTGGGATATTTCCCTTCTACTATTAAACCTTCCCATAGCCAATACTTTGGAAATTATTTAGAAAGCTCCTGCACAATTCTAAGTGATTAATAAACATATGTTTATTAAGTGCTTTAGATTCAACTCAGGATATCTTGCAGTCAAGTGGATTCAAAGTACTAGAAGAGACAATGCAAGAAAACACACTTCAGTGCTCTGGCTTTACTCCACTGCAGATATCCAATAACATAGGCATTTTATATGGAGCTAAAGGATATAGGACTTAGTGGTTCAGAGTAGATTCCAGAGGAAGTCTGCTTTGATTCACCCGAGTCTGCTACCCAGCAAGATTGCATTTTCAAACACATAGAATACCTTCTGGTAAATAAGAGCTCCTAGTGTCATTATGGCCCGCAAAGATGCTATCCTTGAGATCAGCTGGGCTCAAAGTATAGTCTACCTAGGAATGGCATGCGGAGACTTTTAAATTGTGAGTTTATGAACTCCACCTCAGCTCAATTCAGTCTGTATCTCCAGCAAATTATAGCCCAAATAATTTGGGCTGTTTGTGCAGGGGGTTAAAATAGATGATGCAGTGGGTTGGAGACAGTACTTTGAGCAAAACTGACCGAGACCTTTTCAATCTCTACAGCACCGGTTTCTCAACGTTATTAAATCTCCACATTTGTAAGGCACTGCACTAAAACTGCATAAAGATTCCATCCTTGAGTATTTGTAAAGTGTCTAGCTTATATATTTCGCTTTGTTTTCCAGCTAGAATTGCCATGGCAGTGTTCACATTCCTCTGGTCAGGATGTTTAATGCCACTCCCAGTTGTCTTCTCACCCAGCCCTTAGGACCACCTGGGCACATTAAAACATGAAAGAGGGAAGTAAATAAGACTTTGTAAACATTAGCAATAATAATAATAATAATAATAATAATAATAATAATAATAAATAAAAGTCCAGCCTACTCTTTGAGGAATCCTAATATAAAAGAGATGGCATGTGGGTGTTTCCTTCAGCCTCCACCAGCATGAACTTTGGAGGTGATACCAAAAAAAACAAAACAAAGCAAAATAACCCCCAAATCAAAACCTAAAACAAAAGCAAAAAACAAAAAAATACCCAAACACCTGAGCAGGGAAGGAATGAAGACTCGGTACTATTACAGGGAACTGGTGAGTTCTTAGAGCAATGGAAGGAGTAATGCCAACAAATAACAAAGACCCTGATGCCACGCTTACGGCAGAATCAAGAGAAATGAGCATATTGAATTTTTAAGCACTGATAGGATCTGTTAATCATTAGGAAAGATGTTGAGACCAGTTAGTTCAAGAGGGTTGGGCAAGTTCTGCTTACAGGCAGTCAGACAGGCTAATTACTTTACACTTCACACTATGGGCTACCATGCTTTACATCCAGCATGGGCTGCATTCCCTGAAGAGGAGGAGCTTATGAAATGAGGGGAGGGATGGAACAATGGTCCTTCCATTATCAAGTTGTTGTAAAGGTTTAATGGGAAAATATGTCGAAAACACACGGGAGAGTCCCTTGCACATGATTGTCTTACATCCTTATTAGGGTAAACATTATATCTAATATTTCATATTAAGAATATTTTGTACTGGCAGTTCTCAAAGTATGGCCTGAAAACCTCTGGGGATCCTGGAGAAATTTTGGAGGTTCAAAAAGGTCAAAATTATTTTAAGACATTTTAATTGTGGTAAAAAAAATACATATAACAGGATGTACAAGCAAAATGTGGTATATACATACAACATTTTATTTATCTATCCATCCATAGATGGATACTGGGATTGCTTCCAACTTTTAACTATTGCAAATAATGCTGTTATGAGCACGGACACACAAATATCTTAGTTTATGCTTTCAAATCTTCTGGGTATATATCCAAAAGTGCAATTGCTGGATCATATGATAATTATATTTTCAATTTTGGGGGGAGCCACTATACTGTTTTCCATAGTGACTGCACCATTTTGTATTTCCATTGTGTATTTCTATGCACAAGCATTATTTCTCCACATCCTCACCAAAACTTCTCAATTATAATAGCTATCTTAATGGGTGAGTGGGTGGGTAGCCCTCATTCTTAAGTGAGAGTTTCACCAGAATTGAAATCGCTAATAACTTTGTAGATACTATTCTTTGAATTCAGGCTTTTAATGCTGCTTCTGAGATTTCAGTGGTGAGTATAACTAATCGTCCTTCCTTTATTTGCAAATGAAACCTACCCTTCCTCTCTGACCACTTTAAGATTGCCTCTTTGTCTTTATTTATCATTCAGTACTTTGATTCAGATGTGTTTAGGTGTTCACTGATGCATTGAAATATACATATCAAGACAACAATGACCTCCAAAATAACAAAAAATACAATATCTGTCCTCACTCTTTTACACATTTTTAGCATTATTCGACAGAAATAAATACTCCCATATATTTGAAAGATTCTCTCAATTTCTGTGATTCCATATTCTTATAGCTCTCCTTTTAGCCACTTGAGAATTCCTGGTTATAAATTTTTATAAATTCCTTATTTTTATCTAACCTCTAAATATTAATTATTCTCAAGATTGGTTCTAGGTTTTACTATCTTCTCCCTCTACATATTCTCCCTGGGTAATCATCTCCAAGTTGATGGCTTTAAATATTAACTATACATTTATGACTCCCAATTATGTATGTCTGGCCCAAACTTGTTCTGAGCTTCATATACATATGACAGATAGCTAGGTACAGTGAACTCTGAAATTTATTAAGAATGATATTAATGACCACTCTCACATCCCAACCTGTTTCTCACTCAGGCCAGTCTTTTCCCTATAAATAATTGACGTCGCTGTCAAACCAGATGCTCAAGTCAAAACCTAGTAGTTAGCCCTATTCCTACATCTAAATCTTGGTGCACTCCACAAGTATTATCTCCACCTTACCGCATATCCAAGTGAAAACCACTCTTAACTCTTACCTGGTCACCTCCAAAGTGGTCTCCAGAACTGGTCTTTCTCTCTTACCTTCCTATCATCTCTTCTATTTTAAATAGGTGAATCTTTTGAAAAATGTGAACCATAGAAGACTCCCCGCCCCCAGCTCAAAAGCTCCCAATGTGCTTAGAACAAGATCCAAACTTCCTAGTAATAGTGCACAAAACTTAGCATGTTTTTTCCATTGCTTGCCTCCCTAATATCATCTGCTACCTCTTTACTCACTAGGCTGCAGTCAACTTGTTTTCCTTAACTATTGTTTGACCAGATCGAGCTCATTTCTGCCTTGTGGTCTTTGTACTTGTCTCTATGACTGGAGCAATCTTTCAGGTTTCCTTTCAACCTCAGGTCTCAACTTAAATTCTGCTGAGACCAAATCTCAATCTTATCTCAGTGGTGTCATCCTCCCTTCCCCAGTAATGATCATGTCAGGGCTTCTTATTTTTCTTTTCTTTCTTTCTCTCTCTCTTTTTTTAAAGATTTTATCCATTTATTTAGGAGAGACAGAGAGAGAGAGAGGCAGAGACACAGGCAGGGGGAGAAGCAGGTTCCCTGTGGGGAGCCTGATGTGGGACTCGATGCCAGGATCCCAGGGTCACAACCTGAACCAAAGGCAGATGCTCAACCACTGAGCCATCCAGGCATCCTAAGGTTCTTATTTTCTATGAGGTACTTAGCAATATTTAATATCATCCTATATTAATTTTTACCTCCTTCAACATAAACATAAATTCTGTGTTGCGGAGACCATGTTTACCCAGTTGTTATGGTGCCTGACATAGAAGACACTCAATAAATACTTGTTAAATTAACTTCAAAGAATTTGGGTCATTCCCGGTGGCCCAGTGGTCTAGCGCTGCCTTCAGCCCAGGGCCTGATCCTGGAGACCCAGGGTCCGTCCTATGTTGGGCTCCCTGCGTGGAGCCTACTTCTGCCTCTGCCTGTGTCTCTGCCTCTGTGTGTGTGTGTGTGTCTCTCGTGAATAAATAAATAAAATCTTTTAAAAAATGGTCAAAAAATAAATGGCATTTAAAATATGTCCCTGATGCTATTATAGCCGAATGGTGGAGATTGATATAAAAGAAATATTCTTCTGTATAATAAACTGTGATAATATTAAAGATGATACAGGGTTTCATATATATATATGTATATATATAAAATTATATATGTATATATACTACATATAATTTTTATTTTCCGTAACTATATTTGACTCTGATTTTGTACTTAATATTCAGAAGACTAACTTTTGCAAAATAAATGACTACATCTAATTAGATAATAGAGTTTATATGTCAGAAACATCTGGCTCCTTTTAGATAGACAAAGAGGGACTGGTAAAGGAGCTTCTGGATCTTTAAGAGCGATTATACTCCAGAAGCCCTTATCTGCCAAAATCAATTTGATCTCTCGTTTTGAGTTTACTTGCTTCCTATAGCTCCAAGCCTTGGCAGGCTTCTATTATACTTCACTGAAGACATCGCTACTAACTTTTGTTTGACTCTACTCTCTTCACCCACATCCTTTCATGACTCCTCCCCAACATTTCAGGATCTTTTGGATATTTATCCAAAGATTAATTTTGACTGACTCCTCTCGCACTGGCTTCAAGCATAGCCTCTAGTTTTACCTTCAGAGAACCAAGCCTTGTTTATGCTAGTGGCGTGGAAATAATTTAAAGAAGACAGTTACCTGGGCTGGAGTAGTTAGGGCTGACTCATACAGTGGCTCCTCTTCCTCATGAACAGAGAATCACGAATCCACCCTCATCTCTGTAAACTCAGGCTCCCCGTTTTAGATGCATAAGAATCAAAGGCACTTAAACAAAAGCAGAATCACACCATCTACTGTTTTAAACTGCATTTACATTCTTCGCGTGTGAATGCCTACCACAATAAGATTCAACCGATGATTATTGAGGTGTTACTTTCTTCCAAGCACCAGTCTAACATTGGGAAAGCTGCAGTGAACATGGAAAAAAAAAAAAACCAAAAAAGAAAAAGATCTCTGTCTTCATTCTAGTGGGAAGGAGAAGATAATAAACACATAAATAACTGAGATAAATTAATGTTTAATGAGTCCATATGTGAGCCAAACACTCTTATGGGTACTTGTATTGCAGAGGTTAAAAAACACATTCAATGAGAAAATAAAATAAAAGTAGAATATTAGGATAGAGAATAATAATAAAAGATGGAAGTGTCAACATAATACATTTAGATCCATGGTCAGGGAAGAATAGCAAGTTGATATTGAATGTTCACGAAGGGACAGCCATGAAAAGATCTAGGGAGAGACAAGACAGAGGAAACGGTCCAAATGCACTGAGGAATGAGCTTGGCTTGACCAAAAGACAGCAAAACCCAGTATGTCTGAAATGTAATGAAAGGGAAAGTAGTGGGAGATAATATAAGCAGGTGAGCTCAAGCTCTTACAGATACTGGTCAGAAGTGCTCTTATTCCTTTTTTACTGGAGGCTGATTGGGTGAAAGAATAAATGGAGGAATAAATTGTCTGAACTTTCGCCCACTGTGTCTGGAGTCACAAATGGAGCCTGCATGCCAGTCCTATCCTTGCAGAATCACGCTCTTCAGGATGACATGAGCTGACTTGTTCGTTGATGGAAAATATTACTTTCAAGTAAAGATGCTGGGATGCAGCGACTTTTTTAAAGTATCAAAAAATAAAACCATAATGGATTAAACAATATATAGCCCAATGATTTCTAACCTCAGGGCTTCCTCCCCTTAAAAATCCCTCCTTTGAAGCAACGTCTTATTTCCTTCACACTCTAGCAGCTGTACCTGCCCAAATCCACTGGGCACACAGGTGATCTCTCAGGAACTTAGACAAGGTAATTATAGGGAGCCTTCCCTTCTCGTTCCCCCACTCTAGGGTGCCCAACAGCCACTCCGTCAATCTGGGTAGTTTCTGGGAATTATCCCTGTTCCCTGCAATTCCCGCAAGGCAGCAGCCTACATATTCCCTTTTCTTAGCACACAGAAGGTTCCCCTTCATTTGCTGTCTTGATTTAAGGATAGCACAGTCTAACTCCCAAATTTAATTTCAGACACATGTGTCTTGGATCAAATATCCTGCTGGCCCCTGTCCAACCACCACCCCCCCCCCCACTTTTTTTTTCACTTTGGATTTCCTGACTTAATTATCTCAAACTCAGATAAAGCCAGACCCAAATTGTATGAAAAATCATATCATTAGCCATTATGGAATGGGCTTCAGATTTTAAACAATTGCAGAACATGAGCTGTGGTGAAATAATGAGGAACAATATTCGCTCCTAAATCAGTTTTCCTATTCAGTATTTTACTAGGTGTGAATATGTTTTAAGTGTATTTTCCTCCACTTGCCATCTTTGTCAGTTCCCCAGTAAATAGGTCCGTGTAGCAAGACCTGGACTGGAATTGTTGGAGAGTGACTCAGTAACCGCCTTCATTATCCCAAGTGTGATTATATAGAGGATGGTGACCAGCTGTTCTCCTTCTCTGATGAGGCAAGAATAAGAAAAGAAGGGCATAAATTGCAGCTGGAGGGAATTCAAATGATGTAAGGAGGAACTCTGGGGGTAGCAAGCACAGTTAAGCAGAGGAGGAGTTAGAGCAGTTAATTCCATCCCTGACAACGTGTCTGGAATGGTTTGGTGAGCTTTACGTTAAGACAAGTTCACCCAGATGACTTCGACAGAAGGTTCTGGTTCCAAGGGTCTGCCTTCATACCTCACTGTGCATGTCAGTTGGTGGCCCTCACAGTTCCACTTTCTGGTGCACATGATTCACAAAAGTTCAATCAATCGGGGGAGGCGTTATCAGGTCAGGTCATTAAGGAGTTCTACAGTGTAGATGACAAAAAGTGGGCTATAGAATCTGCCACACAGGAGGAGCCCGAACTATGTATTTGTTTTCTGACCTCCGGCAAATCACATAATGTTCCTTGGCTTATTTCGGGGTGGTGTGTTGAGAAATGGATAAAATATCTGTAAAGCCTAAGGTACAAATAAGTTAGAATATTCCCACTTTAATAGGCAAATCTTGGTAGATTCATAATTGTTTTGTAGAGCATACATAGGACTGGTTTATATCTCATCTCTTGATTTTTACCATAATCCTTGAGGCTGAGGGTTTGTATTTTATAGTTCTAGAAGCTAAGGCTCAAAGGAATTGAGGGATTTGCCTAAGGTCACATGGTTAAAAAAGGTGATTTAGAAACTTGAAACTATATGTCTTCTTCTCCAAGTCTAGGATCAATTGTTCCTATTGTTTTGTTATTTATCACACTTCACCTAATAAAACCTGTAAATCTACTACAACAAAAGAAGGGAATAACCATGACTATCACAACTGTGACCTTTTCTCAGAATGAGAAAGCACTTTAAAACAGCCTGTTCTGGGACATCTCAATCTGCAGCTGAAAAAAAATGCCAATGTTGTTTTATGACAATTTTTCACCTGTGAAGTCTTTACCAAGATCCTCTCTTCTCTTTGAATATGTGTATATTACCCACAATGCTCTCAGCATCATGGACAGTGACCAATGGGTCTGATAACCACCTTTATTGGTCGCATTTATATGATTATATTTCCATGTGGGCATTTCTTAACAGGAGAAAAGACTGTTTGGGGAATGAGAAGACCTACTAAGTGGCCTCCCTAAGAGGAAGAGTCTCAAAAAGCTAGCTTAGATTGGAAGAAAGGAATTCTCTCCATTTGCCCCTAAACTGAAGGCCTGTGTTCACTCCTCAAATGATCTTGGCTCCACATAATTTTTTGAGGGTGAAAGGTTAATAGACATATACTCTATCTTTCCTCACCTCCTCACTTGGGATTCCTCATCTAAACTGTGTAATCCAAGAGATGATTCCAGTGACTATTGCCTTGATTTGCTCAAGGATGTTACTTAGGTCACATCATACTAGGTGTTTAGGAGAGAAGGAAATTCCATAGGTAACTCAGAGATTGAGGGCAGAGGTGGAGCCCCTGTGTACAAAGGCTGACGTAAGAAGCCAGGTAGTCAGCATTTCCTCACTCACTGGGGTTCCCAAGGGTCTTAGGCTTCCCGGGTTGCTCCAGCTCCTCTGCAAACCAGCAAACTGCAACTGGTGCCAAGAGCCCCTCCTCATCCTTGGACTTCATGCCACTTATAGCCTGCTCTGGCTTTGTTTCCACTATCTAGCAAAATAAAGCTGTTGAAGAGTGACTCATATGTGGGTCATGTGAGTAAAAATATTTATGTAAGTTCAATTCAAACATTGGGCAAATTTTACAAACATTTAACTGTGCTAAATTTCACGAGGAAAAGGAGGGTTATGGTAATCCACTTCTTGCCCACCACCCAGATCATTATTTAGCTGAGGTGCCATAATTTCAGTTGCCATAAATTTAGAAATAGTAGAGGGGGATACGACATAGTCCAATGCCATCATGGTAAAAATTATGTAGTAGCACTTTTCAAGATAAAATACAAGATATACATGTTCAAGTATTGGGCCCTCCAAACGTCAAAATTTGGGATGGAATATGACTGACTAAAAACCTGATTGACAAAAATAAGAATTTATTGTGGAGACTAAATGCATATAGGGGTGTGTGTGTGTGTGTGTGTGTGTGTGTTGTGTACAAATATATAAAATTAAATGGGCATAAATATGTTTCCAGTCAGCTGTGGGAGGCAGGGTAGCTGAGCTGGAAACAGGTTAAAATTGACTTGGATATGGATATTCTGGGCTCTGTTGGAAGTACGAAATTGGAAGCTATAATGAATGCTTGCCTCCTTAGCTTGGTTACACACTGACACAGGATCCAGCAGTCTCACCTGGACCTGCCTTTCTCTGGTTCGTCCAGACAGGAGGGTGAGTTAAAGGAACAGATACCAAGAAAAGCACTGCAGGTCTGTATCGACGGCATCTTTGCCCTGCCTGGAAAGCACAGTGATTAGATTCGACTACATATGCCACATGTCCAATGTGGCCAAAGTATAGATTATTAGGTTATATCTGCAGACTCTCGAGAGGGAGCCCGTCCAGGTTCGAGACGAAATGCGAGCTCTTCTGTTCAACAGCGATGTGACCACTGTAGGTAGTCACTTAGATGTATTAAATCTCTGTTTTCTTACTATCTGAGACACATGAATAAAACGTGAGCTTTCAGTGTTTGGAGGGAAGGTTAGTGCTTTTACAGTATAGCTGCTTAATACGTGGTAGTTATTTTCTGGATAAATACTTGGATTGATGCTTTTCCCTAACCATAATTTTATGTATATGAATTTATATATATGAAAATATGCCTCCATCTTGATTTGGGTAATTTCTTTCTTCTCTTTCAGGTCAGTAATTTTATCCCTCTCATTATAGATGGTGGTAGGTAAGGCGGGGATGCTGGGTACAGCTCACAGAAATAAACACGTAGCGTTCCCTGCATATCCGTCTGCCTGTTCCTACGTTGAGTAGGGGCTATGAGACCAGGTGCCTTCGAATGCAGGGCATTTGGTCAGCTGATCAAAACATTGCATTTTCATGATAAAAATGTATTCCTGCCTATGGAATGTCAACCTGTTTCTCAACTCAAATGCCCCAGATGCAGATGGTGTTAGAACAGCAGCTTAATTTTGCCTTGTCCTGCACCGAACTTCTATTCAGGCCCTAACCAAAATCACTGTAATTTAATAACAAGGAGAATGAGAGCAAACAGGAGAGAGGGAAAGGGAACTCTGGGAATTAAATTAGTAGTAGCCTGAGAGTGTGGGACGATTGGTAATGGACTAGCCCACTGCAGCATGGCATCAGGCCTCACACAAATGAAAATCATTACCACCTGCAAGCTGCCCATTCAACTGTTAGAATCTGCTCTCAGCATTGATTTTGTTCCTGCTGGTCACATGCCCAGCACAGGGTCTCATCATCCAGGACGCCTTTGGCAGCAAACAGGGCAAAAATTAAATAAGTACATAAAAAAAAAGAGGTAGAAAAAGAACCAAGTGCTAGTCTAGTATAAAGAGAGAGTAGCCCTTTGCCCTGGAGTTGCTCTTTCTGAATGGGCCACCCACAGGCATCGGTACTCTGCTTGAATAGAAATGGCTCAAACATATCCAAACCTTCCAGAAGCAAGAGGGAATAAATCACAAATGAACAAAGGTGAGCAATCATTTTTTTCCAGTACATCTTTCCAAAAATTCTCTATCTTTAATATATTAGAAGGAATTATGGATGATGCCATGACTCTAATGCAGATGGGAGGCAGGAGAAAGATGACTCCTTCAAGGATATTAGGCACAAGAGGATACATTTTAATAATGGTAATACTACTAATAATAACATGTATTGAAAAACTACTGTGAAATAAAGCTTACACACATTTTCTCATTTACCACAACCATCCTATTGTTATTATTATTTTTGAAGATTTATTTATTTGAGAGAGAGAATATGAGCAGGGGGAGGGGGAGGCACAGAAGGAGAAGCAGATTCCCTGCTGAGCAGGGAACTCATGCAGGGCTTCAACCCAGGACCCCAAGATCATGACCGAGCCAAAGGCAGATGCTTAACTGACGGAGCCACCCAGGTGCCCCAACAACCCTATTATTATTTAACCCTCTTTTGCAAGAAAGTAAGAGGAGCATTCTAAGTTAAATTGTAAACTTCCAAAATTCAGGTGTGGAAGTTTTCACATCCCTCAGAATGTGAACTTATTCGGAAATAGGGTCACTGCAGGTATGATTAGTAAAAGTTAAGGTCATGCTGGATGGGGAGGGTTCCTAACCCCATATGATTGGGGAGATTTGGACATAGGCAGAAATACAAGGGAAGCACCACGTTGGTTGCCACAAGCCAAGGAACTACCAGAACGTAGAAGACAAATCCAGAACGGATCCTTCCCTTACTTCAGAGAGAGCACAGACCCTCCAACACCTTGATCTCAGACATTTAGCCTCCAGAGCTGTGAGATAATATGTTTCTGTCATTTAAGTTTCCAGATCGAGGCATTTATTCAGCAGCCTTAGCAAAGTAACAGAAGGAAATTAAGATGAGCACTGAGTGTTATAGTGTATGTTGGCAAATCGAACTTCAATTAAAAAAAAATATGTATGTAAAAGAGAGATTGGTTATTTCACACTAAAAAAGAGAAAAGAACGATTAAATAAATATTCTTCCCAGCCTCGCAGAGACAATCAACTGTGGAGTTGGGATTTGGATCCTGACCTGACTCGAGTCCAGTTATTTAACTCTGACGTTCTCCTGTCTCTTCAAACCAGTGCACAGCAACACTGCAAAGAGCCTCAGATGATGTCTGGTCCAACACACCTGATACCTGAGTGTGTTCTCCCCAAAACCTCTATGGCAGTACTTTATCCCATCTCTTCATCAACATCACCAAAGATAAGTGTCTCTCGGCCCTCGAAGGCAGATGATACCATTTTTCCATCATCTGCGACGTAAGGAAGCCAGGCGTCTTCCTCAAGGCTCAGCTTGAATCTTGCCCTCTCTGTGAAGCTTCCCTCAAACTGCCATATCCCAAATGCAGAAGAAATTAAAGATCCTTTGGACTTTATTCAGCACGACTTTTTAAATACTGCCAACACAGTCGCTCTCCTTATTGCTTTACTCTAATTTGGTGAAGCAAAACAATTTAATGGCTGTGAGCATTGAAAGTGTGGTCCCCAAATCTACAGTATCAGTGACCCCTGGGAGCTTGTTAGAAATGCAAATTCTCAGCCCTAACCTGAAACGTATTGAATCAGAAAGTGTGGATGGGATCCAGCCATTGTGTTTTAATAAGTGCTCCGAGTGATTCTGACACACACCACGTCCTGAGAAGCACTGGTTTAGGGCACAGACTTTAGTCATGTATAAAGAATGCTGGGCTTGGAACTGCAGTCTAATGACTGATTGTTCCCACTCTCTCATAGCTTCTTCCATAATAACGTGACAGGTAAGTCATACTAATGATTGATAGAACAGAAGAATAAATTGAAACATAGTAGATATAGCAGATTAAAGCTTTTCTAACAAAGGAACAATATAAGCAGAATGAAAAGAAATCTTGCACCAGGTAAAATGAACAGATGCAGACCTATACTTAGAAAACTCAAATATCACATTAACTTATTAACGTGAAAGCAAATATCCACAAAAGAATAAGACTAAGTTGTTTCCAAGTTATACTCTTCAAGCTCATGTTTTAAGGAGAAAATTTTGAGGGGAAAAATATGTATGTCTAGCCTAGTCGACGGGCATGTCTAGGAAAGTGAAAAATATTTTTCCGGGGATTTAGAAACCACACAATGGTACACACATGTACAATTATTAAAAACACACACACACACAACATGCTTTCTTGGTAACATATCCCTACTCATTGATAGAAAAACAAAGATAGAAAAAGCAAAACCAAATGCTCAAAACATGGAAACCTATCGCATGCGATCCCAACTGTGCATTCAACACCATCTGGATCCCTTATCTACCTCCCCTGGCAAGAAATTTTCTACTCTCTCATTGACCATTTGATCCTTTCTCTGCTTTCCTCAAATCTCTGCCCCCCTTTGCCTTTTTCATTTTCTGCTAATGAATGACCCTCCCTTACACTTCGTAAAATTATATTCTTGCCACACATCATAACAATTGCGTGTTCCCACACAGATCTGAAATAACCATTCATCCCAATTCATCTTGTCACCACTACCCTGCAGTGGAAGGTATCCGTGAATCCTGCTAGTGGCCAAATCTTCCACCTCTGGGCTAGATACCACCTCTGCCCTCCCAGCCCCATTGCTGGTCCCTGCTACGCCTTCTCTCCTCACCATTGTATCCTTTGCAAAAGCTGTTGACCACGTCATTCATTCTCCGACTCTAGTTCCTCACTTCCCCTTCTCTCTCTCCTCCACTCCAGTCTGGCTCCTTATTTGCTGAAACTTGGCCATGTTCACCAGTGGCCTGGTTGCTGAAGCAAACACATAATTTTCCAGTCTTTGTTTAACCTTAATGCTGCAGAGCACGTCGTCAGCTGGCTCTAGAGCATCTCATTCCCTTCTTCCTTTCTAACAGAATCCTAGCTCTTCCGGTCAGGTAACTCTTCACCATCTAGCCACATGCCTTAGACGATGCTGATCCTGTCCTGGGCATCAGCATGATTGGTCTAACACTATTTCCACTTCTTTTGCTCCTGCGGAAATAAGCAGATGACCCAACTGTAGCTGATGGAACATAAAACGCTGTTTGTGGGAGACCCCTGGAAAAGATCTGAAAGAAAGGAAAAGCCTCTTTTAGGGGATGTGAACTCATGTGACCCCATTTTCTACTGGCAAGAGAGGAGCCAGCCTGAGGATGACATGCACACTGCAGACAGCAGAGCAAACAGGTGGAAAAATCATGCTCCTTTATACCCTTGTTGAAATGCTAGATCAATCACCCACAGTATGTGATCCGATAGAAGTTCTTGTTTAAGCCAAATGTTCCTAAAGCGTCTACAACATCCCTACGGATATGCTTCTCAATAGCATTCGGGCTGCCTCCAGGACAGCGCCTGGGTTTTCCTCCTCTTTGTCTATTTTCCACACTATGATTTTTATGATCCCACTCTTCCTTCTCTGAATTTAAGTGGTCCTGAGGCTTCATCTCCTACACTCCAGCAGAACTGGCCTATTAGGATTTTCTGGAACTTGACAAAGTTTTGGCTTCATTAAGTTTTCTACATGTCCGATTCTTTTGCCAACAGCCTTTCCTGGGCTTCAACACTTGCCTGCGTAGGTTCTATGCATGTTTCTTTTTTCTTTTTTTTTTTTTAATTAATTTTTATTGGTGTTCAATTTACCAACATACAGAAAAACACCCAGTGCTCATCCCGTCAAGTGTCCACCTCAGTGCCCGTCACCCATTCCCCTCCAACACCCGCCCTCCTCCCCTTCCACCACCTTTAGTTCGTTTCCCCGAGTTAGGAGTCTTTATGTTCTGTCTCCCTTCCTGATATTTCCCAACATTTCTTTTCCCTTCCTTTATATTCCCTTTCACTATTATTTATATTCCCCAAATGAATGAGAACATACACTGTTTGTCCTTCTCCGATTGACTTATTTCACTCAGCATAATACCCTCTATGCATGTTTCAAGTCATGTTTTAAATATCGTATCCTCTTATAAACCCCCTAATCTATGTCAGAGCCTCTGTTATAATTCCTTAAAGGTTTCCCCACTTTTCCTTTAGAGCACTTGTCTCAGTTCATTTTTATTTTTAAAAATTTTTTTCTAAAATACTTTATTTATTTATTCATGAGAGACACAGAGAGAGGCAGAGACACAGGCAGAGCGAGAAGCCGGCTCCGTGTGGGGAGCCCAATGTGGGACTCAATCCTGGGACCCCAGGATCATGACCTGAGCTGAAGGTAGAGGCTCACCCGCTGAGCCACCCAGGTGCCCCCCAATTCATTTTTAAATGTAGGTAACACCAGTGACAAAACTTCTCCAAATAGAAGGAAAAAAATGAGACAATATCACAATTAAGTACAGATGCAAATATTAAGAAGATAAGTCAATTATGTTTGTACATTAAAAAAAAAGTAGACTATATGGCTTTATCATGAAGCATGGAAAAGGGGTTTATCATGAAATTAATAATATCAATAGTGCAAATGAGAAGTAATCATATTGACTGATTCCACTTAACAATCTATAAATTCGATAACATTTCTCATTTAAGAAAAGTAAATCCTAGTCCTTTATTATTTCTAAATTAATCTTGAGGCACCTGGATGGCTCAGTGGTTGAGCGTCTGCCTTTGACTCAGGGCGTGATCCTAGAGTTCCGGGATCCAGTCCCACAGCAGGGACTGCTTCTCCCTCTGCCTGTGTCTCTGCCTCTCTCTGTGTCTCTCTTGAATAAATAAATAAAATGCTTAAAGAAAATGAAATAAATTAATTTTTAGGTTTGTGCCTTTCCTACTAACATATCAAATACATTTTTAATGTTTCTGAAAATAATGGGTCTAATATTTCATTAAAAACGTGATTTGCAATAATATTTCTAAATTGATCTTTCAGATTAATATTCTAGAGTGCATCTAGTTGAGTACATAATCTGGAATAGCCAAGAAAACATTTTTAAATATTTTATTTATGTATTTATGCATGTATTTATTCATGTATTTATTTATTTATTTTAAAGAGTTTGCATGAGTGGGGGTAGGGTGGGGTGGGAAGGGAATTAGGGGCAGAGAAAGAGGGATAGAAAGAAGCCCAAGTAGACTCCTGTAGAGCCCTATATGGGAGATCTCATTCACATGAGATGGTGACCTGAGCTGAAATCAAGAGTTGGAGCCTTAACCAACTGGAGCCACACAGGTACCCCTAGGAAAACTTTTAAGATGGAGTATAAGAACTTTTTAACCATTCTTAGAAGATATTATAAAACTAAGGTAATTAAAGTTAGCATGATAGGAATATCAGGTTATTGACAAATTAATAGAACTATTTGTAGATTCAAGAAGTAGATCCATGCTATTGTATGTGTACGTATTATTCAGAGAGAAATTATTTTGTAAAAATATAGCATAGCAACTTATTTTTTAAGTTTATCTTTATCTTATATCATATAGTAGAGCAAATGTTAAGGATATTCAATATTTCATTTAAAGATCAAGCAAGGGATGCCTGGTGGTTCAACAGTTGAGCATCTACCTTCGGCTCAGGTTGTCATCCCGTGGTCCCTGGATCGAGTCCCACATCGGGCTCCCTGCATGGAGCCTGCTTCTCCCTCTGTCTCTGCCTCTTTCTGTGTCTCTCATGAATAAATAAATAAAATCTTTAAAGAAAATAAAAATAAAAAAATAAATATCAAGCAGTAAACATTAGAAACTAAATTACAGGGGACTATTTTAAAAACAATGTGATGTAGAATATTATTTGAAAATATTATCAAAGGTCAAATAAAAAGTAAAGCGATTTAAAATTACTACAATTGTAATGAAGAAAACCACCACAATGAAGGGAAGTAAACCAAAGGACAAATGGAGAAATAGTTAAAGTATACATGCGGAAGACATACACAATAAAATACGATTTCAAACTAGGAGAGAAAAGACAGCATTCACCCTCATACCTCCCGCCCCCAGCCTAGTTTCCTTCTGCGTCTTCTCCCGTGTGTGTTCTTCATGTTTGCTAGCTTTT
Source organism: Vulpes lagopus (assembly GCF_018345385.1). NCBI lineage: Eukaryota > Metazoa > Chordata > Mammalia > Carnivora > Canidae > Vulpes > Vulpes lagopus. The sequence continues at coordinate 150,428,138 of NC_054827.1, read as the reverse complement.
TATTCAGTCTACATTGATGATTAGACATATTGCATCTTACTGTTAAAAACACAAGCTCTCATGTCCAACAGACCTGAATTCCATTCCTATGGCCATCCTCACACCTTCTGAATCAGGGTAGGTTTACTTAGCCTCATTCTAATTTGTAAAGTAGGGAAGAAGAGTTGCCCATTTCATAGGATTTGTGAATAGAGGATTTGCCATGAGCTAAATATATACTTTAGTGCCCAGTACGTAGTACGAGCTCAATATCTATGTCACTTGTAGTGTACATGCAAACAGAAAAAGAATAAAAGAGAGCATTAGTGTAAAAGAGAATAGGATTTGTATCTTTCAAATTTCTAGAGGGGTAAAAAAAATTGAAGAGCAAATAACAAAAATTGGTAGGACACAAAGGAAGCATAAAACAAACAAGAAAAAGTCAAATTAAACTAAGACCAACATATCTGATATGGGGAAAAGGGGAAGAATGTAAATGTATCAAAGCTTTCCCAAACAGATTCTCAGACTGAATTTGAAATATTCCACACAGCCACATGTGATCTACAGAAACAACATGGGGAACGTGCTCTGTATATTGTTTATTATCAAAGCCAGGTACTATAGTGTGTGTGTGTGTGTGTGTGTGTGTGTGTGTGTGTGTGTGTGTGAAAGTAATGGTTGGAAATGAAAATGCCAGTTGAAGGCATTTCCAAATATCAGCTGTGACGAGAGACGGTTTGAAAGCTACAGACAACCCATTGCCACACCAACTCAGCAATGCCAGTAAGTAAATTAAAAAACTCTGGTGCCTCATATAGGCACTAGTTTCCCTTTTGCGAACAAAGCTTCTGGATAACTCACTGTGGGGAGGGTCCTCATAATAAGTTTGTTCCTGACAATTTTCCCTTATTCTCAGAAGGTTTCCAAGATCGTCTGTTTGCCAGGTGAATCGTTCAAGGGTTTCACACCAGAGAGGCGACATTGAACGGATGCGTGTATAGCAAGCCAAGGGGCTTTTATATCTACTTGGGCTCCAAACAATGAACTTGAACACCCCATTTCAGGGCCGCAGCAGAGGTTAAGGAACTTAGAGACAACTACATGGGAACAAAAGCTTTTAATTAGCAGAGAGTTATAGTTGGAGCAAGAGCTCTTTGAAAGCTCCCTGGGGAAAATGCCTTTATTTGCAAGAGCCCACACCCTAGGCTCCATTCATTTGTTTTCTTTTGTACTTATTTTTCTTTTTTAATAGCAACCCATACTTGAGACTTTTCTAGATGTCCTACTTGTTTCCATTTTCTTTGCACTCATTATTCTTCTCAAATTGTAATGAAACTATTTCAATTGGGATGATTTGCCATTTCTCCCTTTTCTTTCTAATGGCTTCTCTTCAATTCTGTATTTATTTGCTCATTCTTTCAAAAAAAAAAAAACTGATGACAAAATCAAGATGTCTTGTTGCATCTCTTTTTTTAGAGGTATGATTTTTCTCTAACTTTGTTTCAGGTTCTTTTCTTTTTCTTCTCCCTACAATTTTCCTTAGTCCTGGAATATTTGTTCTTAATCATTCAAACGATACACCTTCGATACACCAAACGATACACCTCTGAATTAGTTTAATTACTATCATCTAAAATTAATTTTGACTTTCAAATGTTTCTATTTTCATCTCTTCAGTCTATAGGAACTTGCTTTATTTTTCACCGGGGACCCTCACTTTGGGGGTAGATTAATGAATAAGTTAATAACCCAATCTTTGTGATATAAATGACTCAGTATGTACCAGAGTAAAATAAACCTTGATAAAATAAGCCATGAAACTTTCAATATACAAAACTATCTGGAATAAATGTGAAATCATATTTTCCCTAATAAATGCTCTCCTTTTTTTAATAATAAGGTGGAAAGTCAACAGAAGAAGTATATTAATTCCTCTTGCTTGAAATGCTTTTAGTAAATAGTTCTCTGTCCAAAAATGAGAAAATATGGAATATTAATTCCAACTCCAGACTAAATCACTCACCAGTTAAAAGTATCTGTTTCTAAATTATTTTAATCATTCTGAAACAGCAAATAAAAATATGTTCAGTATTTTCAAGAATCACAAGCACCCTGAGATTTATGAAATAGGGGAACCTTGGCCATTTTTCCATTTAGCTGTTGCAACCCTGAGAGTTATTGATGGATTAACGATATGTGTAAGTGGCAGCGATATAAGTAGGTGGAAAGTTTCAGAAGTCTGGAATGTGTAAGTTTTATGTCAAGTGACTTTGAAATGGAGAACTCTTGCAGTTCACTTAGAGCAACATGAAATAGCTATTCACTTAGGTTCCAATTTTACCCTCTATAATTGGTTTGCTGAAAAACAATAATACACCAAAATTCTTATTCGAGCAATTTTTCTATAGCAACAAAGCCTGCTTTTATTACCTGTGTATTTTGGTTTAGTTTTTAAGAGTCGAGTTATTCCCAAAGAGGTTTGTATGTTTCCATTGAATGTTTGAAAGTAATGAGTTTCCACCTTATAAATGAAAGATAGGCGGGAAGATTAATTTGGCAGTGGAAGAAGTTACAGGAACCAATAGCCCACATTTGTATTTCATTCCAGCAGACAACAGTTTGTTGCTTTTGTTCAATGGGAGCCAAGTTGTAACTTCCATCCATGGTTAATTAGCAGGGGATGAAATTTCAATATGTTCTGAAATGTAGACTGCTATTTATATATTTCACCCATTTTATATCTAATCTTCAAAATCATGGCAGCTGGTCAATGAATTAGACATCGGGATCTTATAGTTAGTTCCCTGGCTCTCAATAGGCTTTGTAGAAACTAGATGCCTTCTTGGTCTTCAGTTGCCCCAGTAGATGATATCACATAAAAATATTACATTTTTAAGAGGGCTTTTTATAAAAGAGAGACATTTATGAGGATTATGAAGATAATAGAATTCTCCTTACAGTAAAAATATGTGTAAGTCCTAAGACAGTCTAGAATCACTGAGACACATCACTTAAAGCTTCAAGTAGGAAACAGGGACAAGTTACTATGCAGCAAGCAGCAGGCCATCTGTATGGATGACCACATGTTGAAGCAGCTATCAGATCACCATGCCATTATTTTCTCTGGACTGTGTTACCAGTGAGTAAATGGAACTCTGGTTTGGTCATTAAAAAAAAAAAAGAATATGCTACTTTAATAAGCCTCATTCTTGCTTGAGGGAGTGTGGTAGGTAAACTCTAGGATAATACCCATGATTCTCACCTTCTGATGTGCAAGCTCTTGCCTGGTTCCCTCCCCTTGAGTATGGGCATGACCTGTGACTTGTCTCTAACTAATAGACCACAACAAGATGATAGGATGATAGGAAAGATGATAGGATGCATAGGATTAAAGATTTTTGTATATAGGATGGTGGCATCTGTCTTTCTGGAGACTTTCCTTTGCTAGATTTGAAGAATCAAGTGACCACCTTGGGTCATTGCATGTAGCAAGGAACTGTGGGTAGTTCTAGAGCTAGGGCAGCCTCAGACTGACAGCCAGCAAGAATCTGGAGCCTTGCTCCTACACATGCAAGGAACTGAAATCTGCCCACAATCTGAGTGAGCATGTAAGTGGATCCTCCTCCTGTTAAGCCCCACACAAGACCACACCCCTGGCCAATGTCTTAATTCTGGTATTGAAGAGAACATAGGTAACCTGATTTATCGAAACTATTAGATGATAACTGTGTGTTGTTTTAAACCATCATATTTGTGTTAATATTTTCACATAATAATAGATGACTCTTCTAAGGAGCCCTATCTTATATCTGGATATCTGTTTCTTTTACTCTTTAATACTCATGCTAATCAAAGATCAGACTAGTAACATTACAGAATCTCAATAGAAGGTACTATTTTAATTTAGTACTATGTAATTCCAAATAACAGCAAAGTAAAATCTTTTTTAAAGACTTTATTTGTTTGAGAGAGAAAGAGGGAGAATGAGACATAGGGAGAGGGAGAAGCAGACTCCCTGCTGAGCAGGGAGCACAAAATGGGGCTCGATCCCAGAATTCTGAGATCATGACCTGAGCTGACGGCAGCCACTTAACCGACTGAGCCACCAGGTGCCCCAGGAAAGTGAAATCTTTTAGAAATTCATACTTAGGAAATATTCTACTTACCCGTTTCTCTTGATAAGAAGTTTAAGTTCACAGAATGGTGGCCAATGAGGCAAATATGATTTGTAGACATGCTTAGCATGTGGGCTACACAGATCTTGTTTTTTATTTTTTTAATTGAAACATTTATCATTTTAAAAACCCACAACTTGGCTGTGTTCATGTAAAGCCTGCGTTTTTGGATTACAATAAAATGCCTAGCAACACTATGTTTATGTTTTACCTGGAAACCAATAAAGGAAGCTAAGTAGTTGCTTTTTTTTCTTTTCTTTCTTTTCTTCTTCTTTCTTCTTTCTTCTTTCTTCTTTCTTCCTAAGTAGTTGCTTTTTTTTTCTTTTCTTTCTTTTCTTCTTCTTTCTTCTTTCTTCTTCTTCTTCTTCTTCTTCTTCTTCTTCTTCTTCTTCTTCTTCTTTCTAGAGACAGAAGGAAGGAGAGATGGAGTTGGGGAGAGGCAGAGGGTAGAAGAGAAGAGAGAGAGAGAGAAAGAGAGAGAGAGAGAATCTTAAGCAGGCTCCCCGCCCAGTGCAAAGCCCAATGTAGGGCTCCATGTCACAACCCTGAGATCATCATGATTTGAGCCAAATCAAGAGTGGGATGCTTAGCTGACTGAGCCACCCAGGTGCCCATAAGTAGTTGCCCTTCTAAAACAGGGGGTATATTGTCCAATTTAGCTCAGGACAAACTCCTTCTTATTATCTTCCACACTGAGGTCACATTTCAGTAGGCATTTATCATTCTTTAAGTCATATATGCATTTTTACTATTGGTCCATTGTACGAATTTAGATACTTCTCTCATCCCTTTTGTAACATGAATAAGTGTTGAATATGAACAAGCGTTATGCTTAAAATTATATCACCAACAGACTATGTATGTAGACTATATTTATTTAGTACTCTCCATTCCCTGGGAGATCTGTTCCTGAGATAAGGTATCCTTGACTTTCATTTTCAAGAGATTCAGAGATTAATTGTAAGTGAAGCAAACACCCCCCACCCCCCCACAATTAATGGGATCTATTGTAATATGAAGTATCTCCTTTTTTGGTTCAGATAATAAATTATTCAGTCTATTGGTTATGTATGGCCAAAGAAATATCATGTATAAAATGATAAAAAAAAAAAAAAACTTTTAGTGTCACACAGAGTTCAGTTGATCTAGGCGAGCTGAGCTTTGGCCAGGCTTGCTCTTGTGTGTATGATTAGACAGGGATTGGCTGTGAGACTGGCTTGACCAGAGTGACTAGGCTCTGTTATCTATAGGGTAGCCCAGCGGTACTCTACTGGGAATGGCAGAGAAGCAAGAGTGAGCAATCCCGATCACATTGCTATTCTTCATGTTTCTGCTTTGTCACATTTGCTAATATGTCACTGGCTGAAAGAAATCACACAGCTGAGCCCCGAGTCAGAGCTAGAGAGCAATAGAAGTCACTTAGCAGAAAGCAGGGTCACAAGAGCAGTTTGAGGATTGGGGCAAGCAATACGATCAGTCTACCATGGATGTATGGATATTACCCTGTTTATATCTGCTTTCCCAATCTTTTCCAATCCAGGTAATATGTGAAATATTCTGGCCTTAAAAAATATTGGAGTTATACAAAGTCAATGGAATGCCTTAAGTCAGAATGTATAAAATCATGATATTGCGTAAGAATTTACCATGCCTTAACTATATATGCACATTGAAACTATGAATATTATAGGATTGTTTCCAATGATTATTTCAAATCTATAAGAGTTATTTATTAGCTAAATCTATTCACCTGAAATGATTCAAAGATTTGCCTCTACCAGGTTTCTATGCTGATCTACTTCTCTGTGACCCATTTGTTCTTTCTTCATTGTTCTTCTGCATTTGATATGAAGTGTGTGGAAGTATGTTTTAACATCAGAGATCTTTACAAAAATTGCTTAAAATTCTCAAGACTCATTCAAATCTACAAAAATAACAAATTAAAAAAAAAACCTATTCTAATGGACATGGGTTCCCCAAAATGCTTCAAAATAAAGGATATCAAATTTGGAAAAATCTGCATACTGTGTATCCTGCCTGACAGTCCATACAATGTATATTGTTGTATTTAAGACTCCAAGGAGTCTTGCAGAAAACATCAATTGAATTTTGTTAAAATATCTATTTTACCACTTTATTGGCTCAAAACATTTTTTGTTGTAAATTTATGAATATCTTACACATTTTGTGTTTTGCAACTGAACACTTGGGCAAACAGTTTACCTTGACTGTGGAGTCCTCAGAAACTGTATCGAAACATGCAGTTTTCTCTAGTTCACCACTAAATACCTATGTATGGTACTAAACCCTACAGTTCTTTTAAAATATGTATATTGCCCTGCGTTTACTGGCTTTCTGAATCTTTCTTGGTTATTTCTATATATTTCTCCATTGTATCTGGCTTCTATTTCAAAGAAACACTTCCTTTCTTCCTTTCTCATGACTTTATTTTTATTATTAGTTTTATTACTTTTTTTGTGGCAGTGGTTGTTCAGTTTAGCTGCCATATTCATACTACATTATTATTACAGGCAGAAATGATGACATTTTTATTTTGCATATTACATATTATAAGGTTGGTTTTGTATCCCTGTTGATATAACAGGCCATCTCATCTTCACACAAAGGTTGAAATGGTTTTGGTGGTACATTGGTTTCTTAAACGAATGCCAATCGTACAGTGGAAGCCTAAGCCTCCCTGCTGGAGGAACCACTATAAACTACTTCTTTCTTTCAGCTGTTTTGTACTCTGAGTCATCAACAATAGAGTTTTTCTTTAATCCTTATTTTACAGAGGAGGAAGCTGAGGCTTACATGGGTAAACCAATTTGCCTAAGATAAGGTAACTAATAAGTGATGGCCTAGACTTGAGCCTAATTTGTTCCACTTAATTAAATGAATAAGCGAGATTCCTAATAAAATGGCACCTTATGATAATATAGGAAAAGCATGACATGTTGGAATGGATGCCAGAGGCTGAAAAATCTGGAAAGATTATAGAAGTTTGAGAAATCAAGTTAGAAAATGGGCCTACTGTTAAAATACACATTGTTCTTTGACAAAAATGGAATCTTAATCAAGTAGAAATAAATTTCAATGTCAAAATAAATACACAGTGGAAACAGTAACATGTACATAAAGCATTTAATTAGGGAATCAAGGTCCTTGCACTTGAAGTTGTTAGTATTCCCATTTAAGTGAATCAATGTATAAATTAGACATCCATTAAAAGTAAGACACTGTCCTAGATGCTATAAGACATATAATTTAAAAATATAATCATTGGTTTCATGGGGCATAGGATTAAAGAGAGAAGGAATATATATACATTATTCAAAAGTTAAAATAAGAAGGGCCTGGGTGGCTGTCAGCTAAGAACCTGCCTTTGGCTCAGGTCAGGATCCCAGGGTCCTGGGACGGAGCCCTGCATCAGGCTCCCTGCTTGATGGGAGCCTGCTTCTCCCTCTGCCTCTGCTACCTCCCTTGCTGCCACCACTTAAACTTGCTCTTTATCTCTCTGATAAATAAATGAATAAATAAATAAATAAATAAATAAATAAATAAATAAATAATAAATAAATAAATAACAAATATTTTTAAACAGTTAAAATAAATATATGGCAACTAATTTCTTTACATAGATAGTAGATCAAATTTTAAACCTAATTTAAAAAAAAAAAATTCAGGGCAGCCCGGGTGGCTCAGGGGTTTGGTGCCACCTTCAGCCCAGGGCATGATCCTGGAGACCCAGGATTGAGTCCCACATCGGGCTCCCTGCATGGAGCCTGCTTCTCCCTCTGCCTATGTCTCTGCCTCTCTCTCTCTCTCTCTCTCTCTGTGTCTCTCATAAATAAATAAATAAATAAATAAATAAATAAATAAATAAATATTTTTTAAATATTGCAGGGAGTTTCTGAGCATTGGAATACGAAGGAAGCAGATGAATTGATGTTTAATAACAATCATGCAATTGGAGTTGGGAAATTATAGCAATCCTAGCAGTTCTAGGACCTGGGGCAGCAAAATATTTATTAATTAACTTTATAGTGGAGAAATCTGGCAGACAGCATCCCTACTAAGGGCTGAAAGTTAGTATTAGCAATGATGAGATAAACCAACATCATGTGCCTCTTGATACGATGTGCTGAGACCATTTCTATGATCATAGAATATCATTTCTATGGTGCTTCTGCCAGAAATGTGTAAACTGGATCTATTTATGAGGAAATAGCTGGAAAACCTAAATTGGCGGCCATTTTACAATATCTGTCCTGTATTTGTCAGAAATATCAAGGTCAAGATATATAAACAAAGTAGCAATTCTTCTCGATTCAAGGTGATTAAAGGGACATGATAACTAAGTGCAAAGTAAAATCTTGAATGAGATCTTGATCAGAATACAAAGAGGTTAAGAGGAGGACGTTTTGCTTGTTTTTATTACAAAGACCATTATTTGGATAAGCACAAATTGGAAATGGGATCTGTGGCTTAGAAGGTGGTATCAGTGTTAATTTATGGATTTAATATGCATATTGTGTTCATAGAGGGTGGTATCTTTGTTCTTAGGAAATGCAAACTGGAGAAATTAGTAATAGTGACCATCATTTTAGCAATTTCCTCTCAAGTACACACACACATACACACACACACAGAGGCATGCACACTTACATGGTGAAGGCCATCCCTTAAGTTTCTTATATGATACTCTGCTGGTGCCATAGAAACATAAGACTGAAATACGTGAATTATCACAGGAATTAAAAGGGCCAATGTAAATAATTCAAATTCTTGAAATCTTACATTTTCAATGTGTTTTATGTTTGCATGGATCCTAAAACAAGTAGGCAACATGCAACTGTAAAAGGTGACTTATTTCATCAGTTACTTAAAATACAAATTGAAAGTCCTTACTTAAGGGAGGAGTGGAAATAAGCAGAATGCTTCTGCTGTGGCAACCAGCATTTGCTGAGTTCCCTCTAGGCTCTCAGTAGACGGGGAGGCTGCTGTGGAATGCAGAGCCATGTGGGCCACAGCTCCCATCCCTAAGGACGGTACAATCTAGTTGAGAAGACAATACCAACCTTTAAAAGGCAGAAATGATTTATACAAAACAGCAATCTCTTTCAGCAGTAAGTCTCATGGAATTGATTGAAAGCACAAGAAAAATTCAGAGAACAAGTCTTCGGCAGGAAACAGTGTTCTCTGTGTTGACAAGGAAGCTTTTAAGAAGATGAATGCATTGAATAAAGCCTTGAAAGATGAGTAAAAATTGTCTGAAAAGGGATGGGAAGGAAAAAATATCAAGGTGAGATGGATGACGGAAGCCAAGAGAACAGATCGGAGGGAAGAGCATGGCTTTCGGGAGAGGAATGGGAAAGTGGAGACAAGAGATGCGTGGAAAGTTGATTAAAGGAGGGTGAGAACTCCAGGAGAGAGCACCAGGCACGGGGGGTAAGGAAAGATTCTTTGAGCCAGGAGGTGACATGATAAAGCTGACTCTGAATACGGTGGTGGAGAGGTCGGAGCGAGGGAGAAACAAGCCAGGGGATGATTGAAAATAAGTCAGGAGGTCAAGAGCTAAGCTAAGACGTTGGTGCTGGGGATGGGGAGAAGTCATTTAGCTAGAGGAGCTGTTTCCAGCGAAGGTTAGAGATGGTCAGTGTAGCCTCTCTTCAGGGAACACAGACATTGGACATTAGCTACCCTTGGGACACTTGGTAAGAAGACATGCTAGGGAACCAGCAAGACACAGGAAAAACCAACCAAACAGAAGACAGGTGTGTATGTCCCCAGCAGGCCTCCCCACCAAGGGATCAGCCCTCCCGTCAGTGAAGGACTCGTGGGTGCAGCAGCAGGGCCCTCCGTGCGACTCCCAAGTGGGTTGGTGAGTGGAAGACTGGAGTCACAGGAGCACAGAGCCACTTGGACGTGGCAGCTTTAGGTCCCGTGGAGTCACCTGCCTGTCAGCCCTGTCCGTCGTCCCCTCCCGGCCGTGTCACCTGGAACAGGGAAGCTTCAGTTCCCTGCTGCACTTGCCACCCCCACTGCTTTCCCCGAGGCCTCCCCGCTGAGCCGCTTACCTGCACACACCTGCGGGCCCTGGGTCCGCACCTGCTCCCATCACAGCCCTCTCCTCCCTGCATGATCCTTTTCGTACTTACCCAACGTCTCGTTAGCCTGCAAGCTCAGAGCAGAATTTTTTTAAAAAGAAAAAAAAAAACGAGGAAAACCCAAAGCTAGCCACGATGTGGAATGGATGACAGAGGCGATGTCTGTCCCTAGGACCCCTACCTTCTCCGATGACACAGGGTGGGAAGAAGGAACGTGGCAGGAGAGAGGCGGCCTGAGATGCAAGTGGGAAGTGGGCATCGTGGAAATGCTTAGCTCGCAGGTAATTCCCAGGCAGGTGAGGACCTGGGAGTCCTCAGTGGGCAAAGCGCCTAGGTGATGGCCCACACGTGCGGCCTCTTCCCAAGCCCTTGGGCAGGCCCTGCCCCAGGTGTAGTCAGGAGCAACCCGCCCCCTGGCTTTTGCGACTCTGTATCATCATTTTCCAGTAAACCTCCTTTAACAGAGGCCTTGGACACATCAAGGCCTGTGTCCCTTGCCCTTTGACGTTCCTCATTTGGGGAAAAAGGAGCTCATGAAAACGGACTGCTCGGCTTGTGCCCTTTCATGATGAAGACTGAGAAAATTAAGTTAAAACTTAAGAAAACAAACTAACGTAAAACCACAGTGTGTGAAAAATAAAATCACGAGGTGCGAAACTAGTAAAAGAGATTCTCAGGTGGGTCGGGAGGCTACCTAAGAAGCCGCCTGGCTCTTAGATTTGCAGTGAGTTGTTCTAAAAAAGCAATCCTAAGACCCCCCACTTTCACAGTTTTTAGGCATCTAGTCTGCTTGGGTCCCCAGATTCAGTGTCTTTTCTTTTCCTTCCACCTTTTGAAGTTCAAACACTGCTACCCTTCAGGTTGGCTGAGAAGCCAGAGCGCAGGAAGCTCAGCTCCACCTCCCGGGGGTAAAGCCTGGGCAGTGTGTTCTTTAATCAAAGCCTCTTGGGGAAGCTAACTTCCCTCAGTGGCTCCCGGGGTAAACAAATCCACTCGTGGGGTGGCCGCTGTTTTACCTTGGTTCACTATTGTCGGTGTGTAGTGTTCGTGTGCACAGACTTTGGAGACGCTCACCAGGTGGTTTATTTTCATTGGGATAAAATGACATTTGAAAAGCGGGAATACAGAATCATCCGTGTGTGTGTGTGTGTGTGTGTGTGTGTGTGTGTGTGTGTGTTTTCCTTCACAAAGCTCTCCACCATTTACAATGCTCATTATTTTGTCCTTTCCTGGACAAGATTGTCATAACCCCAAACTCCTTGAAGCTTTCAACAATGGTGGTTTATGTCTCCAGTTCTGATCGTGGCTGTGGGCCTTATGGGGCCTGCGCCTGCACATTTTCTCATTTAGGGACTCAGGGTAAAGGAACGGCCCGTATCTGGGCCAGCCTATTCTTGTGCAAAACATGAGACAGTTATCTATCACTTTTGATTAGAATCCTTGGGTCGCAGCAAGTCCTGTCGCCAGGGCTGCCAACAGGAGAGGCATATAGTGGTCCCCGCCGGCGACGCCAAGCCTGCAGCAGCCAGCCAGAACCATGGGCCCCTTCTCCGCAGTAGCTCCCTGGGCAACAACTCCTTTTCTTTGTCCTCTCCCATTTCTCTCTCCCCGTTCTCTTCTTCTACCTTCTACTTTTCTATTCCTTTTTCTTCTGACAGCAAAATATTATAAAATCGCTCTGTTGCTCTGTTTCTGTGTTGCTCAAATGTAAGTGATGGAAAGTCCAATTTTACAGGAAAATTGAACCTGCGGACTTCTGTCATTTGATTGAATTGCCTTTAACATCATGTTTAAATATTTACTGTATAAAGTGAATATGCTTTTCTTGTGCTTTTATCTCTTTTACCACCAGGAAAGAGAAACAAATTTGTATATGAAATACAAGAAAACTGCAAAACATGAAAATCTGACTTTAGGGATGACTGGGTGGCTTAGCAGTTGAGTGTCTGCCTTTGGCCCAGGCATGATCCTGGAGACCCAGGATCGAGTCCCACGTCGGGCTCCCTGCATGGAGCCTGCTTCTCCCTCTGCCTGTGTCTCTGCCTCTCTATCTCTCATGAATAAATAAATAAAATCTTAAAAAAAATCTGACTTCAAAACACTAATTCCTTGTATCCAATGATACTTTTTTTTTTTTTTTTTTTTTTTTTGCATAAACTGCCTTGCCTATGTCAAGTTAAATTGTGGAGAGAAGTATTATCTGGCCTCGTTCAAGGGATAGTTTTTTTTTTTACTGTAATAATGTTAAAGCAGAAAATGTCCATTTGCATTAATATGTGCAAAAATGACATTAATGCATCTAATTTATCTTTGTATTCTATATGCCTGCCAAGGTGTCTGGTTCATAGTAGATGTAAAGAAATTATATGTCAAACTTTATTTACCAGCTCAGGATAATCAGACCCCGTATTTAACAAATGTTTAAGAAAATAATCCCTCAGCTGTTTATTTTAATGAATGCCAGGCATCCTGTCAGGCACTGAGAATATGATGGAGAGCAAAACAGATTATTTCTCAGCCTGTAATGAAAAAAGGGGGGGTAATATGTGGTAAACGCTAAAGTATAGAATTATTGGTTGCTCAAGAATTTTTAATAAGACAATCTAGTTGGAAACATAAGAAAATGATGATTGAGCTAAGATATAAGGGAAAGGAAGAGTTAACTGTGGCGTCGAGGAGAGAGGGAGGAGGTGTTTCAGGCAGGGAAACACCAGCTATGAAATCTATGTAGCAGGAGGGGAACACAGCTCATCAAATAAAGCTAGTGTACTAGACCAGAAGGAGAAGGAGGCAGCAGGGAGAAATATGGCAAAAAACAACAACAACAAAAACCTTTTCAGGGATGTGGAAATTAACAAACTAAAAGCATAAAAGAATATGAGAAGTATTTTTGTTTTAAAAATAAAACTTGCTGAACTTATCACCAGAAGAGTGGGAATCTGTGATATTCTGGCTCAAGGTTGTTTCCCAACCATCCATACTCCCAGAAGTTAATAGACATGAAAGTTCTACCAAAGCAGGGCAGGCCATAAGGAGAGCATCTTCTGGTGCCATCAGAAGGGACTATCTCAATTTGTAGTGGTGGTGATGCTCACTCTTAGTGTAAGGAAGACCAATGGATCTATTAGCCCGATGGGGTAATTGTTGGACCAATCATGTAGGAACATGCTTGAGGTTTGACCAAGGCTGATGAGAGAAAAGACCTACACCAACCACATACTCCTCACCAAAACTGAGGATGCTCACATGCACACAAAGAAATTTAAAATGGCCCAGTGGAAAGTAAAATCTGGAGCAGACATGAGAATGATCTGAATTTGAATTACCTTTTCTACATATGCACATCCATCTCATATGTAGCACACAAAGAGCTCACTGGACTGAGGTAGGTAAGCATCACTTATGTCCAATCAGTAGCTGATGACTAAAGTATGCCAACACTGGGTGATCTCTTAAGAAAAGAAAAGAAAAGAAAAGAAAAGAAAAGAAAAGAAAAGAAAAGGAAAGAAAAGAAAAGAAAAGGAAAGAAAAGAAAAGAAAAGGAAAGAAAAGAAAAGAAAAGAAAAGGAAAGGAAAGAAATAAATAAAAGAAAAGAAAAGAAAAGAAAAAAGAAAAGAAAGAAAAGAAAACAAAAGAAAAGAAAAAAGAAAAGAAAAGAAAGGAAAAAACAAACCAAGAATAATGAAAAAGAACTGAGCAAAGGTATCAATAGTTGCAAACTAAAGAAGAGCCAGATTTCATAGATTTAGCCCAAGAAACTATTAAATGAAAATAAGAAAGTAAATGAAATAACAAATATGAAACCACCATCATTGCGGGGAAAGAAAAAAAACATCATAAATCAGAGTTGTTACGCGTTTCTCTAAAGTGTCCAGGTTTCAACAAAAAATGTGGAGACGTGCAAAGAAACAAAGATGTGTGGCCCAAACCAGGAGAAAACAGTCAATACAAACTGTCTCTGAAGGGGTCTCAGATGTTGCACTTGGCAGACAAAAGCTTCAAAGCAACTATAAATGTGTTCAAAGAACTAAAAGGAAGCATATTTCAGGATTTAAAGGAAAGCATGACAACAATAAATCAAAAATAGATATGGTTAAAAATGAATTATAAATTAAAATTAAGAAGTAAATTAAAATTTAAGAAAGGAAAAGCACAGTAACTGAAACCAAAAATCAGCTAGTGGGACTCAATAGCAGATTGAATAACTAACTAAAAAATCTCCCTCAAAGAGAAACCCAGACCCAGATGGCTGCCCTGGAAAATTCTATCAAATATTTAAAGAATAAATGACAACCCTTCGAAAACTTTTACAGAAAATAGACAGGCGGGGCACACTGCTTAATTCAAACTATGAGTCTGGTGTTGCCCTGGTAAGTAAAGCAAGACAAAAACTTCACAAGAAAATAATAGGACATACCAATATCCATCATAAATATATGCACAAAAAAATCCTTACCGAGAATTACTACAGAGTCCAGCAATGTATAGAACGATTATACACCATGGCCAAGTGGGGCTTATCCTAGGAATGCAAAGTTGGTTGAACTATCCAAAATCAATTAATATGATTAGACCATATTAGTAGAATAAAGGACAAAAATGACATGATTATCTCAATAAAAGTAGAAAGAGCATTTAAAAAACTGTGACACCCATTTATGATAAAAAGCTCCCCCCAAAAAATCGGAATAGAAAAGCACTTACTCAACCTATTAAAGGGCATCTTTTGAAAATTCACAGGTAACATCAAAGTTAATGTTGAAAGATAGTATGTTTTCTCTAATATTTGAAGTAAGGTGAAGATGTCTGGTTTGCCAATTCTACCCCAAGTTGTTAATTGAAGTTCTAAGCAGTGTGATAAGACAATAACAGAGAGAGAGGGAGAGAGAGAGAGGAAGGGAGAGAGAGAGGTTGATTCATATTGGAAAAGTAAAAGAAACTGTGTTATCTATACTATTTGAAGAAAATCCTAAAGAATCCACTCAGATGAGGTTGACTCCTAGAAGTATAAGTGTTAGTCAGATTCTAGCATGTAAAATCAGCGAACACACCAACTAGAATGGGCATAACCAAAGTGAGAAACAATACTAAGGTCTTTTTTTTTTTTTTTAACAATACCAAGGTTTGACCAGGATGGAAAAATTGGATCTTTCCTACATTGCTGGTTAGAATGTAAAATGGTACAACCCTTCGGAAAGCAAATCAATTTCTTACATAGTTCCTTACCATTCCCATAAGACCCAGCTAGTTCACCACTAATACTCTCCCCCAAAGAAAAGAAGATGTATGTTCCCAAAACAGTATGTACACAAATGATCATAGCAACATTATTCACAATAGCCAAAATTTGGAAACAATCCAAGTTTCCACCATCTGGTAAATGGAGAGACAAAATGTGGTAGTATCCATGTAAAGCAATATTATTTATCAATAAAAAGGAATGGACTACTGATATATACTATAAAAATGGTAGAAACTTTAAATATTATGCAAAGCAGAAGAAGCCAAACACAAAGGACCACATATCTTATAATCGAATTTGGGGAAATGCCCAGAAAATGCAAATTTGCAAAGATGCATAGCAGATCAGCCATTGCCGAGGATTGTTAGCAACAGTCACGGATGAACATGACAGGTACAAAAGAGATTTGGGGTTTCCAGAAATATTCTAAATTGTGGTGATAAATAATCTCTACATTTACTAACAATTGTTGACTTAATGCAATTACGGTGGGGAACTTTTATCATATGCATATTATAACTTTATAAAGCTACTGAAAAAGGAGTGACTACAGGGAAGAGAACTGTTTGGTGAGTGGTGGATAAAAGATTAGATACAGAGGATTAGCTAGGAATACATTGCCCAAATCCAGGTAAGATTAAATGAAAAGCTCCATGTATACGCCGATGTACAGAGTTAGACGTGGAAGTGACCCTAGAGAACTTTATCTTCCCACACTACTGGATTTTAAATTACAACTCAATACGAATGAGAGAGTTTTCTATTTTCAAATAGCTAGTCATTGGAAGAACCAAAACTAGATCCTAGGTCTGTTGAAATATCCAGCGCTCATTGTATGATCCATTTACTCAAAAACCGTTAAAACTCAGCTGTAATTGCTAAAAGCAAAGTTTTCTCTTTAGAAACATTATTGCTCTTTAGAATTGGCACAAAAAAGCAAATGCTTTTGTATAAACTGTGTTAGAATGGGCCCTGAGTACACATTGAGAAAGAAAATAAAGCCAGCTAAAGGTGTTTTTTTTTTTTTTGAAACTTCAAAAAATTTGAATGCATTTTTTTCCAAAGGAAACATAATGAATACCAATTTGTCTCTACAAAAACTATTAAGAATGGAAAGTACTCAGAATGCAAGCAATTTCCTTGAAATAGTAGGCAAGATGTGAGCCTGATCGTGTTTGTTCCACCTGGCAAATTAGAATAGAGTTTGGTGGGTGGGGGTGGGAAGCAGCAAGACATCAATGAGATCAATCAATTCAGATAGTAAAAATTTTGGCTCTTTGGTTTAATTTATTGATTCTAGAATGACTATTAAATCTATTTGAGGTCAAAGAAAGAGTGAGAATTCCAAAAGCCACATCCTCCTAGGAATAAGATAAGCAAATTTTAGTTCATTTGCCCTGAATTACTGAGTTGTATTTCTGGAGGGGATAAAGTGGTCTGTGTTCAACATCTCTGATTTTTCAAGGTGACAGGCTGAGCCTGTGGAACACTACATGCGTGGAAAATCAATCCAAGGAACTTTTTTTTCCCAGTGGAGTCGATGATATTTTAATAATTAACCTACCATCAGGTGACACCTATTATAATAATAATACCTTTCTTACAACGCGTACTAAGAGCTTAATATACTGGGCTTTTCTTATTCTACAAGCGCCTCCTTTGGTGAGGGGTAAATCTAGAGTTTGTAAATGCAATGCTGGCTGGTTGAGAGCCTTTGCCCAGATTCAGATCTTCATCATAAATGTTCCTTGATTATGGTGGTCACAATCCAAGTTCTCTAGCTCTTTCTGGTAAACATCCCATGGGATGCAAAGATGTGAAACCTAATCCCGGTAACATCACTATCTTTGGAGTCTCAGGGAAATTGCTTAAAATCTTTGAGCCTTATTTCTCCTCCTATAAAATAGGAGCATCTTGATCTCAAAATACTGGTATTTGGACAGTTTGGACTAGGCTGTGTTATAAGTAAATTGAAACAAAATAAAATAGAATAATCCCACCTACCTTGCAGCTATATTATCTGGAGTCTGTGGTATCCAAGGTCACTGCAAGTAGGGAATTAGAGAGGGGTGAAGGAAGCACACCAGCTCTTAATTGCCTCAATCTGGAGGTGACACATACCGTCGTCCCTCACATTTCGTTCACGGGTAGTAATCACATGGTCCCAGCAAATTGCAGTGGAAGCTGGAGATGGAGAGGACTACTTGATGAACACTGTGATTGCTCAGCATCCTGGATGACAATAATAATAATTAATAATAATAATAACAATAATTTTACTGAACAATAAGCACGGGCATGCTGTGCCAAATCCCTAGTGGCCATTATGTAACTTAGTCTATTCTATAATCCTCTCTGAAAAGTACTATTATGCTTCCATGAGAAGTCAGAGGTTTAATGGCTTTATGTTTTTGCCCAAGATTACATAGTGTATAAGTGTTGAAGCTGGTAGTCAGATTCAGATATATCTGATTTCAGAGGATTTCATGTAAACCACTATGCCATGGATCACAGATGTATGTGAGGCAAAAGTAATTCTCATACTATGAAATGCCCTGTCCTCGTTGCTTTAACTTTCCCATGGTCCTCTGACCACTACCTAGGATCTAAATTCACTGTGGTGGATTCCAGTCGAGTGAATTGTCATGGGGCATAGGAGTGAGCGATTTCTCATATAAAACTGTTGCTGGCTTTGCCAGTACACTCATCCCAACTGTCATTGACACATTACCCTGTCTTGTCTCAGACTCACTCTCAGCCCAGAGCAGATCTCGGCAAATTCAACTCTATTGCTGTAGTGGGAGACGGATCACATCAGGCCTTCCAAGCTACAGCGGTTGGTGACTTGAAAAGCAAGGACTGTAATGGCAGACGGCATGCTGAAATCAGAAAAGAAGAAGAAAACGGGAGCTACAAAAAAGTGGGGGAGCTGGTGCTAAAAGCAAGCGATCACTCATCTCCAAACTTCATCCTTGCTAGGCCATAAGCTAAGCATCATTTTTCAGCACCTTGAAGCAACCAGGTGGAGTAGTGATGAATCTTCATGAAATACCTTCTTCTGAACTATCTTGGTGCTGCAGCTTCTGATCGTGCCTCTAGTGAACATGAACAATTAATAAGAGCTGGTAACAAGTTTTTCTTTGATTTTCAAAGAGTAGCAGTTTTTAAATGAAAGTGTTTTTATATCTGTTTTTAAAGTTGAATATGCTTGATATTGCTTATGTTAATTGAAATAAATTGGTATCAGTTGATGTTTTACTAATATGTTTTGTTCTATATGGAAATAAAAAAAAACCCCTTAATTAAAACGTTTCAATAACACAATTGAAAGCCAAAATGATGGGCTAATAGAGGTTATCCTATTGATGTAGTACTTTTCATATACAACTAGATGCTATTTTCATTTCTTGATTAAAATCAGATTGGAATATATTGTCTGCCATTTTAACCTTTCTGAATAGACCCTGGCTTCTGTTTTGCTTTTCTTTTGCCACAGAACAACTCACATTTGCACCATTGAAACCTTCAAAGATTACAAAACAATGACATATGCTCTAACAATGGTATTTAATGAACATGCTGCTGCGTTGAGAACATTATAATAGAGAAGGCATCTTGGCTCTGATATTAAATGATCTGCAATTCAGAAAGGTAAGTTATAAATGACTAAAATATTCTGTGCTATTATTTAATTGTAACTAATTTTTCCAGGCAACCAATGCACAATGCCCTTTATATAAATGGAAAGGAGAAGATGACAAAGCAATATCAATTTACATAAAAGCTAGCCCATTAATAACTTTGCAGATCAAGTTGAGGTCAAGTATTCAATTAAGTTCCACTATAATGATGGTTCTTTTCTGCTAGAAATCAGATTCTCACCTATCCTGAAAATCAAATGATCCAATCTTGGGAATTAGTGGTGTCATGAGCAATTAGATTAACATGTTTGTATTCTGTCGTAAAAACACTGGAAGAGAAAATGCTTTTGTAAAACATTACAATTATATTAAATTTGAATTCCTGAAATGTTGTTCCTAACTTACAATCCATTCTAAAAGCTTACATTTTAGAAGATATTGATAGTTAGATGAATATATGTTTACTATTGTCTAGCAGTGGGTTTTTTTTTTTTTGTTTGCCTTTCTTTCTTTTTGATTTTTTTTTTTTTTTGTAAACAAAATGTATTTTTTTCCCTAGGCTCTAGTTGTAAATTAGCATTTGAATTCAAATGACAGCATGTTCCTTTTCTTTTCCTGTACAATTCTTGCCACAAATGTGCTGTTTTTAATGGCAAATCAGCTAATTAAAGACAGTGTGGTGTGGAAAATGAATGGAGTTAATTGAATTAGTATTAAAACACTTAGTAATTAATCACTTCTTGCATTGCAATTATTCAGAGCTTAAAATTGTTGGCAAAGCTTATTCTTATCCATATGTTTTCTCAATATTACTAGCATTAAAAAATATTCTAGGCATGTCCTAAATGTGCAAAAGTTTGGGAAGGAATCAGGATTTCATTTAAGACTATGTAAATCTCACATAATCCATAATGCTACCAGTTCTTCCTTAAGATCCTATATTTAAATGTTATCTATTCTAGAAAAATGTTACCTTTCCTGTAGAAAGTTAATAGATACTGAAAAGAGGAGATAAAATATTAGTGCAAGTACTTGCTTTGAATCATTAATTTCTCTTGAAACTTGTTGGCTACTTGCTGAACACCAGCTGCTCTTCACTCCTAGTATCTCTGACCTCTAGGATGATTTTGACCTTCAGGTCCCAGATATTTGAATGATTTTTTTTCTCCCCACTCACCCTACTTACCTGAAAAACCAACTAGCTCACATCTTGGGAACCTTTCCTTTAATTTGTGAGTCAGCCTAGAGAAAGCTTCTTAATCTCTAATGTTTACAGCTCTCCTTTGCAAATACAGAAGTTTATGGAATACAGATATATTATTGACACATTGGATAATTGCAAATGGAAGATTGGCATGAAGAGGTGTTTAATTAATTAACTTTGAATTCTATTATAGAAAAGCTTTGAGTTGGGTTGCACAAATCAAGGAAATATGCTGGCATGATTTTTGCACAAATTTGTGATGACATTTTTCATTAATTTGTTCACTTACTGATTCAATTAATGAATGGTGAGACTCAACCCTCAGGTTGAACTAAGCATCCAAAACCTCTTTGGGCTATCTTAAAATAGACATGTCTATACGTTGGAAGATTCTTCATCAGTAGGCCCATATTGAGGGTCTGGACAACCATATTCTTATGGCTATATAAGAGATGAAATAATGAAACATGCCAGAATTAAGAGCCATTATTCCAGATGTTCTTCTAAGCACAGAAAATATAAAGACCAATAAAAACAGTCTCTGTAGGGTCTTTCAGTCTAGAACAGTTATGAACCACTAAGTAAAATAACGATCCCTCTTACAGAAGGCACTGAGACTGAACAATTACCCACAGGGATACATATACAATGGTTGAGGAGATTTTCCCACAGAATCATCTTTATTTCTAAATTTCTGAGGTTAAAATACAATCTAAGCACATTCATTTTATTATGTACAGAATAATATTGGGACTGGTCAGAAGTAATAGCAGAAGAAATGCTTTCTCAGTAATAGCCATAGATACTTAAAATTAATATTCAAAACCGTATTTCTAAAATTTATTAGACAATGGCATATGGATGCCAGGCCCAGGTTTTATTCACGATTTTACTGCAAGACCAAAACAGTAAGAGACACATAGAAAACACCCAATAAATTTTTGTTGAATTAATGACTGACATAATGAATAATGCATCTCCAAAATGACGATTACGTTGGTTATCACTTTGCTTTGACTAAATGAATTTTGCTAATGCCCCCTGTTATTTTAGTGAAAGTCAAGGAAACCTTTTAAGTATTATGAAAGAGGTTTTCTGAATTGCTTCCCCAAATCATGACAGTCATAATGGCTAACAGAAATAATTTTCTCACCTGCTGAGCAAAGTACCTCACCTCTTTAACAATCTGTGCAGAGTCAAACGCTATCACTGCCAAGAAGAGATTTTGAATTCTACAAGTCTTGGATCCTTTTTCCTAGTATATATCCAAAACCAGGTTCATGGAAACCAAGCAAAATGCTCTCAAGGCAATTACACTGCTGCTTTCCAATCCCTGACTGTTTTAGAAGGCAAATAGCATTGGGAAGCAAATCCTGTCACGAATTAATTATGGAATTAGGTGAAAATGACAAGGATGATAGAGAATTTGAGCCAATTTGGGGAATTAACTGAAGAATTAAAGCTACAGTAATGTGGCAACAATTGAAAGGATTTATTGTACTCACAGTAGAGTTTTTGCCCTGATTTCAGCACATGAGTAAACAACGAAAAGTCTGACACTCTAATTATCAGTCTTCAGACAGAAAGGTGAGAGAATGACCTATCAGGATCAACTCCCAAGAAAAATAATAGCTCACACTCATCTAATGTTTGTACAATGCTGCTGTAATCTGAGCCCTGCCCTATGCATGTTGTGAATAGTGGTTCCTCCCAACCTTCCTATGAGGCAAGTCCAGTTATTAATTGCTTTCTTCGTTTTTTTTTTTTTTTTTTTTTTTTATGGATGAGAGACGGACAGATCTGGGAGGTGTCAGAACCAAGATCTGAACCCAAGCTTTCTGGTTCTGATGCCTACGATTTTAACCACTGTGCTGTACGAGGAGAATTTCAAAACACTCTATTTTGAAAAATATGTTCCCTAGAAGTTCCTA
This sequence comes from Vulpes lagopus, assembly GCF_018345385.1. Taxonomy (NCBI): domain Eukaryota; kingdom Metazoa; phylum Chordata; class Mammalia; order Carnivora; family Canidae; genus Vulpes; species Vulpes lagopus. The sequence continues at coordinate 150,405,852 of NC_054827.1, read as the reverse complement.
CTGTTGACTGTTCAGAGATGATACATGAAATATACTTTTATTTTTTTATTTATTTTTTGTTTTTTTTGTTTTTTTATGAAATATATTTTTAAAGATTTATTTATATGCGAGAAAGAGAGAGAGCATGTGCTCACGCACCCACATGTGCACAAGTTGGGAGGGGCAGAGGGAGAAAATCTTCAAGCGAAGCCTGACTTGGGGCTCATTTTGGGATCCTGGGATCATGACCTGAGTCCAAAGGTCAGCTGCTTAACCCACTGAGCAACCCAGGCACCCCTAAATGAAATGTTTTATATATCATCTAGGTCCCAGAAAATATTGTCCTGTTTCCAAACTCCTCTGCCTTCTATCATGACACTGGTCCTCCCTTATTGAAAAGCCAGCCTAATCAGCAATCCTATTCCCTCCAGAACATAGTGACATTACGAGATCTACGGTTAATAAGGACCTGCTGATGGTTGAGTTTTTGAGGTACACATATGCACAATAGGCTCTCAAATAAACTGCCGAGATTCCATGACTCTGTAAAAACACTTAGCAGTTTCAGTGATGATGTCTTTGACAGTGTGTTAATGGTGGGAATTCTTTTCACTGACGGCATAAATATATTTGGAAAATATCCCTGTGTTATGGGATGTCAGCTTAGAGAGAGAACTGCTAAATGAAAGCAGGAGTTTAATGGATCAGTTTGTGACTTCTGGAAAAAAAAAAAAAGTAGAGAATTTAACAGAAGACTAAATTCTACTTGGGTGATTATCTCAGCTCTCTGAGTAGCAGAATTTCAATTGTATCCAGGGAGTCTTGTCAAAAACCCAGCAAGGATCTTTATCCTCTTCTCAAGCCTTCTCAGACAGGCTGCTTGCCCTTAAAAACTGAAAAATCTCTCCTCTTTCCTCTTTGGATTAACCACAAGGATATGACGTGTGGGTTTATAAGCTTGGCATGGTGTCTTAAAATTTGAACTTTGATAATTTGAGGTTTCATTCCAGTCATGGCCTCGGTTGTCATCTGTGATAAGGTGCACCACGTATTGTTTCATAGGATTTTTTTCCTCTCTACTAACAAGGTTGTAAGCTCTTGAAAATGTGACAGGACTCTGGCGTCTCCCAGATGTAGTGGATAATAACCTTCACCTGCAGGCTTAGTCCAGCCAAATTCCTGAGCACTTCTGAAGTTCTGATCACCAGCAGCTCTGGCATTTGGATCTTGCCTTCTTAGGTTTCTTCCTTTGGCTGGATTTATGCACTCTGGGTTTAGTTTCTGGATTGAGTGCTCCACTACCCCTCCGGAATGGAAATCTTTCTTGAGTCCTGGATTGCCCTTTGTCGCCTTGATTTCCTGGTTTTAATATTCCTGGTCACTGGAACCTCTGTGTCAGTAGTTGAAGCTTGAAGAACATAAATGCCTTAACTCTGCTATTTCTAGCCGTTCATCTTATTGGTATAATGCTTGGCCACTGAAGGCGAAGCAATCCCTTTGTAAGTCAAGGGGCTTGCTCCATGTTTAATATTTGACTGAGACCAGATTTCCAGGTCTACACCCCATTGTCCCTGTCTTTCCGACATCTAGGCAAGCTGATAAGAGAGCCTACTTTCTCTTTTGGTGCCAATGGGGGATCAAACCCTGGTCTCCTAGAAAACCTCATTATGTGAGTAAGAAATCTTTTACAGCATTTTTTAAAAAAGATTTTATGTATTTATTTTAGAGACAGAGCGAACATACATGCAAGCAGGGGAAGGCCCGGAGGGGGAGGGAGAGAAAGGGAGAAGGAATTCCAAGCAGACTCTGAGCTGAGCATGGAGCCCAATGCAGGGCTCCATCTCATGACCCTGAGATCATGTACTGAGCCAAAACCAAGAGTCAGATGATTAATAACTGACCGAACCACCCAGGTGCCCCAACCTTTCACAACGTCTACATATCTCTATCTTTCTAAATCTGTCTCCTCTGCCCTCATATCAATTTCTCTGTCCTAAATCATGTCTCCAGCACCTCAAAACTGAATTATTGCACCAATTTCCTAGCTAATCTACCAGCTTTCCTTGACTCCTTAGATCATGTTGGCACCGGGGTTCCATAAATACAACCCAATATGACACTCCTATTGAAAATTCTCCAATCACTCCACATTCTCTAATTATGACTTACTAGGCATTTTAAGGTTTGGACCTACTCGTGCAGACTTACTTCCTGCTAACTTCCTCTTCATCTTTCAAACTCCAGCGCGGTGAATTGTTTATATTTTCTCTACACCTCAACCCCTCCCCAATATATCAAACTGCTTTTGCTTACTGTATTTCTGCCTAGCTAATTCTTTCCAATGCATAGGGCTTTTCCTACCCCCATTCCCCTATCCCATCTGGAAAAATTCTACTCCTACTTATCCTTTAAGACTCAGATTGGAGGCCACTCTCTCCAATATCTCTGCCATGACCCGTCCAGACTGAGTTACATGTTTCTCTTCTGTATGCATTTCACTTATTAGTTTCTAGAGCATGTTTTGTGTCTACCTTTACCATTAGACTGTAGTGTCCTTTAGGGCACAGGCTATGTCTCATAAATCGCTATAACTCCAGCACCTAGCAAAGTTCCTGACACACGGATAATAAACTTTTATTGCACAGGGAGTCTTCAAGCCATAAAATGATTCACAGGAGAATTAATGGAGAAGTAACATGGTCCCAGCACTCCTCTGGGAATCAGTGCTCTGTGTGATGCTGGCGAGGTCACTTAACCTTTCTGCGCCTCCATTCTCTCAGCTGAGGAGAGACCACCTATATTTTAAGGTTCTCCCCAGCTCCATATTTGCTGTGAAATATGGACTCTTCATGCTGCATTTACGTTTTTGATTATAGAAATTTAACAACTCCTTCGAGATACTTTGCAGACACTACACACAGAGTTAAGAAGCTATTGTGAACTAAGTCATTTGCACACGTAAGTTCCCCAGTCATTCGCACATGTAATGCAGGTACATGTCAATTGAATAAACAAATACATTTTTTGTAATTTTATATAATCTTTCGCTTTATATAATCATTTATATATTATTATATATATCATAATATAATATATATAATTATATTATATTATAATATATCTATTTCTCCATTATATATATTTTTTTGCTTCTGCAACCATGGTCACGTTCTTCTTGACACCGGATTTAGAAGCTGTTTTCTTCTATAATGCTTTATGTTCTTTAAGGTCCAACCCGAAAGACCTTGTGCCACTTCATCTTGAAGAAATCAGCATCAAGTCCCTTCCTCCTCCTCATCTCTATCCAAGAACAGCATAGGACCTTCCTTGATCTTCTGTACTTCATCAATGTTAGCAACAGATTGAGATTGACACCCTTTTGTTTTTCCCAGCTTCCTTTAACATCTCTTCCTCGCCTACCTTCTCTTCTTCCTCTCCACCACTAATACCACTAGCCAGTCTGAACTCTGACCCTTCTGGTCCTATCTCACCTTCTTGAAGAATGGACATTTTCTCAGAGAAGTGGACTCTAAATTCTTTATTTCATCATTAGTGAGGGAACAATTCTTGGCACAATTACTTTATTATCTTAACTCATGAGCAATTCTTTGGTGGGTTGTTTCTGCATTTTCTGAAGAAATCCTACCTGTGGTGTCATGGCAGGACCAAGAGACAGACCATATCCAGGTACAGGTAACTTTCTCACTTCAAATACCTCTTTATCCTTCATCAGCTACTTTGAATGCATGGAGGGGACAAAACACCTTTGAGCTTTTTCTTTTAAATCTTGATCTTTGTATAAAAAAAATCTTTTTTTTCTCTAAACATCTATAAGTTTATCTGGATTGATTTTGATTTTCTTCACAGGCACTTTCTTCTGGAGAAGTTGCTGAACAATCCCTTTTTGTTTTGAGAGAAGCAAAATTAATAAAGCTTTGCTATCCTTTCTGTACCTGGCCATTCGATCTGCCCTCGATATGTGTTCTAGTATTTTTTGGACAATCAAACTGAAGAACCAGATTCCTAGCCAGGAAGTCTAGACCCTTGCTAAAATAGCAGTAGCAAATAGCACCACAGTTCTCTTGCAGATAGATCTATTATAAATGTCCATTCTCATCCTCTGCTGCTGTCAAACCCAGGCGGCGGGGCCCTTGGGGGAGGAAGGAGAGAAGAACTGGGATGTAGCTATCAGAACACTTGATACAGATACTGAATCTCCTTACAACTGAAAAGAAAGACAATACTTTTCTTCTTAAGGTGAAGTCTCTAAGTGGAGTATAGCACATTTATTTTTTGCTGTAGCTCACAAACTATGCAGGTCTGTTCCAAAGTGACAGTGGTGTATTATTCTTTTTTTGTGAACTTGAACATGTATATATGATTTTTAGTCAACAAGATGTAAAGCCTGCTCAAATATCTATGAGTTTGTGTGTGTGTGGTGAAGGGAATATGAATAGTTCCAATAAATTATCTACTAAAACCAAAACATTATTTATTAAAACAATTTTTTTTTAGAATTTACTGAGTATCAAGACTTATTATTTTCAGTGGGCAGTTTAACCATCAGCAACAATTACATAAAAATTATCAATTAAGTTTATTTGCATGTCATTAAATACTTATTTCCTCAGTGTCTGAGGAACTTTCTTACTCATTTCTCTATGTTCTTGGTAGGATATAAATTTGGAAATTCACTATTTGAGTTAAAAATCTTTGGCCCTCTATGTGACTTGAGGCAAGATATTTGACTTTCCAGTAACTTAGATTCCTCTCCTATAAAATGGAAATAGATATTAGAGAAGTTACACATAGATCGGGTTAGTTATACCATGAGAATTGCTACATGCAGCATGAAATAAAAATATGTAAAATTAAAAAAAATAGAATAGCATGTAGTACATAATACGATCAAAAAATTATTGTAGTAAATGCTTGCTAAATATATGGGGGATAAGATGAAATTGATAAGGCATACAGACAAAAATGTAGTAGCTAAGCCATATATACAAAAGGTCTAATAATAGGTTAAAAATAATAATATCTTTAGGGAGAGGTGGGTTGTCTTATAAGGATTTAAAGTTGAGATATGTAAGTGACATTTAAATTTTTCGAAAAATGCATTGTTCGGTCAAAAAAAAAAACTATCCAAAATGTAATATATTTGCAACAAGACATATGGTTCATGTCTTTATGGTGCTTTCAGTAGAGAAGATATACACTGAAAAAATTTTTGCATTTATGGAATTGAGAATGATAAAGTTTGATGTCCTCTATAAACACATAAAAAATAAATCCAATTTAATCTGTGTGGAAGATAGGGAGGATATTGTGGAGGGAGTAATTTTTTTTGGCTGAAACCTGAAAAGTAAATAGATATTGAATGTAGCAAGATATGGATTGGAGGAGTGGTGGAAGAAAAAACAAACACAAGTTTATTAAAATCAGTAAGATTGGAAAAAGAAAAAAAAAAAAAACTGACCCCAAATCAAAAGTCTTTCCATGCTTTGGGGGATCATCCATACCACTGTGTCAGAAAATTATCCTGAATAGCTAATGCAATAAAACTTTATACAATGATAACAATATAAATATTTACACCAAACTTTAAAACCTTATTTTCCTACACATTGTCTCATTTAAATTTAACGGATACCGGATGACTTGTGTATGATTTTTTTTTTCATTTTACTAAAAGAGAAATAAAGCTGATTGGCCTGTGCAAAGTCACACAGCTGAGGTAGCCAGAAGTCATGTGCTCAAACTATTAAGATTCTGAAGAGGACGCATTACAGAGATCTAGCTCCTTTGAACTGATCAGGGCTTGGTCTGCAAACGAATGGCAGAAAGAGTTGCTCATTCAACAAATTCCTGATAGATACCTACCAAACACCAGGTGCTGGCTGAGTTGTTAGGGATAAAGCACTCAAGGATACAAGGCACAGTGCTGTCTCTGTGGAGCTTATCTGCTAGATGTGAGAGGCAGAGAGTATACAAGCTTAATGACAAAATACGTAGTCTGTTTGTGGTAGCCAGGGTTCAGAGCAAATATAGAGTAGAAAGAGGGCTAAGGGGCATTATGGGCGATTTTAGAGTGGTCAGAGAAAGCTTCACTGGAATGGTAACATTGAATTAAAGACCTGCGGGAGAGAAGAGATAGAGCCCCACTGAGATCTCAGAGAAAGGATTCCCAAATAAAGACAATTGTAGATCAAAGGCCATAGACAGGAGGTAGTCTGGGGCCAGGGGTATGTTTATGTAACAACAAGGAGATCAGTGTGCTTAGAGCAGAAGGAACGGGAGGGGGAGGAGAGTAACAAGAAGAGTAACAACGGGCCAGAACCTATAAGGTTCACAGGGCACTGTGAAGACATTGGCTCTTAGACTGAGGGAGATGGGCAGATGGCAGGGTGCCGAGCAAAGGAAGGACGGTATCTGGTTTCCATTATAAGAAAAATCACCTCGTCTATTGTATTGTAATGAGACGCTGTTGACAGAGAATGTGGGAATGTCGGTTAGGAGGCCATCGAAATGACCAAGGAGAGATTAAATTCTGGCTATCTTTTTAAGGTTAAGATGATAGGACTTGACTTAGGACCAAATGTAGGGCGTGCAAGGAGGAGAGGGATCAGCGAAAACCACAAGTCTAAAACGTACCAGGTCATACATCATGCTCGTTCCCTTCCCAGCTGGCCTCGTGGGTACCGGCTGCTGTTGTTCACTTTGTTTTTATTGTTTATCTGTTTGTTGGTTGCTCTGTGTGAGTGGTTTGAAGAATAGAAAGAGTAAGAAGGGTGAGCGAAATGAGTTGGAACTGGGGGGTCAGTTCAAAGAAACTGTAAGAGCTATATTCCTGGCAGACTTGCAATAAAAATCGCACCCCAGAAAGCAGCGCCCTATTCCTTGATCCGTTTTTCACCTGGAAAACAGTTTTGTCACACAGGCAGAAATTACAGAAAATAGAAGAACTGAGTTATCCTGGAATTTGGTCGATTATAACCAAATCAACAATAATTATCAACAGAGCATCCTCAGAGCGGTGACAACAGCTTGTCTATCCAAAACTCTCCTTTGGAGTGTTTTTCTTTTCTTTTTTCTTTTTTTGGAGTGTTTTTATTTTCAAGAGTGTTTCACCTGGGGTAAAGATGCAGGACTGCGCTTGCACACAGAAAGCCCTGCCTATTGGTCTGTAATTTTCCTAAACTTGAAAGTCGGATCACTTTGAGAGCAAACACCTTGATGTGAATACTCGGAAAGTGTATTTAAGAAGAAGCAGGGCAGATATTAGTGCTGAACAATGACAAGTATGACATAGGTGCTAGACTTCACACTGAGGGGTCACCGCACACATTACTTCACAATGGCTGCCTCAGTAGATGAGCTGACATAACAACCCACTGCCGGCGCCATAAACAATTGCCAATTTCATTTTACAGGAGTCACATGGATGAGTTGAACCAGAAAAAGTGATGATGGTAGATGAAACCGAATATGTATGACTCATTCAGAGCTGCCTTATTAGCGCGGAGGCACTAGCATGGATTCAGCATTGGAGAGCCCAGGTTCAAACCCCAGGCCTGCCGTTTATTAGCTACATGACCTTGAGCAGAACACTAAGCTGGTTTCCTCACTCTAGAAAGGAGGAAATTAATGTAGACTTGTACCGAAGAACCATGTGAATCGAATGAGACAACGCGTGTGTAAAAATGGTTAAAATACTGTATAAATATTGATAGTACTGTTGAACAAGCTTTCTTTCCCTTTGAAAGATGGAAACAGGGAGAATAGGAATGAGTTCCCAATTGTTGAACACTCTCCTTGATTTCAGAGATTGCCCACCTGCCACCCCACTTAATGTAAACAAGAACAGCATATGTCTATCTAGCTAACTATCCATGCATCCAACAATTTTATTGTTCATCTTGTCCAGTGCCATTGTGTATGTTAGAGTCAAGATTCTAATTTAGACCTGCCTTTGTTCCCAAGCCTGCATAATTCCTGTTATACTAAGTCATTGCCTGTGAATTTTACACGGAGCCACACTGTGTCAGAAATGGAAGAAGTAATAGAAATCATCTTGTGGAATGGTTTTCAAATATTTAGTTGTAAAGTCCTATTGGGAAGCTCAATATTTGCTAGAAGTAGGGCTGCCCTTGTTAAAGCAGATATGGGAACTCCAGAATTACTTCTCCACTTGGACCCCCTCCATTTTTCCTCTTGGGATTGTCAATAATTTAGGATTTGAAAACATGAAGTTAGCTTATCCGTCTCAGTTTTGCAACTGAAAAACTGTTTTTTTTTTTTTTTGCAATTTTATACCTTTATTTGACAATCAGCGATTAGTTCTCATTAACAGTCTGTAGATTTTTGAAAGTGGTGACAGGTACATAGGTAACCAGCATGTAGAGCTTGTTTGCTGAATCTTCATCCCTGTTACATTTTCTGGACAACTGCACATGGATAGGGTATGGAACATTCCGTGGTCTAAATGATTTACCCAAGAGCACATGACCTTTTGATTGTAAAAGAAGAACAAGGACCCCCCCCCCCAGTTCTGTGGAACTTTGGTACCATTCGCCCCATAGTCTTCCTACATTAGTCCTACTGTGTTGATATTTGAAGGGTCTGAATAAAATACATTCCTATCTCCTATCCAACGTCTGAACAAGTTCAGATATATATATATATATATATAAAGGATTTTGTCATATGGAGACAAAAATATCATTCACATAATTGATGGAGCTGTTGGGGAGATGGGTCATTGTGTGGTAACAAAAGACTATTCCCTGCACCCGCATCAAGGGGGACTCTAAAACTGAATGGGTAGTGAGTCGAGCTCTGCCCACTTAACTTCTCTCTAACTTACCAGGTTACATTCCTCCATGAGAATACAGGGGCAATGAGAGTCTAGCACTATCTTAATATAAGACCCCTGTTACAAAAGGAGACATCAAGAGAATGAGCTTGTGACTCCATCTAATGAAGGACCAGGAGCAGGGATCTGAGGAGATCATACATAAAAGCATATAGTTTTATTTTGTTTCAACTTCTGGTTTTAACTTCTGATTTGTTTGCTGTGCTATTAAATATTAACGCTCTCGTGAACATATCCAAGTGTTTGAGTACTTATCAAATTTATGAAGTTCTATATTTCCTGGTGGTTTCATAATTTATAGATGAACCTATTTCTGAAACTAAAAATTATTGTAGTGAGATGTTACATAAGGCAAAACCAAATGTGGATAAATCTTGAAATAGCGTTCTTCTTTCTCATCCTGAAAGAGCAGAGTCAGAGTGGTTGTCATATCTTTAAAACAGAAGACATCCCAAGGACAGGGAGGAAATTGGAGTCTTAGAATCAGCAAACCCATGCAGGACTTAGGAGAGGCCTATAAAGACGTTGTGGATAAATGGTAATTGAGAAAGCAAGCTTGGGGGTAAAGAGGGATCTGAAACATGCATCATCCAAAGTAATACTAAAGAGTTGTTGAAGATCCTCAGTAAAATTCCAATACATCTTGAATCCATGATTAAAAGAAGATTACTAGTTGTGGCTTGAAAATAACTATTCATGTTAATTCAAAAACAGGTTGAACATTTGGGAGCATCAACTTAAAAAGCCTTCACTGAAAAGTCAACACAGGAGCACCTGGGGGGTTTAATCAGTTAAACATCTGCCATTAGGCTCCGGTTGTGATCCCAGAACGCTGGGTTCAAGCCCTATGTTGCGCTCCCTGCTTAGCAGGGAGCCTGCCTCTCCCTCTCCTTCAGTCCCTCCCCACTACTCTTGCTCTCTCTCTCTCTCTCTGTCAAATAAATAAGTTTAAAAATCTTTTTTTTTAAGTCAACTCACTGTGGTGATTGGTAAGACCTTCGTCCCTCGTCCTAGGTAATTATAAGGTATGCTTTCAATAGCTAGGGGTTCAGAATAAAGTTACAATGATTTTAATATAAAAATGAGTATATATCTTCACTTTAACACCCCCCCACCTCACAAAGATAAAGTTGCATATTCCTTCCCATTATTCTCCCCTTTCACTTGAACCTCAGTTCTAACTTCTATCACTAGGAGGTAGATCACTCTGCTGAAAAACCTGTCTCCACTGATGTTGCTGTTGCCACTGCTTCAACTTATCCTCCAGTTCTGAGCTTCATTATCACTTCTACAAAGAGGTCTCCTATGATTTTCAAAGAATAATGAGTTTCCCTGTTGTACTTCTCATACCACCCCAAGATTCCTCCTGTACCTTTGCATAGTAGATCTAAGCTTACGATTTTGTTCATTTGGTCAGTCAAAAATACTTAGTGGGCATTTATCGCAAGGCAGACATGTCTCTAGGCTCTGGATAGACCATTATGAATAAGACAGCCTGGACTGCAGTCCTTGTGAAGCACACATTCTAGTGGGGATACACCAAGCCATCAAGGGTCTTGTTACTGCTTTGTTTTTCCTCCTAGTATTTGCTGAACTTCTATAATCTTGGTTGATATTTTGTAGTTCTCAATAGATATTTATTGAATAAATAATGAATAAACAAGAGGAAATTATGGGAAAGAAATGAATGAATAAATATGTAAGATGCGGATAAACTCTCTGGAGAGAATGAATACTGAATGAAAGAATTGATAATGACTGGCTTGTCCTGTATCAATTGCTATGAAAGGCTTCTCTAAGGTCTTGACATTGAAACTGAGATACACATGACAGGAAGACATCGATTTTAGGTGCTATTATTCAGGAACTACCATGTTCTGAGAAAGTCCAATTGGTAGTGAGAGGCCTGGAGATTAAGATACCTCAGAGGAAGAGAAAGAGAGAGAGAGGCTGAGGGAAAGATGGAGGAGAGAGGGAAAGAGAGGGAGGAGAAGGAAGGAAGAAGAGAAGAGAGGAGAAGGGAAGAGAAGGGAGGAGACGAGAAGAGAAGAGAAAAGAGGAGAAGAGAAAAGAGGAGAAAAGGAAGGGAAGGGAAGGGAAGGGAAGGGAAGGGAAGGGAAGGGAAGGGAAGGGAAGGGAAGGGAAGGGAAGCAAGAAAGGCATCAAAATGAACTAAAATAAACATGAGTGAAGAAGCCATTTGGAAGTGGACCTTCTAGGCATAACCGTCACTATGTGGATTGGAGATGTACCATCTGACTCCCTTTCTCCCAAAACTGAGAACAAAGGTAAAATGATAGTTTTATATCACTATGTCCTGGAGTAGTTTCACAACAACCAATAATCGAAACATGTCTTTCGTGGTCATGGTATGGCATTCACAGAATTTTGTTACTGGCCCATATTAGGTGAGGGGGAAAAATGTACAAAGAATAATTACATGAAGTGAAGAATCATGTTACTTACTGTGTTTTAGATTCTCTGAGCTTCAGTGTCTTTACATGTAATGTAAGGATGCTACATAGTTTTCAAAGTGTTTGAGAAAATTAAACCACCTAATATATGTATGTGTTTAATACTGTGCTTGCACCCTGTAGTCATGGAATTGGTAGAAGTATTTTGTTTATCTCATTCAGTTTTTTCCACAATGCCCAAGGCATCACCTATTATATAGACTCCTCATTTGTATTTTTTAAATGAATACGTAAAGTAATCTATCAGGCACTGTCCAAGTCACTAGGACCACAAAGAATAACAAATTCAGGACGTTACAGTGGCTCTGGATGGGCTGTCAGTTCTAGTACAATAAGCACTATGGTCATAATCTATGCAAAGGATTATAGGAGCCAAGAATACAACATTTGATTTTGTCTGGACAGAGAAAGCCAAGGAATATTTTACTAATGAAGGGCTTTGTTTTACCTTAAAGCATGCTTAATTGATGATTATGAATATATCAAGTAAGCACATTTCTGAAAAAGGAAATGTTGTTTTCGAAGAAAGACAAGAATGAGACTGATAAATCACATATCAAGGGGCTCCTGAGGGACTTGACAATTGTGGCTGGGCATAGGATAATGTGGGAAAATGACACGGTAATCAGATAAGCAGAAGTCAGATGATGAAGGGCTGTGCATGTCACAACAATGAGTTTGACCTTCATTGTATAGGGAATTGAGAGGCAGTTTCAAATTCTATTCAGGGCTCTGGCGCTCTCTGACTCTAGATCATCGTGAGGAATGGATTGGGATGCCTGAGATGAAGGCAGTCTAGCTAGGACGCTGCTGCTATTACCAGGCGGAGAAAGGATACTGATCTGATCTATAGCAGTGGCAGATGATTAGTGAGCAAGGAACAAATATGGAAAAATTAAATAGGGGTAATGTATAGGACCTAGTTAACTAATTATATATGGAAGCTGAGAAAAATTGTAGAGTCAAGGATGATTCATTTTGATTTGCATTACTGAGAACATGATGATACAATCAACAGAAAATTTTGTTTGGTGCAATTTTGGATGTTGTAGTAATCAGATGTGGCCTTCCATAATACTGCATAACAAAGAACTTCAAAATCTCTGACTAATTAAACCTGTATTTTTCTTGCTTACATGAGTACATGCTTGCATAGGATTGGCTTAGCTGGGCTGCAGGCTGTGGGTAAAGCTCAAGCCTGTCACACATGTCATTCATTCTTCTTGGATCAGATGCTCTCTGGAACATTACCTTTTTCATAAAAAAATAAAATGCAGGAGCACAGGAAAATAAGCAGAAAGACCTCTTAACATATAGGCACATAGCACACATACTGCCATTTCCATCCACATTCCATTAATTAGCCAAAATAAGTAAAATGGCCGAGTCCAATATCAACAGAGCAGCAACACAGACTCTCTTCATACCAGGAAGCACCACACAGTCATATGAAAAAGGACATGGATAGACAATTTTAATACATGGAAGGGAGTGAAATTAGAAACAATTGGAAACAAGGACCTATTGATCATGACAGTGAAGTTAAGTTAGTACATCAAGTAAGAGAATCCGTGAGTATAACTAAAGGGAGAAACACCAGAAATTTCCATACAGGGAATCTTTATTGCCACAAAGCTTCATTACTCTTACTTCATGGTACTTTATAGGTATTTCTATGCCGTTAGTTACTTTTTACATCATGTTTGATTCACTTTTAGACTATTACATGTAAGGGAAGCTGCCAAAATTAAAAAAAAAAATCAAACCATCTCTCTCTCTAATACTGACAAGTGATGAATAGTGGCAAGTGTAGACAAATGCCAGTACGCTACAGTCTCAAAAGTTGTTCTTCAAGAATGAACCTTTTCCCGAACAAATCAGTACGACAGCCAAGAATAGGGGGCCCAGAGATTTTTGATCAAACATTTGTGGTAGGTAGAATTAGGGTTTCCCAAAGATGATCATAGTCTAATCTCCAGAACCTCATATGTTAGGTTACAAGGCAATGGGGAATTAAGGGTAGAAATGTAATTAGTTTTACTAATCAGCTGACTTAAAGAGATAATCCTGTATTACCTGGGTGGGCTTAATGTAATCACAAGATGGTTCCTTCAAAATAGAAGAGGGCCATCAGAGTCAGAGGGGATTTGGAAGTGCTGTCATGGGAGGACATCAGAGTCAGAAAGGCACTTGGAAATGCTGAATTGCTGGCTTTGAAGTTGGAGGAAATGGACACAAACCAAGGAATGCAGCTCGTCTCTAGAAGCTGAAGAAGGCAAGGACCAGGTTATCCCTCAGAACCTTGGGAAGGAAAGCAGCTCTGCCGACACCTTGACTTTAGCTCAGTGAGACTCGTTTTAGACAATTCACCCCTAGAACAATAAGATAATATATTTCTGTCTTTATAGGCCTCGAAGTTTGTGGTAATTTGTTACAGCAGTTTTAGGAAATGAATGCAGCCTCTAAATCTTTGGTTGATGACTGATGGCGGAAATACCAAACCCCTTCAAAGAAAGAGCTCCATCAACAGGGAATTTAATTGAGCCTATGGATGACCACACCAGAATGCCGTAGATAGTTATCTCTCTGAGAAAGATACAGCCAACACACTCATTGGGTTTTTCTCCCATTAAAAAGTTTGCCATCAATTCTTCCAGAGTTCCTTCAAAAACACTAACAACTCTGACACCAAAGGAGCTACAAAAAGATGCCCATTTATTGGTGAGGTCCTAGAAATATGGCTTCCTTCCCCTCTGGTAGGGAGATGGGATCTATTAGGGGAAAAATCCAATCTTGTTTAACTAAGGTACAATCTTAATGTACCCTATGGCATTGTAAGCTACCCATAGATATAAATAAATAAATAATAAATGTACAGTTAAAATAAATAAATAAATAAACAAAAAAATTTGCTTCCATCATAGGGCTTTATGCATCATAGTGATATTTATGCCTTACCGCCTCAATATCATCAAAATTCTTATCTCATTCCAATGTCAATGAGCTCAAATTGACTGTCACTTCATTTCTGACTCTCTTGAGTCTATCAGACATGTCTGGCATATAATTCCCTGCATAATTATAGCTGGAGTAATTATTAACATTAAATGCTTGTTGAATTGACCCATAGCACTTAAAAATTTATAAACAGGTCTGTAAATGAGATTTTGCATGCCAGATCCTTTACAAAGATAGTTCAGGGATTACGGACGAGCCTACAGTAAGTTAGTAATATTAACATATTTACCACCTTAAATTACTGAGACAATCAAAGGCAATTGCTAAAAGGAGAAAAATATCTGTGGACACAGTTTTAAATAGGATAATTTATCCTAGAATATGTTAAAATTGATTGACAACAATTTTACACTGAGCATTTTAACTGTTTTTTTTTCATTTTTGTTCATTTTTTGTGCAGTATTATGAAATAACTTTCCACCACTAATATTTTTTTCTCTTTCTTTAGAACTATGAAATGTAAATGAATTTAATCGATACACTCTGAGGACTAATTAGTTATATATATATGTATATATATATGTATACACACATATATATCTGCAGGACATTCAAAACTAAAAATACTATAATTAAAAAAGTGAAAATACTATAAGTGATATTCCAGGAGTGTTATTAGAGGAAATAAAAGCCATTTAAAACAAACAGACTTTTTGGCAGTTCAATACACATGGGTTTCATCTTATATTACTATTTGGTTTGACTAAGTTAAATTTTCCAAGCAAAATAGTGATTTGGTTGATATAATGCCCCCCAAGTTCTCATTTGGTATTTCCAGTCCTTGAACATTTCAGGATCTATAATCCTTGCAGGACTCACAGTAAAATACTGGATGGCAAAATGCAGGTAATAGTGGCCTGGGAAACAGAGCAATTGGACTCAAGTCTATGAATAATATTATTGTGCCTTTACCAAATTACATAAAACAAATGCAATTAAATTACTTTGAACTAAACAAAAGTATTTCTGACCTTATAAGATGGATGTGGCTCTACAGTCTATAAGTAGAGCCCCCACACAATGAGGCAAAAGAGACATACAACTGTTTTGGAAAGAGATATTTACTCTCCATTCTCACGTACAGCACATGGACAACCCAATCAGAGCCTTGGGTAGCAGAGATATGGGCCGGTCTTTCTACTGGGGGTGCAGCTGCCAACACCCAGGGGCTCACAGTCTCTCACAGCAAGATGCAAACAGCTGGGGCTCAAGGAAAGGTGCCCTGGGTTTAACCGCACAGAAGCCACAATTTAGGAAAAAACGTTGATCTGTGGATATTTGTAGAAACTGAGGCCTGGAAATGTAATTAGAAGATGTGGGGCCCCCTCAGCTGCAAAAAATGGCAGTGAAATGTGAAGCAGAGTGATAGTAATGCCGTTAGAGGGTACTTGTGGTGGGATTCCTCTGATTTTGCCTAAAACACGTAAAGTGTGTCAGTAGACAGGCATTAGATGGAACGTGTGTGTGTGTGTGTGTGTGTGTGTGTGTGTGATCATCTTGGCTCCCGTCTATATCACTTAGTAACTTGGGCAGGTATTTTCACTTCTCTGCCTCTCATGAGAACACTGAAAACTAACTCTCAGAGTTAGATTTTGCCAGAATCTGGATAGATTTTCTAATTATAGCAATGACCTAAGAAGCACAGCTGGTTTCCAATGCATATTTTGCCATCAGAAATGGAGTAAACCCACCGGGCTGCAGGGGGAAGGAAACGTGTTATTTCTCCTGCCTTTTCTGCCCTTGTCACAGAGACCCAAGAACTGGATAGATTTTCTGAGAAGGAATAAGGATAGCATGCTTTGCTTCCTTTCTATCAGTACTTCTCATTCTAAGAATATCTACTGACTTCTATTTTTAAAAAGATCAGGGTGGGAGGGAGAATTAAAGGAAGGAATCAACAGTGGCTCATTGCATCTCTGAAATGAGCATTTCCAGAAAAAAAAAAAGTTAGTGAAGCAAACACTGAAAGCATTCTGGAAGTGGTGAAAGCTGTAGATTGCAGCTTATAAAATTCACGTTTCTCTGTGTGCAGAATGACAGAATGGTGGTAGAAAATGGCTCCACTCTTGCTTAGCAAGACTTTTAGATACATTTCTTCTTGTTTTTTAGCCACTTTGAGATTTAATAGACATAGGACACTATTGTATATGTTTAAGGTGCATGCTGTGATGATCTGGTGCGTGTGCGTATTGAGAGCTGTTTGCAGCAATGAGGTTATTTAACACATCTTTCACCTCCCCCAATTGCCATCTTTGTGGCTGTTATGGTGAGAACATTTAAGATTTACTCTCATAGGAATCTCCAAACATACAATACAATTGTGTTAACTCTGGTCACCAGGCTGTGCATTAGATCCTCAGAACTGATTCCTTCTTTAAGCTGATGTTTTTACATTTTGGCTGACAGTTGCTGGCAACAACCATTCTTCTCTCTGTTTCTGTGATTTTACCCTTTTTTAAGATTCATCACACAAGTGAGATCACTCAGTATTTGTCTTCCTCTGTCCCATTTATTTCACTTAGCATAACGCCCTTAAGTTTTATCCATGTTGTTACAAATGTCAGGATTTCCTCCTGTTTCTTAATGGCTGATAGTATTCCATTATTTATATAAACTACATTTTCTGTATCCATTCATCATTGGTGGACATTTAGGTTGTTTCCAGGTCTTGCTTATTGTGAATAATGCTTGATGAACACGGGGTGGGGGCGGGGGTGGGGCCAGACATCTTTTCCATGACCTGTTCTCATTTTCTTTGGATACATATCCACAAGTGAGATTGCTGACTTATTTTGCAGTTCTACTTTTAAGATTTTGAGGAATTTCCATACTGTTTTCTACAGCGACTGTGCTAATTTACATTCCCACCAACAGTGCACAAAGGTTTTCTTTTCTCCACAGCCTCACCAATATTTTTGTCACTTGTCTTTTCCAGCAGGTGTGACGTGATGTTTCATGGTGGTTTTGATTTGCATTTCTCAGCAATTAGGGATGTTAAGCACATGTCCATGTCTTTATTGGCCATTTGTATGTCTTCTTTGGAAAAATGTCTATTCAGGTACTTTACCCATTATTTTAATTCGACTATTTGTTTTTTTTGGTTAAGTAACATGATTCTCTCATATGTTTTAAATAATAACCCTTTGTCAAATATATGAATTGGAAATATTTTCTCACATCCCATAAACTGCCTTGGCATTTTGTTGATTTTTATTTCTGTGTTTATTAGTTTGTAATTCTGTTTGTTTATTGTAGCTTATGTGGCTTGTGCTTCTGGTGTCATATACAAAAATTATTACCAAGACTGATATCAAGGAACATTTCCCCTATGTTTTCTTCTATGAATTTTGCAGTTTCAGGTTTTAAGTACTCAATCCATTTCAAGTTAACTTTTCTGAGTGGTAGATATGAGTCCGATTTCATTCTTTTCACTCATATATGAGTCTGAGTGGTAAGATATGGGTCCGATTTCATTATTTTCCGTGTAGATAGCCAGTTTTCTCAATACCATTTACTAAAGAAACTATTTTCTCCCCATTGAATAGTCAAGTCTCCCTCGTCAAACATTAGTTGACAATTTGCACAGGGGTTTCTTGCAAGTTCCTCAGTTCTGTTCCATCGCTCAGTGTGTCTGATTTTATGCCAGTATGCACTGTTCGGATTGATGTCGCTTTGTAATATAATTTATAGTCAGGAAGTGTGATGCCTCCAGTTGTATTTCTTTCTCAGGATTGTTTTGACTATTTTGGGGCTTTTGAAATTCTATATAAATTTTAGAATAATAGTGTTTCCTATTTCTTGAGAAATGCCATTGGGATTCTGATAGAGATTGCATGGAATCTATACATGGCTTTGCCTGTGATAAAGCATTTTAACCATATTAATTCTTCTGATCTATGTACATGAATTATCTTTCCTCACTTCCTAACTTTTTAACTTCCTATAACTCTTTTTCCATTTATTTGTGCCTTCTGCAATGTCTTTCATCAATATCTTAAAATATCCATTGTGTAAATCTTTTACTTTTTTGGTGAAATGTATTCTGAAATATTTTATTGTTTTTGGTGCTATTGTAAATTAAATTGCTTATTACTTTTTCAGATAGTTCATTGTTAGTGTATAAAAATGCATCTGATTTATTTTTCTTGATTTTGTACCCCAAAACTTTACTGAATTTAGCTATTTATTCTAAACACTATATAGTAGAATCTTTAGCACTTTCTACTTATAAGACCACGTCATTTTTCCTTCTTCTTTTGTGTGGTTATTTGCCAGTGTTTTGTGCCACTTTGTTGCTGGCTCTTGAGCTCTCCCAGAACTATTTTTTATTTATGGATAACTGTGTAATTTTTTTTTTTTTATCTCTGTGGGGTCTGAGGCTGGAGCCTTCTACTCTTCTATCTTTGTGACATCAGATAAATTTCTTCTTGATGATGACTATAGGATTATGTTGGCAGTTAAATTTTCCTAGAGATGTAAATCTGGAAAGCAGATTCTACCTAAAAGGCCAGTGGTCAATGGCTAAGGCTGATAAGTCCTATGTCATGTCTCCCATTATGCAGGGAAAGAGCTTCTAAGATGTTAATGTGTCTCCAGATCTCCTGTGGATACACCAAAAGTACAGATCTTAGGGTAGAGCCTGAGGGGGTGCATTTCTAATAAGCTTCCAAGCACTTGTTACTGGAGGCTATGCTTTGAGGTGGTGAGCCACACCAAATTAGAAGGACTCCATCTTAGGTTGAATAAACAGGAAAACAGGGAGAGACATAGATCTGACCATAAATATTGTAGGACAAATTACCTCACTTACTTCAGAAAAAAAAAAAAAAGAGATAGGAAGTAGCAAGTTAGGAAAATAGGAAGGAAAGAGGGAAGGAAAGATGGAAGGAAGAAAAGAGGGAAGTTAGGAGGATGAAAAGAAAAGGAATAGAGGGAAGGAAAGCAGGAACAAAGGAAAGTGAAAGGAAATGATATAAAAAAGGCCAAGGAAAAGTACAGTCTAGAAGAAATAAAAGAACAGACAAACTAAGGAAAATTGTTCCTTCTTAAAAAGTTTTGTATTAAAGATTAGAACTTGTTAAAATTCTAATCTCAAATACATACATACATACATACATACATAATACAATACATACATACATACATACATACATACATAATCACAATGATATGTGAAAAGGAGAAAATGAGTTGAAAATCCTGAGTGCAAAACAGAAGAAATGAACATAAAAGTGTTGTTACCCCACGGAGGTATAGAGGAGACATGACAAGGAGTAGAACAGACACAAATGAAAATATAAAAAAGCACAAGCTGTGTACTGAACCTGCCTGAGTTGGAAACCCAAGCCCACCATAACTCACCACGTGGCCCTGGCCCATCACTTCACCTCCTCGTCTCCCTTTTCCTTATCTGAATAATGAGAACAAGAATAGCGACTTCTTAATTGGGTGTTGTGGGATTTTCAAATGGATATTCCTGGAGACACATTTAAAAAAGCAGCTGGAATATTCAGTTCTGACTCAAAGACACTTAACACAGATTCTTCTCTCTGCCTTAAAGGTGCTTCTCTTGTTGCCCATGTGGCTCCCTCGCTCATCTTCATGTCTTTACACAGAGCTTATCTTTTCAACAACAGCCACTCCCTCTAAAATCACCATTGACCATATATATTTCTCAATTTGTAGTCCTCTCCATTGATGTCCCCACTGCGCAGTGCACCTTCTGTACCGCGATGTATTAGCATAGTCATACACATTGAGTTTCTACTTCTTTGTCTTCTGCTTCTCTCCCACTAGAATATAAGTTTTATGAGGTTGGTATTTGGCTGCCTGGGTCACTGCTGTATCTCTGGCACCTAAATGGTACTTAAAACTCAATAAATACTCTTTGAAATAATTTTATGATGAAGTCAGTGTTCATATTTAAAATGAGATGAGGCCAAATTTTGTGACCTATACACTTATTCACCTAAACACACACAAACACAATCATGTATTGATAACCTAACACATACCTCTCAAATTACCTATTTTTATATATCATTTTATTTAACTATAACAGCAAATCTGAGGTAGGGTTTACCATCCCCATTTTTTCAGGCTTAGAAACTATGTCTCAGAAAAATTGAGTAATATGGCCTGAGTCACATGGATAACAATTCTTAGAACTGGTCTGGGTGAGTCTAGTCTATTCTGCTTATCCTTATGCCTTACCTGAAGCATGTATTTGCACTTGATCTAAAAATGAGTTAATAAATCCACTCTGACTCTATAGGTTAAGTCATTCCAATTCACAGACATAATATACACCCACTTAAAAATGAGCCTTACTTAATTCTGGTATTGTGTTTGGTCACCAGAGCTCTTGACCTGAGACTGCATTGACTGGTTACAGCTCTCCAAGCTCACTTTCATTGGAGATATGTAAACAAATTGCAAAAGGACAACAAAAGTTGTCTGGTTTTGCAATTGTTCAGATACTAAGTACTTTTTTTTTTTTTTAAGAAAGCAGTAGGTGCTAAAATACCAATTGGCATTGCCTTATGAGTTAAACTCTAAAAATAATAGTTCAAAAAATAGTTTAAAACAAAGACATTTAATAATTTTTATCTATTTTTTTCAGTCTATTAAAACTCTTGATGTCTTGCCTCTGATTTGATTTGGGCCTTTGCTTACTGACATGACAGGTTTAATGATCACACGTCAGTATTCCAAGAGCCTCCTATTTAACAGAGGAGCACTGTTCCCTGGAATACTCCAGTCACCTCTCATCCACTGACCTTTCCCCTGGAAACATTCATCACCAGTGACACTGACTGATGAGCAGCATGATCCCCTGACCTCCAATTTATTCATGTTGATGGTCTTGACACTCTTCATAGTCTCTGAGGCTCCACACAGCTGCCTAATATCATCAGTGGATCTTTACTTCCCAGAAATACTTTTTATTTCCTCACAGTACGACAGTATTACTTTGCCTCTATCTAGCACAAACTGTCACTATTTTTTTATTGCTTTTCAAAATCTTCAGACTCTCTCCCACCCCCACTGACATTTCTAGGTCTCTCATTTAGTTACCTATAGTTTGTCTATCTTAGGGGGGTCATTCTCCAAGGAAAGGGATACTTTTCCTGGTTCAATATCCTCATCAATCTGGTGAGGAATTGTACACCGGTAATAAAGAGACAACTGAAGCTGATCAGACAGGTTTTGTTTTTAGATTACAATAGGTTACAATAACCATTTTCATGACCTCACCTAGTAGTGACTACTACTATTAATTCCATATCCTTTCCTTAAGAAGTTTCAACAATTCATGCTGCTAATACACTAGTACTGTTAATAGCAATAACTGCCACTTATTGTTTTCTATTGATTTTCAGAAAAAAAGGAATGACATTAATATTAATATTTATAATAATAAAATATCTTTCTTGAGCAATTACCATGTGTTAGCTATTATGGTTAATAATAAGTGTTATCTCATTTAATTCTTCTATTAATCCTGTGAGATAAACAATATTAGCCTCCTTATTGTGAAAAAAAGCAAACTGAAACAGTGAAGTCTTCAGTAGAAACATCAACATGCATCGGGTCACATGATTGGCCATAAGCAGGACCAAAATTTTATTAGATAATTCACTAATTATTTTGGATTAATAGGTTTCATCAACCAAAACTGGTTCAAAAAGGAAAGAATGATAGTGATAATGATGATAAAAAAATACTAATAATTAAAGTTGCTATCTCTTGTTCCAATGACCTATGTACTTTATACACAGATTCTTGTGCACTTTAGTTCTTACAAGAAGGCAAGATAGTTACTTTCGTGCCTATTTTATAGATCAGGTGATTGGAAATTGCAGAGGTGATGTATTTTTTCCTGAGACAATGGCAGTAATTCCAAGCAATTCTGTTTGCCAGCTGAGTGCTGCTATGTGAGTGTCCAGATCATGAATTATTACAATGAGGAAGACTTTTACCAAAAGAAGCAGCTGATGGGCAGTTTGATCAAAGTCTCATTGTAGGTAGGCATATAATTGCCTCATCTTCCTCTTAAATAGGCTAGACATTTTTTGACATCAAATGTTCTGTGTTAGCTGAGATTCTCATCTCTACACTCTCAATAAATAGTTGTTGAATTAAATGGACTGAAGGAAGGGAAGCTTAGAGAGACTTAGGGGCTTGACCAACTCCCACGGCTGGTTGGTAGAAGAGCCAAGACCCAGTGCCCCGATTTGTGCTCTGCTGCTCCTCACACAGTCATCTTTTGGTAAATTTACAGATAGAGAATTCAGGTAAGAAGTGGAAGATATGCTTGTATGGTAGCTCTTCAATGGTTAGCAGAGATCAGAATATGGTCCCTAATTTCCATTTCTGTCTCTATTTCCTTACTATTTATCTATAATTAATTATTGAACATAACATTTATTCTTTATTCATAAATTATTTATCATTTTCAACTCTATTTTATCTCCTCCTTCAAAGTACTTTGTCACAGCTCATTAGTCATTAAAAACATAATAATACATTCATATACGGTCTTTTTAAATATATGGTCTTGAAGGACAATAAACCTCAGATGTGTTGCATAATCCTGAAGACCCTTTCCCCTTAAGTATTTTTCTATTTGTAATTGGTAAAACAAATGAGTTTTTTGAGTATCCCAAAGATGCTTATACTTGAGGCTGATCACATGGCGAAGCAGACACTGATGGTTTTGCATTCCCCACCCCAAGAGCATTTAATGATCTCTATGACTGTTTCCCATCTATAAGTTGGAAAAAAGGTAGCTAAATAATGAGTGTTCTATCTTGTCTTTACCCATTGTGAAACATAAATGAATAGCCTTAAATCTATCTTTAAGTTGAAATATTAAGATATGGAAAAAATTCGCTATCATCAAACTTCATTTCCCTCGACCTTTTCAGAAAGCACTGCTATATATATCGTGGTAATATGTATGTTGCCTATCTTGATCCTCTTAGTTTACACTCCTCACATCAATGTTATCACTAAGAGCAATAATTTTATAAGTCTTGATCACATTTCATATATTTTCTTCCTTAAGAATTGCCTGAGGAGACAAAAAAAAAAAAAAAAAAAGAATTTCCTGAGGAGTGACATCAACAGAATTTTGCCATAGGAGTTTTAGCCCTCGTCTGCCACACTCCCTCACTATCAGTTTAATGAACTATCTACACGCAGAAATACATTCATAATAGCTAAAGACTCTAGGTGAAAAATTACAGCACACAGATGGAAGCACAGACATAAGACACATGGAGGAGGGTAAGAAAGATAGACTCACAGTATCCTCATAACCCACTCCCCTTTCAGGCCCAGGCATCCTGGAGCAGAGAGAGACACCCACCTAATGAGAAAAGGAGAGTAAGGTCGGCATCCAACTTCACTGTGGCCCTCAGAGCCACCTCACCCCAGCATCTTGCAAAATCTTAAAGGCATTTTTCACAGAATTTTTTCTTTTAAAGCAGTCTGAAAATTCTTATGGAACCACAAAAGACCCTAATAACAAAGCAATCTAGAGAAAGAACAAAGCTGGAAGCATCATTCTTGATTTCAAACTTTATTACAATCTCTAGTAATGGCAAAAATATAGTACTGATATAAGAACAGACACATAGATCAACAGAACAGAATCAAGAGCCCAGAAATAAATCTATGCACCTGTGGTCAAAAAAAAATTGATGAAGAAGCCCAGAGCATTCAATGGGGGAAAGGATAGTCTCTTCAATAAATGGTGTTTGGTTACTGGCTACTCACATGCAAAAGAATGAAATTGGACCCTACTTTTACATTACTCTCATAATTGACTTACTATGTATTAAAGACTTAACTGTAAGATATGAAACCATAACAATCCCAGAAGAAAATGTAAGGAAAATTTTCCTGGATATCGATCTTTGCAATAATTTTTTTGATATGACGTGAAGTGCAAAAGTAAAAATAAACAAATAGGACTACATCAAAATAACATTCTGCACGGCTCAAGAAATAATCAGCAAAATGAAAAGCTTATCTTGGAATGGGAAAATATTTACAAACTATATATCTGATAAAGAGTTAATAAGAAACAGGAGAAACTCATACAACTCAATAGCAATAAATAAGTAAGTAAGTAAATAATTTGATTAAAAATAGGCATAAGACTCGAATAGACATTTTTTCCAAATAAAACCATGCAAATGACCAACTGGTACGTGAAAAGATGCTCAACATCACTAATAATCTGGGAAATGAAAACCAAACCAAAATTAGATATTAACTTACACTTTTTGATAAGAATATTACCAAAATTCAAGAGATAGTAAATGTTGGCACAGCTGTGGAGAAAAGGGAACCCTTGGACATTACAGGTGAGAATAAACTGGTACAGTCACAGTGGAAACTGCCAGTAATCCTCCTCCTGCACATATTGAATGAAATGAAATCACTGTCTCAAAGAAGTATCTGAACCCCCATATTCACTGCAGGATTATTCTCAATAGCCAAGCCACGGAAACAACTTACGTATCCATCAACAGATGAAGAAATAGACAATTTTTTTTTTTAAGGAAGAAATCCTACCTTTTGCAACAACAACACAGACGGAACTTGAGAACATTATACTAAATGAAATAAGTCAGATAGAGAAGCAGAAATAATGCATGTTTTTTACTTACATGTGGAATCTAAAAGATCCAAGCTCATAAAAACATAAGGAAAGTAGAATGGTGGTACCAGGGCCTGGGGTTTAGAGAAAACAGGGAGACGTTGGTCAAAGTGTACAAAGTTCCAGCCATAAGAGAGTGAGCTCAGCGGATCTATAATGTTAAAGCACAGTGAATATAATGAATGGTACCATAGTATATGCTTAAAAGTTGTTAAAGGAGTTGATCTTTAATATTATCACCACACATTTAAAAGACGGTAATTATGTGACAGATTGGAGGTGTTAACTAACCTTACTGTTGAAATTATTTCATAATATACATGTGTATCAAATCGTCATGTATATGTTAAACTTACATATATTATATGTCAGTAATAGTTCAACATGTAAACTAGAAAAAAGAACATTACCTGGAGGATCAATCTACAGTTCCATCTAAACAAGGTCACTTAAAATCTACTTGCACAGATATCAGTATGGATTCCATATTACATTTTCCCAGGTGCGTATGCCTAGATCTTGATATCGTTGCAGGGGCAATTTGACTTCACATGTAGCCCTTACATGGTAGGATGGCATTGATTAACAATGATTATAAATCACAGGACGACCGTACGAACTAAATGATAGTGTGTCTCTAGAGGTAACTCAACATAGAGCAATAACATGCCTCATAGTCATTAGATATTTATTGGGCATATAAGTAGCAGATGTCATGCTGGGTGCCAGGGATATAGTAATGACTAACACTCTCATTACTCTGTGGGAGTGAATAGTCCAACTGGGGAGGCAAACAAATGTACAGGAGAGTATAATGTAAGGTGAAAATTAGGGAGGTTTCCTCTGATATAACCCACACCAAGTTGTGAACAATGCTTAGGAGTTAGCTAGGTGGAAGAGGATGGGGAAATTAATCCAAGTTGAGAAAAACTGCACATGGAATAGCTGAGCAAGAGAGAAGACAGCGTAGGGGATTTTGAATAGATAGTGACTGGAACGGAACAGTGAGGAGTTAAGTGTTCAGAATAGCAGTGGATGGGAGATTTGTTATCCAGGCTCTATGGGACCATGATCCTAAATGGTAGTAATGACCATGGAGAGTGTAAATTTGGAAGGGACCCTTTGGATTAATTTGGATTGCTATTTTAGCAGATTTCTAGGCAAAATGTTACTCTATAATTTAGCATCTGATGAAAGCTTTTTGTGCAGTATGGTGGGGAAAAAATCAAGTATTTAGTATCCTTTTCTCCACTTTTTATTTAGACTTAGTGTGTGAACACAAAAATAGGGAAAAAATACACATCTGTCCCAGAATCAAACTGGACATGTAGTAGAAACTAAGAGGAATCAGCCCAGATTCACTTACTTATTCAACAAATATTTATTTAATTTCTACTACATCCTCGATTTTGTGCTAAAGTGAGCATCCAGCGATGGAGAAAGTAGGTCTGTTCCCCATGCTCAAGGAACTTATGGCCCAATCCCTAAGAAAAGGAACCATGAACAGGTCGTGTGCCTAGCAGACTCCACACACAATCCCTCCCTTAAAGATGGGGAAGTTTTCTGGCTGGAAGACAAGATGGTCAAAACTTCCCATCTCCACAGGCATCAAGCAGGGTGACATAATTACAGGAAACAACCCAGGTGCTAAGATTCTTTCATGGTAATCAAAATTAATGCACATCTAACAATATTCCTATATGAAATATTATATAAACTAAATAAAAGGTTAAAGCACGCTCGTCACCTGAGGTCTAAATCCTCTGGCTACATGATTGTGTGAGAGAGACAGTACAGAGCCCATCATGGACACTCATGATCCCGAGTCGTCCAGATTGGAGGAAAGAAACATACAGAAGCCCCAAACCCACACCGATGGAGAATAATTACCACACCACTCAGAGGAAAAAGTTGCAGTAGATAAATGTGTTTATATTACACATCAGCCCAAGAGGGCAATTGAGAAAATAAGAGAAAAAATAACCATTAATCCTCATAATCATGAATCAAAAAGAATCCATTATACACCAGGAAATTCACAACAATAATATTTATAATAATAAGTGGAGAGGATAGAAATGTCTGAAAACCTGCTTACCTCACACATGGCATTGGCTCCCAGTGGGATGTTACGTCCCAGCTCAAATCCTCCTACTTTAATTGCCTTTAGTCTAGCAAAGCTCATGTTGGAAGCCTCATTTTCTGACTTGCACCAACATTTTTCTCCTCAGACTGTAGGATTTGAATTTGTTTTCCTGTATCCTGTCCTGTTCCTACTGTCAAGAGCATTTGTCCTGCATTTTCTCTCCTCTTCTATGCCCTGTATCCTTTTGTCGTTCGCATAAGCTCATCTAAATCGCTCTCATGAAAGTTCCAGGCTCATTCATTAGTGTCTAGTGATAACTTACCTGCTCGGAGAGAGTCACATCCTACCCTGTTTGGAAGTCTTAAGTTTACCATGCGTGCCTTTTAAGCATCAGGGAGTAAAAAGAGGTAGACTTCTGGAGACTGGGTTTATACCACTCAACCTGAAAGCACCATAGCATGTAAGTGGTTCTGCACAAAAACGGCCATTCTGACTTCCTCTTTTAGAATTGAGGTGTACTTGACACATACATTATATTACTTTGAGGTGTACAGCATAATGACTCAACACGTGTCGATACTGCGAGATGATCACAGTAATACGTCTAGACAGTCAATGTCTGCCACCATACAGTTATTTATATAAAAACATAAATATATATATATATTTGTCTGCCACCATACAATTACATATATATATAAAACTATATATAATATATATGTATTTGTGATGAGAACTCTTAAGATCAACTATCTTAGCAACTTTCAAATATGATATCCCCATGACTTGTCTCACTTCCCTTTTCCCCATCATACTCTTCATTTCACAGATGAATGAAGGAGACCAAGAGAGGATTGGTAAAGTTGAGAGCCCAGGTCAGTCAATCGGTTACCTGTCCATGCCCTATACCACAAGGTCTCCCCATCATTTCTTCTGCAATCATTTCTGATTGCAACCTACTCTTCAAATGTGGCGGTTGATGTTGCTGGCCACTATCCTGTGCCCCGTATCTCAAATGTTCTCTCTTGCTCAGCTACTTTGGATGGTCAATGGCAGTGCCCAACGCCAGACACTTCCAGTTTGAACATTCTGTGTTTGAAGTCAAATGTTCTGCATTTTTATTTTTCACGAATAGGGGTATTAAAACAGAAATATGGGTCTCTTAAGAGAAAAATCACATACTTTATACACCGTTTTGAGCTAGTCTGATGCACTTTGGGTTAAAATTCTTTACCATACATCTGAACAGCTTATATTTTCCAGATTACTGACAGCACAATACAATGATGGCCATGATCACTGCCAACATTTTTGCATTTTTGACACCTAATTTTTAGTTTATTGATTCCCAGTATTCATTTAATGTAAAAACTTCTGTCTGAAATTAATAGGCTTTCTAAATAAGAATTGAAGCATTATGTTAATAAAGTAAAAGACATCAATCGGTGTTTCAAAGTCTAACCATTAATGCCAATAAAAAATAGAGAACAACTCTTTTTTTTAATATTTTATTTATTTGTTCATGAGAGACACACAGAGAGAGACACACAAGCAGAGGGAGAAGCAGGCTCCATGCGGGGAGCCCAATGTGGAACTCGATCCCAGGACCCTGGGGTCATGCCCTAAGCTGAAGGCAGACGCAGAATCACTGAGCCCCCCAGGCATCCCAATAGAGACCAACTTTTAAGTGAAAGAGGCATCATGACGTTGTTTTCCTCGGTAAGAAAAAAAAAAAAAAAGATACATCTTCTGGGAAAATAAGACCATGAAAATCTGAGTAATCTCTCCTTCACCTGGAATGCCTGTTTTCATCTCAGGCTAATCTTTTTTTTTTTTTTTTTTTTCTTTTCCAGTAAAATTATTATCTTTCTTGAGGGTTGAGTTAAAAATTAGCTCTCTCCTTATAGCTTTTACTATCATTAACAAATGCATCCTCACATGAATGATTTAGTGATTGCTTTCATGTCCATGTTTGCCTGTATTGATTAACTTCAAGATGGAAGCTAGTGTATGGATAGCAGATGTTTCTAGTGCTCACTGGAGTTTTGTTTTTTTTTTTCCCCTTCTGGGTTCATAAGAAGATTGTATATCCCGGTTCTCATTAAGTTAGGAGTGGCCACGGAATTATTTTAGCCAGTGAGTTTTAGGTGGAAATGACATATGTCATTTCTGGGCCATTGTATTTAATGGCAAGAATGAGACTCTACAGTATTCTCTTCCCTTGCTGTCATGGACAGTTACGTGGGGATGGAATAGCAATCAGGATGTCCCTGACTGGGTGTGACATGCAAAGTACTCCTGTTAATCTACATTAGACAAAGAACAAGTGCAAGATAAATAAAACCCTTATTTTTTTGTTGCCTCTGTGTGTGTATATGTGTGTATGTTTTAATAAACTACTATTGTTTTTATTGCTTAGGTTATTCTGATAAATATTGGATAACATTATTCCTTGATTTCACCACAATACAACATTTACCTCAGTGCTTGCATATGTGAAACATTCAAGACATATTTTCAATCGAATTTTATTTCTTACATTTTGTCATTGCTTATGTATTAATTGGCTTATATACTGTACTAAATTCTAGGGCAGTTATTTTGTAGTCTTTAAGAATATTCTCATCAAAACACTTCTCTGGAATGCCATAGACTATTATAGTTTCTTTTAATGCAGGCCCATAGGATTCTTAGACTCAACGAGAATGTTAGCCAGGCCATTTTTTGTTATTATTTTCTTGTCACCTTATGTAAAAGTGCACCTAATACTTCAGGCTTCCTATTAGAATCCAAAATTATGACATTCTTTTTAGAAATAAAAAGAAAAAAAGAGCTTTATTTCAAATCAAAATAGTCTTAAATGTTCTTAGCAATTATTAGATGTTAAAATATTCCACAGTAAAACTCAGCCTTAATTTAATGAAACATAGCAAAGGCTGCACTCCAAAAAATTTTTGAATCACGATTTGTTTTAAGAATTAATCATATTGAGGCTAAGAAAAACTCCATCCTTGTGCATAGAAATGCAGGATGCATATGTGTACTTAAAAATAATCTTGATGAATTTAGGTAATCAAATACTCTAAGACCTCCGTATATTGTATGTGGGAGGTAAGGTCTCTCCAACTGGAGCTCTATGTATGATCACCAAATTCACAATCCCATAGGGATAACATTTATTATCATAAAAAGTACTATAGCATTTGAAATCTGAGGTTAAACATTTACTACAAGGTTTACGAGGAGACTATGAATCTCAAGTGAATTCACTGCATGAGAAAAGTGGATTTATTATCAAAGGCATGAAGGGAATTAGTCTTCTGAATGCTTAATACACTCAGTTCAAGCTTCATAATAAACTGTTCACCTCATTGCATGCTATTCCAAAGTCTACAATGCAAGACATGTCTAACCTCTAAATTATAGTCCTTTTAAAACCCTGCCAATAAAATAACTAATTCATATATATTCATTATGAAAAAAAATCTGTCCAACAATAGTCAGGATTATACCTCTAACTTTTAAAATTTATTTAGAAAGAATAGAATCTAGCTAACTTCTAATGTAAAGGGGTTCCCTTTAAACATGTAGTTTGCATCACAAAGCATTCTAAAACTCAAAAGATCAGTAAAATATCAGAAATAAAATGATGAGTAGAGCTGATAATTTTTCAAAACACCTTGGAGGATACAAAATACATTCTGGCTGCTTCACAAATACTAAATTGGTTACTATGTGATGTGCTGGATTTTAAAATATACAACTGCCTCAAAACCTCCTCCCAGAAAAGGTCAATGAATCTGAACTAGCAATATCACCAGATTCTTGCTGGAATCTAATTAGCACTAAGTTCATATTCTGAAAACATTTTGTTAGATTGACAAAAGGATAGAAAAGAAACAGATGATACAGAAGGAAGGTCCTATATATATATATGCATAATTTTATATATACATTTTTATATAATTTTATATGTATATAACTATAATTTCCATTATGGATAATTAGAACCTCATACATAAAATAGTGGAAGAATTAGAGCAGAACATATTTTCTTCCTTGAAAAGCACTATTTTAGCAGCAATGGAACAGACTGCTGAGGTCAAAAGGGTCCTGGAGCTAGACAGTGTTTGCGAAGCCAGGGAACAGGTTTTCCTGTGAAAGAAATCCCCATGGCCAAATGATGGAAACATAAGGAAATTATTCTGATGAATATGAAACATGTTAAGCATTATTTACTTCTCATCATAAAATAGTATAATGGGCTTTCATTTTACTACATGTAGCTTTGGGGACATACATTTCTCCAACAAATAACAAATGGGAAGGCAAGTTGGAATTAGGCAAGCCCCAGGGATGGCATAAGGCAAAATGTCCACCCAAGCTGTGAGCTTGCCATTGAATTGATGCTGCTACTCAGTAAATAGAAATCAGTAGATGAGACGAACAAAAACAGTATAAGAAAACTGGTTTAGATGACTCCATTTTGATCCCCAAGTTAGAACCAAACATGCCTTTTCCTTCAGAAACTATGGAATCTTTCCAAAGAAAGGCAAAATGGGGTGAGAGCAGGTAGCATGGCAATGCATTCAGAAAGAGCAAGGAGATTCTTAGTCTTCTGATGTATATGACCCACCAATACCTGACTTACCTGTAAGTGTTATACCTCAATAATAATAATTATGACAGTCTGTTGCAATAATTGTTTCACAAGCCTTCTTTATCTTCTACACAGATCTCTTCTTTTGGAGGAGAATCTGTGTTTTATTTTTGAATCCCCAGAATCTGGTGCAATAGCTAATGCACAATAGACTCCCAACTCTTGTTTGTTAATCTAAATGGATTAAGTGTAGGGATTTGGGACTTAAACAAGTTGCAGTAAAAATTCAGAGCATGTTAGTGTCTTCTATCTTATGCACTTTTATGCTTTGTACCATTTTTTATCTAAAGAAGAAAAAAAGATCAACTAAATAAGGAATGGGTTTAAATAAAAGAGATATTTTTGAAAGCAAATCCAAACAAATTATCATGATCTAATCATGATGTAGGTTTATAAGCGTTACTTCTCTACTAAAATTCTACTCAAAAGGAGTGTGACCTATCAAAAACTTTGTAGACAAAAACTAGATGTGAATAAGTGAGGAAAGAAAAACCTAGGAAAATAATACGGCCAGAGTAAGACTAACAGCGAGGGTTAGCCAGTGTAATCAGCATGGCACCTACCTAGGACAGGCAAGGCGATCAAAAAAGAAATGCAAAATCCTTAGGTGACTGATAGCAGAAGTGTTTTGAAGAAGAGGAGATTGAAGGCTTGTTCTTAGGTCACGTGACAGGAAAAAAAATCAGAGTCTTAAAAAAAGAATAAGAAGATACCAAAGCTTGGTTTGCAAGGTAGAACTTCAGAGAAACAAAGTCTACAAAGTGTGAGTGTCCACAAAGAAGACATATTTAACAAACATGTATACATTTGGGTCTAGAGGTAGAAATGAATGCAAAAATGTTTAAGAAATAAGAGTAGAGAGTCGTCAGATAAAAAGTGAAGACTCAGAAACATCCAGAAAGCAGCCACGCTGAAAACTAAAAGTAGATAAACATGGAACCAGAAAATGCTACAGCTGGAAACAAAGGGGGACCATGAGCTGAATTCTATACCAGGTCACATACAGAGGGGTGGCAGATGTAGGTACATGGATGTATGTGGACCACCATGGGGTCCAGGTGCAATATTCTAGAGAAGTGTTTTTTTTTTTTTTTTTAAGAATTTATTTATTTATTTGAGAGAGAGAGCATGCACACAAGTCAGGGGGAGGGGCAGAGGGAGAAGCAGACTCATTACTGAGCAGGGAACCTGATGCAGGGCTCTATCCAAACCCCCCAGGATCATGACCTGAGTTGAAGGCAGATGCTTAACCAGCTGAGCCACTCAAGTGCCCCTGGAGATGTGATTCTTGCTAACATAAATATTTTTACTGCTTTTTGTGATTGTTAATTCTGTTGCTTTTCCTCCCAATCCCATGGTGTTAGAAGAGCACACTTGTGAGTAAAATGTGACAAAAGGTGATACCGGGACACCTTGATTCAGGAAGTGATGAAGTTCAACATGTAACAGGAAAGTTGTGTGAGAGAATATTAAAGTATGGGGAACAGAATATCTGATTTTACTTCCCTGAAACTCCACCTATTTTCAGGAAAGAGATTAAAAAAAAAAACCTCATAAAGTCATGAGAACTGGAAGATGGGAGGGTAAATCCCATAACAATAGCTTGGAAGCTGGAAAGCACATGGTGAATGGCTGACTGATAGGTGGTCATTGGCAGTATCCCATTCCTCTGGCTTTGGGGTAGGTAGGGAAGGAAACATTTAAAATAAAGTCATGGAGGGGATGGCAAGGGATGGTTGAAGGTACTGAAAAAGCAGTTAGAGGGCAGCCCCAGTGGCTCAGTGGTTTAGCGCAGCCTTTAGCCTAGGGTGTGATCCTGGAGACCCGGGATCGAGTCCCACATTGGGCTCATCTCAGGGATCCCGCTTCTCCCTCTGCCTGTGTCTCTGCCTCTCTCTGTCTTTCATGAATAAATAAATAAAATCTTTAAAAAATGTGCTGTATACATTCAAAGGAATATTATTCAGCCTTAAAAGAGAAGGAAATGGGGGCATCTGGGTGGCTCAGTCGTTAAGCATCTGATTCTTGATTTCCGCTCAGGTTATGATCTCAAGGTCATGAGATCAAGCCCCACATTGGGCACCATGCTCAGCATGGAGTCATCTTGTCCGTCTCCCTCTGCCTCTCCTAACTCCCCGACTCATGCACACATACTCTCTCTCTCTCTCTAAAACAAATAAATAAAAATAAACAAAAAAATAAAGATTAAGAAGGATATCCAGCCATTTGTGACAATGATGTAGATGAAACTGAAATGTATTAGGCTAAGTGACATAAGCTAGATGCAGAAGGACAAATATTACCTGATAGCACTTATATGTAGAACCCAAAATAGTCAACTCAGAGAAGAAGAATAAAGTGGAATGGAGAAGGAGGTTTCCAGGGCTGGGGCAGGAGTGAGCAGCAGGGTATCAGTCAGGGGGCATAAAGACTCAGTTAGGCAAGATAAATACATTCTAGAGCCCTACTGTACAGCCCAGTGCCCATAGTCAACCATACTATGGAGCATATCTTAAAATGTGTTAAGAGGAGAGATTGTAAGTATTTTCACACCTCAAAAATAAAAATAATAAAAGGAGGATGAGAGAAAACTTTTGGAGGTGATCGATATGTTTATGGCACACATCATGGTGATAGTTCCACGGGTGTATATTTATCTCCAAACTCATCAAGTCGTAGACATTGAATATGTGTACAGCTTTTTATATATGAAAATATATCATTTAATTAATGAAATATTAAAACCAGATTTAGATTTCATCAGAAAATAGAACTATTGTCATCACATAAAATAAGTGCATTAAGGAGTGTCAGCTATTTGTCTAGCATGGAAGGAAGACAGTCCTGGGATGGCTTAGTTTGGGGCAAATAGTACGCAACATCCTTTAGTAACATTGATTTTCCAAATATTACCTTTACAACAAACCATGAACAATGGATTAGACTTGAGAGGAAAAAGAAGTCTATAGGCTTTTTAGAAATTTTTTAATCTAAGGTAGTTTTACAGATTTCTAACACTTGAAACTGTGCCTTTGGCAATTTGGATAATTCATTACATAAAAACCTACATTCCCCGGCCGTTCTGGGACATAAGATGTCACTACTCATGCAGCTCTTCCTTAGGTAGGACACTTGGGTGAGCGCTGTATTACCTAAACACTAGAAAATTTATATGCAGGGAAAGCAGAAATCAGCCGAAGGTCCTGGCACTTATAAGATGCAAATGAAAAGGAATCATAAAACATAACCATGTTTCTCCAGGGAAACAATCCTTTGGCTAGAAAGGGGAAATGTCATGGTTGTTGAAATTTCGCACTTGTGTTAATGTTAAATTATTAATACATGATTAGGGAAATTTTTAAGTGAAATTATCAGATAGAGACAGATTCTGGTGTGCTCAGGCTATGAGAAACACAGGTGAATACATTTACATTTTGTACTTTTGACTCTCATTTTCTCCTGAAAGTCATTAATTACTACAGAAGTTTCATGAAGAAAAGTCAGATTTCAAGGCCTCAATTTCCCCGGGGTCAGTGTAGGCGAGTAAAGTAGTCAGCCAGGGTAATGTTTTGAAATATCATCCAAAGTATTTTTCAGTTTTAAACATTTATATTTCCTCCCTAGAATCATCTTGCAATTAGGACTAGGCCAAAGGGATTAGGTTTATTGCCACAGATAAGAGGCAGGCAGACATTGCCTAGGAAAAAAAAAAAAAAGAAAGAAAGAAAAAGAAAAAAAAAAGTCAATGCTCAGCTTTGAACTTCAAACCAAATGCCCCAGGTTGAGTTCTTTGGAAGCAGATGTTGAGACCGAGTTTAGCATGTGAGAAATTTATTAGGGATTCACACCTGTGGAAAAGAATGAGAGGAAGCAGGACCAGGCAGAGGGAGAAGTGGAATTGCCATGCAGGTCAGAGAAAGCCCCGGAAAGGTCAGGCCCTAGGGAGCTGTGGGTGTAAAGCCTCCCCAGTGGTCTACAAGCAGGCCGGCCCATATGGGGAGGGCAGCTCCTTCCACCGAGGCTGCTTGCTGACAGCGGAGGCTACAAATCTTTCCCCGAAGAAGATTCTGGCCGGGCACAGCTGAGTCTTTTATAAAAATCTCCAATTATAAAAATCATCTTGTAAAATCTCAACTCATAAAAATTTGGTTATAAAAATCTCACCAAAGCGGAGAGTCCGCCAAGAGCTAGAGGGAATGGAAGCCTGAAAGCCAAGCAGTGTACCACACCACCGCCCAGGTCCTTCTGAGCCTGGCATGGGTGGGTGGCTGGGGGGTGGGGGTGGGAGGAGACCCAGGATTGTACCCTGATCTTCCTTTGCTGAGAAGCTCAAGAGTTTTTGGAATGTTGGCTCTCTGCGCCCGACCAGCCTGGAGACGTGGGCAGCCTCTGGAGGATCCTGTTCTGTGAGGCCTGGGCATGGGACAGCAGTGGCGGGAGAAAGTCCTGAGGGTTGAGTCCCTGGGCTTCCTTTTGAGCCAGTGTGACACCTGCCTCTGCAGGGAGGGCAGGTGAGCTTCTATACTCCCCAAGAGTGAGGGTCTGGCTCTTTTGTGAAAAATAGTGGATATGAATAGGCCTGAAGAGGGTCACTCACCTGAACAGAGGGAGGCAGGATCCACAGTCATTAGGTTTAGGCGTTACCCCAATTGCCAAATAACTGGGGGAACTGCCATTCCTCAGAGGATACCACCGGCAGCTACCAAGACTGGCCTTGGATGACCAGGGCTAGTTACAAAGCATGGTTTGGGCCAGTTACAAAGACTCAGGAGAACAGAGTCTGGAGATAAAGGATGATGACACACCCCAGTCAAGGGCCAGAGGGCGTTCCTGAGATACTGCGGATACATAGCACCAGTTCTCACAGGGCACCTAATCCCCAGCCACCCTCTGGGGACAGGACGGTAGAAGAAAGGATAGGACAGGAGCATTTTTTGAGGTTCTTCTACATTGTAGCGGGCGTCAGTGCTTCATTCCAAATAATGTTGGATTGCATAGATGCACACATTTCGTTATTCTGTTCATCTGTTGATGCACATTTTGGTTGTTTCCACCTCTTGGCTACTGGGGACGGTGTTGCCATGAACATATGTGTACAAATATGTGTTTGAATACCGGTTTCTAAATCTTTGGGACATATATGCCTAGAGTAGGGTTGCTGGGTCATATGGTAGTTCTGTTTAATTTTCAGGGAAACCATCAGAACTGTTTTCTACAGCTTTTGCAGCATTTTAAATTCCCAACAACCATACGTGAGGGTTCCCCTTTCTCTACATCCTCACCAACATTTGTTACTTTCCATTTTTGTTTCTTTTGTTGTTGTTTTAATATAAGCTATCCTAATGGATGTGAAAAGGTTTTTTTTTTGTAAATTTATTTTTTATTGGTGTTCAATTTGCCAACATAGAGAATAACACCCAGTGCTCATCCCACCAAGTGCCCACCTCAGTGCCCGTCACCCAGTCACCCCCACCCCCCGCCCACTTCCCTTTCCCTCACCCCTAGTTTGTTTCCCAGAGTTAGGGGTCTCTCATGTTCTGTCCCCCTTTCTGATATTTCCCACTCATTTGATATACATTTCCCTAATCCCTAATAATGCTGAGTATCTTTTCATATGTTTGTTGGCCATTTGTATACCTTCTTTAGAGAAATATCTATTTTAGTTTAAAGCACTCACTCAACATGTGAACAAATAGGCACCAAATAGCTAAAGGAAAAGTACTGTGACTATATATATACCAATATAAATCATTATCAAATATTGATTTTTACTGCCCACCAAGCATATATTAAGCTCTGCAATTATTATTGCAGTTCCTCTTTGTAAATATGAAGTTGGTCCAAAATAACTTCCCATTTTACTTATTTTATTCTATATAACAATCATTGAGTAACAGCTACCAAGTGGGAAACTTGTTTAGAAATTTCTTTCTGATTCAAAACTTGTTACTCATTATTATGTGCATTTTTAGGATTGCCATAAAATTTTATGAATGTGTTTAAGATTTAAGATTTGTGATATGTTTCAAGACTGTGATGATTTTTTTTTTTTGCACAATAGCTAACGTTCACTGTTTATGGATTTTAGAAACCCACTAGCAATTTGTAACCTATGCCCTCCTTGCAGAGGCAAACTATAAGTTTTAAGCTACTTTTGTGAGAAAATCCTCACAAAGTAGCAATATTTTAATGAATTATAATATATACATATATATATATATATATATAGTATATCATGTAAAGTTCATAAAGTGAAACCTTTAATTTAAAATTAAAATCTTAAATTAAAGGAATCTTTGTACATGTATATACCAGCGGTAATATCACCCAAACCAAGATATAGAACATTCCCAGCCCCTCAGAGCATGATCTTTTATTGATCTCATCTTCCAGAGGTAACTGCTAATTTTGATTCTTTCGCAAAATTTGTCTTTCCTCAGTACAGGATATTGTATGCTATTTTATGTCTGAATCCTTTCATTCAACATAATATCTGAAAGATCCATTCATGTTGTTGCATTAATTTGTTCTTCTTTATTGCTTTGCAGATTTCTATTTTATGTATACAACAAAACATATTTATCTATTCTCTTACTGATGAATATTCAGTTGTTTCCAGCTATTAGCTCTTATGAATAAACTGCTTTGAATGGTTTTGTTCCTTTCTTTGGGTGCACATACACACTTATTTGTCTTGGATTCTTAGGACTCAAACTGCTGTGTCACTTAATAATTGTGGTAAGCAACTTCTACGATGACCCTCCATGATCTCCATTTCTTGGGGATCATTCCTTGTGTAACTCCTTTTCCTTGGGCATGGCCTGGATTTACTGACTCTCTTCTAAGACACAGAATATGATAGAAGTGATGTGATGTCACTTCTCATACTAGATACTAGGATATCCAAAGACTCTGCCTGGGGTACTCTTTCTCTTTCTTTCAGGTTGCTTATTTCTGGGAGAAGCCAGTTGAGTATCCCCAAAATAGGCCCAACTGAGTAAGTTCAAGGGTAGATTTTCTGAAGACCCCCAACAGTGATGTGAATGATCCGGGAAGCAGCTCTTGTGAAGACTACCATGAGTTATGTAAGCAGGCTTTGTAGCTGACCTTGCCCCACTCAGATTTGAGATGACAGGATGAGTGGACATTCCAGCTATAGCTAATCAGAGACACTAAACAAAAACAGCTGGCTAAGGTGCTTTTATCATTATTTTATTATGTACTATTATTTATTTGTCATTTTTCAACAACCAATGGAATAATTAATTGAATAGACAATCAGGGATGAACACTAAGGCTAGTAGTAAAAGTTTGACAAGGA
This sequence comes from Vulpes lagopus, assembly GCF_018345385.1. Classification (NCBI taxonomy): domain Eukaryota; kingdom Metazoa; phylum Chordata; class Mammalia; order Carnivora; family Canidae; genus Vulpes; species Vulpes lagopus. The sequence goes on along the minus strand of NC_054827.1, from coordinate 150,366,767 downwards.
ACAGGTTGTATATATATATATATATAATTCCAGTGTATATTCTTATGGATTTCTTTTCAATTACAGATGATGAAATAATAATTTGAGTGAGGAAACCTGGCAAACATCATTTTAATCAAGCAAGTGACCAAATTTAATTTTATCAATAATGGGCCAAACTTATATCACATATTTTTATACATGATGCCCTGAAAGGCACACAGTAAACTTTTGTTATATACACATTCTGTCAGTGTGTATAATCTGAATCTCATTATGAGGTAACACCAGACAAGCTCACACTGAGAAACATTCTACAAAAACAAACAATAACAACAAAACTGACCTGTACTCTTTAGAAATGTTCATTTCGGGTAATACAAGAAAATCTGAGAAATAGTTTAAGATTTAAGGATCTCAAACACTCATGCCAAAAAAGCAGCTTCGTGTCTACCAGTTACTCTGAAATGATCCATGTATATGTATTTTCCACCAAATGTAACTTTTTAATGAGTTTACTTTGGACTCAAGTCCTCAAATTCTACCTTGATTTCTTTGAACCATGTTACTTATCTCCATGTTGTATCTTACCTTACTATGGATAGATTCCTGATAATTTGATGAACCTAGTGCATGTTCTAAAAGACATTTTTCCATTGTAAAATGATTGATATGCCAGAGAGGTAAAAAAAAAAAAAAAAAAAAAACCTACGTATTGAAGCCAAACATGTGGCAACCACCTGAAAAATAGGTCAAGAAAATAATCTCAAGTGTGACTACTGCTACAACTTTAAAACTATTGGTATTACCTTCTGGCCTATAAAAGTAATGAAGGTTGGGAAAACTCTACAGTAAATATTTTGATGATTTCTTGTACAACTTTATTACCCTCTTCTGTTTATAACTTCAAAGAAACTGGTTTTGGACTTTGCAATGCTTTTAATATTTTATCAGTCATAAATGAAATTCATCTTTTCTATTGAAATTGTTAAGAGGCTAGACTACAGATTTTTGTGAGTGATATTATGCAATGTTGAAGGTTTGATTTAAAAATATAATGTGAAAAGTGGTGGTTAAAAGTTGTACTCATTGGGAATTATATTTTTTGTTGTTAAATTATGTGGAAAATACTTAAGAAGGTTAAGAAAAATAAATGCCTATTCAATATCATGCTTATTTGATTATTGACACATATAAGGCATAGCATAGTATTTCCTTAAAAATGTTAATTTATCACCAAATATGTGATAGTCTATGAGGTATATGCTGGATGTCATGGATACTCATAGGTGACCTGCCTCTTTCGGAGCTTTCCAAGCTGAAGACAAGATTATATTCTAGGGCCTGGAGGAGAAGATTAGATGCTTTATCTTTCGAAGGCATCTCCATTTTCTATTATAAAATGTAGCCTTTTGAGGAATTAGGCAATTTAAAAAATTCCTGTAGAGCACCATTCCTTTGTTTTCACAAAAATATTGATGCATTAGGAGTAGAAAATAAAGCCGTGTTTCTTTCATGTTATTTCTCAAGCCTTTCAGGGTTGGCAAGATATAATTCATAGTTCCCTAAGCACTTTCCATCTTTAAGTTTTAAACCTAGACATTTTTTTCACAGAAATTTAATCCTTATGTTCCTTATTCCTTTGCACTTAACTCATCAGTGAGTTGTTCTAAGTGGGATATTTGATATTCAGTATCAAATATTTTTGTTTTCTCAAACATAGGAAGCTGCATTCTGCCAAGGGTAAACAAATAAAAATATTTAACTTCAGGTTGATTTCATCAAGTAGTGTACATGCCTGTGTATATATGCTACTTTTGGCAAAACGGATTTCTTCCTCTGTTCTAAAAACAACTGATACAACGAGTGAATCAAAGAGCAAGGAAAGAAAGAATACACATGACATGCAGCATGAACCAAGATAACCATCCCTGAATAAGAAGTGGAGAGAATGATTAGTTTATAACACACATAAATAATGAATTCGCTCTATAATTGTTTCCTCCAATGAAGTTGCATTTATTAGTACTAAATATTTTATAAATTAACATTCAAGGAAAAGTAACCTCTGATACTTACTAGAAGCCATCCACATTATTTGTTTAGCATATTTGGCATATTTCTTAATTTTCACATAATCTTGAGAATTGAGAATAATCATTTACATTAAAGAAATGAGAATTTTAAGACTTTGAAAGTTTACATGTCTTCCTCAGTTACATACCTACAATAAAGTGACAAAGATAGTATTCATATCCAATGTTCTTGGATTAGTAAAGTCTAGGAATTTTAGAACAGATTATTTCTCATTATACTTGACATACAAACCAATATAATTTTCTTATTTATTTAAAAAGAATAAATTGATTTGACTCAATCTATATTGTGCCTTAGTTCATATATATTACAAGCATGTAAATGACTACCTATCAGTAACATTTTTCATCTTCTTTAACATAATTTTAAGTATTTTTGACGGTGTCAAAATGGGATCAATGTAAGAACTATCAAAGTCCTGGCTTTCATATTTGAACATCGTTCTTCCTTGCCAAGGATCTTGAAGCTAAAGAAATCCATTACTAAATTTATTAGCAACACATATAAGATCATAAATACAAAACTGACATTACTCGTAAAGAGCCAAGGGAGTTCACTTGGTAAACATTCCTTATTTAGAAGTTTCATATAAAAGGTATATGAAAAATATTGTCCCATGAAATTTTTATTTCTATATGGCTAAGCAACTAGACAAAGAAGTCATCCTTTTATTAAAATTCAAGGCCTAAAAGTTACTTTTGATTTTCATTGCTGAAACTTTAAAGAATATGTACTTTTATTGGCTAGAGAAAATGAGACAACCTGTTATTTATAGAAAATGAACATTGAGTTAAATAAATATACAGAGGATTTTTTTGCCAATTTTTCACAATAGCATGGAGATTATTTTTCCCCAAGATAAAATGTCAGCTTTATTATTACATTACAAAGTCAGAAAGTGATTCTAAGTCTCAACCGCACAGATATCTTGCAGGTACTGATGCTGATTGATGCATTATTGATATGTACGCACGGATCCTGGGAATTTGACATAGTTTACAACTAAAAGAAGACTGGATTTAAGGTGCTCATATAGGTTAAACAAGTAGATGCTCAGAAAGGATAAAGCAAATACAGTGTTTAGTGTTTCGGTTGACCCAAAAGTTGGCATCTGCTGCTGGATTCAAACATTTTTTTTGTGTGTGTGTGGCTGAATAATATTTTGGATAAAAAATTACAAGGAGAGAAAACTTTTGGACAGAAGTACTCCAACATAAGAAATAGGCTAAAGGGGAATATATCTCACCTCACAGAATAGCTGTATTTTTAATTACCGCCATATCCCTGTAAGGGGTCTATTTCTGTTTGTTATTTCTGTCTGCTGGATCCATCCACTCCTGAGAGAGGGGTGCTGGGCTGTCCAACTATGTTGATGGATTCGCCTATTTCTCCTCGCAGTTCTATGAGTGTTTGCCTCATGTGGTAGTTTGATGCTCCCCTGTTGGCCATCTACACACACATCAGGAGCCGTTACATCTTCTTGGAGACTTGACCCTTCCACCATTCTTATGCAGTACCCTTCTTTATCCTTGCTAACTTTTTTTTCTTTACTTTACATTCTGCTTACTCTAAATTCCACTTCCTGAAATTAATATAGCTACAATTGCTTTGTTTTGAGTAGTACTTAACATGGTACATATTTTCCATCCATTTACTTTTATTCTATATGTCTCTTTATATTAAAACTGGGTTCCCCATAGACAATATGTAATTGGGTCATGGTTTTTGATCTGCTTTCACAATATCTGTCTTTTAATTAGTGCAATTAGATTATTGACATTCAAAATTATTATTGATGTAGTTGGATGAGTGTATACTGTATTCCTTACTGTTTTCTATTTGTTCTTTGTTCTATTTTTTGTATTCTACTCTTTTTCTGCCTTTCGTGTTTCTAATTGAGTATTTTATACTATTCCATGTCTTTTCCTTTCTTTTTTTGTCTTTTCCTTTTTTAACATATTATTATACACCTATTTTTCTTTACTTTTTTTTTTTTTTTGCAGTTGCCCTAGAGATTGCAATATATACTTACGACTAAGCCAAGTCTGCTTTCAAGTAACAATATGTCACTTCATGGGTTATCTTATAACAAAATAATCCTAATTCCTTTCTCCTGTTTCTTGTATCATTACCATCATTTATGTCACATAGATATAAATACACATAAGCATATATATAGTATTTATATTATGTATATTTAAGCATACATTATAAACATTATTGCTATTACTATTTTGAACAAACTGTTATCTGTTAGATCAATTAAGAATAAAAAAAATGAAAGTTTTTATTGTACCTTACTTACTCCTTCTTCTGTGGTTTTCCTTTTTTTTTGTGGAGATCAGAGTTTCTGACCTATATTATTTTTTCTTCTTCCTAAAGAACTTCTTTTAACATTTTTTTGGCAAGGCAGTTTGGTTAGGCTCCAGTAAATACACCAGTAAGTTAAGTTCTGTTTAACTAGTTTCCCTTGAGGGCAGCCCTTGTTACAAAAAACAAAACAAAACAAAACAAAACAAAAACAAAACAAAACATAATGTTCTGGAATGTTTTGAAATGATTCCTCTTTCCCTCACCATTTTGGAAACTTGAGGGAATCCTTCTCAGATATTTGCTGTGAGAATCTGGTAGAGCTCCCGAAGGTAACCCTTATAATATTGTGGAATCCCTCCAAAGACTGGGTCTCCTTGGGATTTTTAATTCTCCGAGTTACAGAGAGTTGTCCATATATGACCTCCTGAAATTCATCAATTGCAGTTCAGATATTCATACCCCAGCACCTGTTTTCCAGAGGAGGTTTCTGCCTTTAAGTCTCTGTTCCAGGAAGCAGCAACTCCCTGTATTTGCCTGTCTCCTCCAATCTTGAATACTGTGACTTTTCTTGTGTCATCTTCTCTCTTGTGGATTCAAGAGAATTATTGATTTTCAATCTGTTCCGCCTTGTACTTGTTAGATTGGAGTGGTAACTTCAAGATCCTTACATGCATAACCAGTAACTACACATCTATTTATTCCTTCTAAATCTCTTTAATAAAACTGTGATCTTCCAAGGGACAATGACCCTACCTTATTAACTGTGTATCCTCTAGTGATTCAAATGTTATGACAGGCAACCATCTTATAAAAGTTTTGTGAATTTGTTAAATAATTCTATTTCATAAGAATTAAAGTTGTTAGATTATTATTATTATTATTAATTATTATTATACCTTCTTCCTTCCACCCATCATGTTATGAGGTCACTTTCAACAAGACCTATCTGGGAGACAGGTGAAATTTTCCTCTTTCAATAGAATGCAAGATTATATGGCCAAGGAGCACTCTGGAATATCATAGTAAGGAATTCCAAAAATCAAGTCCTCCATAAAAGCAACAAGAATGAACACTGGCAAAAAAGTCAAAATTATGTTGGACTTCTTGACTATAATGTATGCCAGGAGAGAATGGAATGGTATCTTTAAAGTTTTGAAAAAAATCACTCTTAACATTGAATTCTATAACCAGTGAAAGTATTCTTTCAAAATGATGGTGGAAAAAAGACTTTTCCAGAAAAATGAATACTGGGTAAATTTGTTCCCAGAAGATAGTTGGAATATTGTTGTAATAAATGTAACTAATTGTATAAAACAAGAATCTATAAGCCTACATTAAACATGAGTAAATGAATGCAAAAATAAACACAGGCAAAAAAACACTCTTTCTTACAATATAATCTCAATTAATATGAAAGACATGATAAATTAGAAAATCATCACTTGAGGTATTATGCTGAGTGAAATAAGTCAATCAGAGAAGGAAATACATTATATGGTCTCATTCATTTGGGGAATATAAAAAATAGCGAAAGGGAATAAAGGGGAAAGGAGAAAAAATGAGTGGGAAATATCAGAAAGGGAGACAGAACATGAGAGACTCCTAACTCTGGGAAACGAACAAGTAGTGGTGGAAACGGAGGTGGGCAGGGGGTGGGGGTGACTGGGTGACGGGCACTGAGGGGGGCCCTTGATGGGATGAGCTCTGGGTGTTATTCTATATGTTGACAAATTGAACACCAATAAAAAATAAATTTTAAAAAATTGATGAAAAAATCATCACTTGATGCTAAAATATTGGTGAGAGATGCATGAGAAAGAGGATTATTACATAGTCTTGTGATCTTAGGTTGCTTAATACAATGGAAAAGGTGATAACTATACAGTGAGGAAAGTTTTTAGATATCACATTACATTATCAAACTTATCATTACCAAGATGGGAACAAAACAATCTTGTGCCTCTAGCTTTCATATACTGAGAAGGAAAGAAACTTCTGTGGAATTTCTGCAAAAAAAAAAAAAAAAAAAAAAAATCCATTGCTTGAATCTTATCCTGAGAAAATATCAGGATGAGAAAATACCATGTAAGACATTCCATAAAATAACGAACCTTTAATCTTAATGGATATGAAAGTGATGAAAAATAAAGGATGAAGAAATGATCCAGATTAAAGGAAACTAACAAGACATTATAGCTAAATGAAATGCATAACCCCAGGTTTTATCCTAAGCCGGGATGGGAAATATATGTACATCTGCAAAATATGAGACATTTGAGTACAAATTGTGGATTAGTTGAGTATTTTTTAATGTTAATTTTCCTAATTTTAATAAATTAACTATGGTTTGGAAAGAGAGTGCCCTGTTCTAAAAAAATACGTAATTATTTAAGGGTAAAGGGGTACAATTTGTCCAATTTACACTCATTGTACACACACACACACAGATAATAATGCATTTTTAAAAACTATCACAATCTGTCAAATAATATGGCATAACTGCACATACAATGCAAAACCAAACAACAGTGTACACTGACTTCCCTGTCCTGCTTGCCAATGTTTTTATACATTTTACTTCTACACATCTTATAACCTACGTGATTCATAAATATTATTTTGGCTTTAAACAATCAATTATTGGGATGCCACAGTGGCTCAGTGGTTGAGCGTCTGCTTTTGGCTCAGGGCATGATCCTGCAGTCCCAGGATCAAGTCCCACATTGGGTTCCCCACATGGAGCCTGCTTCTCTTCCTTCTGCCTATGTCTCTGCCTCTCTGTGTGTATCTCTTGTGAATAAATAAGTAAAATCTTTAAAAAATATCAATTATTTTAATGGTGTTAAAATTCAAAAGAAACCATTTTATATCTACAGTCATATTTAATAGTTTGATGAGCTTCTTTTATCTGTAAAGATCTGCATTTCCATCATAAAGCATTTTCTCTTAGTCTGAAGACTTTTCTTTAATATTTTCCATTGTGCAGATCAGATAGTGATAAAATCCTTTGACTTTTATTTGTCGGAAAAGCCTTCATTTTGCCATAAATTATAAAGTATATTTTTACTGGATATAAAAATTTTAAGTTAATGTTCATATTATTGCAGTTCTTTAAATAAATCTCTAGCTTCTTTTTATTCCAGTGAAAGATTAACCATCATTCTTATTGCTTAGGCTTCACTGAGCTTCTTGAACCATTTTCTTCAAATCTAAAAATAAATTCACCCATTATTTCTTCAAATGATTATTCTTCACTGTCCTTCACTTACCATTGACCACCGGACTCCAATTACATTTGTGTATGACTACTCAATATTTCTCCACAGATCACCAAGTTCCACTCACTATTGTTCACCATTTTCTCTCTTTTTAAAAAAAGTAGCTTCTAAGTCTCTGACTTCATGTTCATTGACCTACTTTTCCATACTGTTTTATTCTCTTTTATGCCCATCTCATGAGTGTTCTTAAACATTTCAGGTGCTGTATTTTGAGATCTGGAAGTCAAATTTGCTAATTTTTATAGTTTTAACTTACCTTCTTGCTAAATGTTTTCCATTAATCCTTGAACATATTCACAATAACTGTTTAAAGACCTTTGTGGGATCCTTGGGTGGCGCAGCGGTTTGGCGCCTGCCTTTGGCCCAGGGCGCGATCCTGGAGACCCGGGATCGAATCCCACGTCGGGCTCCCGGTGCATGGAGCCTGCTTCTTCCTCTGCCTATGTCTCTGCCTCTCTCTCTGTGACTATCATAAATAAATAAAAATTAAAAAAAAAAAAGACCTTTGCTTGTACTTCCATTTTCTCTCTCATGTCTAGTACTATTTCTATGATTGTTTTTGCACTGATTATAGCTCACATTTTCTAGCTTTTTTGCTGATATAGTACTTGTTGGTTGGGTGCCAAACATTATATTTGTTATATTGTTGAGTGAGTGTCATATGGTTTCTCGGAAGCATGCTGAAAGATTTTTGTGGTGGTGGTGGTGGTGGTTTTTAATTTTTTTTGTTTTTTTGTTTTTTAGATTCTTAAGTTACTTGCTCATCACCTTGATTCTTATGAAGTTTGGTTTTAAACTCTATCAAAATGCTCTGGCAAGCATTTACTCTTTTATTACTTTATACTTACTGCTAAGGAATACCTCTGATACCTCTATTGAATTATCTGGATGCTAGACTTCAGTTAGCATGTAGTTAATTGAAATTCAGATATCTCCTAGCCTTGTATATATATTCTGGGGATATTTCAGTTAATTTCTCTTTGACAGTTTTGGGTTGGTTGGTTGGTTTTTCCAAGCCTTATGGAGTGTTTTATGCAAGGAGAGCTCAGTATAGACATGCCTCATTTTATTGAATTTTAATTTCTTGGGATTTATAGATATTATTTTTTTTTATAAATTGAAGATATGTGGCAGCTCTTTATAAGGAAATCTATCAGTAATATCAGTTTTCCAACAGTATTTACTCACTTTGTGTTCTGTGTCATATTTTGGTAATTCTTGCAATATTTCAAAATTTTCACTATTATTTTGTTATGGTGATCTGTGATGAGTAACTGTAAGCTCAGATGATGATTAGCAATTTTTAGTACTGAAGTATTTTCAAATGAAGGAATGTACATTTATGAGACATAATGCCATTGCACACTTAAGAGACTATGGTACAGTGTAAACAAAACTTTTATATTGACTGGGAAACCAAAAGTTAATTTGATTCACTTTATTGTGATATTTACCTTATTGCAGTGGCCTGGAACCAACCCATAATATCACTGAGGAATGAATACCTCAGGCAGAGTCTCAAGGAGACCCTTGCAGATTTCTGGAACTATTTCTCTGATTAGCTCCTTAATTTCCAGTGCACTTTTCCAGACATTTTAACCCTGTTGGTTTCTCTAAATTCTTTCTTTAGCTCAGTGAAATTCCTTTCCATGATCTGTGTGGTTCTCCCACCTATGCACATCAATATGGAAAAAGTCCCTCCAGCAAAAAGACAAGCTTATGTCTTTGCTCTTTGTTTTAGTGGTGCCAGTCTTGTGTTGACTGCTGTCTGTTAGATAAAAGCAGATTTTCATATAATTTGTCCAGTTTTCTAGTTTTTTTTTGCAGTGGGAAATGGGAAATCCAGTGCTAGTTACTTCAACATAATTTCAAATAGAAACTATTATATATGTTTGTATTTGATTAGTGTGTTTGGCACTCGACATAAACACAACAGTCTCTCATATGTAGACAATGACTCTAAACATTTGTCATAAGACTGCTCAGTCTTTGTTGCCTAATGTTTGGCCCCTTTCTGATCCTTTAAACTCAATATACTTTTTACTGTATTGCAAATAAGTTTCCTCTTTCAACACCTTCAAATGTTGGTTAATGCCACACTTATTTATGAATATAAAGCATTTTTTTTAAAACAGAAGTTGGTTTCATTTATTTATAAGATAACATTATATAATAAAAAGCACTTCTGATTATAGTAAATATAAAGTGTAGTATTCTCAGCTAAGAAGAATATATGTATTTCTGGAGATTGCCTATTATCTGGACTGCCATTGGGATCATGAAGACTATTAATTTTCTTGGTGGTTCTTAGCTTCCTGTGTATCATGACTAGCTATGGAATTTTTAGACTGATAGCATTCTAACCAACACACCTCTCAGTTTTTATTTATTTAGTGAAGCGAGCTTGTTGTGAGTCCTTGGATTAAAAGGGGAGAGGAGAAAGGAAGTCTAGTTTTCTAAATCCCTTCTCAAGTGCAGTACCAGTAAATGTAATTCTTCTTCTTCTAGCTCATTGTTGTAGTTTTTGATGCTGACAGATTAATATCTGTAAATTTCAAGTTGTTATCAAGATCATTTCCTTCCTTCTACTGCACATGACTGTAGTGTTATATAGTCCATGGTACATGTAGAATTTATCAAAACTGTCAGGAAACATTGTAGGTCCCTGAAGTTATCAAGCTCATGTACTTAAATGTGTACTGTATTCTTACATAGTGTAAAAATCAGTTTGAGTTTCCACATTTTATTTATTTTTATTTTTTTTAAGTTTCCACATTTTATACCCATCTTCTATAAGGCCAATTAAAAATCTGTTGGCTTATATAGACTCTCTAAGGATCAGAAATTAATGACAATTTGCTAGAAGGTATAATAGTGCTTTAAATAATGACTTCTTTCTGCCTCACTTAATGACTATGTTAAGCTCAGAATGTGATCTTATTTACTTCTTTTTTTTTTAAGATTTTATTCATTTATTCATGAAGCACACACAGAGAGAGAGGCAGAGACACAGGCAGAGGGAGAAGCAGGCTCCACGCAGGGAGCCTGAGGTGGGACTCAATCCCGGGACCCCAGGATCATACCCCGGGCTGAAGGCATTGCTAAACTGCTGAGTCACCCAGGCTGCCCTCTTATTTACTTCTATAAAGAAATAGAGTCTTTGAAGATGCAACTAGTTAAATATAATGGGATAAAAATCATCCTGGATTTAGTGTTATCCTTAAATCAAATGACTGGCATCATTATAAGAAAAGAAGAGGATGCAGAAAAATGCAGAGAGAATGAGTCCTATGAAAATGAAGCAAGGCACCTGGGTGGCTCAGTGGTTGAGCATCTCTCTTTGGCTCAGGTCATGATCCCGGGGTCCTGGGATCGAGTCCTGCATCCGGCTCCCTGCGGGAAGCCTGCTTCTCCTTCCATCTGCCTGTGTCTCTACCTCTTTCTATGTCTCTAATGAATAAATAAATAAAATCTTAAAAAAGAAAGAAAGAAAAAGAAAGAAAGAAAGAAAGAAAGAAAAAAGGAAAGAAAGAAAGAAAGAAGAAAGAAAGAAAGAAAGAAAGAAGAAAGAAAGAAAGAAAGAAAGAAAGAAAGAAAGAAAGAAAGAAAGAAAGAAAGAAAATGAAGCATACATAGGACATATTCAGCCACAAGCCAAGTGGCATCTGGGTCCACCAGGAGCTAGAAGAGGCAGGGAACGGTTCTTTCCCAGTGACTCAGAAGACCATGGTCCTATGGATGCTTTGATTCTAGACTTCTAGCCTCCAGAGCTATGAAAGAATAATCTCTGTTATTTTAGGCTATCAGGTCATGACAATTGTTAGAGAAGTCCCAGGAAACTAAGATAGGTTTGTAGTAAAAAAAAAAAAAATTCTTTCCTACATTTCCTATTAATTTATACATCTCTAAGAATCACCTACCAAATATACTTCTGAAGACAAAACATGGAATGAATATAAGTATTCCCAAAGATAGGGTCGTCTAAAACAATGGAATACATTGTTCACTTAAATTTTGACCACATATCTTGATGTTGGCTTCTGATGAATGTCTGGTGTCTGGCTAATTCCATAGTTGAGGCAACTAGAAAACCTATGAAATGTTGAAATTGCTATTCAATTACTCTTAACTCTTGGTTCTTCCTCCAAATTATTTATGATCAGGACTCCAATTCCAGGCAATTTCAAAATGGAATTTTTCTGTGTGGGCATTTCATGTGTGAGAGAGAGGCTGTACTACTATTTTCAGCTTTCCAAGAATAAAGAACTCTGTAATTGGTCCAATCAGCTTGGAAATTACTATATCAAATACTATGGTTAAATGCATCTTTATATGATACTAATTGAAGAAGAAACTAGATTTTAGTACCATTTCATTATCTGCAGTGAAGTGACCACCATCTGGTAGGATAACATTACTTAAATTGTAAAGTCCACAAGCAAATAATAGGTATTCCCTCCAGAAAAGGGTTCTGTGGTGAAAAATATGTGGTTAAATAATTTTAAACATGTTTCTTTAAGAAATCCTTATTGTCTTTAAGAAACGAGTATGTATTATGAATTTTTATTTAGAAAAAAATGCAATATTTCTAAAACTTGCTTGGCCTGTCACACAGTTTTCATAGAGTATCTGTAGCAATTCTGAACACGAATGCTCTGTGGAGCACAGTTTGGAATTAAATCTCTAATAAATAGTGATATCATGGGCTTTTGTAGCAATAGTGACGTAGTATTTACTCCAACATGATACTTCCTTAATCTCTCATAATATTTATGTAACACTAATTGTTCCACAATCTTTTCTCTGTTTCAGGCACACTGCTAGGCAGTTCCCTTCACTACATTATTAAATCTTTTCAACCATCGTGTGAGATAGGTAACATTAATATCTCATCTAATGTTTTTAAATAGCATAGCCAATGTACCACAGCGGTTTGGGGTTAGGGTAAGACTCTGGAACCCACATAGTCTGGCTACAATCAGAATTTTTTTTTTCAACAAAAACTTTTGGACAAATATTGAAGCTTGATAAAAGCAAGAAAGAAAAATCTCTGTTTAACTATTTCTTGATTATGGTCTCCTTTGGGAATCCAAGGAAAGCCACAGAATCTATCTTCATGAGAGTGTAAACATATATATATATCCATAAACATGTATATGGTTTTCAGAGCATCGGCGATGCAACCACCCAGTGGACAGTAGGTTGAGAACCACTGATTTAAATGTCTTTAAATATGACTAAATCAATAGGTTGCAGAGCCAGAAAAATCATTAAAGAAGATTAGTATACAGTGAAAGTATAGGAAATTTTTGAGATTGGGGTCTAGGAAAGACAATTAAATTATTCCATACCCTTCAGTGGGCTGGAATGATATCCAGACTGATTTTGTTGTTTGTTTGCTGGTGATGATTCCTGTCCTTTTTCTGTTCACTATCTCAAAAATTCTTTGGATAACTGATTTATTCTTAATCTGAACCAAAATAATTATTAGTAATCTGGCAGATTTTTGGTTTCCTGTTTTACTTTGAGTTTATTAAATCTATGTGTCTTATGTTCTTACTTCAATTTGACTCAGTTTATTAACTTATGGAAAAGATGGAAGTGAAAATTCTGATGTGCTTTACTAATCAAAACAGCAAAATAAATTTCAAATAAAACTAAATAGGTTTTTATTCAATATGCAAACAAGGAGGCCTAAAATGACTTTTTTAATTTAATGGATGTATTAGTAAAACAGGACTCATATTTTGCTGAATGTCTCCTCAGTGCATGTTTTACTCTGACATACAATGCCCTCATGTTCTATGTTTATATGTAAAAGAAACAGTGATTTATCAAGTGCCCACTCTATAAAATAAAAAAAAAACAACAACATTGTTTTGAGTGCTATGAACACTTATAGGACATGGAAGACCAAGTTTCTCTTAAAAAGAATAATATTTTAGAGGAGACAAAACAAGCCTAGTCCTCAAAAATACCAACAAAGGAAAAATATAACCAAATATGGCTCTGTAGTGCCTAAAGGAATACAGAATAACTGAACTGCCTGGAACCAGATAGACTTCCTTTGAAGAGATCAGTGGAGATAAAATGGTTTTCTCTCATTAAATACAATATCCATTTATTGCACAACCGGTACAGAAAAAGGTGTTTCACATACGATATTTTGTTTAATTTCCACGGTAACCAGAGTATGTCTTCACAGACAATAAATCTAAAACTTAGATTAAATCATTTTCTCAAGATCATACATCTTAAAATAACAGAGCCAAGATTTGAGCTTGAACTCCGTAACTATGCTATCACCATCCGCTTTGCCAGAATTCTCAGAAGTACAAATTAATGTTTTCAGTTGAATGTAAGTGAAAACCTGCCTCAAACTAGCATATACATTAGGGAATTAGTTGGCTCTACAAACTGGGCTTCTGAATGTAGGGTGTGATTGGTGGATAGTGTGTTAGGAAACGTGGCCGAGGACCCAACTGTTAGTTGCCTTTTTTGTTGTTGTTTTTTGTCCTTGTGTTTGTGAGGGATGACAGCACCAATCAGTGCCAAGAGTTTTTAGAGAAAGAAAGAGATAGAAGTAGAGAGAGAGAGAGAGAGAGAGAGATGCACACACATGGAGAGAAAGAGAGAGAGAGAGAGAGAGAGAGAGAGAATGCTTCTAAAAACATCTGATAAAGGCCTTCAGACTTCTGCCCCTTGAACTACTCCTGAACAAATTCTTTTTTTTTTTTTAAGATTTTTATTGATTTTTTAAATTTATTCATGAGAAACACAGAAGGAGAGAAGCAGAGACACAGGCACAGGCTCCCTGCAAGGAACCCAATGCAGGACTCTATCCCAGGACCTTCGGGTCATGCCTTGAGCCAAAAGCAGATGCTCCACCGCTGAGCCCCCCCAAGGCTTCCCATCCTAACCGAATTCTTATGGCAGAAGGCATACAAGCTGCTAATAATCTTGGTTCAAGAAACGTGAACTCATGACTGGAAAAGTGGATGGGGTTACCTTGATTGTTTCAGACCAGTGAGGGCCCGCTGTGAGATTTGGGGATGCAGTCAACGCCACCAGCAGTGGGCAGCTGGAGGAGAGACACCCAACCACTGAACCCACTGCAGTGAACACACAATTACGTCTTTTTTTGACTATTTGAAAAATGAACAAATCCAAAGAAATGAGACATTGTCTTTGCTTGATTAATAATTATTTGTAAATAACTCACTGGTTCCTGTGAGGAAGACTGTCAATTTAAATTGGCACATCCAGGGTCTAAAGAAATCCAGATATCTTTGCATATATCAACAGTTGCAGAAATTATAAATTTACCGTGTGCTTTGGAAAAGACACAAAATGAAATAAATGATAGGCTTACTATGCTAAGGAAGAACAGGGTAAATTTGAACACTCTAGGAAGACTAAACATTTGAAGCAAAATTGAGAAAGCAGAGGGACACCTGGGGGGCTCAGTGGTTGGGCATCTGCCTTCGGCTCAGGTGGTGACCCTGGGGTCCCAGGATCCAGTCCCCCATCGGGCTCCCTGCATGGGGCCTGCTTCTCCCTCTGCCTGTGTCTCTGCCTCTCTCTGTGCGTCTCTCACGAATAAATAAATAAAATCTTAAAAAAAAAAACAATTTTGAGAAAGTAGAGATGAAAAGTAAAATATTTCATTTACTTCATCCTGAGACAAGAGACTTTCTTTTGCGTTACTTGTAAGAGTACCTGTAAAGCATTTCCCATGGTACAGATGAATTTGGATGCCGTAACCCTATAGGCTCAGCTATGCCCGTGCTCAGGCTCTGATGATGCCATTTCCCAGCTGCATTATTTTGGACAGGTCACCATTTATTTCCTGCTCTGTTTCCTCAATTGTAAGATGCTAATAATAACAGTAGCTGCTTTGCACTGTTGTAGAAGAGATGGGATGAGATGATGGATATAACACTTGGTGAGAGGTCTGACATCTGTAAACTCAGTGAATGCTTGCTAGTTATTTGCTCTAGATTAATCAAAGGTTACACTTCCTGAGGTTTTGAGTGAGCTTGGTCTGCAGAGCCATCTACCTGCTTGTTATTTCTGATATTCTGCTTAAATTACTCCTATCCAATGTCATCGTTTCTATCTGTGAAGACTTAAAAGAGGAGTGATAGGAACAAGGATAAACAAGTTGTTTTGGCATTCCTGTAAACAGACTTTCATTTTTTTTTTTTTTTCAGACTTTCATTTTTGATTTGCTTTCCTGCTCCAGGCATTTGTTTATTTGCATAAAGACAAAAATAAAAGCTACTAAGGGCTGCATGCCATGTCATGCAATCAGAGGAAAACTTGGCATGGCTTTGAAATGTAATGATCAAAGCACTGGAGATGCATGTCAGGGGTGCCCGAGAAGCTTTGGTTTTGTGAAAAGCTAATGATGGGTTGCACGTGAGGTTAAAGAACTTGTAGTGAAAGGCACAGTATAGTGCGGACTACAGAAAAATCCAACATAACACGTTCAAAGGTCCCTGGTCACTCTTATCTATCCTCACATGAGGTTATGGATCATTACCAATTTTCAAACATAACGGACTTTAAATATATAGCTGCGTTGGGCGATTGGGAATGGTTACAGTCAGGGAGACCCTTTGCAATCGCGTGTACTGAGTCCTCTGCTTTACCACCGTGGGCAAGTCACTTAGCATCTGTGAGGACCTATTTCTTCATATGACGAATTGCTGTAAGAATATAGGCCTTGGGGTTTATTGAAAATTATTAGGTATATACATAAGCATATATGGCATCTAGTAGGCACTTCATACGCATTGTATTTTCCATGTGTTTGTTTCTTTATATCACTTGAAAAAAAAAGGAGACATAGGTAGTCAAACTCATATCTACCTTAAAGTATTCATGCTTCAGAGAAAAAAAATAAACAAAAGAAAATAAAGAACAGTAGAGACACAAAATGGAGATAGGAAAGGTGTTAACAAAAAAAAAAAAAAAAAAGGAAAGATGTTAACATAAAAATGCAAAAACCTAAATTTCCTGCCTATTTTCCGAAGGTAAGCCAATTTCAAATAAGCCTCCAAAGTTTCTAGTCTAAAAGGTAAAAAAGGAAATGTGATCTGTATAATTCATACAGCCCATTGCATACAAGAAAACAACTAGTCAGTAAAGCAAAACTCTTCCCGTCTTAGGAGCTCCCAAGCTTCTGCCTGTGAGGTTGCTCGGGAAGAGAGGGGGACGCCTTGCCCCGGCCACTTGGTTCTCTCCGCCTTATGTCCCGGGGCTCGCTGGCCCCGCAGATCTATGGGCAGTGTGCTCCTTATTGGGTTGCCTTATGGGCAGCCCACACCTCTGAAACTAACTCGTCCTGCACCTGTTAACGTCCACTAGGTTATGCGCTGGGTGTTGCACTACATGTCGGCAAATTGAATATAAATAAAATTCTAAAAAAATTAAAAGAAGATTATGCAGGGATGAAAAGCAAGTTTCTAGTGACTCATGACAATTGTTGTTTCACTTCCATTGCATGGAGGCCCTTGGAAGGTGACTATGGCTCTGCTGCACACGTCTTCCACCCTGGGACCCAGACAGAAAGGCAGCCTCCTCCTTGCAATGTACCATTTTTGAAGGATAGTGAAAGAACAAGAGGGTTTCCAGAAACAAGCAGCGGAGTCACCTCCATTAACATGTTACATGGCCCACCCTGACACCGGGGCAGGGACATGTGCCCCTCACACAAGAAGGGTCCTCCAAGGTCAGGATATGGAGTTTAGTGGGACCGAGGGGACAAGGGGGTGATGGCTGTATAATCGTCTCCCAGGAAAGGTGACTGCAGACCATTGAGAATAGAAATTCACCCTTTTTAACTCTGTTCACATGGCCCAATCTGAGTGATGCTGTCTCCCAGCATGCTCAGCTTTACCATGCTGTTTATGGGAGAAACCAACCAACCAACCAACCAGCCAAACAGAGAAATCAAAACAGGAATTTCCACTGGAGCCAATATTCAAAGAAAAGACCTTGGCTTGGCACCGAAAAGTATTGGCAAAATAAATATGCATAAGACTTCAAAAATGTCAACAAAATGTTTCAGGTATGTGTATCACTGTGTGGTAAATTCCCTCCTTAAAAGATCATGATTTTTAAGGCTATCCTACCAATATCTGCCGGCTGTGCACTTTACAGAAGACGAGGCCTTCTGAGGCTGTTAGACATAGTGACACAAACCCCAATTGCTTTTTCTTGACCATGGATTTTATATATTTCTCTAGGTCAGTAAATAAAAATCAGTCTTTTAAAAGGATTGACAGCATTCATTTGTTTTGATAAATCATAATCCATAATTCTTTTCACCCATCCCCCAAACTGTTCCTTTTGGTTATTTCTAATTTTTCACTATTGTAATTTCACTATGCATTTGCCAAATAGTTTTCCTTGGATAAGTTCTAAAGCGTCACACTATAGTGTATGTCATCATGAATCCTTATAGCAACCTTGAGTGAGGTACAGTTATAAGCCTCATTCCACACATAAGGAAACATAGATATGAAATGGTTGAGTCATTATCAAAGGTCTAATTAAACTTTCTTCATTTATTTGAAACTTAGATGTTCCATGTTTGCTTTATAAATCTATTAATAGCATTAACAGTGTTTGTTCATAATTTCAAAACATAAGGCTTTTTGATATTATGATCCCAAGAATCGGCCACAATTATACAAATAACCTTTTATACTTTGAGTACATTATTGAATTACTGAAAATAAAAATACGATGAATATAGAACTTATTTTTAAATATGGTGTGCTGTAGGGACTTAATTTTTTCAAACAAAAGGTTAGCTGTATTTCCAGACCCCATTTATCTAATTATAATTTTATTCTTACTGATTTCAATGCCGTCTTTATTACATAATTCATTCTCTCATGAATGTTTTCCTTATATGTCCCATTAAGCTAAGTGCATATTTCTCTGATGGTAAAACATCATTTAAATTTTTGTCACTCTATATTACATTTTTATAACAGGCAAATCTTTCTTTTTGCCACTTCACTTTTCAACAGTTTTCTTAATTTTTCTTCCATAATTATAGGGCCGAATGAGTTTTAAAATCAGTATATCAAAATTCACTTAAAAGACATAAAATATGTCAATTTGTTAAGTGTATAGATCATTATTATTACTTTGAGGAGATATGACATTTTATTATGTTGTCTTCCTGTTCAAGAATATTACTTTTTAGGAAAGCCTGGCTGGCTCAGTGGTTTAGCGCCCACTTCGGCCCAGGGCGTGACCCTGGGTCCTGGGATCGAATCCCACATCAGGCTCCCTGCATGGAGCCTGCTTCTCCCTCTGCCTGTGTCTCTGCCTCTCTCTGTGTGTCTCTCATGAATGAATAAATAAAATCTTTAAAAAAAAGAATATTATTTCTTCATTTATTTGCCTAATATTTATGTTGATTAAAGGTAGTATAATTTTTCCAGATTGTCCACATTTTATGTTAGTTCTTACTTTTATATTTTTCTTGTGCATCTGATCCTTTTATTACATGTAAAATTATTATGTTTTTAACAAAGAAAATGCATTTTTGGGAAATTTATGAACACTGCCATTTCTTTAGAGATATTACTCTTGGTGAGAAATGGTTTGCCAGAAAATTTTGGTTGAACTCCTTTATTTGAATGAATTACACTGTTGATTTTGTTTTCTTTGCAATTGCAATGTAAAGCAATTCAACTCATCTTAAGTAATGATGTTATAGTCTTCCTTTTGTTCTTTTATTTTACTGCTTAACACGCTTCTCCTTTTTTGCCATTAAGTATGATTTTGATCTTTGATTTAAGGCATTTTTATTATTTAATAATGTAAAGGAAATATCTATATATTTTTATAACATACATTTATTTTATTAGAAAGGTATCCAGGGGCTCCTGGGTGCCTCAGTTCGCTAAGCATCTCACACTTGATTTTGGCTCAGATTGTGACTTCAGGGTTTTGAGATCTAGCCCTGAGTTGGCTGGTGCTGGGCTTGGAGTCTGCTTAAGATTCTCTCTCTCCCTCTTCCTCTGCCCCTTCCCTCATCCGCTCTGCACACAGGAGCATGTTCTCTGTCTAAAAAAAAAAAAAAGGTATTGAATTTTATCAAACTTTTGAATTTATCAAAACAATTATATATTAGTTTTATTTTCATTCGGTATAGAACAGGGTGCATGCTTTTGATAAATGGGTTGCAAGTTGAATTCAAGATAGTTTTCTTTCATTATATCATTGGTTATCATTCATTTCCCTTTGGTATCTTACACTCTCCTTGGGCTAGTATTTCTTCCCTAGAAGATAAGAATCTCTAACTTCTTATCCAAGGCTGGACAAGTTTGTGGAGGCCAAGATGCAATAAATACTGTTGGATGCAAAGATCACAGTGCTGGCAGAGAACATTCCCGTTTCACTGTGGTCTGGAGATATTAATGAAGTGTGGTAAGAGGAGGGGTAAGATATGCAGTGAGGAATAATCATCAGATATTTTTTACCTCTAAGCTACTTCTAGAGCTGATGCTGTAGGTATTATATGGCAAATGAGTGTGTTTTCTCCCAGATATACATATTTTTTTAGCTTTTAAAAGATTTTATTTATTTATTCATGAGAGACACACACACACACAGAGGCAGAGACACAGGCAGAGAGAGAAGCAGGCTCCCTGCGGGGAGCCCGACGTGGGACTTGATCCCGGGACCCCAGGGTCACGCCCTGAACCAAGGACAGATGCTCAACTTCCAGATTGTTTTAATTTCTTTCATACTTGGTGCCAGATGACTAGCACACTCCTTGTGTCTACTAACAGCTCTAGCTGCACTCAGTGAGTCCAACAGCCTCGCTGGGAGAGATTTCAATTGTCACAGTAAGACTAGATCACTTGCATGGTCCTTTTTTGTGTTGTGTGAATTCAAAGCAAACAAGAGACTTCTCCACTCAGCTAGGGTGTGTCGACTCATGAGCAGTTGTAAGTATACACGTAATAGAACCACTCTACTGAGAATGGGGGAGGAGTGCAACCAAGGGTGTGGATTACAGCTTTATGTAACTTACCCTCATAAATTGTGTCCCATAAAGTCACGTGAACACCTAAGTCTCCTCACTTCCCTCCCCCCTTCTAATTCTGTTCACTGTTCTTCCTCTAGTGTGTCTAGTGATCCTTCTGCAGCTACTGGATAGCTTCAAAATGCACCTCTTGCCTCTACTTCATTCACTGTTGCTGCAAATCTCACGGTTTCAGTCATAGGTCCTGCTGCTAAACCTTTCTGTGGTATATAAGATCTTCTCAGGAAATTTGAGTTGTTTTCCTCTGGGGCAGTGTTAGAGAACTATTAACGACAGCTAATAATCAAAAATCTTCCTTTTTTGAAAACCATTAGTTGGTTTCCCAGGGTCAGTTCAGGTACCACATCAGGATCTCGTATGTGGAAGCGTTTTATTAATATCAGCTCACTCACGGCATCTGCTATCTCTAAATATCGGCTCTAAGCTTTAGTACCTTCGCTTTGTTTCAGAATCACAGTTTCTATATCTCAGTACCCAGTCATAAGTAACAACGTCCTTCTAGTACTTTTCACAATCGGCCCAGGTCTTCATGCAAGTAGAACACACAGTGATCCACCAGGATATCCTGCTATTCTCCAAGTGGGTTTACCATTTAAATTCCATCTTCATTACCGATATTTTACTTCATCTCCAGGGGGACGTGTCTAACTTTAAAGTAATTCCTGCCTTCTCAAAGTATTCCAAAAGCCATAGATATCCATTGATAAACTAGCTCAGCCAACAAGGGTTAATATGGGATATAGCTCTGCTAGAGCATGGTTAATTGGATGATGATATGGCCTTATTGTTAGAAAAATATAGAGTTTAAAGAGCACTTTCATAGAAATTATCTCATTTGATCTTTACAGGAACATACCAAGTGTACTTCATTTTACAAGGGAAAATGTAAGTAAGGCTCTAAGAAGCTAAATGACTTGCCTATAGTCACACTTCAAGTGAGTGAAACAACTGAAGTTTCTCCTCGGGCTTTTTGTCTCACATTACTAAATAATTCAACTCTTAAGCTGGAGTTTTGGGCACTAGGCATTCTCTTGACTCATTCACACATTTCTCATTTGAAACTAGATATATATTTTTAAATCAACTCATCCTTCTCCTGCCAAACTTATATTATCAGTATTCTCCTAGAAATCAGGGAGGTTTAATTTAGCCCATTACCGCCTGCCTCTCCCCATCACACACACATTTGTCTTGTCTTAATGACTCTACTCCTAAGTATTTCTTAAATTTATCTCCCTACACAGTACCCCTCCTTCCAACACCCTTGCTCAGAACCTCGTGACTCTTCATGAAAATCACTGCACTATCTCCCCAACTTGTCATGTTCTCTCCAAGGATTTCCTGTCACCTACAGAGCATGGTCAAAGCTTGTTAAAATAGATGTAAGACCATCTATCAATTGACCCCTTTCCACCTCTCCAGTCTCGCCATTTCACATTCCCTCGCCTCTTAGACTGTGATTTAGAAACCCTGAATTGCCTACATTTTCCTGTTTACCTGATTCTTTTTTTAAATGTGTCTTTTTTGCCTACTTCTCTTTCTGTCGGAAAGTTTCTTTTCTTTGTCTTCCTCACATGGTTCATTTCATTTTGCTCATGCATTGCCTTCCCTATATGACGCTTGAATACCCCTAGTTATCCTGTAAGGGACACCTTGGTGTTCTTACAATACCATAATATCCTGTACATCCATCTATTATTGTACTTAGAGCATTACTTGATACAATTTATATTACCCTTTAATTGGCTTACACTGTGTATTTATCTCTGTATTTAATGATTAATTACTCACATCAGATATCTTGTCTATTTACATGCTTTCTCCCTAATTAAACTTCAATCTTTTTGAGGGAATTACTTTCATTCAGTCCTATTTTCTCTAGCATATTATATGAGCTCCTTTGTGGAGATAATATAAAACCACATATTTATTAACTATTGACTTCATCACATAATTTATAAATAGGGACCATGATCATTAGTGTATATGTATACATATATCCATAAATAAGTGCATATATATATACATATGCACACAGGCATCCCTCAATACATACATGACACACATGTACAAAAATATATGTGTGTATATGATGTATATTTGTGTTCTCTTTCACTGAGAGTATTTTGTTATTTGACTTTTTATGTGTGGAATATAGAGATTTGTAGAAGTATTTCATGCAAAATTCAACATCTGATTCTAAAATCTAAACCCTACTCTAGAGATATGCTTGTGTGGGTGAGTGAAAATGTGTGAGTCAAGCGTTAGGTAGGATGGAGGGTGTGGAGAATGCACTTGTATCTCAGCTTTTCTCTGATTAAGATAATACCTAGGGTTATGTTTTCAGATCAAACAGTTTATAAGGTGACATATTTTCTGTCATCTTCTCAATATTGTTATATATTACACAAATATAAGTGAATCCAAGGTGACTAGAAAGGCCAAATCAGTAAAAAAAAAAAAAAAAAAAAAAAGGCCAAATCAGACTTAAATAACAAGTCTGTGCATTGGATTGGCGAAAGCATAGATGCAAAATGTAATTTGTTCCCAATATTATAAGTAATCATTACATGGTAACTACAAATACACTCATTAAAGAATTTTTACTGTATAAAGTTAAGTAATTCATGGTATTTCTAGTACTTAATTTGATGAAGAAATATCTTGTGGGTTTTTTGTTTATGGATTTTTAAATAAGAGATTAAAATATTTAACATCTTGAAAAATTTGTTGGGGTTTTGGATAGGCTGTGACCACATTATTTCTTCCCCCATTTACAATGAAGGCATACAGGTTTTAACTATCTGAAATTTTGCTAATATCTTTTGGGAAAGAAATTAGCTTTGAGGGGATACCTGAGTGGCTCAGTGGTTTAGTGCCTGCCTTCGGCCCAGGGCATGGCCCCAGGGTCTCGGGATCCAGTCCCGCCTCAGCCTCCCTGCATGGAGCCTGCTTCTCCCTCTGCCTGTGTCTCTGCCTCTCTCTCTCTCTGTGTGTCTCTCAGAAATAAATTTTTAAAAATTATATATATAAAAAAGAAATTAGCTTTGAATATTCAACGGAATACTTACACATATATACATATAATTATAATATCACATGTATGTTATGTATGTCATGTATGTTATGTATAATCATACAAAGCCATATATGTATCTCACATTGCTGGAGTCATAACATAGTCCTTAGTCCTATTATTTTAATACTATTTTCTTGATTATAGAGTATAGATGATTTCACTGAAAGTGTCCCTACTTGTTAAAAAAAAAAACCCTACATTAGAATATCATTTTATTCTAATATTATATTATTAGAATAATATATGTACATGTTCTAATCTTATATTTCTATATCTCTGCATTAGTTTAATCATTTTCTTACTCTGCTATAATAATAGTCTCCATCCTATGATCAAAATACTGCCTTTCTAATTATACATAAAGTATCCAATATGCTGTCTTTTTTATATTATTTTAAGTCTGCAGAGTGAGGTTTCGTGTTTAGGAGAATGAAAGGTTTGGTGTCCCTTATTGTCTTCTGCATATTGTGGTTGGGACCTGCAGGGCCTTCCAGCTTTCTGTAGGAACAGAATAATGCATATTAAGTGCCATTTCCCCCAAGTCAAGATTCTCACGGAATCTGAATGCCAAGTACCTCATCTGCTAATTAATGGCATCTGCAGATTCCAAGTCTAGAATTTCCTTTGATTTATTTCATGTTCAGGCTTAAGCTGTTCTTTAGGGAAGTAAGTATCCTCATTTCATCAATCCTAATAAAGCTCAATTTATTTAAATCCCTTGCAAGAATTTGAGCATCTCACATTTAAAATGTAGTGATTATTCCAAATCCTTGTTAAGCAAATCACTATAACCATCATATTGTTGACTTCTGGAAGAGCATATTCAGAGCTGAGGGAATTCTTCTTCACTAACTTGTACCACAGTGTCATGGGCCAAAGTCTAGAACAGTGGTTCTCATACTTATCATATAAACAGAAGCATCAGAGTCACCTGGGGGGCTTGGAGGGAACAGGGCCATGGAGTAGGAGGACCCTAGGTTCACTTCATCCCCAAAGTACAACTAGGTAAGTATCCTATCACCCCACATACCACAGGAATTGACCTGAAGACTAGCAAAACAAACTCCACAACTAAAGGGAGAGAAAAGGCCACAGTGAACAAGGTAGGGGAGTCATGACTTGGGAAAGAAAAGGATTATGGCCACTGCAGTGGGGAGAGCCATGATTTTGCAGAAGGACAAGAGACAAACTAACACATAGCAGAGAACATGAATCTCCATAGCAAATAGCTTGGAAAGTGAGAGGGCCCACATTTTATGAGTTCTTATAACCAGCAGGGCTTAGAGCCTGGGGTTTTAAAAGTTAGCAGGTTTGGCTCTACAACAACCCAGAGGACACCGGGGCAACTCCTGGAGCAAAGGCAGCAGATAACCCAAGAACAGCCATCTGAAGAACGCCTGGGGCACACAGTGGGGAGGTTATTTGCTCATCTTGGAGCAAAACCCAGAGAGATGGCATTTACAGAGAGCCCCTCCAGAACAACGGAACTAGAGGCACCATTTCCTTCCCCCACCACTCAGCATAAACAGAGCCACTTACAGGAATCAGCACGGCACCGACACTTGCTTACGCCAAGCCCCACTCTCCCACACACGCTCTGGTGCCACTGCCCTTCCCAGTCACACTCGCCTTAGTCATAGTGTTGTGGGCCCCCTGCCTCCCAAGGCCAGCCTCAACCCCTGCCAACACTGCATCTCCAGACCTGAGAGTTTTGCAAGGCTTTGGTTCCATGGCAGTGGCAACAAGTCTCATTTCACAATTGGACTAAAGCACACTTAGTTCAGACACACCATATTCAGGCCAGCGACCAAACTTTGTCCACAACAGGCAAAAAAGAGCCTCTGCAGATGACTGGCCTGAGAGATAAAGTGGCAAAAGCAAAAAAGCAGAGCTCACGTAGCACACATTGGAGAAAACCTCAGGAGGTGATTGATTTCTTTGTTATCTTGATTGTGGTGAAGCTTTCACCTGTGAATATATATGTTAAAATATAGCAAATTGTTCATTTCAGATATGTGCAGTGTATTGTTTAGATATTCACTTCAATAAAGCTACTAAATAAAACAATTAAAAAAAAAAACTAATAGGAGGAAGAGCCCAGAGACACTTTCAAATTATTTGTAGGATCTTAGTTTAGAACACCAGAACACCATTCTCTCAAATCAATAAAAAAAAGTCCTCGCTACAGTTGTTTAATTTCATTCTGCAGAGTAATTTTTGGTAGCACAATGTTTTGTGTTATAGTGGGGTATTTGCAGGGAAGATTCTATAATATATTGTACCTTGTAGCCCTCTGTTCACAGAAAAGAGGAAACAGAAGGAGGAGAGGGCAAAAGAATTAATGTAAACATTTTAAATTTACATACTATATTGGTATATATGTATTATATATGTCTATACAGACTCCATGCAATGGATAGACAGATCCAGAGATATAGTGCACATGTATTCAGGAGTGTGGAGATCAAACAGTAGGACAGAAATCAGCTTGTTACTCATGGAAAAATGCATATTAAAGACAAAGGTACAAGCTAGTAATTCGTGGTCTTCTAATAGGATAAAAATAATTACTCTACCTAATTGCAGATACAAAAATATTTACTATAAAACCCCATGCAGCATTTCCCTCCCTAAAATAATGTCTGCCATTAAAGCACACCTAGGCTGCGTAAATGACAACATTTACTGTTAATGGAGCAGGGTTTCTTGCCATCGAAGCCAATGAATACCACGCAGCAGTCAAGATTTTTCCCAAAGTTGTTATTAAAAGTTATGCCCTGCAATTTAGGCACGATGAAGATAGTAAATAAAGAAAGGAAGAGAAATGGCTCTTTGGTCCTTTATACCTTCCTCCCTACCAAGACAAGAATTGGCCAGTGGAAAGTGTTTTAACTAAAAGTTGGATTGTGTGAATAACCCAAAGCTCATTTTCCCCACCTTCTGCACTGGGGCATGGGCATGAGACACCCCTGACTCAGTGAAAGTCAGGTGTTTCACACTTTCCCTGTGACAAAGGACACATGTCGAAACCTGGGGATCTGTCATGGAACAAGAAGGTGCAAACCAGTGTGTGTGGGGAGGCAAACAAAAAGTATCCAAGCTGAGGACTCCTAGGTGGCTCAGCGGTTGAGCCTCTGCCTTTCGCTCGGGACTTGATCCCACGATCCGGGACTGAGTCTCACATCGGGCTCCCTGCAGGGAGCCTGCTTCTCCCTCTGCCTGTGTCTCTGCCTCTCTCTCTCCCTCTCATGAATAAATAAATAAATATTTAAAAAAAGAAAATGTCAAAGCTCTAAAACCCTTATTCTCAAATCAATGTCCTTTTGTCACAGATATCCAAATAGCGATTTTGAGGGAGGACTCCTAAAACCACAGAGTACATTAGAGGAGCAGGAGAAATGGAATCTATGTTACCTCTCAGAATGCACCTAACTCACTTAGACTAGAAGTCCCCTGACAACGGGTCATCCAATATTCTTTACCCACAGAAATTTATATTTAAGATTTTATTTAATAGCTCTTTGGTCATTTTTTTACAATTAAAAACTTTGTTTTAGAGCAGTTTACTACAAAACTGAAAGTATAGAAATCTCCCATATATTCCTTATCCCCGCACAAGGAACATCTTCCCCATTACCAATATTCCCTATCAGTGGTAAACTGGTTAAAAGTGATAAACCTCAGAGATGTATCGTAGTAACCCCAAATCCGTGGATTACACTGGGGTTCATTGTTGGTGTTGCATAGTCTATGGACTTGGACAAATGTATAATGACATTCATTCATCATTAGGACTTTATACAGAATATTTTCACTGCCTTGAAAATCCTCTATGCTCCATCCATTCATCGTGCTCTTCCCCCAATCCCTGGCAGTCACTGATCTTTTTACTATCTTTATAGTTTTTTCCAGAATGTCATTTAGTTGGAATCACGTTATAATGATGCAAATAGGCCTATCAGATTGGCTTCTTTCACTTAGATACTCATTTAGGTTTCCCCATGTCTTTCCATGTCTTGATAGTTCATTTCCTTTTGGGGCTGAATAATGTCCCATTGTGTGTATGTGCCGCAGTTTATTTATCCTTTCCCATCCTGATAGACATCTTGCTTGCTTTCAGGCTATTATAAACATTAATGTGAGGGTTCTTAGGTGGGCATAACTTCTTTTTAAGATTTTATTTATTTATTTAAAAAAAGATTTCATTTATTTATTTATTTATTTATTTATTTATTTGAGAGAAAGAGAGTACATGAGTAGGAGGGAGGGGCAGAGAAAGAGGGACAAGCTGATTCCCCACTGAGCAGGGAGCCTCACATGGTGCTGGATCCTAGGATCCTAAAATCATGGCCTGAGCTGAAGTCAGATGTTTAATCAACTGAACCACCCAGGAATTCCATTTTGTTTTATTCCTTTGGATACCAAGATATGCAGTCATTGGATTATATGAAAAAGATATGGTCAGTTGTAATGATAAATCATCACACTCTCATCCAATGTGACTGTACCGTTTTGCATGTTCATCAGCAATGAACGAGTTCTTATTATTCCACATCCTCACTGGTATTTGCTGTCAGTGTTCAGGATTTTGGACATTCTAATAGGTGTGTAGTAGAATTTTATTGTAGTTTTAATTTGCATTTCCTTAATGACATATAAGAAGAGACATCTTGTCATATGTTTATATGGCATCTGTGTATCTTTATGTTGAGGTTCTATTAAGGTCAGTGGCCCATTTTTAAATTGGGTTATTTTCTTACTGTCTAGTTTTAAGAGTTTCTTGTATATTTTGGGTAACAATCCTTTAGCAGCTGTGCCTTTTGAAAATATCTTCTCCCAGTCAGTATATTTTCTTCAAATTTTCTTAACAGTATGCTTCACAGAGAAAAGTTTTTTTTGTTGTTTTAATGAAATTAAATGAAATCCAGATTATTATTTCTTTTTTGGATTATCCCTTTGGTGTTATGTCAAAAAAGTCATCACCATACCCAAGGTCACCATATTCAAGATCATCTATATTTTACCTTTCAGAAGTGTTATAGATTTGTATTTTACATTTTTCTTTCTGATCCAATTTTGTTAATTTTTGTGATGGGTGTAAGATCTGTGTCTTTGTTTGTTTGTTTGTTTATTTATTTATTTATTTATTTATTTATTTGCTTTTAGATGTCCACTTGTTCCAGCACCATTTGTTGAAAATACTGTGTTTGTTGCATTGTATCACCTTTGTTTCTTTTCAAAGATCAGTTGACTATACTAATGTGGCTCTATCTCTGGGTACTCTATTCTGTTCCATTAATTTGTTGTCCATCCTTTCATCAGTACTACATTGTCTTTACTGCATCTTTATAGTAAGTCTTGACATTGAGTAGTGTCAGTCCTCCAACTTTGTTCTTCCTCAATATTATGTTGACTATTCTGAGTCTTTCTCCTCTTCATCAAAACTTTAAAATCAGTTTGTCAATATCTGTAAGGCAATTTGCTGAGATTTAGATTGAGATTATACTAAATCCACAGATTAAGTTGGAATGAACTGTCATCCTGACAGTATTGAGTCTTTTTATCCATGAACATGGGATATTTTTCTATTTATTTCATTCTTTTATTTTGTTCATTAGAATTACATGGTTTTCCTTATATAGATCTTGTTCATATTTTGTTATATTTATGCCTAAGTATCCAATTTTGGGGGAGACTAATGTCAGCGGTATTGTGTTTTATTATTTATTTATTTTTCAGTATTGTGTTTTAAATTGCAAATCCCACTTGTTATTTGGCTGGTTCATTTTGTTTTGAATTCTGACTAATATTCATCTTCCTCCCCATAGCAGACTCAAAGTTATTCTTCTTTATTCTCAGTTCTGTAAGTTTCGTTAAGTTGTGCAGTTGCATAAGAAGTGCTGGGAGAGGAACATCATCTTATCTCATATGCACAGCATTCCAAGAGAGGGAAAGAAAAAGCGATCCTTACTTAAAAAAAGACTCACTCATCGGTTGCCACGATTAATGTTGCAAAGTTGTAAAATGTAATCTTACATATGTGTCTTAACTTCAACAGGTAGTGGCCAATTGCCTTAACCATGTTGGGTCTCTTACCCCCCAGATAATTAAGCCCTCCTTGCTCCTGAACCTCAGTTGGCAGTCCCCCTCAGTTGTCCCCTGATTTTTGTTTTCTTGGCCCACATTACTTTCCCAGCAGGTATGGGCTTCACATTTTCATCTTCTCTCTTTGACTCCCCATTCAGAACTTGAGGGCATGTGATTAATCCATTTTCTTAGAATGTCTCTTAGGAGGTCCCACCAGACATCTTTCTCTGTCCTCTCTCTCAAGGCTTAGATGCATTAGGCAAAATGCCAGGTCAATGACTTGACAAATTTTAGATAGGGGATTATTATGACTCCTTATTTGGCAATGAAGAGGCATATTTTACACTCTTAACATAGAAAGTAAGTTTTTCCCTCATATTCTCTTCTCTCATTTTTTTTGGCTAGGATAGTCTGATGCCTTGTATTAGGTTTCAAGAGGTATACAGCCATATTATAAAAGTTATGGAGACCCTGTCTTTAGCACTGTGATCACCATTCTTCAAATCATATTACAAATGAATATTTTTTTCTAATCTGTCTTGCTCAATATTTTGTGAGTTTCAGGATGATATTTGAACCTCTAATACCAAACACAATTCCTGGAGTATACTACGACAATAATTATTGAACAAGTGAATACACAGCTAAGTGTTTGATAGGGTGATTTTATAATTTTTACAATATGTTTAAAAGCTTATTCCCTCCTGTGTCTCCTTATTTTAATGTAAATGACTTCTCAGTTTTTCTTACTGTGTATTTTCTAAGTGACATGTTATTCACTTTTATCAAGTTATAAAAGTAAACAAAAATAAAAACAACACAAGGCGGATGAGATTTTGTAATCAGGGTTCATACTGATTACTAAGTGCTCACTACGTCCCAGGCCTTGTGCAAGATACTTTGCATTCATTATGTCATTTATTTCTACAAGAATTTGAAATAAATACGAGTAAATTCTCATTTTACTTATACCTGGAGTTATAAAACTTACATGTTAGAGATAGAATTTGACCTCATTCTTATAAACAGTAAGACATGTAGCTTTAATCACTGTTTTGTATAATTCTGAATTCATTTAAATTTATAAAATAATTTTAGAATTAATAATCTGTTTTTAAAAAGAGTGCTTCCATCAAAGTGGAATTTATCTGCATTTATTCAATTTCAGTCATTTTATCTCTCTGTAGAATGCTCTTATTTTTTCATATAAATGCAACATGATCGTTGCCAAATTTGCTTATGTTTTTAACAGCATGGTGAAAAGTATATATTTCCTCATTATATTTTCTGTTATTTAGTGCTCTATAGGAAAGGTATTTTTTACATTAACATTTTGTGTTATGTGATCATAATAAAACATCATTAGTTATGAAGATATTCAATATACAAATATCTTGTATTTTTAATTTTTAGGTATTTAAATGTATTTCTTGAAAATAATAGCAATTTTTTTAATAATAGCAATTTTAAAATATATTTCCCAATGGACATCAATCTTATTAGTTTTTATTTATGTTGCATACATTATAAGATATATTTTGATTACCATATTTGTAAGACTCAAAAAAGAATGAGTTTTACATTGTATCAAATAAAATTATCTTTACCTAAAATTATGGAGTACATTATCTCGGTATATTTACATTAACCCCGATTTTAAAAATAAACTAATATTTTTCTTAAAATGTTAGCCTTATATTTCTATTTTATTAATTGTGGAAAATAGGAAAACATATGGGATAAAAGCAAAACAAACTATAACACTGATGAATCCCAATCTCTAGAGAACTACTGCTAATATTTTCATTTCCTGTCCTTTATGCACGTTGTACTTCTTTTTATTATTATCTGGTATCTTTATTGATCATTACTTTGCATAAAATGTGTCTTGTTCTATTAATAATATACTTCTCTACATGTTCAATAACGATCTCCCTGTGGAATAGGCATTTTAGAAAGTGGGGGATAAGGGGAGAATGGAGAGAGAAAATAAGGAGTACATATATTATAATAATCAAATTTTGTAGTATGTTGGGAGGGGAGAAGTATTATAGAACAAAATTAGTGCATGGATAAGGGGCTCAGCAGCACTGGAGTTGGGCTGCATTTGTTAACTGGCTGCTAACAGTAGCCCTTGGAGCAACGAGGAAGTAAGCCAAACGCACACAGAAATAATTTTCAAGGCAGAGGGAGCCTCCTGGGCAAGTGGCCTGAAGTGCACGTGTGTCTGGTATATTCGAAGAACAGTAAGGAGACCAATGCAGTTGGAGCTGAGAGAAAAAGAAAGGAATGGAAAATAGAAGGAGAAAGGTCTAATAGACTCAAATTGTAAGTGTCTTCTAAGCCATCGTAAGGACACAGGGGACAACCTTTCATTCTGGGAGAAAAGGAGTCACCGGAGAATTTAGAGCAGAGCAATGACAGGTACCCTCTTACATAGGTCTTTGATCATGCATTTAATTAATTTTTATGGAAGAAGTATCACTAGGGGATTAGTGGGCCGATGCTATGAACATTTCCAGTGCTATTTTACATAAAATGTCAAACTAATTTCCCGTCAGGCTGTACAGCAATGAATAATCCCAAGACGGTACACCACACACCAGGACTCTTCTTGGACACACCAGCCTACACCAGGACACACGCCTACTTCACCAGGCTCTCCCTCCAGCACAAGGCCGGGTTCTTCAGACGCCTGCAGCTGCCAACCACTTATCAAACGGGCTTCGCATTACAATCTAGTGCCAAATACATGCCTGCATGTGTCTGTAGATATAGGCGTGGATGGGGACAGAGATACAACAATTTCCAGCTATTCTTAATAAGGACAATGCTTTGGTTTTTTGTTTGTTTGTTGCTATGTTTTTTTGTCTTTAGAGAGAGGGCATGTGTTCGAATGGGAGTGGGGGGTGCAGACAGAGAGAGAGAGAGGCCCAAGCAGGCTCCACACTCAGCACAGAGCCCCACTCAGGGCTGATCTCACGACCATGAGATCTTGAGCCCAGCCAACATCAAGAGTCTGCCACTTAACGGATGGAGCCACTGGTGCTCCAAGGGCAACGTTTTTTATGCCTCTAGCTCATGTTTTCATTTATTTAAAAAATATTTTCTGAAGCCATTAAACTCATTTCAAAACATACTTTTGAGATCATATTTGCTAGCCACTCTTTTTTGAAAATTAGAGATGATCTTAGTCCTTTGTGTGTGTTCTCTGCATCTTCGTAACATTAGCCGTCCATAACACCTGCCTGTTCATGAAGTTTGTGTTGACTTTTGGCTCAGTTATTTTATTTTTATGTAATATAATTGATTAATACTTTCATACAATGCTTTAATAATTAAAATTTAGGCATTTAGGAAATTTTTTAAAAGTTACCTTTTCAAGTTATTTGGACTCTCTCATACAGTTCTTTAATCAGCAGGATTATACTTTTTTTATATGCTATCAGGTAAGATCCAAATTTGATTTATTCCAAAGTAAGAAGCCCACTTATAGCGATTCCTTTTCTTGATCTCTTTCAGAAATCATCATTTGAGGGATGCCTGGGTGGCTCAGCAGTTGAGCGTCCACCTTGGGCTCAGGGCGTGACCTTGGGGTCCTGGGATCGAGCTACCCATATGGAGCCTGCTTCTCCCTCTGCTTGTGTCTCTGCCTCTCTCTGTGTCTCTCATAAATAAATAAATAAAATCTTAAAAAAAAAGAGAAATCATTGTTTGCAATTCATTTATTTTCATGAATAATCTACAATTGTTGAACTAGTTCAATTACAATAACCCTAATAATGTACATATTAGTTGCTAAGGCTACCATAACCAAGTAAGACAGACTGGGTGGTTTAAACAACAGAAGTGAATTTTCTCACAGTTCTGGAGGCTGGAGATCAGGTGTCTGTAGCTTTGACATCTTCTCAGGCATCTGCCCTTGCCTTATAGATAGTTGTCTTCTCCCTTTATCTTCAAATGGTCTTCCCTCTATTTTGTCTGCGTCCTAATTTCCTCTTTTTCTAAAAACACCTGTCATATTGAATTAAGGCCCATCCTAGTCACCTTATTTTAAATGAATTACCTTTTTAAAAACCTCATTTCCAAATATGGTCACATCTTGAGGTACTAGAGGATTAGTATTTTAACATATGAATTTTAGGGGAGGAAAATTCAGTCTATAGCATATTTTGATGCTATGTAATTTCATAGAACTTTCTGATATAATTAATAAAATGGACTTTGGAGTCAGACAAAAACTGAGTTCAAATTTCTAGGTGCAGGAACTTGAACAGGTTACTTAACGTCTCTGAGCCTCATTTTACTTTTTTAAAAATGAGAATAGTAGTTGAATTACATCGTATATTCAAAATACATAGGATAATGCTGGACACAAAATGGATGCTCAATAAATTACAATCATCAATTTCCAATTTGGTTAAAGTTATTTTTAACTTTTAATTTTTAGTGGGAAAGGTATTGCAGTCTCTTAGTAGTTAAGCCCCGAAACCTTTATTTTTCTTTCTCTCAAAACCTTTATGTAAGTTATTTTAGATCATTACTATGTAGATGCCTGCATAATACATTTTCTTTACATGAAGTCATTTCACTAAATACCCTTTCACTTTTATTGTCTTTGATAGTCTTTATGTAAAAATGTTACCTGCAAGTGTTAAAAATGATAATTCCTCTCCTGACATCTGTTTATTATCTTCTTGCATTTGTCAAAAGTTACCAAAAAAAAAAAAGGAGAAAGAATTATAATGGCAATTTTGTTCCTACCTTCAATTGTGACATCTGTTGTTTTTAACCAGCATGTAAAATGTTGACTTTTGTTTTTTCATGTTAAGAAAAAATGGTATCTTTTTGTCAGTTTTGTCGGAGTTATCATTAGAACATTATATTTTTTGGAGTTCCTGTTGTTCTTACTAACACGTTACTATAATTTGTCAGATACTGCATGTCCATATTGAGATTAAAAATCTTTTTTCAAGGCAGATCTTTTTTTAAATATCCCATTGAAATCAGTTTTTTAGTATTTCATGTATAATTTTCATTTGTATCCATAAATGGTATTTTATGTTTCCACCTTTTATATTTCCTTTCTCAGGTATAAATGTAGCTCATAAAATAAATTATGCAGTATTCCATCAAGTTTAATTATTATAGTTTACAGAAAATTTAAATTAAAGTCTTCAAGTGAAAATTTAAAATATCTCACCTGTAAATTCTGTAGCCTTCAAAATTTTGAAGATATGTTTTTGGTAATTTTTGCATTATTTTCTACTCTTTTCATCAATTCAAATTTTTAAATCAGCTTTAGAGCCAGCTTTAGTAATCTACTTTTCCTTTTCCAAAAAAATGGTGTTCAAGCCACAAACACTTCTGAAATGCAAATAGTTATTATGCAAAGTATCATCCTGTACAAACTTAACCCTTAGTCTCTCATATTTGTATTTCTCATATAGTTCTAATTTTCAATATTTGGTTTTTTCTTTCTTAAATTCCATGCCTCTTCCATTTAATAGAATCATTTATTTTTAAAAAAATCAGCTGTTTTCTTTTTCTTTTTTATTTTTTCAAACTCTTATGTTTTTCTTTTTATCCTGATAACTGCATTTATCCAACTTTTTTTGTGATCATTTTTTATCTTTTTTAATAAATCCTGAACTGAACTTGTAAAAAATGTTACTTTCTGTTTAAATAATAGAAATGACATGGAAATAAATTTTGTTCAGGCTACAATGAGGCATGTTTCATCTTAAGAACATTGTTATATCCTTTTCAGATAAATAAGGAGAATATTGCTATTGTTGTGACTGCTTTGCTTTTGTGTTGGTAGTGAAGGTGTTGAGGTTAAAACTTCCCGTAGTTGTGCCCCTCAGATACTTCTTTTTTCTTTCACATTAAACCTTTATGTGTTTTGATGATCTCTTATGAATAGATAGAAAATAAATCCAAGGAGAGAGTGATTTATAGATTTTGACATAAACTATTTTAAGAGATAGGGATGATGCTTGTGTCATCATCATTTAAGAGATATCATTACATGAAAATTGTATGAAAACAGGAACTTTGGATTGAAAATTAATGGACATTTAATTAAGAATTGTTTTATTATTACAGTACATGTGTGTATAAATATATGTGTGTGTGTGTGTGTGTGTGTGTGTGTATGTGTGTGTATATGTGTGTATCACGGAAATATGATCTTCCATCTGAAATTTCATGTCACCAAAAATTGGTTGCTATATGATCTGTACAACAAAATCAGTTGAGGGGTGAACTTCATGCCCTGGCAGCTGTGAGTCTTTGAAAAATTTATTTAATTTCTCCATTCCAAGGTTTATGTCCCACATGATAAAATAAATGAGTGAATGCATTTCATGGCCTAACACAGAACCTGGTCCATAGTTTCTACTCAATAAATTTTGTTGACAGAGTAATTGATAGAATATTGATCCCTATAGCTACCCTCCCATTACATCCCCCTATCACTCAAGCTCGGTTTTCTCATATAACCAAGGTTGTTTGTGAATGAATTATGAAATACCACACGGTGCATAAGTATTCTACACGCTACGTTTCAGGAGCCCCTCCCTCCCTATGTGCTGTCTGTTAACATTTTTTATTTCAGGATTGTATCTTAAGGCAAGCTTTATGTTGGATAGATAATTGGTGTTTGTGTAATTGATGTGATTGTCCAAATGGTCCAATGATGTACAGAGGAAAGAGCTGGAAAGTTAAAATCCAATTGGGTGAGACTCAAAGTTCAACTTTATGAACTTTGTCAAGGTATTGAATTTAATGTAATTTTTTAATCCTTATTTTCAAAATATGGTAATCACAGTCAACGTCCTGGGGTTGTATGGATTGAATGATATAAGCAGAAGTGCTAGACACATATGGTACCAAAGAAAACAAAACAAAACAAAATTCCAGTGCTTGATGTTTAGGACAAGGGACTTGTAGTCAGTGTACCCTATGCTACAGTCAATCTTAAGAGCCATTAATAAAAATATAATTGCATGAGTTTCATACGTTAACTTCTGTTCTTCAGTATCTTGCATATGTTGCCCTGTAGTGTATGTGTCTTGGGATGTCTTCTATACAGTCTTCCTCTCTTGAGTTTTCTTCAGTGTTCATCCCACAGAGTTTCATTTGGGTTTTATAATGCATTTCATCTCTCCTCTAATGTTTCATTCCCTCTCTTCCCAGGGCGCCTCTGAAATCTCACATATGGTTCAGCCACTTTACACTTCCTAAAACATTAAACCCTTGATTAAATAAATATCTGCTCAAAAGAGCATAAAATACTTTGATTAAGTACATAAACACTCAGAAACACATACAGTTCTTATAAACACTTTATGTACTACACTAAGTTTTAAATTGGTGACACATGTTTAATGTCACATTTGAACAAACACAAAGCTTAATGTGGAAAAGATTAAGTAAATAAATGTCAGAAATACACTTTTTATAATGGAGCACAGTGTCACCTGCTAGTAATACTATTTATAAATTATTGAGTATGACCTGTGTGATTACTCATTGGTTGTCCGTTATTTTGAAAAATTTTACAAAGTCCATCATTTATTCATCATGAAAAATTTAGCAAACTGGAAAATGTCTTTACCTTGTTAAAGGTGTTCTTGATCCTTTGAAATATCATGCTTAAACATGACATTTGGAAATGGTCCTATTAAAATTATGCAGAAAGAGAGTGCTCATCATCATTCTTACTACTGAATATCAGAACCTCTGAGATAATGCAAAAGCTTACATAACAATTGGAAAAGAGCTGAAATTACCTTTTGTTTTCATGAAATAGGATTTAATTTCTAAAAAATCCAAAAATATCTATAAATTATTAAAAGCAATAAGATGACAATAAGAATTCCAGTGACAAGTAAGTGTCTAAATCAGAGTGTTCTTATCTACCACTAACAGTCAATGAAATTAGGATACATTATGAGACAGAACTATCATAGCCTGTAAGTAAATCTTAAAAAAAAAAAAAAAAAAAAGAGCACAAGACTGTCACAATACAATTTAAAATTTATTAACCTAAATTAAAAAAAGTTAAACTAATGATTCTGAATTATAAGACTCAACACCATAAAGATGTTAGATAATGCTAAATTGGGATCCCCGGGTGGCGCAGCGGTTTGGCGCCGGCCTTTGGCCCAGGGCGCGATCCTGGAGACCCGGGATCGAATCCCACGTCGGGCTCCCGGTGCATGGAGCCTGCTTCTCCCTCTGCCTGTGTCTCTGCCTCTCTCTCTCTCTCTCCCCCTCTCTCTCTCTCTGTGACTATCATAAATAAATAAAAAATAAAGAGAAAAAGATAATGCTAAATTAATTTGTAAAATCAATGCAATTTAAACTAGAATCCCTCTTGGGCATATTGTGGGACTTGACAAATTGACCCTAAAGTTCTATGGAATCGTAAGAATATTTAATAAGCAAAAGTATCTAAGATGTATTTGTGGAAGAATAAAGTTGGACAATTGGCTCTCTCATATATCAAAGCTATTTTAACAGTATATTAATTAAGACAACATGATATAGAGAAATAACAGACAAATTGGTCACTGGAACGCAATAGAAAACCCATAGACACACATTTACTAGGGCAGAGGTCGCATTACAGCCAAATGGGGACCAGCTATATTGCTCATTAAATGGTGAAAGAAACATTGATTTTCTTTATGGAAAAGTAGAGCTCTATGTCATGGACAAAAACACAGTTTACATATATTAAAAGCATAAATACTACAATGAAACTCTCAAACTTTTAGAATAGTGTATAGAATAGCTTTATGGCTGTAGTAGAATAAATTATTTCATGGAGATGAAAAATAACTCAAACACAACATTGATAAATAACTTCTACTAGAAATACAATATACACAAATTTAAACAATATGCCATGGCCTTTGAGAAGATATTTGCCATGTATGTTGGACAAAGATTTAATGTTCCAGAAAACATTATATACCACTACATATTATTTTCTTTTTAAAGACAAACACCATCCCCACACACAAACACAAAATGAGTAAATCATATAAGTAGGTAATTCACAAAATAATAGAATTGAATGAATAAAAAATCATGTAAAAGTACACAACCTCAGTTACAATCACAGAAAGGTAAATAAAATAAATGAAATACTGTCTCAGGCATCAGATTTATAAAAAGTACAATCTAATGATACCAAAGTACAGAAAGCATGAAGAGAAAATCTTATGAACTTTAATAGTTCATTTATAGATGCATGTACCCTATAAGCCAGCGATCCCAATCCTCAGTTTAGTTACTGAAAGGAAGCACCACATACTTGCACGTTGTAGTTTCCTGGCTGAAAATGACAGAAATGCATTATTTCACACTTCTGGAGTCTGAAATCAAGTCGTCAGCAGGGTTGCTTCCCTGTGCAGACTTTGAAGAAAGGAGAGTCTGTTCCATGCTGCTTTTCCTAGCTTCTGATGGCCAAAGGTAATCCTTGGCATTCCTTGGCTTTTAGATGCATAAATCCAATCCTTGCCTTCTACGTCACATGGCTTCTTTTTTTTTTTTTTTTTTCCGGTGTGTGTCTGTGTGTCTGAATTTTCTTCTTATAATAACATGATAACTCCATTAGTTCCCTTCTGAATCCAGTATGACCTCAGCTTAGCTTGATTACAACTTTGGTTCTAGACCCAGCCACATTCTGAGCCTCTGGGTGGACAAATGGCGGCTACTGTTCAACCCTAGTACATTATACTAGGAGAAATGCATGATACGACTGCGTATCACAGCACTGTTTGCCACGAGGATAATTTAAAACAGTAAAATCTCCATTAGTATACCGATGGATAATAACTAATGACACAGACAAGCAGTAGGGTTTGTACAGCTATTAAAACAAGTGGCTTAGACCTATGAATATTGAAGTTGATAAATCTTATGAACATTTCATAGGTTAAAAAAAGAACTTTGTAGAGTATTTAACAGGATGACCATATCTGATGTATAAGTGTGACAAATACACAAAACAGGATATAGTTGATACACAGAAAATAACAAATACATGTATGTGGGGTTACTTGCACATTGATTTTAAGATAGTGACTATCTAGGAGCTCCTGGGTGCCTCAGTTGGTTAAGCATCCAACTCTGGGTTTGGCTCAGGTCATGATCTCAGGGTTGTGAGATTGAGCCCCATGTCAGGCTCTATGCCGTGTAGAGCCTGCTAAAGATTCTATCTCCCTCCTTCTGCCTCTCCTCACTTTCTCTTTGGAAAAAAAAAAGTGATTATCTCTAAGGAGGGCAGGTGGAGAGAATAAAATCAGAAGCCAATGAATGATTCAAATATATTTATAATATTTTATTATTTACATAGAGTGTAATTGGAACAAATGTGGCAAGATGTTAACATCTAATGCATTTACATTATTAATATAGAGGAGTTTCTCAAACCTCTGTACTTTTAGTATCCTGGGCGACAGTCTTGTTTGGGAGCTGTCCTATGCATTGTAGGATATTTAGATGTTTTACAGACTCTCTGGCCTCTTTTCCCTAGATGCCAATAGCAAACCTCTCCCCATGCCCGCAGTTATAACAACCCAAATGTTGCCAAACATTTTACCCCGAGGGGAGGGGATTAACTCTGGTTGAGAACCACTGGTATGAAGTATTTACTATGGACTTCTCTTTATGTTTCCATATGCTTGAAAGATTTTATGATATATTATGCGAAAATATATATTTCTTGCATATTAATATATATTTCTTGCATACTAAGGTTTCGTAGACAATTATAGACTAGGTTAGTATGCAATCATTAAGATATGCCATGTTCTAACTGACACATAAAAAAAGACTTAAGGAATCAATATAATTTTTTATTAATTTTGTGTGAATTGTTTAAGGAAAGACTTCACCATGGAAAGAATAGTTCAGTTCCACCTTAATGGATGTATAGGCTTTTGTGAGTTTTGAAAACCGGTAGAGTAACGTGATGCATAGAATGAAGAGCAAGGAGGTAGAACCTGTAATAATTTTATGGAATGATGAGTTCTATGAAATCAAAACATAGAGCGGAGGTGTCAGATTTCAATGCCTTCTATGGTAGTAGCATATTTGTGTGGAGCAAACAGGTGTAAGGAAATTGGGAGCAGTGTGGCATATCAAAATTGGAAGGAACAGCTAGGGTGAAGATTTGGTCCACATGATTAATGATATCTGTTTTCAAATGTGTGGATGGGCCTAACTTGGTATGAGGTTGGAAAGGAGTGACTGATATCATTAAAAAACAAAATTAATTTTCCTATAGAAGGTTGCCATGTTAAAAATTAGCTTGAGAGGTAAACAACTTCATGGATTAGAAGTCTTGGTATGGTTAGTATGTCAGTTCTCCACAAATTGGCTTATAGATTAAATGCAATTCCACATATATTTTAGAAATTGACGAGCTGAAACTCCACATGAAAATGCAAAGTATCTAGAATATCCAAAGCAATCTTATAAAGAACTTACACTGTGTGTCTTTGAGAATTACTACAAAGACCACATTTTCGGGGAGTGTGGTAGTGGTATATAGAAGATCAGCCTAGAGACCGGTAGGACAGAACAGAGCCCAACAACAGAGGCATAATCAATCACTCAGTCTTTTCATTTTCTAAAAGATGCCAGTGTAATCCTTTTTTTTTTGTCCTTTCAACCAAATATACTGAAACAAAGGAACATGATATCTCTACCTGTACATTGTAACACATACAAAAATTAATTTAAGATGCATCATAGATCTAAACACGGAAGCTAAAACTAAGTCTTTTGGAGAAAAGTATCAGCATCTCTATGTAAAGGCCAGAGACAAAAAAAAAAAATCAAAACAAAACAAAAACAGAAAACAATTATAGTGAAAGAAGGAAATAACACACTTAAACTTCATCAGCAATTAAAACCAAATTTTAAAATATTTTCTCCACAAAAAGCTATCATTAATAAAAATAACAGGAATGTCCCAGATCCAGAGAAAATATTTTCGGAAATAACACAAGCATCGGTGAGAATGAGGAGGGAAGGAAACCCTTGTGCACTGTTGGTGGGAATTCAACCTTGTTCAGCCACTGCAGAAAACAGCATGAAGATTCCTCAAAAAATGGGAAGTAGATCAATTGATCCATATGATCCAATAATTGCATTACTGGGTATTTATTCAAAGACAATGAAAAGAAAAGAAAACAAAATGCTAATTTGAAAACTTACAGGCCCCCTCTGTGTGCTGAGGCATTATTAACAAGGGCACAACATAGATGGGCCTGGAGGGTATTATGCTGAGTGAAATAAACAAATTCTATATGATTTTACTCACTTGTGGAATCTAAAACAAAACAAATAAACAAATGAAAAGCTGAATCAGACCTGTAAATACAGAGAACAAACCGATGGTTACCAGAGGGGAAGCAGTGGGGGACAGACAACATGAGAAGGGGATGGAGGGGTACAGGCTTTTCATTATGAAAAGAGTAAGTCACGGGAATAAGGGCGTCGGGTAGGGGAAATGGTCATTGATGTTTGACAGTGTGACGTGGTGGCAGATGGTAGCTACACTTGTGAGCGCGGCATAACATCTAGAAAAGTTGAATCTCTATGTTGTACAGCTGGAGCTAATGCAGCACTGTGTGTCAACTAACTTAAAAAATTAAAAAAAAAACAAAAAAAATTTAATAAGAGTATATATCTGACCAAACACCAGAATTCAAGGTACACACGTGACTTCTACAAGTTATTCACAAGAAGACAAACCAAGTAGCCATCAGAAAGCTGGACACCCCCGCAGAGAAATCTGTGGGACTGGCCAATGGACACTTGAAACTATGTTCGTAATCACTGTAATCTGGAAAGTGGCAATTAAAAAAAGAAGAACAGGGCACAGCACACACCTGCCAACAATAACAACAAATGTTGAGAGTAGGTGGATCAATCGCAGTTCTCACGCTTTGTTGGTAGGAGTGTAAAATGGTAAAACCACTTTAGAAATAGACTTTGTACTTTAAAATTTTTATTTGTCCAGAAATGTGTTCTCTATTAGAGGAAGATCCAAAAAGGTGCTTTCTATTTCTGCATCGCCATGAATATTTTATGCACACCATTTAAAAACTCTCCGCATTAGTAGTGTTGCATCTAACACGGTAAGGTAACGCCTAAGGAAATGCCAATTATAAAATCATGCACGCCCTCAGTGCATGCATGAGTTTCCATATAGTCTGGAGGGTGTTCCAAGATGTGCACAATTAGAATTAAAATTTCCTGAGTAAATCATCATATTCATAGTTTTGACCCCTATACGCTACAGAGCCATTGTGAGATACAATACATAAACCTTTTTGTGTCTAAATAGATGAAATATGATCATCCCTCACTTAATAACACATGCCTTTAAATACCATAAAATTCCAAGAAGGCACAAATTTTGTCTTGCTTAAGGTCGTTTCCTCAGTGCCTAGAATAATATCTAGCACATGATAAAAGCGCAGTGGAAATTTGTTGAAGGAAGGAACATGACTGTCGGAGTATAATATCTGCAAGACTATGAATGTTTATGAGTGTACTATTTGTGTGTCTTCAAAAAAAATTGACACTTTACGAGGCTATGTGGCTTGTGGAATATCTACAGTTAATATATATTGTTTTGCTAGAAATTAAAGACCTTTTTAAATCTGGGTAAATTTTCTCAGATGCTATAGAGTTTTACTTCAAATATTCTATAAAGCATAAATTTGTGTTTACACCTTTTAATAACGCATG
Organism: Vulpes lagopus; assembly: GCF_018345385.1. Taxonomy (NCBI): domain Eukaryota; kingdom Metazoa; phylum Chordata; class Mammalia; order Carnivora; family Canidae; genus Vulpes; species Vulpes lagopus. The sequence continues at coordinate 150,323,074 of NC_054827.1, read as the reverse complement.
CTGAATTGTAATTTGGGGACACAAAGGCATATATAAATGCTTGGTGAATTTTATACGTGCCCATTTCCTATTCAAATGATTTTCACAGCTTATGGGGCCTTCAGTTAGATGCAATCACTCTTTACATTGTATGATTGTGGAATAAGAACCGAGAGAGATGCGTTTTCCCCCCAACAATTAATTTCTGTCCGTAGAGGTCGGTGCTGTGTTTTTAATATGTTAAGACCTGCATTTTGCCATTGCTGCTTTTTTTATACATGTTATTTTCCATAGTATTATTAGAGATCAAGATTTTTTATTCTTTTATTCAGTATTTCCAAAATTATACACTAACATACCAGGAAGTCCGTTGTTTCCTTTGTCGTGTTTGGACAATTATGCATTCACCAGGATTGAATCTCACTTTTAAACATCAGATTCTGATTCTGCAAATGTGTTTGACTCTCCCTTCTCCTGATCAGTGAAGGTTTTTGGTAGAGAGCCAAGACAGGAAATGACTGCCTTCATGTCAGATTTAGGAAACATATATCTGGCTTGAGAGGTGCCCAACAAAGAATCTGCAAATAGCCCTTAGAGTAGAAGAAAAGAACTTAATCACAGGGTTTGCCATAATTACACTTCAAAAATAAAGTTTAAAAATAGCATGTTTCTAATAATTTAAGTTAAACATTTTCATTATAAAAAAATATGAGGGAAACTCAAAAGCCATAGGAAGGAGGTTAAAGGCCCCAGGTAAAGCCAGCGTTAACACTTTGGCATACATCGTTCTTGTTACCTATCTAGTAAATTAGAATCATATTTTATTTACTATTTTGCAATTTCAATAAATTGTTTTTCTCTTAGCAATAATGTGGTGATTAAATATTCATTTGCAAGGTTATCTTAAATGACATTTTAGAACTGCAGGAGTTGGATTTGAGTCCAGTCATTGACTATGGTACCTTCTATATGTTTCTGATTGCAGCGCATATCCTGGTCTCTACCTCCTCATCTGATATCCTTTTCAGAGGGTATTCTGGAGAAAAAAATAGCACTTTCCATTAACCTAAAATATTAACAGGATATTTTCACATTGCATTTTGTTGTATTTTATGTTACAAATATATAATAGGGAAACTTTTTATAGTATATTTCATGACTACAGATTTTACACATTTCATAACCATTAGGTTTTCGAAGCTGATAAAAATGATTATTATAATTGTAATAAAATAAGCTGGCTCTGATCTAATTTAGTTATAAGAAGTTAAAGTAGTTTAATTCTCTGGGCTGCAGTGTCTTCTTCTGGAGAGGAAGGATTGGGTTGGATAATTACTGATTACCCTTCAAACCCTACTACCATCTTATGGCTCCGGATGTTTCTTAAAGGTTTGTTGGAATGTAATTCCTAAGTGTGAGGCAGGAGGCAGTTTTATCTATGGTTTTCCACTTCTCTACCTAATCTTTACCTACACGTCATTCCATACTTTCTGACTTTGAAGATCCCAGTGATGGATTTTCATCTTTAGAGCTAGAAATAAAGGTGAATAGTGACAATTCAAGGGCGTCATGGTGTTCTCATCCAAACTGAGTAACTGACCATGAAGGGTAATTTTTTGTTTTTAAGATTTATTTATTTCGTCATAAGAGACACAGAGAGAGAAAGAGGCAGAGACACCGGCAGAGGGAGAAGCAGGCTCCCTGCAGGGAGCTCGACGTGGGACTCGATCCCGAGACCCCGGGGTCATGCCCTGGGCCGAAGGCAGATGCTGAACGCTGAGCTACCCAGGAGTCCCCATGAGGGGTATTTTCAACAAGGAGTCCCTTAAACAAAGGAAGCAAGACCAGACTAAATATCTCCTTTGCTTTCGAATTTGCTTTGTTTGGCTCTATTTTTCCTCACTTTGTTTTCCACTTGTGTTTATTTCAAGTTGTTCTTTGCAGTGGCCAGCAGCCAGCAAGAGGCCAGGTCCTGGGAGGAGCAGAGTAGGCTATACCACAAGAGAACCAGTGCATACTTCACCCGAAGCACGCCCTGAAGCTAGCTTTGTGCATGCGACCACTGTAACAACAGATCGCCATGTATTTGTAAGGCATGTCTTCAGATGGCTTGAACCTAACTCCCCCTGTCAGCGTCCATAGATAATTGGCTGATTTACTGAAGCTATGACCTTTCTGAACATCCCATATCATCTAGCCCTTATGGGACATTTTGGTCCAATATATTTCATGGCTGCAGATTTTCACACATTTCATTACCATCAGATTTTCAAGGCTGACTGTGCCAAAAACAAATCAGGATAGCTTTGATTCTCTCTGTGCCTGATGGGAAGTTCTTTTATATTGTCAGGAATTAGGGATCCCTGGGTGGCTCAGTAGTTGAGAGCCTGCCTTCAGCCAGGGACGAGATCCTGGGGTCCAGGGATCAAGTCCCACATCGGCCTCCCTGCATGGAGCTTGCTTCTCCCTCTGCCTGTGTCTCTGCCTCTGTGTGTGTGTGTGTCTCTCATGAATAAATAAATAAAATCTTTTTAAAAAGTTATAAATAAATAAATAAATAAATAAATAAATAAATAAATAAATATCAGGAATTATATTGACTAACATAGATCTGTCTAGAAAGATCTATGAGAGGGAGATCTCCAGGACATGGGCTGTGGTCATCCCTGGGAAAAGGCTTATGACAACAATGAACAACTGAGATGGGACTTTCAGGATTTTGTTTGCTCAGAGGATATTGGTTATTCTTTCTGTGTAACTTCAGAAACTAGCATTTGACCTAGCAAAATTCTGAATAATAACAGAACCCATTAAATCCTTAGACTATCTTAATTTTTATTGATTTTTCTTTTCTCCCATGGGTAAACATCTAGTAGAACCCACTTAAGTATAGTTGGCCTGGGAGGTATATTTGTAGACATAACTATTTCAGAAAAATGGGTAGATACAGGTTGCTCTCGAATGGCCTCCTAATCAGATCTAAGTTGAATCATTCTAATAAAAACATAGGCTTAAATAGACACTTTGACGGTCCAAAAACTTCATTATGATCCATGTTTCATAAGCATCCAGTGACATTACACCATCACTCGCTAGTGTCCCTTGCTTGGTAAAACAATCACTTTGGTTAATTCTAATTGACACCTACTCTGTCTTGATGCGTGCAGCTGAACAAGGCTGAAGAAAACACAGGAGTGAAATGACTGGTCTTATTTTACAGTGATGGTCCCCGATATGGGCCATTTTGCTGTAGAAGAATCAAACTTTATTTACATCATCCATTCTCTGCTCACATATTTTAGATGTTATTTCCTACCTTCTCCTCAGACCTCCAATTCAGAAACTTGTTCTTGTGTCACTTAGGCAATTGTATGGATTAAGAGCCTATCTACAGGCTCCCACCACCACGTTTACTCATCAACCTGCAACCATCCCCAGATACTTGCCCTCATGCCCTGGGACCATGGATTAATTACACTCACTGTTACACAGGATTGACTCCCCCAAATACATGATTCCAGTAATTCATGCCCTTCTTCTACAGCATAAATTCTCCTGGGTTATGTTACCCATATAAAAACATACTGTCACTTCTCCCACCTTAAGAACTCTCTTTCTTGTCTTGACTCACCATTCTAGATGTTGCCTCATTTCTCTTCTTTTTGCAATGCAAACTCAAAAGAATGTATTATACAGATGTTTCCAACTTGCCCTTGAAACCACTCCAAACAGGCTTGGGCTCCTACCATTTATCTGAAACTATTCTCCACAAAGTCATGTACTAAAGCCACTGACCAATTTTTAGTATTTTTCTTATTTGGTCCACCAGATGCATTCAATACAGCAGAACTCTATTTCTTTATTGGCATCCCAGGATGTCACATTCTTGGTTTTTCTTCTACATTGCTGGTCATTAGTTCCTCAGAGTTTGATCTTTAAATATATCTGCTTTAAAGTCTATACACTCTCCAGAGTGAAAACATCTAGCTTCATGACTTTAATACTGTCTCTCTTTCTATCCATGCCCACTTATATGTATATATTTACCTATCTACCTAGTTACCTATTATCTACCCATTCCAGAACCCAAATTCATACTTCCAACTGCTTATTAAAATTTCTCTATATGAAGCTCTAATAGGAAAATGAAACAATGCATAAAATTGAATTTTTAATTTTTTTCCTCAAAAATTTTCTCTGGTTCAGCTCTTACGCATCCCAGTTAATGGACTAATCACAGGCCATAACTTTGACTCTTCTCTTTCAAATTTTATACTTCGTCTATCCACAAAGCTTATAGTTCTGGACTTAAGGTGTATCCAAAATCTAATCACTTTGGTTCTTCTTTCTAGAACAATCTCTTAGATGGCCATGTAGCTCACACCTTCATCTCCTTGCCTTCTCATAGAAGCCTTTTCCTACCAACCCATCTGCAGAGTTCAGTGAGCACTTCTATCCTACTGTCTGCTTGATTTTTCTCCTTTGCACCAATCACATTATCTATGCTTTATATTTTTTGAATTTACTATCTATGCTCTATATCCTCAACATTTCATATTGTTATTGCCCTTCTCCACACAAAGATATAAGCTCTCTGAAAATAGAAATCTTTTTTTCTGTTTTATTTATAACTAGGCACACAACAGAGGATTAATGAACATGAAAAAATGTAATCTAAAATATTCTTTTTTATTTACTAAAATGTGTTCTCATCTAGATTCTAGAATGTGGGACAGGGGGTATTAATATTGGGCTTTTTATAATTTTTTTCAGATAATATGCTTATGAGAAAACTAGAAAACACTCATATTCATACATTCAAGATTTTTAACCTCTATCCTCGCAGGGGAAGAAATCGAATGTGTAAGAGTGTTTTAGCCACCACTCCTATGTCTGCTAATTTCAGGAGGATATCTGTTAAGCTTCCTAGCTCCCTTGACTAAAATTTCCATCTTCCTTCCGGTCCTAATTCAATTTTATGACAAGTTGGACATGATTTGTCTTAACACTTACATTCCCCCGTCAAGGCAAATGCAGTCTGCTCAAACATATGGTCTCTTTTGGACAATATTTTAACTTTAATTTATTCTGCACACCCCTATGACTTGGCAATCTCTGGGGACTTTGAATGCCTGGATTGAAGGCAGATCTGTTGAAGGCCTTCTTGGACTCAATGGCTAATGGGTGAATTTCTTACCATTCTTCCAGAGACAACAACATTAATCTAAACTGAAAAATTCATCACCAGCATTTATGGTTCTGAATGGTAGCATATGGTGTTAATCTGGGAAATTCTTACCTTTACTACTACTCTGTAGGCCAGTGACCTAAATATTACTAAAGAGAGAGAACCTCGCCTTTAATTATTAATCTTATGGTGGTTCTTCTGTATGAGAATAGAAAAGCAGTGTTTTTACTGGATCTTAATTCTAAACAAAAGTATCCTAGAACATTTCTATTTTAATTTAACCCTTAAAAGAGGGAAGAGAAAAAGTCTAAGATAAATACTGTTACTCTCAGACTCTACTAGTGATCTATAGTTGTTTTTTCTCCTCTTAATGGTACCATTTCCTAAGATAAATTAAATAAAGATATATAGCAAACTTACCTTTTGAAATTACATAAGACATAATACAGTTGAAAATATCACTTTTCTGTTTTGTGGACACATTTGAATTTAGGAAACAACCAAAGATATTCTGAATTGTGTTTGGTGAATCACTGAGTGATCAATGTAAGTAATGAATATGAATAAACAGACATTTTTTGTAATTCTTTTTCTGAAGATGTCTCCCTAAATTTTATTAAGTTATAGCATAATCATCAGAATAAATAAACATTCTACTACTTAGCCTACTTTGAAGAAATACATTCATACAGATTTACTTTCAAATTCTGGCATGCTTAATAGTTTCACGGTAATATAAAGTCAGTGTGAGTTTTGGAAAAAAAAACTGAAATATGTCTTCTTATGATCAATACATGCATTGTAATAATAACAGCTAATACTGTTAGTACTTTTTATGTACCAGACATTATACTAACATTTTTATTAACATAATTCCTTTTTCTTTCAGTCAACACCTGTTGAATGTTTATTTTATGTCAAGTACTGTTCTGGGCACTCAGGATGCATCAATAAAAATGAGAAAAAATAAAAGTAGCTACTATCATAGAGTATATGAAGGAACACTTGCAGGAAATAATAGACATAGACTGTAATAGATTAAGTAAATTACAATGTTGTTTCAGTAGAATTATATCCTCCTAAAGTTCATATGTTGAAATCATAAGGCTTATTACTTCTGAATGTGGCCTTATTTGGAGTTACGGTCTTTACAGAGATAATGAAATTAAAATGAGCTCATTGCAATGGGCTCTAATGCAATATGACTGGTGTAATAAAAAGGAAAAGTTGGCCACAGGCACACAGACAGAAAGAATGCCATGTGAAGATGAAAGCAATGACTGTAGATTGTTTCTGCAAGTCAAAGAATCCCAAAGACTGCCGGGAAAATGCCAGAAGCGAGGCGAGAGGCCTGTAACAAATTCTTTCTCATAGCCCTCAGAATCAACCAACCTTACCCACACCTGGACCTCAAAGTTCTAACTACTAGAACCATAACACAAAAAATTTCTCTTTTCAAGCCCCTGGTTTGTGATACTTTGTCATGGCAGCCCTAGAAAACTAATACAAGCATGTAAGACATTATGAGATAATGCTTTTATAGATGGCCAAGAGTAATTCCAAGATGGCCAACAGTAATTCCTCTTCTCTCCATCAGTACATACTACTCTTTCCATTATGAGGTGGAGTTTATTTACCTTTGTATCTGGATTGGTCATGTGACTTGCGTTGAACAATTGCCTGAGGTGAAAGTGGGGCCCGGTCAGTACCAGGACTAGTCCACAAACAACCTGCCAGGTTCTACATTTGCCCTCTAGAAACCCAACTACCATGCTTTAAAGTGGAGGCAGGTCTAGACTTCTCGAGGAAGAATGAAAACATGAAGGATAACTGAAGCATCTCAAGTGTGGCCAATACCAACTTACAGGTAGACCAGTGAGGTGGCCCTTCCTATTCCAACCCCTAATTGACATTTCCCTCCTTGCCCTTCCGCCCCTCTGACCCCCACAAAACTGCAGCTGCAGAAGCAACCTGAACCGATCTCACATGGAGTGCAAGAACTGCACACTCGAGCCCTAGGTAATCCACAAAACCATGACAAATGAAATGTCATTTGTTGTTTCAGGTTTCTAAATTTTGAGGTGATTTGTTACACAGCAATACATAATTGAAAAATGATTGATAATTTCCAAGGGGAAAAAATAAATAGGAAGAAGGAATTGAGAGTGAGTATTTGTATGTGGTGGCAATGGTGGGGGAGGTGAGCATGATGCAATTCTCACTTAATCTTCACAGCAATTCATGAGATAGACATAATTAATATCCCACCTCCAGACCAGCGAGTGAGGTTCTCAGTGGTTAAGGAACATGTCGACAGTTACCTAGTGAAGTCCGGATCCCCACGCAGGGCATCTGTCATGACTACTCCATCAAATGAACTATTGGAAGTGGGAAGAGAATAGATCATTGGTGATAATAAGGTGTCATCAGAGTAAAATTTGCTCTTTCAGGAAAGAGCCTAGAATACATTTTTAAGAAGAATATATCAAAGGAAGCATGATGGCTAATTTTCTGTGTTAGCTTTATGCCAACATTCTGGATGTGTTTGTAGATGAGATTAACATTTGAATCTGTAGGGTAAGTAAAGCAGATTGCTCTCCCTAATGCAGGTGGGCCTCATCTAATCAGCTGAAGGTATGAGTACACATAAAACATCTGACCCATCACAAGTAAGAAAATATTTGTGCCCCACTGCTTTGGAGTTGGGAGATCAGTTTTTTTTCTGCCTTTGGGTGTAAACGGACAGACACATCAGCAGTTCCTGGGTTTTGAGCCCACTGACCTTCAGACTGAAACTACCCCATTATCTCTTCTGAGCCTCCAACTTGCTGACTGCAAATCTGGGGGCTTGTCAGCCTCCATAATTGGTGAGCTAACTTCTTACAATAAATCTACAAATACATATTCTACTGATTCTGTTTCTCTGAAAAGCTGTAACACAGACCGTATTTTTAATTCCTTATAAGTTTTTTAAAAGTATGTATTAAGGTTGAATAGAATAGCAATGAATCCATGGTAAAGATAAAATGTAGTGGGTACATATTTGAGAAAGGAGCAATTGCTACTGATGATGGGTGAATATGGCATGTGGGGTTTGGAGAACAATTTTGGAAACGTAGTCTAAAACAACTCTTTAAAAAGTGTATAAAAATCAAAGAAGAGTAAACCTTATGGGAGGGACTTACTAATACAGATAGTGAATAACACACAGAAAACCTGCATGAGAATCATTATATCCAAACTGAGTTTTTCCATCTGGATTCTTTCATATTTTAAAAGATTTAAAAATATTATATTCATGGAAAATTGAAAAAAAAAACGTAAGGAAATGTACTATAAGCATGCACATTAGACATCTTGCATTTTGTGTTTCAAAGCTTACTCTTTCTTAACATGATAGTTCATTTCTAAGCACAATTTCATAAGAAAAAATAAATTTTAAAAGAGAGTAAATGAAAATTGTTTACAGAATTTCATAATAACAAAGACATATGTCACATACTTAATGTATTTTGTTATGGTCTGCAAAAAATAACAATTTGATTAAGCAAGATTCATCCACTAAATAAAGAAGATTCTTTCCTTTATCTTTCAATCTTCGAGATATTCTTAGTTTCTGATATTATATTTTACCTTGATATTGTAATTTTGATTGTTGCATTGCTCACAGTCATTAAGGAAAAACAAAGGTAGAATGATATTACAGGTTTAAAAAAATAAAGATAAAATAGAAAGGAGATGTTAACAGAACAATCAATTCAAAAAAGCCTCTATATTCCTATGGTTCCTAATGGGAAAATAAATTTATTACTTTCATATTCCCTGGATCCAGATCTCGATTATATTGTAACTAGTAGTAATAGTCTACGTACTGAAAAAACTGTTTTCTTATTAATCAAATTCCAATTATCCTATTTGCTCTTTGAAAACACACACCGTAGGAAACTGCCTCTACATCTATTGTACAGCATTTCCCTTGAAAAGGAAGCAATTTTTCTCCATACATTTTTAAATAGAACGAAGAATATATGGTTTGTGGTATTTAGCCAGTGCTGTTTTCATAAATTGCACCTTACTGACTGAAAAAAATCAAGAAACAAAACAAACAAACAAACAAAACCCCTGAAAACCCCAAAACAAACAAACAAACAAAAAAAACCCACTTTCTAATAGAGGTTTCTCTTTGATGAAAAATGAGCTCGTTTTGTCAGAGGAGGAAAGCATGTGGGTGATGAAGTAGAATAGATTCCTGCAGTTTCATTATTAATTTTCTGTTAAACTTTGGTCATGCAACACCAACTTTATGAATCTCTCTCTTTTTAATAGTAACTATACGAAACAGAAATACCTAATTAGAAGGGTTTTGTGATGGTTAACGGTAATATATATATATATATATATATATATATATATATATATATACCCTTAATCTTAAGCATTCTGATTACATTGGTTATTGTCTCTGATATTCTTGTTCTTTTTGTTTTTTTTTTTTAATTTTTATTTATTTATGATAGTCACAGAGAGAGAGAGAGAGAGGCAGAGACACAGGCAGAGGAAGAAGCAGGCTCCATGCACTGGGAGCCCGATGTGGGATTCGATCCCGGGTCTCCAGGATCGCGCCCTGGGCCAAAGGCAGGCGCCAAACCGCTGCGCCACCCAGGGATCCCTCTTGTTCTTTTTGATGTCAGTTACTATTATTACTCCTCTTTAGGTTAAAAAAGAAGGTATCTATTTTAATGACCTCGGTAGTGAAGAAACAGGAGCACTCCTTCACGCCTAACGTTGTAGGTACCACATACAGAAACAAACCATAATATAAGCAGAAGTGAGCTGGACTCCAAGAGTCAGTTAATGAGTATAAAGACCGCTCCCTTTAAAAAATCTTTTTAAAAGATTGATTGATTGATTGATTGATTGAGAGACTGCGAATGAGGGGAGGGGCTGAAGGAGAGAGAGAATCCCAAGCAGACTCCACGCTGAGCACAGAGCCCAGTATGGGGTTCAATTCCAGGACCCTGAGACCATGACCTGAGCTGAAACCAAGAGCCAGTTGCTTAAATGGCTGGGCCACCCAGGTACCCCAAGACTGTCCCGTCTTTTGAAGAATAAACGTTTACATAAAACTCAAAAATACTGTATTTGATTTTTCTTATGTAGCCTGTAAATAATTGGGCCATAATAATTCTGATGTCATGAGTGTGTTCTGTTGGCCCCGAGAAAGCCATTTATTCTTTAGAACCTAGGTTTCTTCATCCCAAAAAACTAAGTAATAATTAACTATTTTATTTTTTAAATATTTTATTTATTTATTCATGAAAGACACAGAAAGAGAGGCAGAGACACAGGCAGAGGAAGGAGAAGCAGGCTCCATGTGGGGGATGTGGGACTCAATCCCAGGAATCCGGAATCACCCCCTGAGCCAAAGGCAGACGCTCAACCACCCAGGCGTCCCAAGATTAACTACTTTAATATTCAAATTATAGGACTGCTATAAGCAACTGGTAACTTTATAAATACACATATATACACAAACATACACACACATATGTATATGTGTGTGTGCTTTATAAATTATAAAAACATTATGCAAATAATGCTAATGGAATATTACAGCAATCAAATCATATATAATAAGGAAGTTATTCACACTATATGAATATTCAACACGTAATGTTAAATATGTTCAAAAATATAAACTGTGAATTTAATTAACTTGAAGTTCAGATTCTTATTAGAGATAAACATATAGGTTTTCCAACACATGACTCCTTTGTAAAATTATTCTGGGCAGTGCTCTGTTTTTCATATTATGTTTGTATATACTTATATTTCAATCCATTATAAAATTACACTTCAATCCAGATAGTTTTGTAAGACTTGTTCATTTACCTTACATACCCAGCCATGTGTGTAGAGACTGTGACACTTTTTTCAGCAAGATAATCTTGGCACTCATGAGCAGTGATAGCTCTTCAAAATGACACTACTGTGACATTGTTCCTGGCCAGATACTAATCCTTACCACATGGAAAATTTCAACATGACCAAAGATTTTATCATTAGTTACTGTCTTACTGGAGAGAGCCAGATTTGAGAAAAGTATATAAAAATTCTGACACCCATCTAAATAAATTATACATATATGAGCAAATGTGGAAGCCATTTACTCTAGTACAAAAATCATCATAACTACATCCAGATAGAATTTTAAGACCTCATACCAAAAATCTGCCATATATTTTACCTAGATCATGGTTGTTGTTGGTTGTGGTTTTTTGGTACATGGTTTTTGTTTTGTTTTGTTTTGTTTTGTTTTGTTTTTTGGTTTATTATTAACAAAGATAGTTTCTGTCTTTACATGTAACTTATTCGTTACAATAGATCTGTATCCTAACCTTTGAAATCCCCATTTGGACCAAGTTTTCTTAGGAATTTAGTTTGATCCAAGTAACCACGTTAGTTGTTTTTTTTTTTTGTTGTTGTTGTTGTTGTTTTGTTTTTGTTTTTGTTTTTGTTTTTGTTTTTAGTTGTTGTTTGGATTAAAATAGTAAGTTTGTAAACCACTTAGAACAGTGCCTGGCACATAGTAAGACCTCAGTAAATTATAATTTTTTTGGTTATTACTAATAGATTAAACTATACTGCAAAAGCTAGGGAGGCAATTTCCCTCACTTCTAACAGGCCTTGCTGTTTCTCCAATATCAAAATATCTTAAACAATATAAACTATGAAAGTGAGGCTCAGTTTACTTACCTGTAAAATGTTGATTTCAGTATTATATCAAAGTAACTCTAGGAAGTGTGTGCAATAAACATTATTTTTCAGAAAAGAAACCAAGGCGCAGGGAAGTTAAGAATTTTCCCAAGAACACCAAGCAGGAGAGCAGGAGAGATAGAATTAAACCCTCTTTTTTCCCATTTTATATATAATCTCTGTGAGCAGTTGATCCAGAAATAGATATTACTTAAGGATATGACCCAAATTCCTAGGCAGGCTGGTTCAGGGAGATTTGTGATGATTGCCATATAGCAAAGATAGCTTTACAGAGAATAACTAAATTATACTTCAGTTCCTTTCTTGAATAATGCAGGATAATAAACTGGATTAGTCAGCTTGTTGTAGGTGATGCTGTGTGATGAACAACCTCTAAAGTCTCAGCGGCTTGGAAAACAAAGATCCATTTCTTGTGAAATGTAGAGTCAACTGCAGGTCTGTTGCATGTGTTTACTCCTTTTGCTGCCAGCTTAAGGAAACCTTTTATTGGACTTGGACTTTCTGGAGGGAGAGAGGTAGAAGGCAGCCCCGGTGGAGTCTCATGATGCTTCAAATTGCTTCTGCTTGGACGTGGCACAGTTGGAGTCTCCTCCCGTTGTATTGGCTAAAGTACGTCGCACAACCACAGCCAGTGTCAATGAGTCGTAGACCTATATTGCTCCCGTAGAAGTCATGCTCGGACACCTGACAAGAGACAGAGGTGCCTCCTTCTTCTACCAGGAGGAGAGAGCAAAGAGGATAGACACAGTGATGGCAAATTAATGTACATCATCACATAATCTCTTGCAGTGTTGATTATAACTTAGATTTTTTTCATAACAAAGATGGACAGTGTTTAGGAAAAACTCGTTTTTTTTTCCTTTACACTCATAATACTACCACAGTTAAAACACTTCTGACGTCAGATGTGCGTGTGTGTGTGTGTGTGTGTGTGTGTGTGTGTGTTTCTCTGCAGCAAGCAATCATCTGTGACACCATCTGGATGTCCTACAATTCAGTTCAATTCTGACACTAACTAGAGTTCGTTCAGGCCCCACAGATTAAGGGCTCAGTCCCTTTAAATCCTATATTGGTGGTTTTTATTAATGCATGCCTGTCTTCCTTACATCCCTAGTGTTGAACACCATTTAGTAAGTGCCTCTCATAAGATAAAGGTATTTTTGTATATCAGCGAGAGAACTGATTTATGTTTTCCACTCAGGTTACTTGTGATTTTCATCTTGCCCTAGTTTAGATTGAGATTAGGGTATTCCAAGTATTGTTTTTAATGTTTCATTGCTCGTTTTTTCCTACAAGGCTCACACCCACCTGACGACGGAGGTAGTTTCACCAATTCCCAGATGACAAACATGAGGACATCTAGTTACAGGTTCAGGATACATCAGAGCCAGGATCTCTGTCCTGGTCTTTCCACAATCTCATGCTGCTTCTTTTGACATTTACATTGGCCATCTGAAAAGATCCCCGTTAATTTAAGTCTACCTAACAGCACAATAGATATGTACCCTACTTGGGCAAGTTGGGCATGTAGCTCAATGGAGACCTGAGTGATATTACTAATCTCCTAGAAGACGAGTTGAAACATTCCACCAGCAACCCCGCAGCACACACATAAAAAAACTAACACCTACGGGTTACTTGCTGGTGCTGGAGAATTACTCAACTTCAGGAAGCATTGCAACTTTCTTGTGTGTTTGAAGATAAGATTTAGGAAACATTTATGGTTTGTGTTGTGCGACATCCTCCTTACCTGGCCCACCACTGTGCTTCAGTATCTAGTGACTGAGCACACAGTGAGAGCTCAGGAAGTGTGTGTTGAGTAAGTTTGTTGAATGGGCTTTTTTTTTTTAATATGAAAATTTGCTAAAGAAATGTCCCATTCTATGGTGTTACATGTCTGTGTCATAAAAATGATATTTGCTCACATAGTTAATCATTCTTATGATTCAATGTTTATTGATATTTCATGTTCCTGGATTTCCATGTCTTTACCTAAAAATGAGACAATAATACCTATGTAGCATCATGGTTGGGGCCATTAAGTAAAATATCTCATGCTGGACATTTCAACAATATCAGGTATATAGAATTGGTTGTGCTGAGTATTAAACATGACGATAAAATAATTTGATGAATGCTATTGATTTTCTTTCCTAAAAGGCATATGCTTGCACATAAAAGTCAAAACTTTGAATATAGATGTCAGTTTTCTCCAAACTCTTGAAATTTTGACCTGCTAGCTTAAGTTTGAGATCTATTGATATTTTCAAGGATTCAAGTAATAAAGATAATTGCACTATTTTGTCTAATCTTGGTTGTCGAAAGTAAATCAGTCATCAATTTTCTTTTTTTGTCATCAATTTTCTAAGTCAACTAAACAAATGCAGCAGAATTTGAAAAAAAAATGTAATATACTGAAGGGAGGAAATGTTACTATATGAATCTTAATGACACATTACACACACACACATTTAAAAAATATAGGGTCCAAGGACACTGAATATGAAAGAAAATATATTTACTTGAATTATTGAGAACAGAAATGTGGACTGTGATAGACATGAAGAGTATCGATGAAAAGGGACATAGCATTTCTGTATTTGCTATGATGGAGTAATCATTTGCTATGATTTGTAATTTGCTAGATGGAGAAAATGACTCTAATAATCTAAAGCTCCAGTATTTCCCTCGCTTGTTTACAGCACTATTGCATGATTGCTGAGAAGTTTTAGAAGTAGAATAGGTAGAGCGGATGTGGGAGATTGGATTATGAAGCCAATAGGCTTCTAAGAGCCAACATTTATGGATGTGACACTGCACTGATAACAGACACGATGGAGAGGTCCTGGAGGATGATCATGGGAAGGTGAGAGTTAGGAAGAAATGTTGGCAAAGCGTAAGAAGGTACGGAGTGAATGGGAAGATGAAAGGAAAGCGGTCTTTAGACTAACACTCATTGGACAGAGGAATGCCAGCGGAAACAGGAAAGTTTTGGAACAACCATTTAGTGGAGAGAGAAGAGCAGAACTAAGACCAAAAAAGAATCCAGAAAGTTCTCAGTAGACTCTAACCAAACCACAAGAAATCCATAGATTTAAAAAAACAAAGGGGGGGGGAGGGGAATGGACTCGTGTGGCAACGGAGCTCAATGCAATCTCCTTTCTCTCTCATCTGTTAGAGCATAAACGCAGGCATGGACTTTAGCCAGACGTCAGGTGCCCAGGAATGAACTGGAGACAGAGGGCTAGTCCATAGATGGGCCAGATGAGGAAGGAAAACAGGAAAAATCTAAGCTGAAACAAAAAATATAAGCAACATGGATTGTGAATTTGCCTAAATACAAAAAGGGCAAAACGTTGAGTTATTTTTTTTTTAACGTTGAGTTATTTTTTTTTTAACGTTGAGTTATTAATAAATTTCTAAATTCACACTGGAAAACAGCTGACCATGTAGAACAACTCAAATATACCAAGAAAACAAATGTTTAAGGGAAATAGACAATGTGAATCCAATCATAGAAAACAGAAATACCTCCTTTCTCTTCAAATACTGTTGGCATATGTGTTTTTCCTACTTCTCATTAAAATAAACTCTTTAATGATAGTGCAATGCCTCCTCAACCACAGATTTCGCTTCATGTGGGTAAGGCATATAATCTGGAAATTTTGTTTGGCAAATGTGAGAGTTTTGTTTGTTTTACACCTAAAATATGCCCTTTGCCTCTTCAGGATAGCTAAGGTGGGGGGTGGGAGGAAGGTGGAAATTATGTCTAGAATTGGAACTAAGCAGCAGGCGGGCAGAGCGGAGGTTTTGCAATTCTTGATGGAAGAACAGAGAAAGTCAGTTCAGCTTTGAACTGTCCCGCGTGCTAAGAGAGGAGGGAGGCGTGGTGACGAGGGCTTACGGGGACGCCACTTTTGTCCTGCATCTCTGAGACCACAGGAACTCCTGAGAGACGGGCCGTCAGCATTCTCGCGCATAGCATCAGAATGCGTTGGACGTCTGGATGGACAAGCAGATGTAGAAAAATAGCACCTCTTAATTAAGTGGTTATCAATGACAAAGCTCAGTGACTTGCAAACAATTTATTTTAACTGTGGGCTAAGGAAAGCCTGAAACTGTCATGAAAGGGGAAAATAAACGGGAATTAAATGAACAGTGCTCAATTTATTGATTAAAATACACAAGGTCTAATGTGTATTCTCTTTACTTACCATGCTTTTCCACACCACTGGGTAATTTAGACAGGTGAAGGACCGGGCTAGGCCATTTTGACATATCGCTTCTTAATTTTAAAACAACCATAAGGTAACTAGGCTCTAAGGAATTAAATGACATACTAAAATCATAAGCTGACGAGTGACGATAGCTGTTATCATTAGTTAGGGTCATACCGCATGCCTGGTACTGAGACACAGTGATGATCCATGTTACCTCATTTAGTCCCTATAGTAACCTCGCAAGGGAAATATTGTCATTCCCATTTTACAGATAAGGACTTTGAGGCTTGTAAATGGTACGTAACTTGCAAGGATCATACAACCAGCAAATGGCAAAGTTTGCATTTAAACCCAAACCAACATAAGATGTAATCCCATCTTTAATATTTTAGTTGGAATCAGCCAGCTTTCAACCAGACAAGCAGAATCACTATGAGTGATGAGGAATATGGGATTCGTTTAGGGACTAACTAGACCGTACACAGATGTGGGCGCTAGTTAAACGTCTATGCAAGGCCATTGCCACTGCGTTTGGTGTAGGGTAGGAGGGGGTAATCCATAGGTTGGCATGAAAGAAGAGCTCAAGTAGAGGAGGTCAAAGACTGGCAGAAACCCAGGAGGACCAACAGGAGCCGACATCTGTCTCTCCCCATCTCCAACCTTGATGGGACAGGTAACCTTATGGGGAATCTGTGACCTGTGCCATGGAGCTGATCATACACCTGTTCCAGGATCTGGAGAAATTGAAGGGCAAACTGTGGGAATGGAAAAGGCTGTGGGCTTGGGGGCGGCCCCACCAACCAGCTGATCGGGCTGGGCAGCAGAGATGTGTGCAAGGAGCCAGTGGGCGGAGCCCCCTGCGCCTGCCTTCCAAGGGTGAAACCGACTCTTCCTGCATCTCTTTTCAAACCCCATGCAGATCTGTCTCGTAGCCAAGCCTCACTGGAACCAGAGAAGGGATTTATGGGAAGAGTAGTTCGTGGGAAACCATATGAGGTCATGTCACCGCAGGGATCCAGGGGGAGCACACTCCCCACATAGACAAACATGCGGACACACACACGGGCCTGTGCATGTGTGTCTGTGTGTGCACGTCTGTTCACTTCTGATATTGGCCTTAGTGATTTTTTTCCCACGTAGTTACGCATCTCTTCAACTCTTACTTTAGTTGATTTCCTTAATTCTTTTCTCACAGCGGTTTTTAAGTCATGATGAGACTGAGACTACTGCCTGTAATACTTTTTTTTTTTTTGTAGAAAAGCTAGATTTCTGTGTTACTACGTTTATGCATTACGTTTGAAAGAAAATTTTAACTACCAACCATCCCGATAATTATCACTGAATCATCCAAGACACATCTCTAACCCAAATTATAATCCCTAAAATGCTTACACTGTTTGACCTACAGATCCCAGACGGGAAAATGCAACACCCCTTGTGACAAGCCCAGTCTGTCTGCAGTGGCCACTGCAAGTGCTGCGAGACGACTTCCAAGAAGCTGAGAACTTGTGGCTTTAGGGCTGTGATTGCTCACAGGGTGACTGATGGACTGTAATCAGGGAGGAGCAGCGTATACGCTGCCTGTGAGATGAGGCAGCTGTGGTTTAAAACATCACTGCATACATGTAGCTGCCAGCATGGATCCCATACCCTGCTCAGTAGGGATCCAAAATCTACAAGGATTTTACCACTGTGGTTGTTTTATGTGATCTATAGCAGAGTGTAATAAAAATGTGGCTTCCTGTAATCTGGATATTTTAATGTAGCCGAAGCTGCCTTTTTTAGCAACCAGACTACACTCAAATCCCCAAAACTGTGACTTCATGTTCTGTTTTTGAATAGGGGCTTTATCATCCTATGTCCACATATTTTAATTTCTGAGGGAAGAAGAAGGACTCTGCATTCATTATGTCTCCATGTGTTTGTTTTCACTCATTTTCTGGCTATTTGAGAAATATTTTGACTATAAAGTTTGTCATTTGGCTATTTATTAGATGGCCTAACTATAGACCTGATCAAGCGGGTTTTGCTTTTTTTTTTTTTTTTTTTAGAGATTTTATTTATTCATGAGAGACACAGAGAGAGAGAGAGACAGAGACAGGAGACAGAGACACAGGCTCCATGCAGGGAGCCTGATGCAGGACTCGATCCCAGGACCCCAGGATCACGCCCTGAGCCGAAGGCAGGTGCTCACACTGAGCCACCCCAGCGCCCTGGGTTTTGCTTTCTAAGAAAAATTGTTCCAAGTCACTCTCTATTGCTGTAAGAATAGCATTCTCCAGCCTGGCTTTCCCACTTCTTGGTTGACCTCTTGCACATCCCTTTTGAAAATACTTAAGAAATTTAAATAAACTTTTAGTGCTCTTCACTTCTTGAGGCTTAAAATCAACTTATCATTATATTCTGACATCCCACACTGTGTGTGAATCTTTGAAGGGCAAGGCCTTTCTTTCTCTTTTGTCCTGAAATGCATTTCCTTCCTTCTTATCTTTGTATCTTCTCTCCTAGATTAACAAAACTGAACAATAACTAACCTACCCAAACACTCTAAAATCATTCCTTGATCTATAGAATTAGGGCATGACTTGTATTCATCACATGGGTTTGTTGTGTGGATAGAGGCATAACATAATCCATAAAAGACACTTGATGTAATGCCTGGTATGCAGGAAATGTTTAAGTTATTACTAATTTTGGTATCTATTATTGTTCATGTGGTTTGATCCATCCTCCAAGTTCCTCTCTGATTTTTTCTTCCAGGTCCCAGGATTCTCCCCTTAGACAATTACTTTGCTTCCTGTCACTTCACCTTCTTCTGCCCTCATCATGTTGAAAGGCAGAGTAGACCAGGGTGGGCATGCTATCAGGAAGCAGGATATGTACAGGGTGGTCAATGGGCTGGCAGGGAAAGTAGACTTTTTGGCATCCAGTGATTTTAACTCCCTACCAGGCTTTATGAAATGGGGAGAGGCATTTTGGTCATCCCAATGTCTGGGGTTACTGGTATTTTTGCCCGGAAGTACTAAATGCCTTGCCCTAAACAGGATATTTTGTCCTAAATGTCACAATGCTCAGATGAAACCAATGCAATGAGTAGCACAGCAGAAGAACCACGGGACTAACTCAAAGGGGATATGGAAAACTGCAAAGACTAAGCTCTTTGCTCCACTCATAAATGGTATAGAATCGTTTATATGGAACTGAAATATAATCTTCTAATGTGATGTAAAGATACAATTTTATGTGACCATTTTGAAATAGTGTGATGTTCTCCAAATATTCGAAATTTATCAAGAATCACAAAATTTATAAGCTTACAAATCAAGCAAATAATATATTATACCTTAATATTGTGACAATGAAATGCCATTTACACATTAAAGAGAAATGCCAATTACCCTTATTGGTCTTATCTGGCCCATAGGGTGATATACCTGTATAGGAATGTCTGCAAGTGCTTTGATGACTCAGGTTCCTATGCTTACATTATTTACTGTTATTATAATTTACAATCTTTTTAAAATATCCTATAATAGTGCCATGTAGAAGCTAGTGATGATGCAGTGAAATGCACTAAGAAATCAATAACCTGGAAAGGAAGTTAAGTGAGATAAAAATGCCACAAAGAAGCCCAAACAACCTCTATAATATGCCATACATTTAATTTAAGGGTAAGTATTCTGAGAAATATTAGAGATAATTCCAAGGAAACAAAAGCATCGTTAAAAAAAACCACACCTTTAATTTCCCCAAATAGTCATATAAATGGGCAAGAATAATGAGAAGGTGCTCGCTGCAAGATCAATGCCCGTGAAATGTGCTTCTAACCCAACTCACTATCTGTCCTAAGGTATAAAATATTCTTGATGATCTTAAAGGAGATGGTGTATTTCAATATAAGCATTTCTGGAAACATTTATTGTGCTTAGAAAGTGTGTCTATATGCAAATATCTATCACAGTGTTTGTAGATGTATGTGCTTCGGAAGACGTCCTACCTTATTTACATGTATTCAGTGAGAAAAAAAAAATAGCCTTAAATCTTTTCATTCTGCTATTGTATTATGGATTTAGGAGCCATCAGACTGGCTTCTCCATTTTACCACAGTTGAAACGTGGAGCTGTAAATCTCTGAGATGTTTTTTTTCTCAAATACACGACTCTCCAGAGTTGACTGGAGAGTAAATGAGATAATGTGTGTTAAGTACTTACTACGGCACAGGCTCTCAACCTTTGGCTCATACCAACCCTGTAATAATAGAAGACGCTACGGTAGCGTGAACAACACGCCCAGGTGTGTTTTAAACGCCTCCTGTATGTTCCCTTACACCGTAGCCCTGAGTCTTCACCGTATCCTCACTCCCATTCTACAGGCGAGGAAGCTCAAGTGACTTTTGTAATTTCCAACAACTGGAAAGCGGCTAAGTTAGACTCTGCCCCTGAACCTCCCTGTTCTGAAGTCTCCGTGACTCTTAATTGGTGCCTGCCATCGACAAACACCAGGCCTTGATTTCATCTCGATAAACAGAATGTCACTTCAGCCTCGATTGTCACTCATCATGAATTCTTGGTCCAAGCGGCATTCCAGATGAGACCAGATTAGATCTTCAGTGATGACACTGATGAGTAATTGTCAGCGAATCAGTCACTGGTTTGAGTTTGGTACGATTTCCTAGCCAGATGCATGCTCCAAAGATAACCATTGATTTGGTTGTTGATAGAAAATAGGAAAGAAAAAAAAAAAAAAACCAACACCAAACATAAGCTGATGAAACAGACTGTAATAAAAGGTTCCCCAAAGGAGAAGGACGTCCCCCAGTGGTGGTGGCGGTCGGGAGCAGGGGAAGGCTGCAGGAGGCAGGCGCCCCAGAACATCATGATTCTAACAAAAATTTAAGATAGCTAAGGAAAAAAAAAAAAGCATGAGTGATATTACACTCAAAGGCTCCTTGACATTTTGCTGGGGAAAACCTTTTTCTCCAGTTAGAGAATATGAAAGCATAGAACAGGCTGGCCCGGAGCCAGATGCGCATGATCACCCCATGCTGTCAGCAGTGGTAGGACTATTGTTTCTACCTGGGGTAAAGCTGACCAGAAAAACAAAATCCTTTAGCCACTTTTCTGTTTAAATAGTGTTTTGGGGTTTAGACTCAGAGTGAACTCACTTAACCACCTGTGTTTTCATTTTCCTTAAACAGAAATGCTCTTTCCCAATTCTAATTAAAATCTGCTGTATGCACGGGTCTTTCATGCAGTGGGTACAGCCATGGAGATCCTTTAACGTCTTGGTGAGCCACTGCTGTTGTTCAGAAAGAGGAGGATAATAGAAAGGAGAAAAAAAAAAAGTTAATTTGTTTCTGCCTGGTGGTAAATATTTGAAATCATGGAACTTGTATTTCGGAAAGTAATTTAAATATGGAATAAATAGATATGAGTTTGACCTAGTTCAGACTTGGAGTTGTTGCAGGCATCCTGCATCGCGACACTGCAGAAAGCAAAGGCTTCCTCTTTTCCAAGACCCGCTGGTATCCCCCAGCACGATGCTAACAAGATTCTTGAAATCTTTTACTTCCTTATAAGCTTCATGAGCACATGATGCGAAGTAAGGGCAACATCCCTGAAATGACCCGAGTGGTAATGAGAGGGATTGATGAGAGAGGGGTAGAGCTCCTGATATCGAAAGGCAATAAATTTAAGTCCCAACTTCCCCAAGCCGTTCAAATCCAGAAGGCTTAACAGCATAACAAATGGGAGGCATCTGGGGTGAAATTTTGGTTTGGCTCCACTCATTGCTCGCTCAGGGACCCTTAGTTTCTTACCTCTCCGTGGCTACGGAAGTACATAGACGAGTTGGAGGATGGAATGGCACAACCTGCATGGAGCTCTCGGTGATTCTAACTAAAGAGCATCCTTTATGATGGAGCTGAAGTCCTCACTTGACAATGCTGCCACCTCCGGCCGTCCCTCCCCCACTGGGCCTTCATGACCTGTTCATGCTGCGCACTTAGCAACAGAGCCCCCCCGTGCTGCGGGATGAGGGTCCTCGGTAAGGAGGGCAGCCTCAGGGGCTCATGTAACTTCTGAGAAGCAAAAATGAAAACGTGCTTCCCCCTTCCTTCCAGGAAAACAGATTAAAACAACAATTTGACCCTGGCCTTAGCCAACCAGGGCTCCTGGGCTAAGACCAGAGGCCAACTGCTTTTGTAAATAAAGTTTTATTGGGAAGCAGCCCAGAGCATTCATTCACATGTTGTCTCTGGCTGCTTTGGGGCTCCAGCAGCAGAGCTGATAATCAAAGCAGAGGTCCCAGGGCCCACAGAGGCTAAAATCGTCGCTGTTGGGCCCCTTATAGCAAAAATGTGCCTACGCGCCCTGGAGTGGACCGTCCTTGCCATCCGGCTCTACAGGTGCAGGTCCTCGGGCAGGCCTAGTAGGTGATCGGATCTGTAGTTGGTTTTGGGTCTGTTCTATGGCTCTTACCGGACTGTGGTGCTTCACAGCAAAGTCAGTATCACTCGTGCAGCCCGACCGCTAAGCAGGGGGACGGTTCTTTCATCTGCTATCAGTGAAAAAGCAGCAGCCGGTCCAAGCACAGGAAGGACGTATTGATCATTGATTTGCTGGCCTGCAGCTGTTCTGGGCTGCTTTCCTAAGGACATGTGGTTTCAGTGCCAAAGTGGTTCCGCTCTCGGCCCTGTTGTGTGAACCTGGCCTACGCCCCCTTCCACCAACCTAAGCTGTGCCTGGACAGCATAGCAGGTACCCGACAAGCACTTACCGCTTTCCCGTTAGATGTCTTGCAGGATACCGACTGTTGTTGTTGCTTGTTGGGATCTTTGCTGCCATCCAACCACAAGCCCACATGCTTCTGGTCAAGACCGACAACCTGTTCTTGACTCAGTCACTCGTTTCGGCTCCCTCCGAGCACACCGACTGCCCCTCCCATGTATCTCTAGGCCCCTGAGTTCTTTCTCTTGGTACCGTAGATACCGCCAGGTGTCTCGCTGTCTGTTCCTTCCTGCTTTCATGGAAACAGCATTTCCATTAGGCCAGCGCTCCTTCTGGCTTAGCGTGGTCATGTGATGAGGTTTGCCTAATGGAGGTGACTCAGGTGACTGACTTCTGGGTTCTCACTACAGAAGAGAAGGCTTGTTGTCCTTCTCCTGTTCCTGCTCATCGTCCCCTCGTCGAGTGCCTGGATTGCAAATACACTGATGAACATGATCTTGGCCAGGACAGAAATACTGTGGGGACCTCCAGGGAAATAAAATAGAGACTCTGGGTTGTTGACATCACGGAGCTGCCAGACTCATCCTAACAGTTACATGCCAGAGAAATATGCTTTGGTCTTTTTTGCAGTCCCTGTATTTGAAGTGTCTCTTTTATGCAGCAAAACTATTTCCTTTTTTTTGTTTTATAAATTTATTTTTTATTGGTGTTCAATTTGCCAACATATAGCATAACACCCAGTGCTCATCCCATCAAGTGCCCCCCTCAGTGCCCGTCACCCAGTCACCCCCACCCCCTGCCCACCTCCCCTTCCACCACCCCTAGTTTGCAAACCTATTTCCTAAGAGAAATCCAGTCACTGCCCTCAGAGAGCATGCAGTCAAGTAGCTGAGGTAACTGCTCATCAACTTATCAGACCAATAAACATACAATTTACATTTGAAATTATGCAGGGAATTTTATCTCATCAAGACATTTGTTCGAAGGATCAGTTCAATACAGGATGAGAGGAAAGTGTGAAATCCTCTTCTGAAGTAGTGACGTGGAAAGTTCTAGAATTTTGTACTTATTCCTCCAGGACTTTGCACTTGCTCTTTCCTCTGCCTGGTAAGCTCTTCATCTATATACGGCACATTCGGCCATCGCAAGGGAGGTGCCCCTTACCTCCTCTAGGTGTCTGCCCAAATGTCACGTGGTTATAAAGGACTTCCTGATGTTGTCGCACATGAAAGCATTCTTCACAACACTGTTAACTACCTTAAATAATCGATATTTGTGTCTTACTTAGTGTCGTCCTTCCACACTCATATACTAAAAAAAAAAAAAAAAAAAAAAATCAAATAAAGAAACAAAACCCGCACATCAGGATCAGGTAAGTATATTCTGCATCTGTTTTATGAACTAGTCTTTCCCCGGACTGAGGGAAAAGGCCCGGCCGAAAGTAGCCCCTAGATAAAGTCTTGAGGAATGAGTGAACGAACCAGTGAAAACACGTCAGGAAGACCAGAGCCACTGTGGTTCAGCCAGGGAGGGGCCGCCGAGCGAGATGAGCCTGGAGAGGTAGCCCTGGACTTCCTGAAGGACCCTGTGGGTCACAACAAGGATTTTGCCTTTCTCCCAAGAGCCGTGGAAGGCAGTGAAGACTTTCAAAGGGACCAGAGGGCCTCATGATTTGGGGGTGGGGGGCGGATTTGAGGAGGTCACACTCTGCAGCATAGACAGTAGATTAGAGAGAGATCCGAATGTCTTCAGGGACAACTGCAGTAGGCGGGTGCAGTCATTTGGGGCACAGGCTATGGGCGGGTAGCAGGGATGGCCTCTGCAACCAGGGCTGGTCTTTTTGCAAGTTGCTCTCACTTCCCTCCCTCATCTTTGCATCTTTGCATTTGCAGAGGCAAGTACAGGCAGTATTTAGCGCGGTATCCACCTCTGCTCTCCGCTGGAAGAGGCCTTCCGTGTACCCTTCTCCATCCGGGGTCCCTTCCCTGCTGGCTAGTTCCCAGTGGGGTTCACCAGTGGGAAGCAATGCGGGAGACTTGAGAGGCGAGGAAGGGGGAAGCGAGGTATTTCTCCCCCCTTCTCCTGCCTACGGTTTCATTGAATGTCTGTGTCTCCTTGGTGGTTTCAGCTCTCGCTCTTCTCAGCTCCTCTTTCCGTGGTCACAGCTTCCACGGATCCGTTCACAGGGATCCAGCTCCCAGAGGGTGTCCTCAGCTCCTAGTGGCACCATGTCCCCGGGTCCTGCTGCCCTAAGCATGGTAGCCGCTTCCTGCAATTGTCAGTCTCTGGGTGGCTAGTCCCTCGTCTGTTTTGTCACCATCACTTGATCAATTACCCCCATTTGATAGAGATTTTAAATTAATTTAAAGGCATATACAGACTTTGATCTGCATATATCAAAGAAATTATTATAGGCTCATAAGATTGGTTTGTGAGTGAATTAATTGATAAGTGTAATTGATCATCCAATTTTAATATTTGTTTTGGAATAAAAAATCACAACCTTTCTGTTTTACTGACCAGCCGCTAACAGATATGATCCTATATATCTGCCACATGGATGCATTTGCCTAAAAAAGCAATTATAGAAATGGCTATTGTCTATTTTGAATGTAGCACAATTTCCCCCCCAAATTAAAAAAAACAACACTTTTTTAAATATAAAAAGCTAAGTTTAAAATGATGCTTAGGTTGCAATCTTCTTAAAAGCAAGGTTTGTATCCCTCTATTTTCTCATTTCTCAGGTTCCAGGTCTCAGTCTGGATTGCGTGGAGCCCCAGGCCATGGCAGAGAACATGGCCTTGTGCATGTGGATGCTTGGCGGTGAGGGTTCTTGTCGTTGACTTTCTTTTGCTGTCATCTCTCTGAACAAAATGGACCACATCATCTTTTTATTTTTTTTTATTTTCCATTAAAAATGATAGATCTTCTTACATCATATTTCTTTTGCAAATGAGCTTAATAGCAGTTATCACAGTATATCACTGGTGTGGTCCAGCTGCTCTTGCTTTTATTGCACTATTCCAAAGCCTCGGGGTAATTTGAGACCCCAAATGCATTCTCATATGTAAAACCCATTCTTTACGGTTCAGTATTTGGAGGCATGGATCCTCAGTGTTTGTTTTATTTTCCTTTATTTATTCATCCACAATGACCATTTCATAATCAGCTTTCGATGTTCTAATATAATCCTCAAGAAGCACATCCAAGGGCACACAAAATGAACTCCGTGTCTTTCAGAGCGAGAGAGGAATTTAGCACTTTGGCAGGAGTTTGGGGCTGAGTGGGAGCCATGAGTGATGATTCTAGCTCCTGCCTTTGCATGCATTAACTGCTGGTCGCCTCTGAATAATTGGCTAAGAATATTGGTTAACACGTCAAGTGAAAATGTATGTGGCGGTGCCTGTCTCCATCATCCCAGGAGAACATCTGTCCACTTCCCAAATCCACTAAACAATTTGGCTCTCGTCTGCATGACTGGCAGCCTGTCCCAGGGAGGCCCTTTGCTACAAAGCAGGGAAGGGGGAAGTTTGGGCTTGAGTTGTGTTGGCAGGTTTTGTTGAAGCACTTTGGAGAGTAATTTTACAAAATTTGCCCGCTGGTGATATTAGCCCTTTATTTTTGTGAAAGTCAGAGGGAAAAAAAAAAAACCCCAAAAACCTCACAACTCTTTCTGTGCATAGAAATTGCTTTAGGAAATAGTTCTATGGTTCTATTAAGGTTATTCCGTAAATGTGTGAGCCCCTCCAAGCTGAAGGCATGACCTATGGCCTAGAGGAATCTGATTTTGCATGGGGACTAAAACAGTAAAAAATATAATAATAATAAAAATAAAAATAAACATGCTCTTACAGTAAAATATCTTGAGGGAGGAAATCATTGTGTCCGTGTGGACAGAAAGGAAAGCACAGAAAAATACAAGTTAAAATACATTGTAGCACAATTTGATTAAGAGGCAGTTGAATAAAAAATAAGTTATTTTACCTGATTTGAGATAATGATAAAACTTAGAATTTGCCGCCCAAAGAGCCCCGTTCGTTATGTATATTCCAAGCTACATATGGACATGTTATAATAATATTCATGAGGCTATTGGCTCCCCTTTGAGACACACGTGCTGCCAAAAAGTTATCCTCATTGCTGGAGTCGGCATAAGGAACTCCAGGTCATTCACCGCTGCGATCACCCACCTGCATTTTCCCTGCCCATTTTCCCTCTTCATTAGTAGTTTCCCCTGAAGTTTGGAGTCACCAAATAGCTCTCTGAAAGGAGGAAGGCACAGACCACCGACTAGGTTCTCATCATCCTTGCCTGAAATGTTAGTCTTCAACCCATGTTTCTGTGGTTTCCTAGACCTGGCTTTCTGCTACACAAGCCTTCCCAAGGTGACTTGGTCCCTGAGAACTCAAGTTTCTCTTGGTGATAGGAATCACCTGTGGGAGCTTTCAACTTTTTTTTTTTTTTAAGATCTTATTTATTTGGGACAGAGGCACAGAGAAGGAGAAAGAGAGAGTGTGTGTGAACATGAGAAGGGACAGAGATAGAGGGGATGGGAGAAGCAGGCTCCCCACGGAGCAGGGAGCCTCACACAGGGCTCGGTCCTAGGACCTGGAGACTAAGACCTGAGCTGAAGACAGACACTGAACCATCTGAGCCTCCCAGGTGCCCCTAGAGCTTTCAACTTCTTAAGGGTCTGGCCTCTTCTCTTTATGGGGATAAATTTCAAGTCTCAGTGTAAATAACTAGTGTGTCAAACCCCCAAAATGAAAGAGTTGGAAGTCAGATGATTCTATTCCAATTATATAAAAAAACCTTACAGGCTTTACAAGGAAAATATTTCCACATAGTTCTCCATTTAAGGAAAACATTTGATAGAGATTTTAAATTAATTTAAAGGCATACTAACTTTGATCTGCATATATTAAAGAAATTACTATAGGCTCATAAGATTGGTTTGTGAGCGCATTAATTGATAAGTGTAATGGATCATCCAATTTTAATATTTGTGTCTCTTTTAATCAATGTTGTCACATAACATGATGAACTATACAGATTCAGTACAAATGACATTGTCATTCCTGTGACGTTCCTGTTCCAAATATCCCTCTCCAATGGTTGGAAATGTATTTTTCTCTCACTCTCCAGGCATCCTTGTCATACTCACTGGTGGGCCACTTGCAAAATGTGCGCCACTCGCACCACTTTCCCAGAATTGCTGCTTCAGGAAGATAAAATACCGTTACAATCCCAGACATGCTCATCGTTCTTGACCTCTCTCTGGCATCCGGCACTTGTCCTATTCCTTTTCTTGGTAAACTCAGTCCTCCTCGAATCCTCATTTTTGGGCCCCTTTACTCGTGGTCTTTCCCTACATTTTATTTGAACCTTTTTTTTTTATCTTTTTTTTTTTTTACCTTCTTCTAAACTCTTCTCTGGAATCTCATTCCTACGTGTCCTTTGATGTCATCTGCGTCAACAGCTCCACGTGGGTTCCTCTGCCAAGCAACCATGCCTCATTTCTAGCTGGTTGCAGATCATCTCCTAATCATCCTGCTGTGTCTCTAACTCCACATATCAAGGACTGAACTCATCCTCCCCACAAGCAGAGTAGCTCTTCTGCTCGACCTCCCTTTCGGTGAACATTATCATCTGTCACAAAGGCTTGGACCCTGGGAACTGTCAATATCTCTTCCTGTTCTCTTGGTCCAAACAGGTCTTTGGGACCGAAGCTCTAAGGGTATTGTCACATCTATGGAATGTGTTCTCAGCCCAGGCTCCAGCACTCACCACCTCCCTTGTGTGTTATCCCAACAGCTTTCTAACAGCGATCCTCTATGAACGCTTCATTCTCCTACCCATCTTACCATATGCTGACAGGTTAATTAAAGGAAGCTCAACACCTTACGATGGATGGCTTCTCATCACTCCCTAACTCCTGTCTGAAGGCTTCTCCGCACATGCTCTACCTTCATGCCAACTGGTCTACTCGCTGAACCACAGAAACACACTTTACCCCGCGCCTATCTTAGTCATGCTGTTCTTCCTACTTAGTAAGCCACATCTGCCAGAGGTTACTCATCCTTCAAGGACTAATTCATATTTTACCTTGAAGCCTTTTAAAGATTATGAGAGAAAGAGATAGAGAGAGAGAGGTGGGGAAGAAGAAGAGGGAGATAAGCAGACTCACCCTGAGTGGGGGGCCCAACCCCGGGCTCAATCCCAATACCCTGAGATCATGACCTGAACTCAAGTCAAGAATCAGAGGCTCAATGGACTGAGCCACCAGGTGCCTCACCCTTGAAGCCTTTTAAATGTCCATGGTCTACTTGTGCCATGGCACTCAACAGACTTCTATTACTGTCCTAGCACATTTTGCAGTTAACTTGCGTAGATAACTTACTGACCCGACCAAATCTCGTATTCCTCAAGTTTGAAACCTCCCACTTCCATATGAGTAGCAATACCTGGCACATAACCCACTTGTTGAGTCCAATGAGGGGGAGAAACTCTTGCTACAAGTAAGACCAACCACTGCAGTTGTGATAATATTATTTTTAAGTTTAGTTGGATGATAATTCTTGCATTTTAAAATGATATTGGACTCATTTTTGCACTTAAAAAGCAGGATATACTAATTTCACGTGACGTAGAGGGACTGTCTTAGAATACGAGTAATTTAATTTTGCCTTTTAATTTGGTCTCATTTCTCTGGCTAAATAAATCGATGGTTATCAGGTGTTGGTGGATAAGAAATGAAGGAGGACAAAGACAAATAGAGAGGATAACACTGATAACACTACACACAGTATTTATAAAACAAGCAAGATTTACGTGTTCCTCAGAAGAGAATCGCAAATCTCATTCAATGTATTCCCTCTCACGGGAGCGTGAAAGTAACTAAAAGATAAGCCACCTCTCCGAGCTGATCATTTCTCGGCCAAAACCATTTCAGGAGGAGTGTTCTTATTGCAAAAAGAAAATAAAAAGCTATTATCTCCTGGATGAACGTCCACCCTTTATAGTTATGCCTTCTGCCCCTTGTGTCAGCCTGGATTGCTGTAATAACATTTATTTAGCATGACATTTAGCATGACTTTTTTTTCTTTGCCTGGATCCTAAAGCCAGTTGAGGAGACCCACTGATTCGTACTTTGCAACCACACGTCCCCTCCCCACGCGTGGAGCCCAGTCCTTGGACTCCTCTCCAATCGGCCTGGGCATGGCCTGCTGGGCTGTGCCTCGTGTTGCGGGGGGGGACGTCCATGACCCGGTGGCAGCCTCCCGACAGGCACCTCTCTGGAAGGGGGAAATCTTCTGTAGATTGGTCGAGGACAGTGGCTCCCGTAGATACAATCAGTGGCTCACAGGAGCATGCAGAACGGAGCAGGTGGCAGAAGAAGCAGTGCTCGGCGACCCCTATGCTTCCCACTTTTCTGCTGCTGCTCCCCTGACTTCAGGGTGCATCTGTTGGCCCCGGCCCCGGCCGCACTCCCTCTGCTCCGTCCGACGTGGGCCTACCTCCTACCCAGCGGGAACCCAGCTGGGGCACAGGACCTGGCCTCTCACCTCAGCTCTAGGTCCTCCCTCCCTCGCCTCCCGGGGGTGGGAGGACTCACAGCTACTTGCAGCTCAGCTGCTCCAGAAATCACACTGCCGTTCAGCTTATTCACTCCTTGCAGGGGGCGCTGAGGAGACAGGGGCAAAGAGGGCATCTAGAACACGTCGGTGGCTTCGGAGAGCCTGTGATGCTGGAGGTTACGCTGACCTCAGAGGAGCCAGCTCTGCTCCCTCACGCCTGCCAGATCTGGGCCGAAGGCGTGTCAGCCCTGTCCAGATGAGCAGACATCAGTATCCACAGGACATGCAGAGCTGGAATCCTCCAAGCCCGGGCCTCCTGCCGTTCAGCCAAGCTTGAGAGAGTCGAGGTGGCCACTGTGCCAGGCGTGGGACATGCAGGCTTCCCCGCGAGGCCCATCTGCAGCCTCTGCCGTCTGCCCCAGCCCGACCCCGGCCCCACGCTGTGCACAGGCCGCCCTCATGCCTCCTGGCAGCAGCCCTGCAGATCCAGGCCCCGAGCACGTCGGGGCTTCCAGCCACCGACCCCCAGGGCCTGATTCTGCACTGGCCCCCCCGGGCACTTTGCCGGGCCTCAGGTCCCTCCTGGGATAAACAGCTACTTGGTAGCATCGCTGCCAACTATGAATCAGGTGGTTCATTGACAATCCCTCGGGTGGTCCCGGCCCTTAGTGGGGTCTCATCACTGAGCCACCGATGCTGTCCCTGCCCGGGAAGGGCCTGCAGCCACACACTCGATGCACCTGCGAGCGGGGTCATCCAGCAAAACAGATGGGACCCAGAGGACCCAGGTCGCCGAGTGTCTCTGGGACCTCCACCCTCCCGGTGCTCACTGCTATCTCTGACTTAGTCCTCGGCCCTAGTATTCCACTCACTGCATCTCCCAGGATAGTACCCAAAGTTCACTTGCTCTAATATGAAAAGATTAAGACTCATTCTTGAAACCTCTTGCAGGAGGATTATTTCCTCTTTTGGAAAATCGTTATAAACTTTGGTTAAAAAGGAGAAAAGAAGAACTTCTGACAGGGATTTCATTTATTCATATATTCATTCATTCATCAAACCTTCCTTAGCAGCAGCCACGACCAAGCACCCTGCTGGGTACTTCGTGACACAGAGGAGACGAGGACACGGTCCTCCAAAGCCTGGTGGAGAGCTCGTGTCCATGCACACAGAGCTCCGTCAGGATGGGATGGCCACTACGGCGTCGGTGTAAAAAATCGTCTAAAGAAGACAGGAAGGAGGGTCTTCCTTTATTTCCAATGAAGGAAAGGAATCGAGTTAGAAGTAATAATTTAGGGCATCCCGGGTGGCTCAGTGGTTTAGCACTGCCTTTAGCCCAGAGCATGATCCTGGAGACCCAGGATCAAGTCCCGCATCGGGTTCCCTGCACGGAGCCTGCTTCTCCCTCTGCCCGTGTCTCTGTCTCTCTCTATCTCTCTCTGTGTGTATCTCATAAATAAATAAATAAATAAATACATTTTAAAAATTAAAAAAATAAAGAAGTAATGATTTATGTATTTTAAAGACTATGAAATCAAATCTCCTGGGCAGCCACCTGCTTCTGGGAACGTCAAGGTTGTCTCTGGCTATGTGATGGCTGGCGGCAGCACCGGTGCGCTGACATAGGCAAAATGAGCACAATCCGTTACAGTGATGGCTTTAGAATTTCTCTAATTTCTCTGTCAAGGGGGTTTGAGGCATGACGTCATGTTGGACAACTGGGCTGGGGGCTTGATGTGGAAGATCATGCAGTTTTATTTAGATTGTGCGTTCCTCTGGGGCTGCTCTGTGCTGTTTGCAGGAGGTGCCGCAATTCTGAGTTTATGATTCCTTTGCGCATGTCCCTTTCATCATGCGGATTGGGAATTAGCAAGTGAAACTAGACATTCCAGCTTCGAGCTGCAAGTTGGATACAGAAGCTGAGCAAACAGCTTCCAGCTGGCTGATTTTTGTTTCTCAGTAATTAATAATTATATTTTATATGATTTTTCTTAAAGCTAATTATATCCCATGTGCTTTTTTTTTTTTTTTCCTTAAAGACTACTAATTATGCTGGCTCTTGGGATAGAAAGTTTGTTATAAAATACTATGCAACTTAATAAATACATTTCCATATGTGACGTCATAACATAATTGTCACACTAGTCCATGTGACAGAGGGGAAATGGGGGCCCCGAGCAGAGAACTTTATATCCAGAGACACACAGCTGAGGCATTTGAACGTAGGTTTCAAACCCAGCTTTTCTGGCTCCGAAGTTTCTATTCCTTCCCCTAAGACCGTCGAATCACATCTCAGCAAGTACTAGAACTCCGACATTCAAGAGTCATCAGAGACTATGGGGGCTAACGGAGTGATTTTACGTATGAGGAAACTGAGCCTAAGTGACCAGTGTCATAAAAATGCTTGGTATCGGAGGTGAAATGAGAACCCTTAGCCCCTGTCTCCATTATCATCAGCTGCCCAGGGCTTTCTGGCCACGAAATTGAGAAACAATGAAGACAGATTTCCCTTCCCATGCTTTTTATTCCACTTGATTTCCTCTCTGTTTGAGTGAGCCACCGCTTAGGTAAGAGGAAATTCTGGAGCCAGTTCAAGTCTGCTATTAATTATTTCTCTGAACGCATAAGAAAACTGAGATTAGAGTATATAACTAGGAGATATGAAAGATGGTTTTTCTTTTTGTTTAAATCGCAAACACTCCCATTTAATCATCTGCCTTTAAAAGGAGGGAATTTAGACTATAAACTACGACTGGAAACCTGTGGCCCAGGAGAGATTAGCCTATTTATTTAAGATATCGGCGCATATTCAGA
This sequence comes from Vulpes lagopus, assembly GCF_018345385.1. Classification (NCBI taxonomy): domain Eukaryota; kingdom Metazoa; phylum Chordata; class Mammalia; order Carnivora; family Canidae; genus Vulpes; species Vulpes lagopus. The sequence goes on along the minus strand of NC_054827.1, from coordinate 150,289,791 downwards.
GTCACAAAACTGAGTTCTAAGGAGGCCTAGCATCCTGCAGCTGGGAGGGGAAGGGCAAAAGGTGAATTGTATTTTTTAAGCCTGTCACTTTGAAAACTCCCTGCCTCAAAATGCATTTCCAGGATTGTCGACTTCACAGCAGCAGTGAAGCGGGAGAAGCAAAGGCATCTTTGGAAGTAGCTACACATAGCAGCACTTAATCTCTCCCCAGGCTTGTGAGAACTTGCTTATGTGGCAGGTTTTTCCAAGCACGCTCTGCTCTATGGACAATGGAGTTGGCAATCTGGAGACTGTAGCTTCATAATAGAGAGGCTTTGGGGAGAGACGCTTCCTTTTAAAAGGATCTAAATGGGTAAGTAGTAAATGACTTCCCTGCAAAAAAAGTTCAAATAGTTATTAAATATATTCAGGTTCCATTCTGATTTCCTTCTTTGAACACTTGAACCCTTTTTCATTGGGTATTATGCTGCAATTTTATGGTAGGTTAAACGATGCCACCGTGTGCATTGAAGTTATTCTTAAAATGGTTATTATAGCATTTCTTATATAGCATTGAATACTTGGTCAGTGAATGACATCTCTATTTTCCAACCACTTTTTTGAAATAGCATGTGGGACATCACCAGAAAGGCTGACATGGCTAACCTGTGTTCTGGTTACAGTTGCATCACAATTGAACTCTGTCGTGATTGTAGTCAAAGCCCTCAACTTCAAAAATACATCACCGAAAGCCTGTGTCAAGGCCAATCTATCTGCAAGGAGTAGAAACACATGTGAAGAAATTAGAAAACGGGCGAGGGGCTTGTTTTGTGAGAAGACAAGAGAAAATCACTGAAATTTGGTTCATCCTGGCCACATGGAGGTAGATGCACCTGAGATGTAAAGATCAGGACATAAGACAACCTGTGAATTCAGATGCTTACGGCTATTCGGATATGTCCAGGTACCACGGCTGGAAACACGAGGGTCTCCTTTACCATCCGTACAAGAAATCGAAAGATACATCAGTTACAGCCCGATTGAACCAGAACTTAAAATCACCAGAGACCAGGGCTCTTTCACTGCTTCCGCTCCAACTGTCTTCAGTCCGCAGGCGGTGGTCCTTAGGCTCATCACGTCATGGTCACGGGATGGCCCCTACCGTCCTAGACAGGATATCCCTGCTTGACACCACCCAAGGACTAGAGGAGCGGTTTCCTTTCCTCTGCCTCTTTTTGATCAGAATAAAATCCTTCCAAGAAGTCCCCTATCTATTTTCTGGAGGTTTGTGGGCCATTATTGGGGCACAGGCCCACATTTTAGCTGGAGGAAAGGCTGAAGAACGGAGTACTTTGCACCATCAGCCTCTAGAGTAAGAAACCACTGTGCTAGGATGGGAAAATGGGAGATAGGGACGTCGGAAATCAACCGGCAAAGTCTGCCACTGCCTCCCCGCTCCTTCAGAGGCTACCTCGCTGTGGTCTCTAGTTCTTTCTGTTTCCATGAAATTTTGAGCACTTTGTCGTGCTACTGTGCATATGGCTGCGAACTGATAGTGCCCACCTAGATTCTTCAGGAAGTACCCATTCCTACTTGACTTTTGTTTTTCAGTGCTCAATTTCAAATTTCTGAAATTCTTGGTAGAAGAAACTTAATGACTCTCCACTTAACTATTCAAGCTAGCTGATAAGTGATAAGGGAATGCCTTGGGTAGGCCAAGCTGGTGGCAGAGGGGCAGAGAGTGGAGTCACATGCTCCGTGCAGAGCTAGCAGAGTCATAGATGGTGATGCTGTATATGTCTAGTGCTCTCTTGATGTAGACTTCCAAGGCATTCAGGCCCATTTCCTCTTTTTATGCTGGCCATTTTGTAGCATAGCACGCTGGCTCTCAACTACTTCCTATACTTATATATTAATATCAGCATCAGTCAGCCCAAACAACTCTTATACTACTTATAAAATAGCATTTCTATCATGTGTAAATACCCTTATAAATATAAATATAAATATAAAAAATATAAATATGAATAAATATAAATATAAAAGGGATGGGATTAATAATGAAGTATACTTGGAAAAGTTAAAAACAGAAACCCGCTACAATTATAAATTATTCTAATTGCATCACACTAACTAACTCAATAATCCAAGATATTTCTCTTTTTTTGAGATTTTATTTATTTGTTAATGAGAGACACAGGCAGAGAGAGAAGCAGGCTCCTTGTGGGGAGCCTGATGTGGGACTCGATCCCGGGTCTCCAGGATCAGGCCCTGGGCTGAAGGCAGCGCTAAACCACTGAACCACCTGGGCTGCCCTATCCAAGATATTTCTAAACTACAGGCTCAAATATATTTTCCTCAATATATGGCATAATAATATACAACATACACAATCTGCTGCTTCTGCATCTTTTAGAATATGGACATTAGTTCTTAATGAGGAGACATCAGCACCTTTTATATTTATTTGCAGATCTCCCAGAAGTCAATCTGGACCATATCAGTAATATAACTAAAAAGTGGTCACAGTAATGGACTCTTTATATCGTATGCCTAAAAGTTAGAGTTGTACGTTAAGATATTAGGGAAAAGCGATCCAGTAACTTTGAAATGTATTTTTTTTTTCATGTTTGAAGAACTCTCCTCTGATTTATTATTAAATGTAAACAGCTTCACTCTGCTATCAATCTTATCATCGACACCTCACTCTTAAGGAAACCATGTCCCCTATAAAATTGTTTCTAGAGAATAAAAAATAGGGGGGATGTCAAAGTAATATGATGGCATCTATTTAGAGCTATTTTTAAATGAAACCTTCAAGCACTTCAAGATCTAGAACGGCATTCTAGCCGTCGTAAATCACCAGAACCTAGCACAGTGTATGCAATATATGTTATTGAATGGAACTGAAAATAGTCCATGATTTATTCATTAAATCCACTACTCACTACCTCTGGCAAGACCCAGTGCTAGGCTATATTTGCATTACAAAGGATAAAATAATATTTCTGTTCTTGATGATCTTTCCACTTGGGAAAAGGGATGCATTATGGACTAATGGAAATATGAGCACAATCAAGCCTGTCTGTAAAAAGGAAACAAATTTTTGATCCACAAAATGAACACCAAAAATTTCAGAAAATGTATTTCTTGTTTTCTGAAGAACTCAGAGAGGTATAAAAATTGAGTTTGTCTTTTTTCTAGGCAAAAAAAAAAAAAAAGCTATAGCAGGACATTCTAAGACAAAAGAGTTACATAAAGACACATGAGAAAGAAAGAATAGGACAAATTAGTACCTTATTTCTGAATTCTTGTTTCATTCATCCCCTGCACCTTTTTTCTGTCAACCCAACTATTTATTATCTTTTTTTTTTTTTTTGAGCTAACGATCATCTATCGATCTTTTCATTTTCTTAAGTCCCTGACTGTTTGGGGTTGCGATGACTATAAAAAACCTTTTCACATTCCCACCAACAGTGTAAGGGGGCTCCCTTTTCTCCGCAACTTCTCCAACATTTGTGGTTTCCTGCCTTGTTAATGTTCCCCATTCTCACTGGTGTGAGGTGGTGTCTCATTGTGGTTTTGATTTGTTTTTCCCTGATGACAAGTGATGCGGAGCATTTCCTCATGTGCATGTTGGCCATGTCCATGTCTTCCTCTGTGAGATTTCTCTTCATGTCTTTTGCCCATTTCATGATTGGATTGTTTGTTTCTTTGGTGTTGAGTTTACTAAGTTCTTTATAGATCTTGGAAACTAGCCCTTTATCTGATACGTTGTTTGCAAATATCTTCTCCCATTCTGTAGGTTGTCTTTGAGTTTTGTTGACTGTATCCTATCCAAGCTTCTTATCTTGATGCAGCCGCTCTGGAAAACTGTGTGGAGGTTCCTCAAAGAGTTCAAAATAGACCTGCCCTATGACCCAGCAATTGCACTGTTGGGGATTTACCCCAAAGATACAGATGCAATGAAACGCCGGGACACCTGCACCCCGATGTTTCTAGCAGCAATGTCCACAATAGCCACACTGTGGAAGGAGCCTCGGTGTCCATCGACAGATGATGGATAAAGAAGATGTGGTCTATGTATACAATGTAATATTCCTCAGCCATTAGAAACGACAAATACCCACCTTTTGCTTCGACGTGGATGGAACTGGAGGGTATGATGCTGAGTGAGGTAAGTCAATCGGAGAAGGACAAACATTATATGGTCTCATTCATTTGGGGAATATAAATAATAGTGAAAGGGAATATAAGGGAAGGGAGAAGAAGTGTGTGGGAAATATCATAAATGGAGACAGAACATAAAGACTCCTAACTCTGGAAAAGAACTAGAGGTGGTGGAAGGGGAGGAGGGCGGGCAGTGGGGGTGACTGGGTGATGGGCACTGGGGGGGGCACTTGAAGGGATGAGCACTGGGTGTTATTCTGTATTTTGGTAAATTGAACACCAATAAAAAATAAATTTATTAAAAAAAAAACCTTGTCACCAGAAAAAGGTGCATAATTGCATACAAGAGATTTGCATTCTCTAGAGTCAAGAACAGCTCTGAATCATACTCGGGCATCCACTTAGACTCATTCCTTTCAGTTAGAGTAACCTAGGTAGAGTAGCATTTTCATTGGAATCATTAGTGCCAATAGCTCTGAGCCTCTTCTTATTTCTAAAAGCACAAGAGAGTAAATGATCCAGAGATAATACGATCTAATCTAATGTAATCTATTAAAAGGCTGATTGTTTTAATTTTAGTTTTTTTAAAGAAATTTAAAAAATTGTGTTACAGATCATAAACATCTATTTATTGCAACACACAAAAATCCTATTGTGAATAACTTGTCATCTAAAAGTTATCTTACGCTTATCTCATGGCTTTACATACCATCTTCACATTAATGCATATCACGTGCTGTGGATATGAGACCTAAGTTGAGAACTACAACTGACCCTTGAGCAACACGGATTTGAACTGTATGGATCCACTCATATGCAGACATTTTTTTTATTATAAATACTGTAGATTTCTATAAATGTATTTTCTCTTCCTTATGACTTTTGAAACGACGTTTTCTTTTCTCCAGCTTACTTTATTGTAAGAACACGGTATACAATACCTGTAACATACAAAATACGTGTTACTTGACTGTTCATGTTATGGGATCTGCTCAACAGAAGGCTATTAGTAGTTAAGTTTTGGGGCAATCAAAAGTTATAAGGAGATTTTCGACTGCACAGGGTTGGTGCCCATAATCTTCTTGTTGTTCAAGGGTCAACCGTACTTCGTAAGGACTAGCTTCGGATGATGCTAAAGTTCTCCTCCTTAGCCTGACTGATAGACTTTTCTACTATCTGAGCCTGCTCCAGTTACATCTCTTGCCCATGCCTGCCCAGCATTGATATATCTACCCCACCCTCAAAGAACTCTGTCCATTCTCTTCTCCAAGCCTTTTATTCACACCATACCCACTACTGAATATCCTTGTTACCCTCCTTGTGCCACCTTCTATTGATTCTTTCAGATTCATTTCAGTGCCTCTCTTCCTGGGAGACTTTCATCAACCTCTAGGGCTACTTCAGCCATTAAATTTACCCAGTGTACATTAACCATCTCTTTATGAGTCTGTTTCTTCTGCTAGCTCTATACTCCATCGGCATGTGTCCCAAATAGTGTCTGGAATATAACGGATGCTTGGTAAATGTTGGTCAAAGTACACTTAATTGAGCATAGTAAAACTCACCTGAAAACTTCCAAATACAATGTCAACAAAAGAAAAGTTATGTTTTTATAAGTGTATTCTGGAATTCTGGAAAGAGGTACATGAATGCGCCTGAGGCCAGGCAAACCCAGTAGGGAGTTATTGCATTCGGCTATTGTTTAGGAAAGGGTCAATATAGGAAAACACGAAGGTAGAAATAGGGGGAATGAAATGGAAGAGCAACTGTGTGAGGCAAGCTTTGTTAAATGAGAGGAAGGCAAGAGGGTCAAAGATGTTCTTGAAGTTTCTAGACCAAAGGATAGTGAGAGAGAAGGGGTGCTTAATCTTGTTCAAAAGATCCCCTTGGCTTATTGCTTTGGAGGGAGCAGTAATGGGCAGACGTCACGTCAAAGGGGAAAGCCAAGCTAAGAGGGCAGGTGCAAAGCAACCAGGTGGCATCAATGCTGGTGGGAAAAATGGAGGCCACTGGGTAAAACCAATAGCTGTCCACTGTCAGGGAGAGCCAACTTGGTGAAGTACCTATATTGACAGTCAGAGAGGAAGCAGGTGTCCTCTTGGATCAAGTCCCATTAGGCACTGGAGCACAACCATTAACAACCAGTGAAAATGAGTCTGAGACAGCTTGGGGGTGGAACCTGTAGAGGTTTCTTGTCACACCCACATTCCCAAGGCACAGCTCGGCAAGAAGTATCATTTCTAACTACACAGGTCCTAGTATTACCACTTTTTTGTGCCATAACATCTGTAAAATCTAAGTATTAATTTCTCTTTGTTTCAATGCCAATTTTTTTGAAGATCAACTTAGTTGTATACTCATTATCACCTGTGTTCTGTTTCTATGCCATGATGCCAGGCCACTTTAGTTAATAAGAAGCTCATCCAACTACACATTTGAATTGAACCAGTTTAATCCAGAAAAAAATATATTTTTAAATATATTTTATTTATATATTTAAATATATATATTTATAGATGACCATATATATGACCAGTAACTTTATTAACTGGAAATTAAATTGGTTGAGGTAAAGAACCAGCTGTCTCCCATGGGCTCATTCCGAATGGCAGCTCTCGCCTATTATGTGTTAGGACGTCAGCCTCTGCTAACAATCTCCTATGGGCCCCTCTCTTACCTGTTTCCTGATCATGTCTTCTTCCCTCCTGGACTTATTAAGAACATTCTCAGCTGGGGTTTTTCTTTGGCAAGTTTATGCCAGTGCTGGCCTAGACCTCAAGCTGGACAGTCTCTAAATATGACAGAATGACAGAAAAACAACCATAAGTGCTCTTTGGAGAGACTTATTTTGGTTAGTTAATTTATTCATTTGTTCATTCATACATTCGTTTTCTAACTCATGCATGTCCTTGAAGGATTGTCAAGGGAGAATAAGTGACATATACAAAGATGACAGGAATAAAGGAAACAAAGTGGCATGCGAGGAATGGTCAGTAAGAGATGACCTGAATCAATATCACCCTGGATAATTTTTTAAAAATTCAGGTTCCTGGGCTCAACCCCCTATCAGCTGATTCAGAATCACTAGAATGAAACATCAGAAATCTTCATTCACTGCCAACTGTTCTCACCACACATTAAAATGTGTGAATCACTGCAATAGAAAATACATGTTTATTTTGAATATTCCTTTGGAAGACTCTAGTATATTAGAAATGAAGGACAAATGTACAAAAAAAAAGGCAACTTCTTAGAAGTATAGAACATAAATGGATTCTCTTATTTTACATATGAGGTGAGGTGATTTGTTTAATATCATAGAGCTCTGACTTCTCATAGTTTGTTCTCAAACGGGAATGAGATCATGGATGGGAAATTATTTTATTATCTTATCTAGAGAAGAACTACCAAATGCAAAAGGGAATGTTTAATTGTCCACACATCCTTTGCATTTAGGCACTCATTTTAATGTTTCTTAAATCTGCCCATAAGTAATATAAATTTATGTATTAAAATATTTTGGGACCTGTGCCGAGGACATAAGTTTCATTTGGCACAGGAAAAGCATGGAACACAATGATACCATACTCTTCTCTTAGCTATTGCACAGGAGGACATCACTTTGGTGTTACTACTTGAGTCGGATGTAGCTTAAACTTGATGACTTACTAAAAACAAAAGACAATGCTGAATGAACATCATTCTAGGTGCAGGGGGATGCAATGGTGATTTACTTATGGTCTCTAGCTTCTGGAGATGATGAACAGGTAAACAAAACACAATTCATTAAATAATATGATGGGAAATACTGTGGGAACTCTTAAATGAAATGTGGTTAGCCAGGGAAGCCTTCTTGAAGAATGCAATGGCTTAGCTGAGTCTTGAAAAATAAGTAGATATTAGCAAAGAGAGTGAGGTGTATGTGTGGGGTGTGGAGGGCAAAGGGTGTGTGTGTGTGATGTAGAGGGCTTAAGTGGTCGATGGCAATAAGAAGTGGAACATTTCCACTATATTCCATCTCTGTTGTTCACCTCCCTCTAATGCAGCTTACCTGCCCCCACAGTCACCGTCTGATCCAAATTGTAAGCTTGGCACCAAAACAAAAATAGCCACAAAACATGAGGCTGCCTGGTCCCCAAATGCCCTCATTTTGAAACTCATCCCATTGGTGAGGCCTTCTGTTCTCATTCCCACCTAATCCTCTAAACCTGCCTCGATGCCAGCCCTGTGTGTTTCCTGGATGATTGATGGCTTCATTTTGGGATCCTTTCTGCCTCCTTGTCTTGTTCGGCTTTGTACTTTATTCCTAGGTCCTGTCTGAAGTCATGACTAGTTTTTACCTTCTAAATTCTGCCTCATTCTCGTTGTTTATATTCCCAACCTCTATCCTGTTGTGAAATACGAAGTGGCACCTTTCAATTATGACTCTTTTTGAGTTAGCAATGAAAGTAAAGGATATTTTCCCCCCTCAGGCATGTTGTTGGATGAGTTCACTCATATTTGTTCTACTTCAAGCCAGTCTGTACCAGGCTTCATCTGATTACTTCATTCTGCAAGTGAGCCAAATACATAATTGAGTAGGTGTAACCACCGAGTTGCTAAGACTCTAGGGATTGTCATGTCTTTGTTTGGGGAAATGAGAGAAATGCACTATTGAAATATAATGCACAGGATTAACAACACATACAATGGTTCTTCAAATCTACTTTTTCCTCTCAGAAACCAAATCTAATATATCAAAATGATTGCCTTACCTTCTTAAATGAAGTAGGATGTAAAGAAAAATATAGTAAAAATATGTTAATGTCTTATGGAAAGTGTCAATCCATTGGTCTACCAGCAAAACACTCTGCCTCAACCAGCCAACTGTTGCCCCAAAGTAAAACTCCTACTATGCCCAAATGAGTATGTTTTTACTTCAGAAGTTGAGAGCCCATCCTCCCCTATTGTGGTAAACACATCCTCTCCACTCCTACTCTTTGACTCTGGGTCTTGGGTTGAATGAATGACCCCACCCTTAATTTTAGTGGCTGATTCATGGGTAAATACATGATCTGATTTAGGTTCATGAGAGTTAGGTCTAAGGCTTTTTCATTTGTAAGAAAGGACCACTTTGTTGCAATCTTGAATTTGGGATTCAGTATGTTCCCAAAAGCTATTCTATCTGAGAATGAATGGGCCAACAAAGAGAGAAACAGAGAAGAGAGCTGGGAAATAGGGAGCCCTGATAATATCTTTGAGCCCGTGGATCTGGCCATCCTTTGAAGTCAAAGCTATCCTTGATTCTTCAGGCATGTGAAACACTGACTTTGTTTTATGCTTCTTTTTTTGTTTGTGTGGTTGTTTTTTTTTTTTTTTTTTTTTTTTTGAGCCAGTTTGATTTAGATCTTTTGGAAAAAATGAACCTAAAAGAGGCTTGCTTACTGCACTTGAGAAACCTGCTCAATCCTGTCTTTACCACAGTGAGGTATTTTACCTTGGTCATGATATACACTCCTTGTGATATTGTGTGATATATTTATATGCTGTGTTAGAGCATCCTGTATAGTTTGTTTTAAAGGCGGGCTGCGTTTCATAACCTTTATGCACAGCAACATACATGTAGAGCTTGAATAGAGTAGACTTTCTCCAAGGGTTTCTTCAACTATAATGAATTAATTTTGTGAACCTCAACGCTCAAGGTTGGGTTTCAGTTTCTGACTTGATGAGAATCACTACTACTTAACTCTGTCCTTTTTTGTTAATTTTACTTTCAGAAGGTCAGGGCTCTGATCTGAGGCTTTTTCTCTAAGCTTCTTTGATGGAGATGAATTTATTAAAAGGAGGAAGGATAGTGTCATTTTGAGCAACACAAAAATCAAGTCATCAGAATCAAGGACTCTCAGGAGTCAAGACCAATTTTTCCAGAAGAGAAAAATAAAAGCAGAACTCTGTGTTAATGTTAAGGCACTCAGGAGCTCATTCCGATTGATAACTAATGAATAATATAGCTCTCATTTATGGGGAACTTTCTCTGGGCCACTTATACATATTATTTATAATTCTCACAGTAACACTACAAGGTAGTTATTATTAAACCCATTTTCCATGTGCCAGCTAACTTTTGCTAGAAAAAAAATTAATGGCTTAAAACAATAAGCATCTCTTACGTCTGAAAATTTTGTAAATATTAAGAGTAGCTCTTCCGGAGTGGGTTAATTCAGCTGATCTCTGTCATCAACTGACATCTTATCTGGAACTAGATGGTCTTCAGTGGCTTCATTCACATGTCTAGTTGTTGCTAGGGTTTTGTTCAGAAGTCCTCATCTCTCTGCCGCGTGACCGTTCTGAAAAGCTAGCTTGGGCTCATTCACGTTGTGGCTTCAAGTTTTCAAGCACAGCAGGAGAGGTGAATCCCCAAAGACCAGGCACTTTTTAAGTCTCTGCTGGTGTTAAATTTTCTAATGCCTTATGGGCCAAAGCAAGTCACACAGCCACACCCAGATTACAGAGGTAGAAAAATAAAGCCGTGTTATAATAGAAGGAATGAGAAAGTTTCCTTTCAAAGTGAAGTGCATACAGTGAGAGGAGGAATTATTGTGGTGATTTTTGCCAAAAAAAGAAAAAAGAATAGTTTACCAAGAAAAGAAAAGTAACTCGTTGAAAAGCACAGAACTCAAACCAAAGCAGAAAGAGTTTGACTTAAAAATATGGTATCCTAAATTTCATTAGACTGAACAGCAAGTTGAAGCAGCTAAGGGCAGTGTTGTAACTCATCCCGCGGGGAAGATCCTTATATGTATCTACTGTTCCTGGGGGCTCCTTCTTCTACTCTACCTGTGTTTATGCCTCCCTGATCAAATGAGAACTTCTATATCTAGATGACCTATTGTTTACATAGTCTTTGATTAATACCTCATCTTCCATTTTGTTCAATAGCCTAAGTCCCACAGAAGAGACATGCAAGTTAAGATGTCTGCAGGAACCAGGCAGGTAACGTCAAGATATAACCCAGACTGGAAATAAGACAAGAGTGGATGGAGAGTTTGGACTAACGTGAAGCATACCCCACTCTCTAAAAGCATTCAAGCGAGGAAGAAAATGTAACACTGTAGTCCCCCTGCCAAAGTCTCTCAGGGCCAGAGAGAGCCAGGAACTACCTGTTTGTGACCTCTGTCATATAAACACTTAACCACCTTTTAGCTGGAATTAGCAACATTCCAAAAGAAATAGTTTCTCCAGAGTCCTGTCCTATAACTGAAATAGGAATGTGTGGGAATCTGTCTACCTCTTCAAAAAGAACCCCAACAGGCTTTTTGTAGTGATGAGATCGCCAGTGCGTCTACATCTTACAGACTCACGGTGTCTGATGCATCCTGCACGGCAACTGTCTATCCAGGAGGCCTGACAGGTGCTCAGGCTGCATAAGATATCATTCTCAGCCCTGGAGATGGGGGCTGGGCTTCCTGAACCCTGCCAGGTGGAGGAAATTCCTACAACAAAAAGAACTGGAGGTTCAGTTTGTCAGCAGTCAAAGGGCAATGGAAAGCTGTGTATTTTTTTGTCTAAAACTGTGAGAAAACCAGGCATTTAATACCACCATTCCAACGTCAAACCAATCAAACATTGGCAGTTTGGGATTGTTTTATTTTGAGGCTTTAGCTTATCTCCATGGGATAAAAACCTTTCCAAACTGGCTTTAACTAAAAATGTCATCAATCCCAGCTGCTCACTGGTTAGCAGGAAAGTGTGGTAACAGAAGGCCCCTTTTGATAGCCCTCTTCTATAATATCATCCAAATTTGCATGGCAAAGATGTGGGAGCTATTTATATGTTGATTATTACAGTGCTGCAGTTTATATTTTTCCCAGCACAGTTGAAAATTATATTTAGAAAGGCTGACATCATCTTTAAATATATATTATAGCTCTCATTTGGTGGAGATGAGCTGTTGAAGTACATGCCACCTACTCAACTTCTCAGAAAAATGGCATAGATGTTTCACACATGGTTATATATAAACGTGAACACTGGCAGAGAACCGCTCTGGAACCTATAGGACTTCCAGGGAGTTCTGTGGGCTCTGGGTTTTGCCTTCTCAGTTTGTTCTTTATTTAAAAAGAAAGGCAATATGATTTAGTTGTAAGAACATGGCTTTTAAGTCAGTAAGTCTGAATTCTGAATCTGGTTCTGCAGCAAAGTAGCTGTGTGATCCTGGAAAAGCTTTTAGCCACTATAAACATTTGTATTTATCGACTATAACACGTGACTGTGAAGACTCACCCGGGAAATATTACAAATACGTTGTGCAATACAGTTTGCAGCTAATGAAAAAGAACGACTGTCATGATGTGAGCATGCTCCCAGCAGTGGAATGTGTGCTTTATGGAGACTGTGACGGTTACCTTTATGTGTCAAATTGCCTGGGCCACAGGCTGCACACATATTTAGTCAAACATAGTTCGGGGTGTTTCTGTGTGGATGTTTTTGGATGAGATTAACATTTTAAAAATAGACCAACTAAAGCAGGTTGCCCTCCCTAATTTGCATGAGACTCACCAATCAGTTGAAGGCTTGAAGAGGCTGACCCTTAATTCTTTCTGGCCCACTTCTTTTGGACCGAAACAGCAGAATTTCCCTCCCTATCTTCAGATTCAACCTGAAACATCGGCTCTTCCTGGGCGTTAAGCCTCCTAAATTATGCCATCCGTTCTGGTTCTCAGGCCTTCAGACTCCAACTGGAAGCAACCCATGGGCTCTCCTGAATCTCTAGCTTTCTTATTCGTCCTGAAGATCTTGGAACTTGCCAGTCTCCATAATCATGTAACCTAATTCTTTCTAACTCTCTTTCTATATCTACACAGCCATCATATCTGTTCTGTTCTCTGGAGGACTCTGACCACTTCATATATCTACCTACGTGTTGGGTTCCCGAGAATTACTTGCCAAGCATTCGGATACTGCTCTATTAGCTCTATTCTATTTAGCCCTGTCAACTGATGAGGAAAATTTAGGATCCTAGAAGCACATTAATGTATTTTAAGGTCATACAGGTGCTACACATGGAAGCAGGATTTGAAATCTGGAAATCCAGTGCTACATTTTACTGGTTTAACTACTATCCTATATTGTCCAGGGGTTACATATTACACCAAAGTTAGCTTCTATTCCAGGACTGAGAAATTTGGGGGAAGCTGATACCACAGGAAAGAGAATCAAGGATCCTGTAAGATACCAGCATACTTCAGGGAGGCATGTGAACAGCATCACACTGCATTGTGGTAGGTTGCAGAGCAAGCCCTGAAACCGATGGACATAACTCTCTATAGAGTGTAGTTGGGATGGGGAAATGTTGCCATTTCATCAAACCATCAACCTCCACCCATCAGCTAGCTTGAGCCTGGAATCTGACTTCTGATACCAATTAGATTTGTGTTTGCAATTCTGCGGCATATCTGGATGACCATGTCCCTAAGGGGATATCCATGACTGAAATGGCATCTAAAATGTGGTAATTCTATAAAAAAGCAGATTTAGAGCAGTATTTTCCTTATTAGCTTTTAAGTGTCTGAGCCCAAAATTTCCCCCCAAAGAGCTTCATGGCTTAAAGTGATTAAAAATTCACATATTATTTAATATAACAGGCCGACTTTTACATTCCAGATGAGAAGAACCAGCTAGTCAAGATAAATACATCTCTTAGAAGGATAGTATGACCACCATGTTTGATAACTTGAGGCCTCTAAATGACTCTTAGATATTGCATTTTGTTGAATTTACCTATTATGAAAAATTCTTTGAAAATTATTTCCCCACAAATGGAAATAAAAATACAGCTGCAAGTGCCAGAGGTAGTGAGATGACATGTTGTTTTTTATAAGCTGGCTGGCAAAAATTCAACTTTTATAAGCACGTATGCCTGTCTCAGGCTTTTAAGGAGTCAGTTTTATGTTTCGTGCCATTCTTTCTTCTTGCCTATTAAGCAAGTCCCAGTTTGAGCCAAGATCAGTTTTTATATGAAGCTCAAAGGTAAGTCATTTTATATAATATTTGCATAGGCATAATTGTTTCCACACACTCCATCCCTGCCACCCCCCTGGACTGCACGGCACTGTAAAACCAATCGACTTGAAACCTCACTCTCAACATGTCACACCCTTGTTCAAGAAACAGTTTCTATTTCATTAAATCAAAATGCTTCACGCTGATATTCATAGTCCTCAATAAAATGACTCCACTTTCTTTGATAGTTATAAAGAGAATATATATATATATTTAAAGAATATTTTCTGCTCTTCTTTTTTACTTCCTTAAAACAGTACCTCAATAAACCACCCTGTTTTGATCTCTGTAGTTCAGAAAAAAAAAATCAGAAATAAATATGAGAGCCAAAGAGATTCTGATCAAAACATCAATCACATTACTAAAAGTATAGACATGGGGAAAAACATGGCTTATCGTCTTGTCATGTATTCAAAGTTTCTCTCTCCCTTAGTCTTAACCCTCACAACTGTGGCCACTCCCCAGCAGGGGCAGCCCCAGCCCTGGTTAGCTCACGACACCAGGGAGAGGGACCAGGATTGGCCCTCTCAGTGGAAGACGGACCCAAAAGAATGGGGAATGAACAAAGTCAGGCTTACCTATTTCCTTTTCCCACACCCATCAAAGCGGGTTATCTACATATGGTAGGTGTGGGGAGACAGAAGATGGTGCCTTTCATTCTATCTCTGTATTAGTTTTCTATTGCTTTGTAACAACTGACCACAAACTTAGAGACTTAACACATATTTATTAACTTGACATTTCTGTATGTCGGTCCTACTCAGGGTCATAAGGCTGAAATAAAGATGTTGGGAAGATGGAGTTCTTATCCAGAGATTCTGAGGGAAAATCCACTCCCAAGCTCATTCTTGTTGGAAGAATTCAGTTCCCGGTAGTCGCAATACGGAGGTTCCCATTTTCTTGCTGGCTGTCAATCAGGGGCCCCACTCAGTTCCTTTTTTTTTTTTTTTTCCCCACACTCAGTTCCTACTGCATTCCTGCCCCATGGCCTCTGTATTTATTTTCTTTCTTTCTTTCTTTCTTTCTTTCTTTCTTTCTTTCTTTCTTTGTCTATTTTCAAATCAGCAATGGCACATCCAATATGTCCTGTGCTTTGACTCCCTAACACTCTGACGCTGACCTCTAGACCTAGATGTTAAATGAGCTTTTTATTTATGAATAGCCTTAGATTTATAAAATTATTGTGAAGATAATACGGAGAGTTCCCATATGCCACATACTCACATTCCTCAATTATTAATATCTTCCATTACTATGTTATATTTGTCAAAATTAATGAGACAAGTTGATATATTGTTATTAACTAAAACCCATATTTAATCAGATTTCCTCAGTTTTTCTCTAATGTTCTTTTTTGATTCCAGAATACCATCTGGCATGCCACATTACATTCAATCTTCTCACTTTCCTCTTGGCCATAACAGTTTCTAAGACTTCCATGTTGGACCATTTTGAGGATTACTAGTCAGGTATTTGTATAAAATCCCTCAGTTAGACTTTTTTTTTTTTTTCATTGGACTGTGATAATGTGTTTGTAGGTGGAAGACCACAAAGGAAGTGCCATTCTCATCACAATCTATTAAGGGCACATGCCACCAATATGACTTACCACTATCGAGGTTAGGGTTGGTCATCTAGTTTGAAGTAGTTATTGTCAGAGAACTTATTCTATTTCCCAGTGTCCTATTTCCATATTGTACCCGTTAGAAGTAGATCACTATGTGTAGTGTTCCTACAGGGTAGACAGTTATGCTCTTACCTCCTTAACTATGAAGTACTGACAAAAGTTGTTTGGAAATCTTATGCACAGGACATTTGTCTCTTCTCTATTATTTGTTCAATAATTTATATAAGTATAGATTCATGGATATTTATTTAACACTTTGGATTATAATCATCTATCTATCTATCTACCCTGCTAGTTGGTTAGTTAGTTACTGGAATTGTCCCAGCTCTAGCCATCGAGAGCTCCTTTTGTTGGTTCTTACATTTTTTGGACATCCATTCAAAATATTTCTCTTTCTTACGTCATTTCTGCTATATACAAAACTTAGTCACAAGAGTGAGTTCCACCATATTTCCAGTCTCAGAGATTGTACAGAGTATAAACACCAAGGAAACAGTAATCTTTGGGCCACCTTACAATTTTGCCTACCACAATCTTTCTCCTAAGAAGTGAAGTGGAAAGTAACTAAATCCTATAAAACCTGATAACTGGGAAATCGTTTTCCTCCACCTCAATATAATGCACTCATATTATGGAGGAAAGCGGACTTCCCCGTGTTCCTGTACATATATTCTTGCTGAATTTACTATTCTGTCCCCTTCCCCTCCATTTTACTTGTATGCCATATTTACTCTATCAGCAATACTTACTCGGTCTGTGTTCAAACACAACTCAACCACTCCACCCTATTTCTGTGGTCTAAGTTACCATCTTTTTTAGCTAACATACTACTATAGCCTTTGATACAGGCCTTTCTAAGATACTTTCAAGTACTAGAAGGATTAAAACAACAAAACAGGAGCAGGTGGATGGCTCAGTTGCTTAAGCATCTACCTGAGGCTCAGGTCATGATCCCAGGGTCCTGGAATTGAGCTCCAGGTTGGGCTCCCTATTCAGCAGGGAGTCTGTTTATCCCTCTCCCTCCACCTCTCTGTCAACTTGCCCTCTTGCTCTTTCTCTAATAAATAAAAATTTTAAAAATAAATAAAACAGTCATATCCAATGGCTTCCTAAAGCTACTAGAATAAAATTTTTATCCTAGCTTGTAAAGCTCCAAATCAGCTTTTTGAGTACTATCTGTAGACAAAGACCAGTCCTTCTCATCAGCAATTTGTAGATCAATACCAATACACATCTCTTCCAATAGGGCTTGGCCAACCACAATATGCTGGACCATATTGTGCTCAATGAGTCCAGTTATCGCTGCTTGATGTTGTGCAATGTCAAGTTGCTATAAACATCTCTCAATGCTTGCTTTCAATTTTGTAGTTATGGAGGGTTGGTAGTTAGTTCAGAGATGGGTATGATTAGTGGACCACACGTTGATTAGCACTGCTCTTATAATCTCATGCCTGGCCATCTCCTGCTCTCCTGCCTTCCCATTGCCACCTTCCCTCCAGCAAATTCCACATTCCTATTCTCTCTATAACACATTGTATTGCTTTTCTAGTGTTATAAAACAAGTTATCAGTATTTAGCAGCTTGACACAATTTATTATCTTACAGTTTCCGTGAGCCAGGAGTCCAGACATGACTTATCTTGGTCTCCTGCTTAGGGTTTCACAAGGTCGTAATCAGGTTTTCAGGACTTTGGACAAGTCTTCTTCCAAGCTCATGTGGTTCTTGATAGAATTCAGCTCTGTGAGATGGGAGGATGGAAACTTGCAGCTCTTAAAGATCCCTCATATTCTTGGCTAAGTGGCCCTCCCATAGGCAGCTAAAAAGCTTACTTCTCCAAAGCCAGCAGGGAGGAGTTTCTCACTGTAGTCTGCTAATATGGAGTCTTACGTAATATAATATAAACATGGGAGCTGAATCTTATCATCTTGTTATAAAGTGTAATTTAATCAAGGAAGCTATATCCCATCACCTTTGCTATATCCATTTGTTAGGAGAAACTCACAGATTTCACATCCATTCAGTAGGACAGGATTACATGAAGTCATGGGCACCAGGAGATGGGAAATTCCCGGGGTAGGGGGTCACTTTAGGGTGTGTCAGGTGCACATTGAGTTTGCCTCAAGGTCTTTGTACTTACTTCTCCCTTCTCCAAGGCCTTGCCTCCTCATTCCATTCAGGTCTCAGCTCAGATGTCACATTCTCAGAGTTCTTCCCCAACTGTTTTTCCTCAAACAGTGATTCTCAGTCCCTTACTCTATTTTTTTTTTTAAGAGCATGAATCATCCTCTGACATTAAATGATTATTTGTTCAAACTCAGACTTCCTCATTAGAATGTAGGATGTTTTCCAAGATCTAAGAAATGGACCTGTCATGTAGTACATGCTCAAAAATATTTACTGAATGAATCAGTGAAAACTGTTAGTTCATGGCAATGGTCACCAACATTTTTCTAACTTGATCCACACATTTACACTAGATTATAAACAAAACAAGTTGCTTTTCATGTTTAATCTTGTTTCTGTTTCAAGATTAAAAGTAGAAGCAGCATGATAGAATAGAAATAGTATAGACTTTGGAATAATACAGACTGAAATGAAATTCAGATTATTTCTATCTTTGTGACCTAAAAGATTAACTTTTCTGAATTTCAATTATATAACCAGAGAAAACAGTGCATGATTCTCATCGAATAGATTTGGGTTAGATCATAGACACACTATACACTAGTGTAGCTTTAGACTAGTTTCATGGGTCTTTGGAAGCACAATGACCTTATCTGTAAAATGGAAGTGATAATAATAATAATTATTATTATTAATAATTCTCAAATAGGATGACCAAATGAGTAAATGCATGAAAAGCCCCTAGGTTAGTGATATATGTATTATTTGCATTCAGTACATATTTTCTTAATATCTATGCTTTTGTAACTACTAATATAATACAATTCTATTAGCGATATCAATATAAATTCCGTAGTTTACAGTATATTAAATAGTATTCATTATCTTTATATATCTTTTATTTGGCAGTATAGAGATAGATACAGTAATAATGATAACTACCTTTTATAGGCAAGTTCTCTTATAAGTTCTAAACAACTTTTGGTAGCAGATGATCAAGAAGCAGGTATTGACCTTCTGCATGTAGCTAACTACATGTAGTTAACTATTTCCAGGTAACACTGAGGAAAAAAATAAATCACTGCCCATGTGCTTTGAACTATAGGGAGTCACTGTTCAATGGATATATGGCTTCCTTTATGCAAGATAAAAAAGTTCTACAGATCTGCTGTACAGCATTATGCCTGTAGTGAACAATACTGCACAGTACACTAAAAAATTTGTTTAGACGGTGAATCTCATTTTATGTCTTTTAGACCACAATTAAAAGTGCATGTAAAAATATTTTTATTATTTTTTTAAGACTTTACTCATAGCATCTCACAATGTGCTTCTATGCAAGAGTAGTTTAAAGAACAAATTAAAATAGACTTTTCTTTATTATTAAGCTATATGAAACACTCATAAAAATCATAATTTAAAAGAAATGGCTTCCCTTTCCTTATTATCTAATTATTTAGAATTTAGAATACATGAAATTCTCCATTACAATCTAAAATACTATTAATTAAAAAACTAGTATTCTGACAAATAAGAAATTCAAACTCTCTAAATAAACTTGTTGTAGAGTTTTGAATTGAGAAACACAGTAAAATAAAATTAAGTGGGAATATAAAACAAAGCAACACGTAAAAATTGGAAATATAACTCTAATACAAATATGTTGATTTAACCACACAGGGGAAATAATTATTTAAAATGATTTTAAAATATACTAATTTTACTATTTTTCCATAGTGGAATATAATCTGAGAATGGATAGGACGTTCAAGTAATCCTAAACAGGAGTCAATAGCCTACTATTTCTTTTAATAATGCTAACATTACATTAGAACCATACATGTATGTATGTGTACATTCACTATGAAATTTCAAATAAATAATTATGTTAATAGTTGGGGTTAAAATTCTCAGCATATAAGAAAAGAAATGCAAGCACTATAAATAAAATTATGTCATATTAAATCTGAGTTATGAAAATATCAGTGTGGACACAAAGTTTTTTTTTTTATTTTTGAAGTTGTTTTTAAATACGTACTTCCTAGTTTTGCCTATTGGAAAAGCTATGCCTATTGGAAGCTGTGACAACACAATAGCTATAAGCACCAAGCACCCACACTGTATCGTCCATACAATACACTCAGCCAAAAAGAATGACCAATCTTTGGGGAATGATTGATTTCAAGTCTCAAGAAGGAAATACCCAAGATAAGTCTGAGACTCCTTGTACAAATGCAAGAGAGCTCTTAAATATAACAGGTTATTTCAAAAGGATCCAGGAGCAAGTATGAAGTATCTCTTACTGGTCCTAAGTGAGAAATGTAAGCATATAGCAGCAATATTAATAGTACTAGTGATAATGACATTAATGAAACTAATAGATACAACTAATTAACACAACACTGAGTATATTGAAACCCATGCTGTTACTCAGAAAAGATAGGAAGAAGGAAAAAAGAAGGAAGGGAGGGAGAGAGAGAGAGAGAGAGAAAACTCATGGTTATCATTCAAGGTTATTACGGCATCAGTTCCTTTCTCCAAAACCAATCATTTTTTAAAGGAAATAAGAATTTCTTCTCCCTTTTTTTGCATGCAATGTATTTCAATGACACCAAATAGCTTTTGTTGATGAAAAAGAATCCTTTTTAGAAAAACCCCAGCCGATAAATGCAGAAAGTTAGAAAGAATTCAAAAATCACCATTTGGCACCCTCACATAAAGTAATTAATTGAGCCAATCATTATCAATGGATGAAAGCCTTAGATGAATACTAATGGTGAACTTTATAATGGAGTCATCAGGCAAACTGGACCCACTGACCCCCACAGACTCACTAAATTAAGATAAATAGAAATATGTGTGTTTGATGTGAGCTATCAGTTATGAACTATTCTTTTAAAAGAAAAAAAACATGAATCTAATTAAGCCTCTAGAGTTAAGTAGTCTACTAGCAAACCACTCACAGAGTCTCTGGAATAAGGCAAAAATGTGGAGGGCGCCTGGTGGCTCAAGTCCTTAAGCAACTGGCTCTTGATTTTGGCTCAGGTCATGATCTCAGGGTCCTGGGATCCAGTCCCATGTGAAGCTCCATGCTCAGTGGGGAATGGACTCAAGATTCTCTTTCTCCCCCTCCCTCTGCCCCTCCCCCTGCTCATGCATTTTCTCGGGGATTGAGTCCCACATCAGGCTGCCTGCATGGAGCCTGCTTCTCCCTCTATGTCTCTCCCTCTCTCCCTCTCTGTATCTCTCATGAATAAATAAATAAAACTCTTTAAAAAAATAAAAGATAAGAGTTGTTCTTCTAAGTGGACAAAGAGAGAAACATGATGACCCAAAGGCCTCTGAGTTCAGTGCACCTGAGAGGTAATCAAGAGACTTGCTTGATTATTAATTATAATAATTATGTTAGTAACCAATATTAATTGAGTTCAGTTTATACTAGACACTAGAATGAGATCCTTACACTCATTATCTCATTTATTTCTTGCAATAATCCCAGAAAGTGGACATTATTAATGTTCACATTTCGCAATGCTTAATTAACTTACAAAAGTAAAACAACTACAAAGTGAAGGCGTTAGGATTTGACCTCAGATCTGACCCCACATTCCGCTAAGAAATAGAAAAAATAGGGGTACCTAAGAGACTCAGTCAGTTAAGTATCTGCCCTCAGCACATGTCATGTTCTTGGGGTCCTGAGATCTCCCAATGTTGGGCCTGCTTCTGAGTGAAGAGCCTGCTTCTCTCTCTCCCTCTGCCCCTACCACCTGCCCCCACTTGTGGCCTCTTTCTTTCTCTCTCAAATAAATAAATAAAATCTTAAAAAAAAAAGAAATAGAAAAAATAAAATTTCTTTCAAAATGTGGAGGAAACAAAAATTTCTGTTTTGTTTTTTTAATCTTTATTGAAGCATAATGAACAGGCATTATTTAAAAAAAAAAAAAAAAAAGAATGCCTCTTTTCCTCTATTTCCTTAACCACTTTGGATTGATTTACTGTCTGCTCTGTGTTGGATCCTGTGCCAAGACTGGGAGGATAGGGGTACATATGACCTGGTACTTTCCAGCTCTTGGAAAGTTCAAAATCTAGCTGGGGAGTTTGACACACAAATAGGTCATCAGAAAGCAATATTATAGATGCTCAAATTGAGGTGTACAAACCTATTGTTTTTGTCTTTTGTAGTAGGCCTGCAAGTCTGATTTTCCATAGAGGGCTAAAATAGAAGTGTTAATAGAAGGTAGAACTGAGGGAAACATTAACTGTGGGCCTGAAATAAAGCTGGGAAGACAATTTGGAGAGGATACAGTTATGAAAAATGAGCAGGACTCTAGCAGGGCAGAGAGTGGTGGAAATTAGCAAGATGATGGAAGGTGTGCAGAGATCAGGGCGGGGGTGAGGCTGCGGCCCGGGCTACATGGCTCTAAGGCGGCTGGGACCTAATAGTCGTGGTTTCACCCAGGACATCTGATTGTCTTCATTTTCTTCTAAGGCAGAGGAAATATTCAACCAGATATATTAGAAGGTGGTCAGTTTGCACAAAATTTTAGTAGAATGTCTGGCCAGTGCCCAATCTTGAGTATGAACTTTGTGGTAAACTATTAAAAGAGGATATTTCCTTGAAACAATTTTTTTTTATATAATTTCCCCCAGTTGAAGGTTAAATATCCATATACTTGGTCTCTATTTTTGTCTTGGAATTTGAAAGGAATACAAATCACCACATGGGTTTCTAAGTAAGTAGTCCCTTCAGAATGCCACCTGAGCCCCTTGGCAAGCACAATGGCTGCTCATGATGCCAACCCTGGATGTGGCAGATAGAGGAACTAATAGTAATTGCTGTTTCCAACCCTTTTGGAAGTTTCCAAGCTGTCTT
Source organism: Vulpes lagopus (assembly GCF_018345385.1). Classification (NCBI taxonomy): domain Eukaryota; kingdom Metazoa; phylum Chordata; class Mammalia; order Carnivora; family Canidae; genus Vulpes; species Vulpes lagopus. Next base: position 150,266,977 of record NC_054827.1, on the reverse strand, counting down.
TGGCATCTGTTCCATGCATGCTCCGCTGGCAGCTAGGGAGTAAGGGATTTTGAAGATACTATTAACATTTTTTGTCAATTAGGAAATGTGTGATCAAATAATTGCCCTAAACTCTTCAAGATGGCCCACCTCAGAGAGCTGGAATAAAGCAATGAGAGGCTGTCTATACTTCACCTTAGGGGAACAGTTTACTTATGGTAGGATATTGAATGGAAGATCTAAATTATGAAAGAATCTTGGGGGTTTGTCTACATGGGTTGGACAAAAATCTGCTTATTTGAACATCCTTTATCCATTGCAGGTTTCTGGCAAAGTAAACCATTCTATTTTCTCCATATGTATCATGCGACACCCTACTCGAGTGCCCATAGTGATGCTCCTTCCTCCACACAGGAAGCCTGTTCCTCCCTTCTCAACTTTTCTAAATGTTATTTGTTTCGTCCACTCCAGAATCAATTCCTGAATTTTCCATTTAATAGTTGAATGACCCTGGGTAAAATCCTGAACCTCTTTGCCCCCGCAGTGTCCTCATCAACAAACTGAAGATGTTGACAGCACCTAACACTTAGGATCATTGTAAGGGTTAACAGAGATGATGTTCGTGAAGCACTTAGCACATAAAATGTGCTTCATAATCACCTATTTTTTTTTATTTATTTATGATAGGAACACAGTGAGAGAGAGAGAGAGGCAGAGACACAGGCAGAGGGAGAAGCAGGCTCCATGCACCGGGAGCCTGATGTGGGATTCGATCCTGGATCTCCAGGATCGCGCCCTGGGCCAAAGGCAGGCGCCAAACCGCTGCGCCACCCAGGGATCCCGATCACCTATTATTTTAATAGAAGTTATTACAATTTTAGTAGCCTGCTCTGTTGCCTTCGCCATCATAAGGCCTTTTCCCTGATTCTCTGTGAAGAAGTTATCCTCGCCTGCTCTGAATTCCCAGGGCAAGTACCTGCACTCTAACCATGCAGAGCATCATTTCTTACTCAGGTATCAATTAACATACACATTGTCTCCCCTGTGACGTCTGGAAGTTGGCGCCAATATTGGATTCACCTATATGTCCACATTTTCTAGAACGGTGATATGCTCAGGGAAACTGTTTGCTTATTTAATTCTTAGTTAATTATTTAAAATATTTATTGCATAGATATTTTATCCTCTTCACATTTTGAAAGCAATAAGTAAATAACATGTCCATGTAAGTTAGAAGGTCTTAGTGGGGCCACCAATTACTCTTGCTTAGATGGCCTTCAAGGTCTCCCCACCAGCCTCCTTGACTCCAAACTTCTCCTCTCCAGCCACATGGCCTGGACAGAATGACTTTCCTAAGGCACCAATCCAATGGAATCACTCCCTTGCTTTATTTCCCACAGTGGCCAAATTGGGTCAGTCCAACCTGCAGCATTGCCACAGAAGAAACTTCCTAATCTTCTGACCCCCGATCTCTCTTGTCTAGCACTCATCTCACCTCTTGCAACACGTGGCACCCATAGTAAACTACTTAAAATGTGACATTTTCCAGACTCTCTCTCTCTCCCCTCTGTTCTGTGCACTTTTCTTTTGGTCTGGAATAAACTCCTTACCACTTTCCACACTCATCCAGCTTCCTGTGACTCATCCTTTAGGATACAGTTTAAATGTAACCATGTTCCCTCACTGAAGAAGCCTTTCCAGTTCCTATTTTGGTAACTTCCCTGTCCTATATGCTGTCTTGTCACCTCTGTGTATCTCTATTATAACACTTCAGCAAAGTATTCAGAATTATTGTCTTACATATAGACCTCACATCTCAGATTGTAAAATTCCTGAATGCAAAAGCTCTCAACCATCCTCCTCATCTCTAGAGATTCCCTTCTGAGAGATCTAAGACCCCTCCAAAGACCCAGAATTATCTTACTTTCTATTTGCATATCCACCCACTCCCTGCCTCACTTTTAGTTAATATGCAGTTTCTTTAGACACCACCTATTCACTGTTTTCTTGCAGCTCACCTTTTCCTATAAAACCCATTCTAATTGTATTCTCTTGATCAATACTCTAAGTTCTCACTGAGAGTTATCTCAGAGATTATTTTCTCTAGGAAACTTTTCTGAACACTCAGTTTGAGGTAAGTACCCTTCTATGTTCTCTGACATATACGATACGTACGACTTCAGCTTCCTTCACGAGTATATTCATATTTTTTTCTGACAAAAATCTACTGACCCTGGTGCACATCTGGTGATCTTCTAGCCTATTGATACTCAACCTTGGCCCTATTGACACTTCAGATCAGGTAAGTCTTTGCTGTGAGATTCTTTGCTGTATACTGGGTTATGTTTAGTATCTTCCCTAACCTCTGTGCACTAGATGCCTACAGCATGAATTCCTGCCCACATTGTGATCAAAAAGTCTCCAAATATTGCAAAATACCACCTATGGGCAAAATCATCTTTGGTTGAAAATTGCTGCTTTAGAACCTAAGGTCAAAACAGATTTCCTCTCTTTGCTTACAGTGGTGGATGGTTATTTAATCCACTGAAGGCTACCTTTTTTTGTATGGTGTTATACAATGTACATTTTTAGAACTTAGGACATGAAAGTTTTTCCCCATTAGTAGTTAGTATAATGTCCTCTTATTTCAAACAGGGTCTTCTAGATTAATAAATAATCAAAGCTTTATTGTTTGATGATAAATACACTAGTCAAGAATCAAAAGGTATTGTAACATTGTTATAAGTAGTAGGCAGTAAGCATCAAGGATAGATGGGGAAAATCAACCTAAAAAAATTTGCCCAAGTTTGAGGATACATCAAATAGTTTTATTCATTTAATGCTATTTTTGCATTTATATCAATAGTCCCAAGCATATCAGTATTCATTGCTTATATTTTTAAAATCTTAAATCACAATACAAATCCATGATCTGGCTGTGGCAACTAGGTGATCACTGATTTTTCAGTTTAACTCAAAATAACTGAGCTTTATGCAATTCAACATATTATAAACATTCTTCTGTATGTCTAACTCTACCAAACGTTTATGACCTTGCTCAAGGTCAAATCTGGTGATTTTCTAAGTTCTAAAGAAAGACTAGTCAGTGGGGTGTGTCTGCGGGTGAGGGGGTCGGGGTAATTAGTCGTAGAAGCTTCTCAGGGACAATAGGACAGACAGTTGATTTTTTTTGTTTGTTTGTTTTAGACAGTTGATTTTGAAGAATGAGTAGGAATCTTTCAGGTAGACAATGAGAAAGTACCAGAGGATGGCACTAGAATGTAAATCAATGCATGTCTTTCTTCTTAAAAGTTATCTTGCTACAAGAAACATGGCAATGTAGACAATTTAAGTTCTGGTATAAGCTTTTTAGTACTTTGAGGATTTATTTGCAAACATTTTGTAGAAAAGAAGAGGTCTATTGACTATGCTTTGACTCACTCTGTTGTAGGTTAAGAGCAACATATATGGACCTGGAACACAATATCATTTTAGTAAGCTTATTCTATCAGAATTTCTGAGAATCTAAACTAGGGCATAACACTGAGTATGATGAAGGTAGGAAAAGAATTAGGAGGAAGACAAACAAAACCAAACAAAACCCTTCCTTCCTAGGGTGAATAGGGTCTGTATCCTGATATATATAAATAAATACATATTTATTTATATGTATAAATATATATATATTTTATCAATCAAATCTTTATTTATTTATTTTTTAAAGATTTTATTTATTTATTCATGAGAGACAGAGAGAGGCAGAGGCACAGGCAGAGGGAGGAGCAGGCTCCAGGCAGGGAGCCTGATGCGGAACTTGATCCCAGGACTCCAGGATCATGCCCTGGGCCGAAAGCAGACACTAAGCCACCCAGGCATCCCCAAATCTTCATTTAAACACATTCATGAGAATTGGCTTTTTGTGCATACCACCTTATTTAAAACTTAAGATAGTGTTATACTCGTTTCACAGATGATGAAAAATGAGACCAACAGATATTAAGTGACTTGCCCAGGGCCCCAGAGCTGGTAAGTAGTGGAGACAGAATTAAAACTCAGGTGAATAGGAGACTTAAAGCCATCTCCTCTCCACTCTCTCTCACTGGGCAAGCTGCCTTTACCTCATTTAACTGAATTTAAGCTCTCCTTAACCTTCACTGGCCTAGACTTTCAGTTTGAAGCAGTCATTAGAGCTGGTCTTTGACTCCCAAAATTACAGTTTAATATACTCTACAGGTTCTTATTTTCACACTGTCAAGGACAGGCTCAGGCCAGCCTGAAAAGGGCACAGGGGCACTTCAACATTATACATATATGAGGTGTATATGGGAACTCTCCATACTGTCTTCACAGCTTTTTTTTGTAAATCTAAAACTATCACACAATAAGATATCTATATACAAAAGAGACAGAAGACATCATGAAAAGAACAAATAGCCAAAATCATGGGAGAAGTTCAGCAGAAGGAGAATTGTTAGGCCAGGTAGAGCACTGAAAAATTGGGAGGGGATTAAGTTCCCTGTGTTTTTGCAATTATAGAGCCCTCTCCTTAGCCCCTCCATCATCCCCTTCTTACCACGTGTGCCCTTGCTCTCACTTCCTCCTATTACTAATTAGGCTATTTTATGTGAATTTCAGCATGCAATATTTCATATTTAATAACCCTGCATCAGAAGAAATGGGAAGTCAAAGAGGCTGGAATTTATTGCCAGGTGTTCTGGAAAGCATCTGGGGCATTTATAGTGAACCCGCAAAATTCCTCAATACCCTGAGGAATCTACAACCCACACTTTCAGGAATCCAATAAGTTTCAGCTGAGAATCCTATAAATACCACAGGACAAGGGCCATACCCTGATCAAGCTCATTCGCTGGATGTTCAGGAGACAGGAAGTTAACATTCAGGGGTAGCCATAATTGGCCTTTGCATTTAGCACCTTGTTAACATAAATTGAGGAAGTTCACACCTCTAATCTCTTGTTACTAATGTCAGCTTGCTAGAATCTGAACTCAGTGAGATGAGGTTGCCCTGCTAGGAAAGCTTTTTCTCAACAGGAGGAAAAGAATCTAAATGTTTTGACTGAGAGACCTGAAGTCTGACATGGGATGTATCTTAAATTTGGCGGGCAGCTTCCAAAGCTAAAGGTTAAAGTCAAAAGTTACTAAGGTTGTCACTCGGATTCTCCATGATGTTTGTCATTTCAAAACATTGCTTCACATTCTCTCTTTTCTTGTACCTTATATTAGAGCCAAACTGACTAATGTGATGCATCCGACTACAGCCTTGTTTTCTCTCTTCTCTCCTTTGTTCATCATGTCGAGTATCCTCAAAAGTATCCTCAAAAGTCCAAATCCCCCTACTCCCTAAAAATCCTATTCAAATTCATCCTCTTTTAAACACATCCAGGAGATTTAAATTCATGTTTCTCCTTAAAGTCTTCTTTACTCCTAAAAAGAAAAAAAAAAAAAAAGTCTTCTTTACTCCTTCAAAGATCACTGTTTATGTCAGTGTGATTATTTTCTTTCACATAACAAAATTTGATACTTTTGTTATTTATTTTCCCTTTGCAAAATGGCATGATTTTTGTAGGCAGCTATCTCAAACTTCTCTATTCAAATGATGTCAAAGATACTGCTAATATTAGTAATGCACTCCCAAAATGAAAGTCACCTTTTGTGAAGCTTCTTGTTGAAGGCGTTGGGATAGCAATTATCAAGTGATAACCTTTTAAGCCAGAAAAGAAACTTTCTTTAAAAATGCCACAGTTTGGGGGTGCCTGGGTGGCTGAGTTGGTTGAGTGTCTGACTCTTGATTTTGGCTCATGTCATGATCTCAGGGTCGTGAGATTGAGTCCTACATTGGGCTCCAATTCTGGGTGTGGAACCTGCTTGAGATTCTCTCTCTCTCTCTCTGTCTTTCCCTCTGCCCCTCCCCTCTCTGCCTCTCTCTCTCTCAAATGAAACAAAATAATAAAAAAATTAAAATCCTAGAGTTTAGGCCTTTATAAAGGGAGTTAGAATGATTATCTAAAAAGATATGAACAAATACTTCAGGATTAAGAAAGGAGAGTAAGGCTGATCAACAGAATTCCCCTCCCTAGCCAAGAATCTAATAAAATGAATAAAAATATTCATATGCTAGAAAGGAAGACAACTTTACTATCAGCAACCAAACATGGAAAAGAAAGCCGTCCAAGGTCAGAAATTAGAAGTTACAGAATGACACAGGGATTTATATATTAACTTGGTGTCTACATTGCAGCAGAGCTGTTAATATTAAACATCTTCCTAATAAGCTAGCAGAATTTCTTTTGCCATCACCCCAATATTTTGAAAAAAAAAATTAAGTGGACATCCTTAAATTTCCACTATTTTTACTGGTGAGCAGCGGATATGGTCTCTGGGAAACCTAGTAAAAGAAGGAGAGAGTCAAGGCTCCAAAGTTCCTCTGAATGGGGAAAATTCCAAAGCACAATGGTAACTATGCAATGAGAATGGATCATCCTTTGCAACTAGGAGAAATAGAACCTAATAAAGGACACCTGGCCAAATATTTTTTTTAAAAGAACAGGCAATGTAAAAACACTGCACACCCACTATTTTGGATGTTCCCTGTGCTTCTAAATCACAGAGGAGTGAACCGACCACCAAATATCTAGCACTCAAACCGCTCTTGGGTGCATAAAACAAACTAGCTCTGGATAAGTAAAGAAAAAAAATCAGTGTTCACAAAGTCACCAAGCTGCCCTGGGATTAGCAAAATCACAAAAGAAAATGGCATAGCAAACACTAAAAGGGAAAATAAAACACTAAAGGAACAAAAGGACATTCTTCATCAGTGTTACACTTCACAACAAATATAATCGCTACATGAATTTAATAAGATAAAGTCTGAAAGATGAGAAGATAAGCTAACAACAAATGATGAAAAAAATATTGAAAACCTAATGAGGGAAACAATATCATTACTGAATTGATACGTAAATTTGAATCAGCAAGGAATTACCAGAGCCAGCTGAAAAATCAAATGACAAACAAAAACACAAAACAAAACAAAACAGCTTGGGATACTCAGAAATAACACAGGCAAGAAAGAGGGGAAAAGATTAGACCAATTAGACATGATAAGAAATAATGATATATTTGAAATAGAGAAAAATTCAAAAGTGACAAAGAAAGAGGGTGTGTTTTCAGAACTCACCTAGAAAAACATTTCCCTGAAATGAATATAGAACTAAATTGGCAGATACTATGAATAGACAATATTTCAACAAAATGTGATAGAGACCAATCAGCGCCAATATGCATCATATTTAAGTTATTGAACTTCAAATCCAAAAATTTTTTTTTCTTTAGTCTTTTGAACACAAAAAGCAAATTACGCACAATGTAGACATAACCAGGCTGGCTTCAGACTGCTTTCCACAGGAACATGAAATGTTGGAAGATAATGAGTCTTTGTCTTCAAAGATCTGAGGGAAAGAAATTGTATAGTGAGAATATTATACATAATTTAATCAACTGAATCAGTGGAAAAATCATTTATATGTTTTTATTTCTAATTTAGATTATTCATATCTATAAGATAAACTTAAGTGATTGTAATAAGTGGTATAACACATCTCATATACAAATATCTATAGAAATTTTGAAAGAAATTGAAGGTATTAGTAGGTTTCTATTACCAGGTAACTTTTAATCAGTGAGAAGCGATGAAATATTGAAATAAAATGTGAAATAACAAAATGAACTCTTAATATCATGGTGGTTTGAGAAAGGAGGAATTTACTGCCTTTGAGTGGTCTCATAGTTGTTGATATTAGTGGCTTTTGAGTGCAGGGATGAAGGACGAGTAACACTTGGGAATGCAGTGATGGGGAGAAGGTAGTTCAAGTTGTGGGGTCAGCATAAGCAAAGGCATGAAAGTGGAAGTTGTCTGATTCGTTCTGGATCATGTAGGTCACATCAAGGTGGCACCGGTGAAAGGACAGGAAAAGGCAGTAACAGAAGAGTGAGTTGACACAAATTTGGAGAAGGCCTTGTGCACTTTTTATATGTTACCCATTAAGCAGCATGAAACCATAAAAGCTTTTGGAAACAGAAAGGATATTTTAGTGTCTACTTTATAACCCATATAAAAGGTTAATATAGCAATAGCTTCTGTGATAGCTGAAATGACTTGACTACAGATCCTCCTATGTCCCCAAGTTTTATTTTTTTTCCTTCTTTGAAGAGAGAGAAGAAATGCATGACTTTCTTCAAGGATGTCTTGAAACCACTTCTAACACTAGACATTTATTAAATATATACCATGTGTGAGACCCTGTTCTCAGAATAGGATCAGTAAACACTCAGCATCACTTCTGTACTTATAATCATGTGCTGTAATCATTGATGTTTACCAAGACAACCTTAAGTTTTGTAAGCTAAAATACTACCAGGGTTAGTAAGGTAAGAGAATCAATACGTTGGTTTAGACAGATTGTCAAAATGGTTAGGGGCCATAGACTAAGTCTCAGAAGTCAAGAAAATCCAATTACACTAGGCATCATATTTTCTAAGTAGTGTGTATTTTTCTGATTTCTACTCTAGTGAGTAAAGCACTACCCTAGTGCTTTACTACTTGGCTCCTTTTCTCCCCACCATGGTTGAGAGTATCAACTGCATCAATCATTTTCAAATGCGTACCCCCTACAGACACGAACAAGTTCTTTTCTCCATGACCTGATAGTTAGTATAATGTGTTGAAAGAACATTGATTAAATCTTAGAATGTTATTATTAGCTGTGTAGTCTTGGCCATGAGAATTAGCCTCTGGGACTGCGAGGTTCCTTATCTGTAAATAGAATACTAAGTAGACCCAGGGTTATTGTAAACATTAAGTGAGTTACTGTATAGAAAGGGTTTGCGGTGGCGTATTGTAAATGCAGAACAAATATCAATCAGTCACATTTTCTCTTCTTTTGTCACTGATCTTGGAATCAAGAAACCTGAACCTTTTATGACTTGATTTCATAATGTGATCTTGTACAGACAATTAAGCAATTAGAACCTTTGTCTCTAATGCATTTCTTATGTTTCATCCAGCACTGAAACCAAGGAGATAAATATGGTGTGAAGGTGTTGTTAAGAGGGGTTATAGGATGCAGGGGAATGAAATCACTTAATGCTGCTACCTGAACAACTCTGAATGTCTGTCTGCAGGATGTCTAAGATGTAAACCTTCCCTTCCCAAAGAGTGAGGAAGGCTCACATGCTATGGAGAACATTGCCATTGTGCGTTGATGACCTTTACTCTTATTTTACTGTGGGTGATATTCTTCCTAAATGGCAAATTCACACCTTCACATGAAACTCCTATGTGAACCACATGCAGAGACTTATTCATGTTGATCTGATCACTAGCTGGAGCTTGCACATACCAAATGCTGCAGTTTGGGTTCTTTGGGAAAGAATTATGTTGGAAAAGAACTCATCCAGAAGCTAATTAGAGAAATGGCAGGACTTCCACTTTCCCTTTCCATCTCTTTCCCCTTGCCTTTTTTTATAGAGTCTGGAGAGTGGTGAGCCAAACTTGAAATGGCAAATGGTAGGAAGTGAGTTTGATTGCCATTTTGAATTTTTCCAACTCCCCTTTATCCTCTAGGATCATTGATGATATATAAATAAAAAAAATTGAGAGAACTCCATTACACATTGGTTAAAAAAATCAACTTGTGGTCTACGTATGTGAATATTGATTTCAAATTTCAGCCAGGTTCTATTTTATAGCCCAGTAAAGGAACGATCATATTGGAGAATAACGAATAGTGTAGAAGACTCTCCAAGTTGTATATTTTCTATTTAACTAGGTTTTCTGGCATTCCTGTCGAGTCTGGTTCTCATGAAAGATAATTTATTTCTTCATTGGGTGGCATTGAAATCTATTTAAGCAACTGTGATATGGATTTATACTCCACTGAACTGTCACTCTGATTTAAATCCCTTGGTCTTATATGGAGGTTGCTCAAAATGAAGATTGGGCGTGAAAATATTCTAGATAGAAACACTACTATATTAGGAGCATTATGAAGAGTCTTGCCACATTTTCTCTAAAATTAACCCTAAGCCTAAGGGTGCAGGGGAACATTATCACTTCAAGTTTATTTAGATCCATGAATTGAGTAAGGATGACAGCAACTTATTTCAAAACTAAAATATCATCCGCAAAGATCAACTCTGTTCCCTTGCCAAACAAAATTCCATTAACTAACTTAAATTGGACTTAATAACAATCACATAAACCAATTAGTTTCAATTTTTAACTCCATTAGCAGTATTATTCATCACAGCGTTGCCAGATAGAGCTTTGCTTCTTCAGACTTTCAATGGATTAAATAAATATAACCTAGGGTGCTAATTATACACTGATGTTGCAGACACTTCAAGATGACTTCTCTTAACGTAGATAGAATTTTTCAGAAAATAACTTTTTAAATAAAATGTCCTTAGTCCAAGCTGCATTTTCTCATTTTATATTTTAAAATGAATGTGTGTCTCTAATATATAATTAGATCTACAGTGACCTGTGGGCTTTAGTAACGGTCATTCTTTTCCATGAAAATCCAGATAACCTTTATTTTTACATTCTCTACAAAAGCTATGGTTTTCCAGGTACTCTAATCTTGTGTAATTTTATAATCCTTCATGGTTCACAGAGGAAAAGTTTGGTCACCCTGTGGCTTGGTGTTCCGATGCTGAAATTATAAGGAAGTTAATCATTCAGGACAATGCTCAGCTAATGCAGAATGGAAAGCCTCAACCAGTTGGATGAATGCACCCATTTTCTCCTCTAAGTCACTCATTCTTTACTCCCTAGGCAGTCCCAACCAAGTCAGGTCCATAATGTTTAAAGTAATAAAGGACAAAATGCATCCTTGCATTGGATTTCCTTTTTTTCATCTCATGGTCTCATGGTCATTGGTTCTTTAATTTATTTATTTTTCCTCCAGATTTCTGTCTCATATGAAATACCTGAATACAAATACTGCCTGAGGCCCTGGTTTGGGGACAATCCCAACATAAGTAAATAACTATATCCAAAAAGTAATGTGTTAAATGTTTTACCCATATTTTCTCTAATTCTCACCATAGATTAAAAGCTATGTCTTATGTTCCTCATCTATATGTTAAGTAGATTAGGATTCCATGAAATTAAGCAGTTTGTCCAAAGTCCCATTGCTAATAGATAACAAGGTCAGTATTCCAAATACATATGTCTGACTGCAATAGAGCATGGCTTCTGCTCTACACTCTAGTGATGCTACAAGATACATTTCATACACTTTTGGCTTGGTATTTTGGCAAACGCTTTCCTACTCTGCTCTCACTCTGAGCTTTATCTCTGGTGTTTACTCTTGATTTATTCTTTCCTGGGATGTATATAACCCCTGATTAGGATGGGCTTATATTCCCAGAGAAGTCCCACCACTCCTACATGACATGGTTTAGATTCCAAGGCAACCAGTGCTTAGGGATTTAAAAAAAAAAAAAAATCCTGCCTTTATAGGTGATAGTCTCAAGTAAAGATTGACAAGGTCTGGTTTGCATTTTTGGCTCTGGTGAGTATCAGATTAGTTTTTGTAAAGATCACAAGCAGTTTTTTCTCTCTTTAGATGTTTTATCTATATTTCAATTTCATATATAAATTATTTTAGATATTATAATTTTGGGGAATCTTTAATGAATGGAACATTACAAATTCACATGCATGGTATTTTTTCTCTAGATACAACAAAAAATAGGCATTGTGGAATTTAAAATTCTTTAAGTGCTGTCTGATGATTAACTTAAATTATGTACATTTTTTTTATCTCTTTGAGGCTATGAAATTATATGTCATTAATTTACATAAACTGAATAAGTTTTTTTTTCCCTCAAATTAGTAGCTAGGAGCAGCTGCAATTTATTGAGTCCTTTTCATGCATGTCAAAAGCACTGTAGTTGTGTTAAAACAATACCCAACACATTCCTAAACTCATTTTCCTACCTCCACTAAATAGGAAGGAAATATAAGCACATTCCTATTCTTCTTTGCAGGAAAGCCATGTGACATAATTCTAGCCAAGGATACCTAAGTGGACATCTATTGATGCGGAATTTGCGGAAAGGCTTTTGATATTCCTGATAAAAGGAATAGATAAGACTGGCATGACCTATCATTTCCTTCCCCCACCCCCGTTCCGAATATGAATTTGCTCATGAGAGCTTCAGCAGCTATCTTGTGCCCCTAAAAGACAGAGCAAGATCACATTTTCAATCACCAGAATAGTTACTAAATGCTTCTTGTGTATTTAAGACTGCATGAAGCACTGCAGGGAGTGTAAAATAAGTGTTAACATGACTCTTGCCCTAAAAATATTGATAATGTATTTGTAGATGTATAGAAAAAAAGAACAAAAATGAGAATATGGTCAAAAAATTTTATAATAATTGGGTGCCTTGGTAGATTCCAAAGGCAATCATATGCCCAAGGGAAAAAATTCAAAGATCTTACCAGTGCCAAGCACAGAGAGCTGGTATCATGATGGTTTTGGCAGGGGGTCCCACCGACAGGTGTGCTGATCTGGGGAACTGTCTTTCCTATAATCACGTTCCTCTTCAAGAAGAGAGCATTAGTCCATACCCCCTTCACCCAATGAATAGCTCAAACAGATGGACTGTGCATTCCAGATCAATATCGTGGATCCATGAGAGGGAGGGCGTCTGAATTTAAGAAATGAAAAACACTATTATACCCTACAATTGCTAAAAACTCAGAGAGGAACAATATTTTCATCCAAATTGTCTGGCTTTCATTGTACATATTAGAGCCAGACATGTAGTAAACCAGATGCAATTTGAGACTTGTGGAATTTATTTCTCAGCCAAGCAAGAAGCTGAATTAATAGACTTTTACTTTTACTTTTGTTGAAATGAGAAAGCTGAAGATTTTCCAGCATATTCTTACCAGATGGCATGCTCTATTGCCTACAATTTTGCTCCCTGCTGTGGATCGCCTCCATCTTGGTCTTGTCCAAGGTGGGAAGGAAAAATACAGATCTGCTTATTTGTATGGTAATCAAAGCAGGAGACAGGGGAAAGATCAGCCTCCCTACCTCCAGTAGGGCTCAGCTTGACCCAGTTGTGCAATTCTTACAGACTCTGGTGAGATAAGATATGTCTTCCTAAAATTTAAAAGCAGAGAGTAGTAGTCAATTTTGGTATAAAATAAAGAAGAGGGATGTTTGATGGCTTAATGACCTTAATATAAGAGAATGTGTTGATATTTATGAGGCCTCTGAGCGATGATGAGAAAGACTTAATATGTTTATCGAAACCAACTGAATAAATGCACCATTTTCATGACAGTGTTTTAAACTGGAAGCATCAGTTTGTTACTCATATTTTCACATAGGATCTTTCTGAATTTGTGCATGTCATGAAAAGGGATATTAGAGACTAATCATCTTTAGAATTATAAATAATAGTAGAGACAAACCATAAAGGACTCTTAAACATAGGAAACAAACTGAGGGTTGCTGGAGGGGAGGTGGGCAGGGAATGGGATTCCTGGGTCATAGACGTTAAGGAGAGCACTGATATAATGAGCCCTGGATGTCATAGGCAACTGATGAATCACCAAACTCTACCTCTGAAATCAATAATACCCTATATATTAATGAATTGAATTTAAATAAAATAAACAAATAATAGTAGAATCAGAGAAATATATTGTTGAAAGTTATATTGAAGTCAGCCTAGACTAAAATCTCATACTTTACAAGCTTAAATAAGTGGTGCTGAGAAGTGAGAGGTTTAACAAGTTAGGAAAGAAAATGTTTATACGTTGAGTTGAAACTGAATTCTAATCCACTCCTGATAATTGATCATTAAAAGTAGCATATTTCTGATAATCTCTACAAAAACACCAGTAAATACTTTAGGGATAGTTTTCAAAATAGCTGGTGATATTTCAGGATGGTGCAGTTCCATGAACTCAAGCTCTGATCACGTTTGTATCTACTTCTACCTGTTTCTAGCTGTTCCTACATTGAGTTACATGGCTAGAGACCATCTGTAATTTATTTCACTTTCCCGTGACATGTGCACAAACACCAGCCTTCAAAAAGGAAGGACGCCATAATTCTTGAAACATAATTAGTATCTGGCCCAACGTTTTATGACATGTTCGCATACATCATCTTTTCTGAGCTCCATAATGCCCTTTCCCATTCCACATCTGTGTGTGACTCTCCAGGTTTCGAAGTCCACGGGGAATGTTCCTTGTTGGTCGTTGGGTTATCTGACTGCCCCCGGCCAGGATGAGTCAGGGAGAGTGTGTCCTGATTCCTTTACAGACCTAGTGGAGGATGTCTACTTGCAAATATCCTCCCCCCATCAATACATAAAACAGGAAGCGATGATGCCACAAAAGAGTATTCAAACTTAAGTCAGGGTAGAGTGATGGATCCCAGGATGTCACAAAAGGCAAATCAAAATCCACATTTATCCACTCCAGAGCAAGACTTAGGACTCAAACCCCTGTCTTCTTACCATTGTTCTCTGGCCATTTCAGCCCCTCATTTTTCTTACAATCGCCTAACATCAAATATTTTCCTCTAAAAGCTCCTCTGGGCTTGAATTCTCATGTGAATATCTCTTTCTATTTCTCTCTTTTTATATCTTATATAAGTTCAAAAACTCATTTCAGGTTGCGGTTTGCCGTGTGAGAAGTATCACATTTATCAGTCGAGTTTTCAGTCTGGTCTCTTAACTGTTCTATAAATATTGCCTTGGATATAATTTTTCATATTATGCTCTCCTGTGTTTCCAAACTGCATTATCACATCTGCCAGTTGTTTAGGGAATTCATTCTTGAGCAATGTCATATCATCAATATTAAAAGTGTACAAGTTAAGTCTTTTTTTTTTTAAAAAAAAAAAAGGATTCAAGGCTTACTTTTTTATTACAGTCGTGATTCACTTCTTCCAATACTTTCTCGATATAGACATTAAATTAAAGTTAATTCTTTTTATTTTGTGCTGTGGGAGTACCCGTAGTTTGTAGCAATATTTATGGGGCAGAAGGAAGTGTTAGGTGTTAAACTGCATAGGAAATTGAAGCATAGTGATTTATAGCTTGAGGGGAGTGCATCGATGTCATCACACTGCTCCCTTATTTATAAATAAAAAGCCAAAGTCATCTCCTCCTACACTTGTTCTGTAGCCATTTTACCTTTCGGTCTCTTCAAATAAATAGATAAATGCAAAGTGATGGGATTTTTAAAAAATGTTTTCCTTTTTTAGCTGTAGGTCTTAACTTGTTCTTACTAGTTTATTGAAGACAGAGGATACTATGTACTCTTCAGTCAAGGTCAAGGAGTCCAGACATTCTCTTTCCTCCTTCCCACATTCAGTACATCTTATAGACAGATCAACGCTCTTCATGTGACTGACTCTTCATGGATATTCACTTTTCTAACCACCAAAAAAGAGAAAAAATTAACCTCATTTGAATACAACTATGACAAAAGAGAGTCTTTTACAAGGAAAAATTGAATAAAGTATTAGCTTTTTAGTAGATATGAATGCAACTCACTCCTCTGTGTATCAAGTATGATGGAAGCCACCTTGTGAAGTAGTCTGAATAGCCCACACTGTTCTAGAATTGCGCAAGAGCTCTTTCCTCCATTTGGCTTTCTCAATCAACAGACGGAAAATCTCTCACTCTCCTACATGCTTGGCTATTAAACTTTTAATACATTGCCAAAAAAATTTGTCAAACAAATAACCAGACATACCACAGAAAGCAATTTCTAAAATGATGAAGTCCAATCTAATCATGCTGATAGGTATGATGCTAGAATGGTAATACTGGAAGCTTTTGTGTGTGAAAGATTCCATGTCTAGCAAGCTTCAAGGAGTTTAAGAGTTATTTAAACATTTTTCCTGAATCCAAGTCACACCTTCTAAAATTCCAGGGACTTCTCATTCATTTCCCTGCATACACCCTTGTGAACAAATGCCCTGCTAATTGGAGGATAAGTGGCTTAGATTTCATTTATTTTAATCTCTGGTCCAGGAGGGAAAGAATTTCTTTTTTTCTTTTGCTTTTTTTTTTCTTTTTCTTTTTTCTTCTTTCTTTCTTTCTTTCTTCTTTCTTTCTTTCTTTCTTTCTTTCTTTCTTTCTTTCTTTCTTTCTTTCTTCTTTCTTTCTTTCTTTCTTTCTTTCTTTCTTTCTTTCTTTCTTTCTTTTTCATTTTTTTTTTTCATAGAAAGATAAAGGTCAGGTATATGCAATTCACCAGAGAGGAAGGAGGTGAGAGACCTCCAATCATTCTCTTTTCCTGAACCTCCTCTCCCACCTTCACATTCAGTGTGTCTTACCTTCAAGTCAACACTCTTCCGTGGACTGAGTCCTCACTGACTGTTTTTCTGACCACCAAAAGAGTAACAGTTAGCCTCATCTGAACAAACCTGCAGCAAAAGAGAAGATGGAGAGCAGAGGGAGTGAGGAGGAGGAGGAAGAAAAAGGGGGGAGGAAGAGGAGAAGAAGACATTTTCACCATACACATAAAAACGGTTTTATTTTATAATACTCAGGGAAATTCACATACATCAAAAGGAAAAGGAAAATATCCCTTGAAGTACTTCACATTGATAATGTTCCATATATATATATATATATATATATATATATTAATTTTTAGCATTCCTGAGGTATAATTGAAAGATAAAATTGGACGATATCTAAAATACAGATTATATAAAAATCTTCCGTATCCATTCGTCCCCGGATGGCCGCTTAGGTTGTTTCCGTATGTTGGATGTTATTAATTATGCTGCAGTAAACAGGTGGGTGCAGGTATCCCTCTGACACCCTACTTTGATTTCCTTTAAGTACAGACCAAGAAGTAGGAGTGGCAAATCACATGGTGACTCTTGTAGTCGTACTTGTCGGTTTTTGAGGCGCCTCCATATGGTTTTCCACAGCAGCTGCACTACCTAAATTCCCACTAAGAGTCTGCAGGTGTCCCCCTTTTCTGCATCCTTGCCAACACTTGGCTTTTTGATGATAGCCATTCCGACAGGTGATATCTCATTGTGGTTTGATTTACATGTTCCGGATGATTAGTGCTGATGAGCACCTTTTCATGTACCTGTTGGCTACTTGTATGTGTCCTTTGGAACAATGTCTACTCAGTTTCTCTGCTCATTTTTTAAATTTTTTTGAAGATTTTATTTACCTATTTATATGTATAGAGAGAGGGTGGGGAGGGGCTAAAGGACAGGGAGGGAGGAGGGAAAGACTCTCCAGCAGAACCCATCCTGAGCAGGGAGCCCTACACGGGGCTTGATTCCATGACCCTGAGATCATGACCTGAGACGAAACCAAGAGTCTGATGCTCAAGGGACTGAGTCACCCAGGCGCCTCTCTGTTCATCTTCCAAATCAAATTGGGTTTGCTGTTGCTGTTTTCGGTTTGTATGAGTTCTTTATATATTTTGCATATAAACTCCTTTTTTTGATGTTTGATCTACAAATATTCTCTCCCATTCCTTAGGTTATGTTTTCATTTTAGTATTTTTGTTTTTTTGTTTTGCTCTGCAGAAGCGTTTTAGTTTTCTGTAGTTCCATCTGTTAATTTTTGCTTTTATTGCTTTGCTTTTGGTGTCATCTCCAAAAAAATTGCTGCCAAGATAAGTGTCAAGGAGCTTCTTCCCTATGTTTTTTTTTTCTTCCAGATTTTATGGTTTCATTTCTTATATTTATATCCATAATCTATTTCAAGCTATTTTCTGTGAGTGGTGCGAGTAGGAGTCCAATTTCATTCTTCTGCATGTGATTTTCCAGTTTCCCTGTTTTCCCAAAACCATTACTAAAGAGACTATTCATCCCTCACTGAGCATTCTTGACTTCCCTGGTGTTAGTTGTCTGTATGTATGAGGATTTATTTCCATCACTTTCATTTCTGTTGCATTGGCATAGATATATATTTTTATGGCAGTTTAATGATGTTTTTAATTATGATAGCTTTGTAATGTAGTTTGAAATCAGAAGCATGATGCCTCCAGCTCTGTTTTTCCTTCTCAAGATTGCTTTGGCTATTCAGTTCCTTTTGTAGATCTATACAAATCCTACAGAACAGTTTTTTTTTTTTCTATTTCTGTGAAAAATCCTACTGGAATTTGAATAGGAATTATTTATAATATGTAGATTGCTTTAGGTAATATGGACATTGTAAAAATGTTATTTCTCCTAATCCACAAGCATGGAATATCTTTCCACTTATTTAAGTCTTCTTCAGTTTCAGTCTTCAGTATTTTGTAGTTTTCAGCGTACAGATCTTTCACCTCCGTGGTTAAATTTATTCATGGGCATTTTAGTCTTTTTAATGTAATTGTAAGAAAGATTACCTTCCTAATTTATCTTTCTGACAATTTGTTACAGAAACAAGTGATTTTTTTTTAATTTTGTATCCTGCTTCTTTACTGAATCTGTTTATTAGTTCTAACAGTGTTTTAGTGGAGTCTTTAGTATTTTCAATATATGTAATATCATCTACAAATAGAGACAATTTTATTTCTTCCTTTCTGACTCAAATAACTTATTTCTATTTCTTGACCAATCACTCTGGCTAAGACTTCCAGACATCCTTGTCTTATTCCAAACTTAAAGGAAAAGCTTTCAGCTTTTCACCATGAGCATGATGTTAACTGTGTTAAGGTACTTCCCTTCTATACCCGGTTTGTTGAGAATTTTCATCATGAATGGATATTGAGTTTTGTCAAATGCTTTCTCTTCATCTACAAGTGATCATACGATTTTTATCTTTTATTTTGTTAAAGTGGTGTATCAGACCTTCATTGATTTATGACTGTTGAACCGTCCTTGCATCTCTGGAATAAATTCCACTTGATCATAGTGTATGATCCTTTTGTGTGTTCTTTCCATCTGCTAATATTTGTTGAGGATTTTTGCACCTGTGTTTATCAGGGATATTAGACTATAATTTTCTTTTCTTATAGTATCCTGACTAGTTTCGGTGTCAGGGTAATGGCAGTCTTATAAAATGACTTTGAAATATTTCCTCTTCTTTTATTTTTTAAGAGAATTGGGGAAGAATTGGTGTTATTCTTCTTTAAATGTTTGATAGAATTCATCAGAAAAGGTATGTAGTCCTATACTTTTCTTTGTGGGGGGAAATTTTTGGTTACTGAGTCAATATCCTTAATAATAATTTGCTGGGATGTCTGAGTGGCTCAGTTGATTACACATGTGACTCTTTTTTATTAAGATTTTATGTATTCATTCATGAAAGACACACACAGAGAGAGAGAGAGAGAGAGAGAGAGAGAGAGAGGCAGAGACACAGGCAGAGGGAGAAGCAGGCTCCATGCAGGGAGCTCGATGATTCCAGGACCCTGGGGTCACACCCTGAGCCCAAGGCAGATGCTCTACCACTGAGCCACCCAGGTGCCCCAAACATGTGACTCTTGATTTCAGCTCAGGTCATGATCTCGGGATCCTGGGGTCAAGCCTGTGTCAAACTCTTTGTGCTCAGTGGGGAGTCTGCTTGAGATTCCCTCTGCCCCATTGCACAGTCTCTCTCTCAAATAAATAAACTATTTTTTAAAAATAATAATTTGTCTATTCAGATTTTCTATTCATTCATGATTCAGTCTTGGTAGGTTTTATGTTTCTAGGAATGTACCCATTTCTTCTAAGTTGTCCAATTATTTGATGTATTAATTGTTTGTAGGGTTCACCTACAAACTTTGCATTTATTCAATAAAAATTATAATGTCTCCTCTTTCATTTGTAATTTTATTTATTTCATATCATCATTTAAAAAGTTGTGACAAAGAGGCACCTGGGCGACTCAGTCAGTTAAGCGTCTGTCTTCAACTCAGGTCATGATCTCAGGATCCTGGGATCAGCCGTCCATCAGGCTCCAAGCTCAGAGGGAGCCTGCTTCTCCCTCTGCCCCTCTGCCATTTTTGTTCTCTCTCTCTTTCTTGAATAAATAAATAAAATCTTTAAAAAAAACATTAAAAATTGTGACCTATACATACAAAAGGATTTTTTTTTTAATTTTTATTTATTTATTTATTTATGATAGTCACACAGAGAGACAGAGAGAGAGGCAGAGACACAGGCAGAGGGATGATTTTTAAAACACACATATACATTCATACATATGTAAACATGAAATTTGATAAAGAGGTTAAAGTGAGGACATGATTAATACTGCTGAGTTTTTAGAAAAAAAAATACAGTTTTGTGAGTATTTGGAAGTCATGGAGACCCCAACCCAGCTATTTTCTCCTCCCTCTCTTACAAGCAGCTCCTATTCTGAAATTTATATTGAAATCTCCTGGATTTCTTGCTTTTCTTTATAGTTTCTCATTCATGTATCTATTGTAAAAATACAGTTTAGTTTTCTTGCAATTTGGATTTATATAAATAAAATCACATGGTATATATTCTTTTGTAACATGATTCTTTCACTCAGTGTGTTGTTGAGATACATCCCTGCTGAGGAATGCATTTGTGGTTCAGTTATTTTCATTATTATATAATAGTCCATTAATTACTTAACATAGTTTATTTGACCCTTCTACTTTTGGCAATGTTTTGAGTTGTTTCAACTTTGGAAATATTATTAACATTGCTCCTATGTTCAGCCTTATGTATGCATCTTGATATAAATGTGTACACAATTTTCTAAGAGTAAAAAGACTAAGTCCCAAGGAATGTCAAAATATATCTACATCACATTCTATATTACACAATATTGCAATTTATCCTTCCATATACTTATGTACTTCCATAATTAGGGTAGGAGAGTTTTGTTGCATTTCCTGGTTATTTTCCCAGTTTTAATTTTTGCTAGTGTAATCATCTGGTTTTAATCATATGCCCTGATTGCTACTAGGGCTGCACATTCCTTCTATAGCAACACCACTGTCATGTATCAAGTGTCATCAGAGATTCATGAATTTTTACTTCTGTAAATTGCTTCTTTAGATTTTTCTGTTTATTTTCTGCTGGACTTTTTGCTTTCCGTGCATTTATATATAATTGGTTTTTTTCTATATCATGAATATTAATTCTACTATAAAAATGCTTTCACCAGAAAATAAAACCTCACATTTTAAGTTATTTGTCTCAGAGCTTTATTGGAACTCCTCAGATTTTGGGGCACCTGGTTGGCTCAGTTGGTTGAGCATCTGCCTTTGCTCTGGTGATGATCCCAGAGTCCTACGATCGAGCCCTGCTGAGCGCAGGATTCTGCTGACCTGGAAGCCTGTTTCTCCCTCTCCCTCTGCCATTCCCCTTGTTTGTGCTCTTTCTCTCTGTCAAATATATAAATAAAATCTAAAAAAAAATTCTCAGATTTCTATAAAGGCCCTCATTCTAACATTTAGAAGGTTCTCCTTAGTACCACAGCAAGCTATTTTTCAAGACTAAAATTATTGTCCATGATGTTCCTGTAAAAGTACTCTATTATTTTTTGCAAAATAAATCCTCTATTTTATGTTCTCTAGAGAGCACTTGAATACTTGACTTGTGTTCATCTGTGAAAAATCAACCAATGCATCAAGATATATCTTGACTTTGGTCTTCTCCAAATCCTATCCTTGAGTCTCGTCTAGAAATAAGTTCTTCTTTTCCCACTCTGCTCCCACGTTTTTCTTTTTCTTTCTTTCTTTCTTTCTTTCTTTCTTTCTTTCTTTCTTTCTTTCTTTCTTTCTTTCTTCTTTCTTCTTTCTTTCTTTCTTTCTTTCTTTCTTTCTTTCTTTCTTTCTTCTTCTTCTTCTTCTTCTTCTTCTTCTTTCTTTCTTTCTTTCTTCTCTTTTTTTTCCCTCTTTTTTTGTTCATGAGCAGTAAAGGAATACTAATGTTTTGTTTTTACCCATTAAACGTCAGACCTGGGGACACGTAGGTGGTTCAGGGCTTGAGCGTCTGCCTTCAGCTCAGGGCGTGATCCTGGGGTCCTGGGATTGAGTCCCACATTGGGGTCCTCACAGGGAGCCTGCTTCTCCCTCTGCCTGTGTCTCTGCCTCTCTCTCTTTGTGTCTCTCATGAATAAATAAATAAAATCTTTTAAAAAAATAATGTCAGACATGATTATTTTATTTAGTTTTTTTTATCTTTATGAAATGAAGTAGTAGGATGTATACTAAAGCACATTTTATAAATAACAAAACTGAAACATATCTAGTAGGTTATCTACCCAAACAGAAACAAACTTTGGATATTTATGGTAAAGCTAAAGTTCACATTTCTTTCTACCTAATGCCATTACTTGTGCTCTCTCTATTGCTCCATCACACTGAGAGGTAGCCTATTGTGCCCTTCTACATATGTATTTATCTATAGAGAGACATAGCAAGGGCACTGGAGAGAGAATTTCTGGAGTGGTTGAATAGTGGCTCTTAAAAAGGTATGTCTACATCCTCATCCTAAGAACCTTTATGTGTGACCATATTTGAAAAAAAAATGGGTATAATCTTTGCAGGTATAATCAAAGACCTTAAAATGAGATCATCCTAGGGGATGAGGTTAAAATGAGACCATCCTAGGGGATGAGGTTACCTGGCTGAGCCCTAAATCCAATGACAAGTATCTTTGTAAGAGACAGAAGTAAAGACACAAGAGATGAGAAATCCCTGTGAACATGAGGGGCAGAGATTGGAGTGGTGCACACACAAAGCATGCTGACAGCCACCAAAATCTAGAAAACACAAGAAAGGATCCTCCCCTATAGACTCAGCGGGTACAGTCCACTGCAGCCACCTTGATTTCAGAGTTCTGTCTTCCAGAACCATTTTTATTATTTCCTATTATTTTAAGTCTCCCACTTTGTAGTAATGTAGCAGCCCTAACTCCTATATTAAGAAACTAATATACTGGGATTTGCAAACTTTTTTGCCATGTAATCTAGAGCAAAATATTAAAGCTCTCTGGGCATCAGTTTTCTATCTTAAAAATGAGGGTGAAAAGAGCAATCCAGTCGTCTTTATAATTATATCATTTAATGAATTCAAAGTCCTTAAACACTGCATGGTTCAAAGGAAGCACTCAAAACATCACAACCATTTTTATTACTGATTTATCATACTGCCAACAAATTTTAAACACTTAAGAACAAGAACTAAAATATGAGTATCTTCATATTCTGATAGAAGAGCCTAACACTATTCCCACTGAAAACATTTACCAACCTAAAATAGAGAAGAGTTGGGATCCATCAACCAATTACACTGCTCCATAGCAACGTTAGCAATATGTCATTAAGAAAATAACGATGATCTGAAGTGAGACTACAGTTTAATAGTTATTTAAACGTTTAAGAAAACATTTTCTTGATAATTGAATAATGCAAGTATTTTTAAAAACAAGATATGAAAATGCAAAGTAGACTTTCTAATTTCACCAAATGGAAGCTCTTTTAAGAAATATTTTTGGAGAATCACTGAAAATTAAATATGGTTGCCTACTCCTAATTGCTTTAACTGTCCCGCAATTATCAGTCTTTGACAAATCAAATTCAACATTTTGCATCGATATTACTTCTCAGATATTCCCAAAGTAGCTTGAGTACAGCTGTCCTCCTCTGAATGAACTTGAGACCGAGACTTTTTTTCTCACCAACCAGTCGGAAGCAGCCCTGGTTTGGAGGGCTGTTGTCACAGCGCAGATTACATCATCTGTTCATCTTGGCTAGCCCTCATAGAGCCGGGATGTTTTGGAGGTGTCTCTTTGGCTAGAATTTCTTGTTTTACCTATTAAAGTACTTTGTTACCAGCAAGTCTGCCACTGTATTTCTGGTCTCCACCCAAGGAGTTTGAATGTAAAGCCTTCTTGGCTGGCAAACAAGAAGCATGGGAGAAAACTGTATCCGACAGGACTCTACCAGCCTAGACAAGGGGGAGCTGCCTACATGGATTAGGAATCCTTCTTCCTGGTAAAATTTCAACAAAACCAAATCATATAAATAACTATTTCAAAAATCCAGCCATTATCCCTATTTTCACACTTCTATCACTAGAACTAGTCTATTATGTATCAGAATGTTATCAAGGACACTTACTTAGTCCAAGATTAAATAAGAATATCTGGAGGTAAATTCTCTACATTCAAATCTTGGCTTCATTATTATTTGCGAGAACATGAGCTAGTTACTTTACTTCTGTGTTATTCCTTTCCTTTGTCTGTTAAATGTGTTAATAAGAGGACACAAAACACAACTTTGCAATTAAGATTCAAAGAGTTAAGGAATGTATGCTGTGTAAATAGGTAGACAACATATGTCAGCTTCTATTGTAATAAATATTCATCTTGAAGGGAAGTTTAGAAGATAAGTTTGTACTTAACCGGCTCCAGAACAGGTAAAGCTGTCCTTTTCAGGAATGACCATTCTTTTTTAAAATGGTTCCCTTTAACGTAGATGCAGCTAGAGTTCATAAATGAGGTCTCTAAAAAGGCAAATAAATAGCACCCATTTTCCTCACAAATGGTTGGAACCAATTGTAATATAGTACAAAGATGGGCACTGAGGTGGGCACTTGACAGGATGAGCACTGGGTGTTATTTTATATGTTGTCAAATTGAACACCAATAAAAAAATAAATTTATATTTTAAAAAAAGTATGTCTTCTGGCAAAAAAAAAAAAAAATGACTCCCTCATAAAGACAAAGAGAGCGGATGCATTCCAGGCTCTCCATTCTCTAGATGTCTCCTTGAAGTAACAAACACCCCAAGGGAAAGACTGAGCCTGCGGAACAGCCCAAACCAGGTCATGCCTCCCGCTAGCCTTGATGAGGATGGCCTAAGTCTGTCCTGGCTGATAACAAAAATAGCATCAGCTGGGTGGCTTAAACAGTCAACCTTTATTTGTCACAGTTTTGGAAGCGGGCAAGTCTAACATCAAGACAATGGCAGAGTCAGTGTCTGGTAAGGGCCCTCTACCTGCTTCATAGAAAACCATCTTCTTTCAGGATCCTCACATGGTAGCAGGGGCCAGGCACCTCCTGAAATCTCTGTTATAAGGGCACTAATTCCATTCATGAGGGCTCTACCTCCACGGCCTAATGATCTTCCCAAAGGCTCCACCTTCAAATACCATCACATTGAGGATTAGGTTTCAACCTACTAATTTGAGGAGGACATAGACATTCAATTTATGGAAGATGGGGAAGAAAGTAGGGACCAAAGTCATTAATGTGCCCACTGTATACGCTGAGCCTTTGATAGAATTGTTCAACATAATTTCGAAATGTGAACCAATGGCTGACATTCACCAACCAGAAAACTCTTAGCACCTCAGTAAAAACTTGGGGGTGTTGAGATTTGTGAATGAATAAAGAGCATTATGAATCAGGAACTTTGGGGAAAAAAAGCTTCCAAGGGTTACACTGTGGTGGTCATACAGGAGCATTCAGTGTGACATTCTAATAGTATTTTCACAAAAGCTCTTCTATTTTGTAGACGCCAAACTAATGCTTGAAGGTAGAGAGGGGATTCTTTCAATTAAAAAAAATTATCAAAACAACTGGTTTATCTAACTAATGGGCTAAAAGATACTTGAAATATACTAGACCATGAGCCCCTAGATGTAAGTCTTTGTCAGCTGATGAAGAGACTTTAGAATTAAACATCCTGGGTTTCAATTCTGGCTCTGCCTGTTATTAGCTGTGTGACCGGTTTCCAAGTACAGCGACCCTGCTTAACCTCTCTTTTCCCCAGAGGTTTCCATACATAAGATGGTGGCAGTAGCACCCATCTTAAAGGATGATGCAAAGTTTAAACGAGTGAATAAGTGCATTACTTAGAAGAGTACCTAGCACGTAGTAAGTGCTTAATGTTTACTACTCACAATGTTATTCTTAACATTGTCTCTTTTTTCTTTTGTAGCCTCTACAGTGACTTGCACATACCAAATGTTTGATGTTTCATGGAAATATGAACCCAAACACTTTATCAAATATTTTAACATTATATTTCAAGGGCTTATTAAATAAGTGTGATGGAAGAAATCTATAACTGGACAAACCTCCATCAATGCAAGAAATCAGTAACTCGAATTTTCATTTAGGTAGAAAGGAAACTGCTGAAGAAAAATTTGTACAAAGCCCTGCAGTGGGCCACCTAAAGGTTTAGAATTGATTTATCGGAAACATATTGACAGGCATTTAATAGAGCTTATCGCCGATGTACTGAAATGGTGCAGTCGTAGCAGTCACCTAGGTTACAGAAAAAAATCATCCCTTTATGGAAGCCGGACTTCATTTAGAGGAACAATGCCAATGAAATCATTGTTTTTAAACTGTAAAAGTGATATCTGAATCTAAGAGGGAAGAAATTAACATGGACCACATGCCAACCCTGTGCTGGGAACTGCATTAAGCACTTTAGGTATTCAATCTTATTTAATCCTCACCACCACCCTGTGAGGCAGGTATAATTATCCTTTTCTTTTCTTCTTTACAGATGAGGAAATAGACACTCCAATGTTATGTGAATTTTCAAGACCAGACAACGAGTATGTGAAGGAGCTGGAATTGGCACTCACAGTTATTTAACTACAAATATCTTGCTGTCTTGCAATCTTGGAAAGAAAGATATGAAGAGAGGTAAGAAAGGAAGAGTTGTTCTTCAACTCAAAATGAACTTTCTGCTTCAGTAAAACTGTGCCTACACATGTAATGATATTTTACTAAACATGGAAATGTCATATTTAGGAGAATACAAGAATAAAAATGAGAATTCATGTGCATTGTACATGCTATTTTATGATTTTTAGTACCATTCTAGAAGAAATTTCATCAGCTGGAATTTAAAATATGAAGGCAGCTGAGAATTCCCATAAAGATTAAGGCATAATAATTTAAATTCCACTCAATGATATGTACTCCTTTGAACCTATTCTGCTATTCCTTAAAATGAATTCAGCATCTAGATTGCTACCTGGCAAACCACAGTGCTGGTGTTCTCCGGAGCTTGTGGGGCAGGTAAGCTTGTGTTGCCAAAAATGCTTTTAGAAAAAAGGTAAAAATAAAATGTGGCTGAAAAGATTGCATCAAATACATAATTTCTAGATGCAGTTATGTAAACTATAAATATTTTAATACTGTGCCCACATACCGTAAAAGGTGTGGAGAGAAAGTAGCCAATTTCTTCTGAGCAAACTTAACCTCACAGACAGCCCTCTACTATCAACTCTGATTAATCATATTTCAATTCTCACTGCCCAGATTTTAATTTTTTTATTTTAATTTAATTTTATTTTTTTACTGCCCAATTTTTATAACTTCCTCTTACTCATATCATCAATATGAATTTTCTGATAAATGTTATGTTGTGATCAAACAAGCTTCTTTTTAGAAAGCTTGGCAGAAAAGGTGTAGGAGGTGTTACTCTCAGGTGTTACTGTCACCTACTGGTCATCATCTCTCAGGAATCCCCTTCCCTTGAGTGGATGTATGGTATGTGACTCGCTTCAAACCAATGAAACAGGGTGACGGCAAGGAGATGTATGTGATCATGTGTAAGTGGGCACATCGCAGAGGTTGGAACACCCATCTTCCTGATTCTTGCTAGCTTTGAGAAAGCAAACATTTTAGGAGAATTCACATGGTAAGCTACTGGCAAAGGGCTCTGGATGGCAAACAGCAAGGAACTGAGGCACTTGGTCAAGCAACCTTTTGGGAATTGAATGTTGCCTACAACCACATGAGCCTGGATGGTAGTAGATCCTTCTCCAGTCGAGCTCAGATGAGACTGCAGCCCTAGCTAATGCATTGATTGTGGCTTTGTGAGAACCTGAAGTAGAAGGCTCTCCCAAATCAGGCCAGATCTGTGAGATTATAACTGTACTTTGACCTAGGCCACTAAGATTGGGGTAATATTGTTCTGCAGCTATATTTTTTTTTATAATTTTTTATTTATTTATGACAGTCACAGAGAGAGAGAGAGAGGCAGAGACACAGGCAGAGTGAGAAACAGGCTCCATGCACCGGGAGCCTGACGTGGGATTCGATCCCGGGTCTCCAGGATCGCGCCCTGAGTCAAAGGCAGGCGCCAAACCACTGCGCCACCCAGGGATCCCTGTTCTGCAGCTATAGATACCAACTGGATATTGCATATCTGTAGGCTCTCCATTTTAATTTTTTTTTAAATCAACACTTATTATTAAGTACCTACCATATGCTAAGATTCATCCTAGGGTAAGCATATGGTTCCCGACCTGAAGAATGCTTATTCTTTTGGAAAAGAACAGATGTGTGAGAAGCAAAGTATAATACCTATCTCACAAGATTATAACAGCAAAGAAATGAGACAATGTGCATGAAAACACTAGCAGTGTGCCTGACATATAATAATTATTAGTGCATTTAAAGAACATTTTGTTTGTTTGTTTTACATTGAATGGTGTGACTGTGAGGTCTTTAGGCAAAGAGCCAACAGTGAGACACCCACCAACAGGTGGGGAGATATAAAAGGCCTGGGTGGACTCTGCCAAAAAAAAAAAAACCCAAAAAACAAAACAAAACAAAACAAAAAAAACCCTCATATGACAGTAGGTAAATCTGGAAGATACAGAGTCACAGAAGTCCTACATTAGAACGGTTAGGAGGAGGAAGATATGGAGTAACGATAATGCTAGAAATATAGTTTCTATACGGTAAAAGAGAAAAGGCAGGCAATGATTTTTAATTGTCCGAAGGACTAGATCCTAAGCCAGAAACAATCTCACAAACTAAAAAACCTAGTTCTCTAGTTACTGCAATTAGAAGATATTTATTACCTTTAAAAATTTGCCCATGTCATTCCACTAAACTAGAAAATATTCAGTTAAGAATTATGTCATGTGGGGGCACCTGGCTGGTGCAGTCGGTACAGTGTGTGACTCTTGATCTCAGGGTTGTAAGTTCAGGCCCCACACTGGGTGTAGAGATTACTTAAAAATAATAAAATATTTATTTTTTTTTAATTTTTTTTTTAATTTATGATAGTCACAGATTGAGAGAGAGAGGCAGAGACACAGGCAGAGGGAGAAGCAGGCTCCATGCACCGGGAGCCCGACGTGGGATTCGATCCCGGGTCTCCAGGATAGCGCCCTGGGCCAAAGGCAGGCGCCAAACCGCTGCGCCACCCAGGGATCCCAGTAATAAAATATTTAAAAAATAATGATGTCATCTGATCTAAAACATTGAATTGTGCTTGAAATTCAGCTGTGACTTTCCTTGGTAGCTGCTAGCAGATGCATTTGTGCTTAATAAATCTATTGCCAATTAATTCGTTATTATTAGTGATTCCCAATTATGCTTGGGAAATTTATTTTCAATTCATAGTATTGCTGGCTATGCCCAATTATACTCGGAAAGTCTATTGCTAATTCATTGGTTATTATGAATTGTGTTTGAGATTTCAGTTATAGCTGTTACCAGATATGGTTACGCTTGGGAAATCAGTTGACAAGTAAATCTTAAAACCATGCTCAGTACTATATTCTAATGACTTTTTTGTTGCTCCTTAACTGGAATAGTCAATTTAGCCAATTAACAGAAGCTTAGAAATAACATGATATTGTATAAAACCAGGCAGGATTTATAGCAATGGATGTGTTGCTTGAAGCAGCCTTTCAGATGATCATAGAGCCATGAGGCTCGATGAGATTAGAGCGAAGAGAAATCAGGAAGAATTTAGACATATCACCATTCGGGACTTAAAAAACAAAAATCTTATTACTAGAATAGTCATAGAACTTATCATCCAAACTGAGGCACTTGTGAGAATGAACAAGTTAACATCGAGATGAGATCCTGGGTGAGCTGACCGACGGAAGGCACGACAGTCACAAGGACACGGGACCATATAGTCATCTTCCCTACTCTTCAATGTTAGCAATTATTGTTTT
Source organism: Vulpes lagopus (assembly GCF_018345385.1). Classification (NCBI taxonomy): domain Eukaryota; kingdom Metazoa; phylum Chordata; class Mammalia; order Carnivora; family Canidae; genus Vulpes; species Vulpes lagopus. The sequence goes on along the minus strand of NC_054827.1, from coordinate 150,237,052 downwards.
TAGTCCCATCTTTGTCCAGCAATGATTTTTTTGTTGTTGTTCATGTTAAATTGCCTTATAGATACACCAGTGGTAGTTCTGAAAAGGAATGATGTGAGGGTTAGAGATTCCCTAGCTTATTTAAGTAATAGTAATAATGACAATAATGACAACCATACATCTGTTTGGTGCTTTATAGGTAATAGTTTTAAAGGAAACTCCCCGTGAGCTCATCATGTATGATAATAATTTTATGACTTATGGGTTCACTCATTTATTGAACACTCATTGACTATCTTCTAGGTGCCAGGCACTGTTGTAGTTGTCAGGTATACAGGGACGGATGAGGTTCCTACACTCTGAAGTTTATGCCTTGGTGGAAAAAAAAAAAAAAACCTATTTCACTAGAACAAAACTAACCAATTAACACCAATATTGAGACATTTATTCCAGACTTATTAGTGCCTTATGCCTACTAACTGAGCTCAACAGTTGGTCATTTTACCAATTATTACTGCCATTGTGGGGATGAAGAAACTGATCCTTAAATTTACCAAGCAGAGCCCGACTTGAATCTGTAGCTTACTAGACAAACAGGCACATGGTCAATGGGAATCGAGTTGAGTATTCGAGTGTGAAGGTGATTTAGATATTGCGGAAGAGACAGGTAGCTAGCTGATCATGAAAATCCATGGTTTCATTTCCTTGCTGAGGTCACACAGAAGCCCTGAGTCCTCTCAGGTAGATGGGTTAGGTGACATGAACCCAAGAGGAGAATGTGAGAAGTGACGGATGACATCTTCAGGCCTGGATCATAAACATTTCTCATGTGGTGATACTCAACAGCCCCACTCCGTTTCAGCTGGAACTGAAAGAATGTCCACCAGCCTGAGTCACCGGATGACTGTGTGGGAAGGGAACCGCGCCAGCTTGCGTCCCTGTCCTGGATTGTCACAAGATAAGGACACAAACTTCTATTGTGTTGGAGCCAACATACATTGAGTCTTTTCTCTATAGCAATTCACCTGCCTTTGTAGATGCCTTGCAGTTATACAGCCTCTTTGCCTTCCCCCGCCTTACTATTAATCATGGCACATTGTTCTTTTGAACCTGACAGCAGCTCAAATTCTTTCAAAACTCAGTGCTACCGATGGCCAATGCCAACGGAATAAAATGATGACACGAAGTGAAACCTGGAGTCATCACAATAACTCCTGCTAACTTACAGATGCAGGAATGGAGGCCTGGAGAGGTGATGACATTTGACCTACATCACCTGGGACATGAAGCTGGACATAGACGTTGGGGCCATCTGTCTACTACAGCAGGCTGGAACATATATTGAGAGGTAAGTGAAATTTACTGTCTAAAAATTTAGGATAACCTTTTAGTTGAAAATATATTGGAATATCATCTACTCTGTATTCTGGAATGCTATTAAAATCAATTTTCTTTTGCCATGGATAAGAAGTAGGTCATATTTTACTAAAATTAAGGTACCGTTTTAATAGGACTTAAATGCATCAAGTATATCTTGAAATGATGTTGGAGTGACAGGATCTAAAGTAAGTTTTGGTAGATGGAGTTTCTTTTAAAATTACTTGCAGTGTTACAACTTCAGTTTTGTTACATTAATGGAACTTAGAATAATAATAAAAACTTAATAATAACTTGGCACATCCTGAGGATTCAGTATATGATAACTGCTACATTCAATAGTACTTTTATTCTATTATGTTTTCAAGAGAATAGAGGTTAAGAGAGTGGGCTCTACTACCACACTACATGGGTTTAAATCTTGATTCTAGAGGCGCTTGGGTGGCTCAGGAGTTGAGCATCTGCCTTCGGCCCAGAGCATGATCCTGGAGACCCGGGATCGAGTCCTGCATCGGGCTCCCTGCGTGGAGCTCGCTTCTCCCTCTGCCTGTGTCTCTGCCTCTCTCTGTGTCTCTCAAGAATAAATAAATAAAATATTAAATCAATCAATCAGTCAATCAATCAATCAATCAATCTTGATCCTATCAGAAACTCTCTGATATGGGGTTGTTTCCTCTACTGACACATCAGGCAGTTGAAAAAATACCACATACATGTATTCAGAGAATTGAACAGATGCTGTATATGAAGAACAATGACACACAGCAACAATTCAATTAATGTTTGCTCTTGTTAATATAAGGGAGGTGCGAAGGAAATCTTTCTTCAGGGCTGTCTGAAGTAGTGCAAAATCAACTATAATTTCTGTCACATATATTTCAGTTTAGAAGATAACCAAGCGAGCAAATATGCTAAAATCAAATAAATGATTGAAATGCCTTTTGATGTATTATTAACATGGAAAACTTGTGTTCTTTGTAAACACTTCTCACCAAAGGGAAAAAGGAAATTTCTAATGCCTGAAGAGGACTTCTGTTTGGGGGAATTATAAAACTCTTATTTAAAGCCTGTTTTTCCTGGGACGCCTGGGTGGCTCAGTGGTTGAGTGTCTCCCTTGGGTTCAGGGCATGACCCCGGGGTCCTGAGATCGAGTCCCACATCAGGCTCCCTGCAGGGAGCCTGTTTCTCCCTCTGCCTGTGTCTCTGCCTCTCTCTGTCTCTTATGAATAAATAAAATCTTAAAAAAAAAAAAGCCCACTCTCCCAGTTCCTCACTGAAACTTTGAAGGCTGGGTGACTTCTGTCTCATTCATCATAGTACCTAAGGGATCCATATCTCTCCCTTTCACTGGCAGCATATATGTTTTGAATAAATAAATGGGTTGATGCCCATGCCCAAGTCATCATATCTATGCAAACCTTAGTCTTCTCATCTATAAGACGGCGATATGAGCTCCCATCCTGGCAGCATGTTACGCGGAGCGCTCTAGATGACTTACATCATCACCCAGCTCTAGCAGGAGACGTGTGGCTGTTTAAACTCTACACCAAACATGGCATTGCCTGATGTTTTATGATTATCAGAGGTAAGTCTCACAGTTAGATCATGGGGTAAGTACTTTTCTAAGTTAAAACTCCTGTTTGCTGAAAAACAAAATCACTTTGAATGACCCTAGGCATAAGGGCAGAATGTATTACTTGACAGTCTTGTCTCATGGACCCCAAGGGCAGCAACACGCACAAAGGATTACAACCAAGACACAGAAAATCATCCAGCCCCCAGGAACCCTCTATTTCAGTCTCTCTGGGTCTCTCACAACAATCTATCCCTCAATATTCATTGATTCTTTTTTTCTCTCTCTCTCTTTAGATTATTTCTCTGCTTTCCTTGTACACATGACAAAAGATGGCTGCCTGATGCCCGGTCAGCCCAACAGTCAAGCCAGACTAAGTGTAGTGCCCCAAACTAAATTCTAACCTCTCAGGAATGAAAGTGGGTTGGCTCAGCTTGGGACAGAGGATGCACGTGTTACTCCCGGAAGCCGAGATCAAATACTATCAGTTAGAGCTCAGTCTACACTTCATGTTGGGGGAGGTAGCATGGTCAGCTCTAGGGAGAACAGCATCATCGTGGGCTGGATGTTGCCCTATTGGATTTTAATATCATTATGATATTCATATTATATATATCATATATATATTATATTCATATTATACTCATATATATTTTATATATACAAAAAATTAGACAAGGGTCAGAGAGTTTGAGTGATTTGCTCAGAACCGCAGAAAAAAACAAAAACTGTATTCCAAATACTGTCTTTCTGACTCTTATAAACACTTTTCTGTGAGCTTGCGTCCCATTGAACGTGAGACCTCTGATCTCCTAACTTTTCTGTATTAATCTCTAAGGTGCTTTTAAACTTTTTGGCTTACTCTGACTAATGTCTAATTCTGGTGTCTATTAAGCTATAAACATTCTGAAGTCTACATTTCCATTTTTCCTGTTCTTTTCAAACCTTTCCTTTTTCCCCATGCACCACAGAACTAAAAGAAGCCTACTTTGTAGAATATAGGCCTCAGGAGGAGAGCAGTTTTAAGAACATTGGGTAGCAAAATTCTTGCAAACTTTTGATGTATATTTTGAACACAGCTGCCTCTGGAACTGAATGCATTATGTTTTGGCATTCTTTTTTCTTCATTTCTAAGGACATTAAAATTTTTAGGGGCACCTGGGTGCTCAGTCAGGTGGCTCAGTCGGTTAAGCCTCTGCCTTGGGCTCAGGTCATGATCCTGGGGTCTAGGATGGAGCCCTGGGTGGAACCTGCTTCTCCCTCTGCCCCGGCCCCTCCCTGCTGCTTACTCTCTCTCTCTCTCTCTCTCTCTCTCTCTTTCTCTTTCTTCTCTCTCCAATAAATCAATAAAATTTCTTTTTTGAAAAAAAAAAGAATATAAAGTATTTTAAAATGGCATGAATCCTCAAGACCCTTCTCTGATAAGTAAAAATAATAAAAATGATTTTTTTCAATAGAGAATGCTATCTATGTGAATATTTAAAGTATTCACTAATGAGTTGGCCTGAAAATTCTGTCCTCCCAGCACTGACTTCAAGCTAGTATTTCCACCTGGGTTACCTTAGGATGATTACATTATTATGATTTTTTGTGTGTGTGAAGAAATGGATAACCTCAGATAACAGATCACTGAGATCAGTTCAAAGGCTATGATTAAAAAGAGAAATTGAAATTCAAATTTATTGTACGTATCCTTGCGTCTTTTTATTAGCTGACTGCATGCAATTGGAAAGGAAGATATTAATCAAAAAATAATTACCATGACAGAAAAAAAAAAAACTTTATCATTTTTTTTTTTAAAGATGTTGAGAAGAAAAAAAAAAGTTAAATGTTGGCAACCCAGCAGTTTGGAAACTTTGCTAAGGCTTTGAAATTTGAATGTAAACTGTAGGAGACCATTCAGAAAAAGAGTGAAATAAGCAGGTTTCATTGTATTTAATTTGGCCTTTTAAATGTAACATGATGGAACTTGTAACCTAGAAATATTTTCTTAGGTATATTCACTAGGGAAGGAAAGCATAATTACAGCTGTTCAGACTTCATGCAAACCAAATTGGCGTTATGGACAATTAATCTTTTGAAACATTAAGATAGCTCTGTAATTTCTCACTTTTGTAGAAAGTAAGAGGAAGGCAACATATATCAAACTTTAGTCAGTTGGCCAGAAGTTTACTTAATCGACAACATAAGACAAAGCGTCGCTAAATTTTTATTACATTGGGACAACCCATAATTCACAATAGTCTATATAGTCCTGAGCATGCATAGTTATGTCCTGACTCTTACCCACCAAAAAGAGTAATAAATTAGGAATTGGGCTTTTTCCTTTTTCTTTCAGTATTCGTTTGACTGAAATAACTCACCAAAGGATCGAGATTTCTTAGAATAAAGTGATGTTGTGACACCCCTCTACCCATTCAGGCAGATTGGGCGATGCTGCTTTACAACCCTAACAACAAATAAAGCATTTGATCAAAACATGAAAGGAACAGGATTCCAGTGGACTTGCTGGATTGGAAATAAGGAGGCAAGCTACTACAGGACTTGGAAAAATTAATAAACATTTTAAATCAAATTCCTTAGTGTGGAATAATAAGAAACATATTTAATCCTGGAACAAAACTCCTCAAACCTTTGGAATTTCCTGAGTGATAATTCTCTTTTTTTCCCCAATCATTAGGAGCCCCTTTCAAGTTTATGCTAATGAGGTAGGTCATGGTGGGGGCCCTAGACAGCCTGTAGATGGGTGGGGCTGGTCACCAGAAAGACCAAGGGACTGGAAGGTTAGAACTTCTGGGGAAGGAAAGGTGGAGGAGCTGCAGAGTAAGCTCTGGAACAGCAACGTCCTATAAACTTACAGATTGGTGAACTAGAACCCATCCACGTGCCAGGAGGGTGGAGCACCCCGAACTCATGGGGACAGAGCCTCCTGTCTGGGACCCTTCCAGACCTTACCCTGTGAATCTCTTCATCTGATTGGTTGTCTCTGTCCTTTAAAATCTTTTACAATAAACCAAAAATCTAGTAAGTAAACTGGTTCCCTGAGTTCTAGGAGCCACTCTAGGAAATCAACGTAACCCAAGAAGGGGTCTTTGCACATCTCCAGTTTATATCCAGTTGGTCAGCGGGGCAGGTAACAATCTGGGCTAGTGATCAGCATCTGAAGTGGAGGCAGTCTTGGGGGACTGAGCGCTCAGCCTCTGGGATCTGACATTATCTCCAGGCACGTAGGTACCGCAATTAAGTTAAATTTGTGAGATACCAGGTCAGTGTCACTGAGAATAGAGACGTTGGTGATGTGAACAAGAAAACCACATTGGGCTTTAAAGAAATAAGTTAAATTTTGCCTTAGAATGATGCTCAATTGGATCAGGGGTAGGTATGTAAATGAAAGGCTTGGTTTGAAGCTTGGTTGAAGAAATTGTCTGATTTAAAGTAGGATGGGACAATGACCTATAATATTTCTGACCCTTCTATTGAAAGCCAGAGTTGGCTATTAGGTGAGTTTCTTATAAAAGTCAGAAATATACAGATTGGTATATGCAGCCCTCAATTATGTGCCCACACTTAACAGAGAAAAGCGATTTACCTTGACCATATGCCTCATCCCCTTTTCCCTGGGAGTCTCTCATGTTTTGCCATTTTCTTCCTCTACACTGCATTGCATTTTACTTTAATTGCCACCTTACTATCAAATGAAAGGGAAATATGGCTGTAGGGATGGGTGAAAATTACAGGTTTCAACATCCCCCAGATGGGCTGGCCCCCTGGCTTAGGGGCCCTGTTTTCCAGAATGTAAGTTTGGGAAGGTTTTGGCCCAGTTCCTAACCCTGAGAGTCTATGGACAACAGCACAGCTTGCAGCTTGGTAAACATGACTTGATGTAAAAGCTCTGGGGTTGAAGAGAGAGCTCTGGCTTCCCAGTGTTTTGACTATGACCATCCTGTATAACTCGTCTCGGATTCAGCTCTGAATTAAGTTCTCTAGACTAGTTAACCTCTACTGTCTCTATTAGTCATGACTTACTTTTTCCATCTAAACTTTAGATGAGGTTCCTTCTTAAAGACTTCTTCACTCCCCACCCCACCCACTCTCAAGACTGGGTTAGCTTCTTATCTTGATGAAGTCCCAATAGTTCATTTTTGCTTTTGTTTCTTTTGCCTTTGTGGATGTATCTTGCAAGAAGTTACTGTGGCCGAGCTCAAAAAGGGTGTTGCCTGTGTTCTCTTCTATGATTTTGATGGACTCTTGTCTCACATTTAGATCTCTCATCCATTTTGAGTTTATCTATGTGTATGGAGGTTCCTCAAAGAGTTAAAAATAGACCTGCCCTACGACCCAGCAATTGCACTGTTGGGGATTTACCCCAAAGATTCAGATGCAATGAAACGTCGGGACACCTGCACCCCGATGTTTCTAGCAGCAATGGCCACAATAGCCAAACTGTGGAAGGAGCCTCGGTGTCCATCGAAAGATGAATGGATAAAGAAGATGTGGTTTATGTATACAATGGAATATTACTCAGCAATTAGAAACGACAAATACCCACCATTTGCTTCAACGTGGATGGAACTGGAGGGTATTATGCTGAGTGAAAAAAGTCAATCAGAGAAGGACAACAGTGTATGTTCTCATTCATTTGGGGAATATAAATAATAGTGAAAGGGAATATAAAGGAAGGGAAAAGAAATGTTGGGAAATATCAGGAAGGGAGACAGAATATAAAGACTCCTAACTCGGGGAAATGAACTAGGGGTGGTGGAAGGGGAGGAGGGCGGGTGTTGGAGGCGAATGGGTGATGGGCACTGAGGTGGACACTTGACGGGATGAGCACTGGGTGTTTTTCTGTATGTTGGTAAATTGAACACCAATAAAAATTAATTAAAAAAATAAGTAAATAAATAAAAATAAATTAAAAAAAAAAAGAAACCTTAAAAAAAAAAAAAAAAAAGCCTGGGTTAGGAGCATTCTTCCTAACTCAATATCGTAATTCACGCTCACCCATGGATCTTTCCCTAGACCTAGACCTGCTTCCTACAGACACAGACTCTACCTTATTTGTCTTTAGAACATCAGTTCTTTGCATACTGTCCTGCCCAAGGCAGGTGCTTAGTAATCACTGGTTGAATTAGTAATAAAAGAAAAAAGAAAGAAGGAAATTAATGATTTAACATTAATCACTCAGTTTCAAACAACAATGAAACTAATCTTTCCCTGTGAACTCTTGAGACCAATATTGACATTGGAGGGCCTAGAAGGTAGGAGAATATTCCCCCTTTATTTCATACACAATGATATGAACAATAACTGAAATGATCATTAAGTGCTTAGTGTAGACTCATGAATGAAATTATCTTATGGAATAGGCACAACAAACCTCTGAGATAGGTATAATTAATATCATCATTTTAATGACAAGAAAATTGAGATTTAGAGTCATGTAATGTGTTCCAAGTTTCACAGCTAGTGAGCAATGAAGCCCAAATTTGTGGTTAATCTGACACCAAAACCATTATTTGCCCATTATGGATTTCTGCCTCCAGGCTCCAAGCCTTAAAGCCCACAGTGGCCACGCTAGGACCTCAACCCTAAATCTCCATTTCCAGGATTTTCTGTCAATCTTCATGCAAGCAAGGTCTACTTATAACTATAATTAGAATTATCTGTCTGTATGTTTTGTAGAAGTGGATGAACTTAATTCAGTGGAAGTTGCCCTCGTAACATGAGCTGACGAACTCAGGGATGCACTAAATTCACAAGTTTCCTCTTGGTAGGTGCCAGTCACAAATGACTACAAAAGGATATGCAGAAACTAGGTGGCTGATCTACTCATGATTATTTTCATTTTATTAGAGAAGATACAATTAGGAAACAAGATTTGATGAGATGTGTTCAGCTAAGTAAGGCACTGGGATAACATAATAACAGCTAAAGACACCTCTTAAAAGGAGAAATGGGGTGTCAATTGAGAGACATAAAATCGATAGATATTTGTGTCTGCAATGTGTCTGTATGCATATTGTGTGGAAGCTGGGAAACCAAGCATATACGCCATGTATGTGTAGGCATAGCTAAAGAATGCCTGAAGGTAATTCCTTATTCTTTCCCTTTGTAGGAATATCACCAAGACAATTTATTCTCCTGTCTTACATCCTAGAAGCCTTTGATGATGTCATAACATGAGTTTTGCAATTTTTTTGGCCTACTTATGCAGCAAGTTAGCACCCTCCCCAATTGCTGCACACCTTTTTGTTTTGCTTCATCACTCTCCATAAAGATGATGACATCACCTGAAGGAAGGGATTTCTTTTATGGTGGCCTTGGCCTCCTAACAGCCATTTGCCCTAAGCTTGGAAACGGGCACCTTTAAGCCCTATGAATCTAACTTTTCTGCCGCAGAAGGCCTATGGTATTGGAAACAACATTCAGTTAAGATGTTCTTGTTAAGTGCCTTTTGTTCAACCACTGATAGGAAAATAGTAAACAGACCTCCTTCCATTTAGACTTATTAAATATTCAGGTGGTTCCCCAAATATACTCAGCCTTGTGGCTTCATTAACGTGCAGCTCATTGCATCTTACGATGGAACGCTGGTACAGTATGCTTCCTGCAGTGGCTGCCCACAAGCAAATAGACTGTTGTATTCTTCACCAGCCAAAGCTCAAAAGTAGTCTAAAGTCCAGAGTATTACAGTAATCAAGGCTGCAGGTTAGAGGCATGGGTAATGGTGGTAAAATCCACATCAGTGATAAAGAGGCCACAACTTCCTCATCAAACACAGATGAGAGTAACAAATAGTTATTTCTAGTCAAAGTTTAGTGCCTCTTATTCTGGAAGTTACTTCTAAAGACTTCTTCAGAAAGCCTACATGTCCATCAAGGGGCCATATTTACTAGCGACCATATTTGAAATGTTTAAAATTGATAATTTGTAAGACTATGCAAACAAACAAAAAACCTAATGTCTACCATGATATGGTAAATGAAAACAACAACAGAAGGAAGCAAGGACATACATGAACTATGGTTGCAATTACTCAAAGTACATAGGCTTGAGGATAGATATGAAAAAAAAAAAACAGCAAAGTATAAAACCTATAACCATGAATTCTGTTTAACTACTATGTGCCATGCGTTTCCCAAAGCTTTTTATATTATTTTATATAATTATCAAATCAATTCAGATATATCGATATTTGTATACACTTATAGATAGGAAAACAAAGCCAAAACCAGAAAATGAGTGATGCTCCCAATGTCATTTAGCTCAATGAGAATATAAAACTGTGTTCTCTTGAGTTCCAGGCAGTTTCCACTATGCTACATTGCTTTCTCATGGTAGATGATGTTTTGTTGAATGACACACTATACAGATTTTTATCTCTTCTACTTTTCTAATTGTATTATATTGACTTTAAATTAAATTTTTAAATCTGCTTTGGACCATACAAAACACGATGCTCATCCCTAGATCAAAGATTTCAGCCTTATTTACAGACCTTCCTCTACTGAAATGCACTGAGTCATGCTGGAAATTGTTTTCATCGGCTTTAGTTCAGATTGTCTCTGTCTTTTTAGAGCATCACCAGAACACAAGCCCATGTCGTGAATGATCAGCTCAGATGATTCGATTTTGAAGTGGAATGTGCATGATGCCCTTTGAGATGGGATTTTGAATCTACATAGCACACTTCCCTACAGAGATGAAACTGGTTTTGCCCTTGAGTGTTTCACCTGATTGGATGAGACCCACTACATTATTGAGACACACAAAGAGAGAGAGAGAGAGAGAGACCCAGAGAGAGAGGCAGAGACCCAGGCAGAGGAAGAAGCAGGCTCCCTGCAGGGAGCCCAACGTGGGACTGGATCCCAGGTCTCCAGGATCACAGCCTGAGCCAAAGGCAGTGCTAAACTGCTGCGCCACCGGGGCTGCCCATAACTGGTAATTTTTAAAATTATTATATCAATCAGTAAATCAATAAAAATATAAATCAATATAAATATAATCAATAAAAATATAAAATTGAAAAAAAAATATGATGTTTGCTTCCACAAAATCTTTCGTAAAAACTGATGATATATTAGAATCAATGCTTCTGAAGATCTCAGGAATCAACATAATTATGTGGGCATAATTATGTGTATGTTTATCCAAACAACATATCCAATAAAACAGTTTGAAAAGTATTAATAATAAAGTCACCCAAAGTAACCTTAACTCCTGCTTGGCCCTACAAATACTATTTCTCTAAAAGGAACTACTCAGATGTAGATTATAGCCAGTTTTTCATTCATTTACATATTCCAAAAATATTTTGCTTGTGCCTCTTCATTACTGGGTACTCTTCTGGAACCTAGGGAAAGAAAACCCAGTGATTATTATCCATAAAGTCACAGAATCTTAGAGAAGAGAGTCAACTAGAGAGATAATTACAATACAATTACAGACATGTGACCTTCAGAGATTAGTCTGTTGGCAAACATTGATAATATTAGTTCTAGGAAAAGAGAAGCAAACTTACAAAGAACAGTGTAGGGCCTTCCACTCCACTGCCTAACAGAACAAGAATACTTAGGAGTGTTTTGTTTCTCTCAGTTGTCAAGAGACAACCAATGATGAACTGCTCATCATTTGAGTTGCCCTTAAAAATTTAACAAATTGGTGTTAGTGCAGTCTATAAAGCAGACAAGTCAATACATTCAGCCTGAAAATGATCTCAGTGCATTTAATATTTGTTTTTAGTGATTTAATCACATAATACTTGTTTTTTTGTAATGTTTTTGTTTTTTTCCACTTTGTTAATTCACCTCACCACTTCTTTTATGTAGCAAAATCCTGAAGAGAATAATGGGGATGTACAGAAAACTGGTGGAAAGTACAAAAGATCTAAAGTGATAAAAAAAACTTGGAGAGCTGTAATTTTAAAAGAACCTAAGGATTATTTTGTCTGACTCGTTTATTCATTTAACATCTATTCTCACCACCAAGGGAAGAAAAAAATTCTGTGTGTGTGTGTGTGTGTGTGTGTGTGTGTGTGTGCGTGAAAGAGAGAGAGTGAATGAGAGAGAGAGAGAGAGAGAGAGAGAGATTGAGAATGCAGGTATGTCAGGTACTTGACTATTCTGTGAGTAAGAGTTAGGAAGAAGGGGTAGTTGGAGCTGATGGAGAGAAGGAGCAGATACCAGACACACAGGTGCAAAGATATGGGCTCTACCTCCAAGGAGCTTACAGCTGAGTGGATAATTAGAAATATATAATTAAACCATAAGGGAGGATACAAGTAATAAGCTAAATAGACTTCTGGATTGAAATTTAAAAGAAAGTAGAGAACATCAGTGTGCAGTCAGCTAGTAAAGTTCTATGGATGATGTGAAGTCAGAAGCCAAATTCCAGAAAAATTAAACCCCAAAGCCACGCTTTGTCAGGGGAGAGTCAATGCAGAAAGTCCTTCTTCCTAGCTTTGAACCTAGTATTTGCCCCTCTTCTATGTTCTCTGGGGTAAAGACAATAATGGATATCCTTCCTTCTTTCCCGAAATATCACATCCTAGAGTTAAAGGTCTTTGACTAGGAAGTAACTCTATGAAAGATGGATCTCAAGTTAAAAATTAGATACTGCACCTCACAGAGAAAAATCAGCATGTTGAGGATTTTCTGTCTTTCCAAGTTATCTTTTTTATTGATAAAATAGTTAATAAATAAATGTTTTGAATAATGTAAACTTCATAATGTTTTGAGGGTTTTTTTTGTGTGTGATGTCATTTGTTCGAACGATCTTTTTTTTTTCTCTTTTGCAATAGTTGGCATGTTTATTCATAATCTTAGCCTCAGATGTAGAACAAAATAGATAATAACTGAAGATTCCAGGTAGTATAGGTAGGTGATATACGGAGGTATAGCTACGGTACAGCTGTATGGTATATGGATAGGTAGAGAATACCTAGAGATAAGCAGACAAGTGCAGGCATTATTCTGCATGCACTATATGGATCAGTTCCTGAATTCTCCTAATAATTCTGTTAAATGAGTTTTGTAATTTCTCTAGATTTGCAACAGAAGAAACCAAAGCGGAGGTAGGTATGTTAGTTTCCTTTGGCCAATAAATCAAATAATCACAAACCAAGTGGTGTAGAACAACACAATTTTATCCTCTCATGGTTCTGGAGCCCAGAATGACAAAACCAGTATCCTTGGGCTGAACGTAAGATGTCATCAGAGTGGTGCTCCCTCCCGAAGCTCTAGGGGAGAATCGTTCCTCGACTTCTCCAATATCTGTTCCCTCTTCCAGCATTTCTTTCCTGTGGCTGCATCATGCCAGCCCCTGCCTCTATATTCCCACTGTCTTCTCCTTTGTGTATACATTCTTTCCCCTTCTCTGTATAAAATCTCCCTCTGCAAAAGACTGGGTCATTTATGAAAAGATCATACAAAAAATAAAAATAAAAAATAAAAAAAAGAAAAGATCATACAGCTGGTAATTTGTGGAACCTCTCAGACAGTCAGTGCATAAATTTTATTAATGATTCTTATTGCTCACCATGGTCCACCACCAATTTCTAAGGATGTTGCTGAGCGTTCACCAATTCTGAGAGAATGGAATACTTTAGGGACATGCGGGTGGCTCAGTCAGTTACATTTCTGCCTTCGGCTCAGGTCGTGATATAAGATCCTGGGATTGAGCCCCAAGAGTCAGGTTCCCTATTCAGCAGGGACTCTGCTTCTCTCTCTCTCTCTCTCTCCCTCTCCACCCCATAATGCTCTTTCTATCTCTCTTTATCTCTTCTCTCAAATAAATAAATAAAATCTTTAAAAAAAGAGAGAATAGAATGCTTTAAATTCATAACAAATTAGATTTAAATCTTATCTACTTCTTTGAAGTTTTGGATTCTTCAAGACCCACTTGTACATTAATTTGTTTACTTCAAAGATTTAACTGATATAAAAATGGTTCTGTTAGCGACTCTGAAGAATAGGCACCTGCCTAGCTCAAAAATGAATGTCCAAGTCCTGTTATGACACCACCACAGAACAACACAAAATCAGGATGGGTTTTAAAGTTTTTAAAGCTTTATCTGAAAGGCACATTTTGATTCTAACAGCAAACTATTTCTTGATTGCTTTCTGAATAATTACTTCATTTGTTTGAGAATAGTTTTAACCATCTTATGATAATGTGAAGAAAGCTTACAACATAATAATGTGTTCATTTAAACAATCTAATAAATTACAAAAAACAAATATCTATCAGTGTCATAGGAGTGGTTTTTTGTTGTAGAACTTGAAATTTTATTTTGGAATAATTTAATATTGATTTTCCCCAAGTCCAGGGAAACCAATTCAAAGAACAGATGCTTCCATCATCCCCTTGCAATAGAGGAGTATTACAAAACCTACTGTTGAAGCTATTTAAATTCCTTAGTGACAGTGCCGCAATGAAAATTAGTCAGAGTACAAACTTGGTTAATTTTATTCTGTGTAGGCAGTCTGATATTAATTATAAGGTATGGTATAACTACCAGTTTCTGGATGGATTGCATAATCAACTGAATAATAATTTGCATATATTTAAGAATCCAGTTGTCTGTTAAGTTTTTCAAGATGTGAAGGTCTGTGAATTTTATGATTATATATACATATATATGTACATATACACACAATCATATATGCGTATATATACAAATGATTATACATAACATACATAAATATATAATCAAGTATATATACTTATTATATATAATACATAATCTCATATTCTCTTAGGAATCCTCAGTAAAATTTTGAATGCTTTGGAGAGAAAACTCATGAGCACAGCACAAGCTGAGTGACAGCATTGAGTCTTGGAAATGGGATGGACTACAGTTCTACGTGTGGGATTTATTTTCTGGCTTTCCATCAATTATTGGCTATGAAATCTTGGGCAACTTCTTTGACTTTTCTGAGACGCAGTTTCCTCATCTATAAAATAGTGAGACCATTGACATCTATGTCATCGAATTGTTGGGTTGGTTTAAATGAAATAAGATACACTTGATAGATTGCATAGCGCCTGCAAGTGTTTTCTGTTTAATGTATAAATGCATAATGACTTTTTAAGGGGTTCCTTTACATGTGTGAGAGCCCCAGTCTGAAGAAGATGAAACTGTTGCTGGAATAGGATGCCCAAGACCCACCCTCCATTCTCACCAATTACCACTGACCCAACTCCTACATGGAGTAGCAGTAGAGACATCCAGAACTCAGAAGTGCATTTGCACAGTATTGACAGGGGAAGTAAAATTAGGAGCCCAGTCTACACAACCTGTACTTAAAGATGAGCTTTTCAGTCATCTCTTTCCACAGAACATGGATTTGACTACATCTCTCCTAACATTCCAGGAGCCAGGGGCAAGGTATCAATGGAGAGCCACATATCACATGTCTAGTCACAACTTAACATTCCACTAAATGAAATCAACCTTCCCTCTGCATCGACACAGATGCTTTTCAAAATAACCTAGAAGGCCAGACTCAAATCGAGAATTTCAAACTCCTTGGAGTTCCGGTCTCCGGTCTGTCTAACCCCCAGTATATCTTCCTTCTCTTCCCATTTCTACATTCATCCCATACCACAGTGGACTATGAACCCAGGCAAGTGGACATTCCAATGGACCTGCCAAGGGCTTATCCACACCTTACAGCAAAAGATCCCACTTTACTCTTGGCCACCTCTGTGTCCAGGGAGAACCAACCCACTGGCACAATGAGCTTCCATTAAGACTGATCTTAGAAAGAGGAGTAGGCAGGCTGTGAGAGGGTAGAAAGGCTTCGTAGCTTGAAATCCCAGGTTTCCAGTTTCTTTGAAGCATGTCGTGTGTGTGTGTGGGGGGGGAGCTGGGTTATAAAATAGATGTGCATCCTTAGCTCCTTCAACTCTTCATACTATTGGAAGATACTAGCTGTAGGGTGGAGTCAGGGAGGAACTGCTTTTACAAAGGTCTATGTGGGGAAGGAGGTTTGTATTCTCCACACTGTTTTTTCTGATGCTGCTTTTGGTACCGTGAAGGACTGTTGGGTCCATTCAGCAATCTTTGCCCACTCAGTTCTTCCTAGTCGCTGAGATCACTCATTTGACCAGCCTTTCATGAGGAAATGGAAACTCTAGAGACAGAATAGAGAACCCTTCATTTTCAACATCTGTAGGTGGTGATGCATTTAGATGAGGGACTTATATTCATCCGCTTGAGCTGCCATAACAAAATACCAGACTGAGTGGTTTAAACAACAGAAATTTATTTTCTCATGGTTTTCTGGAGGTTGGAAGTCCAAGATCTAGGTGCTGGCAGGATTAGTTTCTCCTGAGGCCTCTATCCTTGGCTTGTAGCTATTTGTCTTTAGACTGTCCGTACAAGGCCTTTTCTCTGGGCACGGGCACTCTTGGGGTGTCTTCTGTATCTAAGACACCAGTCTTATTGGATAAGAGACCTACTATTATGACCCCAGTTAAATGTAATTATCTCCATAAAGACCTTATCTCTAAACACAGTCACATTAGGGACTTCACTGATGTCATGACCAAATTCTTAACACAACTACATAAAGGTGGTATGTTCTCATTAATTATTAAAAGAATCTGAATTTAAGTAAGTTGCCCAGGAATATTTAAATCAAATATTTAATATGTGATGCTACACTATCACTTTGCCTTCCTGTGGCTCCAATGCAGGTAGACTAAGATCTTTCCTTTTGCCCAGCTCAGAGTTACCCATGTCAACGTGGAAGGAATACGTTGCTATAGAATTTAGGTTCCCACAAAATCTTCTTTAAAAAAAAATATTTTATTTATTCAGTCGAGAAAGAGAGATACATAGAGAGAGAGGCAGAGTCAGAGGGAGAAACAGGCTCCCCGCTAAGTCAGGAGCCGGATTGAGGCTCAATCCCAGGGCCTAGAGATCATGACATGACCTGAGCTAAAGGCAGAAGCTTAACCATCTGAGCCACCACGGCGCCCCCCAAGTAATTCTTTAAATCAATAATAGCAGAGGCATCCCTGAACCTGTGGATACTTCTGTGTTCCTGAATTCACAATGCCAAGAACCGTGTATAATAAATAGTATTTTGGTAGAAATTTAAGGTAATGTTTATGTCTTAACCACATGATTCCATAGCATGACATTAGTCATAAAGGGCTTGATCCTGTTGCCTTTGGTTTATTTTTCTTTTCACTAATTCCTGGCACCACATGCTCCTTGATGAAAATGCGAAGCCTTCTTAGAATGCAGTGAGGAAAAGTGAAGTCTCAGCAAAGCCGATCATAATAATGAACAAATAAGGAAAACTCACAAAACAGACATTGATTGAGAATATTATGTGGGTTTTTGTTGTCGTTGTTCTGTTTTGGTAGCATTCCGAACTTCTAATCACAACATCCAGTGATTCCTAATCATTAAAGAAAAGGTGCAACTTTTCTCTGAAAATCCTTCTCTTCTTTGGAAGCAAGCTGCAGAAGCAAGCCTAGGCTGCAGGAGGCATTACTTGCTGCGGCATCTGGCTTCCCTCATGGCTCCAGATGCAGTTTTATTGGCCGTGCTGGAGTTGCCTCTGGGCCTGGGGTTTTGGAGGAGGCTGCTGTTTTTATTTTTTTAGAATATCTTTCTTCCTGGAAGCTGTTTTCCTTCAACTAACCTTCAATTTTCATTTATGAACTAGGAAAAATGGAAGTTAAAATTTCTTTGGGCTATTACCATATCCTAGAAACACAAAGCGAGACAAATATGCCCAAAACATAATAATCTTTATTCAATACTCAAGTTAACATTATGGAATTATAAGTAAACATATAGAATATTGTTTCAATAAATTTTGAATATTTTCTGCATATAATTTTACCTTTAGAGGTATATTGAAAAATAGGGATATATGTTTTGGGGGTGTTTTTTATGCATAATATTACTACTTATAAAATCATATTTTATAATTCTAATTATATTTACTTAGCATTATGACATCAGAAAGCTTTACACTTCTGTAACAAATTGCATTCTTTATTTTTGCTGTATTTATAATACCTGAACATTAAGATAATTTTCACAGGAAAGAATAAGATATCCAAGTAACCTTTAGACATGAGAACAGAAGGCAAATTGAATTGAGCTAATAATGGGAATTACATAAAATAGATTCAACATGAACATATTCTATAGGCCTTCAGAGTAAGCTAAATTATAATGAGTAAACTATATAAATTTTGTTAAATAGCCCATTTACAATTTTTATATAGGGAATGGGGAGGTGGGTTGAGTAGCCAGGGTGGAGAATAAAGGTACATAGTGTGGCACATGGTGTAGAAGTATTGATGGCACTCATGACAGAATTTTCTGGGCATTTCTGTAGAGAGATTTTTCAGGTTTAATAAAGGAAGAATATCCAAATAGGTTTGAAGGGGGTTATAACAGGTCCCGATCTTGGTCCAGGCTAAGCCTAGGTGAACACAGACTGCGTCGTCCAATACCCCTTGTCATTAGTCTGCTAGCTGAGGGATTCCATCTGCAATCCCTGCAGCCCACCTTGAATTACGTTTTGTCTTAGACCTTGTATTTGTGGCATAGCTCAAACAGCGACCTGGGGGGGTTTTGGTGTGTCTGAGGAGCAAGATATCATGAAGGTCAGGACACTCAAAGAAATTCATAACCTATGGTCCTTCAAATCCCATTGATGGGAGCTGTGGGAGTGAGAAGGCCTTGCCTAAGGCCTCACAGTTTCATTATTTTCTCTTCCTGGAGACTGATTATTTGGGATTTGAGAATTAATGTCAAGGGCAGGGGTTAGATATAGGGGGTCAGTGGGAACTATGCTGAATACGTGCAAGTTGGGAAGGCTGCTGCCAAACCCCACAAGCTCCTGTGCGAGGTCCCCTCCACGTGATACACTCAGACACATGCACATACTTACATGTAGGCTTAAAAGGTAAAGTATAAAGTATAGAGACTTGGGCAGCCCAGTGGCTCAGCAGTTTAGAGCCGCCTTTAGCCCAGGGCGTGATCCTGGAGTCCCGGGATCGAGTCCCACGTCGGGCTCCCTGCATGGAGCCTGCTTCTCCCTCTGCCTGTGTCTCTGCCTCTCTCTCTGTGTCTCTCATGAATAAATAAGTGAAATCTTAAAAAAAAAATAGGCTTTGCTGTCAGGTCGACCTGCTCTCACAACTCAGATTTACCACAAAGTTATTTAAACCTTTACAGCCTTAACGTTGTTACCTGTAAAGCAAGACACACGTCTTTATTTCTGACGATCATCATGAAGATTAAATAAAAAAAACCAAATGTCTATGTGTGTAGTAGAATTCCTGCCACAAAGGAAGTTCCCAGTCAATGATACTTACAAATATGTTTTCAATAGTCATAGCTTTACATAGCATATTGTATATTCTCAGGAATGTTCATGAGATCAATGAATTTTTCTAAAATTGTATAATCAAGATTAGTTTCTGAGCTCACTAAGTTTCTGTAGGCACCCAGACACTGTATGGCTATAGGTAGACAGGAAAGGGGCGGGGGGGCTTTTTGCAGTGAAGTAGCAGATTAGCTTTTGTAAAGGTCACATTATTAACCCCTACTCCATATGCTCTCCTGAAATGTGACCTGTCATTCCCTGATAAGAGGAGATGTATCCTTGAATGAGGAGGGGGTATAAAGGAGTCCTGTAAGTACTTTGACCAACAGAATAAATAGGAATCTTCTATCTACTACACTTGTGACTCTTAACTGATCTGTCAGCTTTTGCTCCTGCCTCTTGAATTCCAGCTTCCAGGTAAGAAAGCTTAGAGTAGAAAACTACTCTAAGACCAACATATTTGAGAAGCTCAACCAAGTTGAAAGGATCCTAGAAGACGATCTGTCTTGTTGAGAAAGAGATCAAGGAAGACTAAGGTGCCAAAGGTGTGAGGAAACCATTTTTTGCACCTGACCCTCCAGCCCTAGATACCTGAGCTGGCACGCCATGGATCAGAGACCAACCGCCCAGCTGAGTCTTTTCAGTATTCCTAACCCACATAATCGTGAGCAAAATAGATGGTCATTTCAAGTTACTGAATTTTGGAGTTGCTTATTACTTAGCAATAAAAAAAAAACATGTTACATAGTAATAGTTTAATTATGATTAAAGGTGGCATCTTTAATCTCCTGCAACTAGACTGCATTATATTGCTTTCTCTTTTCTTTATTCTGCAATCTTAAAAGAGCTGTATAAATAAAACCTCTACGGATTGAGTCCGTCAACCTGGAGAGTCTACATGAATGGGAAGAAGATTCTCAAAACTGTAATGATGAGGATGGAATCATCAGGTGATAGCAACTAAACTCAGTCTTTGTCAGATATTGATCCTTAATTGAATAAGCCTGTGTGTGACAGGTTGTGGGAAGAGGGCAGGCAGCAGGCAAAAAAGTCCATATAAAAAATATTATAAGAGATATTTTCAATTTTGAGCCTCAACTCTCGATCCAATATTGTAATATTCTGAAATTATATGATGCTAGATTTTTAGGTTTCTCCATAATGTATGGATTTCGAAAATGGATACACTCAGATTCACTCTTCCACCCACCAGTTACTAACTTAAAATTCCCATCACTTATTAAATTCTCTAAACCTTAGTGAGTTTCTGCAAGTATGAAAATTGCTGTTGTAAAGACTAAATGTGTGAAATGGATAAGGCTCCGCAGTGTACATTTATATCTTCCTTGCCCTCTCCTAAGCTCAGTCTTTGCTCCTCATTCATGTGGCTAGGCCAGTAGCTACCAACCTCTGTCATGACTCAGCAAATGAATACAATGAATTCTTTCTCAAAACCAAACCAGTGAATCAACCGATTAAATCCACGGATACAGCTTTGACCTAAGATGCCTGCTCACCAAAATTAATTTTTTTTTTAAAAAAGTACACTAAAAAAAATCAGTTGAAAATATATGCCCATGGAAAAATGTGCACACAAATGTTTATAGCAGCTTTACTCAATTGTCAAAACCTGGAACCAACCAAGTTACCCTTCAGTAAGTGAATGAAAAAAATAACTGTGGTATATCCATAAAGTGGAATATTAGTCAGTAATTGGAAGAAGTGATCTATTAAATTCTGAAGTGACACCCAGGAACCTTAAAAACGCCTATTCCTAAGTGAAAGAAGCTAATCTAAAAATACTGCATAATGTATGATTCCAGCCATGTGACATTTTGGAAAGGGTAAGACTATGGGGGGAAAAAAAAAGTGCCTCCCTGCGGTTTGGAGGAGCAGGGATGGAGGAACGAATGGAGGACTTTTAGGGCAGCGGCACTATTACGTATTCAGTAAAACATGCAGAGTATCTAATGGTAGATACGGCACTCGCTACACATTTGTCAAAACCCAAAGAATGTACAGCACAAAGAATAAACCTAATGCAAACGATAAACTTTATTCAATCATAATATATACATACTGGCTGGTCAATTACCACTAATTAGTGTAGATTCTAGGTACCGTAGTAATGCAAGAGGATAACCACGGGGAAGTGGAGAGCGTGGGTCGGTGAGGGGGTAAACGAGAACGCCCTGCTTTTTCTCCTTATTTTTGTATAAACTTAAACCTGATCTCAAAGATAAAGTCTATTGGGGCTCCTGGGGGTGGGGCCCAGTTGGTTCAGTGGCTGCCTTCAGCTCAGGTCGTGACCCCAGGGTCCTGGGATCAGCCCTGCATTGGGCTCCCTGCTCAGCGGAGAGTCTGCTTCTCCTTCTCTCTCTGCCCCCCATTCATGTTCTCTCTCAAACAAACAAATAAATAAATAAAGTCTCTTAATTAAAAAATAAAACAAAACCAACCCCTCTTTTGTAGGCAAAGCCAAGTACTATGCTGTTGGCAAATACACCCCTTCCTGAGGAGTAACCAGTCTAAGAGTATCATGATGGCAGATTTCTCCGAAAAGTGGTGGTGAGGGACAGAGAGACAGATCTGGGAGCGTTTTGGTTCGTGATTCCGTTTGTTCCTGCAGCTCTAATTTATCCCTGACCTCCCCGTAGCTCATTGTTCATCCCTTACTTGAATTCCAGGAGTCGGCATATCATGATCCCCCAACTTTCCCCTTAAAATCATTTTCCTTCACCTGCACCCAAGCATGCTAGTACCTCCAGGGACCTCCAGAGCACCTGTCCCCGGTCAGCTCTACACAGTAGAGGGTTCACAAACCTAACAGTGAGGTGGTAACTTGCATTTCACACTATTTTCACAGTTGTAAGGAATTGACTCTCTTCATTACTCATCTTCTCACATGTTTTCAAAATGTATTATTATGTAGATTTTCCCCCAGCATTTTCACATAATTAATGTAACCTCCACCCTGATGTTCAGAACAATCTGTAACCAAAAAATTATATTTTGATTTCTTAAGAATACTCTGAAGCACTTAAATATGGAAGTGAATAGAACCAGGACTCCTCATTTTCTGAAAAAAGTGATTTCCAAATATACTCTACAAAAATATTGTGTTAAGAATGTCAAACCACAGTACATATGTTTTGTGAAAATGCCGAAACATCTGTTTCAGGATGAATAATGGTTAAAAATTGACTAGAATATCATAGTTTCTTCAGAATGCCTCAAATTGTCTTGACATAAATTTACGTATTTGTTTCGCAGAACTGGGCTTTCTTCTTCCCTTTAATACATGAAAGAACAGCAAAGCTCAGAAAGTTCAGTGGCGAAAGTGCCCAGAAGCCAAACACCAAACCAGGGTGGTGTGATTCCTTGGGCCTGAACCTGCACATTCTACCCTTATATTCCATGGACAATCTACCTGTCCAAAATGTTACTGACGCGTCCATTCGGCGAGTATTTATTGCATCCACACTATAGACCAGGTTCTAAGAATCCACCGTAATATGCAAACCTTATGGTTCTCATCATGGTCTTTTCAACCTAATGAACAAAAGAATGGCATTTATAAGTAATAATTTAAAAATGTAATAACAATTCCTCAAAAAATTAAACATAGAATTACCCATCTGATCAGGGCGCCTTGGCGGCTCAGATGATAAAGCACCTGCCTTTGGCTCAGGTTCAGCAGAGAGCCCACTTCTCCCTCTGCCTCTATCTCTGACTCTCCCTCTGCTCATGCTCTCTCTCTCTGTATATCTCTGTCTCAAATGAGTAAAATCTTAAAAAAAAAAAAGAATTACCATATGATCCAATAATCCCACCACTGAGTATATACATGAAAGAGTTCAAAGCAGAGATGCACACAGATATTTATACATCAATGTTCATAGCAGCAGTATTCACAATAGCCAAAAAGTGGACACAACCCAAGTGAACATTGACAGAAAGATGGATTCAAAATGAGGTATAGACAGACAATAGAATATTATTCAGTCCTAAGAAGGAAGGGAATTGTGGCACATGCTATAACATGGATGAACCTTGAAGACATTAATAGTAAATGAAATAAGCCAGTCATAAAAAGACAAATAGTAAATGGATCTACTTACATGGAGTTTCCACCAGAATCAGAGTCATCACAGAACACAAAGCTAAATGCTGGTTACCAGGGTCTGGGACAGAGAGGAAGGAGAATTAGTGCTTTTTAAAAATTTGTTTCAAGATTTTATTTATTTATTCCCAAGAGGCAGAGACACAGGCAGAGGGAGAAGCAGGCTCCATGTGGGGAGCCCGATGTGGGACTCGATCTCAGGACCTGGGGTCATGACCTGAGCTGAAGGTAGATGCTCAACCACTGAGCCACCCAGGTGCCCCCGAGAACTAGTGTTCAAAGGGTATGGAGCCTACACTTAGGAAGATGAAAAGGGTTCTGGGGATTGATTGCACAACAATGGGATTATACTTAACAACACAGAAACAACCGTACACTAAAAATCGGTTAAAATGGTAAATTTTGTTATATATATTTTAAAGAACTAAATATAATAATAAGGCATGTCATGTACTGTATTCGATATATTATAATCTCAATAACAACTTTACAAAGGATATGTCACTATTTCCCCCCATGTTACACATGTGCAATCTAAGAGATTGGAAAGATTCAATCTAAGATTCAGAGTATATCAACTACTCTGCAATAATAAAACTAAAGATTCAGAGAGTGACTTTTTTTAAGATTTTATTCATTTATTCATGAAAAACACAGAGAGAGGCAGAGACACAGGCATAGGGAGAAGCAGGCTCCTTGTGGGGAGTCCGATGTGGGACTCAATCCCAGGACCCTGGGGGTCATGCCCTGAGCCGAAGGCAGATGCTCCCAAAAGTAACCCTTTTTGAAGTCACTCAGCTAGATAGCTAGGATGTGAACACAGTATTCTTTAAGTCCAAAATGTGGCATATTAATCACCACACTTTACTGATTATTGGTGACACACTGAAGCTACTGCTTGCTGGCTTCCAATATTTTAGTTGAGTCTCCCTCTGACAGTTTTGCCTCTGTGTGTGTTTATGTCTCTTTGGAAAACATATCTTTTTTTCCTCTACTAATCCTTTGTTTTTGATTACCCACAAATTTATTATGATGTCGTTAGGTGCGATGTATCCTTGGAATTTGATTGCTTAGAGTTTGTAGAACCTTGGGAATCAATATCTTAGATTATTTGTAAGTTTAGTAAGATTGTTGGCCATTTTCTTTTCAAAAATTTTAAGAATATTTATTAATTACTTTAATATTAGATTCCTTTACCATGACCCATACATAAATCAGTATTCACTTTTCTCTACCATATATTTTTTCCATGCTTCAGTCTATCTGGGTTTTTGTGATGGGAGTTCTACACTTTTGTTTTTGATTTTTTATTGACCTATCTTCCAGTTCACTAGTTTTTTAGCCCTTTTTTTTTTTTTCACCTAAGGAAAATCTGCTCGATTGGGATTTAAAATTTGCTATTTTATTTTTCACATTTAGGGTATGGTTTTATTTTTTATAGATTCCAATTCCCTCATTAAGTCTTTTCCTCTGTTATCATGAGCATATTAATCACAGCTATTTCAAAGTCTAGGTCTGGTATCTGCAGTAAATCTTTTTCTTGTTTTTTTTTTTATTATTATTCTATTTTTTTATTTTTCTTTATTTTTCCCCCTCTCTTGTTTTTCAAGATTGGTTTACTCTGGTAATGGTGTCCTTTACATACTTATCTAGAACTAGGGAACTCATAAGAACCCATCAGTGTTATTAAATAGTTCTCAAATAAAGTTTTGTAGTATCATGTAAGCACAGAAACTTTTACAAAGCTCTCCAAAGAAAATGCAAAGCTGTCACTTAAGATATTTTTATACTAAGCAGTATCTGTTTCCATATACCCTCAAGTGGAAAGTAATTTTCATATTTTATTTAGAGGAAGATAGATGTTAAACTTCAGGTTTTCAGGGTTATTCAGTATAATGTCCATTTAGTATGAATACTTCATAAAGTTAGTAGATCACGTCTGGGGACTATGTCCATATATTTTTCATGAAATAAACTTTGGATGCCAATTTCTTTTGTTTATTGACCGTCTCTCTCTCTCTCTCTAGTAGCAGGATGGGACCACAGAGGTATTTAAGTGCATTTATGATAAATCCAAGGGTTGTTTCTCCTTCTAGTTGACAGTCAAGAGGAAAGTATTTTTCTGGGCTCTGACACATAACCTCGAACAAAACAAACAAAACAAAACCTATGATACACACAGAGCAATGACGCATATTTTCCTGTTGCTTAAAATTTTAGTTTGGACGTGAGTCAGATGTCAAGAGGCAAAGTTGGAGGAAAATCTCTTTCATTGACTGGGATAGTATTCTGAAGTCACAATAATGTAGATGCTTACAGACACTGTATTTGAAAATAAACATCGAATTGCAGTGGTTTTATTTCAATACAAGGCATCTTATTAGGAAAATGGCATAACTCACAGCTCGGTGAGTCATGTAGATGCATCAAGAGGGATAAATGTAAGCTTGCAGTTGGGAACCAACCAAATTTTAAACTGATGAAATTGATATTTCTTGAAACCAAGTTGACAATTGGTGGTATCACAATCATAATAGAAAAATATAGTGTGTCCATTATACTCTGGCTCATAAAATATACGTACATCATTATCTGAATAGCATTTTGGTTTTTATACCTGGCCTGTGACGTAGGTAGAGCAACCTGGAAACAGACACAGAGACTAGTCTGAGATCTTCAAATTACAAGTATGAAATATAAAATATCAAGTTTGGAATCTAGAATAAGCTTTCCATTTGTTTTCTAAAAAATCTGCAATTTGACTTTTTTGAGCACCTACTGGAGGCAAAGCAGTGAATTTGGTGTTTGGCCAAGAGACAAGTCTCAATTTTAGGGGCTTCAAAATCAAATGAGTGAGATCAACTATAGTGAGAGATCCCATTTCTGCGGCATTGCCCCCAGCTGATGAATGCCTCCTCACCACAAGGTCAAACCTCCAGGTAGCTCTTCTCAATAAGGAGGAATAGTGCCTCGGCCCTGTTGTCTCAATTTGGGACAACTCTGAAAGGCCACCTCAGCTCCAAAATTTCCTGTGGACTCAGCTGAGACTTTGTTGTGACTGCCCTGCAACTCACCATAACCTCCTGCCCAATCCTGCTTCCCCATTTTCCACACAGGTACCTCCAATGAACTTCTGATACACATACCTACCTCATAGTCTATTTTCTAAGTGCCCCAACCAATTTTCCCAGGGTTGCTAAAATATACAGAAATGATAAATGGAAAAAAGTATGTGAAACACTGCATGAACACTATGGAATCCACTATTGCTTGAAACACAGTATTAACTGTGAGTGGCTGCAAAGGCTATTTGAGAATAATGGCTGGGATAGCAAAGACGATGTACAGGGGATTTAATCCAAACTTCTCTACTCTTCAAACTGTATTAATTTGTGGCACTTGGGTGGCTCAGTTGGTTGACTCGGTTTCAGCTCAGGTCATGATCTCAGGGTTGTGAGATCAAGCCCAGCATAACGGCTCTGGGCTCAGTATGGAATCTGCTTGGGATTCTCTCCCTGCCTCTCCCTCCCCTTCTGCTCCTCCCCCTACTCTCCCTCTCTCTCAAACAATTACATAAAATCTTTAACAGATTTTATTAATTCTTTAATAAAAATTGGCAAAACTCTCATACATGGTTAAAAAGGGAAACTGTGTGTGAAAAGCCCATGATAAAAAGCAGTACCTCCCTATGTGACCCCCGCCATCATTGCACCCACAGTGCACTCAGCACAGAGTGTCTCATTTCTTATATAAACTTGTTCTTGATTTTCTTCATGTCTTCATTCTCCTGATATTTCCTTCCTAATGCTAAATTATCCCTTTACTACCTTTTTTTGATTATTAATTTAATATGTTGTCTCATAACTTCCAGTTCCAAAACTTGCAGATTTAACCCACACAGTGTCCCACTTCCCTTTCCACACCAAACGTTTGATTGTTAAAATTTTATTACCATAGTGAGATTATTAACTTTGGAAGGATAGACTCGAATCTCTATTGTTTTATAAATCTAGGTCATATCTTGACTTGATAGGATATCAAATAAGGATATTAGTGAATTTTCCTTCCTTCTTTCTCTTGCCTCTATCTGTTTACCACTATTGTACCTTTAAGCCTTGATTGACAAGGTCTGAAAATGCTCAAAATTCAGTCCTTTGCCCCATGAAAATATACATTTTTGTAACCCATTCAACATTGTCTAATATGGAACAAAGGATAGTGTATGGTTGACATCTGCTTTACTATTCCTTCAGCCTAAATACCTTAATGCTACTGTGACCTGGCGTCAGGTCAAATAGCTGTCTCTTCTTACCCTCCACCAATTGCTCAGAATCATGCTATGTTTCAGTTTGCATATTATTTTG
Organism: Vulpes lagopus; assembly: GCF_018345385.1. Taxonomy (NCBI): domain Eukaryota; kingdom Metazoa; phylum Chordata; class Mammalia; order Carnivora; family Canidae; genus Vulpes; species Vulpes lagopus. The sequence continues at coordinate 150,209,272 of NC_054827.1, read as the reverse complement.
AAAATACATATCTCTACTTCTCTTCACAAAATTTTACTTTTATTTTTCTGCTTCTGAGTTCTGGTGTATATATGCCCCATAATGACTGCTTAAGCCCCAAATTTAAATGAGTTTTCCTTTTCAAGGGCACCTGGGTGGTCCAGTCTGACCCTTGATCTCAGCCCAGATCTCCATCTCAGGGTCATGAGTTTAAGCCCCATGTTGGGATGTGGAGTCCACTTAAGAAGAAGAAGAAGAAGAAAAAAAAAGATTTAAAATAAACTTATTATTAAAAAAAAAAAAAAGATTTAAATGAACTTTCCTTTCCAGGCACTTCTCTCATGTTTACCTCTTCCATGGTTTCCCATAGTGGTGCTATTCACATGTGGGGCTGTATAATTTTTTGTTGCGGAGGTTATCTTGTCCACCGCAGGGTCATTGGCAGCATCCCTGGCCTCTATCCCCTAGATGCCTGGAGCATTTTCCTTTCCACAGTTGTAACAACAAAAATGTCTCCAGACATTGCCAAATGTCATCTGGAGTTTAAAATCGTCTCCAGCTGAGATCCACTAATCAATACAAATTACGTATATAACCCAACTTAACCTATGCATGTTTTGGAGACTGAAAACTTAAAATGCTCCTTTTGGTGAGATTCTTGCTCCTTGCCTAGCTAGGGCTTTAGATTGGTTCACAGGCAATAGAATAAAAGCTGTTGTCCTCAATGGGTCTTGTGGTGGGTGTATTACTCTTTCAGAAAGATTGATGGGCAGGTTGACATAATTACCAACAACACTAGCATGGTGCTGAATATGTTTTGCCAACTGAGAAAGCTGAGCTGATAAGGCTAAACATAATTTGCAAGACCTGCTCCCTCACAGAACGCCTTGATATTGATATTATTCTAGTTGTGGGTTCATGATTTCATCTATGTGACCTTCTCATTATGAATCGCATGACAATTATTTTTTTTAATATTTATTTATTTATTCACGAGAGACAGAGAGAGACAGGGAGAGAGGCAGAGACACAGGCAGAGGGAGAAGCAGGCTCCGTGCAGGGAGCCCGACGGGGAACTTGATCCCGGGTCTCCAGGATCACACCCTGGGCTGAAGGCAGGCACTGAACTGCTGAGCCACCCAGGGATACCCTCGTGTGCCAATTATAAGCACCAACTAACCATCAATCAGCAGAAGGGTGTTAAACGGTGAGTCAAGGCAGAACTCCGTTGTTATTTTGTTTTAATTTTTCAAGAAGGGAAATAACAATTGTAGGATGTAATGGTCCTCCTGGTACTGAAGTCCTTGCTCCTCGCCCTGCCCATCCCCCAACCAGCTTCTCAGGAATTATAGAAGGGAAATCTGGGTTGCATTTTAAGAATAGGAAATCCAACTTAATACCCTTAAATTCAAACCAGTAGGCTCGGCAAATACATTTTCCCAACCTTTAATTCCTCAATCAAGAAAGAACAGCATACTGGAAACCTCTAGAAGACAAGTAACATATTTTTAGTCCCTTCTACGTCTAGATACTCAGAGAGGATGTTTAACCTTCTAATCCTTTTAATGCTTACAGTGTTTACCACCTGCCCTCTCCTCCCACTCCCTCAAAGGAGTTAAAGAATTTACGCAAGACCTTGCCACTAGTAACAAGTAGCACTTTGGTTCAAATCCACGGCTTCTGCTATCAGAACGCATTCTGCTCTCCTGCCTTCAGGGACCACGATCACTCTCCTTGAGAAAGAGAGGAGTCTTTATAGGGCTTGTGGACATAGCCCCGCACCTCTGATATGGAAGAGGTGGTCCTTCCTCTCTGCTCGTCTACAGAGGGGCATACTTGATGCACTTCTGTGGAAAGTAATGGTACATAAAGGTTCCTAACTCTAATAAACTGCTACTCGTTTGATTGCTGAACCCTATTAAGTCTACCTAAGAGCCTTAGTTATGAGAAATGGATTATCATGCCGCCGTAGTGTGTGAAGTGAGGAAAGAGATTCATCAGCTTGTAAAGATGTGAGAATGTATACGTTTGATCCCAAAGAATTAACAGCTCTTTCCTGCCTGGCGTCTGTATAGGATACTTTGTGTTAGGGGTTTGGGACCCAAAGTGATGTAAGTACTGTCTCTCTATTCCTTTTCTAGAGTTGCGTAACAAATCAAAAAGTGAGAGGACTTAAAACAACATTTTTCTGCCACAGCTTGAAAGCTGGAAGTCAGTAACCATGGTGTCGGCAGAGCCAGGCTCCCTCTGAAGGCTACAGGCAAGGATCCTTCTTGCTTTCTCCAGCTCCTGGTGCCTCCAGGAGTTCCCTGCCTTGTGGCTGCATCTCTCTACTCTCTGCCTCTGTCTTATATGGCCTTGTCCTGTGTATCTTATAAGGACAGGTGTCACTGGATTTAGGGCACACCCAGATAATCCAGGATGATCTCTTGTTGAGATCCTTGTCTTAATTACATCTACAGAGACCCTTTTTTCCAAATAAGGCCATACTCACTGGAGCTAGGGTTTCGAATGCAGACACAATTTGGGGGAACCACCATTCAATCCACGACAGTCTCATATCTGGAGAATCGTGCAGCTTCATATGGGAGACTGACAGGCAAACAAACAGGTAGAAAAAATTCACATGGATGCTGTGAAAGAAGTTTACTTAGGGGGTGCTGAGCACACAAAGGAGCAAAACACGTACCATGTGGAGAGATTCAAGGAAAGCTTCACAAAGAAAGTAACCCTTGAGCTTGCTCTTGAAACACAAGGTGGATGAAAATACAAGAGAATAAACTGTTTGGGCTTCTAGCACAAAAAAATTCCATATTCTATCACCTGCATATGTGTTTTGTTTGGTCTACAGAATATTTGCCTATATGATGTTTAAAGATTAATGCAATGAATTGCCACCATTTAAACCTGGGATATTTCAAGATGTCCCACTTCTAGGTCAGGTGTCAAGTGCTCTTTGTTGTGATTGGATTTCCTGTATAATGGAGTTAATCAGAAAGACAAGTTTGGGTGCCTGGCTGGCTCAGTTGGAAGAGCATGCCACTCTTGATTACAGGGTCCTGAGTTGGAAACCTGACATGGGTGAGGGATTACTTAACTAAATAAAACTTAAAAAAAATGTAGAAAGAGAAGTTTAATCTTATCTATGTCTCTGTTAAAAGTGGTAAAGTCTGTGGTGGAGAGGACTTTGTGATTTAAAAAAAGTAAGAAAGCATACTTGTGTATGGAAGAGAAGAATTTTTTAAATGCAAATGTCTCTGTCATAAAAATAGATATTTTATTATCATCACCTACTTCATTTATATTTCTTGTGGATTTTTCTTTTGTGGGCATTTGAGCTTTCCTCTCTTGCCTTTATATTTTATATCTGGGAAGATGTGTTGATAAGAGATTTCTAATACATGAAATGTGATCTGTAATAGTCTTTACTGCTATCTCATTGCTAAATAGGGAACCCATATATGGGAAGAACCCATATATATGCAGGCTTGAAGCCAGCATATGTTCTAAGCACTGACTGTTCCTGTTCCTTAAGAGCCTGGCCACCTAACTAGAAGGAACCCATCTGACGTCGCTCCCCCATGGTCCAAAACCCCAAAATATTCCTGGACAGCAGGATAGCTAATGGCAACCAATAAGCACCCATTGCTGGAAACCAAAGAATATTTGGGCTCCTTGCAGGGCTATAGGTTTGGAGGTGTTCTCCATGCATGTTTCAGATAAGAAATGTCCATCTCAACCTGATAATTGGCTTATTATGCAATTTATTGTGTGTTTTTTTTTAATTCTATAAATTGGTATCCCACAATAAGCACTCCAGTTGAATTAAGATTTGGGATTAGCATAGTAATAGAATTTTACTAAATAGAAACGGAGAACTCTTTGCCTGACAAAAATTTAGGGCTTGTCAATTTACAAAGTCCAAAATCATTGTTTGGTGACTAGCAGCATACGGTCACCTTACTAACACAAAAACGGAGATCTGGCACTTCAGTAGGAACAATACCATAAAGTCTCCAGATAAATTTTAAGTCTTACGGCTCAAGGTTACAAGCTACATAGTCACAAACTAATTCTGGTGAGTTCTGGGAAGTTGGTGGCAGGCACAGCGATGCAGAGTTTGGATTTTCCCAAATGCCCACAAAAAAAAAAAAAAATCAAAAGAAACAACTACTTAGTGAAACCCAAACCCAAAGCAACACATATGCACGCGGACACACACACACACACACACACGAGAAGGCATCCTCATGGAACCCCAAATGTAAAATAGTGGGGGAAAGAGTCACCAAGTCTCACCAGAGTGGAAGTCAAGGCAGGGCATTTGAGGATAGGAGCTGAATCGGGGAGGGCCCTTTCTCACTTAAGGAACAGGTAATTAGAGAGAGCTTTTGTCGGGGCTCCCGGAGACGGACACAGCCTGTCCCTTAGGATCTCTGGACGGTGGCTAGCTAGGGGCCGTTCCAGGACAGGGCCCCACACTGAAGAATACTGCTGCAAGTGGAAGCAAAATTGGGCACAGTAGGAGAAAAACAGGAGAACAATAGACATGACCCAGGTACAGGGGAAGAGAGGAACAGAGCCAGGGAATCTCAGAAATCAAGGTGCCATATTTCACATTTTCACGAAAACAACAGAAAAGGGAAAAACCTGACTGGACCATATCTTCTTTGTTTTAAATTTTTAAAAAGTTTTTATTTGGGACTTCGGGTGGTTCAGCCGTGGAGTACCTGCCTTCAGCTCAGGTCGTGATCCCTGGGTCCCAGGATCGAGTCCCGCATTGGCCTCCTTGCATGGACCTGCTTCTCCCTCTGCCTGTGTCTCTGCCTCTCTCTCTCTCTCTCTCTTTCTCTCTCTCTCTCTATGTCTCTCATGAATAAATAAATAAAATCTTTTTTAAAAAAGATAAAAAAGTTTTTATTTTAATCACTTGGGGCTCAAGATGACAAGTGCACTCCTTTACCCCATTGCCTATTTCACTCATCTTCCCACTCACTTCCCCTCTGGTAACCATCAGTTTGTTCTCTATAATTAAGAGTCTGTTTCTTGGTTTGTCTCTCCCTCTCTCTCTTTTTTTCCTTTTCCTTTGCATATTTGTTTTGGTTCTTAAACTCCACATATGAGTGAGATCATATGGTATTTATATTGCTCTGTCTTATTTCACTTGGCATTCTACTCTCTAGCTCCATCCATGTCGTTGCAAATGGTAAGACTTCATTCTATTTTATGGCTGAACAATATTATATATATATATATAATTATATATATTATATTATATATATTATATATTATATTATATATATAATTTATATATAATTATATATATAATTATATTTATATATTTATATATAATTTTGATAAGGATTGCATTAAATGTGTATATTGCTTTGAGTAGTAGGGGCATTTTTTAACAATATTTGTTCTTCTAATCCATAAGCATGGAACATTTTTCCATTTCTTCATGTCATCTTCAATTTCTTTCATATAGATATAGAAGATATATATATACATATCTTCTTTATCCACTCACCTATCGATGGACACTTGGGCTGCTTCCATATCGTGGCTCTTGTAAAGCTGCAATAAACGTAAAGGTGCATGTATTCCTTCAAATAAGTGTTTCTGTATTCTTTGGGTAAACACCTAGCAGTACAGCTGCTGGACTCTCCAGTAGCAATTTTTTTAACTTTCCGAGGAGCCTGCACACTGTTTTCCACAGTGCCTGCCCCCATTTGCATTCCCAACAACAGTACACAAGTGGTCCTTTTTCTCCATATTCTTGTCAACATCTCTAGTTTCTGGTGTGCCTGATTTTAGCCATTCTGACAGGTGTGAGGTGAGGCGATACCTCCCTGTGGTATTGATTTGGATTTCCCTGATGGTGAGGGATGTTGACCTTCTTGTCATGTATCAGCCATCCGGTTGTCTTCTTTGGTGAAATGTCTGTTCGTGTCTTCTCCCTATTTTTAATTTGAATATTTGGCTTTGGTGTAGAGTTGTATAGGTCCTTTTTATATTTTGGTTGCTCTCCTTTTATCAGGTATGCCATTTGCAAATATCTTCTCCCATCCAGGTAGGTTGTCTCTTAGTTTTGTTGACGGTTTCCTTTGCTGTACAAAGCTTTTTATTTTGATGTAGTCCCAATAGTTTATTTTTACCTTTATTTCCCTTGATTCAGGAGACATTATCTAGAAAAATGATGTTATGGACAGTGTCAGAGAAATTACTGCCTGTGCTCTCTTCTAGGATTTTTGTGGTTTCAGGTCTCACGTTTAGATCTTTAATAAATATTGACTTTATTTTTGTCTAGGGTATAACAAAGTCCAGTTTCATTCTTTTGCATGTCACTGTCCAGTTTTCCCAACACCATTTGTAGAAGAGAGGGTCTTTTCTCCATTGGCTATTCTTTCCTCCTCCATCAAAACATTAATTGACCATATAATTATGAGTTTATTTCTGGGTTTTCTATTCTGTTCCATTGATCTATGTGTCTATTTTATGCCAGCACCATACTCTTCTGATTACTATAGTTTTGTAATAAAACTTGAAGTCTGGAATTGTGATACCTCCACTTTTCTTTTTCTTTTTCAAGATTGCTCTGGTTATTTGAGGTCTTTTGTGGTTCCACATAAATTTTAGGATGGTTTTTTCTAGTTTTGTGAAAAATGCTGTTGCTATTTTGATAAGGATTGCATTAAATGTGTATATTGCTTTGAGTAGTAGGGGCATTTTAACAATATTTGTTCTTCTAATCCATGAGCATGGAACATTTTTCCATTTCTTCATGTCATCTTCAATTTCTCTCATCAATGTTTTATAGTTTTTAGAGTATAGGTGTTTCACCTGTTTAAGTTTATTACTAGATATCCTATTGTTTTTAGTGCAATTTCAGTGAAACTGTTTTCTTAATTTCTCTTCCTGATGCTTCATTATTGGTGTATAAAAATGCAACAGATTTCTGTGCATTGAAATCATATACTGTGATTTTACTGAATTCATTTATCAGTTCTAGCAGCTTTTTGGTGGAGTCCTTCAGGTTTTCCATATATAGAATCACGTTATCTGCAAATACTGAAAGCTTTACTTTTTCCTTACTGATTTGGATGCCTTTTATTTCTTTTGATTGTGATTGTTTGGCTAGGACTTCCAGCACTATGTTAAACAAAATAGTGAGAGGGGACATCCTTGTCTTGTTCTCGACCTTAGAGAAGGGCTCTTAGTTTTCCCCCATTAAGGATGACGTTCGTTGTGTTTTTTTAAACATGGCCTTTATGATATTGAGGTACATTCCCTGTAAACCTACTTCGTTGGGTTTTTTTTTTTAATGAATGGCTGTTGTAAGTCAAATGTCTTTTCTGTGTCAGCTGAAATGATCATATAGTTCTTTTCCTTTCTCTTATGGGTGTGTTGTATCACGTTGATTGATTTGTGAATATTGAACCACCCTGGCAACCCAGGAATAAATCCCACTTGATCATGGCAAATTATTTTTTTAATGCATTGTTGAATTTGGTTTGTTAGTATTTGGTATTTCTGTATGTATGTTCCTCACAGATATTGGCTTATGGCTCTCTTTTTTGTGGTGTCTTTATCTGCTTTTGGTATCAGGGTAATGCTGGCCTCATAGAATTTGGAAGTTATCCTTCTTCCATTTTGGGAATAGTTTGAAAAGAATTGGTATTGACTCTTTAAATGTTCAGTAGAATTCGCCTCTGAAGCCATCTGTCCCCAGACTTTTATTTTTCAGGAGTTTTGATTACTCATTCAACTTCCTTGCTGGGGATTAGTCTACTTAGATTTTCAACTCCTCTTGTTTCAGTTTTGTTGGGTTATATGTTTCTAGGAATCTATCACTTTCTTCTAGGTTGTCCAATTTGTTGGAATACAGTTTTTCATAATATTCTGTTATAATTGTATTTCTGTGGTGTTTGTTATTATTTCTTCTCTCTTATTTCTGATTTAATTTGTCCTTTCTTTTTCTTGATAAATCTGGCTAGAAGTTTATCAATTGTATTGATTTTTTTTTTTAAAGAACCAGCTCCCACTTTCATTGATCTATTCTACTGGGGTTTTTTTGTTTGTTTGTTTCTAGATCATTGATTTCTGCCCTAATATTCATTATTTCCTTCCTTCTGCTGGTTCTAGGTTTTGTTTATTCTTTTCCTAGCTCCTTCACGTATACGATTAGGTTGTCAATTGGAGATTTTTCTTGCTCTTTAAGTAAGCTTGTATTGCTATAAACTTTTCCCTGAGAATCATTTTTGCTGCATTCTCAAAATTTTGAATCATTGTGTTTTAATTTTCATTTTTTAGAGGTATTTTTTATTTCCCCTTTTATTTCCTGATTAACCCATTTGTTGTATAGTAGCATGTTATTTAACCCCCATGTTTTTGTGTCTTTCCAGATTTTTTAAAGTGCTTGATTTATACTTTCATGGGGTTGTGGTCAGATGAGATGAATGGTTTGACTTTGATCTTTTGGAAATTGTTGAGGCTTGTTTTGTGACCTAATATGTGATTTATTCTGGGGAATGTTCCATGTGCACTTGAAAAAAAAATGTATTCTGCTGGTTTAGGTGCAATGTTCTGAATATATATCGTAAATTCTTTTGGTCCAGTGTGTCATTCAAAGCTATTGTTTCTTTGTTGCATTTCTTTTTGGATGATCGTCCATCCATGTAAGTGAGATGTTAAAGCCTCCTACTATTATTTTAATATTATCATTTCATTCCTTTATGTTTGTTATTAACTGTTATATGTATTTGGGTGTTCCCATGTTGGGTGCATAAATATATACAATTGTTACATCTTCTTGTTGGATTGTCCCCTTTATTATTATACAGTGTCCTTCTTTGTCTCTTGTTACAGCCTTTGTTTTAAAATCTATTTTGTCCAATATAAGTATAAGTATGACTACTCTGGCTTTCTTTTAATATCCATTTGCATGATAAGTGTTTCCTTGTCCCCTCACTTTCTATCTCCAGGTGTCTTTAGGTCTGAAATTAGTCTCTTGTAGACAGCATAGAGATGGGTCTTGTTTTTTAATCTACTCTGTCAACCTATGTCTTTAGATTGGAGTGTTTAGCCCATTGACATTCAAAGTAATTATTGACATGTATTTATCGCCATTTTGTTACTTGTTTTGTAGTTTTTCCCTGATCCTTTCTTCCCTTCCCTTTTTTCCCTTTGCTGATTTTCTCTAGTGATATACTTGGATTCCTTTGTCTTTACTCTTTGCATATCTAGTACTGATATTTGATTTACGGTAATTATTATGTTTCTATATAACATCTCCTGCATATAGTAGTCTATATTGTTTATTGACATGTAATTTCAAAACCATTCTTTACTCTTCACTCTCCCCCCCCCTCATATTTTAGGAATATGGTGTCATATTTAACATCCTTTATTTTGTGAATCCCTTGACTAATTTTTATAGAAATACTTATTTTTACTGCTTTTGTGTTGTTGTTGACATCCATTTGCTTGATAAAAATTTCTCCATTCCCTTTACTTTCCATCTGTAGGTAGCCTTAGGTTTAAAATGAGTCTCTTGTGGGCAGTGTATAGATGAATCTTATTTTTTTTTAATCCATTCTGTCACTGTATGTCTTTTGATTGAAATGTTTAGTCCATTTACATTCAAAGTAATTATTTATAGATATGCATTTATTGCCATTTCATTACTGGTTTTACGGTTGTTTCTGAAGATTTCCTCTGATCCTTTCTTGTCTTTTTCTCTTTTGCGGTCTGGTGGTTTCTTTAAGTAATATGTTGGGATTTCTTTCTCTTTATAATTTGCATATTTATTAGTGGCTTTTGATTTGTGGTTACCATTAAGTTTGTATATAACATCTTCTGCATATAACAGTCTGGTTTAATTGTCATGAACTCGTTTAGTTTGGTTTTTAGTTAGTTGGTTCCCCCCCACCCCCACCCTGGGAAACTTTTTATCTCTCCTTCTATTCTGATAGCCTTATACTATCTTACTTACTATATTCTTGGCTGTTGGTTTTTCCTATTCATATTTGAATATGTCATCCCCATTTGAATATATCATGCCACTCCTCTGCAATGGCAATTTGCTGCTGAAAAATCTGTTGATGGCCTTAGGAGTTTCCTTTGTATGCAACTGTCTTTTTTTTTTTTTGTCTTGCTGCTCTTAATATGTTTCCTTTATCACTGCATTTTGCCATTTTAATCCAACATGTCTTGGTATATATCTGCTTTTGTTGATTATGTTTGGAGTTCTCTGTGCTTTCTCCATCTGGATATCTGTTTCCTTCCCCAGATAAGGGAAGTTTTCAGCTATTATTTCCTCAGATAAATTCTCTTCCCCCTTTTCTGCCTCTTCTTCTTCCAGGACTCTTAGAATATGAATGTTATACGTTTGAAGGAGTCACTGAGTTCCCTAAGTCTATTCTTGTTTACATAATTCTTTTTTTTTCTCTTTTGTCCAGCTTAATTACTTTCCATTTCTGTCTTCTAGGTCATTAATTCATTACTGTGTTTATTTCAGCCTGCTGTTCATTCCACCAAAAATGTTTCTCCTTTTGTTTACTGAGCCCTTTCTCTCTTCTATGTTATTCCTTATCTCTGTTAATGGTCTCATGGATATTCTCCACTCTTGTCTCAAGTCCAGTGAATAGCCTTATGATCACTGTTTTTAAGTTCTCCACCAAGCATGTTACTTATACCTATTTCACATAGATCCTGACTGTGGCCTTGTCGTGCTTCTTCATTTGAAACAAATTCCTGTCTTCTCCTTTTGTCTGAATCTCTGTAACTCTTTCTCTGTGTTAGGAAAGTCAGCTATGTCTCCTGTTCTTGAAGTTAATGTCTTTATGAAGTCTTGTAGTGTCCTGCAAAGTAGTGTCTCCTGGTCCCCAGAGCCTGGTGTTTCCCAGAATGTCTCCAATGTGTGTTGTATGTTGTCTGCTCTTGTGACCTGGCTGCTTTCTCCTAGAGGCCAGTTGCCTGCAGAGGTTCCCTTTGCCTGTTGTGGGCAGTTTGGTCCTTAAATGTGGCACATTTTATCTCAGTGTGCTCTGGTCTGCTTGTGAAATAAGTATTGCAAAAAAAAAAAATGAAATAAGTATTGCCACCCTCACTGGAACCAAGGCTCCACAAAACTCCCAGGTTAAGTTTTGGCTGGTCTTTTAAAGAAAAAGGTCATTTCACAAATAAATACAAAACCAAAAGAAAATTAAGAGCCAATAAACAAAATAAATAATACTCAAGAGAAATAGAAGGTTAAAGAGAGAAAAGTTTTATAAAAAGTGAAGAAAGCAACAAAGGATTGAAGAGAAAGCAAATATTGAAAACAGGAAAAGAAGATACAGCTTACAAAAAAATGCAAGTCCAAGAAAAATGAAAAAACAAAGCAAGAGAACAGAGAAAAATATTAAAAGCTATAACTGAAGAAAACTTTCCTCAAATAAAAAGAAAGATACACATAAAACTACATATAAAAAGTATATACTATGTAAAACCCAGAAAAACCAATACCAGTAAATAGCCTAGTAAAATTTCAGCATGTTAAAGAAAAAAAGTCCTTTGGACAATGAGACAATAACAGCAAATGATATATGAGACATAAAATTAGATCATCATCAGACTTCTTGACAACAACACTGAGAGCAAAATAAAATACTGTAAAATGTTTAAGCTATTTAATCAAAGTAAGTGTGAACCCGAGAATGTATATTTAACAAAACTGAAGAGCATAAATAAACTGTGATTAATATATAATAATTCAGAGAAAGCCAGAGACTATTTTAAAGAATCAACTGGATTCAGAGAGCCGTAATGACTAGAGATATATCTACATCAAAACCAATGGTGATAATTAATTTTATGCATAATTAATAACATCTATTTTATACGTATTATACATATGTAATTAAAAATAAACAAGAATTATAGGGGAAAGATTTAAGTGTTTAATGGATATGTGATCTGATAATGTGGATTTAGACAAGTAATAAAAAGCAAGATTAGCGATAACATATGCAAAAAAATTAATAGTTTTCAGTAATCATAAATGGTATCTTTACCTATTTATCTACCCACCTACCTATCCATCAACAGTGGAAACCACAGTAGTAGTAAGTATCTTTGAACCCAGATTTTAGTCTTTGTATACTATTTCTTATTAAAGTAATTTGCCCTTCTTGGAAAAATCTGGCTGAATCCAAGTTTAAAGGAAAAAAATGAACAATGAATCTGTAATATCTTCACACTCAGATAGCAAAGAAGCTATCAAAGACTACTAGAGTGATATCAATAGACTCAGAAGAAAATTTAAAGAGGCCATCACTGACTACAGATGGGAAAAACTAAGCTTCAATAATGATAAGAAAAAGAATATATCAAACATACTTAAATTCATGAGTTTATTATGACTAAAAAACTAATTCATCTTTTTTGATGATGGCAAGGAACCAATTTATTACCTTGCAAACTGAATAAATAATAAAAACAAATAAAGCATTTACCTTTTCTTTCCCATATGAACTATATAACTGATTAAACAAATAGAAATATAGAAGGGAAGGGAGAAGAAACGGGTAGGAAATATCAGAAAGGGAGACAGAACGTGAAAGACCCCTAACTCTGGGAAGCAAACTAGGGGTGGTGGAAGGGGAGGTGGGCGGGGGGTGGGTGGGTGACGGGCACTGAGGGGAGCACTTGACGGGATGAGCACTGGGTGTTATTCTGTATGATGGCAAATTGAACACCAATAAAAAAATAAATTTATTATTAAAAAGAAAAACAAATAGAAAAATTAAAAACAATTTAATAAAATCATGAAAATTAGGTTTCAGAATTAGAATGCCAACATTTTATAATCCCTAATAGAGCAATAAATTAATGAATTTAGACATTGAATATCATTGGCTGCTAACAACACAAAATAACAAAACAAAACCAAGGCATTATGATGGAAGGATCGATCCATCTATAATTTTACCATAGGGATCAAGCTTGAGTCTGATGAAGTGTCCAGATAGAGCAGACAATTTAAAGCAAATACAGAAATGAGAGGAATACGTTGAATCACACTATGAATGTGAAATCAATAAAATCCAGACTGTGAGAAACTCTGTAAACAAAATGTCATGGGTAGCTAAGGGATAAACTGTAATGGAAAAGAAATAGAGTTGGGGGAACATCTAGAAAGAGAAAAAACAGGGACACCTGGGTGGTTCAGCAATTGAGCACCAGCCTTCAGTTCCGGGCATGACCCCAGGGTCCTGGGATCGAATTCCACATCAGGTTCCCTGCAGGGAGTCTGCTTCTCCCTCTACCTTTGTCTCTGCCTCTCTTTGTGTCTGTCATGAACAAATAAATAAAATATTTGAAAAACAGAGAGAGACAGACAGAGAAACAGAGAGAGAGAAAACAGTATCAAGTTTAAAAAAAAAAAAAAAGTACTATTGCCTAAGGTGAAAGAATGGTCTGGAAGGTCTTGAAGTTACACACAACATCCATACTGTTACTAATTATAGTTTGACTTCTTTCCAAGGAATTCAGTAAACAATGTAACTTTCTTAAATTAGGAGGTAATTTTTCACCTGTAAGAGTTGTTGCTGAAATATTATAGTGAAAAGCTTTAGGGGGAAAAATGACCATATGTTGCTATTTTCTAAAAGAAAAGAAAAAGAAAACAAAACAAAAAATTATTCATTTACTTATTTGAGAAAGAGAGAGAGCACATACATGAGTCAGAGGAGGGGTAGAGGGTGAGAGAGCATCTCAAGTAGATTCCCTGCTGAACATGGAGCCCATTGCAGGGCTCTATCTCATGACCCATGAGATCATGACCTGAGCCAAAATCAGGAGTAGGACACTCAACTGACTGAGCCACCCAGACGCCCTCATGCTTTTAACTTCATTTGGTCCTCTTTCCCACCTCTGTATTTGCAAATATTCTATTTTCTTTTATAGCTTGCCATCCCTCAGATCTGGGCCTGACACATCAATTCCTGAGGCACTATGTCCTGATCATCCTTTTGCACTTAAATATTTACTAGCTGAAGAAATTCTTGTTTTGTTCACCCCTGGATTATACTATATGGAGTTGCTGATGTGAGAAGTGTTTGAAAATCAGGGCTCATAACTCAATCAGCAGTAATTTGAAGGATCTATATCAAACCGCCATTTGTTTTATCCGTGGCATCTGAATATCCATGAATATGTCTGAAGGCTTCTTGTGATTCCTTATTTTTAGCAGCTCTTGAAATATTTTTCTTTGGTGTCCTCCCTCCCCTCCCCTACACATACACAGAATCTGAAAAGGCAAGACGTTTTTATGCTGTATAGCATATATTTAAACTCATACCATCTCTAGATATCCTCCAAGTCTGCAATGATTTGTTTAGTCATGTGATAACATTGGAGCATACAAAGAATTTTTCATTGCTTTTTTATATGTTCAATGTCTGGTCTCCCCACACATTAGACATCATGGTTCATGAAGATATTAACTATATTTTCCTCTTCATTAAACCCAGTGCCTAACATCCTACTTGAGACATAAAAGGCACTTGATATCTATTAAGAAAATGCCCAAGTGACTAAACAAATACAGTTTGCTAATATCTCCCTCTAAGTGCATCATCCAAAGTAAATACATGATTCTAAATGTCATCTAACTACTACAGAGTACAGCCATTGTGTATGGTCTCTGGATCTGGGTATTTCATGGTCTTAATGCAGCCAGTGGATTACTGAATTGTTTTCCCCCTCCTTGCTAAAGAGCATGTCACAAAGTCAGCTCATACTTAATCTACTGCCGGTTAAGTCTCATGTCACAAAACTTGTACTTATCTCTCTCTTCCCCAAGCAAGTTTTATTACTGACATTTTTAAAATATTGCAATTTGCTTGTAAGAGGAAACTTAACAGGAATAAATACTTTTTCCAGTCCAAGAATCTAACTGTTGAGATCTTTCTGAATTTCCCAAAACATAAGCCATCTTCCTTGGATTTGCAGCAGCAATAATCTATCTTCTTTGTAAAAGGCATCAATCAAGATGTGGCAAGATGAAGCCCCCTACAGAACACTGAAGACCCAAGTGCCCATTTTCTCAGATTGATGTGGATCTGAAAATCAATGACATTT
Source organism: Vulpes lagopus (assembly GCF_018345385.1). Taxonomy (NCBI): domain Eukaryota; kingdom Metazoa; phylum Chordata; class Mammalia; order Carnivora; family Canidae; genus Vulpes; species Vulpes lagopus. Next base: position 150,194,167 of record NC_054827.1, on the reverse strand, counting down.
TGTATTCTTCCTTAGTACTGTTACTAATCCTACATTCTTCCTGTTTCCAAGCATAGCTTGATTAACCTTATAAAAATTGAATCCTAGGCTGAAGACAGAGTGAGACCAGATCGAAAGAAAAAGAGCAAGTAGAGATGAAAGAGACTGAGAACCAAAGAGAGAGAGAGAGAGAAAGAGAGAAACCATTGATAATCCATCATTATCAAAATGATAAGAATCATTTGATATTGTTTATTTTTCAAAAAAGTATTTTGACTTCTTGTGAACCCTCTTTTACTTATGAGTCCTCACAAACCATCTAGTTAGTATTTTTCCAGAAATTTGTAGAACCAAATTATTTTTCTGATTTATAATTTCTGAAATGTATAACTTCATAAATTTTAAAATACAGCTTCATGGATTACGATACCCTCTAGAGTAATAGGGTAAGTGTAGTTTAATAAAAAAAAAACAAGTATTAGATGCTGATTTTGTCAGAGTATTAGAAAATTAGTCAGGATCCAATGATATCACATTTAATAGAGATTTGATCAAAAGTGTTTTTGGAAGTCTACCTATTGCTGGATTTGATAGCATCTACAATTCTTATTTTAAATGCTTCAAGGTAAAAAAAAAATCTTATATTAGCAAAACAGTCAATCTGTGGAAGATTGATGGATGGAATAGACAGTTCCAAAAATGAAAATGCTTATATTGTCTCTGTAGCACTTACAGAAAAAGTGGCTACAAATATCAGGGACTTTTTCATCAAGTCTAATAGCTCAGACTTTGGACTTTTTCATCTCTAACCATATAACTGTCACTTTCTAGATATGCAAACCTTGACACATTGACACATCGACACTTTTCTTAAAATCTTTCAGGGCCTTCCCCCTCATTAGTATTAATGAGATAAGAACACTTTATGTTGTACAGCTGGGGAATATTACAAGAAGGTGGTAGATTTAAAGCACCTGTGATAGTACTTGACGTACAAAGATAGCTCAGCCAATGTTCCCTTTTCATGGTGGCTCTGATAATGACTAAGCATTCAGCTGGCCCTTATTTTGCATCTGAACAATTCATCTGTTAATTGTAAATGAGCTATAACAGAATATAAAATCACAACAGGTATTTTTCCGTGTGCACATCTGTCACCCTGCTGAAACAATTTTGGATCACCCAGTGTAATTCAACCCAGATTTGACAGAGGCAAAGAAAAATTAGATTAGGTGGGGCCTTATAAATTTCATAACAGTAGGGGGGCTGTTTTTATACTATTATTTCCTTGAGCCAAAAAAGCCCAGTTCTGGAGGAACAATGGGATATGTGCTAAGACTTGGCCCCAAAGACAACAAGCTTCATTAATTCAGTGTCTTGACCAAAAACTCAGCAAAATAGGTTTTGTTACTTTTCCACAGAACTCAGAACAGTCTGTAACCATGCTTATGGGAAGTGGAAGAGAGACCCAGATTCAAATAGGAAAATAAAATGAAATATGGGAAGTGAAAGACCTGAACCAATTGTGGTTTATCTACATTTTATAATAAAGAGGCTTAAAATTACTGAGATTTTTTCTATCAGGAAGGACTTCACTGAAGTAGCTGAAAGAAACATTGTCATTAAAAATAAAACATATGGTGACCACATTCAATGGGAAAAAAAAAACAAAAACCTACAGTTTCACCATTCCTTAAGAAAATGTGTCATCAGGCTTGATTTTGCCTCTTACTTCTGGATTATGGACTAAAAAGAGAAACTTAAGTATAGTTTATGACTTATTTTGTTTTGATATCATCTTTCTATTTTTGAGAGAAAAAAAATCAAGAAAAATGCCACATTATAAAATTGGACGTCCCTTGAGAGTTCTCTGAGAACCCTCTATAATTCTATACAATCATACTCCAAAGAATACTTAACAAACTGTTTTCTCTTAGATGACAACTTAGCCTGGCTATGATCAGAGTAAGTGGCTTTGATTCCCAGCTATATGACCTCCTAACTCTGTGATTGTGGATAAATTACTTAATCTCTCCGAGGCTTAATGTTATCTGCAGAAGGGTGATAACAATGTAATTGTGAAGGATAAATATGATAAGGAATGTAAAGTACTCAGCACAGGTCTGGTACATACTCTCTCAATAATACAAATACTAAACTTATATTTATAACATATAAATACATTATTTATGTAGTATGTAAGCATTTTCAAACATAGTGTTGTTATTATTTGGAACCAGACTCCCTAGTTCTAAATCATCCCGACTCTGCAATTTACCAGCTGAAAAATCTTAAAACAAGTGACAATCATTTTATGACTTGATTTCTCTGCTGGTGAATAGGTTGTAACAGGCCCTCCCTCCTAGAGTTGTTATAAGGATTAAACACTTTAAGATATTCATGTATAAAACCTTGGCATTTAGTAAATACCACGCAGGAGTTAGCAAGTATTATTGATATTGTTTTCATTACGGAATATTGCTACTTGAGATTTTCATCTTATCCTACCCAAATCAAAGTGTTGATACAAAGTGGGAGAAAAGTTGAACAGGTGTTATAATACACCTAAAAATAAATGAGTGTTGTTCGATTTCCTCTTTCAAAAGAGTTAGCTGCGGAAAGACACGGATAGACACTTTCCAAAGAAGACGTCCAGATAGCTAACAGACACGAGAGAAAGCGCTCCACATCATTCAGCATCGGGGAAATACAAATCAAACCCACAATGAGATACCACCTCACACATGTCAGAGCGGCTAAGATTAACAACACAAGAATCAACAGATGTTGGCGAGGATGCAGAGAAAGGGAAACCCTCTCACACTGTTGGTGGGAATGCAAGCTGGTGCAGCCACTCTGGAGAGCTGTATGGAGGTTTCTCAAAAAGTTAAAAATAGAGCTTAAAGGGCAGCCCGGGTGGCCCAGCAGTTTAGCGCCTGCCTTCAGCCTGGGGCCTGATCCTGGAGACCAGGGATCAAGTCCCACGTCGGGCTCCCTATATGGAGCCTGCTTCTCCCCCTGCTTGTGTCTCTGCTTCTCTCTGTGTGTCTCTCATGAATAAATAAATAGATAAAATCTTTAAAAAAAATAGAGCTTAGAGCTATCCTACGACCCAGCAATTGCATTATTAACAATAGCCAAACTACAGAAAGAGTCCAAATGTCCATTAACTGATGAATTGATAAAGAAGAAAAGAAGAGATGGCGTGTATATACATATATACACATATATACATGGACTGTATACATATATATAACATATATTATATTTTATTATTATTAATATTTTATATATTATATATAATTATATATTATATATTATTTACATATTGTATATATATACATATATAATATATACATATATATTGGAATATATACTTAGTGGACTATTACTTGGTCATCAAAAAGAATGAAATCTTGCCATTCACAATGACGTGGATAGAGCCAGATTGTTTCATGCTAAATAAAATAAGTCAGATGGAGAAAGACAAATACCATAAGATTTCACTCATACGTGGAATTTAAGAAGCGAAGCAGATGAACAGACTAGGGGCGGGGAACAAGAGAGAAACAAACCTTAAGAGATCTTAAAGATAGAGAACAAAATTAGGGTTCATGGAAGGAGGCGACTGGGGTTGGGTAGATGGGTGACGGGTATCAAGAGGGCGCTTGTTGTGATGAGCACTGGGGTTGCATGTAAGGGATGAATCATTGAATTTCACACCTGAAACCAATATTGTGCTGCGTGTCATCTAACTATAATTTAAATAAAAATTTAAAAAAAAAAAGGAAAAAAAAAAAAAAAGCCATGTCTTGCCTCCAGGGCTCTATCGGATTTCCCTTCCACCTCCTCTCACCTTAGCTCCCTGAACTTGTCCATGTCACATCTTACTCTGGGAAGCCTCCCTGGACCTCCTCCTGGCCCACACCCTGGAGTGTCCCTTGTTGTACCGCCTTTGTCATGACCTTCCTCCACGGACCGTGGCCTGAGTAATTACCACTGCCTCTTACAAAATGATAACATCTTTGCAGGAAAGGCCCCTATTTATTTTGTTTCTCATTATATATCCTCCGTGATATAATACATCGTGAAAACACATTGCCTTGGTATTCACTAACTTAACAAGGGGAATCCGAGCGGGTCAGTGTGTAGCATTTGCATGGCCTGGGACAAAAGTACAAGTCAGTGAATATCTCTGTATCACTTTAACAAGCATTCACGGGAACGTCTACTTTCTTACTGTGATATGCTTAAGGTTCCTGTTTCTCTATAGCTAAAATTTAGGAAAAAATTAAAAATTAATATATCATTCTAAATGTGTGGGTATTTTAGCGATGCTCTGGATATATCTGGAAGAAAAACAAAAAGCAGTGGAAATATATATATATATATATATATATATATATATATATACATAAAATCCTGTGTTTTTATTTCAGGAAATCAGTATGCTGCTATAAATGACTTCATATCATGTGTGTTCAACTACAGATATTTAAAAGATGAAGGTAAAATGGAAATGTATCTAAGATGTTGAAAATCCGAATATATAGTCACTAAAAAATCAGCTGCTGCAAAAACAAAAAAAAATTAATTTTATGCTTTACAAAAAACAACTTCTCTAACAAAACACAAAAGCAAAACTTAGAGGCTAAATACAGATGATCATGGCAAATTTTAAATTAAACAAAACCGAAATTCCGACTTTCAATTTTAAATTGATGACTACATATTTTATATTATAATTATTATAATTATACTCATATAAGTATGTAACTCATGTATCACGTATGTTTACATACGTATCCACGAAACACATATTGGGCCTTTGAGACACACAAATAATGGACATTCTGATACGCAAGCGCATGTTACATCCACGCCATCTCAGAGCAAGGATTTGACCAGTTAACCAATTTGTCTTTGCTCTCGTTTAAGCACCGGGCTGTCAAGTCTTCCCTGAACTCAAAAGCAGACATCAGAGGCATGAGGACGACAGTCCTTTACGGAATTCAGATGCGGTTGTCTTTCATTTCAATGACAGAGGGGCAGAGGAGTGAAGAAATATTTCTCTAGGGCCTCAGTGGGGTCAGTCCCGACAGCAGATGTTTAGGGCTTCTGGATTGTGTTTCCGTGTGCTGAGCCCTGCACCCCAAGTCACAGAAGCGTCCGTGAGTTCCTCAGTACATGTACTTACTTTCTCCGTGATGACCATGTGGGCAGCTCTAAAGGAAGGAACACAAGGAAAATCCTCTCTTGCCCAGACCTGAAGATGTACCAGCTTTATTCTGGTTTGCTGTGGAGAGAGTTGGGGAACTTTCTGATTCAAGGAATTCTGAAAAGTTTCTCCATAGAAATTGTAGTTTAACTTTATCGAAGCTTTTCATGAATTATGCCTAGGTGTTTCATGAATGTGCGTGTGATGGGACTGTCCAGCGTGTATTATTAATCTTCTTTTTGTAGCAAAATTCAGGTTTTGACGTCTTTGAGCGTGGTCCCAAATAGCCAAACTAGGCCAACAAGAAGCACCAAAGTCCATGAACGTACTGGCTGCTCAGCAGAAATACTTGACGTTTTAAGGTCATCACTGGACATTTTGTATCTGATGACCTAGAGACAATGATAGGTCATAAGTGAAAAATTAGATCGGCCATACACTCACACGTGCACGCACACACACACATTGACTAGGATATTGTACTTATCATTTAAAAAAGTGCACACACATCGCTCTGTAGTTATTGTGGCCAAAAAGTACTCTCCCATTCTCGCTCAGTCCTTCCCTCCTTCCCTCTACCACCCGCCCCCTCTCCCCACCTCTTCTTTAACTCAACAAATCATGCTAAATATGTGCCAGGTGTTATTTCCGATTCCAGGTGGCAGAGTGAGAATAGTACTTAGGATAATCAGGGCCCCTGACGTAAGGGAGTTTGCATTTGAAGGCAGGAAAGGTGGCCTAGTCATAAGGAAGCGAATTAACAGGTCAGGTAAAGTTAGGGAGTGATGGGCATCAGGAAGAAGATAAGACGATGGAGGGACAGAAAGTCACTTGGGGGACCCAGGGATGTCAGGTGGGATGGACAGGGAGGACCTGTCTGAAATGACAAGGATGTGCTGCTTCCTGTCTAAAGCCGATTGAAGTCTTCCTCTATTGATTTAGTACTTCCCTGACCTGTATTTTGACTTCTGTACTGTATTCTATTATTTTTATTTATTTATTTATTTTTTGTTTTTGCCACCAAGCCTCCTATTTTCCCTCCTCCTAGGAACACCAGCCGTTGTACTGAGAACAATCCCTTCAGCATCTCTAATTATTCCCATGGGGTTCCCAGGCACAGTCCCGGCCTGGCCCTATAGCGGTACATGTCACAGGCTACTCAATTACAGTTCACAATCCTCTAGTCATAGGCGGTGGCCCCCGGACAGACAGGTGAGCACAGTCTGGCCAGGCAAGGTCTTTCTCTAGGATTTCTCTAGGATTGTACATGCTGATGCTGACAGAGGGAATTTCTTTTTATGGAATGTGAAATGATATCATTTGGACTCTCGACTCAGCCCCAACTCTGGATGTCACAGTTTGAGTTAGTATTTACATTTTCTTCCTAAAAGTTTTTTTATATGGGTCACTGTCACTTGCAGCCAGAAAAGTCCCAAATGCACCTGCCGGCTCTGCTGATTCCTTTCCGTTATGTAAAAATACCCAAGCTTCTCTTGTTAAAAACAAGACAAATTACATTTTCTAATACCATGTCCTCACCCAGATACCATTTCTCATTCTTATTCTCTAGTCCTCTTTTTTTTTCACTACCTCCTTATTAAATTGTATGCCCTAAATCTATTTTTTCTTTTTCTTTCTTTTTCTTTCTTTCTTCTTTCTTTCTTTCTTTCTTTCTTTCTTTCTTTCTTTCTTTCTTTCTTTCTTTCTTTCTTTTTCTTTCTTTCTCTTTCTTCTTTCTTTCTTTCTTTCTTTCTTCTTTCCTTTCTTTCTTTTTTCTTTCTTTCTTTTTTCTTTCTTTCTTTGTCTTTCTTTTTTTCTTTTTTCTTTCTTTTTTCTTTCTTTTTTTAAAGACCTTTTTAAAATTTTTTTATTTATTTGTGAGAGACACAGAAAGAGAGAGATGCAGGCAGAGGGAGAAGCAGGTTCTATGCAGGGAGCCCAATGCGGGACTTGATCTCAGGACTCCAGGATCAGGCCCTGGACTGAAGTTGCTGCTAAACCACTGAGCCACCCGGGCTGCCTTTTTTCTTTCTTTCTTTCTTTCTTTCTTTCTTTCTTTCTTTCTTTCTTTCTTTCTTTCTTTCTCTTTCTTTCTTCTTTCTTTCTTTCTTTCTTTCTTTCTTTCTTTCTCTTTCTTTCTTTCTTTCTTTCTTTCTTTCTTTCTCTTTCTTTCTTTCTTTCTTTCTTTCTTTCTTTCTTTCTTTCTTTCATTTTCCTTCCTTCCTTCCTTCCTTCCTTCCTTCCTTCCTTCCTTCCTTCCTCTTTAAGATTTTATTTGTTTATTCATGAGAGACACAGAAAGAGGTAGAGACAGAGGCAGAGGGAGAAGCACATTCCCTGAGGGGAGCCTAAAGCAGGACTTGATCCCAGGATCATGACCTGAGCCAAAGGCCAACACTCAATCACTGAGCCGCCCTGGTACCCTGCCCTAAATCTATTTCTTTACTTTCCATTAACCAGCCGTACTTCTGTCTGGCTCTGTTTCCACCACACAACTCTGAATTTGTTTTTAGCAAAATCACTGCAAATGACCTTGTTGCAAAATCCAATAGATACTGTCCAGATATTGCTCGATATCACCTAAAATAGATTTTTCTGCCGTGCTGGCTAAACCATCATTCTGACTCGGTTTTCCACCTGCCTCTCTGATGAGTCTTCCTCTTGATTACTATTCTGCTTTAGTATCTGCGTCTCTCTCAAACGTTGCCGTTCCCCACTGGTGCTCTCTTTGGATCTCTTCTCTTGATGCTCTTTCACTCCAGCCCATCCTAGGCATCATCCTAGCTTTAATCGCACACATTCCCAACAATTCCCAAGTCAATATTTCCTGTTCAAACTTGACTTCAAAAAAAAAAAAAGTAAAAAAACAAACAAACTTGACTTCAAAGATCCAGACACACACATAGAGTAGCCCGTTAGACACTACCTAGAGTTCAACAGAACCCTCACAGTCAATATCTGCCAAACTTAGATCACAATCTGCACAAAGCCCTCTCTACCTGCTGCATTCCTTAGCTCAGTAAAGAGTACCCTAAGCCACCCTGTGTTCCGAGCCAGACACTCGCATCATGAGACAAGCAAGCGTGTAGGACTATCCTGAGCATGAAGCAAATTACCTAACACACTGGCCTGCACTGATCAGCAAAGAGTAGGCATGAGAGACATATTCTCAAGGAATGAAGAGAATCAAACCCATTTTAAGGAACTGTGATATATACAACACATAAATGACTTGTATACAGGGTAAGTAGGCACAGGACCCCACTACCTCATTTATTTATTCTTCTATTAAAAGGAAAAAAAAATAAAACTCATCTTCACTTCCTAAGCACAAAATCCTCCCTACTGCTTAACATAGGCTGCAGGGGGCCTGAAAGATGTCTGCTCATACTTCCCTGGCATGTTAAGCATTATCTCCCCATGGAAGCCTCTGGGCATTGCTTGCTGCCTCCTGAGAGCTCCCCCAGCTTCCTGTGTATTCCTCTGTATGAACATTGGTCACGTTGTGTAGTTACTACTTGTTTATGAGACTCTCTCCTCTATAGGCTTTGAACTTCTTAAGTTTGAGGGCCCTGTCTTAACCATGACATCTCTAAGTTTAATGCGATGTGAACTTCTCTGTGAAACATGCACATTTTAAATAGCCTATAAAATCCTCCCTCCCCTAATTACAAACTTGTGAACTGGGAGGCATTCCCAGAAAAACAAATGACTACAGCGCTCAATGTGTTGTCTTCTTTGTATTTTGCAGATATGAAGCAAAGCAACATCAGCTTACCTTCCTCCCAGAACAATAAATATATGTAAATTTGGTGAATTTAACAATTAGTCTTTCCTATTGAATACCTGCAGACTTGTACTGAGGATTGGCCCCACCATCAACTCAGACTGAGAAAATTTGTTATGAGGAACATTCCCTTATCTCAGCTGTCTTTGATTTACTCTTTAGCTTGACTCCCAAGTGGAATCTTTTGATTTTAGTTCATTTCATGACTAATGCTGTAAGATGCTGATTGCTTGAGTTAAAGTCTCTTTGCTTCTCAAGCCATTCACATGTAATCGCTAACCAAAGAACAAAACAATGTCAGCTTTCCAAGATCTAAAGCACTCTGTGTAGTGTTCCCAGGTTGGCTACATACGAAAGAACTGAGAGTGATAGTAGGAAGGTGTCTGGCCTCTTGAGCTTCCCTGAAGGGTGTTTTCTAGGCCTTGGTTCAGATTTTTGAAACTCTTTTGTAAAATTATCACAATATGAGAATAAAAGGCTGTAGCCTACTATTGCTCAATGACCACCAAAGTCTTCATGAAAACATGAGTATTACTTTCCTACAGCTGCCATTAAAAAAAAAAAAAATAGCGTCTGAAAATCAACACTAACTTATTATCTTATAGTTCTGGAGGTCAGAAGTCCAACAAATCCTCACTGGGCTAAAATCCAGATGTCTGAAGGGATGAATTCCTTATTGGAGGCTCTATGTGAAAATACGTTTTCTTACTTTTTCCAGTTTCCAGAGGCTGCCCACTTTCCTTGTCTCATGGCCCTTTCCTTCATCTTCAACACCAGCAGTGTTGAGCCAAATCACTTACACTTCCATCTTTCTGGTTCTCTCTTTTGTCTCCATATTTCATTTTATAAGGACTCTTGTGATTACCTTAGGCCCACCTCGGTAGTCGCCCTGTATCAGCACCAGCTGATTAGCAATCTGAATTCTATGTGTAACATTAGTCTTCTCTGCTGTGTAACCCTACAGATTCTGGGGATTGAGACATAGAAAACTTTGAGAAGCCATTATTTGGCCTACCACAATTCGTAAGAAAAATCTTGATTGAAAGTTGCCGGGGAAAATACAGGATGCCCCAACAAGTTTGAATTTCAGATAAACAATATAATTTAATAGTTTAAGTATGAACTATGCATTTTTTAGTAAATTTTAAATATTCCATGGAACATACTTCTATTTTTTTAAAAATTCATTATTTATATGAAATTGAAATTGAACTGGGAGTTTTGTATTTTTGTTTGTTAAATTTGGCAACTCCACCAGGGATAGAAATAAGTAATCCTGGTTTCTGTTCTAGCAACAAAAGCATCATAGGACCTAAAAGAGTCCACTAACTGACATTCATTACAGTGTTGTATTTAAAAGTGAAATATGTGATTTCAACCCTATGGGAATTGTTAAGTAAAATGTAAAGGATCTTTTTGATGGAATAACTGTGCCAACTAACATGTTATCTTCTTAATTCTCTAACAGAAAAGTCATGTGACAATGTCATGAAAAAAAAAACAGAATACACATCTGCATACAAGTCATAACAACATACACAAAATAGTTTAGGCTCATGGAGATATTGGAAGCAAATGCTCCAAAATGTTAAGAGTGATTTTTTGCTTTCTTGGTAGGAATAAAGGTGATTAAGTTTTCTTTGTACTTTTTTCCTCCTTCCTTATTTCACGTATTACTCTCATTATATACAGATATAATAATATATGATATGAGCAGATAATGGTAAAGTGTATCCTGCTTCTCCAAGAAGTATGATTTTTAAGATAGAGCTAGTCAGGGTACACTGGAGCAATACAAGGATACTTAGCATACGTGAACTTTGTTCACCATTTATGCATGGAAAATATTACATATTTTGTATCGTGGTCATTCTTCAAGTTTTTTACACTCCATTCTGTCCAAAAGTAAACACCAAACTATAGTCTGTTTCTTTTAAATTAAATTTATTCAAATGCCTGTTGGCTTAATAACACTTGAGAAAACATATCACATTGGGGGCATTTAAAGCTGTGATACAATCATGCAGATAACAGCATCAGGAATCATTGTCACACAACTTCAATGCCTTTGTTAATTAGCAACATTTGTGAGAACCTGGTCATTTCCAGCAACTTGCTCTTTTGATTAATGTCTTGAAAGTAAAGCCAGCTGTTAATTATGTTAACAACCAATTCCTTGGGAATCATCATAATCCATTTTAATGGACTGACAATTATTATTAATCAAACCCAGAGACCTGAAGAAGTGTTACAAATTTGAAAATTCAGCTTTACTGAGCATCAGGGGATAAGACATGTATGCAAGCAAAGAATGACAGAAAATTTATTCTCATTTTTTTTTAATGAAGAAAGCAGGGCTTTTTTTCTAATTATGTGAGTCGTCCTTTGATTGTAGTATTCAGCTAAGCCTCCTTTCATGATGCAAAACAGCGAGCTACGGGGTGGAAAAAAGTAATTCAGAATTAGTTGTTTGGCATGCTGAAGAAAGAAAAAGGATGTTAGACAGAATTCAGCAAGAAGCAGAAAAACAAAACATGATATTGTGGGCATAAGTTCAGAAGAAAGGTCGTTGGAAGTAGTAATAAGCTAGAAAAGAGGACCAAGGGGAACTCTGGGCTTCCCTTCCTATCCTCATCCTCTATCACTCGCTACTTTTAATCATTTGTTTTGGCAAGTGGATCAAGAGATTTATGACTTTCAAACCACTGACATCATAGATAATGACACAGGCATTAATTCCTGGTTCTGGAGCCACAGGCTTTATTGATGATAAATATTTGGTACATTTGAAAAAAAAAAACTCAAATGAAAGAACCTTAGTAATTCTATTTTGCATTTCTGGGTAATGATCTATATGAGTAGCATTCATTCATTCATCTATCCAGTGCTAATTATATAGCTTCTACTTTGTGAAAGACTCTACTGAAACTCCTGCAGACATTCAGATGAGCAAGACAGATAAGGCCTTGCCCTCAAGGAGCTTACTGTGTTTTGAAGGGAAAGCAAATGTGTGATTAAATAAATAAATACATAATTCAAAGAACTCTAGTTTGGTAATAAGAATTGTAGAGAAAACTAAGAAGGATGATGCGATAGAGATTTAGTAATAGACGGGGAGGGAACCTTCACTTAATGGGATAAACAAGGGAAGATTCCCTGAGAATGTCATATTTGTACATAAACCTGAAGGACTGGAAGGAGTGAGCCTGGCAAAGACCTGGTGGAAACAGTATTCTGGGCACAGGGTGCTAGCACAAAGTTTCTAAGGTAGTAAGGGGCTTGGTGTGTTTAAGGAACCAAAAGACCCGTGAGCTTGGAGCATAATGAACACTGAGGTGAAGAATGGGAAAGTTTGAGCTGTAGCCCAGCGAAGCCCTTATCTCAGAGGGACTGCATGGCCGTGGGAAGGGTTTATTCTGATTGCACTGGAAAGCCACTGACAGAGTGTTTAGCAGATCAGAGACATGATCTGAAGTTTGTTCCTAAGAGCAAAGTTTTTTTGGGGGTGAATAATGACAGACAATTGATGACACAACCACAGGAGTAGATTCTAAAATCAAATTGTATATTTCTCACGTATTTCCAGAAAAAAAAGAAAAACACAGTTAACATAACAAAAAAGAATTTGGTTTTGAATTGATAGGCAATAATTCATTGAATACTCTTTTCTTTGTGAAGCTGTTTGATTATTCCAAAATTTCTGCCCTATTATAAATACCTAGTCATATAATCATAATAGTAATCCATCCTAATTTGCTTATCTCTGAAGCTAGAAAGAAGTTTTCTGGTTATATATTTATTCAGGGTTCACAGCACAGACAGGGCATTGGAATATGGCAAAGACAAGGGCCCCCAGATATTAGGCAGGAACTATGCCCACTACAGGCTAGTTCTCCACTGACCACTGCCTTCTTATTGTGTTTGGTTTCCAACCTTACTCTCTATCTTTGTATCATTAGCTTAAGATCTAAACGGTCTTGGATAAGTATCTGGACAGCCTGTTAGAAAGAGCCCCAGTGGGAAGGTTTGAGGAATATTATTACCAGGAGGTTTAAAAAAAAAAGATGATGAATTCCTATGGATTTTGTAAACAAACAAATGAAGAGCCTGATATCTGGAATCGTAAAATAACTTGCTCTAGATACTTGAGCTAATTTGGGACAGAAATATAACTAGAATTCAAGTCCTCCATCTTTTATATCATTTACTTTCCACTGCACCACAGGGCACATCCTGGTGTGTGTTTTCACGGAAATCCAGTCTTATCCACAGGGATAGAGCTTCTTCCAGGAACTTTGTTCTTCTTTGCTAATATATAGAATAAGCCACCTGAGCCTATGCCTATCAATCAAGGTTTGAAACAAGCAAAAAAAAAAAAAAATTCTTTACCTTTTGCAGTTTTCAGGATTTTAGGAAAACATCTTATATAAGACACACAACATACACTCAATACTATGTGTGAACTAGAAGTTTTAATCCTTTCATTGGCTTTGTTGAAGATCATTATTTCATAGGAAGATGAATAAAATGGATAAGAATCTCAGAGAAATTCTGAAAACAAGACTGAACACAATTAAGAAATTATGTGCTTTTATGATTGACAGTTACTTTCTTCTCCTGGTAGAACAAAAGTAGACTCTGATTAATATTTCAATAATGTAAAAGTATTGGATCAAGTTTTACTCCGATACTGCTGGTACTAACTGTGGTGTAGATGAGAGCTAGACTAATTTCTTGCTTTTGCATGAAAAAATGTAATGACTTGGATGCAGGAGTCCTGGCTGCTCATTCCAGCCTAGTTCTAGAGAGTTCTGTGATCTAGAGGAAAATACTGGGTTATGCTAAGTCCTCAACTGTGGACTGTAGAAAAAGCTTTCTAAAGTCCCTCTTTATTTCTATAATTCTGAGAAGTTGCATAAGTGGAAAAAATCATGGCTTGTGAAGCTAGTCTTAACTGCAGCACTAACTAGCTGTGTGTCTTTGTGCACATGTCCTTCCCTCTCTGAATTCTAGCCTTTTCATCTATATACATAAAGGACTATGACTTGCAATTTCCCTTATGGATTAAAAATTCAACTTAATGACTACAAAGAAGATAAGGCTTTTTGAATTATGTTGTTTTTCTGTTCGGAAGATGACTTTGTTCTGTATCTGTCTTCCCAGGCCTCTTACCCATTAAACATGTACGTTTATAGGGTGAGCAGCTGGGGTTTGTAGCACATGCTGTGATATAAGAAAAGATATCATAGACAGGATAATGTACAGTTTTTAAGAGATGTATGTATATTTTTTTCTAGGTTTGGAAAAGATAGCCTGAAAAGAATTTGAACCACTAAGTATTCACATATTTTAACCAAATTGACTATGCCTGAATATGTAGGGCTTACGTAGGTCCTAATGCATTTCTCATTGTAGAGCATTATCAAAGGATAAAAAGGCATATGGGTCTTTTCTACATATAATAATAATAAATATTTTGTTATGTATTTTAGAACTACAGAAAAATATAACTGCAGCACTATATCAGACCAATTGTGTGAAAGAACATGTAAATGCAAGTACATAATGAAAAACCATGATAGGAGAAATTGTCTATAGTTTCCCAGACCAGCTCAAACCATGATGAGTGATGACTGGTAATGAGTTAATAAAATAAGCTAGGGTCAGCTAGAAAGCTGTATGTATTATGGGAATGGATTTTGAAATATATCTAATAACACTAATGACAAAGATAACATTTACTTAGTATTTGCTCCAGGCTATATACTGTACTAACCACCGAATACGATGTGGTATTACTGTATTCATCTTAGAAAGAGGTAAACTAAGTCACAAATAAAATTAAGTAACTCAATTGCACAGGTGTGATGATGAAGCTGGGCTTTAACTCAGTGGTGCAGGGCTCTACACGAGGTGTTCTCACCAATCTCTTAACCAGAGCTCCACGACACTTCACTGTAGGCCATGACATGCCTCTCTGTAGACATCAAAGAATTAGAAGGAAAGAAGTTAAAAACCATGCTGTACAAAGACCTCTCTATGGAGAAGGAAATATTTGTTTCTTCCTCTGGCAATCTCCTTTGCTTCCTATATCGTGGCATCCTTGAATTACAATAAAGAGAACTCCTTTGATTTATATTTAGCTGAATTTGCTTCCCAGCACACATCTCAAGAAAGTTCCCTGCAATTGTTTAAAACTGTTTTTTGAACACAGGCCAAGAAAAATACTTTTCTCACCAAATTCCCTCATTTATCATTTTTGTACTAGGTCCTCAAGCAAATATTCTCATTTTTTTCTGTGATATTAACTTATTTATAGCAATGATAATATGTACGTAGTAGCTTCACCCACAGATAACATAGAATGTTCAGCTAATATTGATCATGTGCTGAATGACATAATTTCAGGACCAAGATTATGCCTTACATGTGAACCTTGTCTGATAAATAAAGGAGCCACTAGAAAGTCCGTTAACATTCAGCAGCATGACTGCAGTGGTAAGTTTGCAGGAAAAAGAGGCTTTGGGTGAATGTTTTGAAATGTTTGACTGATCTGTTTATGAGACCAAGATATGTGAGTAAAGCTTTATGAGTTTCCCTAAATTTCACCTCAACTCAGAGTCTTCTTATTCTTTCTTTAACTGCTTTAACCAACTGGATTTTTTTTCAAAAGCACTTGGAGTGTGTGTTCTACTTTGTGAACCCATAGTTTATTGATATAGAGATGTGAATAACTTGAAAAATACCTATGAGAAGGTAATGGAAGTGATTAAAAGTTTGAGAAGTAGGTCATAAAGGAAAGACAGGGAAGCCAGGAAGAAGTAAAGAAGAATGGGTACTTAATAAATCTTTATGTTCTAGAAGAGATGGTGTACAGATGGAGACAGAGAATGTTTCCTCTCTTCTCATTTAGACCAAGAGAAAACAAGTTGTGCTAAAGCTGAAATATGAGAAATTAATGTCTGACTTAAATATATATATATAGTTCATATCTACTTCATAAAACTAAGGAAGGGGGATGCCTGGGTGACTCAGCGGTTGAGCATCTGCCTTCGGCTCAGAGTATGATTCTGGAGTCCCGGATCGAGTCCTACGTCCAGCTCCCTGCATGGAACCTGCTTCTCTCTTTGTGTCTCTCATGAATAAATAAAGGAAATATTTAAATAAATAAATAAATAAAAATAACTAAAACTAAGGAAGGATATTATAGAATCTTCTCTTTGCAGTTTTTTTTTTTTTAAACATGGTAGTTCATTCAATTTAAGTAATATAACACAAATGTATATGCCTTGAACCCAAGTACCATGTAGAGACAAATAATCATCTATCTGTTTGGGTGAATGGGTGGCCATAAAGAATAAGTAAATCAGTGCTAAAATAGAGATAACTAGATGGAAGAATGGAAGTACTGACATATCTAGTATATAACTAGAAACTGGAGTGTAGAATCAGGGGCTAGAAATAAATACACAGAAGTCATCAGGTTATAGGTGATATTTTGAGAAAATAAAAGTGAGTGAAATCGTGAAGAAATATTCATAAAAACTGAGTGTTTTGATGAAGTTAATCATATGATCAGATCCTAGATTTTCTGTTTTGACTATAGAGATAAGTTTTCTTCTAGAAAACCCATGTATACAACAACTATTGTAGATGCATATTTTATTTTAAGTGTATTTTTCCAAGTTTTTTTTTGTGTGTGCAATAATAGGTATTAAGAGATAAAGAAAAAATAATGCTGTTAATTCTGAGTCTATTTATACAGATGTTTACATTGGAGAGCCAGACAGCATATGTTGAGATTGTTCTAAAGTGGAGCCCATGCAACATATGAAATGGTGGTAAAGCATTTGACTCAGTGCTTTATTCTAAGAGCTGATAATCTACCTGAGAGAGAAACACAGCATAAGGAGTGGGTAACATAGGTTATTTTAACACATGGCACTAGAATTTATATACTGGGAGGGGGTCTCTTTTATTTATATGGTCTAAAAAAAGGAGACATCTACCTTTCAAATATGAGGGAATGATTTTTTAACCATAGAATGTTTGAGATTTGTAGAAAACATGAGGAGAATTTGATTTTTGTTCCTGATGGGGAAAGGAAACAAAAAATATGTCCAAAAAAAAAAAAAAAAGGAATGGAAAGTAGAAAATCTTAATTATCTATTATTTATTATCTTAATGAAGATAAAAGCCAAGAAATGCGATGGTCTTTGTTAATAGTATGATGTTTAAATTAAATTAAAATAGTTTCTCTTGATAAAGTCCCCTGTGTCTTCTAAGTAGACAAAATAAGTATACTCAGTGTGATCTTTAACCACTGTTTGTAACAAGGCTAAGCGTGATGGTTCATTTCATGTGTTAGCTCGACTTGCCAAATGATCCCCAGATAGCTGATAAAATATTTATTTTTAAGCATGTTTGTGAGAAGGTTTCCAGAAGAGATTAGCATTTGAATCAGTGGACTAAGTAAAGAAGTTCTACACTCCCTGGTGTGAACAGATATCGTTCAAATGATTGAGGGACCAAACAGAACAAAAAAGTGGGAGGAAGGGCACATTTTTATTCTCTTTTCTTCATCTGAGATGACCATCTTCTCCTGCCCTCAGATATCAGAGCTGCTGGTTCTCAGGCCTTCAGATTCTGGGACTTATACCATCAAGTCCCCACATTATCAGCGCTCTTTGGTCTCAAACTGAATTATAACAACTGGCTCTCCTTGTTCTCCTTGTTCTCCATCTTACATAACCACATGAGCCAGTTCCTAAAGTGATCTCTTCCCCCTCCACACCCCTCTCAATCTTTCCACCCTATTCTATTCACTGTATTTCTGTGAAAAACCCTGGCTAATACACTAGGTAATTCAGATGAAACACCTTTTCACAATAACAAAAAATGACAGTCAAAGGTTTTATTTTGCTCAAAGGTATAAAGAAGTTAACAGGGAAGAAAGGATGATGGGGCCAGAATTTAGGAGGAGATAACCCCATGCTTGTTCTAGGAGCATTTGCCAATTGCAGAAGAGACTGTTGAAAGCCCAAGAAGTCTTGAGATACTCATGAACCTCATAAAATGTAGAGTTCAACGTATACCATAGGTAGGGACACACTTTAGGACAGGACCCTGAAAGGTTACATTTTTAAAGAAGGGTTGACCTAGAAATAGAAGCCTCTGGCATGGATGAAAACAGCTCAACACATGTTAATGCCTAAAATTGGACCTATGTCATATGGAATCACCAGCACCTCTAGACACCTTGAAGAAACAAGTTTGTTTATTCCCTGAAGAAATATAACATTATTGTAAGTCTCAAAATATCTTTACAATTTGTTCACATACATTGTCTAGTAGTCAATAAAAAATAATCAGTAACACAAGAAAAGAAGACAACAAAACAAAACACTCAAAAGGACTCCAGCTAGTAGAGATATCTGGAATAACTTAAAATAACTTAGTATGTTTGAGGCAATTAAAGATAAGATTGAGAATTTTGGCATAGAACTAGAAGTCATTATTTTTTAAAGATTTTATTTATTTATTCATGACAGAGAGAGAGAGAGAGAGAGAGAGAGAGAGAGGCAGAGACACAGGCAGAGGGAGAAGCAGGCTCCATACCAAGAGCCCGATGCGGGAGTTGATTTCTGGTCTCCAGGATTACGCCCTGGGCTGAAGGTAGGGCTAAACCGCTGAGCCACCACAGGGATCCCATAGAAAAAAAAAATTTTTAAAAAAAATTTAATGAAGGGACTAAATAGAAAATCTGGAATTGAAAATACAATATCAGACATTAAAAACTCAATAGATTGTCTTAACAGAGGACTTGACATAGAAAATGTGAGAATAAAGTAGAAATGGGCCAGAAGAAAAATTTTAAAAGGATAGAGAAATGCAAAAGAGGGCATAAAAGACATAATGAATACAGTGAGAAGAAATAGAATGTGTAATTGGAGTCCTAAAGTAGGGGGGAGAAAAAAACAAGACAGACAATATGTTAAGGAATAATAACAGAAAATATTTACTAACTTTTAAAGACATCAAATTACTGCATCAAAAGATCTCATAGGGCTTCTGATTCTAGATACAACAGAAATACATTCTACCCTAGTCATTTCACAAACAACAAAATAGGACAAAAATATAGAACCAAGTTTTCTGACACAGATGACATAACACGCTGAATGTTGCAGAAAAGGAAGACTGTCCAGCAGCCTCAGGATCTGAGAACCACCACAATGGTATTCCCCTCTGCAGCTTCGGAGACTGTAGACAACATCCAGCCTTTCTGCACAACCGTGCAATAAGGGGGTAATACACACTCCCTCCTTCCCAACAATATTGCTGAGGGAAGGGTTCCAAGGGGAGGGAGTTACAGAAAGAAATTTGCAAACTCTGTGCATGACTTCCTGAGCGGATCTCTAAGTGGCTCATGCTTGGAACTGACACAAAACAACACAGCAAACCTTGAGAACTAAGGAGGGATCTGAGACACAACCTAGGATTCAGGTTAGCCTCTGGGAAACACACAACTGGAGCAGAGCAAAATAACACTGCGAAGGCTTTGAAAACTAAATTGACATTTTAAATTTCACTTATTTATTCATGAGAGACACACAGAGAGAGGCAGACGCAGGCAGAGGGAGAAGCAGGCTCCCCACTAAACAGGGAGCCCAATGTGGGACTTCATCCCAGGGCCCTGGGGTTATGACCTGAGCTGAAGGCAGAGGCTCGACCCCTGAGCCATCCAGGCATCCCCTAAATTGACATTTTAATCACAGTTCACAAAAATGTGCATTCTGGACCTAAACAGGTTTGACTGTTTGCTAAATAGATTTCAAGAGGAACTGGGGTCTCATAATATAATACACATAATGTTTAGGATAAAATCTCAAATTACTCATCATAGCAGGAACCACCATGACTTCAGTATCCATGAGAAAAGACAATTGAAAATTGCTAACACTGAGCTGGCACAAATGCTGGAATTGTCTGACAAGGATTTAAGGCAATATAATGGACTGAATGTTTGTATCCCCTCAAAATTCATACCTTGATCCCTAAACCCCAATGTGATTATATTTGAAGATAAGGCCCTTTGGAAGGTCATTAGAATTAGATGAGGTCATGAGGGCAGGTCTCTAGTTTGATGGGATTGGTGCCCTTGTAAGAGGAGACACCAGAGAACTTGCTCAAGCTCCCTCTTTCCTTTTCTCTCTCATTTCCTGTCATGTGATGACACAGTGAGAAAGCAGCAATCAGCTAGCCCAGATGAGAACTCTCACCAGAACCTGACCTCAATGGCAGCTTGATCTTGGACTTCTAGACACCAAAACTATGGGAAAATAAATTTCTGTTGTGTAAACCACTGTCTTTTTCTTTTTCTTTTTTTCTTTCTTTATTCCTTTCTTTTCTTTCTTTCTTTCTTTCTTTCTTTCTTTTTTTCTTTCTTTCTTTCTTCCTTTCTTCTTTCCTTTTTTGAAGCTGTTACAGACTAAGAAAAATAACCTTCATAAAAGTGCTCTAGCAAGCAATTGCAAATCCTATTGAAAATAAATGAAGAAAATAGAAATCTTCGGTAAAGAAGCAGAAGATATAACAGAACAAGATGAAAGTTTTGAACTGAAAAATATAGTAATGACAACCACAACAACAAAACATCACTGGATGAACTCAATAACAGAATGGAGATGGCTGGAGAAATTATCAGTGAACTGGAAGACTTATCCAAATGAATTGTCCAATCTGAAAGCAAATACTAATTAACTGAAAAAAATTAAATAGACCCTGAGACCACAGATATCTCAGGAAAAATAGCAAATATGGCATTCATGTGATCAAAGTCCTAGAAGAAAAGGAGAAAATGTAAGTCTGGAAAAAAAATATTTGTGTTATATTGGCATAAGTTACGTATGTAGAGATAGAATAGTATAGATTCCAGAAATAGAGCATATATTAAAGACAATTGATTTTTGTCAAAAATACTAAAGTAGTTTAATGAAGAAAGGAAAATCTTTTCCATAAATGGGATTGGCACTAGATATTGATATTTAGAAAAGATAATAATCTTAAACCATATATATATTTATATATTCATATATATATATGAAATGGAACATGAACATAAACACAAAATCTGCAACTCTAAAATCTCTAAAAGAAAATATCAAAGGAAATCTTTGTGACCATGTGGCAAATAATGTTCTTCAGGCAGAGTTCCAAAAGAAATCATTATAAAGAAAAAAATAACAAATTACATTCAATAAAACATTTTTTAAAATTCTGACTTTTGAAAGACACTGTGAAGAAAATAATTAAAAAAAAGCCCAGAGCGACATATTAGGAGAAAATATTTTCAAAACATATTTGTAACAAGAGACTTTATCCAGCTTAGATAAACAATTCATGGTAAGAAAACAACCCAATTTTTTTAAATGGGCAAGAATTTGAACAGTCCACTAAAGATGATACACAAGCAGCTAATAAGCATATGAGAAAGTTCTCAATAACATTAGTTATTGGGGAAAAGGAAATTAAAACCATGGGAACTATTGACATACTCATTAGACAGCTAAAGAAACTTAAAAGACCTGCAATAGTAAGTTTTGGTAAAGATGTGGAACAACTGGAATTATTAAGCATTGCAAGGGATATAAAATGTGAAAACCACTTTGGAGTATCTAAGAACAACTTTGAGTGTTTCTTATAAATGTAAATAAATAATTTCTAAAGACAGAATTCTATTCCTAGATATCTACCAAGAGAAATGAAAACATATGTCCGCATAAATATTTGCACAAGAATGCCCTTAGAAGCTTTATGCGTAATAACTCAAAATTGAAAAGGACCAAATTGTTTACCTACCAGTAGGTAAGGAGGTAAGCAAACCGTGCTATTCACTCAACCAAACAACTATTCAACAAAAGAGAAAATAACATGCAAAAGTCTCAAAAACTCTATGATGAGTGAATGCAGAAATATGCAAAACAATTATTTCTCTTTACAATTCTAGAACAGGAAAAATTAATCTCTAGTGGCAGAAAGAAGATCTTCATTTGTTTCATCTGGAATGAGATTATGGAAATGGATATAAAGGAGAACAGGGAAATTTTGGGGATGATGAAATGTTGTATATCTTGAGTATAGTGATGGATACAATATTCTAAATATTTTTTTTCAAAATTTACCAACTTTTATGTTTAAATGAATGTATTTGATTGATATGTATTAAACCTCAATAAATTGTATGTATATACTATTCATATTGTACACACGATATGATACATATGTGTGTATATACATATGTGTTTGTGGTTTTTAAATATTTAATTTATTTGACAGAGAGAGAGAAAGAGAGAGCACAAGCAGGCGGAGAAGGAGAGGGATAAGCAGACTCACCCCAGAGCAGGGAGCCTGACTTGGGGCTTGATCCCAGGACCCCGGAATCAGACATGAGCTAAAGGTAGATACTTAATTGATGGAGCCACCCAGGCACCCTGAAATATGTGTTTGTGTAGATGTGCATGTATTTTCTTTTTTTTTTAATTATTCATTCGTGAGAGACACACAGAGAGAGGCAGAGACACAGGCAGAGGGAGAAGCAGGCTCCCTGTGAGGACCCTGATGGGGGACTTGATTCCAGGATCCCAGGATCACAACCTGAGCCAAAGGTGGATGCTCAACCACTGAGCCACCCAGGTGCCCCATGTGTGTATTTTCACAGAAAAAAAAAAAAGAGTGAAATATTTATCAGTGTTCCCTAAAGAAATATTTTGATAGGAACACAATTCTTCTAGAAAGTCTACTACTATAATATAGCATGCAAAGTACTAAAGTTAAAAATAAACCAAGATGGTTTAAAACCTAAATTGAGACCTGAAACCATAAAAGTCCTAGAAGAGAATGCAGGCAGTAACATTTACGACACTGGCTATGACAACTTTTTCTAGATATGTCTCCTGAGGCAAGGGAAACAAAAGCAAAAAGTAAACTATTAGGACTACATAAAAATAAAAAGCTTTGCACAGTGAAGGAAACAATTGACGAAACATAAAGGAAACCTACAGAATTGAAGAAGGTATTTGCAAATGACATACCTGATAAAGGGTTAGGATTGAAAGAATATAAGAAGCTTATACCACTCAGCATCCAAACACCAAATAATCCAATTAAAAATGGATAGAAGACGTGAGCAGACATTTCTTCAAAGAAGGCATCCAGATGGCCAACAAACACATTGAAAAGATGTTTATTGTTACTTACCATCAGGGAAATGCAAATCGGTGCTACAATGAGATATCACCTCACATCTGTCAGAATGGCCCAAATCAACTGCACCAGAAACAACAGGTATCTGTGAGGATGTGGAGAAAAAGGAACTCTGATGCACTGTGGGTGGGAATGCAAACTGGTGCAGGTGCTGTCAAAAACAGTATGGAGGTTCCTCCAAATGTTTAAAATAGAGCTACCGTATGACCCAGCAATCATGCTGCTATTCTTTACCCAAAGAATAGAAAAACACTAATTCAAAAGAATACACGCACTCCTATGTTTATAGCAGCATTATTTATAGTAGCCAAAGTTTGGAGGCAGCCCAAGCGTGTGTCCACGGATAGATGCACGGATAAAGGAGATGTGGGGTATGCACACAATGGCATACTATGCAGCCATAAACATAATGGGATCTTGACATTTGCAAAAACATGGATGGAGCTGGAGAGTGAAATGTTGAGCAAAATAAGCCGGAAAATGACAAATACTGTATAATTCCACTCATATGTGGAATTTAAGACGCAAAAAGAATGAGCATGGGTGGGTAGAGAGAGTGAGAAAGAGAGACAGAAACAGAGAGAGAGACAGAGAGAAACCAAGAGACAGACTCTTAACTATAGAAAATGAACTGATAGTTACAGAGAGGAGGAGGTGGGTGAGAGGATGGGTGAGATAGGAGGTGGGATCCAGGAGGGCACTTGTCATGATGAGCACTGGGTGATGGGTGCAAGTGTGGAACCACTATATTGTACATCTGAAATTAATAGTATACTGTATGCTAACTAACTGGAATTAAAATAAAAACAAACAAAAAAAGAAACTGAAAAAAAAATTAATGCCCACAGAAGCAGACATCTTGAAAATCAGAAAAATAATGACTGCAACAGAGAACAGAGACTGCTGAGGTTGCCATGGGGGTGGTGGTGGTGGTGGTGGTGGTGGTGGTGAGGGAATGGACAGAATGGGTGGAGGAGAATGGGAGATATAGGCTTCCAGTTATGAAATAATTAGTCCTGGGAACAAGACGTACAACATAGGGAATATAGTCAATGATATTGTAATAGCATTTTATGGTGGCAGGTAGTGGCTACGCTTTGGGGGAGCATAATATGTAGAAATGTTGAATCAGTATATTGTAAACCTGAAACTGAAGCAATATTGCATGTCAACCACAGTCAAAGAAAAACTTAAAAAAAAAAAAAGATTCATTATATGACCATCAGTGATATACTCGGTGGCCTTCATAATGTTTTATCTTAAAATTAAATTAATCTAATTTTAATTAAATTCAGTAAAGTATGTATTGTTTAAAGACTGAATAGTATTTGATGGAATAAATACTGACTTTCTAGGGCAAACGAATTTCTCAATGTGACAATTTTGTAAAGCTAAATTATTATTTTACTAAGCCCATAAAATTCAAATATATTTTTATGTGTTATAGATACATCTGGAAATGATATATTTCATTTTCTTCTGCTGCCAGAAAGATGACTATCAATGCTAATTTCCTTTGTAAGAAAATTCGGAATGATCTCCTGGATTAGCTTTCATAAAATTGTTGCTTCACTATTAACATAGTTGTGATATTCTTTAACAGGCACATTTCTACATCTTAATTGGCTATTAAATATGGAAAAAAGGGAACCTCAAATTTGATGTAAATGATATTTGATAAGTGTGTCTTTTAGTGACAATTAATTATTTTAGTCCTTGGTAATATTCCCAGGTCTCTAGAGAAAGATGGGGGGAAATCCAATTTCCTTACAAAAAAAAATCTGTGTTTGGGTTAATGTTCCTTTCTGAATGAAATTGTGTTGCTTATTTCACAATCCCAAAAGTTTAAGATTATTAAGAAAAGTAACTTGCATTTTGAAGATAATTTGAGATTTCCAAGACGTTGAATTTCTGTTTCCTTTTGTATAAATGTGCTAAGCACCTAAAGAAGAATAAAAAATACAAAATGCATAAACAAAATTAGACACCTATTTTGTTTGTAGCTAGCTGGCATAGAGTCCTCAACTCTACTTCAAACAGATTTATTAACAAAATTTGAAGGGCTTAATAATTTTCAAAGAAAAATATTGCCTCTGGAAGTCAAGGGCCTTTTGTGCTGTGAGCCAAACCTGTCTTCTGTGTTCCAGATACTTCTCAACTTTCTGGTGGGAATTCTGCAACATGCCGTTTTTATTAAGGCTAAGAATTATTGGATCAAATGTGGATGTAAACCCTAATTTTAAAAATATAATTAACAATACATACTTGAAAATATTTATTTTATTTCCCTAGTACCATTTGTTCCTCATGTGAACAGGTCTAAGTTTCATGTAGCTCTGCAGAGAGCACTTTCTAAGCTGGCCAGCAATCATCGCAGAGTACCCATTGCGTCTGTCCAGGGTTGTGTGTTGAGTGAATACAAATCAGAATTCTTTGTTTTTCCTCTGTCCCACTGACTTAGGAAAATAACATACAAAAGGTAAAAAATGAGTAATTTCACCCTTCTTAAACCTACACTTTCTCCTCACCTCGCCCCAGCCCCATCACAAATATTACAAATCCTACTGTATGTTGAATATCTTGGCCTTTTTCTAATTAAAGGCGGCTGCCCAATTCCCCAGGCAGTGCAAAAACCCTTCAGGTCCTAAAAAGAAATGACTTTCAATCGAAAAGCTAGTAAATAAGTCAGTTTGAAGCCCAAAAGCAATTATCATTACAGGGAGGTATTTTGTTAAAAGTCCATCTTGAGTTGGCTAGTTTGGGTTTTCTAGTAATTGAAAGGCAGACAGACAGAAATTTCAATCCCAAACATTCATACAATTTCTCCACATTATAATGACACTTAGGTAAAGATGTTTTTGCTAGAGTTGCCTAAATAGCAAGTGTTTGTCACTCTCAAAAACTCTGTGGAAAAGAGATGATTCTATCTAGACTGCATTTATATAATTCTAATTATATCTATATCACCAGGAATTTTAACTGGTTATATAATGCAATTCAATTCAGGATCCGAGACTTTATTTGATGCAAAGCACGGCACTTATCTTCAGAAGGGAGATGATTATCAAGGTGGTTAAAGTACAAGAAATTTGAAATCTGCAACAGAAGGAGACAAAATCTCATTACACAAAGCGTAGGAGAAATCTTGTAAACAAGAGGCAAAGGGCCATGGAGATAGGAAGGAGAAAATGAAGCAGCTGGACCTGGGAAAAGGGTGAGGTAATGAAGAAAGATTTCATGGAGAAAGTGACATGTGAGGCAGTATTTGCAAGACAACTTTATTTCCACAGGCAAAGTTGGAGCAAGAGGGCTTTCTAGAAAAAGGAATGGTTAAAAGCCTGGAGATGGAAAAGCACGGGGGTGTGTTATGGAAGCAAAAACCATACGGTTTCAATAAAGGGGAGAACATGAATACGGTAAACGTAGGCAATGTGTCTTCACTGCAATCTGCAACAAATATGTGAGATTTCTCGTTTCTGAGACATGGACAGCCAATACATTATGTTTTGCAGGGAGTAATATGATAAGAGCCATTTGGGGAGAAATAAATATATCGACATGAAGAATAGAATGTTGGGGCTGGAGACACTCAGTGTAGAAGCTATGACTCACCAGAGGTGGCTGAAGCAAGAGAACTAGAGGAAATGAGGGCTGGATTCAGTCAGACGCCCTTGGCATGAAGAAAGGCAGCAAATGAGAAAGGTGTAGAATGCACAATTTACAAAATGCTCAAAAAGGGTGAAAAAAAGGGAGGGGTGTCATTATGAATCAAGGTTTAAGACCTCAACATTTGGCAAGATGATTGGCTAGAAACAAACTTAGGGAATTCAGTTGGAGATATATTTAAAGGAAGTGGCAGTGAGGATAAATGAGCAAGAATTCCTCTCACTCTCATAGCATCAGCCAGCACTGCTATAAAGACAAGACACTAAAATAACATTCATTCATTCAGAAAGCACTTATTCTCATTGTGTGTCAACTATATTTCAATAAAATAGCGTCTCTTATAAAAGAGAAAATAATTGAAAACGTTGCATGCATTTTGATGAGAACTTCACACAATGAAAATAATAGTTAATATTTATTTAAGATATTTTTGGGAAAAAAAGATATTTTTGTATGCCAGGGCCATTCTCAATTATGGAGTCATTTAACCCTCACATCTCTACCTGATAAAAGAGCAGGTTTAGTGGGGTTGGGACACTCAACCAAGGACACCCAGCCAGTATATATCACAAGCTTGACAGAAATCATTGTCTGTTTGTTTCCAAAAAAATTCTTTTAGTCTGTGTTATGCCATCTAAATTGCTATTGGAATCCAAGGAGTTGCAGTGGGTAAAATGGTAACAAAAAGGTATCTTAGAAGACACTGAATATGTAACTGAGTCTCAAGTAATGAGGGAGGCAGTTGGATGTAAGGCAGATCAGGAAATGCCAGGTGGGGAGGTCCTTCTAGACAGTGGTAGCAGCCTATGCAAAGGCCTTGAGGTGAGAAGTAAGGCACATTTAGGGACCTGCGACCCATCATAGGGATTATTATTCTGTCCTAAGATGAGTCTCTGGGGAAGTGGATGCTATTTGGTCACCCTATCATTGCCATTACTCTTTGAAAATGATATCAGAAAATTATTAGGGAAGGGAAAATAAAATAAGATGAAAACTGAGAGACAGAGATCAACCATAAGAGACGCTGAACTCTAGGACACAAACTGAGGGTTGGGGAGGAAGTTGGTGGGGGATGGGGTAATTGAGTGAAGGGAATTAAGGAGGGCACTTGATGTAATGAGCACTGGGTTTAATATACAACCAATGAATCACTGAATTTTACCTCTGAAACTAATACAAAATAAAAATTCCTTGCTCAAGAAAAAAAGTTATTAAACCAAATCTCAATTAAACAGTGGCCTCAATTAGCTTGTGTCTTACAAAATATTATTTTTCAATAAGAAAAGAATAAAAAGCGTTCAACCCTCTTTCAGGAGTCACTTGGGCTAGGGCATAATTGAGCCTCAATCTCACCTGTCAGGTAAGGTTTGGCAAGAACATCTCTGAGGTCTAATAACTAGAGGAAAATCTACTCTGTTATTCTGATTAACTGTTTCTTTTATTTATTTATTATTATTATTATTACTATTATTATTATTTTGATTTACTGTTTCTTTTAAAGAGGATCCATGGCAGGAACTATTTGAAGTGAAATATGGAGGCTTTGACCTTCTCTTTTGTCAGTTATTTTGGGGTGGGGATGGTAATCAAAGGTTTATGGTCCGTGATACTGCGTGGTTAAGATAGGCAACAGGAGGTACTTTTAAAACTATTGATTCTGAGACATATTGCCGGGGTTGGGATCTTGATTTTTATGAATTGTGTGACCTTTGGCAAATGTAATTGTTATATCTTGCTGTGTAACAAGCTATCCCAAACTTGGAATCTTAAAATAACAAACATTTATCACACACCATTTATAAAGGTCAGGAATCCAGGAGAGGCTTAGCTAGCTAGTTTTGGTTTAGGATCTCTTATGAATTGGAGTCATCTGAACAAGTGCAAGAATCCAAGTTGTCTTCTGTGGCTATTGGCAGGAAGTTTAAATTCCTCACTATATGGGTCACTTCATAGAACTGCTTACATGTATAGTAACTGGCTTCCTTGGAATTGAGAGACAGAGACAGACAGAGAGACCAGGACAGAAAACAGAGTTTTTTTTATAACTTAGTCTTAAAAGGGACATCCCATCATGTCTGCCATATACTATCCATTAAAAATGAATTACTAATAGTCGAAAGAAAAATTGAGAAAATGATCCCATTGAAATTGAACCAAAAATAATAAAATATCTAGGAATAAACTTAACAAAATACTCTGATAGATATAATATATTGACAAAAAATTGAAGATGACATAAAGAAATTGAAAGATGTTCCAATGCTCATGGATTAGAAGAACAAATACCGTTAAAATGTCTCTACTACTCAAAGCAATATGCACACTTAATCCAATCCTTATCAAAATATCAAACAGAATTTTTCACAAAACTAGAACAAACAATCCTAGAATTTGTATGGAGCCACAAAAGACCTCAAATAACCAGAGCAATCTTGAAAAAGAAAAATAAAACTGGAGGTATCACAATTCCAGACTTCAAGTTTTATTACAAAACTGTAGTAATCAGAAGAGTATGGTACTGGCATAAAACAGACACACAGATCAATAAAACAGAATAGAAAACCCAGAAATAAACTCATAATTATATGGTCAATTAATGTTTTGATGGAGGAGGAAAGAATATCCAATGGGGAAAAGACTGTCACTTCAACAAATTGTGTTGGGAAAACTAGACAGCGGCATGTAGAATGAAACTGGACCACGTTCTTACACCAGACACAAAGTTTGAGAGTATTATGCTAAGTAAAGTAAATCAGTCAGAGAAAGACAAAAACCATATGATTTCCCTCATGTGGAATTTAAGAAACATCACAAATGAGCAAAAGAAAGGAAAAGCAAGAGAAACAGACTCTTATTTAAATAAAAGAACAAATTGATGGTTACCAGAAGGAAGGTCGGTGGTTGGGGGGTGGGGGGGAGGGAGGTGATGGGGATTAATGAGTACGCTTATCATGATGAGCACTAAGTAATGTATAAAGTTGTCGAATCATTGTATTATGCACCTGAAAGTAATATAGTACTATACGTTTATTTATCTTGGAATTAAAAAAAACTTAATAAAAAATAAGAAACTAAAGGGGACAAGACTTATCCTTCCTTTCTTGGGATAGGAGTATCAAAGAATCTATGGACATACCTTTAAACCATCACAGAAAGTTACCTATTTTTTTTAGTATGGGTTTCCCTGTCTGTAAATGGAGATGCCAGTAGTATCTACGACACAGGTTTGGTATTAGCCAGAGAACAGAACCAATAGGATGTGTGTATGTGTGTGTGTGTGTGTGTGTGTGTGTGTGTGTGTGTGTGTGTGTAAGTAGAAACTGAGAGGGAGACTTTTGTTTATTATCAGGAATTGGCTCACACAGTTATGGAAGCTAATAAAACACAGGACTTGTACATGGGCAAGCTGTAAACTCAGAGGAGCCAATGTTGTTGTTCTAGTCCAAATCTGAGGGTCTGAGAGTCATTGGAGAAAGTCTAGTATGAAAGCTTCAGGCTTAAGACCCAGGAAGAGACAATGTTTGAGTCTGAGTCTGAAGGCCAATGACCCAACTCAACACTGAAGCAAGAGGATCCCCCTTAATCTATCTTTTGTTCCATTCAAATCTTCAACTAATTGGATGAGAAACACCTCCCAACACCACCACCACCTTTCAGGAGGCCAAATTGCTTTACTCAATGTGCTAATTCAAATGTTAATCTCATCCAGGCACACCCTGACAGATGCACCTAGAATAATGTTTGACCAAAAGCCTGGGCACTCTGTGGCCCAGTCTACTTGACACAAAATTTACCATCACAGGATTGTGTCATAAATTTAGTTCATTGGGGGAACCTGGGTGACTCAGTTGGTTAAGTGTCTGCCTTCAGCTCAGGTCATGATCACAAGGTCCTGGGATCAAGCCCTGTGTGAAGCTCCCTGCTCCATGGGAGTCTGCTTCTCCCTCTTCATCTGCTCCTTCCCCTGTTTGTGTGGACTCTCTCTCTCTTTCTTTCTCTCTGTTAAATTAATTAATTAATCATTTAAAAATATTAATTTCAGTTCATTGATAGTTGAAAAATGCCTAAAACAATGCATAATGAGCATTCACTGCTCTCAATTTTGGATGAAACTAATTTCTAGAGAAGTAAAGTGACTTGCTGTTTAGCAAAACAAACAAACTTTTAAATCTTCATTTTTCTTTCTGTTGCCATTCCTTTTTCCACGACTTTAAGGGCAGAGAATTCTAATTCACTTGCTCTATAAGCAAAGTGGCATCTGCATTCATTGATGGTAATACAAGATGTTGATGATATTTATGCTTTTTTGTATTGATCATAACCCTTTCCGGGTGATTCTCTTGGAAATGGACAGGCTTCATTAAAGTATATTAACAAATTGCCAACATTTGTTGGCAATCATCATATATGTCATCATATATGAGCCTATGTACTAGGAAACGTACTAGGTCAGGTTCACCAGGGTATGTAACAGCTTCATTGGGTTGTGCTCTCCTTTGTAAAAGCACCCAGAATTTCAGAGACGGAAAGGAGCCATAAGAGATAGGGATAGAAAGAAAGAGGGAGCTGGACATAGCAAGCCTTCAACTTTCCCCAAATTAACTCTCTCTCAGAGCGTGCGGAGAAAAGAGAAAGCTCTGTAAACCAAAGGAACAGTTGAAGCTCGGCTCCTGTGTTCTAACCGCTGGTCTGTAGGCTTCCTCTCAATAAAGCTTGCGTGGGGCCCATTAGCTGAACATGAAGAATCCACCCCAACAGCTTCCCACCGCACAGCTGTTTCTGAATGCCTTGGTTCTGGTCTCTGAAGAGGATATAACCTAGGGAATATTCCTTCAAATACATAAAATCTCCACAAACCCCAAAGTGCAGGTCCCTCTCACTTTTGGCAGGCAGTAAGATGTTTCAGCTTTCAAGCTAGAATTGCCTCTTCGAGGTCACCAGGTTACTGTGGAATTGCAGTAAAACAAAGACAAGCTTCCCATGGAGAGTTTTCAATAAAGTCTTCGTGTACACGAGGAAAATGCATCAACATATTAGGCCCCATTGTCTTCTCTGGCTCTTAGTTGAAGGGGAAAGGACAATAAAAAATAGAGGGGGGAAAAGGAAACAGATCTTTGAGTAGCAAATGGATAAAGATATGTTCCAGGGCTTGAGAGCAATGTCAGGATATGCTTTTTAATTTTTTTAAAAAATGTATCATGTCATTTAAATAAGTTAAGGCCACATGGAAAACAGAAAGCTATGAAGAAGAGCAGAGTGTGATGCCTGGTACATAATGTGTGTTCAATAAATATATGGTGAACAAATACGTTGATCAATAAAAGATGAAACAAAATAAAGTTATCATTTGCATAAATTAGTCTCCTTAAATCTCCCTTGCTTCTCAGATTCAAATTCTCCTAAACCTGAAGAGACTTTGACAATCTGCTGGCCAGGATGGA
The DNA here is from genome assembly GCF_018345385.1 of Vulpes lagopus. Classification (NCBI taxonomy): domain Eukaryota; kingdom Metazoa; phylum Chordata; class Mammalia; order Carnivora; family Canidae; genus Vulpes; species Vulpes lagopus. Next base: position 150,161,811 of record NC_054827.1, on the reverse strand, counting down.
AAAGGTGTGACAGTTTAGCTGGGGAAAGACAGGACAGTCCATATTCATGGTCCTCTACTTTGACGGGTTATAACAGTATCATGTGGAGGGTTGTGAAAACAGACCGCTGAATTCTATCCTCCGAGTTTCTAATTCATTAATTCTAAATGATGCCCATCGATCTGCATTTCTACTAAATTCCCAGGTGGTGTGATGTTGCTGGCCCAAGACCACACTCCCAGAACCACTTCTGTATGGGAAGAAATAGTGGTCTGAAAGTTCAAAAATGAATTTTTTTTTTTGCTTTATTTTCTAATACCAGGATGTACTAGCTTGGATACTTCACACCTTGAAAATCTCTTATATGTAATAAGCTGTATAAATCTGCTGCATATACACGTACAAGTTTTTTGTAATTGAGTTTTCATGTATATTATCAAGTTTGCTTCTCCAAATAGTTTAGTGAGATGAAGAGGGCAGTAATGATATATATTCAGTAAATGAGGAAACTAAAACTCAAATGGCATAAGAGTAAACATCTCGACGTCAGTGACCATATCTTATTTATAGTAGTATCCTTAAATCTTAGCAATGTGAGCAAAGTGTATACAGTTCAAGAAGTATTTTATTAGTTAATTAATTTTGTCCATAATCCCTAAGTAATGGAACCAGAGATCAGAGTCCTAGGACTCCGAGTGCAGTGTTCTTTGTAATTTTCCATAATATTCTCATATCAGAGTTTCTCTGCTCCTAACTCCCCTTCTAGTTGTTCAATGTGTGATAGATCAACAGCAGCAGTGAATAAGCCACACAACTGTAAGCTACTCCAGGGAGGAGACAAGAGCATCTTCGTCTCCCTCTTCATAGGAAGATGTCTGACACACAGTAGGTGCACCACCCATGTCTTTGGGGTTGAATTGCATGTTTATCTTCCCCACCAGCTACAGAACCATGACTGTATGCATCTGCCGTCAGAGAATCTCTGGCAGGCCTCAAGCCTGGAGAATAAGTTTCAGGGGAACCACAAGCCGTGGAGGAGAGCCACCTGGGGTTTGGGCCATATGGTTCTGGCTTCTTCCTTGTGGGAGGGAAGCAGCCTCTTTAAACCAAAAAGCTTAGGAGGGGTGCCTGCCAATTCTGCTAACTGGCAGCTCCAGTCTGTAACCCTTGAGCTTGCTCTGCTATGCTTCCAAGTCCCCAAATGTGTTCAAGTCAAGGGAATGCTGCTGAATTGAAATGGATTTCCCCATCACTGCAAGGAAACAAGGCAAGCCTTAATTTTGACTTCTAAGCAGAGTCCCAGAGGGAGTATGCCTAATTAGACCAAGGATCAAACTCCTTCATGCCCTGCCAGAGAGGCCCACTGAGTTTCTGTGGGCCGGTGGCCATAGAATCTGTTTTCTGCTCACAGTGGCCTGGCTTTCCAGAAAAAAAAAAAAAAAAAAGAAAGAAAGAAAGAAACCCAAAACACCAACCAAAAAACACATAATGCATGTTATCTTATCCAAATAATTCATAACATTGAAAGATGTTTCCTATATCAGTAATAGACTAAACTCTTTGTGTTTCTGGTATTTTAACAGAAAGTAACAGCTCTCATAAATGTCCCGTTAATCATAGCTATACGTTTTACTTGACTATTTGAATAATTATATGAAAAATAAGAAGTTAAGCCTTCTTTGCAAATTATGAGGAACTTTAATGTCCACAGATTCTGAGCCATGTGTCTTTATTTACAAAGTTATCTGTAATATTAATATAAACACCAATCCCCGTAAACAACAGAAAGTTTGCTGAAAGTGTTTGAAAACTAAGAATCAGATAACATTTCTTGAAAGAACTCCTTCATACCTTAAACAGACACAAAATTATCTTTAGTAAAAGCTAGACATAATTGTACAAATATTCTTCTCCCAAGGGGTCTCAGTGACAACGCCGTGTGTTTATAAATCAAATGAACACACTTGAGCACTCTATTTGTACTATTAAACCCCACAAAATAGAGCTGTCTGGACATCTTTATGTTCCAACCAACTTTAAAAATCCCAGTTGCCCCAGGAGAAGGGCCTAAAATCCTGAGGATTAGAAAGACATGCCTCCGAGGGCCAGATGCACGGAGCCAAGAGCAGGATAAGCAAAAGTGAGGACAAAAAGTGAAGGTTAGAGGTGATTTGTAAAGGGCAGCTGTAGCTGATGCAACATCAAGTTATGAGAAAAATAAAATAAAATTAAAAAAAGAATTACCAGGGGAACAGGGACAGAAAGAAGCCAGATGAGAGAAAGGCTGTGTGTTAGGAAAGGGGATTGGACCGCAGTCAGGTACTCAAGCAGGGCCTACGGACAGAGAGACGAGGTCTAGCTGCTGTATCTTGCCCCTTTTGTGGTTTCAGCTCCTCTGATATAAAAAGACAATAAGCACAGGCTCTTGCCTGACATCAACATGGTTTCTAGGAAACTGTCTTGTAAAAGGAGATGAATTTATGCAACAAATATTTATTAAGCATTAATATACACCAGACACTATACAATGTGCTATTTATACACTGTGTTTGCACTGCTAAAACTCATAACCCAGTGGGGGAGACAAACATCTAATATTATTTCAATTCAAGTAAATGTTTTCTAAATTATTGATTGTGCGTGCGTATGTGTATACGTGCATACACAAACAGCCAAAGAAACCTATAATTGGAATAATTTCAGCAAAACAGCCTGAAATAATACCAGAATGAATATTCAACAAAACAAGGCAACCACTGAAATACTTCCAAACCAATCAGAAATCGCAGATCGGTATCTAAGGATCACTCAGCCTTTGGAGCCTGGAGCTCTTCTTACTCTCCCTAGTTGAATCCCTTGAACTCCTTAGAGTCTGGTTTTTTTTATTTTTTTTTCTTCCATGGAGTATGGGGATGTGACCGAGGGCGGCGGGGGGGGGGTCCTCTTTGTTGCCTCTCCATACTCTTTACGCTTACCTACTTACCACAAGTCCTCCCCTGTCTGCCAGGAGTGGAGTGACTTTGCTACTTTATATCCCCAAACCACACATACACACAGCAGAAGTGATTTTTCTTTCTTCTTTTTTCCTTTTCTTTTTTTTTAAGATTTTATTTATTTATTCATGAGAGACACAGAGAGAGGCAGAGACCCAGGCAGAGGGAGAAGCAGGCTCCTTGCAGGGAGCCCGATCTGGGACTCAATCCCAGGACCCCTGGGACATGCCCTGAGCCAAAGGCAGGTGCTCAACCTCTGAGCCACCCAGGTGTCCCAGGGGTGATTTTTTAAAGATCTAAGTTAATACATATGACCACTACTGTCTAATTTCTGCAATATCATTTCTGCCTCCACAACTGAGCTTTTCTGTTTCCTTTCAATCCCTCAATATCTGAGGAATAATGTGCTTAATTAACAGTGAATTCTAGAGCTGGCATTCCAGTTCAAGGAGAGGACTAGAATCTCCTTGGTTTGTTGGAATAAGGATGGAAGGCAATGCCTCAGGTGTCTGAAAAGAGCATCCAGTTGATCTTCTCTGTAGAGGGAAGCACATCATTTCCCTTCTCCAGCCTCACTGAGGCCCACTGAGCTCCTTGGCAGGATCTACCAGCCTTGAACTCAGGCTAATTAGTGTGTCTTCCTGGGTACAGTGTCCTCCTTAGTAAAATCAAGCTAACAATACCTGTATTGTAAGGTTGTTATGAGTATTTACAAAATGAGGCATAGGTGGTGCCTGGCACCATGCCTGAATGGAACAGGCCCTCAACGCCTAAGAGCTAGAGGGCCCTTTAGAGTCTGGCTCCAGACTAACAATCAATTTATTTATCTCTTCCTTATTCCTCTCATATACCATATGCTCTAGTTCCACTCTCCAGGATGACTTTTCTTCTCTTTGTCTTGTTTAAGAATATTTCTCTGTTTTCTACTGTTTTTAAACCAGTGGGCTCCTACTCATCCTTCACTGTCCAACACAATGTTAGTTCTTCTCCTTAGCTCTTTGCTGGATTTACCCACCAAAGTATAGGGGAATTAATCCTGATCTATGTTTCCTGTACTCACAATGAATTTTCTGTATTCCTCTATGATCACAAAGTCATAATTCTAGACAGAGAGAGAGATAGATTCATGAATGTAGACAAGCCAAACCTAATTGGAATAATTTCAGCAAAACAGCCTGAAAATAATACCAGAATGAATATTCAACAAAACAAGGCAACCACTGAAATACTTCCAAACCAATCAGAAATCGCAGATCGGTATCTAAGGATCACTCAGCCTTTGGAGCCTGGAGGTTTGTGTTTCTCTCTTCTTACTCTCCCTAGTTGAATCCCTTGAACTCCTTAGAGTCTGGTTTTTTTTATTTTTTTTTTCTTCCATGGAGTATGGGGATGTGACCGAGGGCGGCGGGGGGGGGGTCCTCTTTGTTGCCTCTCCATACTCTTTACGCTTACCTACTTACCACAAGTCCTCCCCTGTCTGCCAGGAGTGGAGTGACTTTGCTACTTTATAACCCCCAACCCACACATACACACAGCAGAAGTGATTTTTCTTTCTTCTTTTTTCCTTTTCTAATTTTTTTTATTCATGAGAGACACAGAGAGAGGCAGAGACCCAGGCAGAGGGAGAAGCAGGCTCCTTGCAGGGAGCCCGATCTGGGACTCAATCCCAGGACCCCTGGGACATGCCCTGAGCCAAAGGCAGGTGCTCAACCTCTGAGCCACCCAGGTGTCCCAGGGGTGATTTTTTAAAGATCTAAGTTAATACATATGACCACTACTGTCTAATTTCTGCAATATCATTTCTGCCTCCACAACTGAGCTTTTCTGTTTCCTTTCAATCCCTCAATATCTGAGGAATAATGTGCTTAATTAACAGTGAATTCTAGAGCTGGCATTCCAGTTCAAGGAGAGGACTAGAATCTCCTTGGTTTGTTGGAATAAGGATGGAAGGCAATGCCTCAGGTGTCTGAAAAGAGCATCCAGTTGATCTTCTCTGTAGAGGGAAGCACATCATCCCTTCTCCAGCCTCACTGAGGCCCACTGAGCTCCTTGGCAGGATCTACCAGCCTTGAACTCAGGCTAATTAGTGTGTCTTCCTGGGTACAGTGTCCTCCTTAGTAAAATCAAGCTAACAATACCTGTATTGTAAGGTTGTTATGAGTATTTACAAAATGAGGCATAGGTGGTGCCTGGCACCATGCCTGAATGGAACAGGCCCTCAACGCCTAAGAGCTAGAGGGCCCTTTAGAGTCTGGCTCCAGACTAACAATCAATTTATTTATCTCTTCCTTATTCCTCTCATATACCATATGCTCTAGTTCCACTCTCCAGGATGACTTTTCTTCTCTTTGTCTTGTTTAAGAATATTTCTCTGTTTTCTACTGTTTTTAAACCAGTGGGCTCCTACTCATCCTTCACTGTCCAAGATAGATGATAGATAGATGATAGATAGATAGATAGATGATAGATAGATAGATAGATAGATAGATAGATAGATAGATAGATGATAGATAGATATAGATAGATGACCCAAGTCACCAGGAGCTCTCTAAGATCAAGGATATTTTCTTATTCATATGTTTTTCTTTTTAAATTAATAACTTTGGCATCTTTAGGGCACATGTATGCTCATAGGAAAACTGAGGAAGCCGTAGAGTTTCCACATACTCCTACCTTCCCCTCTTACACATTCCCTCCCCTGCCATCCACGTTCCATTGTAGTGTGCAACATTTGTCACGATTGATGAACCAACCTTCACACATAATTATCAATGAAAATCCAATGTTTACATTAGGACTCATTCTTTGTGTCATACACTCTCTGGGTCTTGACAAATATATGGAGACGTGTATCTACGACCACACCATCTTATAGAATAGTTTCAGTATCTAACCCCCCACTTCCTCCAACCATGGATCCTTCCTTCCTTCCTCCTCCTTGACCTCTGGCTGCAAAGATCTTTTCACTGTCTTCATTATTTTCCTTTTCCTTGATGTCATACAGTTGGAATGATATAGTATATAATTTTCCAGATTGACTTTTTTTCACTTGGAAATATGCTTTTAAGTTTCCACTGCATGGTTTTGTGACTCGATAACTCACTTCTCTTTATTGTTGAATAGTATTCCCTTGTTGGATATACCACAGTTAGTTTACCCATTCACCTATGGAAGGATATCTTGGCTACTTCCGAGTTTGAGCAACTATGAATTGTATTTGTGTGGGTCTACTTTAGGGTTCTCTTATGTTTCACTGGTCTATTTGTCTACCTTTCACCAATACCACGCTGTGTTGATGATTCTATTTTTATAGTAAGACTTAAAGTTTAGGATCTTTTGCCTTTCTGTATAAACTTCAGAATTAGTTTATCAATATCTACAAAATAACTGGCTAGGATTTTGACTGGGATTATACTGAATCTATAAATCAAGTTTGTCTTTATACTGCCTGAAACCAACCCAGACCTTGATACATTTTTTAGGGTACTATTCATTGTTATTGATGCCAAATATCCACTGAGACAAATTAAAATGGATAATTTTGTACCTCCCCCAAATCTTAAGAAAATATCTTTTCAGTGGCTGCTGTTGCAAAATTATCAATTCCTCTTCCCTATGTGGTAGGAAGGAGGATGGAGGACAGAGGAGGGAGGAGGGGGAGTGGGGGACTGTGAACACAGACTATGTCATATGCTCCGCAAGGACAAGGAAACTTCTCTACTTTGCTGATGGTCATACCTTAACACCTGGAGCACTTCCTGCTGTTTCATAGAACAAAAAACTGGATATTTTTGAATGTTGAATGAATATGTTTTTTTGGCCAGAGACCAACATGCTGAAGCAATTTCAGTTCCCCAATACACAGTGATTTCTCTGCTCTAAGCCCTTGGCCTGAGCTATTTCCTCTACCTGGGATCCTCTCCTTTCTCCTCTTTTCACCTAACTTCTACTCAACCTTCAAGTACCTGCTTCTACATTGCTTCTTCCTTGTCTGTATCTCCCATGTGCTTTGTTCCCCATTCTATTTCCAAGGATAAGCACACTTTGGCGTGCATTAGGTACTCACACATAATTACTATTTAAAATAGTATATTTAACCCTGTTCAGGGATTCACTCAATATAATAAAAATACATATTTAGACATTGTAATTGCTGAATGAATTATTCACACACAATGACCCAATCTACACTCTAGATTAGAGTCCATAACATATTTTTGGATGCAGTGTCGTACTCGTAAGAGTATTTGGCATTTTTGTCTCCTGGATCTATGGTGCAAACAGAATGGACATTCTGGATTTAAACTCTCTTTCTTATTGGAAAAATTGTCTCCAATCTAGGAAGGCATCTTGCATCTCATCACCTTAAAGGCAGCTGTTATCCATTTCCTGACTATTCCAGTTGCAGCTTCTGGTCTTCTGCTGAAAGATTTCATTCCATTATTTATTACTCGACCTATTAAATGTCAATGGGAAGATTCCCTGGAAAGGTGTGTTACTGTGGTTACCAAGAGCTTCTCTCATCCCAAGAAGAGTCTGCTTTCTGGGGTGCAGAGCAGGCTTTAAAATCAGCAGGAGCCACACATGCTGAAGCAGAGATGTATGAAGGACACAAAGAACCTGCTATTATTTTTAAAGCATCCTGGGAAATACCAGGAAGGATTCTGGGGTTTTCTTTCAAAATGATAACTTACGGACAGTTTGAGGCAAAGCCATGGAAATGAAAAGACTTGATTCTCCTGCCATAGATGGAACAGTGACTTTTTATTCTCTTGCTATCTTCCCCCACCTCAAAAAATGCATTTTTTATAAGAAAGTCAAATTGGCCTTGTCTCTCAGGCAAACACTCCTCACAGAACAAATGAGCCCCCCCCCTTTTTTTTGGTTAAATTACAGAAACAGTGAAAGATTTATGATTCTCCCGGACAAAATCCTTTTGTTTTAAATAGTTGCCATTTTTCCATGAAGAAATCAGACACCTTGTTGGTGTTTTCTTATAGTAAACATAAGGTCACTGAAAGAACAGGCTAGATGAAAGATCACCCCAGTATTAAATTACTTCCATCTGCAAACACTGTAAATCCCGTAGACATAAAAAGAGAAGTTATGGTTAGAGTTCTGAAGTGTCATGTTTTTGGACTTGAAAAAAGTCCTTCTGCTGAGGACTTTATTCTATTGCCAAGATTAAGAAACATGAAGTCGTGACGCAGTAACTGGACCATGTCAAAAGCATTTTGCAGTAGAAATCTCGCTTGCTCACTCTTTTTCTCAGCCCTTTCCTCCATTCACGTCTGGCATTATCTAACATTTGAGTTTATATTGGAATAAATTGCTGCGAATTAAAGTCCCATAGTATTGGTTCTCAACAAGTTTTAAAGAACTTATTCAAGGCATACAATTATTCTCCTCAGCTTTTCTTTTTACTGATTGTAAATTGTTTATGTTTGGGATAGAAATCAAAATGGTCTCTTTTAGAAACAAGGTCATTTACATTTGTTATCAATTAATGTTATCCACAGTTGCAATTTGACTAAATTGTATAGTAATCTTTACGTAGGTCTTGATTTTTCATCCAACGTTATTAGTAGTTACTGTAAGCGAGAACAGTGACTGTTGTGCTCTTTTGGCTTCTAGGCATCTGAACTTCTTTCCTAGTTTTGAGAAATATGTTATTGCATGAGTGCAACCATCTGAGGCTGGATAGTTGCTTCTCGATCCCCTGAAGACAGGACATGGACATGAGATAGCCATACCCGAGACCTGAATCTGGAATAAGAGGTGCAACGTGGTAGCCAAGAGCCCAGTGCCCAGGGGCAGTAAAGATGGTGGTGAGAGAAGTGCTTCATGGTAGACAGTAGGAACTGGCATCCTGAGAAGGATGTTCCTATGATGTGGTCTTTACTGTTGTCCCAGGTCTCCCATTTACTAGTTCAAAGTCTTTGGACAAAAACATTAACCAGCCTGCTTCAGTTTTTTAATCTGAAAAACAAAACAAAAAAAAAAAAAAGGAAAAGGAAAAAAAAAAGAAAAGAAAAGAAAAGAAAAAAGAAAAAAGGTATATTAATAGTTACTATCCCACAATACTGATTCAAGGGTTGAATGTGTTAATGCACATCAAACAGTGTCTAGCACACAGGAGGGTCTTCACTAGCATTACCTGTATGAGACATTATTACCTTCCTGTGGATGTACACATAGACTGAATCACATTCCTCACCCTTCTTGTCTATGTTCTCTAATATTATTTTTCTTAACCAGAATACTTTTCTATTTTTTAAAGTTATTTTTTTTAATTTATTTGAAAGAGAGAGAGAACACAAGGAGAGGGAGAGGGAGAAGGGGTCTGCCCCCTAATGAGTGGGAAACCTAAAGCAGGACCCATCCCCAGAGTCCTGGGATCATGACCTGAGCCAAAAGCAGGTGCTTACACGACTGAGCCACCCTGGTGCCTCACCAGAATACTTTTTTGCTGAATACGACCAAGAAGCCTGACTGAAGTCCACCTCTAAGCTGATTTATATTTTTCAACAATAAAACACTTTGACACTAGAGACTCATTTTAAGTTCAAAAGTGGGATATTTGTGAAAAAAAATTGTTTCCCTGGACAGTGCTCTATTTGTTCAATGCTATCACATCAAAACTCTGTGTTGAGCAGTAGCTATTTTGGCAATATTGTCATGTTTATTTCCTTCTGTGATATCGTTAAAAGGCAATCCAGATTTTTGAAACAGAGAATTTTTGAAGTTCTTATGTCAAAGTAGAATCATTTTTAAAGTTCTGCAGAAAGTAGAAAGATGGGTAGTTTGCCTATTTGTATTTACCTGTGAGTGCACAAATACACCTCTGGGAGAGAAGAACAAGCAGTATTTATATGTCCATAAGGATGACATGGATCTTCAACTCCTGAAAACACAGGGCATAGGTCAAAGCTCTGTTTGGCTTTTGTCCAACACAGCCTGAAGGTATTATGGAGAGATCATCGGGGAGCAAACACCAGTGCAAACCACATCGTGACTGTCAGAAATCTGGTTCCCTGTTTTAAGAATTCCAGAAACTAGTCTGGGAAATAGTAACACCAGAAGCTTCCTTTGATTCCCTCTTTGATAAGATCTCTTCTCAGAGGGCTTGAAGGGAAAGAGAGAGATAAAAGATGCTATTGACAAAAGTTCTAGCTGCTTCAAAGGAAATCCATGTGGTTTGCATGCCTTATATAACTCTTCCTAAAAAAGGAAGGCAGCTGTTTGCTGTACGAAGTTCCAGACTGCTGTGGCCAGTAGCTTCAGGCCACTAATTACAGTCTCAGGAGGCATGAGAGAGGCACACTCTTTTAAATCCATCTCATATCCTTCAATATCCTCAATTTCTTCTAAGTATGGACTGCTCCTCATGACCTGAGATTAACCTAGAAGAATCAGGTATTTCTCTAACTTGCTAAGGAGTTGTTATTACAGCCCTTGCTGATGAAGGGTAAATGTACGGCTCTCAATGGGCACTTGCTGAGTTTCCACCCCACATCGAGTGCAGAGCAGATGTTGCACACATTTGAGTGACCACTTAGCTGGAAAAGCTTTTCTCTAGCAACAATGACTTGTTGGCAGGGCAGCAGCAGAGTGGGCTGGAAAGCACCAGGGTGGGACTCAGGCCACCCTGGCTCTTGCTCTGGCTCAGGTACGAACCGCCTGTGTGACATTAAATGAGACCTTGTCCCTCTGTTGTCATCGGTGTCCTTACTTAAATCATGAGAGAACTGACTGAGATCACATCCAAGACAGTGTCCAAGTCTAAGCCACGCATACAACACTTAATTTCAGAGAAAACTTTTCCCTACTTAACAACTACAATGACAAAAATTCACATGTTGCCCATTCAGGTAGGCCACACATAACAGAAAATGAGATACCTGACCTGTAGTTACACTCATTCAATTTATAACATGGATACATAATATGCTTGACCTATGCCATGAAAAACGGTTTACATAGAAAATATCAGCAAATATTTATTAATAATGTCTGGTTATTAGGGAATATATCGAGCCACTCATAAATATCATATAATACAACAATAATAGTAATAATGAAGGTGGTGTTTACAGAGTTCTTATCACGTGCCAAGCCCTGGTATAAAGGTTTTAGTTATATTCACTCATTCGGTCTTCAAACCAGCCTGGGTATTAGAATTTATAACTCTTATTTTAGAAATTAGAAACTTGAAAAAAGATTACAAAATAAATGTGTAGGAGCTAGGGTTTGAACCTGGTAGTCCAGCTCCAGACTCTGTGCTTCTCAGCATTCTGTTCCTTGAAGTTGTAGGTATATCTGGAGAGCAGGTTAACTCAACAATTTATTTTGTGAGACTATCATGACAAAGTTCAAAGTAGAATTAGTTCACATCCTATTTGTATAGTTTATTACCTCTGCAGCCTGAGAAAACTATTTGATCTTTCTAATATTTAGTACCTTCACCTGTAAAAGGGGGATAATATTATGCAGAATCGTCACATGGGTTTGATGAGTCTAAAAAATGTAAAAATATCCAGCTCAGTTAACAAAGTAAGTCATTTAGTTATTTAGGGGGTATTTATGGAACACCTACTATGTGCCAAGCACTGGTATAAAGATTATGGCAGTAAACAAAATGAATGCCATCATGGAACCGGCATTCTTGTGGGGAGACAGAGACTTTTAAAAACATTAAGATAACAAGAAAATTGCAGGTTGTTATCCAATAAATGTTTTAGCTCCTTTTTGTGTTTAACAAACCTAGGAATTTTGTAAGTCAGGACTTCTGAAAATACGTAGATGGCTCTTTGCTCCACGGAATAACACGAATGCTTGAAATATAAGCTAGGACTGGAGGGAAGACTTCCAGGATTGCTTCTTCACCTGCATACCTGGTATCAGGACTGAGATGCCTGAGACTCGGCCTTACCTGGGCTGCAAACATGTGGCATCTCCAACATGTTGAGATTTACGCAGAGAATTAAAATAGGATGATATAATACTGAGTGACTGGGAGATTAATTTGGGAAATGTTCAAGGAAAGCCTCTCTGGGGAATTAATGAAGTTGACACCTGAAGATGGAGAGGATCCTAGAAAATGAAGATGAGAGGGAAGGATTCCAGGCAGAGCTCCTACAAAAGCCTTGAAGAGAGAGCAGGGAACACAATGAGATATGGAATGAGATAAGGCCATTGACCTGGACAGGGACCAGGGTAAGTATAGGTCCCTAAGCCAGGTTAAAGGGTTAGGATGTCATTTATAAGACTATGGAAAACCACTGGGAAATTTTGAGTTGGAGAATGATAGAATATTAACATAAAAAGAAATGGGGCAGCCCCGGTGGCTTAGTGGTTTAGCACCGCCTTCCACCCAGGGCATGATCCTGGAGACCCAGGATCTAGACTCATGTCAGGCTCCCTGCATGGAGCCTGCTTCTCCCTCTGCCTGTGTCTCTGCCTCTCTCTCTGTCTCTCTGTCTCTCTCTCTCTCTCTCTCCCTCGTAAATTAAAAAAAAAACTTAAATAAAATAAAAGGAAAGAAAAGAGAGAAGAGAAGAGATGAGAAGAGAAGAGAAACATAAGAAAAGAAACAATAACAGAATGGAGTCCTACTTCACTTTCTTCTGGTCGTGTCCACGACAATCCACCTCTAGTGTCTTCACACTGGCTCCTAATTATTAACTTTGTCTCCTATTCTGATCATTTATGAAACAGAACATTCAAATCCCTTTCCTTCCCCAACAATATGCATAGATGATGTTTGCAGAGTTAATAGACATCTAAATGGGGACAGGATATTTAGGGACTGCTGAATCTAATAAAAAAGATGCTGCTTTCACTCCAAATCTAGACAAAAGCATGTCATTCGTGTATTATTCATTCAGGCATCTATTTACTCAGCTGTCTTTCCATTGACCACTAGGTTTCAATAAGTGCTAATAACAGAAAAATGACCATGATACCGTTTCTGTTTTCATAGCATTTCAATATCACAGAGTATATATATATATATTTTTTGTAGAAAGTTGTATTGCAACACAAAGGAGGAAAAACGGTATCTGATACCCCAAAGTAGAAAACACTGAAGATTGTTAGCAAGCTATGTGCCTGGGAAAATACACTTTAATTAAAAGGGAATTTATGTCAACTGCTTATGTCTTGACCCGAGAAGCTCCTGTCATACTTGTAGAAAACACTATATTTGGGTGCTTCTATCAAGATTACTTAAGTAAACTGAAAATGGAAGTCTTCCTTATGGTCTTTCTGTGCAGTGTTTGTCCATCATCAACAGTCCTCAGGAGCTGGATTCCTTCCACATGAAAGGAATTCCAAAACTCAACACATTCCTTAGCTTCCAAAGCAGAACCAAAAACTGAGACAATTGTTCCAGATGAATGGCACAAACCCATGTGCACACATGCGTGTGTGCAAACACACACTCACAGACACTTATTTTGCAGACAGCAGACTGGTGAGAAACACCTTAGCAATTGCTTCTTCCAGTTTATCTCTTATCTTGTACTTACCTGTAAATAACTATTTTTTCTAGATAAATATATTTATCCAGACTTCAAAGTCATGGTTTTTAAGGCTAGGATTGACCAAAATAAACATTTCAGACTTGAAATTCTCAGTCTCAGGATAAATTTATTCTCTGTAATCTATTACTGGCTTTCCAAATGGAATGGATCATCTCATTAACACATTCACCCCAAAGTCAAAGGTGGAGTCAAAGTCTCAAAATCAAGATCATCAGAAGTTTGTTATCCATTTTTGGTTTTTCTGAATGAGTTTTTAAATATTTAGATCTAACTTATTTTTTCCTACGCTATCTTTATTAAAAACATAGAAGTAGTATTTATACTAGTACCCATCCTTCCATAACTTACCTTCCGTAACTCATGCAGGCACCCATTGTTATACCAATCTTTGTATAAACAGCCATAAAAATCATGTTATTGCATTTTCTCTTTCTATGGCCATAGTGCTCAATCATTCGGAACATGATGTCTAGAGTCAAATTCTTGGATCCTAATCCTGTCTCCATACTTGCTATGTGACTTGGTCAGAGTTACTTAAACTCTGTGTCTCAATGTTTTAATGGGAACATGATACTCACATTACAAGGTTATTAGGAATAATTAATTTGGTTAGAACATATGATGTATTTAGAAGCGCCTGGAATACCACTTACATTTAATCAATGCAATATTTCTAGGAATTCAGTTTTTGTTTTGTTTTGTTTGAGAGTCTCATTTCCTTTCCTAGTGTCCCTTACTAGTTTATTTTATTTTGTCCTCCTCTCCTCCTCCTCCTCCTTTCTTTTTCTTCTTCTTCTTCTTCTTCTTCTTCTTCTTCTTCTTCTTCTTCTTCTTCTTCTTCTTCTTCTTCTTCTTCTTCTTCTTCTTCTTCTTCTTCTTCTTCTTCTTCTTCTTCTTCTTTCTTCTTCTTCTTCTCCTTCTTCTTCTTCTTCTTCTTCTTCTTCTTCTTCTTCTTCTTCTTCTTCTTCTTCTTCTTCTTCTTCTTCTTCTTCTTCTTGTAAGCTCCATGGCACACCTGGGTGGCTCAGTGGTTGAGCATCTGCCTTTGGCTCAGGTCATGATCCCGGGGTCCTGGGATGGAGTCCCACATCAGGCTCCTTGCAGGGAGCCTGCTTCTCACTCTGCCTGTGTCTCTGCCTTTCTCTGTGTCTCTCATGAATAAATAAATAAAATCTTCAAAAAATAATAAAGTAAGCTCTACACCTAGCATGGAGCTCAGCATGGAGCTTGAACTCAAGACCATGAGATCAAGACCTGAGCCAAGATCAAGAGTTGACCTTCAACAGACAGAGCCACCCAGGCACCCCCATCTCTGTCTACTTTCTTATTTCCAAAACTAGAATTATAACCTCTAATTTTTAAGGTCATACCTTTGATCAGATGCACTGTAAAGAGACACTGAGCTTCTCAGAGAGCCCAAACATTTCCAGCGAATGAGAACTAGAGAGCAAACCTGAGAGAGGAAGGGCACACTAGATGTGCGAGAGTTGTCAGAACACTAGGCACTCCGTTATAATTAATAGTTCACTGTCATAGAGGTATCAGACCAGTTATCATAAAGACTTTCAAACAGGCTTCTACTCATTGATTTATCAATTCAACATTAGAGTTAGAGCAACAGGAGGAACAAAAATATAAAATATAATTCTCTTAACTCTAATAAATTTAGATGAGTATGTATGAAGGACAGGGATTGTTGATAAAATGGGAAATGGTAAATCAACTTCTTAAAAATTGTTATTATTTACACTCTCCTCAGGGAATACTAGAAGGATGAGAGGCAAGGAAAATATAGCCTTTTAGAGATAGAATCAAGGAAAGAAAAACTGAAATATCTAAGGAATAAATTTCATGTACCAATCTGAGTATTAAGGAACAGTGGAAAGACATTGGTAGAAAGGGAGAGTAAGTTGGGATGGTAGTGAAGCAGGCCTCAAAAATACAAATGTCCTGATATGGAGGGTCAAAAATCCAAAGATGAAGCTCTCTTAGCCAATTATAATTATGACAAAAACTAACTTTGAGAACATAAAGCTAGAGCTTTCAATTTAGTGACAGTTATTCTGACCTTGCTTGGGAGTCTAGAGAGGTTCACCGATTCTCATTTTCAAACCAGATGTAGTGTTCACACTTGGGTAGCAGCGAAGTATGAGACGGTACCATAAAATGTCTTCCACAGCGATGTTGACCAGTATAAAAACAAGTAGGCTGGGAAAGAATTCATATTCTTCAGGGACTAGTAACACAATTAGTCATTAATCACAGATTAATACACAAGGGACAGATTTCGAATTCAAACTCTCTACCAAGCCTTGTATTGGAAAAAAAAATGCAATAATTAAAAATGTGGCCTCGCACATTTGAATGGCCTGAAATCAGATGTCCAATCTTGAATTAGTCTCTTTGATATCATAATTTATCTGCCTATATTTAATGTGATCATCAGCGGATTATTAACAAAACATCCTACTTTTGAAGCCTATGTTCCTTTCTCAGAATCTTCTAACTGAAGAATGGGCCAAGAGATGGATTTCTAGAGCACACATATATTTGATTCATCTTTGCCTCTCCAGTACCCAACATAATATATCAGGGGTTGGATATTCAATGCAGCTTTGTTGAATGAATGAATGAACAAATATACAAATTGATTGTTGAGAAAATGGAAAAAATGAATGATTACGTGAATGATGAATGCAAAAATAGGTTTGTTAGAGATCCTTAATAAAATAATGAATAAATGAGTCAGTGAACTAATGAGTTTTACATTATCCTCATAATTACTACTCCTTGTAGCTACTATGCTATGGAGAATAAACTCTGTATTTTGTACAGTTAAGTCAGGTGCAGTCAGCTGACTACTTTTGTTAAGTATGTGTGGGTTCGGCATATTTTTCTGCCTTGTTGAAGACAGCTTTGTTGTAGAAGTTAGCTTTAAATTGATCCTTGAAGAAGGCCGTCCAAAAATAGCCCAGCATGAGAAGTCCGGCATGCTGTTGCTTTCACTTCCCTAGACTACTCCCCTATGAAAAATATTTTGATTTAGTTGGTTCATTTCATGTGATGGCAGTATGAATGATCACTTTATAGCGGACATCAGCAAAAGGATAGGAATTTACCATTAAAACAGAGTGAAACTGAAACTATTTTGGCCTCCCTCTGCTTTCCTTGAAGATAAATGATTATGATGTCAGTGCAATTTGAAAGAATATTAAATCAGAAGCTGAATATACCTAGCAGTTCCAACTCCCTTATGTCACAAGACCTGGATTCTCTTGAACTCCAAAACTAAGATGATTCCCTCATCCTCAAAATCCAAATGGTGTTCTGTAACTCATTTCAGGACACACTGAGTGAAGAAAATTTGCTTATACTTTTTTACACTTATAATCGACTACATAATCTGGTTTTCTTTCAGATGCCTTCCAAACATAACTCGGATATGTACAACACACCAGACCCTAAACACTCATCAAAGGAGAAAACAAATATACACCATAAGACTTCTATCTTACAGTTTTTAAGGTTTTTCCCATTTTACTCTGAGAAGATCCCTTTGGCATTTCTTTTTGGACCTCTGAGAAGAATGTTCAAGGTCATGGTAAATTGGGGGAATGAGCAATTGATCCATCTTGCCTCTGATTCTGATGGGAAGAGGAGACAGGGACTGAACTTTGTTGCATGCCTGTTTGTGCTAATACTTGTGCTAAATACCTGTGCTGGGCTGCATCATAGCCCTGCAAAGATGGACACTCTAATTTTTGGAAACTGTAACTAGATTACCTTGTGGACTATTTTTTTTTCAGTTGAAGGATGATTCCTTTTTTTAAAATTTCTTTTTATTGGAGTTCAATTTGGCAATATATAGCATAACACCCAGTGCTCATCCCGCCAAGTGCCAGCCTCAGTGCCCGTCACCCAGTCACCCCAACTCCCCGCCCACCTCCCTTTCCACCCCCCCTTGTTCATTTCTCAGGAGTCTCTCATGTTTTGTCTCCCTCACTGATATTTTCACTCATTTTCTCTCCTTTCCCCTTTATTCTCTTTCACTATTTTTTTTATATTCCCCAAATGAATGAGACCATATAATGTTTGTCCTTTTCCAATTGACTTACTTCACTCAGCATAATTCCCTCCAGTTCCATCCACGTTGAAGCAAATGGTGGGTATTTGTCGTTGCTAATGGCTGAGGAATATTCCATTGTATACATAGACCACATCTTCTCTATCCATCATCTTTCGATGGACACCGAGGCTCCTTCCACAGTGTGGCTATTGTGGACATTGCTGCTAGAAACATCAGGGTGCAAGTGTCCCGGCGTCTGTATCTTTGGGGTAAATTCCCAGTAGTCCCATTCCTGGGTCATAGGGCAGATCTATTTTTAACTCTTTGAGGAAACTCCAAGTGGATTATTGTAGTGGATGTGATGTAATCACAAAGTTCCTTATAAAAGGAAGGTAGGAGGTTAGGGAGGGCCAAAGACAATGTGATGAGGAAGCAAGGATTGGACAAAGGTGGCCTTAAGCCAAGGGGTAACAGATGACAGCCTCCAAAAGCTGGAAGAAGTGGGGAACGAGTTCTTTCCTGGACCCTTCAGATGAAACCCTCTCTGTTGATCCCTTCATTTTAACCTTGTAAGGCTAATTTTTGGACTTCTGATCTCCAGAGATGTTGGACAATAAATGTGTCTTGTTTTATACTATTATGTTTGTGATCATTAGTTACAGCAATAATAGGAAACTAGTGTAGTGTCTTTGCAGTATTTTATGAAGGATTCACAGCACTACGAAGGAAGAATACCTTCTCCATTTCACAATGACATCAAAGACTCAGAGAGGCTCCCTTGAGTTCTCACTGCCACTTAATAATGGGGCTACGGCTCCAATCTGGATTTGTCAGCCATGATTTTTTCCCCAGGATGATGTAACCAATAATTTGGCCCAGATTTCCCCCTCTCGCCTATGTCAACCAGATAGATTGTTCACACGTTCAAGTTACCTAGGAGCCCATTCTGCCCCATAACCCATTACTTTCATTGGATGAACACCACTCGTAGTGGATTATCCTGAAATCTTGCCTTAATTTATTTCTTCCTTCACCCAACTATAAATTTTGGAACTATTTGCTTTGCAAGGGGAGGCAGGGAAGAAGGGAGAAAAAAGTGAAAGTCAAGACAGATCTTACTATAAGAATCACAGCCCGGAATCTGTTCCCCAGCATCGGAGTATGGAGGAATGACTTTAGGGCTTTTATTTTTCCTCTATAACTTCAGTAGGAAATTACCCAACACTCACCCCCTCCTGCCAAAAACACTGGTTTTGAGGGATGTTCCTGGACATGATTGAAATGGATCCCTTTTCCCTAAGCTACTAAGGAGCTGTACCTAACATGTTTAAGGGCAGCTTGGCCTTCTTCCAGAGGAGATGCTATCTGATTTACTGCAATGCCTACTGTGATGCCTGCACAGCTCGACTTCCCACCTGACCAGTGGGAAACATCTGCAGGAGAGTGCCTCCCTTGGCAGCTGTGTTCCGAGGAAAGGGAGGAGGCCAGCCCAACAGCTGTCTTTATCTGTTACTGATGTGCACGAGAGTGCACGTTTCTTGGTTGTTGTTTGTCAGAGAGCCTTCAAGCATGGAAGTCATTCCTACTCCACTTCTTGTTGAGATCCTTCTGAAACTCATTTGGGATCCTCAAAAAATAATAACAATTCCTCCTTCATGGAGCTCAACTAGAAGATGTTAAAGCAGATACACATTTTATGGATTAGTCCCTCCCAGTATATTTCCACTGTTTTCACTATAAAAATGAAGTCATAGGGCAAAGAACTAAAACATGTGGATGCACAGCATTTCAGCCACCATCAAACTGATAATGAGACTTGGCATGTTGGCAAGAGTGAGATCGGGTACTAAGAAGTGCAACAGTAACTAGTGTTTCCTTTACACGTTTCTTCTATCAGTTTTCCAAATTCTCTTCCTCCTGCCATCAAATATTTTCATTTGAGAATGGGTAAAACAGTCTTCAACAACTTTTATAATGAATACCTAGCCTGTTTGATCGGTTTCAAATTTGGCTCATTTTACGCAATCCTGTTGTTCTGAAGAATGCATGTGGAAAGGGAATGGGAAGGTAATGTGGAATAAGGGAGACTGGGGAACAATATAGAGGGCCTGATATGTTTCAATAAAACCTATTACTAGGTATCACAGTTTTTTTTGGGGGGGGGGGTTAAAGTAAAGCAAAACTCTAGAATGAGTATCTTGAGCCTAGTGGTGTTTTCTTGTTTGTGATATTCTAGTTCTTTACCAAACAGAAGAGTGTAGAAAGAAAAGTCTTTAGTGCATTTTAAGAAAAATTGTAAGTCTTTAAATAGATAATGTGAACTTGGGGAGGAAAACATTGGTGAGAAACATGTAGGGGGTAGATGGTAAAGAATTTTTTAAAATATCAGCCATTGAGAAAGTACTAAAAGGTAGCATTGGTTGTTTTGATTTTTAATTTTAAAAACATGCAGAGAGAAAAATTTGGAAAAAAGTGGAATTTATCAAAACATACATGCTTATATGTATTGTAATATTTTTAAGTAAGTATAAAGAAATGAAAATTGAAAAATTCATGTTGATTTCCAGAGCAAAGAAATCCAGTGAGGTCAATTTTCTTAGAAGAGGATTTGGGAATGTTTTCATGCCCATTTTTCGTAAAAATTGAAGATGATAACGCATACCTTTGAGTAGGACTTTGGAGAGTATGCTGCAAATAAGCTTCTCCTATGAAAATTATAGTTTTCAGTCTCTTCCACTAATTTCTTAATAGAACAACAAGAAAGTTTTATCAGCTTTGCTATCTCAGGAGCTTTTCCATCCAATTCGGTTACATTTAGTTGCCCTGATAGAGTCCACAGTTTCACTTGGACCACCTATTGAATTCTTGTCTGGTGAATCCTGATCCGCTTTCTTAGCCCTCATTTCAAGCACCATCATTTTTCATGTAAGTACGTCTCCTTCCTTAGGAACCCAACATATGTTGTAACTATGAATGTCAAGAAAGGCACTTAAATAAGTCTACCTGAAATTACATTTATCTGCATTATTTACACTTTGTTTGGTTGACAAACTCCTTGAGAAGATAAACGGTGCTGTTTTTATCTTATATCATCTCAAGTAAATCCTACAATGCCTAGGACAGAGATGAGATAAAATACATATTTGTTACAAAGTAAGAAGTTGATAGATTTTTTTAAATTTTCTTTTTTTAAAATTTTTTTAAATTAATTTTTATTGGTGTTCAATTTACCAACATACAGAAAAACACCCAGTGCTCATCCCGTCAAGTGTCCACCTCAGTGCCCGTCACCCATTCCCCTCCAACACCCGCCCTCCTCCCCTTCCACCACCCCTAGTTCATTTCCCCGAGTTAGGAGTCTTTATGTTCTGTCTCCCTTCCTGATATTTCCCAACATTTCTTTTCCCTTTTTTATATTCCCTTTCACTATTATTCATATTCCCCAAATGAATGAGAACATACACTGTTTGTCCTTCTCTGATTGACTTATTTCACTCAGCATAATACCCTCCAGTTCCATCCACGTTGAAGCAAATGGTTTCTTTTGCCTTCGTGGATGTATCTTGCAAGAAGTTACTGTGGCCGAGTTCAAAGAGGGTGTTGCCTGTGTTCTCTTCTATGATTTTGATGGACTCTTGTCTCACATTTAGATCTCTCATCCATTTTGAGTTTATCTTTGTGTATGGTGAAAGAGAGTGGTCCAGTTTCATTCTTCTGCATGTGGATGTCCAATTTTCCCAGCACCATTTATTGAAGAGACTGTCTTTCTTCCAATGGATAGTCTTTCCTCCTTTATCGAATATTAGATGACCATACATTTCAGGGTCCACTTCTGAGTTCTCTATTCTGTTCCATTGATCTATGTGTCTGTTTTTGTGCCAGTACCACGCTGTCTTGATGACCACAGCTTTGTAGTACAACCTGAAATCTGGCATTGTGATGCCCCCAGATATGGTTTCCTTTTTTAAAATTCCCCTGGCTATTCGGGGTCTTTTCTGATTCCACACAAATCTTAAAATAATTTGTTCTAACTCTCTGAAGAAAGTCCATGGTATTTTGATAGGGATTGCATTAAACGTGTAAATTACCCTGGGTAACATTGACATTTTTACAATATTAATTCTGCCAATCCATGAGCATGGAATATTTTTCCATCTCTTTGTGTCTTCCTCAATTTCTTTCAGAAGTGTTCAAGAGTCCATCAAAATCATAGAAGAGAACACAGGCAACACCCTCTTTGAACTCGGCCACAGTAACTTCTTGCAAGATACATCCACGAAGGCAAAAGAAACAAAAGCAAAAATGAACTATTGGGACTTCATCAAGATAAGAAGCTTTTGCACAGCAAAGGATACAGTCAACAAAACTAAAAGGCAACCTACAGAATGGGAGAAGATATTTGCAAATGACATATCAGATAAAGGGTTAGTTTCCAAAATCTATAAAGAACTTATTAAACTCAACACCAAAGAAACAAACAATCCAATCATGAAATGGGTAAATTTTCTATTAACTAATTGCATATATATTCTTAAGTATGAGACAAATGATAGAAAAGGACCAATGATAAATGATAGACACTTTTAATTGAAGGTACTATGCTTCAAGGCTCTATGCCAATCTTATTATTTAGATTGCTTCATTTAGTCCTTTCAACTATTTGTTCTTTCAAGAAGAAATGAGCACCTACTGTGTGCAAATATAAGTACACATTATATGCCTACTTTTTCACACAAAGAAAATAAGACCTAGAAAAATTCAGGTCACAAGGCATGTAAATAGAAAGACTAAGATTCAAATATGGGTATGTTTTAATCCCCATCTTTCAAACTTTTCATTAAAGGACTTAATTAGACATGAGCTATTCTTAACTGAAACAAAAAAAAATGACTTAAATTTATTCTTACCATATCACAGGCACATTGATATGTATTTCTTTTCTAAAAATATTAGAGGAAAAGCATTCTGAAACATCCCTCACAAAATATTTATGGTTTTTAATTACCAGAATCTATTTTATAGACAACAGATTCTAATCCTTAATAAACTATTTGTCAATTCCTTCTTGCAACTAAGAAAGAAGAAAACATGATCACCTGCGGTCAATATTTTGTGACGTCCATTTTTTGTTTTAGGACTCCTTGATTTACAAGTAACAGAAAACCAGCTTCAGTTATCTAAGGAAAGGAAAAGACAAAAGAAAGAGGTAGTTTATTGGCTTATGGTACTAAAAAAAAATCTGAGGTAAGTTTATTTTAGTCACTGTTGAGACCCAGGGGTTCATATGCACCAAGTCCCAGTGCCTCTTTTTCATTCATATCTTCTCTTTCTTGTCTCTCTCTCCTCTACTTTTATCTTGTTCTAACTCTAAACCTTTATTTCTTTTCTCTTGCTTCTATTCTCAGACAGGCTTTCTCTGACTTTAGGAACTTTGGAAGCTACCTAACTCTAGGATTCAATACTATCAGCAAAAGGAGGCACATAGACCTCTTCTTAATTAGCTCAAACAAAAGTCCATGGAAATACAGTCAGTTTTATTTATCCACATTAACTATGTTCTATACAGTTGCCACAAGCACTGAATGAACTAATACTAAACCGTAGCTCTTAGGTGTGATACGGGAACATGGACACTATTCTTGTGAGCCTCTGGTCATGGCATTCTCATAAACCAGTCAATACATAACCTTGCTGTATGTGTGTTCTTTTTAAACACATCTTATTTAATATGTGTGTTGATTCATAAACATTAAACTCATAGCCAACAGCAATGTACCTCATGCTCAAATGAAGACTAACTTACATTCACATTTTTACATAAGGCACCGCACAGCCTTTTTCCTGTTAGGAACACTAGACAGCATTTCAGCTACTGCTTGGGGTCATTTTTGAACAGTAAAGCACAAATCAAAAGCACAAAATGTGGAAAATCTTGGCATTAACTAGACCTTGAAAAGGAAACTTGTTTATAGTGGGAGAGCAGAAATAAAAAGTCAGAGCCTCATCATGTTTGACCTCAGCTGGGGATGTATACATCGGGTAACAAGTATTTTGCTGTTATGTGAATGTCTGTAAATGACTGGAGAAACATCGGGATGGCTTATTTGAGTGTTACAAGTACACTTTAGCAAGTAGAGTAATTCAAAATATGGAGTCCATGAATAAGGAGGATGAACCCTAAATATTACTGGTTGTGTAAGACTAAGCTAGAGTTGCCTACCAACTTCTGGACTAAAAGAGAATGTGTCCATTCCCTCTGAGCCAAATGGACAATTAAGTCAATTCAGTACTGTCGCCTAAGGAAAAGAAATGTGACAAGCAAAGAAAAGGGGAGATTGGATGGTAGGTGGGAAAAAGATCTACTAGATATCCATCACAACCCCTCTCAGTCTTCTCGAGTAAGAGACATCATTTCTTAAGACTTTTACCTTTTTGAAATTCTCTTCTCTTAGCTTCTAGTTTTCTATATATGTAATTGAAAGGTGTGGCCTAAGTACTATTTATTAATTATAAAACATCAAATTATCCTACATAATAGTATATGTTCTATCAAAAAAATTTTTTTGAGAGAGAGAATGAGAGAGAAGGGTGGGAAGGGCAGAGGGATAGGGAGAGAGAGAAAATCTTAAGCAGACTCTACGCCCAGCATAGAGCATGTAGGGGCTTGACCTCATGACCCTGAGATCATGACCTGAGCTGAAATCAGGAGTTGGATGCTTAACCAGCTGAGCCACGTAGGCATCCCTATGTTCTATCAACTTTTATCCATAATTTCCCCTAAAGGATCAAATTTAATTTGGGGGTTACTCTGCTCTTATTTCTTTTATTGGAGGTTAATAACTAGTGAAGTTCCTATGTTACCTGAAAAAAATTCATCACTTCATACTAATGTCAGGCCAAATTAACCTTTATTATTTCAAAGATAAGGAAAAAAATGCTATTTTGCCTTCTTATGTATCAAGTCCTGGACTTGTTGCTTCTATAGATGGTGACTTTCATCTTCAGAAATACTTTTTTTCTGAGACAAGGAAACTGAGGCTTAGTTTGGTAAAATACTTTCCCTCATTTATATAAAGATTCAGTGAGCACTGCTTGAGTTTCTTCTTGGTGTTAGGCCTGTGCTTGGTGTTGGAGATGCAGTGATCCCAAAGACAGAGAGGTAAATGGAGGGTTAATTATTGTATCCATTCAGGAAATAATTGATTGTTAAAGGAGCCTTCATGCTAACATTGGACTTGCTCAGGGGGACAATAAAAAGGCTCTGCCTTTTAGGAAGTGTGCAGTCAAGCAAGAAATACTTCAGCACAGTATGAAGAGTGCTAGTCCAGAGGTGAGCACAATTTATATTAGTAGCACACATATGGAAGCAAAGATGAGGATTGAAAAAAAAAAGACATATTAGTGACATCTTAAATGATGAGCAAATATGTCTGATGTGATCAAAAGATTTGGAAATCATTATGGCAGCTTACTATATTTAGTAATATATTTATATTATTTGGTTGACTCTAGTCCTCTGGGTTTATACAAGATGGCACTTCCCTTCTCTGTTGACCTCAAGCCTTGTGAAATGTGCGTGGGAGTGGTACTTCAAGGTGAAAACTTTCAGAGCCAACATGCTAGGGGAACATCAAATGCTCCCATGCATTGAAGATCATTGCTTCTCATAAGAATACAGGACCACTCAAATATTGCTCATCAAAATAATAATTCCCTGGAACGTTAAGAATTTGTACTTTGGGCAAATGGTTCTGGGACCGAATAAAATACCAAAATCATTGTGTTAAAGTGGTTAAAATGTGTTTCTTTCCAAGGTGTTTTCTGCTACTCTCAGTATGCTGGTAAGGCCTGTGAAGTTACAAAAGGAAGCTCAGATATGTTGCATTCTTGATATTTCTTTTACCTACATAACTAAATCCAACAGATATTTTCCATTTTCACCTTATTTGACTGTTCGGGGATATTTGAGACTATTGCCCTCCTTGACTACCATGTCTTGGTTTATTTATTCATCCAAATGTGTATTGACTATTCCAATAACTAGTTTTGACCATGTCACATGTGCTAGACTTTGTGCTCATCGCTGAAGATAAAGTGTGAACACAAATAGGCGTGACCCATTCTTTCAAGGAGCTTGCATTACTGGTCTACTGGTGAAGATGGAGTTTACATCAATGAAAGGATGCTTAATTTTTTTTTAAAAAAATAATGCTTAATTTAGTTTAAGACCAGTAATCTTGAAGGGAATAATCTTATAACCAAGGAGACTGATCTATTTAAAAAGGTGATGAGAAGGATTTACTAAGGCTAAGAACTTGCGGGTGACAGGACAGGGGAAGAAGCATTTCAGAGAACCCAAAATGGATAGAAAAAGATCAGAGCAAGGCTAAGAAAATGTTAGTAAGTGTAGTGTGGCTCAAGCACAAGAAGAAATAATTACTTGACAGTAACCACAGGTCATGAAGACCTGATGTAGGTGTGTCACGATTTGGCTCTAAGCAGGTTGGTAATCCCTTGAAGAAGTTTGGGATGCAGGGGGGCTTGTGGAGACGGGATGATCTTTCTAACCTTTATCACAGCTCCTCATCGCACATTTATATGGGATTCCACCTGTAAAAGTTCACCATTTTGTTCCTAGAATCCACTCGAGCAACTAGTCCATAGTATTCTACATATTTTTATTGACTGATTGATAGAACGAAATATGTAACACTTTCTGTCTTAAATCCGTCCCCATAGATTCTCTACAAATTGAAAAGTAGTTCTCTGATTTACAATTTTTCCAATTCCACGATTTAAAAAGCAACATCCTAATCGAATGTTTTTCAAACTTTAATGTGAATGTGAATCATCTGAGGATCTTGTTAAATGGCAGCAACCGTAGAGGTGGGGTATAAATTTCTTCAGTCCCAACAACTCTTGGTTGAGGCTGATATTGGCAGTCCTGGAATACACTTGAGTAGCAACGTCTTGTGCATTGAATCCAAACCTGTACGTATGGAGCAGAGTGAATTCAGCACATTACCCTCTCTGTCAGTGGTTCTCCTAAATGAATGCCCATAAAAATAATCTGGAAAGTCAAAAAAAAATATGGTGTCTAGACCCCATCACTAGATATTTGGAATCATCTGATCTAAAGAGTGTGAGCATTGAAAGTCGGAAACAGTTCCCCTTGTAAGCCTAATGAGCATCCATGGCTGAGACTTAGTGTTTTATATGAAAGTCCACCTCTGGATTGCTTGGAGTTAAAGCCAGCCACCTTGCCCTCTCCCCTCACTGCCAGTCTCTCGCCAGCCCCTACTTACTTTGCTCATTAGCCTAGCTCCTGCACAGATGGTGCTTGTGGGCATGCTGATGAGTTCCATCACCATCAGGCTGCTCATTGCCTGAGGGTGCAGCAAATAAATCGTCTGTGCAGGTGTAATAGGGAGAGGAGGAACGTCTCCTCTTGTGATATATTCTATCAAAATCAAAATCTCCTTGGCTGACTTGCAAGGAAGTATACTTTGTCATGTTAATATGAAAGAGAGCAAATGACACCTACATATATTTACTTTTCTTTTTTTCTTCCTTCTTAAAAAAAAAAGCCTTCCAGATGTTCAGAAGCTCAGCATTTAATATCCCATCTTTGACCTTTGAGTCTTTTGCCATCTGCCACAGAGGGTGTTTCAGCAAGCGGACGTGAAGAGGTATTTGATAAGATTAACTCAGTGGTGATACATTTTGGATGACCCCATGTCAAGGTAAAAATTTCAATACTAATAATTAATCAAATAAGGGTTCTTATGTATCTTCCCAAAATTTCCTGACAGCATAAGCCTCTTGCTACAATGTGAGACAGAATAACATCTCAACACAGTCTCTTAGGTTTTTGTTAAATTATACATTTTCCCTCTTTCATTGGTGCCAAGGATGGCTTACTTCTAATTTAAAAGCATAACTACATTTGGCCCCTGAAGATAACAAATTCCAGAAGTTAACAAAATTCCAGAAAATGCAATATCAGTAAGACCAGTCATAGAATATCAACAATGAAGATTGGATATTAAGATAGCTATAAGTTAACCAATCAATAGAAAGGTACTGCAAACAATTGCACATTCTCGGACAAAAGGAAAACAAAGCCCCAGAAACTAGAAGAATATTGTGTCTTCCTACGATTCTTACTCTTGAGCCTGTCTGCTTGGAACACCTAACATATTTTCAAAAGCTCATCATTAACATTGTCTCATGCTATAACTTCTATTTTTTTTAATTTTTTTGCATGAAGTGCCCCTCCTTTTAGGCTGGGGAGTTTTTAAATTTCCTATTCATTTTAAATTTCCTATCTTCTCCCCTCTGATTATTCATTCTGAGCAAACAGAGATCTCACCAGGCTTACTGTTTGCTCTTCATCCAGCACATGGATCTTTTCACTTTCACTTGGATGCTAATACAATTCACACGTCCTACATTCAACTTGAGGACAAGTTCCATTCCAAATTTTGTTTCTGGGTGTAAGAGGAATTTAACCAGTGCAGAGACAGCTGGTGGTGGGTGTGTACTAATGAATCTCTGGCCCATTGGGTGCAAGAAGAATTAATTTATGAGATCATAAGGGAGTTTTGTGACTCAGAAAGTAGTTCTGGCAACTTAGTGGGAGTGATAGTAAACTTTTCTAGTGGGACTAAGACTGGGGTCTCTTAGTCCAGAACTATCATTGAGATGTATAAATGCCTTTTTCTTGAGGCTCAAGCCTTATTCTGTTTCAGGACTTAGAGCCTGAGCTGTGGACTGGTGGTTCCTCAGTCATCCTCTGGTCTGTGCTCTCATTAACAGGAATGCCTCCTAGAAACTGGAATATTGATTAAAATTCTTAGATACCAACTCAATTGCTATTTGGAGCATTTTTAGTGTGACTTGTGAAACTAGCTGTTAAGCTAGGTTTTGAATGAAACCTTCCCGAGAGCTTATCTTAATAGTTATCAACACAATATATGTCAGTAATCATTGATTTGTAATACTTCGAAATACAGGAGGGTACTAATGAAATTCTTCTATAGTCAAAATAACTAGTTACCTCACCACAGAAAGTCTGAAGGAAGTCTTCCTTGGGAAAGACACTTCTTCCTTCTTATAGACTCTCCCTAAAGACATTCTTCCACCTGAAATGGCTTATAATTCTCTAATTTCTTTGTAGTGTCCTTTCATCAAGTTGGAGTTAGCTTATTTGTTCTAACATATCTTTATACATACAGTTTGAATTAGAATCAGTTTCTGAATCTAGATTTGAACCCTATTGGATATGTGTAACTTCGGGCAAGTTTTTTCTCTAATTGCACTTCTGTAAATGGAAATAGGGAAACACTTTAACATGAGGCACCTAGCAGGCTCAGTTGGTTGAGCAACTGAATCTTGATTTCGGCTCAGGTCATGATCTCAAGGTCATGGGATCTACAGAACCCTACATCTGGCTCTGTACACAGCAAGGAGTCTGCTTGAGATCCTCTCTCTCCCTCTCCCTCCACCCATCCCCAACTCCTGAGTGCTCTCTCTCTCTCTCTCTCTGTCTAAAATACATGAGTAGATCTTTTTTTTTTTAAAGAATACACGTTAACTCATAATATCATGATGTTATTTTAATTATTAAATGGTAAGAGGTATGATAGATACATTGTCTTGTACATAATAAGTCCTAATAATCATTAGCTATGATTATCATTATCATTACTATTACCATATTGTCTGTAACTGTATTAATATTTTAACAGCCTGGCATTATTCTGAGATATATAAATGAAGATCACAGCAACTTAAAATATTAGGCAAGTAGATTTATTTATATGAAGGGAGCTTTCTTCATGTGCACAGGTACTAAATGTTTGAAATGCATTTATCAAAAATGAGAGAAGCTGATAAATGATCAAAAAGTGAATACATACATATAAACATGACCAGAAATGTGTTAACATGCTAAATTATACTGATTTTCTTGTTCTACATATCAGGCTCTTCCAATCTTTTCTCCGCTATGCTTTTGGATTTAGATAAACATGATAAATGTTATGAAAGAAAGGGCATAATAGTTAGAAAACTCATTGCATTAAAAAAAAAGTACCCCAATTTTGTCACACGCACATCAGAAACCCTCCACCACCAAATAAATAAATAAATAAATAAATAAATAAATAAATAAATAAATAAAATAAAAAAGAAACCCTCCACCAGAAGCATGGACACATTTTTCAAATGTCAGGCCTCCAGATGGAAACTCTTCAAAGCAATGGCCTCTTTTACTTCCATTCTTCAATCCCCTTTTAGGTAAGGGTCTCTAGGCTGCTGACACTTGCCTTATTCCCTTCAGACGTCTTTCCATTTCTTCAGGTATCATTAATCAATAGGTACTCCAAGTTAAGTGTTCTTAATCATGGAGATGGATAATTCATATTCTTTTAGGACATATCAGCCTGGGATCCATAATACCTACATTTATCTGACTCAGGCTCCCCACAAGTCACAAAACCTGAGACTTCTTCTATGTTCTGAGTGTCCTACAGAGGCAATTTTTATGCTCTTAGGGTCTGCATATTACTGAGTTGACTCATACTTTTCTATTCCAGTTTTCCTTGAGGGAGATCATTGTCACCGGCAATAAGACAGCCCATGACTAAGGCACCATTTCTCCTACCAACCTGCTAATAGCAACATCAAAAGTTCTCTGCCCCTGCGAATGCACTACTAGTAGAGCCTTGCATCTCCAAGGTGTGGTGATGGATGTTGAAGCAACATTCTCTTATTATAAACCTCTGTAAGCACCTTGGCTCAGAGGTTAATCTGAATGTCGGTTATTCTGCAGTTCTAAGAACCCCTGTCTAATTCTGACCCACGAGTTTTAGAACTTGAATACTTCTTGGCTTTCTCTAACTTTAAGGATAAATGATTTCTGGGCAGCTTCCTAATCCCTCTTCTAAATAGTTTCCTCACTGCCAATTTCACTACCACCAATCCCAGCCAACTGGCATACCAGACGTTTCTGATTATCGGGGGACATCTAACTGACATTCATTTAGAAGTTCCCCAAATTAAGCCATGGTCACGTAAATTAGAAGTATCCAAAAGCCCAGCTATCAGTGCAATCTTAAACTCCATCAGTGTAATTTGGGTTATAAAATGCACAGACATGCGTGGTGTAGTTATTTATTCATCCCGGTGTGGTGTACCAGAAAGAACATTGAAGTGAAAATCAAGAAATGGATTTAGGGCTTGTTGGTTTCTGAATTAGCCTTATAAGCTTGGGCAAGTCTCAAAATTCCTAGCTCATTTAAAAAATTAGGGGGTTGAACTCAAAATCTCTAAGGTTTCTTCCAAGATTCCTTTCAGATCCAAATGAAAACACTTTAAGGGAATCTATTTTTGAGGATCAACGGAGAGTATGCTTGACAACAGAATTTGGCGTTTTTCATTTAATACTGGGGCATCGGTTTGCAGGGTCCGTGTTAGCACAACCAGAGGAGGAGGCTCGTCAGCCAGATGTTGTACAATACGGTTTCAAATTTTTGTTTCAAAGCTTGTAGGAGGAAACAGGCCTTAACATGGCTTTCAAGTTATATTTGTATCTATTCAAGAGAAAATGGGTCTTCAAAAGAATACTCAAGTCTGAGAACTGTCACAATGCAATTTAGGGCAGATTGCAAGCAAAACAGTTTAAGAATACAATATAGAGAGCCAAATTCAGGGAAGAAAAAGCCATTTATAAGTTTAGCAAGAAGACGTGGTCACTATTTATTCAATGAATATAAATCTTTTGAAAACCTCCCACAGAGATTCAAATCACCTAGACAGAGAACGAGAATATATAAGTTATTTAGGGCAGTGTTACCAAGGTAAATGCAAATGGCACTACAAAATAGCTGTGCTGGTAATGGTATTACATGTTATGCAATTTTTTTTTTCCCTAGCATCTACTACAGGATTTAAAGGTAAAAACTGCAATTACAATTTGAATTGAAGAATGAGAAGTTTTCCTACCTGGAAAAAAAAAAAAAAGATTAATCTCTCTTTAATTGACTCTTTGATCACAATAAAGATTTATAAGAAGAAAATGCAATATGCCTCTGATAAGGAATTAGGAATGATGAATGAGGACTTCATTAGCATTATGGGGATTCCAGGAAAGCCTGTTTCAAGATGAAGCAACCTTTATTGAAGCAAGATAATTGAAGAAGTGAACTTGTTGGTTAGATTTGAATTTATATGCCAAGTACTTCTTAAACTTCATAGAAACAAAACCCCCCTTCTTGCATTGCTACAATAGCAATTTAGAACAAGTTCTTCTCCCCTTTATTAGGTACTTGACAAAGGCTCAGAGTAGCCTGTAAAGCTCCATAAAAACAGGGAGAATGTTGTTTATATTTTCCATAAAGGTCTCAGCTCACCATGAATGCTAAGTGGATGCTAAATCCTAGTCATGAAAATGTCTCTCTAATGAGTACTAAACAATTCCAAGTAGGATAATGTCTTTGTAACCAGTATCAAAAACCAACCTTTCCTGTTTTTGCATCAAAATTGTTCTCAGAAGCTCTGTGCCCATAATCTTTTATCATCCACAGACCAGATACTAGGTAAATGTTGATTAAATTAATTATAGAAATTTTGTTGAAAAGGATGGTCCAACAATGAAAGACCTTAGTAGAACCCAGATTTCCAGCTCTATTACCATAATGAAAAGTTGTGTCTGTTTGTTTTTAACGCTATGACACAATAATAGTTAAGACCCCAGTTTCAGTTTCATGGATAATCATTATAAACAATCCCTGCACACATCCCAATCATTCCCCCTTTTGTTTCTTCATGCAATTCACAATACTAGCCCTGATTAAATTTTACCTGACATCTTCACCCACACAGCCAGACATGGCTGGAGACTACACTGGCTGGTCTCCTTTTAAATTCATGACCATTAACGTCACGTGGGCCCCGAACACCACCCTGTGATCAGAAAACATTTTCCTAGTCTGATTAGTTTCCCTCTCCTAGACAACTATGTTACAACTTCTCTTCTCTCCCCAAGAATCCCCCATATTGGCTCCCAATCTCACTTTCTGCTGATGACCTTGTGTCTTACTCCACCCTTAAAAGTAGAAACAATCTCACCACCACGTCTACTCGCGTAATGGCATCAGCTCAACATATTCTGTTGGGTCTCCTAATACCGTTGGTAAAATTTCCCCTCAAGGACATGGTGCTAGGAAGTCCCCCTCAATCCTGCAACATTTTTTTTCTCTTTCTCTCCTGGAACATTTGTGTCAGGATCCAGATGTGCTGTCACGTGTCCCCTCTTAAAATATATATTTTAATATTTATTATTAATTCAATAATAATAATTAAATAAATGAATATTTATATAAATATAGATATAAATTTATATAAATAAATAATTCATAATTAATTATTTAATATTTTAATATATATAAAAGCAAAACAAAAAGCTCTCTACTTATCTTTCTTAAAAATTTTATTTATTTATTTATTTATTAGAGAGGCGGAGAGAGGACAAGCAGGGCAGGGAGGAGCAAAGGGAGAGAGACAGAAGCAGACTACCCATTGAGCAGGGAGCCCAATATAGGGCTGGAACCCAAGACGCCGACACCCTGACCTGAGCCGAAGGCAGATGCTTAACCAACTGAGCCACCCAAGCGCCCCTTTACTTCTCTTAATCTTACTACTTATCCAATTGCACACCTTCTTTCTCCTTGCCCTATGACAGAAAACCTCCTTAAAGGAACTGCCCATGCTTGCATCTCTAACGCCTCTTCTCTGCTTTCCTTTGAACCCAGCCCAAAGAGGTTCTTGCCTCCTCCATGCACTGAAACAGCTTTGTAGAGGTCACTGTGACTTTCCTATTGCTAAGTCCAGTGATCAATTTAGTCCTCCTCTGACTTGACCTGTCAGCATCATTTGGGAGTCATCCTTCCTCCATCTTTTTTACCTTTCTTCCTTTGTCCTAACTCTCCTCACATCACTCCTATCTCATTGGCTTTTCTTCTTCAATATTCTTTTCTGGTTTGTTGTCTTCTCTCCAATCACTTAAAGTAGGAGTATCCCAAGGCATAATTCTTAGGCTTCCTCTCATATTTATTTATGGTTCT
Organism: Vulpes lagopus; assembly: GCF_018345385.1. Lineage (NCBI taxonomy): Eukaryota > Metazoa > Chordata > Mammalia > Carnivora > Canidae > Vulpes > Vulpes lagopus. The sequence continues at coordinate 150,128,102 of NC_054827.1, read as the reverse complement.
TTCTCAGGGCGCCTGGGTGGCTCAGCTGGTGGAGTGTCGACTCCTGATTTCTGCTCAGGTCATCATCTCAGGGTCACAAGATCAAGCCCAGTGTCTGACTCTGTGCTCAGCGTGCTCTGCTTGTCCCTTTCCCTCTACTCCTCCCTGCTTGTGCTCTCTCTCTGAAGTAAATAAATAAAATCTTAAAGAAAAAAAATATTTTCTGTATCGTTCCAATATTAGTATATGTGCTGCCAATGCGAGCACTCAAGTATGTCTCTGGCACGGCACTCTCACCTACTCCAGACTCATACAGAGAACTGCACACTTGATATTCCTACATCCATACCTAACTGGCATCTCAAAACTAACATCCCCCAAACCAAAGTCTTGATTTCTACCACTTCTGTTAGCTGCCAAACTTGCTCTACAGCTTATTGAACAAAAATTTTGGAATCATTCTTGACTCCTCTATTTATCTTACAGCCCACAGTTGATTTATAAACAAAATGTATTACCTCTACCTTAGAAACATATCCAGAAACTGCCCCCCCTCTTTTTTAACTTTCATATTTAACTCCCCGGGTCCAGGTGCTCTACTCTCATGTAAGGATGATTTTTGCCAGTCTCCTAACTAATATTTCTAGTTTTACTTCTGTGCCATCTATTTTAAATACAACAAAAATAGTGAGCCTCCTAAAATGTAAGTCAGAATATGACTACAATAAGAAACCTGTATTAAATACTGCTACAGCCATCTATTACTGCATCACAAATTACATTAAAATATAATAGCTTTAAACTGTGAACCTCTGTGTTAACTGGTCTCAGCCAAGTGACTCTGGCTGGGACCTTTTATGCAAATGCTGAATGGGAACAGTGAATGGGGATGAAGTCATCCGAAGGCTTGACTGGGCTGGATGTTCAAGATAACCCATCCACATGGCTGGCAGTGGATGCTGGCAGTTGCCTGGGAGCACATCTAGCTGTTGACAATATTGTCTACTATGGTCTCTCTATTTGGGTTGGGCTTCTCAGAGTACGATGACCTCCAAGAATGAGTATTCCAAATGCCAGGAAGCAGAGGCTGCCAGTCTCTAAAGACCTGGGCCCAGAAACTAGCAAAGAGCCACTTCTGTTGTGCCCTGTGAGTCAAAGCAGTTGCTGAGATTCCTCTTACAGATACAGGTAAGATCCTCTTACAGATTCCTCTTACAAGATTCAATCTCTTGCTGAGATTCCCCCAACCTCTCCATGGAAGGCACAACAAAGATTTTATAACCATGCTTACTCTGCCACAGTTTCCATTTCATCCGCAGTATAAAGGTATATTCTTACAGTGGTCTTCAAATAACTAACTACCTAATAAAAACTCGAGTTGCTTCTCTGATCTCATCTCCTGCTAACTTTCCATTGTTCCACCATGCTTCAGCAACATTGACCTCCCAGCTAGTCCTCAAAGTTTTAATGTTTGCAGTTTTCTCTTTCCATATTCATCAGGTATTTATATACCCATATGGCTTGATCCTTCCTTTAATCTCTGTTCATGTATAACTTCTGCAACGAGGTCTTCTCTGACCACTCTCCGTCTCTATAAACACATATTTGATTTGTTGTCTGCTTTCCATCACTAGAAAGCAAGATCCAAAGGATAGGAATTTTTCTTTTTTTTTTTACTGTTTTATTTACTGCTGCATCTGTTGTGTCTAGAATAGATCTTGGAACATTGAGGAAGTGCAATAATTTTTTTGAATGAGAGAACATATGCCATATTAATTTAATTCCTACTAGTAGTTTCATTCAATTGCAATAATTTAGGATTTGGCCTACTTGGGTTACTTTGACTTCATTAAAGAACTGTTCATGGAAAGGATGCTCATCCTCAGCTATTTGATCATGCTCAGTGAACAACTCTTGGTATATCTGGCATCTAGAAGATTGACTTATTCTGAACACATAATGGTTAACTATGGAAAACAATAGAATGAGATTTCATTAACAATCAAACATGGTGGTTGAAGATAATAAATTCACTCTCAACACCACCGTGGAATTTGAAAAATCCAAATAATTAAAATGATTGTGCGCGGTATTTTATGATCTGCAACTCTATTTCCCAGGGTTTATATGTACATAGATTTAAGTCAGGTAAATTCAGGCTAAATGTTGTAAGCTGAAAAATCATCCACTAAAGACTTTCATTTTCTCCCAAACTTCAGCCAATCCAGACTTTCTCTGTCCATCCATAACCACTTCTCTATATAGGACAGAGATCGATCTTTTTATATGGTCATGATCTATTGTGTGTGAACTGGCCCCTGTCTACCAGATTAGCTTAATTTCAGACCATTGTCCCCACCCCCCGTCCATCCAACAATATTACCTCCAGCAAACAAACCGAGACCTTCATAGGTGAGCACTCACTTTAAGCCTTCATTTATAAGGCTGTGCAAAGTTTTCTCACAAGCTCAGCTTGATGTAAAACTGCAAAATGTATAAAGAAATCATCGAATTGCCAAGACTGTCCTTTTCACCATGGACAATAGTCATTATTAAAAATGGTAAATTCCACAGTTAATTCAAATTCTATTGTGGTTGTTGCTAATTATTTTTCAGAGCTCTGCTGCCAATACACCATTGTTTAGAGCATGTTCATTAGTTAACTTATTGATGGTGCAGCTGTATTATGGAACACAAAAGGAAGTTGTCCAAAGGCACTTTTACCTGAATGAAAATTGACCCTCCCTGAGGCTTCAGCACATATGTCAAGGGGATTAAAGAGGAAGCTTCTAGGAAAAAATGTGTTCTTGAAGATAGTCACTGGACTCTTAGCAACAGGGACAGCTGAATCCAGGAAATGCATCCTACCTGTTATCTGTGGATCAGCATAGAACAGCAGCCCCTGCTCCATCTGTGAGAGGTTATACCAGTGCAGAGGCAGAGTGCAAGTTCGGCAGGAAAGAGTGACCCTGCAAAGAATGTCATTTAAAATTGGTTTGAAGGATGCCCAGAAACCATCCAGTGGGTCCATTCTCCTGGTATCAGGAGACAATTATTCACCTGGCAGCAAATCCCAGGAACTATTTCATATTCAGTAAGTTGATATGTTTCAGGATCCTATGTTGATTACAGTAATTATGTTTTTGTTAACCTTTATCGAAGACTTACTCTGTGCCAGAGCAATTACTGAACACAGGTGTTATGTCATTGGTCCTAAAATAACGCTAGCCCCTTTAACACTTCCTTCCACCTCATATACAGGTGGCTCTCCCTACTTCCATTCTCAATAGCTCAACCACTCTTCTATACAAGACAGAGATTGATTGATCTTTCTACATAGTCATGATATATCATGTGTAAACTGACCCTTGCCTACCAGATTAGCTTAATTTCATACCATTTTGCCCCTAAGTTTCTTTTTTCTTCCCCTAAGTTTATTTATTCCATTTTCATTAGTCTTTTAGGTAGCTCCTTGAATGTGCCATTCCTCTTTGTGACTTACAGATGCTTTTATAGTGGGCATATTCTTCAACTTATCCTCACCCATGTTACCTGGCACATTTCTGTTTTTCATTTCCCTAAGTCCCTATCTTCCTGTTAGATACTTCCTTAAATTCCATCTCTCTTTCATAGCATTTACTGTAACATCTGAACATCTGAATGAAAAGAGTCCATTTTGCAGTTGTTTTGTGTCCATCCCCAATGTACTAGAATACATTCCGTAAGGGCATGGGCAACATCTTTTTGTGAATTTCCATTACGTCTAGGAAATGAAGGCTACATGGCTCTGACATAATTAGTACTACATATAAGGTGTTTTTGTTTTTGTTTTTTTCTTTAGAGAGAGAAGTGGAGAGGGGGCAGAGGAGAGAAAATTTTAAGCAGGCTCCATGCCCAGCACAGAGCCCAATCGGGGGTTCCATCTCATCACTCTGAGATCATGACCTGAGCCAAAATCAAGAGCTGGATGCTTAGCTAACTAAGCCACTCAGATGTCCCTAAATATAAATTTTTAAAAGAAATAATTGCCTTTTATGCCTATAAGGAGGAATTGACATTTTGAACAAAAAGCCCCTCTTTCACAAAGAAGATACAACATACAAAAATTGAACAAAAGAAAGTATTTGGGAGGCACATCTTGCTAATATGATGGTCAATATTTGAGGGTCATAGCAATGCCCTCAAAAGAGGATGGCCATGGAAACTGAGGGTCATTTCATATCTAAATGTGAGTTATTGATGCTGTTCAGTTCACTTTAAAGGGATAACTGTTTCTTTTTATCTAATTAAAAAATACATTTATATCAATATATGAGACAAAGATTAATGATTGTTCACACCTATATGACTTTTCTGAGGATTTTGGTTGTGTCACTTGCTCATTTTTACTTAATATGCTTTCCACCCTTAGCTGAATGTGCTGTTTTCCTCTGTTGTTCTTGTACTTGCTTCCTTGACATCATTCTCACTTTCTTCTTTCATGCAGTTGGCTTTCCAAGTTCTATCCTTAGTCTTTATTTTCATATTTTCTACTCATCTTATCACATATTCTACATTGGCTGGGCTTTAATCATCAAAAAGTTAGAGCTAAAAAAAATCGTACTTTCTTCTTTATGTCAGCACCTCAGATCCCACTAAAACTACTTATAAATGCCCATTGGGTTGACAGCTTGGACTAAAATGGAGAAGATCTGTGTCTGCATTGACTTTCTTTTTTTTTCTGCATTGATTTTCAAAAGAGCAAAAGAAAGGCTTCAAGCCAGTAAATATAAAAATATTAATAAAAATTAGATTGAAAAAAAATTAGATTGATTATGATTATGAGAGAAATGCATAATATGTTACGAGAAAGCAAAACCCAGGAGACATAAATTTAGCTGGGGTCAAGGATAATCCTTCTGATAAAGAGGATTTTCCTCTGATTCCTGAGGGCACATATTCTTTAGGCATGCCAAGAACATGGAGAAGAGAAATCTGGCCCAAGGACAAGAAGAGGATGTTATCTGAGAAAGAACAGGAATTGTTGGGCTAGGGAGATAAACCCAAAAAACCTTTGGTTCCCCAAATCTCTGGTCATTGCTTAATTAAGCTGGAGCATCTGAGGTGGAAGTAAGGGAGACAGGATGCCTTATGACTGGAGAGAGGTATGATGCTCTAAGAGTTGTGAGATCTCCAGAGTCCTAAAGGAAATGTGTGGCTCTGAATATGAATGAATCTAATGCCCTGGAGGTGGCAGAAACTTTGATAGGTGGGTGGCTGGATGGACCAGGCACTAATTGCTACAGCCTTGGAAAACTTGGTGAAGTTTTCCATAGTATAGCTTGTCATTGAAAGGTTAAGACTATGGGAAGAATTGTTCAGATATCTTATGGAAAAGAATTCACTATTACAGCAATTAGTGAACTACAGTGTGAGCCACATCCAGGCCATTGCCTGTTTTTTCACATATAGTCTTAGTGAACACAACCACACTCATCTGAATTATCTATAGCCGCCTTCATGCTGTAGTAGAAGAGTTGAATGTTGTTTGGCCCACAAATCTTAAAATACTACCTAATTCTTCTCAAACTTTTCTAAGCACCGCTGTCATCCATACTTGCAGTACCTTCTGTGGGTTGGCCTTTATGTCATCTTTTTTACCTATGGATCTAATAACCATCCTTTAAGACACAGACCAAGTGTCACCTTGACTGAGTCCCTTACCCCTACAACACAGAATTAATCGCTCCTGTTATTTCTTGCAATGCACTTATCACACAGTATTATGATGATTATGCATTTCTGCCTCCTGCAATAATAGGCCCTGAGTAGTTTGATGCCAAACCCTGTGTCTCATTTCCTTCTATATATCTTACATATCTTACAGAGTATCCAGTAAATAACCAGGCACAATAAATATTTGACTGGGTAAGGGAAAGCATCAATGTCAAGTAGTTCAGAGGTCCTTTACTTGAAAGATAGATTTCTCCTCCTTTGATATGTCAGAGTTGAATTGTAAATTAACATTATACTGCACTCACGGGTCTTTTGCACAATGTTTTATAATAGTTTGTTTCAGAGAGCTTGAGTCAACTGACTCTATTAACACAAATGAGTAGGGTGATTTTCAAACAAAAGATTTGTTTTTGTTATTCTGTGAACTAAGTCATTTGGATACTCTTGCATTTCCATAAAATACTAATATATTCGCTAATGTAATCCAGCAGTCCTCCTCTAGACATGCAATTAAAGTCCTCTCCCATCTCAGCCACCATATATCAGAAACTTACTAGCCTTGAAGGTCATCAGAATTTAGCACCAACAGAATACAGAGAAAGCAGATGTCCTTTTGTAGAGAATTACGCAAATAAATTTGTCTGAACAACAAATTAACAGACAGCATTGTGATAACTCACAAATAGTGCTCAGTTGGAAGGTGGTTTTCAAGATAACTATTTTTAGAAAAGTATTTTAGCTATAAATGTTCATTAAATTTTCCATTGATTTCAAATAGCAAATTAGTTGAACTGATATTCATTGATCAATGTGTGCTAACATCATCAGAATGCACTTACCACATTTTCATATCTGGCATAACATAATTTTTCTGTTTAACATCAAGGAGACACTACGGATTTCTCATAATAGTTATAGAAAAGTGGTAATAGAGATGGTCTCAAAAGATTTTCTAAAGAAAGGCTAAGTCTATCTCCCTAACTGACAATAGAAACTCTCTCAACGGTGACCTTAAAGTAGTTGTTGAGAGCCAACAAAATGATCAGAAGTTCCTTTGAGGCAGTAAATTCTCAATAATGAAGTCAGTTATGTTTTCCTTGAAATGTTTATCATAAGCACTTGTGAAATAAAATATCAGAGAGGGAGACAGAACATGAGAGATTCCTAACTCTGGGAAATGAACAAGAGGTGGTGGAAGGGGAGGTGGGTGGGTGGGGGTGCCTGGGTGACAGGCACTGAGGGGGGGACTTGATAGAATGAGCACTGGGTGTTATGCTATATGCTGGCAAATTGAACTCCAATAAAAAAATATACCAAAAAAAAAAATAAAAATGTAGGGCAAAGAGATAAGAAGCAGACTAGCCTGGGGGGGGGGGTGAATTATTCACAAAAGTTCATGTAACATTCATGCAATTCACACACGTAAAATGTGTGGTATTGGTTATGTACCCATTTCTCCTCACTCTAGAGACAGGTGGTTGGAAGGAGGGTCTTGGCCTCAATGCTGGTTCTTTTCCTTGTCTCTATTTTTGTCTTCATGTCGCTAGACTTCCCTGTTAGATACGGGGACTTTCAGATGTAGGTTTTGCCCAGAGACTGATCACAGAACATAAAGACCTTGTTATTTTCATCATAATCTCTTCTTTCCCACTGTGGCTATTATTGCTCTGTTTCTTCTGCCCTCTTTACCTCTAAACTAAACGTCTTTACTGTGCTGCCCTCTGAAACACCTCTCAGGATAACAGTTCTTCCTTGATTACCAACCTTAAAAAGAGGTTTTAGATGTAAAGGACTCCACTCTTACTCTGATAGCCCCAATGACCTCATTGACAGCATATCTCCGCACTATTGCTGATCACACTGACTGCTTGTTTGCACCACCAAGTCTAACATTGCTGTGGTCTATTTTCCCATCAATTATCACATGTATCCCTTTTGACTTTTAATATACAACATATTTACTATAAGCTCTGACGGCATGATCATTCTATGAGGTCGAGCTAATTAGCACCATTTATCCTACTACAAAAACTATGACTTAGAGACGTTAAGTAATGTTATCAGCCAATAATTAGTTGCCAAACTTAGCGTTCAAACTCAGGTATAATTTGCAGACATCAATGTAGTACAACATCAGAAATAAGTTTCATATGAAAGCCAAGGTTTCCAGCTTTCTTTGAATTATCAGAAGTGCATGGTATCTCATGAACTTGCAACAACCAAATTACCAGATGCTCCTCTGGTGGCCGAGTCTATGCCAGGTAGTTTGAGGTTACAGAGAATTCCCATAAGACATAGAAACTTCCCTGGGGAAGCTTGATATCTAATTGAGAATAAACAGTGGTATAAACAACATTTGATAATCGTATAAAAGTATAATCAGATGCCAAAATATTTGGAAGAAAAAAAATAAGTGACCATCAACAATGAGTGGAAGAGGAAATGAATACCGACCTGAGTATCAGTGAAAGCCACAGAATGAAGTAACTAAAGGGAGGTGGGTTAGTCTGCGTTAGTCTGGCAGACTGGTCTGGATTCCCTTGGAAGCAGACACTGAGACAAGGAGCCGACTTCAGCAGGTTTATAGAAAAGCAGGGCAGTGAGACAGAGAAAGAAAGAGAGTCAGGTAAAGTAAATTCATTTTATTTTTATTTTTTTAAAAGTGCTAGACCACTCTACATGTAACAGAATAAGAAATTCCTACTGGGACTTGATCCTAATGGGTATTATTGCAGACCATATGCGGCTCACCTCACAGTTATCCCCACTGAAGGATAAGGAAGTCGAGATATGTATTCACAAAATTCTCATGGGCTATTAGCTATGGGTTACCCCCAAGAAGTATTAACTGTTTAGTACTGCTGGTTGCAATTGCTCCCTGAGCCAGAAAAAAAATAATAATGTTCTTGGGCAGAGAGTTCCAGATGTTTAAAATATTAGCCTCTAGTTTGTATAGAGGAGTGCTGTGAGGATGTGGGTGGGTCACAATGGAGTCAGCAGTAGGAACACCAAAAGGTAAAGACTTTGCGAAAGATAAGAGGAAAAAGAAAAAGAATTTTCATACGATAGATGCATAAACATGCACATTGAGGTGAAGCTGCTCCAAATAATCACTCCTCTTTAATATAATTTTATAACACAGAAATCACTTTCACATATGAAATATTAAATAGAGTAGTTCATACAGGACTATGGGAAAATCAATGGGACTAAATCCCTGGAGGTGCATCAAAGGGTAATGAGAACCGAAAGGAAATAGATCTGTGTTCTAGATGCCCTGAAAGACAGGTCAAAACATTTTGTCTTTCTCACAACAGAGAAAAGGGAGGTACTGGTGGATTTGAATATGTAAGTGCTGCGATAAACTCTGCATTTTAGAATAGAATAGAATCTGTTTGGGCAACCATACATTCATTTTTTTGCAGAAGTATTTGCTTGTCATCCTTTATATGCCAGATGCTGAGGAAGTAGAATAAAACTAAATAAGATGCAAGAGATAACATCTGTTACCTATACTATATATAGACTGTATATATATACACACACACATCATATATATATGTATATATATACACCTGTGTATAGATAGATAGATGGATAGATGATAGATAGATAGATAGATAGATAGATAGATAGATAGATAGATACCATATATATCTATACCATAAAAGACTGTTGGGATAGGTGCAAACAAACAAACAAAAAAAGAGGCAAGTATGATGCAGAGAAGGGGGGACTGACTGGTGGCAGGAGAAACTGGTGTTCAGAATGTGAATAGAAAGTATTTTTGTAGTGACTCCAGTGTGAGTTCTATGAGTTTCTCAATTAGAAAGTATGCATAGAAATGAGAGAAAAGAAGGTGTGGCAAGCATTGCTAGTTGCTCATGATAATAGCCTGGCTAACAGAGTCCCTGGTGTTTGGGATTGCACCATGGCCAGCCCAAAGATGAAAGTGCAATCAGAACAATTCCCATCCCCTTTCCCAGAATGTCCAGCCTCCCTTGGAGCTAGAGGAGGCTGTGTGAGCTAGTTATGACCAAGGAGACACTCATACTAGGTAAGAGGCACAGACGTATGAAAAAATGAGACTGTAAAGAGCTTAATATGTGCTGAGGGAGATCAATAACTAAATTAATGATTATAATACGGTTGATGCTTTAATGATACTATAATTTTAGAGTATATCTGAAGCCTTCTTTCAACAGGTAAAATACACTCTGATAAACTTATTAGCAATCAGTAGCATAATAAAAGTTCCCAATTCGTGTGAATGGTAGTAGATTAATATCAAAACTCCTTCATTCATTTATTCCCTCAAAATTATTAAACATCTACTATGTGCTATGTATTGTCTTCCCTGGGGGCATTTTAATATTTAGAAATCAAGAATAAGAGAAGTAGCCAGTAAGTAAGGAGTGACGTTCTCTCAAGAGAGAAACGTATTTCAGAGCTAATGAAAGAGCAATTCAGAATGGAAAGCTTTATTAACTATGTGTTATGTTGGTGTGAGAGATTGATTTTTAAAAAGGAATGAGAATTGACCACTGGATTTGGCAAGATGGCAGTAATTGGAAACTTTGTTGATTCAGTAGACTGGTGGGAATTAAGGAATCAAAAGAATTGGACATAAAAAAGTGAAGGAAGCCAGCACAGAAAAATGCTATTTGAAGTGTATGTGGAAAGTAAAATGTGAAGATATACCTAGAGAAGCAGCTGGTCTGGGGAGTGTTTTAAAAAATAGACACTATTTTAGTACTTGTGTATATTGATGAGAATAATATTAGAGAAGGTGAATTCGATGATGAAAGAGGGAGAAGGGATTATTGTAAGGATGACAAAACCTGGACTAAACCAGAGGGCATGAAATAACAGTTCTTCTTTATACATACAATAACAGTTCTTCTATTTTAATATAAAATAAGGCAGAACATATGAGTCTTCCTGAACATGGGTTTGTAGAATAGGTGGAGGAATAAAGAAATGCCATTTCCTTGGTGAAAAAAGAAGCAGTCCATCTTCTGAGCTGAGGAGGTAGAGTGGAAGGGTTAAAAGTTTGAGGAGAAAGAAAATATTTAAATGGCATTGTATGGGCAGCCCCGGTGACTCAGCGGTTTAGTGCCACCTTCAGCCCAGGGCCTGATCCTGGAGACCCAGTATCAAGTCCCACGTCGGGCTCCCTGCATGGAGCCTCTCTCTCTCTCTCTCTCTCTCTCTCTCTCATAAATAAATAAAAAATAGATAAAATGGCATTGTATCAGTCAGGACATAGCATGGGGCGCTGCAGTAACACATAGCACCTGAGCTTCAGTGACTTGACTCACAGGGTATTTTCCACTCGTGTGAAGTGACCAGCAGCAGTTAGCAGAGAACCAACAGAGGATTCGTCTTGATTTGTTACTCTACTAACACTGACATAACACGAAGGAAACATATTCAGCAGTGTACTGACTTTAAAATTTCCTGCCTCTGCTAATTATTATGTGTGTTACAAAATAAGTGTGGTTATACAACATAGCATGCCAACTTAACTTGTACAAGTTCAACTATGTGTTCTCGACAGGAAGCTGAGAGTGTTGATTGCATCACATAGCTATCTTATAATAGATATAGTCAATGTGTTTTAGTAAACCTAAGAAAAATCATTTTATAGCCATTTCCTGATCATTAACAGTGCTCATATTTTGTAGATAACCTTTTCAATGGAAATTTTAGATTGATTTTTGTATTCCAAACATTGATTTTATAATCTATCCTCCAGGTAGGATGAAACTGAAGTACTTATTATCTACTGACAATCTTATTTGGTCAGAATATTTGACTTCACAAATCTTCAGAATAACTTTAGTGAGACATGATTTTTAAGATTCATTCATCTTCACTAAATAGTCTATTTTGTTCATTTCTACATCCAAGTGCTTACCACTGGGTTCCTCATACATGTTGAATTTCATAAAGTAGAAGGGCCTAAGTTGTGTGTCTAGTGAAGGATAAATAAGATCTATGTGGTAGAGGTTCACATACCACAGCAAACCAAGGCAGACTTAGGGCCTATTATCAATAGGAAACATTTCAATTAAAGGAAAAAGTAATGTGCTGGAGAAATATCAGCAAGAACCTAGAAAAAAAGAAAAACTTAAATCAGAAACAAACAAACTCAACTTCAATATCTTTAGGAATTGACTTCCAAATAGAGAAACAGAGTTCAGTGTACATACCCCGTGAACCAGTGAGAACAGAGGATGGGAAAACACCTAACATTATCTGAAGTATATGCTATGTAAATATCAGAGAGAAAAAAGAAGTTCTAAAGGGTGACCCATGTGTACAACACACACATATTATGAAATGTTTGTAGCAGGAAAATCATGGAGATTTCAGAGATTAGCACAGAGATTTATCTCTCACAGGAAGCATTATAAACTCAGTTGCCTGAACAAGTTATTAAAACTGAATTGACCACAATGACATTTTAATTCAGCTAGAAAATAAGACTCAGGTAGGAAGGGGTAACCAATGGATCATTTCCCTACTCAAATATCAATGCTTCTACGGAACGAATCTGCAGAAATAAAAGCACTATGTTTCCAAATATTATCTAAGGATCGTTTCTTTAACCTTCTCAGTGGGGGAAGAGATTCTCTGAAAGTAAACAGGACAAGGGTGGTACTAAGAGGGGTAATGGCATTTATAACAGCACAGACCATGAGAAAATATAGTGTATGGACAGACTTTCAGGTAATTGATGGGAGAAGAACATGGTTGGATTAAATGAATGGTGAAAACAAATATTGGGAAGATAAGTAAAAATCCCTAAATTCACCCCAACTACTCAAAGAACCTCAGACTATAACATCAAGATTAAAACTAAATTGAAGCAATGAAAACTTCCCATTTAAATTTATCAGTAAAAGCATCAAACCTGAGCATAGCCATTGGGAAACCAGACCCACTCAGCAGGAACACCTACACTGATCACCTTCATCAAGTGCTAGCTAGCTTCATTGCCTCGGCGCCATGTTAATGATAATCGAAAAATACTCGAGGAAAGTCTACAGCTCTTTAAATGATACTCTAATGACAGTCACAGTATTTATGATATTGTTCTTCCCGTCCAATAAATACAATAAGCCACTCAGCCACCTAAGTGCACTGATGAGTCTCGTATCACACAGCTACGTTCCTTCAAGTCAGTCAAGCTCTTCATTTTGTTATGAGCTGAATCTTAATCTATTTAAGAGAGAAATGATGTGAGAAGTTGAGAACAAAATTTTAGAGTCTTAAACTTGATAGCTAACACTTTCAGATGCTACTTTTTGAAACACCTGCTTGGGCTCTGCTTGTTTTCTCTGTGACTCTGCATTAGACAGTGCATTAGAACAATATAAAACAATTTTAAAAAAGGCAAGAGAAACCCAGAGGATAAGTAAATTTAAATAATAAAAATTTTAAAAGTAAAGAAATGTGTGTAGCACAACCTAAAACTAGAAGGAAATGGCCTCACCTTCACTACTTTTACAGGTTATTTTTTCCACATCTTGGAGCCTTACCACGCAGTGTGGCTTGGTCTATTCTGGCTGCTATAACAAAAATGCCATACACTGACTGGGCTTAACATAAGTATTTATTTCTCAAAGCTCCGGAGTCTGGCAGGTCCAAGATCAGGGTGCCAGCAATATTCAGTCTGGTGAAAGCTTGCTTCCTTGTTCATAGGAGGCTGTCTTCATCTGTCATCATGTAGCAGAAGGGGTAAAGGAACTCTCTGAGCTCTGCCCTTCTGACCTAACCAACTCACAGGGGCCCCCAACTCTTAATACCATCAAATTGGGCATTAGGATTTTGACGTATGACTTTTGGGAGGACACAAATATTTTGTTTATAGCCCATTGGGAAATACTACTCTGAGCTACATTATACTGATAAAATATTAATTTCAAGTGTAGTGTTTTAAAGCAAACTATAAATAGCACATATAGCAGTTCTTAGGATGAAAGAGAAGTGGAGCGAATGTGATTAGCTTATGGTGTTAGGTATCAAAAATCCTCCATCGTGGGTGAGAGAAAAGCAGGCGCAAAAAGGGGGATGTCACTGGCCATCAACCAAAACTCAACTCCAAAAGTTTGGCATTTCCAAAAATCTGCTTTGCTGTTTCCCAAAGCAATATGAGGTTTGAAAATGAGATGATTGTTCCTGGAGAGGAAATGGGTGTGGGTTTGTGGTTTCCAGACAGCGGAAGGGAAAATCATTGTGTCTCATGCCAGGGTCATGTTTTCTCAGGCTTGGGAATGTTGATAGTATGTAGGCAAAGGCAAGAAGACAACTAGATCATTGGCCTTTCATTGTTCTGCACTCAGGTCGACCCACCACCAATTTAATATGGAGAAACACAGAAGGAAAAGACCAGGTGACCCATCTTTTAACCTCTCAAAGCCTGATTCAACATGTCATAAAAGTAGCTGCCAGAAATGCAGAGAAAGGAAGTCTATTGGAGTCTAAGAAAAGCAGGGAAGGAAAGGAGCCTTCGAAAAACCATCATAATATTCAATAATCCATTTGACATCTGGTGAGAAGATACATCTGCAGGGGGCAACAAGGATGAGTAACTGAACTTTGATTTTTCCATTTTGACTGAATGTGTATGTTTAGCACCTAAGTTTTAAACACAGGACGATTTTAGGAAATGTGCTCTTCTCCAAGCATTTGGTGCATGGAATACAGGAAACATCTGGAGTAAGATCAAGTAGGTTTAATGGCCGCCTGGGCAACTGGTGGTTGTACTGTTTTGTTATGGATCTAAAACGGGTGGTTAAAATTAATTTGAGGGTTCCTCTAAATGTATATGGTTATGCCAGTGCTTCTCAGAATCAAGAGTGGAACAAGACAAAAGATACTCAAAACACATGTCAGACAAGGGAACAGTATCTTAAACTGAGGACTTACAATGAAAGACTAACCTATTTAAAGTTAGAGGGGACCTTCAACATCTTTGAAATGCTAAACAAGAAGTCATTTTTTTCAACAGATCTTTTATTCCCTAGTTTCAAATAACCTATAGCAAATGGAATCCAAAAGTAATATGATTTGCCAAAATAGCCTTAAAATAGTTTTTTAAGGATCGGTCTTTTAACCTTACATAAGGATAATTTGCTGGTTTATAATTAAACCCCATAGATTTTGCAACCCCCACCAAAAAAATCCAGAATAATTACGCAAGAAGGAAATTGGACAAAAATATTTAACAAATAGTTCTTAAGTATATACTTTAATAATTACTATAGTATTTATTTATTTATTTATTTATTTATTTATTTATTCATTCATTCATGAGAGACACAGACTGTGAGAGGGAGGCAGAGACATAGGCAGAGGGAGAAGCAGGCTTCTCACAGGGAGCTCGATGTGGGACTCGAAACCGGACCCCGGGATCATGACCTGAGCCAAAGGCAGGCGCCCAACCACTGTGCCACCCAGGTGTCCCTGATTATGGAATTATAGATCAAGATCCCTGAATATCCTTTGTTAAGTTTAACTAAGAAGAATCATGTGCAAAGTTATCCATCACATTATTAATAACAAAGAAAAATTGGGATCAACTCAAATACCTAAATAGAAATTTGTCAAATGATTCTGGAATTCATATACTGGGATGTTATATTCTAATAAAAAAATATATCCTCAAACACTAAGTAAAATAAAATGAGAATACTCACAATATAATGTTAACAATATTTCCCTTCAGAGGGACGTACAGTTATACGTAGCATGACTCCTATATTCTCCATGTGTGTTTAGCAAGCACAATTGGTCATGGGGTGTCAGTTAGTAAAGGAGAATTAAGACATAGGCAGTCTGACTTCAGCCTTCTGGCACTTTTTTACCTGCCATTATATTATGCTAAATTAAACCCTCTTAGTGGAAAGTAAGTAAAAGTAATCAGAGAATATAAATAGCATTTTTGGATCTGTGTGTGAGTAACATGCAATATGGTCAGACCTCCTGAAGAGGTTTTTCACTGTAGAAGGTGTGAGAGGACTTATAAAAATACTATTAACAATAGGGGAAAAAGGGATCTTCATTGACTTTGGGTATCTTGATGCGTCTACTTCTCATGATCCCAAAACTCTGATCCAGATAGGAGTAAATGACCCATCAGAGCTGGAGAGGCAATGGAGAAAGTAGAGAGGGCAAGCATTAGAGAGAAGGGGCTCAGAACATTGCGAATCTTTTAAATAACTAACTTTAGTTTTTTTGCATGCTGAAAATAGCAATGCCCTGGGGCAAATCTGCATTCACCCCATCCTAGTTGCTAAATTGGTTTGTGAAACCTGGATAGCCACAGAGCTTGCTAGTGCTTCTGTTTTTCTTGTTACCCAATCACACAGAGTATGATGCAATTGGTCATGTTGTGGTTTTAAGGCTTAAGTCAGAGTACACAGTTGTGTTCTGCTCTTATTCCTATTAGGAAGAAAAATAAGTCAAGGGCAATAAAGGACTGATTTGGTATAAATGGGAGATTCTATTCTTTATTCCATAAATTTCTGAGGATTAAACCACAATGAATATAAAAGTGTCAAGCAGAGGGATAATACCACAGTAGAATTTCAATAAATTCAGGTTTCCATCCTTTTTCCTGACCTTCACCGGATCCATTCCCAAACGTATCCAATTATTCTCCCCAAGTCTGCATATGGACTACTTCAGATGATAAAATAATTCCAAGGTGTTGTTGCTTGGTGTCCCTATTCCCTCTCTAACATTTACAGAGAACCTACTATGTGCCAGGCCCTGTGAAAATCATTAGGTATATAGATGTAAGGCAGACAGACATGTTCTTATTCTCATGGGATGATAACCGAACTCTTCGGGAGCCATAAGGGGCAGAAATCGATTGTGTGGGGGTTTAAGCTCTGCAAATAGATCACCTAACCCAAATCTAATACCCCATCTCATAGCAGCAGCCATCTTCAGACAAGTGACTTGGTGTTCCCATGAGTCCGCTGTATCTACAAAGTGGGGATGGGGTTATTTGCTAATTCATACAAGCTAAAAATGAAGCTGCTTAGCAATGTAAAGTACTGAGAGTAGCACCCTGGTACCGGCACCTAGCAAATGCTCCTGAAAAGTTAGTATAACTTATTCCAGAGAACATTTTTTTCAAAGATTTTATTTATTTTTTTGAGGGAGAGGGAGAGAGAGAACAGAGAGAGACCCCACGTGGAGGGGAGAGGCAGAGGGAGAGAGAGATGCAGACTCCCCACTGAGCAGAGAGCCTGATGCATGGCTGGATCCCAGGACCCTGGGACCATGACCTGAGCCAAAGGCAGATGCATAACTGACTGAACCACCCAGACTCCATCCAGGGAACATTGTAATGGAGGCCTTCGGCTTGGCGTACTCAAGAGATGAGATAACCTGGATTAAAGAAGGCCCTTTCTAATCCTCTAGAAACCTGGCTTCCTCATAAGAAGCTGCATCCTGCGCTTGGAGGCAAGAGGTAACTTCAGTGTGTGGATTAAAGGAAGACTGGATAGAGATTTCAGAAGATTTTGTGATCTTGTGGTTCCTAGTAGTAACACTAGTCTAGACATTGCAGAATTATGGAAAGAAATACAAATGACAGATGACAGAAAGGGATTTTAGCCAAGGCACTAAATAACAGCTTGCAATTATAGACTGCTTAGTTTGGAGAAGTTACTCTTAAAAACACTTTATGGGAATTAAATTGCTTAATGCTCACAGTATGGCTCTAGGAGTGGGTTTTAAACATTTTATGAATTAGAAGTAGAGGGATACAGAAGTTAAATGATGTAGTTAAGTTTGCACAGATAGAAGTAGAGTCTGGTTTCTCACCAAAACAGACTGAACCAGAGTTTTAACCCCTACACCTATTGCATTTCTTTGCTTGCCAATGCAATTAGAATCAACAACAGCAAAAAAAAAAATCCAGGAAATAAAAGAACCAATATGCTATCGTGCTCTGGCAGAGATGTTAGATCAAGAAAAATATGAGTCATTTCTCTCATGTAGAGAATATAAAAGTGCTATTTTAAAAAGAAAGAGAGGGCATTAGAGTGCACATATATAATATCCAGAAGAAACACTTGTGGACAAGAGGAAAACATTTCATACGCTAAATAGATAAAGCCCCGCACTGTGAATAAATATGAAGTAATCACTAAATGAAAAGAAATGAGAGTGAGTGCATACCAAAGGGAACACTAACGCAGGGTCATTTTGGTTCACCTTGGTTCACTAATACCGGGTCAGCATGAATCACTTAGCTTGTTTCACTGACAAGGGATTGATTTTTTGCAACTGACTTGAGTTGTTCAGCTGAGCACTTACCAAAAGTAGGGACATAAAGTCTGGATCAAAAGTTGGAAACCATAGGGTTGAACTTTATAATATAAGTAAGAACTTTATAAGAACCATACTTATCCAAATCCTGGTTGCACTGGGGAGTTAATGAATCAAAGCTCATAAGGATATGCAAGCTAGCGAGGTGACCCTTTGGCAGGAGTGTTACAGACCCAGAATTGGGTAGGCTGTTTACCCAACTGATCTACAAATTACCTTCTAAGCCGGAGGCAGGAAAACCATTAATTCCTTCACTCATCAAATCATTCTTGAGAACCTGTATATTCATCCCTGTGCTAAGTACTAAGAAAATAAGATGTGGCCCTTTTTAAACCATCCTATTATCATATCTATAAATACGGTATCTTCGTGACACTGAGATTTTTCTTCCTGATTTGTGCATACCCTTATAAGTCACATACTTAAACACCCACTAAAAAAAGAAATTATTGCATTTGGTTACATTTTTTTTTTTTTTTTAGCAGAGGAGGGTGGGAGGGGAAAGGTTTTACAGAAAGTAAATGTGTCTAAGTTCAAAATGAGGAAGAGAACTAAGAATCCTTAAAGAAATGAACTCTACAACATGTGGAAAAAGAAAGAGCGTTTATGAAGAATATGACATCCATATCCATATTTCTGCTGCCAAACACATGTGTGCACATTCTGGAAGGCCCAGAATCAGTCAGACTTGGGCCATGTGCGGAACTTAGACTGGGATCTAACACAGGAGCCCATCTGCACGTGAGCAATGAGGTCATCACACTGTGTTTTTCTGACATTTTATTGACTGTGTAATGGCATTTGATATTGCTAAGACATGGCTGTTCTAGAAGCACTGGTGCATTACAGCAGAGAGGTGCATTGTGTATGATGAGTCATGCTCAACAAATTTGTGGTCAGTCTCCATAGGGTAAGAAAAAAAAAAAAAAGAGCAAGATTAAATAACAGAGACCTGGGGAGGGAGCCAGTTCTCATCACAGGCACAAGGGCATCTCCATTTTGCGTAAGTTGGAGAAGGCATAAGCAGAGTCGGTGATCTTCAATAGTTCAAGCCCTGGACCAACTATTAGTCTGGTCATATTTCCACCGGAGAAAAAGCTCTTCGCTTTTCATCAGTGACTCACTCTGCAGAAGGGATAATGTCTAAACATCGAAGCCTCCTTTTTGGTTACCATGAGGTTTGGATGCCTGCCCAAAAGGAAGTACAACAAACAACATGACCAAGGCAAAAAGTTCGATGAAAAAAAAAAAAAACAATATTTTTGGAAGAAGGAGAGGAAAAACAATCTGAAACATGAGTATAGAGAAGATTAGTTCATTTGTGTAACCCATGGTGACTGGCAGGAATTTTCTGGCTTTCACGAGCCAATCCTCAAATAAGAAAATGGACACACCTCAAGACACAAGAATCCTCAGAAGGAAATGCATGTGGCCTTCTTCACCACTCTCTGATTTTTAAAGATCAGGAACCATCGCCTGCTACCAGGGTCACGGTTTGCTACAGCAAATGCGCCCAACACGTCCTCCCCAAGCTCCCTTTGGGTCTAGAGAGTGAGACGCAGACATCTTCCGCAGTACTGTGAGCCCTCCGCTGCCTGCCCCCAGCTCTAGTACCTCTGCTCCTTTCCAGACTTCATTTCTTTCAATTTTCCTTGCAGTCCAGCCACACGCCACCCGGAACAGCGTCCGAAGGAGCCTTTTTCACACATGAGCCTTTGGTACATATTCACGTCCAACCAGAGTTCCCTCCACATTTCACCCCCTTGGCAAAATTCTATTCTCTCACAATATGGCTCAGATGCTCTCTCCCTTGGGGAAGACTTCGGTGGACAGTCCCCACTCCACCCCAGTTCATCCCTCCCTCCATCTCTTGTCACCATTTAATAAAAGCAAACTCTCTCGGCCTTGCTTTGAACCAGACACAGTTTTGTAAATTAACCCACTTAATTCTCCCAAGAACCCCACAGAGTAAGCACTAATATCCTCTCCACTTTACAGGTGAGGAGGGCAAGGCGCAGAGAGGATAAAGGATTTGCCCGAGCTCCTACCACCGCACAGCACAGAGCTGGGGCTTGCTTGACCCCAGACAGCAACGCCTTTACGGACCAGCTGGGCCACCTCTTTCCTTGGCGCGTACCCCTACCCCAATCGTATCACAGATCTTGCTTTATTTCAACCATTTGGTGAGCGTCAGTGCCTCGAGTGCAGGGTCTGGCCTGTGTCCATGTGTATTTTGAGCACCTTTGGCAGGAACCGCAGGTAGTAGTGGGTGCTTTGATAATAAAGGACCAGTCAAGAGACAAAAAGTCAAAAAAATAAAATAAATTAACTAATTAAGTAAGAACAGAGGGTAAGTGGGTGTGGCAGACAAGTTCAGAGATAGGGCAATAAAGCTCATCCTGGGAAAACGAGGTTGTTGTGATCTGTGTATGTTTGTTTGCGATTCTCCCAAGCAAACCGGAGGCCGGATGGGAGGCGAGGCCGACAGGGAGGAGTGAGGGCATGAAGGAGAGTCACTCGGGAGGAGCGAGGAGAGGCTCGAGGCCCCAGCAAAGAGCAGGGCACCCAGCAGGGGAAGGAGGGCCCCCGGCCACCTCCCTGTGACCTGTGTGATGATCAGCTGCGGTGGCAACAGGTTTCAGGCAAGAGTCTTGGGGGGGGGTCCCCTGCAGGGCCTAGTGAGGTTGGCCGTGGTGGGGCGGGCGCTGTGCTCGGGAAGAAGGGGCACGAGAGCCTCTCGTCCTTGAGGCCTGGTCAGTCCTTTGCCCACACTGCGTGGATGGGGCCCCGCCAGCCTCCTCTCATGGATGATACTGTGAGATGCGGGGCGCAGGTGACAAAGGTCCCCAAAGGTGGAGCTGGAAAGCGTGTTCTTCACACACAGGTGAGGATGGTGTGGAAGCGGCCAGGAAGAGCTGCAGGAGATGTGGGCTGGGGGCACCGGAGGCCCTGGGGTGCGCCTGGAGAGGCCCCTCCGCAGGGATTGCTCCCTGCCTAGGAAGGGCTCTTCCAAGAGTGTCTTCCCCTGTCTCTTTGTCTGTCCCCACGGCCTTCCCTGTTAGAAGAGGTGAGCTCTTTGGTGGGCGAGAATGCCAGGATTTCTCTTGTTTGGTGTTTGCCAGGAGGGGCAGTTTCTTACTGACAGCCTGCTGGGCCCATCCTTGGCCTGTGTTGTTGTTTTTGTTTTGTTTTTGTTTTTGTTTTTGTTTTTGTTTTTGCCTGTGTCCTTTGTTGTTGTTGTTGCTGTTCTGTTTTGTTTGCACTGGCCAAGCTCAGGGAGGGATGGGGTCCCCTTGAACTCATTTCCATGTGATGAGCAGATGGAACACGACTTGCTTGCTGGTCTCCGGTCTTTCTTTCTTTCTTTCTTTCTTTCTTTCTTTCTTTCTTTCTTTCTTTCTCTTTCTTTCTTTCTTTCTTTCTTTCTTTCTTTCTTTCTTTCTTTCTTCTTTCTTTCTCTTTAATATTTATTTTACCCAATATATCCAAAGTATTCTCATGTTTCAACCAATATAAATGCATTGAGACATATTATCTTTTCTTTTCCTAAGACCTGGAGAACATTCACACTTACAGCACATTTTAAGCTTTTTGGCACACGTGGCCAGTGAAGACAGGGGAGTGTGATGGGAGTGTAAGTGCCTCAGAGAAAGTCGGGGTTTCCCAAGCAAGTACCAGAGAAAAGACATGAAGTAGCAGACAGGGCTGAGAGGATGCTCCTGTTGCCTTCCAACTCTTTGGTCCTTGGGGCTGGGGAGAAAGAGCAAGTTCTCTTTGCAGGGTTTGGGTGAGAGCTGGGTTTGGGTGAAGGTGAAGAAGCAGAGGGAACATTCTATGACAAACAAGTGTGTGAGGGGGCGGGAGTGTACAGCTGAATGGGGATCGCAGAGGACACATCGGGAAGACTGGCAGAAAGCACAGCAGCGGGAGGATGAGTCAAGGGCTAAAATGCACAAAACAACCCAGGAATGAGCACATGCAAGCATGTCCAGGAGGGCTTACATATTGGGTGGTGGCCGGGTCTCACACAGATGAGAAGCAGGAAGCTAATAGGGCTTGTGCTTCCAAACAGAACTTTGGCCAGCTGGTCTTGCCCTGTCCCGTCGCAGGAGGGCTCGAGACTTGTGGAAGCCTCCATAGCCTCTGCAGTTCTTTTTTTTTTTTTTTAGCCTCTGCAGTTCTGTTGCTTACCTGCCACATGATGCCAACATTGTGGTGACACATATAATTTACACCCTTGAAATAGTCAAATGTCCCAAAGAGCCCTGTATACAAAATCTAAAAATTTCAGAGTTGAGTTTTTTTTTTTTTTCAGAGTTGAGTTTTTAAGGCTAACCCCTCTCTTTTATTTCATTTTATTTTATTTTATTTTATTTTATTATTTTATTTTATTTTATTATTTTATATTTTATTTTATTTTACTTTACTTTATTTTATTATTTTATTTTATTTTTATTGGCGTTCAATTTGCCGACATACAGCATATCACCCAGTGCTCACCTTGTAAGTGCCCGTCTGGTCTTTAGATTCAGATTTCTCCCCTTGAAATTGAGTAATAAAGTCAAGCCCCTCCTTCCCTTGGGCACCTGCTATTTTCAATCCAGGAATGATGGATTAGGTCACCTCTTTCGGCCACGGCCGCAAACTGGAGGCTCCAATCAAAATGTTAACAAATTCATAATTTCGTTCCTATTTGGCCCCTTGTGCATGCTCCCTGCATAGATTAGAATTTGGAGAGAGGGAGGGCGGTTCCCTGGCACATGGGGCCTTCCTACCGGCAACATCCGACACAGCGGATGCTGGGGAGTCAGCCTCAGACTGCAGAAGGTGTTCGCAAGGTTGCTGGGAGCAGGGAAGCAAACCCTGAGAGCAGTTGGCTGTCAGACACGTGCATGAGCTCGTGAACCGGACTTCCAAGCATAGGTAAGAAGACTTTGCTGGGAACTGTGTGGGTCGGCAGGGGCAAAAGTCGATGAAACGTGGGCAATTCTATTATGGTTAGTGCCCTGTACATAGCCAATGACTGGTCAGGCCTTGGGAAATAGAGAGAGTGTTATATCAAAAGAGACCCACGGTAAAAGTCATGGCAGATATCCTGACTTGTTTACTGACAGGATACACTGGCCTTTTGACTCAAAATGAGTTAAGCTGAGACCCTGAACTCTAGGGAACAAACTGAGGGTTGCTGGAGGGGGTGGAGGTAGAAAGCGGGGAAGGGATGATTGAGTGATGGGCTTTAAGGAGGGCACCTGATGCACTGACCACTGTATGTTATATGCAGCTGATGAATCACTAAGCTTTCTCTGAAACCAATAAAAAAGAAAGAAAAAATGAGTAAGTTGTTCCGTGAGAAGCAAAGCCTTGAGTGAACAGTAACGCTGAGTTCTCTTGTCGGGAGAGTGAAGTTTGTGGAGACAGATCGGAGTTCAAATATCAAGTCTCCCATCAGGAGCTACATGGTGAGCGGCGGGCCCCGTGACCTGCCTGAGCACCCTTTCCTAGAGACGATCTGAGCTCTGTAATGACCCTCAGCCTTCTCCAGCCACACCGGTCACCGAGGTACAGGTAAATACCCTTGACATTGCATTCTCTAGGAAATTGCAGTAAACGGGAGACCTGGTGTACAAGAATTTTCATTTTTATTCGTTAAAAAATTTTCAATGTCACATAACATTACTGGATCAGGTCACAGACTTCTGAGAAAATTGTAGAAAAATCCTAAGTGAAGGAAGCCCATCTCTACTGGGCTGCTTTTAAGTTAGAAGAGAGGTTGAGTTAGATAAGAAATTCAGTTAGCTCATCTGTTACATGGGGCAAGTAACACCCAGATTAAAATCCTGAATGCCATGATCCAGCCTCATCTGAGCAACTAATGAGCAATAACCTTGTGTAACTCAAGCCTTCGTTTTTGCTTCCGAACAAAGGAGATAGAAATGTCCAAAGGCAACGTCGAGTTATAACGTTTGGTGGAACCGAGGATAAAGATTTTTCTTTTCTGCAAGTGATTTAATCTGGTTTACCCTGTGGGAAAGCACTAAAGGCTATCATTTTGTTTTCCTTAGTTGAAGCTATTAACCGTAATTGCTTTCGTTAATAATACTTTACTTATTATAATAATCAAAACTCAATTTTTGTACTTATACCCTGGGGCCAGCTTGCAGAGGCACAATTTATAAATGGATGGAAAACAATTAATAACAACTGGAAAGAGCATTAATGATCTTATCAACAAAGCGCTGTGTAATCTTCAATTGCAAAAACACGCACAACGCACACACCACAAAAGAGTGCTTGGCCTCAGCTAGTGCTGTGGGCTCCCCTCATATTGACCAAACACAGACTATTTCAATAGCAGAAGAATAATACCTCTGAGGACATTCTCCTCCTGGGCTTAACAGGGGATGTTTCTATTAATCTACTAAAGGTCAGTGCAGCCTGTGGGGTGTGAGCCTTCAAAGAGAGAAACCACAATAATTTAAAGAGAAGAATATCCCATCTTCTCCCTACACCAGAGGTCCCTCGCTGTGACCAGCAAGGTGGGATGTAATAAGGCCACTCCCCCTCTGTCGTACCAGCCCACCTCCTTGCCCCTGAAACACCCCTTTCCCTCCAGACCCCACTTCGATTACTAAGACGAGTCTCGGTGTTTTCCGTCTAAAGTCTTTCATTACCCTCCTTTGCCTGCAGTAGTTTTTCCATGAATGCCTCCTCCTTGTATTCAGGTCTCAGCTCTAGGCCACCTGCCGCCGACCCCCTTCCCAACACTGCACTCAGAAAGCCGGTCCCTCGTTAGTCCGGAGTCTATTACTATCTGAAATTGCTGGATTACTCACCCAGTGTCTTGTCGACGACTGTATCCCCAACACCTCAATCAGAGCCAGAATCATAGCAAGTAAGTTCTCAACAAATATCTGTTGAATGAATGGACTTAGCTAAATTAACAAATTCCTACCGGCTGTTGGGACAAAGCCAATAATTGCTTTTATGCCTTTTCTGTCGGGAGGACAGCAGTTGCCAATGGCTCTTTCCTCCCCTGTACTCTCATTCCTTCCTTCCACCCCCTTTCTTTTCCCTCTTACTTGTAGTTTCTCATCAGCAGTATAGGCTCAGGTGTCCACAGACCATGTTTGACTTTAGACCACACTTGGTTATAGGCCCATGAGGGCCAGTGTTTGTAGGCGAGCAGATGCCCAATGTTTGTTAGCATGTGAGAAAACATTTTGAATACACAATTCCTACTTTTTTTACTTTCCAGTTGAGTGATATCAGATGTTACTTAACCTCTAACTTCATTTTCTGCATAAGGAACAATTTTAAAATACTTTTTGTCACATGGGGTTATTGCAAGGATCAAATGAGGCCACATAATGCCCAGGGAGAGTAAGCTTTCAATAAGTGATCGTGGAGTTATTAAAATATCCTCCATTCATAATTAAAATATAATTAGCTTTTATCTAATCATTCTGTTTGGATATTTCCATCCCTGCTTCAATGTATGGCCTCTCTCCCAAGGAACCAGGCCACCCACAAAATAGTCTTCCTTTATGGCTTTGAAGGTAGAGATCTCCTCCAACCTGGAGTTCTAATTCCAAGGCCAATGGTAACCGGAAGCTGGAACTTGAGAAGATCACAGGACATGGAGTGGGGGCTTCGAATGTCCCTCACACTCCCTGGCCACTCTATCCAGCTTCCCAAGACCCAAGGCTCCCCCATCAGCAGGACCCCCATCCTGATAATGGGTATTTACTTTCCCCACCTGCAGGGCCACTGTTCTCATAATGGAGATTCTTACTTTGATTTTGTGCATTTGCATCTTTATGATAGAAGACCTCTTTGAGTTTCATCAAATATCTGGTTCAAAAAACAAAACAAGTCATTTCTTTACCAACTAGCTCTTATCATAAATCCAGATGAGAAACAAGCATCCAGACATCAAACCCAGTATAAAAAGTAGCTGTACCTTCACACATCGACAGTCTTGGGCACTGGGCTGCTTCTGTGTGTGCACACCATCCTGCGCAGGTATCGTTGGCTGTCTTCGAACATCCCTTGCCTTTCTGCACAGGGGTGAGGCTTCGATATGCTTTAAGCTTCAGTATAGGCATTATTCCCTTTGTGGAAACTTCAAAGTCTCAAAGAAGACAAGCAGGACTGTCTTCCACACACCCAGAGCTCTTTATAAATCCTTTCATTTGACATCTTTGTTTTTATTTTATTTTTTTAAAGATTTTATTTATTTATTTATGAGAGACACACAGAGAGAGGCAGAGACCAGGCTGAGGGAGAAGCAGGACCCCCTACAAGGAGCCCGATATGGGACTCGATCCCAGATCCCAGGATCACTCCCTGAGCCGGAGGCAGATGCTCAACCGCTGAGCCACCCAGGCATCCCTGACATCTTTGTTTTTAAAACCTCTATGTGGTGGGTGCTCTTTTAGACTTTAATTATACAGCTTTGAAAAACAATTTAACAATAACAATAAAATAAAACCAAACAGGTAAAAATTCCCATGTTTATAAGTGTTACATTACGACAGAGGGAAAAGACAATAAACTGGAAAAATAGGCAATTTTTAAAAAAATGGTTACATAGTTTCTGAGAAGAAAGGTAAAGCAGATAGGAAGATAGGAGATGTCCAGGGAGATGTAATTTTATATAAAGTGGCTTGGAAAGACTCACTGGTTAAAGTGGCATTTGTATGAATATCATAAGGAAGGGAAGCGTGATCCCTGCATGTCCTCTTCTTATCACTAAATTCATTTTGGTAATGTCATCCACTCATACTCCATTTACCACCAGTGCCATCTCAGTGGAAGTCCCCCCAAAGGGAGAGTCATGTCTACTCACAATCTCAGCCCCAGAATTTAGCCCAGGACAGAGAAGATACTATGTGTTCAACACAAATTTGCGGACTCCACTGCTATTCGGTTGATCAGGTCCTGTTTCAGGGGTACTTTCTAGGCATGCCCACCACCCACCTCTCTTAGTGCTTCTACATGAGTCTGGATTCCTCATCACTGGGTTTCACTTTGTTGGGATATCCATCCAGAAGGGGATTAATGGCTAAAACAGCCAGATTTGGTACAGGGTATAAAAACATTACTGGAAATATAACTCATTGGACAAAATGTATCTCCAATGCATCTTCCTTTTGTGGCTGGAAAGATCAACTTGATAAGCCCTAAGGAAGTAAGACTTTACTTTGACTTTCAAGGATCATGCTTCTTGACACTTGATCATGATTAAACAGGGCAGTAATCCATTCAGGCTGCTCTAGCAGGATACCACAGAATGGGTGGCCTAAACAACAGACATGTACTTCTCACGGTTCTGGAGTCTGGAACATCTAAGATCAAAGTGTCAGCAGATTCAGTTCCTGGTGAGATCCTTCTTCCTGGCTTGTGGAAAGCTAATTATTCACTGTGTCCTCACATGATAAAGCAAGGAAGAGGGAGAGATTTGGTCTCTCTTCTTCCTTATAGAAGAACACTAATCTCATTATGGAGGTCTCACCCTCAAAACCTCATCCAAACCTAATCACCTCCCAAAGGCCCCCATCTCCAAATACCATCATGTTGGGGGTTAGGACTTCAACATATGATTCTGGGCAAACACATACATTCAGTCCATAGCAAACCACCTTAGGAAAATAGCTATACATGGTTATAGAGAGTTAAAAATGTGTCATCCTAAAAAACTGTATCATCCTAATCTTTCAGGGTCGTAAAGCAATGAGGAAAAATGGAATATTTTTTTTTTTTTGAAATGTGGACTATGTGAAGCCCTCAGCATCACTCAGTTGGGCGGTATTTACTACCTAATTTTGGGTCTTTGAAGTCAATGCTTCATTTATTATCTACCTTACAAAGTAGAGTGTCACAAAAGTGGATTCACACTGAAAATAGTGTGCGTCAGTCACTATCATAATAATGTCACTGAACCAAATACTATCAAATCTTAAAAGCACTCACAATAAGCAATGATTTTTTTTTTTTTCACTCACATGTCAGTAGTCAGCTGGGTTACAGCTGGTCGAGGCTGGTCTTGGATGCCCTTGACTCTAATTATGGATTTGACTATTGGCTACCGTAGGAATGTTCTCATGGGGAAAGGCAGGAGCACACAAGGACAAGTCCAGTTGTGCAAGTGCCCTGCAAGCCTCTACGCTCACATCTACCAACACCCAAAACATCAGATGACTCTTAACTGTCCAAGACACAGCAAGCTCAAAAGCAAGGTGTCAGAAAGACTACCCCACCCACCAAAAGACTTTGGCAAAGGTGTAGATGTGTAACAATACTCTAGAATCATGAAAAGTTGGGATCACTAATTCAACTCAGCACATAATTCATATCATTTCAAGGGTTCATCCAATACTTATAATGTTTGGGGTCAGGTCTTTCAAAGACTACATTTAAGTAATAACACAGTGAGCTCTGTAAATCTCCAAATGCCTGCAATTTACTTATATACAACTACATTATAGTTTATTCTTTAGTATGGCTAAGATTTCTTAGGCTTCTTAAAAACTGGTGATCTTTTTATCACGGAGGCGATACCATACTGTGGAAAGGCCGTTAATGGGAATCCAAACACCAGGATCCGGTCCTGTATCTGCCACTAATTAACACTAAGACTATCAGCAAATTATCACAAGTTCTTTTGGCCATGTTCCCTTTTCTGTAAAATTAGAGCTTGGACTAGATAGTTGCATTTCCTTCAATTTCTTCAACTGTACGCTTGCATGTTTATAGACATGAATGTGGGCCAATAGACCTTGTCTCATCTTTCTTTTTTTCTTTTTCTTTTACTGTTGCAGCATATTACGAATTCCCTGCACCAAGGATACATTTGAAAAACAAAAAGGGATCTTGTCTAAGGTCATGGACAGTATTTAGCCTTCCTTGGATGGACCCAGAGTGAAATGGGCCCCCCATGTCCCAGCCATGCACTGTCAAATGCGGAGGATCCGTGACCAGGAGATAAAGATCACCCATGATCCCTCAGTTCAAACTGTGTCCAGAACAGAGAGGATTTGCAGAGTTGGAATGAATACAAAAACATGTTTATTTGTACCTCCGAGGTTTGCATGGAAATCCAAAATACATTTTGTGAATGTGATGGTATTTGTCTTTCTGAAATCAACACAAATTGCATGTTTGTTTGGGAAGTTAATAATACCACATATGCTTCTTTCAGTGACACATCAGCAAACTGCATGGAGCATCGCATGCATTTCTACGGCACCACAGCTGAGGTCTGATTCAAGCTGAAGCCCCAAGTGACTATAAACCAAACAATTATTTTTTTAGTCCTAATGTGTTTGCTTCCTAATGACCCACAGCCTTAAACTCACACTGGGCAGGATGGCAAAAACTTTCTGTTTTATGCTCCAGGCCCCAACAGGGCAAGGCGCATTCTGGAAGACTAGTTATGGGTGACCAAAATGCAATTTTAAACACCAGCAGCCTTTGATCAGGGCAGCTTGCTTACTTTTAATTGTTTCCAGAGTGCTTGTTTGAAAATTTGTTAGATTACACATCACATGCAATGGGAATTGACGGCTGAATTCACTGCCTTAATTCTTGGCTCGAAAAGGAGTTATGCTTATTTCAGTTACACTTAGGAAGCTGAGCTTTTGGCCAAGCAACATAAAGGTGATTTCAGTTGCTGTCTCTTCTCACCCATACCCAGAATAACAAGAAATGAACTGAGGGATCTTTTTAGGAAAGTGTGAGGTAATTGGTTGCTGGCTCTTTTTCTCCAGCTGCAGTAACTTTAATCATTTTTTTTCTTTCTTCTTTATGGATGTTAGTGGATAAAAATACAATAAAACTGTCCCTTCACAGATTTGAGCAGTCAGAGCACAATTAACATCAAAGCAAATTTTCTTAAAACCAGGTACGTCAAAATCCTTCAACGTTTATGGGTAAAAATCGGTGTCTCTGGACTCTAAGGATATGAAGAGCCACAGTGAGTGAGAAAAACACTCCCTTCATGTCCCATACCTAGTATTTTCTTCTTCTACCCCTTAGCATCTAGCCGGGTGATCTCACACAAGGCCCACAGGCTCAACAATAACTTTTGGGCAAATGATGTTTAAAGTTTCATTTCCAGCTTCAAGCTCAGTTCTTCAACCTGCACTTCAGACTACCAACCAGACATCACTGATCAGGTGGAGGTCATACATGCACCCAAGTCCGATGTAGGTAAGGACAAGTAGATGGTCTTAACCCAGCCTACCTCCCATACCCAACCTCACCTCTTTTTATATTGCCTAATTTTGTGAAAAGCTCCAACATCTTACTATTTCAACCATTGCCAGGAACTTAGACATTATCTTCCATTGCTTCATGTTCCTTGTGTCTTCCATTCAATGTGTCACTAACGCTTCTCTATTCTATACCCCTACCCACATTTTTTTTTCTTAAATTCAACCTACTTTTCTGTTTACAATGCCCTGGAAACAGATTTCTAATGGGACCTTGAGGCCCCTAGCTTGTCTAATGTCAATCCATTCTATATTTCAATGTCAGAGTTATCTTCTTTGAACCAATTTGATTGTCTTTTACAGGTTAAAGCTACTTCATACCATCTGTAGACCAATGGCTAAATGCCTACACTCTTGAGCATGACATAACGGACCTCCATTTGGCAGCCCTAGACTGTATTTTGACACTTTCTTTCTCCCAACTTGGCACCCTGGGTTGTGGTGATAAATTATTTGCACACTATTTGATATGCTCTCTAATCTGTGGTGTACCACACTCACCCTTTCCCTTGTTGGGAAGCCTGCCTCCTTCAAATCCTACTTTATCTTTATTTTTTAAAATATTGTATTTATTTATTCATGAGAGACACAGAGAGAGAGAGAGAGGCAGAGGCGGCACAGACAGAGGGAGAAGCAGGTGCCTCATGGGGAGCCTGATGTGGGACTCGATTCTTGGACTCTGGGGTCATGCCCTGAGCCGAAGGTGGATGCTCAACCACTGAGCAACCCAGGTGTTCCTCCTTTCTTTATCTTTAAAAACTCAGTTAAAAAAAAACTCAGTTCAAATGTGACATCTTTTCTGAATCCTTAAAATCTCACTGGTGAAGTCAGATATGATTCTCTTCTGTGGTCTCACAGAATCTAGTGGAAGCATGGATCAGGGTGACCAACAGTCCCTGATTACATGTGACTTGCCATGTTTTAGCATAAAAAGTTCTGCACCCAGGAAATTGCTCACTCCCAAGCAAGCTAGAACACTTGGATCACCCTTGACACAGCGCATGGTCACAGTTTGCATGTTTGCCTCTCATCCGTTGGATTGTGAGATGCATGAAGTCAATGAAATAGTCTAATTCATCTTTTGTAGCTCTAAAAGCTAGTACTGTGGTTGCAGAGCGTTTATTTAATAGCAGAGTTAATATTGTAATGTTTTTCTGTTTAACTCTCAAGATCTTTGAAGGATGTTGACATGAACTCCATTTTTTTATACATGAAAAGAATATATCCAAGAGAAATATAATGATCTTCCCAAAGTTACACAGGCAGATGACACACAGATGTTCTTCTGATTACTAAACTATGCTTATTCCTCCATGAAAACTGAGTAAATCATTGACAGGGATATTCTGTGATGTGTTAGATTGAGTATTTTCCTACACACAAACTGATTTGGGGGAGGAAAATGATTAAAATCAGATAAGCAGTTAATTACCAGCCATTCCACTCAATTAAATTTTGAAGTATTCATTTGAATTAGACATCTTCAAACAAGATTGACTGTGTAGATAGAACTAGTACAACCAAAACAACAGAAAATGGAAATAAATGTTATTTTCAAAAGAACTGAAGGAGACAATTTAGAAAAT
Source organism: Vulpes lagopus (assembly GCF_018345385.1). Lineage (NCBI taxonomy): Eukaryota > Metazoa > Chordata > Mammalia > Carnivora > Canidae > Vulpes > Vulpes lagopus. The sequence goes on along the minus strand of NC_054827.1, from coordinate 150,096,196 downwards.
GAGACCACTGAGATTTTCCAGTTAACATATTTGTAAGTCTCGGTCACATGCCTACTATTTAATACAGTGGTTCTCAACTGGGAGAGATTTTGCCCCAGGAGACAAAGGGCCATGTTTTGAGATATTTTCAGCTTTCATGATGAGGAGAGGGATAGAGACCAGGGGTGCTGCTAAACATCCTACAGTACTCAGAAGAGCTCCCCACAACAATGAACTTCCCAGCCCTAAGTGTCAATAGTGTTAAAGTTGAGAAATTCTATTTCAATTTACCTTCAAGATAGGTAAAGCTAAGTTGATCACATATGTACTTTTTTAAGATATTGTATTTATTCATTCTTGAGAGACACACAGAGAGGCAGAGACATAGGCAGAGGGAGAAGCAGGCTCCATGCAGGGAGCCCGATGTGGGACTTGATCCCAAGACACCAGGATCACACCCTGAGCCGAAGGCAGATGCTCAACCACTAAGCCACCTAGGGGTCCCCATATTTTAACTAACTCTTTTATGAGAAGTGAAATGTTAACAGAAGATTCCATAAATGTATTGAAAATGTTGTCCCTCTTTAAATAAATGCCGGTCATAGGTGTTTGCTTGAAGCATGTTTTGAACTAATAGAATCATCCCAGGAACAGGGTTTTCGTGTGACAAATAACTGCACCACTGCATCACAAATCCCATTATGTCTTCCCTCTCGACCCATGGGGATCACTCTTGTCGATTTGGCATTAGTGAACCATGAGTGAAGAAGGGTGTAGATAATTCATACTGGTAACCAGAGTCCAGTTATTGTATACAATGAAAACTAAATTAAAAAGAATTAAAAACTAAAATAAAAGAATTAAAATTATATATATATATATGTATATATAACTAAAACAGTATTAAATATGCTATTGTTATATATCTTACATAATTTTATACATTAATATATAATATATAATCATAGTAATTCTGAAACTGGCTTGCCAGATTCTGGCTTAGCAGAATATATATATATATATATATATATATATATATATATATATATATATAATCTTCACTCAAATAGAAAACATTGTTTTAAAAATCCTATAATCCAAGCATTGAAAAGAAATGAAAGCATTTGTGTATATTTGCTTTAGTTGGTAACTTGTAAAATTAAAAAAAATGTTTTATTATACTTACAAAAACAGTTTTGAATCATGTTTTCTTTACTCAGCATTATATCATGAAATCGCCTTCTAAAAATGTCATTTCACTATTGAACAAATTCCATAATATGAATAGAGCATAATTTATTTAATAAATCTCCTGAAGTTGGATATTTGGGATTTTTCCTCTATGTTTTGCTGTAATAAATAACACTGTGATGAACATTCCTGCACATAAATCTTTAGCCCCTTCTTTGATTATTTACTTGGGATAGATTCCATGAACTAAAATGTTGGGGTCAAAATAAAGCCATTTAAAGTTTAGGGTTTCAGTGATATAATCCATAAAACAGAAATAATAAACCATGGCCTCTCCCTAGTCCATAGTATAAAAGGGTCATGGAACAGCGATTTATTAACATAAACCACAGACCAGGCATCTGACTGTGAAGTTATCTCTACATGTGCAAATATAGGTGGGGGGCAGAGAATACACAAAGGCCCTGTTACAGAAATAGACTTGTTCATGTTTATTTTTGCTCTGGTTCAAAAGCTATGAGTCACATACAACCCCCTTTTCAGATACAATGTGGTAGGCAAGATCTTCTGAAGAGAGCTATATGTCTTAAGCCCACTTCCCCCGAAGGTAGAGCAGAAGAAAAATCCATTTCCAGCTCCTACTTATTGTAATTGAGTATTATACATCATTCGCTACTCATTTAGTGAAAACTTAGCAACATTAGCCCAGACGCTGTACTATCTTTACATTCTTTACTGCACATTTTCTTTCTGATCCTTATAGTATTTCTGAAGTAGATATTACTTCCATTTCACAGATGAGGATCTTGAGGATCTGAGGATGGTAAGCGAATTGGCCATATAAATGGATTAGTAGGTGAATTATCTAGTATCTCCTTTCTCATCTTTATGACCCCTAAACAATTATCCTTAAACCCCATGCTGCCCTTCATGTTTACAATATTCATAGCTCTACATATGAGTCTCCTAAATGTAATTATGTAGGTACAGAGAATTAATATCTTCTTTCCCTCTATTTCATATGTTTCTAAGCCTGACCATCCACCCATCACTGCAGCCCATCAGGCTGCGCTAGGCCTCCTCTATGGGCCTTCCAAGGCAGATGTCACCCAGTCTTGTTTATAGTGAAGTCATCCACCCAAGGAAAAACCCTACTGTTCCCTCCTCAGAGGCTTCCCTCCTGGAGGACGACTTAAAGATTGGTGTTCCTTTTAGGTGATAACCTTGAAGACATTACACTGTTCTTCATTTCTCTCTGGGACCGCTCATGTGCAAGGAAACCATTTGCAATAACCTGAGGTTCATTGTCCTGAGAATAAGGAACCACCACTCCATGAGAACGTTTTCAAGAGCAGATTGTGTACTGGCTGCCAAATGTAGAGAAACTATGTGGGGCCTGAACTTTGGATCTTGTTTTTTTATTTTTTTAATTGTTTGCTGTTAAGAACTTCCTTTCTTCTGAATTTGTCCTTCCCTGGGTGGTGCAGCGGTTTGGCGCCTGCCTTTGGCCCAGGGCGCGATCCTGGAGACCCAGGATCGAATCCCAGATCAGGCTCCCGGTACATGGAGCCTGCTTCTCCCTCTGCCTATGTCTTTGCCTCTCTCTCTCTCTCTTTCTCTCTCTCTCACTATCATAAATAAAAAAAAAAAAGAAGGATACTTTCTTTTATTTTTTTTCCTCCATTTTTTCTCTTCAATTCAAGATAGAGCTATACTTTTCCAGCTCCACTCCTCCCACCTACCCATCCATCCATTGGTCACTTGAGGTTGGGGGTGGGTTGGTTTTCTGACAGAGTTCTTTGGGCTCTCCTCCATGACCCACATTCATTTAGTACTTTCTGTTTATTTTAGAATCACCTCCTGATTGTGCACATCGTCTCCCTTAGTGAACAATTTTCACACGTGTAATTCAACTAATCCTGGTTTTCACTCACACCCTTAGAGTCTTTCCTAAGTCATTCCCTTTCTTCCGCTTTGACTCACCCATCCACCCCATGAAATCTGGGTTCCCAAGTTATTTTCTGAATATCATAATTTGGCCTCTTACACATGAAATATGGGCACTTTATAAATGCTGTGTTTAAAACTCTTTGGATAACTCTAGTCTCCATTAACATGTAATCAGTAAATATAAATGTATCTATATATGTAAATATTCTCCTTAACCCTTAAAACAAATATTCAGACTGTTAATTGTCAATTCCACTTTAACACTTCACTAGTATCTACCATATGGCAAAAAATGCACTAAGTATTGGCAATGCAAGCATCCATGGACCTGGAATCACACCCAATAAGGTAAAGAGAACTCCCCAGTATCATGGACTACTAGGGCTTTATAGATGTGACCTTGGATCTCATTTGGGCTTTTATTTTTATTTTATTTTATTTTATTTTTCATTTGGGCTTTTAGAAACATCCACTGAAATCACTTTCATGCCAGCATTACATTCTCCTCCATCTTTTGAACCCATTCTTCATAATGAAATCCTTGAAAATACAGTTTACACATCACCTCTTTTTTGAACTCTTTCTCTGTCATTATCCCTGCATCAGGAAGAGCTATCCACATCTTGCTCCTCCAGTATATTGCTCTAGTAGAGTAGTCATAGTATTGCATTAGGAAGTATCTAGTCTCTGTGTCAGCCTTCCTCATTGTCTTTACTCTTTTTGTACTTACCTTGTCTGGCAACATGATGTCTAATAGACATTTTCTTGGATGAATTACCTGCCATACAGTGCTCTGAATTTGAAAGCTGCTAAAGAAATTACAGTTATAGTTTCTGCCTTTTGGATTCAGCACAATGTCTATATGTTAGTCTGTTCAGGCTGCTATAGCAAAAATATAGACAAGGTGGCTTCAGTAATACACATTTATTTCTCATAGTTCTGGAGGCTAAGGATCTAAGATTAGGTGCTGGTAGATGCAGTGTCTGGTGAGAGCTCATTTCCTGGTTCACAGACTACCCTCTTGCTGTGTTCTCACATGAAGGGGTAACGTTGCTTTCTGGAAACTCATCTATTAAACACTAAACTCATTCCTGAGGGCTCCATCCTCATCTCCTAATCACGTCCCAAAGGTCCCACTTCCAAATTCTATCACATTTGGGGTCTGCTTTCGGGATAGGAATTTTGCGAAGGACACAAACATTCAATTCATAAACACTGTGACAAAAACAAAGAAAAGCCCCTCAATACTCCAGGTATTAGGAATGAATTGTTTGAGATTGTATAGTTGACTTACATATTCAGCCAAAACAGTTAAACAACAATGCTTGCTGCTGGTTTCTTTGGATGCCTCGAGAGTGATGCTTAAAAATGCTTTTCCTTTGCTTTCAAGTTCAGTGAGCTGATGACTTTGGTAAGTAAGGCTGTGAAGTCATCCATGCTAGGGTAGAAGTTGACAAGTTAAATGGCCTGGTTCAGTTTTTTGTTTTTGTTTTGCTTTGTTTTTAATCTATAAAGTGGGGTTAATTTTGTTTCCCACCGCACACAGGGTTTTTGAAGGTCATATGAAACAAATTTTGAAATGGTTGACATCTTAGGTGTAGAAGGCAGAATAATGGCCTCTCAAAGTAGTTCACAACCTAATCCTTGGGATCTGTGAATATGTTGCCTTCACAAGAGGGACTTTGCACTGTGATGAAGATTGGAGACCATGAGATGGAAATATTATCCTGGTTATCTGGGTAGGGCCAATCTAATTACAGGAGTTCTTGAAAAAGGAAAAGCTTCCCAACTGTGTTCAGAGAGAGAAGGAACAACGGAAGAATAGCTAGAGAAATGACGTGTTGCTGGGACTGAAGACAGAGTAAGGGTGGCCTCTTGGAGCTAGAAGGAGCAAGGAAATGGAGTCTTCCCTCGAGCATCCAGAAAGGAATGCAGCCTGGCTGATTCCTGGATTTTAGCCCAATGAAACCCCTGTTGGACTTCTCACTAAGGATAATATATCTGTGTTGTTTTAAGCCACTAATTGTGGTAATTAAATGTTTATCCTGGATTTATTTAAATGGTGCTTCATCATATGGACTTCTAATGAAAACAGGAAGTGCAGGCACTTGAAGCTTATAAAAAGTTCATACACTATATTTTTATCTCGGCTGACTATTCAAGTGAACAATTGCTTGAGTTAATGGAGTGAAGACTTGCTCAATGACCATTGCAAGCACTCTCTCTCATGGTTTGCATTAGGGATTTGCAAAAATCTGTAGCATCTGAAGGGTTTAATGTTATGCAATAGATTAAGTGAGGAATATTAAACTCCAATTATTGCGTTATTCATTCACTTACCATTCTGCAAATATCTGTTGAAAATTTACCAAGGAAAGAAAGCATTACAAATTGAAAAATGCACTTAATAAACCCCTTCTGCCCTCATGGAACATCTAGACCAGCAAAACATGAATAACCAAAATGTAATAACCTGGAAGTCTTACTCTCCATTGACGTTCCAGGTCTCAACACAGTACCTGGCACATAGCAGCTGCACACAAAGTAATTGTGGAGCCCTGTTGAATTGACTATCATGTATGCCATAAGATAATAATTTGATAATTTACAAAAGGGATAATAAGCAAAAGCTTCACAAAAGAGGTATAATTTTAAATATGCTTTGAAAAATGAAATAAACACTGAGAAGGAAAAATTGGAGAAGTTGGCCTAGGTCCAAGGCCAAGAAGAAGGGAGAATGCTTAAGAATTGCAGGTAACTGAATTTGAAAGTCTAGATTGTGTAGGAAAACACAAAAATGGAAAATGGGGCTAAAAAGTAAGTAGGAAGCAGATCATGAGAACCCAAGTTTTCTAGAAAGTTCCAGACTAGAATTCTGAAAAAAGTTTGTAAGGAGCAACAGCAAATGCTTCTTTAGTCAAATAAATTTAACTGAATTGAACAAAGTTAAGTACATTTTTTTCAATGCAATTTATTTTTAGGCCTTACAAGGCTAATGTACATTAGGCTTCCTAACAAAAGAAAATATGTCTGTATGCGTTTCCTATTACTCAATAAGTGCCTACCCCAAAACAATGGTCTTAAATCATGCTTTATGATTTCTCATGACTCTATGTGTTGCCTAAAGAATTCTGTGCTCACTCATGCATCTGTAATCAGCTGGTAGAATGGGCTGGGCTCTGAGATCACCTGCATGGTTGGTATTTTCTTCTGAGTTTTTTCTGCTGTTTTTATTGTATTGCATTGTATTGCTTGTTTTTAATCTCAGGCTCCTTCACACATTGGCAAAAGTGTTTCAAAAAGGAGAGGGGAAGGCGCAAATGTACTTGAGAGACAGGCTTGCTAACATACGGTATCATTCTGTCCCATTGCAGTGGTCACAATAAGTCACAAGGCTAGCCCCAACTAAGGAGGTGGAGAAATAAATTATACCTTTTTTAAAAGGGGAAAGTGGTGTATTAGTCAAGGCTTGGATCCCTATGTTGAAACCTAACCCAAATGTGATGACATTAAGACTCTGCACCCCGTGGCCACTAATTGTAGGAAGTTTGTGTACTCTGTCTGTGGCTCTCTGCAGCTTGGTGTTTTAGTCTTGAACAAGTAGCTACTATCTGTCTCCCAGGATTAGGGTAAGTCTTCGGTAATGCAAAAGATTGAATATGTTTGTCCCCCTAACATTCATGTTGAAATCCTAACCCCTCAATAGGATGAGTTTAGGATGTGGGGCCTTTGGGAAGCAATTAAGCCATGAAGTGGGGCCCTCATGAATGAGATTGTGTCCTTTAAAAATAGATTCCAGAAAGTTCTCTCACTGCTATGCCCATGTGAAGGCCCGGCAAGAAGATGGCCATCTATGACCCAGGAAGTGGCTTCCCACCAGACACTGAATCTGCCAGTCCTGATCTTTGACTTCTAGCCTTCAGAACTATGAGAATAAATTTCTGTTGTTTAGAAGCCACTCAGTCTGTGATATGCTGTTATAGCTGCCCAAACAGACTAAGAGGAATAACAACACATAAGACACTAACTACAAGGTCATGAATCTTGTGAGTGTTCAAATATGGTAGGTTTTGTTATTTCATTGTATTTATTACTACTTATTATTATAATCTCATATTCTACTGTATCTCCTGATGCAGCTTATTTACCCAGCTATTGAGCCAGATTAAGTGCTTCTTTCTCAAAGTAGCCTCTATTTCCTTCCCTTCAGGCTTGACTCATCCTGTTCCTCTACATCATATGCTCTCCTTTCTCATTTATGTACAAAATCTCTCCAGAATTTAATTCCCAGCTCAAATGTCAATGCCTTTGTGATGTCTTCATTGAATATCTACTCACCCTCTAAATTCAGAAGTGACCTCTCCCTCCCATGTTCCCACATACACTGCCAATACCTTGGCTTGGAAATACTTGGCTTTTTCCCTCTCGAAGAATTTAAACCTTAGAAGACAGGATCCCCTCACTCCAACTCTGCATTCCAATGGATGCTTGGTGAATACGTACCCTTGTTCACCTAATTATAACAAGAACCGACTGTAGTCCAAAGAATAATTAACATGAAAGTCACTTCCTCTAAATCTATTCAAATCACAAATCTGATAAGACAAATGTAAAAAACTTCAGAAGGTATCTAAAGTGATGCATTATTAGTTTAATGGAATTAAAAATGGAATAAAGAAAGTTGAGGTTAAAGGCACCAAAGCCTTGATGTTATGAGAAGAGAGCATATTATTAGATAACTCCAGTTTTTATAATATATCAGGAAGCCCAAGGATTTGCATATGGTTAAGCTTAAACACCTCTTACATGCTGTAACAAAAAGAGAATTAACTGTTTTTATCAAAACACCTCACTTCTTAAGCAATTTGCTTAATATGATTTGCATAATTTTTCAAAATATGCAAAATGAATTTAGTATCCATTATTCATGATGATCTCAAAAAGAGCTTTTGACAATTCGCTACTCTGATATTTTTTCTCATTTGTAATCCATATCTGAAAAAAATTAACATTCAGAAGCTATAAAATACTAAGACTTGGTGATAGCAAATTCTCAAAGAATATGGGTTTTAGAGTCATCAAATATTTTCCTAAAGGAGGTGCACATAATACACTTCATCCTTTAAATCCATCAGGTTAATTAAAATAAAATCATTGAGATGACTTTGATGGAAATAAAATAGGTTCAGAGAAGAGGAAAAAATGAAGATACTGAGAACTGGAACAGCTTGAGAAATGGAGAATAAAGACTAGAAACCAGAGATCTGGGTGCAACTTCTGTATATGCTGGTAACTCTCCAGCTTGGTGACCTTGTTCACGTCATGACTCACTACTCCTGCCCAATCACCCCACTTATAATAGAAATCCCACTGAGGCTTCTCCTATTTCAATATTCTAGAAAACTGCAGAATATTTCCACCAACCCCTCCGCACAAATTATGTGTGTGTCCATCCGTGTGTATACACATAAACGGTAAAGATGTTGGTAGTATCCCAAATGAGCTAGTTGTGGAGAGGTCACAATTTTTCATCTGATTTCTATTTCTTCCTTATGAGAAGGTTTGGAGAAACATGAATTTTCTCAATTATCCTTCTGCCTAAGTGACTTCTAAAAATAATTCAAAGGCATATTGGCAAGGGGTAAAGTATCTCAAAGACCCCAGTTTAAATACCTGGTCAGGCTATTAAATACCTAGAATCTAGGCTCGAGTTACTTATTTCTCCTCTAACTTCATTTACTTCCTTGTTAAAATAGAGCTCAGCAGAGGCAGGCTTATCATAACACTCATGAAGCATATGTTTCAGGGCCTCTCTTGCATGAATTCATCCGTAGTGGATTGAACAGTGCTCCCCCTCAAACTCCCAAGGATATGACCAAGTTGTCCTAATCTCCGGAACCCATGATTGTGACTTTATTTGACAAAAGGGTCTTTGTAGATATCATTGAGTCAAGGATTTTGACATGAGATCATTCTGGATTATCTGTGCTGGCTCCAAATCCAATGATGAGCATCCTCATAACAGGCACACAAAGGAGAGACACACAGATAAAGAGAAGATGAAAGCAGAGATTGGAGCTACACAGTCAGGAGCCAGAGGACTCCTGCAGCCACCAGAAGCTGGAGGAGTAAAGGAAGGTCAAGAACCTTCAGAGACAGCATGGCCTTACCAACACTTGAGGTTATACCTCTGGCCTTAAAGGACATGAGAGAACAACTCAGTTCTTTTAAGCCACCAAGTTTTCGTGAATTTGCTCTGAAAGCTTTGGGAAACTAGTACACCTCCCAGTGGCCCTAGAGGAGCACGAGCAATGTATTCATCGGTCGTCTGTTTTGTAGACACTGTCTACACTACTATTCCTCTTGGTCACACTTTCACTTAAGTCAGATGATAGTGGAGTGGCCAGGAACATTTTCTGGGTCCAGCTAAGGTGAAGTTGACATGGGGAGACCCTTAGCTGGGGATTAGTGTGATGTTGATGAGGTTCCACCTGGTTACCATGCTACCAGTCATCCTGATGCAGAATGGCCTCCAGGAATGGTCCCGCCACTGACAGTGTTGACTTAGGACAGTGACATGTGGGGCAAGTACAGAGGTCAAGGTCATAAGGACCATGTGCTACTACGCCCTGCATTCTATTTGGGAGTATTTAGAAAATTGAAGACAAAGAAGGTTTGAAAGGCGCAGAGCGAGAAGCTAATCTGGGGAAAATTCTCCGAATCATCACTTAAAACTAGAACCTGAGAAGTTGTCATCAATGCCTAATTAAAATGGAAGTTCACTAGGAAGTTTGCTGAAGCAAACTTTCTCTGTTTAAACAGTACTTACTAATTATAATTATCTTATTTAATTTTTCTTTACTGACAGATATCTAATGAAATAGAATTGATCAGAATCCCTTTGTTTTTAGGACACAAATCTATAGCAATACTACAAACTGTGAGTATATCTGTGTCTGACGTCACATGCCTTACACAGTCTGACCTCAAGAATAAGCGAAAACATATTTGACCAACCATGTTCTAGGAAGGACTGATTACTTTTACATTATGTTTATAGAAAAAAGATATCACAGAATTATTATATGAAAAGGTGATAAAATAATATTCCTCCCCAAAATGCAAAAACCACAGCTTATTGAGGTATATATGGCAGTACATTGATAAAAAAAATAGTTATTCTTTTCCTTGATCACTGATATTTGTAGCATTTGTCAAATTTTGTGGTGATTTTATTATCATTATAAATAAATATTTGCTTTTTAATTACGTTCATATTCATAATTTAAACCACTGGCATTTTATATATCTGTATACCTATGTATGTATACTTATGCATATATATAAATAAACACACACATTCAATGTGTGTGTGTGTGTGTGTGTCTTCTGCAAAAGATCTCACTTGGGGTAACATATATATTCTAAAGTTTATAAATCACATAGCTAAACATCTAGCACAATCATGACTTGCAGCATGGCAACGATGATCACATACTTAATTCTAATCTATACCACAGTTAATGTCCGCCTCTAGAACAAACAGTTCATATGTAGCCAGCTCGTGCCAGAAGGTACAGTTGGTTTTCTAGAAGATACAGCAAAAGCAAAGGAAAACAAAGATGATTCTAGAATTATACGTTTACTCTAGGCATTCAGAAAAGACGCACTTCATAGCACTATCCAATATAATATATAAAAATTAAGACTGATCGCCATTCTCCAAGCAGATCAATGATGTCAAAGCATGTTTTAAACTCGACCACACAATCTGGAAGACATCCAGACCTTATGAGGCGTGCTGTTTATATAATTTACCTAATTTAAGAAAGAGAATACAAAGACAGGAGTTGATCATTAGATCTGAGGCATATGAACACTTTGCTAGAGCCCTGCCTAGGTCCGTGAAAAGAGCCCTGGAAGGGAAGAGCCCTGGATTTTAAGCCCCATGAGCTACACAGTAAACCCACTTCTGTTCACAAGACGGGGCCGATGAGAAATGATGAAACTGGCACTTTCATGCATTTCAGGTGTCTTCTGAAAGCTCATCTCAATTAGATAAACAAACATGCTGACAATATTTTTATTCCTAAAAATATTTCTGTTCATTTCAATGACATTTATTTATATCAGTAAAAATATAGAATCACACAAAATTAAATACCTTTACATCCATAACTACTTCACAAAAAAAATTCATAAAAGCTGAAAATAAGGCTTAAAAAGATTTTCTAAAACTCTGGAAAGTTTTAGGCAAAAATATAGAACACAAAACAGGCCTGTTTGGCATAGTCTGAGCTATTTCCCATACATATACAGCAAAAGTAGAAGAAATAACTAAATCTGACTAGCTGTCCTCTTTTAATCAACACTATTGGTGTTTTCTCCTTTTCTTGTATCTATATTTTTCTAAAATAAGGATGCATTGCATTCTCAGTGAAAATTGTATACAATAAACTTTTGAACTTGTTGAGTGATCATAGGAAAACGATTCATAAGTAAAAGTTCGGTTTATCACCAACGGTATCTAGAAAGTCTCAAAAGAAAAAAATAATTTTAACTTACTTTAATGTATAAATCAATTCACACTCTCCAGATTTTTTTTTTCTAGGCTGAGATGCCATTTGACGTTGGAACGAGTAAACTCTGATGAGGTGTCATAATTTCTAGAAGCCCAAAGCGACAAAGAAAATGTGTTGAGAGACTGACTAGCAAACCAGAAGCCTCCTCCAGTGCTGGGTGCTTCCCATGTCCTCTCCCCAATCTCCACACCCCGCCCAGTACCCCTGAGGGCTCTTCCAGCTGTATTACTTTCCACTTCATCAGATCTTGGCATTAAAATAGAACTCAGTTGTTACTCGAAAGTGTAAAAATGGACAATGGAGCGACAACATAACAATTTCATACATAGCAAATAATTTCTTTTAACTTCAGCCCACAACTCCAGCTTTGTTTGTTTGTTTGTTTCTTTAAACTGATTTAAAACTCTCTTGTGTGAAGCTTCAGCGAAATCCAACTAAGGTGTCCTGGTTTCAAATACTGGTTGAGTTGTTTTCTGACTCTATGACCTGAGATGGTTCATTCAACCTCTGTTAAATTAAATTTTTCTCATCTCTGAAAGGAACTCGAATGAGTTCTGCAAAGGATCATGATGCAGTCTAAATGAGATAAAGTAGTAAAAGTGCTTGATGCAATAACTTAGTGATAAATCATATTATTTTTTACTAGCTTGCACAGGGTAATAATGAGCTACCCATAACATTTTTGCTAAATTTATTTTTCATAACTTAAATGGGAACAGCTTGCAGAATATGAAGTTGCTTTGGGGGGACATCTTTCCTCCCTATGCTTTTATGTGCCTGCCTTTTTCTTCTTTCTTTCTTTCTTTCTTTCTTTCTTTCTTTCTTTCTTTCTTTCTTTCTTTCTTTCTTTCTTCTTTCTTTCTTTCTTTCTTTCTTTCTTTCTTTCTTTCTTTCTTCTTTCTTTCTTTTTCTTTCTCTCACTCTTCATCCTCTGATTTCATCTTTTTTGCACAAACACACATAAACACTCATTCTTGGTCATGCATACCCTCTTGGTGAAACAGACTCTATCCCTCCTACAAATCTTTATTTCTCTCTTTCCATCTCCGCCCGACACATAGGCATACACACACTCACTCACATCCACCCGCACCCACATTCAAGCATGGCGAAGAGACCCAACGATAGAATGACAGTTTCAGCTTACATTTTAGTCTTGGACTAGTCTTCAGCTGATAGAAAGAAGGTTCTGGTCCCCAGCCCTTGTGTATAAACAAGCCCATAGGAATTTCAAGTGAAAAAGACTCTCTGTCTTTGAACATCCAACAATTAGGATGATCTACTTCCTGGGACTGGCAGCAAGAGCAGTTTCACCTGGAAACTTGGAAATGCAGAACCTCAGGTGCTACGTCTCCTCTGTGGAATCAGAAACTGCAAGTGGGCCCAGCAATGTGTCTTTGAACCATTCCCCCAGGTGACTAAGCATGCTAAAGTTTGAGAACTTCTGGGCTGGAAGAAACTCTCTTTTCCCACAGTCTTTAGGGCAGATCACTGCTTTATGGCTCATCTTGCTGAAAAATGGATTTGCCAAAATGGTGACCACAATCAATGACTTATTAATTATACAATAGAGCCCTCTCGGTTGCTAATTTCTATGAGAAACTGATGAGGAGTCACATTACATTTGGTTTACCAAAACATACAAAAAATTTAGGACAAATCCAATTAGAGGTTTTTGCTTACACAGATTGCCAAGAAAGAAACAAACATAAAGCAAACAAACGGGCAGAAGTCATTTAACTCTTTTGGCATTCAATCCAGGAAAAACAATCAAAGGAGCAAAAACTTTTTATCCTCATATTACACATTTAGTGGATTCCAACATGTACAATCATCTTTGGAAATGAGATTTTGTATAATGAGTTGTTGTTTTTTTTTTAGTAGACTGTTTCTTTTGAATTGAACTCCAGTCCTTAATATTCTTTCAGTAAGAACCGATGGCTCAGATTCCACACATGTACTGCACTCTTCCCAGGAAAATAGAATGTAAGCTCCACGAAGACAGAATTTTCTCTCCTCTTGTCCACTGATGTACCCCACGCACCTAAGACAGGGCTTGGCATGAGGCAGGTGGTTCGTAACTCTTCATTGAATGAGTGGTTGAAAAACTGTATTTGTATAAATTGTTTTTGTATAAATTATCTCTTGTTTTTCCACTATCCAGAAAGCTGGATTCGTGGGCTTTCCACCAGTGTCGTCCTCAGAAGGGGGACGACATGCACAGTTTCATACTCTCCTGTTACCATCTTTAAATTCTGAATAACTTATTTTTTGAAAATGCGTACTGTTAAGTGAAGTTCTGTGAGATCACGGATTAGGAGCATGGCAGGCGACATTATGCGGGTATGATGCCACTTCTACGTGCCGTTCCATTTCAATACGGTGCTCACCGTGGAAGTCCCATGGACGCATGATGTGTGGGGGTTCAGCAAGACGCAAAGTACGAAGTGTGTTACCTCCATCACTGACGGAGCGGGGCCCTGACAGATCTGAGAGGCCGTGGTTTGTTTCTATTAAAACCCAAACTCTTCTATCAGAGAGGAGGCCGTGACGTTCTAGAAATGCAGACCATCAGGGGATGCCGTCATATCTGTTCTTACTGGTATTGCTTCCCTACCGTAGGCAACTACTTATGATGTGCAAATCATGGCATAGAAGGAAAAGGAAAATAAGGTTTTCCCTTCAGTTCTTTCCTGTTCACCAGTGAACTGCAGGTAGTGAATACTGGTGGGATGGGCATGGGTCAAACGGTGAGATAAAACCAGTTGAGTTATTTGTGTTGTGCTTCCACGTATGAACTACAAAACAAAGATCGTAAAATTTTGGTGATTCCGCGTACGACTTCAGTGCACTTATATTTTCATCTAGAACTGGCATTGTACAATATATGGATGACAAGAAAAGTATATGCTACGCGTTTAAAGTTGCAATTTTCTCTTCTTAGAATAGCGTTAAATGGCAAATAAAAACCACCGCGCAAGTTGAGAGTGCGTGGAAGGAAAGAAAACAGTTATATTTTAATACTTTTAATAAAACTTTCTCCTCTTTGAACAAGGGATGACGCCTTATTATGTTTCAAACTATATTGTCGGTCCTGACTATCCATAAGGCTTACAAACAGATCCACTCAATCAGTACAACTTTCTAAACAAGCCAGGCTTTTCCTTTGTTTTTCATTTTTTTTACACGTGTGATTTCTGCTGTCTGAAAGGCCAGTGTGGGAAACACCCAGTCGTGGAGCCAAAAAGACTTGAGTTTTTATATCCTGACTGCTATTTTTAGGTATATGGCTCAACCTCTATCTCCCTATGGCTTTTACCTCCTTGACTATGAATGGGGGCTTGCTAATACCTACGCCTCAGAGTAATAAAATAAGATACTTTATGGGAAGTTAAAATGAGACAATGGGTATAGAATCCTCCTGTAAATGCTTCCAGGGCCAGGCAAGTCGTGCAATGGGTTTGGCATCTTAGCTTCAGCCAATAAGCACTGTCGAGAGCCACGGAGAAACTGAAGTGGCAAGTCTTGCCCAAAGTAATTCCGATTTTACAGAATGCTCGAGGCATTGTGTTGGACTCTGTAATGCTTCTGCTGCACGGAAAATGTAAAACACGGACAAACCCGAGGGCTGGCAACCCTGCGGACCAAATGGAACTCTCTCGCACTCCTCGTGGAAATGTAAGATTGCCTAACCACACTGGAAAACACATAGTTTCCCTAAAAAGTCAAGAAATATGTTGACGCGAAGTAAATGCAAGCAGATATCCGTACAAGGGCCTGCGCACGACGTTCACAGCAGCCTTGCTCACAAGGACCCGTAACTGCAGTCGCCCCAATGTGCTGGCCACACGCTTCCTCGATTTGAAAAAAAGGGAACAAACCACCGATAGAGACGCACCAGGGTTAGATCCTACAGTCATTACCGACGACAGAGCCCAATATCAAAGGTTGCATATTATGTGATTCCAGGTATGCAAAATTCCAGAAAGACAGATCAGCCGAACTCACCTGTGGTGACAAAATCCAGAAGCGAAGCCATGGAGGGCGAGCGGCCGGCCAAGGGCACGAGGCAGCCTCCTTCGTGGGCCCTGAAAATGATCCCCGGACGTCCTGGTTCCGGGGCTGTGTATGGAGGCGTTTATGTCCAAGCTCAGCAGATTTACGTTTGCCGTGTGTGCGGCCTGTGTTATGTGACCCCAACCTCAGTGGAACCCAAGGAACTGAACGAGGAGACTGAGGCCGTGGGAGGACCGAGGACTCGCCCAGGGCCCCGCTGCTGCCCGGCCGAGAGCAGAGCAAGGCCGCCGACCCTCTGCGCCCCAGGAACACTCGACAAGGCCGTCGCAGGGGAGAGGCACACAAACTGCACGCGTAGCAGGTGTCTGGTGCAGGTGGCAGCTACAGCCCGCCGGCGGCTGGCAAATGAGCGCAGGGGCCCTTCGCGGCCCGTCTCAGGATGGCACCTCCCCTGCGACACCCCCATATGGCAACGACTTCTGCAAGAGCGGCCGGGCCTTCTCCCCATCCACCTCCTCACCTCTCCGCCTCCCCAGGGGCTGGGCCCTGGCATCCCGCTGTCTCTCTGGCCACCGCACAGGTGCTGCCCTCACGTCCTGGGCGGGAGCCCAGCCCGGCCTGCTACCGTCACCAGGCCCGAGGCAGAAGTCCTGGACTGTGACCCCTTAGGTCACCAAAGGGCAGAGTAAGGGTACCCTCTTCTCAAGGTGGCTGGGGGTGACAGAGGGTATGCGAAGCACCGGGCGGAGGTCCTGGCACAGGGTAGACCGAATTCAGTGGATGCTGCTCTTAGGTTTTCTTCCACTGATGGGCGGAGAAAATCAGAGACCACAGGGCCAGGCAGGGCCAGGCGGCAGGTCCGAGAGTGCTTTAGTGGGGGGCACCCCGGCCGAGGTTCGAGACTCCGAGAGGAGGCCCGACTCAGGGAAGTCGCCCAGGAGGGGAAGGCGGTGGGTTTTTTTATGCTTGTGCAAGTTAAGAAAAAAAAAACGGGGCAGTTAGGGACGTGTGGTTTTAGGTGATAGGGTGAGGCAGGGTGCACGGTCTTGCTTTTGGTCGATGCCGGTGTTCCTCTTCTCTTAGGCGGGTCTCGGTAGGTTTGCGACTTGGTGGGTTTTAGGGACTTATCCAGGGTGACATCTGGGGGAAGGGTGACCCCACCCATCAGCCTGAGGTCGTCCGTTTTGGAGAGGCCCTGCCTCCGCCTGCCAACAGTTACTCCCTCGCGGCCATCAGCAGCATCAGGACCTCGGATGTCCCCAGCTGGCGCCTGCCCTCACCTGTACCCGCGTCCCTCCTGGGCGCACCGGGCACCTGGCTCCCGCCGTCCCAGCACCTGCACACAGGGGCTCTGTGGGCCCAGCAGGGGGGCTGGGTCAGCACCCCCACCCCGTCTCATTCCCCAGGTTCCCACAGCGGGATCTCCGTTGTGCTGACCTCCACCAGTGCCCAGGAAAGGTGTCTTTCTCTCCATGCTTTTTGACTGGCGTAGTCAAGCTTACCTCCTCATGAGAGGCTCTCTGCCAAGAAGAAGGCACCAGAGAGCCGTTGAGCTGATTTATGAAGACCTCTCTAAGGTGAGGGCCCCACGGAGGTGCTGGGGGCAGGAGGCCAGGTCTCCAGGCTCTGCACGTCTAGGAGACGCCCTGCAGGCCCCTCGGCGCACCCACGGGACACAAGCGCCGGCCCGGGGAGGAAGAGCAGAGCGCGTGGGTCCTGCCTTAGGCCCTCCGGAGGGCAGAGGGGTTCACCTTCAGCAAACCGGCTCTGCCTCACGAAATGGCATTTCCACGACCCGACAAATCCAAGTTAGGCGAGGGAAGCGGTGTGGTCCGAGGGCAGCAGTAGTCGGTGCCACATACCCAGGGCGGGAGTAACCTGGTTCTCGTGGCCCCTCCCCAGAGAAGGGTCAGGGTTTCAGCATTATTTTACTTAGACGTGGGTGCCTTTCAAAGACCCATTCGCTCAAGGACTTCATATTTTTGCAAAGTCATCAAAACAACATGGGCCTACCGCAAGACACGCAGGGGTCTGTTGTTGAGCATAGAGAGGATCCTCACTCAGAAACGGCCCCTGTTGAAATTGTGGTGAGTGACGTGCCTTCCTCCAGTTTTCTGTAAATTTATAATTTATGTAACAAAGTGGAAATCACCCAGGGAGCTCTCGGAACTCGCAATTTCCATACCTGGGAGAGGGAATCCTTCCTGGGCCCACCCGTTTCTCCTTTCACCGCCCTCGCTCGGCCCTCCGCGGAGTGGCCTTCGACTTCCAGAACGGCCCTGTGGACACCAGGGGTTGGCTTGGACATAGGTTTTGGCTGGAGGAGGGGACACGTTTGAAAGGGGATTCTGGAAGATGAAGCCAGGGAAAAGCTGGGCCGTGTGTAGGAAGAGAACGCAAGAGAAAGGGAGCTTTAAAAACGTGTCGTTAAGCGGTATGACTCATCTTCACGGTGTTTGAGGAAAATATGGAAAATATTTGAGTCATCGAAAAAAATCTTTTTTTTTTTTTTTTTTGGTTTCCAGACTGTGTTTCCTTGAGTTGTAGTCAGGGTTTATAACAGTTTCTGAGGCAGAACTGAGTGTCAGAGTCACAGCTCATTAATGATGTAAAAGCAGATATCAGTGTGAATAGAGAAGTCAGCACAAGCGCAGGCATAGGCGTGCATATAGGATGTGGGGGAGATAGATATAGACATATTCATATAAGCATCACTATTAACACCAGTAAAGCTTGGATGGGGAAAGGTGGAAAATTGAGAGGGATTTGAAACCAAAACATATTATTTTAAAGGAGCCTTTTTTTAAAAATTTTTTATTTATGATAAGCACACAGTGAGAGAGAGAGGTAGAGACACAGGCAGAGGGAGAAGCAGGCTCCATGCACCGGGAGCCTGATGTGGGACTCGATCCCGGGTCCCCAGGATCGCACCCTGGGCCAAAGGCAGGCGCCAAACCACTGCGCCACCCAGGGATCCCTAAAGGAGCCTTTCTCAGTAAACATAAAATGAACATGGTTCCATATCAATCAATAAATCCTTCAGTGAAGTTTTTCTTTTTTTTCATTAAAGAATCAGACATCCACATAAACCAGCACAACTGAAAAGGATCCTATTAAAATGTGTGGGAAAATAAGGGAGTAGAAACACAAAGGTCTTTTGTTAGGAGGCCCAAGCCTCGTGGAGGTTGAAATTGGAGAACCGCCTGGATTCCCAGAAGCTGGGGGTTCGCACCTGGAGCCGTGGGAGGTGGCACCAGCAGGTAGGGTTGGGGACAACGAATCGTCTTCCCCTTTCTTACTCTGGTCAACCGTACAACATACCCTCGTTTCTAATTTGAATTTCTAAGAGGCGGTGTGGGGCGGGGGGGTGGGAAGCGGCTAGCGTTGGAGCCTGATTGGGCTGGGTGTTACCTGGCACCTCTCAGGTGTAAGTCACGGCCCCGGGCTGGCGGGCGAGGAGGGTACAGTCCCAGGATACCTGCATCGTTGTTGCAATTGAAATTAGAAAGGAGAAAAAGAGATTTCCCGGCTCACTTATATTAGGAGTTCTGGACAAAGGACAGGTAAGCTGAGCGTATGTGGTCAGGTGATACCACCAGGGATGGTTTTCACTTCCCAGTTCTGCATTTACCCGACTTCCCACTGTCCCTTGTGGCTTTTCCCCTCGGGTGACAGAAAGGGGCCCCAGAAGTATCAGACTTTCAGCTAATGGGGGGAAGGTCCACTTAATGGGAAGGTCCACTTAATGTCGCTTCTTCTCCCCTAAGTGTGGCCGAGTTCCCACGCTCACCTCATTCAGTTTGATGGGGCAGGTTCACACCTCGACATCAGTCAACGGGGCTTGAGCAGTGAGGTGATCACGTTGGCCAAGCTGCCACCGTAGACATGGGTGAGCCTCACCCACGCCACCTGCTTCGACGTCGGGGAGCTGCAGCTCACGAATGCCGGGCAGGCATCAGCAACAGGAAGGAAGCAGGTGCACCTGCCAGGTGCAGGGACAGCCTGATCAGGAGCCGTTGACAGAGGTGCGGACAGTACTCAGAGGTGACACATGGTGCTGTGGCGTCTGCGAGCACTCACGGGCCGCCCCTACTCCTTGTAACTATGAAGAGGCAAGAAAGAAGCAATTCCAGAACCGGGAGAAAGCTTTAAAAATAGGCCTGCCCTTAAGAGAGGGATACACCCCTCCACGAGGCCCTAACCGGAAACATCGGAGTGAGTACTGGACCCGTCTTTCCGTATGTTCCTTCTGGGGTCTCGGTTTGCCTTCCCGGGTGACCGTGGGCCACCGGGCAAGGATGCGCATCGTCGTGGGCTTTGATTTATGTCTTTGTAGGAAGTTGAACAAGATAATCTCCCAGAGATAAACAAGCCTGAGAGTTTGATACACAAGACTTCAGACTTCTCTGCTCCTACAAAGTCCACATCTGCAGACACACACGCGTGGGTGTACCTACATGTATTTGCGTAAATAAACACATGCACACATAGCACGTACGCAAAATCACATATACGAGCCCATGTATGTGCGTGTCGCGCAGAGAAGGTGATTTCGTGCGTCTAGTTCTCCAGGCTGCTGTTGATGTGATCATGTTTGGGCATCTTTCCAAGTCCATAAATTTATATTTCTGTAATTATTTTATTAGGCATAGAGCAATTTTATAACTTCATCAGAATGAATGCATTGTGCCGTATTTTCGTTGAGATTTTTAGTTTATTTCTGCGTTTCTGCTGTGACACGCACAGTAACAATATATTTCCTTTTTTTTTAAGATTTTATTTATTTATTTATTTATTTATTTATTTATTTATTTATTTATTTATGATAGACATAGACAGAGAGAGAGAGGCAGAGACACAGGAGGAGGGAGAATCAGGCTCCATGCCGGGACCCCGACGTGGGACTCGATCCAGGGACTCCAGGATTGCGCCCTGGGCCAAAGGCAGGTGCTAAACGGCTGAGCCACCCAGGGATCCCCAAGCATATATTTCCATGCACACGTCTTTATGAACTCCTAGGGCAGTGGAGCCCTGGCTTCACAGATTTTTGTGGCGCTGCCTTTCCTAATTAACCTCCAGTATTCGATTTTATATATTTTAAAGAGGGAGATCGTACGCTCCCTACTTCTTTGAAAAACCTAAGTGACACTCGTCCGAATTAGTTTCCTAGGGTTGCCCTAACAGATCACCACAAACCTGATGGCCTCCATGAGTTCTTCACCGATTTGAAGGCCAGAAGTCCGCAATGGAAGGGGGGGCAGGGCTGGCTCCTCTGAGAGAGGCTCCAAAGGAGACTGGGTGCAGGCCTAGCTCTGGTGGCAGGGCCGACCCTTGGCAGGGCTTGGCCTGGAGCTGTGTTGCTCTGAACGCCGCGCCGACCTCGCGTGCTGCTCTCTCCTGCATCTCTGTGTCTTCTCCTAATTTGTAAGGACACTTCTCCTTAGGTTCCGTGTGGCTCCTAAATCCAGGATGGGCTCAACTCGAGATTCTTAATCATTTGTGCAGAGACCCTGTTCCCAGACACGGTCATACTCACAGGCGACAGGGGTTAAAATGTGGACGCACTACGATGTGTTTGAGGAACACACGATCCTTCACATCCTCTTTGGCCACTAGGCCACAAAGGGCTACCTCTTTTTATTACTGCTGCTGTTGACTTTTTGTCTTTCTTTATCAATTATTAAATGTCAAATTCGTATCACGTTTTTTGTACGCTGATGTTATTCTTACCTGAATTATCTGCATGTATTCGTCTTCTCTTACTGTGGTCTGAGCACTTAAAATGGGATCTACTCTTGTAACAAATTTTTAAGTGCAATATTACTGTTGACCACAGGCCAAGTGTTTTCGGCAGATCCTCTGGAGCTTCCCCATCTTGCTCACCTTAACCCTTACACCCATTGATCGGCAGCCCACCTTTTCTCACTCACCTGGCCCTGGCAACTGCCCTTCCATCCTCAGGTTCTGCGAATTTGACTCTTGTAGATTCCTCATAGGAACACAATCCTGCAGTATTTGTCTTCCATGACGGACTTGCTTGTGCTTTCTAAATGATTATTTCCCGTTATTAATTAGGGTTTAAAACATATTTTAAATAGTAGATCTAAATAAATAAATAAATAAATAAATAAATAGATAGATAGATAAATAGTAGGTCTATGTTGTAAATTTAATTCAAAGAATTTTCTATCCTTTAGATTTTTTTTTTAAACATATTGGCTTCTGTCACACGAAATTTCTATTTTCTGGATAATAAAGCCTGTCAATTTTCTTGATAGATTTTGGCGTTCACTACATGCTTTCAAAACCTCAGGTTTATAAAAATACTCTCCTGTTGCTCATATGAATGATTTTTGCCTCTAAACTAAATCTTGAGAGCACTAATTTATTCGGAATTTAGTTTTTGTGTATGCTGTGTAGAAACGAGTTGGCACTTTCTTCAGTAGGTACAGCATTGCGTCCCCAAAATTATTGATTATTATATTATTTTCTCACTGTTTTGAAGCATTTTTATTTCACAAAATTTTCATTATAGATTTCTCTGTTTCTGGATTATTGAATTAACTCCTAAGATTCATTTATCTATTTCTGTGTACAACTCATTTAATATTAGTTTCTCTATAGTATATAATAAATTCTAGCAGCATAAGTACAACTTCATTGGTCATATTTTTCAATATTTTCTTGGCCACTCTCTTTTTCTTTGCCTTTTATTTTATTTTATTCATTTTTTTTGATATTTTTTATTGGAGTTCAATTTGCCAACATATAGCATAACACCGAGTGCTTATCCCGTCCAGTGCCCCCCTCAGTGCCCGTCACCCAGTCACCACATCCCCCCACCCACCTCCCCTTCCACTATCTCTTGTTCATTTTCCAGAGGTAGGAGTCTCTCCTGTTCTATCTCCCTCCCTGATATTTCCCACTCATTTTTTCTCCTTTCCCTTTTATTCCCTGTCACTATTTTTCATATTCCCCAAATGAATGAGACCATATAATGTTTGTCCTTCTCTGATTGACTTACTTCACTCAGCATAATACCCTCCAGTTCCATCCACGTCGAAGCAAATGGTGGTTATTTGTCGTTTGTAATGACTGAGGAATATTCCACGGTATATATAGACCCCATCTCCTTTATCCATTCATCTGTCAATGGACACCGAGGCTCCACTCTCTTATACTCACTCTTCTGACGTTTGAAATTTCTTACAGAATCATCAAAAGATGGAATTCAGATTTAAATTGAGTTAAATATGCAACTATTTTAATGGAGTGATAATCATCTCATTCCAGAGGATAATATAATTCCCCGAATCTTAAAATATTAAAATATTTTAGTAAATTTTATAAATTTCTTAACATTGTTCTTACATAGATTTATATTGAATGTGTATCTTCATATTTTATGATTTTAGCTTAGCTTACTTTGTTTTGTATTTTAGCTTTTGAATTTGGTTTGTTTCCTGATTTTTGTTCTGATTTGTCTTCATAAACATAAATAAAATAATGTGATTTTACTTCTTTTCTTTCTATCCAGTCACTCGATTGATTTTTTTTTAAATTTGTGGTTAAAATATAAGGTAATGATAATAATTATGATGGGTTTATTAATGACTAATATGGTTAATAGCCTTATTATTAACTAATAACTGATTAAGTATCAGACATTTTGCTAATCACTTTACAAAGGTTATTAGATTGAATCCTCATGGCACTCATAAGTGAGGGAGGTCAACGTCTTTTTCCCAGATGACAATTTGAAGCTTACAAGGGTTAAGGATTTACCCAAATCTTCCAGGTAATAACTCTGTCCCAGAATCAGAACTAGAGTCTGCCTCTGACTTCTGGGGTCGTATGGCTGATCATAAGGCTATAGTGCTATCTCTTTAGCTAGAAACTCAAAACCAGTGCCGAATAACAGACGCGTAGTGGTGATGGCCAGCATTCCTATTTGATCATGAAATTCAATGCAAGGTAGTAATAGACTTACGATAACATTTGCTGTTGTCAAATATACATTTTTCCTCAATTTTTTTAAACATATTATTTATTTATTCATGAGAGACACAGAGAAAGAGGCAGAGACATAGGCAGAGGGAGAAGCAGGCTCCCTGTGGGGAGCCTGATGTGGGACTCGATCCCAGCACCCTGGGATCATGACCTGAACTGAAGGCAGACGCTCAACCACTGAGCCATCCAGGCATCCCTCTTCCTCAATTTTTAAAGGCGTTTTTGTTTTATTTCTATTTTATTTAATATTTTTAAAAAGAGTAACCAAAGTAGGATGCTTTTAACTTATTTACCTATTGTCACAATCACAGATTAAAACATTAGAAACACCAGGTGTTTCCTAAAGTTTATCACCTCGCATGTTTTAAATAAACTGTACTTCCATTTGGTGCATCATATTAATATTTCTCTGAATTCTATGTATGTATTCATCCTACTTTTCTTCATTTGTATTTTCAGAATAGCTCTTTCATTGTTTAATTTTTCAATGTCATATTGGCCACATTTTGGTATGAAATTATGCAAGTCTAAAAAAATAAAAAAATAAAAAAATAAAAATAAAAATAAAAATAAAAAAAGAAATTATGCAAGTTTAGTAAGATATCCATATTTGTCTGTGCTCTGAAATAATTTTATCACATATATATTTCTAGTCTCAAAAAGTTTGATAAAAAAAGAAATTATGCAAGTTTAGTAAGATATCCATATTTGTCTGTGCTCTGAAATAATTTTATCACATATATATTTCTAGTCTCAAAAAGTTTGATAAAGTTTACCTGTGTATTCACCTTGGTTGGTAGATATTTTAGAATTAGGCCTCAAAATTCTTTATAATTTTTCTATAGATATTTAATATTTTCATGCATTTTAGTTCTGAATTTATTTTGGAAATTTATAATATCTTGCAACATTATCCTCTTCATTAAATTACTTGCATTTACTTTCATAAACTCTTACACAAAATTGTTTATGGTATTTATCTTATTGGAATTTTTGTTTTATCGCTTTTTACTTTTTAAGTATATTTAGATGTATTTATTGCAGAGAGAGAGAGAGAGTCTCAAGCAGACTCCTTACTGAGCACTGAACCTGATGCAGGACTCGATCTCATGACCCTGAGATCATGACCTGAGCCAAAGTCAGATGCTTCAACCACTGAGCCACCCAAGGGCCCTCACTTTGATTATTTTCAATGTCATAAACATTTCTTTCTTTTTTTCGAGATTATAATGACCTATTTGATTTGGCCAGCTTTTTATTTTACTAGTATTTCCTTCTTGGTATTTTTGGAGATAAAAGTTGTTGCTTAGATTTCCTTATTAATTCTTCTCCTTTCTTACTTTAAAGTTTTCATAAATTTAATATTAACCCACTCCTTCATAATCTTTTTTATATATTAATAAAATTATTTAAAGCTTTAAGTTTTCTTCTGAGTATGTTTTTAGATGCATTCCATATGCTTTTATATGGACCGATCTACTTTTTGTTAATCTCTAAATAATTTGGAATTATAGTTTTATTTTATGTGTTTTTACTATTTAAATTATTTTTTGTGAAAAGTTTAAAATGTCTTTTATTATTTTTTTTACAAGACTTTGTACTTTTTGGCTTTTAGCCCAAAATGTGGCTTCTTCATTTTCCATCTTGGGGAATTTGTTAAGATTTATTTTACAGTCAGTTGCATGTTGCTTTTTCATTTGTTTATGTACCTTACTGGTTCTTGGTCACAAGAGTAGAGTATGCATTTAATTGGATATAAAATCCGATAAATAGGAATTAAGTCACCCTTGTGGATTTTGTCATATAACCTTATATATGCTCAAGGTTTTAAAATTTACCTCATCTCTTAAATTATGACCTTCACTGTAAGGGTTTTGTTTTGTTTTGTTTAAGATTTTTATTTATTTATTTGAGAGAGAAAGAGAGAGAGAGAGAGAGAGAGAGAGAGAACAAGCAGGGATGAAGGGATGAGAGAGGGAGAAACAGGCTCCCCATTGAGCAGGGAGCCTCACTGGGGCTCGATCCCAGGCCCCTGGGGTCATGACATGAGCCGAAGTTGGATACTTAACCATCTGAGGCACCCAGGTGCCCCCAACCTTTTTGTTCCAACTGTAAGTTTTACTTTACTAATTTTCTTTACCCTGATTTTAAGTACCAAATGTTCATAGACGACTTACATTCTTTATGGGTTTTCTTCCATTTTTTAAAATGCGACATATTCATCTCTATGCTGATTAAGGCTTTAATCCTTCAATTTTGCTTTACTGATACTATCATTCACTCTGGTATTTTATTTCTGTGTTTCTATTTACCTACCATATCATCTCTCTCTCTCTCTCTCTCTCTCTCTCTCTCTTTACTTACAAGCATCATGTGGCATTTTATTTTAGATACATCTCTTGTAAACCATATATATAGCTAAATTATTATCTTAATTTAAGTGGATTCCTCAATTTTAGTATAAAAAACTCAATTCTGGAGTGTTCATCTTATAATTTAATTCTAAGGAAATCATCAAGCATAAGGGAACTTCATAGACACTATATTAAAAACTCTTTTTATAGATATTTGAATGTTACCTCCCTCATTTTTATATTTTGATTACTTTTGGCAATCTTATAGTCAAACGCCTTAAGACCCATACAGTAATAAAAGGCAGTGTATGGATCCCTATAACCTTTTTCTTGTGCCATCACAGTCTGTCTCCATAGAAATATTTGTTTTCTATCAGGAAAAACTCCACATAATATTTGGATGTCTTCCTCTAAAGAACTATTTAAATATAGTCACCCTCAAGACCGCACCAGGATTGTAAATGTTAAGGAAGATTTCCACACAGAAATAAATGCCACCCCATTTTCAGTCTTTCCCTTCAGCTTTACTTCCTGGTGAGCTGAAATGTCCTTCAAGGAAACTTTTTTTTTTTTTTTTTTTTTTTTTTTTAAGGAAACTTTCATTTTCTCTAACTTTGACAAGATCAGATTGGGAGACGGAAACAAAATGATGTAAATGGGAAAGAAAAACGTGTCCATACAGCAGGAAAATAAGAGTGTTCAGGACTCAGAGTAATCCTTGGCAACATGCATTGGCCTCTGCGATTTTACTGATGTGGAAATGAAGTCTGGACGAGGTTGGACAGCTTGTCTGAAGTTACGTTGTTTCAGTAAGATCAGTAAGGCCAGAGCCAAGAAGAGACGAACCTGGCATAGGAAAGAGATTCACAGGTTTCTCGTGGGTCGGGCGGGTGTTCACACACCAACCCGAAGCCAGACGTACCTGGCATTGAATCCCGTCTCTTCATTTATTAGTGGTGAAAACTTGGTAAGGACACTGCACTTCTAAACCTGAGTCTTCTCCAAAAATGAGTCGGACGGGCTCCGTTATCACGCATGACCGTGTCCTAAGGGGCACACGAGCTGCACGCACCAAGTGTCTAGCAGCATGTGGGTCACCTAACCACTTCCCGACAAATGCCCCTTTCCTTCCCTCTCTCGTTGACCGAGTTGCTCCCTACTGGCTTCCCAAGGGTTAGGTCAACTGGCAGGAGCAAGGCCTGCGTGCCAGCGTGGGGATCCCAGGCACCACGGCTGGGCACAGCTGAGGCTCTGGAATGATGACACCGTGAACTTGGAAAGTGGGCTGACCACGATGAGGAGGCGTTCGAAAGTTAAGGACTGTGCTTCTCAACCAGTTTCTAGGAAACATTTTCACTTTTCCCCCTCAGGCGTGTAGCTCAAAGATAACTTTCCATTTTTCATAACTCCCAGAAAAGCCTAGGGGTACCAGTGGGAACCATCAAAAAGAATTAAATTGTTATGTTTCCCAGGGCTGGTGTGTGTGTGGGGGCGGGGGGGGGGTGGGAAATGAAGGAAAAAGTCTACACCAAAGTCTGTTTCGTGCAATCGTGCCGTAGCATCATTTTCAAACAATCACTTAAGGTCTCATTAGTACGACCTGGGAATAGAGTCTGGCATTGCCGGTGCCTAACCCTCGGGTTAGACATCCACGGATGCTTAGAGGCCGTTGCTCTGTGAAACACATCTGGGTTCTTAATTAATAATTCGCTAAGTTGGAGACGATTTCGCTATTGCTTGAACACGCCTGATGGAAAGCACAGACATAATGCTCATAAAATGCTGGGGGGAAAAAGTAATTGAAAGTAAGATTATAAATTACTCTTGGCTTTAGGCTCCCCTCGAGCTATGGAAAGCAAAAGGCAATTATTTATCTTTGGAGATGGTATTAGTCCTCCCCCCCCCCCCCCACTCCGGTATCTAATCAATGCTTGTTACTCTCCCCTGCCTGGCTCTCTCGTTGGTTAGGGAAGTTACAAGGAGATCGCAGTTTGCTCACCCACATTTCTTCATTTCGTTCTTTTTAAAAATTCTTCTAACCATCACCGTTGTTCAGCACACCAGGGCTTGCAGATATCCCGCAAAACAGTTCAATACTTGTAATTAGTGGCCTTGTTTTCAGTCTCTGTCACAAATGAGATTTGATTTATTCACGCCCCTGTTCCATCAAATGACTGATGAATAAGAAGCATCTGCACTAACCGTTTTACAAGACATTCGGCAAATCCGGCCAGGCCCATAGGGGCGGTGGCTGTAAACGCGCAGACGGTTGGCCCTGCTTATTTTGCAGTCATGTTTGGGGTTTTGCTCCGCGGCCTGGACACGCATTTGTTTCGTGGGCCTGCTCTCCCCGTCCAGCCTGAGGCTGGGTGAGCCGAGAGCGCGCTCTCTGCAGGTAGGCACTGCCTCAAAGGCCTCCGGGCGCAGCCTCACTGGTATCTGTCCAGGTTTGGCAGCAAACAGAATCCACTCCAGGTGCTCAAACCAACAGGAGGACACGCTCTAGGGGATGTCGGAGAAGGGACTATTTTTAGGAATGAGGTCAGGGTTCAAGAAGCAGAGGATGGAGAGACAGCAAGAGACCAGCAAGAGGTAGAAGCTGTTAACAACCATTAGGGCTTAAGGGATAATAGGGAAGAAAACTACGAGTCCGGAGCCGTGAGCCCGGGGCCCTCAGGGAAGCGCCAGCGGTTACAGCTGTGACTGCAGAGCCTGCAGCTCCTCCGGGAAGCGGGAAGCGGGCCTGACCCAGGGAGGAATTTGGAAAGAGGAGGGAAATGCTGTGCCGCCTCCCTCCCCTGCCCTCCCGTCCCTGCTGGTGGATGTCCCCGTCACAGCCCACGAGAGGTCGGAGGGTGACCCCAGGGTCAATCGGCCAGGCCACCTCTGCCCACCCTGGCCGTGGCAGGCTGCTGGTGTGGGGACTGGCCTAACGGGGAAGTCGTGGCTAATGGGATCTCTGAGCCGGGCAATTGGTCAGAGGCAACGCAGTTCCCTCTGAAAGGAGTGGGAAAGGGTGACGAGGAGGAAGACGGGAGGGGGCCGGTGTCTGAATGGATTTTTATTTTTCTGATTTTTTTAGAGAAGGACGTGAGGCACCTCGAGGCATACAGACACGTACAGCCACTGCCTCAGTCTTCCCTGGTCAACGCGACTCACAGGGCTGCTCGCTCCCCCGCCCGGAGCCCTCCGTGGCCCAGTCTGTCCTGGAGGCCTCCCTGCGTCCCGGGGCCGGGCCGCTCCCTCTGTCCCTAAGCCGCTCCTGCTCCTGCTCCCCGTACCGTGTCCAGAAGCACCCGGGCTGGGGGCCGCCGGGACCGTGCCCTTTCTTTCTGGGCCTAGGCAGGGCTCTTTCCTGCAGACCCGCTCCTCCCAGCCGGTCTCACGTTGAGCCACTTCATCATTCAGGAGGATGACGTAGCGGTGAGGAGAGTGGACAAAACAGCCAAAGGGAGCTGCTCTCCATAAATGTGCCTGTGGCGTCT
The DNA here is from genome assembly GCF_018345385.1 of Vulpes lagopus. Taxonomy (NCBI): domain Eukaryota; kingdom Metazoa; phylum Chordata; class Mammalia; order Carnivora; family Canidae; genus Vulpes; species Vulpes lagopus. Next base: position 150,066,628 of record NC_054827.1, on the reverse strand, counting down.
CTGGCCATCGCGGCCTCCCGAGACATTTGTCTATTCATCAGGGGTAATCCCTCTGTGGCGAGCTTGTCATGTGGACCGAACACGATAATTTTGAGATAACGTGTCAGGTTCTTAGCATGGGACCCGGTGCAGGGTAAGGCCCCAACATCTGGTAGCCACGGTCCCTCCCCACCCCAACCGCTGTGTGGGGTGTGCCCCTCCGGCCGCAGCCAGGTCTCCTTCTCTTCCTTGTCAAGTCATCCCCTGAAGAGTGAGATGCAGGCTAGGGAGGGTCACTGCATTAACCGTGGCTCAGTCATAATGTTCTGTGACTTCTTCTCTTTTTCTTTCTTCTTTCTTTCTTTCTTTCTTCTTTCTTTCTTTCTTTCTTTCTTTCTTTCTGTTTCTTCTTTTTTTAATAAAGACAGATGGATGTATCAGAAGTTCTGTGCGTAGTATTGTATTAGATCTTTACTTAGGAAACCAGCTTAAAGTTCAAAACAAACTCACTTTTCTTCATTGTCCCTTAACCTTTGACAAACTGCAAAACTCACAGTTTCTATAGGCGTGAACGTGGCCAGTCAGGCCATTACCCAGGCCTGTTAAAATATGGCCTTGCAGGCAGCTTCCTGTGTGCACTCACCCCAGCCAGAAATTCTTTTGATAGAACTTATCATGCATTATTTATGTTTCTCTGAACCTCTAATGCAAATTTATGGAATATAATGGAAACATCCTGTACATCACAGTGTTCCCCATCCTTCTACGTCTGCCACAAGAGACTTACAAAATTACTTCTGTGGACTAATCCTATATAAACTATCATAGCTCAGCTGTAATTCCTGGGAACATTTCAATTCTTAGCTATTCCTTCATCGTGCAGATTTTATTTCTTCTTTCACTGTCCAAAGTATTTATTGCCCATCTCATCACAGCACATGTAAGACAACCTATCTCCCCGGGAGCAGGAAGAGTGTGGTACATTACCAGTTTCCTTTCATTTAGTGAAGGTTATTATGGGAGGGGGAGGTTCAAGAAATTTTGTCTGTGGTCTATATAATCTGTAAATCCCCTTGGCTTTATGTGGGTTGGGAACCTTGTCATTCTAACCACGACAGCCATGTGACATGAAGGAAGAGTTGGGGACAAACTTGATTGTAACTATAACCAACCCAACCATCTTCAAATTCAGATTTACTGATATCAAGAGCATACCCAGAGTTAGGCTTATCTCAATCTCTAAATTTGTGGTTGAGAAAGGGATTTAGGCAGGAGATAATCTCAGGAACACTTTATTTGTCAATTTTTTTCCAGCAGATTCTATCAGTTGTCCATCCGTCTGACCTTTATTAAGACCAGCAAACAGCACTGCATTTGTCAGAAACAAGACGTACTTTATACATTAAAGACAAAGGTAGGGAGTCAAAGAGACCCATGAGGAATAATGTGTTGGTTCTTCACCAAGATAGAAGTCATTTTGTACAATCAGGCAATCTGTTACATCTACACGGAACATGTGAATTATTGATGGTCCCATTCATCATTTCATTTCTTTGTGGCAGCCACGTAGGTCTTCCTTGTTACATGCTTTTGTTGGCTTTAAAATTAAGAGCATTTCTCTGACTGAGGACACATAAGAGCAAATAGAAAGTTAATATGTTTTCTAAAGTCTACAACAAGGCACCATATGTTGCAGGCAAAAGTCAAGAAAGGAAATCTTACAAAGAGTAGCCATTTATAGGTTCAACTGAAAAGACTCTTCACGATCAAACTCCATATGGCATGAAAGATACAGTTCTGTTCTTTTTTTCCCCTCCCACAAATTTCAGGGATTTCGTTATTCTCTTCACCTTTCTCTTTTTTTTTTTTTTTTTAAAAAAAGTAACTTTATTGTCCTCTGTTTATTTCTTCAGATTTCTCAACTATTATTGGTCTTAAAGGTAAATTGTAATACCTGGAAAATTAGCTGAGGGGCCTTCCACCTCCCACAGGCTCATTGTGTAGCTTTTCTTCTGTCTATATAAACTCTCGTGTTCTCTTGTGTCATTTGTCCACTCATGTCTGCTTGAGGGATAACAAAAAAATAGACTAACTATGCAAGGTACATCACAATTCCTCATGGGCTTCTAATAACAACCTTATGATAGATACAACTAAATGTTACCATTTTGATTTTCAAATAAGGAAATTGAAGTTATTTTTTCAAAACCAGAAAAAATTCCCTTCTCTCTCTTTCTCTGTCTCTCTCTTTTGGTTTAATCTTCCAGCTCTTGATATAACCTTGACTAAAGTCATTAAACACCCACTGGAGACATAGCAAAAACTGGCTTTTAATGCCTAGTGTTGAAACTGCTGGTGGAGAGAGTGGAGAAAAGGCCATATTCTGGCTTAAGAATGCTTTTAATTTCCTCTTCTATTCAAAATTCTAACTCTAACCTAATTTGCCAGCATACAATGACAAAAATCATATTTAAAATAGGTTGGATCATAGTCAGAATGCTCCTTCTAGACTTTTGTTTGTTTATTTAATCTTTGACCTGTCATTCCAATTCACCTCAACATGTGTTTGTCAGACGGGTATTAGATGCTAACCACCAAGGATAATAAAGATGATTAAATAATGACCTTGTCCCAGAGATGTCACTGTGAGGATGAAAGGCAGAGTGACCAACCCTTGAACTGGCCTGTTAAGACTGAAGAGGACCTCACTGATGAATGTGGAGGAGATGGTGTTTTTGAGCAGAAGGAGGACCTATCAGGCAAAGGACAAGATTTGTGCAAAGTATATGAGGCAGAAAGCAGCATGACAGCTTGAAGGAACTGAATCAACTAATTCTGTATAGCAGGAGCGTAAAGTCCAGAATAGAAATGGCTTCATAAGTGACCAGATTTCACATTGTGCTTGGCCTTATCAATAGGGGTAACTAGATTCAGGGGATCCATGGTGAATGGACTGAATTAGGTGGAGGGGGAGGGGAGGAAGAAAGTAAAACCAAGGACAACAAAACCAAAGACGCTGATGTCCTGAAAGGGGAGGTAGCCAATTTACACATCTTGTTTTCATGATGGGGATATATTGCTCTTTTTCCTTTGTCAACTTAAACCCATCTTTTCTCAACTGATTTTATTCCAAAACAGTTCATTTTCTGAAATTCTGTAGAACACTTTTATAGTCAATGTTCAGTAGCTTGTCCTGCATAACAAAAGATGCCAAAATCTTAGGGACTCTCAAGAACAAATATTTGCTTCTGACTTACATATGGGCAGGTCTTGCCTGGGTCTCCGCCCTAAGTTGACTGCTTGGTTGGGTCTGCTGCACACGTCTTCATTCTGAAGGTGCAGCTCTGAGCTGAAACAGCACATTCTCATGGCAGAGGGATGAGAGAGAGATGTAGGTGTCCATTCGGAAGTGGCATATGCCATGCCACATCTGCTCACATGACGTTGGACATAATATATGACCAAACCCAACAACGGGGTGGGTATCTGTAATAATTTTGTGGTGAAGGTGAAAGTATCACATTTATTTTAATAGTTGTCACTTATGGAACCCCTCCATGCCTGCTGTCACTGTGCGGTGTGCTTTACTTATTTTACACTAATAATCTAAGAAAATTATTATTTATATTATTTTACAAATGAAAAAATGGAGGGCCTAAAAAAAAACCCAAGACCACACATTTCAGAACTAGGAAACTTACTAATTTGATTGTTCACTCATTTACTCACTCGTTCATTTATCTGCTATGTGCTATGAACTATTCTAGGCTGTAGAGATGATACTACAGTGAAAAATATAGACAGAGCCCTTGTTTTCATGGAACGTTTTCCATTAGTAGAAGAAGAGGGACCACAAATTAATAAAGAAGAAAAAAAGTTGAATTAAGTATCATACAGCAGATTAGAATAGGTTAATATTTTAGATAATGACCGTGACAAAGAACTTTAGGAATCCCATCCTGGTGTCTTTCATTCCACAGTCCACATTTTTCTGAATATGATGCAGCGAGATCTACCTTGTAATATCTGCTGTGTTATGTTTCAGAATTGTTATTTTTATTTATTATTATTTTATATTTCTAGTCTTCACGTGTTGTTTCCCCAACTGATTACCATCAAAATACAGAAATCCCACATTTGATGTAAATATTTGTTATACAGTAGTCCCACTTATCCTCAGCTTTGCTTTCTGTGGTTTCAGCTATCCATGGTCAACCACAGTCCAGAGGCAGATGCATCATCAGAAGGTCGATAGTAGCATAATGCTACGTCACAATGGCTGCGTCATTCACCGCCCTTCATCTCCGATCACGCAGGCATTTTATCCACTCACATCATCACAAGAGAATGGGTGAGTTTAGTATGATAATATATTTTGAGAGAGAAAGACCCCATTCACATCATTTTTATTAAAGCATATTGTTATAATTTGATCAGTTGTTAATCTCTTGCTATGCCCAATTTATCAGCTAAATCTTATCAGAGGTCTGTATTATAAGAAGAAACTTAGAATATATAGGGTTTGATATTAATATGCAGTGTCAGGCATCCACTGGGGGGTCTTGAAATGTACCCCCACAGATAAGGGGGTGACCCCCTAGAGTCCCTTTTATTTAATGTATTGCAATCTCCTAATTTGTTTCAAGGTAGTTTCCTAGGTGATCCTTAAATAAGGCTATCATCTCATAAATAATTCAGATATTAAGATAAAGCATCATGCTTTCAACTTGCTTTCATTCGCTGACAACAGTTAATGCATTAACAGTGACAATGAGGCAAAATAGCTTTCATGATGTAGTATGTGCCTCCCCATGTCTACAACTCTGATCTTGCTTCTTTGAGGAGAGAGCACAATTGAATATGAGCAGATATACCAAGTGTTCTTAATTTTACAAGTTTCAAACCTCTATTAAAAGATATACATGGGCCAATTCCTCATCTGGATGAAAAAGAAATTGTGCAAACGTAAAGAAGGAATAGCTCTTCCTTTTTTCATTCTCTAGTTATCTTTTTGTTAAGTCTGGAAAGAGGGAAGACTAGGCCAACTGCAGTATGGCCTAGAGGGAAAGGACTTACTTTTTGAGTTATATAGACATAGTTTCTGACCAAGAATTCCATTTCTGATGTTGTCTATTTGTAGGATGGAGGGTAAATCACTTAATCTCCCTGAATCTTTGTTTATAAAATAGCACTAAAAAATGGCTAGACATTCAGAGCTTAAAGGATTGCTGAGTTAAGAGGATTTAAATAGGAATATATATATATATATATATATATATATATATATATATATATACACTCATTAGATAATCATAGTAATAGCAGCAAGTATAGTAACAACAGTAATTCAAGCTAATATAAAACTAATAACACATGTATACATGCCAGTCAGCTAATCTTTATCAGGTTTTGTAACAATATACATACGGTATGTTTATGAAAGTTGAAATAATTCAAACACACGAATAAATGTGCAAAACCAAGATCAAAGTATATACCATATGCATTCTGATACCTTAATTTTTTTATAAATAACAGAAGTGAATACTGAAGTTCCTTAAAGTTGGTCCTAATTTTTCATAAGTAAAACTTGGGGTTAGAATAGAAATAATATAATAAATCAATAGACAAAAAATTATATTTCCTAGAGGCTTTCAATTATTTGAATATATTGCCAATTCTTATTATGTGATTAACTTTTGTGTATGTTTTTAACTTTCTATTATTTTTTATCTTTCTGGCTATAATACTTAACACCTCTCATCCTTCCTCCATAAAATAAAAGACACATAGACTATATATATGTATGCATATTATATATAATGTATTATAAATTATAATATTATATATAATGTAGGTATATTATATATATTTTATATAAATTCAAAACTACTAATAACATTGCAGTGAGGCTACAAAGAGAGTACCCATCTAAAGAAAGATTGAAGACACACCCTGCCCCGTTCATCACAGGAAAGTGATTCTTTTTAACGTTGATAAGTATGGACATAGATATGCCCCTCTGGGGACCATACATCAGCGCATGAAGAAAGATGTTTTTTTTTTCAAAGCACAGCTTTTCTTTTTCTCACAGCACAAGTAAAACACTTTTCCCATGGAAGATGTGCCCACAGCCTGGGTTGAGAATCACTGTCAGAGTAAATACTGATGGAGAAGGTTGTATAGCCGGTCAAAAGGCTATATTCTAGGTGTTGGCCAAGGATTGTGTGGCGTAGATAGTAATGACCCTCATGAAGGAGACAGGATTGCCACAGATATTCATTCACTCATTGTTTATCTAAAACTTGATTTTAAGAGGGTATCATATTTCCATTTGTTAAATCTGGCTACCCAAGGATTAAGAGAAAGGAGACATATATTATCATATGAGGTTTACCTTAGTATTCTTAGCTTCTCTCAGGTCCTTGCAATATATCTTGACATCATGGAATAGACAAAGGAGCTACTACCTATTACCAGGCACAGGTGAAAGGATCTGTATATGTAATTACAGAGGCTCATGTATATCACAAGTTCCTCCCATTGCGACACTGAGCTACCGTCTCTTGTGTTGGTCTTGCTACTATCACTCTCACCCATCCCATCCCATTATGAGCAGAGTAGACTTTCCAAAGCAATGGGAGAAGTAAACCTGCAACTAAGACTCTCACCCTTCATTCAGAAATGCATATTCACTCATTCTTGTAGAACATACTTAGTAATTCTTACATCAGACAGTAATATTTCCTTATTTTCTCATTTCTTTTTCTACTGCCTGCTGGGCATTTGGCAAGTATGTGTTAAATGAATGAGTGATTGAACAATAAGCCTTTAGCATATCAACTAGGAAAATGGTAAAAGCAGAACATTGGAAAGGAAAGGGAACACAGATTATCACCATATCTCTGTCCAGTTGCAATATAACTCACCACAGTTATTTTTAGCAATTTAAGATCCCTGTGACCAATAAAAGTATAATTTTCTCAGGAGAGTTCACTAGTTTAGAATGGACTCCATACCAGAAAACCTGTGCGTAATGTAATATTAAATGTAACATGAAACATATTCTCAGTCTTGAATCTCAAACCATTTGGGTAACATTAACACAAGGATTGGTTTTTACAAAAATCCTCCTTTCCCTTAAAAGCCAAACCTATTTCCTTGAATTTTCACCATGTTGTGAGACCCTCTCCCAAGAAGATGGATTGCCTAGGCTTGTCAAGAGCTTGCTATATCCTGCACACCAGGTCAAACCATCCTGATTGAACATTAGTCTAGGAAGTCTACATTAGTCTCACAGACATGGAGCCTCCTCTTTTCATAGCTGCAGTTGCTCTCAGCATTTGAAAAGCAAATAACTCGATTGACCAGGTATTTTTCCAGGTCATCTTCTCCATTCTAGCTGCTGGGCCTTCCTCACATTACTGAAGTCCATTCTGCTCAGTAGCCAGATATGGTCAAGACACCTCATTATAGAAAATCCATCACTACTTGATTGGTCTAGGTGCACACTAGGGATTTTTATTCCTGACTTTCATTTCTGCAACTAAACTTTTCATAAACTTATAAAGCTTTGATATCTGCATTATTTTTTCCTATACTACTGAAGTCTTAAATTTATTGGTCAATAAATATACAGGCAATAGTCTGATCCTGATGCAAGAACTGTCTTCGTGAACGATTACCACTATTCCTAGTAGAATTTATCAACAAATTGTCCCATGTTGAAAAATTCACAACATTATATATTATAATTAATTAGCCAGATGTATTGTCTTCAAATATGACATTAATTTTGGAAGAAAAAAAACAGCACGGCAGCATAATGATAATTATATTGCTCAATAGATAAAATCAGAGAATATTTAGAAAAGTACTTGTAAAAACATCTCTCTGTGCAAAATGAAATAAAATGTACAAATCATATCCCAAAGAATTTGTAGTTCAAAATACTAAGAATATTTTAATTAAATGGTACTTAGAAAAAACTTAATTTACAAAATCCTTTAAAATAAACTTACTTTTTTTAAAGAATTCATTTATTTGAGAGAGTGAGAGAGAGCACGAGCAGGAGGAGGGGCAGACTTGTCCCTGAGCAGAGGGCCTGACACGGGGCTCGATCCCAGGACCCTGGGATCATGACCTGAGCCAGAGGCAGATGCCCAGCTGACTGAGCACCCAGATGCCCCTAAAATAAAGAGAACTTTAAAATAAAAGGAACACTTGTCAGTAGGTAACTTTGTTCAGTGACAATGCAGCTTACCGCAGTAAGTAGTATATATTTTATGCGTACCCCAAAGTGCAAATTATTAAGTACTACACTGAACGCATACATCGGAGCCGAAAACGGCTCTGCATAGAACTGCAAACAAGCAATGATTGGTTGTGCCCACTATGAGAATGTCAATTGCTTTTATTTTTTGGTGTGCACGAGCGACACAAACCTCAGCTTCTAACAGCAGAGCCAGGGGTATTGTTAAGGTGAGAGAAGGGTCACGTAAAGAAACAATAATATATTTTTTTAAAGTTTTCCGATTCAAATGAGTGGATTTATGTACCTCAAGAAATCCATTTGTTAGTAGCTGACTCACATTTTCCCAGACATTTTTAAAATACGATTATTTCAAACTGAAATCCACAAGCTGACTGAATTTTCACTGTCCTTTGATCCGCTTTAGCTGTTGGTACCGGGCGGGCCACGCGGTAGACATTGAATTATTTATTGAATCGGTAACATGAAAGCTGTGTTCTTAGCTTCATCACAGACTGTGGTGGAACTAAGGACTCACAGTCGTTTCTATTTGTTTTAGTTTGCTTGGGCTGTCATAACGAAATGCCACAGACTGGCTCACACAATAAAAATGTATTGTCTCAGAGGCCTAGGGGCGAAGCCCATAATCAGGGTGTCCTCGGGTGGGGCCTCCTGAGGGCTCCGAAGGGAACGTCTGCTCCCGGCCTCTCTCCTTGGCGCACAGATGGTCACCTTCTCCCTGTTTCTCTTCGCATCGTATCCTTTAGATGCGTGTCTGTCTCTGATTTCCCATTTTTATAAGGACACGAGTCCCACCCTAATGACCTCTCTAATATCCCTGTCTTCAAATACGGTAACATTCTGAGGCACAGGGGTTAGAATTTCAACTTATGAATTTTAGGGGACACAACTGAATCCATAACAGTCTGACTTTTGACTTCCCCCCCAAAAAATTCACGTCCTCTTCACATGCAGAGTATATTCATTTTCTTCTAACATCTCATCCCATTCCATTTATCAACTCCAAGTCCAAAATCTTATCCAAAACATCATCTAATTCAGGTATGGGTGAGATGTAGGGTGTGATTCATTCTGGGGAAAATTTTCCCTCTATCTATAAATCCATCACTAGCAACTATATCCAATCCTAAATCCAATCCTAGCACCTATAGGAACAGACTAATTATGTGCTCCCAAAATACAAAGTGGAATAAGCATAGGACAGACTTCCCATCCCAAAAAAAAAGAGAGAAGGAAAAATTGGATCATGGACCCTACAGAAGTCTGAAATTTGGCAAGACAAACTCCATTACATTTTAAACCTTGAAAATAATCTTCTTCCGTGGATGCTCTGTCCTTTGGGCCCATTAGGGTGGCTTAGGGTGGCAGATCTACTTCCTCAGTGGCGGGTCCACCCTCTGAAACCGCAGAGATCTCTGCTTCCAGAATCCAGACAATGGCCTTGCTCCTGGGCCTGTGCCTCCTGGGTCCACGCTGGTGGTGGCAACCTTGCCAGCTGCTGCACTGTGGCTTTGCCCACAAAGTCATTCTTCCCTCATTATATCCCGTATCTATCCCTTTGAATCCAGGCTGATAATGTTTCTGCTGATACAAATTTCTAAAAGTCCTAGTTGGCCTTGCCTGCAATTCATGTGAGTCCAAGCCATCAGGAAAAAAAAAAAAAAAGGGTGCTCTACAGATATTTTCTGGATAAATGCATCTCTATTCCCAGCTTCTCTGAGATGGTTGATTGGATCCATGAGTCACACACCTAATCTCTTTAGCAAACAGTTGTCCAGCCACACACTTGGCCCTGTTTCCAGAACAGCCTGTCTGGATAAGCTGAGAATCTTCCAAAGCATCAAGCGCTGTTTCCCTTTTGCTTCAGAATCGCCTTGCCAACCCCTTTGTGCTCTACGGTTGCACACTAGTGTTACACAGCAAGGAGAAGCCAGGCTGTGTGCTTCACATTTTGCTTAGAAATCTCCTCCGCCAAATACCCAAGCTCATCATTTCTAAGTTCTACTTTCCACCAAGCGCTGGAGCGCAATTGTGCCAAGTTGTCTGCCAGCGTCCTTTCTTATAAGCGTTTCGATTTGTTTTTAACGTATTGCAATATTTTCTTTCCCCTCAAGGCTCCATGAGGTGAATGGACTACTCTCCTATGAGAGTCTAAGGATAAGAGGCTCCAAAGAGAACCTTCTCAGGCCGCTGCAGGGCTGGGGAGAGGGAGCCCATCGTCAAATTCCCACACAGATCTATGGGACACGAGGGTGCCCCGCGCCCCGACTTTGCCAGCCAGACTCAGTCTGAAGGCGCAGTGGAGTTGACCAGAGTGACGTCCAGCTCAGCCCAGCTCGCTTCCAGCCGGAGCAGCCTAGGGATGTAATTACCACTTTTCCCTAAATAACCCCTGATTTGACCAGAGTCCACAGGCAAGTCATGCAGTGATTGTTTTCTGTGAGGCACACGTGGATGTGCCCGCCTGGCAAGCTGCATGGCCAGGCTCAGCTGACTCTGAATCCGTCACCTACCTGTCAAGGAGGCTTCTTAGGGAGAAATCCACAGCAAAATCAAGCTTCTCAGTGGGTCCTTTAATTACTGCTCAAAAAAGCACTAACATCTCCTGATTTTCTGAAATTGCTGCTTTATGAGCAGTGCAATTTCTTAAGAAGAACACCTGGGGACTGTGTTCTGTGTTCACCTGGGATCACACCTGGTCTTTATTCCTGTCCTCAAATCCTTAGGTGACATTTTTATCCTCATTAATCAAACCTGAACAGGTTAAGCATTAAGCTTTCCCTAGCAGTTGGTTTAAAATAAAATTGGGGTATTGAAACAGCTCAGCATTCTGCTCTTCAGCACAGAGAATAATATACTTTGTTATTTATCCAGAAATTTGTCTTCCTGCATATTGGAAAAGTGGGGGTGCCCACATAAGTATTGAGTTAGGAGATGGGGAAGTTGAAGGTTCAAGTGGCGCAGGTCGCCCAGCTAAGTGTGTCTCCCACCAGCCATCACAGTATAATAATAGCCCAATATCTCCTCTAAGGCTTCCAAGGCATCCTATATGCTAAGGGGAGGGGAAAACCATTTGGAAAATGATAGGACAAGGAAGATGATAATACTTACAATGGTTACACGAATCTTGAAATAAATATATGATGTGTTACACTTACATTATAAAAACAAAAACAGGGACACTTGGGTGGCTCAATGGTTGAGCATCTGCCTTTGGCTCAGGGCGTGATCCCGGAGACCTGGGATTGAGCCCCACCTCGGGCACATCGGGCTCCCTGCTTGGAGCCTGCTTCTCCCTCTGCCTGCTTCTCCCTCTTCTCTCTGTCTTTCATGAATAAATAAACAAAAATCTTTAAAAAAATATGAGTTACCATTTTTTCCATAACTGAGATGTCACCAAATAATTCTTTTTTCCAAATATTTTTGTTCCTTTGTTTCCTTTTTACTCTGCTTCTGTCGGTATCAGACACCAGGGATTTACACTTAGAAGGAATTAGTTGATCTGGAGTTCTTTGTAGTTTCTCTTTTGCTGTTCCTCATAATTCCTGGAAACGAATTAAATCTTAATTATCAGCATATAGAGCATCATCTTCTTTGAATAGGCCTCGTGTGATAGGGAACTGTTTTTTGCTTATCACTTTATAAAACATCAAGCTATCGTGCAAGTACTAAATTCACCTAATATATATTTCCTGACAAGATACTAGATGGCAAATACTGCCTTAAGGACTGATGAGGTTTCGAGATGTTTAAAGGTTTGGCTTCAGCATCTGTCCCAACCGTGCAATGGAGAGCTTGTGAGGTAGACAAAATCTACCACGAACGTGCCAACCCGGGATGGGCGCCCTCTAATCTGCAATTGCTTGAATGAGGAAGTGATTTCATTTAATCCACTGCCAGTCAGAATGAGGAGTAAATTATATTTCCTTCCTGGGGAGGTACTACTGGGTCTCATCAGCTAAACCCAATAATAAAGGCCCTGCACTCGCCTGCCCTTCTGCGTGGAGTGCTCCGCCCTAACGTCTGGCCCCTTCTGGGCATTCAGCTGCAATTCAAATACCACTCCTGGAAAGAGATCCTGTCTGTGAGTTTCTAGAGGCCGATGATGTTTGCTGCAGTATTGTTTCAATGGCCAACCAAAACAAAAGGGGGGGGGGGAGAGAGAGACAGAGAGACAGAGAGAGAGAGAGAGAGGCCGGAAATATTCAATAATAGTTTGTTAGAAGAATTATGGCGTAGCCATGTGATAATATATTATGCAATTACTATAATCGTCTTTTGGGAAAGTATTAATAATTTACATAAAAGGTCATGATGTACTAGTCATGCAAAAAGGGTATACAGAAAGAACACAAACAATACGCAGTATGATCTCAATGTTAAAAATTTGGCATTACACTTATCCGTCTAAATATCTTCATCTGTATAAATATATTCATGAGCAAAGATAAAACATTGAAAAGCTACTTAACAAAATAACCACGGGGCATAGGTTTTTTTTTTTTTTTCAATTCTATTTTAAAGCAAATTATCTTTGTGTACACGTAATATTTCTTGACTGGGGAAACCAGGGCATGGGAGAAATATCAGTATTGGGGCTTTCTTGCTGTTAAAGAATCACATACTTCGATCTTAACAATACTTTTTTTTTTTTAATCATTGCTTTTCAGTTAGCTGTTCTGTTGTCACAGAGATGCCCTTCAGTTGCTGTGGTAACAAATGAATAATAACCCACACTTGTGTAGCACTTCACAGCTCACACATTCCTTTCTCATGCGGCACCTCATTTATGATCAACAAAAACTCAGAATAGGTTCCGAGGGAGGCAGACCTGCTATGCTCCCCAGTTTACAGATGAGAAATTAGGGACTCAAAGAGGGTAACCAAGTGGCATATGGTCACATCACTAATAACTTAAAGAGCTGGTCAAAAATCCAAGCTCTCCCAGCTTCTTCATGCATTTCAAAGTAGGTTTCATTCCTCTGTCTACAAGTCTATCATATATGTATGCACATCAAATAAAAGCCTTTATAGAACCCAGCATAAAACAAAGTGGAGTGGGTCCACGATCATCAGAAGTGAGGTCCTATGCGCTCATCCATTTGTCATGTGTAGGTTTTCTAGATCCAGACGTATTTTGCAAATCACTGTCCCCTCTCTGAGAGCCCATACTTATTATCCCTCTCACAGAGGCAGAGAGAAATACAGCTTCAACAGATTCGTATTCACATGCTGCTCTTCTAAACAGAATCAAGGTGTGTGTGTGTGTGCGTGTGTGTGTGTGTGTGTGTGTGTGTGCTTCCCTTTGTGCTTACAAATGCCCAAGAAGTGTAAACTCTCTCTAAAGCAACAGCAACTGTCTCACACATCTAATGATCCATGGAAATTTGGAAGCGGTGGGCAGGTGAAGCTGTCCAGAGCAGGGCTGCCCAATATAGCAGCCGCTTCCCAGATATGTAGCTATTTGAATCTAAATTAATTTAGATAAATACAATAAAAAACTCACTTCTTCCATCACACGAGCCACATTTCAAGTACACTGAATTGCCGCATGTACCTTGTAGGTATCATATTGGATGGCTCATGTAAAGAATGTTAATATGATTGCAGAAAATTATTTTGAAAGGTACCAAATTGTAACTTCTAAAGCTGAGATGTGAGGTGTTTTTGTATTTTGTTTTTGTTTTTGTTTTTTGTTTTGAGGAGACTCCACGCCCAATGCAGAGCCCAATATAGAGCTTGAACTTATGACCATGAGATCAAGATCTGAGCTGGAGACCTAACCAACAGGTGCCCCACCGAGACATTAGATTTAAATAAACCTGGTCAAATCTCAGTTCCTCAGTGGCTCCCTGAAGCCTCAGAATCTTTATCTGTAAAGGAAGGATGGATGATATCTATCCTAGAGGGTTATCACGGGGATTAAATGAGATACATGCAGTGAATGTAACCAAGATAAATTTGATTAAAGTGGGAAAAGAATGACCATCTTTTTCCATCATGTTCCTCAACTATACTGTGTCAATTCTCTGTCTGTATTATAATTTGGACTGATATCGTGGCTCACATCATGCTGGCTACCAAAAATCAAAAAGCAACCAGTTTTCACAGTTATGATTCATTTTCAGGATTTACAATTTTGGTTAAAATTTTTACCTCATGTCAATGCTGCAATTTCACAGACAATAATTATTTTTCATGACGGCAACTGAGGCATAATCTTTCCTATTGGCAAAATGCACTTGAGAGGGAGTTGTATTTTTTTGTCACCGTTTTGCCATCTTCAAGTACCTTCAGAGACAGAGGCATTAGAGTGGATTGTTGTAGAAGAAAAGGAACACATATCACATAGCCGGGTGTTACTATTGCCATTTTTTTTTCTTGGCCATTATACTTCCATGACAGAAGGCTTCCAAATCCAGGCTCTATTACAAATTTTCAAAGCCACTGTAGATTTCAGCGTGTCTCTTGTGAACCAGCTCCCCTTCCCCTGATTGTGCTTTCCAGCCGTTGCCATATGCTCCCAGAAACTCTTGCCTTAAAATCACATAGTTGAGAAGCAAGATGGCAATGTCCACAGTCACATATGTGTACCTATGTCGACTTCTCCCAAGAACTTTGTCACGTTTGCTCTGGCCCCTTGGCAGAACGAGGGTCTTAGGTTCCACAACTCCATGAAGATTCAACTAGCACCCAGCAGACATTAGCAACACGTAACTCAGAACCCTGCTTCCCTGCCTGGAGATAAGGTGGAATGATATTTTCTCTTCCTCCATGACCAGATACTAAAGAGAAACACCACAGACTTCTCTCATAGGTAAAAGAAGTCCCTACTTCCCTCATTTTTTACTTATAATTTTAAATTTCAAAAATTATCTTATCAAGCCTGGCAGCAAGTAAGAGGAGCTGATAATGTGTGGATCAGTCTTACCATCTAGGGAAGCACTGCATAGATGGGTCTATAACCTCTCTGTTGCCCTTTGTCCTCCACCGGCAGGCCTCCGCCAAACTTCAGAGACAATGAAAAACACCCATTCAATGTCTAATAAGAGGCATACTATTATTTCCAAAATTGTCAGTAAATGTTTTGTTTGTAGAATCACTGGCAAAGAAATATCTGGTCTCAGAGGCATATATGTCATTACTATGATGTAAAGTCTATACAGATAGATGTAATTTCCCAAATGTGTGGTGGCATGCTCAAAAAAAAAAAAAAGTGACATTTCTTCTGATTCTGAAGCCTCTCCTGTTGCTTAAGACTAAATCGATGTTAAAGAGGATGAATGTCTGGAATGTAGTACCAAATATTTTTGCCTTTCCAGTGATCTGACTAAAACCTTACTGTGGAATCTTGCTATGGAGAGGTCTGGGTGCCCCAGCCATGTGACATCCCACAAATCTCTTACCTGCCCTTGGCTTCTGAGAAAATGGGTGAGTTGAGCAACATCTGCTCTCTGACAAACTCATTCAAAGTATCCAGCAAAACATGTATGTGATTTGCCCAAATATAAGGGGTACTGGCAAAGAAATGAAAAATATCACAGAAAAACAATATTTGTTTCATTTTTGTATGAAGTCTAATATTTCAGCCAGCATCCCCCTAAATGCAACAAGTTTTGTCCAGCTGTGATAGATGGTCATTTAGTAATTTCACATCAGATATGGCTATTTTCTTTTTGCGTAAATAGAAAACTCCTATTAATATTCATGGGATTATTAATAACAGACATTTCTAGGTGAGGAACACTGCCAGAAACTGCACTTTTGTAAGGCCAGTGGTTTCTTGTTGATCCTGCTGACCTATATACTTTCTTCAATAGGATTTCATTTTTTTTAGTAGCTGTATTACTACTAACCTGTTTACTTTTTAAGAAAACTCTTTAATCTAGAGTTACCATTATTTCCAGACTTCTTAAAATATGCAATAGCATTCGAAGAAAATACAGACCACATTCAGCTTGAACACAGGATGACTTATTTGGGTGGCAGAAGAAGCATCCCCAGAGAAAACAGTTATTAATAATTGTAATTAATTTTGGTGTAGCAATATCCACAAAGATATGCAACAGTGAGCTCACTAATTTCTTTCCAGATAATTCTTTCTGACAAATAATTCATTTGGCTTCCTAAGATATGTAAATGAGCTAAATAAAGTGCCCTACATAGATTTCCCGACTGGTATAGAAAATTAAAAATGGTTACCCCCATCCAATCCTCATGTCTACTTCCCCAAACTTTTAATCACTAATCAGTTCTCCTATACTATTTAGTTCTCATGATTCTTTCCGAAAGTGTTTGTGTGTTTTGAAACAATGCCTTAGCTGATCTAAAGAACTGTGTAAGACACCGACTTCTAATCCGGTGCAGTTTTTTTTTTTTTCTTTTCAACATATGTATTTATCTGCCTTAGATTTGCTCCTCTTTTTGTATGTGGATACAACATGGTGAATGGTGTACGGGAAATGCGTTTATGACTACTGACAAAGAAGAGTCAAATGTTTCCTTTGTAGAGGGGGGCGCATTTTGTGCTGTATCTTGAAAGATAGATTTCATGAAAGGAATCAGAGAGCCTGTGTTTGACTTTAACCTTCTCCACTAACTAGAGATATGCCTCTGGGTAAATCAACACGTCCTCAGGAAGCCTGGTATAACTTCCATAAAATGGAGATAATTATCCTCATCCTGACTGCTTACAGAACTTCTGTGAGGATAGAGTGTGTTTATAGATATAAAACATTATGCAAAATATTAAAAAGTATCTTTATTTTTCTAATATACAGCCCAGAAAGGCGTCACACTTTTAAAAAATACATGTTCCTATCCTATGGCTATAACATGAAGTTGGCAGGAGGCCCTTCCATTGTTACTCAGTGTTGGGCAAAACACACAATGATTAGTGTTTTTCAATGAAGGAAGTCCACCAATTTTGCAGATTCAGCTAACATTAGGATTGGTTCACTCAAATGTGTATCTATACGCACTGCGTAGATCTCAAAATGCTTGCTAAATAATTTCCTGATCTGGGTTCTGCAATATTAGACATTAGGTATGCTTCAATTCAACAAAATCATTATCTGGATATTATTTGAATTCTCTAATTAAATTTCTCTAAATTTTAAAAAATATACCACATTAATAACATTATCCTTCTACCTCAACACAAAGATCAATTGTATTTATATAGATTATCTATTCTGTTTTCTTGAACCTCTTTGTGATTCTCTTTGACATTATTTTCAGTGACCTACTAGAACGTTTTGGCAAACTAAGGAATCGGAAGGTGACTATGAACTTGAAAATCATTTTTTGCATGAAATTAAAAATCCAGAAACAAAAAAAATTAAAAAATAAAAATCCAGAAACAATTTATTCTCCATTGTCAAGTAGATAATAGACTTAAATTCTTGTCTTAATTTTTGCAGATTACTGACATGCAGCATACCCTTCATAGTATTTCACGGGTCCTAGCACATAGCTATCACTCACTTTAGACGTAGTTCTCTCATTCTGATGTGCTAGACCTCTAAAATTTCTGTTTTTGCTCATTTGATTTAGAAATAACTCTTTCCTTTGAAATCTTTTCCCTAATTCCTCAGTTTCTTGAGGTTTATAAAATCAAATTTTTCCCCGAAAATCATCCACTCTGCTGGAAATATAATCTATTTCAACGTTCAGAGTCAGAAGATAAGGTCATTTACATATCATATTCAGTCTGAACATGAATTCTTTGGAAAGGTATACATTTTTCTTTCCCTAATAGCACCTCGACCATCTCAGAAATTTCAATTCTCTTTCATGCTCTAGTGTCATGTACTTATTTCACCTGTGGGTATAAAGACTATTTATCAGAAGAGGACTAAACATTTTTAATGTTTTATATAAAATTCTATTCACCCTTTCAGAAAACTATAATTGACAGTCAATGTGTACTTGAATTTTTCTATGCTTCCATTATCTTGGACAGAGAAATTGACCTTGTAGAGACATATCTGATAACAGCATGGAAGGGTAATTCTCAATAAATTCTCAATCTCACTAGTCAAAATAATTTCCTGCTTGGGTATTGACCTTTCTAATGTTATCCATTATTTTCCAAGACTATTTGAGTGATTATAGTCATTTGGACATGGATTTCATAGTTTGTTAAAAGATAATTTATAAATAAGTAAATAAGATGTCATATGCATTGCAAGTGTCAGATCAATTCAAGCAGTGGAATTGCAATTAATGTGAAGAGATTCTCTAATGGAGAAATGCCAAACAATATCAGAAAGAAGCCAAATGAAATAAAGTCATCTTTATTATACAAATGAATACAGTTTCAATAATTGTCCACCTGTCAAAAGAACAGTGCAATAACTATCAATATGTGTAGTCTTGGATTTTGGTCTCGTCTATATTTTACCCATTCTATATTCTCAAACCATAAAAAAAGCCATAATTAAATACGAATTTGTGATCGATGGCAGTATTCCAGGAAAGCTTCCATCTTACCTTTATTTTTTTGAAGCCAAGGATCTGATTAATATTTATGGCCAATTTTATGCTGTCTTCCCACCCATGTCTTAAATTGAGTCAAGGTGATTTAACCAAAGTATCTTCTGTACTCCTTTTGATTCCACAGAGATCATTGTCATCCTTTTTTTTTTTTTCAGAAGCTATGCATAAACTGATTTTAAGACTACACTATACAAATTTTAAGAACATGCATTAGTTTTGCAATCGTTTGGCTGGTGATCAGAAAAATTTCCAATTATAATTGTAACTTTGCACTTTGAAATACTAATTCCATGATAAATTTATATTCTCATATAGATTATATATATATGTCATATTACGGGATCAAAGCAAAAGTCTCCAGGTACCAAAATCAGAACACAAAATTGCGTGAGACTAAAGTACACATTTGATGAGCTCTATATCTATAAGAAATACAAAAGGGGAGGCTAACAGTGCCCTGTGTGAGCAGACAGGCTAATTTAGATTTGTTGCTAGAAACCAGAGGCTGGAGAAAAGCTCATAAGATGTAGCTGAAGAAATCACTTCACTCTTGGATTGTTTGCCATAGGTAGCAAGCTGAAGCTGTACAAAATCAGAAAAATTTAGGCATCTCTATTCACTAGTTTGATATCTCCAATATCACTTTTGGGTAGGACTTTTGACTCAGAATTACAAGTTTTATAAAACTAGTGGACAATTGTAACAGCCAGTCTCCAAGGAGCTCCCCAGCCATTGGCTCCTCCTTAGATATTGAATAGAGCTGCTTCTATAACCAGTAAGATATTATGGAAATACTTGTGCATGATTTCTATTCTAGATCATATGAAATATATGACTTCCATCTTGTTTTCTTACATTGCTCATTCTGGAGAAGCCAGCTGCTGTGTTAGAGATTTCTCAAGTAGCCCTATAGAGATGTATAGAGAGATCTCCATGTTGAAAGATGGGGACATTCAACTGATGGCAATATGAATGAGCTATCTTTGAATGGGATGCTACAGTTCCAGTCAGGTCTTCAGAAGACTATAATCCTTGCTGATACCTAAACTATAAGCTCAAACCTCAAACAAGGCCTCAATAAGCCTTTCCTATAATTTGGACCTGCAGAAATTGTGGGATGCTAAATGTTAATTATTTTAAGTCTCTGATTTGAATGATTTCATAAGGAAATCATTAGGAAAACAGACAACAGAATCAATTATTGGGTTATAAATGCACCTCACTGAAACTCATTTTTCAGAACATACTGACAAGGGTTTTAAAATAAGTATGTTTGGAAAAAAATTAAAAATAAAATAAAAAATAAAATAAGTATGTTTGGGAACATGAGAGATATAAACTAAGGAAAAATACTTATTTTAAGAAAAATACTTTATTAGAGGAAGACAAATTAAAATAAAATGATAGACAAGAAAAATAACTAGTTGACTTAAAAATGTTAAATATACTTATTGATTATAACTTTTTTTAGATTTTATTTATTTATTCATGAGAGACAGAGAGAGAGAGAGAGAGAGGCAGAGACACAGGTAGAAGGAGAAGCAGGCTCCATGCAGGGAGCCTGATGTGGGACTCAATCCCGGGTCTCAAGGATCACACCCTGGGCTGAAGGTGGCACTAAACCGCTGAGCCACCGGACTGTCCTGATTACAACTTTTTATTTAGCATAAATAACAGAGCATAGGCAAAGAGTTATTTAATGAACTGGAAAATAATCATTTAATAAAATATATCAATTATATACCTAATATGTTCTATGTACTGTTCCATGCACTAAGAATACAACAGTGAACAACAAACTTCCTGGAGCTAATATGCTGGTAGGAGAATTAGTAAATAAATCATATGAGATACAATTAGGGACATGAAATAAACATAATAAATAAATGGTTAAGTATATTGGAGACTGACATTTTAGATAAGGATATCAAGGAAGTTCTCCATGAAGAGGTTGCATTTGAATAGTATTTAAGTAAAATATGTGATATGCTAAAGGGAAAAAAAAACACAAGTACAAAGGCCATGAATTTTGAACCAGGGTTAGTGTGTTTTAGGAAGGAAGAAAGGATGTCTATGTGGAGGTTGTGTAGTGAGCTAAGAGGAGAATGGTATAAAAGGAAGTTAGAGAGGTAGCCAAGGGCAAATCATGTAGGGTCTTAAAAGCCATTGTAAGGACTTTGGATTCTATTCTATATTTAATGTAAAATAATTAGAAGATTTGGGAAAGGCTGTGATCTGATTTATCTTTGAAAGATTTACTCTCCAGTTGCTTTGTAGAAAGTGAACTCGCAAGTAGCAATCAGGGAAAAAGTGGAAGCAAGGAGATCACTTAGGAAGTAATTTCACTAGCCAAAATGAAAGTGTTGATTTTCATGAGGGTGATAGGAATGGAGGTGGTGAGAAGTGGCCAGATTTGATATATTTGTATGAGATAAGTTTAGAAGAAGGTCACCACAAACTGGATGCAGAATATAAGAAAAAGAGAGGAGCCAAGGATAATGCTAATGTGCAGCATATCAGCAACCAGATAGATAGAGAAGTAACATACTAAGATGATAAATTAATGGGTCAGGAACAAATTTGGAGACTTAAAGTCTGGGGCATGTTAATCTTGAAATGCCCTCTATATCCAAATGGAGAAGCTGAATAAGTTTCTGCATATATGTGATGGCATCTATGCAGATAGCAAGAGCTGCTACACTAAATTCGATAGCCATCTACAATAGACATATTAGACTAGGATGTAAGATAAAATAAAGTCACATAGAGATTAAGAGTAAATAAAGAAGCAACATCCAAGAAAGGTGCTTTGGGGAACACCACTATTTTTTAGGCTACGAACATGAGGGAAAGACTATAGAAGAAATAACTAAGGATAACCTGTAAATAGGAACAGCATCAAGAAAATTATGCTGAGTGAAATAAGTCAATCGGAGAAGGACAAACATTATATGGTCTCATTCATTTGGGGAATATAAATAATAGTGAAAGGGAATATAGGGGAAAGGAGAAGAAATGGGCAGGAAATATCAGAAAGGGAGACAGAACATGGAAGACCCCTAACTCTGGGAAACGAACTAGGGGTGGTGGAAGGGGAGGAGGGCGGGGTGTGGGGGTGACTGGGTGGCGGGCACTGATGGGGGCACTTGACAGGATGAGCACTGGGTGTTATTCTGTATGTTGGCAAATTGAACACCAATAAAAAATAAATTTATTTTTTATAAGAAAAGAAAAGAAAAGACTACCAAAGAAGGTACTTTTAGGAAGAAATGATTAATTAGACAGATGCTCCTGAAAGGTAAAGTGAGACAAGGACTGAGAATTGACCATTAGTTATGGCAATATGGATGTCAATGATGACTTTAATAAGAATGATTAGGGAATGGACCCCAAAAGGATCATGGAAAGCAGACAAAATTATAAATACACATGAACACAGTAAAAAGAGATAGAAGAAAGATTGTGGAGCTAAAACATATATTTATAAAACTTACAGAGAATGGGGCAGCCCAGGTGGCTCAGTGGTTTAGCCCAGGGCATAATCCTGGAGATCTGGGATTGAGTCCCACATTAGGCTCCCTGCATGGAGCCTGCTTCTCCCTCTGCCTGTGCCTATGTCTCTGCCTCTCTCTGTGTGTCTCTCATAAATAAATAAAATCTTAAAAAAAAAGACTTATGGAGAATGGGCAAGAAAGAATGATGGAAGTATTATTTGAATATCTTATTACTGAAATTCAGATTGACTGGAAATGCTAAGTATTAAGACAAAGAACTAAAAATAAATCCATACTTAGGAAAACCACAATCAAATTTGAAAGCCACAGAAAAAGATAAAATCTCAAAAACTACCAGGAAGAAAACACAGATTGCCTACAAAAGAATGGTAATCAGATTGATAGCAGACTTCCTTTCTTAGGAAAATTGACAAATATTTTCAAAATTTGAGATAAAATAAAAGTCAACCTAGAGTTTTATACCCTTCTAAAATATTATGCAAGATTTAGGGCAAAATCAACATTTTCAGACACAGAGTAATGATGTATATAAGAAAAGCACAAACCTAGTGAGAATGTATAAAAAATAAGATAAAAAACCTTGCAAATGAGAAATTTTAAAATACGGTAAATTTATTTTTTTATTTTTTATTTTGTTTTAAATATGGTAAATTTAATTATTTACTATAAAATAGCTTTGTGGAGAGTCTAATACCTTATGCACCTAGGAGAAATTATAGTTAATGTTGTATATTAAAATTTTAATAACTAAATATGTGAAATATAAATAATAGCTTCCAAATTAACAGAAGAAAATATAAATGAATTGGTTAAACCTTCCTTAATTTAATATGAAGCATAAAAAGAGGAGATAACAATAAAATACAGTGTGATCAGGAAAATTAAAAAAAAAACTAAACTAGTAGTATTTGGCTAACTCTCAAAATATAATATTGAACAAAACAAGCCAGTTGTTAAAAATGTACCACATGACAGCATTTAAATAAAGTTTTAGAACATTAAAGACAAAATGATAGACTTCATATACATATATGTGATAAAGCTGTAGAAACTATAAGAAATAAATGCCAAATACAAGAGCATAGAGATAAATGCCATCATGGAAGAATGCACAGAGGGGCTTCACCTCTCTTTATAAATTGCTAATACTTAAAATAAAAGAAATTTAGATGGATGTTAAATAATTATAGTACTTACCATTATATAATTCTTACATATAATTTCATATAATTGTCTTTTATAATTCCAATTATTTGGAATGTTGTGTAATAGGGCAAAACATGCTATAGAAATACCACCATAAAATATATATTTAGAAAAAAAGTACACCCAACAGAAAAAAAAATATGTCATTCATCCTCTGTTAGTGTTAAAGATGACTTCCTTTAGAGTTTCATCCGTCAGACTTACTCTGCTTCTCTAGGTTATAAATTATTTAATCTTTAAATCTAATGCTGAGGTGCATTTGGGTTTCTTCCTGAAACTACATGATAGTGATAAAAATGTGAATGAGACCAAAAACACTTTTCCTTTGGAGAAATTACATAAATACACAAAATGCATAACAATACATAAAAGAGTTAGTAGTGAGATACATGCATTTTTGGAGGAAGTATAATGTGTGATTAGGCAACCAATGTAGGTATGTGAGGATAGAGGAAGGGTTTGGGAAGGAGATGTTGTAGGAGCCAAGATCTAAAAAAGCAGGAGTTAGTTGGCCTTGCAAAGAGGGGCTTGTGTTGGGTACACAGCGGGAACTGAGAAAATCAATCAGTGAATAGAAGGCATAAAAATGAAAAGACCACTGAAGGCATTCACTGACTGGAAAAGAGAGGATCCAGAGGGAAAAAAAGACTCTTACAGAAAAATTTGGGTAGGGATGTAATTAGTCAAAGAGAAAACTATAGGAAGAACCTCATAGGAAGCAGAGATCCATGGAAGAGCTTGGGCACAATGAAGTGCTTAAAGGTTGAGTTGTCACCAGAATAAGTGGAATGTCCAGCAAGATGACTTCAGAAATAGTTCCAGAACTTTTCTGGTGGGCAACTACGCTAGGATTGGCTTCACTACAGCCAGTATAAGAGGACTTCAGCTTAAGAAAGGAGTCCTGTCCTCTGCAGATAGACAGGTCAACTCTGCCTATGGTTATACCCACCCCCCATGAAAGTAGTAGTCTGGGTTCATTAACATCACAACAGCCGTGTCTACCCTTCAGCAGTTGTTACAGTTCACACTCTTTCCCATTTTTATGTTTAAAAGCAAATCTTAGTGGAGATCAATGCCTTTAATACTTTGATATTTGATGCATGTCACATTTGGGACATTTTGGCTGTACCTACATATGCATGCTTTGAATGGATTCACAGATCATAAATTATTGATTCATAGATTTGAAACACGGTTAAGGGACACAATGCATGGGTGATTTGTGAGGAATCATGGAGAAGTCCAGAGGCATCAGAAATCTAGAAACAGTAAACATTTGACTGTCAAAACAAAGTTTAACTTTGATCCCAGGAAAAAATTTTAGAATAAATTATTTAACTTCCAGATGGTCCTGAAATATTTAGAAAATAAACATGTATTGAGACCCAGCGAGCCACAATTGAGAGAAGGATATGGTGAGAGGCCTGGTATTGTATAGTAAGAAGACACAGGGGTGACACCTGATTCTATCATTTACTGTCCCTGTGATATAAGATTCAAGGAGGATAAAAGTGGCAGGCGATGGAGCCAGAGATGTGACAGATCTGGTCATGGAGAGCTTTGTAAGTCATGAAATGGATTTGGATTTCGTTTTGAAAGAGATGCCAAGTCACTGGTGGACTTTGAGCAAAATGGTAACATAACATCGGTTGTATTTTACAAGGATCAAACTGTGGAGATTGATTTTTCTTGCTACATATCTTTCTGCCTTTAATACCCACCCCCTTCCCCAAACTAGGCTCTCATTGTGCTTAAGAATTTAGTGGAAACGTAAAAATAAGTTAGTCCTCTGTTAGGGTTTCAACCAGAGGGTTCAGACAATGGGTTTGTACACATGTTACTCCAGCACTGACATTTAACTCCAGAGACACTGGGATTAGTGCGGGTCTGCCCTGGAACCCAGCTGTATTTATTGTCTGCATTTAATAGAGTGATCCTTCTTTTCTCTCAGACCCCTGGCTCATCTATTGACTTCATCCCTGATTTTCAGAGATTTCTACAACCAAGACCTCAATTCCTTTCAGAGAATCTTGCTGCTTATAGACCATCTATCTTCTGGGATTTGCTTTCCAGTAGTGGCCCTGTTCAGCTTGATTCAAAAGGGCAAGGATATTTTCTTCAGGCTGCATTCAAACTCACCTTTTTTTTTTTTTTTTTTTTTCTGCAGCTGTAACAACTTCCAGCCCCTTCGAGACTTTTAAGAGCAAATTGAAAATGCTCTTATTTGTCTAGGCTTAGCTGTCAGCTAATATGCTCAGAGTGTATTTTATATTGTATTTTCATCATAGCCCTTTGATTGCTTTGCATAAAAGACCCTTTATAACTGTCTCTGCCATTCCCCTCTTGCCTATAGAAGGGAGGTCTGTGCCGGCGAGAAGGACTATTTATTTCACCTCCTCCTGTTATCGCTGCCCCCCTTTCGAGTTCTCCATTGTTGCTAACAGGCACTTGATTTAGGCAGACTTGCCAGCAGCAGTCTCTTTTAACTCCTTCACCACTGCCTCCTGCCAGCTGTCTGGATTTTAGGAAGAGCTAGCCAAGATGAATTTCCTACTTGGTTATAACGATGCTGTATGAGTGTACAGTCTTTGAGCACATAATTCTTCCAGCTATGTTGAGACTGATACCATTAAAAACCAGTGTCGCGTTCAAAGACTTGCGTAGGGCAAACAAAAAAGACTCTACAGCATTGTTGAAATTGCTCATTCTGTCATTGTGAAGCTCGTATAAAGAATATGTACATCCCATTACCCTTGCCATTTCCTATAGGTTCCATCAACACTCAAGATGGGGATGAACTGCCTGAGGCATGAATCATGGGGACCATCTTGAGAGCCTATCAGCTACATAAGTGAAGAGGAATATTAGCAATTCGTTTGATTGTAATGACAGTCATTGTGGCATTATGGGACTCCTAGTAAGTGATCAGTAGATTGGATCTGCCTTTCTATTAGGGGATAAGACATTTTTACTAAAAGTATAAGCAAAACTTCAAAGTGCAACGAGAAATACAGAAAGAATCACCTCTTCATTGTAAAATAATAAGAATAATCATAATAAAGCAAGAACTTCCTTCACCACTGACTCCTCTACAAGCAATGACTTATTTCTTCATAATCAACCTTCTCGAAACCCTTTCTTCATAGGTCACTCAACAAATTACAGTCTGCTTTTATTTTCCCCTTCAGCCCATTGTACCTACAAAACCTCAAATGCCAACCCCACTGGCCTCCATCCGACCTATCACATTGAATAACTGCATATCTTTGAATACTGTTTGCCACTCTCTGTTCCACTGCCATATCTTATTCTTTTTTTTCTTTTGCATATAATTCTTTGTCATCTATTGTCTGTTCTCCATTCTTCCATATTAGAAGAAGCCTGTCCGTTTTATATACTGGTGTGTTTGCAGAGTTAGAGCAAAGCCTCTCGGAGTGTAATAATTGATTTTTGAATGAATGAGTTAGTGAAAGAAAACATAGCTCCTTCACAAAACTACTCGTGAGTCTAGTGGGTGGGGGTGAATGACACCCACCATCATGATTCATCAGAGCCATTCAGTCAGCCACACAAGCATAGGAACCCTTCTTGCTACAACATGATAGAATTTGTGAACAGTCTAAGTTTTTATCTTTATTTGGTATAAGCTCTTTTGTCACTAACTGATATGGAGAGGACTTGTTTTCACTGAACCCTTCTATTAAGATTCTGTTTACAGAAGGAAGGAAAAAGAGAGAGAGAAAGCCGTGGTTAATGTTTGAATTTTTCGGCTACAAAAAAAGTGCTAAAAACAAAAATTTATTGTTTTTAAGATACTATCCTACAATCACAACATGGTGGGTTCTTTCCTCCCCCCACTTTTTTGTCATTAATAAACTCACATGAACCATATGCGATACCATTTATCTTAAAACTTTCATTGAAGAAGAGCCAAATAAATTACTGGCAAATCTGCATATGTCATGAAAAATTATCCTTAGTCTTGAAGATTAAATTAGGGTAATTTATTTCAAAATTAGCTTCTTTAATTGGTGTAACACAAGTATTTTTTTGATCAATAAATATCCATTTGCTCCCTCACATTTCCTAACCTTCGTTCCTTGTTTCTTGGAGTCATGTGACTAATTCTAGCCAAAGAACCAAAGATCTGTGAGCAGAACCAACAAATGTCACTCTAAGGATGAGGCATTTGAGAACTGGTTTACCAGCTCCATGCTCTCCCTTCCCTTCCATTCCAGCCCAGAGCGTCCACTTGCAGATGGTGTGGCTACGCCATGCACAGCTTCTTCCAACCTGAGTCACTAAGTGATTATGTCTAGTAGATTCTACTTTCCGCCTCAACTCCTACCCCAAAATGGCCCACTTTAGATATATAACCTATAACAAATAATATACTTTCTTTTGATGCTAGAATATAAAGATTCATGGACTCATTGTTCCTGACTTACCTTGACTCATATAAATAATTTTGGAAAAATAAAATTTTGGAAGATACTTCTTCTCTCTTTGTGGGTAGAAAAATTCTAAATATTTCAATTTGAATATTTCAACTCAAAATAATAGAGAAATTTATTGCCAGCAAGCAAGCTTCAAGAACATGACTGTAATATCTTTCTTATACTTGCGTTTATATTTGTGAAATTTTTAAAGTAAAATTCCTGAAAGTATAAACATAAAGGCATCCTTGTTGATTGGATGTAGAATTAACAAGGAATGCAGTGAACAGCTGAATGAACAGTTTTCAATTACAAACATAGTGTGGGGTCTGAAAAGCACATGCTCATAGCAAAAAATGGGGTAACTATCCTTTGTACTCTCTATAGACTGAATTCTGTGATTCCATGAGCCTAAAAGGACTTCATAGCCAATGCCTTTTGTTAGGCCACTGCTATATTGTCAATAGGAAAAAAAAATAAGTAAATACTCAAAAAAGGTAACTATGTGACAAATATGTTAATTAGTTTGATTGTGATAATCATTTCACATTGTATGTATATATATATTAAAACATCACATTGTACACGTAACTTATATTTGTGACACTTCAGTAAAGCTGGTTTTGGGGGAAGAAAAAATAACCAAGTTCTTGATCAGGGTAGGATTTCAGAACCTTGAAACTGTAACGTGCATCCAGGACCTAAAGGAAGAAGATACTTCACAATACATCTGTTGAAATTCTGGAAAAGGTCAAACGCAAAGATAAGCAACCCACAGTTTTTGTACGGTTGTTTTGACTGGGATTGATTGGTAACTGGAAATAATCTCGTGGAGAATGCACATACTTGGACACAGAAGATCTTATTTTGAAGTTCAGCTTGGTCACTAATCATTTGTGATGCCCTGGGAAAGTAATGTAAATGCTCTCATAGGCCCAGATAGAAGAGTCTTCACAGGTTTGAAGTCAGCACACAGGGCTTTGTATCCTGCAGTGTCCTGGGCCCTGGGGAGGAGGCACCAAACCAGACAAACCAGGTCCTTCAGGGAGATTAAATGTAAATGGAATCTGTTTGCATAGGAATGAGAATCTCAGTGTTCCAAAACTTCCACTTGCAGAAATAATCTCTTCTTGGGAGAAAAGAATTTATCGCCCCACTGGGTGACCAGCAATGGAGGCCATGAACAATAGACACATCTACTGGAAATAATTTCCCTTATATATGATGGTTGAGTCTATTTACCTGCTTTGGACAAGCTCACCTTATTAATGTCTTCATTCATTTATTCAGTAAATATCTAGTGAGCAAATGCTTTGTGCTTGGCACTGTGGTGGGAACTGAGGATTGACGTTTTTTGTCCTTAGTCTAACATGGTCAAACATCTTTAAATGTACAAGACAATGTAATCAGATAACTGTGCTAATAAAAATAATCTTAAAATGCTATTGGAACAACAAAGAAGAAATATTTAAGAGTTCTGATGTTGAGGAGATGCAGTGATCAGTGGTAGAAGGGAAAGACTTCACAGATCTTTTATTTTTTTATTATTAATTTTTACAAATCTCTGAATAAAGCTCTTTTTAAGGATGATGTAGAAGTTTCTCAGGTCGATGTCAACTTCCGGTTACCAAGTTTGAGTCTAAGGAGAGAAGAAGATGTCTCAGGACAAGGATATAATTATGTGCAAATATACAGAGACTTATATTTGGAGAATTTCATGTAATTAGGTTTTTATTATTTTTTATGAAGTATGAAATATAGGGTGGGTGGATTATTTCCTGGAACTCAGCCATTCATTTGCCAGGGTTTAAAAATGTCCTTAAAACAGCTAACCTAAAAATGTTAGCAAAGGAAGGAAGAGGTGTCTTTCCTTTCACATTCTTATTTAAAATTCAATTTGAAAGTTGGTTTTCTAGGTTATATTTAGACATTTTAGTGTAATGGAGAGAGAAGCCTTATCATCTCAGCACATCGGCATGCACCTTGGGTTTGTACTTTTTAAAGTAATTACAGGGAAATGTGTGTATTTATAGTTGACTTTGACTTTCTTACAATTATTTAATAAGGCAGGCTCGCAATACTGCTCTCATGATCTAAGAGCCTGTAATCTCTCTGGGGTCTAATTATCTCCCGATAACCTTGCCCCTTGACGACATCTGTATTGCTATTATAAAACATGTTTATTTTGGGAAAGAACATATATTTTGTAGTGTAATAGCATTAAACTGTCAGACCTGAGTGTTAGCAATTTGCCCAAAGAGCTTTCAGAAAAGATTAGCTCAGGCATTATACATGGCTTATCAGACAATCTAAGAGGATCAGAAGTCATTTTTATAACAACTACATTTTTTTTTTCTTGGAAAAGGAAGCCTTGCAGCACTAAAACCTGGCTCGCAATATCCACAATTAGGACTATCTACATTTTTACTGAAGGATGCAGCCAATTAGGATGATACACAAAAGAAATAGAACTGGCAGGAAAAGGGAATAGAGATCATGTCCAAAGCAATGTTACTGAAATTTAAGAGCTAGGTTCTAGAATCAGAAATATCTTGAATCAAGTCCCATCTCTGTGCTTATGAGCTCTGTAAGTTTATGAAACATATTATTTAATTTCTTTCAGCTTCAGTTTTCTCAGTGGTAAGATTGGGATAACAATATGAATACGGGTAGATGATAACACTATTCAACTCACGTTATTGCGTTAAAAATTAAAATAGGTGTTAGTTAAAATGTTTATCAGAATAATAAGAACATAATAACTTCTTAAGAAAGTTATGAATTTTATCATAACTATTATTATTATCCACTCATTATTCAACAAATACGCTAGTCACTGCCATGATGTAGGTGTGCAATAGTGAGCAAAACGGACGTGTTCTCTGCCATCAAAAGCTAATAAAAAGTAGGATTGTGTAAATAAACAATGAACATGATTGTATTTCATTATCACTCCAAAAAGAATTCTTTGAATCTTCAATAGAAATTGTTCTCCAGTACTGGCATTTAGTGTTGAAATAAGAGAGACTCTCAAGGACCCAGACCAGCCAGGAACCCTATCAAGAGGTATGTTGCGCCCAGAGCCTCGTTGGCCGTGCCTTCTTTAAAGGTAAAGAAAGAGGAGAAGAAAGAGAAGTGGAGAAGTTAGTGTACTGGGCATTGTGACAGTTATTTCAAAATTGCTGCTTTGGGGAGCTACTTTGAAGTTGATAGTCATTAAAATTTACCCAAGCATTCACTCACCCCTGTGCTCTAGGTCTCAAGCAGTTAATATGGAACTACACGCTAGTAGGAGGACATAGAAAACAAACAGCAACAAAACACATCTAGCATCTCAGATGGAGGTGAATCTTACAGAGCAAAATAAAGTGGGAAACATGGAGACAGTGTGGAAGGTCGGTGCCATCTTTTAAAAGGTCATCAAGAAAAGCCTCAATAATCAGAGACACGCGAGAGGAGGAGAGATGCCTCAGTTGAAGAAACATATGCTAAGAAAAATGGTTTTACTCATTTATATACTTCCATACTTATTCATGCCCTTTGTGTGTAAATTGTTCTTAGGTAGCTTAAAAACAAATGTAAAATATAGCCAGAGAAGATAAAAAGGGAGTAAGAAACTCCAGGCCAAGGAAAGATAATGTAGGGAAACAAAACAACAACAAAGGACAACAAAGGGTTTACCTACAAATTTTACTTTCCAAATGCGGAATATTGTCTTTGGGCTTTCTACTAGCCAAGATAAAAAGATACTAATCAATTATAAAATTCAAATAAATCCCTAACACAACCACTCAACTGATAATTCAGGAGCTGCTCCACTACAGCTGGTATTGAGATCACAGAGGAGTTTGAACAAGACATTCCACAATATCAATACAGTAAATACAGCCACAGATCTCCCAGTGTCATTTATTATAATATTCCTCCAGTATGAACAAAAAGCCAAATGCCAAAGTGCAATTCCATTAAGAGCACTCCACAAAAGCAAAAACAACGCAGTCCAATTACTTCTCACCCAGGTGAGACCCAAAAAAGATTTTAGATTATCTCAGCAAATGATGCAATGAATTTTCTTCAGAAAACAACATTTTACTCAACCGAAGAAACCCCACCATGTCCTATTAATGCATCTATTCTATGAGGAATGGGACAATGTCATTTTATAGTCTGAGGAACATAACAAAGATTTTTTTCTGAAAAGTTGACTCTTTCATTGAGACGAAGATAAATCAAATTGTAAAAAAATACACAGGGAGAGGCATGGAACAAGGTTCAAACCCTGGTACCTCTGACTCTTACACCCCAATTGAATGTATTTCTTCATCTTTATTTAAAATTAGACTTTTATTTTATTTTATTATGCCAGTAGTTGTATGCATATAGAACAGAAACAATATACTATGTAATAAATAATAAATGAAAAAATCATAAATCAGTAACTAAATAAAAAACAAGTAATAAAAAATTAAAGTGATCTATATCTATATCAAAATTATTTGTTACAATTCAATAACAATCTTCTTTTACCTGTCTGGTAAAATAATTTTAAATTTATTTAGGATATCCCATACCTGAGACTAGCCAATGGAAGTATGAAAGGGAAAAAGTGTGAGTAGGTATATGCCAACTAGAACTTACTCGAAAGCTGTTGTGATCTAAGCACAGTATCATCGGTACGAGAGGAGAAATTGATCAGTAGAAGAGAGGGGAGTCTAAGAATAGATTGAAATATATATTTGAGGGGCTCCTGGGTGGTTCATTCCATTGAGCATATACCTTTGGCTCAGGTCGTGACCTCACGGTCCTGGGATCAAGTCCCGCATCAGGATCTCTTCTCAGTGGGGAGCCTTCTTGTCCCTCTCTCTCTGCTGCTCCCCTGCTCACATTTTCTTTCTCTCAAATAAATAAATAAAATCTTTAAATATAAACATATATATATGTATATTGATTCATTGATTTAAACTTGAAAAGGGCCAACTATTAGTATTTCTATTCAATGTGAAGACAATGGTTTACTTAAAAAATGATGATGTGATATTGTTTTATATATATAATATATAAATATACAATAAATATATATTAATAGTAAATAGGTGGTGTTGATTAAGGAGTGCACTTGTGATAAGCACTGCGTAGTGTACAGAAGTGTTGAATCACTAAATTGTACACCAGAAACTAATATTACACCATATGTTAACTGGAATTTAAATAAAAAACTTAAAAGAAAAAAAAAGTAGGACAAAGAAAAATCCTTATATCACACAATATAAAAACTAAGATGGGTTACGGACTTTTTTTAAGCAAGGGAAATGGGGTTTTGAACATTCTGTTGACTTCACATCTACTGGAAAGTCTCATTGTTTTACAATATCTGACTGAAAGGGGTAAGGACAAGAGATTCCTTCCATCCAACAAGGCCCCTCATTCTTTTTTTTTTTTCCTCATTCTTATTGCTCCTGAATCTATTCTCTTCATAATCCCTTGGTGGAAATTCAGAGGGAGACGGTAGGAGAGATGTAAATACACGTATAGTCAGTCTCCATTTGTAACTGGAATCTTTCCATCGTAGTTCCCTCTTAGACGGCCATGGCCATAGGTGATACCGTATCATGGGCCTAGAGAACTGTAAGGTGCTTCATCTAGCACAAGGATTCCACCCTACAATTCCTGGATGGTATTATTTTAGTCTCTTATTCAACATTTCAAATAACGATTTGCTTATAACATTTGTTAAAAGACCTGTACTAATGTTGAGGAACCCCACTAGTCAGATATACCTTTTCTTATCCTGGCTCCCTGAGACATCTACCCATTTTTTTCTAATTTCTCCCAAAGGCTTTTTTCTCCTGATCTTTTATTCATCCATAATACTTACATCTTTAATCATTTCCAGATTATATATGGTATAAAGAATGAGAGAGGGATCTTGTTTGTTCATTTTGTTTTATTTTCTAAATGGCAACCCTGTTTATTTCCTTACATTTTCCAGGAATAAATTACATTATAGCTATGGCAATATTTATACATTCTCCATTCTAATTCTTATATTTGGTATATTTGTCTCGTCAAATTGTCTTGGCCAGTAATATGGCAAATAATGCATCAGCAATCCAAAACACAAAATATTTCTTCAACTACAGGGTACTACTGATTTTTAAATATCACATGAATTTACCTAGGATTAAGTTAGGAAGAAGATATGTTTGCAAACTTTGATATATTTCTAAAACATGATTTATTTCAAAGCACATTTCACTTTCATATTAGAGTAGAATTATTATGCTCATATTCAAATAGAATAGAATTAATTCTGGTCATGGTGGGCTTCATCATTATTGAATTTTTCTGGGCGTGGAAGGGATTGTGTCCAGTGTTTCATCATTTAGCATGACATTTGCTTGGGATTGTTTTTTGTGCATGTATTAATATATGCTTATATACATTGGGATTTCATCAAGATAAAAAGCTTCTGCACAGCCAAAGAAACAGCCAACAAAACTAAAATACAACCTACAGGATGGGAGAAGATATTTGCAAATGACACGTCAGATAAAGGGCTAGTTTCCAAGATCTATAAAGAACCTATTAAACTCAACAGCAAAGAAACAAACAATCCAATCATGAAATGGGCAAAAGACATGAAGAGAAATCTCACAGAGGAAGACATGGACATGGCCAACAAGCACATGAGAAAATGCTCTGCATCACTTGCCATCAGGGAAATATACATCAAAACCACAATGAGATCCCACCTCACACCAGTGAGAATGGGGAACATTAACAAGGCAGGAAACCACAGATATTGGAGAGGATGTGGAGCAAGGGGAACCCTGCTGCACTGTTGGTGGGAATGTGACCTGGGGCAGCCACTCTGGAAAACTGTGTGGAGGTTCCTCAAAGAGTTAAAAATAGACCTGCCCTACGACCCAGCCATTGCACTGTTGGAGATTTACCCCCAAGATACAGATGCAGTGAAACGCCGGGACACCTGCACCCTGATGTTTCTAGCAGCTTTGTCCACAATAGCCAAACTGTGGAAGGAGCCTCAATGCCCATCGAAAGATGATGGATAGAGAAGCTGTGGTCTGTGTATACAGTGGGATATTCCTCAGCCATTAGAAACGACAAATACCCACCATTTGCTTCGACGTGGATGGAACTGGAGGGTATGATGCTGAGTGAAATAAGTCAGTCGGAG
Source organism: Vulpes lagopus (assembly GCF_018345385.1). Classification (NCBI taxonomy): domain Eukaryota; kingdom Metazoa; phylum Chordata; class Mammalia; order Carnivora; family Canidae; genus Vulpes; species Vulpes lagopus. The sequence goes on along the minus strand of NC_054827.1, from coordinate 150,031,522 downwards.
AAGGACAAACATTATATGGTCTCATTCATTTGGGGAATACAAAAAATAGTGACAGGGAATAAAAGGGAAAGGAGAAAAATGAGCGGGAAATATCAGAAAGGGAGAGAGAACATGAGAGACTCCACTCTGGGAAACAAACTAGGGTGGTGGAAGGGGAGGAGGGCGGGGGATGGGGGTGACTGGGTGACGGGCACTGAGCAGGGCACTTGATGGGATGAGCACTGGGTGTTATTCTATATGTTGGCAAATTGAACACCAATAAAAAATAAATTTACAAAAAAATAAAAAAATAAAAATAATCTAACCACTACTACATTAGTACAATTTTTGTCTATGATATTTTTCTTTTATTTACATTTATTTTCCTAGAATCTCCCTTTAGTTCTTTTACAAAAGAGTATCAAGTTCTTTTTTTAAAAAATTATATATCATTGGTAAGCCTGAGAGGCTCAGTGGTTGAGTGTCTGCTTTCGGCTCAGGTCGTGACCCCAGGGTCCTGGAATCGAGTCCCACATAGGGCTCCCCACAAGGAGCCTGCTTTTCCCTCTGCCTGTGTCTCTGCCTCTCTCTCTGTGTCTCTCATGAATAAGTAAATAAAATCTTTAAAACAAAATAAAAAATACATAAAATTGTATACCATTCTCACTTTAGGAGTATAAATTATGGCCTTACATTGTTTTATAATCCTAATGTACTTATTTTAAATTTCCCTTCAGAGTGCCCATACCTTTAATTCTGCTATAATCTTTAGTTCCCATCCAGAATCAGATGACAATCTCTGGTTGTGGGTTTTCTTGGGTGCATAGTTATTTTGTCTGTTATTTCATTCAGTGGAAGTTCCCCCCATAAGAATCCCATTTTTTTCTCAGCTTCTGGAGATATTCTCAAGAAGTGCTTTTTTATTTGCCTCTGCAAAGTCCCTACGGGGATTTCTGTAGGATTTTCAGGCCAATTTTAGATTAGTTTCCAGGCTTGAGGTTTTCACACTGCACGAATGATTTCAGGTTCCACACACATGTGTGGTTTTTCTGGGTGTTCTGATTTCTCCTCGGGATGGTTTCCATTAGTGACTCAGGGGTTGAGGGCTTACTACCAGGCCAGCATCCTAGGCTGATAAGTGGAGATTTTTGGATTCCAATGAGGGAAGAAATAACATCCTCCTAGATTTGAGGACTATGTACAGATTCCACATCAAATTCCATACATACATCAGAATCAATCAAGACTCCAGCTTCCTTTCTTGTGAACACTGAGGAAAGTATATGCAAGGTTGGCGACTAGCCATAGCATATAGGACCAGTTGTTACAACATTCAAATGTTCCTACGTCTTTTAGCCACTCCGATCAACCCCATCCCTTCATTCTGATACCTCTCTAGGTCTCCACACTATGTTCTAGCAAATAACCATTCGTTCTCCAAGACTTAACTCCCAGAGTAAAGCCTGGCATCCGGTTCATCGCTGCATTTGTTATTAAATATTTGTAATATTCTCAGTATAATCAACCACAAATCTCCACAAATATTATGACTCTTACTTTGATTATGGATTCCCTTTTTGTTTACAGCCTCTAATCTTCCTACCTTCAAAACTCCATGATTATCTTTATATCCTCTCAAATACACGTGGCATTGTGGCTCATGAATTATTTGAGATATAACGTCCACTCAGCATTGCATGTGAGGCTTAAAAATTCTAGACAAAAGATCGACACGTTCACCTTCTTGTTCTTTAGCCAGAGATAATATCACAATCTGGGGAAGCAAGTTGGATATTCTTTTTATCTCATTTTCTAAAATACAAGGAAGTTTCATTAGTTTAGCAACTCTCAACATCACATCTCAAAAGGCTGAGGTGATTCTGAAGTTTCATCAATGTCAAACCCAACTGAGAAAATTTTCATGGAAAATCTGTTCAATTCACTTTATATGCACAGAACAAATGCACGACTTCCTTGCTATGTTTCCTCATCCTGGTGTAAGAATTATAGGAAGAATTAAATGAGTCCTCCACTAACACTGCTTATTTCTGCTCATTTGCGTATTTTCTTTTAATTCCATATTAATTAAGTGGTACACTAGCTGTGCCATAACTTTGGCAGTAATTAAGTTGAGTTTAATATCTTGGAGACCCCTGGGGTTCTCTCACTTTCTGTGAGGATGGTAAAAATAACTGGCAACAATTTTTTTTTCAGTTTCCTAGGACTTACCCTGTAACCTCTGAGTCTCCCTCATGTTGTCTGAGTAACATCAACGCTCTGCCTACATTTCCAGGGATAACCTTTGCTTAATTAAGGCACATAGTACAAGTATATATATATATATAGAGAGAGAGAGAGAGAGAGAAATCATAAATATATGTTTTGTTGTTGTCCTTCTGTGCGTGTGCGTGTGCACGCACGCATATGTGTTAAGGAAGAACAGTACAAAGCCACAGAATCATATATGTTGACTCTAACAACTGTCAACCTTCTTCTATGCCATAGAATAAAATTACATGGTTAAATAAAGTTCATTTACCTTTTTGAATCATTGGGAAAAATATACCTTTTTAAAATAAGTAATGACTAGAAAGAACAGTAAACTAGTACTGTTGTCTCCACATACCTCTGAGGCTGTGGAGTACCTTTGGGGAGTTATGGTCATAAATGAGAAATATCAGGTTCTACTGAGCACCTAATATCCTGGCACTACCAACGCACTTACTTTTATCACTTAATCCTTCAAACTGCCTAACAGGTTGGGAACTATTATGTTAATTTTACAAATAAGAAATATGAGACTCCAAGAGATTAATTAACTTATGTAAGGTCATATCATTTAATTTGACTATAACAGGATTTGAACCCCAGTTTCAGAATGCGTCCTTTTTCCATTACACTCAACTGCCTATAAATTAGGTATCAGCCTCGCTAATTTCTGGGCACATTCCACTTTTATGAGAAATTTTGGCCTTTAGGTTGCTTTTTCTGGGAGGAATATTCTCATCTCCTTCACTACCTGTTTGATATTCTATTGAGAATACTAAATCAAGCCCTTTGACTTTGGACATAATAACCCCATATTATTCCCATGATCCACTAATTTCAATAGGGTGTGGATCAAGTTTTTAAATTTTCCACATAAATCATTCCATCCTGGCACATATCTCCTGCCTAAACTGATTGGACAGCCTCTTTCTGGCAAGATTGCTATTACAACGTTTTCCCCATGGCTTGTGGTTTCCAACTTATTTGACATGTTTTCTTTAATTTGATCAGAATGTCTTGGAATCTACACTGGCTCATTATGACTGACACTATTTCTTCCACAGACTGCTTTTCTTCTGCAGTTTGAAACTTGCCACCTTTTTTAAAAGCTCTTAACCCAAGCTCAAGGTTACTCAAGTTTAGATCATTTACATGCATGTAAACTATTGCAAGGAAGATGACACATCTACTCCCTTCACCAGACAGCACTGGCTCTATCCGAATGCACCAGGCCTGATTTTGTAAATGCTTTGCTGCTTCAGAAAAATAACAGAGAAGAAAATCACCTCTATTGTTCAACACTACTTTTTCCCCATCCAGTAGACATGTGCTGGGTACGGTGAGCACATGTCCTGAGCCCTGGATACGGTGCTAGAATCAAGGCATACGAAGGCATGATTCTGATACTCAAGAAATTGAATTCTAATGAAGGAGTAAATTCATACAGAGCTATAATAAATATTATATGTCAAAGAAGCTTCCCCAACACCATTCTCCTCCAGGTTTCCTTGTACCTCTTTGTTGGCTCCTGCTCTTTTGTCTTTCCTGGAACTTTCGCTATGAACTTTTGGTGTGTTCCCAGCCAGCTTCTCTCTTCAGCCTTCACATGCTCGTTGAGTGCTCATTCCCACTGCTGTGTCTTGACAGGTGAATTCAAGATGACGTTTTCTTGGAGCTCATCATCCTTCCACAGGTGATGTGGAATCCCCAGCAATATGCTCTCCAGCAAAAGGCCCAATTTTGGTGACTGGCGCCATCTCTTCTGGATTCATCCCTCTTAGTAATGTGGTATCATCTAACTTGAAGGCCACCTAAGAAACCATTTTTGATGCCTTTCTGTCTCTAGTCACCAGTGTCCAGTTACTCTATCCTGCCAATTGGACTTCTTCAATCCTGAGAATCCATCCCCATTCCCCTATTTTAGGAGAGTCACTATCATCTCATGATCATATCCCTACAACAGCCAAAACAGTTTTCCTTCTCTGAATATTTTCCCCTCCCCAATACAAAATCTATACTTAAATATAAAAATATTTAAGACCCCAAATCAAATAGCTTCTCTGCTTCAAACCCTTCAGTGTCTCCTCACCACTCTTAGCCTTTATCAAACCTCTGAACAGAGATTTGACAAGGTTTTGAATGATCTGGCCTTAGATTACCTCTCCAGGGTTCATTCACGAGTTTTTCTATCCTGCAAAAAATGTGCAACTTTTAACTCCATTTGTATTTTATCCCTTCATGCCATAATTCCTGCTACATTTTGTGCTGAGACATTCTCTCCACTCTTGCCATTTTATCGCTCTTTTCTATTAGATAAGTTTTATTCTAGATTTCAGTTTGAATGCTGCTGATATTCTCCAGGAAACATTGTTTGACCTCTCCATACTGTTTAAATTTCCCCCTTACTCCCTTCCCTTCCACCCAAAGTGCTCTGATAGCACTTGATTCTTGCAGTCTAAGGATAACACTAAAAATAGTGAGTTACAATTGCTACTTTTCTCTTTTCTCCAGAAGACTTTAAATTGATATAAGCCAGCAATTGTTCTCTATTTACTATTCATTTCTAGAAGATTGTTGTGTCTATAGCAAGCATTCTGATAATATATGTTGAGAAAAAATGGATGTATGTATGTATGGATGGATGGATGGAAGGACAAATGCATGAACAAACAGATGGATGGGTGGATGGATCATGAGTCAATGAATGATAGAAGGATGGATGGATGGGTGGATGGATTGATCATAGATGGACAGATGGATGGATGTTGAATCTTCTGAACAGTAGAATTGAAAAAGGGAAAGAAGTATCAGAAGAATCAGCAACTAAGGTGTCCCTTGAAGAATGAAGCTTCTAGAGGTAAGAAAGGGAGAGGGCTTATCATCAAAAAATTAGCAGGAAATCTGATGATAAGTGAAGAATGAAGAGTAAAATTTTTGTGCCACTAAAGTTTTTACTTCACTCTTTTAGGTGAAAAGAAAAAACTGTGTGACCAGATTGTGGATGGTCTTAAATATGCCAATAAGATTAGACTTTGTCTTTATATAGTAAATATAAGGATGTATCATTAGTATTTAATTTTAATAATATTTTTGGCATTTACCATATGTAAGGTCCTCTTCCAAGTACTTTAGATGTTAGTTCATTTTAACCCTTCCAGAATCCCCATCGGCAATATAAAATAGGCAAGACACTGGGGTGAGTCTGCCTCTTGATATAGACAATAAAGAGATGCATTGTGTATAGAGCATTTAAAAACAATTATAAAACAGAGTATGATTATCACCATGAGTTAAAAATCATGAATAATATCAGTGATAAAATACTCTTTCCTAAAAAATATAATTTTAAATCCTATAATTACTGGTTACTGTGATCTTGACTGGCTTCCATTATGTCATTTTATACCATCATTTGAAGAGTTATTTAATTGCAAATTGAAAATAATCAAACAATGCAAAACACAAAATGTAATTTTTGTCTGGTAGGTGCTAGCTTTAGTTCACCCATAAAATATTTTACTGATTTGGGGCATCTGTATGCCTCAGTCAGTTAATCATCTGCTTTATTCTTAGGTAATGATCTCAGGATCCTGGGATTGAGCCCCACATCTGGCTTCTTGTTCAGCGGGGAGTCTGCTTTTCCCCCTCCCTCTGTTGTTAACTCCTCCTGCTTGTGCCTTCTCTCTCTCTCTCTGTCTGTCAAATAAATAAATAAAATCTTCAAAAATACATATTTTACTGATTTGAATAACATTTTTAGAATTAAAATTTCTTAATCTTATTTGTTATTCGATTGGTCACACCAAAACTATTTCTTTTATCAAAAATTGTTTCAATTTTATCAAAAATATGTATTTATAAAATGTATAATTAAATTACGAATCTACTAATATTTTTGCTATTTATTTCATTTTTTTAGTGTTCAGTTTTGCTGGCATAAGTATCCAAAGTTCAACCAAATACAACTAACACTGTGCTCCTTTTCTAGCCATTATTATTGTTACATTTTTTATTTTATGGCTATGAGTGAAAATAATTTTGTAATAATATGGTCATAAAATGGTTCACTCTGGTTATCAGAGTGAAATGGTTCACTCTGGTTATCAAGGATGCTAAGTGTACCACTGACAAACTCTGCAAGTGAGGTGCAAGTATTACCCTCATTTTTACAGATCAGAAGAACTGAGTGAGAACTGGCAAGTGAGAGTCATATTTTCATGCCAAGTAGATTATTCTAGATAAGGGCAGCCTGGAGACAGGGAGACCAGTTGGAAACAGCCTTAAAAGCCTGTCCTGGTGGCCACAGAGGGAGGGATCATTTCTTTGAAGGGACTCAGCAGCTTCTGCCTAGAAGAATGACCTAGGCATTGTTCCTTGGATGATTCCTACTCATGCTTACACACAAGGTTCTAGTGTACTGGTCCCTCTAGGATATATATGGTTGATGAAAAAAAAAAAATCTCATCTCTGGGGAAAGAATTGCTTTTCAGTGATTATGAGGACAAAGTGATAAAAATGAAATATGGTCATTTCATAGTCACAACACTGGCTTTCTAACTGCATTCCCATTCCTGATTTGATATAAACTTAATGAGGCAACTTTCAGAACATAACGTGATGTGCAGGAAAATATTAGTAGTTCCCGCGCTGACCTGTGCTACACCATTAAGGAAAAAGACTCCACATCGAGTCAAGGATAACAGATTTCACCGCCTCTCTCTGGATGGCTGGTAGCACAACACAAAATAACCAGTTAAGGTTCTTTCCACTCTGATACTGTTCTCATCCTGCATTCATGAGGTATTCATCACTATTATTATCCAAATAGTTCCTGCAGGTTCCCACAGCACCCCAGCCCCATTCTCTGCAAGCTGGATAGGAGCCTGAGGCAAAGAAAAAAAATGGGACTTAACCATTTAAGATTCAGATCACTCGGTCAATTTGGAAACTCTGCTCTACCTCTGATTCTGGTGTGTTTGCATTTCTTATCCATGAAAGAATGCATTATGCTGCCTTTTTCTTTGGTTTTTCTGTTGTTATAAATCTAGGAGGCAAAGCCCGCTATTTTTACTCACAATGTATATGTTTTACTTGAACTCCAAATAACTAATACATGGACAGTTTCAGTGAGCAGGGGAAGAAATAATCTTTCATTGACAGAGAAGATATCATCCAGACTGTTGAAGCCTAAGATTGGCTGAGTATTTACCCAGAGATCATTGCTCTTTGGCAGGTCTCAGGCCTCGAGGTCCATTCAACATCGGAATTTCTGGTGATAATAGAGAACAAAAAACACACGGGGGTCAAAGGCAGAGATGAGTCCTGTACGAGCTAAGACCATCCATTTATTTTAAATAAGCTAAAGTATAGATTTTCATTTGCTGGTAATTATTCTGGGTGATTGCTCTTTAACAATTAATTCCACACTACTTTAAACATAAAGGTGTCATTCTGAAGGAAGGGTGATAGGGACAGCTCGTCTCAGGGGATACATCAAGAGAAAATGAACATGAGTACCGGGAGAAAAAGCAATTTGATTCAGATTCCAGAGTTTGTATTTGGCGTGTCTGTGTCTGTCATCATTGGAAAACTGCCTAAGGAAGTGTTACGAACAAGTTGATCATAAGGTATGGATTTTAGTCCCATTCTTCCATAATTCTATAAGTAAAAGTAAGATAAGTATAATGTTCTTTCCTTAGAGGAAGGAGAAAAAGTTGAAAAAAAAAAAAAAAGCAACAGCTATCTGCAATCATGACTTTTTTTTTTTTTTTAACCAAAATGGAAGCAAATTTTGAGGGTCACAGAATCTGGCCTAGCCAGCAGAGCAAAACTTAATATTGAAAATCAGGTACTTTATGAAAAATCAGCGTATAGCCTTATGGAGTTTCCTTTACATATAACTACTTGCTTCTCTCTTGCTACTTTTAAGATTCTCTCTTTGATCCTTGGTGTTTTGGTCATTATGTCTCTTGGACTATTACTCAGCCTTAAGGAAAAATGACATTTTGTCATTTGTGACAATAAAGATGCCAAATGAAACAAGTCAGACAGAGACGGACAAATACTATATGATTTCACTTACATAGAGAATATTAAAAAAAAACAACAAGCAAGCAAACAAACAAAAAACAGAAAGCGAATCATGAATACAAAAGACAAACTGGGGGTCGCCAGAGGCGAGGGAATGGGGGAATGAGTGAAATAGATAGCTAAAGGGAACTAACAGGTACAGGCCTCTAGTTATGAAATAAGTCACAAGGATGAAAAGTACAGCACAGGGAACATAGCCAATAATATTGTAATAACGTTGTATGGGAACAACGATGACTGTGCTTATCAACGTGAGCACGACGTATTGCATATAGTTGTCAAATCTCTAATGTTGTACACTTGAAACTAATATAACATATGTTAACTGTACTGCAATAAAAAAAGGAAGAAAATTAGATATTTTAGCCAAGGCATATCTGCAATGCAAACCTTCAAATAATAATGGAGCCACCCACAGCTGAGCATTTTTAAGTTTGTGATATGTATCTAGCACTGTTGACACTTAATCCCCTGCAAATTTCAATTTAATGACTTTACCATCCCTGTGAGAGATATCCACAGAAGCCATCTAATGCGGTGATTTTCCCTGAGTTGAAGAGAGAACAGGGCAAGGTGAATTAGAATTCCCTGAAAGGTGTTTTCCAACTACATACCCCCAGCGTAATCCAATATTCTCCTCCTCAGGTGCTCGAGGCATGTGGGCCACCAGAGGCCTGAATCAATACAGGAAAAGTGAGGGCCTAGAGAGATGAGTTGATGATGACTAATGTAATTCTCCGAGCCAGCCATGTATCCAGACGTGCAGCCCACAACTCCTGAGGCAATAGAGGGTGAGACTTACAAAGACGGGCCGCGGAGCCAGGTATCTTCGGTTCAAATCCCGGTTCTGCCTCATGTGCACTGCATGATGTTTGGCAATTTATTTAGACTCTCAACAATTCAGCTGTCTTGTCTTTTGCTGAAGATAATAAGAGAAGTTATTCATCATAAAGCTCTTGCCAAGACCATGTATGACCATAAGTGATAGATAGAAAGATAGGTGGATAGATTTTAGAGATATGGAACAATGTCTTCCGCATCTAGGGAAGAAATAGACTGACTTCTGCTCCTTGGTGATCTCTCAGGGGCTACCTCCAAGTGATTGGATATAATCAATGGATTAGTCAATGGACTTTCATCCAAGTCCAGAAGTGGAGCAATGTTCCAACACAGGCAGGCAACCACTAAGAATAAGGAAGAAGGAAGAAGGCCCTTGATGGCATCTAAAAATGTACACGTTTGGCCTCCAATAGATCCTCTCTTTTTTTTTTTTTTTTTGATTGTATTTATTTTAGAGAGAGAGAGAGAAAGAGAGGAGGGGCAGAGGGAGAGAGAGAGAGAGACAATCTCAAGCAGACTCTGCACTCAGCGTGGACTCTGATGCAGGGCTGTCTCATGACCTTGAGTTCATGACCTGAACCAGAACTAAGAGTCTGACACTTCCCAAAGGAGCCATGTAGGTGCTCCTAGATCATCTTTATTTTTTTTTCCCAGATCATCTTTAAATCAACCTGCCCAAAGCTATCTTCCCTCTTAAAGTGCCCCTCCTTCAAATGCCTACTCTATGTAAAACCTTGGTGTCATGTTTATTTCCTTTCTTTTTGGCACACTCCATACATAGTCTCAGGCCGACGATCCCAATTCTTCCTTCAGAATACAACTAAGCCCTGCATGCCTAACCTGAGGTCCCAGTCCGACTGGGGCTGGGACTGGAGCTGCGTTGCTGGCTCTCCCAAATCTCCAGCTTGCACGCAGCAGATCATGGAACTGCTTGGCCTCCAGAATCGAGTGAGCCAACCCCTCATAATAAACCTCTTTCCATGTATCTCTATATATTCTGTTGATTCAGTTCTTACTGGAGAGCCCTGATTAATACATGTACAAAAAAAATCAAGTGAATGATTTACTTTCGTTTTATTCTTTAAAAACATAGGAAATACCTTACGCATATTAAAGAATGTGGAGAGTTGAGTGATATTCTGAAATACGAAGCTGATCTTATTCCCCTGTGCTTAACTTCTTTTCATGGCACTTCACTTCCAAAGCCTAAAAGCTAACTCCTCAGTCTAACACATAGAACCTTATCGACCTTTCTAAAGTCATCTCTCTTCTCTCCCAGATGCTCCTTTCTTCTGGTCTAAGATTTCTCCCAAGTGCTCACATAAGGTGACATTTTCTTCTCTTTACCCTTCTCGAAATGCTCTTCACTTCCCTTTATCAACCTGGGAAGTTTCCACTTCCAGAAGGAACTCAAAGTTTACCTCCTTGCATGAGTCTTTCTCTGGACTCCCAAGTGAGCAAACCTGGACGCTGTCACCTCCATGTTTCCAGAACTGCTTACGTATTTCTGTTTTGTAGCTTATAACTACTAGTTTAAAAGTCCTTTCCCCCTTCTCACTGCAGATACAGGGTCATGGTTTGCTTGTACATTCCCAGAACATGTGCAAAATCAATCAAGTTATTTGAATCATGGGACGAAGTGAATGAAAACTAGCATTCTTGCATGTACCTAGATGCTTTGTCCAAAAAATAATTTTTAAAAAGGATGCTATTACCAATAACAAAAGGATACTATTAGAATATTAACTAAGTAATTTTCCCCTCTATGCAAAATCCTCTTAAAATGCATTGTCAGGAAAGTATCACATCTTCTAAGAGGCGGCTTGAAATGCTTCAATCCTGTCAGTGAGGGAAACTCCATAAATTATTCTGGTTCTTGAGGTGCACTGGGATATTTATTCCCAATGATGAAAATGATTTTCATTTGAAATATATTTTCCTCCTTTTCATAATTCTGATTTCTTTTTTTTTTGTTATTTTGTCTCATTCACTCTGTTATGTTTATGTGTACATCTATTTTTTTTTCTTAGTGGTAATCTCTAATCGTCTTGAGAAAGAGAGGAATAAGAAAGAAAGAAAGTTCTAAGATTACTAAAGCTCCTTCAAATTCTGCTGTTATATTAGGGAATGAAACTAAAAGATTTCTTGGGTTGGAGATAATATGAATAAATTAAAGGTGACAATTACAAAGTGGAAAAAAATCCCTCCTTAGGAAGAAGTTCTCCTAGGCATATGCATTGCTTAGAGAATATATCCACATTCTCTCTGCTTTGAATATACTTATGACTTACTCTACCCTCCCTAACTTTACAGTTGCCTGTTTTTACAGATTCACACATTATACTTTTCCCTTAACCAAGCTTCCTTCTCCCTCCAAAGGCTTCACTGAGTAATGCAAAAAGGCATTCAAGATCACACCAAAAAGCAAAAAAAAAAAAAAAAAAACATATTTCATACAAGATATGTTTTGTACTTTTGTAATCATGTGACTTTGAGGATGTTGTTTAATCCATTTCAGCTTGTTTCCTCTTATGTATGTAAGCATGGCTTTTATCCCACTTCAGAAGACTATGAAGGATAATAATGATAGTTGTGTTATATAATAATGGTACATGACAATAGTAATATATAAATGTAAGTTTAAATTTAAATTGTGTTCATTGCTTAATTGCAGGACTCTAATTAACTTTATCAGCTACTAACAATAGACAAAACTACTTCCATCCACAGGATGTGCATTATCTCTAACACTTAGTCCATCTAGTAGCCCCTGGGTCATTATAGAAGCAATATTCTGGTCATCTCCAGAATTTTATGCTAAGTCACAGATACAGTCATTTACTTCTTATCTTCTTTTATTATTTATTCATGAAAGACAGACAGAGAGAGAGAGAGAGAGAGAGAGAGGCAGAGATACAGGCAGAGGGAGAAGCAGGCTCCATGCAGGGAGCCCAACGCGGGACTCAATCCTGGGTCTCCAGGATCAGGCCCTGGGCTGAAGGCGGTGCTAAACTGCTGAGCCACCCGGGCTGCCCTGACTACTTATCTTCTTAACCTCCTTCCTTTGTGCTCACCACATCATTGCTGGGCGTCTACTTGTCTTCTTTTCCACTTCTAATCAGGCTCTTTTATACATTATTTTCTGTATTCACTTTTCCACAAGCTTTATGAAGATAAGATTACATTATGATACATTATGTTTGTGGCTAGAGGAGTAGGTGGCCTATAACAGCACTTGATAAATGTTTACTGAATAAATAGAACATATGGAATGTTCACTGAGCACCTGTTATAAGCTTTGAGGAAGGTCTAGTGGTGAGAAAGAAGGTAAAGCGCTTTCCTTTTCAAAAACGTTCACTCTCAGTTGAATTGGTGAGGGGTAAACATTTAACGGTTAAACGAGCAAAAAGGATTATTTCAGGCAGTGAAACAGTTGTATGAGAGAAAATGGCTCAAGTTGACAAGGACAAATCCAATGGGGTGGACAGGGAGGGATCGATCATCGCAAAGAGATGTGAGTTGACATCATTGTGCCAAGAAAGGATGAGCCACGGGAAGAAGAAGGAGAAGAGCGTTCCTGCTGGAGGGAACCACAGATGCAGTCTCGATTGCTGGTGGACTTATGGTTACCATTCTGGATGCCATTTCAGGCCTAATACCACCTCAGTAGGTAAAGCAACCACAGAAATGTGACTTCAACAACGCCCATGTCGGCATGGCTGGGAAGGCCTTCCACCCACCACACATCCTGACCTTCAGGGCCGCTTCTTTTGGAGGCAGCCCTGCCATTCCAGGGGTGACTACACAACTATACTTGTCTATATAGGTACGAGTTCTCTGTACCCTGGAGAATGACAACTCAGACACTTGCTGTTGCAGCCTAGTGTAACCTGGTCTTTGTTGCCTGGATGATGGTCTAAGGCAGAGTTTCTCAATCTTGTCACAGTTGACATTTAGAGCTCTTGGAAATGTTTAGAAGCTTCTCCAGACTCTACTACTAGATGCTGATGGCACCTCCTACATTCCCTCCCCAGGGGCGCATCAAACATATGTACAGACAGCTAGCTATACGTCCCAAGGGACTAAATTGCAGCTTGTTGAGATCCCATACTCTAAGGGAATAAATAGCAGAGGCATCCCCTGCCTTAAAAAAACAAAACAAAACAAAACAAAAAACAAAAAACAAAAACCTTTCTCAGTAATGTGAGAAGTTTGCTTCTCCTATTTTGTAGAGGTGACTTATTAGCTCTCCAGTCATCAGGGATTCTATGGATTTGACAACTCAGTGTCTGAATCCCTCTTCCTGTGTCCAGGAGCTAATCTTTGCAGATTGCATCCAATCTCAGCTTTTTATACCTAAACTAAAAGGCAGGATTAGTTGATATTCAGGAAGTCACCTATCTTTTTCTTTTTCTTTTTAAGATTTATTTATTTGAGAGAGAGAGAGAGAGAGAGAGAGAGCGTGCTTGGGGAGGGCAAGAGGGAGAGAAAGACAAACTTTAGCAGACCCAGTGCTGAGGGGGAAGCCCAATGCAAGGCTCCACCTCAAGACCCTGAGATCATAACCTGAGCCCAAATTGAAAGTCAGATGCTTAACCAACTAGGCTACCTAGGTGGCCCGAACTCACCTCTTTAAACATCTAATAATTTATAGAAAACAAAATCCTAAAATCTTTAGCAACAAAGAGAGTCTTATGATTTTCATGATGTAACTTATTGAGATTTAAGGGCCTTGGGTCACTGGTATGTGTACGGACTAAAATGTGTGCTTTGTCTCCTTTAACTACTGGGTTCAGCCTCTCCCCCTCCCCAGCGCTGTTTAGGAAGACTTTAACTGTTTTTGTTTTGTTCTTTTGATCATCATTTAGACCGTTTTGTACTTTAAGCTCAAGAATCTAGTAATACAAGGTTTAAGGCATGTCTTTCATATGTTTTTTTTTCCCCAAATGATAAAAATAGTTTACTGTTTCAAGTGGAGGTCGATATCAGATTTTTTTTTTTCCCTTCTGTCCTTAACTGACTCAACTATTTAATATGCACTATCGAGTACTTGAGATCCAGAGAACTGATGGAAGGGAGATACAGAAACATACTGGCCTGTTATTAAGGAGCCGATAATGTGTACTACACACATGGGTGATGCAATGTGATGAGTGCTGTGGACAAGGAAGTGCAGAGTGTTAAGGGCAGAAAGAAGATGCATGTAACCAAACCTACCGGAGGGACAGATTTAGTGAAGACATAGTATGACTTTCAGCACGTTTATATATGCGTTCAGACTCAAAGATGCTAAATAGTCTCTCCACAGTCTCAAACTCAAATTTCAGGGCCGCGTGTGCACAGTAGTCAAACCAGAACTTGGGACAGACGTGCGAGTATGCAGCTAAAACCTTTCACATGTTATGTCTGAGTGCACTTGTTCAAGCACTCTTGCTGGGCATAGCATCTCCATGACATTTAGACAAAAGTAAAAAAAAAAAAAAAGCAAACAAACAACAACAACAACAAAAAGCTTGGCAATCACCTGAGTGTTTATTCTGTGCAGCGATGCGCATCAAGGAATTCGAGAGCATGAAGCTCAATAAGATAGTTTTGTTTTGGGGGGATATTTTTTTGTTTTGTTTTTTCCGAGGGGCAGCAAGAGGGGAGACCAAAGCCAGAACAAAGAGATCTGGGCGTCAGTAAAACCGTGAAACCCTTTAAAGTGGAATTGTATTTCCTAACAACATATGTATTCAATAAAGTAAAGATATTTGATTGCAATTTGTACGCATCCCATTGGAAAGTTAATAAAAGTCCATCAGGAGAAATGACTCCTTTCAAAATTATAACACAATAGAATGTGTCATACTAAAACCTCTGAGGAGTGGATGAGTAGTTTCATTTTGTTTCAGGATGGCAACCGGCTTCAATGTATAACCTCCCTAAGCATTACGGCGGAGAAGCTTTTGTGCAAAATGAGTGTAGCACCAGGTCAGCACCAGTCAATCACTGTTCAATAGGCTTCCTTCAGATAATACAATGGGCCTCAAAATAATCCAAGAAAAACAGTGTGAGGCCATTTCAGCTGCAGGATTATCCCATTGAGAGCTTAAATTTCACTCCTCTCTACACTCATTTTCACGTTTTAATTTACACGCAGTCCATACATTCCCCCAAATAATGATTTAGCTGTTGGGTAATATTATTGCTCAGATGCTTTCATTGCATATAATATCCCCTTTGTATTTAATAAGGTCCACCTCCTCTCTCAAGCTATTAGTGTTCCACCAGGTAAAATACAGCTCAATTGAAATAAAGATCTGATAAATCCAGTCTATCACTCATTGATTCCTTCATTCAGCCCAATAGCCAGTTGACCGTGTTTCTGCAGGACGATGGCATACGTCGTATCCAAACATAGTTTCTGATGGATAGAAATAGAAATAAGGGGAGTTTACCATCACCCTATTGGCGAGGATGAAATTAAGGTGGTGCTCTCGAACACTGACAGGGGAAACGATCATGAGGACCGTTGATTCAAGTACGAGGCCAATCTGACCAATGACTTGTGAAGCCTGCGAAGGTTTCCGTGTTGCCATAAAGGAGTCACTGGGTCTTACTGTGTCCAGAATAAATATTTGAAGCTGTTATGGACACTGCCACCTGCCTGCCTATGATACTGACACCAAGAGAAGACAAGGGAAGGACGTGGTACCTTAGCGATTTGGAGTCGTCTTGTCAAGCAGCTTTAAAGACTGCCCTATCTAGGGAATTTCTGATATTTTTTTTCTTATTTATTCAAGCCACTTTGAAATTGTACTTTACTTGGAAATTGAAATGTCGTAATTGAAATGGTATAATTTGCTATTATTTCTCTGCAGAACAACGCGTCTGCATATGAAGAATCCTAAAATGCTTGTATACTTCAGCACACTTATCTGCCATTCAGTGGATTTTTTTTTTTCTGACTAAATAATCAAAAAGGCCTATTGAGTTTTAAATATAGAAGCTTGCCATCATCTTTTATAAGTAGTTAAAATTTGAAACAACATAAATGGCCAAAAAATGGAAAGCACAGTTAAATTAAGCATATGGCCCAATAGATATTCATTAAAAACTATGTATTCAGAGAATATTCAGTGATATAGGAGACTATATATATGTTATAATATCAAGTGGATATAAAAACAGTAAGGACATCGAATACAAAATGATATGCTAATACTGGAGCTGTCAGCTAGTTTCTATAGAGTTCTGGCCACTTGCCAGGCACAGGACTGTGACTTAACATAGATCATCGGACTTAATTTTCTGAGCAAAATTATACTAAACATCATTTTACTGTTGTAGGTAAGCAAGTGGATTTTGGAAATTATATAACTTGTCAAAGATTTTATAGGTACTGAATAGTAACTCGGAATCTGAGCCTTGAGAATTATCTTTCTTTTGTAATATGTTTAGGATATTAACAATAATTAATTAATACATCAATGTGTCCTAAATATATATTTAGGATACATAGGGTATGGCTCATGTCCATCTCTAAATTCACTTGCATGTGGCCCGCTTTCCCTGGTCTTTGGGTCCTTCCCCGGGACTCGGAGATGCTCCTCAGGTCACCTCTCTCTTCCCTGGGAACCATCACCTTCGATCCCCAAGGCCAGATGATAGATAGTAAGGCGGCAAGCACTTCCTATCTCATTTAAGTCACTTACTTTCCACAGTCTCATTGACACAAGGCCGTTGTAAATAAAGGACTTTTAATAAAATGTTGGCATAAACTAAAAAATACACGCCACAGAGTCATAAATTTATATTCTAAAGACACAAATTTATATTTTGAAGCTACACATTTCTGTTCCTCAGAGTCCCTGCGGCGGGAATTCCCCATAGCTGCCTCTCTCCCTCTGACTGGGCATCCTGCCATGTTGCTAGGGTTCTTCTTCCCTCTACCTCCTGTCTCCCCAGCTGTCAGGATCCAACCAAATCTAAGTTCCTATTAGTTTTCTATGCAAAGCATCACAAGCTAGGTCCTGGGTGCATTTTTGCATATCCCAAACTCCTTAAGGTATCTTTTTATTTTTTAAGAGGAAGAGGACAGCATCTTCTAGTATCAACATTTAGAACCTACAGAAGTTTGGAATCCTTATCATAACATAATTGTGCTTGATACGTTTCGGGCAGAACTTTCTAAAGAACAAACATTTATCATTTGCACATTTTCTAGATTTCCAAAGTAAAGATTTATTTTAAACAATAAAAAAACTTTCATTATTTCAACAAATTAAGCCAGTTAGTTTACTTTACTACTTTTTTTTAACACTATTTTTACAAAAGAGAATTTAATTATTATCCTGTATTTGCACTTTACTTTACACAGGACTTAGGTGAATGCATTCGTCTCTTTGATCTCAGCCTCCTCCCCTACAAAAAGAAGGTCTTTCTCTATCTTTCCCATACTTTCCCCTTGCTTGTCCACCTTTGGGTTTTGTGCTGCTGCTCAGGTGGCCCCCGAATGAAGCTCCTTACAATCCAGAACTGCCAGAGACATACCCTATCTCCAGAAATTTCCTAGTCGTGACACTCAAATCTCCAATTAAATACATCTTATTAATAAGATTATCATTTAGTTTATCATTCAAATTAAGATGATTTTGAGAATGTAAATCAATGCTATTAATAATGACATTTCATAAACCAAGGCTTTCTAGGCAACTAGAGACCTATGGTCAACCTTTACTAGGGGAAGTTCATGCTTTGGGGTTTTCCAATTTAGGAAATCTGGGTTTTAAATGTTAGCCTTCAAAAAGAACATTTGAATTTTATGCAGAGCCCTCCATGGTCTCGGAAGAAAGGTGGGGGAAGAGAATATTAATGGAGATGTTGCCCACATGTTGGATGTACCATGCTGTGTTGGATGCATCGCTTGTTCCCACAAGAACCTTCCAAAGGAGGGTTATCATTATTTCATGACTGCCTGGTTGACAAAAGAGACAGAGGAGACTTTCAGCATCTGTCACATAACCTTTTGGCAGTTGTTGACTCTGTCCAATGAGGCCAGTTGTCTAGAGGCACAATTAATCCCACCCTATTCATTTTTATCTACTGGAGTAAAATACCTGGCCTCTTTCTCTGTTCTCTAATGAGATCGGTGTCTTTGATCTAAATTCTACGATTCTTATTCATATTTAATATCTGTTTCAGAAGCTTCTTTTTAAATGCATATTCAATATTCAAGTGACTCAAGTACAAGTAGCACATAAAAATCTTATTTTTGTGTTTATACAGTAATTCTTTGTTTCTTGTATGTGACTCCTTGAAAAAGGAGAATGAGGAAAAAGGAAATTTGCTTCATTCTTTCCAGGAGTTCACAATTTTAAAAAGAGTTTTTTGTTCTTGAAAATTTCTTTAAGGTATCCACTACCCATCACTACAACAGCAGGAAGTGGCTTGTATCCATCAACGGAAATAACTTTGGTCCAAATGGAAGAACCTGAGGGACTCGCAGTAGCTCACTTGTTTTCTTAAGCTTTTCCATTTTGTATTTCAATTAATTTTCCCACTGACAAAAATCTACCAAGGAAACAGAATAGTAAGGCCATTTTATTTAAACAGAAGTATCTAGGGAAAACGGGGAAAGAAAAGGTACAGATGTAAAAGTAAGTAGACCATATACTTAATTAATATTTTAAAAATACAATATGCTTCAATTAGAGCAGAAAAATATCCATAGGCTGTACAATCTGATATTAAGAATCCCAGAAAAATATTCCTCCAAACTGGGGCAAAAAAAAAAAATCCCAGAATAAAAGGACATACACATACGCACTTCCATACACACATGTGTATACAGTCATTAAATATAGTCTGAGTGCAATTTTAGCTTAGAGAGACATAATGTAAAAAAAGAGAGAAACATAATGTTTTTGCCTTATACACACACACACATATGTAGACAAATCAATTATTTAATATATATTTAGTAAGTGCCTACTTGTACTGTGTAGTATGTGAGATTCTAGGGATTCAAAAATATATAAAAGCTAGTCTTGCCCTCTGAGAATTTAAAATTAAGTGAAAGATACAGAGACAGCACTCTATTCTATCAATTTCTGGTGTTTTGGTTTGTTTCTTTATAAAGGTCTTTTTTGAGAAAGAATTTAACCCTGTCTGATTTAAACTAAATTCCAAAGAAAACAATTGGCAATTTTTATTGCAAGCACACAAAAGCATTTTGAAAATGTATTCTTTAAACGACATTCTATCCGCAGTCCATACTTATTTATTACCCCCTGGGAACTTCTATCAGGCTTTAGAAGATGTGTGAAAAAAACACTTAGGAGCAAATAGACCTGAAATATTAGAGCATTAAGGAGTTCACCTAAATTAAATATTTATGCAGGAACAATATAATCTAAATTCAGTATATGTCAAGAAAATTTAAGTAGTTAATATGAAATTATGAACAAAAGTCTTGCAGTTCTACTAGTCTGTGAAATTGAATGATGCAAAATATTAGAAATGTGAGCAGTTTTAGTAGCATCCATTAAATCTACAGTCTCTTGTCGTGCACGTGGCTGAAGACTTTGGTATATTTTAGGCTGGCATTTTACATACCGAAAACTGAAAAAAAAATTTCCGAGCAACATTTTATAGCACTTTAAAATGTTATAAGCATTTCCAGTCATGAATGAAAAAGGAAATTTATAGTTCCCTCTGTCTGAGAAAATGTCTCAATTCTCTTCTGGATTTTGACGAAGCTACTCCACAGCAACTGTTGATTACCTGAGTAAGAAGTTGAGGGAATCTGCACTTGAAGTTTGCGAAAACTGAGAATCTGCTGTCTTGCATTAAGAATTTAGTGGCTTTTTTTTTTTTTTTTTTGTCCCCTGCCATCAACCCTTCTAACTATGGTTGAAGTTGAACCAAGGGGCTAGTTGTTGTGTCAACAGCAAAGATGAGTGACTGGCGTTGCCCGTTACATCACACAAAGTCCAGTCCATGCCCTGCAAAGACATTTCCTTCTGATCTTAACCATTCTTCCCCTTAACAATCTGTTTGGTTTTATTAAGCAGCTATTTTGTATTCTAGCCCTGAGATTTCCTTTTTGCAGTAGCTGCAAGAAGGTTCAGATTTGACTCTACAACCTGCTATGAGGAATTACCATGGGGTTACAGAATATTGTGCTGCCCAGGGGATTTTAATTTGTCTTATAAAGGTGTTTTGGGTTTTTTTTTGGGGGGGGGTGCTTTTGGCTTTTCAGGCAGTTTTCACAAAGATATGCACAGAGGAACACATTCACACAACTCTAGCAATAATAGACCCACCTTCTAGCCACAGGTCGCTAGACTCAGTTTCTATTAAAATAAATAATTGACCCAAAGTCCCCACTGCCCATGTTACCTTATCCAGGCTCGTGTCACCCCTTGACATCATCTACCTGCTTCCCCTTAGTTATTTGTTCTGTGTCCTGTGCTTTTTTGCCATTATTACCCTCATTTCTACCTTCAGTTCACATTATTTCTTTTGTTTATTGTCTTTTTCCTTCTCACTTTTATCTAATTTATAATAATTTCCTGGTTTTTAGTGGTTTTCAAGCCTAGTAAATGCTGAGGTTATGAGTAAAGGAAACAAATGCTAATTAAGTTTGACTTAATGTATTAACTGGTGAAGTATTTCCATATCTCTTCCTCTTCTCATGTTATATTGTATATTTTCTTTGCTTTATTTTTTTTAGCTACTTCAAATCTGTTCTAAAGGAGTTAGGGACTGCTACAAAGCTGATCTTTACGTTTCCAAAATCAAACTTTTACAAACTTTTTCTTCAAATATTTCCACAAGATCCAGCAGAGAATTGAGCCTGTTTGGCTAAAACACCATCGAATTCATGAGGGTGATGATTAATTTTATATTAACCTGCCCAGGCCATGGGGTGCCCACGTGTGCTGTCACACATATTCTGAGTAAATTCATGGCAGGGTTTGGGATGAAATTAACATTTAAATTGGTAGACTTTGAAAAAAAGCAGAGTGCCCTAGTACTGTGGGTGGGCCCCATCCAATCAGGTGAAGGCTTGCATAGAACAGAAACATCAGCCTCCCTTAAGCAAGAGAGATTTTCCCAGTAGACTGTTTTTTTACCTTATCTGCAGTTTTGGCTCATCCTGGTTCCACAGCACCCTGCCTGCAGACTGGAATTAACTGTTACTCTCATGCATTTGTCCATATTTCCATGACTGTGTTTCAACCCAATCTGTTGCTTCTCCTGGGTCTCCAGCCTGCAGGCCCGCCCTGCAAATTTGGACTTGCCCACCTCCCTAATCACACGGGTTAACTCCTTATAATAAACCTTTTTCTCAAAAAAAATAAATAAATCTTTTTCTCTCTATATATGGAAATGTACACACACGCACACAGATACACACACAAACATTTTATTCTGTTTCCCTGGAGAACCTTGACTAAAATGAATTTATATTTCCTTATTTAACTAAATTGCCAGATTACCACAAAACACATGGGTGTGACAAGAATGTATGTCAAGCATGTTTTAACTTCTTTGAAGTCTGAGGTGGATGTTACTGGCTTTCCTTCTAAACACCTGATGATTGTTGTGCTTCACCCAATTTTTTTAAGCTGCTATTTATTGAGCTCTTTCTCTGTTTTAAGGAATTCTAGTACTAGTCACTTACCTACCTTAGTCTACTTAGATGATCGTAACAAAAAAGTGCTATGGACTCGGTGGTTTAAAAAACAAACACTTATTTCTCACAATTCTGGAGAGTAGGGGGTGCAAGACCAGATTTGTTGTCTCCCGAGAGCTCGCTTCCAGGTTCATCACTGGCCTCCTTCACACTGTCTCCTCACCTGGTGGAAGAGGCAAGGGAGCTCTCTGGGATATCTTTTATTAGGGCACGAATCTGATTCATGAGATTCATGAAGTCATGACTGAATTCATCAATTCATGGTGAATCCAATTCATCCATCCTTGTGGCCTATTTACCTCCCAAAGGCCCCACCTCCTAACACCATCACACTGGGGATGAGGATTTCAACATATGGATATTGCAGGGGATGCAAATATTCAATCCACAACATTAACATGTGTTATTTCATTTAATCTATTCAACAACACTTGAAGCTAGTTATTGACTTCCTTTTAAGGATGAGTCAACTGAGGTTAGGGAAGCTAAGTTAACTTGTCCAAAGTCACATGGGTAAGAAGTGACTCACTCAATCGTGACCTCAGGTTGAGTTATTTCAAGGAAAATGCACTTTTTGCTTTTCCAAATTAGTCAGTTACCTCTGTGAACAGAAAGGATCTTGCCCAAAAGATCTGGTAAGATATGACACATTTAAAACCACTACTAGTGACTAGAAACTTCCAAAGTGGGCTGCTCTTATGATGAAATTCTACTAGAAACAGAGTCAGTGGGAGTAGAGCAGACGAAAGACAAAAGGAATTTTTATTTCCTTTAAAAAAACACACATGAGTTAACATGCTCTTATTTTAAATGACAGCAGGCCTTGAATTGAACCCACATTTACCAATCTAGCCCAACTCTATGAATTCCTCATACTCCCTCCTTCCCATCCTCCTACTCACAATATTTTTACATTTTAGCCATGGGAGCACATTTTCTGGTCCTAAAGAAACAACCTGCCTCAGGGTCCCTGTGCTTTTCTAGTCCCTATCTTAGGTGTATCTGTGCTTATTGCATACTTGGCTCCCTCTCATTCAGGACCCAGTAGCTGTCTCTCAGGTGCTGTCTAAAGTAGACTCCTCCTCCCAAATATTTTCTAGCCTATCACTCTGTTTAATTTCATTATTGTATTTATCACACTTTGAAACAGTTAATTTAGAATATTATTTTTGTAGTTTTGGGTTTCTTGTCTTTAAAGCTCTGTGATGCATTTATTTTTTGTTTTGTTTTGTTGTTTTTTTTTTGCATTTATCTGTTCTTTATTTTTCTAGTAATCATATCAATATTTTTAAAACTAATTATACCTCACCTTTTTTTTTTCTTTTTAATAATTTTGTTGTTACTTTCTATTAAGTCGCCTCAGCCAAGAGGTTTGCCTATAATCAGGCTCAATTAGAATTCCTCTTCCTGGAATGGAAACTCTCCATTTGTTTGTTTATACATATCCTCTGAGCAGCCTTAGTTTCTATACTAATTCCTTAGTTGTTTTGTTGTTGTTGTTTAATTTTAAGTTACCCCATATCCTTTCAATATATTATTTCAGTTTTTGGCTTGAGTTAAACACACGATGCATCTGTGGTCAAACTGCCCTCTCTTTGCAAACCAAAAGGCAAGCTCCATGAGGACACACACTCTGTTTTGCCCATGAAACATCTGGAATAGAATCTGATAGGCAATGTGCAGCTAATAATTTTTAAGTAGTCTGTGAATGAAGTCTACTAATTTTCCTGAAAAGGACCTTTAAAGCTGGGGTAATCAGATACAAGAGAGATGTATGTTTCTAGCTTTAACTCCTCTATAAGTTTGTTCCCATATCATGTTTTCTCCCCAAAAGATCGTGAAGCCTTCCCATTCTCTTCTGTGGCCCTCGTTGTCACATCCTGCTTCTAATATACTGTGAGAATCCATGCCAGACTCAAACAGACAACTTAGTTAATTGTGTCACCTTAGCAAGTTGATTAAGCCCTTTCTAAGTCTGTTACCTTCCATGCAAAGTACAGATAATGATACTTCTTGTCTCATATTTAATGCCCTGAGTTCACCAAGCCATATTTCATTTTCTTTACAGGCACCCAGCAAGCCTCCCTTATCCAAGCTTTGACAGTGAGTCAGGGATAATGTGACTGACTGTAGTTGGAAATAGTGCATGCGACTTTCAGGCTTGGCTGCTAAAATTTTAGACTTAGTATACAAACGCCCTTTCCCCTGGTCTATTGGCCATATGCCATCCAGTGGAGATGTGAAGGACCCAACAGATGGTCAAGGGAAATGAGTCTGGATGGTCTCAGATTTACTCTATTTTAACTTGACATGAGCCAGCAATACAACTTTGTTTAATTAAGCTACTAAGATTTGGACTTTATATAAAAAAATAGAGGATATAACCTAACGTGACTAAGTAGACCTATAATTTCAAGGGTTCTTGTGAAAACTATTTAGGATAAAACTCATACAGAGTCTGTCTCATAAGGAAAATTCAATAAATGTTATTCATTTCTTTTCCATTCATTTTTGCACTTGTCCACTTAAAATATCTATATATCTTTGTCAGCCCATTTTACACCTTTCGTATCACTGAGATAAAAACTGTCCTCTATTTTTTGGATTATAAATAGTATATATTTTTTATCCCAATCTATGGAACTTGCTCACGCAATTAATTTCCATAACTTCTTTCGAAACTTTCCATCTCCAGTGGTTCTCCCCTGCCTACAAATACACTTTCATCCTATGCATTCATAAGGAATATCACTTCATCTCTGATGTGCCATTAATCTACAGTCATTCCCCTGTACTTCATGGAAAATAGTTCTACTGAAAAGGTAATTTATATTCTCTGCTTCTACTTTTCTACTACTCTTTTACTCCTCCAAGTTTTACATTAGATTTTTCATCTCCTTCATTCTACTTAAAATGTCTTCTCAAAGGTCACTCATTTTGAAATAGCCAAATTAAATTAGCAATTTTTTTTGATGGCTCTTGAGCATTGAAAAGTGCTGACCCCAAGCTCCTTATGTGGATAAAATTATAGTAACATCTTCAGTCTTCTTCCTCATGACAATCTCAGGGTCTAGTATCTTATCCCTTAGACCTCCAAAAACTTAGCCATACATAGGGTTTCCATACCATTCAGCAATGCTTCCCAACTATATATATCTACATTATATATATATATATATATATATATATATATATATATATATATATATATATATACACACTCCTAATTTGTCTTTTGAAATCCATCTGGACCTTTCTAATGGTCTGCTAGTCAAAACCATATGTGAAAATCTCTTATTTTAACACCTAAACTTTTTCCTCCTCTTCAACTATTCTGAATATGTCTCAAACTCCATTTCTTATTAGCATCTGGGCTGTATCTTCCTTTTAAATGTGCTAAGTGGTGTATTTTTTCAAGCACGTTTGAGGATATATACCATAAGTTATTCAGTAGTCTTCTTCGTTCATCACATTCACTTAATTGAATCATTTGCTCTACAAAAGAAAACACCTCGAATTTCTATTTTTCTTTTCATTCTCTTGGCTCATGAATGGTACCACCAATGGAACTGCTTAATCCAGAAAAGAATGTTCCATCCATAATTAGCCCCATCCTTCCTACCCAAATTCCAACAATCTACCACTTCCTACAAATTCTGATCATAAGATACTGTTCACATTCTTTTTCAGTTGTACGTCCTCACTACCAGGATCCTAGTTTAGCCTGTGTCATTGATGTCACTTCAGCTAGTTCTTGCACCATGGTCATTCTTTCATCCTACTCAAATCCCTAAAATGCATTATTCATAGACCAACCAGAGTGGTACTTCTAAAGTCAAATCTAATCACCTTTTAGTATCCTTCAAATACTTACCATTATAGTTAGTGTAAAGTAAAGAGTTCTTAAGAAAGCTCTTATAGTTTCCATGTCTGGAGCTCAACTAAGTGCCTAATATCACCTCTTGTTTTCTATCACACTATATTTTTGAGCATCCATAAGGAATAATTATTTTGTTACTGTATTCTTTGAGCACGCTACATTCTCTTCTGCCTCCAGGTCCATGTACATGCCAGTTATTATAGTTAAAATATTCTCTACTCCCAATCTTTTGTCTGGATAACTACAACTCCTCCTTGTTTTCACTTAGGCACAAGGTGATTAAATATTTCATTGTTAAAGCTGGGATTCTTCAGAGAGTAGAAAAAGGTACTAGTAATAATTACACCAGAAGAACAGGCATAGATGGGAACTGTTCTTGGAAAACCAGTATATGTGATCACCCAAATTGGCACCACTTTCTGGAAAAAAATTCAAGTCATTGCCAAGTTATCTGTTTTTCATTATATTCACGTAGTATTCTATTTCCCCTATAATAACACTTAATTATACTCTATTATAATTTCTTGAGGTTTTTTTGTGTGTTTTTTGTTTGTTTACTTTTAGACTGTAAGTTCATTAACGACAGAGAGTATGTCTCTCATATTCACCCATATACCCTAGTGCCTAGTACAATGTCTATCCCGATGCATAGCACAGAGTATATTCAACCATTATGCATTGATAAGTGAATTATTGCCAGCCTGAGATTTTATTTCATCTATCTTTTATTTTGTAAACCACTATTGTCATAAGTATTATAATCTTATATTCCATATTCAGATTCTTCTCAAGAATGCACAGCTATAACGACAAATGTCCCCTATTAAATTTATTCAGGATGCTGCATTGCCTCACAGATTAGGACCACAATTCCTAAGATAGCATTCAAGGCCTCTTCAACGAGTCTCCAGGCTTAGCATTACTCACACTAATCCTGTATATTACGCATGCCAAACAAAATGCACTCCACTTAGTTCTTCAAAAACAACAACAGCACAACCTCTCATACCTTCACAATTTTATGCGTTTACTAACGTCCTTTTTTTCCCGAATGCCTCTCTAATTCATTTCTATCTACATTCTACCCATTGCTAAATATTTCTCTTAGATTAAACCATCTCCTTGAATATCTCCTAGTTTATTTAGGGATATAATAAATTGAATACTTTTCAACCACAGGCAAATATTTTCTTTCTTGCCTTGATTAGCTGATGGAAGTCACAATTTGGAATCATGTAGCGGAACTCCACTTTCGACTTTTTTAGCATTATATATGTGCAATTGTGGCCTACTCCTGGGCTTCCTTCAGCAGTAAAATTGACATAATAACAACAGGCACCTTGGTATTATTTCTGTAAAAAAATTACATTACCAAGAGAATGTGTACAGGAGTAAAGGACTCTTCAAATGTAAGTCATATATTTATCAGTGTCTGGAATAAGCTAGAGAACATTCACAAAACCATAGGTTTCTAAAACTTTGCTTGTTTATATATTGAATAATATCTAAACAATGGTAGATTTTAGAATGAGATTGCATGCATTTACTCTTCTCTGTCCCCTTCCCCTAAATAGAACTAAATACCCTGGAAATTATTTCACTGACAATGTTAAAGAGATCCAAAAGCTGGATAGAAAGAGGCAAATTGGCTAGAGGCCTCAAAATTTGAGGAACAACAAAGCAATATCCTTGGATTTTCTTTTTATATAACCTATCTCCCCAGACTGGGTGCCAGAGAGGCTTGTTGCCCAGAGCCACCAACAAGGACTGTACAAAATATATAAGAAAAATCTGCTCTCTCCAGCCGAAGGACCAGAGAAAGTGAAATCTGACATAGTAGGGAGCCCCAGCAACCACTTGTCAACCCAGACCAGCTGGTAGTCTGATCCTCTTGCAGTAGCAAAGTCCTGGGTTGATGAGTCTCGAGTCCATAACCTGGATGTCAGCCAAGCTTATCTGCCAAAAACAACAACAGTAAAACCCTACGTTATTCTGTCCTCCAAGTGGCACAAGAAGAGCCAAAACCAACTTCTGTAACTGCCCACCAGAGGATCACCCAGCAACAGCAGGCAACCCAAGGACGTGCCTTCTATCCTCACAGCCAATGCCAGAAAGAATTAAGCAGAAGCCCCAGCAGCACCAGAAAAATAAAACAAACCAGGGTAACATTGTAAGGACTCAGAAAGCTAGACTGTCACTGAAACTAAAGTCTACCAAAGCTCACAAGCACCTAGACACTAAATTTAAACAGAAGGGCTACAAACTAAGATAGAAGATCCCTGTGCAATTCCTTTCCCTTGAGTATGGATTGAGCCTCATTACCCATTTCTAAGAAAAGAATACAGCAAAGATGATGAGATATTACTTCCATAATTAGGCCTTGTAAGACTGTAACTTCTGTTTTACTAGTATTCTCTCTCTTTCTTTTCTCTGCTGGCTTTGATGAAACAGTCTACCTTGTAGGAGAGGCCAACATAGCAAGAAACTGAGTATGAGCTTTGGTCAACAGCCAACAAAGGAACCCAGATCCCCAGTTCATAAGTAAACAGCGAAATGAATCCTACCAACAATCATGTAAGTAAGTATAGAAATCAATCCTTCCCCAGTTGTACCATCAGATGAGACCTCACATTGTGTGACACCTTGACTGCAGCCTAGAGAGAAAGACGATGAAGCAGAGGACTCATTTCAGCTGTTATCAGGCTCCTGGCCACAGAAACTCAGATAGTCAGTGTATAATGATTAAGCTGATCAATTTTGCTAGTTTGTCACACAACAATAGATTATATATATATATATATATATATATATATACACACATATATATACACAATATATATATTGTATGTATACAATATATAAATTATACATGTGTATATATATATACAATAGATTATATATATCTTGCCTGTCTTGTTCAAGTGCCCTTCCCCAAACCCTGGGCGACACTGCCCTGACCCGCAAGCTTGTCTTTCAGTGGCTGGAGACCCCTTGGTGGGGGGCTTCCTCATCATCTTGCCCCCCAACTGCAACTAGAGCCAGGCAGCTACACTCTCCATATCCTCCCGAAGCCTCTACCATGCCCTGGGCACTGACATGTGTGGGGTGAAGTGCAGCCCACCTGCTTCCTTTCTGACCTAAGCCCCACTGGCTGTGGCCCCCCTGGCCTTCTGTCTTATTGGCTTCAGGCTGGCAGTGCTGCCCAGGTCCCCTGTCACCTCCTCCCAACTGTACCCTGGCCCCTCTAATAAACTCATGTCTATAGGAAAAAAAGAAAAAAATATATATATATACTTTACACTCTTGACTATGATTATCAATGAGATATTTCCCTAACTATGTATAGGCAATGGCTTTTTTTTTTAATTGAGGTAAACTATTTAAATATGTGTCGTGATAAGTTGACTTATTTTCATCCACTTTCCTTCACCTGCTAGAGATCAAGTAAAGAAGCTGCAATAATTTTACTGCAATAGAAAAGTTAGGCTTTTTCCTTTAGGCTGGCTTTCACTTGTGCTTAAAATAAATGTTTGTGGTTTAAATGGTTAACTAGCTAAAACATAAAGGCTTTGGGTATTTTATGTTTCCTTCAAAGACCATCCATAGTATTGATTAAACCCACAGGCATCTGGGAAGTTGTCTCGGCCTCAGTAGCTCAAGCACATGGTTCCATGCAGTGACAGGACAAAGCTTCAAGGTGGAGCAGTTCAGAAGGACATCAGCTCTACAAGCAGCTTCTGTATTTAATCTGAAACCTTTGTGAAATAAGTGTGCATACAGAATTATAAATATCTGTGTGGAGTTTTCCTAAGCTAGAACACATTTGATACTCATGGAATTCACATTGTTGAACCCCTAACCTACCCGGGTCTCACTGACAAGCTTTCCTTTTCAATTTAAAGATTCTACTTATCGGCTGCTAACTTTCTGTCTTCCAATTGAAGTTGATACAGCAAGACACTAGAAGGATTT
Source organism: Vulpes lagopus (assembly GCF_018345385.1). Taxonomy (NCBI): domain Eukaryota; kingdom Metazoa; phylum Chordata; class Mammalia; order Carnivora; family Canidae; genus Vulpes; species Vulpes lagopus. Next base: position 150,001,808 of record NC_054827.1, on the reverse strand, counting down.
GCATATGATTCTTGAGGTATTATTTTCATTAGAAAAAAGTAGTGTCAGCTTCTATATCAAACAAATACCAAAATCTTATTGTTCTAACATGAGAAACATGTATTTCTTTTTTATGTCAAGTCTATTGCACATGTTCCTAGATGGTGGGAGGACTTCCATGGGGTTTTTCAGAAACCCAGAATCCATGTATCTGGATTCTGCTGTTCTCTAGGACCTCAGAGAGCATCTATCTGATCCTTTAAACCCAGTTGCTAGTGAGGACAAAAATCTTGGCCTGTTCCAGAAACGGTTCACATAATCTACTGACAGAAGTCATTCAATGGCCTCACCCAACTGCAAGGAAGGCTGGGAGATGTAGTCTACTTTTGTACCAAGGAGAAAAAAAGAAAATGAGAATTGATAAAGCAGTCTATGCCACAAAGGTCAGGAAAAAATGTGCAGTGTCAGTATGAATAGTATTAGTGCTGCAAAAATACAGTATGTAATTTATGAAGCTTACTTCCAACACCGATCGGTATTTATAAAAGGAGGGAACCTGTCAAAAATTCTGTACCATCCAAATTATACAAAATATTGTAGTAATGCAACATGTGTGAATCAAGACATGATTTTTTTTCTACTTTTATTTTTGATAGTAGACATGTAGTTTATTTCTTAACTATCTATGTGAAGCTATCTTCCTCCTCCTAGCACTCTGGTCCTTTACCTGCGACAGCTTATGTCCCCCTCCCTACATTAAGGGAAGCTCACGCTTTGTGTCAAAGCAAGTTGTGAATAGGGTCGTTCATCTTACAAAAAGATCCATTTGGACATTATTCCTAGGCTAGGTCAAGTTTTCAAATAATTTTTATTTTACCGAAGCAATTCCTGCAATGCTTTATCATACTAGAAATAGATGTTGAACCTGCCTCCTCCTGGGCAGCAGAGCAGTTAAATGGTATCTCAGAGGGCAGTAACTACCAGAAATGAACTAAGTGACCAAGGAGATGGACTAAAATGGGAAAAAAAAATCTGGAAATTGATACCAGATTCACCCAGTAGTATTTAATGACTGCTTCTATGATCTCAGTGGGGAGAGCATCTGAAGTAAAGTTTGTATGTGTTACTATACCAATAGAGGTCACACACTGCCATGCTGTAGCCTAAACTGACTGATCTCTTGTCACAGCCTTGACAAATCTCTAGGGTTATGAGTGTCAGTATGCGCCCTTGATCTAAATGTTTTATATTTTTCTCTGAATTTGTTTCCCGGGAAGGAGGCTATGCTGGACCGGCAGTTCTGAGTGACCTGAGTAACCCTGAAACAGTAATTGGCATTGTCTGCTCACCAAAGTTTTACTAAAAATAGGCGTTCGGGGGAAAATTATGGTTTATATTGTATTCCATCATAACATATGGAACCCAAGTTCTGTATTTTTATTTTTACAACTTGTTTATATGCCTCAGAAGTACTTAATATTTCTAAAATAAACTAACTGCTAAGTTACATATAAAAGTTACATATTGTAAAAGACTGGACATCAGTTGAATTAAAAAAGGAGAAATCTTGGGGTGCCTGGGTGGCTCAGTAGGGAGTCTGCTTGAGATTCTCTCCCTCTCTCTCTCTCCCTCTACTCCTCCCCCTGCTCTCTTTCTCTCAAATAAATATCTTTTTTAAATGAGAAATCTTTGGCAAGGCATAAGGACTTGTTCTGCTTCCCTATTCCTCATCTCCAACCTACTGGTACTTCTCTATGGAATTTTATAGACCTCAGGGAAAAACAAGTATTTTCTGGTTTCTTCTTAGGTTATTTTTACTATAACATTTCAAGTCTAAAATATACATCATAATTAGTATATATATATAATATATATAAATATAATATCTAATTCACATACCACTTGTTTTAAAGTTGACAACTAACCACTTGCTTTAGGTCAATATTTATACCTACAGTGAATGTTAAATAACATTTTAACTATACTTTGGTAATGTGTGTGTATATATATGTATATGCTGCCATAAATCTCTCAAACACCATCAAACAACTCATGGATTTAGACAGTGAGCTTTTAATATCCAGAGACTGGACATTATCTGAAGCAATTTATTTCCTCAGTTTTGGAGAGAGAATAGTGACAGTTTGATCAGCAAGGGATTTATCTGGGAATCTATTCATCTATATCTATTTAGTTCCCAAAATATCAGATTTGGAGAAAAGTCTCTGTATGTTAAACGCCGTATACTTTCAGTTTTGGGGAACAGAACACTAATTAAAAGTGGACACAGCAGGGGCACTACCAGGAAAGCAATTGTCTGACATTTGCAACTTCCTTCGTAAGCAAGCTATGTTAGCAAGGAGAAGGGCGAAGGGGACGGCTGTTAGGCAGCCAGAAACTCTCATGACTGTACGTTTATGTAAATGTACCCAGTCAGGGTGCACTAGATGATTCCTAAAGGCTCATGCTTGATACTCATTTCAGTGAGGTTGCTGCTGGCGATGCCAGGGGGTGTAATCTTCACACAGGGGTGCAGGCTGAGGTCATGCTGGTGCCATAGCAAAGGGAAGGAAACACGAAACATCGTGCACTGATTCCCCAGGCTTTCGGCTACAGGTCATAGCTTTACTCCTGCTCACATTTATTGCTCAATAGAAGTCACATGACCACATCTAGCCACAAGAGAAGCTGTGATATGTCACGTTCATCTGGGTCGTCCTCTGCCCATCAGAAACTTTTACCACTATGACAGAAGGGGGAAATGGATATTGGGGGACAATAATGTCTACCAAAAGTACCTAACTAACATAACAGGTGGCCGTTGGCAGAGAGAATATGCCCCACCCCCAATGTGTTCACATCATAAATCCAGGAGTCTCGAAATATGTGTCTTTAATGGCAAAGAGAATATGGCAGATGTGATTAAGTTAAGAATCATGAGCTGGGGAGCGTACCCTAAATTGTCCAGGTGGGCTCGATGTATTCACAAGGGCCCTTCTAACAGGGAGTGAAGAAGGCAAAGTCAGCAGAAGGAAATTTGATGACAAGCAAGAGGCTGAAGGGATAAAAAGAAGGGACAAAATGTGAAGGAGCATAAGATGGCCTCAGAAGCTGAAAAACAAGGAAACTGATTCTTGATCAGAGTTTCCAGAAGGAACCAGCCTGCTGACAGGACACCTTGACTATCACTCTCTAAGACTCAGTTGGATTTCTGATCTCCAGAAATTTAAGAGAACAAATTTGTATTGTATTAAGCCATTAATACTGTGGCACATTGTTATGGTAGCAATAGGAAACTAATAGACTGGTTGTGGAGATTAAACCATATAATAGGTGTCAAGATTTAGCAGGGTGCCAGGTGCATTGCCTGGACTGAAAAGGCATTAGATACCACGTGCTTTTGTGTATGTAGATGGATGTTTTCATGTTGGGAGAAACACGTTACTACTCATCTAGAGAAAAAATACAAGTAGGACACCAAAAACAACATTGAAATAATTAAGTATTTAGGACTGAAAAATAAAATGTTTCTGAAAGGACAACCATAGACATATATTTAGATCTACTTTACATAAAGTATAATAATAGCAATAGGAAAAAAATAAATAAAAATTAAAAAAAAATAATAGCAATAGGTTTTGTGGAAATCCTCTTTGTGAGCTGGAGGAGTTACCCTCTGTTCCTAGTGTGCCGAGAGTTTTAGTCACAAATAGTGGTTGAATTTTATCAAATGACTGTTCAGTTGATGTGATCGTAGGATTTCTTTCCATAGCTTGTCGATATAAGTGAAGTGCATTGATTTATTTTCAAATGTTGAGCCAGACTTTCATATTGCATACATACAATACTTGTGTTATTCTTTGTTTTTTTTTTCTTTGCAAAATTGGATTTAATATGCCAAAATTGTCTAAATTAATGAGAGATATTGTTCTGTGGTTTCCTTTTCCTTTTTCTTCCTTTTTCTTCCTTTTTTGTTTTTTTCTATTTTGGTGTCTGTATAACATTAGCCACACAAAAGGAGTCAGGAGTATTCCCTTCTCTTTTAGTTTGTAGAAGTGATTGTGTAAAAAAAAACCTGCTCATTCTTTGGATGTTCATTCTGCAATGAACCATTGGTGCCTGAAAATTTGGGGGTGGTGAGACTGGGGGAGGAGAGAAATTTTTTTAATCACATTTTCATTTTCTGTAAGAGTTATAGGGTAATTTAGGATAGGTATTTTATCTTGTTTGAGTTTTGGTAGTTGCTTTCAAGAAATTGGTCCATCTTTTCAAAGTTGCATCTTTTCACATGCTTACTTGCCATCAGCATTATCTCCTTTGATGAGGTGTCTGTTAAGATCCTTGGCTTTATTTTTAAGAGGGTGGTTTGTTATTGATGAGTTTTAAGAGTTCTCTGTATATTTTGGATAATGGTTCTTTATCAAATGTGTCTTTTGCAAACATTTTCTCCCAGTGTGTGGCTTGTCTCCTCATTTCTTGACTTCATCTTATGCAGAAGAGAGCCATCAATTCTAATGAAGTCCAGCTTATCATAATTTCTTTCATGGATCATCCATACGTTTGGTGTTTTATCTAAGAAGTCATCTCCATACCCAAAGTCTTCTAGGTTTTTTCCTATATAACCTTCTAGGAGATTTGTAGTTTTGTACTTTACATTTAGCTCTGTGAACATGAGTTAATTTTTGTGACGGGCTAAGCTCTTCATGTCTAGATTCATTTTTCTGCATGTGGACGTCCGGTGGTTTTAGCACCACTTGTTGAAGAGATTATCTTTGCTTCATTGCACTCTTTGCTCCTTGGTCAAAGATCAGTCAAGTATATTTATGTGTGTCTATTTTTGGGTTCTCTGTTCTGTCCACTGGTCTATTGGCTTATTCTTTCACCGATATCACGCTGTCCTGATTACTATAGCTTTATAGTAAGTCCTGAGCTTGAGTAGTGTCAGTCCTCCAACTTTGCTCTCTTCCATGCCCCACTGGCTACTCTGACTTTTGCTTCTCTTTTTGATTGCGTGGTTTCTGAGAAATCAGATGTAAATCTTATCTTAGCTCCTCTGTAAGTGTTTTCTTCCTCTGACTCCTTTCAGGATTTTTTTTTTTTTTTTTGTAATCTTTGATTTTCTGTAGTTGCAAATGCCTAGGTGTAGTTTTTGTTATTGTTGTTGTTTTTAGTATTTACCGTGGTTGGTGTTCTCTGAGCTCTCAGATCTGTGGTTTGGTGTCTGACAATAATTTGTGGAAATTCTCATCATTCTTGTTTCAAATTCTTCTGTTTCTTTCTCTTTCTACTTCTCCTAGTGTTTCCAACACATGCATGTTATACTTTTGATAGTTGTCTTATGGTCCTTGGGAATTCTGTTCTAGGTTTGTTTTTTTTTCAGCCTTTGTTCTCTTTGCTTTTCAGTTTTTGAGGATTCTATTGATATATCTTCCACCCAGAGAATCTCTCCTCACCTATCCAGTCAACCGACAAGCCCTTCTAAGGCAACCTTCATTTCTGCTGCACTGTTCTTGATATCTAGCCTTTCTTTTGGTTCCTAAGATTTTCATCTCTTTATTTATATGGCTTATCTGCTCTTGCATGAATTCCACCTTATTCATTAGAGCCCTTAGATTATTAATTATAGCTATTTTTTAAAGATTTATTTATTTATTTTGGAGAGAAAGAGAAATTGATGGAGAGACAGAGGATGAGAGAGAGAGAATCCTCAGCAGACTCCATTCTGAGCACAGAGCCCAACGTGAGGTTCAGTCTCAGGACCCTGAGATCATGACCTGAGCTGAAGTCAAGAGTCAGCTGGCTAATGAAGCCACCCAAGTGCCCCTAATTATAGTTATTATAAATTCTCTCTCTGATAATGCCAACATCCTTGTTGTATCTGATGTTGACACTTCTTTCTCTCCAAATTGTGTATTTTGGCTTTTAGTATGCTTTGTAAGATTTTGTTGATAGCTAGACATTGTGTTCCATATAAAGGGAACTGTTGTCAATAGGCCTTTAGAAATATGATGATGAGGTACAGATGAAGGGGCTGTGTTCCATGGCCGTATGATTAGGTCTCAGTCTTTTAGTGACCCTATGCTTATGGTCTGCAAACCTCACAAGCATTTGCCAGGTCTTTAGTTTTTTGGTTTTTTTTTTTTTTTTTTTCAACCTTACCACCGAGGTGGGACATATTGGCTGGAGTGGGCTGGAGTGGGGTATTTCCTTTCTCTACTCTAGAAAGTTAAAGCAGACTTAAGTTGGGTATTTTTTTTCCCAGTTCAGTTAAACTCTAATAATACCCCAGCAGGTTAGGTTCTAGCTAACTATTTTCTCCTGAGGGTACCTTATTTCAAAATGATTCCTTTTCTTCTACCCCTGCTGGAAGCATGAAGAGACTTTTTTTTTTTTTTTAATATTTACTGTGAGAACTTGGTCAATATCCTGGAGGTAATCTTACAAAATTATGGGGACTTCATGACTTGGTTTCCTTGGAGTTTTTAGCTCTCAGAATTGTCCACACTGAGCCTCTGGCAATCTGTCAATTATATTTCAGATTTTCCTGTCCCAGCACTGCTCCTGCAGTGGCTTCTGCTTCTGCTTCTCTGCACTGGTAAGCGTGAATCCTTATATTTGCCTGCCTGCTCTCCAATTTGGGGGAAGTGGTTTGCCTTGTGCCCCTTTCCCCATCTCTCACAAATCCAAGAATAGTTGTTACTTTTTCAGTCTATTTAGCTTTCACTTGTTATGACAGAGTGACAACTTCTGAGCAACTGACATGTGGAAGTGGACACTGGATGTGGTCACAGTCAATTTTAGAACATTTTGCCACTCCAAAAAGAAATTTCGTACCCTTTAGCTATCATCACACTACCCTTTTGCCACCCCACTTTCAGCCCCAAACAACCACTATTCTACTTTGTCTCTATGGATTTACCTCGTTGGGGCATTTCATAAAAATGGAATTATATAATATATGGCCTTTTGTGACTGCTTCTTTCATTTTGTTTATTTTCTTAAAAAAGACTTTATTTATTTATTCATGAGAGACATGGAGAGAGAGTTAGAGATGCAGGCAGAGGGAGAAGTAGGCTCCCTGTGGGAAGCCCGATGTGGGACTCGATCTCAGGACCCCGAGGTCACACCCTGAGCTGAAGGCAGATGCTCAACCACTGAGCCATCCACGTGACCTTGCTTCTTTCATTTAATATATTTCTAAGATTTATTCACGTTGTAGCATAAACCAATACTTCATTCTTTTTCGCTGCTGAATAATATTCCATTGTATGGATAGATCACCATTTTTTTATTTATTCCTCACCTTATGAACATTTGGATTGTTTTTATATTTTAGCTATTATGAATAATACAGCAATTAACATTCATGTGCAAATTTTTGTGGACATTTGTTTTCATTTTTTTAAGATATATAATTAGGAGTAAGTTGCTGAGTATTATAGCAACTCTATTTTTTATCATTTGAGGAACAACCAGATGGTTTTCCAAACTAAGTGCACCATTATATTTTATTTTATTTTTTTCTGAATATACATACCATCACCTCAATGACATTTATTTATTATTTATTTATTTATTTATTTATTTATTTCACAAAAATGTGAGCTGGGAGTGGAAAGGGGTAGAGGGAGAGGGAGAGAATTTTAAGCAGCCTCCACACCCAGTGCTGGAGCCTGAAGTGGGGCTCCATCTCCATGTCACAACCTTCAGATCATGACCTGAGCCAAAATCAAGTAGGATGCTTAACCAATTGAGCCCTCAAGTGCCCTGAGTGTACCATTTTAGATTCCTACCATCATATATGAGAATTCTAATTTTTCCACATCCTCACAAATGTTTGTTATCATATTATTTTTATTCTAGCCATCTTAGTGGGTATGAAGTAGTATCTCACTGTGGTAAGGATGTCATGCATATTTGCATTTTCATGATGTTTAATGATGTAAAGCATATTTTCTTGGTCTTATTGGCCATTTATGTATTTTTGAAGAAAATGTGTATTCAGAACGCTTGTCTGTTTTTAAGTGAATTATTTTTTATTACAGAGTTACAAGTTCTTTTTCTTTTTTTACTCCTCTATTTTTTTTAAAATTTTTTATTGGATTTCAATTTGCCAACATATATAGCATAACTTAACTCAGTGCTCATCCCGCCAAGTGCCCCCCTCTCTGCCCATCACCCAGTCACCCCAACCTCCCTCCCACTTCCCCTTCCACTACCCCTTGTTCATTTCCCAGAGTTAGGTGTCTCTCATGTTTTGTCTCCCTCACTGAAATTTTTACTCATTTTCTCTCCTTTCTCTTTATTCCCTTTCACTAATTTTTATATTTTCCAAGTGAATGAGACCATATAATGTTTGCCCTTCTCCAATTGACCTAGTTCACTCAGCATAATACTCTCCAGGTCCCTCCATGTCGAAGCAAATAGTGGGTATCTGTCGTTTCTAATGGCTGAGGAATATCCCACTGTATACATAGACCACAGCTTCTTTATCCATCATCTTTCGATGGGCATTGAGGCTCCTTCCACAGTGTGGCTATTGTGGACATTGCTGCTAGAAACATCGGGGTGCAGGTGTCCCGGCATTTCCCTGTATCTGTATCTTTGGGGTAAGTCCCCAGCAGTGCATTTGCTGGGTCGTAGGGCAGGTCTATTTTTAACTCTTTGAGGAACCTCCACACAGTTTTCCAGAGTGGCTGTACCAGTTCCCATTCCCACCAACAGTGCAGGAGGGTTCCCCTTTCTCCACATCCTCTCCAACATTTGTTGTTTCCTGTCTTGTTAATTTTCCCTATTCTCACTGGTGTGAGGTGGTATCTCATTGTGGTTTTGACTTGTATTTCCCTGATGGCCAGTGATGCAGAGTTATGAGTTCTTTACACAGGCTAGATATAAGTTCCTTATCAGATATATGATTTATAATTATTTTCTCTATTCCATGGATTATCTTTTTACTTTCATGATAGTATCTTCTGAAGCCCAAAAGTTTTAATTTTGAAGAAGTCCAAGTTCACTTGTTTTATTTTTCTTCCTCATTCTTTTGGTGTTATATCTAAGAATCTTTTGCCAAATCCAAAGTTTTTAAGACGTTCTCCTCTGTTTTCTTCTAAGAGTTCTACAGTTTTAACTCCTACTATTAGGTCTTCATGTATTCAGAGTTAATTTTCATATACAATATGTCATAAGGGTCCAACTCCATTCTCTTGCATATGGATATCCCATTGTCCTAGAGACATTGGTTGAAAGATTATTTTTCCCCTTTGAATGATCTTCACACTGTTTTAGAAATCAGTTGTCTATAAACAAATGGGTTTATTTCTGGATTATCAATTTTATTATATTGACCTATATGTCTGTCCTTATGCCAGTACCACAGTGTCTTGATTAGGGTTGCTTTGTATTAAATTTCAAAGTCAGGAAGTGTGAATCCTATTTTGTTCTTTCTTTTCAAGAATTGTTTTGGCTGTCTGGGTCTCTTGAAATTCCATTTGAATTTTAGAATAAGCAGTGTTTTCCCCAGAAAAAATATGGCTTCATGCTCTACATATGTTCCATCCAAAAATACAACTCTAAATCATGTATCATGTGACATGTTTAAGACCTTACCATGTTGGAAGTGCCTTTTACATTACCAGAAATTGAGATCCGTGAGATTAATCTGAAGTCCTACTGACAGATCGGCTGTTTTTTTTAATTCACTCTTTCACCTAAAGGAGCAAATAGGAATCAAGTATTTAGCATATGCTGTAAGGATGATAAACACCTAAGTGTTGAATAAAACCTCCAGAGAGCCATCAGTTTATTTAAAAACTTGGAAATGCAGCAGAGATCTCTCTGCCAGGGGAAGTTTCTAATATATGGCTCCTGTAAGTGCACTGGATTCGTTAACAAGCTTCTGTATCAATTCACAAGGCTGCAAGCTTTTCTTAAGACACCATCTGCCTACAATGTTTGTTCAGGAACTTCTATTTTGAAGTGCTCTTAAACACTTTTTAAGCCTTCTTTTACACACACACACACACACACACATACACACACACAAATGAACATGCACGCACACAATCATCTTTTTAAAACTATGTTAACATTATAGGTTTATATTATATTCACAGAATGATTCGCTTTATCCCAAAATGTTAGGATATCTGGATGCTAATTATGTAGAATTTTAATGCAGGGCATGTGATTGTATTTCTCTGTGTGTGTGACAAATTTATTCACATGGCTGACCATGAGAAAGGGTTTTGAATGAAATTGTGTAATCATGTCTTTCTTTTGGATTTCAAGGTTTGTGATTATAAGTGCCAACCTCCTAATATTTTTGAGTCACCCAAAAACTCTTAAATTAGTACCATTAAACACTATTATCCAGAACAATAAATCCCAGATCTAAGCAATTAATTGGAATTTTATGAGGAGCTTCTTCCACTGAGAGGTCTCACTCAAGAACCACCAAATCAGAACCTCAGGATGAAGAAAAGGGGGAAGCAGGATTCCAAGTTTAGGAACCACTGAACCAAGTTTCCATTCAAGCCTTCTTACAGTTATGAAGTTATCAGAGATAAAGCTTTCCAAGTTAACAAAAAGTGTAATTCAAACTGAGTTAAAAATAAATGGATGTTTCCACAATTTGACCATTATACATAATGCTAGTATAAGCATCAGAGTGCATGTATCCCTTTGAATTAGTAGTTTTGTATTCTTTTTTAAAGAATTTATTTATTTATTTATTTATTTATTTATTTATTTATTTATGGCACAGAGAGGCAGAAGGAGAAGCAGGCTCCATGTAGGGAGCCCAATGTGGGACTCGTTTCCACGACTCCAGGATCACCACCTGAGCTGAAGGGAGACGCTCAACCACTGAGCCACCCAGGCGTCCCAGTAGTTTTGTATTCTTTGGGTAAATACCTAGTAGTACAACTGTTGAACTGTTGAATTGTAGGGTAGCTCTATTTTTAACTTTTTGAGAAGGCTCCATTCTGCTTTTCAGAGTGCCTGCACCAGTGTGCATTCCCACCAACAATGCCTGAGGGTTCTTCTTTTGCCATATCCTCACTAATACCTGTTGTTTCTTGTGTTGTTGATTTTAGCCACTCTGAAATGTGTGAGGGTGATATCTCTGCAGTTTTGATTTGTATTTCCCTGGTAAAGAGTGATGTTGAGCATCTTTTCATATGTCTGTTAGCCATCTGCATGTCTTCTTTGGAAAAATTCATGTCTTCTGCCCTTTTCTTTTTTTTTTTTTCTCATTAAACTTTTGTTTTAATGGGTCTCAAAATTCTGCCCTTTTCTTAATTGGATTATTCATTTTCTGGATCTTGAGTTTTATAAGTTCTTTATACATTTTGAATAGCAATCCTTTATCAGATATGTCATTTGCAAATATTTTCTTCCATTCCATAGGCTGTCTTTTAGTTTTATTGATTGCCAAATTATAGAGACAGCCCAAGTGTCAATCAACTAATGAATGGATAAGGAAGATGTGGGGGATATATAAAATATATATATATCATATTATATGATATATGAATATTACTCAGCCATAAAATAATGAAATCCTGCCATTTGAAATAGCATGGATGGAGCTACAGAATATTATGCTAAGTGAAATAAGTCAATCAGATAAAGAAATAACATGATTTCACTCATTTTTAGAACGTAAGAAACAAATCAAAGGAACAATAGGGGAAAAGAGAGAGGCAAATCAAGAAACAGACTCTTAACTGTACAGAAAAAACTGATGGTTACCAGAGGGGAGGTGGTGGAGGGATGGGTTAAATAGGTGATGGGAATTAAGAAGTGCACCTTATGAGTTTAGATGAGCACCGGGTGATGTTTGGAAGTGTTGAATCACTATATCGTACGCCTTAAACTAATATTATACTGTGTCTTAACTAACTGGAATTTAAATAAATACTTTAAAAATAAATAAATAGATAGATAAATAGATAAACAGATTAAATAAATAAATAAATAAATAAATAAATAAATAAATAAATAAAATGCAGTGGTTGATATTACTGAAAAGGTTCAAACAGAACAGGATCCAGTCGTGGAGAGCTAGCAATAATTCACTGTGGATTATTCATAAATGGTGATAGTAGATATTCTTGTCTTGTTCACTCTGTTCCTTTGGAACCTTTTCCTCACTATGCAAAACTATATCAGGAATTTCAGTTTTTATATCATCCAGAAGCACAGCTGTGTCTCAATTTCATAATTCCTAGTAAGTGCCCTGATTTTTACTTAGTGCATCGATGGCCCAACTCTACCCTTTCCTTATAACTTCATTCTTTGCCATGTGGTCTCATAGTTCATCTCTAGACTGTTTCCAAATCCCCTGAACCCGAGTTTGGCCATATGACCTGCTTGGGCCAAAAGGCTTTTAGCAGACTTGACATGTGCAGAATCTTAATAGAGAACTTGTGCTTGTCATTTCCTTTCTGCCCTTTCTGTGATTGCTAAGAGAACATGCCCCAGCTAGTCTCAGATGGGCTCTGGGGCTATGTGAGAGATACTGAGGGAGACTGAGAAGAAAGCAGAATCATTCCACCCAAGGCTCTGCTAAACTAGCCAACAGCCAGTGGACTCTCAAATTTTTAAAAGCTCTCAGCCAAGATCAGCCTACGTGACCCATAGCTGATGGAAGGTGCACAAATGAGCCCGGCTGAGACCAGAACCCGCTCTGAAGTTAACCCTTCAATTCATGAACTCTGATAAATAATTATGTTTTAGAGCCACTGAGTTTTGACACAGGTAACATCCAACGGTATTGTGGCAAGAGATAATTGATACAAATATAGTCAAGGAAGCTATATTTAGCTGAGTCGAGCACAAAGATAAGTGGGACCCCGTTGGGAGAGGTCATTGAGAGGACATGACTGCCAGTTGACCAACGAGCTGGACCTGGGCATTCAAAGGCTCTTTACCCCTGTCCCAGTCCTTGGAATGTGGATTCTGCTTGCTTTTTCCCACTCCCAGAGGCTGCTCCAGAAACATAGCCTTGAGTGGGTAATGTAGTGTTCAGAATACCCACATGGTATATAGTCTCATAAACTTGAATAAGGCCTCTTTATAAACTTTTAAGATTTGCCAGGCTGGGATCTGTTCTACTTGCTGCCACCCAAGACAAGCCTCATACATAAGTTTGCTTACTAAAACTGCCACCTTCCAACCTGGAGTAGCGTATCTCTTCTTTAGTCTCTTGCTACCCTTCGCCTTCAGGGGTCTGGCTTCCCACTGTACCAGGGAAGCTCCCTACAAGATTGCAGACCAGTAGACCCCAAACCTATGACTGGAGCAATATCATGGGCCAACTGGTTTAAGGCCAGATACTTGACAAGAATACTGTGTTAATGGGGACAGGATAACTAAGCCCCTCAGGGACTATCACTGGAGTTGAGATTCTGCACAATGGAAGAAGGTAGAATGGGTTTGAGGAAGACTCCTTTGTTGATTCTAAAGAAGTGAAAGACATAGAACCATGAAAGTCCAGTTATAGGACTATAGCACCTGACGTGGAAAGAAATAAGAGAGTGATGCACGAGCAACTAATTTGTGGTAGCACTGTATGATGCAGACTACAAATATAGCAGAAGTTCAAGTATAGAGAATGAAGAACTGGAGACAGGAAGGCTGACTTTCTGGGGATGTAGGAGGTAGAAGGGTGCTCTGAAAGATGGGCTGAGTTTGATTAAGAAAGAACAAAGATTCTTGTGAATTTTCTAGAATAAAAAGGAAGGCTTATTAAATGCTATTAATGTGAAATGGTTTCTTTGTTTGAGATTATTGCACACAGAAAAGATTATATAGGGTTACTATGATTTTCAAATTAATATTTAATTTACTAAAGTTATAAATTGAGAGGCTTATGGGGTTTTTTTTCAAAGCATTTAGATTTAATTTACAAACTGGTGATGCTATTTATAAATCCAGTAAATTTTAAGTATGACTTTTCAAGAGGATTTTACAGCTTAGTTAATTAAATCCCCTTAAATATTTTAAACAACATTTATACATTTAATATATTTGATTTTCTTTTATATGTGATTCAATAATCTGAATAACAGAGAAAGCTCCCGAAGAACTTAACCAATTCTTATAAATCTAATAAATTGGAGACATAAATCAGTAAATCTTAAATCATTGTAACCATTGCAATATTATTTGCAAAACCTGGTGGAATTATCTTATTCTTTTCAGCTTAAAATTACACACTTAAATCAATTATTCAAGCATATATTTCAAACTAGAATCAAACGGTTTATCTTGTAGATCTGTGATTTGTGACCGGGAGTAGTATGACTGCACTCACTTGGGGGGACATTTGGATGTGTGAGCAGATGCTTCTGTTGTCGCACTGCCTGGGGACTACTACAGGTGTTTAGTGGGCACGATCATGGATGTTAAACCTCCTGCAAGAAGGGAGAGCCAGAAGCACGTCTCTCTAGTGAGTTCGATAGTGTTGTAGTTTGGGTTTTTCCAGAAGCCAACTGTGACAGAGGATTTAAGTTCAAGTAATTGCTTTGGGAATGAAGGAGAACACTGGTAGGCATGTGGGAAGCGAGACAGGAGTAGAAATAGAGCAATGAAGTGTGCTTTATCAAGCTGGCTACGACGGAGGGCAACTAGAACATCATTCAACTCAGGGAAACTCTGGGAGCCAACACAGGATCAGAGCCTTCCAGTTATCTACTTTGGGGCAAGAGAGCTGGTATCGGTACGCCAAGCTTCCATCCTCACTGATTGAAGCCCACTTCCAGAGGTGTTGTGTCTCCCACACTTCTGGCAAAGCAGAGAGGACGCCGACAGCCAAGAGACAGCTCCTAAGGGCAAAAGCAAAAACAAAAACTAGATGTTCTCTGTGCTTGCTTCTGTTGGTTGGTTGGTTGGTTGGTTGGTTGGTTGGTTTGACTCTTCAGTTCGCGGGATTCTATTCACTCAATAGAAATAAAATGAATTCAAATTTGGGGATTTGGTGAATTGACTCCTTAACTTCCTTTTGAAAGAGATGGAGCAGTCCAGAGGGGGAAGCCCATCCCAGCTTTGAGGTGTCAGAGAATCTGATCATGTAAATTTGGTCCTCATTTGCCTCCCAGAAGTAAACAAATGTTGCTTTGAACAAGGAAGCCCCAGAAATACTACCGAGGGGATGGGAAAGGCCACACTGGTCTCAGCGCTCCAGCCATCACGCCTGCTCACTGACACCTGCCCTGTCGCCTGTGCTGGTGGGTAGTGATAGATGTCACACTCCCCAGTCTCCAGCAGCCCTTGAAAAAGGCTCTGGGATTTGAAATCCCACAAGAGAGTCTATAAAAGGAAAAATGGAACTGAGCTGAAATTAAAAATGTGACGCGGTGTTTATTAGAGATGAGGCTCATGAAGTGTTTCACGGGGGTCTGTGAATTGTCTGAAATTATATGTCAACCTTTGTGCAAGTGTGCATTTTCCTGGGGAAGGAGCCCACAGCTTCCTTTACCTTCTCTAAAGAGCCCGTGCCCTGCACAGAAGAATAAGAAACATTTATTGAAAGAGAGAAGGCATTCAGTAGCAGAGGAGGAAACAGGAGAAAGGGAGAGGAAAGTAACGAACGCCCACAAATACCAGGTATTAATTGTGTCGTGACCCTCCTAAGAACCCTGCTATCATGATGAAGAACTCAGAGAAATTAGGGGATTTACATGCTCAAGGACACAGCAGGCAAATGGCGCAGCTGGCAATCCAACTCTGTGCCTTTCTGACTCCAAAGCATATGCCACTCCCACCATGCTGCCCTGTTGTCTCCAGAGGGTCCTGGAGCAAAGCCCTTGAACACGTATTTTCCAAATATTCTTAACAGCCATAAGAGAGAAGGAACTAATTTCATGGAAACTGAAACGATCCAAAAGAAACTTGATAAAGTGCAGAGTGTTTTCATATGGCCCTTCCCTCCAGGATGCACAGACCTCAGCCCCATGGCTATGATGACTCCTGAGCCTGCACCTGGAATGGTGGAGACTGACATTAAGTCTCCTCGTTCCACAGAGACAGAGAATACGCATTCTATCCATTCCCCAGGCAATTAAATGAAACTCATTTGACGAGCAATTATTCATTAGAATTACCCTAAAATTATCAACATACTGTAATATCTAAATTTAAATTGAAGTTCATCTCAGTGGGGTGAGAAGTTCCAGAAGTTCCAAATTTGTAAGTGATAAGCTTGGAATCCTTGACTCCTTACAGTCTTATTTCTTCCTTCACTACTCCCCTCAAATTTTCCTGGAGGGACACGAGGGACCTCCTCGTTGCCAAATCTAATAACTCACGTTCTAAATAATTTAATATTTTTCCCTACATAAAAAAAGATTACAGTTTCATTGTGAGCAATTTAGGAAACACAAACAAAATGAAAACCATACAAATAACGCCAAATCCCAGCTCATAAAATATTAACTGTGAACCATTTGGTGCCTAGCATATCTTATAGATAAATGACAGATAGACACATGTATTTTTAATAAATATGAGAGGCCAAAATACTCACGTGTGGAAAGCCACAATGTCCCACAGTAGGAAGGTTCCATGCACGTTCGATCTCTGTGTTGTCTCGTTGAGACATGAAAGGAAAGAGGCAAAATTAAGAGAAGCCAGAAGTGAAACTGATTTCCATTAGGAAAGACAACAAGCAAAGGGGGGGGCGGGGGAGGGAGGGTCTTGGAGGCAGAAAGGGAGAGGAGCCTGGGCAGCCTAGAGGACATGTGTAAGGAGATTTGAAAGGGACACTGGAGGTTACTGAGACTTTGTTTATGCTTTCTAGCTCTCATTGTCCTTCCAGCAGATATTTATTAGGAGTCTCCTCCGCACAGTGCAAACTGCCATAGAATCAGACGTGGGGCAGGTCTGCTCTCAAGGTGCTTCTAGACGAATGGAAAGCCCACGGACGAACCAACACGCAACCTCAAAGTGGTATGACATGTGCCCTGACACAGAGAAGCCTGGCAGGTAGGACGGTGGAAGCACCTAACCCAGATTGGGCCACGAAAGAGGTGAAGCTCAGAGAAGACTTCCCAGAGGTGCCCACTGGTGACCTGGGCCTGAGGGCAGGACGTCAGCCGGACGGGAGGTAGCATGAGGCTCTCCCGGGTAACAGAGATTTCTGTCGACAGCAACAGAACCCTACAGAGAATGAGAAGCCAATGGGCTCGTGCGTACCTAGGGCAGAGGGGCCGAAGGAGACAGAAACTCAGTAAAATGTTCTTACCCGGGGCACCCGGGGGGCTCAGTGGTTGAGCATCTGCCTTCGGCTCAGGTCGTGACCCGGGGTCCCAGGATCTAGTCCCGCGTCGGGCTCCCTGCATGGAGCCTGCTTCTCCCTCTGCCTGTGCCTCTGCCTCTCTTGTGTCCCTCATGAATAAATAAATAAATGAAATCTTAAAAAAAAAATGTTTCCTGCCCCCTCACGCTCTGGGACATCATCACCGACTACACGACACACACATCGAACAGGGTATATTCCTCGTGGATACGTCCACGTAGTCACTGTCAGGAGCATGTTTGTTGCATCAGCAAATACATCTAAGTAGAATTAAGGCCAAAAGAAGCAAAGAGTAAGTTAGAAGGAGCCCCCCCGCAGGATGCACAGAAAGGACTGTTCTGGTATGACGCTAGCAAAAGAAAAGAAGGAAAGAGGAGAGAGGGAAGGAGGGACGACACTTGGAAAAGACGTGGGTTCTCCATGACCAGGGTACGCAGCAGAGGAGATTAGCAACTGAGCACTCGTGGAAGACGGTCCCCTGGCTCCCAGCAGTCTATGAGGCTGCGGTTTGGGAGTCAAGTGACAGTGATACGCCGGGGATGCGACCATAGTTGCTCCTTCTAGGGGCGTGCTCAGAAAAGAGACAGAGATTCACACAGGGCTGTTAGTTGTCGCTATTTCTGAATGATGAGATTACAGGTGATCTCTATTTTAATTTCTACCTTAATGGATATGCCAATCCTTGTTTCACAAAAAGAAAATACTACGTGACTGTTGCAAAGCCCTATTTTTTGCTGTGTTGTCAGGCAAATACACATGTCAGAATGTGTATTTGAATGTGACATATTAAGAAACTCAAGAGATCACTCTTTTCATGTAAACGTCTATCTTTCAGGACACCTGGGGGGCTCAGTGGTGAGCATCTGCCTTCAGCTCAGGGCGTGACCTCGGGGTCCCGGGATCGAGTCCCGCATGGGTTCCCTGCAGGGAGCTGCTTCTCCCTCTGCCTGTGTCTCTGCCTCTCTCTGTGTGTCTCTCATGAATAAGTAAATAAACTATTTTAAAAATGTCTTTCAGTTATTATTTATTATTATTATTTAAGATTTTATTTATTTCTCCATGAGACACACACACACAGAGGCAGAGAAGCAGGCTCCACGCAGGGAGCCCGACGTGGGACTTGATCCCAGGTCTCCAGGATCATGCCCTGGGCTGAAGGCAGGCGCTAAACCGCTGAGCCACCCAGGGATCCCCTCATTTATTATTTTTGATACAGTACTTTGCACAAAGTAGGTCTTTTATTAACCTATTGACTTGATTTCTGCACGGTAGGCCAGCTTTCTTATGTCAAAAGTGCCCACATCAATCCTGGAAGCTAAATTACCAGGTCCAATTGACAAAATTAAAACAAAATATAAAAATCACTGTAGACAAAGGTAGAAAGTGGCCAACTGGAAAAACAATTGTCCAATATACAAAAGGAATGGACTGGCATCTAGAATATATTAAAATGTTAGACAGATAAACACTTTACAAATCGTAAGTTGGGCAAAGAAACGTAAAAAGCCAATATGGACAAGAACAATCTCATTTTCACTTATGATCGTGGAAAGGCAACTGAAAATCATGAGACTGCGTAGTTTTAACCACTCACATAACATAAAGAATTGCAGCATTTTTTGGAGCCATCTCGGACGGTGTGCGTTAAATTGTTGAAATGTGCATCTCCTCTCATGCAACAATGTCACCTGTTCGTTTGTGCAAAAAGGACCTTATCATAATTCTTTTTTCTTTTTTTTTTCATAATTCTTTAAAAAGATAGGTAGCATGAGTGCCCTGCCACAGGATTCTGGCTAACAAAGTCACAACATTCATAAGACCAATGCTAGGCAGCCACTAAAAAATACAGTTTCATCCTTTATGAAAGTAGCCAGTCACATGTAAGCGCAGTAAAGGATCTGGAAACAGGCGCGGGAAAATCAACCTGTGATTTCTTCAGGGACCGAGTCGGAGGGAAAGAGAAAGATTAGGTCAAAGGAGACTTATCCTCATTCGTACCGTGTGATTTATGTTACCTGATGTTGAAACCATGTCTTGTTTGTAAAGTTAATCGATTTTTAAAGAAGAGAGACAGTTTTATTTTATTTTTTTATTTTATTTTTTTATATTTATTTATTTATTTATTTATTTATTTATTTATTTATTTATTTATTTTTGAGAGACAGTTTTATATTGCATCCCAAACTTTGGGGTAAAGAAGGGAAGCGGGTCCTCCCCTAATCCCGGTGCCTGAACTGAAAGCTGGAGAACCCGATGCCCGACGAGGATGCGAAGTCACCCCAAAGAAGAACGTATTTCTTGTGCCCGAAACTGTAGCTCGAGTCTCCGGGCTCCCAGTCTACGTCCTTCCATGCCCTACAGGTGCACTGCAAGTATTCTTTAATTTTGAGCACAATATCAGTAATTTTTGTGATTTAGATGACGGCGGTCCTGAGGGTAGTAAGTCTTCACTAAGTGTAAGCAGATGTGTGCATCCCCCGTTATAGGAAACAGAATTGAGTAGAAATTAATTATAACCACATTGCTTCCCCAGATTGATCATAATGAGCTGGTAGTAATGCTTCTACATGCGCTGCGTGATAGCAGCCGATGGAAGAGTTTATGGTCCTAATTATTTCGTATTAAAGGCCTCGTTTTGAGGTTCCCGGCAACATTCAATTAGAAAAAAAAAATTGAGCAAATGCATTTGTTTAAACGGAAATTTATAAGGCATTACAGTTGTAGGCACAACAAGCACCCATGAAATCACCTCTAGAACTGGAACTTAGTGACAAGGAATCTGCCAGAGTGACAGTGCCAGGCATTTTGAATTTGCAAAGGCAGAGGTGTATGGCGGCTTCCGAAGGGTTCAATTAAAAGAAAAAAAAAAGGACCTATTTGTAGATAATTCATCAGGACTGCCTGCCTGCCCCACACCCCACATCCTTTTAGCAGAGGAGCTTTCTGCTGTCCACATTTCCTAAAAGGGACCTGAACGTTTGATGTTCAAGGCCAAGATCAAGTAACAACTAGGGACCATTTCACCGTGGGATGAAAAAAAAAAATCACATTTGGCCCCATGTCCAAATTCCACTCCATTGTTCACTTC
Organism: Vulpes lagopus; assembly: GCF_018345385.1. Taxonomy (NCBI): domain Eukaryota; kingdom Metazoa; phylum Chordata; class Mammalia; order Carnivora; family Canidae; genus Vulpes; species Vulpes lagopus. The sequence goes on along the minus strand of NC_054827.1, from coordinate 149,981,442 downwards.
ACCAAAACTAAAATTATAATAAAAACAAGATTATGGACTTTATATAGGCCTATAAAATAACTCTGGAAAATTACAGATGCAGGAAAAAAAATAATCAAAAACTTCAATATCAGCTGTAAAACTTTCTAAAAATGCAACAAATAATGTAATAAAGAACAGAGGTAGAATTTGGCTGGGAATTAAGTTGCCCACCTGCAAGTTATTTTTAGGCGTCCCCAAGATGGAAAGGAAAACATTAAAAACAAAAAAAAAAAAAAAGGAAAAGAAAAGAAAAACCCACTTTCCAGGAGTCCCTATAAAGAAGTGCTCTGTGGTTGAATCTTCCCCGGATTCCAAGCAAGCTCAGGCCCAGCTACCTACAGACTTTGAATAAACTAAGGAGAGAGGAAAATAAACAGCGGGAGATAAAAGGAAGGGAAACACGCTCTGCAGAGAAAGGAGCATTTCAAAGTCCCTGTTTCCCTGTGTTTCTCCCCATTCTTGTAGGTGGCGCCTGCAGGCCTGGGCCCCTTGCCCCGGGTCCTCCCCAGGAGCCCGAAGCTGGTCACGACCTGAGTGCCACCAAGGTCACGGGTCACGGGTCCCGGGTTCGAGTCCCGAGTCTCTGCCTCTCCCTGGGTCTCTCAGGAATAAAGAAGATCTTCAGAAAATAAATAGATAAAATAAAATAATGAAATAAAAATAAATAAAATAAGCCACACCAAAGTGTACCCTGAAGGTCAGTGTCAGGGGCCTGATTTTCTTTTTCTTTTCCCAGTAAATTCTAAACATTGCTGGTTGCAGATCAGCGGCATCTCTGGCGGGGGGGGGGGGGGGGGGGACAGGGACATCTCCTGACCCACTGCCAGGGTGATGAGGGCTCGGGGAGCCCATCCCTGCTCCCCCCATCCCTGTTCCCTACGACACCCCCCCCCCCGCCCTGCGCTCCCCATCAGGCTCCCCTGCCACCCCCCCAAGTCCCCTTCCCCAGGTCCCCAGGCTGCCTCCCCTGCGGCCCCCTCCACCCCTGGACACTGTCCCCCCTCCCCGCTCCCCTCTTCCCCCTCCCCCTTTTCCCTGCTCTCCCTTCCCCATCCCCCCATCTCCACTCCCTCCTGTCCCTGCTCCCCTCTTCCCCCCGTTTTCCCTGCTCCCCCTCCCCACTCTCCCCATCTCCACTCCCCCAGTCCCTGCTCCCCCATCCCTGCTCCCCACTACCTCCCCGCCCCCATGCTCCCCATCAGGCTCCCCTTCTGGTCCCCTTCCCCATCCCCCCCAGTCCCCTTCCCCAGGTCCCCAGGCTGCCTCCCCTGCTTCCCCCTCCACCCCATGGGTTGCGGGGCCAGCGCCCCAGGATCCCAGGGACAGCACGGAGCCTGTAGGTAGAGCTGGGTCCCCTACAGGTGCAGGGTCCTAACCCAGGGAGGTGGGGAGGGGGGGCAAGAACAGCTCCCACGCTGCGCCAGGTGCAGGTGCCCCCAAGGGTCCACTCCTGGGGCGGGGGGGTTGAGGGGGTGATCTGGGTGGGGCATGGGCAGGGGCCTCAGTAGGGGGACCTGTGGACCCACAGTCCGTGCAGGCCCACACCTGTGGTCCGAGGTGGCCTCTGGTCTCCGCCCAACCCAGCAGTCCCCTCCTGGGCCCCACGGAGCCCCTGCTGCCCCTGCCAAAATCTCCTTTTCTGTTTCTCCCCCCACCCCCACCCCCACCCCCCACCCCCCTCCCGCCTTGTGGGATGGCCCTGGCGGTCCAGGCGCTCAGACCACAGACTAGAAGTCACACTCCACCTCTTTCCTTTCCTCAACACACATTCAATCCAGAAACACATTCTTTCTTTCTTTCTTTCTTTCTTTCTTTCTTTCTTTCTTTCTTTCTTTCTTTTCTTTCTTTCTTCTTTCTTTTTTTTTTTTTATTTTACATCCTTTGTTTCTATCTCCCAGAGCACATCTCACTGCTTTCTCTTCTTTTGTGGCCCCAAGGCTGCTCACTGGGGTGGAGATCTCCCCCCACACACTGGGGTTGGGGCAGTAGCTGCCAGCAGGCCTCCTGGTTTCTGTGGATGCTCCCTCCAGATCTGGTTTCACACCAAAATCTAAAAGTATAAATTGTGCATTGCAATTGAACATGAACATCAAAATTGTCTACTTAGATTAAACCCCCCTTCATGGCTTTCCATTGTCGCAAATCTAGGTTCTTAATATGCCCTGGAAGTCCCAACCGTATTTTTGTCTCTCCAGTTCACCTATCAGGTACTTGCCATGTTGCTATCCCTTTCCTATCTCACTACAAACCAAATCCTTTACTGCCCCAGGGCCTTGGCACTCGCTGTTTAGGTTACCTGGGCCTCTTCGCGGCTGCCGCTTCTTACTTGCTGATCCTTCCCATCGTCACACTTGAGCTTTCTTCACCACCGCCCAGTTTCGCTCTCCTACATCATAGGGTCTCTTTCGGGCACTGATCGATGAAACTGCCTTGACGTTTCTTTGTTTCTTTGTTAATTGTCCCCATTATTTCTGATGCACAAACATCTGGTTGAGAACAAGCACCTCGAAGATCTCATTCGCTGCTGTTCGGACTGTGCCTGCAAGACCGACTGGCATATTGTAGGCCTCAAGTGTGCATGTGCGAGCTGAATGAATGAGAGATGGAATGAGTGAATGAGTGAATGAGTGAATGAGTGAATGAGTGGGAGCCAGCAGCAGAAAGGGAAGGAATGAGCTGTCATTTGCACAGAGAACACCCAGGCCAGTGAATAGCGTAGACACTAATAATGACATGCGTTGGTACCTGCAGCAGAACAAGGAAGCGCAGAGTAGGATGGAGCACAGGCGGGCTGCAGCTTGCCCCACTTAGCAGGAGGTGATTGCGGGTGGATGTCTGGGAACGATCCTTTCCAGGGATGATCATGGCACCAGGAATTGCCTTGATGCCCTTATTTTCCACCTAACATTGTGATTTTTCCACATTGACTGCCAATCAGAGACTTTAGAAGGGACCTGAAAACCCGTTTCCCAAGCGACCCTAAGACACACTTGCAGGTCCCTAGAGGGAACACAGGGGTCATGCCATGAGGTCAGAGAAGTGCAGAAAGGCTGCAGGCCCCAGGAGGTTGAGAGGGGGGAGCAGCAACATCCATGAAAATCAGTTGGCGGCATTCATGAAGACTGTTCTGGAAGCCCAGACTCAGAAGGGAGAGCTTTGTGACAAGAAGCAAGCACGTAGCAAATACCAAGAACTACTGCCTAGCAAATCCCAACCCATCCTTCAAGACCCAGCTCAAGTGTCTTCTCCTCTCTCAAGCACTTGATTAATCACGTCCTTTCCTGAGCCCCTGTAGACTTCTCCCCCGGCCCTGACGCAGGGCATCCAGTAGGCACTTGTATGAGCTGGTTACATGCCCCCACCTGGGTGGCTTAACCCACAGACGTTCACCTTCCCACAGCTCTGGAGCCTAGAAGCCCATAAGTGAGGTGCCATTAGGGTTGGCTTCTGGCGACACTTCTGTCCTTGGCTTGGTTACTATTTTAAATAGGTAAATATCTCCTTGATCCTTCTTTTTTTTTAAGATTTTATTTATGTATTTTATTTTAGAGAGAGAGAGCATGAGTGGTGGAGAGGGGAGAGGGAGGGAATCTCAAGCAGGATCCACGCTAAGCACAGAGCCCACCACGGGGCTCCATCCCACACCCCTGAGATCATGACCTGAGCCGAAACCTAGTCACAAGCCACCTGGGCGCCCAACCCAACTTGATTATTCTTGATTATTCTTGACCATGCTCTAGCTGGATTTATTGGAATTGTCCATGTTCGTAGATGCCTATTTACACATTTACCAACTCTCTAGTTTCAAATATAGGCATTTTCTGTTTCAGTAAATTTGATCTGAGAACTGATTCAGTGAAAACAAACAAACAAAAAGTGCCTGAGGACTCATTTTCAAATCTATGCTGTTTACCCAGGCTACCTGTATTTCAACTAGGAGCTTTTCCTTTCTCCGATGAATTCAGGGAATGATACTTCAGTCAGAGAACCAGCCCTCTCTCCCAGCACATGGCATTTGGAAGCCGAAGACGTGGATGTGAGCCCTGGCTCCGACACTCACCAGATCTTTGGCTTGGGTTAGTTGCTTTTCGTGTTGTAACAATAACCGCGTCTACTCTCTCAAGTAATTGGTGAAATATCACGTTTGTGAGAAAGCTGTGCAAGCCATAAGCCGAATTTCCTGAATTATGTTCTGGCGATTACATTAGAGTTCCTGGAGATGTTAATAAATGCTCTACAAAAATACGGCGAAGTAAACGAAAATGGGTTTCTGAGTCTTTAATATGCTAATGTGCACAATGAACCTCCAAGAAGGAAACATAGCTTGCTTTATTTACCTCTCCAAACTTTTTCTTAAATGTAAACACTTTCCTCAAGTTTTACCAATTCTTCCAGCAAAAAATATTCCTTAAGAGTGGGGCTGTAGAAGTTTTAATTTGTACACTGTATAGCTAACTAAGAAGCTATTCAATCTACTTAAAAATTTCTCTGCAGAAAAATGCTGGTTATTTGTCCTGTACAGCTTTCTTCATTTGGTTAAATACAACATCATATTTTAAGAATTTTTGGTGTTAATATTTTATCAAAAGTATATTTATTCTACAATTCTTTTCATAATAGCAACAAAAAGAATAAAGTTTAACCAAAGAAGTATAATAATTTTATAGTGGAAATGATAAAATATTATTACGGGAAGTTAAAGATCTAAATAATTAGAGAAGTGCTCCATGTTCACATATTTTAAGATTCAGTATAGTTAAGATGGCAGCTATTTTCAGCTGATCCATAGATTCAACACAAACCCTATCAAAATTCTAGCAGGCTTTATTTTTGTTTTTGTTTTCATTTTTTTCCATAAATTGAAAAGTCATCCAAATATGTCTATGAAATTGTAAAAAGGGAAGACCTAAAATAGCCAAAATAGTTTTGAGAAAAATAGAACAAAACTGTAAGACTTGAACTTTCTAATTTCAAACTTCCTGTAAAGCTATACTTACGAAGACAGAGCAGTTCTGGCATAAGGATAAACAAAACATTAACAGAACAGAATTGAGTCTAGACATAAAATCTTACATTTATAGCTAATTGATTTTTGACAAAGATGAAAGGCAACTAATTAGGGAAAAGTATAACTTTGTTAGGAGATGATGATGGGACAATTATACATCCACAATAAAGTGAATTTAGACTCTTATTTTATACTGTGCATAAAATAATTCAAAATTTATGTTAAACTTAAATATAGGGACGCTCGGGTGGCTCAGCAGTTAAGCATCTGCCTTTGGCTCAAGGCGTGATCCTGGAGACCTGGGATCGAGTCCCAGGTCGGGCTCCCTACATGGAGCCTGCTTCTCCCTCTGCCTGTGTCTCTGTCTCTCTCTCTCTCTCTCTCTCTCTCTCTCTTTCTCTCTCTCTCTCTGTGTCCCATGAATAAATAAATAAAATCTTTCAAAAAAAACTTAAACACAGGAGCTAAAATAATGAAACTTTTGTAAAATAACATAAAAAAAATCTTCTGGACCTTGGGTTAGGTAATAATTTATTAGATATGACACCCAAAAAAGTACAGTCTACGTAGTAGGACGACTAATGGCCTCTCAAGGATGTCCATCCATGTCCTTGTCCTAATCCCCAGAACCTATAAATATACCCAGGTGTATGGCAAAGGGTAGTTAAGTTTGCAGATAGAATGAGATTGCTCATCAGCTGACCTTTCAATGGAAGTACTGTTGGCTGCCTAGGAAGGGCGAATGTGACCCACAAGTGTCTTTAAAATTAGAGGAAAGAGGAAGATAGGAGAGTCAGAGGCAAATCAGAATATACAGTGTGAGAACCTGACTCACTATTTTGGCTTCGAAGACTGAGAAAGAGGGCCACAAGCAGAAGAATATCAGAAACCTCCAGCGGCTGGTAAGGGCCAGGTGATACCTCTCCCTCAGAGCTCTCAGAAAGGGACACAGTCCTGCCAACCCCTTGATTTTAGCTCTGGGAGATGCATTGCAGAATTCTGAACTGCAAAACTTCAATATAATGAATATATGTTGTTTTCAGTCACGAAGTTTGTGGTGATTTGACACAGCAGACATAGAAATCTAACACGGGAGAAAAATCTTCAAGGCCTTGCGTTAAGCAAAGATTTCTTAGAAATGATACCAAAACCATGATACAGAAAACTTTAAAAACAATAAATTTGACTTTATCAAAATTCAACCCATCCATGCTTCAAATGACATTATCAGGAAAAAATTAAAAATGAATAGGCTAGAAGAAAATATTTGGTAAAACATATATCTTATAGAGGGTTCATATCTTGAATATACAGAGAATATTTATACCTCAATAGTAAGAATATAAACAACCCAACAGAAGTACACAATTTGAATATGGATTTGAATAAAGTAGATACAAAAATGGCCAATAAATATAAAGAATGTTTCCTCAACATCATTAGCCATTAAAAAATGCACATTAAAATGACAATTAGACACCATTTCACATTCACTAAAATGGCTATAATAAAACAGACATAAAATAATAAATGGATGTGAGAAATGGGAGCCCCTCATGCATTCTAGTGGCTACTCTGAAATGGTGCAGTCACACTGAAAAACAGTTTGAGAGTTTCTTAAGAAGCTAAAAACAGATCTACCCTAGGATCCAGCAGTTGCGCTACTAGTTTCTTACCCAAAGAGTATAAAAATACTACAAAGAGATACATGCACCCCCATGTCAATAGCAGCTTTATCTACAATAGCCAAATTGTGGAAATAGCCCAAGTGTGAGCAACAAATGAATAGGTAAAGATGTGGTATATATACCTTATATATATAAGATATATATCTTATATATAAAATAAAAAGGGAAAAAAAAACAAAAAAAAATAAAAAGGAATGAAACTTGCCATTCGCAATGATGTAGATGGAGCTAGAGACTATAATGGTAAACAAAATAGGTCGATCAGGGAAAGACAAATATCATATGATTTCACTCATTTATAGGATTTAAGGAACAAAAGAAACAAAGGGGAAAAGAGAGAAAGAGAGGCAAACCAAGAAACAGACTCTTAACTCTAGAGAACACACTGATGGTGACGAGAGGGGAGGTGGGTGAGGGGATGGGAGAAACAGGTGATGGGGATGAAGGAGGGCACCTGGGATGAGCACCAAGTGATGTCTGGAAGTGTTGAATCACTATATTATACCCCTGAAACTAGTATTATACTCTATGGTAACTAATTGGAATTTAAATAAATAAATTTCACTTTTTAAAAAAGTGACACATTCCTTTGTCATATGACCTAGGAATTCCACTCTTAGGTATCAGCCTAAGAAAAGGAAAAGATATACCCACACGAAGACTTCCACACAGATATCCTCAGTTGCCTTATTAATACCAGACAAAAAAAATTAGAAGAGCCTAAATATTCCTCAGATGATGAATGGAGAGACAAAGCGGCATATACACGCAGTGGGATCCTATTTAGCAATAAAGAGAAACTACCTGCTGATACATCTTCCACCACGGGCAAACCTCAGAAAACTTGCACTGAGTGAAAGAAGCTAGACACAAGAGAACACATATTACATCTTCGTTTTTATGTGAAAGCTCCACAAAAGGTAAATCTGTAGGGATAGATAATAGATTAATGGTTGCCTGAGGTGATGGGGTAGGGGTGTGGGGTATGGAGTTTTACAGTTAGTGGACACGAGGGAATTTATTGGGGTGATGGGGATGTTGTAAAACTGATTTACTGTGGAGGTTATGCAACTTGTAAATTTACTTTAAAAAATCATTAAATACACACTTGCAATGGGCGGATTTTATGATATATAAAATGTGAGTCATTGAAGTTACATATCAAAATGTACTTATTCTGCATACAAGATGCATTTCTTAACGTTTCCCTAATTCTGATCTGTGATTTTTCTTCTGTCCTTGGTTGAACAATTTCCCGAGAGAATGGCCCAACTCAATGAAAAAAAGCTTTTGATACCATTAAGTCTAATTGACAAAGGGCTTTTTAGGAACATTGCTGCTCTGGAAACAGGTATGTACCGCAAAGTTATCCCTTCTGAAATCAGTTTATACGCTACGCCGACTCTATAATGTTGACGACTCCCAACTTAAACATTTTCACTGCTTTTAGAATAAATTGTTATAATGAAATTTCTATTTGAAAGCAGAGCTAAATATTAAGTGGCAAAAGCTGATCATCCGTTAAGGGAAAACAAAATAAGAAATAGGCTGAAATCCCCACCCCATGCCTAACTTGTCATTCATGATGACGTAATTTATCAATAGCAAGTGATTCAAAAAAAAAAGAAGAAGATACAATTCAAATATAGATTTGATAAAATAAATTTTGGAAATGCTTCATTTAACCCTTATTGGATTATCACTAGTCACCTCAACAGTCTTTTCAACAAGCCCCTGCAGTTAGAATTTATAATAAAATTGAAGATAACAAAACATATAATTCGCTAACATTTCATGCAGTGAACCATTAAACAAGGGACATGTTTGCAAAATCAGAACCTGGATGTATTTTTATTATTATTTTCAAAGAAAGAACTTCTGGCACACATCCCAGACTCCGCATTCAGAACAGAAATTAAAGCAATTAAAGTCTCATTGAGAATTACTGATAATAATATAACATAAACATGGGTCTCACATTCTAGCTCTTTAGATAAGCTCCCATTATAGAAGAGACGAAAGCAAGTAGAAATTCCAAATCTCTCATTTTTCGGTTACTATTAGCAACGTTTGCAAGGAGGTAAGCCAAGATAGGGGATAAGCAAGAAATCAAGGATCCAGGAAAGAATAGGATCTCAGGACCTCCTCCTTCTGCCTCTGGTTTATAGAAGTTGAGTTATTAGGGACATAATATCCATACTAATCATATTAATGACATTAAATCTAATACTTGAGGAAAGGACTCAAACTAAATTTCATTGGGATGATGTCAGAAAGATGTGATTTACTGAGACTTTGAAATATCTATAGACAATATGATTTGATGAATAATTCACTAGATGCGCATCTATATGAAAAATAAGATCTACAAGTATCTTTGCCGTCATTCTATCATCTTTTAAGAATAAAATGAGTATATTCACTCTCTCTCACCTCTCTCTCTCTCTTCAAAATAAATAAATAAATAAATAAATCTTTTTAAAAAGAGAGAGGCAACTGGGTGGCTCAGTCGGTTTAAGTATCTGACTCTTGTTTCGGCTCAGATCACGATCAGGGGCCTGACATCAGCCCTACGGCAGGCTCTGCGCTCAGAGGGGAATCTGCTTGAAGATTTTCTCCCTCTGCCCCTGCCCAACCACATGTTCTTTCCCTCTCAAAAGTAGATAAATACATCTTTAAAAAAAAAAAAAAAAAGAATAAACTGAGTATATTTATTATTTTATTTTAGGTTCCCCAAAATTTCAAATGATTAGCAGTAATTTCTCTAATAAAAATGTTTAGTGGGATCCCTGGGTGGCGCAGCGGTTTGGCGCCTGCCTTTGGCCCAGGGCGCGATCCTGGAGACCCGGGATCGAATCCCACATCAGGCTCCCGGTGCATGGAGCCTGCTTCTCCCTCTGCCTGTGTCTCTGCCTCTCTCTCTCTCTGTATGACTATCATAAGTAAATAAAAAAAAAAATAAAAAAAAAAAAATAAAAATGTTTAGTATTAGGAATTTCAAAATGCACACTGCATTTTATGGTAGCATTTATATTATATTTATAGTAACATTTTTCCCCATAGCACATTTCCAGAAGCCAGTGATCTAAATTTTTTTAAGTTTTTCATATGTTTGAAAACTCATTAAAATACATGCAGAGGGGGAGGGTCCTGTTTGGGACAGGGTCATAAACTATCTTATAACCATCCAGTAAATCCATTCCAGTATTATGAAATTAAGTACATGATTTTAGCCAAATTTGTTATAAAAAAAAAACATTTTCAAATCATATCTTATTATATTCCTAAACATCAAGGGAAAGAAGACTTTGCCTTAGCCTCAGAATCAATACATGTGCTAAACCAGTATGCTGGAATAATCAAAAATGACTCCTCTTCCACATTTGAAAATTCACAAGTAAAAATTTCCCTCATTAAATGTACATGTTCCCCCTAGAAAATATTATCAATGGTTAAATAAAAGAGTGTTATAAATTTCAACCATTCCAGCTACAACTTCAGAAATGAGTCTTGATGAGCTAGCCCACCGTGATCTGCCCACCCTCTCCACTCCCATTCAAGATTCATAATCAGACTCTCTGGTCCAAAAGAGTAGCTATTTTGACCAGGCACCTAATTTCATCTCTTGATGACTTATTTCTTTGTCCGTCTCTCCACCACTAACCAGTTAAATGTAAATCTACAACTAAGTGCTAGTAGGACCCTATATGGACAGGCTATGTCAATTATAATAGTAATAATATAATGATACTAACAGAACTCTTCTCATACATTACCTCATAATATCTTTATAATTAGGTGAAGATTAGGTATCATTAATCCCATTTATGATAAGAAACCTAGATTTAGGGAGGCTTACCAATATGTGGTCTGTCTAACCCCAAACCTGGAGAGGCAACAAAACATTAGATCCCAAATTCCAATAACCCTCCAATGTATCTTCGCTCTGCTTGGCACTGAGGATACAACCATGACTAAGTCCCTGTTAGCAAGCTACTAGTAAAATATCTGCCTTAGTGTAGTCTCTCACCCAGGATTTCCCCCACACACCCTCTGCTAAGTTGTTTCTATCCTCTGATACTAATACTAATATGATTCTTGAAATGATGTTAATGCAAAAACTGGGGATGGATTTCAACCAACTATGGATGCTGAGCACTTTTTCTTCACCTTCAAAATTACTCTCTTGTCGACAAATCTAACCATCCGTTTCTGCGGTTCACAAATGTCCTCGGACAGTTAGAAAGGGGAATGTATGTACAGTGTAGTGCGGGTGGAAATCGAGAAGCGTGCAGGAGGAACCCTGTGTAGGAAAATACCCAGACGACAAGTCAGATGCTACTGATGGAAGGTCCTCCACTGAGAGGTGGAGGGTCTTCCACTAAGTGGTGGGAAGGTCACCTGGAAGACTCCTCAGCAGAGGACATGTAGGGCTCATTTCATGAGCTAAAAAGCCTAAAAGCATCAGCTTGTCTTTCCTGAGACTCCCTGGCACTCAACCGGATGATAAGGCGCAGTCGTACGGCTACCCAACCCCCCTCATCAGGACCCTTAGATAGCTCCCTGTCCTGGGCCCAGTAGGACTCCTTAAGGACACATCTCCATCCAGTTTTTCTCTGCCTTCCCCACAGTCCACATGAAGTCCATTCAGTCTCTGGAATGTAAGAAGATAGCTTTTCCTTATCATCAGTCTGATCTTTTGTTTAAAAGATAAGCTTTATATCCTGCATTCTTCAAAAGCCTCTTTTGTTGATTCTCAAGAGCCTTTCTTCTCCTAACAAAATCCTCTTCTCATAAATAAAATATTATGTTTTCGAAAGTACTGTCTTAATAAACCTGAAGATCTTATTTTAAAAGCATTTAGGCCATAAACATTTTTTTAATTTTTCCTGAAGCAATGTGATGGCTCAGGCTGACTAGTACAAGAATCTAAAAGAGGAAAATGCCAAATAGAAGAAGGCAATGCTTAGTCTCAGGAGATATTATTATTATTTTTTATGACAATGGTTGACGTCTATTAGATGCTGACCACATGCCAGGCATTGCACCAAGAAGGCTCGTTTGCTTTATCATGCTTAAGCATCATAATATGAGCCTAAATACTGCATACTGATATTATTCCTGTTTTACAAATTAAACACTGAATCTTAGATAATATTTCCGGGTCTATGTAGCTCAAAAGCAAGTCTTGGTCCTACTGAAAGATGTATAATGGCCCTCATGTCCCTAAAGGACGAAATGAAAACTCCCTAATGTGATAAACATGACCCTTCATATCTGGACCAACCTTTGTTTTTATCATTTTCTCTCCGACCTCCATGAACTTCACCTGGTTCCCTATTCTTCCTACCCAGCTGTACAAACATTTCGACTTTCACTGAACTCCATAGTGTTTTGCACACTTCAGGGGCATCTCTCATGCCTCAAATATCTCTCTGGATTCCTCTTCAGCTTGAGAAATCTTAGTTCTCAGTGTTGCATCTTAGCTGAAATTGCTCCTCCTTGAAGAAAGGCTCACCAATTCCCTAAGGCAAAGTTAGACATTCCCTTCTTTGTGTTTATTTGTGTTCATTCCTATCTCCCAACACTGTAATTCTTTATCTCCAAGTGTGTTTGTCTCATTAGTCATTGGATTACTTTAGGGATACAAGAGGAGGAAAGAAGGAGAGAAACAAATATTAATCAAAGGTATATCGAGGACAATGGTAGATCTTTTCTCTATTTTTTTCTGCATGTTTTCACCCGTTAATCATCCTTATAAGCCTTGGACTATATATCATCTCATATATATGCATATAGTTCATGCATATACGAAACAATTATATAATTTTTCACAGAAGTACATATTTATATGAGATTTATATAATTACATTTTATTCATTTATATATGAATATATTAAAGTATATAAAATGTATTATAGATAAAATACATATAAATTATAGATTAAAATACATGAATACCTTAAATGTTCTTATAAATGTTTTATATTACATGCATATACATATATACACATATATAAAATCAAAGGAACTAACCAGGAAGATAAATCCAAGATATGGACCCATGTCTGGCCCCAGAGTATGTGTCCTTTCTTCTAATTCTGTTTTCTTCTTCTGAGTACCTCTTAGCCTTTTGAACAACACTTGTCACATAGCCAGCACTCAATAAATATTTAGCAGATTAATGAAACGCATTTATAAACTTACCAAGCACTTTCACAACAATCACTACATTGTGCTCCACATTAGGTCTGAATTAGGAAGATGATACTTATCTAAATAATAATGACTGATCTCCAGATTAGCAAGTTACTCATGTCTTTTAAAAATAAGTAATCATATTTTATTTATACAGTGTTGAGCTATATACAAAGTTCTTAGCACAGGGCCTGTGGATCTCTAGACTCTAGAGATGGAATTTTTGAAGTCCATGGACCCTCTGAATTTTGTATGGATTTTGTCATGCATTTTCCTAGAAGAAGGGTTCGTAGGCTTTTTTTAAACAACAATCTCCAAAGATACATGACCCTACAATGACCAAGAATCACAAGACTGTATTATTCCTATATTCATTACCATTCGAGGATTATGCAATTATGGAAAAATAAGGTGTTCAGATACATATTGTGTTTGCATCCAAGCCCTCACATTTTATAAAACAGTAATGGAAATGGAACTGGAGATTCAGCACACTGGAAAAAAAATGACACATTATCAAACTTGCTGTAATCCACCCGTCCAAGCAATTTCCATTTTTATTAAAGAAGCTAAATTATACTTAACAGCTTTTATTGATTTGTTTGTTTGCTTTAGTTTAAAAGGAGATGTGGGCACAAGGCACGGCTTTTCTTCTTCAATTTCTGAGATCTGCCTTTTTGGAACAAGCTGGCAGGTATGCAGGAAAAATATAAACTTCAGGCAAAACATCTGTTTCTCTCACCACTTTCAAGTCCATTTGAAGTGCTTATATTCTAAGTATTAACAAGCAACCCCAGGCTCTGGTAGAGGTTCAGACCATCTAGTAGGAAAGTATATACATATACACAAACCACACACCTTGAAAAAGTACTCAGTCCTCTGATAATGTTCCCAGCCGATGTATGTCAAGACCAATATTTACTTAGATTTTTGGGGAAAATGTACATTGGATGTATATCAAAATGACCACATTTATTTTGATTTGTTTTAATGTTGATATTTTAAACATTTTTTATCAGTAAAAGATAAATGTTACTAATCAGATTACATGTTAATATCAAGTTTTAACATTCTGTTCATACAATGATTGAACTTTATTTTTTTAAAAGATTTTATTTATTTATTCATGAGAGACACACAGAGAGAGAGAGAGGCAGAGACACAGGCAGAGGGAGAAGCAGGCTCCATGCTGGGAGCCCGACGTGGGATTCGATCCAGAGTCTCCAGGATCAGGCCCTGGGCTGAAGGCGGCGCTAAACCACTGAGCTACCTGGGCTGCCCCAGTGATTGATCTTTAAGATGATTCCAAGTTTTACTTCACATTACTTGGGCAATCTCTTCCCTCTTACTGACACATACCACTCCCCTACGTTCAATCTACAATTCTGAAATAAAACTAAAACATGAAAAAACTCGTAATGCATATCTTAAATTTGATGAAATCAATACATATTTTAAGATAATAAAAATGATAGTTTTCTCCCAGAAATTTAAACATGTCATCAAATTACCCTGAATTCTCTAAATTAGGAGATGGTTTATCAAAAGATAAGCAAAAAAGGAAATAAAATTTTGAACATCAAGCCTTGCCTTCTAACAAAAAACTATAAGTTAGTTTCAAACAATCCCAGTGATGTATACCCTATGAATAAACAGTAATTCAAGAAAAAAAAAAAAAGTTGCAGTTTGTCTCAGAGTTTCAATCTGCATGAACTCCAAAATAAGCATGGCTGGAGATACTCTGTTAATTCCTAAGGAAATCAATACTCTTTAGGAAAGGAAAAAAAAAAGTATTTTCTATTTTTTTTTTTTTTAACAGACTGAGCCCAAATCTTACTTCTCCAATCTTAGGAGGCTCACAATCCCAGAGTGACTTCAGATAGCTACACAGACACAAAGGCACACAGAGGAAAGTTGCCAGAAGTTAACTATATTCCCACTTGAAAGGGAAGGAAAATGAACCTTTCTACTTTGTCTGGATTTCTGGGGGAGCTCAAATTTGATTATTTCTCTTCTTTCTCTGAAAGCAGAAGTATCTGTTTTGAAGTTTTTGTTATTGTTTATGAAAAGAACACATTTCATTCAGCGGAATGAAATGCAAACATCACTTTACCAGTGAAATACACTTTGATGATCTTGAATGACTTTTCCTTTCAACTTCCAACAATTTTTCAATAGCAAGTTACTTTTATTTGCAAATACTGAATGAGATTGCAAACATCAACAAGGACAAGGCTTTTCTTGCATCGCCCAGTGAGCTCTGGACAGAGCCATATCTAAATGTTACTCCAGGTTCCTGCCACCCTGCGGGCCGGCCTGCTATGGGCATTGTCATCCATATGGTGTCAAGGTAAAATAAACTTTCGAAAGTCTGGAAGGAGAACAAAAACACAAAAGGAGCAGATCCCATACTTAGCGACTTTCTAAATGGAACGGGGGCAAAACAATTCCTCGCTACTACGTGGTCAGGGCTGTGAGATGGGAAGCATGAGGGTCAGGGGCAAGTGCTGTGTGTTTATGAGTTTAAATCACTTCTAACTGCAGCTAATAGACAGGCTCGGCGGTTCCTTCCTTTCTTCTTCTGACCCAACTGGTTCAATTCACTTGTGGGCTTGTGGGGGGACTGTCAATCCCCTGTTGACATTTCTAGAATCTTCCTGTTCCAAGTTGTTCTGTCTGAATTCCAAATATTCAGACCAGCATCTCTAGACTGAGGGCCTCTCTCGAGCTCTGACAGCTGCTCTGCCTCCGTGGGTTGCAGAATGAACCACTGAGAAACTACACCCCCGGGGGCTCACTGACAGGAGTTGGTTATAAATATTCTGGTGCTCTCACCCCTCAGTTAGGATGATTCTAAGCTGTACATTTTCCACTGTTTCCAGAAGGTCCCTGAAAGAGCAGCTCTAGTAACCCACAGAGCCGGCTGGCCAAACGCAGCCTTTTTTGGTTTCTGTGACTCACTTTCTCACCATCTTGCCCGAGTTTCCTTCACATCTCAAAGAAACTATTTGAATTTGAATCTTTATCCGTGGATCTACTTCTGGAAGAACCTGACCTAAAGCACGCTTCCATTTTAAACAAGTCAACACTTATTTACTGAGAGACTGTTTCTTTTGCTCAGTGAGGCCTCAAAACAAGGCTGTCCAGTCAAACACATCCAAGGGGAGAACAGGAAACAGATTTAAGAGGCAACCGAGATGGAAACCTCATGTACAAGACCGTGCACGTCCTATTTAAGGAGGACATTTGCTATTTAACTTTTGCCAATTTTTGCTGTGCTGGAATACCAGCCTACTACTTCCAGGTCTTCTAGTTTTTCAGGCAAAGAGTAAAATCCTTAAAATTTAAATATTGTCAACTAACTCAGAAGAATTTTTTATAATACTCTTCAGACCAACGCAACCTGTCTATGGACAGGATTTACCCACATCCGGCCAGTTTCTAAACTCCACACTGAGGATCAAAGATAAAGGTTGTGTGGTCTATAGATATTAAAGAAGTCTGCAACTTAGAAGGAGACGTGCAAGTGACTATTTACGAATTTGAATTTAAGTGATAAATGAGGGTAATAATCAAATAATAATTTGATGAAGGGAAAAATATATATACAGATGTACATACAACGAAAAGTGTATATATACGTAATTTTATTATTATTGCTTATACATATATCCATGATTCTGGGTTTTACTATGCCTCCTTTAACCATTAGGCCTCTATTAGGGCTTCCATTTATGCACAACTTAAAGTTTTCACAAAACTTTAAGTGTTTCTCACAAAACATTGCCTCTGACCAGGAACTAATTTCCCAGTGAAACGTGAGATCTTAAATTAATGTTTCCAGGAGGCCTGTGTGGCTCAGTTGGCTGAGTGTCTGACTTCATTTCAGCTCAGGTCATGATCGATCCCTGTTTATGGGTCTGTGCTGAGCATGGAGCCTGCTTAAGATTCTCTCTCTCTCTCTCTCCCCCCCTGCCCCCCCCCCGCTGCTTTCTCTCACTCCCCCCCAAAAAAAAGCCAAATAAAAAATTAATGTATTCAATGTCATGTTCATTTGATATTCTCAGAGGTGATCTTATTTATATCAAGGTGACAATTTAAAAGTTGCTTGCCAAACCCATATTTTGTTTCTCATTGGAAAGAGAGGACCTCTATGAAAACTCCCATCTTTCTACTCTACCGTCCGTTGACAGTTGGTTACATTTCATGATAATGTAGTCAAAACATGACTAGAATTAGAAAAGGAAAAAAAAAAAAAAACCAATGAGGCAAAATGGGTTTTAAAAAACATACAACTGCAGGTAAAAGACCTCATTTCTAAAATCGTTTATGAATGCATGGAGGATACCTATAATTTCCATTTTTCAGTGCATATTTTGTGTTCTCTTTGCTTTAATTCAATTTCTGTTTCATTGAGTTACTTGCCCACTAAGGCATCCAAAGTCTCCATTTTTAAGGTAGTATTAATAAATGAATAATTCCAAATCTGACCCTGTTTTGCAATTTCTCTCATGTGTTCAAGGACTTTGTTGTTGCAATCACCCTTCATATGCCTTCAACAACATTTCTCTCCCTAACTTCTACCTCCACCATGCCTTTTTTGGAATACAGGAAAAATTTCAGTGGTAAAATTTCCTACCTTAAAATTATAAACCTACTTGATCCCTTGTACCTCCCCAACCATAGCATCAGTGCACACGTCCTTGATGCAAAAACTCCTTGGAAAAATTGTTCTATGCAGGTTTTCCCATTCCCTGTTGAAACTGCTATAGTATGGCTATACAGATACTTAGGGGCTGAACTAAATTAGCACCCAAGTCCCCTGACTATTATGGTTCAACATTCCTTACCTATTGGGTTATGAGAAAATTTCATCTCTATTCCTAATATTTACTTTTTATATTGTATTAACTGAAATATTGTTTTCTTAGCCTGCAGGGGTGAGGTGCACATGAGGATTTGAACTACTAAGAACTTACTGAGTCTAAAGTAAAACATACATATTGATATACCCATTTTAGAGTATTCCTTAACTATATATATATATATTTTTTGATTCCTTAAATATATTAACTGTTTATGACTTGTGGACTTATGAGAGGAACATTTCTCACTAAGGAGAAACTCAGAGTAATTTTACTTTGGAAAACTAAATAAACTTTTTCATAAAATATTTAAAACATCATATTTCTCAAGCCCCATTTTCTCATAGGTCTTTCTGATTTTTTATAGGTAAAACTGGACCCTTTTTTTAAACGCTGGATACCAACTCCTTTTAATAAATGCAATGTTTAGTAATTTAGTAATATTTATTCTTATGAAAACCTGACCAGAAATAATTCCTTCAGATTAAAGATGAAGAGTAAATATGACATTTTCAAAATATATGTCTTTCCTTTGTCTATTAAAGTAACCCACCATCATATCTGAGAGCTAATATGTAAGGTGATTGCTTCCTTTTGACATGGAAATAAAAAGCCTTCACTGTAAACCCCAAAAGAACAAACAAAAAATTATAGTGGGGGCACCCGTGGGGTTCAGTCAGTTAAGCATCTGACTTCAGCTCCAGTCCCAGTCTCGGGGTCAGGGAATGGAGCCCCACACTGAGCTCCCTGCTGAGCAAGGAGTCTGCTTGTCCCTCTTCCTCTCCCTCTGCCCCTCCTCCAGCTCAAACTTGCTTGAACTCTTTCTTTTTCAAAAAAATAAAAATCTTTTAAAAAATTTTAATGGGATGTAAATGCTTTATGATCACTGAGATGCAGATATAAAGTCATGGAGCAAACACCTCAGCAAATGGCGTTCTGGTTCCATTCCCTACTTTACAGGTGATACAATTCAGATCCCGGGAGACTGAGTGACTTTCAATGCTAGCCTGCTGCTTAATGGCTTCTTGAACCCCAGTTTTCCACTTCTTCCATGAAATCAGTATTCACTTGATCTTTGTAAAGGTTTTGTTTAAAAAAAAAATTGGAAACCACCTCCAGAAATAGATAGATTGGGCTTGGGAACAATAAGGAATTTTTTTTTTTTTTTTACAATAAGGAATTTTTACGTATTTGTCTTCTTGTTATCAAACGAGGGTGACACCAGAAGTCACTGCCAATGATTTGAAAATTGTAGGATGGAGACCTTTATTCTGTCAACCAACAAGTGTCATCTGGATGCCTCCTGCTTACCAGACACTGTTAAGATCTACTTAACAGTGATTCTGACAATGAGTTAAAAAAAATAAAAAAAATAATAATGATTCATTCCTTCACTTTATGGAGTTTGCAACTTGGAATAAATAATACAGTTTTTAAACCCAAAATTTCTTTTTCATATACCACATATACATAAAACACTATTCTTGCTAATCTTTTGTGGTAAATAAATTATTTTAGGAGAACTGACATGTTTGTTTTGAAAACAATAGTCAACATAGAAAAATACAAAGAGAAAAGCATACACACACAAAAACACCCCAAATCCTAGCATCTACAACTAACCAGAGAAGCCACATAAATATCAGCCCATATGGAGAAATACACAGAAATGCTTTTCTTATAAAAATACAAATACGATATATTTTATATTTGTTTTTTTCTTTTTAAAAATTTTAGTCATTTTTTCTTGAAATGCACCATATATAATATATAAGTATATATTATATATAATATAAAAATTATGTATAATATATATTATAATATAAATATAATATAAATATAATAAATTATATATAATTTATATATAAAAGCGTGACAATTCTAAAGGTGCATACAGCTTAATGAATTTTTGTAATGTAGACATAAAAACACCATCTCGGTCAAGAAATAAAATCCCAGAAATCATATAACTTCTAGCATCTCAATTTTTCCTTGCCAATTTTAAATGTTATAACTGGAATAATACAATATGTACTACTCTGTGCCTGACTTATTCATTCAACATTTTGCTTGTGAGACTCTTCCCTGTTATTGCATGCAGCAAAAGTTTGTCCTTTATCATTTCTGTAGGGTATTTATAAAGTATTTATACCATAATTTATTTGGGTTGTTTACAGCTTGGTGCTATTGTGAATAAAGCTGCCATAAACATCTTCATTCATGTCTCTTAGTAAAACCCACACTCCTGCTAGAGATCTATCTGGCCATCTATCGATGCACCTGTCTATACACCAATATCTATATCTATATTCACACCCATATATAAATCTATATACGCCTATACGTAAGTGTACTTTGCTGGATAGTAGAGTTGATTCTATTCCGTTTTAGAAGAAAAATGTGAAAAAACTTTAGGAACAAGTTGTAAAACATACAATCTACCATCAATGCACAAGAGCTCCTGTTACTCCGTAGTCTAGTGAAACTTTTCTGTTGTTCATCAGCTGGGATGGCTATAGCTCCCAGATAATGGGGATGTTTAGAAAAGCTTCAGATGGCTGTTCTCACTCATGATTTTTGGCAGTCATTGTTACTGTAAAGAGCGTTTGTCACAGATTGTTCCAAGCTGTAAGATTTCGTGGGCTTCTCATGTATGCATGTTTCTAATACATGCCTGTAGCCCTGACAGGTCAAGGAGAGAGGAATGAGTCTGAGTTCACATGAAATCCCACTGTATACTAGTCAGGAATCCCTAAGACAACCTTCTACAAGGCTACATTGAACTGTGTCGCCAACTGAATCCTTTATCTTGGCACCTAATGAAGATAGTAAAATAATTCATCAATAATGACTAAAATCACACTCCAGGGAAACAAAATGAGATTTTTTTTCTACGTGTTTATTTGCACAGAAATTCAAAGGATAATCATTGACTTCAGTGTCTAGTTCCAACTCAGTGAGGAATCAATGCTAAGTCTTAACCGATGTGGTTTAATTATCCCTGAGTTGAGAGGGTCTTTGTCCTCTTCTTAAATTCAGGTTGCTCTCATTGGCCCACAGATTCTTGCCTCTTCATTCTGGTTCTTTGTTACCAAGTGATGAGACACCCAACATCTAGATTGTCTGATACTGTTCCAGTTTATACCTATTGTTTAGTAATAACTTCCCCTTCCATTCCCCAAATTTTCCTTTTTGGAAACGATTGTAAGGTACTTATAACTAACAGATACATAATAAGATGCTCAGCATGACTCATCGTCAGGGAAATACAGATCAAAACTGCAATGAGATATCACCTCCCACCTGTCAGAATGGCTAAAATGAACAAGTCACGGAACAACAAGTGTTGGCCAGGATGTGGAGAAGGGGAGCCCTCATATACTGTTAGTGGGAGTGCAAGCTGGTGCAGGCACTCTGGAACACTGTGTGGAGGTTCCTCAAGAAGTTAAAAAGAGAGCTCTACCCTACGATCCGGTAATTGCACTACTAGGTACTTACCCGAAAGATACAAAAATACTGACTTGAAGGGACACCTGTGCCCTAATGTTTATAGCAGCATTATCTACAGTAACCAAAGTATGGAAAGAGCCCAAATGTCCATCAACTGGTGAATGGATAAAAAAGATATGGTGTGTGTGTGTGTGTGTGTGTGTGTGTCACAGTTGAATATTACTCGGTCATAAAAGGGAATGAAATCGTGCAATTTGCAACAACACGGATGGAGCTACAGAGTATTCTGCTGAGCAAAATAAGTCAGTCGTAAAAAAAAATGCCATATAATTTCACTCTTATGTGGAATTTAAGAAATGAAACAGATGAACAAAGGAGGGGAAGAAAGACAGGCAAACCATAAAACAGACTCAACCATAGAGAACAAACTAAGGGTTGCTGGAGGGGAGGTAAGTGGGGGACTGGTTTAAATGGGTGCTGAGTATTGGGAAGTGCACTTGCTGTGATGAGCCCTGGCTGCTGTATGTAAGGGATGGATCACAAAATCCTACTACTAATATTATGCTCTATGTTAACTAATTGGAACTTAAATACAAACATAAAAATCAATCAAATCTAAAAATAATAATAAATACTGTGTTTCCTGTTTTCTCGGCTTATCCCAGGAATGACAGCCTGCTGCTGCCACTGCACCCTGGACGCTAAGCATCTGTTTTCCGTTTTGAGAGTTAGAGTTCTTTACCCTGGTAGCTATGCCCTGCCTGGGGAATTAGAGTTTTGAATGTCCTGGTAACAGAAGTTTAAACTCCTTCCAACTTGATTCACTGACTCATAAGCACCATGAAGAGAAACAGTGACGATAGTCAGGGGTGATGTTAAGGCACACACACTTTTCTCAATCTGGTAATGTCATTCTTGCATTTTCTTATTCATCCTTCAAAGCCCACCACATGTAGCACTTCCTCTGACCCTTCTTTAAAGCATCCAGAGAGGAAAAATCACACCCTCCGTCTATTCTCCAAAAACCTTTCACTCTTTCTCTCAATAGTATGCTCCATCTTATACTGTGTTTTTGTAGATATGACTTTTTTTCCCAAGTAAACTATAAGAAGTTTAGGGGTATCTTTCTTCCTTCATCCATGCATGTCTAATTCCAAACAAAGAATGCTCTGCAAGTTCTTACCACTTGAGTGAATGAATACATTCAGGTCAACATAGCCAACATATATTATGATCAATTCAGGTAATTTAAAATTTTTATTTTGTGGTCATAAAATACCAGGAGCCATAATAATCCAAGAATCCCAATTCATTTCAGTGAAATAAGATTTGCATGAACTAGCCTTGGGCCTTGG
Organism: Vulpes lagopus; assembly: GCF_018345385.1. Classification (NCBI taxonomy): domain Eukaryota; kingdom Metazoa; phylum Chordata; class Mammalia; order Carnivora; family Canidae; genus Vulpes; species Vulpes lagopus. The sequence goes on along the minus strand of NC_054827.1, from coordinate 149,958,857 downwards.
CATAGTACAGTTGCTGGGAATAAACTCATATATTTAACCGTCCATCCCTGTATATACATGGTTCCCCTCCCATCCCTTCTTTCACATTCCAAATAGGAAATAGAGCATAATAAACCCCAACTCATGGAGCATCCCCTCTCCTATGCTCTCTCTCCAGTGCATTCTCCCTAGAAATGTTTTGGCACAGATTTCATCATTTTACCACTGGAGGGGGAAAAAAAAACTCTACCATATCATCAAGTGTCAGAAAGCACTGGAGTATAGAGGAAGCTTTGGCAACAAATACTTTCCAAAAACCAGCTCAATTCGGAACATGGTTCAATTTAGCTTGCCAGTGAACTGGAGTAATCTAACCCCAAAACTATTATTTAATTATCTCATAACACTGTTAAACCATTACAGGCAAGGCAAACAATTCATTTTTCCTTAATGTCATAATGTACCTAAGTACAATGTCCAATCAATAGTAGCGATAGCTACATGTTAAACCTTTTCAGATTTAGCTTCCATCAGCGAATACAAACCAAGCCTTCCAAGAGAAGCTTTAAGAACACTCTGTGATTGTGAACTCTTTGGGGGACATGGGCGATAGGAAGAGTGGTCCTTGGATTTGAAGACAAAAAGACACCGTTGTGCTTTCTCCTGATTGCAGTCTCCTTTGGTATATCTGGCTTTGTCTGTACTTTGTCCATCCATCGCTCATTCAACATCTATTTCAGGAAAACCTACTCTATTCTATGCATTAGATAAAGCACCAGGAACTAACAAGGCTGAATAAAACATAAACTCAGCCTTCAATGAATTTACAATTTAAAAGGGAAGAATCAGATATAAAAATTTTATTTTTTAAAGATTATTTATTTATTTGTTTGTTTGTTTTAGAGAGAGAGCACAAGCTGGAGGGGCAGAAAGAAAAAGAATACTAAGCGGATTCCATGCTGAGCACGGAGCCTGACACGGGGCTCAATTCTATGACCCTGAGATCATGACCTGAGCCAAAATCAAGAGTCAGATACTTAATGGACTGAGCCACCCAGGTGTTTTATAAAAAATATTTTAATACAGTATGATAAATGTCATACTAGAGATAAGTGTAGGGTAGCCTGGGGCTGCAAAAACCTGAGGTGACTTCTATTTGAGTTCAACAGGAAAGGCTTGGCATAATAAGTTTTTGGGTTAGATCTTTAAGAGTGAGTGGAAATATTAGGTAGACAAAGTAAGAAATGAGGTACCAGGACAAGGAACAATATCCTCAAGTCATGGGACATACCATACAATGATACATTCTAGAAATGTAAATAGTTCACTATAGCCATAATTAAGGGTGCATATAAGAAATTAAAGAAAAATTAGGTTGGAAAGTTAGGATTCCAATCATTGTGTATATGCCATACTGAATAAAAACCTTCTACTTCATACTGCAGTTATTAAGACTCATCTGAGGAATGCCATGAACAGATTACATATATGCTAATACGCTTCCATATTTTCTTTTAAGTTGCCATCCTTCTCTTGACTCCTCTAGTAAACATAATAAATTTGGAACATCTCACCGAAAGGCCTAATGTTACCGTAGGAGGCAACCAGGACTGTGGTGAGTAAACAGCCTTTCCAAGCCCTACACATTCGAACAGATGTAATCAATAACTTAGCTCCATCGCTAGTTAGCTCTATCTTGGAAACCTTGGAAGGCAGTAAATGTCTAATTGGATGAGATAAATTCCTCATTAGAAAAATCCTGTGTGAAAGAAATAGCACAGGAACTACAAAACCCAGAGCTGGGTCAGAAAATGAGAATTCTGGATCCTGTTCTGAAGACGTCTGCTTCTCTTTTACAAAACGAGAGAGTGACCCACTCAAGTTTTGTGTTTATTGCTTCTCTAAACAATTTTATCCTTTCTAGATGTTTTGATAGGGGATAGATGAAACACAGCACCAGCTGGTAGGCTCTCCAGAGTCAGGAATAAATGCCAGATACCAGACCAGGGACTGAGTCCTCAAGGTGGTCGTGTGGAGGTGTGAACACAATATATTGGAAAAGATGTTACCTTTTCCACAATTCATGAAGGTCTACCTTATATTTGGCCTATGATTTTAACTAATAAACCAGAGAATCACGTATTTTAAAATTAGGGATGTTAGAGTCAGCTTTGAAGATGAGAGGAGTTGCAGATATTGGGCAGTACAAGCTCCTCAATGTACAGGGAGGGAAGCTGAGACGAGGTGAAGGGCTTCCCTGAGGTCACAGAATTGATAGAGCCTTCCCAAGACCAGAACCCACGTCTCTAGACTCACAATCCAACACCTTTATACTCACCTTTATTCTTTTTTTTTTTTCATGCATAGCAAAGAGTAAATAAATATCAAGGATAATTTTTCCTGCTCTTCAGAATGTCAACACAACAGTGGTGGAAGAGGGTATTTAAGGCCAAGGTATTAAAGTCCAGGGGAAAGAAACAGAGATGAGAACCGGCCTGTGTCAAGACATGCTGCTACACTAAGTGCTTTCCATGTCCCAATACTCTAACCCTTTAAGAAGTCAGGGACCAGGAGGAGAGGGAAGGAATGCATGCAGGCCTGCCTGCCTTCACTCTCAAAATAAATGTAAGTGTTAAGAATAATTGAGCACTTAACTACTTGAGGGGCAGTGCAAATAAATTCATAATCTCCGATCCTCACATAAAGAGACGGGGGCAGGTGGAAGTAACTTACTATACTATTTTCCGGCAGCTGCCATAACAAAGTAGCATATTAAAACAATGCTTCTCAATTCTGAAGGCTAGAGTCAGAAATAAAAATATCTGCAGAGGGATCCCTGGGTGGCGCAGCGGTTTGGCGCCTGCCTTTGGCCCAGGGCGCGATCCTGGAGACCCGGGATCGAATCCCACATCAGGCTCCCGGTGCATGGAGCCTGCTTCTCCCTCCACTTGTGTCTCTGCCTCTCTCTCTCTCTCTGTGACTATCATAAATAAATAAAAAATTAAAAAAAAATATCTGCAGGGCCATGCTCTCTCTGATGGCTCCAGGGAAGAAGGATTCTTTGTCTCTTCTAGCTTCCTGTATTTGCCAGCAACTCTTGGCAATCCTTGGCTTGTAGAAGCGTCATTCCTGTAACATGGCCATCTTCTCCCTGTGTGTCTGCACATCATTTTCTCTCTTTGCATATCTGTCTCTGTGTCCAAATCTCACCCTTTTATAAAGACACCTGTCATATTGGATCAAGACCCATACTAATAACCTCATTTTAACTCAATTACCTGTGTAAAGACCCTATTTCCAAACGAGGTCACATTCTGATGTCCTCTTTTGTGGGACACAATTCAATCCATGACACTTGCCTGAGGATATGAAGCTACCAAGTATTAGACCAAGAGCCTAATTCAATCTGTCTCACCTGAGCAGATGCTTGAAAATTGTTAGCATTTGGAATGCTAATGATCATTATTAACAAGCTACACTAGAGAGCTGGAATGGATAGGGCTGGCAGGGATTCTTTGGTCAATAGTTCTCGCTTATTCCAAATCACCTTGCCCCAATGACTCTTCTTGTACTTCTCATGTTTCATAACGGAAAGGCTGATATATAAATGCTCTCTCTCCATGTTTATGTTTATGAGTAGTGTACAGGGTTCTTTAAAAGAAACTCACCCCCCCAAATTGGATACATAGATAAAAATATAAATACAGGATTCCAAGGGCCCTACTCCAAGCCAAACCAACACTAGGTATTAAGTGACACCAAAGGGTGTGAGCAGAATGAAACATGGAGTATCAGGAAGGTAGTATGGCACAGGGGTTAAAACTGAGCTTCAGGATGGAGTTGCCTGTGTTTACGTCCCTACTAGGCCATATATTGAATACGTAAACCTAGGCAATTAGTTAACCTATGTACTTTGGTTTTCTCATCAGTAAAATATTGATTAACAATAGTTCCCAAATGCAAAGGACTTGTCAGGATTAAATACGAAAATTCATTAAAAAGCATATATCGCCAGATGCATGAAAATCATGTGATAATTTTTAACTCTTACTAGTATTTTGAGGGTGAAGAGACAAAACGTAAAATGCTTATGCCTTTTCATCCCCTTTCTAGCTACCTCCATCCATACCAAACACAAGAGACACACACACACACAATCTTGTATGTAACCCACTCCTGTTCTAGCCACAAAGGTCCTGCCTCAGGAACTGTGCGTCTGCTTATTCCCCTGACAAGAATACTCTTCCTGCAAATAATTTTCTGGTTAATCTCTATAGTTCCTTTAGGGTTCTGATCTTTAGCCACCACCTCAGAGAAGTCTTCCTTGATAACTCATCTAAAAAAGGCAACCCAATCACTGACCCTGCTTCCATTTCTTTCTACCATTATCTGTCACTTGACATATCCTACATTCATTTGTGGTTGAATATCTGTCTCACAATGTTAAGAACTGCCAAGTTGCCAACAAATAGCTATTCTCTCCTTCTCCTTCTAAATATCTAATTAATCAGCACAGCAGTACTTTTAAATAGAAGACTCCATTTCCCAGATATTTTGCTGCTGATTATGACCACCTCCTGGCTAATGAGATGTAAGCAAAAATCTGGGGCTGGATTCTCAGGAAAGCTGCTTAAGCCAAGAATTGGGTCTCCACAAAAGTGATTATTTATTGTCCTTCTACCCTTTTTCCATCCCTAGAATAGGCACATCATAGCTGGAGCTCCCACAGCAATCAGTAACTATGAGGTGACTTTGAGAATGGAAGCCATATGCTACAATGGAGAAGCAGATGGTATAAAACAACCATACAAGTGAGCTCTGGTCTACCTAAATCCTGATTGCTTTCCTACTAATTAACAAGTCCTTGTGAATTTAGTCAAGCCTCTGCTACAAGCAGCTGAACACAAATTCCTCACTAATTCATTCCTCCATGAAAATATGAGGTCCATGAAGGCTGTGCATTGTCTTTTCAATGTTGTGGCTGTCAATGTCTGCAATAGTGCTTGGCACGTTATATATGATCAATAAGCATTTTTTAAACAGAACAAAAAACAAATGAATATCTACTGTGTGCCTATAAATTTAAAAAGATGTAAAGAATGCAAGTATACAAGGCTTTAGTTTTAAACGTCTACCATGATTATTTTAATTCGATCTGTTTCCATAGCCATCTTTATTAACTTTACTGTATTTATTGAATACAGTTGTGCTCTAGATACGCATTAGTTATTTTAATTGAATGACTTTTGTCTTAGTGTCAACACTTTGTAGTCTGGATTAAATTGATGAGCCTCTTTTAAATACCACCTATGAATGTGACATTGGGCTAGGAGGTTTAAGTGCGTAGTTGAAAATTTTTTGTTTATAAACTCATGTGAACCAAAAATTTCACATTTCTTGATTTTCTCTTATTCAATTTAAAAACGATCTGAGCCTAGCACATGTAGCTGACTAAAATTTCAATGACAGTTATAACCGGAATCCCCTTCTACCCCAAAGCTGGCCAAGATTTCAGGTTCTTATGCAAATCTAAAAAATCTTGGAGTTCTTTATGCTCAAAGGTCCTAGGGCACCTGGGTGGGTCAGTGGATTAGACATCTGCCTCTTGGTTCTGGCTCAGGTCATGATCTCATGGGTTGTGAGATTGAGGCCCACATGGCTCCCATGTTCAATGGGAAGTAGCCTTGAAGATTCTGTACCTCAGCCACAACCACCCCCAATAAATAAATAAATAAATAAATAAATAAATAAATAAATAAATATTTTTAAAGGATTTTTTTTTCCATCTTTGTTTCTGTTATGATATCTTTGTTCCATAGCTTACAATTCTTTAAGGTTCAGTAAACCACAGGTATCAGAATCTTTGAAAAAGCTCAGGCCTTTAGATCTGGATGAACCATGTATGGGGACTGCTCTACTCTATTGGAGTCTTGCCAACTGTCGTCTTCCATTTCCCAGCTCCTGGGAATCTCTCCTTCCACATTTCTCTGGTCCACATAACTATTCCCCTTTTTACCTCCAGAATACAAGACTTATTTCATCTTCAGAGGGCTTAGGGTTTTTGCAAAAGAGAGGAAGTTCCATTGACTTCAAACAGCCTCTGCTTTCTGCCTTGTAAATACTACAGGGTAAAGATATAAAAGGAAAAAGCCTGCAATGAAAGAAGAGAAGGGAATAATATGGAGAAGAAAATAGAAATAAATATCTCAAAATGAATTTGTACCACATAAAGATAATTTTAAATTCTTCCATGGACCTTGCAAGGTGGGATTGTTTTTCCCACTATGCAGATTTTAAAAACAACAACAACAAAGCTCGAAAGTTCTCATAAATGAGAGTATAGTTGAGCATAGATTTCAACACATGATTTCTATATTTAGAAATTTTGCTCCTCTTTTTACTAGGACAGTAGTTTTCAGATTGTATTTTGTTGTAGCATAGAGGTCCATGGGATTTTTCAGGGAATACCAAGGTTCTGAGGAGAATTGTGAATGAATATAGTTCCATTGTGGCCACCTTCTCTAATCAGGTCTGTATTTATCTGCTTAGAAATTGCCCACAACACCACAACATTAAGGAAGACAATACATTACATTTATAGTGATTTTTTTTTTTTTGCCATTTGCCTATGTAGCTGCATCATTTGTGCACAAATTATCACAGAGAGTTTAAATTTCTCTGGGAGTCTATCTATTTCAATACCATGCAAGGAATATTCAAGTAATTGCTTTCTAATACTAAAATGCCAAAGTTTGAAATTAATTACTTTTATTTCAAAATTTGAGTTGGTTTAAGACAAAAACAAAAAAATTGAACAAGTTTAAAGTCACTCATATATTAGATGTTCTCTAACTCATGAATTTTTGTTTTGTTTTGTTTAATCTTCACTGGCTTCTTTGAGTAACGAAAAGATGCAGTTCTTGTGTCTGGGCCTGGAATTAAGCATCACAAATAGGAGCAGACACACCTAGAAAACTCACATTTGTGTGTTTTTGACTTAATAAATCACAATTTAAAAAATATTTATTTATTTATTCATGAGAGACACATAGAGAGAGAGAGAGACATAGTCAGAGGAAGAAGTAGGCTTCCCACAGGGAGCCCGAAGCAGGACTCGATCCCAGGACCCCAGGATCACGCCCTGAGCTGAAGGAAGATGCTCAACCACCACCCCCCCAGGTGTCCCTATAAATCACAATTGAAAAAAATATTGATACCCAGTACTTGGAATCCAGGCTCACAGTATGAAGAAAGTTCTAATCCATTCCCTTTAGTAGCTTGGGCTTTTCTAGCTAGCTGTACTGTCAGAAGAAATTGAAACTCTAAATCCATATTGTTCTGTTCCATCATGGTTATAAATTCATGAAATATGATATTCTTGGAACATAAAGACATACTGAAGAACAGTTCCATTGTATTAGCAATTTTAAAATGTTATGAAAAGAAAAGACTTCCCATAGAAAAATGATCCTTCTAATCTTAAAGGAAGAGAAGTGGATGAGTTGACCACTCACGTAGGAAAAGCTTCTCAGATAATAGTGAAGTCTCAGATCAAAGAATATGAAATGGTGGCATTGAGCAAACAGGTATGATCTTCCTTTCCTTGCTTCTCAAATACACTGTGCTCTGGGCTTATACCAGAAGTTTTCTTATGTATCCCCATGAATTATTTTTGGCCTGAGTTCAGAATGAGATTGACAGGATCTATCTTCTTTTTATTCTTCTCCACTTCCTTATCTAAAATTATACTTTTACATGAAAAGAAGTTATTTTATTTGTTTCTTTGTTTATTTATTTATTTACATAATTAAATGCCATGGACAATAAAATCTACAAGGCCCTCATTTTTTTTTAATATGGTCTGGAAATACTGATTCAGAGAAGCCTAACAAGTTGGCCAATGTACACTCTACAATATAGCCTCAGAGCCTAAATTCAAACTCAACATCTCTCAGAAATGCTGTACATTAAATGAGAACTTCACAATTTTTTAGTATTCATATAAGGCTGGTGGAATAAGGGAATTATAAACAAGTGCTAAGTGGATAGGTCAACCTGAAAAGATTCTTCTGTTAAGAGCCTATCTGGTTATTCTAATCAAAATTCTATAAGGGTGAAATAAGGAGAATTAAATAAAAGCTCCTGTATTTTTAAAACTTAAAAAAATGGATTAAAAATATTTTCCAAATAGTCCCTAATATCTTTCCTTCTCAAATAAAGAAAACATATTTTGAGGCTCTCCACACCCTTATTCCCCTCTGCAAAGACAAACGTTATAGCCTTTAGGCAGATTCTACTTCACCTTTGGAACACGGTAACCACAAAGTAGGACAAGGATAAATTCTTTATTTTGAACCATATAGTGAGCAAAAGGGAAGCTGAGAGTACAACAGTAAGGAAATTAATTTTTTTAGTTATTTCCTCTTTTTATGAGGGAGATAGAATCAGTTATACTCAAGGTGGAATGTGTTTAGGAAGACAATCCATTTCAGCACCTGAGGAGGGAGAGAGTGGAATGTATAAAGATGTATAACCATTTTTGCTTTGTTTCATTCACTCTGCTTATTTGTAATATTTTACTCCTGAATATACTATTCTTTCAAAAAGAGAGTACTTTCTGAAGCATCCACCACTAGTTGTCCATCAGACAGGAGAGACGGTTATTATGAGCTTTACCTGTGTATTAGGTACTATATGGGAAGTTTTATCTTCATATAGAACTCAACCCAGCTCTGGTGGGTTAAATATAAGAGAAAATTATTTGAGTCATAAGACCAAATGTTCTTGTTTTTGCTTCACTCTGACAATATCTTTAGGAATCTCTATATTTCAGTTCTACTTCTCCTTGTTCCAGACTTCTTTTAAGACACGACCCTGTTATGGTAACACCAAGATGATTCAGACTAATACTTTATTGTCTTTAACAGAGGTCAGCAAACTACAGCCATGGGCCAAATCTGGTCTGACACTTGTTTTTATAAATGAAGTTTATTGGAACACAACCAGGCTTATTGGTTAATGTGTTGGCTATGGCTGCTTTTGCACTACAAAGACAGAGTGAGTAGTTAGATTAAAGACCACATGACTCACAAACCCTAAAATATTTATTGTCTGGCTCTTTACAAACAAAACAAAAAACTTGCTGACCTATGAACTATAACAACATGCGATTAATTATTTTTTATAGTAGTTTCCCACAAAAATCTTAGATTTACTTCTCGTTTGGTTATGGGTCAATCTCTATTATAGAAACAATGAGTAAGGCTTCCGTAACAGGCCAGTCTAGGTCATGTGCCCATGGATAGAGCTGAGATAGAGCCAGGCTTACCTGAAGTACCCAGAAGGTACTGCCATCACATGAACAAGAGAAGACTATGATTGTGGGTGTATTAGCTGGGTAGGGCTGTCATATCTAAAATGATGTCGACAACAGAAATCTATTGTTTTATGGTTCTGGAAACTAGAAATCCAAAATCAGGGTATAAGCAGTTTCAGTTTATTTTAAGAGCTGTGGGAAAAAAAAAAAAGCTGTGAGGTGAGGTTCTATTCTAGGCTTCTCTCCTTGGTTTGGAGATGGCCCTCTTCTCCCTCTGTCTCTTCACACAGCATTCTCTCGGTGTCCAAATTTCCTCTTGTTATAGGCACACCAGATTAGACGCCATTGTGTCTACCCCAATGACTTCATCTTACCTAACTGTATCTACAACCACCATTTCCAAATATCATCATATTCTGAGATAAAGTTAGGACTTCAAAATATGAATTTTGGGAGGACCCAACTTAACCCATAACATGAGGCTCGCAAAGATTAACTCAGCCCTACAACTCAAATTAAGATCCCAATACCGGGTCTAATATTACAGCTGCATAGTAAAGAATATAAGAAGTCATTAAAATGTCCCTAAAGAGTCAAATTAACTGAGGAATATTTAAAACATTCAAAAACTTTGGATTAGTATTTTAAATATTAATTAAAAGAGTCATGACCCTCTTTCAATAATATTTAAATTCTAGACACTATAGGATGAGGTCACCATACATTAGTCACTTAATCTTTATAACAATCATATGATATTTACATTACTGTTTTCTATTTATGGCTGAGGAAAGAAGACTCAGAGAATATAGGGAAATAAGACTCAGAGAATTTGAGATCCTACCAATCACACAACAAACCTATCTTACAGGGTTATCATGAATATTAAATGAGATCACACGCATAAAATAAAAATAAAATTAAATAAATAAATAAATAAATAAATAAATAAATAAATAAATAAAATAAAAACAGTGAGTGCCTGGTCATTACACCAAATATTGCGATTTTCATTGTTATTCATATTCTTTCCTCAACCATGTATGTTGAATTTGAAAAGTTCATGGAAAAAGGTGGTAGCATTTTAATTAAGATGTCTATGTTACTACCTTTAAATAATTTCAATCCTATCCAAATATGAATGAATGAATGAATATATATATATGTTAATATATATACATATTTGTTGAATTTTAAAAATACATAGTGGATATTGATTTTTTATCTTTACAAATAAGAAAAAGCTATCAACTACACATTCATAAGAAATCCTGATTATGTAATAACACAAACAGCATGCTAGAAAATGCCAGACTTCTTACAGAATAAAACAATTTGCTTTTCACATATTCATACTTAAAGTGCTTAATATCATGAAACTACGCTTAGAAATAAAATTGGAAATACTGTTTGTCTTAAAATAAAATCAGTTTTTTTTTTAAAAAAATGTCTTCATCTTTAGCATCCCCTCAAAAAAATTGTAATCTAAACATGTGGTTATAGATGACAAGAAAAAGTTGGCAGTAGTGTTCCTTAAGTAAGTTTCTTCAAACTGCTAAGAGATAAGAGACAAATAAGAGAGTGTGTTATACTAAGATAAATACATAAGATTTCCTAATCCACTGCATATAGGTTTTGACATTACCACAGTTTATGCTCTGCCATGAGAAAAAATAGAATGGTGAACTTGTCCTGTTTAAGGTTTTGACAGATGATTAGATAGTCTTATACATGTTTCTCCACTCAGTAAGTGGGTCCTGACTAGAATTTACTTAGTTCTAGATTTCAATGGAGAAAAGCAAACAAACAAACAAACAAAAAACAACTTCTATCATCATAAGTGGAGGAAAAAGGCAAAGTAATTAGTACTGGCATTTTAGTATGTTCTTTTTCTCAAGTGACCACTTGGATTATTGGGCAAGTTTGAGAGACAGTCTATACCAATATTCTCTTTTTGCACCAATGACCAAATGAAGTTGGTATTCCCTTGAATATATTATTTTATCCAAAAAAAAGGTTCAAATCAAACCCACAGGGTCTGCTTTGTTTAAGGATAAACCCTTTCATGAAGCAATTGTTTAAATGTAAACAGCCTTCTGAGCAGATGGCACCTCTCTATAACCCTCACTTTCCTCAGAATCTTTCAACTAAACTGATTCCATATGCTCATGTACCTATTTTTGTTATTTGAGACAATAATTTACTTCTAGGTGAAATATGGTACATCTACTAGGTAAAAGGCAAGAGAAGAAAATAAAATCTGTGGCCACCAAAGTGTTGCTGATATTTCCTGGGATTGTAAAACCTATGAAGATGATGCAGTTCGATGTCATGAACTACATACCCTTTTACAGATTTGTGAAGAAAAATGCAATTAATCGGAAAACTTGTTGCAATATTTCCCTTGTGGTAATGGGTGGTATAATGTCCATGAAAATATATTCAAAATATACTTTACATTTTTGTGTTCAGATGTTTCCAAAAGAGACTGGAGGCAGAGAGTAGTCCCCACGATCACAGACTATGTAGTCTTAACTGGTCCTTAAAAGCTTTGCTATCCCCAAGATGAAAACCCTCATTAAATCAGGATATTATTTATTGTGTCCCTTAAGGCTTTCTGGAATCTGACAGAAAGCAAATAACTATGTTCTCAGACATGGTGGACAGTCTTAATCACTGTCCCCTCAAAAAACTCTATCCCATAATTAATAGACAACTCTGGATTTTCTCTCCAGCTTGTTTAGCACAAATATTTCAGTTCTTCAAGCAGTCTTGATCCAAATAATCGCTGTGTGACTGCTCTTCACATAGACAGTAGTGAAATTCTGGTTTCCATCCAGCAGAAACAGTGAAACATTTTTATTTCACATTGGATTTGTGAGGTCCCCAGGATAAAAAAGTATAGAAGTTATGGAGATGTGCTGTTCAAAGAATCTGCCTCGAGGAGCAAGGTTGAATGGCAGCTTTCAGCTATAGCCCTTTTGGATTCATTGGGGCTAATATCTATGAATGATAGAGGGAGAGGAAGCAAGAATGAGCTAGCAGAGGCTTCAAACTATAGAACAGGTCTAATCCTTGGAATAGTAGATGGGAAGGAAGAACAACTGAGTCAGCAGAGCCTCAGATTGAGGTGTAGTTCTGTTTACTTCATTTACGGGGAGGCCACACTTTCCCTGGGTCGCACGCCCCATGATGAGCATAGCAGGCCTACTGGTGCCAGTCCGTTAATTTCTAAAGTAGAAACATGGCAGCAACAAGGGGTCAGCAAATTGCCGTCAGACTTCCCGGAGATCATCTCAGGATGGCCTATTCATAGTACACAACATTGTTCACAACAAGTATACAGCCTGTCCCAGTGTCTTCCCTCAAGGAAGCATCAAGGGGCAAGACTTACACTCATTATTCATTCATTTATTCAGCAACTCATTCAATCACATGTTTAGTAGAACACTTCCATAGGTGAGGCACCAGAGATGGAAGGCTGGGTCAGAATAACATGATCTCAGTCACTGTGAAGCTCCCAGTGTAATGTCGGCACTTTGGTTCCAATAAGTATTATGAATGTGATCAATGCCATCAGCACCGTCCTCCGTAAATCTCACATACACATACACAGGTAAGGAAATTCCGCATGCAGATTGGCACTTTCATGAATGTAACTCTGTCAGCGTGAGTCCCTACCTTTTTCCTGAGGCTGTTTGCTCACAGGATAATTCCATCCCCATAATAAGACTCCTGCCATTGTTCTTCCATACCAGAATTTCTGCTTTTGATTATTTTTCTATTATCCAGATTCTCTCAATTTACCTTTTTTTTTCTTTCCTTGGAGATTAGAGCCCAATCTCTGAAATAGAAACTGGCTCCTCCTGAATCGTTGCATTGCTTTATGAGATTTCCCTTCGTGACTGCCAAAATGCTATTTCTCTTACTCCTAACTCATGCCCTTGCCCCCAGTGCCTGTCCATTCCAATGGCCATTATATGGCGTCAGATTCACACTTCTGAAGCACAGATTTGGGAAGGTCCCTTGTTAACTCAAACATCTTCCTTGTCCCTCATACTTATTTGAAGTGGTCCCAGGAAAGGACATGATGCTCTACACACAGCAAGTCGTTTCAGACTCTGCTTCCGCACACTTCCTCCATGTAAACTCCAAGCCCACAGAAACTCAAGTCTTTGCTTATCATTGGAGAAAAGGTTCTTTCTTTCTTTCTTTTTTTTTTCTCAGTGCTTTTCCTCACCTGAAATGTCCTTCTCTCAGCTTTTCTGCTGATCTCTGTCCATGTACCAAAGCCTAAATCGAATGTCCACTCTTCAATGACATACATGCAGAAGGAGTAATAGAATGGAAATGAGAGTGGATAAGTAGGAATGGAAAGTAAAAACTTAAGGTAAGACCCGTGTTAAAGGTAGAGTAACAAAGCCCAGCTCCTTATTTCAAACATGAGAATTAATATTACATATCAGTAATAGGTATAGTAATTATCCTGTATCCAACTATACAGAATGTGTTCCCCCTGTGTTGACTATTTTACATAAGAATCCTGGTGAAGTACTTGCCTTTTATCTCTGTTTACAAACGAGAAAACGGATGCTTATCGATGTCAGTAAACTATTCCAAGTCTCCTAGCTTTGAAAGTAAAGTTGGCATTTGAATGGAGGATTGTCTAATAACATATATCATGATCTTAACCATGAGGAAATTACTTGAAGATTTGTAGCCTGAGGGACTTGGTTGTTTTGTGAAAGTAGCAACAAGAATTTCACCTTTGTAATGTTTCATTTTAAAAGAGCTATAAATAACATGTAAAAAGAGACATCCGCTAGCTAATTGTAAGCGTGGGAGTCGCACTTGGGACAGAAATCATTAATATAGATATCGATTTTAAAACAATTTATATGATGGAAAAAGTAAAGTCCTATGAGTAGATGCATCATCAGGTGAGAGAACGGTAGAAATAATAGAAAAAGCCAAAGACAATATGCTGGAAAACTCTGCGTGAATGATATAATGGGATATAAACTGAAAGAGGGAAGCCAGGGGAACTTCAAGACATATGTCAGGGCCAACAGTATCACAATGTTGTAGTATGGAAAATAGTATGATGGTCTGCATTTAGGAGCTCCTAAAGATCCCTGAAACAGAAGTTATAGCACACCAATGGGAGCAGGAGCCAAATGGAGAGAAGTTAAGGAGTGACTCATGTAGATGCTTTTGACTTCATCAAAGAAAGAAGTTAGTTCTTGATGTGGGCCATTTATTGAGAAAACTCCCCTTTAACTATTATTCAGTATTATTTACTCCTCTAAGCACTGTGTTCCTTGTCATGAGAGACTTCCCAGGTTCTGTGATCCATTCCCTGTCATCACAACTACCCTGTATAATCACTGAGTAAAATAGCACTTTCTTTTTTGGACAATTGGTTTTTTCCAGTTGAATGATACAAGCTTGAAGATGTCACCATTTAGGTCCAAATGACTATTATTTGACTGAAAATGTTGCCCTACCACTGTATTTTGTTGATTCCAATGTTTGAAGGCCATTGTCACTACATATTACACTACACTGCAAAGTCCTTCAGAATAGAGACAATGTCATTTCAGTACCCATCAACTAGTGCACAGCTATAAGTACACACACACACACACACACATGCTTGCCTCTAGCACCAAACATAATGCATATATTAGGCATTCAAAAGTGGTTCTTGAATGAATCAATAAGTACATCAATGGGGAAATAAATGACTTTCCAAGTGAAAAATGCATTTGTAGAAATATAAACATCAATAAATAGAAATCATATTCCATGTAGTGATGCTCTCAGTACATAGGCTAACGGGATATAGAAAATAAGAAAGACTTTCTAAAGATGTGTCCTCTACAGCAACTCATGCTACTTCATATAGTATAGTAAGTATTCATGTAAGGGATTAATGGCTGGCAAAGATATAGCACAGTATAGTCTCTCCTTAGTGGGATATTCATCTGGACAAGGTCTATAATACAAATCAAATATTACGTGTTTTCTAAATATTATTTCAACAATTAAAAATGGAAAATATCTGGATTCATGAATGTTCTTGCCAGTATTCTCTTTTTTGAGTAATAGTCTTTGTGGTTCTCATTTATGATAATGTCTATTTCACAAATGATTATGGAATCATATCAGTCAGAATAAGCTGGATTAGGCTATGGTAATAAACCTGAAATCTCAATAGCCTAAAACATGCAAAGGAATATTTCTCACGCAGATTATATGTCCATTTGGGCTCTTCTCTGGCAGTCTTTATTTTTTTTAATTTTATTTTTTAATTTATTTTTAAAGATTTTATTTATTTATTCATGAGAGACACACACAGAGAGAGAGGCAGAGACACAGGCAGAGGGAGAAGCAGGCTCCATGCAGGGAGCCCCACGTGGGACTCGATCCTGGGTCTCCAGGATCACGCCCTGAGCTGAAGGCGGCGCTAAACTGCTGAGCCACCCAGGCTGCCCTCTGGCAGTCTTTAATAAGACACCAAGGAGGATGGACTCTCTATCATCTGGTGCTTCACACATTTCCATTACAGACAAAATGGCACTTGGCTAATTATGCAGCAGCTCTTAAAGTTTTTCACCAAGAAGTGATATGTGTTACTTCCACTCAAGATTCTTTGGTCAAATGAGAATCACCTGATTAACTAGAAGTAAATATATTTCTTATTTTATTGTTTTAACAAATTATTATATAATGTAGTCAAGGAGTAAGATTTTTAAAATTCAGTTATTCCCCCTAAAACACAACCACCATCTATACAATGTGTGTGCATGTGTGTATAAGAGGCTTTCAAAGTTAGAATGCAGAATTAGCACATCTAGGACTTTAAATATAGTGACCAAATATTTCTGCATTGTTTACTAAATGCCAGGCTCAGCACAAAGCATAGAGGCTGAAATACGAGGTGAATAGAGTACAGCACCTGCCTTTGAAGAAAACTTGCACTAATGGAAGAGATGGAGAAGTAAATAATTCATAATGAAAGATGTATTTGGTGTTGTGGCAGGGCAATTAATTCTGCATGGAAGGGTCAGAGAAGGCTGCATTGATACTGAGGGAATGTTTAAAAGGGCAAATGGGAATTGGCCAAATGAAATATGGCAGATGAGATGAAGCGAGTTGGGTTGGTTTCCTAGCAGGGGGAATGGTATTAAGAAAGGTGTGGAGGCATCAAGATGCATTGCATCCCATGGACACAGAAAGTCTTTACTTCCGATTATGAATGGAGCATCCAAAGGGGTTAAGCCAAAATGAATCCAAAGGCAAACTGAGGCCAGGGTGTGAAGATCCTGGAGCATTATATAATATTTCTTGATTGTCTAGTTTTTAGACAGTTCATGAACATCAATTATCTATATTCTTTTAGATGTATTAAAGATAACAACCATAAAAATTTAAACATTTTTATAATACATTATAAAAATATCTTAACATCTTCACATGTCCTTATGATGGCTGACATAAAATACTTTGAGATATTGCCAAAATATGAGAAAAATAAAAATAAGTTATATTTATACACCACTTAAAAATATTTAAAATATAAGCTATTTTCCTTAAACAAAGAGATCTCTATTTTCCTTAAACATAGAGACCACAAAAGATTGAGGGGAAATATATATGTAAACAATGAATTCAACACTTCAATTTCACTCTGTTCGAGTCCAAAGGGAACAGCCTGCCAGGACCAAACTCGATGACCCCGAGTTGCACAAGCAAGCCTTTATGTTATGTGGGCCTAAAAATCTCCAGCAGGAGTTTACAAAGTGGAAACTAACCTGAAATGAAACCCCAATTCCAATTCCTACATTCCTGAAATCACCAAATTCCATGTCCTCTGACCACATTCACCACTGAGCAACGGTTGGGTACAGTGCTATTTTGGTTGCTAAGGCTACTCTGTCTGGTTCCTCAAATATTAACTACAGTCTTTCAAAAGAAATAGTAATGATCAAAATAGTGATGAATTCAACTGCTTCATACTAAGTCCATTCCACTAAGGAAACCCAAAGTAGGTATGATAAATTTATTAGAATACTGGAAAATTTGAGAAAAATCCTGGATGATATTGGTCAGCAAGGGGAACGGTATATAAAGATATTGGAACAGCAATCCCCAATTTAAAAACGGTTCTCAAATTACTTTCCAAGTACCTCTCCTAGCAATAGAACTTTTTCCTTTGAAAAAAAAAAAAAAGAATTAGTCCTTTGAAATTATATATTAATTTAAAAAGCATCTAAGAAGAAGAAAATTCTAACACAAGTCTAATGCAATGTTACTTTTCATTAAAGGGCAGAATTAGGGGCACCTGGGTGGCTCATTCAGTTAAGCGTCTGAATCTTGGTTTCTGCTCAGGTTGTGATCCTGGGGTCGTGGGATCCAGCCCTGTGCCAGGCTCAACACTCAGCACGGAGCCTGCTGGAGATTCTCTGCCTCTCCCTCTCCCTCTGGGCCTCCCCCAACTCATGCATGTTCTCTCCTTCTTCTCTCTGTTTCTTTCAAATAAACAAATAAATAAAAATCTTTTTTTAAAAAGCAGCATTATGGGATGTTATGCACCTGGTACGCATTTGGATATTTAGGCTCTTTGAAACATCAGGTCTTTAGTAATCAAACGTGCCTTTATTAAGAAATCAGGTATCAAAGAACCTTCCACAGGGTCAGACTTACTGGCATGTGTAAGAGTGGTGCAAAGAAAAGTTCTTTAATATGTTGCTTCCACAAAAACATAGAATATTTATCTCATGAGAAAGAATCCTTCAACAATAATCTCTTACATAGCAATTAAAATGTCCTGTATTGAGAAAAAGTTCTGCTTAAATGACATTGGGAATAGAATTGTCTTAGCTTCCTGTCTACCACAGGTGCTGTGTTAGTCAGCTCAGGCGGCCATAACGAAATACCATAACCTGGCTGGCTTAAATCTATTTTCTCACAGCTCTGGTTTCTGGTGAGAGCTCTCTTCGAGGCTTATGGATAATCACCTTGCTACATCCTCAAATGGACTTTCCTCTGTGGTGCACAGAAAGAGAGAGCTCTGGTTTCTCTTCCTCTTCTTACAAGGGCACACGTCCTATCAGATTAAGGTTCCAGCTTCACCCAACCTTAATTACCTCCTTTCTGGCCCTATCTACAAATACAGACATGTTGGGGTTAGGCCTTCAGCATATGAATTCGGAGGGGACACAATTCAATCCATAGGTACTTAATTAGAAATATTTAAAACCTCCCCCTATATTTATATTCCTTAGGGAAAAGCTGCACTAAACCTAGAAATGTTAATATCAGTTGACAGAAGTTCCCACAGAAAAGAAAACTTGAGACACATGAGGAAATGTTACCTCCTATGTTCTCACTGGGAAGCAGCCCACAGAGAATCCAACAATTCCACCCACTGTGCCCCGTAATACTTTGAATGCAATCATATAGCTCTGTCACCAAAACCTCCATGCCTTCTTAGTCTAAGTTGTCAAACTGTGCTACAGTTTGGGTTTCACATCTTGTCTGAGCAATTTAACCAATAAGACTGCATACTAGTCAAGTGCAGGAGGTATTGTTTCATACAGCCCAGGAAAACTCTACCAACATGCTACAGATAGAGACGAAAACTCAAATATGTAAAATGCAGAGGCATATTACAACAAGGTTAATGAAATGACCAGATGACTCTTTATAGCATGGAAGTTTGGGAGTTCTAAGAGTTAATCATCAGTCATGTAGTTTCTGAATTTTGGTTACTGGTGAGTGCTTCATCACAGTGCTTTACTGCATTTCATCTAAATTATCCATTAAATAACAAATGGTTTGAAAATATGCTTTTAAACAAATCTGTTTAGGATGAATTCTGTGGAAAAAAAAATTGAATTCCTTTTTCCCTCCTGGTGAAACCTATAAGATCATCTATTTTTTAGACTATGCCCTAATCTCACCAGGAAGTCTAAAGGTAAAATGCAGTAGCAACAGTGAAGATGCCAATAATAGAAAGGCAAGAAAGACTAGCTCTAGGGACAACATCAGGAGGCACAAGTGAGTGTTGGCTAAAAGCTTACCTTTCAGGCTAGATCTGGTTTCAAATTCTTGTTTTCCTACTTCCTGGTTGAGTCATTTTGAACAAAGCATTCATTTTTCCCCAAGCCCCAGGGTCCTTATCTGAAATCAAATAAAAATACCTACCTCATAGGGTCATCCTGAGGATTAAGTGCCACAATATTTGTGAAGCCACTCAGTACCATGCCCCGGATGTCCTAAGACCCCAAATGGTAGTGATTATTAGTATTAATGCCACTGGCAATGACGCTGACAAAAGACTTTCCAGTCTCTGAAATGTTTCATGTTTATGGAATATTTGTAAACTAATTATCAAATTCAAGAAGCAGCCTATAAAAATCTTTAAACAAGTTTCTGCTTAATTTAAATTATTGCTTGCCATTTGTTCAGATGCATTAATTCTATCAGGCTCTATTACACAAGGTTATTCATTAGAGATCTAACTCCACATAGGCATTAGATCGAGAATGAGATCAGAGAACTACAGTTTCTCCAGTAGTTTACTTACAATAAATAAGCAAGTCCTCAAATCAATCCCTATTTTCCAGATGAGGGCACAGAGGCTCAGAGAGGTTAAGTGAACTTTTTAAGTTATTCTGGCTCCTAAGTAGCTTTGTTAAAATTAAGTGGCACCTTTAGAAAGATTACTATCGAGTATATTCTAGTTTAAAAGTCAACAAACTTTTTGTAAAGGGCCAGATATTCCAGGTTTTTCAAGTCAACTGAGGTCTGCCACAAGGATGCGACTGTGCCTCATAAAAGCAATTATTGGCAGTAGATAAATGAATGAACATGGCTGGGTTCCAATAAAACTTTATTTATAAACTTGGGCAACAGGGCAGGTTTGACTCCCGAGTTGTAAATTGCTGAACTTTGTTCTAGTTAATAGTCACTTTATAGCATAATTTTAACAGGGACACTTAAGCATTAAAGACAATTGTGTTCATCTGTGTGTTTCCCTAACAGAATGTCTTGGATTCTAACTGTCTACGTCATAGTAAAAGCCTTTTCCCATAGTCCATTAAAAAACTGTGCTCCATTATACATCATTAGTCTAAAACATATATTTAGTCAGTCAAATATACTTTAGACAGATTGTCACAAGAATATATTCACTTAATATATATTCAATAAACAAATGAATGAATAACCAAATAAAGAAGTTTTTGGTGTATAGTGAGGAAGAACATCTGAATCATGATCTGGCTCCTATCCAGCTAAATTTGTCAGAAATTTATCAGACCTCTCCAATATGCCAAGTACTCTGCTCAGAAATGTGTAGAAGAATAAGATATAATCTTTCCTTTACAAGGACCTCAAGTCTGAGAGGCAAATAAACGATACAAGCATGAGAAGTATTGCATATATGAAAGTTACATTGACTCAGGTACTCAGATGCGATAAACAGATTATTACGGGAATAATTCTCAAATTTAGCTTCCTACAATGTCAATCTATATTGTACTATTCCAGAAGTGCAAGAATCTACCCCTCAAACCACAAAATCAAATTATGTCTACATTTAGCGTAGGTTGAATTGATTTTAGATAGATAAAAATTAGAAACAACATTCCTGATTGGATTTTTTTTTCTTGTCATCTCCTTCTTTTATATTTTAAAAATCAGTGATAGTCCTCTGAAACTTCATATTGGCTCTTTGGCCCCAGCATCATTTTGGAAGTGAGTTCTATAAATTCTACCTTTTATAGCTTATATTTTTTATTCCTTATCACTATACTTAACTGATTTTCTCCAAATGCCTCTTGTAAATTTTTCCTTAACATCAACCATGCAACCACAATAGAGTGGAGCATAAGTAGGCTTTATCTTTATTATGCAAAATGCATAAGGTACCACAAAAATTGCCAATGTTAAGCTGATGACTATTTAAGGAAGATGAATTAAATGCCAAAATATGTGGGGGGAAATATCAATACATAAAAAAAGAAAAAGAAAAAGAAATGTCTGAAATTATCATGGCATAGCTTCAGAAGACAAGATATTAAGAAAGGATTTGGAAAATAGTCATATAATCTGAATGAGATAAGTGGGTTCCATTTGTCACAACCCTGGGATATGAGTCTTTCAGATCATTGTGAATGATGCTTTGAATGTTATAATAGAACTAAAAAATGTGGAAGCATTTGATTTAACGCATAGACATCAGTTTTGTCTGCCAAATCCCAAGGAAGACATCTATAAGCCCATCAATCAACATTAGGATCTCTGTGTTGAACAAATGACATCCAAATCATAAAGCCGTCGTCATTTAAAACACATTTTTAAATCACTGCTCCTACCATTTATAATGAGTGTATTTTTAACTCTAATAATTAATCAATTCTGACACGTTTCCTTTCTTTTCTTCCTGTTCTCCTCTGACATCCTTCTTTTATAAGAAGCCATTTTTAATTTCCTGTATGCAGAAAACCAGCCAAGGTATTCAGGTTTCTAACTTTCACCTATGAAGGTGCTTTGGAGGTTTATGAATTAAGAAAGTTGGAAAACAATCTCCAGTTTAGATAGCATCTTGACATACATGTGCCATGATCACAGTGACATTTCCATCAGCAACACAAACTTACGCTCCTGACTGTATCTCAGAAAAGCATTGCTTGAAAATGATGTACCTCAAGCACACAGCCATATCACATTTCCCCACCTCTTTGAGAACCAGTTCATCAGATAATTTCTCTTAAAGAGATTCCAGTACTGTAATTTGCCTCTGCTTTAATCAACAGTGAGATAATATAGAAGCCGCATTAAATGATTCAGAATGATTTAGTCGGCAGGAAACCCATTAGTCTGACCATATTTTCCCATACTTTTCAGCACCATGTCCTGTCATCTGGAAATAATAGGTACCATAAAAGCAAATTCTGAAAGCTTAAAAAAAATGCTCGGATGGAGCACCCGGTGTTTATTTGGAGGTTGATATTACCACAAATTAATCAAAATGAGAATTTTTTCCAGTATATTTGAATTAGATTTCCCTATGAAAAAATGCTAAAACATTACATGTAAGCATGATATATTTACATATTTACTTTAATCAGATTGGAATATGCCAGATGTGCAAATGTAGAGTCATACTAATGTAGATGTTTTCATTTCAAGTAAATCAATGCATAAACTAAAACAAAAACAAAAACAAAATTGGAAAAAGGAATGAGGAACTGGCAGCTTGAGGGAATGACTAGTGCATATTAAAATATTTTGAGTCAGTGGTCTATGTAAGAGTTCATGTCTTGTTACTTTTAATGGGTTGCCAAGTCATCAAGATGCTTTAAATGCAGTAGAAATAATCATTAAAAATCATAATTATCAACACTTAATGAATGTGATGGGAAAGGGCTGGGGGTACTGGAAATCTAAAAATTCCAAATATGATCATCCTTAACTCTGAGTCCCTGCTAGAGTTCCTTGCAATATGTGGGATCTCAGTGAATACTAATTGGTGGTGATCTTACTTTCTAAAATCCCAGATTCCCCAGAACATCCTCCAATCCTCAGAGGGTATCAGCACAGCATTCCAAATTGCAATGAGGCTACCTTGTAGCCAGCAGACTGAAGAGCTGGAGAAATAAGGTTTCAAATGATGGGCTGATGGCAGTAGCTGGAATGAACTCAACTTTCCTAATTGAAGGAAAATTTCTAGTTAGATAACAAAATGATTTTTGCAGAAGAAGAAATTCATAACATTACAGTAGTGAGTAGCAAATGCTAATCCTTAATGAGAGTCCTTGGTTCCAATTCCAAACCTCAAAGTGTGCCAGGTCTTTCAACGTGAAGGTAAGAGATAATTATCAAGTAATAACAAATCCCTGTAGTGCTTTACTTAACTAATGCAGATCAAATAGTCTTAAATTGAGCTATTAGATTGCTACAGTGTTTATGAAAATACACTCAGTGATGCTATGTGGAATATTCTAGTGGAGTCACCAAACTGCAGTGGTTAAGACCTGGTTTCACATTTCCCATCTGCCTCTTAAATTCACTATAAGGATTAAATGAACTAATCAAAGTAAAGAGATTAATACAGGTACTTGATTCTCGGTACGTAAAAACTGTAAAAAGCCCTTGTTCTCATGGAAGTCATGGTCAAAATGGTGGACAAGAGAAATGAGTAAGGCTATGATGTGAAAAAGAGCTTGAGTCTTTTTGATATATTTTTTGAAAAGTCAATATTTTATGACACATATTATGTGCATGCATTAAATATTTTTGAGATCTTAACTCACATAATATTCGCCACAGTCAGATAAGATAGATATTATCTCTATTTTCATTTTATGGGTGAAAGAAATTTAACCACAGCGAGGTTACCTCGCTCGCCCAAAGGCACAGAGCGATGTGGGTCCGAGCTGAGATTTTAACCCCTGGCAAATGGACACCAAGGCCTATCACTTAGACAATGGGCTGCCCAGCCTCCCACTTGCACTTGTATTATAGCTATTAGCGACGAAACTATTGTCATCTGACTAGTTTCTTATAAACACGAGTGTTTTTCAAAGTAGCATCTTTGTGGTAGCAGCGTAATTATGAGGCCAAAAATCACAAGGATCATTTTTCTCTTTATAGCCAAGCTTAAAGCAGAGCAGTTTAGGCTAAGTTTGTGCTAATTCTGTCTTATTATCTCTTCTAAGAAGAACAAGGAGAATGGAATGTCTGTCTTCGTAAGAACCAAGCTCCTGTACCAGTAGAAATGATAAAGAATAAAGAATAAAATGTTTTATTCCAACTCCATTGTTTGACTAAAGCACTTAAGCCCCAAATGTATGATCCCAGAATTATCTAGGTGTCTATCATCCTTCATGATGTGAAAGACAATTTGGATTTGATTTTTAAGTATCCAAGGAAACAAAATTGGAAGGAAAAAAAAACGGGATGAAGAAAGAGAAAAAAAAATCCCAAAGCCTTCCAAAAATATTCCACCCACACTACAGTTTTGGACAACATTGTCAGAGGAGAAACATTTAACACCCCCTTTCTTTAAAGTTGGGTTTGTTTAACTGGCTAGGGCTTAAGAAAATGTTATGTTTATTCTGTGGGAATATTTGTGAAGAACGAATTTAACTTGGCTACTACGAAAGTTGTTTTTGTTGTTTGGTTTTCTTTGTATTGGAGTTTCAAAGTATTTGGGATGCCTTTGTTTTCTTTAGGGTGGAGGAAGCAACTTTTCATATAATTTAGTGGTTATATGAAACCACCTCCACTGGACTGTCATGCATTTCACATACCATATATAATATATATTTCAGCTAGGTTTGTTTTCCCAAAATCCAAGAACTTCTGCATAAAAGTTGCTCAATTTCAGAAGGATTTAAACCACAGGGAGGATAATTCTAGATGATGCCAAACTACAGGGGTTTCCAAAGCAGACTGCATATGATTTCCCCTCTCTCATCTGTCTTCAGTTCTGTGCCTTGGGGCCTCTCTTTCAAAGCTGCCATGTTCTGATTCAGTATATGCCCGAGTTAGAGGGCTAGACAATTTTGCATCTAAGGAATGCAAAGTCTGAAGCTTCTTCCTTCATCTCCGTATCTTCCTACATTCTAAGCCTCCCTCTCCCAACACATACACACAATACACACAAACCAAAGGGTCCCAAAGTGGCCTCGGGCTGTGTGCTTCATCCATTCTCATCTCAAGAACATGAAAACAGCTCTACGCCAGACTATGCACAGGCAATACAGGAGAGTCTAAAGACAGGCTTAATTTGCCAAGTGACACATGGGAGAGTTATGAGGAGAAATTTAATGAAGCATATTTAGTATTTTAAAAATTAAAATTAGAGGTCATTCTTTTTATCCTTCTAGTGATCATAGACAATTTGGAATAAAATAGATGAAGTATGAAGGTAGAATTTGTTCTCAATCCAACTCAAAAATACAAGTTGGGCTAGTGTTGTAGGTGTGTTCTCCAAACTCTCCAACTTGGTTTGAGAAGAATTGAGTGGAGGCACTACTTACCAGTGTGGGCAGCAGGAAGAAAAATCAAAATAGAATGATAAAACACAGAGTATTACCATCCTAGCCACTAAAGGAAAAGAATAGGAAAAGTTAAGCACATTGGGCAACAGCTATGGCCTTAAAAAGATGATTGAGGTCACACCAGGACAGTCCCTGACATCCTCTCCTCCTGCCCTCTTATCTACTCTCTTCCCTCCTTTAGCCAGTAAGGACTGGAAGCCAGAGGGCAACGGAGTCCTTTTTTGTAGTCTGAATAGATCAGCCTTCTGGGGTTCTGGGCCAAGTATACTCCCTGGAGAATGGATCTGGAGGGGCAAACAGAGAATCCAGCATAACCACCTTGAAGATTAAGTTTAAAAGATGATAGATGGCATCTGCGTGGCTCAGCTGGTTTAACGAGGACTCTTGATTTTGGTTAAGGTCATGATCTCAGGGTCAGGAGATTAAGTCCCATATCAAGCTCTGTGTTCAGAAGGGAGTCTGCTTAAGATTATTTCTGTCCCTCTACCCCTTCCTCTGTTTGCATGCACTCTCTCTCAAAAAAAAGAAAAAGATGATAGATGATAGATAGATGATAGATAGATGATACATAGATAGATGATAGATAGATAGATGATAGATGATAGATAGATAGATAGATAGATGATAGATAGATGATAGATAGATAGATAGATAGATAGATGATAGATGATAGATAGATGATAGATAGATAGATAGATAGATAGATAGATGATAGATAGATAGATGATTGATAGATAGATAGATAGATAGATAGATAGATAGATATAGATAGATAGATATAGATAGATAGATAGATAGATAGATAGATAGATAGATAGATAGATAATAAATAAAAGCAGTTTATTTGGACACGATTGAATTCAAATATACTAAAATGCTGAAAACCCCTTGCATCAAATCCATACTAGATTTAAGTCTGAAAGTCTTTTCCCCCACCAAAGCCTAACTAAAACCTAAGTTGAAATTATATAGGCAACACCTCTATGAGTAAAAATATTTATTAAGCCAAGTATTGCTTTCTTTCAAAATAAATCACTTTATACTTTGAAAGAAAAGAGATTGTAATCAGATCTTTCCCATTCTGTCTTTGCTTTGGGATTTTTACAAGGCATCCTGCTACATTTCCAATTCAGGCTTAGGAATCAAGACTGTGAGACTCTAGGAATTGCAGAATGATTATTTTACCAATAAAAATGATTTTGAGCTAGGTGGACTGTTTTTCTGAACTGAGCTTAAGTCAGAGAATAAACATTCCTCTCTAGTATCTATTATTATTGAAAGTATTGCTATCCTAAGTAGTAGTGAAGGAATCCTAGAGAGGAGAGAAGGGGAGGAGAGGGAAGGGGAGGGAAGGGGAGGGGAGGGGAGGAAAAGAGGAGAGGAGAGGGGAGGGAAAGAGGAGAGGAGGGAAGAAAGAGAGAAGAGAAGAAGAGAAGAGAAGAGAAGAGAAGAGAAGAGAAGAGAAGAGAAGAGAAGAGAAGAGAAGAGAAGAGGAGGGGAGGGGAGGGGAGGGGGGAGGGGAGGGGAGGGGAGGGGAGGGGAGGGGAGGAGGGGAGGGGAGGGGAGGGAAGGAGGGGAGGGGAGGGGAGGGGAGGGGAGGGGAGGGAAGGGAAGGGAAGGGAAGGGAAGGGAAGGGAAGGGAAGGGAAGGGAAGGGAAGGGAAGGGAAGAGGAGAAGAGGCCGGAGGGGCAGGAAGGAGGGAGGACCTAGTTGCACTCTTCCACACTGGAGACAAGCATGAGTGGTGTTGGAGCACCTGGTGGCTCAGATGGCTAAAGGTCAGCCTTCAGCTCAGGTCATGATCCCAGGGTCCTGGAATTGAGTCCCACATTGGGATCCCTGCTTGATGGGGAGCCTGCTTCTCCCTCTCCCTCTGCCTGCTGCTGCCCTTGCTTGTGTTCTTTTTCTCTCTCTCTCTGTCAAATAATTAAAAAAAAAAAAAAGCATGAATAGTGTTTAACAGAGTTAGATATTCCACTGGGTAACTGGATTTTTTTTTTTTTCTAGTCTTGATTGACTCATAGGGAATAAAATGAAATTTGGCAAATATTTCATTACCTTAGTGTTTGAGTTCCACTGGAAGTTTCTACCTGGTGATAGCAGCTTCTAACTTGGTGGTGGTTGGAAACTCTCAGAAAACCAACAGCAACTCCATCTTCTCTGAAACAAAGGGCTGTTTCCTTGCCCAAGAAGAATTATCAACAGAGAAACTGGGACAGTTAGAGCCTCATCCAGGTGCCTGTGAAAAGAGTTCTTCAGGCTCCATGCATTACCTAGATGACATCAAATGACCCAAAAGGGTTGGACCCACTCTGTGTCATAAGGGGTTCACTTGCAGTGGTGTCCCTGGGGGAGCAGCTATTAGGGAGAAAGAGTAAGAAGGTTGAAAGCACCGACACTTAAGCAGCTTGTTGGAATCATGCTTCACAGCGGGTCCCAAGACGGAAAGGTAATTACAGAAAATATCTATAAAATGGTTCTCATTTACAAATGAGAAAGTGCTCCTTCTTCCCCAGGCCACATCAGAAACAGAAGAGAATAGGCCAAGCCACTCTGCCTCTTGCTCACCAGAGTTCAGCCATACTCTCAACTTTCAGCCCCTCTGGCCCACTAGCTCCTTTTCGTCCTTTGGAGGTTTTGCCCATTGGCTTCTGTCTGCCTGGATGCAGTTCCCTGGCTTGTCACGTGGCTCCTATTCACACACACACCCAACCCCCTCTTCACTCTCTCTCACTTTGTATGTGTGCCAGTTTCCTGCCCATTTCTCCCTCTAGATGGTAAGCCAGGTGCGAATAGGGACCATGTTGGTGTGCCCTCTTTTCTCAACATCTAACAGGGCCCAGCACATAGTAGACCTTTAATAAATATTTGTTCAATGCATGAATGAAATTCTCATCCGGGTTTAATTATAGGGTAGCCTGCCTAAAGGCATGTCCTTTTACCCTCTTTTTTTTTTTTTTTAACATGGGAAATTATACCAAAACTTTCCCAGAGCCTTTGTACTCACAAGGACTATAAGCAGGTTTCTGGAAAGTCGGAAGCAGCAATCCCTTGCGATACCATTCTTCCAAAGAGTCTTAGAGTCTTGCCACCAACAGAGATTAAAGATTAAAGTGATTCACACACATGCACAAAGACTACTGCCATCGTAAAATCACCACCAAGAAAATTGCCCGGTTTAGCAGTGTGGCTGAAGAACCTAGAAGTCATCCTATCAAAAGTCCTAAAGATTTAGAAGAAGGAAGAAGCAGTGCAAAGCACATTTCTGCATTTTGCTAAGTGGTCAGACTTTTCTCTCTGAAACTCATTTTCCTCATTTGGAAAATGTAGATAACCCAGAACTTACAGAGTCCTAGTAAGAAGAACAAAATTATATATTTGTGTGTACACACACATACATATATTTTGTAGTATTTAGGTAATAAATATTTAATAATTTGTGAATTTTGCCAGTGTTTATGCTAAAATGTTAAAAGAACAGGCAAAATATTAAGTTGTCAGGTTATTATACCCCAGAACTCCATACACATAAAGAATTTCAGGGTCAACAGAACTATCAAATAACAAAAAAAAAAAAAAATGTGTTAAGTAGAACAAAGACTATAGCTGGAAAAGGCTTGCCTAGAAAAACATAGACTATACAAAGTAAAATATTTATAAGAAAGAAAAAATGCAACCAAGACAATAAAAGTAAAAGAGGAGTTCTTCAGACATTTATCTCTGTGTAAGATAAATAGGGAAGTCAACTGAAAAATGTCTAAAAATGACAAGCACTTGAAGTATTTTTAATAACTTCTATGCTTGCAAAAGTGTAAATATGAAGTACATTTAATAGACATACACATTATATATTTCCAACAGAGGACCCAGGGGGAGCCCCAGCTGCGTCACAAGTATTCATATGCTCTTGTCATGGTCTGGAGGGTCAGAGGGGCACGCTCTCTGTGGTCGGTTTTGTACAAAGAACAGAGAAGCCTCACGGGGCGGGGGGGGCATTTATATAGGCAACAGGAAGTCTGAACGTCCACTCTGGTTGTGCCAATTGTGCAATGCACTTGAGCATCTGCCCAAAGGAAAGGGTGGAGCTGAAATTTTACCCAAACTCTCATCATCAAACATTGTGTCCTGGCATGGGTTGGATACACACAGAAGGGGCACCTTGTTTCAAGGTATACCACAAATTTCTGGAGGAAAGACTGGAAGACTCAGTGCTGGAGGGAGGAAAACTTCAGGTATGTCCTATTAACTTTCTTCCTTGCTTCTACTCTTTTCTACCAGAGACTGACCACTGAGGAGGGAAAAGTAGGCAGTGAAAAATTAACAGAGAAGATCGTTCAACAAGTGACCAATACCCCCCAGGAATAGTATAGAGGAACAGCAAGAGGGTTATCCTTGAAAGAACTTCTGGCACTCATTGGGACATGGGATGACCATGCTGGCCTCAGCTGTGAGAGGACCAACCTAACAGTGGAAGGAAGAGGACCTGTGGAAGACATTGAGCATTGGGAAGAGCAGAAGCCATGGGGGTACTGCTAAGAAGGTCAAGGAAAGGAAGTAGATGAAGGTGTCCAGTAGCATCCAAGTTCATCCCCATGGGAAATGGCTAACAATGGGTAGTAAGAAATACAGAGCAACCATCATTCTAGGGATGAATTGCATCAAAATTTCCTAGGACCTTTGAAAAATAAAATTCCTGGCCATACTCTCAGAGACTTGGTAAATCTGCATTGGGGTCCTGGAAATGTGAATTTTTAAGACACCGTCTCCCAAATATTACCATATATTTGAAAACAATTGATCTGGAGAACATGAGACAGGGACTTTCCCAACAAGAACTAGGGACTCCATTCTTGTTGGGAAAAATCAAGATGGTGGGCAGAAGAGTTGATGTTTCTACAGGGTAGGAGAGAATAAAATAAAAAGTATTCTGTTATAGGTTGCATATCTCTACCCTTTGATATCCTTATTTAACATTTTTGGGTGTCCGTGGGCAAATTAAGAAGCAAATTTGAATAGCAAAGAGAAATGTTTCTAAATACATTTGCTTAGTTGGAAAGTAATCATGAAAACTGTAGGCTAAAAATATGTAGAACCAATGAAATTTGTCAGAAGTTTTGTTCTTTATTTTCTCCCCCCAATATTCTTGAGAATTTATAGTAAACAAGAAAAGTCTCAGATAACTTGGGGGATTAGGAGAAGAAAAAAAATAGAAATGAAAATCTTATCTTCAACTGAACTTTAAAAGTGGATATGCTGAGTGAAATAAGTCAATCGGAGAAGGACAAACAGTGTATGTTCTCATTCATTTGGGGAATATGAATAATAGTGAAAGGGAATATAAAGGAAGGGAAAAGAAATGTTGGGAAATATCAGGAAAGGAGACAGAACATAAAGACTCCTAACTCGGGGAAACGAACTAGGAGTGGTGGAAGGGGAGGAGGGCGGGTGTTGGAGGGGAATGGGTGACGGGCACTGAGGTGGACACTTGACGGGATGAGCACTGGGTGTTTTTCTGTATGTTGGTAAATTGCACACCAATAAAAATTAATTTAAAAAAAAGTGGATATTGGGAAATCATCAATTTGTATTTGTTTAAAGTTACCCATTCCATCATTTCTTGCAAAACAAATTCGTCCTTAAGAGTCCACTTTCTTTTGTGAGCACTACATAACTGAATAAGTAGAGAGAAAAATTGAAAAAAACAAAACAAAACAAAGAAGCCATTGGTGAATTCTCTCTGGACTCCAACAGTCAACACAGCAGGAGGATTAGAACCACAGCTCACAATGGCTTAAGTACACAGGCATCACTGCGTAGAATCTGTGTTCTCACAGCTAGGATTCAAGGGAATGTTAGAATTAAACATATATTTGTATCTGACTCCTGAATTACATAACTGAAAAGATACAGACAACATCCTTTGGGGGAAATATAAAGCCTTTTCCTTCATTGCCAATGTTTAATATCATTGAATGCAGAGGAAACCTAAAGCAAGCAAACAAACAAATTCATAGCTTTCTGCGTAGAAAGAATCATTTTGTCAGAATTTATAGCAGCTAGTGTTATTTACACCTGGGGCTGTAGATTTCCGTGTTCTAAAAGGACTTTCCACTTGGAGGTGCGTGGATTATTAAATTTTATTTAAAAGTCATAGAGAAATCACCAATGGCTAACCTATATCCATATATAGTAAATTTTTCCTGCTCCATAATAATATTTTTAATAAGTAAATAATTGATTGGGGCCCATCAAGGTATGATTTTGGCTGCTCCACTACCCTTTTTGTGCACATCGTGAGGTTTATAAGTTTCTCTGTACAACAGCATAGTCCTTGTTCATCAAGAATGGGTCTTGACTTGAGTGTATTTTCTATCTTGCACCCTCTAAGACTATAGAGGATGTGATTTTATAGTTTTTCTCTAAAGATGGGTAACAATTCTAATTACCTATCACTTAAAAGGAGATTTCTTTCTTGCTTTTCACTAAAAAGGTATTCATTACCGTGGCGATGATGTTTATTTCGGGTAAAACAGACTTCCAGCTGCGGTGAACTTCCCAGACCATCAGTCTCCCCAGGCACCTCCCGTCCCTGCTGTAGCTGTTGCAGGAGTCTGATGACCAGCTTCCCCAGTGCAACCCAGAAAGGGCTCCTTAAGCCTGATTCCCAAGATGCCCTGAAGAGCTTTCCTGTCCCCGACCCCGGAGACTGTCACAGTACTTTCTGTGGATAAGTTTTACAGTTCCTGCAGAACCGGAAAGTTGTCAAGCAAAATGGTGCCTGGCCCCAGTCAGTCCAAGCACATGATCCAATTGCTTATACCATTGATCTCAGTGATTTGGCTCTGGGAGCAGCAGGTGAATTTGGGCTCTAGTTGCTGTTACTGTACAAACTGTCTACATAATGCAAATAGGAAGTAGGGAAGCCAAGAAGACAATATACTCTTCTCTATTCCCTAATTTTCACCAAAACATCTGCCCCAGACACCTTTTAATGTGAGAATCAGTGCCATCCTTCTGGCAAAAAGGCTGAATATTTTTTGGAATGAGTATGATAAGATAATAATAATAGCAATAGTTCCATAATAACATAAATGTATCTGTTACTCATCTTGTCCAATGAGATACTGAAATGTCTAGTCATTAATTTAAATGACTCTGTTTTCACACAGTCCATGGCCCCCCTGAGATGGACACTTCCCTTATACATTACATCCTTGTTTGAGGAAGACAACTCTCACATTGGTGTTCTTCTCTGATTTTAGCCCTATTCCCAAACAAGAACAGATTACGTTTACATGGAGGATTTTAATAAATAGATGAGTAAAAGATGAGCCCAACACTAACAACAAAATGAAAGTAGAGTTAATCCTGCTAACAAACAGGCAAAACCAAAGATGCCTAAAGCAAATGTAGTAATGGGAAAAACAGAAAAATGTCTTTCATTGGGATCCCAAACATGTTAATGGATAATCACGCCTGAGTACGTAATTTCCCTGAAATGTTTGATGAGTCATGGGATTTATTTAGACAATTTTGTCTCAGAAAATGTCTAAGACAGGTGGTGCTCAAAGTCTTATCAGATAAATTGTAATTCGTTCCTATTTGGAAAAATGAGTAAATTAATATCTGCTATGTGCCAGTGTCTGAAAATGCTAGAATGTTAACTCTAAGCTTTGTAATAGAAATCATATCACATCATATCATATCACATCATATTATATCACATCATATCATATCATATCATATCTGCTTTGCTCATCAGTTCTTAGCATAATAACTGGCCTATGGTAAGCAATCAATAAGAATATATTTATTTATATAGAAGGTAGAGACTGGGGGATGCCTGGGTGGCTCACGGGTTGAGTGTCTGCCTTTGGCTCAGGGCGTGATCCCAGAATCCCAGGATTGAGCATGGAGCCTGCTTCTCCCTCTGCTTGTGTCTCTGCCTCTCTTCGTGTCTCTCATGAATAAATAAATAAAATCTTAAAAAAAAAAAAAAAAAGAGTAGACTCATTCCGTCTTTTTCCGGGATTGAAAACGAAGTCTTCATGGTTGGATTGCATTGTCTACTCCGAGAAAGATGTTCACACACCTGCTTGTTCCCCACACCCCAGGAGGTAAGCAGGAAAAAATATGAGCCTTGACTACCAGATGAAGCAACTCATTACTGGCCGGTTAAAGCAATTTACCCCCAGCCAGGTGGCTAAGAAGAAACAGGACAATCGTGGCCCAGGGTAGAGACCCTGGTGCCTGGGGCAACATACTGGGGTCTAACATCATCTCCATGGTTTCCTGCCCATCTCACCTGGTTCGAAGCAGGGTTATCAGAAATGCCTCTCCCCTGGTCGGTGTGAAGAGACCTCACGGGGAATGTGACCTCCACACACCACCAAGCTTTGCAGACAGGAACTAGCATCTGTTGAGTTCTGATTACGTGACAAGCACTGCGTTAGATTTTACATGTGTTAGCTTACTTAACCCCCGCCAATTACCCTCTGATATAGGTATCATTTCTCTTTTGAGGCATTACGATATGGGAAAATTAAATAACCTGCCCAAGGTCAAAGGGCTGGTAAATGGCTGAGCCGCGATTTCCACAATCTCAGTCTTGTTTCAGAGTTCATTGTCTTTATTATACACAAGAAAGGAAAATTAGCTTCTCTTCACAAACTGTCTGGGGATTCATGCCCCAAGAAATAACTGGGCATGCTCGCAGGGGACCTCTCTAATAAGAAGTAACCCTGGTTTCCTTTGAACAGAAAGAATGCTTCAGAACTGCTTGGTGTTTACAATGCCTTGCTCCAGGAATTGCTTTCTTTCCACGGAGATGTGAAACCACAAACTAGTTGCTTTGGGTAATTAAAGATCCTTTGCACCAACTGAATGTGTCAACAGCAAATGTCCTGGGTAAATTTCAAGTAAGTAATTACATTCTGCCAATCTGAAATGCCTTTCTAATTTCATTCCCTTAACATATCCACTTACTGTACCTCTTGGTGTGGCTGTAGATAATTCTAAAATAAGCAAGACCACACAGTCAGTTGTCCCAAATAAGAATGAGAAAATGGACTTTGATTTGAAGAGTGTGTCAACTTTTTCTATGTCATTGGATAGAAGCCAACATTATAAATGTTGGGAGTTCATTTTTCCCCTTACCTATCAGATTTCCCATGGCTGATTCCAGCAACCAGAAATGGAAGCTGATTATATCTTCTTTTCCATTTTCACTCTTACCTGCTATAGCATGGGTAAACCAATTTATTCATATCATAAGAACTTTGCACTCATTGGATAAAGAAGTCTTTGAAATATTACATTTATAGCTACAGACAACCTAATGCCCAAGAGCTTTTTGAAGGAGCTCCACTCTAGAAAATAAAGTGTCATCCTAAAATCCATCACACATGCTTTATTATAACAAGCCATGTGATGCCTCAAAGGGAAAAAAAAGTCTCAACAGCAAACCATAATTTGGAAGATATTTTTCTCATAGAACTTAGTAGGGAGGATTTCCCTGCAGTAAATCATTTTAAAATTCACGGGCAAATCAGTTGGATAAGTAAATAGTACAAGTGAAAAAACTGTATAATATTCCACAAATTAACTTCCTAAGCAAAAAACTCTTAAGAATTTGCTTTTGTAACAAATCCTCGCTTAAGAACATGGCATATATAATCAAGCAATTTATAAACAAGTGATCTAGCTAATAATTCTGGAATTGCTATGGAAGCAAATCTACCAATTGTTAATCCTATCTAAAAGCATTTGAAGTCGTTTTATAAGAGATCTCCCACGCTCATCTAGCACACGCACCACATACACACTCACACAGACACACATACACACACACATACACTGTTGATCTCACTTCCAGAAGTATTTTTGTAGCTCTGCCTTAGAATTTTGAGTAATATAAAAGCAGAAAAATTGGCATAAGAATACGTTTCCATTTTTATGGAGACTGAATGTTTCGTATTTCTTTGATTCTATGAAAATGATACAACATTTTTCAAACTGTAAAAAAAAAAAAAAAAAAGAAAACCATAAAACAGAATCACCACGAAAGATTGACTGTTTTCTCCAAATCAAGTTTACCCAATCCCTCATATTGGCAACAATGAGCCCCTTAATTTTTAAACTTAGTAAAATGTCCAGAGGCCAAAGCCATGTTCAAATGAAAAGAAATGCCAAATTGCTGTATTTTGGACTTGAAGCTCTTCTTTAGGTATAAAAGATGCAAGTGGCCAAAGAACATCCCTTTTCAATCATGGAACAATTTCCAATCAATCTTAACTTTAATTCATTGTCCGTTCCTGGAGGTCTCTACACCCAAAACTTTGCCAACATTATACCCAAGTGCTAAAATGCAATTGCCAGATGAATAGTTTAGTGACACATTTTAAGTGTGTGTGTGTGGGGGGGGGGGGGAGAGAGAGAGAGAGAGGGAGAGAATCGGCTTTGAAGATAACTGGATCTTCAGCAGTCCTCAGTCTATAGTTAATCGAGATGAAATGCAAGAAATTAGAGACTTGGTGAAGCCAAAGGTGAACCTAGAATGCAAACGTATAGGCTCCCAAGTTGGCTCTTTGGTCTACCCATGCTGCTGTATGCAAATCATTTCCTTCCTTCACTTGCCTACCATACAAACTCCTGGGGCAGAAAACTAGACTTTCTAATCTTCTCAGTAAAATCTATTTTGACCGTAACCTTTCATGAAAAATATTCTCCACGAATGTTTATTGAATTACACTCAATTCTTTGTCCAGCATCACCAAGCCAATCCTAACCTCACTTTCTCACATGATCTTTCGTTGTTCCCCAACATTAACCCCATATCTCTGTCCTTGATGACATCCTCTAAGAAGCAATATAGAACTCTCTTCTCCCCTAGGAAATTAATTTTAGATCTTTTTTTTCTCCCTGCAAATGAGGTAATGACAAGGTCATGAGGACTTTTAAGAAACACTTGCTGTGGGTTCAATCATCCTTTTGTTCACTGGTCATTCCTAAGCTGAGAAAAGTCAATAATTTCTCTGTTACTGTAAAGGTTTTGACAGCTACACAGTCACTGCAAAAATATGCTCCAGGCTCTGAAGTAATCCATCTCATTATAGCCTGACCTTTGACCAAAAGAAAAAAAAATGGTGAGGAGTTAAATATTTTGCATGCTTCTCATGGCAAAATGTTACTTCTCCATAAAAGAGCAATCCAGCAAAGACACTAGAAGATATAAGAGGTTTTATACAGTGTAAAGGAAATCAATACTCATAAGATGATCATGATTACCTGGGTAGGTTACTAAAGTGTCCAATAAATTGTCCACAAATGCTTTTAGATGACCGTATAATAAGGAGAACTGAACTCACATGACATCTCACTTTCCTATCGATGAAACAGAAGCTATGATAAAGATAAATGTAAATTTTTTCCATAGTGGATTGCATTTTTTTTTTTTGGAATTGGCTACGATCTTAGAAGATGTAATGGGGCAGGAGTATGCTCGGATTTTTGCTTATTTTAAGAGAAAGCCAAGAGGACCCATTAGCATGTATGGAATGCCTATTTTGTCACACATACTCTTCTTGCCTCTCTTACTTAATCCTCACAACAACTCTATATGGTATTATTATCCTCATCTTGTGGAGGATGGTGCTATGGGGGATTAAACATTATGTCCAACGTTACACAAATAGTAAGTTAACAAACCAGGATATAAGCTCCCTGGTACTACTGCAATATCTAATAGATTCACTTTTCAAACATATCGAAGGAGCTAGAAATAGGAGAATAAGATATTTTAAAAATGTTCTAGAATTGTCAGTGTTATATCCTATTACCTAAAACTCTAGACACAGGTTAATCTTTTATGCCCAAAATAATACTATCCCTTCCATTATTTGAATCCGATACAGAATATCTCAAAAGATATTTTATCCTATGATTTAGAGACTTTATTGTTTAAATCCAGACTCCACAGATGTTAGGATTTCAAAACCTTTAAGCTATTCGATATCCGATGGCTTGAGAATAAAAAAGAAAAAGGGTATTTAAATCTAGTTTCATTAGATTTGGGGACAAACAAGGCATGTATCAACTGTATCCACATGACCAGGTAAAGAGAAACTACGGAACAATTAAGACACTTGGAAGAGTAGAGGATTTGCATTGGCTCTTTGTAGGATTGACTTCAATATCATCCACAAGGGGGAAAATGGCACAGACTAGGTGAAGTTACCATCACTTCCCCACCTAGTGAACCTGGCTGACAAGTTTAATCAATCGATAGTAATATATTTTCCCTATAAACCAATGCAAGCCTCTGAATTCTTATAATATCCTTATCAAATATTTTCATTAGCACTTCAAGGAGGTACCACCAATGAATAACTTCAGTTAGCATCTACCACTTAGACCTAAGCTCAGCATCTAACAAAAACCTCAAATGGGCACCCCCCAAGGGGCTCGGCTGGTTAAGCATCAGCCTTTGGCTCAGGGCAGGTCCCAGAGATCTGGGTCAATCCAGCCCCAAGGCTTCTGCTCAGCAGGGAGTCTGCTTTTACCTCTCCCTTTGCCTCTCCTCCCACTGCCCCCCATGCATGCTGTCTTTCAAATAAATAAGCAAAATCTTAAAAAAAATCCTTAAAAACAGTAAATTTATTATATTGTGTAAATAAAGTTCAGTGGTAGGAAGATCAAGGCTGATGTTACAGTTCCACAGAGTCCTTAGGATCCAGGCTCCTTTTATCTTTCTCTGTGAACCTGAGCACTAAATTCCATCCTCATGTTCACCTTATTGTTCAAGTTTGATCCATTCTATCATCACGTAACAGGTTTTTATTCAAGTTTCAAAACCAATGTAAGCCATGTAACCAGATTTATTACAGGGGTTAGACATCGCGTGACGGTGGGAGCTGGTTGCGTGGTCCATAAAAGTCAGTGGCCCCTGTGAATGGGTA
The DNA here is from genome assembly GCF_018345385.1 of Vulpes lagopus. Taxonomy (NCBI): domain Eukaryota; kingdom Metazoa; phylum Chordata; class Mammalia; order Carnivora; family Canidae; genus Vulpes; species Vulpes lagopus. The sequence continues at coordinate 149,920,527 of NC_054827.1, read as the reverse complement.
GGTGGACCTACAGCCAGCGGGGACCACAGTCAGGAAGGAGACATGGACACGAAGTGGGGACCGGCAAGAACGAACAAGAATGCATGAGGACAAGCTGAAATCCATGAGGATGAACTGGACCTAGTGTCTCACAACCTCCAAGAATCCCACTCTGATTAGGTGGGTGACCTGAGAAGATGTGGAGCACCTTGTCACGAAACTGCACAAAAACCTGAAGGTGTAACAAGGTTCAAGAAGATCAAGGAGACCCGGCTGCTGTCTCACAGTGTACCCTGTGGGTGAAAGGGTTAAAATAATCCTATCAGGACTCTGTGTAGTAAGAAGGAAAGTGTATTTCCCATCTAAATTAGCTCTTTCTCTTTAACCTTTTCACAAATTTTTAAGCCCAATATTAACTATAAGCACAACGTAGGGCAGCATTTCACTAGAATTTTTTTCATCTTGTGACAGAAACTATACCCGTGGAGGGGTCTCCCCATTTCACTCTCTTCTCCGTCTCTGGAAACTGGCCTGCTACTTTCTGTGTCTATACGTTTAATGACTTAAATACAACATGTAAGTGGAATCATGCAGTGTTTGTCCCGCAGTTGGCTTATTTTACTTAGTGTTACGTCCTCAAGATTTATCAGGTGCAGCACGTGAGGGGATTATCTTTTTTATTGCTGTGTAACATTCCATTGTGAGCATATATCACATTTTCTTTCCCCCTCCAACCATTGATGCACATGGGGATTGTTTCCACTTCCTGGCTATTGTGAATAATGCCATGATCGACATGGGAGTGCAATAGCTCCTCAAGGTCCTGACCCCAATTCTTTTGGATCAATACCTAGAAGTGAGATGGCTGGGTTATATGGTAGTTTGGGGGCTTTTTAAAGACTTTATTTATCTGTTTCAGAGAGAGAGAGAGTGCGTGAGAATGGGGGATGGGGCAGAGGGGAAGAATGTCACGCAGACTCCCTGCTGAGAAGAGTGGAACCAAACACTGGGCTCCATCCCACAACTCAGAGATCACGACCTGAGCCAAAATCAAGAGTCAGATGCCTAATTTACTGAGCCACCCAGGTGCCCCTGGATTATATGGTAGTTTTATATTTAGTTGTTCTAGAAATTTTTATTCTGTTTTTCATGGTGGTTGCACCATCGTACAATTCCACCAAAGTACACTAGGGGTCCAATTTTCATACACCTTCACCAACACTTGTAATTATTTCTATTTTTTAATAATGGCCATACAGATGTGAACTGACACTACATCGTGGTTTTGATCTACGTTTCCTTGATGTTTAATGATTTTTAGTGTCTTTTCATAGAACTGTCTATCATTTGTGTGTTCACTTTGGAAAAATGTTTATTCCATGTTGCCTAATTTTGATTAGGTTATTTGGGGGTTTGGGGAGGTGTTTGCCTTGTTTTGTTGCTATCATGTTGTAGAAGTGCCTTATTTTTTTTGTGTGTTAATCCCTTATCAGATATACAAATATTTTCTCCAGTTCTGCTGCTTGTTTTTGACTCAGTTGACTGTTTCCTTTGCTGTGGTCTTAGTCTGATGCAGCCTTATCTGTTATTTTTGCTTTTATTGTCTATGCTTTGATGTTATACCCAAGAAATCATTGTCAGACCAATATTATAAGGATATTTACTTATATTTCCTTTTTGCTTTGATTTCTTTTTATAGTATAAGGGTCCAATTTCATTTTTTTGCATATGGAAATCCAGTTTTCCCATCATTTTTTAAAGACTCTCATTTTTCCATTGTGCTGCCTTAGCAAAGACCAGTTGAATATTCATACATGAATTTATTTCTGGGCTCTTTATTCTGTTTAATTTGTTTATATGTCTCTCTTTATCCCAGTAACCATACTCTTTTGACTACTGCTACATTGTAATATATTTTGAAATAAGGTATTATGACATCCCTAGCTTTGCTCCTCTTTCCTAAGATATTTTGGCTACTCAGGGTCCCTTATGGTTCCATATGAATTTTAGGATTATTTTTTTACTATTTCTTAAAAAAATGTCATTGGGATTTTGATAGGGATCACATTGAATCTATAGATTGTTTTGTATAGTATGGACATTTAAACATTATTAAGTCTTCCAATTCATGAACATAGGATATCTTTTCTTATGTCTTCTTTAATTTTTTTAACAATATTTTTTAGTTTTCAGTGTGTAAGTCTTTTCTCTTCTTAGTTAAGTTTGTTCCTAAGTATCTTATTCTTTATGATGCTATTGTAAATGGGACTGTTTTCTTAATTTGCTTTTTGAATAGAGAGTTGACTTATGCATGTTGATTTTGTGTCCTGTAACTTTGCTGAAGTGTGTGTGATATTTGGGTCTTTGTGTGTATAAGATCACATCATTGTGAAATAATTTTACTTCTTCTTTTCTAACTTGAATGTCTTTTTTCTTCTTGACTTGCATAGTTGCCCTGGATGAGACTTCCAGTACTAGATTGAACAGAAGTGCTGAGAGTGAGCATACTTGTCTTATTCCTGATTTTAGAGGAAAGACTTTCAATTTTTCACCATTGATCATGTTGTTAGATGTGGGCTTTTTATATATATGTCTTTTGTTATGCTGAGGTATGTTTCTTCTATTCCTAATTGGTTAGGTATTTTTATTATGAAAGTGTGTTGAATTTTGTCAAATGCTCTTTTCTGCATCTATTGAACATGTGACTTTTATCATTCATTATGTTAATGCAGTATAAGACATTGGTTTTTCTCTGTCGAACCATTTTTTACATGCCAGGGATACATCTAACTTCATCATGTTGAGGTGCTATTAAATTAAGTTTGCTAGCATTCTGGTGAATATTTTTGCATCTATGTATATTAGCAATATATAGATACATATATCAGTGTGGTGCGTGCTTTTCTTGCTGTGTCTTTTTCTGGCTCTGGTAACAGGATTAAATTTTCTATTTTAAGCTAATAACAAGTTAAGTCCAATTACATAAAAAAATTCCACACGTTTACTTCTCCCCCACACACATTTTATGCTATTGATGTCATAAATTACATATTTTATACCATGTATACATTAATGTATTTTTATAATTATAGCTATTTTTATCCTTTTGCCTTTTAATTTCTATACCAGAATTAAAAGTTTCTTACGCACTACCATGGCAGTATTATTACCATATTCTGTGTTTGTTTATATATATTTACCTTTACCCGTGAGTTTTGTTCTTTCTTATGCTTCTATGTTGCTTCTTAGCATCCTTTCACTTCAAAGTTAAAAAATTTCTTTAGCATTTCTTGTAAGGCAGGTCTAACGGTGACCGATGCTTTCAGGTTTTGTTTATCTGGGCAAATATTTCATTTTTGAAAGGTAGTTTTACCAGATACAGTATTTGAGGTGGCAATATTTTTTCTTTCAGCACTTTGAATATAACATTTCCATTATTTTTGTCCTGTACGATTTCTGCTGAGAAATATACTGATAGTTCTATGGGGTTCCTTTGTACATTATGAGTCTTTTTTTTTTCCTTTCTGCTTTCAAAATTCTCTTTGTCTTAGAGTTTTAACAATTTGATTTTAATACATGCCACTGTGGAGTCCTTTGGGGTTCTTGAATCTGAAAGTCCATTTTCTCCCCAGGTTTAAGAACTCATTATTTCTTTAGATAAGCTTTCTATGCCTTTCTCCCTCTCTTCTTCTAAGAATCCACTATGGGTATTTTGCTTCACTGATGGTGTCTAATAAATTACTTAAGCTTTTTTTTTTTTTTTTTTTTTTTTTTTTTTTTTTTTTTTTTTTTTTTTTTTTTTTTTTTTTATTTTTTATTTTATTTTTATTTTTATTTTTTTTAATTAATTTTTATTGGTGTTCAATTTACCAACATACAGAAAAACACCCAGTGCTCATCCCATCAAGTGTCCACCTCAGTGCCCGTCACCCATTCCCCTCCAACACCCGCCCTCCTCCCCTTCCACCACCCCTAGTTCGTTTCCCCGAGTTAGGAGTCTTTATGTTCTGTCTCCCTTCCTGATATTTCCCAACATTTCTTCTCCCTTCCTTTATATTCCCTTTCACCATTATTCATATTCCCCAAATGAATGAGAACATACACTGTTTGTCCCTCTCCGATTGACTTAAGCTTTCTGTACTCTTTTTTTTTTCTTTTTGTTCCACTCTTCGAACAATTTCAAATGACTTCAAGTTGACTAATTCTTCTGCTTCACCAAGTCTCCTGTTGTACCCCACTAGTTAATTTTTCAGTTTATTGTATTTTTCAGTCCCAAATTTCTATTATGCTATCTTTTCAATTTTTTTTCTTTCTCTGTTGATATTCTCCTTCTGTTCATTCATTATTTTCTTGTGCTAATAGGATGTGCTCATAGTCATCTTTATGATGATTTTGAATTCTTTGTCAGGTATCCATATGCCTTCTTTTCTTTAGAATTAGTGTCTGTCATTTTATTTTATTGGGTTTTTTTGTTGTTTGTTTTTTGTTTGTTTTTTTGTTTGTTTGGGCCATGTTGCCATCCTTCTTTGTGTGTCTTGTAGCTTTGTATTGGGAACTGTGTATTTGTTAAAACAGCCATCTCTCAGTCTTTATAGACCAGTTATGCATCGGAAAAGACCCTAACTGATCAGCTCAGCTACAGGTTTTAGGGCTTCTGAAAACATTTTTGGGAGAATGCAGCTTCTCTGTGCTCACACAGGCAATTTCTCAATTAGTGTGGCTTGCTTTCTCTGGTTTTTTCTTTCTTTTCTTTCTTTCTTTCTTTTTTCTTTCTTTCTTTCTTTTGCTAAAGATTTATTTATTTATTTCAGAGAGAGAATATGTGCACATGAGTGGGAGGAGGGGCAGAGGGAGAGGGAGAGAGAATCTCAAGCAGATTTCTTGCTGAGCAGGAAGCCTGACACAAGCTCGATTTCCTGACCAACAGATCATGACCTGAGCTGAAACCAGGAGTCAGAAGCTAAACTTACTGAGCCATCTAGGCTCTTTCTGGTATCTTTCTCTACCACAGCTGAGAAAGAGGTGCACAGAATACTGGCCAGTTATTTAATTTAAAGGTTACCTGGCAGTGAATCTAAAACTGGAACCCAGGCCTCTATTATCTCAGCCCAGCACCACTGCACTCTCTTTACTCATACTGAGTGTCCTCATGAGACCCCATTTTTAAAACCATATTGGGAATCTTGAGCTATCAGGGCCAGCACTAAATTTTGTAGTGTTCCTAATTGCCTAGAGTTTTGAGGAAAAAGAGGGAGTGAACTCTTACTTGTGATCATCAGGCTCCTAAGGCCATTAGAATGTATGCCACCTTATTTTGCCTTTTTTGAACCACAATCCCCTGCTTTTTGTCCTTTCTTACTGCCAATCCTTCTTGGTCTTCATTGACTCCTGATCCCTGGAATTGCCTAATCCATATGGAGAGAAAGAAGTACTTAGGAATTTTACATTCCCTTTTCTCTGTATTCTTGAATATGAAATTGGTTCTTTTTTCTCTACTGGGATGAATTCTATAGTGTAATTTATTCTGTAAAGACCCTTGTGGAAGACTTAGGTAGAACTTGTGGATTTATCTGAAATAACTCTCTTGCATTTCTTCCCCTCCCTTGTTTTATTTCTCCCACTTCATTAAAGAATCATTTGCATCCAAATCCTTGTCTTAGATTATTCCTCAAAGGGAACACAACCTATGACATAAAGTTTCTATCTCTCTTCTTAACTCCAGATGTATACCTCCAATTGCCTTCTGGGCAATATCACTTGGGAGACCCACACATCAACTTTGCATATTTAAGACTGAACTCACTCCTTTCCAAACCTGCTCATCTTTGAATTTTCTATTCCAATAAATTGCATCATTATCCTTCTGAATCTCAGATTAATACCTTAGGATGGTTCCTTTCTTCTTCTTCCATCTTAACCTCCATCATGTTTAACCAACCATTAATTCCTATTACTTCTTTTGCTGAAGTCACATATCTCTTTTTACCTGAAAACACATCTCTTTCACTTGAATTTTTGCAACAATCATCAAATGAGTTTCACCAGCTTGGGTACACTGCCTCCTAAGCATTTTTCACACAGCAACCAGAGTGATGTTTACAACAATACAAATCTCATTATCCATCTCCCCTATGTAAAACTTGAAACAAGTCCTCATAAGCCCACAGGAAAATGCTTGAAAAACTTATAAAGATTTCTATTGGTCCTCACTTAACTTCACAGCCGCTTTGCTTCAACTAACTGCTGGCAAACAGTGCCTCTCACCATCATGCCTTCCCTGAAGCAACTTCCTCTCATTGGAATATCCTACTCAACCCATAACCCTATTCAACTCACTGCCCACCACCACCACCACACTCAACTGTTCCTTCTTCTGTGTACAAATGTATTTACTCAGTCAACAAATATTATTGAGTTTCTGTGATGTACAAAGCATTATTCCAGGTAATCAGGTAGCTAGGGCTTTAACTTCATGACACCTCACAATTTGCTTGGAAAGATGGGATATTAATCAATTAATCAGACAAACAAAAGGAAATTAAACTGCTAAGAGCTACAAAGCATATAAGACATGCACAGAACAGCACATTCTTTTACTATGTGGATTTGATCTGGACAGGGAAAGCCTCTATGAAGAAGCAATAATGCTTGAGGTGAGATCTGATGAACCAGCATTAATTAGATAAAGAGGGGGGTAAACAAAGCATTCCACATATAAAGAATAATCTGAGGAATTTTTTATGATAAGATATAATATGATTTATAAATAAGAGTAAAATTAGGCATTCAGTTTAGTGGTCATGGCCTAAGGGAAACTTCCTGACCCAAAAGGTTGGCTCGATGCCCCTTTGACATGCTCCTATGTCACCCTGTGTGGAACTCTATTATAGTGTTTACACTATATAGGGTGACTATTGACATGTCCCTGTAACTCCTTTGAGCCCAGTACTTTGTAGTATTTGTCATTATATTCATAAAACGCATGACAATGATGGTATTATGAAGAAGGAAGGAAGGGAGGACAGAAAAAAAAATGGAGCAAGTTAAAGCAAACTGTAGGAAATGAAAAAGAAAAGAAGAAGACTGTTTTTTAAAAATGAGAAGTAACCCAGTATGCTGAGAAATGAGAGGCAACTCAGGGCGTGTGGTGGAAAGAATTTACCCTGAAGTAAAAAAATGGAGTGCATGCGCCCAGTCATGGAGCCTGATTTTGTGGTGGTGGAGAAGGATGCTCTTGCGTCTCCATATATCCTAGAACACAGTCTCTGGGTAGAAAGGATGAGTAATTGAGTTTGAGTTATTGCAGGAAGCTGACAGTAGATAAATCCTCAAACCAGGGCCTACGCAAGAGACCTGAGCCCAGGGGACTAATTGTCCAAGAAGGCAAAGTTTAGCATGAGAAATTCTTTAGGCAAAGTACAAGGCAGCAACGAATCCAAGTTTCCTGTGGCTGAAAGGAGAGCAATAGAAACTTTTGGATCTGAAGAGAATACTTTTATTTCAGAATGACCTGGGAGAAAAACCTCTGTCTAAATAAGTTAGCAGTATGAAAATGCCTGTATTTGACCATTTTTTTAATTTATAAAAATAATATTTCCACATGGCAAATGAATCTTATACTCAAAAGAACTGACAATAAATAATCTAAAACTTCATGCATTTCTTGATTATTTCTAACTTATCTACTTTTAAAACACATTATATACCCTATCGTAAAGGAGTTTCTGTACCTTCACCAACTGATAGAATATGTTTCCCAAAAAAAGACAAAAAAAATCTCATAGTGCTACATTCATTTATTCTTCATTTATTTATTTAACATCTATTTCTTGATCTCCCACTTGATGCCAGGCATTGTGTTGGGGCTGTCTCAATAGACAACACAGTGATTCATACGGAAGCTGACTTAAAACAAATAAATGAAAAAAAAATGGGAACAATGGGAAATGATATGAGTTCAATCATGTCTCCTCCCCAAATTCTTATGATGAAGTCTTAATCCCCAGAATGTGACTGTATTTGGCGAGAGGGCCTTCAAAGAGGTGATTGATTAAAATGAGGACATTACAGTGGCCCTAGTCCAATGTGATAAATGTCCTTATATGAAGAGATTAGAACACAGACACATAAAGAAAAGACCACAAAGAGGTAGACCAGAGACAGAGGGCTCTACAGGCCGAGGAGAAAAGACTGAAGAAACCAAAAGTGCCAACACCTGGATCTTTGAGTTACAGCTTCCAGACCTGTGAGAAGGTAGTTTCTGTCATGTAAACCACACTGTCACACTGTCTGTAGATGGTACTTTGCTATGCCGGCCTTACCAGACTAATAATGAGAACAGGGAGGTGGGAGAGGTGAAGGAGACACTAGGTCAGCACACTCTGAAGAGTGAAGAATTGGTAGGAATTAGGTGGGCTATGGTTAAAGCAAAAAGCAACACAGGCAAAGGAAACAGTACGTACCATGAAGCCAGGAAGCTGAAAACTTCTCTGGTTAGCTCACCTACTCAAGCCATCAGCGAGACCAAAGAATGAGACTGTTATGTGGACATGACTTTAGCTGATAGTTCCACGTTACACATATTCCTCAAGGCCAGACTTTCTAGCTAAGTGGCTCATTTATTTTTTCACACCATGTAATATTAAGACTTATAATGCCAAACATTTATTGAGTAGTTTTTATACATTTGGCACCATTGTAAGCCTATTAGTGGTATTAACATGCTCAATACACAAAACAATTCTGTAAGGTAATCTTTTACTTATCTTGTTGTACAGATGTGTTGCAGGAATGAGGTACAGAAAGGTAAACACATTTCTCAAAGATGCACCTCAAATATAAGAAGTAAGATGAGTTTATGGGCAGCCTGGGTGGCTCAGTGGTTTAAGTGCCGCCTTCAGCCCAGGGCCTGATCCTGGAGTCCTGGGATCGAGTCCCATATCAGGCTCCCTGCATGGAGCCTACTTCCCTCTCTGCCTGTGTCTCTTCCTCTCTCTCGATTTCTCTCTCCATGTCTCTTATGAGTAAATAAATATAATCTTAAAAAAAATAAGATGAGTTTGATGAGTCATTCTGGCTCTAAAACCCATGTTCACATAGAACTGTAACTGTTTGGGGACCTGCAAGTCTGTGCTCTTTAACCATTTTTTTAAGTTTTGTTTTGTTTTTTCCTTTTACCTGAATATACATGCTGCCCTCAAATTAGATTATTATAAAAATATAGAGAACACTTCATCTGTGAAGTTTTGAATTATTAATAAACTCTTTGTTAAATGAACAATTTTATCATGTTTTTCATCCCCTGCACCCCAATGTTCATAAAGCAATGTCTATAATAACCAAACTGTGGAAGGATCCACGATATCCTTCAACAGAAGATGGATAAAGAAGATGTGGTTTATATATACAATGGAATATTCTTCAGCCATCAGAAGGGATGAACACCCACCATTTGCTTCGACATGGATGGAACTGGAGGGTATTATGCTGTGAACTAAGTCAATCAGAGAAGGACGGTCATCATATGGTTTCACTCACATGGGGAATATAAGAAATAGTGAGAGGGATTATAGGGGAAAAGAGGGAAACTGAGTGGGAGAAATAAGAGAAGGAGACAAACCATGAGAGACTCCTAATTCTGGGAAACAAAGAAAGGGTTGGAGAAGGGGAGGAGGGTGGGAAGATGGGGTAGCTGGGGGATGGGTACTGAGGAGGGCACTTGAGGGGATGAGCACTGGGTGTGATACTACTATATGCTGGCAAATTGAATTTAAATTTTAAAAAATGTAAAAAAAAAAACGTATCATGTTCTTAACCATTGATCATCAGGGTTTTTGTTACCCACAGCAAATACTTTCTTAAGAGATTGGACATATAAGCAAAGCAAAAAGCAAAATCCTCTGATACAACATATGAAAAAACATTTCCTATACTTCCACTAAATATTCAGACATTAGCATTTTGGTGTAGAATCATATCAGAATCTTATACATATAAATTCCATTGACAAAAAATTGGGCTATTTTGTAACCTATATGTTAACTTACCGATATGTCATGGACATTTTTCTATTATATCTATTTTATGTGTATGAAAAATTAAGTCAATGGCACTGATGATTCCTCTGACACAGGAGTCAGAAAAATGTTTCCGTAAAGGGTCAGAAAGTATTTTCGGCTTGGTGGGCCACATGGTCTCTGTTGCACAAAAATAGCCTTAGATGAGGCATAAGCAGATGGAAATAACTATGTTCCAATAAAACTCTATTTACAAAAACAAGTGACAGGCCATCTCTGACCAGTGAGCCATAGTTTAGGGACTACTGCTTTAAGATGCTGTTTTGAATGGCTGTCTAGAATCCCTTTATGTGAACATATTAAAATTTATAAAGCCCTTCTCAATAGCGGGGAACATATTTCCTACATGTTTGCTATAACTCAGGAAGCAAGAAATGCATATTTGTTACAAATACCAATTGAGTGAATAACTAAATGCTGATAGCTTTGGGGATCAGTATTAAAATTTTGACATGCATAAAAAAAGACAGAAATTTGTTAGAAGAAGGATATTTATGTTGCTAAGTAAGAAAGAGAATTTGGGCAACTTTTTTTTGAGTGGGGTCAACTTAAGTTAGCAGATAAATGAGGAACAACGAAAGGGAGAATACTGAAATAGTCAACAGCCGGACGCCAGAATCCAAAGAAACATTCTCCTCAAGAGGAAGAATTTATAATATAGAAGTAGAGCAAAATCTGGATTAGAATTCAGTACTTAAATAAAGAGGACTTCAGGTCACACTAATTTGAAGTTTGATCGGAGATGAGCCCCTTCACTGAAAAGAAGATGTCTCATTCTTTGCAAAATAAGATTGGTAGATGGATGACATCTGAACTCCTAATTTTTGTAGTACTCTTTGGTTACAGATATTCTTTATTCTGGTGTTTAATAGGTTAAGCTAAACATTGGCATCTCTTCAGATGGAAATATTAAATCACAAGACACATAAAAGGGGCATTGGAACTATTATATTCCACCTGAGAACGCAAAAATGCAAACCATGGAAGCACAAATATTTGCAAGCATTAACCAGGGTGTGTTATTAAATATTTTCTTCAATTCCACAAAAATCTATAAGAGAAAGCTATGAAGAAGCAAAGTCACTGCTTACCATCCAGCAAAATCTAATCAAACTCCCCCTGGAAAACACATCATATCTACCCCCTTAGCTATAATAGCTATTGTCTTTAAGGTTGCCTCGTCTTCCTCAGTAGTTGACTTAAACAGAATCTCTATTAGATTATCAAGCACAGGTCTTGTGATCTGTGAACCAGCACACGGTCCCTCTGGGCCCACCAGGGAATGAAGGAGAAAATGCTTGGAATCAGGAACTATTCACCTCTCCGTAGTTTGACGCTGCTATTTAGTGACACCTATACCATAATTTAACACACACCAAGAAGCACTTGGAAATGTGATAGAAAAACACCCAGCAAAACTTCCGGTCAAAGCATTCACCTGTGACTCAGCTGATATTTTCAGCGACTAATTTTCACATGCATTTTTATCAGGAAGACAATGGAGATTTAGTATTTTATAGGATATTCAAGGCAGAAACTGAACATTTTTTTCAATGGACAGTTACTTCTCATTTTCCCAGAACTTTTGGATCGTGAATGATTTGGAGGCAAATAGTTGAATATGGGGCTTGACTTGGAGTAGAGTAGAGAAAGAGATAATACTAACACCGATAATTTAGAAACCATACACAGAAAAACATGGCAGAAATATGGGTATGCTCACCAGCTTGAGTAATGGTAACAGTACATTTTTGAGATTTAAGGACGTCTTTTTTTTTTTTTTTAATTCTAGTAATAGTAGCACTCTACAATTATACCTCTACTGTCACTACTGAAATTATTACTACTACCACCACTTATCATTTATGGAAAACCTACAATGTGCCCTTCTTTAGTAAATTCACTCAAAAAAATTGTCTTAATCCATGCTATGTGCAAAACACCATATTAAATCCTGAGTACAGCTTAACATAGTTTTGCTTTTTTGGTGCTAAGCACTTTCAATAAGTAACCTGTTTCATATGCCCACATTTGAGGTATTAAAGATGTAACCGTGGGACATTATCCAATATTTCCATTTTATTATTGATTTATTTCTTTTTAAAGATTTTATTTATTTGTTTGTTTATGTATGTATTTATTTGAGAGAACACCTGCGAGTATGGACATGCACATGCTGGAGGGGGGATGTGAAAGGGAAGGGGACAGAGGGGAGGTTACAGGGACAAGCAGACTCTTCACTGAGCCCAACATAGGCTCATGGTCTTGAGATCATAAGCTGAACATGATCAGAAATCAACAGTTGAACTTAACTGACTGAGTCCCCAGCCAGGCACCCCTATTTCCATTTTAAAGGCATTTTCATAGATGTTAGAAGACATATTGTACATTGAAACATTTGCATGTGCTAATGTAGGGCAAAGAAATGCCAAATTTTTAGGAAAAACCTGGAAGATCCTTCCAAAGCTACATGAGAGAAACTGTAGTACCATGTTCCTTCCACTAAATCCTGAGCAAAATGCATAAGGCACAACTTTTATTAATTCAGTGTGTGTTGAGCACCTGTTTTGGCAACTGCAGTACTATAAAAATTTTCTTAATGAAAATTTTTTTTCTGAGAAAATTTTGGAAAATGTATTATATGCTGTTGTACAAAATGGTACAGATAGATCCTGGTATCCTTTACCCAGTTTTCTTCAATGGTGACATCTTGCAAAACAATAATGCAGTATCACAACCAGGATGTTGGCATTCATAGAGTCAAAATACAGAACATTTCTATCACTACTATGATCGTTCATATCATGCTTTTGTGGTCACTGTCATTTTTATTTTTTCTTTTCTTTTTTTTTTTTTTCTTTTTTTTTTTTTTTTTTTGCACCACCCGTCATCCCTAACGCCTGATAAACACTGTGGATTAAATGTTTGTAATTTTATCATTTCAAGAATGTTCCACAAATAGAATCATATACTATGTAAGCTTTGGGGGACTGGCTTCTCTCACTGAGTGTAATGCTCTAGAGCTTCATCTACATTGTTTTGTGTATCAGCAGATCATCCGTTTTGGTTGATGAGCAGTGACCATGATATGGATGTGCCATTGTTTATTTAGCCACTCACCCATTGAAGTAAGTCTGGTTGTTTCCAGCTTAGAGCTCTTACAAATAAAGATGCCATAAGTATTCCAATTCAGGTTTTTGCAGGAACATAACCTTTCATGTCTCTGGCCTGAGTGCCTAGGAGGGCTATTGCTGAGCGTGGTGGTAATTGCAGATTTAGATTTTTAAGAAACTGCCAAATTGTTTTTAGATTCGCTGTATCATTTTACATTTCCACCTACAATGGAAGAATGATGCAGTTTCCCACATACTATCTAGCGTTTAGAACTGGAGATTTTTGTTTTTGTTTTTGTTTTTCAATTTTACCCACTCTGATATGTGTGTGCTAATATCTCATTGGAATTTTAATTCCCATCTTCTTAATGGTAAATGATGATTAATATCCTTGGATCAGCTTATTTGCCATCTGTATATTCTCTTTGTGTAATGTGTTTTCATGCCCTTTTCCATTTGTTAATTTGTTTCTTTTATTTTTTTAATGTTGAATTCTGAGAGTTCTTACATATTTTAGATACTATTTCTTTAATACATATGTGTTTTAAAAGTATTTCTTCAAGTCTGTAGCTTGTCTGTTCATCCACTTAACAGGCTTTTTCACAGTGGTTAAGTTTGTAATTTTGAAGAAGTCCACTTTATCAATTCTTCTTTCTATGGATGTTTTTGGTATTAAATCTAAGAATTCTTTATTTAGACCTAGATCTTAAAGATTTTCTTCTATTTTTTTTGCTAAGAGTTTTATAATTTTACATTTACTGTGTAAGTCTGTGATTCATTTTGAGTTAATTTTGTAGAGAATGTGAGACTTTATTTGAGATTCATTTTTTTTCCTAAAGATATTCTAGCACCATTTTTTGAAAATGCTATCTTTCCTCTGTAAAATTTATTTTGTGTTTTTGGCAAAAGTCTGTAAGGCATATCTGTGTGGATTTGTGTCTGGATTTTCTATTCTGTTCCATTGATCTATGTGTCTGATCTTTTGCCAGTACAACACAACCTTGGTTATTGTTGCTGTATAATGTGACTTGAAAGTGTATAGAACAATTCCTCCCATTTTATTATTCTTTTTCAAACTTGTTTAGCTATTCCAGTCCCTTGCCTTTAAATATAAATTGTAGAATATTTTTGTCTCTGTCTACAAAACTCTTGCTGTGATTTTGATAGGAATTACATTAGACCTGTACAACACATTAAAGAAAATGAAACCCTTTACTATATAGGTGTCTTAATCCATAACTCTATAAATACCACACGTCTCTCCATTTTTTTTAGAGAACTTCTTTTTTTACCAGTGTTTTGTCGTTTTCAGAACACAGGACCTACAAATGTTTTGTTATATTTACACCTATGTATTTAATTTTTAGAGTGATTATAAACAGTATATATTTTATATTTTCCATATGTTAATTGATTAAATACATATAACTATTATATATTATATTGCTATATTGCAGTAACATTGATTTTTGTACATTTATCTTGTATCTTGTGACCTTGCTAAACTTACTTATGAGTTCTATGAGTTTTTGATAGATTCTGTAAGATATTTTATGAAGATGATCGTGTCATCTGCAAATAGAGCTTTTATATTTTTCATTCTGAATTTGCATTCATTTTAATTTCATTTTCTTTTCTTATTACATTTGCTAGAGTTTCTAGTCCTTTGTTAAATGATAGCATTGACAGTAGTCTCTTTGCCTTGTTTCTGATCTTAAGGGGAAGCATTCAGTCTTTCAACACAGTATCATGTTAGCTGTAAGGATTTTGAAGATTTCCTTATCAAGTTAAGGAAGCTTCTATTTTCATTTTTTTTCAGACTTTTATCATGATTGAGTGTAATGGTTTACCAAATGCTTTCAGCACCAGTTGATATGACCATGTGCTTTTTCTTATTTGCTCTGTTAATATAATGAATTGGTTTTTCATTGGTTTTACATTGATTGTTTTTTTCAATATTGAAGGACCCATGTGTTTCTGGAATAAATTCACTTTGTTATGGTGTATATATATATTTTTACATGTTCTTCTTATGTATTAATTCTATTTACACAAAAATTGAAGGATTTTATGTATATATTCATGGTTATATTCATATTTATTCATATTAAAATTGGTCAGTAGTTCTTTCTGTAATATTTTTGCCTTGTTGTGTATGCTAGTATCAGGGCAATACTAATTCATAAAATGAATTGGAAGTATTCTCTTCTCTTTTCTCTGTCAAACTGGTGTCATTCTTCCTTAAACATTTGCTAGAATTCGAACTACCTTGTTACTAGATCTCTTTTATAGGAGTTATTTTACTAGAAATTCAATTCTCTTAATAGTTATTCAAATTATTTATTTCATATTGGATAAGTTGTGATAATTTGTATTTTTCAAGGAATTGATCTATTTCATCTGTCGAATTTTATGTATAAAATTGTTCATAGTATTTTTTTCTTCTCAATATCTGCAGTGTCTGTGGTTATATCCCCTGCTTTATTTATAATGTTCATTTTTGCCTACTCTTTCTGTTTAAATCCATATTGCTAGAGGTTTGTCAATTTTATTAACCTTTCAAAGAACAGGGTTTTAATTTCCTTAATTTTTTCTATTATTTTTCTTTTTTGATTTCTGCTCTTGAATCTGCTTTCTTCTTTTTCTTCTATTTCTTCTTCTTCTTCTTCTTCTTCTTCTTCTTCTTCTTCTTCTTCTTCTTCTTCTTCTCCTTCTTCTCTTCCTTCTTCTTTCTTCTGCATGTTTTGGGTCTATTTATTCTTTTTCTTAGCTTTTGAGGTCAGAGATTAGATTATTGATTTGAAACTGCTACTTTTCTAATGTGTGCTTTTAATGCTTTACATTTCCCTCTCAGTACTGCTTTAACTGTACCTCACAAATCCAATTATATTGTTTTTTTTATTTTCATTCAGTTCCATATGGATTTTTATTTCTCTTCAGACTTCTTCATTGATCCATGGATTACTTAGACGTGCTGCTTAGTGTCTAAAGTTTCTAAGTATGTGGAGATGGTCTGACTATCATTCTGCCATTGAATTCTAGTTTCATAATTCCACAAGTTGTAATTTTTGCCAAATTTGGGGAATGTTCAGCCATTATTTTTTTTTCAAATACATTTCAGCTCACTTCTTTCTCCTCTCCTTCTAGTAGTGTCATCAAGTCTTTTTATGTAGTTTCACACATGCCGGAGACCCTTGTTCATTTTGTTTTGTTTTCAGTCTATTTTCTTTTTGTTGTTCAGGTGGAATCATTTCTTTTATTCCCTTACCACTTTAAATGATTAAATGATTTATTCCTTTGTTCTCTCCATCTTGCTATTGAGTCTATTTATTGCATTTCTTTTTTAACTTTGGCTTTTAGATTTTGATAGCTAAAATTTGGTTAAAATTCCATTTGGTTCTTCCTAGTCTCTTCTATTTCTTTACTAAGACTCTCTTTTTCTTCATTTTGTTCAAGCATGCCCATAATTTCTGATTAAAACATATTTATGATGGCTACTTTAAAACTCACTGTCAGATAATTCTGCTATCTGTGTCGCTTTACTCTTGGCATCTGTTGATTGTATTTTCATATTAGTTTAGAGATCTTCCTAGATATTACTTAGATCCTTTGTTTAATAGGCCTCCTCTAATGTGGATCCCATGAGAATCAGATGGGGGAAACACTGCCTCTTTATTGTCAGCTGGAGATAAAATTCCAAGTTGTCTTTAAAACTGGCTTGGAGGCAGCAGGATGGCTCAGTCAATTAAGCATCTGCCTTCACCACAGGTCATGATTCCAGGGTTTTTGGAATCCAGCCCCATGTTGGGCTCCTTGTTCAGTGGGAAGCCTGTTTCTCCTTTTGCCCCTCACCCTGCTCATGCACTCACTCTCTGGCTCTTAAATAAATAAATAAATAAATAAATAAATAAATAAATAAAATCTTTGAAAAAATAACATTGTGATTGAAATGCAGTGGGGAGAGCTTCTCATTACTTTCAGGCTCAGATGGGAGTGTGACTCTCCACTGGCTCTGTTGCACTACATGGTATGTTCATAACTGTTCATTAGGTAGCCTACTCTGACATGACTAGAGGATGGCCTCATTACTATTGGGTACTGAAGGTTTTAATTCTCTACTAGGCCTCCTGATACCAATTCACAAGGAAGGAGAGAGGCACAATATTACTGCTGAATGAGAGGTAAAAGTCCAGGCAGGGTTCCTACATGCCTCTACAAACATCATGGGGAGTACCCTTGGTATTGTCCAGGGAAGGTAAATATCCTGGCTGTCCACTCTCTGACACCATCCCAATAGGAAGCTTGGTATGCCTCATTGCAACTTGACTATGGTGGAAACCTAGATTCTCCATTCAACTTCTACTAATGAGTGTGGTGTGACCACAGTTTTTTCTGTGGGTTTTGACTAGAGCAGAGCAGTTATTGTCAAAAGTTGTCTGTCTTGCTGTGCTACTTCTTTCCTATTTCTTTGATTAGAGAGAAGTGAGTTTTCCTTGGGTCACCCCCCTTTTTTTTAATCTGTAGCTATTGGTATCCCTGGGTTCTACAGAATTGCTTCTCTAGCACCTAGTCTGGGTTATATGAGGCAAAAAGAAAAGGAAATATTGTCATACCATTCCTCCCATTCCAAAATCCCCAGATGGTCTCATTTCTTCCTTCCAACTTTCAGTATCACATTATACATATTTTTTAAATGTCAAGTTTTTATCTATACTTTATTAAAAGGAGGAATAGAGCAATGGATGTCTATTCTATCTTTCTGGAAGTGGATGTCCTTCATTAATTATGATTTTATTCCTTACACTTATTCAATAAATATTGATTGTAACACCTACTAAGATAGACAAAATGATTGAGATAGTCATGGTTTCCACCCTCAAGGGGACTATAATTTAGTATGATAAATGATAGACAAATACTCATAAGATTATTAGTTAATTGCTAGTTATATTTATGAAAAGAATATTAGCAAATATGGGGAAACTAACTTAGTTTCACACTATTTTTTATAATACCTCATACATGTGTTACCTGTAAATAATATTATGTAAATAATATTATGATATATTAATAATAATATAGATGATAATTGACAACATAGTAAAAAACTATGTTGTTTTCCTTCCAATTATGGAATAGAGTACTGGCATTCATCTTTTGAAATAAATAAACATAGTGAAAAATAAAATAGTATTATATCCAGTGCTTAATACATTTATGATATAGTGATGGTTGAAAACAATGCTCATGATTTTGAATTACATATTTGGAATGGTACATCCCTATGTTTTTGAGGTTATCATAATGAATGACAACTCTCAGATTAGTCTTCCTGCCACAAATAAGATGGAATTCCAGGTCGAATGAACTTTGGTTATGTTTCAGTATGGTGATTCTTTGGGCTTTTGTGCCATGAAACTCTTCAGTGACACAGTACTACTTCATTAGGGAAAGTTCAGCTACTTTATTTTTCTCTGGATTGGGCTGACTATATTGTCTACCATCCTCCAAAGAACATGCTGACATTTTTAATTTGATGGACTGCTGAGAAACCACAGCAGGATAGAGACCAACCCATCAAAAGTGAATTGAGGATTTCATTGATGTGGAGAGCTAATTATGTGACTATGGGGAGTGGGACACTGATTGAAATCTATATGACTTTTTAGCGCTCACTCTGTAGGCTAGTTCCTGAGAGGAATAGTAAATGAAGGTGACTTGTCCTCTGCTCTCACCAAGGGACTGCCTAGCTCTCGGTTAGAAGTCATAGACCCTGCTCCCTTCCTGAAAATGAACGCTAAGAGATGGGCAGTAAGAGCCTCCTTCACAGATCTTGAAGTAGTCTCATTTTGCCCTGAAAAAAACACTACAATTCACACTAATAGTTTTATCTTCTCTACAAAGTTGACTTATATGGGAAAGTTCTTTGATTTTCGCTGCTGAGTTACTAAAGCTCTGGTTTTGAAGTAAGACATATGTGGGTTTGCTTTCCAATTATTACACTCACACTTAGTTTCCCTATTTGTAAAATGAGCTAATAACTCCTATTGCTCAGATTTATCCTTTAAGAATTCGGGGTAAAGTGTTTAAAGAAACTAATGTGATATGTAGCAATAACAAGTATACAGTAAGCAGTGACAATTAGTCTTATAGACCTCAAATGATCAATCTCTCAAACTTCAAGGCAATTCCAAATGAAACATTCTGATTATAGTTTGCTCCTGGTCAATAGTAATTGATTCTGAAAAATATTTGACATTAAATCAATTATCAAAATTATAGTTTGGTGAAATCATATGCTTAAAGTTAGTTTTTTGAGGTCAGACTGCTTAGGTTCGACTATCAGCTCTAACTAACCTGCTTTGATTTCTCCATGCTTCATATATGCCTTGTGTGTAAAATACACCAATCATTTTATATGTGTATGTATTTATGTGTATGTATGAAGATACAGAATGTAAAGTGTATGTATATTTGCTTAAATTTTATATATACAATTTGTTTAAATTCCTTAGGAACAGATCACACCTGTGAGGTTATGGAAAATGTTACTAAACTGACCTGGATTTGAATTCCATTTCTATGACTTTGAGCAATTTATACCCTGCCCTGCAAAGATTTCCTAAGATAGCACCTATTACTATGCTTTTTAAAGAGGCACTCATTAAATGTTGACACCTAACATTTTCCTACCTGATATCCTTCATATGTATGGCTTCCCTCATCTTACTGAGCTTGAGAATTTTTCCTATATGTACAATGTGTTTCCTCTACCTAATATGGTTCTTAAGTCTCCATACCATGTCGGAATACTTGGCTTTGATTCTTTCTCACTGGAGAAAATGAGAAACTAAATCCCTAGTTCTTAACTCCCAGATATTTGCTGTAGAATGACCGGTCCTTACCTCTGTTCTCACTGCTTACATTCTTGACTGAACAGCTCTGTCAAGTCTCCAGATCAAATTCTGCCATTTTCTAACAACTTATGATAGTTTTAGGAAAGAGTGCATTTCTCTTGTACATCAGTAAAGTGATATAGAAGACATTGACATATATTTTATGGGTGTTATCTCATTTAATTCTTGTAACTTTCTTATCCAGGTATTACTATGTCTATTTTTAGAAATGCACAATAGAAACCCAAAGAAGTTACTCAAAAAAGTCATATATCTAGAAAATGATCAAGTCAGAACTCAAATCTTGGTTTACCTGACCTCAAAGTTCTTTGAGCTCTTATTCCCTCCAATAGTGTTTCTTATAATCACATGATAACTTAATCCCCTTTAAGGGAGAAAAAATCTGGTAGACTTCCATTTGTGATTAAAAATTATGATCTTGGGACACCTGGTTGGCTCAGATGGTTAGGTGTCTGCCTTCAGCTCAGGTCATGATCCTGGAGTTCTGGGATTGAGTCCTGCATTGGGCTCCAGCCCAGCGGTAGAGTCCCTACTCGGCAAGGAGTATGCTTCTCCCTCTGACTTTCCTCCCTCTTGTGTTCTCTCTCTCACTCTCACTCTCTCTCAAATGAATAAATAAAATTTTTTAAAAATTATAATCTTGATAGCATTGCTTATTAAATACAAAAGATATAACTTTCAGACATGACTTCTGAGCAAACCCTAAACCAAAATATAGCTCCATTAGATGTTGACAAGTCTTTTTAAACTTCTTACCTGCAAAATTGATCTGATATTCCTCTATATTCCCAAACGTGTTCTTTCTAGATTCTTTTCTCTTTCATCTAATAACAGCTACATTCTTCCAACATTTCAAGGAAAAAATATTGATGGAATCCTTAACTACTCTTTTATTGTCCACATTCAGCCCATTAGAAAATCCTACAGGTTTTATCTTCAAAATAAAAGATAAAAAATTTTGCCAGAAGGCAAAGTTTTCTTATAACCCCCACTGGGCCCATCCTGGTCCAGGTCACCGTTACCTCTCACCTAAAGTAGGCTCCCAACTTATCTCCTTGCTTTTGTCTTGGACACCTGTAAAGTTCATTCTTAAAACAGCAGTCAGAGGAGTCCTGGCTAACCATAAATCAGATCAGGACATTTCTGTGCTACAATGTGTCCCATGGTTATCATCAGACTCTGAACAAAAAACAAAATCCTTCCTATGATTTACAAGGTCCTACATAGTTTGACTCCTGTTTTTACTTCAAATGTTGTCTCATTTATTCTGTCCCTTATTTAGATCTCTCCAGCTGTGTGGACCATCACTCTTGTCAAATACATAGGCATGTTCTAGCCTCAGGGCATTAGTACCTTCTATTTCCCTCTGCCAGAGGTGCTATTCTCTGGTTAACTACATGGAAGTCCCATGCTTCCTTCAGATCTTCTGTGGAATTTCCCCTTCTCCATGAGACTTTTCTTGATCATGTTACTTAAAACTGCAAGTGTTCTCAATTCTCCTCTGTCCCCTTTCCTATTTCCTTTTTCCTCCACATCACTAATCAATCTCACACACTGTATGTTTTACATACTTATATTGGTGATTTTCTCCTCTATTATTGCAATGAAATGCTGTACAAAGATAAAGCTTCTTGGGATCCCTGGGTGGCGCAGCGGTTTGGCGCCTGCCTTTGGCCCAGGGCGTGATCCTGGAGACCCGGGATCGAATCCCGCATCAGGCTCCCGGTGCATGGAGCCTGCTTCTCCCTCCGCCTGTGTCTCTGCCTCTCTCTCTCTCTCTGTGACTATCATAAATAAATAAAAAATTAAAAAAAAAATTAAAAAAAAAAAAAAAGATAAAGCTTCTTGTCAGTTCGCTGCTATATTTCTAGTAAACAGATGATTGATTTGTACACAGCAGGACAATAAATAATTGTTGAATGAAAGAGTAAATTGAAAAATTAATAAACTGCAAAATCAATAAAATAGTCATATATGACAGTAGTGTAATGTTATAGATTACTTTTATGATGTATATTATGCTAATTTGCTGAAACTAATTTGCTGACATTCATTCAAAAATGGAATGATATTTGCCTGTTTTTGTGTTTCACGTGTTCTCGAATGGATTCTTTTGAATTTGACTATATGGAGGCATCATTTGAATCACCCTCATTGTCACTTCTTTTAATTTTCTTATTAATCATGAAATTGTTCTTCATTTTGATGGGCCAATCAGTATAATAGTATACCTTGAGCTATAATATGAAAAGAGAAAACACCTCTTTTTTTTTTGCATAGAAATCCCTCAAACATCAACTTACCATGTGAATATGGCACAGAGACCTCGAGTTCTTTTGTGACTCCATGAAGTGCAGAAATTCACTTTCACTCATTACTTTTTCCTGTTTGAAATCTTGTGAAACCTGTCTTACTGTGCCAGCTAAAATTTCCTGTCCTTCAGCCTCTGTGAAGGTGATTATAAACACAAATTCAAACATGAACAGTAAAAAAAAAAAAAATAGACAATAAAAATACATGTCAATACTCAATTACAAAGATGTTGTGCAAGGGACTTAGAATATGCTTATATTATTTTTAAGATCATCATCCAAAGGAAAATACAAAATTCATAAATTCTCATAAATATTGTGAATACATCTGCAGACCCCCACGATCTACAAATTATGGTTTAAGAAATGTCCCTTATGCCACAAAGATTTTGCAAGACAAAGTATGATAAATGACACACGGAAATATTACAGTACATTCAATTGAAAGGGCGACATTCAATTTGTGAAAAAGGACAGGCTTTTTAAAGAAGTGACATTTGTGCCAGGGCCAATTTAGCAAGGTAGAAACTGAAGAGGAAGTTAATTCAGGGGGAGAAAATACCACCGGCAAAGGGATAAGAAGCAAGAAAGCTCTTGGTTTCTCAGGAAACTTCAAAAACCTTTAATTTGCTGGAAAAACACAATAAAAGAAGGAGATTAATGTAGATTAGCATAAAGGATAATCTGAATATTAGAAATAAGATAGCCATGAGATACACAATGCCTCCTCCACCTGCCAGGCACAGTTCTAAGTGCTTTACACAGAGTAACAGGCCTAATCTGTGCAATAATGTTTTGGTGTAGATGTGTCCTCCCACTCTCATCTCTTGTGAGGCTGAGAAAAAAAATCAGTGACTTCCTCAAGGCCACAAAACTGGACAGATGCCACGGTTTGACGTGGGAGTCTGTGCTGAACCACTGTGCTGCAGACTTCTTGAGCACACCCCTCAGCGCATACCCAGGATTGGAACGCCACACAACAGGATCAATAATGACTGACAGTTGATGTGGCTGGAAAAGTGCAGACAACTTTCAGGAGCGCACAGCCCTATTTTGAAATCAAGATCTCCTAAATGTGAACAAAATATTTCACAGATTCAGTTTTTTCACAAGACCAGAGAGTGGGAAGAGTGACTAATGATCGCTTGCATTCTAGCAAACCACATAATAAAGGTATATTTCTCATTTCCTTCCTTCTCTTTCTATCCCTTCCCTCCTGCTGCTTCCCCAAAGTCACCTCATCAGAGCATTTCCTTTCATTTCAAGGCCTTCAACTGATCTTACTGCTCATTTATCTTTTTTTCCCCAAGAACTAAATATTTTAGTAGTTTGTGCCCTATGAATCTGATGTAAGGAATTGTGGGCTTTCGGTAATTTCATGAATGCTAAAAGTGATCTGTGAAGACTTGAAAAAATCATGTTAAGATCTTTCTTTCCAACATTCTCCACCCTTAAGAGCATTGGGAACACTTAGCTAAAAATGTTCAAAATTTCCAAGAAACAAAAGTCAAGCATAAGAGGCAAAAGTGGTTTTATTTCTCTTCTTGGTAAATCATTTAAACTTTTTTAATGTGTTCTTTCATCTGTCAACTAGAATGATAAATGGAAGGTCTTTGATGCGTAAATGGAAATTCATTTCAATTTTAATAAATACGGCAAGGATATTCCTTGTTTTTTTCCACACATTCTCTTTACTAAAACATGCAGTCTGGTGAGTGATTAAAGCATTATTTCTAGATGACACACAAAATACAAAGACATTTTATATAACCTTGTAATATGTATTTGAATGGTAAAGTATTGATATTTTAAAAAAACAAGTCACTTAATATTTAGCTTAAATTCTGCTAAATCAATTTAGACCATAAAATGAAAATATACTTTCTTCTGATACACAAGGCTTTTATTTATTTGCAAATATGTTAAAGGGGAATATGTGTTTCATTCTTTGGGTGTTTAAGTGAAGGTAGAGAAAAGGAGTGAGAAGTAATAGTACGGTGTAATTTGTATGTATATAATGATAACTCTGGACTATCAAGAAAATTCTAAATTACACTGAGTATTCTGTTTCACAAAAGCAGATTTTAATGATTATTATTGAATTCATTAAATATTTTTAGTTCTTGGAAGAATAATAAACGCTACTCATCAAGCATCTGCAATTAAAGCAATACTGGATCAATGTTGTGCTGTGTTGTAGGAGCAGTGGATTTGACAATGGGAACACTAGATAGGTCTTTAGATAGAAGAAGGACTACCGGTTGGAGAGGATCAATATAGTAAAATTGCCATTCCAAGCTAAAAAGTGGTTATATTATTGTATTCAATACTTTATTTTAATTTACTTTTATTTTTAAAATATTTTATTGATTTATTTGATAGAAAGAGAGCACAGGTAGGTAAAGCAGCAGGCAGAGGGTGCAGGCTCCTCACTGAGGGAAGAGAGCTGACATGGGGCTCGATCCCAGGATCCTGGGATCACAACCTGAGCAGAAGGCAGACGCTTAACCAACTGAGCCACCCAGGTGCCCCTGAATACTTTATTTAAAATGTATATGGAGGCCAGTTACTATTTAGTACTGGACATCACACTGTTTGGTACTAGTATAAATGAGAAAAGCAACACAAATAGGTAGTTACTGATTTCGGGGAACATATGTTTTATTTGTGATGGAGACATTTAATAAATAGAGAAACATGCAGATAAATACACTATGTTCAAGCCCTCTTATCACATGGCAGAAAAGACTGGGACCCTGGAAATCGAGGTTGACTACAAGTGGAGAAAATGAATACATGAAAACCGAACAAGATTAAATGTTTGCCCTACTAATTATTACCCATATGAATCTGGGAAGACATTTACATTCCATGGGCTTCTATTTCTTCACATGTAACCCGAAGACATTACCGTGACTGATCTCTAAGACCCCACTCACTTTATATGACATTAAAATCCTTGCTTGAGGAAGACAAAGGAACATTTTCCAAAAGGAATAGATTGTCTTCATACCCATCATTGCCTCAATTGAAATGTTCAAGGTTATAATCCATCTGAATTCAAAAGGCCCAAGAATGATAACAGAAGGAATTTAGAGACTTACAGTCAGAATAACAGATTAAAATCTTCTCAGTTAGCTGTATATCTCCCCCCACCAGACCCCACGAAGACATAAACAAAGTAATTTTTAAAAAGACATCTGTGAATTCAGAGAATAGAGACAACATTCACCAATCTTTCCAAGATGCAAAGTGTATGACTTAGCAGATGGAGAAAGCTGAGCTCTGAATCAGCACTTGAGAAAGTTGATAAGCAACTGATCTTATTGAAACATACACAGAAGACTCATAAATTGTTATTACCTGGTACTTTCTGCATTTGGGTGAAGTTAGGGCTAAAAACTAGAGTGTTGGCAGAAATTTCATTTAAAACAATTTTAGACAGACCTCCTTCCAGATCTTTTTCCTCATTCCTTATTCCTCAGAAGTCAACCCTTTCCATATTCTGGCAAGAGCTGAAGGAGTTATTCACTGGAAAGGATTTTTTTCAAGAGCTCTGAAAAAGGGACCCAAATATAACATAATTGAGGACAAGTGTGTCAAAAAGAAAACAATTAAATAAGCATATGTACACTGAATGTAGAGATTCGTGGACCTCTTCTCCGATACGATTGCATCTTAATGCAGCAATTCCATTCTGAGGAATTATTTTTATAGAAATAAATAATAATACAATAAAACATATCAATAAGAATATTGCATCCATACTATATAATATTAAACATCTATTTAAATGATTTATTAAATTTATATGCACTAAAGAAATAATATCTTACAGATTTATAGTGAGAAAATAATTTTGAGGAAAATATCTTTAGTACGCTCAAATTTATTCTAAAAAAGAAAAGGGGAAAGGAAAAACATTTCTCCACATAAAGCATGTATATCTGTATAATTATGCAAATATGCAGAATACTGTAGAGCAATACACTGAAAATTGTTGATTTCAATACCATTACTAGCCAAATGGGGAAAAGACTTTTTCTGTGTATAATACTCAGCACAATATTAATGACCCACAAGCCAAATTTTCACGTTCTCATCGTACCTTATGTAGACACATCTGGTTTAGCCCCAATAACTTTGATTGTGCTTATATATTTACTAGCCTTCTGTCTGATATTATATGAATCACTTTGATCCACATGAAATTGTCCATATTTAACCATTTTAGCCTACAAAAAATAATTTCATATGCTTCAATCCATTACTTACTTGTTTCTTATCTATATCACAATGGAGAAAAAGAAGTTCTTTAAGGACAAAGATTGTACCCATTTAATTCTCTTTATCCCCAGGGTGAAAATAGTTCATTGTTGCCAGTGGGCATTTGGAGAAAAGCACCTTATATTTATGTATGAATAAATAATGTAGGATGTATCATTTTCCTAGTTGAAATGGAAAATATTAGTATATGCTCAAATATCAAATTTTAAAAGTTTCTAATTATATTTTTATTTCCTCCTTTTTAAAGATTTTTTAAAAAGATTTTATTTATTCATGAGAGACACACAGAGAGAGGCAGAGACAGAGACAGAAGGAGAAGCAGGCTCCATGCAGGGAGCCCGACGTGGGACTCGATCCCAGGACTCCAGGATCACAACCTGGGCAGAAGGCAGACGTTCAACCTCTGAGGCACTGAGGCATCCCCTTTATTTCCTCTTTAAACAAATAGTCGTGTAGGATGTAAAATCAACGGTTCAAATCCAAAGGACTTTTTTTTTTAACTTTTGTGTCTAATTTACAGTTTTATTGTGTTATCAAAAATATGGCCTGTAAAATTTTAACCTTTTACAAGTTTTGGCAAAATATATGAATAAGTTTTATAAAATTTGGTAGCACTTAGGAAAACATGAACTTCTTTTACAAGATACACAATGGATGCATAACTATTATTTCAAGTTTATTGGCTGAATTATTTGCACTTTTTATCAACCATAGGCTAATGATGTGGCTTCATGCTACAACTGAGTGTTTTTAAGTACTTATATTTTTAAATACTGTGATGATATTCATTATACAAAGTTCTTAACCATTAAATAACCAATATAAACTGCATTTTTATCAATAAATAATAACCCCTTTCCCCATTAAGAAAAAAAATCTCCTTTTTAAAAAATTTAAGACATTTTAATTATTAAACTACCTTCTTAAATTTGAAATGATAAAGACTGCACAAGCTAGCAAGGCCTTAAAATCTCTTGTCCATATGCTTATTTAAAATCTATTTCTACTATTTTTTTCCCAGTGAGCTATAACTACAGAAAAAATTATAATGTATGAAAGCTGAATGAAGTGGCATTGATTTATATGCAGTTGACAGGGCAACTGAACTGCATAAATGCTCTTATAAATTTTAAATTTTAGTTTGGATACAAAGCAAAACAAACAGAGCAATTCTTGATCTTTTTTTTTTTTTTTTGTATTTGTTTGATTTAGCTCCAGATCCTCAAAGTGTAAGCTTGCTTTCTTCTGTGTCATTATTTTTTTAGAAAGAAATAAAGAGAGAGGTCATTATAAAAGAAAATAAGATTATTTTTTAAAAATACACATGCAACTACACACACACACACACACATATATATATACATAATATACAAACGTTCATATATATGTAAACTTGTGTGTGTTTATGGGTAGAGGGAGAGAAGGAGAGAGAGAGGGGCTGAGATCCCTTCTTCCTTCACTAGATGAGAGCGCTCTCTGCTTATTCTCCAGGCAAACACAGGTCATCTGTTTTTACTTGCATTCAATTTTCATAATCATTGTTGGAGAGATTAGGTGGAGCAAACCATACAGGCGACACTATTTATTTTCCTTGCAATTTCTTAAATGCATGTTATCTGATTTTCCTGTCAACTGTTCCTGGACTTGTCTCTAAGCTGTGCTAAGATGCACATGGAGGTATTAGTAGACCTTTCCTATTGCCACAAATATTATTTCAACAATGACTTACAACACTGAAGGGAGGCCCAAACAAATCAGGAGCACGAATGAGTGATTACTTAGAGCACTCAGGAAAGAGGCCAAATTTTGTAAATTCAGTTTTTTGGTTTTGGTTCTTGGGGTATTGTTTTTTGATTTTTGTATTTTTATTTTTATTCTTTTTGTTATAGCTCTATCTACACACTACTGAAATCTCAGTCCCTTAATCACAATAATCCTGTACCTTTCTCTTTACAGGTAGTAGGCAACTACATAATTTTGCTCAAAAGAACTGGATTCACAGAATAGAAAATTCATTCCCATAACCATTCACTAAAAGTTGCAGCTAAAGATTATTAGTTATAAATTATATTTGAATTTTTCAATATTTCTTCATTGATTAGACTTCAAATATAAAACATATTATCCCTTAATGAACACATAAGGCAGATAAATCCTATTAAGCCCTTCCCCACATTTTACTAAGAACCTTGATAGCTTCCTCTTAGTTTGAACCTCAAGAACTAGACCATGCTGTTCTCCATAGTATTAATCTTTACCAATCTCCCATCATAAAACAGACTAACCTATATCTCTCTTCCATTTTCTTAATAGTGCCTAATATGTTCTCAATCAATTTATTTAGTCTTTTAATAAAAGCTCACTGCACCCCTAGCATGTGCTGAGTATAAGTCCAGCCACGGGCGAGAAGAGCAATGAACCAAAACTTCTGTACTCATATGGTTCACATTCTAGCAGGAGTTCAAATTTGTATTGTAGAAGTTTGGTGATAAGTGCTAAGGAGAAAAAGAAATCAGGAAATAGGACAGAGAGGGTGGGTTGGACTAGGAAATCTCCTTAGAGAAAGGGCCATATAAGCAAAAGCCTGAAGAAGGTCAAAAAGGAAGCCATGTGTCCATCTATAGATTAATGGATAATGAAGATGTGATGTTATCTGTGTGTGTGTGTGTGTGTGTGTGTGTGTATATATATATATATATATATATATACAAACTGAGCATACAAACTGATAATCCTTCCAGAAGATATGATGTGATAATTATATATAATTATATATATTATATATAATTAAAGAAATATATAAAATACACAATGTAATATTACTCAGACATTGAAAAGGATGAGATCGTGCCATTTGCAATGACATGGATAGAACTAGAGCCTATTGTGCTTTGTGAAATAAATCAGAGAAAGACAAATACCAAGTGATCCCACTCATATGTGGAATTTAAGAAACAAAACAGATGAACATAGGGGAAGAGAGGGGAAAATTTAAAAAAAAAAAAAAGAGAGAGAGAGGGAAGCCAATTGTAAGAGATGCTTCACTCTAGGAAACAGGGTTCCTGGAGGGTAGGTGGGTGGGAGGTTGGGGTAACTGGGTGATGGGCATTAAGGAGGGCACTTGATGGAATGAACAACTAATGAATCACTGAATGCTACCTCTGAAACTAATAATACAGTATATGTTAATGAAATTGAATTTAAATAAAAAATAAAAAAAAGTAGGAAGCTATGTGAGTGAATGTCCAGGATGATTAAGCCTGTGAAGGAGTGGAGACAATGACACTCTTACTGACACAATTAGGCATCAATTTCCAAACTCTTACTTTGCAACAAAAAGTTAACTTTAACAAATAATAAAAGAATAAATAAATAAAAGTTAAATTTAGCAAATTTATTCTAACATGGATATCTAAATAGGGTCACTTCAATAAGGGAAAAGCAAGCCCTGGTGTAGTTTTCTAGGTCTCTGTCTCTTCCATGGAAGTACTTTCCACTACTGATGATTTCCTACTAAATATTCTTTTCTACCCTCTCTCTGCTTGAAATCCACACTCAGGGAAAGAGATAGGAGAGGTTTATTTACACTAAAAGGCATACAAACTGATAATCCTTCCAGAATTTACTGCCTGGCCTCTGGAACATTTGAATCTTTAGAGTAAACTCAAATTCAAAGCAAATAAATCAATTTATAAGGGTGGCCTTCTGGGAAGTGGGAAGAGGTAAGAATGCTTCTACAGGGCGTGCAGAGGGAACACAAGCCTCCGAAGTCTCTGGTCCCTTCTTAGGAAGTTGCTGAGGGATCCTGGGCACATCACGTAACCTCTCACAACATCGATGTCTCCCTTGTAAAATTAGGGCATTAGACCAAAGAAGTCTCTGACATCTGTACCTGTCCTGGGATCCATCTGTCTTTCTCGATTCCTGTCCATGGAATGAGCTTCTGTAGGAAACATTTTCAGAGGAGGGAAAACAAAGGAGGAACATTGAACTCTGCTACGTTGGAGAATGAACTTCTAATCCAGGACCTGCTGGTCCTTAAGCACCCACTTCAATGGTAACCCCGGTTTCCACGGAAGCACCCCTCTAACTGGGGCGAGGGACACGAGAAATCCCACGGCTTTGATGTATGAAAAGTAGGATGAATGCTTGGAACTGTCTGCGGAGACCCACGTCGTATACAGTATATATTTTCTCAGTCAACCAATTGCCTCTAAATTTGCTATTTATAATTTACCCAGTCTTAATTAGCAGGCTGCTCCCCGAGTCAATCCTGCTGCAGGCAGAACATGAAGTAGAATATAAAAAAACAAAGTGTTTCTAGTTGCTGAAAGCAAGCCATACATATTCATGGTGAAAACAGAAAATCATTTGCCAAACTGTGGATGGTAAATACAAATTAACCTTGTAACGGAAAGTGTAATATTTGCATTTTCAAGCCTTAGATCTCTCTGGGATTAATTAGGTGATCAGTAGGAATTAGAGTTATCACGAACAAAACCTGGCCTGAGATTGTGTGTGTCAGTATGTGTGCTGTATTCATTATTTTCTCTTTCATTATAATTCTCTGGTCTAGTCCACAAAGACTGTGGTATAGACTGATTGATTAAATCTCTCTGCGAAAATATTTTTCAGGCTGTACAGTACTACATAAATACTTTGGAGCTAGATTGTTTTTGTGTCTGCTCAAGCGAATAACAAAGGGATATACTGATGACCCGAGACACCCTCCAGTTGTTACCTGCTCGTCCATCCCCACTGTGACCTCCGTGCTTCAGCCCCTCCACACCTCCTTTCTCGTGGAATACAGCAGCTTCCTAATTGTTCTCTCTGGCTCAAGATTTGCTCCATTCTGGTCCGTTCCCACAGTGCTGCCAGAATAAATTTTCTGAGACCCAATATCATCAAGTCAGATCATTTATAACGTTCTGCAATGCCTTTTGGATAGAATTCAACTTTCTTAGCTTGCCATAGACTCTCTTTGCCCTGCCTACCTCTTCAGGCTCATCTCCTGGCACTCAATCTGTCAACAGTTCTTGATCAAGCATCAATTTGGTGCCAGGCTTGGTTCCAGACACTACACATCTCACCCACCACAGTCTAGCTTTATTAAATTATGCACAGCCCCTACGCAGCCTGGACTCTCTGAGGCTTCTGTGCCTTTCTACATTTTTCTTTTTCTGCATCATGCTAAATGCTTACGGTTTAAGATTGTAATCAGACATCAGATTCTATGGGAAGCCTTTCCTGACTTAATTTTGCCCAGTTTAATGCCACTCTGGACACGTTACTGGACCCATTACTGTCATGGCACCTACCACCCTGCATTATATCTGTCAATTCTCTTGTCTTTCTCCTCCCTTTGACTTCTTGTCCCTCGTAAGCAGGGGCTGTGCCCGTTATTGCTGATTTGATAGTGCCTCATAGAAGCTCTGACACATTGTAGATGGAAATAAATATTCATTGAATGAATCAATGCCAGAGGGAAAGATGCTAGAGGTCTAGGACAACAAAGACAAGTCATCTGTGACATCAAATTTATAAAACAAGTTTTCATAAATTATTAAGGTATTTTGGGTGAAAGCAGATTTGTATCGTCTTTTATATTATTTACATCTACATTAGAACACTTTGAGAATTCATTCCAAAATGGAAGATACCGCGTCATTACAAATCTACCCTCTTCATTTTCTTTTACAACAAAAGACCACCTTTGAAATCTCAAGCTTAAGAAAAATAATATATCATGGATGAGGATTTGTTGGTGTTGAAGGATAATTGGGTGTCTTCCTGAGTATCCCCCCAAAAAGTAGAGTGAGGGCCTGGTGTGGTCAGCATAAGACTGAAAATAAATTGTAGAATGAAAGTTTGGAGAAAAGCCAAACCAAGAAGCAAGTAGGGACACCAACACATTTGCCGGACTGTAGGCAATATTTTAAACCAGAGGTCAACAAACTATGGTCTTCTATAGTTTTGTTTTGTTTTTAATAGTGTCTGCATGGTCATGATCTAAGAA
Source organism: Vulpes lagopus (assembly GCF_018345385.1). Lineage (NCBI taxonomy): Eukaryota > Metazoa > Chordata > Mammalia > Carnivora > Canidae > Vulpes > Vulpes lagopus. The sequence goes on along the minus strand of NC_054827.1, from coordinate 149,887,827 downwards.
TGGTATTTACAGTTTTTGAAAGGTCACATTTGAAATGATTATCTAAGTAACTATGTAATATCCATGTTTTTGCTTCTTGGCCCACAAAGCCTAAGATATTTACTACCTGGCTTTTGTTCTACAAATAGATACGTTTGCAAACCTCAGTTCCATTAACAGAAACAAAGGCTTTGAGCACAGAAAGGAAATGGCAGACATAAGGAGAATGCAAATAGAAGGTGGAAATTTTTTTAGAGGGACCCAATGAGTTCAGATATACACAGAGCAGGGGCATTGAAGCCACAACATGTGTGAAAAAGTTTCTTCACTTATGCTTAAGAATATAGAAAAGAAAAAAAAAGAATATAGAAAAGATTCACTTTTGTATATATCCAATTAACTGGCTGATCCTAGAGGAAAGTCTTACTTCAGAGGCTCACTCATAGTCCTGCAGATGTTTTAAGGGAATTTTAGAAGACGATGATAGTATGAAATGCAGAAGAGAAATAGAAAAACTTATTTTGGGGGGATAAAAAGAAAAAGAAAGTCAAAGAATCTCTCCTCTTGAATGTGTCTTCCTGGACATGAGTAAAGCTGGAGGATTTATTTTTGGCTGGGTCTTCTTCTAGGAAACACTGTGATAAAGAACGAATGTTTGGTGGCCCATGTCACCTGAGCTTAATTCACTTTGGACTTCAGATACAAATGTTGAAAGTTCGCATGAATCTCATTCATCCTTCTCACTTAAAATGTGTGCCCATTTAAATTGGGCTTCAGATTTATCAGCAGCGATAACTGTGTGTCAGATTGACAACTTGCGCAAAAAGACACTGGAACATGAATCCAAAATTAAGGCACGTCTTAGCTGAAAAGATGCTAAGAACTCTGGAGTGAGGAAGTTCCAAACTCCATAGTACATCCCCCTCTTGTTCCTAAGAAAATGGGAGCACATATAGTGGGGCATACAATTGAAGCAATTGTGACATGTGAAATTCTAAGTGGAATATATGGAGAATGATCAGTTTCTAATAGCCTTTAATTTAGGTACAATCACTATAATCTACAAGTAACCCTCAGCTCCTATGATGTCTTTTTTGACTTTGCTGTTTTTACTTCTTCTTTTATTTAATTGTCTCCCCTCCAACCTTCTTTTTGTCTCAGGATAAAGCAGAAGGCAGTCCTCTAGGTCTACTAGGAGTAGAGAAGACTAGAGAGATGTCTGGTAGAGAAGTCCAGAAGACTACTAGAAGTAAACACAAGGTTCCATCTTTTTTGGGAAGGGTTGGGGGGGGGTCTGGGAAGAAGGAGAGAGAGAATCTTTTATTTTTTAAGATTTTATTTATTTATTCATGAGAGACACAGAGAGAGAGAGAGAGAGGCAGAGACACAGACAGAGGAAGAAGCAGGCTCCATGCAGGGAGCCTGACGTGGGACTCGATCCCGGCTCTCCAGGATCACGCCCTGAACCACCGAAGGCAGACGCTAAACCACTGAACCACCTGGGCTGCCCCAGAGAGAGAATCTTAAACAGGCTCCACATCCACTGTGAGGCTGACACAGGACTTGATCTCAAGACCCTGGGATCATGACCTGAGCCAAAATCAAGAGTCGGATGCTTAACCGACTGAGCCTCCCGGGCGCTCCAAGGCTGCATCTCATGCAATCATTACTTGAGGCCATTACTTGAGGACCTACTATATGTTAGGCTGTGTATAGGCATTTCTTATTCTTACAACAACTTGACAAATTGGAGTTTGCATTCATTTGCTAAGGAAACTGAATTTCAGAGAAACTGAGTAGGATAACTGTTGGACTGTCATATCGGCTTGGATAAGCCTGGAAACTATGGGTTATTTCCTGGATGGCTCCAGATTAAAGCCGGCCAAACGTGGCACTTGTGTGAGATTCAGAAGACAAATTAAAGCAACAGTCATTTCTCTTAGAAGATGGTTGCAATTAGACACAGTGGTGGACCGACGCAACTTGTTCTTGTGCTCCAGCTGACCAAAGCAACCCCTGGCCCACCACCAGTCGCTTGGCTACACACCAGAGGCAGAAGCTACACAAATGCTGCAGCTTCCATGGACTGTGCCACAGCTTCCTGTCTGTGGTCCTGTGTCAACAGCCAGATGTGGTTGGCTTCTCAGATTTCCTTGAAAATTCTGGCTTATCCACCTGTACTAGTGCTTCAGAAAGACGGGTTAGTGTTTCTTTCTCTGAGCCTTTGACCTACCCTTCCCGACTTTCACTTCCCCCATTCTTCCCACATCGTTTGAAGCCTGGTTCCTATAATAATTCCCTCACTCCCATAATACTCATTGTGGCTTTGATCCCTTGTCTGACGCTGACTGATACACACAGCCAAGACCGCAGAGAAAATAAGTGAACCCAGGAAAGTCACAGCCAAAGTCCATGCTCTTTTTTTTAGATTATTTATTTATTTATTCATTTATTTATTTATTTATTTATTGTATTCATGAGAGATACAGGCAGAGGGAGAAGCAGGCTCCCTGCGGGGAGCCCGATGCAGCACTCGATCCCAGGGCCCTAGGGTCACATCCTGAGCTGAAGGCAGATGCTCAATCACTGAGACCATCTAGGTGTCTCCATGTTCTTTTTTTTTTATGTGGATTGTTATTTTCTTTAAGCATAAAGATGACACTATTTATTTAAAAGCAACACTACTTAAGTATCATACACTATGTTACTCTGTCCCACTGTAGAAGAAATCAAGATGAACTAGATCTAGTTCCAGTCCTTAAGAAGATTATAGAAAATGTAATATTTACAGATAACAGTAGATGGCATGCAGGCAGAGAATTAGGGACCCCCAAAGGTGGAATGAAATTGTACCACCTGGAGTCTTCAGAGGTGGTCATTGCCTCAGTATCACCCAAAGGGAATAGCAGAGGTCGGGAGATGTGAACCTCCAAGAAGGAAGTCATGGTGAAGCAAGATGATGCATCTTCATTTCTTTTAAGGCTCTGGCTTTCTATTAGGGAGAAAGCCACATTAGTAAGGAAAAAAAATGCCTGTGTTAGAAACTGAACACACAGGTTTTCCCCAAATCCCCCCAAGGGCTGATGTGATGGAGCTCCAAGAAGGGGGAAAGTGCTCTGCATAGTAGAGACAGAGGAATTAGAGACTGGGATTGAGGGGTGCATGGGAGTGCAGAGACATCAGGGAGAAGGAGATGGAGAAGACAGAGAGACGAGGGGGAGTGGAGGGGGAGAGGGGAGATGATGGGAAAGGAGAGGAAGTGGGAAGTGAAAAAGGAAAGAAGGGAGACAAAAATGCTCAGAGGAGGACCTGACACCCAATGGCAGGAAGTCTTCACATCTGAATGCTCCCACATTAACTCCAAAATCTTCTGAATAATTTTTCAAACGAAGTGCATTGTGCGAACAGAGTCTCGTAGGGGAGCCCACAAGAGTTTGGAGTCAAGGTATTCCCTAGAAAAACCAAGGTCTCCCATTAGAGTGCAGGAACTCAGGGGTTCAGGGAAACGTAGGGAAGGGAGTCCTGAGGACTTGACAAAAGTCACGGGGAAGATGTTGGAACATCACAGGGCATGGATTGGTGCTTGGGCCAAGTTCCATGACCTCCCCCAAGGGCAGAGGTGTCCCAGATGACACTGAGTTATGGTAATTAAAGGTACCGGATGCTGAACATTCTGGGTGTGTAGTGCGTCATCTGACGGTCCCAACAACTCTTGGGGGTGCATACTGCCGTCATCTCTGCTTCACCAAGGAGGAGACGGCATCCTGGTGCAGTTGAACAGCTTTGTAAGATGACAGGGACTGTCAGGGCCAGAGACGGTGTTCAAGCCCAGGTCTTCCCGACTCCTGAACCAGCATTTTAATCATCGCTTCGCCATGAGTTGGAAACAATTAGTTGGATTCACCACAGTCTCCTTTATTCCTTTATTCTCTTTCGACTCTGCATTATGTCAAAACCAGATTATTTCTGGAACACTGCACAAAACGTGGGATCTGCTATCAATTTTTCTGGGGCCACTTCTTATTATTGTTGCCTGAAATGAGACAAAGCTGCAATATCACTGTTTCTTTTCATTAGGCACTTGTTCATGGACTGTTTAGCTATCACAATAACGCTAACATGATCTCACCCATTCTTATTAAGACAAGTGTTTCAAATTAAAAATTAACATCTTTGACATGTTAGAATGGTATATATTAACTCAAAGTCACGTTTCTAAATAGAAAAAGTATGAGATTAGTATGATCTAATGGGCAAGGGGGAAAGAACACCTCCCGTTCCTACCTTCTACCGCAGAAGGAAAGATTTCCTGTCCTTTTGTTAAAAATCAAAAAGCAGGGTTAAAAGGCCAAGTGAAAATATAATCCACTTGACAATAAGTTTAATCACATATTATAAGTATAGATTTTTAAGAGGTGACTTGATATAAGATCCTTATAAATCAGAGAGGAAATCCCCAATTGTGGTTCCTATTACTCTGTCTCTTACTATTGGAGACTCAGAACTATGAGGTCTCCTTTTTCCTACTTTTATGTAATGTCAGTGTTTGGCTTAAATAATAAGGACTAGGCTTTCACATTAACACTGCACACACTCAGTAAAACTTTTTAAAAAGAAAATTCTACAATGACTATTGAACTATGAGACGCAGAATTCTCTGGATGCCGAAGGTGACTCGTTTATGTTCTATGTTAAATCGCAACAACCAAAAAAATAAAAAAATAAAAATAAATAAATAAATCTCAACAACCAAATTGAAACTAGAATAATGTCCTCACCTAGTTGCCTGGCACCCGTGGCAAAATAAGCAACTGATTTTACGTTTATGTGATTTTGTCTCTGTTTTCACAATTTTAACCGTATCACTTCTCAGGAGAGGTTTGTTTTGTTTTGTTTTTTACTTATTGAGTGCAGTTAGAACCACTTGACTTTGGTGGGGTGGTTTCTTGAAGCATTTATTTCATATAAAAGATTCAGTGAAATTTTCTACATTTTACTCATATTTTTACATTTCTGTACCTAAATTCAGTATACGTATCTTCTAATTATCAGAGGAAACTTTGGTCTCTTTACTTTTTCTTAGGATCTGGGGCAGGGTTTAGCAAACATTTTCTGTAAAGGATCAAATAGTAAATATTTAAGGCCAAAGTTGCTCAGACTCAGCACTACTGACATTTTGTGGAAGATAATTGTTAGTTGAATGGGTTGTATTGTTCACCACAGGATCTTTAGCAGCATTCGGTCTCTTCCAGTAAGACCCCAGTAGTATCCACTTTATCCAGTTATCACAACCAAAAATGTCTCCAGACTTTTCCAATTGCTGTCTGGGGCCCAGAAGCAAATTCAACCCCAGTTAACAAACTTTGTTTTAGAATTCACAGGTCATTCATTGTCTTTTCAAACACGAAATCAGTCACAGATAAAATGCAAATGAACAAGCCAGGCTGTATTCCAGTAAAAGTTTATTTATGGACACCAAAATTTGAATGTCGTATAATTTCCACACGTCAGGAATAGTTCTTCCTTTTTTCAATCATTTGAAAATTTAAAAACCATTCTTAGTTCATTCTTAGTGGACAAAAAGCAGCAGTAGGCCCTTCTTGCCAATCCCTGATCTACAGGAAAAAATGATAAACAAGATTAGTCTCAAAAAAAAAAAAAAAAAAGGAAAATAACTCTATTTCAAAAAATAAATTAGTCTGTGCTTCAAGGAATTTCTGATCTATGTTGTTTTTTTTTAATTTTTAATTATTTATGATAGTCATCACAGAGAGAGCGAGAGAGGCAGAGACACAGGCAGAGGGAGAAACAGGCTCCATGCATCGGGAGCCCGACGTGGGATTTGATCCTGGGTCTCCAGAATCACGCCCTGGGCCAAAGGCAGGTGCTAAACCGCTGAGCCACCCAGGGATCCCCTGATCTATGTTTATAGATGTTTATTCCTTCACTTCGTAAATGCTGTCAAGAAGATAAGTAAAGAGAGTGATGGTAGCAGCAACGAGGAATATGGTCTACAGTGAAGGCTGCATAGAGAAGGGATAAGACTTTTTTAAAAAAATTATTTATTTATTGGAAAGAAAGAGAGAGAGAGAGCAACAGAGAATAGGAGCCTGGAGGAGGGGGGAAAGAGTTAGATCCCAGGAACCTGGGATCATGGCCTGAGCCAAAGGCAGATTCTAAACCAACTGCACACACCCAGGTGGCCTGGGATTAAACCTTCTTTAACTGGTGACCACAAGTTCGCAGTGCATCCAGGTGAGATAGGTATATACGATCATGGATGTTGTATGTAATATAATACAACAAAAACAAAAGATAGAAAAATATCTTGAGAAAGCTTAAAGCCTCATTTCTGATGTATTGAGGGTTTGAAGAGGTGTAATTATAACTTTTATACTGTGATTAAATAAGCCAGATGAACATCTAGAACTACCCCTAATATGCAAATTGACCTAATTTTGGCTTTTGCTTCTTTGTTATGTTTTTTTTTAAGATTTTATTTATTTACTTGAGCAAGAGAGAGAGGGAGATCATGAGCAGGGGTGTGGTGGGGGGAGAGGGAGAAGCAGACCCCACACTGAGCAGGGAACCTGATGTGGGCCTTGATCCCAGGACCCTGGAAACATGACCTGAGCCAAAGGCAAATGCTCAACCAACTAAGCCATCCAGGTGTCCTTGCTTCTATCTTTGAATGATCTATGGCTGTGCTATGTGTCTAAAATATGTTTTACCCACCAGAAAATATTAAGGAACCTGGATCTCACACAGAATATAATGTGATTATCAATTTATGATACCAATAATCATCAATTGATGATATCATGCATGGGAATATGAATGAGGAATTGGAGCTTATTAAATTGTAATCTCGTGATGTTATATTTTCATTTATTATAAAGGAGCAACATCCAAGGATAAGATGGTCTTCTCTCAAAAAAAAAAAAAAAAAAGATAATCTTCTCTCAACCCTCCCATCTCCATTTTGTTGTTGGTTGGTTGGTGGCGATGGGAGTTCTTTTGTCTTGATTTTGAGGTCTGCATATGCAGTAGCAGGTCTTGCACACAGTTTTGAGACAAGTAGTTGCTTCTGTGCTGGGGACATTATAGCAAAATCAATCATACATGCAGGAGGCTTATAGACCAACTCATTCATCAGAAAGAAGTGAAATCAGAAAATATCGGCATGGATTCATTTGAAAGACAGATTTGTCTGGCTCTTCCATGCAAATGTATCCAAAGAAGGCCTCTAAAGATTTCAAGGAACAAGCTATATCCATGGTAATAAAGTGATTTCGAGATAATATAGTGCATTCAGTTTTAGGAAAATTGATATTTTTCCCCATCATTTCTTTGAATTTGACCCTGCTTATCAAGTTCCTGCCATCTTCAGAGTAGTGGTTTCTATAACATGTACTGATATAGAAAACCCAATTTCATAACTATATTTTCCATGTAACTTTAATCCTTCGCTCGGGCCGCAACTATTCACAGTGACTAATGCCAACCAAGCTATGCAGTTTTCACTTGTTTGCAAGAAAAGTATCAACGTCAGTTGTGGGAATCTGTGGCAACCACTGAAATGGATAAAATTAAGGGTTAAGCTACCCTGTGGCCCAACCATTTCCTTGCAAGCATCGTGGCCGAATTATTCATCTGACCTCTTCACTAAATAGCACCCTTCCACTGTTACTGCAGGATTGGAAATGGATTGTTAACAACCCAAGGAATGGCTGATCTTGATTAATGTAATTTTCAAACAACTAAAAGTATCTCTTTGGGGGAGAAAAAAAAATACACACACCCACATATTTTTCTGTGTGCTATATCTCTGTTATAAATTTTACTTCTTTCAGTTTTGTATCATAGTTGGTAATCTACGTTTCTCTGTTACTACACCATCCTGGAACCGTTTTTTTGTTGTTGTTTTGTTTTGTTTTGTTTGTTTGTTTTTTCTGGAACAGTTTTTAAGGGCAGTAGTCATGTTCATATCTGTACATGGTGCAGCACTTAGTACACCACTTACGCACGTAATGAGTGCTTATTGTGTTTCCATTTAACTACTTAATAATGTAGTATTTTTACCAAAAACATGCAAGGATGGGTAAAGTGACATTTCAGAAACAGTTATGAGCATTGTCTACAAGGAATTCTTTATTAAGCGACTAGTGAAAGATCCAGACTACCAGAAAATAGGCAGTGGCCCAAAATATTTTAGGTTCCTTAGAAGATAGCATACAGAAACGAACAGATATTGCTCCCTCTAGTCTCTCATGCCTCTGTTTTGAAGAAGGAGGTGAATAGATAGCTTTATTCACATTTAAAATAAATAAATAAACAAACAAACAAGTAAAATATGAAGAGAGAAAACAACTTCTCTCTGAAGGGGCATTTAAAATGAAGATAATCCAATGAAGGCATCCCAAACCTTTTGGACTTCAGAATCACCTAGAGGCATTTTAAAAACTCAGATTTCTGGGCTCCCCCTTCAGAGCTTCTGCTTCAGCAGGTCCATACAGAGGCCCAACGATTGGCATTTTTAACAAGTTTCAAGGTAATGGCTGATGTTGCTTGTGTAGGGACTCTGCTCTGAGAACCACAGATCTAATGAAAGTTTCATGTATCCAACTTTATCCTTTTTTTTTTTCCACTCAACTTAGGTAACTTGCCTCTTCCTTTTATACTTAAGAAAACTGGCTGAATTTTTACCCAATTACAACTTCTCTTTTCTCACCCGGACAATGTTTCTGTGGAGGATTTCCTTTCCCATCTTTATTGGGAAATGTATATGTTTTTCCAAATCCTCAGTCTCATGAAATATCTATCAAGAAACCAGGAAAACAGAAGAAGTATTATATAGTTCCCCTCTGAGGGGAATTAAAGCTTAACTAGAAAGATAGAAATGGTACCGGTCCAAAGGTTAACAGTCTTGAAAGCAAAGTCAGGAGACACCTACATAGTGAGTCAAAGTTTGAGGTCAACCGTTTTTAGGAAACAGGACAAGGGAGTAGGAGATAAGAACCGCTCTTAGCCGTTGCCTTGCTATAAATTTGTGTTCATGGCCATCCACTGCTAATGGTGAGCAATTCTCGCAAACAGAAATAATAGTTAAGTTTGTATGCATTGTGTACTTTATACAAATCCTATGAGAGTTCTTCCAAGAAATAACACATTTAGGAAGCAAAATGGTTTTGATTAGCAATTGCAGCATATGATTCTGTGTAGTGTTGTTAACCTTGATAGGAAATCTGCATGTTACACTATTCAAATACTGACTATTAATGTTCGCTGCTGTGTTTGAATATTAGCTATAGGCCACAGTTCCTGGTAAACACTTTAACAGAATTAATGCAAGAAAAGAAAATGTGAATGTTCTTGTGGGATACTCCAACATGAAATCAGAAACTGCTCTAAAGTCAGTTTAATAATGCAAAGCAATATTAATTTCAACGGCAAATAAAAGTCAAGGCAAGCAAACAAAAGCTTTTATTGCTAAAAATTGAAATGAGTTTGTCGTAGTAAGCACTACGTACCAATCTAAAGATGTTTTTGAACATGCTTTTAAAAATCTGACCCACATTAATTCAAAAGGAAATAAATTATTCTATATCTGAAATATTTGTTACAAAACAAGGATCAATTGTATTGAATAGGGCAATTAATGTCTTGGGTGTTTTAAAATTTCATTTTAATAATGATAACTTATAAATAATTAAATATTTTATATTGCCTTTCCACTTTAAATTCTTTCATTTGGCATTTATTTTGTGTTAGTTCTCCTTTTAACATTTTTTATTATGAAATATAACATGTCCTTCCCTTAGCATTTTATTATGAAATATATAAATACTTCATATATTTGAAGTATATCAAGTTGAGATGTTTCATACATATTACTAAAATACAAAATCTTGTTACAAGATATTGGTTAGTAATAATAATAAGACATGCATTTAGTAATATATGTATTTTATTTTACAGAAAACTTAAGAAATGATGTAAACCTACTGCAGATAAAATATTCCCTGTTTATTTTCATGGTCACTAATTACTACTAAAAGCAGATAGAGAGCTATGAAAATACAAAATAATATTATTTTGAGAAATCCTAAAAATTTCCAGAAATTCTAATTTCTCATTCCTAAATTCAAAGACCAATTCTGTCAAGAATTTGGAAATACTACATTTGGGATGATAAGAGTCAAGGATTTTTATTTTCAAATTTCCCAAAATAACAAGCACATGAAATTTATTTTAGCTCTTTTTTGAGGCCATGGAACCTGGTGTCTCTTCTGTCTGGAACATTTTTTTCTAGATACCTTCCTTGCTCACTCAGCTCATCTGTGAGAACAAGTCTCTCTCATAGAAAATTGGTTGGAAAAATATATTCAGAGAGCACAGGGATGCACAGAGAGCAATAAATTTCTCTGCCATACATTCCCTCCCTTTATTATTAGGTATTGCAAGTGTCTCTTAGAAATAGACCATGGTCTCCCAATCATCTTTTTCCCCAATTAAAGAAATCTGTTGCATTGCTTATGGCCCAGCCACTGATGTTAGGAAAGAATTTTTCAAAAGTTCTTTGACATATGTCTGTATACATACACGACCAAAAAATACCATCAGACTACCTGATTTTCTTAAATCTCTAAGTCTATTTTTTATTCTTTTTTTCTTATCTTTAATTTTACTTCCATTATGTCGTATTATGGGCTGAATTGTGTCCCCAAAATCCATACTGAAGAAACGTTGAAGTCCTAACTCCCAGTACTTTAGAATGTGACTGTATTTGGAGACTATATGGCCTTTAGAAGTAATTAACTAAAACAAGGTCATTAGAATTGGTTCTCTTCCCTGTGATTCATGTCTTGGGTCCCTGTAAGTAGAGGAGATTAGGACACAGATACACACCGAGGGAAGACCGCGTGAGACACAAGTAGATGACAGCCATCTATAAGCCAAGGCGACAGGCTTCAGAAGAGACCAACGCTGCTGACACTTTGATTTTCAACTTCCAGCATCTTATACTGTAAGGAAATAAATTTCTATTGTTGAAGCCACTCTTGGGTGGTATCTTGTTATCATGGCAGCCATAGTGAACTGATTCATGCTGTAAAGCACTTTTGTTTCAAGTATTTTCTAATATATTATGAGTTAAAAAATCAAGTTAATAAGCTGAATACCAGGTAAATAGAGTAGCAATGGACTCTTTTTTTTCCTGAGATTTTGCGAATAAAATATATCAATCAATAGCAATGGATTCTTTATCAGAAGCCAGGATATTTTTATATTTGCAGTAAACTGGATCTATGTTGCTCAGGAGGGTGGTCACCTGTGCTGTTCATTAAGAGTGCCCACTTCTCCTTATGGAAATATGGGAGTAATGTATTTTTCTATATCCTACAAGGCAGAGGCAGCCATGTGACTTGTTCTGACCAATAGAATATAAGCAGAAGTGGAGCACCTGAGTGGCTCAGTTGATGAAGCATCTGCCTTCAGCTCAGGTCATGATCTCAGGGTCCTGGGATCAAGCTCCATGTCAGGTTCTCCCTTTGCAGCTCCCCTTGCTTGTGCTCTCTCTCTCTCAAATAAATAATATTTTTTTTAAGAATATAAGCAGAAGTGATGCTATCATTTCTAGACTGAAGTCTTAAGAGCCAATGTGCCATTGCTATGTTTACTTTTTTCTGCTTTGGCAACTACGCGGTGTAAAGATGGAGGTTTCAGCATCCCGAGCTCCTGAGTGAGGAGGATGCACAGCAGAGCTGCCCAGCTAGCCTGCCGCAGTCTTGGAGAAGGAATGAGAAATAAGCGTCTGTTACTTTGAGGCATTATGATTAGGTGGCTCTTTGGCACTGCAGAGCAACTTAGACACCTGATCCGAGGCATTTTTTTACCATGTTTTAGATATATAAACAAACAATTATTAGAGTCTACTTCTTTTTTTCTTTTTGGAGGATTGGAACTAGTTTTTGAGCAATAATTCCAAGGACAACGAGTGGGCTGCATTCTGAACGAAGCATTCAGTACATTGCTTTTGGGCCTCCTATGGTCATTGTGATGATACTCTGAATACTCACTGGACGCAGATCCTCAGGGCATATTTCTGTACAGTGATGTGAATTTCTGTGACGCTGCCAAAATGTTCATTTTTTGCACATATAAATCAAACTCTCCCACATTTACCATAACAGAAAATTCCTTGAGGTTTCCTTAAGGCTAGCTCTCAACCTTCTGGGTGCCACTTTTCGGTGGGTTAACATCCACAAGGAAATCTTTCTCCACCCCACTTCCTCAAGGCAGGGTACTTCAAAAAGCCGAATAGCCAGAAATACCCCAGGGTATAGCCACAATCCAAACGCTCTCTCTTGAGGGTGGGGATAAACAGAACCTAGAGGTATCCTACCTAATTTCTTAGACTGGTATGCATTCTGACTGAAAAATCTACACCACTCTGGAAGCATATGGATGCCATTTATTTCATTTCCTTTGCAGAAGGGTACTTTAGGGATCACTTCACCCTTTCCCTCGCCCCCCACTTTCTTCTGTCTTATCATTTGGAGGCTGCAGAGGAATTAAATTCAACTTGAAAGAGTGTTTATGAATTAGATTGTGACCATTACTTAAATGATTAAATACTCAAGAGAGATAATCCAACCCAGAGACCATGTCACAAGAGGGAACCATGGTTAGCGTCAATTACTGTTCATTTTCCATAAACATGGCTGTGAGCCAACCGTAGGGGGAAAACATAAAGTTGGTAAATGACATATTTGGCATCTCCATATGTTTCTTTCCTTACCCCTTCAGCACTTGTTCTGGGTTCATTCTGCTTCTCATGGCACCAAAACTATGAGATAAGGGGATTTTGTTTCCAGTGTAGACTCCTCAAACTTCCTCCCGCTCTGGAAACACAGTTCCATTCTCTCATCATAGTAGGGCATTGTTATTGACCTAAAGTCAGAGTACTATGGAATCCTTATCTTTGAAATGGATTCTAATTGCCAGGGAAAGCCCAGGATAAATTTTCAAAGTATTAAGCAGGTTCCTTAAGTTCTCATAGAAGCTTTCTGGTGAATAAAGCCTAGTATTTTAACAGGCTACAAATGGTACCAATTATGTGACTTTGGTTACTAGAGGATGGCCAGTTACAAAGACTCTTTTGGGTTGACTCCTGTTTTGCAATTGACTCCACCACATGGCTTCCACTCTGTCCATCTTATGTTACATGCATTCAGCTTGAGGAATCAACCCCCAGTCCGAGGGTGAGGCTTGTAAAGTCTAAGCCAATCAGAGCAATCCTATCCCTCTTATCTTGGTGAATGTCTCAGGGATAAGCCAATTAGCTAAGGCCTTTTTCAAGAGCATGCAAGGGACATAATTCAGGGCAGCACATGGGAGAAGACACCAGCTTGGGGTTTCTGGGAAAGAAGCTTTCCCCATGTTATGAAAGACCTTTGGGAAATGGCCCTTGTCCTCTTCCTCAGAGCAGAGGAGGATGGAAGGAGCAGAGGGAAGTGTGGCACTCCTCTTGGATCCACAATAGGACACCTCCCTTGACATAACTCTGACACCTGAAAGCAGAAAAATGAGAGGGGAAGGATCCTTGATAACTTTATTAAACCATTGAGTCAAACCTACCCTGCAGTCCATGTTTCTTTTGAATTTTCTCACAATTACATGAGGTCTTTAAATCCTCTCTATTTCATTTTTTTTGAGAGGGAGAGAGTGAGTGCGGGCAGAACAGAGGGAGAGGGAAAGAGAGAGAGAATCTTAAGCAAGCATCTGGCGTAGCACAGAGCCCAAAGCTGGGCTCAATCTCACAACCCTAAGATCATAACCAAGAATCAAACCAAGTCAGATGCTTAACTGACTGAGCTACCCAGGCATCCCTAAATCTCCCTTATTTTTGAACAATTTCAAAGTTGTTTAATTTTAATATGAAACAAAAATATAATTTCACTGTTAAACTCTTGAAGAATATGGGTCTTTTAATACTTTTTTTCAAGTATGTCCTGAGCCCCAGTAGTTCATAATATAGTAAGTACATTTAAAAAATAGATCTGTTTGTCAAATAAATGTATTAAAGTATCTTTGAAGAGTCCCTTTCCATGCTTAATAATAGTAATCTAATAATCATGATTTGACATACATATTCCCCAACATAAATATCTGAAAAAATAAACATGACAGTGATTTTTGATCACAGGAAATATAATACAATTTGGTAGTGATGACAGATACTGTCATTAAGTTGAGATAAAAATACAAAGATAATATGTTTACAAACAATGGATTTTATGGTATTCCTTCTTTGTGTCTCAGGCATTTAGTTATGCCTAAAAACATACTTTAAAAATTAAATAATGCATCCATTAATTTGGTATAGGAGCATATTTCTACTTTTTTTTTTTTAAAGATTTTATTTATTTATTCATGAGAGACACAGAGAGAGGCAGAAACACAGGCAGAGAGAGAAGTAGGCTCTCTGCGGGGAGCCCCATGCAGGACTTGATCCCAGGAGCCCGGGATCATGCCCTGAGCCAAAGGCAGATGCTCAACTGCTGAGCCACCCTGGCATCCCATATTTCTACTTTTTATAAAATAGGGAAAAAATGAGAGAAAAGAGAACTCTGAAGGTAACCATAAGTAAATACATAAAATTGATTTACATAACTTCAGAATCTCTGTAACTAATATTTTCCCTCAATTTTACTGTTAACCTTAAAAATAAAATTGTCAGTTATTTTAACAGAAAAAAAAAAAAACAAACATTTATTGAGGAATAGCAGAGAATTGCAACTGGGGACATGCAAGCTATGACAAAACCATAGGCAAGTCCAGAGGACAAATGAGAGGAAGCTCTTATATAGAGGAAAGACAGGAATTGTCAGGGATTTTATTAACAAAAAGTCCATTGGAGTAAACTGAGAGCTCAAAGTGTAGTGGCTCCTCTGGCTGAATTGTGACAGTCTCTTATTGGCCAGGCTATTACTGGATAAGAAAACCTTCCTTCCATTTGCCAGGGTAATAGAGTAGTATCTATTTGCCAAATAAGACTAGAGTGGTAGAGCATGAGAGGTCCCTCTTCTGGCCTCCTGACTCCATTTTAAATGAAATTTTCTTTTCTTAATTTTCTTACTCATGACCCTATGTTCTAGTCCATTAAGTGAATGTGGTAGGTTTTTCTTTTCCACCTATACCTTATTTGTATCTTTCTGTATTTCTGCTCTTAATAAATGATTTCTCTCTTGTTCACCTTTCTGTGCCTTCATTTCTTCTTATATAAAACGGGCTTTCTTCAAGAAATAGATGAGCCAATACTTAACAGAATTCTTAGAACACTGTCTAGAGCACAGTATGTTCTCATTTCATGTTGTGTATTACTTATCACTGTCATTATTGTTGGCAATGTCATATAACGCCATATAGGCAATGATTGCTCAGTCCTTTATAAATATAACTTTGTTAGATATGCAGTATCCTAAGAAAGGTACATCATATTTATAATGATATATAATCATTTTGTGTGGGGGAACAATTACATTGTTCGTACTTTTTTGTAGTCTTTTAAATTTTGTTTTACTATTATAACTAACCATGTAATGAATATCCTTGTTTATGCATCTTTGTGCACAACTCTTTTATTTCCTTAAGATCTAGATGTAGAAATAGAATCACCCAGTGAACAGGTATATTGATGTGACGTAAGCCCTCCAAATATTCCATGGAGTTTACTATGTTTCCCGTTTCCTCACAGTTGGGGCCTAGATGTGGTCAATGGGCCCTGGTTGATGGGCTGTGGACCAAAGTAGGTTGTGATATCTAGGTCAAATATTTTATTTCCAGGGTAAGGACTTTGGGTGTTTTGTTCTCTCTACTTTATTGATTATCTGAGTTCTTACATGGAGGGCAGTAGACCAAAGTCTGACTTCAAACAGACTCATGTGAGCAAGAAGCAAACAATTTTGTTGTTAAGTACTGAGATGAGATCTCTTTGTTGCTGCTCTTGTGCAGACCTAGCAGCTGGGTGGCAAGAATTGAGGAAATTGATATCAGAAATCAGCAAGATATTGATCCATGTAATAGCAGTTACAAAATAATTGGCAAAACTATTATATATTCAATATATTTGTGGATATATGTGAAGAGGTTGGAAAATAGGACACCGGTGGGGTAAATTGATTTCTATTGGCTGCTATTGACAAGTTATATTACAAGTAAACTCAAGAAAAAATTGATCAATTTGCAGGTAGAATCAAAAGGGAAAAGATAAAATTTAGAAATTCAGAGCCTTACAGGTTAGTGAGACATGTGCTTATTACCTCAGAACAGTAAAAGTTAGAGTGAAGATTATGAGAGTCAAAAATGTCCAGTAAAACTTTCACCTGATGAGATGCCTTGAGTGGCTCAGTGGTTTGGTGCCTGCCTTCAGCCGAGGGCATGATCCTGGAGTTCTAGGGAGCCTGCTTCTCCCTTGGCCTGTGTCTCTGCCTCTCTGTGTCTCTCATGAATAAATACATAAAATCTTAAAAAAAAAATAAACTTTCAACTGATTAAATTCCCTCAGGTCAAAGATCAGACTAAGGCTGTGGTGTCTTTCATTTACATAAATTAGCTCAACAAAAAGACTGGATTCAGGGCAAGCCTTGCCACAGAAGCTGTATGTTCAATCTCAAAATGTCCCATAGTGAATTAAAAGAGAGAGATTTATAACTGGGAAAATAAAGACGTATCGCTGCTACGAAAACTATGTCTCAGAACGTACGGTGGTCCTGATTCCTGACCCATGAAATTGACTTGAATCAAACAGACCAGAAGCCTAGTAAGACTTTTAGGAAGTTGTACGGCCAATGAAACTGTAAGCATAGACTGAAATAGTCCATGTTGATTCAAACCTTGTAATTATGAACTTGGACGACCAAACTTTCACCAGCAGAAAAGCAAACGATGCAATGCCCCTAGGGAAGTCTTCTCTCCTGAACACCTTTCAGAGGGGCCAAGGAAATGTACAGAAAGGGAAGAGTGGCTAGAGGGTAGATCCAGGTAACCCAATGAACAATGGATTTGGGAGCTCCCCTCAGATTGCAAAATCAAGAACCAATCAAAGAACATTCCACACTTCCTGGGAAAGACTCTAATTCACCTTTATCTAGTGCAGTAGAATCACTATGGATTAGTGATTGTTGGGTATATTCCATTCTTCCTCTTTCTGAATCACAATGTTCACTGCTGTTGACTTTCCTCGCTCCTCTGTTGCGTACTGGCTATGTGGTGGTGAGGGGATAATCTGCTTTGCTAGTTTATAGGCTTCTGGACCAAGAGAAGCCACATTTAAATCTGATGTAGAAACTATTATCACCACCCAGAGATTCTGGAATTAAGTCAGATATAGTAACCAAATAGAACATTGGGGAAGTCTTATTTCGGGGAAGGGTTGACTCTTCTATATGTAGGGAAAATAGTACAAGGACGTATTTTCTATGCACATGGCAAGACTCTGGCAAAAGCAATAATGTCCATCAAGTATTTTATGAGTTTCTCTATATCGCCTGGACCCACTGCGGTTAAGCAAAGTCAAATGACTTGTTCTACTCATGGAAGAAATGTATTGATATCACTTCTGGGATAAAGCAGTTAGTTTCTAGAGCAAGAGGATACAGGTGTTATCTTCTTAGGGACTAAGAAGGCCTCACTTTGACATGTTGAGCTATAGGACGGAAGTAGTGACCACATGAGAGATAGTTCCTGTAAAAAGTCATCTTCTCCCATCCATTCTCTCTCTCTCTCTCTCTCTCTCTCTCTCTCTCTCTCTCTCTCTCCCTACCTCCACCTAGAACTCTAATAGGACAGTTACTTTAACTAAATTTATCCCTTTCCACCTTCCATATTATCTCTTTCTGTCTCAGAGGTTGGAAGTTAAGGACCACATTTTCCAGAATACCAAATAGCAAAGAACTTAGATGCAATTAGGATTCTTTTTTTTTTAATTAATTTGTTTTTTAAAGATTTTGTTTATTTATTTTACAGAGAGAGAGAGAGCACAAGCAGGGGGAGCAGCTGCAGAGAGAGAAAGAGAAGCAGGCTCCCCGCTGAGCAGGGAGCCAAACACAAGGCTCAATCCCAGGACCTAGGATCATGACCTGAGCTGAAGGCAGGTGGTTAACCTACTGAGCCTCCCAGGTGCTCCTGCAATGAGATTTCTATTAGTGAGTTGCACTTGCATGGTTTTTGGAAGACAGAAGTAAAAGGAAAAATGTTTCTTCAAATAAAGTCCAACAGGCAAGGGATTTTTCAAGGTGCATATTCTACATTCCTGTGTCTAGTAATTGAAGCACTTGTAAAGGTAATGGTCACTCTGGAAAGAGCAAAAAACTTCTCTCCGTTGTGTGTCACAGCCACAGTAATACGTCCCTAACACCAGAGGTCCGGTGTGGCGTCTAACCTTACTCTTCTACCCTTTGAACTATTTTCTAAGTGCCAATACCATTCAGCATGATAGACCTACAGATGTTTCTGTTTCTTACATTAAACCTATCTGGAAAAATAACACATTTTATCGAATAATTCACTAGATTCCAAGAAAAATCAAGATTAGTTATGATAAATGCAAAAGTGCTATAACACAAAGACATTAAAATATATTTACTTAAAGAATTTCTCTATTACATACAAGTCCAGAGATAAAGACGTTTTTATTAATTTGGATACATATTGTCAAAAGGATATAGACTCTTCCATTAGGAAGATGTTGGTTCTGCTGTCAAACTTCATGCACATGCACACAAGTCTGCCGCAAATGGAAGCTGTCCACAAGAATACTGCACAGGAAAGTCATCCATATGCAGCTGGAAAGGGCTTTCCATGATTTTTTAATATATAAAACCAAATCGGAGGGATAAAAATAGAGTGGGAGGGGAGATTATTTGGGAAAATGGGTTCTGTCAAACATAACATGTAACACATACTTAATGCCAGGCTATGCTATTAGCCAGAACTATTTTGGTTGCAAATTTTGGAAACCCAACTTTATTAGACTTCAAGGAATTTGCTGGATCACAAAACTAAAAATTCCAAGGCTACATCGGGCTTCAAGCAAGCTAGAGTCAGGATCTCAAATGTCATCAGGATTCAGTTTCATTCTTTCCATTTCAGTTTTATTCTTTTTTGAGTCCACACTAAATCAGTATCTACTTCGGTAGCAAGGTGACAGCAAGCAACTCCATCCTCTCAGCTACTCAAAAAGGGGCAAGCTTCTTTTTTCCAATAAAAGTCTCGGAACAGAGCTCCTAGAAAATGGGTTAAGTAAGGACATATATGTACTCCTTGAAACATACCCTAGGCAGGTGGTACAGCACTCTGATTTGGTGATATTTCTATCTCAGAAAAGAGGGTAAGATCAGCTCTCACAAAATTCACAGAATAATATTTGGCTAGTAAATTCTTTACCAGTATAAATTAGTGTGTTTACTAAAATAAAGAGATATGAATATTAAGCAGGTAATGCTGCTTAATGGAAGCTGTCCACAGGAATACAGCATGGGTAATGCTTTATTTTTTTAAGATATTTATTTATTTATTTATTTATTTATTTATTTATTTATTTATTTAAAGAAAGAGTGGGAGTGGAGGGCAGGACAGGGGGACAGGGAGAGGCAAAGAATCCCAAGCAGACTCCCCACTGAGCATGTAGCCCAACACAGGGCTCAATCTCTCGACCCTGAGATCACGACCTGAACCAAAACCAAGAGGTAGATGCCAACCAACTGAACTACCCAAGCACCCCAGTTTTCTTTTAAGTCCATTTCTTTGTGAACGGTCAGTATACTTAAAATATATAAGCCATTTACTTATAGCTTAGATCTTGTAATTCCATATGTTAATTTTTTATTTTAGTATCACATTTGATAATCTTATTGGATAAAGACTTTTCTATGTCAAAGATAGGAAAACAGCACATAATGGATGCATGATAAACATCTGTTGTGTAAGCAAATGGATTTGCATTTATCAGTTAATTTATCAGTTACCTATTGCCACATAAAAAAATACCCTTAAAACATTATGTCTTAAAATACCAGATTTGTTTTCTCATGATCCTGAGTGTCAGCAATTTGGTCATGACTAAGGTGATGCATCTCACCTCCTTTGTCAATATTACATTCACTCGTTCATTTGCAGTCAATTCTCAACTGGCAGGTAAGTTATAACAAATGTGAAAATCTTCTGCCTTGTGTCAGAAGACTTCATTCACACGCTTGAATTTTGTCTAGAAAGGTAAGGGATGACTGGACCACATACCTGTCATGATCCTGCAGACTGACCACAGGATTTCTTTGTGACTGTATTTAAAAAGCATCAAAACAAAGAAATCCCCAATGCACAATATTCCATTGGCTAATGTCAGTCACAAGGAGTGGAGAAATAGCCTCTGCCTGTTTCTTGATAAGAGGAACTACCACAGTTCAACCTATGACCACATCCCTCCTATTTGCAAAGTAACTCATCCTCCCTAAAAACTCCAAAAAATTGCAACAGATTTTAGAATGGGGCTGAAAATCCTATTTCCGATAATCTGTATCTAATGTAAAATGAATGTGGCTTCTAAAATTCATCTCTATAGATTCAGTGATATGTAAACTAAAAAGATAAATTACTTGCCCTTAGTCTGCCCATGGACAGAATGTCCACATGAGACACTCTCATTCCAGAAGAGAAAGAACAGAAGACATTGGTCCATAGAAATTGTGAAAGTGAGCCAAGCACATGGTATCAGGTCACATTACTCTGGAGACAGTTTTTCTCGATTACAGCTGGCATCTGCTTCCTACAAGGAAGTCTACTTCCCCAAGTCTACTTTTCTCCATGGTTCTCAGCTCTGTCCTCAGAGCCATTCCTCCTTATATAAAAGAAATACCCAAGTAGCATGCTCAGCCTGATTTCTACCTCTAAAAAATTGGGGATCCCAAAACACTTCCTAATTGAAATTAACTCTCATTTTTAGCATAAGCAGTAGTACTTTCTCTAGAATTTGATGGGTTTCCCATAAATTCATAAAAAGCATAACCACATTTACCGTCACTTTAGCTAAAGCAAGTCACGAGGTCACACCCAGATTCCAAGGGTGGAAAATAGGTTCCACCTCTTGATGGAAGGAGTTGCTTGTTTCTATAACCTTTTCATTAAAAACACAACAGAATGTTTAAACATTTACTAGGAATGCTCATATTTATTTACCATAAGCAAAAATGCTATTTTGTGATATTAAACTCCTTATTCTTTATGGACATTGACTTTTCCCCAAACTTACTGCCAATTAGTATCTGGCATTAAATTAAATCAGGTAAGCAAAGGGGGGGAAAACATATGTGGGATGTATATAGGTTTAGGCAAGAGATTCATAAAAGAATAAACAGTTTCCCAAATCCTATTACCTAGGCATAGCTTTCAAATATCCTCCGAGTGAGATCACAAAGCCCAGAATTCTAAACTAAGCATTGATACTGACCTCAAACATGGGCTCTAAAATGAAGAATTTATATGTAATTGCAAATTAATCCAAAGATGACCTTTCAGATCTTACCACCATCATAAGAGATAGCAGTTAATTAGGGGGGTTAAAAAGAATATTTGTCCATAAAATTCTGTTCTACAGTGTTAGTATTATATTACATTTAATCTAGGAAACTGAAATTCACTGTTATAAAGTAGTTAGAAATGACAGTGAAAATTTTTACAAGACAATAAATGTTTTCAATTCTATCTTCAAGGGTCAGCATACTTATACAGTTTCTATAGAAACCATATTTCAATAACTCAGTATCTAAAATAAAATCACCTTGAAGCAAACTAAAAATATTCTGTGTATTTCATTATAGGACATAAGCTTTAGAACAATAATTCAATGAAATTTTTTTTAAATGCCTCATTTTTCCTAAGCTACTTAGTGAATCATATAGACTATGAAATTTTTGTTTTTTTTTAAATAGCCTTGCTAAACATTACAATTAGTTCTCTTTTTTATTCCCTCAGTACTTAATGTATTTTCTATCTTTAGTCATGGGGTGGGAGAGGAGGTGTGGTGGCAAATAGGAATGGAGGAGTAGTTGGATGGAAAGATCAGTCTACCCTCTGGAAGCTCATACTCAAGGGACATAAATATACACACAATAATTTAAATACAAACTATACATAGGGGCCCCCGGGTGGCTCTGAGGTTGAGCGTCTGCCTTCAGCTCAGGGCGTGACCCCAGGGTCCTGGGATTGAGTCTCACATTGGACTCTCCACAGGGAGCTTGCTTCTCCCTCTGCCTGTGTCTCTGCCTCTAAATAAATAAATAAATAAATAAATAAATAAATAAATAAATAAAATCTTTAAAAAATAAAATAAAAAATAAAAATAAAAAATATGACATAATATGCTAAATTTTATTGAGAACTTCGCCAATTCAAAAAGGGTGAATTTAACACCTACTTACTCCCTTCTAGGTCCTGCAATAGGTTCTATTATGGTTGTCATAATAGTATTGTAAAAAAAAATTAATGACTGACAAAAAATAAAGCAATAAACAAAAATCTGCACAGGAATGTTTAGAGTAGTTTTATTCCTAATTACCAAAACTTAGAGGCAACCAAGATGTCCTTCAGTAGGTGAATGGATTAAATAAATAATGGTACATTTAGACATTGAGAATTTAGAAGATCATTTAACACTAAGAAGAAATGAGCTATCAAAACCCGAAAAGGTATCAGGGAGGACAGGGATCTTAAATATATATTACTAAGTGAGAGAATCAATCAGAAAAGGCTACACCTTGTATGACTCCAATTAAATAACATTCTGAAAAAGGCAAAACTAAAAACAGTCAAAAGATTAGCTGGGGTCTGGGGAAGAGGGTGAGGGTGAATAAGTGGAGCAATGAGGGTTTTTAAAGCAGTGAAAATATTCTGTATGATACCATGATGATGGATACTTGTTATCATAGATTTGTCCAGACCCATAGAATGTCCAGCACCAAGTGTAAACTAAAATGTGAACTATGGACTTCAGATGACTAAAATGTGTCAATGTAGGCTCACCAACTAATAAATGCACCACTCTGGCCGAGGATGTTGATAACAGGGGAGGCTATGCATGTGTGGGGGCAGAGGGGAATATGGGAAATCTCTGCATATTCCTCTCAATTTTGTAGAAACATGAAATTTTTCTTAAAAAATAATGTCAAGAGGGAAGGAAGGAAGGAAGGAAGGAAGGAAGGAAGGAAGGAAGGAAGGAAAGAAGAAAGTTATTCTTGGTTTGTGAATGAATGTTCTTTAAAAATAGCCTGATATGAAACTGTAATTCTATTGGAGGGAAAAGTGATTTCAGTATTGGTGATAACTCAAGTTTAAATATAGCTACCTTTCTTTGACAAAAAGAAGATATTTCAAACCTTCAGGTAAAATATATGCCTATCATCATAGAAACATAACAATTCTTAAGAGTATGAAAAACAGATCTATTTCAATGTAGAGAATTTAGCAGGTCTTATTTAGAAGGCAGCATTTGTATCAGGCCTTTGAATGTGCATGGAAAATGTGATAATCCAATAAGTATATGTATTTCTTATAACTTCTCTATTATTAGTAGAAAATATCTTTATACTTTAGACCACTTTAAAATTGAACTCATCTATATCCACATAACATGACTACCAGGATATAGAACTGAGACCACCTGTAGCAACATGAATTACTCATTTTTTCTATGAAATTCTTCTCCAGGAAGGATAGTCCATAAACCAACAACTGTCTTTATTACTTGTTTTAGAAAATTCCTACAAACAAATTTTCTGGATAAAGAATTTTCTCTACTATTCGATATTTACCCAGGGATAGTGAAAACACTAATCTGAGAACGTACAAGCACCTCTCTGTTTATTGGAGCATTATTTGCAATAGCCAAGCATAAACACACACACACACACACACACACACACAGGAATATTACACAGCCATGAAAAAGAATGAAATGATGTCATTTGAGACAACATGAATGGACCTAGAGGGTATTATGCTAAGTGAAACAAGTCAGACTGAGAAAGACAAATACCATATGATTCTATTCATAAATGGAATCTTCAAAAATGGATAAACAAACAAAAGGCAAAATCAGAACAATAAATACAAAGAACAAACTGATGGTTGCCAGAGGAGTCGGGGGTGGGTGTGAGGCCAGGCAAAATGGGTGAAGGGGAGAGGGAGATACCACCCTCCAGTTATTAAATAAATAAATCATGGGAACAATAATGCAGAGCATAGGAAATGTAGTCAACGACATCACAATAGTGATGTAATGGGACGGATGGTAGCTATACTTGTGGCGAGCACAGCATAATGTAAAACCTTGTCAAATCACTGAGTTGTATCCCAGAAACTTAACGCAGTGTGTCGACTATACTCAAATAATAAAATAAATAGTAAAAAAAAATTTCTCATGTAGGCTATTCGTTCTTTTATCATCACTCTCTACACATCTGGGCCAAGAGCTTGCTTACCCATCAGCAGAATCTCATATAATATTACCTTCTTAATCCTACACCATGTCTCGTGCACCTAATTGCAATCAGTCCCTATAATGGCTAATTTTATGCATCACCTGCTCTGGGCTAAGTAATGCCCAGCTGGTAAAAACTTCATTTCTGGATATGTCTCTGAGGTGTTCCCAAAAAAGAGTAGCAGATTGAGTAAAGATCACCTTCCCCAATGTGACTGGGCATCATCCAAACAACTGAGGGCCCAAGTAGAACAAAAAGATGAAGAAGAAGAAATTTTCTCTCTCCTCTTGACATGCAATGACCACCTTCTCCTGCCCTCAGACATTGGAGTTCCTGATTTTCTGGCTTCTGACTCTGAGCCTCACACCATTCTGCCGCCTTCTCATGTTTATGATGTCTGAATCATACCACTGTCTTTCCCAGGCCTGAAGATTGCAGACGGCAGATCATGGGACTTTTCAACCTCCATAATCATGTGAACAAATTCCTATAACAAATTTCTTATAGTCCCATATATATCCTATTGATTCTGTTTCCCTGTAGAACCTAATAAAGACCTTCACCTTGAAAGATCATCTTCAAGCTGTTGATCTCAGGTCCCAACCCCTATAAATACTCTCTTTTGAACTCCCCATCTTGTTGGTGCTCCTTCTCACTGGAGTAGGGTAATAATTCTAGCTTTCACATCAACAGGTGATTCTGGCAGGCTTGCAAAGAAGTCAACTTTTGACAATCTTAGAATGCCCACCAAAATCTGGTTGAGACACCCTTGCAGTCATGGCTAAGCATGCTTGACTCAGAAAGTTCATTCCTCTGAGGCCTGGAGCCTTCCACTGAGGTCCTTCATGCCCAAGTGATGGTCTCCCTTTCTGAAGTATGTTGAATAAACCTACTTGCTTCATCAAGTTTTTCTGATGAAGTTTTGTGGATATTTGACACCCATAAAATGAGTGTCTTGCTCTAGAAGACTAAACTATCCCATATACTTTATCTAGGTTTTATCAAGTGGCTTACATTATTCCTAGAAACTTCCCGCTGAGAATAGTAAATATGACATAGGGTGAATGTCTGTCCAGAGGTCATTGATGATTAAGGAAGAGACAGGATTTAAATCCAAGTCAAGCTAACTCTAAGGCCATTGATATTATTGTTAAGTTAGTTAAAATCTAGTTATACAAGAGAATCATACCTCCAGAAAGATGCAATAGTTGTGATTATCCCTTCTCCCACTGAGTACAGCGAAGCCCCCAGACATTACATGTAAAGCAAGAATAACCAGAATCTGAAAAATGGAGAGAAAATCAGAATAGCTAGGGAGCTTGGGATCCAAAGAATAACACAGCAGTGAGCACCTGGGTTTTCTTTTTGTCTCATATTATATCCCAGGCTGGGTGCTGGAGAAGTTAGCTACTTATGTAGCTATGTGCTATCTCCAGTACAAACCTGTGGTGAAAATTCAAACACGATAAATAAGAAGAGCGGTTTTGTAAGGTGTTTTTTATTCTGTTCATTCTACAAAGAGATAACAGCAAGATGCACGGTGGACATCACACACTGGGTCAGATGGGCAGGATTCTAAGATAAATAAAAACATATTCTTCAATATGGGCCATTCTCAAAGGGCCCACAGGAAAACGAGTGAACAAATCACTTTGTTTATTGAGACCTTCTTAAGCACTGGACACCGGGTTCAAGTTAAATCCTATTTAATCCTTACAATCCTATGAGCTAGATTCATTTATTCATTTTATGAAAGGGATAACTGAGGCACAGAAGGGTTAAATAAATTGCCCAATATTACAGCATGAGCAAGTAGCAGGATCAGAATTTGAACCCAGGTTTGTTAACGATTCCCAAGACCAATCTCACCCTATTCTGTAGAGCTTCCTGTAAGTGCTCACGTAATTAGGAGATAGTGGGGAAATGCAGTAATGACACGCACATGTTTGGAAGGAGTAGAAACCGTTATATTAATTTTGCATGACGTCCACTACGTTGCCAGGGGCATGTAGGTGCTTGTTGTTTACTGAATTGTGTCTAATTTAATTCAAAAGAGCCAAATAAATTAAAAGATATATACTATTTCCTAATTCCGTTCATTTAGTATATGCCTATGGAGTATCTATAAAGCATAATACATACAGTATTTTATTTACATTCTCATTCTAACATGCTACTTGCCACCTCTTTCCTCTGGAAAATACTTATGTAGCTTGTTCTCCTCCCTAATTGGTCCCGATCCACATGCCCTCTACCCTTCCTGAATAATCTATGACCTAATAGTCCAATAGCCCAGTCGCTTAACTATGCTATTAGTTGCTATTTTGTGAACAGAATACATCCAATTGAACCTGTTTATGTTTTATTATATTTGTTTTCAAATACCCCATGTACCATTATGTCAACACATACTTTTTTTATTTTCCCTCTTCAGCATTTCTGAAATCAATAATAATGTGTTGGTAATTAATTTAATTTAAGTTTTAAAACACCTGCTGGGTGTTTTATGCTTTTTATGGTTTCAGAGAGTAGGGGTTAGTATGTGCGCAATATGGAAAGATTTTTATTTCTTTGCTCTTGCTCTTTTTAAAAAAAAATTTTACTGCCACATCAAATTTATACTATATATTCCCATGCCATAAAAATGCCTACTTTCCAAACTATTGCCTGTGCAGTTTTATAAGGTGCACCAAAGGGTATTTCCCTTTCCTGCACCATTTTGATAATCACTCTGCCTTAATGCATGAAGGGGTTCTTTTGTATAATGGATGTCGGAATGTGTTGATAACTTTAACAGACAGTTGTTAAATTGAACATACATTTAGACAGCAATTTGTACTGGCTCTAACTACAATACCTCGTGTGCTACCAGAAGAAACTGACATATTTCAGGAAGGGTGATCACTCGTAATTCATCAGATATTAAATGACAAGATTGGTTTAACACATTCTATATATCTCATCCTGGTTGACATGCAACTATTTGACTCGTCCTAGGGTGCAAATCAAAATGCCATCTACTACTGTGCTCCCATTTCAGATAATCAAGGCCTGCAGTAATGGAACAAATATTGTTAAATGTGCATTATTGCAGCACTCACTTTGATCTTCATCCCCATCATTAAATTAGTTGAAAGCATGTGCTGGAATCGTGACATGCTACTAAGTGTTTCATGCCTTTTAGGGAACTATACCAGTGTCTACGCACTGAGGAGTGTTAATTAATTTGAATTAACCACCCCCTGCATCAATAGCCACCAACCTACCTGATCTGATAAACACACGATGGAAATCCTTAAGCACTGAAATGGTTTTGTGGTTTATGTTGCCTTTCCTACAACATGGGGATACCTCTTCAAAGACGAAAATCGCAAAAAGAAAAGCGAGGGTGCTGAAAGGCCGCACAGGACAAGCTGTGCATTTCATTTCTCACACCATGGTGCGGAGCTGAGGGTCCAAGAGCCAAACCGCAACAGCAGCCCGGATGTTGGGAGAAATGGTCCCTGATACTCCTCCCTGACAGAGATCACTTTGTCTCTGCTGATGCATCCGGCACTGCTTAGGACGTTTGTCTCCTTTCTGGTGAGAAACTACTCATTCTGCAAGTACTGTCCATGGGAAACAGTCACTGACTTGAAAATACAAAAAAAAATTTTATTTGTTCTAATAGCCCCAGTCCTTAGAGGACGGCAGATACAACACACGCATAACAAGAGTTTATGGGATGAGCAATCTGAATTAGGCAGACATGGGCTTCCATTCTGGCCCCATTTGGCACTGACTGCACGAAACTGAGCAAATTGGGGGACACCCGGGTGGCTCAGCAGCTGAGCGTCTGCCTTTGCTTCTCTGTGTCTCTCATGAGTAAATTTTTAAGATTTTATTTATTTATTCATTAGAGACACAGAAAGAGGCAGAGGCACAGGCAGAGGGAGAAGCAGGCTCCATGCAGGGAGCCCGACGTGGGACTAGATCCCGAGTCTCCAGGATCACGCCCTGGGCTGAAAGCAGATGCTCAACCACTGAGCCACTCAGGCTCCCCAATAATAAAAATCTTAAAAAAAAAAAAAAGAAACCGAGCAAGTAGTTAAAAATTCTGAGCCTTATTCTTCTAATTTGTAAATCAGGAAAAAGAAGTTATTGCAAGGCCTTATAATTATGTGAGATGTCTGGGTGAATACTTAGCAGAGCCTAAAAGTGGGACTCATTATTCCTCCTCCATTATTTCTCTTCCTCCATTTTTCTTTTCAGGTTTGCCTGTCTGATTTTTCCTCTTTGGTTTTCTTTCTTCTTTCTTCAACTTCCCGGCACCAAAGCCTTTCCTGCTACCAAAAGATGTGTTTATCTCCCCCTGATAGATGGCGTATACCATTCATCACACCCCGGGCATCCTCATTGGTAACATTCGTTATCAGAGGTGGATTTCAGGTGACAAAAACCTTGCAAAACACAATCTGTCAAAAACTTTGTAGAGCACAAACCTGTAATGGTAATATAAGAAATTAGATGCTCTGAGTAGGACTTTCATCTCAGCACTCTAAGCAAAAAACACTGTTTTGATGACAGCTCTAAAGGGAACTTGAATTGTCTGTCGATTTTTTTTGATCATTTGCCAAAATCATTGTCATATAAAGAAGGAACTAGAGAGTACACAACAAAGAAATGAAGAAAAATGAAAGGATTGTTAGGATTGTGTTGGCAGTTATTTAATAAATGTAATACGCTATTTTTCTGGAGTTTATTATATTCAGGGTATTTGTCAGTTCTTTTGAATTTCTAATTTGTTGTACTTTTCTCTTTCAAAATAAGTATTCATCTTTCATACTTAATTTTGTATCCTTTTTTAAATAAAGGGTGCAAAATTTTATGAGCTTCAGAGTCTACCTATAAAACCTGGCTCCAATTCTACCCAAATACTTTAAATTATCCACTTTTTGTCCGACTTCTTACTTGGACAGGAGTTCCATCTGTTCAATAATGACATCTTACCTGCTCACCTCTGCATGTGTACAAGGAAGTCCAAACCTCAGGCTTCCAGAGGTATAATATTTTTCATCTTTCAGCATGACTGTGAAGCATCTCGTTACATCATAGTCAACACTGAGTCGTCCCTTCCAACTTTACTTCACTGGAAATGTCAAGGCTGGGCCTCATATTCTAAAACACAGTTGGTCTATTGGGCTGGTGCTGGTGCTCACTTCAGGGAAATGATGAGCTGGGGAGAGGCTGCTGCAGGCTATCCAAGCATCTGCCACTTGAGTTTGTGTGGTACAGCTGGAAATGTCCCATGCACACGGAGACACAACTTCAAATATGTTTCTTTGGCTGTGGCTGCCTGGGAAAAACAATAAATGCAGACTGACAGCATTGCGTGGAGTAATTAAAAACAGTGACTCCTTTTGAGATCGTCCTCAGGAAATTGCTGGAAACAGGGCAGACACACCCAAAAATCTTTCCACTGAACCTCCCTGTGTAGTGAGAGGCGACAGCTGACAGCGTAGCTGGTGGAGCCACTTCAGTCCGCGCTAACTTCACCGAAGGACAACATATTCATGCTCTCCTGGTAAAAGAAGTTACACAGAACTTATCCCTGAAAAGCCATCATTAATCTCCATAATGACCTTCCAAATAAGGTAGAAAGAATGAACACACTTCATAGATAGGAAAACCTGGATACACAGGTTTTTGTTCAAGGTCAGAAGTCTGAAAAAAAATACGAACGTTATTTTTAATAAATCAAGATTTTTCCATGGTTTCCTTACAATCCTATTCTCTGCCTGCTATAAGAGAGTGCTTTTTTCTGCCAACTGGTATTTCTATCAGAAATAAATACTTTATAAATCCATTCCCTTTGAAACTTGCATTCAAGTAGAGTCAATCTTATTTTTAGAACATTTATGCGTTCCTACTCTCAAAAAATCATTTAAAGTTCTACTTATAAAGATCATATTTCTTCTTTACTGCCAAAAGATCACAAATGCCTACAAGGCAGAAAACTTCCTGTTGAACAAGGGAGATTAGATGAGGCTTTCAAGAAAAGATTAATTTGTCCATTGAAATACAGTTGGTATTGCCTGAGCTGATGATTTTCTTAGCAACCATTTCAATGAGAGTAATATGACTTAATGTCACCAGTTTTAATGAGCGGACATTTTGGTCCTACCAAAATGCATTAGGCACAGTTTTAAATAAAGTAACCATTTACAAGTGACAAGAAGCAAATGCTCATCAATAAAACCGTGTAATAGAAGCGGAGGCTACGAATTGAAAGAGAAGTGCTACATTTTTAAAAGCCAAATTATCAAATAAAATCATCAGAGCTTCTTCAAATTGCTGATATGGGCATGGCTTATCCATCTAATTATAAAGATTCCGTTGATCAAACCACATAAACAGAGGAGCATTTGTCCTTATTTAAAAGGGTAGGCAGACCACAAATCGCTCTGTAGTATCCTGAATATAGATAAGCTTGAAACTGCTTTATTTAGTCTTCACACACACACTTCAGAATAGATGATCTTTGCATGTTTAAGCACTTCAGACCCAATCCTGTTTTAGCGAGTTCTAGCTTACAGTATGATTATGATTACATAGATTTATAAAACCTCAAATATCTCCAGTTATCTCTTGGGATTTTTCCTCTTTCCTGTTTTCTCATGTTCTTAACTAGTATTCAGATAATCATGTATGGTCTGAAATGCCTTTCCTGCTTCTCAGACTCTCAATTTTATAAATCACTCAAGTCCCTTAAATCAAAATACCACCATGTCCATGAAACTGTCCCACTCTCCAACTACCTCCACCACCATCTCCGACAGAAATGATTCTCTTGAAAAATAGACTTTGGCCGGCAGCCCCCACCGCAGGCTTTCCAACTCCTCACTGCAAAGCCTATAGATAACCTGAACATTTGAATGCACACAAACAGAAACACTCACAAAAATACCCAAAACCCATTTTGACTGACAACCTACTCTCAGAATCTGAGCAGCATTTTCACAAAATTTAAGACAGATGGCCCAAGTTAAGAAAATCTATAGCAGACTGGTTTATGATGTATTTTATAAACCGGAGTAGTCCTTTTTACCTGGAAGAAAGTAAAAATGAACTGTATTGCTCATGCATTCACTGGCTTTTAGCTCACTTTGTTTATAGAGGTCTGTAGGGTAACAAAACAGATGATTCAGTAGAATTCTGAGTTGAGGAGAGAAGGCAGGCTGGCTTGGTGTTTTAGCTCCTCGTGAGAGAAGCATAAAATAAAAAGCACGATGGCATTTCCTCTGTCAGAGAGTATAGGCAGGATGATAATTCATCAGAAACATGGACTTTCAGAAATCAGTATAGCATAAAGGATGGAGCCAGAGAGATGGCTGAAGGTCACACAGAAGGGAGCTGGAAATGTGAAGATGAACGCTTCCATTTGGACCACTCTGA
Source organism: Vulpes lagopus (assembly GCF_018345385.1). Taxonomy (NCBI): domain Eukaryota; kingdom Metazoa; phylum Chordata; class Mammalia; order Carnivora; family Canidae; genus Vulpes; species Vulpes lagopus. The sequence continues at coordinate 149,855,881 of NC_054827.1, read as the reverse complement.
TGGAGAGGAAGAGGCAAGCGATGAGGAACTGGAGCCCGGAAGAAAGGTTCGGCGGCATCCCCTTAACAACAGAGAATTAAGCACAGGCCCAACAACGAAAACTTATGACAACATCATCAGGGAGAAGCAAGCAGCCGTGGCCTCTGTGAAAAAGAGCAGAAATCACGGCGTATGGAAGGGTAGCAGGATGGGGTGAAAGGAGAGCCTGAGTGATTCGGAGACAACACGCTGATATAATCAGGGAGTACAGTGAGAAGAGTACAGTTCGCAAACTAAAATAGCAAAATAAAAATCTGCATAGAAAGGCTTAGCGGTGACAGTGGAAATGGGAAAATTCAGTCAGTGGGGTTGGGGTGGAGGGAGCCTGTGAGGAAGGGATCACAGAAGAGATGTTAACAGATGTGAGGACAGGAAAAGAAGGAGCCCCCAGGGCCCACGAAGAGCCTCGCAGAGGGAGCCAGGACAACTGAACTGAGGAAGAAGCCCTGGTATGTTCGAAGAGAAATTTTTAGCAAGTAGAATATGTCTTAAGATGGTAGATGAAAGGGGATGAGTGTGTTTGAGGCAAGACATAAAACAAGACATCTAGACACTGCATGTTGCATATTGTAACAACAGAGGGGGAAAATCCGATGCCCAAACACGCACGAGGGAAACAGAAATGTGTGTGAAAAGGGACAAAATCGAGCTGGCCTCCGACTGCCCTGTAATATTAAAGACCAGAATGTACCGAAGCAACATCCACAAAACTGTGATGAGAGAAAAGTTTGTGATCCATAAATTTTTATACCCTGCAAGTCTTCATTGGCGTATAAAGCCAAAAGAAAGGAATTCTAAAATAACGCGAAGTCTCAGAAAAAAGAAACCACCCACATGGCTACCCAGGGGAAAAAGAGCTGGAGACATTCTCCAGCAAACACTGAAGTGAGTCAAAATCAAGAGCTCAATAACAGGGAAAGGTATTTTATAACACAGATGTCGGCGTAGAAACTGGGATGATACTGGATCTCTATCGTAAATAGTGCTAATAAAAGGAAGGGGACATGGAAAATCATTATTGAGAGACAGGATAGAAGTTATCATCAATAGCAACAACTGATATCCAAATCCTTACACTACATTAACATAACTGGATGATAGAAGCAGAAGTGGGAAAGAATGCTAAATTCTGTTTCATACAGAAGGCGGAGGGAAAAAAATGTCTGTACGCTTTGATAATCATAGAAATAGAGTCTGAAAACATATTTTAAAATACGTAAAAATAACCCCTCATTTAAACCAAAAGTTTAAAATGGGATGTATTTTTTTTTCCAAATTTCTACAAAACAAATGCAAATAAATATGGTCCGTAGTGTTGGAGAAAGAACATGAAGGGAATACAGTTATTTTAAAGCATAAAAAAGACATGAAACCAACCGAATCAATTCTAATAATAAAGGAACAGGGAGAAAATGATTTATTGAAGGGCAAGAATCCGCAGACTGAGATAAAATATGCAAAAGACACAAGTCCCACATTCGAGGTGGTAACAGCTGGCTACTGACCGCCAGGCCACGCATGAGTCCTTCACAGGTTGACCGATTTATTTTGTCTTCACGGGAAGCATCTCGGGCAGTATAACCTTCACTCCCGTTTGACAGATGAGGAAACTAAGGAAAGAACTGCCTGAGGTGCCGTGGAAGTTTACAGGAGCATTAAAATACAGAATGAACCGGAGTCCCGCAAGTGCAACAAAAAGGCAGGAGGGATCGCAGGACTGATGGCACAGACTTGCGAGCGTCCACACCGTTCAACACACAAACATCAGAGTGAACAGTCATCCACGGGTTTTACTCTGGATGTCAGAAACTCGTTAGAAGTACCAGGCAAAGCTGGGTGCTGCCTCGTGAGAGTCTTTAATCCATCGCTCTCAACCTCTGAGGAATCGAAGAATTAGGAAATCAATGTCAGAGATGTGATGACTGCAAAGCAAACTATGACCTCCCACCACGCCCCAGCCTTTCCTTTCGAACATCATAGCTTTCTTAAAATATTTTGAAGAGGGAGGACGTCTTCCATATGTTCCTGGGGATTTTTTTCCCCCTTGCGTTTTATACATATTCCTATGTCTACGCAGAAGGGTATCTGGAATTACAGAAATTAAATGCTAGACAAGTTTGGCTGTGCTGATAGAGGTTGGAGTAGATTTTAATAGTCATCCTTGCATTTTCACATGCTCTAAATTTTTAATATGTCCATAAATGACTTCTATAATCAGAAAAATGTATCCATGTAATATTCATGCATTCAAAAACTGCTTATTGAACACTTAATTAAGTGTCTGGATCGGTGTGAGTAAGCAGTGATTGACCCTGCGGGAAAATATTAATAAGAAAAGGAAAAGAATGCAAGTTCCTTTATTGTCAGTAAAGCATTCAACTCGATGCCCCGGACACAGCTGTACAAACCAGGGGACTGAGTGGGATAAGCTTTATAGGAAGGGCAAACATCCCTGGCCACCGATTCCCATGAAGATATCCCACTGCAATCTCTACTGCCTGAGCGGGTGGGAATTTCGTCAGGTGCTTTGAGAAGCTCCGTTTGCCATTCCCAGGAGATTTCGTTACGGCCTCTTGGCCTCTCCCGAGTGCTATGTAGACTCTGGCTCTGGGCCTATCTGCTCACCAGGTGAAAGAGATGGTCATCAGCCCCATGGTTCCCTGAGGACTCGTCGCAAAAAAAATATATCAAATAGGACCTTTGGGTCAGTTTCCAGAGTCTGTGTTACCCTGGCTGGAGCTCCTTTATGAATTATGTCCCGAAAACTAGGTGCCTGGAATACCCCAGGAAAAAAAAATGCACTGACTCTGCCTTCCTGGAATTCATATTTTAAAAGAAAACCAGACATTGGATAAGTAATTAACATTATGAGGAATGGGACCAAAAACTAGGGGCTGGATGCCGTGAAAGCCTATTTTTCCTTTTTCTGCTTTCCGCCTTCGCCTGCTTATTAACCCAACATGGCGCTTGTTACCTTCTGTTTTGTTCTTTGCTTCCCCGTGAGCACATCTGGTTTTCCAAGTACTCAGTTACTCGCACGCATCTGCACGGTGCCTGCCTCAAATTAAATGCTCCGTAATGTCTTGCTTAAATGAATGTGAAGAGAAAGCCTTAGCTTTCTCAATATGCTTTCCTTTATCAATATTTTCTATTTAAACATAATTTCGAGACACCAGGAGCCATGTTTATTTAATTAGCTTAAATCTTGCACCAGACAATTTGTTAGAAGCTTTTTTTTTTTTTCCCCAGCTTGTTATTACCTAACACTGAAAAATGATGAAGTAAAAGTGTTTACAGAGAGAGTGAAGTTAACCTTGTACTCACCTACAAAAATCTGTGCTAGCTGTTAGGGACGCATTTCAGTGCACTGAGAAGATTGAAATATTTACTAGTTCTGTGGTAGCAAGTTCAGGAGAGAAGAATCCACGGCAACGGGTTTTTGATGCTATAAACGGAGGGGTTGGCTGCACCTCGAAAAGGCCACACCCTTGTCAGTGCTATGGAACATACTCTGTTTCCTCGGGTTTGACTTGGGGACCCTGTGAATCCTTCAGCTCTCCCACATCCACTTATTAGGTTAAGGTCACTCCCATCAGCCATCCCATGGGTAAGAGGAAGTACATACCTCCCTCCCATATGCCTGAACTCAGAAAACATGGTACCTTTAGACCAAAGATGACAAATTATGACAAACTGGGGGATTTGGCTGGGACTTTTTCGACCAAGACTAAGAGCCTGGGTGTTAATTAATTTATATCATGCTGCTAGTCTAGGATGATTGGATCCAGTTGTTCCCACTGAAGAGTCAGCGAGGTCTTCCTTTATACCTAGTACCTGATACGGGGATTGTGTATTGGTGGTGGGATATCTTGTGGAGACAGAGATTTTTTTTCTTTTAAAGATTTTATTTATTTATTCATGAGAGACATAGAGAGAGAGAGAGAGAGGCAGAGACACAGGCAGAGAAAGAAGCAGGCTCCATGCAGGGAGCTTGAAGTGGGACTTGATCCCAGGACTCCAGGACCATGCCCTGGGCTGAAGGCAGGCACCAAGCCACTGAGCCATGCAGGGATTCCCCGACAAAGATGTTTGAGACAAAAGAATCCTGCAAGACTTTGACACCAGGACCTAATTGTTCTATCAGGTGACAAGCAGAAAGCTCTTCTGGAGTTTGTGTGGGATGTCTTCAGGCTTCCTCAAGAGGTCCTTTGTTGCCTCTCTGGTTTTAATATATCCTAGTCCCTGAGTCAGGAGACACCCCCCCATCCCCACCCCACTTTCTCTAACTCATTTTTCTAACTTACTCAGGAGACATATGGTGTATTATTGCATCCTGAACAGCCCCATATCCATGGGAGGGCTTCAAAAGTGATGTTTGGTGATGATTATAGTTAAGGTTGGGTTTCAATTCTGGCAGGCCTAAAATTGGGAATCAGATAAGATTACACTAGCATATCTTTTTAAGCTCAAAAACTAACATGCCGTCCTTCTCTCAGCTGGATGAGAGCAACCCAAATCATCAATAACCTGAGCCTAAGCTGAGAATATTTTCAAGACTGAAATAAAATCTCTGGTCCTTGTGCATGTGGAATATTCCCACAACTGCTTGAATTAATGGAGGCTATGCAATCATCGGCACTAAAAACAATAAATAAATAAATTCCAAGATCCATTTCCATGTGTACAATCAGAAATTGGTCTTCTACGTCAATCTCAGCTATCACACTAGTCTGTGAAAGGGATGGTCAGCCCTTCTCCCATGTCCATACTCACGATGCTGCTCTTCGAGAACCTGCAACTAAACTGAAAATTATAGGCAACATCTACTGAAGAACTGCCCAGAGCCCATGCCATGCACCATGCTTAGGCTAGCTCATTGATCTCCACTTACCACACACCCTAAGAGAAATGGTATTCTCTACCCTTCAAAGGAGGGAATTTAGGCTCCTTGTAAGTAACAAACCCAAGTCCACACAGCTATAAATCACACAGAGAAAGCCATGGTGGAATTAGATAGAGTGAATTAGAGGAGAAAGCTCCCAGTTCTGGTTGGGACATGACGGATGGTGTAAGGATGGGGCTCTTTTTGTCAACTTGAACTTGAAGCGGTGATTATTGTAACAAAAGAATTGGACTATTTGCCATCTAGCCAAATACCTGGAATTTACCCTAACACCTGTTCATTCACATTTATTCATTTAGCAAACATTTGCTGATATTTGTTATGTATTACTGTTTTTTGCATTGGAATCCAGCTCATGCTGTTTACATTAGTGATGCAGGCTGGCTGGGTCCTAGGACCCAGAGGGAATTCTATAGGACAAGCCAAGAGGCTTCTTGGCTTTGCACAGGATAGAAATTGAATGAGAGCTGAGAGGAAGTAAGAGCAGAGGTTACTGAAGACAGAGAGAGAGAGAGAGAGAGAGAGAGAGAGAGAGAGAGAGAGCAGATACAGACAGTGTCTGGGAGACTCGGAATGGAAAGAAGAGTGAGTCGGCTCTTTTCTTGGGGGCTCGGGTTTTATTGAGGACTGTGGTCCAGTGTATGTGTCTTCTCAGGCATCCAGGAACTGGTTAAAACAAAGACTAGTGTTTGGGTGTCCTCCGTAATCACTTACGCCCTGAAGCCAAGGACCTTGATGAGTCAGTGGTCTTGGAAAACATTCATGATGCCCCCACTCGGTCACTCTGTAGATGTTATCTATTGTGCTGGAAGACTCTAAATCAATATTAACTCCTTGACCTTTATGAGGAGGACATACATCATCTGTTCTATAAAGGATGTGTAAAGTCGGGGTGGGGGGGGGGGTAAGTCCTAGCAAAGAAGCAGTCTTTCATGAGGTTCCCTCACTTTCCTTGTCTCATTAACAGTCAAATATGTGCCCTCATAAGGCTTATATTCTCCTGAGGGGAGGGAATGAGGCAATGTGCAAATAAACAAAGACATAGCACGTCAGCTTGTAGTTAAGTCCAATAAAGATGAACAATACAAGTTGAGGGGAACAAGAAGTGATGGGGGTGGTGAGGCTGCCATGTTTCATGCAGTCGTCAAGGAAGAACTTGCTGAGACTTGACAGCCTGCAGGAGGGAAGGAGCTATAGGTGCATCTGGGGGAAAAACATTTCATGCAAAGGAATAGACCCTGGGGGCCTTGAGGCTGAGGGAGGAGTGATAGAGGTAGAAGATGAGGTCAGAGAGGGAGCTGTGACCAGATAACTCAGGGTCCTATAGTCAGTGAGAACTCGTTTTATCATGAGAAAAATATAAATGGAGCATTGGGTATGTTTGAGCAGAGAAATTACATTTAAATTTTTAAAGGATTCCTCTGGCTGCCTCTTAAGTGAGGAGTCCGGCATTATAACTTTGGACCTCAAAAGATTAGAAAAGACAGCTTCTACAAGATGCATTCAGGCGGGCTCGCTGCAATGCAATATTGAATCCTAATTAGCATCTTGCTATTAAAACAAACATCTAAGTCCAGGGGTGGCTGACATAGAAGTTCCCTTAGATTCTCCGCAAATGATCATGTTCTAAGAGCCTGGGAATAATCACAGAGCGCTGTCAGGAGTTCCAGAACTAGTTTGGAAACAAAGGAGAAAAAAGTAAATCCCGTTACCTCAATAAGTGAAGTGATTTGTCTTGCAGTAGGAGGCCCTCACATAGAAGTGCGCCTCTATTAACATCAGCTGGGGGTCAGACGGCAGTAAGTCTGGGTACTCGCTATGTCACCAGGAGATTTCTTCATCAAACTTGTGTCTTGTACAAAGACAGTGAGGATTGTGCAGTTGGGCCATAACTCTTCCCACTAATACTTCTTCGATAAGCCTGGTCTCCATATCTGCAGGTCAAATTTCAAGACCTCTGATACTTCACATTTGCCCTTATATTTTAGAAACCTAAAACTATGTATTCAATTCCCATCCCAGTTTCAGAAAGTCCATCATCGTCTCCCAAAGGCATCTGTATTTTTGTTCCAGAGTCTTCTTTCCTAAAATCTGCGTTGTCATGATAATGACAAACCTTCAAGACTAGACAATTTGATATGATCTTCAATGGCTCGTTCTTTTTCAAATGCAATATCTAATCTGAAAGTGTTTAAAATTCAATCAGTTCTTCATTTTAAAATGCTTTGCTAGTCTCTCTGCTCCCACTTCATTCAGGTTTTCATCTATTCAAATTTGAATATCAGGGAAGAGTTTCTTTTCTCTCCTCGCTAACCCCTATCTTCTACTGTTTCAATCCATCCTACACACTGTTCCGGACATATGTGCTAGGAGGTGATTTGGGTCAGACCATTCCCTTAATTAAGAATGTATACAGGTCACTATGTCATCTAGTGAGTTAAGTCACAGTGCCATTGTCTGTTGTCTAGATTTAGAGACTCTCCCAGGCTTGACAATCCCCAAGTACTGTAAAGAAATACAGAGCTGGATAGTAGTTAAAGTGATGAAAATAGATTTTATTGAGGAATTCTTGGACGAGGTGGAAAAGAGATCTCCGGATAGAACTGGATGCAAATCCAAATACAGCAAGCACAAGTGAGGATTTGTAGCCAAGGAGCAGGTGGGAGAGAAGCGGTAGGTGGATGGAAGATTAATAGGAGGAAACATCAGGGGTAGGAAGGAATTCTTGTTAAACAGATCTTAGGGGATTCTTGCCGAGGGCGGCCAAGCTGAACAGATATCACCCGGAGGATGGCAGGAGATTGGGGATTCAATCGGATATGGAGAGTGAGCGGGTACAGAGGGTGAAGAATTCTTGATAAATCAGGATTTAGCAGGATTTGGGCCACAAATGGCCAATGCAAAGACAGACAGAAACTGGAAGTTGATGGCCTAGCTGAGCAGAGGATCAGATAGGCCTGACTAAACTTTGGTGAGGAAGAGTGTCATGTCAGTATCTTATCCTATTCCAAGCAATCGGAAGAATTTAGTTGGGTTTTCTCTTTCCAGGCCCTCACATATAACGCCCCTACATCTGCGCCTGCCTTTCCTCATAAGAAATCCCTGCATGAATTGCCTACACGCCCCTCCACCTACCCAGATCTCAGTCTTCAGAGCCCAGCAAAATAAAAATCCACATCTTCATAAAACCTTTCTGAAGTCAACAGTTGTTCATGGCTTTCTTATATCCCAGGGCTCATTGTTTCTATTGATGAGATTTTTTGAGGGTGAACTTTATATCAAGGCCTGTGCTACATGCTGAGAAAGATACAAAAAATATAAGACCGCTTTAGTAGTGACTGCCAGGTGCCTGTTATACTCATTCTCTCCTTCTTCATTTGTAATAAAAACTCTGGATTTCACCTAATTAAATGTGAGAAAAAGAAATGCATAATTTCCAGGTTATACCTTCAAGTAGGGTTATGCCCTCTACTTTTCCTATCCCTCTGCGGTTGGACGCAATGTGGACATGACATCAAAGCTGGTGAGCTCATCTTGGGCCATAAGGTTGAAGCCATATGAAAGAGAAGGAACTGGTTTCTGGATTATTGGGGAACTCATCATCCCATGTGCATGAGGTAATGCCTGTAAAAGACTTAGTAGGTTGGCTGGCACATCATAAATAATTTTAAAAAGTTAGTAATAATGATGCTGATGATGAGGAAAAGGAAGATGTTGATGTTTGTGGTGGTACTAACTATGACTATGATCATGATGCTTTCATTAACAATATACACTGAGGAATATGAGTTGTTGTCACTCCTGGCTGTGAAAATAAAGCCACAGGCTTAACAATTGAAAGCAAATGAGATTATATTCACTCCTTCTCATTGTTTACAATGGAAAAATGAATATCATGCAGCCTGTACTTGCTCTTTGCTAAGACTGTTGAACTTCTTTTTTTTTCTTTTTAAGGTAGAGTCCAAAGCACAAGTAAATAGAGGAAGGACTGAGGGATGAAAAAAAAGACAGTGCAGAGCCAGAGAAATTAACTTGGTCTAAATAACAAAGAATTTGGTGTTTTGCCATAAGACTGAATGAGTAAGACTCGCCTCACAAGCTGGGACTTCAGTGATTCCCTTTGATGAAAGCTTGTGAGTAATTCAGGTTTAAACTTAGTGGCACAAACATTATATGTTCTCATTCATTTGGGGAATATAAAAAATAGTGAAAGGGAATAAAGGGGAAAGGAGAGAAAAGAAGTGAGAAATATCAGAGAGGGAGACAGAACATGCGAGACTCATAACTCTGGGAAAAGAACTAGGGGTGGTGGAAGGGGAGGTGGGCGGGGGTGGGGGTGAGTGGGTGATGGGCACTGAGGTGGGCACTTGATGGGATGAGCACTGGGTGTTATGCTATATGTTGGCAAATTGAACTACAATAAAAAGAAATTTTAATAAATAAATAAATAAATAAATAAATAAATAAAGCATGTAAACATTAAAAAAAAAAAAAACTTAGTGGCCGACTCTGAACTATAGGGAACAAGCTGAGGGTTGCTGGACAGGAGGTGGGTGGGGAGATGGGGCAACTGGGTGCCGGCCAGTAAGGAGGGCACATGATGTAATGAGCACTGGGTGTTGTACGCAAATGAAGAATCATCGAATTCTTTCTACCTCTGAAGCTAATAATTCAGTAGATGTTAATTGAGTTTAAATTTCAAAAAATTTTAAATTTAAAAAATAAGAATTAAACAATTAAATAAATAGATAAGGCTAATGGCAGAGTAGAGAAGGAAACTTTGACACATTTGCTGCAGGCTATGAATTGTATCTCCTTTAATGCACTTTGAGAGATTAAAATAAAGATTAGAATTTCTATTTAATTGCTAATAAGTGTTTAAACTAGGATTGGTTAAACTTTACTCCACGCAGAGACTGGACCAGAAGGGACTACAATTTTTATTAAGGTGACAGTAGCTTTAAACTATGGATATTTGAAAAATTGGCAGTGCTTGGATTTTATTTTTTCAGCCACCATATTTATTCTAAATATAAAATAGCATTAAGCATTTTATTAGTATAAAATATAAGTATAAAGTATAAAAAATACTTTAATTTTTATTTCCAAAGTAAAAAGCAAATTGTGGAATAATATTCTAAATAAAATGAAATAACTGAAGGGCTTAGAAAGAAATATCATGGGATTTGAATTGTGTTTTAACAAGGTATTTTTACCTCTCTGTGGAAGAACATGGCATATACAGAATTTTATAGAATTACTAGAAGTCTGGTGAATTATAAGCTTTTATAGAGTAAGGAGCATGATCTATACCTTTTAATTGTTCTGATCAGTGCCTATAATTATAAAAGACACATAGATTCTCTGTATCATGTGAACTGACTGGTCTGATTATTTAAAACTGAAATGCCATTGAGTATGTATATACTTACTTCACAGTTGAAAAATTCTGTATATTATTGTGTTTTGCCCCTGCATCCCCCAAAACACGACTGATGTCAATATTATCATAGAGATCTCAAAATGTCATTTTGTTTCTCTAGTTTACCTGACTTCTTCTTGAATGGTTTTCCATTAATACACACTGGCTTGCAGGTAATTTGTTATTTAAAAATATGGGAGGATCCCTGGGTGGCGCAGCGGTTTGGCGCCTGCCTTTGGCCCAGGGCGTGATCCTGGAGACCCGGGATCGAATCCCACGTCGGGCTCCCGGTGCATGGAGCCTGCTTCTCCCTCTGCCTATGTCTCTGCCTCTCTCTCTCTCTCTGTGTGACTATCATAAAAAATAAATAAATAAATAAATAAATAAATAAATAAATAAATAAAAATAAAAATATGGGTGTGTTTGTATCTTATATCCATCTACCTATATATACATATATGTATGTATGTAGGAGGAGCCAGGAACTGTTACTTGCTCTTTGAAACAATATTATCAGGTAAGTACTTATGATATAATCCCCCCTTTTTAAAAAAGATTTTATTTATTTATTTGGATAGAGAAGGGGCATGTAAGCAGGAGAAAGAGCAGAGGCAAAGGGAGAGAGAATGTCAAGCAGACTCCATCCACACTCAGCAGAGCCCAACATGGGGTTCGATGACACCACTTAGACATCACGACATGAGCGGAAACCAAGCATTGGACACTCAACCGACTGAGCCACCCAGGTGCCCATGATATACCCCCTCAATAAATAGGGAAATTAAGGTATAGGAAAGTTGAGCCATTTGTCTAAGGTCGCACAACCAGAACATCGCACAGCTGGAATGTGAACCATGATACTCACACTAGGAACCTTGTTACTACGTCTTCTTCTCTGCTCACAGAAGTAGAGCTAGAACCCCAGTCCTCTGGGAACTAATGTCAGGCATTAATATTTCAGCATGTGCCCCGAATGCATACAAGACCAAGCCACCAACGTTAGCTAACGGAGCAGATGTGGAAGAAAAATGCGAGGAGGACCTGACTGAAACACAAGAACTGTCATAAATCTGAGAGCCCACGTTTCTCCAATGGCCAATAGGTCTTGTAGGATGCAGGTCTACGAGATCTTCTGTTCTTTGACTTTTTAAATACTGGATAAAAACAAAACAGAGAAAACCCTAAACATTCTGAGGCAGAAGAAATCACCTCCTTTTTGAGTCAGATCTAGCACATGGCCCAATATTTATTTATTTTTTTTAATCTTCATAGCTCATCCATGTATTTGCAAAACTAAAATGATGTGGACGGGAAAAGAAAACTCCAGGCTAAATGCTGGCTCTGGAATTTACTAACTCTGACCCTGACATGTTGTTTAACCTCTCTGAACTTCAGTTTCTTCATCTCAAATAAGAAATGGTGCCTATCTCACCAGATTACTATAACAATTTAAATGAAATAATGCACATAACTCCATGAGCACAGTGTGTCACATAGAACACATTTCCATAAATGATCATGATTATGTAATGTGTATAGCTACCTTATGTTGCCTTCTTTTTATTATTAGTATTATTCATCATTTCCTTGATTAGCTTAAAACGTGGGTCAAAGATGGACCTACTTCTAAGTCAGTTGCTTCCAACCTAATGTGATTCTTCAGATAAAAATAAAATGCTATTTAATTTAAACAGAATCTTCCATGACTTACTGATGCCGCAATGTTTTTCCTTTGTGCCCCATCACTTTAAATTTAAGGTGATAATCTGTATATAATGCGGATTTGGTTTAGAGACAACATTCTAAGAAAAATGGTTAGTCATTTTTGTTAACCTCTATTTGGCCAAGTTTTAGATCTTTTCTGTGAAGAAAGATTAGATAAGGCTGAGGAGAAAAGACCCATGAAACTACAGAGAATGAGGAAGAAGAGAAGGGGTACAAGAGCCTAAGCAAGCAAACATCAGCCTTCTCTCACTTTTGCTGGTTGTGGATGTCAGTCCTGCCCAGGACCAAGAGCCCCCGGACATGTGATTGGGGCATGGAGCTTGTCACACTCAGGATGGCAAAGCTGAGGAGTCAGATCGAGGTCCATGTGGCCACCAAAACATTAGCAACCAGAACCCTTATTCTCCTGGGCCAGAAGGACAGAGGAAGGTGGTGGTGGTTCCAGAACCTGGGGAGAGGGGTCACCTGGGGAAAGGTAGAGCAAGGTGGGCCCACGTGGCAGGACCTGGACCATGGAAGAACTGCAGCTGGGGCTCAGGAGGACACCTGAGACGAGAGAGTGAGGGAGAAGTGGCTTCGCCCTTCCTCTCTGCAATCTTCTCTCAGGGCCTCAAACCCAATGAGAAGCCAACTGACATGACAGCCTCAGACAGCAGCCAGATCAGCACTTCCTCACTCCTTGAGGCAACCGAGAGCAAACGAAGAGCCACATGTGGCTCTGAGAACAAATGGGCTAAGGGGTGACACGCAGCAAAGTAACTAGACAGTGCTCCAGCCAGCACAGTCCAGACATGCGCCCTTAAATCCTTTCTTTAAAAAGGTAACTATCAGGCCCCCCGGGGGGCTCAGTGGTTAAGCATCTGCCTTCAGCTCAGGGCGTGACCCCGGGGTCCTGGGATTGAGTCCCACATCGGGCTCCTCACGGGGTCCTGCTTCTCCCTCTGCCTGTGTCTCTCTCTGTGTGTCTCTCATGAACTAATAAAGAAAATCTGAAAAAAAAGGTAACTATCTTTTATGGTAATGGTTTCTCATGATTACAACTCCCTAGCTTGAGCTCCCTACATTATTGCATTTAAGGAAGAATTGCAATAGCGCACAGACATGGCCTGGAAAGTAGAGCCGAAGAAACCTAGCTCAAGGGTTTGCTGCATGCAGCAAGATGATATTCAAATGACCGTCTTGTACTTTTGGAGCTTCCAGTTTCTTCCTTTATTAACAGCAAATAGTGATGCTTATTGGGTTGAGTGAAGAATAAATAAAATCACAAAGTCCTCGTCACAGTAACTGGCCCAGGCTAGGGACCCAGTAAATGCTTTGTTTTTTTCCCCTTCCCTCTAAAAAGTCCTTTTGCATTCCTTTTTATTTGAAAGATTATTTTTCAATAGCTGTCTTCTCTATTTCCAACCACAAGAAGTTCCTGTTCTGATAGAAAAATGCAAACGAGGGCCACGCTCTGCAAGTCCTTTCCCACGGTCTCCTGAGCAGATGCCCATACCACATCTTCCAAACCTCTCATTTCTGTTCTTTCTGTCATTTATACCCTCAGCCACTTTAGCGTCTTTCCTGCTGCCATTTAAATTATCTTATCACTTAGCTGTCTTGCTTCCCCTTAGTGAAACAATTTTCGCAGAAAGCACTAAGCTTTTTCCCTGGCATTCCCTAATGACACCATCAGTAAAAAATGTGGGAGTTCTGGGAAAGGAATGAAGGAGCAAGGTGTCAGCACCAGCATTTTCCCCTTCTGGAAAACAGTACACAAATTAATTAACACACACACACACACACACACACACACACACACACACACACACAGACCTGTTTATAAACAAAACAGCAGACGAAACTGTGTTTCCTTCCCTCTCTAGATTCGTTGCCTAAGAAAATCTTCCGATGGCAACTATTTCTCCCATAAAATTGTGGGATGTGGAATTTCAGTCCCTTCTCATCTGCGTCCTTCCATTGTTTTCCAGGAGTGAGCAGCACAGGACATTTGCTCCCAGAGTTAAGCCAGGAGCTGACTTTCTTCCTCTCCCCCCACCCCCACCCCCTTCCCCGTCACCTGCCTTCGTTTCACGGAAGAGATATCCCACCGAGAATGTTCTAACATTTCTTTTGTTAAAACATTCATTTATGGAAATGGAATCTCCTGTGTATTTTTAGGGTTTTCTTTTCTTCCTGCTCTTTGAACTACTCCTGTGTATTTGTTTCCTTCTTGTGGTGTTTTGCAGAGGTCTCGTGCATTTTAAGGTTTTCTCTAGTCCTCCCTGAGTTTAAAGCATTGGGCTGGCTGCTTGTGGAGCCTATCCACAGTGTTTCGTTGAGCACCGAGAATGCAACCAGGAGATCGATACATCCAGGGGCTCTACATTGCAAGGTCTTTGCTGGCCTGTTGACCCCACCCCTCCCAGCCACACAGGCCTCCTCCTTCCTTTTACCTCAACCAATCCAAGCTTCCACCGAACTTGAGACTCTTGCACATGGATCCCCCCTGCAGGGAATGGACTTCCCTTATAGCATTCTGTGCTGCCCCAGCTTGTCATTGGTTCTCAGGTGAGAACATCACCACCTCCTCAGAGAGGCTTTCCTGGGGCACATGATCTAAAATAACCTCTACACACCACCATTGTTGATCTCTCACTCTATTAAGTCATTTTCAAAGCAATTGTCTGGGGCCATCTTGTCCGTGTCTTTGCTCACAGTCAGTCCCCACTCACTAGAATATGAATCCCTGAGAGACAAGAGGGCATCTGTATTGTCCACCTCTGAGTCCTCAGGTGGCACCAGGCACGTGGTAGATACTCATGAAATGACTGTGGAATGAGTCAATGATTGACTAAAGAACCACTCAGTGATGCTGTCTGTAGTCAGAAAAATGTGAGCTCTTGAAGACTGGTTTTGGGGTCTTATTCACTATTTTTCTCCAGTGTCCCTCACAGACCATGGCAAAGATAGCAGCTGATTATCTGCTAGCGTCAGGCACCATGCTGGGGGGCTGTGATAGACAATTCAGCACCGAAGTAGAAGTCTTGTCCTAATAGAACTTGTATAGCCAGGCAGTTAACCAAGCAGTCACATTACCCCTGATAAGTGCTCCACCATAGGAAGCAAAGGTCTTTTGAGATGTTATGGAAGGGGAAGCTGATACTCTGAAGATGGCTGGCAGTTGGCAGGGAAGGAAAAGGGAGGAAGGGAAGGAGGGGAGGAACTAAGACATTGAGAAGGTAAAAAGGGACGGAGGAAGAAGGAAGGCAAGCTCCTATATGTACCCCCGACATGGATCAGTGATTAGAAGATATCGTTCCCTTCCCAAAGCACTCCTGTAACATCGTCGTCGTTGCCCAATTCACAGATGAGGAACGTGAGGTCCTTGCGAGTTAAATCCTTCACTCACGGCCCCGCAGGCCTACTCATAGAGCCAGGACCAGCACCAGACTTCCCAGACCGCTTCCGTCCCCTATATCTTGTGACTTTCTGGCCATAGCACCTCAATACCAGTCTGGCCATTGTAAAGACAAGGAGTCTCAGACTCGTGCATGGCCAGGGACCTCAGGGAGGGTCCCAGTTATGGAAAAGATCTCAAAATAAGTAATTTTGCAAAGATGATACAGCCAGGTAGAGGGCTCAATTCTCTTTTTGGTCTTGGTAGCTTTTTATTGGTACCAATATGAAAGACAAATCATCAGAACCAGAGCAAACGTTGCTTCTCGACAGTAGTATCTATGAGGAACCATTGCTGGGAAGGAGAAAAAGCATCATATATCATCTTACATTAATATTACATAATTCAAATCTGCCTTTAAACTTGATTTTTTCAAAATTTGTTTAATGTTACACGTGAATTTCTAAATTTTTTAAATAAATCTATTTCTTATTGGTGTTCAATTTGTCAACATACAGAATAACACCCAGTGCTCATCCCGTCAAGTGTCCCCCTCAGTGCCCGTCACCCAGTCAGCCCCACCCCCCCGCCCACCTCCCCTTCCACCACCCCTAGTTCCTTTCCCAGAGTTAGGAGTCTCTCATGTTCTGCCTCCCTTTCTGATATTTCCCACTTATTTTTTTCTCCTTTCCCCTTTATCCCTTTCACTATTTTTTATATTCCCCAAATGAATGAGACCATATAATGTTTGTCCTTCTCCAATTGACTTACTTCACTCAGCATAATACCCTCCAGTTCCATCCACGTCGAAGCAAATGGTGGGTATTTGTCATTTCTAATGGCTGAGGAATATTCCATTGTATACAGAGACCACATCTTCTTTATCCATCATCTGTCGATGGACACCGAGGCTCCTTCCACAGTTTGGCTCTTGTGGACATTGCTGCTAGAAACATCAGGGTGCAGGCGTCCCGGGGTTTCCCTGTATCTGTATCGTTGGGATAAATCCCCAACAGTGCATTTGCTGGGTCGTAGGGCAGAACTATTTTTAACTCTTTGAGGAACCTCCACACAGTTTCCCAGAGTGGCTGCACCAGTTCACATTCCCACCAACAGTGTAAGAGGGTTCCCTTTTCTCCGCATCCTCTCCAACATTTGTGGTTTCCTGCCTTGTTAATTTTCCCCATTCTCACTGGTGTGAGGTGGGATCTCATTGTGGTTTGGATTTGTATTTCCCTGATGGCAAGTGATGCGGAGCATTTCCTCATGTGCTTGTTGGCCATGTCTGGGTCTTCCTCTGTGAGATTTCTGTTCATGTCTTGAATTTGATCATCTGTGAAGACTCTGCCTCTTAAAATGATTGGGCGACTCTTTTAAGCTGTTAAGGGGAAAGTGCCCCCTTTCCATGAAGGAAATATTTCCAAGACCCCCAGTGGATGCCTAAAATCATGAATAGTAGCAACCTCTATAGATATTATGTGGTTTTTTTTCCTGTGAATACAGACGTATGATAAAGTTTAATTTATAAATTAGGCACAGTAAGAGACTAACAACAATAAGAAAAATAGAACAATTATAAAATACACTACAATAAAAGTCATGTGAATGTGATTTTGTTCTTTCTCTCAAAATATTTTATTGTGCTGAACTCACTCTTGTTGTAATGATGTGAGATAAGATACCTGCATGACGAGATAAGGGGAGGTAAATGATGTAGGCATGTGACGCTGCATGAGACAACTAGGGACCTTCTCACCATAGTTCAGAAAGACGATCATCTGCTTCCAGACTGTGGTTGACCACAGGTAACCGAAACCATGGGAAGTAAACCTGTGCATAGGGAGGCACTACTGCAATGGTTCCCAACATTTCTTAGGAACTGGGGTGACCCAAACACCGCTCATTATGCTTCATGTGCCACGGCCTAACATATCCTCTCAAAGACCAGATGTGGTCAGTCTTATCATTACCCCCATTATGCAGGGAAGGAGACTGGTTCCTCAGTACATGATTTCTTTCTTTCCTTCTTTCTTTCTTTCTTTCTTTCTTTCTTTCTTTCTTTCTTTCTTTCTTTTTTTAGTACATTATTTCTTAAATTTAAGAGCTGATAAGCAGCAACATTGGGATTTGAACCCAAGTCTCTCTGAGTGCAAAACCCATACCATGGACCGCTGGTCTGCTGCCTTCCTGTTGTAAATGTATACCTGAGTGGATGTTAGAGTAATCTGGGAGCTGGAAAGGCCTGAGCATCTCGGTAGGAACAGAAGATGGGTCCCACTAAGTGGAGGACAAGGAAAAGAACCCATCGTTCTCTACACATTCCACATACTTGACATTTTTGCTGGAAGGATTCCCGAAGCATTTTTTGAGACCTACTTGGGTTCTAGATATACTTACAGTTTTGTGTTACCCACGATGGCCTGCTGTTGGAAAATATTTTCTAAATGGTAGTCCCGAGGTAAGATGATCATCACCATAATCACCAGTCATTGTCAACACTGATGTTGGACTCTGCAGGCAATGCAGGCAGTATGGTCTTCCAACACCTTTTCTCCTTCGTCTGCAGCTTGGTTTGCAGCAGAGGGAACAGGAGTTCAGTGAAGCAACCATCCAGAGGATCATCTTTGAAGTAAGAGCAGCACAAATTCAAATGACAGCCCAGCTATTCACTCTGGATGGGCCACTTGATTTATCTGAACATGGTCTCTCTCCATGAGAAACATGTGATGTTGCAAGGTGTCACAACGACCAAGTACTTGAGAAATGACCCATACACAGAAGGTGCACATTAATTTCAATGTAATTCTTACACATGCACCCACACACATGGATTTGCACACACCCAAACACACATGCTCAGCACAGATGTAAGCTCCAAAACCAGATCCTTAAACTTCAGATCATATACTTTTATCACTCCATTCTTTCTGCAAATCAAGGAGCTCCCCAATTCCATTTTTATACAAAGAAATGCTTCTGAAAAAAATATATACATGTATAGATGTATATAGAGAGATGTGCCACATTTCTTTGTTATTTCTTCTTCCCGAATCCTGAATAGTTTCTCCATGGGGTTCAGGTTGAGAGAACAACCCATACGCACAATTTCTAGCTTTTGAAAAGCCCGCATTGTTTCTTGGCGGATCTTATTACTGATGGAGACCTCAACGACAAATTCAAACACTTCATTTTACAGAAGAAAGAACCGAAATCCAGGAAGATGGAATGACTTGACTCGATCTCAGGTATATTCTTTGAAATGCATAATTAAATTGTGTAAAATTTTTAGGCTTTTGCCACCTGTATTAAATTTACCATTCTTTTTCTTTTTTTCTTTCTTCTGGCATTATTTATGAAATTTAACTATGATAAATATGCTTTGACTTCATTATACCTACACATATTAATGCATCTGAAGGAAATTTTATATTCAAGCCCTATTAGTGCACAATGTAAATTGGAAACAGATTCTAAATGGCCAGCTACTAAATTTTTTAAAAACATGATAGGCCCACTGGAAGCAGGCAGCTGCAGTGACATTCTTTCTAGAGCCAAGCAAAAAAACAACTACCAAGAAAAAAAAATGTACTGACTCCTGGTTTGGTGTTCCTCCATCACCAGATTTATTGACCTGCGAGAAAAGTCAGTGGCTATTTTGCCCCAGTCAATATTAATTTCTAGGGTCAATAAATCCTGGTAATGAATGGAGAATGTGAGTCAATGTACGCTCATTAGATGTGTTCACAAAATGTGTCAGGAATAAAATAAGAAAATAATAATCAGTCAGCCTTATCAATGTTTAAATATCATTTCTGACATCTTTTTGAACCTTTTTTTTTTTCTTTGTTTTTCTTTTGAAAGTGACTTTAGATTTTTCTTAAGTCATCTTGGAAAGTTAATGCTTACCTCTTTGTCCCTTTACTGCTCGAAGACAAGGCCAGCAGCCCCGTGAAAGGAGGATAATTGTCCATCCTGCAAATAGGTTTTGCTGCTGCCGGCCTCATAAGCTAGTGGCCTCTATCCTCTTTAGTCAGAGTGCAGCGGCGAAAGACCACCAAGCACAGATAACAGTGCTTTCGGTTATAGATCCAGAGGAAATGAAATCTGTATCTGGGAGACATTCTGCACTCCTGTGGTCAAATTCAGCATTATGCACGTTAGTCAAAGTCTGGAAACCATCTAAGTGCCCATTATCAGATGAATGGATTAAAAAAATGATATATACACAGAAAGGAACATTATTCAGCCTTAAAGAAAGAAGGAAAGTCTGCCATTTGCAACAATAGTGAATGAACCTGGAGGACGTTAGGCTAAGGGAAATAACCTAGACACAGTAAGGCATGTACTGCGTGATCTCACGTCGATGTGGAATCTAAGAAAGTCAAACCCATAGAAACAGTAGAAAAAAATAAAAATAAAATTATAAATAAATAGATAGATGATAGATGATAGATAGATAGATGATAGATAGATAGATAGATAGATAGATAGATAGATAGATAGATAGATAGATAGATAAAATAATTTAAAAAAAGAAACAGTAGAATGGTGGTTGCCAGAGGGAGGGTGGGGTCAGGTTGGTAAATCAAGGAGATACTGGTCATAGGGTCTAACTTTCCATTGTAGGGTAAATAAGTTCTGGGATTCTAATGTAAAGCATCGCGGTGCTAGTTAACAATACTGCATTGTATACTCAGAATTTGCTAAAAAGATCTTCAATTCAGTCTTTTGCTACACACATATGCACGCAGACCCAGGCACACACACCTACACAGGTGGTAACTATGTAGAGGTGACAGGTAAGTCATTAAACACAATTCAAGGCAGAGGCACCTGAGTTGCTCAGATGGTTAAGGGTCTGCCTTCTGCTCAGGTCATGATCTCGGAGTCTTGGGATCAAGTCCCATAGGGAGCCCCACATCCAGCTCCCACCTCAGCGCAGGGGGAGTCTGCTTCTCCCTCTGCCGCTCCCCCTTGCCGTGCTCTCTCCCTTTCTCTCAAATGAATAAATAAAATATTAAAAAAAAAACAGTTCAAGTTATCTCCATTTTTTTCCAATTAGGAAAGTATAGTTAAGTGAGCTTAATCACTTAAAAAAAAAAAAAGATTTTATGTATTTATTCATGAGAGGCAGAGAGAAGCAGAGACACAGGAGGAGGGAGAAGCAGGCTCCATGCAGGGAGCCCGATGCAGAACTCGATCCCAGGACCCCAGGATCACAACCTGAGCCGAAGGCAGACACTCAACCACTGAGCCACCCGGGCGTCCCAAACTTAATTTTTTCAGGACTGCCAAATTCCAAACCTTCAGTTCTTTCCCTTATGCCTCGTTTCTTCTTTTATAGCTTGAGTTCAAATCAAGAGAGAGGGTAAAATCCTTGAAAAGGTGAGTATGTGCTATAAGTTAAGTCATATTCATAACAGTAGTAGCTACATCACCAAGGAACTTTTATAGCTTATATCAAGTCCGTTTTTTAAATCACTAAAATATCATGTTGCTGATTAGGTTACTATGTATGCATATATTTTTTAAAACAGTTGGGTTTTTAAAAATTCTGTTGATCAACTCTATTTCAAAATGAAAACCTATTTTACAAGCCAACCAAGCTCACATTTCCTCTAAATCATTGAATAAAAGCCCAATGACATTGAATAAAAGCCCGATGAAGAAGGAGAGAGAAAAAGGTAAGGAAGGCCTCTTGCTGTTAGTTACATTAAACTTATGGGAAAGAGCGCACCTATAAAAATCCATGTTTATTTTCAGATTAATCATTATCATGTTAAGGAAATACGGCACACATTTCGTGTTAAATCTTCAAAACTGTTTTCCAAATACGAGTCACGAAGGACTGTTTCCTGAGGTCTGCCCACAATGTAAAACAGGTTTCGTGCACATACTTCCAAAGCAACTGACAAAACTAATGAGTTCAACCCCATGAAACAAGCCCAAAGTAGCAACACTCAAGGTGCAGTGGAATCGCTAAATCATCTCAACCGGTCAGGGAATGAGCCTGTCCCCAGCCCTGCACATCCTACCAAATGGTCTTCACTGTCTGTGCGCGAGTGTTATTTCATGTGGTTCTAATGTAGGAGTGGTTGGTGAGAAAGATCCCTTTCTGAGTGCTCTGGCTTACATTCTCATTAGGAATCTGATCGTTGCAAAAAGCCTGTGTGAGAGACAGAGAAAGGGGGAGGAAAAAAAATGGAATATCATATGTGGAAAAAAAAAAAAAAGAAGAAAATCAGACATCAGATCACCGTATGGTTTTTTCAAGGGAGGAGAATGAAACACAGGGGTGTGCCAAGATGAGCCACTAAGTCTGCGTGCTCCCCCAACTCAGGCCCCGGGGTGCTAGCCCTGCACGCCCGCCTGCAGGGGGTCCTCCTGGTGCCCAAGCCTCACATTGTCCTGAGACGGGAGAAGGGAGCCAGGGTGGGTGCCCGGCCCACACCAGCCACTCGGGACCAGCTGGGCTCCTCCGGGGGTTGACGCCTGTGTGAGCGGGAGCTTCTGGGTGGCCTCAGGAATATCTCTGAGTAGATCATGTTGCAGTAATTCAGTCCTTCCCTGCTCATGCTTTGGACCAACTCCCAATCTCAATAACACAGTGAGAAAAATGCTGCAACCTGTGGGCATGAGTGCTTGAGTTCCAAACCTGCGGCAGCCACAGGTTGGGGGTCATCTTCAGTTCGCTTGTCTGGGCATATTTATCTGTATATGTGGCTAAAGAGGTGCGTGGAGCCCAACACACACGGAGGGGTTCCCAGGGATCTGCCATTTGCCTGCGTGGAAACCCGCGCGGATTCGTGTCTGAAGGCTGTGGAGCCCAGACGTAGGCACCTAATTACTGTCCTCGCCCTCTCTGATTGCAGCAAGGACCGTGGGTCCTTTCGGGCCTCTGCCTCATAACCTGCTCCATCCTTCCTGCGGCCAGCGTGGAAGCTGGAAGATTTAACGTCTAAGCTTGGAGTCTATCATCTACCCCTTGACCTGCTTCAGAATTTACATCTGAATTTCTCATGATCTTCCTGTTTGATGCAACTATTCTTTATTGCGCCAAAGCCAGGATTCATCCCTCCTTGCAAATGTGTTATATTCCTAAAAACTAGAGATGAGCTAAAGAGAAAATACTAACAGCTCCCCCAATTTCTTTGGCCAGCGTATCTCCTCCGAGAACAACAAAGAAGTCAGCTGAAAGCAATCTGATCTCATCCGATTCATCTTCTTTCGTGTTTGATTATCCAAGTTTCCTGAGTTTTAGGAATTTTAATATGAAAAACACAGAAAGAGAAGTTTCTTCAGTCCCCACCTGTAATGGTTTCCGCTTGCTGTCCTACACACTACTTAGTAAATCTGAACTTCCGCTTTTTCAAGATATCACTTTTTATCTAGCAAGTGTACACAGAGAACGCATTAAATTAAGCAGAGCCTAAAATGTGTTATGAATAATATAGCAGCCCATATGTGAACCGAGAGCCATCGGGGACCTCTCTTCTTTCCATATTCATTTTTACTGTCATTTTTAAATTTACTAGAGCAAAGAGATGGTGCTAATCATAAAGACACAATTAAATATTGATTAATTCGGTGATCTGAGATGTGACCAAGCTTTCAAATTCGATTTTTGTGGGTTTTTTGGCCAAAAGAGTTGTAGTAAATTAACCACATTGGAACTATCGACCAATTTTTGAAGTCTTCTAAAATCAATAAAATCTCATAAAATCAATAAAAATAAATAATGTTTCCTTAGTCAAATAGGACCCAGTGCACTCAGTCATGTGAAAAGACAGTGCTCTCCTTGGCCAGGACTCTGTTCGCTGGGCACAGACCCATCTGTATCTTGTGCTGTTCTTATCCGACGTGGCCTTCTGTGTGGCAGCATTTCTTCGGTCCTACCCAATTCTTTTTCTTCCATTTCAGTGTTGTATTGTCAGTCTCCTTAGTTGTGATAAAATGTTAAAAAGTGGCGTGGTCATGGAGTAGAAAGAACAGTTACAGAAAACCCTGGATTCTTTTTTTTTTAATATTTTATTTATTTATTCATGAGAGACACACAGAGAGAAGCAAGCTCCCCATAGGGAGCCCCATGCAGGACTCGATCCCAGGACCTGGGATCAGGCCCTGAGCCAAAGGCAGATGCTCAACCGTTGAGCCACCCAAGCGTCCCAAGAATACCCTGGATTCTAAGGGAGGTTGAGGTCCTTGTTCATCCTGTGACTTTGGACACGATTCTGCACTTCTGAAGCCTGAGTTTGTTCATCAGTAAAAAGATGATGCAAATCTGCCGCATATCATCTCTGAAACAAGTACAAGTAGCTTTGTCTAGAACCCACCAGAACTGGGTTCATTAGAAATTAGAAAGTGTTGCAGCGCCTGGGGGCCTCAGTAGGTGAAGTGTCTGCCTTCGGCTCAGATCATGATCTCGGGGTCCTGGGATGTTGCTCCGTGTCAGGCTCCCTGCTCAGTGGGGAGTCTGCTTCTCCCTCTCCCTCTGCTCCTCCTCCTGCTCATTCTCTCTCTCTCTCTCTCTCTCTCTCTCTTTCAATTAATAAATAAAATCTTTAGAAATATATATGAATTAGAAAGTGTTATGGGCTGAATTGTATCCTTCCAAAATTCATATGTTAATATCCTCCCCCACCATCCCAGAACCTCAGAATGAGACAGCCTGGAGATAGGTCCCTTAATGAAGTGCTTGAGCTATCATAGACGTGGTCTCTAATCTAGTATGACTAGTGCCCTGTACAAAGAGACTCGTATAGACATGACCCAGATACCATGTGAGCAGCCATGTGCGCACACAGTGAGAGAGCAGCCAAGGAAAAGCCTACAGAGAAATCAAACTTGGCCACACCTTGATCTTCTAGCTCCGGAATCATGAGAAAAAAAAATTCTGTTGTTCAAATCACCCCAACTATGGTATTTTGTGAGAGTAGCTCTGATTCTATAATCAGGAGTAAAATAATTATTCTCAGTACAAGTCCTACCACTTTTAGCCATCATTCCATTCCCAGCCACCTAAACCAAGTCAAGCTAAGCCCCCAAAATTCAAAAAGTAACACACATGTACATACACTCCTAAGAGCAAAATTTATTTTGCTCTATTTACATACAGTTAAGGATCATTCCTCTCATCTGAATGTTACAGTTAGAATATAAGTTCAAGCTTCAGCCAAATCTTTAATTACATCACTAATCCAATTTTCAGAGTGGCTGATGGAAAACATGGTCATGATTCTCTACGAGCAGTATATACTATACTATATACTGCTGGTAGAGAACTGAAGAACTATATGCAAGCTCCGATCTATCCAGTAGAGAATAACCAAACAGTTTATAACTACTGAGAAAAAGTCATGTGTTTGCAAAGACTTCCAAATAACCCCAACTTGTTCTTGCTCAAACTCTTTCCAGTTTCTTCATACCAGTAGTTCTCATTATAAATGGAGCCTCCATCATGTCACAGTTTTACACAAGGAACAATAATCTATGAAATATTCTATGAAATCACCTTCTATCTCTGCCCCCAATCCCTTCCCAGATTGGGAAGCCTGTAAAATTCTGTCTTTAACTGCCATTTTAAAAAGTATGTATAATGTTACACATCTTTGAAAAGAGTGCAAGTAGAAGTGTGCTGGAGAGATTAAGCAAATTAAGATTTCCAGTAGAGGGATCCCTGGGTGGCGCAGCGGTTTAGTGCCTGCCTTTGGCCCAGGGCGCGATCCTGGAGACCCGGGATCGAATCCCACGTCGGGCTCCCGGTGCATGGAGCCTGCTTCTCCCTCTACCTGTGTCTCTGCCTCTCTCTCTCTCTCTCTCTCTCTCTGTGACTATCATAAATAAATAAAAATTTTTAAAAAAAAGAAAAAAAAAAGGTTTCCAGTAGATTTATGAGGCACCCTTGGGAAGC
This sequence comes from Vulpes lagopus, assembly GCF_018345385.1. Classification (NCBI taxonomy): domain Eukaryota; kingdom Metazoa; phylum Chordata; class Mammalia; order Carnivora; family Canidae; genus Vulpes; species Vulpes lagopus. Next base: position 149,830,503 of record NC_054827.1, on the reverse strand, counting down.
CTCTATGGCTTAATCCTACATACTAATTACTGAAATGTTTTTGCAATGTAAGATATTAAAAACCTGAGATTCAACATTACCATGAGACTGTCATAAGAAAGATCTGGGAGCAATTTACTGCAACTAAAGAAGAAATACTTTAAATGACTCACTTATCCATTCAATTTTATTGAGTAATTACTAAGTACTAACATAGCGTGGACCACAGTGATAGATAGATAGATAGATAGATAGATAGATAGATAGATAGATGATAGATAGATTTTTTTAATCTATCCTGAGACCTTTTGCTTCTCCATGATTCTGTTAAAAGAATTTCTTTTTCCTTATGACTCAATTAGGGCTAAACCCTTCCCTCAATGGAGGGACCCATGCCTGGCTATGGAGAGCATCGTGTTTAATAATGATTGGTACAGGAATGAGTGAGTTGGGCCAATCAGAGACCCTTGAGAATTATTCTGGAATTGATTTGCAAGGGTAATTTAAACCCCAAACAGCTCAACATCTTGAACATCAGATGGGGATAGTATGCCTGAGAATCCCACCATCAAAGAAGGGGAAAAAAAAAAAAAAAAAGCCCAAACTTGAGAATCACTGACTGAAGTGACCACTGATACTCCTGTTTATGCTCCTTGACTTAGGAAAACTTAATGTCAGATTTCCATTTAGTGAATTCACACATTCTTTCTGTATTATTATTAAATTTTATTATTAAATTTATGTTTGTGTAATCAGTGTGTTGCACAACAGAACTCGGAATAAAATTATAAAGCAATGTGTTTTCCTTATGGTACCTTAAAATTGAGGAAGTGGAGAAAGTTCTTCCTTTTTTCTGGAAGACAATTCAGATTATCTCATTACGCTTTGATCATTCTTAAATAAGAATAAATTCACTCTAAGTAGACAAATGCATCCTCTGTTCAATACTGTAAAGCATCCAGTTATTATAATAACAAAAGTCTCATAATTTAAAGTTGTATGTACATCCTGTTACATCTGCTTTTTTTTGGGGGGGGGGTGGTTCCCAACTAACCAAAATATATTTGATTACTATATGCAGGTACTATGTATATGCTGGGTCTTTATGTATAATAGTGATTCTCAAAATGTGATGTTTAGAACAGCAGAAATAGCAGCAGTTAGCATCACCAGGGAGCTTGTTAAAAATACAAATTCTTGGGCCCTATCAAAGACCTATTGAGTCAAAAACTCTAGGGTTGATGCCCAACAGTTGATATTTTAACCAGCCTTCCAAGTGACCTAAGAGAAGCTAATATATAAAAAACACTGGTCTAAAATTTTGGTTCTCAACCCTGGTTGAACGCTAGAATCACTGGGGCAGCTTTTAAAACCAAATTCTGGACCCCATTTATTCTATTTCATTGGTACCTGTTGGGGCTCAGGTACTAGTAGAATTTTTAAAGCTCCCCAAGTAAATAAAATGAGTTGTCAAGAGCTTGAACCATTTTTTTTTTTTAATACTGGTTTGTTTTTTGTTTTTTCTCATCACTTCATTAAGGGTAGAATTGTTAGCAGTTTCAGAGCAATAGGACCCAAGGACCATGCAGCTATTGGATCCTTCACTTCAAGAACCAATTATGTATGTTTAACTACATGAAAACAAAATGTTCCCATCCTTTCAATCTGTTTCCTCGTTACTGAATTTCGCTGTATTTTCCATTTCTTTGTATTCATTTGTTTAAACTTTGTGAAATTTCAAATTGAGGAGAATGTCATGAAAATCTGGAATTATGGTTCATTTTAATCTGTGATTTTTGCCTGTGCTGCCCATGGATACCCAAAGATATCTGTCAATGAGTAGCAAACTTGAAAAGGCATTCACATATGTTTGCTTGATGCTATGACAATATGCTTGGAGGATTTAAAAGTGGATGGTGGCATTTATTTCACTCGACTGCGAATCTTGTAACAGCCCACAGTGTACATGTTACAAACGATATGTGGAAATATGGTCGTTTGCAAAAAGGTATAATTAATCTGCAAATGGCCACATCCACCCAGGGCCAGTTAAGGCTCTCCAAGACCATTAAGGCTATTAGTTCTGACCAGAGATAAGCAGAACAAACAAATTCCTGCTGAACTGGAATAAGTCCTGCTCCCTCTCAAAGCCCTCCAAAGGATGATGAAGCCCCAAGATTTCATTGGTATTTTCCTTTTCTATATTTTTGTTTACATTGCTCTGGCCCGTCCAGAAACTTAACATTTGCATTGCAAAGGGATCTTTTTGCTGAGATTGTCCCCCACTCTGGTTGACTTGGAAAAAAAAAAAAAAAAGTTATCAAGATTCTTGGGTGGGTGCCTGGGTGGCTCAGTCAGTTAAGCGTCTGCCTTCAGCTCAGGGCTCAAGTCATGATCCCAGGGTTTCTGGGGTCAGCAGGGAGCCTGCTTCTCCCTCTCCCTCTAGATGCTGCTACCCTTGCTTGTGCTCTTTGTCTGTGTCAAATAAATAAATAAAATCTTAAAAAAAAAAAAAAGATTCTTGGGTTTGGGGCCGTGATAATCGGTGTTATGCAGAGATAAGCCAACTTTTAGCTGGAGGCAATTTAGATTAAAACAGACTCAGAATAAAGGTGCCTAAATTATTCAAATAAATGGGTGAGTTAACTCATTTTTCAAACTACAGCTTTAAGCCTGTCTGAGAGATTTGGCCTGCCCTAAAATAACAGTTAAAATATATCTAATAAGAACCCCTGGCTTTGAGTGGAGAGACGGACACCAGAGTGGGAGGGGGGAGGATTCTGTGGGAGGGCTACTGTCTGCCTCTCCCTTTGTGGCTTAGTGACTTTTGGTCTTTTTGATTTGTTCAAGTCTATGGAGGAGTAGAGAAACATTATAATAATCCTTCTGTGTGATAGGAATATATTTTGAATTAAAACCCAATTTTTAAATGAGTTCACAAGCTAAGAGGAGAATGCGGAACTGATAGGTTTAAAGACATCAATCTGACAGCATATGAAGCCCCACTAGCAAGTCTTCATGACACTGTCTTGCTTGATTCGACAGATCTACACCATGTCCCTCAAAATAATTCATGGACGTGTCCAAGGCCACAGATTATATGGGTCCATTTCTCATGAAACTCGACTAAGACAACTCTCTACCATCACCACCCCATGCCTGTACCTACTATGGGAGAAAATAAATAAATGCTTGAGGAGGAACTTGTGCAAACTTAGATATATGCATTACATCAAAGGCAAAATAATTATTTTGTGACCGTGCAGCAACAGTATTTTCTCCATACAGCTAAATAATATTCCAAATAGGTAACTGACTGAAATGACACCATTCAAATGACCCGAAAGGTGGAAGCCACTTCCAAATGTTGACGCGGAGTTAGGTGATTGCACCGATGGCCTCCTGGAGGGCGAGGCAGTCAGGGCAGAGGATGCATGATGACTTTGAAGAGTAAACGCGGGCACGTCTGGTCTTCTACCCCATGGGCTGGAAGTGAAAGCCCATAAATCTCATGGAGGCTGAAAGAGAAGGAAGTCGCCTTTTTATTAAGAAGCAAAAGGGAAAGCGTTGTCTCCCTTCCGAATCCAGAAGCTCCGTGGAGATGCCCTTTGGAGCCAGAATGGGGCTAATTAGGCTATTTACATGAAACCCATCATGGAGCATGATATTTAATCACATCATTTTGACAAATAATTAGAAGATAAATCACTCAAATGACAGTGCTACTGTATCTTAAAAATACAGCGCAAATACTGTTGACAGCATTTACAATTGCACCTATTCATTTAATCTTTGGTTTAATAGAAAAGAAAGCAGAAGGCAGATTTGTGCTCCAGCCAATCTAGCCTTCAGATTCTGGCAAGGGTTGAGCTTGGGCACACACCATTCTTGCATGAAATAGAACTCTGCTTCTCATTTATAGCGAACATTGAAAAGTTATAAAATATAATATGTGGTTTGGGGTCTTTTCTTGTTAACTGATGGTAAATACTAGCCTTTGGGTTATGTGGGAAATACCAATACATGTTTATGGTCTTCAAAGGGTTGCCCAGAAATTGCTGTGGAGGCAGTTTCAAGATTTCTCATGGCCCTCTGAGTCGTTTGAATGTCTAGGAAAAGCCTCTTTTTTGTATGCTGAGTTTTATTCTAAAGCATGTATCTTTGTTTGTTTGTTTTCAAAGATTTTATTTATTTCAGAGAGAGAGAGAGAGAAAGCATGAGTCGGGGGGAGGGCAGAGGGAGAGGGAGAAGCGGGCTCCCCACTGCACAGGGAGCCAGAAGCTGACGGGGGCTCCATCCCAGGAGTTTGGGATCATGACCTCAGCAGAAGGCAGATGCTTAACCAACTGAGCCCCCCAGGGGCCCCAAAGCAGTCATCTTTGAACACGAACAAAATGAAAAAACCAGGGAAATAGTCTGAGTACACACATGCTATTCTTGAAAGTCCTGTCTGTTAGCATTTATAAGAGAACTAGAAGAAGGATCCGGAATATTGCAGAATTTAGTTTTCCGTTGAATGCCAAGTAGTTTAAATGTATGGTATGGGACACATTTATGCATTTATAGTCACAAGGTCATTTTGTGTTGCATTTCAAGCCAAAATCCGACAGCCCTAGATCTAGTCTTTAATTTTTTTTTTCTTTCAAACCAAATTCGTGTGCACGTGAATTTGTGTGTGTGCCCGTTGATGAGTTCATTTCTTAAAGTTGGTTTTGTGCAGAGTCAAGTGATGGGAGAGGTGCACGAGTGGGCATGCAATTTGATCTGTTGAAAATAGTCTTGAAAGATTGTCCTGCGTTATTAAATAAGCAAGAGAGTCATCAGCAGCAGTTTGCAAGGCTGCGCTGGTTGTGACTTCAAGTAGTTCTGGAGAAGGATCAAATTATACACGTCTTTCTTACTGATTATTATACTTTACATTGAGGAGGTATAGGATACCAGCCTCATTTCTGTGATACGCATCCCTTGGGACACCACTTTCCTAAAGGGTAATTTTTTTTTTTCCCAAGGTTTTTACAAGTTGACTATAAACTATGTGATGTCATGTTTGTCCAAGAAATGTAATGATTTTTTTAGACATAGTCTTACACCTCAAAGAATCATAAATACTGAAATGATTAAGCCTTATTTTTCCTGGCCTGATTATACCAGGACAATTGCTTTAGGATTCTGATATAAGTGATGAGGCTGAGACCAAAAATCCAAACTGAGGCTAAGGAGGATTGAGCATTCTAACCCTAGGACACCAAGTATGTGTCAGAATAAGTTTCTGAAATCTCTGCTTTTATCCCATGCACTACGTAGGTTCCAGGATTGAAGTGGTCACAGGACTTCATGGACTTTTTGCAGTCACTAGAACATTCTTGAGGTCCAGTTCTTGGGCAGCCAACTTATCCCCATAGACATTGCTCCAACTTTTTAGACTTATTCTCACACAAAAATATCACCCCTGTTCTAAACCTTCACCCTGGAAGATTGTACCGGACGTCCAGGACCAAGCACAAGCGCAGACTCGCTATTGTGAAGGCTGCATTAAATATGAAAATTCAGCACAGATAATCACATGTAATCAATGCATAAATGCTGGTGAGTAGAATAGCCAATGGGTGACATAGGGGGAGAAAGGAAGGGTCCTGCTACTCAGAAAGAAAGGACTTCAAAATTGTGTGTGTGTGTGTGTGTGTGTGTGTGTGTGTGTTTAAATCAAGGACTATTTATGCTTTCTTAAAAAAAAATGTGAATTCTGATACCCAAGAAAGGATTAAAAAGGCAGTAGGCTGTTTATAGTATGTTTCTGTTTTCTAAGCACCTACCACTATTGAGGCCCCACTGCTACTTTTCTGATTTTCAACTGATTTTAAAGCGACTGCCATGTTTTAATCAAAACAAACAAACTTAGGTAGTGTTTTTGAGTCGCCCAACTTTTTGTTCTAATTTTAGCATGTCTCTCCCCCGGCCTGCCTAAGTGCAATCAGGTTACAGAAAGTTCGCTTGGTATCCACATCACGGGGTAGGCAGCGAACAAAGGTCTGGTCACTTTTTACTCAACTTTTAGTAATTTATAAGACTGCGGAATCATACATTTTCTGACAATAATGGTGAGAACCACATAGAAGAGGAGTTGGATGTTTCAGGAACCTTCCAGTGATGACTGCTGCCTAAAATCCTCTATCACGTACTTGCCAGACCGTCTCAGGTGTTTCCAACAAAGTGGAAAGCTTTGGAATTAAGGGACTTGCCTTGTAGAAGAGTCTCTGCTAATTGTCCCTACCTGAGTGGGATGGAGCAAGACGCCATGCTCTACCATGACATCAACCAGGGGTACGCGGAAGTGGCTGTCAGGGGTGGGAAATGGGACGCGGGAGGACTGAGCCAAGAAAGGTGACAGTGGGGGAGTTGGATACGGGGGACGGCAACACCAAGCAAGGTGCAATATTAGTCCATAAGTGGGAAAGACGACATTTGAAGGGGGTTCCAAGGATAGGGTTAGGATGCTTATTTTCCTGCTCAGAGTTAATAGGGGTAGAGAATCTGAGCATTCCAAGGGAGCCATTGGCCTTGAGTAAATTCTCCAACTGAGAGCAAATATCCACCCTTCAATACACCAAGGAGAAGGCCAGCCCCTTTCTCATGTGACAAGGCAGCCTCAAAATACACGAGGCTGTTCTCTCCCAATCTCTGTCTCTCTGTCTCTCTTATCTTCTCCCTCTCCCCCTACCCACCCAATCCCCGACATCACTCCCCTCTTTTTCTCAATCTTATTCCTCCTTATTCTCTCTTAACCTCGAGCAGCTCTAACCCTATCGGATACTACTCTTTGTCTAGTCAACCCCGAGTCCTTCAGAACTCAGCACGGCGCCAGCTCCCTGGTGAAAGCCTCACCTGCCACGTCAGACTGACGGAGAGCTCTCTCTCCTACTTTCCCATCATCTTTTGGTCAAATGCTTGTTTTTCTCACAAAAGACAGTAAGCTTCATGAGGGCAGCATCCACCTTCCTGAATAATCCTCTTAGGGTTTAGCAGGGCACCTAGTACGCACAAATCATTCAATAGACATTTCCCAAATCCATAAGTCAAAAGCCTCCATGAGGAAGCTTGTATTTTCCTATTTTTCATTGTAAACTGCAGTAGAATTACAAAAATGTTATGTTACTTAAATTTAGGCTTCACCATCATTTTAGATTTTTATTTTTCGGAAAAAGTCAGTTTTAATTTCTGACTTTCCATATTAAAGTCCTTGGTCTATAAGGAAACAGCCAGATGATAACCAAACTGCTTATCATGAATCCCTCACTATTGCCCTTGTTGATATTCCATTAGTGACGCAATGGGATTGCATGGAATGACGAATCAAATATGAAATTAGATAGAAAATATTTAAAGACAAATTCCATTTCCTCTCAATAATCTATTTAGAGAAAGTATTTGGGAATAGGGTACAACATCAATTTCACCAAAATAAATGAAAAGGATTACTCAAAGTTTAAGAGAATGGAATCGCAATGTATTTTATTATTTGCTACATTACTATTTTCATATATACAACCATTTTTATGTTACACCTAGAATATGTTAATGACCATGATCAATTCCACAGACTTCTTTATATATGTAGTAACATAGAGTTTTGTCTAAGATATAATTTGGATAATTATAAAGTCATGAATTGTTTTTGCTGAAGTATGTTGTTTTTCATACTTCTAAAATGAGGTGGAATTTAATACCATTTTTATTTAATCATTATTTAATTAAAGTTAATTAATTAAAGTTAATTATTAATTTATAGACAACTATAAAATTAGTAAAAAGTATATGGCGTTTGCATGAACACATGAATGTATGGACTAAATCATAATCTGAAACACATGAACATTACAGTAAAAGGGCCAGAATCTTTTTATTTTTATTATTATTATTTTTTTTTGAGAGAGAGAGAGTGCAAGTGGGGTGGTTGGAGGAGGTGTAGAGGGAGGGGAAAAGAATCTTAAGCAGACTCCAGGTTGAGCAGGGAAGCCTACGTAGGACTTGATCTCGGGACCTTGAGATCATGACCTGAGCTGAGCCCCCCCCTGGGTGCCCCCAGGAAACTTTTTAAATTATGTTTATTCTTCTATCAATTAGTAAAAGCTAAAATACAAGCAAAATTTTCTGTCAGTTGAGACCTGCGTGCTGGAAAATACCTAATAGTAAATAGGGCCCCATAAGACCAAGTTCTTAAAAAACTTCTTTATGAAACAAAACTAAAAGCCATTCCTCTGGCTCATATGTCAAAACAGCTCTGTAGGATGCTGACTTTACGGCTGGAAAAACATAATGTTCTCAGGTTCTGTTTCCAGTTCCTGACCTAGCACGACTGCTAGTTCTCTCCCCGAAGATCCAACCTGAACCAAAAAGCTGAGAAGGCTGAGGGGACACCCCGAGTTCTCCGTGGCCGTTGGGAATTGGTGTTGGAAGACGATCTACTCTTTGAAGCCAGGAGGCCACCAGGATGGATGTGGGAGGATGAAAATGGGAACGACGTGGAGCTCCCGCTCATGCATCTCCCCTCCACTGTCTACACAGCGGCGGCCCACACCTGCGCCGATGATGCACCGATGATGGGAGCATGACAGGAATCCAGAGGTGGGTTTTACTCTGTTCCCTGCACCTGAGGCCCGAAGGAAAAGAAATGGAGGGTGGGATGGGAAGTTTTTGCTTGAGGGCAAGGGAACATGGTCAGAGGTCACAAACTCAGATGCCTTAGCGTTCAGGCAGTTACATCAGCCAAGGACTTGGGCTTCTCGGGGATACGATGAGGTGAGGCGGCAGTGGTGGTTTGCCCCTTCCAGAAGGCCAGTGGCCTTAGCATCCACAGACGCCTGCCGTGCGGTGAGCCCAGGAATGCCAGGTCTGCAGGTATTTCAACCGAAGCCAGAATTTCATATTTATTAGATATTTACTAACAATTAAGTGTTGCTTCTTCTTCTTCTTCTTCTTTTTTTTTTTTTTAAACTCAGTACATGGTGAATGGAACCCATTATGGCCAGTCTTATTATCTGTGGTCCATTCCTCACAAAGCAGATGGAACGATTTTCTTATCACAAAAAATCAGGTTGGTTGCTTAGGATTCTCCAATGGATTCCCATGTCACCGGGAGTAAAATAAAACCTAACTTCCTGGCCTGTGCGCCCGGTCTCAGGACTTCGTTTTCACACCCTTCCCTGTGCCAGGCGGCTTTCTGGTCTCGCTCTAAACACCTGCTTTTCCTTCTGCAAACGATGTGATGACATCAGCTCATCACAGAGTTTCTTCTCATCTTTGTCGACTCTGTTCCATTGTGTTTTCCTCAGGCCACCTTCCTAACACAGCCTCCCTCCCCCTCCTTGCCCGTCACTATCTCCTCCTTGGTTTTGTTTTCTTCTAGAACATATGGTACCTGGAATAATATTTTTTTACCTTATTATTATTTCGAAAATATAAGCACTGTGAAAGCAGAGGCTTTATTTCACTCACAGCTGTGTCAAATCATTTTATGTATCTATTTTAGAGAGAGAGAGAGCGCGCGCGCCCACGTGCAAGCGGGAGTGGGGAGAGGGTCAAGCAGACCTTGCACTGAGCTCACAGCCCAACGTGGGGCTCAATTTCATGACGCTGAGATCACGACCTGAGTCAAAATCAAGAGCCAGAGAGGCCTGACCAACTGAGCCCCCCAGGCGCCCCTCACGCTGTGTCTTTAGCATGGCTCCTGGCACACAGTAGGTCTGCTGGGCATTCCGCTTGTTGTTTTTCTCCATTCTGAATCCATTCTACTAAATTCTCCCCAGTGAGGCTGGAGCTTGGCAGCCTATAGTTCTCTGTTGCCAGCTGGGTTCCTGTTGGGTGTTGCTAATTGGGAGCACCTGAGAGGTACCAGATGGCAGAGAGATTGGGACGCACTTGCTTCTTCCTGTTTCCCTGTGCTCTGACCCGAGCACCCCAGTTTGGTTTTGGCCTTTTCCCACATTCCTGCAACAAGTGCCTCATCAGAGATACCAACCCCCACCAAGCAGGAACCCCTCCGCAACGGAAGTCCCACCCCCACCTCCAGGTCCTTCTCTGCGGTCTCATCTCCAGCAGGCACCAGCCGTGCTGAGAAGTCATCATCCCTATCCCCATCCCCACCCCCATCCCCATCCCCATCCCATCCCTGGGGAGGTCCACCGAGCTTCTAGTTTCTAACATCCTGAGCCTCCTGCTCCCAACCCAAATCCTTCCACAAAACCTCTCCGAGCTGGTGTGATTTCTGCTTTTCTTACTGGGCCCTGGTTGAATAAATACATGTGGCCAACAAACACCTAGTTTGTAAGAAGTGCCTGAGAGACCCTACTCACAACTTCCCGTGACAGCAAATCATCCTTCCACAAGCACCACCATGGCATACGTTCCCTTTGAGCCACTTGGATGTCTCAGTCCGGTGTTTTGTGCTCCGTCTGCTTGTATCATACCTCCGGAGTGAGATTAAAATCTCTAGATACCCTTAGATTTTGAGATTATGGCGTCCTGGATGGTAATTCAACATAAAATATCTATATGCGGAGATGGAAGATACAGACATAGTTATGTGTAATATAGACGTGAGCCTAGCAGTGGTCTTATTTTCCTCATATTATGTCAATGCTCTTCATTTGTCTTTTAATCTTTTAATACCAAATTACTTCCAGAAAAACATGCTCCCTCCCCATTTCTGGATATCCCTACTTTGCTGATGTCCCAAACCCTGTGTTCGGCGCATTGCATAACGAAGAACTCAATTAACGTTCTTAAAATAACTATGTGGAGAAAATGTTTAAAGGCATCAACTTCTGGAATGATTCAGGTGAGCACTGGAGTCTCCCTTCATTTCTTGACCCTCCGGAGAAAACTCCGACTCGTCCTTAGATCAGCTCCTCTGTAATTTCCTGAAGTTCTCTGATTTATTGAGTCTTCATTATGAGCTAATGCCTACGCTAGACACTTTATACATATTGTCTCACTGCAGGCCGGTAAAACTACTATAAATTAGAAATTACCCTTGTTGATGCTCTAATAGACCTGATAGAGTGCGGAGTACCCAGGTACACCATAAAATGTGATTGTGTCTCTCTTCACATTTTTAAAAGCATATTATGTGCCAGAAATTCTTCAAGTTACTTGGCGCATATTATTTAATCATTAAAGCAATATTTTTGCTCTGATTTTACAGAGAGAATACTGATAAACAGAAAATACCTCACCCAAGTTTATACAAAGAATAGATGGGAGAAATGGGATTTGAGGCCCAGCAGCCTGGATCCTTCTGAAACCATTTACGTGTGTCTAGACAACGACGTGTAAATAGCTTTATTAAATTCGCCAGATCTAAAATGGGTTAATGCTTTGTGACCAACTCTGTTCAGATAAAGTCTGTGTTACCCAGTTTAGCCCTTCATGGGTTATCCACAGGAATGGGCCCCAAAAATGTTTAACTGGGAACACCCTCTTCAATGTCAATAGTAGTAGTCCTTTTTATTTCATTTCATTTCATTTTATGAAAAGTAGCACTTTTCATTTCTCTTAGTTGACAACACAGATGGCAAAGTGTTAGGATTGAGCCAGTACTTTATAGGAATTACTGGAAATTCTTTAATATTTTCTTGTTATCCATAAGCCAAAATTCAAAATTCATAACTTGGCCTTGTCTGCTCGGCCCCCACCTTCCTCTCCAATCTTGGTTTTGATCACATTCCCATGGTGATTATTGTCTGGCCACGCGAGTCCTCTTTCCATTTTTCCAGCGGCTTCAGAACCCTCCCATGAAAGCCTTCCCCCTGCCAGGAGTACTCCTCCCCTCCGCACCCACCTGTGACTCGTAAATCCCCACTCACACTCTGCATCTCAGAGGTCACTTCAGCCACGACGTCTTCCTTGATCCTTCAGTCTTGGCCAGGTCCCCTGCAGTCCACCGTGGTGGGTCCCAAACTTCTCCTTCAGACCACTTACTGTGCTCTACATAATTCTATGCATATTTGGTTAGACACCTATGTCCCATGGAGACAGGAACGTCTTCGGACAGCAGACACGGCCATCGCCTTCATCCCTGTATCCCCGGTACCTATTACAGTTAAAGCAGAAGGAAGATTTTTGGATTCCCAAGACACAGATAGCTTTTTCAATGGTCATCTGGGATAAATAAATAAATAAATAAATAAATAAATAAATAAATAAATGGACCAAAGTTCCTATTGCCTCTTGAATTTCTGGGACAATGACTACTGTTCGTAACACTGCTCATAACTAACACCTAACGGACAGTGTCTGTCCTCCAGGCAGTGTTTTGAGAGCTTTGAGATTTGGCGCTTGATTTATCTTCACGGCGCCGTGGAGGCAGCACTGTGAGGTGTGTGAATGCTCCATACCTACATGCTAGACGCCAGCCCGGGGTCCACACTTGTCGAAGGATTGTTCTGCTCCCTTTTAACGCAGACTAAGACCTGAGGCCGTCACTTACCTGTCAACAGTCCTCCCAAGCACTTCACTCACAGGGAAGCGGGCCTGGCCGTTGAATTTCCCAGGGGTTTCCCACTGGAGAACGCGGGTCCCCAGTGTCTGCACAACGATCAGGAGGTGAGAGGCTGTGGCTGCAATGGTGTCCAAGTCGAACACACGCACAACACCGACCAGGCTCTCAACAGCCAGCACAACGCCGAGAAATGTCACAGTTTTTCAAATGCGAGCGGCTGTTGTCCTAATTAGCAAAGCTCCAGTTCACTGGAAGCTGCTCCTTTGTTAATTGAGGTGCTTGTCATTTTCTCTGAGCCCCGAAACCAGGAATTCCCATTGCCTCTGTACAGCTCGGGACCCACCGCTATGGACAGTCTATGAAGGGCTGTAGACGGTGACAGCCGTTGTATCCGGACACCTGCATCCACAAAACATTTACACAGCTTGGGAATGGCAAATAGGAGAAATCTATCCGCGGGCCGCGAGTGGCCCATGTAAATGAAGTGTGTAGCCCTCCTCCAGCCTCCTTCCCCAGGATAGTCATCCTTCCAGGACTCTGCCACCCCGAAAAAGACATCTGGTCTCCTTAGATTAACAAACTGTAAATGGAGGCTTTGTGGAATTCTGAAAATAACCATCGCTTTTCACGCTTCCATTTCAAAATAGTGTGATCACCATCTCCATATACTCAGGAATTAAAATTAGATTAATTACCACATGATGATTTACTTTGAAATTAAGAAAGAGTGGGATGGAAATTCTAAATAATATTGAAATCTAAAAATCTATGATACGAATGTGGGCATCACAGATTGGGGACACAAGCACATTTCTAAGTGGGATCACGCTACAAAGTGGACTGCAGCCCACTTGCTATTTGGGTCATAAACGAGTCATTTTACATTTTAAGAAATGTTCTTTCCAGTAACAAATGATAGTTCCTTTGAATTATATAAAGAGAAAGAGCCATCATCTTCCAGCTTTGGCTCTAGAAAATAAAAATTTAAAAAAAAAGGTGGGGTTAAAGGAAAGGAAAAACACTACGAATGATAGATAAATGTGTTGAGGAGGGAAGTTTTTAGATTTCTAAGATACAGAAGAAAATGCCAAGGTTTATCTAACTTAAATCACAAGGAACTTAAGAGAAACAATGGATGCAAATTCCTAATGTGCCTTGAATTTTTGAGCCAAAGAATTGTAATATTGATTATAATGAAACGGGGAGAGACAATTAAATAGTAACTTAGTAAAAATAAAGAGCACATCCACTGGAGAAAAGTCAGACAGAAAAGAAGGAGAAAGCTGCATGGTCAGAGGGAGCAGTACCATGGGGGCTGCAGATGCGGTTTGTAGACGGTCCAGGAAGTTCTCTGGGATGAGGTGACCTTTGAGCAAAGACCTGAACGTGGTGAAAATTGAAGTCACAAGGATCTGACTCTTCTGTCAGAGAGAAGAGGTTTGGAAATATATAAACTTGTAGAAAACATTGAATAATACCCATTTTTGTCCTCACATCAATGGCTTTCGGCATGTCTGGGTTTTTCTCTTTTGTACTGAGTTCTGATATAATAATGAAAATTGAGAAAGGCGATATGGAGGGGAAAATTACACCTGCTTTCAACTAATTTGGTTTTTCATGTTGTATTGCATATTTCATATATTTAAATATCGGTTTTTTTCATCTGTAGCCCAAAAGAGCCCCTCTGGAAATGACATAGTACATCTCTGTGGGATATATTTCCTGCATTTAAAAAATACACAATAAAAAAGTAACTCCATAGTGTCTGTGTTCCATCAACCGTAACCTATTTTCTAATTACAACATGCATTTTCCTTTTAAAGTTGATTTTCTTTCTATATAAACATCTTAGACTTATTTTTAGATGTCTGTTTAACTTGATTTTATTCCATTTAGAAGAAGAGCATTTTGATTTTTCAAAGAAGTTTGTATGTTTATGATTAACTATCAAATATGGAGCTCTATTTTTAAAAAATCTATTTTACGTGGCAAAAAAAAAAATCCCGTTTCAACAACTCAGTTTGAGGAAGATAATTAATTTTAATTCTAAATTTGCAAGCATCTTCAATGTGCTTGGCATTTTACATAGAAAGAAACAAAGCTCAAGATGTTACGTTGGTAATAATAAGTTAACTAAGCAAGCATGTTAAATTATTAAATTTAGAGAATACATTGTACTTATTATGTTACTTACCCTTGCAGTGAACTAGAAAATGAATGTGGTCATTCCAGACTGGTTAAATTGGAAATATATTTTATACAGATGTGTCTAATGTAGTTTCCTGGCAGAGGAATAATGCACACAACTTATATTTATAAGTATACAAATCTGGTTTTATATTACAATGCAGTTCTGTAAAATCAGATTTCCCCCTCTGCACTTTGGTTTTCACTTTCAGGATATATTTACCTCCTTTTATCATTTAACGTATCTTTATTAAAACACTATTTTTTCCAGATTCTTCAGAGTTTGTTTCATCTATGGGTAGATTGGGGGTGGGGGACTGGAGCAGGAGAGAATTTAAGAATAAACAGTGAGCAATCTATTTAAAACCAAGGGATTCACCCTCCTTAATTAGTGCTAAATTGATTTTTTACAAAATCCTATTTCTGCTGCCAAGTTAGTTGAAATTCAAGTTCCTTTTTATTTTGTTTTGGATCTTTTTTTATGTTAACTAATTGTACTTCCATCTGTTAAGACAGCTAGACAGTATTAAAGTGTCCATTTCTGTTCTTTTGGCAATTTTCATAGGATCCATCCAGCCCCGAAGACAATGCACAATTTACCTAGACTAACTCTCCATTAACACCTGTGCTATCTTGGATTTTATGATTGTGTGAGTGTGTGTGTGTGTGTGTGTGTGTGTGTGTGTGTGATAATTATTTTAGTTTTAGTGCATGTGTTTAAGGGAAATTTCAGTGAACTCGATTTATTGCAGAAACAAAATGATATTTTGCCCCATTTACTTTTTGGTTAATGAACAATAGTTCTTACACCCTGCTGCAGAACCCATGGTGGGGTGGTTCCTCAGTCATTCCATTCAAGAACTTGAATTTTCACGTGAGAAAAGTGCAACGACTGCGCGGAGGGGCCTTGTGGATCAGAGTGAAACCATCGTGTGTCACTGCAAAGGGCCGTTGGGCCGCTATTCTAATATTAAAGGGAACTGGCCCTTGTGTTCCCCTTCTGGGCACCCTCTAAAAGGCGGGCTTGCTAATTCCTAATTTTCCCAACCCAGGACTCAGGACCCTAGACCTGGATGTCAGATTTATGTGTCATGTTTGTCACACGTTCTTAGACAATAAATAGAAAACAACTCCTTCTACGCATAAAGATGACCATGCGTGATTCCTTACGATAATTTCCTGCAAAGATGAGGAGGGCGATGGCAGTGGTGGTGGACAGGGGAAGGTGGTCAAAGATGAGAGAGCCTTGCTTCTCCCTTAATGAGCAGGAACCTTCCAGATTTAAAATGAAATTTCTTGCCCTTGTTGAAACGTGAAACTTAAACCTAAATGCAAGCAAGGGACACAATACCAAGCTGAAGATGTTCAATTCAGATAAAGTTCATGCATGAATCAGTAGTTTGACACTATTTTTAAGTTGTCGATGGCATTTGGCTGGTTTCTCAGCTATAAGTATCATTCCTGGATTTGAGACTCTAGTCTCCGTTCCCATGCTCCTCTTGAAAAATGGGTAGATAACGAGCTTGGTTATCTTGGCAGGAAAAGAACATTGTTTTAAAATAGTAATTATAAGCTGGTATCAAAGTTTCATACCTACCACCATTGAACAACTGACATTATGACCTAGAAAACTGGCAGCTGAGCTGACTGATCCCCCTTCCTCACCTTCCACAAACGTCTCGTCCCCATAACCTACTGAGTCTGTATCTGCAGGTGGTTTCCTGACTTCCTTCCAGAGCTTCAATGAAGAATTGCACATTGGTTCAATGAGCATTTATTGAGCTCCTACTATGTTCCAGGCATTTTTCCAAGGGCCGAGGATAAGCCAGCAAACAAAGGAGAACACAATTTGAAGTGGATTCCTTGAATGCAGAAATCTTGATTTCTATTTGTTTTCTTTTTGCTGTTTCATTGCCAATTCCCACAGCAGTGCTTGCCCCATGGAAGGCATTCAGTGAGTATTTGTTGAATGAAAACAGACTAAATCGCTCTAAATCTCTGTTCTGGTATAAATTTGTATTCCAGTGTTGGAGGGGGGTGGAGGTGGGGAGTTTGACAATCAGAATAAGGGGATGCCCAGGCAGCTCAGTCCATTAAGCACCTGCCTTTGGCCCAGCTCGTGATATCCTGGTCCTGGGATTGAGCCCCTGTCCAGCTCCCTGCTCGGGGTGAAGGGGAGAGTCTGCTCCTCTCATTCTGCCCCCCTACCCCCAGCTCTTGCTCTCTCTCACTATCTCTCTCAAATAAATAAATAAAATCTGTGTGAAAACTATGCATAAATATAAGAGAATGTTATAAGTGCAAAGTGATTAGGTATTAAGGGGGAGCACTTTTCATGGGTGGGGGGAGGCCGGAAAATCATCTCAAATGTGCGATCCGATTTGAGCAAAGAGCAGAAGGAGCTGAGCAATGACACGGCTGTCTGGGGAAGGTCCTGAGGAAGACACGTGTTTGGCACCTTCATAAAACTGAGCTAAAAAAATAAATAAATAAAAAATAAAAAGAAACTGAGCTAAGAGTAAGGTCAGAGCATGTGAGTGGGGGCAGAGGCGTGGAAATGTGGTCAAGTGAAAAGCAGCTCAGTGGTCAGTGCAGCTCAGACACAGCCTTGTGGTCCGTAGTTGGAGCCTTGGATTTTAATCCAGATGAGAGGAGAACACGCTGGAGCAATCCCAACACAGCAGTGAGCTTCTCTGTCTTTTGTTTCAACAGGATCCTTCTGGAGAGCAAAGGAGGAATCTGGAAGACCAGGGAGAAGGCAGGTACGATGGTCCAGATGAAAGACTGAACGGGGGGAAGGGTCTTTCTGCCTCTGTCTTATCAAGGCTACTCCCACTCGGCCCATGTGCCAGGCCTGCGCCACGCTGATCTTTCCCCCACGTAAGGGAAACTATGTCGGGTCCCTGCTTAAAACTCTTCCAATCTTCCCCATTGCTTAAGTGACAAAGTCTAAACCCACTTCTGTGGCACAAAGGGCAACGCTTTACCTACCTACCTACCTATCCTCTCACTCTCTTCCGTGTCCCTTTCCTGCTCCTATATCATTCCTCAGTCCCCACACATGTAATAATCAGGTACAGATCCTCCTTGATTTTTTTTTTATAAAGATTGTATTTATTTATTTGAGAGAGAGAGAGGGAGAGAGAGAGAGGACAGGATGGGGAAGGGGTGAGGCAGAGGGAGAAGCAGATTCCCCGCTGAGCAGGGAGCCTGATGCGGGGCTGGATTCCAGGACCCTGGGGTCATGACCCGAGCAGAAGGCAGACACTCAATCAGCAGAGCCACCCAGGGGCCCAGATCAGATCTTCCTTAATTTCTGAAGGAATTAGGTCCTGATAGTTCCATAAAAACCTGAAATAGGGGATCCCTGGGTGGCTCAGCAGTTTGACGCTGCCTTTGGCCCAGGGCACAATCCTGGGGACCCGGAATCGAGTCCCATGTCGGGCTCCCGGTGCATGGAGCCTGCTTCTCCTTCCTCCTGTGTCTCTGCCTCTCTCTGTCTCTCTGTCTCTCTCTCTATGTCTATCATAAATAAATAAATAAATAAATAAATCTAAAAAAAACAAACCTGAAAATACCCTAAGTCAAAGATGCACCTAATGTACCTGACTCAGAGAACATCCCAGCTTAGCCTCACCTTCCCTAAACGTGCCCAGGGCACTTGCCTCCGCCTACAGTTGGGCCCAGTCATCTAACACGAAGTCAATTTTGTGATGAAGTGTTGAAAAACTCATGTAATTTACTGAATACGGCACTGAAAGCGACAAATCGAATGGCTTTAAGGCCGCAGGACCTTGGTGACAACGGCGGTCGGTCCCCACGGTCGCTGGCGGACTGGGAGCTGAGGCTTGCTGCCAGGTCCTGCGGCCCCGGCCTGTCTGGCTGCCTGTCACCAGCCCCAGAGAAGCTCCAAGTTCAAAGTATGGATTTTACTGACTGTCTAAGGCTTTCACGTCCCCGGGACGTTGAACCATTGTAAGGCCGGGAACTTCCGTGCGTGCAATTATTTCCAGCATCTCGAACACATTATTACTGACACAGCCTCTGCTTCTTTAACCTCATACCCCAGCAGGGGTACCTCGCTTTCTACAAGTCTGCATTAGGCCACTCTGCTCTTGTGAAAGACCTACAGTAGTACCTGTCTCCGCCAACGGAAAGAGATGGGAAGAGGGATAATAATTAATAATAATAATAATAATTATTATTATTATTATTATTATTATTATTATTATAACAAGGCCACAAGGGAAAACAGCATTCAGCTTTGGTTGTGCAGTGAGAGCTAGAGGCCACACATACCCGGAGCTGGAAGGGGAGCCGCCAGCCGTCTTCCTTGGGGACCACACTCAGCATCCCAGCACCAGCCGCCAGGATCCTGACCTGTGTGTGGGAGCACCTGAGCTTTATCTCATCTCTGGGTGCATCTAAGCACGAAGTGTCCTAATGTGCATCAGAAGAGCCTAAGACAGGTAATTTCTTTTTTTTTTCTTTTTTTTGAGTCTGGGAATGCTCAAGAATTTTTCCACATAAATTAATGGTAATTGCGTCTTCTTTTTACACCATTTCAACCTTCAGATTTCCTAAGGTCACAGAGTGATAACGGCATCTTCTGACATGTTAATAAGGTGACTTCTGGACTCCATCCAAAGATGGGGGCTGTTGGAGCTCTCAGAGGTGCCCCGTGACCTTCAGGGAGAGGCTGAAGGTTGAGTCAATTGCCAATGACCAACGACTTAGTCAATGATGCCTGTGTAATGAAGCCTCCATAAATCCCAGGAAGACAGGATTTGTGGCACCCTGGGAGAGGGCCCTGTGCCCCTTCCCACAGACCCTGCCCGTGCGTCTCCTCCATCTGGCTGTTCCTGAGTTATGGACTGGAGTGAGCTTTTTATAAGAATCCCAAGATCCTGTAAATGCAATGTTTCTTTGAGTTCCGAGAGCCGCTCTAGCAAATTAATCAAACCTACAGAGGAGGTCACCGGGAACTTCGATCTGTAACTGGCCGGCCAGAAGCACAGGTGACACAGGGGACTCGTGATTAACGTCTGAAGTGGGGGTGGGACAGCCTTGGAAGACCGAGCCCTCCCCGTGTAGGATCTGCTGCTGTCTCTGAGCAGATAGTACCAGAAATGAGATCAATTGTAGGCCGCCCAGCTGGTGTCAGAGAAATGCGGGTTGGTGTGGGAGCTCCCACACACACTCACCGGAATTGGGCGCAGAATTTTAGTCCCTTCAAACGTTCCAACTGTCACAAGAGCAATATCATGTGACACACGTGTGGGTGGCTGAAGACGAAAGAACAGCGAAGCCCTCCTAGCAAACCGAAATGACCGGATTGAAGTCAAGCAGGTTTATCCAAAGATGGAAACAGGAGAGCCAAGGAGCGTTCATTCACCTGATTCCCTTATTCCTTCGCTTGTGCAGGTAAAAACATGACTGAGCGGGTGGAATGGTGAAAAGAGCCTATTTTTGTCCCCCGGGTTCCCTTCAACGCTTCCTTTACGGCGTGAAACTGCACTGAGCTCCTCGAAACCTTGAGCAAGCCTGGAGTCCTGTTCCGCCTTAGGTAACAGGAAACCCTAGGATCCCCTCAGGTTTCAAAATGCCATCGAAACTTAGAAATGAGAGGGTCAGTCCAATATATTAATCGGCGCTTTAATCTGCGTCCCAAGACAAGACTTTCTTGCTCTCTCCCAGCTGGGGCTGGTTGGAGAAGAGCGTTCCTCTCCTCGTTCGCCCCCCCCCCCCCTTGATTCCTGTGGGATTCTTTCCTCCAATGTAAGAGTTGAAATAGGGACAATGTGGTGACGCCAGGGCTTAGGCCATTTGTCCCTTGGCCACAATCTCAATGCGTTGGCCGTTGCCGTGGTGGACACACGCTCTCCTAAACCCGTCACAGCCCCAAGTCCGGGCTCCTCCGAGGCAGGTGTGCCTCTTGCCCTGGCTGCACACCCGCCACCACCGCTCAGCTTCAGCCCTGGCCAGGACACCCCACGGTCTCTCCCGCCGGGTCTCCTCACTCCGGCAAGAAGCCGTCCTGGAAAGAACATCTTCCAAAGGGACTCCAGACACGACGGCCCCACCGCCCTACAGAAGGCTGACCAAGACCTCAGAGCAATTCCCAGACGTCCCCGAAGCCAGAAGGAAGCATTCCCTCTCCCTCGGGAGGTAGAACTCGCGAGCCAGCTCTTTCCTAAGCAACCGTCCTCGCGTCCTGTCTCCATGTCCACTCCTTCGGGGGCCTTCCCACGAACGACCATCCTGACGTTTCCCCAGGGCGTCTGCATCTTTGTGCCGCAGGTGTCCCCCAGGTGCCATAACCATCGTCCCCTTCCACCTACCACCTTGGCCCCCCTAAAGGCCACTGACTGGGTGTCGTCGGGCTTTGGTCGACGCGTCTTACTCTCAGCGACGGGCACAAACAGTGCAGACTTAGAGCCGACCTCGTTTGGTTTCAGTCGTGACCCGGTCCTATAGCAAAGTCAGAGCAACGGATGGAGGACGGTGAACATTCTCGGGGCTCAGAAGAGTGAAGCCCTTGGTAGTGTGTGTTGAGCCCTGAAAGGTAAATAGAAATCAATGAAGCAAAGGATGAGGAAGCAAAAACGTTTCCAAGAAGAGGAAACCCATGTGCACAACTCCGACATTTCATACCCGTGTCTCCACATGACCCCGGGGGTGATACAATGATCAATGATGTAACTCGGCGCCAGAGGTTCTGTAAAGGGCCGGGGTCGGGGGGCGGGGGGGGCGGCTTACAACACTTGACAATCACACGGTATCCTGATGCTTCCGAGTTATGCTGTTAATCTTGTCATCTGTCAACCTTCATAAAACTCTACGAAAACTTGATGAAGCACCTCAGGATGCAAATACATATGCCGAGTCTGCTGTCACCCACGCTGGTACCCGTAACACGCGAGGTAACGCAGCACCGTGGACAACGCACGCCCCCAAGGGTGAGAGCTGCAACAGAGGGAAATATTTCATTCGTCCATCCCTGTTTTTAATCGAACTAAAATTAATTTTACGATGGATTTTTTTTCATAAATTTATTTTTTATCGGTGATCAATTTGCCAACATATAGGATAACACCCAGGGCTCATCCCACCAAGTGCCCTCCTCAGTGCCCGTCACTCAGTCACCCCCACCCCCCGCCCAATGTACGATGGATTTTACATGACTGCACCTGTACACTCCGTGCACCTGCACCTGTGAAGCTGTTAGCGTAATCAGCAGAAGGAATATATCTGTCACCGCCTCAAAGCTCCCTCCTAAATGTGCGTGACACCCTTACGGTCACGTCTCTAACACCCTTGCCTACGTACGGAGCATTACCTTTGTGTCCCTTCTGTGTCAACTTCAAATTGATTGAAATCTGTCCCCGTGGGAGGTGGTGTTTTTCTGCTCCTTTGCATCCCTGATAATTTTTGATGCACGTTAGAAATCATGAAGGTTGATTTTTTTGGTTGGTAGATGTTGCTATATTTCTAAAATATTCTTGAGATTTTTGTTCTTTTGTCTTTTTTTTAAGATTTATTGATTTATTCATGAGACACAGAGAGAGAGAGAGAGATGAAGGTGGAGGGGGAAGCAGGCTTCTTGCAGGGAGCCCGATGCGGGACTCGATCCCAGGACCCCTGAGCCCAAGGCAGATGCTCAACCGCCGAGCCCCCCATGTGTCCCTCTTGGGCTTTGTTCTTACTTGCATTTTGGTTCCTGGGAAACAGCTTGACTGCTTCACGTCTTGCGGTCCTGGATGAGGTGGTTGGACTGCAACACCGCGGAGACCAAGGCTGACTGTGCCCCACTCGGGGCAAGTCGACCTCTGCTCCCCCCTCGGCGTCCCCCCTGGACGCGGCCACCTGCCGGCCCTGGGTTAACTCCGAGGCCCCCGGTGGCCTCCCCCCGTGGAGGGTCCTCTGCAGTCCGGGCTTCTCTCCTGGCGCCGCTCCCTGTCTTGGGGACTCTGTCTGAAAACTCTGGCCTCCTCGCTTTCCCTGAACCGAGCACCGTCCCGAAATGCCCCCAGCTGCGCCTACATTACTCCTCCCTGAGCTGTGCCTCTGGACTCTGCAAAGGCAGAAAATTGCGGAAACTCTGAGACTTGTTTCCTGTCTCTAGGGGATTATTGCCCTTCATGTCTGATGCCCAGTAAACTCCTTTTTCATATCTTTTTCTGTTTTATTGTCACTTCAGCTAAAACAGTAAATCCAATCTCTGTTACTTCATCTCGGCTGGAAGAAAAATCCCGTTCATTCATTCATTCATTCATCCTTTTATTGAATTTCTAACACGTGGTATAGACGGAGACACGCCGGGGAAAGGGCAGTGAGCAAGACAAAGAAAGTGCAGCCTTTACGTGGCTTGCATTTAACATGATGCTACAGAGATCATCAAAGATAATTAAAAGCAGGGCCGCCCGGGGGGCTCAGCGGTTGAGCATCTGTGTTCGGCACAGAGCGTCGTCCCAGGATCCGGGATCAAGTCCTACATCAGGCTCCTCCTGGGAGAGCCCTTTTCTCCCTCGGCCTGTGTCTCTGCCTTTCTCTGTGTGTCTCTCATGAATAAATAAATAAAAATCTTTAAAAAATAAAATAAATAAAAACATATATTTTTTAAGACCTATATTTTTTTTAAAGTCAGATTATAGTAAGTATCACAGATAAACTAAGACAGGGAAGGAGCCTACGAAGTACTGACAGTGGATCCATTTAAAATAGGGAAGGCCACACTAGAAAGTCATAGAGGCAAGAGACTAAACCATGCTCATATTGGGGGTGAGCATTTCAGGCAGAGGGAAAAGTAAGTGCAAAGGCCCTGAGGTAGGAACATGCCTGAGTGTTTGAGGAATAGGATGGAAGCTGGTTGGAGGAGACTGATGGAGAGTAAGTGTTTTGCAAGATGAAACTCAATAGACTTGACAACCAAGTGTTCCAGAGCCTTGGTGCCCACCTCCCATACCTGGGCCTCCAGGGGGTGGAGGAGCGCGAGCCTGTGCCACACGCCTCGACAGGAGCCTGCTGCCTGCTTTTATGCTAAGAGACTGAAGGTGGGCAAGGTCTGAAGCTGAGAAAGCAGTTCCTTGGCTGCCTTTGGAAATACAGCTGAAAGACAGCGATGCCGAGGGTCGGAATCAGCAGAAGTGGTGAAAGGGGACTCGTTCCCAGACAAATGCTGGGGAGCCAAGTCACTGGGGCCTGCTAGCGGATTTGATAGGAGGTACGGAAGGGGGAGTCCAGGCTGGCTCCAGGGTGTGTGGCCAGAGCCGCTGGAAGGATAGGGTGCAGCGCCCCGCACGGGGGACGCACTTGGGGTGGGCGCCGGGAGGGCCCGCACATGGGAGGGCCGAGCTGGGCCAGCCCACGGCCAGGAGCTGGGCTACCCAAGGGGCGCGCGGGGCTCCTGTCGCCACATCGTGGTGAAAGGATGACACAAGCCGCCTGTGGCCACATCACAGGAAGCCACGGACGAGCAGAGGGCCTGAGGCCTGCGCCGCTGGAGAGAAGCTCGGTGAGTCTTGGGGAGGCCTCCTTGCCACAGCTGGGCCAGCGGCTTTGGAAGCTGCAGGTCCTCCTGCGGACTTACCAGGCAGGCCCAGAGCACTTGCACCCAGGAGCTTCTCCCTGAGGTCCTGGACCCCGGGCAGAGGCAGCGTGGCGTGGTGGCAACGTGCCGCGGCGCCTGGCGCTGGGCCAGGCCGGGCACAGTCATCAAGAATGCAGTGGCTCATTTGGAGCCAGGGTGTCACACAGACTGTGATACACCGAGACGTAAGTCCCAGGTGGCGGTGACGCCTCAACGAGCATGCAGGCATTCGTAGGCCCGCAGCCTGGGAGGAGGAGCGACGGCAGGAGAAGCTCCCAGTGAGGGATGGGACGTCTCCACCGGGTCCCGATGTCGCGGCGGCCTGCTGCGGTGCTCAGGTGAGGCCCACGGCCTCCCAGCGCTGGAGGCCTCACCTGCAGAGGGGCCACCTCTTGTACCATGAAGAATCGTACGACCGGACAAAGCAAGAAGTGGGTTTTCCCTGCGCTCCCTTCATGCAATGACTCATGTCATGTGTAGGATTGAGTGAGCCCGGATCAGCAGCCTCTGGGCGCGTCTAGATGGCATCAGCATTTGGATCGGTGGACGCAGGAAGTGAGAGGGTCCTGCCCCATGGCAGTGCGCATCATCCTGTCCTTGGGAGGTGCGAATAGAACAAAAGTAGAGGAAAGAAGAATTCTCTCTCTCTCTCGAGTTCTTTTTTTTTTTTTTTCTGGGCCTCACTGACCCAGGATTGAACTGAGACCTCGCATCTCATCTTCTGCCCTTGGACTAAGACCTATGTCATCTGCTCCCCCAGCAGCAGGCCTTCGACCCTGTACCGAATCACACCACCAACTGCCTTGGCCTCCGGGCCCAGGGGCAGATCCTGGGGGATGGTGCGGGTACGGCGATGGGTGTGCAGACAGGGAACAGCAGGTAGCCGCCCACTGTCCCTATACCCCCAGCTTACGCCACGGTTTTCACTGCTCGTGTTCAGCAGAGCACACACGCATGGGCTCTAAGTCAGCCTCTTTCCGTGGACCGTCCCCTTCTGTGGCCCTTAGGATGGGTCTGGAGTTTGGAACATCCGGACACAAGCAGGGTCCTTTCCTAAATCCATTATCCCTCGGGAAGGAGATAACACGGGCGCTATTTCGATGGAGGACTATGAAGGCCACAGTCCGTGAAAACAAAAAGTCAGGCTTTAGGTTGTTTTCCTGAGCTGCTTATATGGGGCGGGGCGGGGGGGGCAGGGAAGGGCCTTGAGTCTGTTCACTTATTAATTTAGGCGAAACACGCCACCCCCTTGGCATTGCTGTGCCTTTATTTCTTACTCTTCCCTGTGCTCCGGCCGCCTTTCTCTGCCCAGGGAGCTCCCCATCCGCATGCAGGTGCCACGCAGAGCCGTGCACTCGGAGGAAGGGGCTACCCCTGCCCTGGGCCGCCTCACCCACGCGGACACTGTGCCCAGCCCTCTCCTGGGCAGCGGTTCTGTGGTTGTAGGGGAATCCGAGCCTCCATGTCGCGATTCTTATCACAGGCCCCTGGGTCCCCCTCCTGACCCCCAGTTGTTGGGAGGGTCCCTGGATCCGAGAACTTCATCCTCCCCGGGGGTCTTGCCTCTTCCTGCATCCCCCAGCAGCACGGCGCCCGCCAGGTGCGTTCGGTGGGTACATCCGAGTGCACTCACCTGGATACTCCCCACTCTCAGCCGGCTCTGCTGAACCCGGCCTCCGAGAGCCTCGATGCTATGGAAACAGCTTTATATAAATACTTCTATGTGGAACGTGCGCCGCCAAAGCTCTCAACTACAGAATGAATTTCTTCACACCGAAACCTCTTCAAATAATTGCTCTGGAAACCTGTGCAGTCAAGCCATGCTTTTCAAAAATGCTTTTTCTCTATCAGATCACATTAGCCAGCTCCATACCATGGGACATGTCACTTCAGAAGAGCCTGGTTGGCACGGCTTTCCCTGCCACATCCAGCCTCGTCTTAGAGTGTCAGCTTTACGTCGGGCTGGGATGGAGACGTGCAGGTAGGAATTTGTACTTTTAAATGTTATTTTATTCTGCTCCAGCCTAGAGCATTTAGGAGGCAGAGAAACCCCCAGCGGAAGGCACAAGGAACCTTTTCACTCTGACATTTCTGTGCTTTTAGACATATGCATGTCCAGATCTATCCATTGATCCCACAATGAATTTCATAAAGATCTAATGAGCATGTCCTATATACCCTGCAAATTGTGAAGGGGTGAAGGTACTGCGGTGACCAAAACCATATGTGATCTACCCTCATGGATTTATAGAATATAAATGTATGTTAGAGTAAGGACATAGTGAACTCAAAACTGATATATTCCTTAAGGATTTGATCTTTTGACTCCAATCCATATTCCATAAGCCTCTGCTCCCAGTGATATTCATTTTTTTTAAGATTGTACTTATTTATTCATGAGAGACACAGAGAGACGCAGAGACACAGGCAGAGGGAGAAGCAGGCTCCCTGCAGGGAGCCCGACGCGGGACTTGATCCCGGGACCCGGGATCATGCCCTGGGATGAAGGCGGGCGCCAAACCGCTGAGCCACCCAGGGATCCCTATTCATTGGTTTTTAACAGCTTCCTGCATATTGATAATTTGCCTTTACTGATGGGAAAATATAATACGCCGAAATTTATTTCAGCATGAATCAGAATTATTAAATAGATTTTTCCTCACCAGGAAATAAAAAGTGGGGATAATTAGAGCTACCACGTGGGCCGGAATCCCGAGATGGGGACACAGCGGGTGAGGTCCCCAAGAGTCCCGGGAGATGAGAATCTGATTCACCGATCTCGGTGGGAGCAGCGATTTGATATCACTATATTCCCATCACTTCCCAAGCCGGTGAGAATTTCCTTTACAAGTTCAGATTTTTTCATCTTAAGAGAAAGTTCTGGATTAAAAAAACAAAACAAAACAAAACAAATAAACAGAAAGAAGAGAAAAAGAAATAGGTAAGCAGGAGAGGGAAGAAAGAGTATTCTCTAAACTCGTACTCTGGGTCCAGGAGGCAGAAACCTAGCTTTGACTTTACTCGAACGGCTGGTTCTAGAGAATTCTTAGCATTTCAGACACAAGTGGTGACGCACTACAAATAAAGCAAAATAAATAGGAAATTTAAAGAACAGTAGCACCACCACGTTCGGCCTCCAGGTTCTATCTGTATTCTGCGTTCTCTGTTGTCCTACAAAGCCCCGGGCCCTGCGGAGAGACAGTAGATCCTGCAGGGAGCCTGCGTGAGGAGGGGGTTTCCACCTGAATAATAGCGTTTGGTCAAACCAGCCAAGCTCCAGGAGCCCGGAGACCAAAGCTTCCACGGAGCGTCGCAAATCAAAGCTGGACTCCAATTCCCAGGCACGAAGGAAACCACCCGCTTCATGTGTCTTTGGTGAAGCTATGAAAATAATCTACATGGCACCACATTAGGAGCAGATGTGAAAAGAGTCAAGACACTGGTTAGCAAACACTCCAATGTTTTCAGGCTGGGAAGGTCGGCCAGTGCTCCAGTGAAATTTCTCTGTGAGCACATCAAACAGAACCACTGCTTCACCCCTTTCTAGGACTGGAAGCTGCCTTCGGTGACCAAGCCAGATCACGTTTTTCTGCCACTTTCTTCCCTCCTGGTTTTCCTTCAGGAGCAAAATAACATTTTCTGAAATTAAGACAAAAGCAACACTTAACTTCTGTCAACATTTGCTCTAGTCTCCAGGAAATTAAACTGCCCTTAAACTTTGTTTGTTTTTTTTCCTCCCCCCCTATTGACCTACCTTCCTATTGAAGGCTTGCAATGGCCCTCCTCCTTGACAAAATTAAGTATTAGCAAGTAACGTAAGAAAGTAAAAAGCTTAAAAACAAAACAAAAAAAGAACAAAACATTAGTCACGTAATACCTAGGAAGGCCTAAGAATTTCGTGGAGATCCGCAGAGACTATGCAGAGCATCTAGCATGATGCTCTCCGTTCTTTATCCATCCTCAGCTATTTATCTCTGATCCCGGTTATTCCTCCTCCACGTGGAGAACACAGAGAAGGTGAAGCTCGTGGAGTCTCAGCCATTCGGATATGTTCTCAAGACATCGAGGAGCAAAACGGGGCCCGCCAGGCGCCTCCGCTGTCTCACATCTCAGGCCTCACGCCCCGTCTACTCCCCCGCAGCACCAGGCCCCTGGTGGGTACAAACCCAAGCAGTGGTTCCATGGGTCACATTCATTTTCATGGGTCTAGAGACTTTTTCTTAATAATAAATTTATTTTTTATCGGTGTTCAATTTGCCAACATACAGAACAACACCCAGTGCTCATCCCGTCAAGTGCCCCCCTCAGTGCCCGCCACCCAGTCACCCCCACCCCCCGCCCTCCTGCCCTTCCACCACCCCTAGTTCGTTTCCCAGAGTTAGGGGTCTTCATGTTCTGTCTCCCTTTCTGATATTTCCTACCCATTTCTTCTCCCTTCCCCTCTATTCCCTTTCACTATTATTTATATTCCCCAAATGAATGAGACCATATAATGTTTGTCCTTCTCCGATTGACTCACTTCACTCAGCAGAAGCTCATCTTCTATCTCTTGGGTTCTTTGCCCTCCTCCCTGTCTTCGCGATTGTTACCTTACTCTTCAAAGCAACCCAGTCTTTCTCAGCCACAGCCATTACCAAAATTCTCCAAAGGAAAGATCATGGCTTTGTAGCAATTTCTCAGGAACAAGTAATGGTCTTCTTCATTTAGAACTTGGGCATCAATCCCAACCCGCTGCTCTCCAGCCTCAGGACCTGCACCCCAATCGTCTTCACATTTTCTAAATAACATGTGTACCAGATTTCTTATTATATCCATTTTAGAAGTTATCCATTGAATTCTTATCAGGATACTTAGGTTTTTAGAACTCACGGACCATTTTTGTTTGTTTGTTTGTTTGTTTGTTTGTTTGGGGTTTTTTTGTTTTTTTGTCCTTTTACACAAACACATGCACACAATCATATTTGCCTACTTTTTCCTCCAGTAAAATATGTCTCATATAATTACATTATAACCTCTAGTGAATTGATATTTGTATCTACATGATTGATTAGATCAGTATGTTTACCTCCGAGCTTAGTAATATGCTGTGATTACTGTTCCTTTTATGTTTACCTTCTTCTTTTTGTAGATAATAATTTTTTCACTTAACACGTTTAATCTTTCCTAAATAATAAATCCCTCTGAATACTATGTTTCACATGATTAAACACATCAGGTACCACGACATTTTCATTGTTTGCTGTGCCTTTATGATTAATTCATTTACTTCTGCATCAGACCACCTGGATCTTGGTCATATTGCTCCAGTTTGGTCTGATCGTCCTCCAACTGCCATATACTTATCTTAGAATTTCCCCCTTTGCTTTTGTCTTCATTTTGAGTTGTGCTTGTTTGCTTTGTTTGAATTTTTTTTTTTTAAGTACCCAATGACTACTTGGTTTAAAATTTGCTTTGGGTATAATAAATGTTGCAAAACAAATGTCCTGAAAATGAGTGCCTGGACTTCTATTTCTGGAAATGTTATAGACAATATATCCTAAAAACCCTACATCTGAAAAAGACCTAGACACATCAGGCATATATAAAATAAACATCGTTTCGAATCCATAACTGAGCTCACAATACAACAGATTGAAATCCATACCCAGAAACATATTGAAACCGTAGAGCAGGGCAGCCCAGGAGGCTCAGCAGTTTAAGGCTGGCTTCAGCCCAGGGTGTGATCCTGGAGACCCGGGATCGAGTCCCACGTTGGGCTCCCTGCATGGAGCCTGCTTCTCCCTCTGCCTGTGTCTCTGCCTCTCTCTCTCTCTGTGTCTCCCATGAATAAATAAAATCTTAGAAAAAAAGAAAAAAGAAAAGAAAGAAAAGAAGAAACCGTGGAACACCAAAGACAACAAAAGTTTAAAAGCAGCCAGAAAAACGGACAAATCATAAAAGAATAGCAACAGGGAACCAAAAGATCTTTAAGAGTAGTGGCACGTGTTTTAAAAGATGAGATGAAATAATTATGAATCTAGAATTTTATGCCCTGTAAGTCATTAAATATGAGTGCAAAAAGATATAGTCTGATTTCTCCCCCATCTCCTTCCCTATCCCCTCCCTCCGTCCCTCCCACATCCCCTCCCAAGAATTAACCATCATGACTTCAGTAAAACATTTGTAATATGGTAAAATAAAAGAATCACCCAAGCTTTGGGAATAAAACAAGTGAATATCTGAGCTGTCACTGATGAGTGAGAGAGGACATTCTCTAACAAGCTTACCCAACGGCCAGTGGATTCTCTGGGGAATGTAGTCCTGTTTGCAAAATTGATTAAGGTTCACACATTTTACAGTCCTGTAAAACTGTTAAGGCAGGATGACGTTTTGGTTTTGTTCATGAGAGAAGACACCACAGAGGCCGTGGAGCACGTAACACAGCATCTCGCGTGGGCATTTCTCTGTCCTCACAGCTGGGGTTCCCCAGTTTCTAAACTTGTCGCTTGAGCCAGCCACGTCATACTACTATTACCAGTGAGTTAAATAAAGTTTTATCACATGTTCACTATTCTTGAGGAATTTTTTTAAATCATTTTTTGAACACTGGTTTGACAGGGATATGCTTCAAAATCGGAGAAATGAACCCCCCTCCATAAAGAACAAATTGTAAGAAACAAAGCTATAAGGCTAAATGCCTATAAAAATGGGTAAATGTAAATGAACATTCATCTTCTGAGATTATACTGCAATAAATAATTTGGAGGAAAATTAAGAAAATGGAACTAAAAATGAACAAAGTTAAGAATAAGTTGATTATAATTAATGCACTGTGCCTTTCATTATTCGGGAGAAGGCTAGAGATATTGATTAACCTAAGACTTTGTTATGGAAATGTATAGTAATTAGGGTAACCATAAAAATAGAAGAAGTTGAAAGGGCCGACTCGTTGAGAAAAATATTGAATAGAAAAATGCTCCAAACAGTGATGGAAGTAAAAAAATGAAGATGGAGAACATAAAAGAATCAAGAGTATTTAGAAAGCATGAAATATAATAATAGAAGTAAGTCAATAATTACACTAAAAGCGAGGAGACTCCTTTTCCTAGTGGCAGAGCCTGTCACATGGCATTTTGAAATTTGTTATTTACAAGGCCCGTGCTTAAAATATGAGGACATTGAAAAGCACATTGAAATATCGGACTGGAAACCTAGGTAAGTGCAAACCACAGGACAGCTGCTCTCCCCATGTTTGCCACAGATGCGATAAATAAAGTCCAGTATTATGGATGGAGGACCCTGAGTTACGGTGAAATATGTAATCACAAGCAATATATAAAAATTTTCGGTATTTACCCACCTGGTCTCCACCACCCATATAAAGAAAAAAACTGACAAGCTCAACTTCATAATGGGAGGTCGGAACATAATCTGAGTAATTAATAAATAAATACATCAATTAGTATCATGCAGATGTGAATCCTTGCTTCTGGTTAGATCAATGTGTCATCAGAAATGGCAAAATAAACCATTCTTAAAAGGAAAAACAAGTCTTCTCCAGGTGCCATATGCGGAAAGGTCTTCTGTGGGTGCTCATGCCTACGTGCCACGCTAGTGTTTCAGAATCATTTCTTGAGACATTGGTTTATATTTTGTTTTGTAGCTGTCAAGTAAGCAGGAATCCAGGTCTTCCTTACTTATCCCAAGTAAAGCAAATGGTGTAAAGCAAAGCACAGACCCGACTCTCCAGAAGTCCACATTCCATCACTTGGCTTTTGCCAGAGGCCTGTATCAGTGCAGCAAGGGCTTGAGGGGGGCACTTGACAGGATGAGCACTGGGTGTTATGCTGTTTGTTGGCAAATTGAACTCCAATAAAAAAAAAAAATCCTGCAGGTTTCCTTCAGTTAGCAAAATCCGGGAGGAGCCTGGGCCTTGGTAAAAGTGAGGCGCTGTAAGGGACCTTTCGGAAAGCAGGAGGCCCCTGTGATGAACATTCCTTTTCCATTAGCCCCTGTGTCCACCCAAGGCCTGCTGTGTGCTGGAGACACCCCCACCCCCACCCCAGCCACATTTAAGAGGTTTCTTTTTTTTTTTTTTTTCAGAAAGAACTAAATTATGTGAGGCTGGGGTAGAGAGAAGCCCTGGGGTTTGGAGAGTAGGCGGCGGGGTTGGCAGGAGCCTGCAGGCAGCTTCCAAGGCAGATGGAGGTAGAAAGATTTGGTCCCTGTTTGTGTTTTTTCTACGGTGGTGACAGTTGGGTGGGGGGCACGTGGTGGAGATCCATCCCACCCTCACGTCTCTAAGGAGTTGCCGTGTAGACACTGCGGTTCCTGGAGCCCGGGACCCAGAGCACCCAGACCTACAGGGACGGTCTCCTGGCCCACTTGGCCAAGGACCCCAGGGCGCTCACTGAGGTGACCATTGAGGCCTTTTCTCCTTCGGACTCCACAAACACCTTGCCCTGAAAGTGACTTAAACGAGGTGAAAGGTGAGGTCAAGAGGTCCCCCAAAGCTCAAATTAGGTTAAAATTGCTCCCCTTTCTAGCAAGCGAGAGCTGGGAATAAGTTAATTTAATTCTTGAAAGTGTTACCACATTTTTATTCTCCAGAGCATTAAAGAGTACAATTCATATTTAATACAACCCAAGAAAAGTTTTCCTGTAAAACATTTTATTTCCTATATCTGTATACTTGACATTCTCCAGGGGACTACATTTGAGACCTCCAGGTCTTATAAAAATCCTCCAGTCTAATTGAAACTGATTCTATATTTTGCTGTCTACATTTTGCTGAATCTCTATTTATTTTATTTTATTTTATTTTGTAAAAGAATGAAAACAGCGCAGCCCTTTCATTAATGAAAGGCATTCTCAATAAACATCAGTTATCTTGATCTCAGTATTTGGAAAAGATCTGGCCCTCGGTGGATGCTCAGTGAGGAGCTAATGAGGGAGCCCCCACGTCGCCATCAATTCTTTTTCTCCTGTGATGAACCTGAGCCAATGCAGTTAACCGAGTTTTACAGACTTTACACACAATGTCAACGTTAGAGTTAAATCACAGATCCAGTTCCTAATGTCTCTTTCTTGGCATGAGACTGCTGTTTCAAACTCTGGGTCAGGATCCACCAGTGGGTCTCAAAGTCAATATAATTGATCAGGATTGGCATTTTTGGGGGGGTGGGATTGGCATTTTTAAAAAAGAAATAGAAGAGGAACACCTGGGCTCAGCGGTTGAACATCTGCCTTTGGCTCAGGGCGTGACCCCAGGGTCCTGGGATCGAGTCCCACATCAGGCTCCCCGCAGGGAGCCTGCTTCTTCCCCTCCCTGTGTCTCTGCCTCTCTGTGTGTGAGAATAAATAATAAAATCTTTTTTAAAAAAAGAAAGAAAAAATAGAAGAGGAAAAAAAAATGACAGAATGGAATGCACAGCACGGAGTAACATAGACTGGAAAACAACACCACGCAGGACAGAACAAAAGAAAAGCTAATGTGTTGATCCCAATAAGGGCTAACTAAGGCTTTGTAGAACTTTCCAGTATATTGGGTCAATAGGTAAAAAGCCTTTTTTTTGCCTTGAGTCACAGCCTAAAATGTCAGAAAGCGAGTAAAGAGGCCACTGATCTTCTCAAATTGCTCTTTAACATTTGCTAGAAAAAAAATAATATATATATATATCATTTCTAACCTGACTCTTCTGACTCTCTCTCCTTTAAGTCACTGTCAAATTTACTTTAATCATGAAATTTTCTATGTTCACAAAAAGTTAGAAAAACAGTAACAGAGATACCCATGCCTAACTACACGTTACTCTAGAGTTCCTCTGCCCCCCTCTCCCCTCCACTCCCTTGTCCCTCTCCTCTTCCTTTCCCCTCCTCCTCTACTCCACGCATCTCTCTCCAGGAGCACAATGTTACAGGCGCAGTAACGGCTCCACTCTTATCCTCATTATAACCCACCTTTCTCCCCAGGGGTAACCATTATTTTGAAGCCTGTGTACCTTGTGCCCTTGTACAGTTCCATGAATTTACCACCCATTTGTCCATTCAGAATCCATTTGTGCATTGTTTTATACATAGGAATCATTTGGTTACTTCTTTCCTAGCTCACATTTCTGAGATGCATCCATGTGTCCCGTGAAAGACGGTTAGGTTATTTTTAGCAGGCAGTTTTACAATGAATATCTTGACGCGTATTCTCTGTGCACACATGCTGTGGGCACTTCTCTACCTTAGACATCTGGAGGGGAAATCAGTCTGCCTGCATAGGTTATGGGTATCTCCAAGTCTCCTAGGTCTTAAAAAATGATTGTTACCTATTTACACTTGGGCCACAAGACATAATAAGTTTTGTGTACTCACATCTTCCACAGTATTTGAAGCTGTCAGACTTACTAATCTTTACCATCTATTGGGTAATGAATTATTTACTTAATTTTTTTTGCTCATTATTAGTGAGGTTGAGTATCTTTCTATATACAAAATGGTTAATTGGTCATTCCTATTTTTTTTCTTTGTATATTACGGAATGCCCTTTACTTGTAGGGAGGGGTAGTGTTGTTCCTTTTCTTTTTTGATTGGTAGAAATTCTTTATATATTACGGTTACTCATCTTACTGGTGCACATTATAAGCCTCTTCTCCAGTCTGTAGCATTTCTTAAATTTCACGATGTGTTTCATTGAATAACAATCTATTATTACTGCTATTGTTATTTTAATGTAATAAAACACCAATCTATTACTTTATAGATTATAATTTATTTTTTCTTCAAAATTATTTCTCATTCTACTAATATAAATATAAACTCTGTATTGCATTCCAATTTTTATTTTTATCATTTGATTATCACAACTTGACCTTTAATGCAGATGCAATATACTTATGTGTCTGGGGTGATGTGAGAATTTGGTTTAATATTATATTTGAATAGTCAATTGTCTCAGCATTATTTATGAACTATCAATCCCTTCTGACACGATCTCTAATGCTATTTTTTTAAAGTTTTATTTATTTATCCATGAGACACCCAGAGAGAGGCAGAGACACAAGCAGAGGGAGAAGGAGGCTCCCTGTGGGGAGCCTGATGTGGGACTCGATCCCAGGACCCCGGGATCATCCCCAAAGGCAGACGCTCAACCACTGAGCCACCCAGATGCCCCTCTAATGTGATTTTTAATTCATGTACCAAAAACTCATATAAATTTGGGGTCTTTAAAATTGTTTTATTTAATTCCTCTCTTTTTCTATACTTGCACAAATAGCAATTTACTTTAATTGTTTCGTTTTTAACAACTTAGAATCTAATGAGCCATATCCTCCCTCATTTTCCTTAAGGACTTCTTATCGATTTTTAGACCCTACCCTTATATTTGAAGTTTGTAATCACTTTTTCAGATTTCTTGAAAAACTTTTGGGAGATTTTGATCAAAACTGAAATGATCTATAGGTTAATTAAAGGATAAGTCTCATGTTTATAATTTTGAGAGATTTCTCCCAAGAAAATGGCCTCTCTATTTACTTAAGGCTTTTGTTCTTTAATTTTTATATTCGATTAGCTTTATTCCTCACAACCTTATGGTTTTGTTGCTATTGTAAATGATGTGGTTTATTCCTTATATTTTTTGCATATTGTAATTGTTTATTACTTGTGCATAAAATCACGAGATTTTTGTATATTGTCCTTATATTCCCTAACTGACTGAATTGTTTTATTAATTTTACTTATTTATCCATAAAATTGTATGGACTTCTGATTTAGCAGTCATAGAGTTTGCAAACAATAATTTCATCTTCTTTTATTTGGAACTTTACATCTGTGATTTCTATATCTTTTGTAAATGTAGTCACTAATTCATCTAATAAATTTGAATAGAGGCAGTGATGGGGACATCCTCTCTTCTACTCCTGGTGTTAAGAGTTTATATCATGGATATCCACAGAATTTTATTAATTTTTTCTGCATGTATGAGATGACTATATGATTTTTCTCTTTTAATATGATAAGTTATCTTCTAATATTGATTAGTTATTACCTTTTGTGATTATATTTATTCCCAAATATACTCTGGATTTGGTTTGTTTATTAGCTTTCTATTACTGCATAACAGATGACCACGAACATAGTGGCTTTAAATAGCACAGTTTATTATCTCATAGTTTCCATTTATGTGAGTCAGTCTGGATATGAGTTGGGCCCTCTGCTCAGGGTCTTACCAGGGAGAAATCAAGGTGTTGATCAGAGCTATGATCTCAGCTGGGGCCCAGGGTCCTCCAGTTCCTTGGATATCACTAGAATTCATTTCTCTGTGATTATAAGAGTGATGATGTCTCATTTTTTTTTTCCTCCATATGTTGACTCTGGCCACTTTCAGCTCTTAGAGACTTACTTACTCCAAGCCAGTGATTCTCACGGAAGAGCTCACCTGATTAGATCAAGTCCACCTGGGATGATATGCCTTTTTATTAACCAAAGTAAATTGATTAGAGACTTCAATTACATCTGCAAAATTCTGTTATCATGGCCATATGTTGTTACATAAGCATGGGAGCAATAGCTCATTATATTCACAGAATCTACTCACACTCAGGGGGAGAAATTAAAACAAGAGGAGAATCTTGTGGGCCATTTTAAAATGTTTACCACAGTTTCCTAACATTATTTAGGGATTTTTTTTTCACCATTTTCATGTGATTGGCGTATCATTTTCCATTTTATACTGACCTTATCTGTTTGGAGTGTAAAAGTAATCAGAAGCATTATCATATTGCAGAGTATGGATCCTTGCTTTATTCTCTTTATATATGCTTTAAAATATGCATTAATGTTTAACATTTACGAAGTATTGCTACAGCTGCAGCTAACCACTTTACCTTATTCCCTTGCCTGAGTTCATCTTCTAGCTTTTGATATATTAGCTCCAAACTGGTAAGAATGATGGAGATATTATTCTAAAACTCCTAGTTCCCTCAGTCACTGATTCTCTCAGTCTCCTTTAAGGACACATAATACATGCATGATATAATGTCAACATCATGAGATAAGAAGTTGGGTGACTAGATTTTAGGTTCAGATTCACTACTGGCCACCATTCCATTGCCGTTAATTAATCCCTTTCTAATTTATGTTGAAAGATAACGTCCTGTGAATATTTTCATGTTTATGCATGCTGTGGGCCTTCTGAGCAAAAAGTATTGGCAAATTTTGTTGAACAGTGAATAACAAATATACCTTAAAAATTACAGGTAGTATATTGCTCCAGAAAAGGAAGACGATAGAAAAGGAAAAGAGATAGAGGGATGCATGGGTGGCTCAGTGGTTGAGCATCTGCCTTTGGCTCAGGTCATGATCCCGGGGTCTTGGGATCAAGTCCTGCATCAGGATCAGTCCTGCTCTGGGGGGAGCCTGCTTCTCCCTCTGCCTCTCTCTCTCTGTCTCTCATGAATAAATAAATAAAATCTTTTTAAAAATAAAAAGAAAAGAGAGAAAGAGAAAGGAAGAGAAGGACATAAGAATATCTAATTTCAATCACCAGGACCAAGATGTTACAGGAGGGAAAAAACATGGATATGGGTACTAAAGGCTTTCACACCTAAGATCTTATTTTTTTTTCTTTAAGGCTTCAAATGTGATTCTCACTTGCTTGGTTTATCCATCTCTTTCTCCTGACATCAGCAATTATAAAAGTTCTAAGGAACCTGCCTTATTATACACCATGAGACACGCACATGGCCTTCTTTCCTTTACTACCAGTTTAACAAAACTCTGTCACTTTATGATGAGAAGAAATATATTACTTGTATTTCCCCTCAAGTCTTGTTTGACAATGAAACGTGAAAAAAATGACTAATTTGAAGGTGTGAAGACATAGCAGCAAAAGAACTACTGACAAGCATTTTGGAGTTCGAACGATGTGTAAAATATTTCAAGTAGTTTGGATTTCCTGCTCCCCATCTACCAACGCTTAATTCCTAGAAGGGAGGATAATTTTTTAAATTTTCCTATCTAATAGCTGAGCCAAATCAAAAGTCTAATACTTAAAGAAATTAGTTTGCATTTATCTTTCTCTATATGTTTTTCTTCTGAACATCTTAGCCTAAATATATAGTTTTATTCTGACATAAAGCTTATTTTGTTACTCAAGTTATTATATAGGATTGAGCTTTGTGGCTTGGTTTGCTAAACCTATGGTTGAAAACTAAACATTTCTAGAAAAAATGAATAAGAATATCTTATATTTATTGAACATAGCCAAGAAATTTATTTTTAATAACTGAACCACAGATGGGATGCCATCTGTCAGCATATGGCATTGGCTCTTAAAGCAATGTTTACATCTGGGGGATATGACGCTTTCTTTGAGAGAACAAGAGGCATTATTGGACTAAACATGAAGAAGAGTGATTTTAGATTCATGAATATTGCAAGTTTGCTAAGGATAGAATCAGAGTGTTTATATGCATACAGTTTTCATACATTTGGGTAGATAAAAAGAAAGAAAATCTGTCCATTGAAATTCTGTTATAATAATAGAAAATAATTGTAATTTTGAAATTGTTAGTTTTTTTTCTTCCATGACAGGCAAGACTATTGGTATGAAATGATCAGATCATCAGATTTGTGGGTTTTTATAAACCCATTTTGATTCTATATAAGTTCCCCATAAAGCTACTAATATCCATTTTAAATTATTAAAATCCTATTTTTTTCAGAAGCATGCACAAAGTTGTAATTTTATTATTTAAGTTTCAATAACTTCAAAAAAGTATATGATATAATTTTGTCAGTTATACAATGTCTAAACATTCTTATTTTTAATCAACTTTGCATTTTGAAACATAATTGGAATGTGCTATATTAGTTTTTATTATAAAGGCACTAAACTGATATTTTTAAAATTATCATACAACAGATTTTCTCTTTTCTTCTACCTAATGTAACAAAAACTTGATTTCTGTTTAAATTATAAAACTCCACTGGAAAGAGATTATGCACAAATATTCAGTAGTAATGATAACAATAATATTGGTTAACTACTATTTTAGAGCATTCTTTATTTGGTAGATTTTTGAGATTCACAAGCACTCTCTTGGAATCTTGAAAATAACCCTCCCAAATTATCATTTTCCCCCAGTCACAGTTGACAGAATGGGTTCAATGAAGTTAAGTAATAGGCCTAACATCACAGAACCTGTAAAGAACAGGCATCTGACCCATATTCTCTCTGTATACAGTGATACTTCCCTGTATGAGAAAATTTCATAGGTAAGCAAATATATGATACTTATTGATTATTTAAAAGGGAAAAAGATTGACTGTGCTAGTAATCACGGTGTAAACTGCAATCATAATGAAGTACCAATTTCTACTTATCAACCGGGTCTTTTTAAAGTTTAATTATTTTCATCAAAAATTAGAGAAATAGCTATAATCAAATGCTTCAGATCTGGTTGTATATCCAAAATGTACTACAAAAATACCAATAAAGATCCCCAAGATGTTCATAACTTTTGATCCATTATCTTTGAACTGAAGTGTTTACTAATCTGTAATATTGAGGAAGCTACCTTGATGGAAGCTTTTTCTGCAATAGAATGCATCTAGGAAGACAGAGGTGATTAAAAAAAAACTATTTTCAGTAAAAAGATGGTCAAATCTTATTATATAATACATACTTCAGTTCTTTATTGTAGGACACATATTGAAAAGACAATTACATAAATATGACAATATTCATGAGGCATGATATGATAAGCATCTGAATCTTTTCTTTCTTAGAAAATTTCCTCACTTAACTTCTCAAACTCACTTTTCTCACTTAAAAGATGGAGTTGGTAATATCCCCACAGTAGTGATCTGTGTAAACATTATTGACTATATTTAATTTGTTTAGACAATTGCCTAGAACATAATAAATTCTCAGTAAATTGGACTTTTATTATACATAATTAATTATAGAAAAGAATAGAAAATGTGATAAAAGGTATTACAGCAATATATATGAACAAGGAAGCAAAAAAGGAAAATTTTTATCTGTTTAGTAGTTACTTTATGATGACTGTTTTTTTTTTTTTTAAGATTTCCAGGGACATCTAAAATTATGATTAGTTGTCTTCCTTCCTTCCTTCCTTCCTTCCTTCCTTCCTTCCTTCCTTCCTTCCTTCCTTCTTTCCTTTCTTTCTTTCTTTCTTTCTTTCTTTCTTTCTTTCTTTCTTTCTTTTCTTTCTTTCCTTCTTTCTTTTTTTCAAGTAGGCTCCACACCCAGTGTAGGGCTTGAACTCATAACCTTCAGATCGAGTCACATGCTCTGTCAACAGAGCCAACCAGTAGTTCTTTTGCTGCTACGTCTTCACACCTTCAAATTAGTCCTAAAAAGCCACTCTGGAAAGAGAATATTTGGGGAAGAGAATTGTAACTGTCCAAAAGAGAAAAATTGGAATATCATTAATCTGTTTCAACATACTGTTTTTAATAAAAGGATAAAATTTCCTTAGTGAAAAAGCAAAACAAAAACCTTCCTTTCCATTAACTGTATGCTTGGCACCAAGGACTAGGTACTGTACACTCACTTCTATTTATTTTTAAAAGCCAGATGCAAGCCAAGAGCCTTGCATCATGATGTTTTAAATCTAGGAAAATAACTCTTAAAACAAATATGAAAAGGTGTCTGGGGGACGTATGTGGGAACACAAGTCCATGGGCACCTTGGAGGTCAATGAGTTGGGATATCACCGAACTTATTATTGCCAGAGATCTGGAAATTGCCAATAAATGATTCCTCTTCACCTATGAATTCAATCGACCCACACCACAGAAAAATCACAGGCACATTTTTCATACTAAATTCCATCGAGACCTCTGAATGATTTCTCTGAACCATGGGACCCCGCATTTTCAATGCTCTAGGAATTGGCTACGTCAGAATCATATATGGGCATCAGTTAAAAATAGAGACTCCTTGGTCACTTCTGCCTCAGTCACAGAGCGTATCCCAGGAATGTGTCTGTCCAGCTTGGATTCCAGGTGATTGTGATGGGTGAGGCCCTCAGTGGTCAGATCAAGTTCCTGGCTCTCGAAGGCTGTTCCTCTTTTTTCCACTGGGTTTCCGATGCAGAACTCAGAATCCATTTGAACTAGTTTGAACAGAGAGAGATTTACTACTGGGTGTTGAATGACTTTCTTGGAACAACAAGATGAAATAGATCAGAGGAACAACTCCCAAAGTGACAGCAGATCTAGAACATACTGTTAGTGCCTCTCCTAACGTCGGGCTTCCCAAGAAAGAAGCTGCTAAATCAGGACACTGATGTGACGACTTCCAGCTCCTGACCCCTGCCGCCCCCACCAGCCACAAGCAGGTTGGATGCCCCACCAGCCACTTCTCTCTCGCCCTGGGTCTGTATTCAAATCTTGTGCAGCTGTGTTGGATTAGCAGACATACAGAAACCTGGTGAAAATGAATCTCAGGAAATTTTAGGTTTTTAACTTCTTCAGTACGAGAAGAAAAACTAGAAAGAAGTTGGAAGGAAAAAAAAAAACGAGGTGGCAAATTTATAACTGTTACAATCTCCAGGTTCTCTAGTCAAATCTAAATTTATTTGGTTTGAAACAAGATTATTCAAAAATGATTAAATTTCATACCATGAAGTTGTATTATTCTCTCTCTGTCTTTCTGGTTGATACCATCATTCCTCTGAATCATCAGGTCATTTCATCTGGACCTCCTTATCCACCTGTGTCACTTTCGACTATGTTCTATGGATAGCAGTTATTTTCCTTACTGTTCCAGAAAAAAAAAAAAAACTGTAAAACCCTTTCAGTTGGATTTATTGTATATGCACCAAATTTAGTGCAGTTCTTTGCAAGAGAAAATGCTTATTCTCAAAAATCAGTTTTTCCAAAAGTGCACACAATTTTAATACTCTTGTTATTTATGATGCTCTGACTTTGAAGAAATAAATGAACAAATGTTTTAACTTTACTCTCAGTTGTTTTAAGGCATCAGAGAATTACATTTTTACATAATTTAGAGACATTCAGATTTAATATGACATATATATGTGTGTCAGTCCCCTGCCAAACTTTAGCATCATGTGATAACATTGGACGCAAAGTCTGGAAAGGTTAATTCCGCAGTACACATTTGTTACTGCTCTTCTCAGAATACGTGTCTCTTTCTTCCAAAAAAAGCAGGTCTTCATTTTCCTCTTGACTCAGGTTATATTCCATGGACCATGCAAAAATTATAACCACTTCTTTGCATGTACCAGACTTGCCCCACCAATCTCTAGGTTCTTAGTACTTGGGGAACCCCACCAAGTTAGTTGTCCAACTTGCTGGTTAGTCCAACTTGCTACCCTCTCCGCACGTGCATTCTCCTAGCTGAGAATGCCCGGAGGAAACCACAACCGTGTTGCTTGAGGTATATGTGACCCAGCAGGGCTCCCCCAGCATCCCAATGCTACTGTCCTAGGTCCCACTCTCCAGTGGACAATTTCTTGCCTTTTTGTCTCTCCTACAACCTCCGGCCTAAATTGCCATATCTTGATGATCGCGTCGTGCCTGTTTCCGACCAAAGGACCAACCACACATTCACCCACCTATCTACCATCGTGCCTTGTCCGTTGTGCGTATTATTACAGAAGAACTGTCCCTATTCTTATCTAAGCCAACTCCTTGGATCCATTCCCATTGCCTCCTGCCTTCTTAAAGACAGTGCTCCATGAATTCGTTTCCTCTCTGTGGAATCATCAAATTGCCCTTCCTTGGGTTACTTGCATAAGCATAAGCCCTATTTGGGCCATCTTAAGAAACTACCATCTTACCGCACCTCTTTTGTCTGCAACTGCCTCAATTTTTGGCTTCTCCTTACAAAACACAAAAACAAAAGAACCTCCTTAAACATGTGGTCTATGTGCATCATCTGAATTCCTCCTTTCCCTTGCTTCCTTAAATCCCTGCAAATGAGTTTGTATTCCCACAATTGTACTGAATCAATCATTAATTCATCAATTCTACTAAACAGGCATTTGTTTTTCATTACCAATGACTTAGCTGTTGCTAAGCACAGCTGTCAATTTTCCATTCTTATCTTACTGACCTATCAGAAAAATTTGGCCCAGCTGATCACGCCTGCCCTCTAAATGGCTTTTCTTTGTTTAGGATTTTAGATACCAGGCTCTCTTGTTTCTTCTTCTACTCTCAAGCCAGTCCTTCTCCTCACCTTGCCTTCTTACTGTTTACAGTCTCCAGGCCTCTGTTCTCATTCCTCTTCTCTTCCCCATTTCTATTCACTCTTTGCAGGATCTTATCCAGCCTCCTGGCTTACCTAACTCCTACGTGCTATGGTGCACAAACTTTGAGCCCCACCCAGTACCCTACTTCACAGTCTAAACTAACATATCCAACAACCCACTGGATATTTGCTGTTGAATTGTTAGTAACATTTCAAAATTAGCAGGTCTGAAACTAGGTTTCTGATATTCTCTCCAAAGCCTGTCTTTCCTACAATATTGCTCATTCAGCAAAATACAATCCCCCACCCCCCGCCTTTTTTTTTCCAGTTGGTCAGGGAAAAGACCTTGGAATCATCCGTAACTCCTCTTTTTACTCACACACTTCATATCTGTCAGCAAGGCCTTGTGAGCTTGGCTTTCAAAACATATCCTATATCAGACACCCTTTCCACACCTTGACCAATAACACTATAGGCAAATGTGTTATCTGTCGAGATGATCTCTTGCCTGGATTATGATAGTAGTCTCTCTACATTGATCCACCTACACCTTTATCCCTTCACGGTTTACGATGTACAAAGTTGCAAGAATTGTCTTTAACACAAATCAAAGAATGCCATTCCTTTCCCCAA
Source organism: Vulpes lagopus (assembly GCF_018345385.1). Taxonomy (NCBI): domain Eukaryota; kingdom Metazoa; phylum Chordata; class Mammalia; order Carnivora; family Canidae; genus Vulpes; species Vulpes lagopus. Next base: position 149,786,406 of record NC_054827.1, on the reverse strand, counting down.
AACGCTCTGCTGGCTCCCATCTCACTAAGCCAATATCTTTATTTTAGCTTCTAAGACCATATTTGTCTTTTCTACACCAAATCTGATATCATCCCCTCTCTCTTTCTTTTTCATTATGCACCAGGTCCACAGACCTCCCTGCTTTTTTTTTTTTTTCCAAACATAGCAAATAAGCTCACAGATCATGGCCTTGTCGTTCTTCTGACTGAACTGTTCTTCTTCACTCAAATAGTTGCATGAATGGATCCTAACTTCAGATATCCTTATCAGAGCAATCATTCCTGGCCACTCTCTTAAGCAGCAAAACCTCTGGCAACACCATCACACTCCCTCTGTCTCTTGTCCACGTCTTTTTCTGCATAATATTTGTGTCCATTTGGCATACTGCATATTCACTTATGCATGTACTTATTCATTAATCACTTCCCCAGTAGAATAGAAACTTCATGAGATCAGAGATTCTGGTCCCTGTTGTCTTCCTAGCACCTAGAATGGGTCCTGGTCATAACAGGTGCTCAAAACAGACTTACAGAATGGATGGATGAATGTTCTTGCAGTTTTCTTTTGGGCTTCAATACCTCTCCATTTTCAACCCTTCTAGGTTACGTGGATACTAACTGGGTCAGTTCATCCATCAAATAACCCTGGCCACAGTTATTCGTTGAGTGGCAGACATGTGATGTTAGCTAACTCAATAAGAATAATCTGATGTTAAAAAAAAAAAAAAGAAGAATCTGATGTTTGTGATGGCTGCTACCAAAGAGAGCCTCTTCTCCTGGGCTTGTAAGCAAGAGTATATGAGACCAGGGCTGCTGGTTAGTTAGAGAGACCAACACATGGACAAGAACTGAGCAAAACAAAGAGACAGAAATTCAGGATGATGGCACTCTTTAAGCCCTAAATCCAACAGTTTTCAAAAGCACTGTACTCCTGGACTTCTCAGATTCTGAATCAAACAAACTCACTTAAAAAAAAAAAAAAGCCAGTTCAGAGTAGGTTCTCTATCACTTGCAATAAAAAAAAGTCAAAAGAGAAATGTCCCAGATTGGGTCAGGTAGTCTAAATAGTCTTTATAGTGCTTTATAATTTCTATTTTTCTCAGCATTAAAAAAAAAAAAACTTATCTCTCTTAAGAATGATAACCTAATTCCAAGAAGCCTCCCGGCAGATTTCTTCTTATACCCCAAAGGCCAGAGTTGAGTCACATGAATATTTGTGGTTGGATATAACCAAGAAGTGAGACAGAATTATAGTTGACTTAGACAAATCACTGATGGTAGAAAGGATGTTGGATCTCTATCGCAATGACCACTATTGATGAGTAAAGTAAAAGTAGACCTTAAGTCTACTTTCCATCCATAATAGCCACAGTGGGAACAAATAGGATTTATTCAGGAAGAGAGTTAAGAGTGAGAGTTCCTTCCTACCGCAGGCAGGCCTCCATGTACACCAATAACAGAGTAGGAGGGTTGAATCATCCCTACCCTTCACAGGTCACTATGAGATGGCTGTTCTGCTTCATTTAATTACATGTGAATCACAATGAGACTCAATAATGGAACCCACTGAGTGTTCATCCCTTGCTTCAAGATAGTTTAAAAAAAAAAATGACTTCAGAACCTTTCTTTCTGGGGCTATACAGTACTACTTCAGGAAACTGAGCATGGCCATGCCTCAAATACCTGGCTAACCTGGCATAGATAATGCACACTTAAACAAAAAAAAAATACACAGATAATAATCAAACATATGTTTGCATTTTTTTTCTTTTGTTTATTGGAGTTCAATTTGTCAACATATAGCATAACACCCAGTGCTCATCCCATCAAGTGTCTCCCTCAGTGTCCGTTTGCATTTTGGATGTAACATTGAAATCAACTGCTATGAATTGAATTGTGTGGTCCCGAAATTCATGTGGAAGCTCTAACACCTAGTGTGACTGTATTTGGAAATAAAGCCCTGATGAAGGTAATGGAGGATAAATGAGGATATTATGGTAGAACCCTAATGTGATAGGGCTGGTGCCCTTTAAGAAGAGAAAGGGACACCAGAACTCTATCAGTCCATGACGAAAGGTCACGCGAAGACACAGCAAGAAGATAATCACCTACAAGCCAAGAAGAGAGCCCTCACTAGAAATCAAATTTGCCAGCACTTTGACTATGGACTTTAGCTCCCAGGACTATGAGAAAATAAATTTCTGTTGTTTAAGCCACCAGCCTGTGATTTTTTTTTATGGCAGCCTGAGCTAATATACCAACCTTCAAATAATTGAGGGATAATCAAGTTCATCTGTCAGTTGTAAGTCTAACGTCTACAGGCTGCAGTTACTTTAGAAGATAAACTGAGAACTAAAAGAAAGTCTCATTATGAAGTGGCATTTGCCTGAAGGGTTCCAGAGATGAAGTGTCTTATGATTCCCATACCAAAATAAAGTACTTACTCACTAGGGAAATATAAACAGGCTTATGCCATTTTTAAAAAGAGAGCTTTGGTTGTATTGTTGTAAATGTGTTGTTTTGTGAAAGGAAGAGAAAGAGTAAATGAGATAAAACACATTAGTAGGATATTAGAGAAACCCAAGAAATAAGCAATTGTGGAGAGTTTCACTTCTGATTAAGATAAAGTAGGATAAGGATGAACATATCACCTATGTTAAAAACAAGAAAAAAAACTGATAAAATATAAAGCATGTTTTTCTTAAAAAAAAGTTATTAAAGTTATTAAAGAACAGCTGATACAAAGTATCAGACAAGAAGGGATGAAATCTTCGTAGGTGGACAAAGAACTATAGATGCATCATCCTCGTCACAACAGTGACAAGTGTCTGCTGTGAATGCAAGTGTGCAGACGGGAGGCGTGCTTTAGATGGGGAGACTTTACAAGGAGAAATCAGGTGAATTTTAAATGACTGCATGGGTGGAAAGAGAGATTGTTATCTGGAAAAGCTCCAAATGCAAAAATAAATATTTTATCTTAACAATTCCCTCCCCTGGGACACCTGGGTGGCTCAGCAGTTGAGCGTCTGCCTTTGGCTCAGGGCGTGACCCCACAGTCTAGGGACCGAGTCCCACGTCAGGCTCCCTGTATGGAGCCTGCTTCTCCCTCTGCCTGTGTCTCTACCTCTCTCTGTGTGTCTCTCATGGATAAATAAATACAACCTTAAAAATAATCCCTCCCCCAGAAGTACTGATGACAAAGTGGCAGAAAGAAAGGACAGAAGTAGAAATGCATGTGGCCTCAAAAACAGTTTATATGCCTCGCAGCACGCAGATGCCAGGCCTTGCTGAGGTATAATACAGAAATGAATGCAAATCAGCTAAGGCTAGAACCCAAGCTATTTCCAGTGCAAACCTGAAAGGATCAAAGGATTAGCCCCTCTGTCCTGAAGGTGAACGTTAACCTAAGAGGTAAAGGGTCTTAAAAAAAAAAAAAATGTGCAGTCTTTATGGCTCTTTTTGAAACCAATGGTGAACACAACCTCATTCAATCTTCAGGAGTGGAGGGGGGGATGAAGAGACAGAGCACAGAGGATTTTTAGGGCAGTGAAAATACTCTGTACGATGCCATAAGGATGGATACATGTTGTCATACATTTGGTCCAACCTCACAGCATGTCCAACACCAAGAGTGAATTGTAATGTACACTATGGACTTTGGGTGATGGATGATGTGTTAGCAGAGGTTCAGGAGATGTTAAAAAAAAGAAAAAGCACACGCCTCGTGGGAGATGTTCATAATGGGTGACTATGCACACGTGGTGGTGAAGAGCATATCAGATATCTCTGTACCTTCTCTCACTCGTGCTGTGAATTTGAAATTGCTGTAAAAAATTAAATCCATTAAAAAAAAAGAAAAAGAAATCAGTCCAGGTCTTGGTGGAATCTAAGAGATCAGCCTCTCACCGTAGCTGCCTGATTAAAGAATGAGACTGCACATCCCAGAGACAGAGATAAAACAATTTAGTATCCATTATTCTTTCAGACACACCACATGTTATGCTGCCCTGTGAAAGATATGAAGAAGTAGGAAAATATGGCCCACAATCAAGAGCAAAATGAATCAATAGAAAGAAAATCACAGATAATTCAGATGGTGTAATTAGTCATCAAGGATTTTAACATGACTGTTATAGAAGTGCTGAATAATTTATGGTATAAAATGAAAAATATGAATGAATCTAGAGGAGATGTCAAATAAATAATGTAGAATTAAATTGACGTTTTTGAATTGAAATGTACAGTGTAAGACATAAAAATGTATTAGATTATTTTAACAGGCAGACAGAATAAAAGCAGAAGAAATAATTGTTGAACATAAAGATATATCAGTAGTAATTATCCAAATAAAATATACAGAAGTACTTTTATATTCTGTGCAAGAGCACAGAATATAAGATTAGGAAAAAAAACTGTTAGGGGTTAGAGCCTTATGGGAGTATATTAAATTAATAAACACTTACGTAATTTGAATCCTAGAATGAGAGGATATAAAAGACTTGGCAGAAAAATATTCAAAGAAATAATGGCTAAAAACTTAAAGTTTGATTTAAAAAACAATCTCAACTTACAAACACAAAAAGCACAGGGAACACCAAGGACTATAAGAACAAAGAAATTCACACTTAGGTACAGCACAAATTTTTGAAAACAAATATAAAGAGAAAATTCTAAAAGCACAGTGATGTGTATCAGGGAGGGGGAGCTGGAAGTCAATGGAGCACCATCTTTTAAAATGTCCAGAATAAAAAATTATATATATCAACTTAGAATTCTGTATCAGGTGAAAATATACTTAAAATAAAAAATAAAGAAATATGCAGATAAAAATAACTTTCAAGAATTCATTTTCAATATATGAACACTATAATTAGTGCTACAGGGAAGGGACGCCTGGGTGGCTCAGTGGTTGAGCGTCTGCCTTTGGCTTAGGTCGTGACCCCAGGGTCCTGGCATCGAGTCCCACATCAGGCTCCCTGCATGGAGCCTGCTTCTCCCTCTGCCTGTGTCTCTGCCTCTCTCTCTCTCTCTCTGTGACTATCATAAATAAATAAAAATTTAAAAAAAATTTAAAAAATCTTAAAAAGAAAAGCTAAAGGTAAGTTTTCAGACTGAAGTAAGTAATAACAAATAGACACTGATATCTAGAGTAAGGAATAAAGATAACCAATCATGGTTTATATGTGGGGGCAATGTAAGTACTGTTTATTCCTTTAAGCAAAATCTCAAAAAGACAATGACATTTAAAGTAAAAAAATGATAATACGTTATGTGATTTACAACATACAGAAATAAAATAAATGGCAGCAATACTACAATGAATGAGATGTAAATGGAAATGTACTGCAGTAAGGTTGTAATATTATCTATGAATTGTCATTATGTTAACCCAAAATAGTGTTAGGTTAATGACGCATATTATGATTGCAGGGATATTATTGACATAAAATAAATACATATTATACATATTTATATGAAAATGCAATATAGCTAAAGAGCTAATAGAAGAAATAAATGGAAAACTAAAAAGAAGAAAGAAGAAGAAGAAGAAGAAGAAGAAGAAGAAGAAGAAGAAGAAGAAGAAGAAAGAAGAAGAAGAAGAAGAAGAAGAAGAAGAAGAAGAAGAAGAAGAAGAAGCCATAATGTTGGATACGTGACAAAATGCACTTTGTCAAAGCTCATCGAATTTTGCAGCACATAAAGTTTATGCAAATTTAAAAAGGTTGAGGGTTCCTAGAATAGAATGTAGAATGTAACAAAAAAAACTAATTATATTACAAATATATGAAACAATCTCACTGAAGATAAAAGAAAGAAAAGATGCTGACCTACCTAACTTTGAAAACGAATGATATCTTTAAGGAGAAAAGCAAAAAGAATTGCACATTTGCATTATACTCAACTGGATAAAGGTATCCACAGGGCTGTGAGTTAAGAACTAATGTTGCTGTATCTGCGTATTGGAATTCAATAATTAAGTCAACTGATTGTAGATGGTGGGAGTGATGCACTTTTCTCATTGTTGAAGTGGGTGCTTACAGATATGCAAGGAAAAGAGGGTAGAATGTTCCCTATGTAATGGATTAGAGACAGAGACATAAGTAGAAGCTCATGTTTAGCTTACTGTAGATGCAGATTGTTCCAAACATAAATATTTTAATACATAGGTGTATACAGGGATTAGTATACACACATGTATTCCGTTGTTGTGTTACTCTAGATGGCCTGGAAGTATCAAGACCACAGTAGGAATGAGTGCATGTAGTGCTCAGATCTTGGTTACTAATATTACTGTTCAATAAAAGGAACCAGAAATCCTTGGAGAAATGGCTGATTCTAACACTAGGTCAGGGACTATACCAAGGGATCCTGGAACATCTTGTAGCATCAGGGAGTAAGGAAGCACCCCATTACTCCCCACCTCTAAAAAATTTAAAAAAGACACATGATGATTGAGGTGTATCAAAGACCACAGGAGTCAACCAAAAACATTCCCAATGGCCGAAAAATTTAAGCAATATAATAAAGTAGTATTGGATTATTACCTAAAGTATAAAATAAATATCCATGAGTCTACATTGATATAAATAAATGGTTGAATAAATTAGTAAACAGAAGGGAATCGACAAAAATTTGTGCAGAAGAATTCCAAATAATTTATGTAGATACTGCCCCCTCAAGGAGGTGGAACAGAACTTTCCACTTCTTAAGTGTGTATGGATAGTGACTGCCTTCCAAAGAATACAGTATGGAAATAAGGAAGGGGGATCCCTGGGTGGCGCAGCGGTTTGGCGCCTGCCTTTGGCCCAGGGCGCGATCCTGGAGACCCGGGATCGAATCCCACATCAGGCTCCCGGTGCATGGAGCCTGCTTCTCCCTCTGCCTGTGTCTCTGCCTCTCTCTCTCTCTGTGACTATCATAAATAAAAAAAATAAAATAAAATAAAAAATAAAAAATAAAAAAACCTTTAAAAAAACAAACAAAAAAAAGGAAATAAGGAAGGAAAAGATTAACTTCACAGTGCAAAACCTGACAAATTACTTCATCCAGGTGATCAAGGTTGACATCATGTACTGTTAATATGATACTTGTAGTGAGTATAGGGTAACATATAGAGAAGTCCAATCACTATGTCGTAGACCTGAAACGAATGTAACATTGCATGTCAACTGCACTCAAAACATTTTTTTAAATACTACATAATGAAAATGGCACTTGACCTCTCTGGTTTTCCTCCTAAAATCCATAATCTCAGTCTTATCATGAATAAAATATCAGACAAATCCCAATTAAGGAGCTTTCTATAAGATGATCAATATTCCTCAAAAATGTCAAGATCATCAGAAACAAAGAAGTCTAAGAAAATGTAATAGCAAAGAGGAACACAAGGAGACATGATTATTAAATGTAATACAATTTCCTGGATAGAAACCTGAACCAGAAAACAGACGTTAGGTAAAAACTTAGTAACTGTGAATAAAGGATGAGCTTTAGTTAACAATGATGCATCAGTATTGATTTATTAATTCTAACAAATGTACCATGCTAATCCAAGATGTTAGTAATAGGGGAAACTAAGCTTGAAGTATATGACAGTTGTACCATCTTGACAGTTTTTCTGTAAATCTAAAATTATTCTAAAACATATCTGAACTTTCTTTTCATGCCATCCAATGGATGTTTCCAATGAACCAAGGGTAAAAAAAGAAATAAAGTTACAAAGGACCCATGGGACAAATAGAAAATACATAGCAAGATAGTAAAATTATGCCTAATTATGCCTAACCATGCCAAAATTTATTTATTATAAGTGGGCAAAATCGTATGAATTCTTGAATCATATTGTCCACCTGGAACTAATATGACATTGTATGTTCATAACTTCAATGACAAATGAAAACAAAACAATGCATTAACAAGCAGAGATGGAAATTTTGTATGAAAATATTCAAAAGAAAAAAGTTAAATTGCGTGATGTTTATGAAAGGTGCACTTTGAATATACTTTGATGGGCTAAAAGTAAAAGAATGGAAACCATGAAATACTATGCACATTCCCATCATAAGAAAGTACCTATGACTGCATTAATATTAAAGTACAAGTAATATCTTCAGAGATCAAGAGGTATATTTATTATAATAAAAATTAATGATTTGATATTTCTAAATGAGTGTCCACCTGATTACATGAAGCAAAACTAACAGCTAAAGGGAGACATATACAAATCCACAGTCATATATAGAGATCTTGATAATCATTTTTCAGTAATTGATGGTATTAATAGTTCAAAAAATTCAGCAAGTATTCAGAAGATTTGAATTGGAAGTATTTATTTTTTTAAGATTTTATTTATTTTATTTATTCATGAGAGACATAGAGACAGAGACAGAGGGAGAAGCAGGCTCCCTGCATGGAGCCTGATGCAGGACTCAACCTGAGCCAAAGGCAGATGCTCAACTGCTGAGCCACCCAGGCGCCCAAATTAGAAGTATTTATAAAATACGACATCCAAGTTTGGGCTACACATTTTTTTCTAGTGCACATGGAACATTCACGAAGATTAATTAAATGCTAGTTCATAAGGCAAAATTAATTTTGAAAACCTAATGATGATGTCAATATACAGAGAAAAATAATTTGACAAAACTTAACATCAGTTCAGGCTTTAAATAACCTCCAACAAACTAAGAATAGAAAGGAAATTACATCATCTCATAAAGGGTAGCTACAAAGAGCATATACCTAATGCCATAATCAATGGTGAAATACTGAATATTTCCTTTCAAAGTGCAGGAATACACAAAATATACATAATACTTCCTTCTATTCTACACAATATTGGAGGTCCTACCAAGTACAATAAAGAAATTAACAAAATAGTTAAGCAAACAAAATGGAAATAAAGAAATAAGACTTATAATTCACAGATGACTTGATGGACATATAGAAAATGCAAAAGATTTTTAAAAACCTATTTGAACCTATAAATAAATTTATCAAGTTTGTAGTACACAAGGATTATGTAAAAATCATTAGTTTTTATGAACAAACAGAAACAGACTCTTAAATACAGAGAACAAATTGATGCTTGCCAAAAGGGAAGTGGGTGGGGAGATTAGTGAAAGAGATAAAGGGGATTAAGAGGTACAAACTTCCAGCTATAAATTGAAAAGTACAACATAGGGAATATAGTCAAGAATATTGCAATGACACAATATGATGACAGATGGTGACTACACTTACCATGGTGCTCACGGAGTAATGTGTAGAATTGTCAAATCACTATATTGTATGCCTAGAACTAAAATAATATTGTTTGTCAGTTACATTTCAATAGTAAATATTTTAAAATCAATTGTTTTACATCCTAACAACACATAAATGAAAAATGAAATATAAAATGCTATTTACAATAGCATCAAAACATAACATACCTTGCCAAAAATTATAATGAGAGGCAACTAAGATTTCTATAGTAAAAACAACAAATGCTGCTGAGATAAGTTGAAAATATGTAAGTAAACAGATATATTGACTTCATAGTTTGGAAAACCTAATGCTGTTAAGATGGAAATCAGCTGCAAATTGATCTATAAATTCATGTAATTCTTGTCAATGCTTTGTTTTTTCTTTTTTTGTAGAAATTGATGAGACAATTCTAACAATTAAATGGATATACAAAGAATTCAAAATGGCCAAAAACAATGTGGAAACAGAAGAATCTAGTGAAGAAATAAGCACTCCCAGATTTTATGACTGAAAAGTGTTTTTTTAAGTAAAGAATTTTATTTTTCTATATTTTTTTTTGTTTTTATTGAAGTTCAATTTGCCAACATATAGTATAACACCCAGTGCTCATCCCGTCAAGTGCCCTCCTCAGTGCCCGTCCCCCAGTCAGTCACCCCAACTCCCCACCCACCTCCCCGTCCACAACCCTTTGTTTTCTAGAGTTAGGAGTCTCTCATGGTTTCTCTCCCTCTCTAATTTTTCCCACTCATTTCCCCTCCTTTCCCTTATAATCCCTTTCACTACTTCTTATATTCCCCATATGAGTGAAACCATATGATGAAGTTGCATTAAATTTAGAAAAGGTGGCATTGGTATAAAAATGAAAATGAATTAACATAATGTGGTTTTAGACTTCCACATCCAGTAAAAAATGGAATAACAGAGACCAGACTTACTCTCCTACCCAAAACAAATAAAACACAGGAGAAAGTGATGTGAACATGAATCTTAAATGCATGGGACATCAGGTAGTGATCCCTAAGAGAGAGTAAAACCTGAATTTGGTCTTACTATTGGCTTCACTTGCTATTTAGAGAAAGCTTCCAGGCCATCGCAAAGTGAAGAGGAAAGCAGTGGAGACCTCCAGTCCCCCTGGGTTGAACAGACTAAGCTGAGAGACCAGGGATGCCAAGGTAACTAGGCATAGCAGGGGAGAGAAATATCTGCACATGTAGATTCCAGAGATCTTCAGAGGGTTGTCCTTCAGTCTTTCGCTAAGTATAGACAACCATATGGAGGTGAGGCCAAGAAAAGAACATTCTTAAGGGACAGACGGAACAATACCTGATGTTTACATAGGGCACATGACAGACTGGAAAACCTCCTATCATGGCACACTGGATGGGATACACAGAATAGCAGGGGGTTTTCAGTAGTGGGGCAAAATTAGCCCTGGAATGAATGACCTGCATAACAGAGCTTAAAGTCAAGACCTGAAGGGATCAAATGTTTCCAAATAATTTAAATCCGCCCCCCCCAGGGGGGAGGAACAAAACCACCAAGAGTAATAAAACAATATAAAAATATCCAGTGGCCAAAGAGGTAGACTTGATAATACTGCCATTTAAAATAATTAATTTTATTTATTCGGTATTTAAAATAATGAAAGTGTAAATATTTAAAATAATGAAAATAAATTTCATTTATTTAATGAAAATTTAATAGGTATTCAAAGAAGCAGGAAAATGCAACCCATGATGAGGGAAAATATTAGTCACTCAAAACTGACCACCAAATGATGACAAACTGATTGAATTAGTAAATAAGAACATTAAAAGTTATTATAGCTGTATTCTATATGCTCAAGAAGCCAGAAGAAAATTGAGCATGTTAAGTGGAAACATGAAAGATCTAGAAATAAAAACAAAAAATGTTTAAGATTTTTAAAAATACACTGCATTAGATTAACAGCAAATTAGAATTTACAGAAGAAAAAAAATGAGTGAATTTAAGTCCAAAGTAATAGAAACTGTCCAAAATGAAATGCAGAAAAAAGGAACACAAGGTCAGGGACAACTTGAAGCAGCCTAATATACATTTAATTAAAATCCCTGAAGTGAAATAAAGAGAGAAGCATAAAAAATGTTTACATTCTCTAAGTTTAATGAAAACTATGAACCCTCAGGTCTACAAAATTCAATGGAGCCCAAGCATGAGAAAGATGAAGTAAACTATATTAAGGAGCATCATCATTAAGTAGTTCAGAAGCAGTGATAAAGTGGGAACTTTAGAATTAGCCTGAGCAAAAAAGACGCATTACTTAGAGAAGAACAAACATAAGAATGACGAAAGACTTCTCACCAGAAAAAGTACAAGTCAGATGATGGAGCAAGACTTTTGAAATAATAAAATAAAAATAATTCTTAACCCAGAAGTCTATGCCTAGCAAAAATATCTCTCAATAACAACAGCAAAAAGATTTTCCTCAGACATACAAAATCTGAAAGGATTTATAACCAGTAGACTTGCACTATGTGAAATGTGAAGGAAAGTCCTTCAGGTAGGAAGAAAATGAAATATGGGTTTATATAAAGGACCAGGAAAACTCAAAAATGATAACTATGTGGCTGAATAGAAAAAAAGACTTTATGATTTAAAGATCTTTTAAAGATATTTGGCTGTTTAAAGTAAAATGAATACCAATGCCTTATGGAGTGTATACCATATGCAGAACTAAAACAAACAATAATAATAGTACAAGGGCCAAGAGAAATGCAGGTGTACTGATTTAAGATTCTTTGGTTATATGTGAAATAGTAATATCACTTGGAGGTAAACTATAAGCTATAATGTACTATTTGTAAACTGTAAGCTAAAGATGTTTGCTAAAAACTTAGAGCAAATACTAAAGAAACAAAAACTTATGGCTAATAAAGCCATAAGTAAGATAAAATTGAATCATACAGAATATATAATTAATACAGAAGTCAGGAAAAAAAAAGCCCAAAGGACAAATATGACAAAAGGAAAACAAATGGAAAGATAATAAATGTGTACCCAAACATACCAGACCATTAAAAATAAATGGACTGAACACCCCAATTAAAAGCACTTCAGATGAAATGTAATGGCAGACCCAAGAATACACCATATATTATCCACAAGAAACTAAGTATAAAGGTGCAAGTCATGCATAAAATGGATATGTCAATAAATTAAATAATTTGGACGAATAGAAAATTCCTAGAAAAATACTTAACAAAACTAACTCAAGAAAAAATAGAGGGGACACCTGGGTGGCTTGGGGACACCTGGGTGGCTCAGCAGTTTAGCGCCTCCCTTCCACCCAGGGCCTGATCCTGGAGACCCAGGATCGAGTTCCACCTCAGGCTCCCTGCAGGGAGCCTGCTTCTCCCTCTTCCTGTGTTTCTGCCTCTCTCTCTGTGTCTCTCATGAATAAATAAATAAAATCTTAAAAAAATAAAAAATAAACAAGCTAAATAGACTTATATCAAGAAAATACATTGAATTAGTAATTTTAAAACTTTCAGTAAAGAAAAAGCCTGGATTTAGATGTCTTCACTGGTGAATTCTACAAAATGTTTAAAGAATTAAAACTAATACATTACAAACTGTTCCCCCCAAAATAGAAGAGGTAATACTTCCCAATTTATTATATAATGACAGTACATGCTGATACCAAAACCAGACAATGGCATCATAAGAAAACTACAAACCATGTTCTTTATGAACATAGACATAAAATTCTCAACAAAATACCACCAACCAAATCTGATATTATACAAAAGAGTATATACATCATGACCAAGAGATTTATCCCAAGAATTCAAAGTTGCAAAAAACAATGAAATTCATACACTCTCTCATAAAATAAAGAATAAAAATTACATGATCATTTCAATAAATATAGAAAGAACTTAATAAAAGACTTCTTATAATTAAAAAAAACTCAATAAACTAGTAATAGAAGGGATCTCCAGGATCTAATAAAATGTTGAGGTACAAAAAAAACCTATAACTAACTGCAAAATTAATGGAAAAGAACTGAATGCTTTCTCCTTAGGATCAGGAACAAGATAAGGATGTTCACTCTCTCCACTTCTATAAAGCATAGTTTTGGAGATTCTATCCAAGAAACCTAATCAAAAATAAAAATAAAAATAAAATGCATCTATGTCGGAAAGGAATAAGTAAAATCATCTTTCCTTACAAATGATACATATACTGATTTATAAAAACTTCTAACGAATCACAAAAAAACTATTAAAAGTAGTAAATGAATACAGCAAGGTTGTAGAATACAAGATCAATCTACAAAATCAATTATGTTTCTATACATTAACAAAAACAATGCAAAATAAGATAATCCATTTATAGTAGAATTGATAAAAAAGAAAATACTTAATAATAAGTGTAACAGAGAAGCAAAACACCTGTACCTTAGAAACTAGGAAACATTATTAAATGAAATTGAAGTAGATCCAAATAAATAAAAAGACAGCCCATAACCAAGGATAAGAAGACTTGATATTATTAAGATGGCAATACTCCCAAAATTGATCTAAAGATTAATGCAATTCTTATCAAAAATCCCACCTGGATTCTTTGTAGAAAATGACAAGCTGATATTAAAATTCATATGGAAATGCAAGGGGCCCAGAATAGTCAAATCAATCTTGGAAAGGAAGAACAAAGTTGTAAGACTCACATTTCCTAATTTCAAAATTTAGGACAAGGCTATAGTAGCAAGACATTATGGTGCTTGACTAATGATAGACATGTAGATAAATGGAAATGAATTGAAAGCCCAGAAATAAACCCTCAGGTTCATGGTCACTTGATTTTCCACAGTGTGCCAAAATAATTCAGGGGGAAGAATGGTCTTTTAGAAAATGTCCTCTAGGAGAAGGTACCAGAAAAATGGCACCACTGCAAACCCATAGCCAGAAGGGGAAGGATCCAGAGGAACAAGTAATGCAACTTTACTCTTCTTGAACCCTTTTGGTGCCACTGGTACATTATGGCACCTCAAATTTAGCCAGAACAACCACTCAGGGGTCAAGGGGCACAGCTTATACATCTCATAAATAATAGCTTTCTTTGGACATCAGAGTGATAAGTAGGGTCCAGATAGATCAAGAGAAACAAAGAAAGTTGAGAGATTCGATTAGATTAGTTCCCCTTTGAAAATCCAGGATAGGGATCCCTGGGTGGCGCAGCGGTTTGGCGCCTGCCTTTGGCCCAGGGCGCGATCCTGGAGACCCGGGATCGAATCCCACATCGGGCTCCCGGTGCATGGAGCCTGCTTCTTCCTCTGCCTGTGTCTCTGCCCCTCTCTCTCTCTCTCTGTGACTATCATAAATAAATAAAAATTAAAAAAAAAAAAAAGAAAGAAAATCCAGGATATTCTCTGCCCCTTCCCACCATGAAATCCTTAACCTCAGTCATATCTTTAAAGTCTTTTTTGCTATGTAAGGTAACATATCCACTGATTCTGGGGATTAAGGCATGAACATCCTTGCAGGGCCATTATTTTCTCTTCTACTCCCTGTTAAGTCACTCTCTTGATAGGATATAAGTTTAATAATAGCTCCACACACACACAAGAAACTTTTACCCAAATTTTCATAAGTATGATTCATAATAGCCAAAAGGTAGAAATAAGTAAATCAATGAAATGTGCTATATCCATAAAATGCAATTATTATTAGGCAATAGGGAGTGACCTACTTATACCTGCTAGAACATAGATGAACCTTGAAAATGCTACACTGAGTAAAAGAAGCCAATCACAAAAGACAACATATTCTATGATTCTGTTCTATAAAGTTTCCAATATGGTGAATCTATAGAGACAGAAAGTAGTTAGTGTTTATTTGCCTAGTACTCTGGGGTGAGGAGTCTGGGGAAAATGATGAGTGATTGCTAATTGGTACAGAATTTCTTTTTGGGGTGAGGAAAATATTCTAAAATAAGTGAACTGTGTTTCAATAAAGCTCTTAAAAAAGAAGTCTGCCTGAAAAACCAAACTATTATATAGTGTTCGTGGTCAAAATAATAGGTACCCTTTAGGGGAGAAAGGAAGAGGGAACAGCTGGAAACAACTCAAAGGGAACTGCTGGTGTATATGAACGATATCCTATTACTTGACTAAGTGTGGTTACATGAGTGTCCACTTTGCTATCATTCAGTGAGCTCTACATTTAGGATTTATACACTTTTCCGGATCTATGTTATGCTTCTAAATAAAAGTCTATGTATTTTTTTAATAATAATAAATGTATTCTACCCATGAAAAAAGAGAAGTTAACAATAGTTTGGAAATATTGCAATAGTGACGGTGCTGTAATAGTGATAGAAAGAAGTCAAGAGACATGAAATTTTTAAGTTAAAATCCACCAAGAATTGGAGGTGGATTGGAAAGCAAAAGAGAGGAGGATGTTAGGGATAACTTTATAACTTTTAGCTTTCTTACTGTCGGGGAGATTTCCTTTCCAACAGCATACGTACCGGATTCAGGTGAGTTTCAGTCTACTGGGTCTGAGACGTCTTCAAGACCTCCAATCGAAGACCTCAATTAAGAGCTTTACGAACATACGTCAGTGCCCAGATGAGGCATCCAGTTTGGACGGTCTGCTAGACTTTCTCCAATGCCTCTAAATATACCCCCAAGTTCTCCCCATCTCTCTGTATGTCCAAGTTGATTCTTTATGAGATGCATCAACTGTATCTCTTGACCTCTGGGCAGGGTTAACCTGGTTGAGTTTTTTTCCGTGGGAATTGCCAGAAGATAGAAGGAAAGTAAAATTCATGCCGAGGGGTGGTAAAAGCTCCCAGTCTTTGCTAGCCTCACAGTACTTTACCACCTCTTTCTGGGTTTTGGTTTCTCTTACACCAATACAGATTTTGTAAATAGTCCTTTATTAGGCCCTCCTTAATTGGTCCATTTGAATGTACCATCTGTTTCCTGTCAGGATCTTGAGTGATTCAGTAATTGGCACAAGAAGTGGCCCCAGGAAACACTCTTAAAATAGGTTCCTGGGATGGGTAGCTAGCATATTTGAGAGCTCACAGATAGCTTCTTCGCTTTGGGAAATGGGACACTGATAATCTCTGGCATGCTGTGACATCGTGATTAGTCAAATAATCACTGGTGGTGGCATAAGATGAAGTACAGATGCAATGAAGGCGTTAGGAGATCAAGTGGCTGTGGCACTTAGTCACTATGGCAACAATGGTTATTATAAAGATTGTAGCAAAAGAAAAGGAAAAAATTAAAGGTCTGCTTCAGACCATGAATGAAAAATCAGAAAGCTTCTATGGAAACTTGAAAGAGTCCCTTATCTCCAGTAGCTACAGGGCAGATATGAATGAGAATCAAGCCCAAGGACTGAATATAATTGCAAGGTTGTTAGAGCCAACTAAATGAAAAAAAATCAGCTACATATCTTATTCTAAGATAAGGGCACTCTTGGAAAAAGAATCTGTGATATTTGGGCAGACAAGGGAAAAGATAAACAAATTTCTGAATTTCTGGTCTACTCAACTGAGATTTGAAAGGTAATGAATCGGGCTTAGTTCCCCACAGAGAGGTTTTCATATCCAAAAGGCTAATTAATTGAAATTTGGGCTCAATGGTGGAAGAAATGCTAGGAATTTTCTGACATGGTGTGGTAGCTCTCAGACTGGGCTATACATTGCAGTCACAGAGGAAGTCTTAAAAAAAATAAAAATTAATGTCTAGGCACCACCCACATAGAGTGTGATTTTAACATTCTGGTGCAGTTCCTGGGCATTGCATTTCTGAAGCGGCAGCCTTAGTTGAAAATCATTGATGATAAAGGCAAAAGCTGAAGGTTTGGGGGTATGGGAATATCAGAGTCAATTTATTATGTGTTACCACCTCAGCTCCCCTCTACCAATCACCCTGAAAGTGCATAGAGGACAATCGCCCTCCCAAAACATCTTTGAAAATCTCTGCAGTCAATGACTTTTTAGTGACTGATGGTGGGAGATGCTGCAATAGAAATGGCACCATATTTCAGTGGGAATAATGGGATGCCAGTGTATTAGAGGCCAAATCAAGAGGCTTAACCATCAGAAACAAGGTGCTTAAAATCACATGAATAAGGCAAGTGTTGAATTGGTAATAGTGTTCTGACCTGCATTAACCTGTGTCCGTGGCTTTCTGGTCACTAGATCCCTCAGAATGAAATAGATGAGCAGCCTACTGAGGTGTGGCTTAATATATAAAAGCAGAAAATTTCTAAGTCTAGTGTTAAAAATCTAACTCAAGTCATTGTAATGAGGATTCATGGTCTCTTATCCAGTTCCAAAACCTAAGTCAATAATACACAGGCCTGGAGACTCTCCATGGGAGGGGAGGTTGGTTCCCTTTGAGAAAAGGTCTATGACACAGCCATTACTAAATGCTATGTGTATTCCCCAAAGCTTCTCTATGTGATCTATAGACATTTACCAGGATACCTGTGCATGTGTAAAGGAGAAATACTCAGAACTTCCAGGGGATTATCAGTTAAGGCCTTTGAGATGTTGCTAATCACTAGAGACTCTCAATACAGCCTGATACCCTGATACCCTGGTACCCTGGGCATGTATTGAGCTCGAGTGATAGGGAAACCTCAGCTTCCCTCATCTCAGTCTACTGGGACTGCTGACAGATCCTATGGGTCATTTTTGGGTTGTTATGTTGGAATAAAGTAAGTAGAAGCTTCTACAACTGCATCCACTGCCAAAATAGTAAATCAAAAGCAATGCTCCATCCCTGGCAGTATGCAGAGCAATATCACCATCAAACACTAGAAATATGTGCGTGGTGAGGAGTATGAGGGATTTTAAACCCATGCTCAATTAATTCACATATTTTGGCTGTTGGAAAGCCGGTCAGGGGACTGAGTATGGATCATTACAAACAAAATCAGGCATTAATGCCTATAGTAGCTCTGTTTCCAGATGCAATATATTTACTGGAGATAATTAATATTACCCTTAACCACTTGAATGGGTTCTCAAAGTATAGTTCCTAGACCAGCAGCATTCAGCATCACCTAAAAGCTTATTATAGATGAAATTTCCTCGGTTTCACCCAAGATAGAACTCTAGAAGTGGAATCCAAAACTGTGTTTTAACAAACTTTTAGGTGATTCTTTTGCATTTTCCTTTTAGAGAAACACTGACTTAGATAATGCTCATTTGTCCAATTCCTAAGCAAGTTGCCTCTGCAAGGCAAGAGCAGAAATTTCTCTAGCCTGTTTAGTCAACTCTCATGCTATCCTTTATAGTATAAATTGAAAAGAACTTAATCATTTTATGTCTCATAAAAGATCAAACTGGTCTTTACATTGATGACCTTATGCTAATAGCATCTATAGGTAAGAGGTACCAAGGACTGGATGGCTTCCTATAATAATACATAGGTACCGAAGTTTGAGAAATAAACCTTGTGAAACCTCAAGAACATGAGCCTGCCATATCAACAGGTATATAAAATTTCAGTGGACAGGGTACTTCTTCTAAAGTAAGAGATAGATTACAGAAACTTGTAGCAAATTCTTTTAGGAAGGACAAAGCTTGTTGAGCCTTTTAAAATTGTGGAAGCAAAATATACTACATTTATATGTATTTATCTAAATCACTGGCTAATTCTTAAGACATCACAAGACATTAGATTGGGGCCTAAATGAAAATAGGCTCTGCAGTAGGTATATGCTGCAGTGCAAACTATGCTACCATTTTGTGTTATGATCAGAAAATACAGCTGCTTGAGATAAAGAAGTTATATGGAGCTTCTGGAAAATTCTAAAAATGAGCATAATTATGCACAATTCTATAGTTGTGGTGGAAAATAATTTGCACTTTTCTGCCAAAAATTCATATCCATTTGAAAACCAGATTAACTTTTGCTTTAAGGCCTTTTATCTGATCCACAGGTCTATGAGAAATGAATTTCTTATGATGAAATGGTTATTATCTCATTCAATTAAAATTAGATGTTAAAGATTAACAGAGACTGAATTGACCTTCACCTCTGAAACAGCTGAAAAATGGGACAAAACATATGAAACAACAGTTTTCGAAATATTGAATATCAGCAATGAAAGATAGTCATCCCCAAGAGAAAAGAAACAAATGAGATAAGCTCTATGATTGCCACAGCTTACTGACAGGAGAGTTCCCAGGATGAATCTAAGATACCACAAGCCTAGATAGAAACCAGAGATCTCCCAGAGTTGATGATATAGTGTTTGGAAACTTTGGAAGTTTGGGAAGGAGAAGGCAGCTAGAGTTTACAGGGCAGAGTATCAGAGAAGTGAGAGCCAAGAGATTATCAGAAGTCTGAAGACTATAGCTGAATCCTCACCAGTATATCCATGTGAGAAAACCATATGAGATTCAAAAAGAAATAATTTGAAATAATTATGTAGAATAATCATTAGATAGGGATCAAGGAGGGTTTGATATAATTTCTACCAACCTGATTAGAAGGCCTTATAATTTAAGGGACAGCAGGTAAAGTACTAAAAATGGTTTGACCTTGGCAGTGAGCCAAATTAGTCCTAGACTAAATGGTGTTTTTAGCAAATTTTACAGAAAAGACCAAAAACATTATATTGTTTATAACATAACATTACTGCTTCACAGAGAAAATCTCAATCATATTTACAGACCTAAATTTTATGAGGCCACAAAATACCTATCTATCACCAAACGAGGTAAAATTCATAATTTCTGTCATCAAACTTAAAGATCACTAAGCATTTAGAGATGCAGGAAAACATTACCCATAAAAAAAGAAAAAATAATAATAAATTGAAAACATTGAAAAATAGTAGTTGGTATAAATAACAAATAGATACTTTAAGGTTGTCATTGTAACTATATTCCTCATGTTTGAGAAGGTAGGGGAATGACTGAACATAAACAGTACTGAAATTGATATTCTAGACATGAAAACTGCAACATCTGAGATAACAAATAATTGAATGGGGTTAGCAACTGATTATAAATTGCAGGAGAAAAATTGAGTAAATGTGAAGAGTAGCAACAAAAACTATTCAAAATAAAAAAAATAAATAAATAAAATTAAAAAAAAAAACTATTCAAAATAAAACACAAAGAGGGAAAAAGAACTGAATAAAATTAGCAAAGCACCATTGTGCTGTGATACAAATTCAAGAGGGCATTATGGAACTAACTGAGGTCTTTGTAGAAGAGATAGGAGGATGGCAAAAAAAATTTGAAAAACATTAGTGAAATTTGCCAAAATTGATAAAACTATGAATCTATAATTATAAGATCAACAAAGCTCAAGAATAAGAAATGGGAAGAAAAATAAACCATGGAATATCACAATCAATTTGAGTAAACCAGAGAAAAGAAAAAAAACTTAAAAGCAGCCATCAAAATAAGATACAGTATGTAGACAGGAACAAAATTAGGTGAAATTCTCATCTGACAACAAAAATTCATGCCAGAAGATAATAGAGAAACATATTTAAAGTACTGAAAGAAAAACTACCAACCTAGATTTCTATACCTATCAAGTTATCTTTCAAAAACAAAGAAGAAATGAAGATGTTTCAAACATACAAAAACTGAAAAAGTTCATAAGCAAGACCAGCACTATAAAAAAAAATACACCATAGGGGTGCCTGAGTGGCACAGTTAAACATCCAAATCTTGGTCTTGGCTCAGGTCATGATCTAAGGTCCTAGGATTGTGCCTCATATGGGCTCCATACTCAGCATGGAGTCTGCTTGAGGTTCTGTCTCCTTCTCCCTCTGCCCCTCCCACTCGTGCTCTCTCTCTCTTTCTCTCTCTGTCTCTCTGTCTTAAAAAATAGACTATAAAGTATACTGGGTGAAAATATGAATCAGCATGAAAGAATGAAGGGCACTGGAAATGATAGCTATCTAGAAATGCACAGAATATTTTTCTAATAATTTGAGAAATTTAAAATATGATTGAGTATTAAATAAAAAATTAAAACTATATATTTGGGGATTTATAAATTAATTAGCAGAAAGACCAAGAGGAGAGAAATTGAGTTATATTGTTATAAGATTATGTTTTTTTCTTTGAGAGGGAAAGAGAATGAGTAGGGGAGGGGAAAAGAAGAAGAAGAAGGATAAAGAGAATCCCAAGCAGGCTCCATGCACAGTGCAGAACCTGAAATGGGGCTCAACCTTACGACCCTGCAATCATGGCTCTGAGATCATGACCCAAGACAAAATCAAGAGTTGGCCACTTAACCAACTGAGCCACCCAGATGAGCCACTGTTATAAAAGTTTCTTACATGAAGAAGTACAATATGACTTGACTGTTCACAGTGAGAAGTTAAAATATAGAGTATAAACCAAAATAACAGAATTTTAGCTAATAAGGTAACAAATAAAATAG
The DNA here is from genome assembly GCF_018345385.1 of Vulpes lagopus. NCBI lineage: Eukaryota > Metazoa > Chordata > Mammalia > Carnivora > Canidae > Vulpes > Vulpes lagopus. The sequence goes on along the minus strand of NC_054827.1, from coordinate 149,764,737 downwards.
AATGAAATCATAAAATGTACTCAATCCAAAAATGGCAGGGAAAAGAAAGAAAAAGGAAACAAAAAACAGATGGTACAAATCGGAAACAAATGGCAATGTTGTAAATTTAAAGCTAACCATACAAATAATCATATTAAATGTAAAGGGTCTCAATACCCTCATTGAAAAATAGAGATCACTAAGTTATAGAAAAAATCAATAATGAACTACTTACAAGAAACAGACTTTAAATATAAAGAAATAATGGAATTAAAGGAAACGTTCTGGTAAAAGATACACTACATTAACAATAAAAATGTTGCTGTGACTATATTAATATTAGACATAGTAAGTATTAGAAAAAAAGTATAGCCAGGGATAAAGTCATTCCATATAATAAAGAGGTCAATTCATCAAGAAGAAATAACATTTCTAAATATTTATGTACCTAATAATTATAACAACTTTACAGTACATGAATCAAAAAGTTATTGAACTTCCAGGAGAAATAGGCAAATCTACAGTAAGAGTTGGATTTTTAACACTCTTCTCCAATAATGAATAGTATGATTAGACAGAAAATCAGTAAAAATATAGAATATAATAACATTCCCAATCAATTTAACCTAAATTCATAGATCACTCAACCTAACAATAGCAGAGTACATGTTGTTTTAAAATGCTCACAGAAGATTTACCAACAAAATCCATAATCTAGGCCTTAAAAGAGCCTTAATAAAATTGAAAGGATTCATATCAAACAAATGTTTCCTGGTCACAATGGAATTAGGTTTGTAATCAATTAACACAAAGACATCTGGAAACCAAATTTTGAAATTAAATACACATTTAAATCATAAATGAATCAAGGAAGATATCAAAAGGAAATTAGAAATTAAAAATATATTGAAATATATTGAAAAATATATTGAAATAAATATATTAAAATAAGTTAAAATCCATCATGTAACATTTTGTGTGACATAAATAAAGTAGTACTTAGAAATATATATATATATATATATATATATTTTAGAAATATATAATACTAAATATATATATTACAAAAGCAGAAAGTTCTCAAACCAGTGATTCCACCTTTTACCTTAATAAAACAAAAATGAGAGAGCAAATTAAACTCAAGGCAAGTAGAGAAAAGAAGTAATTAAAAATTATAATTATGCTGGAATTCAGTGAAAGATAAAATACAATCTTTGAAACTAAAAGCTAAATCTTTAAAAAATTCAATAAAATTGATGAACCTCTAGCCAGACTGATCAAGAGCAAAAACAAGTATCCACTATAAGATCAAAATTCAGGTTGACAAGATGTCCTGCCCTGCAGATATTCTGGTTTGCCTCCCAGCTATCATAAAATTTTTCAAAAGGCCAAGTACAATATGGTCATGACAACACTCTTGGTATAGATGGGTTCTATTTGACCAGTCTGCCAATGGCTGAATTTAATTTTGAATCCATATAAAGATATATCCATATGGATATGGATTCATATCCCTCCTCAGAGGGACCAAATAGCCATCCAGTAGACAAATTCTGGACTTACCCCAATAATAATTGAGATATTCTCTGGATATATGTTGACATCCATACTCATAACGCTTCTGCTAGTACCACAACTGTAGACTTAAATAATGCTGTGTCCATTGTCTAGCATTTCATATATTCCTCCCAACCATGTAAAACGTTTAACAACAGAAGTGAACCATTGGGCTCATTTTCATGAGATTGATTGGTTTTGCCAAGTTGCCCATCTTCCAAAAGCAGCAGATTTGAAGAACTACAGAGGTCTTGGCTATAGGTTGGATGTCAGAACTATTGATCAAGGACTCTAGGAATGTTTTTCCCAAACAGCCTCCTTAAGGAGTTTTTGCTTTTCTATCTCTGAAAACTTCGGCTTGGTGTATTTGTAGTTATAGTCTTTAAGGAAGAAATAGTTCCACCAGGGAACACAGTCATAGTTTAGTTATGCTGGGAGATAAGTCTCCATCTTGACCATCTTAGACTCTTCATGCTACTAAGACAACAGGTGCATTATTCATTCCACTGTATCAAGGGACAGTGGATCACATCTCCACAAATGGGAGAAGTCTACCTGCCATTCACAGAATTCACAAGGCCAACTCTTAATCCTCCTTACCCAATAGTTGATGGGAAATGCCAAGAGCTTAACAAAGATGGAATCATCAAGGATTCAGATAATGAGAGAATAAATATTTGTGTACCATGTAAAGACCACCATCCAGTTATGGGTAAAGCTAAGGAAAATGTGCCATGGGTGATGGGAGAAGAAAACCTAGGCTTCAGGATGTGGTACTGAAGCAGAGGCTGAAGACCCTATGTTTTATGTTCACTTTTTAATTTTATTTTTAATCTCTGCCTCATTCCTTACTAATTTCTATGAATAACATTACCACCAAACAGTTTCAATTTTGACTAGGGGTACAACTGAATCACCAGTCAATGATAATAGAGTAGTGGATAGACTTGTTTGTCCTCTATGTAGAGGACATGAAATTTTTGATAAAAAATCTGGACAAGAAAAAAAATCTGGACAAGATATAAAATAGTTACCAGTGTCTATTGGAGGGGAAAAGACAGAGACTGTACTAAATAGACTTGATTGTCCCTACAGGTACACAATCTGCCCTTCTCCTCCCTGATCTGTCATAGACTGTGTCAGTATATTCCCTTAAACTCTAGCTGATTAAATTCAGTCAACGGCAGGCACCAGCCAAAGATCAGAAAGCAGACAGAGCGTGTCATTGGGGTGTTTATTCCTCCAGTTCCCTTTCATCAAAGCCATAGATTGACATAGATTTGAGGAAGAAAAGAAGAAGAAGAAGAAGAAGAAGAAGAAGAAGAAGAAGAAGAAGAAGAAGAAGAAGAAGAAGAAGAAGAAAGCATATGAAAAATTCAGAAATAGGCTGATATAGTAAGAACATTTTTCTTTCTTTCCCTCTATAGGAGATACATTCATTTTTATACAAATTATATTGCTCAGTGTCCCACGGAAACCAGATGGCCCATTCAAAAGTTTTTTCTGGAATTTAATGAAAGGACCGTTCACAGAGATGAGGCCAGGCTAACAAAACTAATAAGAGATGAGGAGGTGTCCAGATATTAGTAACAATGGGAAGCCATTACTATCCCTAGGGCCAAAGGTGAAGAGATTGTTATATAATCCGCACTCAGTGGGCACTGATTCCACGCAAGAGGGGTCAAGTCACTAGGCAACCTGGCTGTTGAATACAGACACTGCCAGAGCCCAGGGCACAGAAAGAAATAGGGTGTTGGAGGAAGGAGAACGGAAACTAAATATTTCAACTTTCTCTATCATCTTTCCATTTTCATGTTATGTCCTCTTGGCCAAATATGTCTAGAATTCAAAGGGCTAAAGAATCAAGTGATGCAGTCTATAGAAGGCAGAAGTCCAGGACAGACAGGAATGCAGAGACCAGCAGAGAAGGGAAATCTGGTGAGCATGTGGTCAGGATGGGGGAATGGCGGCAGGGGCCGGGGGGGGGGGGGGGGGGGGCGCAAACAGATAAACACCAGCACACCACCACGGAAATCATTTTCAACTGATTTTTTTTTAATGAGCAAAATTGAGAACAAAAGACAGAAGTACATTAAGAAAATTAACATATTTCAAAAAATGCGTTGAGTCAAAATTCACAGTAAAAGCAAAAATATAAAAAAGTGTTCTTGGATTCAACATATTTATCACACTTACAAGAAGCTGGATTGAGTAGTATAGCTTTGATTCCTGCTTCCTCTTGATCCTGTAGGACATGTGATCTTTTAAGGTTCAGAAGGAGTACTACTGCGATTCCCTTGTATCTCTGCAGCAGTGTCTTTGAAAAAGGTAATTACTATAAATAGCCTCATTTCTGCTAAAAATTAAAATATGAATTTTTTATGTAAAAACAATAAATCAACTCAAACAGCTGCCTCACTATTATTCATCATAACAAACTTATGATGTAGCCAATTTTGGGAAAAAATGCAATTTTCCTAAAGTGCCTCTTTGAATTATTCAAAGTTGCTGTTGCAGCTAATTAATTTAGAGCACATTACAAAGAAGAATCAATGAAAATAAGCAAAATACTGAGCAAAAATAAAAGTATAGATGCCAGTAGTGTCCCATTTTCTTTGATACTATACTTTATACATCAGCCCCAAACAAGTAGAAGTTAATGTAGTAAAATGAATGGGTTCTATATATAGCCAAATATATTTTGGTTTGTTGGTTTGACATGCACCTTATAAAACACTCTAGATGGACAATGTGTAATTTCTTTGGGGCAAAGGGTGTTTGTCACTAACAAAAATTAAAGTAAGAAGTGGGTCTTTATTAAATACACCATCATTTCAAATGCTTCCTTCCTTCTTTCACTCAGTTTTTGCTCACAACAGGTAGCCTACTTTGCATATTGGGCTATTTACATCTCTTATATCTAACATCAGATCAGTTCTTGATAAGATTATCACAAAAGAAATTATAAGAAGTAATAAAAAATCCACATCAGAATGGAAGGCAAATGTATTCTTAAAATCACATCCACTAAATCGCTAAATTGCCATTCCTCAGGCTAGAGCCACATGCCTCTTCCTTGAAACTTTTTTTCTTCATTTAAGAAGACATCCAGCTCAGATCCATTGATTTTATGAAAGCAGAGACACTGAAGGCTGAGAATTCTAATCCCAGCCCTGTCATTAATATATTACATGACCTTGGGCAATCTCTCAAGCCTCATCTCCTTTATCTAAAAGATGATGTTCTCAATGCAGGAGTAACTTCCTTCACAGTCTTGTTCAAAAGGGATAGCTAGCAATGTCTGTCAGGTATATTGAAAACATTAAGTGCTAGATACATATTTAATTATGAGATGGAATCTTTGTGACATTAAAAAATCTGCTGAAAATAAATCAGGTGCTACTAGGAAGCGTAATCAGACCCATTGGAAATTTTTTCTTCATAAGCTAGATATTTATAAATGAGATTTTTAAAAATATACTTTCTCATGGTACCTATCTTAATTCGTTTGGGTTGCTGTAACAAAATGCTACAGACTGCGTGGCTTAAACAACAATTATTTCTGACAGTTCTGGAGGCTAGAAAGTCCAAGATCAAGATGTCAGATTTGCTCTGGTGAGAGCCCACTTCCTGATTCATAAATGACCATCTTCTCACAGCTCTTCACATGGCCTAAGAAGGACAAGAGAGCTCTCTGAAGTATCTTTCAGAAGGACACTAATCCCATTTAGTAGAGTTCCACCAGCATGAATTAATTGCTGGTACCTCCAAATACCATCCATCACATGGGAGATTAGGTTTTAGCTTTTGAAGTTTTGAAGAAACATTCAGTCCATAGCAACACCTGTTACAAAAATAAACCAACTAAGTCAGGTTTACAATAGTATTTTTAGGACAGTGAACTTTATGCCCCAACAAGATTATGTTGAGGCAGAAATTTTATTAACATTGTGAAAAATTGAAGAACACCTGTTCATGCTACTCCAAGTAAATGTATTGTGACCAAGAAAACATTTAGACTCATTATAGACCTGGGAAAGAATCAGATGTGATATGCAGGCCTATTTTCTGCACTGTATTGCCATCTCTTATACATAGGAAGGTGAGTAGAGAAGAGATCAGATGAATTATACTCTATAAAAATATGACAGCAATATTTTCTAGATAAACATCCTGGAAAACCTATAAAAATCAAAGCTTACAAATAAAATTGATAAGCCTCTAGGTAGGCTAAATAAGAAAAAAAGAGGCTACAAATTACAAACATCAGAAATGAGAGGGCATCATTACATATCCTATGGACATTATAAGGATAATAAAATATTATGAACACCTCTTTCCACAAATTTGATAACCTAGAGGAAATGGACCAGTTCCTTGAAATCCACTATTTACCAAAACTCACACAAGAAATAGAAAATCTGACTAGGCCTGCATCTATTAAATAAATTGAATCCACTATTAATAACCTTATAAGACAGAAAGCAGTAGGCTTAGATGGGCTTACTGGTGAATTCTACCAAACATGTAAGAAGAAAATATACCAATTTTCTAAAATGTCTTGCAGAGAATAGAAATGGAGGGAATGCTCCCTAATTCATTTTATTAGGCCAGCGTTGTGCTAATGCCAACGCCATTCAAAGAATTATATGAAAAGAAAAATACAAATCAATATCTCTTATGATAATATGTGCAAAAATCCACAAATAATATTAACAAATTGAAGACAATATATATGCACCTGTAACAAGTGGGATTTCACCCAGGTATGCTAGTCTGTTTCAAAATTCAAAAACCAATTAATATAAGCTATCACATCAAGAGTTTAAAAAAGAAAAATTACATAAACATATCAATAGATGCAGAAAAGGTATTTGACAAAACCCAACACGTATTTATGATAAAAATTCTCAGTAGGAATAGAGTGGAAAAGTCTTCAATTGATTAAAAATTATCTACAAAGAAGTCACAGTTAACATAATACTTAGTGGTGACAAACTAGAAGCTTTCCCAATAAGATCAAGTATAATCTCTCATCACTCCTTTTCAACCCTGTACTGGAAGGTCTAGCCAATGGAAAAAGACAAGACAAAAAAAGAAAAGAAAAGGCATACAGATTGGGAAGGAAGAAATAAATGTTTTTGTTGCAAATGACATGACCATCTATGTAGAAAATTCTAAAAAACCTGACAAGCAAGATCGTAGAATACAAGGTTAATATGCAATAGTCAATTACTTTCCCATATCCTAGCAATGAACAAGTAGAATTTGAAATTAAAAACATAGTACCATTTATATTACCATCTTCTAAAATTAAATGGTTAATTATAAATCTAACAAAATACATGTAAGATCTAAAAAAGGAAAGCTACAAAACTCTGATGAATAAACTCAAATAAAATATACACCCTTCAGAAAAAATTAACTCAAAATGTTTCATAGATTTAAATAGAAAATGCAAAATTATAAAATTCCTAGAACATAGCATAGGAGAGACACAGATGACCTTTAGTACAACAATGATCTGTTAGATACAACACCAAACGCATGATCCATAAAGAAGTACTTGATAAACAAGACTTCATTAAAATTAAAAATTTCTGCTCTGAGAAAGACATTATCTAGAGAATGAGAAAATAAGTTATAGTCTGAGAGAAAATATTCAGACACATCTGAATAAAGAATTTTATACAAAATATACAAGGAACTCTTAATACTCAACAATAGGAAAACAATCAAATTAGAAACAGGCCTAAGACCTTAACAGACACTTCACCAAATAAAATATACTGATGGCAGATAAACATATGAAAAGAATACGAAAAGATGCTCCACATTACATGCAATCAGGGAAATACAAATTCAGATAGCAATGAGATACCAGTACACACCTATCAAAATAGCCATAGTCCTGAACATTGGCAACATCAAGTGCTGACAAGGACGTGGAACAACAATAATCCTCATCCGTTCCCAGAGGAAATGCAAAATGGTCCAACCAGTTTGGAAGACATTTGGGCAGTTTCTTAGAAAACTAAATATATTTTTACTTTATGGTCCCACAGTGTTCACACTCCTTGGTATTTACCCAAAGTAATTGAAAATTTATGTCCGCACGAAAAGTACACATGGATATTCATAGCAACCTTATTCATAATTACCAAACCTTAGAAGTAACCAATATGTCAACATGTCCTTCAGGAGATGAATGGATAAGCAAATTGTGGTACATCCAGACAATGGAATGTTATTCATGCTAAAAATAAATGAGTTCTCAATCCATGTAAAAACATGGAAGACACTTAAATGCATAGTACTAAGTGAAAAAATTTGAAAAGGCTTCATATTGTTTGATTCCAACTCTATCACATTCCAGAAAAGACAAAACCACTGTAGATCAGTGGTTGCCAGTAGTTAGAGCAAACGTTTCAACATTCAATGTTTTCAGATTTGGGAAACATCAACTAATGGCCTTTTACTTGTGTTTTGTTTTTATTATTTAATTCCCATAGATAGTTACTGGCTGAGACTGAGGGGAGGTGCTTATTATTCTAATCCTAATGAGATGACTAGGTGGGCAGATTTAGTAAGAGAAGTCCAGAAAAAGAATAAAATAAAGAGCCAGGAAAATATTCAATCAAAGTGGACTGAACAGTAGTTTTCATTTTTTATTCCTGTGATAATATGCTCAAGGAGAATCAATACTCATTCCATTCAGGGCCAATGTCTCACTAAGGAAAGTATTTCATGTGAATAAATAGAGTGGGAGAGCGGGAACCTTAACCAAACTGCTTTAAATATTGATGAAAAAAAATCCTCCAGATGAATCTAATATGATCCTTTACAAGGATTTTATGGGCACACCCCACTCCAACTCTCAACAGTTAGGTAAAATGTTAGGATCAAGATACAAAGCAAAACTAGAAAAACCAGGGGAAGAATGATTGAAAATCACTAAAGATTGACATGCAGGGAAGGGAAATTTGGAGAATCAGAGATCAAAGAGTAGACGAATGAGGGTTGGAGACTCATAGTACCTGGAGTGACATCTTATGAGGTTATCCTAAAAGGAGCTGAAACTGAATAGATAATGTATCAGTTCATTATTGATGGTAGCATATTCCATAAAAACTTAGTGGATTATAGTATTTATTATTTCTCAAATGTTGGTGGGTTGAGAGGGAGTTTCCTCTCCTCCATGTGTGTTGGCAGGGGTTACTCATGAATTTGGGAGTCCACCAGGGACCCTCAGTTTTCTTCCAGTGAGCTACCTCTCCATGTGCTGTTTTATCTTGAAAAAATCTCTTCTTATGGCCTTTTCACCCAGCAAGATAGCTAAGACAACTTGAAGCATGGTGGCTAGGTCCTACAAAAGGATGTTCCAATCAGAAAAGCCCTATCGTGTAGGTGTGCATCAAGACTCTGTTGCATCATCATGTGTGCTAAAGTCCTGTGGACTCAGAGGCAGTGTGGGAGAGGACTGCCTACACAAGTGTCTGAATCCTGGGGCGGGGGGGTGGGTAGTCCTATAGTCCTATGGTTGCACAGTAGAATAGTCCACTGCATTCACTGAGGGCTAAATAGTCTCCTGAGCACCACAATGCTATCATCCAGGTGTTTCCAACCTCCAGCAGCTTTCTTTATTTTTTTTTAACTTGCTATTTACTCATTTTTAAGACTTTTTTTTTAAAGTAGTTTAAGATTTACACCAAACCTGAGCAGAAGATGTAGATTCCCCAAATACCTCTGAGTACCATACATGCATAGCCTCCTCCATTATCACATCCTCCACCAGAGTAGTACATTTGTTACAACTGACGAGCCCACAGTGTCCCATCATAATTACCTGAAGTCATTAGTTTACTTGAAGGCTGATTCTTGGTGCTGTACAGTCTAAAGGTAGGAACAAATGAATATTGACATATATCCATTATTGTGGTATCATACAGCATATTTTCATTGCCCTAAAATCTTTTGTGAATGTTATTCCCTTAAGTATATTGTGACAGAAATAAAAACTGGAAACAACTGTTTTATCCTGTCTGATGGAATATTTTTCTGGTTCCTGATCTTATCCTCCTTCAGGACCTCACTTACTAAATCTGCCCCCCTAATAATCTCACTGGGACTGGAGCAACAAGCACCTGCCCCCAGCCTCAGCCAGCAACTATCCATGGGAGATAAGTAATAAAAAATGTGCAAACAAAAATAAGCCATTAATTTTTTGCAAAATCTGAGTATTTTTCCTTGAAATCTTTGCTTGATAATCATTTTTCCTTTTGGACTATTATGAACCCAGACTGGCTCCTACTACAATTTCTATGTGATCCACAATTATGTAATATAAATGAGAACCTAAGCATGATTTCCAAAGCAAAGGTAAAGAAAGGGGGAAGGAATTTCCTGGTTTGGGTATCTCGACTTAAGATTGGAATGGTAAATGGAGAGTTTGTCATTTGGCAAGAAAGCAAAGAAACATATAGTAAAATGTTTTTAATAAGCAGATTTGCAACGTTAATATAGAAGCTGCCATTATATCAGATTCCACTGTTGCAATGGTCATATATTTATTGTAATAAACTATTGTCAAAGGGTTTTCCAGACCTGGTGATTTTTTTAATGCAGCTTTTACTAAGTTGTCATATTAAATGTGACCATTTATTAAATGTGACCATATTTGTCCAGAAAGGGAAAAGATTGAAAAGAGAAACAGGAAGTCAGAGTGATTTATTTTAAGAGTAATTCATTTTTGTCTTATAAAGAACACTTCAATTAACCACATCAACACAGTTAATATCATCTATTTAGTTAGTTAAAAATGCATATTTTGCTTATATTCACTTGAAAAGAGATCTAGAGCCAAAAAAAGACATCCAGAATATACTGCTTATTAAAGTAAATTTGAGAACATAAAAAGTAATCTGGAGACTAGATAAATATCAGTGGAATTTGCTAAAGAACATTTCTATCAAAAAAAAAAGAACACTTCTATCTGACTAACTTAATTACATTGAAGATTGATACACATGGAAGATTTAGGAAAAGAAAAAAAGATTTAAATTATCTTGATTTCAATAAGACATTTTATTTTGTCATACAACATTATATGTCATGCAATGCATACTAATTAGTGCGAACACTCTGGTTTGTGTATCACATACCCATTAGGCCGATACAAAGCTGGATGGTGAATAATGTTCACCAAATTTTCATCTATGTCAACTTTGGATAGGAAAGATAACTCTCAGTATTTTACAGATATTGAAGTCTTGGTTGCATTTATATCTTTCATAATTTAGAACATAGCTTCAAACAATCTCAGAATTCTCTGTAACTGAATAAATTCACGTCACTGATGGTAATGAGATTTAATAGAAATTGACCTAACCAAGAAACCTACAGAGATATAGTAATCAATGGTAAAATATGTAAATGAATTCAAGTCCATCACTTTTTTGTTATTATTACTATACTTACCTTGAGAAAGACATTCTATTTCTTTAGTACAGATTCTGTGATAGCAATTAGCAAACTTTTCACTTATTTATGGTTGAAGTCTTTAAGAATATCGTGACTCCTTGTGACAGAAATCATTTTTTAATTATTAGCTTATGCTTGATATTATATTAGTTTTGAGAACACAACATAATGTTCTGGTGATTATGTTCAGTAGGCAGTAAGCTACTAATAAGAAAACATAAAATAAATTTAGTTGGTGTTATAGAAATAAAAAAGCTTGCCCAAAACAATGTATTTGCAGAAAAGGAGAGAGACACAGTGAGCCAAACATAAAAATTCTGGTGAAAATTCCAGTAAATGGATGCACAGAAAAAGAATAACTAATAAAATGTCTGAAGAATAATAGCTAAGGAGGTATAAAGAAAACTAAAGTCAAGGATTTCATGAATCGAGGGCAGATGAAGTTCCATGAAATAATGAGAGACCAACATTCTACCAAAGCATAATATACTAATGAGTAATCAGCAGTGAAGTTCCTAAAGCAAAAATGAGCCATGGGGAAAACAAAGTCAGGGCAAATGCATGTAGGAAAGTTCTAGAACTAGTTTTGAACTTTCAACCCCAGTGTTATATTCTTTAGGAAAGAGAAAGTGAAGATTGCAATAGGCCATGAATATTAAAAGTATGAGATAATACAAACTCTTAAAAATTGAAATTTCAGAGAATATGTTTGCAGACCACAACTCAGCAAAAACAGGGGAAAATGTGTATACAGGTATGTATAAAACAAATGTACCGAATACATGGAGAATTTTAAATATTCTCCAAAAAAATACAAAATACAAAACTGTTTTCACAAAACAATCACAAGTGATAACAAGCCACATCAAATCTATGATCACTACCAGGATCAGAGGCATATACACAACATTTACTGCATACCTTATTAAACAAGATTGCTTGGAAATCAATGAATTTAAGCCTTCAACTCAAGAAGTTGGAAAAAGAGAAATAAAACAAACTTAGAGAAAGAAGATAAAAGAAGAGGCAGAAACTAATAAATGTGAAACTAGAAAAAGTAAATTAGAATTATTTTTTTAAAAATCCAAGAGCTGGCCTTTCATAATTAACAGCAACAACTCAACCCTTTTAAGAAAGTTAATCAAGTGAAAAGTGAAAACACTATTATTTAGAAATAAGAAAAATATATGACCCAGAAACAGGTAAGATCTTAAAAATTATGATACTATGCATAATTCTTTGCTACACGTGTAATCCCAATGATATAAATAATTATTCTAGAAAAATTCAGACTACCAAAATTGACTCAAGACAAAGTAGAAAATCTGAGCATACTCACAACCACGTCATAAATTGACACACTCATAAAAAGAGCTATTCTTTGAAAAGGCATAAAGTTCGGAGGATTTCAGCAAGAAATTCTCCCAAACCCTGAGAAAGAACTGATACTTTTGTGCTGTTTAAGCTTCTAAGCATGGAAGAGGTGGAAAGTGTCACAATTCATGTGATCAGATCATCTATACCCACTCAACCCCACTCAGCCCCGAGCTGTTATGATTTGTAATTCATTACCTCGAGGAGTTTTGAATGATCCTCTCTCCATTTTTGCAAAAACTCCATTGAAGAGATTAGGATAAGTATTTCTGTGGTGGAGATCAGCTTTAATTAGAGGGAAGAAGAGATATTCCCTCAAACTGATGAGAACGGAGAGATTTAGGAGTCCCTAAAACACCAGGGACCTGTGCTCTGCTCTGGTGTGGTCGAAGAAGCAGTAAAACCTCTGAAGAATGTGGCGGCTTAGAGATCCAGAACTGAGTCCCAGGGGCCTGGGGAGCAACTGAGGACAAGGGGTTTCCTCCAACGCCTTGGTGCTTGGTGAGACCCTAGAAAGTATAATCCCCTCGTAAGAGAAAAGAGACTTAGGAATAACCGACATTGAATTTCCTACTAAGCAAGGGGCGTATGTGCCTGAAGTTGGAATTAAACTGACTTTGCCCATTAAGATCATACCCACTATATAAGAATTTTTTTAAAAAGATTTTTTAAAAAGACTTATTTATTTATTTAAGAGAGAGCAACATGCAGGGGAAGGGAAGAGCAGGGCAGAAGGAGAGAGAATCTTAAGCAGACTCCCCGCTGAGCATAGTACCCCATGCTGCTGGATCTTAGAACCCTGACACCATAACCTGAGCCAAATCCAAGAGTCCAATGCTCAACCTACTGCACCACCCAGGCACCCCCTGAAAAAGAAAAAAATCTTAAAATACATTTCTGGTTAATTAAATCCAGGAGAATAATACAATATCAAACAGGGTTAATTCTACAGACATAATAATGGTTAAATATTTAAAAATCTATACAATTGATTAAATTAATAGGCAAATTTAAGAATTATAATCACACTTATAACTGCTGAAAGGGAATTTGAAAAAATTAGCATTCTTCATTTTTAAAAATCAAATATGGTGGATAAAAGCAAAGGGCTCCATGAAATGAAAATGAAAGGTGTTGCTGTTACTACATTCTTTTTTTTTAATAATAAATTTATTTTTTGTTGGTGTTCAATTTGCCAGCATACAGAATACCATCCAGTGATCATCCCGTCAAGTGCCCCCCTCAGTGCCCGTCACCCAGTCACCCCCACACCCCACTCTCCTCCTCTTCCACCACCCCTAGTTCGTTTCCCAGAGTTAGGAGTCTTTCATGTTCTGTCTCCCTTTCTGATATTTCCTACCCATTTCTTCTCCCTTCCCCTCTATTCCCTTTCACTATTATTTATATTACCCAAATGAATGAGAACATATAATGTTTGTCCTTCTCTGATTGACTTACTTCACTCAGCATAAAACCCTCCAGTTCCATCCACGTTGAAGCAAATGGTAGGTATTTGTCGTTTCTAATGGCTGAGGAATATCCCACTGTATACATAGACCATAGCTTCTCTATCCATCATCTTTCGATGGACACCGAGGCTCCTTCCACAGTTTGGCTATTGTGGACATTGCTGCTAGAAACATCGGGGTGCAGGTGTCCCGGCGTTTCATTGCATCTGAATCTTTGGGGTAAATCCCCAGCAGTGCAATTCCTGGGCCAATGTTACCCAGGGCAATGTACACGTTTAATGCAATCCCTATCAAAATACCATGGACTTTCTTCAGAGAGTTAGAACAAATTATTTTAAGATTTGTGTGGAATCAGAAAAGACCCCAAATAGCCAGGGGAATTTTAAAAAGGAAAACCATAGCTGGGGGCATCACAATGCCAGACTTCAGGTTGTACTACAAAGCTGTGGTCATCAAGACAGTGTGGTCCTGGCACAGAAACAGACACATAGATCAATGGAACAGAATAGAGAACCCAGAAGTGGACCCTCAATTTTATGGTCAACTAATATTCGATAAAGGAGGAAAGACTATCCATTGGAAAAAGACAGTCTCTTCAATAAATGGTGCTGGGAAAATTGGACATCCACATGCAGAAGAATGAAACTAGACTATTCTCTTTCACCAGACACAAAGATAAACTCAAAATGGATGAAAGATCTAAGTGTGAGACAAGAGTCCATCAAAATCCTAGAGGAGAACACAGGCAACACCCTTTTTGAACTTGGCCACAGTAACTTCTTGCAAGATACATCCACGAAGGCAAAAGAAACAAAAGCAAAAATGAACTATTGGGACTTCATCAAGATAAGAAGCTTTTGCACAGCAAAGGATACAGTCAACAAAACTAAAAGACAACCTAGAGGATGGGAGAAGATATTTGCAAATGACATATCAGATAAAGGGCTAGTTTCCAAGATCTATAAAGAACTTATTAAACTCAACACCAAAGAAACAAACAATCCAGTCATGAAGTGGGCAAAAGACATGAAGAGAAATCTCACAGAGGAAGACATGGACATGGCCAACAAGCACATGAGAAAATGCTCTGCATCCCTTGCCATCAGGGAAATACAAATCAAAACCACAATGAGATCCCACCTCACACCAGTGAGAATGGGGAAGATTAACAAGGCAGGAAACCACAAATGTTGGAGAAGATGCGGAGGAAGGGGAACCCTCTTATGCTACATTCTTTCCTTGAATAACTTGTTTGACCCTTTCATCTGTGAAAGAGAGAAAGAGAAAGAGAGGGAATCTTAAGCCGGCTCCACGTTCAGTGCAGAGCCAGATGTGGGGCTCAATCTCACGACTCAGACTGGAGCCAAAACCAAGAGTCGAAGGCTTCACCAACTGAGCCATCCAAGGGTCTCTTGTTTGACTTTCATACCAATCTTTTCCCTATTTTTCATACATAAAAACTACCCTAGGAAGATTAAATAATTGCCCCCAAATTCCTACAATTAGGTGATGATGTGAGACCACAGGATGTAAGTCGCGCGTTTCCTTGCAGACTGACTGCACCATACAATTGCATGGCCCAAAAGGTAATAAATGAAACAGCAAAGAGTAACTCCTACATATCCGACTCTGACTCCAGTGCTTCTCTCGAGGCTGGAAGGTCTGTCCCTCCTGCTAAGTCAGTCATGCCCTCTTAGACTACAACCTTGCCTCCGGGCTCATCTTTGTCTCTTGGATACTGATATTGGGCTTAGGCCCTATGACAAACCCTTGAAATATGTTTTGCACCAATTAACGAGCATTTGAAGTTGAGTCCATGGGCAGGGGTGATAGTGACCACCTTGAACAGCTTACCTGGCCCAAGCACCAGCTAATCAGAGCAGGCGCTCCCCAGAACCCACCCTCATGACCCCATCGGTGTGTTCCCATAACCACCAGGCCCAGCCAACAGTGGGCACCGGGTCACTGACTTCCCCTGTCCACACAGTGCCATGGCCATGCCAGCAGTCGTTCTGTCCCCCGCAGCCCTGCTGCCTGGGACAGTTGTTTGGACTAGAGGTGGGCACCAGACATGGCCTGGCACCTTCCCAGCCGGCCGTTTCCCCAGAATCAGCGGGTGGCCCAGGCCGAGAGCCTATGATCCACACTAGCCCTACAGACAGAGCCTATTTCCTGAGCTTTAGAATTCGTCGTGAGAGGAAGATAGATACTGAGCGAGGGGATCCAAGTCTCTTCAGGTAGTTGGACGTGGGAGTGGCTCTCCTGACCCCCAGGGCCGTATTCTCCAGCAGGCCTCCTGGACGTGCCGTGCACAGAGGCCTGGAGGTTTCGGAGCAGAAGCACATAGGGGAGGCCCAGTCTGGGTGGCTACTCCTGGTTCTTGGTCCCGACTCCTGTTTCTTGCATGTCGCAGTCACAGTTGAACCAAACAAGCAGAACCAGTAGGAAAAATAGGTGTAGGCTGAGGAAGGGGTTCCCGAGTCCTCACTTACCTAATTAGGGCAGCTGCCTCAGAAGTCTCCAGAAGGCTGCCTCCACCTCTCCCGTTAGAGCCCCGAGTTCCCGGGGTGGACAATCTGGGGGAGAAGATCACCAGCAGGCTGCAACCCCAGGAGGAAAAGCTGGAGGTCCACGAGGATGGCCTGGGGTCCTTCCTGCTGCTGCTGAGCTTCTAGGCCGGAGCCCTCCCCCAAGGGAAGAACAGGTGCACGAACACACCTGGCTCAGAAGCCCGAGGAACGAAGGGAAGGTCCAGAAGCGATTGCAGGGCAAGCTGCCTGCTTCCCCAGGATGTCTGTGTCCCGCCAAACGCCTGCTGCCCGCCTTTCCCCAGCTCTTTGGGTGTGACCTCCATGAAGCACATCATGAGCGGGCGTCGGGGGAGATGTGCGCTCGGCCTGGGCACGACGACACACGACAGAGGGGACGCGTTGTGGTGCCAACTCAGGTGAGCCTTCGCTGCTTATGGCAAATGTGTGACGACAAATTCTAATTTATGCAAGAAAGAAACATGGAAACCATGGAAAATGAAATATCATAGGGTGGAAGATACATGGAGGCCCCAGATCAGATCACAAAGGATAACACACACACACACACACACGCACACACACACAAATAATACGATGGCTTAGATCTTTATGGTGTTTTTAGTTTAATTTGCAACAGAAGATATTGAGAGAACTTCACAATCCTAGGAAATGCAACAGGGCAGAGTTTACCTCAATTGTTTTTGAAAACAGGACAGATACCCACGTGTTGGGGGAAGGTGAGGCTGGGGGTGTCCTCTAGCCTCGGTACAAGAGCTGAAGCCCTTGACTTCTCCAGTCTTTCCAACTTCATGACTGTATCATAACCCAAAACTTCTTTCACTGTACTTTTTCCCATGGCTTCAATTAGCTTGCATATTAAGAATCTTTTCAGTCTAAAAAAAAAAAAAACCATATCCATAACTTGTTGGCTAGAGCAAGTGTTTTCCATGAAATGCCACAGGAAAAAAATAACTTTCAAGAAGAATAACTGCTTCCAAAATCTGAGTTGGAACAGATACGCAATACCTCTGCTGCTTATGAAAAGCATACATGATCTGACTCTAAAAATAGCTTCTTGATTTAGGTAAAATGACTCAGGGTTAAACTTGAAAAATGAATAAAAGCTGAGCCTATCCGACGGCTCCCAATTGCCCTCGACAGCTCCTTCGCGGGGCCAGATTTGGATGGAGGGAAGATTTCTTTATTTGATGCAGTTTGTGTCCATTTTCTGCAAGATTCAGACCTTACCTCCCGACTCTCAGTTTACAGAATCACATTAAGTGCTACTGATTTTATAAAAAGACATGTCATTTTGACAAAAACATTCATGCAACTTTGCCCTGGCCTTAATCTAATCTTCTCAGGAGAATGTATATTTTAAAAACAACCACACCACCCAACAAACAAAAAAACAAGGGGCACCTGGGTGACTCACTCCGTTAAGCACCTGACTTTGGCTCAGGTCACGGTCTCAGGGACCTGGGATCCAGCCCCATGTCCAGTTCCCACTCAGTGGGGAGTCGGCTTGTCCCCCTCCACCTCCTCCCTTCCCCTCTTCCCACTACCTCCCTCCTCTCCACTGCTCATGCTCTCTCTCTCTCTCTCTCAAATACATAAAACCTTTAAAAAAATTAAGAAGGGAAGCACAAAAAAAATTAATTTTATTTGTGAACTTGTTACCAACATTTTAATTATGGATGTCCATCGGATAAATACAGTTTGCATAAAGAAGTAAAATAATTAAAAGCACCAACAATTAAAATGATCACATTTCAGGGTCTATCTTTCCACGGAGCCATATATTTTATATGTGTGTATATATTGATACATATGTGCGCTCATATATGTGTGGAGATGTTCATACGTGTGGAGAGGCCCATGTGTGTGTACGTGCACGGGTATTTATGTGTATTATGTATATCAATCACCTACGATCCATTACATCACTCAAACCAGGACTTGCCATAGAAAGCATGTAGACCTTGTCAGTGCTCTTTTTTGTTTGGGAAATGGAACTCATACCCCCCGCCCCACACGCTCCTCCTCATTCAGGAAGACCAGGTAGTTGGTTAAATTCCATGAGGTCTCCTGAAGCTCGTGTTCCAGAGGCTCTGGGTGTGTCATAGGACCTGGACGTGGGTTCTCAGAGTTAGAGGAGTCCAGCCTCTCCCTGGCTCTTACCTTCCCTACCCTGAGAATGTGGTGCCTTCCAAGTGCATCCCAAAGCAAGGCGAGCCCAGAGGCCGCAGCTCTGCTGGGCCTCGGACGGCCCGTGGGGGTGGCTGGGACCCTCTCTGACTACGTGTCCTTTCTGAAGAAGAAAAGGCGTTCTCCGCAGTGTGGGTGGTAAAATCTGACACGCAGGCAGGCAGTGCAGGACCTTGAGGGCATACAGCTTAGTTTGGTTCCAGATCCCTTCAGATCCAGGGCTCGCAGCCGTTCGCCGAGCTCTGACCCCGCACCAGTACTGGTCCTGAGTGCTCAGTGGGATCGCTTCCTTATTTCCAGCATCTGCCACACAGGGTTGCAGGACGGCTTCGATAAGCCAAGCAGGGGATGTGAAACTAAGACCTTGACTCTTTGTGGTAGGTCCACAGCAGCCGCTCGAGGTGCGCGAGGTAGCGCACCTGTGTGCACCTTTCCTGCAACCTCCCTACCAGGTTCTAAGGGAAGCAAATCTCGCTGCAAATTCTGCCATATGGTAAAGTCATTAAGTAAATAAGTATTATCAGCAAAAAGATACAGGACAGTTCTCACAACCCATTCTGTAGTTTTGGTGGACTCCACCTCTGTCCTCTTGGTGGCTCCTACCTCCAACATGAATGAAGACATGGGCCTTTTAAGGCCAATGATGCCACAAAGGCAGAGATTTTCATGAACAGTACGTTGTCATCAATTAAAGACCCATCACCCACCCCCCCAAAAAAAAGTTAGGTACCAAATGGGTACAAATACTGAAAGTGGAAACTTCTGGATTTCCTAGACTCTCCAGTCTTCTTTTCCCAGCGAGGGTGAGCATCGGTAGTGTTTTTTAAAATATCCAAGTCAAAATAAATAAATAAATAAATAATAAAACAAAATAAAATATCCAAGTCAATCCATGTATCTCGAAACTCTAATTTTTCGACATAAAGCACATTTCTAACATTCATCATGCTAATTAACCAAGCCACCGATTTTACAGATAACAACTTATTTCTGACATTCACCAGGCTAATTAAAGTATATTATGTTGATTGAGCTATCAACAACAGAAGAATCCAATTAGGTACCTTTCAGTGTGGTTTCCTGGTGTGTCATTCCTGAACACACTATTAGCTGCACCTATACTAAAATATTTTAAGATAAATTACGGATATCATAACAAGCAGGAACTGTGATTATCCCCGCGTTATGGCTAAAGAATCCAAAGGCTTCGAGATATTACATGACTCACTTAAGATCCTAGAGTTAGTAAACAGAACAATCAAAAATGCAAACCTAACGAGTCTGACCTAGAGCCCGTGCAGTGCAAAGCTGCCTCCTGAGGCTGAAAGCACTATTTGCAGGCTTCAGCTTGGGTCACAGTGATTTGTGTTGGATGTGGGAATCAAGGTTTATAATAGGCAAATAGGCTGGTCCTTGGCCAGCTACCGTCCTCTTACATATGTTCTCCCTAGGGCTCATTCGGGGAGGAGGAACTGGGTAAGGATCAGGTGATCTTGGATACTAGGACCATATGCAGACAATCACCAGGACCACTCAGCTCATACCATCTAAGGTCCAATTTGGTGTTTGTTCAGATGGTTGTTTACCCCAATTTTTGTTGCTTTCTCATAAAGAAAAAAAATGTATACTTTAAAAAAAAATACAGCTAAGCGCTTTAAGATCCATTTGGTATATTGACGTTTGACTAGAGTAGATCTTCAAGTGCTAAATAAATATTAATGATGTTTATCAGTCTTCAAGTTTTCAAAATAAGGCTTCTGAGTTTCGTTTCCATATGATCCTGACCAAATGTTGCTTAACTCTGAATAAACCATCTTAAAATTGGCTTAAGACAGAAGGACCTCTAAGACCCGTTAGACATCAAACAGTTCCTATGAAACACTCGGATGGGACAAATACTCGGATGGGATCAGAAACATAAGGATTAAATTTCCCTTGACATCCACCTAAGTTATAAAATCAAGAAACAGTGATTAGTAAATTGGAAATTTGGTAACATTTGTAAAGGCATTCAAGATGTTTCTTCAGAACTTAAAACAGGTGGGTGCTTCCATTCCCTATTTTAAAAATCTAATAAATACGCACAAATGTGGAATGAAATGTATGTGTGTGTGTATTTATTTTCTTTATTTTACAATTTCAACTGTAAATTTTTTTTTACATATTTATGTATTTACTTTAGAGAGAGCATCCTCAGGTGCATGTACATGAGTTGGGCGAGGGACAGAGACTGAGAACTTTCCAGTAGACTCCCCGCTGAGTGTGGAGCCCGATGTGTGACTCCATCCCACAGTCCATGAAATCATGATCTTAGCCAAAGCCAAGAGTGGGACCCTAAGCTGACTCAGCCACCTAGGTGCCCCTCTAGTGCAATATTTGCACCTCAATTTTCTCCCTCTGATGAGAACTCAGTAAACATTACATAATCCCATTAATTTAAACCATAGATCAATGAACTCTTTGTTAAAATTTTTAAATATGAAAAAAATGTCCTTCCTCACCCAGCTACTGCTCTCTTACGGCACCTGCAGGCCCCTCTTCCTTTTTTTTATTTTTTTTTTATTTTTTTATTTTTTTATTTTTATTTTTATTTTTATTTTTTTTTTTTTGCAGGCCCCTCTTCAAGCATCCACTCCGTTAGCAGATGAAGCCTTTATATCACAAATATTACCTGTGTGGAGGAATCACAGCAGGCTACGCCCAGTGGCTTGCGCCATCCATTACTACTACGCTTCTTCAAATTCCCCCTTTTATAAATAGCCCTAATTCGTTATTTTCTTTTTCAGCTTTATTGAGATATAATTGACACGTAGCATGGTGTACGTTCAAGGTGTACAATATGATGATTTGATACACGCATGTATTGCAAAATGTCGACCACAATACAACGTTGGCCACAATACATCCTTCTCCTCCCATTTCACTGTTATTATGGTGAGAACTTTAAAGCTGTTCTCACAGCAGCTTTCAGATATATCACACGGTATTGATAGCTGTACTCTCTATTTATAACGGCCCCAAGGTCCATCCGTGTCATTGCAAATGGCAGGATTTCCTATACGTGTCTTATATTTTCTTTATCAAGTCATCTGCCAGTTGACACTCTTGGCCATTGTGGATAGTGCTGCAGTGAACATGGGAATGCTCTTCCTGAGAGTGATTTCATCTCCCTTAGGCACATAACCAGAAGTGGGATTATAGAAATATATGGCAGCTCTATTTTTAATTTTTTGAGGAGCCCACGTCCACGGTAGCTGTACCAATTTCAATTGCCACCAACAGTGCGCCAGGATTCCCTTTTCTCTACATCCTCACCAGCATGTGTGGTCTCCTGCCAAACCCATTCTTGAAGAAGTTCCCCTACAACTTTAAGACATATTTTAAATGCAGTTTGCAAAATTGTCTTTTAAATTTCACCTATTATCATTCGCCGTTTAACCAGTTAAACTCTAAGAAATGAGTCAGTTCTCAATTATAGTTGTTTATTGTGATGGGGAGGGGCTGCCTTATATTAATCCACCTAAATTGTATACTTAATACTTACCCAAGTTCTCCCTAGAACATGAGCTTCTTGAAAAAGGGTCTGTGACTTGACTTTCTATTCTTAGACCATTTGGTGCATAATAGACAACAAACAAATATTAAGTGTAAAAAAAAAGATGAACAGATGATATCGTTGTGCTATACACTTTTTATGAACAAAAACACCAAAACACAGCACACTCTAGTGATTTCCAAATTTAATATGCAGCCATATCTTTTTTCCAGATATCAGATCTGTACAATTAAACATTTTTTACTGAGCTATCTCCACTTGTCAGTAAGCATGTGCCAGACTGAACACATTATTTTTCCTCCATTGTGTTGTCTGCAATCTGCTTAAACCACTTGAGCATTGTCAGTGTGACACGTGTGTTAGTTTTCATCCACACCCTAGAGGTAGTCAATTGCCCTAATCTAGAAAATACTCCCAGGGTGAGTCTTGGCATTTAATTAAAAGATATGGTTGCTTCAAGTGATTCAACTATCTTTGTTTCCAAACAAGATCAGAGGTTTTATTAATTAGCATAATGGATGTTAAGAAGGCGGTTTCATTTATGAAATTAGTGGTATTCAAGATATGCAAATGAGCTAGAAAATATTATTAAGAAGCGAAAGAGGCCAGTGGTCTATAACTGTAGGAAGAGTGATCTTGGCTTAAATCCAAAACTCCCCAGAAGATTCCGGGACAACTCCCTCCAGATAGATGGGTAGCTAAATCCTGCCACTAGACTATTAGATGTGTGCCTCAGGTGAGCCTTTCCACAAGCTGTGGTAGGGCTCTCCAAAAGGACAGGCAACTAGAGTTGTCTACACTTACAGAACAGTTTCCATGTGTGGTTTCTGAGCCTGATTGCTAATACTGTAGCCCCTCCTTATCTGCAGTTGTGCTCTCTGTGGTCTCAGTTATCCTCTGTCAACTGTGATCCAGAAGCAGACGATTCTCCTTCCCACATATGTCAGCAGGTCAGTAGTAGCCAAAGCTCCATCACAATGCCTACATAAACACACACACACACACACAATGCCTACATCATTCAGTTCACAGCATCTCATCTTCATGGGCGTTTTAGCATCACCCATGATTACAGGAAGAAGGGTGAGGGCAGTACAATGAGATATTTGGAGAGAGAGAAAATAATAAACTCACATAACTTTTATTACAGTATATTGTTGTAATCACTCTATTTCATTGCTGTTGTTAGGCTCTTACTGTTCTTAATTTATAAATTAAACTCGATCATATGTATGTATGCAAAGAAAAAAATACAGTCTATATAGGATTTGATATGACCTGTGGTCGCAGGCGTCTACTGGGGGGTCTTAAAACCTATCCCCAGGGATAAGGAGGCATTACTAGAAATGCCTATCTCTGTGGCAGCATTTGTCTGTCGTCCCCACCTGTAAATACTTACCAAAAGTGATCTAATATAGTTGGAAGCCATCAACCATTTTTTAAAAATATTTATTTATTTATTCTAGACATAGAGAGGAGAGAGAGTGAGAGAGTGTGTAGGGTGGGGAGGGGCAGAGGGAGAGGGAGAGAAATCCTCAAGCCCACTCGGCGTTGAGCACGAAGCCTGATGCGGGCTACATCCCAGGACCCCGAGAGCATGACCTCGGGGCATGACCAAAACCAAGAGCTGGACACTGAATTGACTGAGCCACCCAGGTGCCCCAAACATTTTTCTACTTCCACATTCCTTAGCACGGCAAGGAGTCTCCATTCAGGTTGTTGAAGCTGGAAATCTTGGTGTTACTGTGCAGTAACTCTTACCTAGGCCCAGACATAATTTAACCCTGCGTCCTAGGAGTCCTCTCTAATGTATTGGGATTTATTCACTTTTCTTCAGTCCTCCTAAACTCCCCTAGTTCAGGGTTCCATGATTTCTCACAATGAGATAGGACAACTGTGTCCCAACCGGAGTCTCTGGTCACCATCTTGTTTTATGGTCTGTAAACTATGCACAGGATGTTCATCCTAACATTGAATTTAAATAATTGTTTCAGTGTGGTCTCCTCAGCTGCTTCCCAGTGTCCTCGGGATCATGTCCTAATGTCCTGATGGGGTGATGGAGTTCTCAAGAAAGACCCTGATGACTCTGCCATCATGTTGGCTTTAGGAAAGGCACAGAGGCATGAAGTAGCACAGCATCTCTGCAGAGCTTTAACCTCTTCTGTGGGGGGTGCCTGGGTGGCTCCGTGGTTGAGCATCTGCCTTTGGCTCAAGGTGTGACCCCCGGGGTCCCAGGATCGAGTCCCACATCAGGCTCCCCACAGGAAGCCTGCTCCTACCTCAGCCTGTGTCTCTGCCTCTCTCTGTGTCTCTCATGAATAAATAAATAAAATATTTAAAAAACAATAAATAAATAAATAAATAAATAAATAAATAAATAAATAATAAATAAACTCCTCTGTGGTGTTTGAGGGCAAAAGGAAGGTGATGGAGTGACTCAAATTGAGAGATTGGCAGGAGCCACAGCATGAAGGCCCTTGTCTAGAGCAGCTGATGCTTGAGTTGTTTTGCATTTAGCCTTGTTTATTTGGTATTTTTAAGAATTTTCAACATCCACTCTATGAAGAGAGTAAAAAATTAAAAGTCGTAGAGATTTTCAGCAAATATTACAAGTCTCATTTTTCTTTTTTTTATCATTGAGGTATAATTAACATACAAGCTGATATTAGTTGTAGATGTACAATATAATGATTTGATATTTGTATATATTGTGAAATGTATATATATATATAGTGAAATATATTGTTAACTCGACCATAACTACATAAAATCCATCCCCGTACATAGTTACAAAATTTTTCTTGTGATGATAACTTATTTCAAGATCTACTCTTCTAGCCACCTTTAAATATGTTATTCCTGACTATAGATCCTGTACGTTACATTCCTGTGACTTATTTACTCTATAACAGGAATTTTGTACTTTTTGGGTCCCTTACAATTTCATTCTTAATTCAATCATTCTACCTCTTGAAAAGACAGATTACAAATAATTAACTGGGTTGTTATTAGTGTCCAGTCAATAATTTCTACCTATTAAATGATTTGCCTTTTACTGTGCATGTTTTGGGGCCTTCAAAACAATGGTCTTAGCTCAACAACAATCTTCAATTTTCAGGGCACCTGGTTGGCTCAGTTGGTTAAGCTTCCAACTCTTGATTTCAGCTCAGGTCATGATTTCAGGGTCATGATCTCAGGTCTTGATCTCAGGGTCCTGAGACCAAGCCCCATATTAGGCTTCATGCTCAGCAGGGAGTCTGCTTGAGATTCTTTCCCTCTGGCCCTCCAATCATTCTCTCTCTCTCTCTCTCTCAAATACATAAATAAATCTTTAAAAAAAAGTAAGAACGATCTTAAACTTTCTTATGACCATAAATGAAAAGTCATGTTCTTTCTCATTCTCTTTTTGTTCATGGCTGATATTAAGTTTAGCTGTCAGAAACCCAGAAGAAAACCCTATGACTTTTACCATATAATCTTCACTGACATACCAGAGTATAATAGAAGATAATATCTGAGAAGTTTCCCCAGCTTATAATAAAAGAGGGAAGAGAAGAGGGGGAGGAGAGGGAGGAGGAAGAAGAAATAAGCTTACTTAGCCTTTAAATTGCTCTACTTATCTGGTTTTAGCTTACTCTGAGGTTTCTCTGTCTCTATGAAATCTTCATTTAGCAACTCCAAGGCCTACATAGCATTGCCAATGCCCTGGAACACAGTAAGGCCATGGCATCTCCAGATCCAACCTCCTTTGTGTCATGACATCGTGACACCTGTTGATCTGTACGTGCGGATAAAAGTCTGTGCTTTGGATTGTGTGGTAGCTGGTGAACAATGCAGAGCCATGTTGGTGCCTCCTTACAAAACATGTTACATGTTCATAAGCACTAAAACAAGTACAGGGCAATGGCCAGAGCAAGTGTTCTTGTATTTAAGACAGTTATTGATAACTTGCTGGGTAAAAATAGGTGTAAAAAGAATATAGGAGAATGTGGTGATGATAATGCAGCAAGGTATGGCTTCTTTTATACAAGTTTTCTCATATGATCAAAAGGGATAGAAATGGGATTCTCTCAGAATTTGGAGTGGACAATTTGATATAAAAATAACTGAGAAGGCAGCCCCCGTGACTCAGCAGTTTAGCGCCGCCTTCAGCCCAGGGCCTGATCCTGGAGACCCGGGATCGAGTCCCACGTCGGGCTCCTTGCATGGAGCCTGCTTCTCCCTCTGCCTGTGTCTCTCCCTCTGTGTGTGTGTGTGTGTCTCATGAATAAATAAATAAAAAATCTTTAAAAAAATAACTAAGAGAAAGTTATGGTACAGGTAAAGGTTGGGTTTTGGTTAAGACAACTGAGTACACAAATGTTTGAGGCAAAATCATAAAAGTAGGGAAAATCAATCAGGTTGGAGAAACACCCTTTTTATGACTTGATTGTGAGTTAAAAGTCTGCTATCTTTCTGCTGTGACGTAGACTGAGATGATTTTCTTCTGTAACTCTTAGATAAGTAAACCTAAATGCATTAGTTTATTCATTCATGATGTGTCGTCCAAGTGGTAGCTGTGTTTGGTTGCTCTGCAAATCTAAGTCTTTTTATTTAATTTTACTTAAATTGTTCTACCTAATTATTGAATCCTACTGGCGACTCTGCTTTGAATATGGCAGGCTCTGGCCCAAGGCCACAAGGCCAAGGAGAACGAGCCGGGATATGAACTCAGAGCTTGTGACTCCCATGCACAGCTCTTCCCTCCACAGTCTGACAAGACTTTTCACTTGGACTTTGGGAGATAAAATTTTACATTTCAATTCCTCCCCCTCAAAATGTTGAAATCTAGTAATATAAATGATATTTACACATACAATCTTAAAACAAGGTAGAGAATACTAGGTAACATGACATAGATAAGGAGCAAGTTCTGGAGTGTTCCTAGATGAGATAATATGGAGGCTTTATAATGGGGTGAAATTGCAGTGACATCACCGAAGAAAAATGGAACAGACCAAATGGCGAGGTAGGCAAGAGTTCCATCCATGATAAGTTAGAGAGGGTATTGAAGAGGATGGGGATTTTTTTTTTTAAGACATAATTTCTGGTCCACCAAAGTCCTTACTTTGTTTTTCACAAATCTCAATGTACTTATTATTTTCTTTAAAATATAACTCTAAAAAATTAAAATAAAATAAATAAAGTATAACTTTAAAAATCATAATGATATGGTATTAAAAGGGGATATGTCAGGGGCATTTGGGCAGCTCAGTCAGTTAAGCATTTGCCTTTGGCTCAGGTCATGATCCCAGGGTCCTGGGATCAATCCCACATGGCATGGGACTCCCTATTCAGTGGGGAGCCTGCTGCTCCCTCTCCCTTTGCCCTCCCCAGCACTCATGTTCTCTCTCAAATAAATAAATAAAATCTTTTTTTAAAGGGGCAGGATATTTCAGCAAGTGCTCAAATTAAAATGCGATTTCTGTTTGTTTGTTTGGATGGGTCCATATGGAACCGTATCCCAGGGGAACAGAACTGGGTGTCCAGAGGATGCCTACTTTTACATCATACCTTTCTTTTTGAATGTCTGCTTATTCGTTTTCTTTCGACTCCGATTAATGGAGTACATGGTGTATTGGACATCTTCCTTTTCTACCTGTAAATGCATCCACCAGCTCTTCCCACCTGCTGCTTACTGATATGGAGAGTACCAAGGACTCACGCTCTCTGCTTCCAATCGGGTTTGCTGCTCCACGGGAGGCACTGACAGGAGATGAGACAGAGGGAGGAAAGTGAGGTTGAGATATTTACTCCCTGGCCTCCCTACTCTCTTCCCCACCATGTGCCTGACTCCCCGGTTGGTTGCATCCTCCAGTAAAGAGCAGCTGCCTTTGCACAGAGACCCTCACTTCCTCACTCCATACCTCAGGCCTAGGGGTAGGAATGGCTCCCAAGGGTGCTAGTCTGGAGATCCGTATTCTAATGCTCATTTCTCTGTACTCTGCCTTTGTAATTCATCTCTTTGTAGTCAATCTCCTAAATTCCCTTCAAATTACTCAGCTTCAGTGTCATTTGTTTTTGCTCTGGAAGCTGACAAAAACGAAAACAAACAAACACACCAAAGTAATAAAGCATTCCGATAACTTAATTGTGTAGATTGGTCTTTATGCTGTTTCATAACAGGAAAAGGTATTTAAGATAGAACATAGGTGAAGACAATGTATCTTAGTTAAGGACCATGCTGGGGAAGGAAAGTGACAGTGAGTACTCCATGAGAGCAGATGGAGAGCTGAAGTTTCTCTCCCTTTCCTTCCTCGTGCTGTCGCTGGGTTTGTGGGCCTGAAGGGAAAGCGGGCAGGACTGAGGTCTCTGACGCAGGTCCTCATGCAGCACCCTGGGAGCATGATGCAGAGATTCAAAGAATCTCAGACAGGGAGGGACTGTGGGGACTACGCAGTGCAGCGATGAACAGCACGAAGCGCTGCACAGTTCGTGAAACAGCCCTAGATTTAATGTGCATGGCAACTCTTTATTTGCTTATTTTTAATGTAAAAAACAATTTCCCAAGAAAACCAAGTGATTTCCCTTTAATGCAAGGTGAGTCCTGCTAACAGGTATTTTATTTTATTTTTTATTATTTTCTTTTACAGAGGGTTTCTTCAATTGAAGTATAACTAATATACAGTGTTATATTAGTTGGAGGCGTGCAACACAACGATTCAACAATTCTGTGCATTACTCAGTGCTCATCATGGTAAGTGTGCTCTTGATCACCTTCCACCTATTTCACCCACCCCCCCCACCCACCTCCCCTGTTCTCTGTAAGATCCTGTATTTTTGCTTATCTCTCTCTTTTTTATCTGTTCATTGTTTTGTTCCTTAAATTCCACATATGAGTGAAAGATATGGTGATACTTGTCTTTCTAGGTCTGCCTTATTTCACTTGGCGCAATATTCTCCAAGTCCGTCCATGCTGTTGTGAATGACAAGATCTCATTCGTTTGCATGGCTGAGTAATACTCAGTTGTGTGTGTATGCACATATGTACCACTTATACAGGAGTTTTCAATAATGAGAATGAATTACCGTCAAAAAAGACTTATTTAACTGGAAGTGTAGGAAACTTAACTCTTTGGGACAAAACCTTCCTGCATTACCTCAAATGTGAAATATACTATATGTACTGTTATAGGCATGACCAATAATTCTACCTTTCATACTGAGTAAATCCAAGTAATCTAAGCAGTTTAAGGATGAAATAAGTAAGTAAGGTTCTTTTTGAAAAACAAAATGCAGAATTACTCCTATATTTCCTTTGTTTCTACAAAAGATAAATATCTAAAAACGTATATAGAGATCACGAATCCACACCTATACCCACCCACACCAAAAGTTTAAGATTTTTTTAAAGTCATATAAAATCACTTGGAAAAAAAAAACTTTTTTTCTTGTTTAAAAAAATATTACTTTATAACTCATATAAAAAATCCAGTATCATGTAGATACAGCTATTACTAATGTCGTTGGATAATTATTCAAAAAATATTTCCTACCTACGTATCCAGTGTACGCACACACACACACACACACACACACACACACAATTGGAAATACTATACCATTTATTTAGTAGCTGAATAGTAGATCAAAGCATGAATTTAGAGTCTATTGATTCAAACAATTTCCTATTGGTAAATATATATTGTTTCCCAAGTTTCCCAGTTAAACAGAATCTTATGATGAATATATTTAAACAAATATATTGCTCTTGCCCCATGATTGCTTCCTCATGAGTTTCTAGATAACTGCTATATTAGCTTATATATTTACAGCACATATATTTCATACATAAAATGGAAATATATAATGTATGTATGCATATGTGCATTGTCATACATAGTGTATACTGTAATATAAAATGATACATACATAGAGAATCTGTTTGGTGGAATATTTATTAGTTTATCTACAAAATAGTATCCGAGAATGTCCTTTTCTCCAAGACCTAACCTATACTAGGCATTATCACTCTTTTAAGTTTTGATGATCTGATTTTCATTTTAAAAATGGTTACTGAGACCCTACTATATAGTGCAGTCTCTCTTCTAAATTCTGAGAATCAGCAACCATTGTATAAACAATCTCTGCCTTCAAGGAGCTTACCTTCTCATAGAAAAAAAAAACATGATCAACAACAAATAGAAATTATATTATCGTGTGTTGAATAATATATACAGTATGCTAGAGATTGGTTTTGCTATGAAGGAAAATAAAATGGGACAGTCAATAGGAAGTATGGTGTTCGCGGTGGGACGTTACCAGTAAAAATAATACACCAGATAATACACTTCTTTATGTACCTTCCTTTTATTGCTTATTATGTCCATATGTTCATTAAGTCTTTCCTCTCTTTTGAATTATCTTTTCATATTCACACCTATCTTTTTTAATTTGGGTATTTTCAATTATTGAATTATGGGATCTCTTCCTAAGTATAGTATATATAATACCTTATATTGACATGCTATATTATGTAATTATTAATTATTTAATTATCTAATAGAGTTAATTTTAATTAATAATAATGTCAACACTTTATTATTTATATACACTGACTATAACATGAATATAATATATATTTCACTCCAATATACAATGTGTCACTTGTCATTGGTCTTTTAACTTCATGGTATTTTATATATATGTTATATATATTACATATATATGTGGACTACTGCCCATTTGGAGGAGAACCTACATCATTAAAATATTCACCCTCCCATACGGTGACATAATGTACCCATGAAGTTATTTACTCTTGTCTTTTCTAGCCAGATGCAGGATTCCAGAAGTTTTTGTTCATTTGTACTGAGATTCTGAAAACAAGTCAGTTTTGGGTAAATACCCAAATTTTGCAAAACAAATGTTGCTATTTCCCCCAGATTTTGTCTTCTGCGGATTGCTGCTGATATATCGGTGTGTCTTTAATTGTTTTAACTTACAGTCTCTTTGAAGACCTGATGAAATCTCTCAGAACTTGTCCCAGTAAAATGCCCAGATACAATTTTGCAGGCAATTTCAGAGACTCAGAGATCTTCTGAAGCCCAGCAATAGGGTTTTTCTTATTCATCCATTAACCTTTTTTAAAATTTTTTAAAACTTTGTTTAAAGATTTTATTTATTTATTCACGAGAGACACAGAGACAGAGGCAGAGACACAGGCAGAGGGAGCAGTAGGCTCCCTGCAGGGTAAGTCCCACATGCAAGTCCTTCATCAAGTCCCCTGTTGTGGGACTTGATCCCAGGACCCAGGATCACACCCTGAGCCAAAGGCAGGCGCTAAACCACTGAGCCACACAGGGATCCCCTATTTTTTTTATTGGAGTTCAATTTGCCAACATACAGCATAACACCCAGCGCTCATCCCATCCAGTGCCCCCCTCAGTGCCCGTCACCCAGTCACCCCGTGCCCCCGCCCACCTCCCCTTCCACTACCCCTTGTTTGTTTCCCAGAGTTAGGGGTCTCTCATGGTCTGTCTCCCTCTCTGATATTTCCCCCTCAGTTCCCCTCCTTTCCCCTTTATTCCCTTTCACTATTTTTTATATTCCCCAAATGTCTGAGACCATATAAAGTTTGTCCTTCAGTTTAGATAAACTGTAATATAAGGAAGCTATTAAAGTTTGCACTTATTTTTTTAATTCAATCTTTTTTTCTGAATTATCTAACATTTTGTGCTGCTTTTTAAATGGACTTTCTAATGCTTTCTTAGTAGACAATGTATTGCTCGAAAATACTATCATTCTCTCCTTACTAATAGCTTCACTTATTTTTTAAAGGTTTTATTTATTTGCCAGAGAGAGAGAGCACAAGCAGGGGGAACTCCGGCAGGCAGAGGGAGAGGAGGAAGCAGGCCTCGACCCCAGGACCCCGGGATCAGGACCCGAGCCTGAGGCAGACGCTTAACCGACTGAGCCCCCCAGGCGCCCCTATCTTCACTTATTTTATCTATTCTAATTGCTCTAAACAGGACTTGCAGAAAAATATGAAATGATATTGGAGAAAATGATTTTCAACAAGTATTTCTCATTACTTATAAAGCCGCTGTTAGCGTGAGTCGATTTCTTTATCATATTACAGACGTAGCCTCTCCTTCTATTCATATTTTGCTGTAAGTTCTTGACAGATGTTGGTATTGAATTTTTCTGACACCTTTTTCCGTAGTTGTCAAAGTCATCCTGTGATTTTTATGTGTCCAGATAAAATGTTGAATTATTATTAATAATGCCAGGAAAGCCTAGGATCTATATATTTTAAATAAAACCCCCCCACAAATCTGTGTATATTAACACAATAAAATCTTTCCTTGCTCATAAGAGAGGCTTAGTTTGGGGAGCTTGGGGGCTGTTTATGTAATCACCCGGGAATCCAGGCTGACGGAGTTGCCCCTTAAGTCCGGTCACCAGGGCAGCAGGAAGGAAACCTGGAAGATGAGACTGGTTTTAAGGTTCCTGCCCCCAAGTAACACATGTTACCTCCACTCAGATTTTATTGGGTCACTTGTCAAAGCTCAGCTTGGAAGGATCAGAGAAGGGCAATCCAGAAGGAGCTTAGCGAAGGCTCCGACATCGGGGCATTCTTGAAATAAATGTTATTTCATGTTTTAGGGTTTTGGGGGAGACAGAAGCTGTATATTTCTAGGTTAATACCATATATACTATATATAATATAGGACTCATGAGGAAATGGCTCCTGTGATGGCAGACACCGCATTCAGGTCCAGGAAGGCCGATGGTGTCCTTCGAGTCCAAATCTCAGTCCAGATATTGTTCTATGATTTTATCATTACACATTTATCAATTATTCATTATTTATGTATTTTTTCCTAGGATATTTTGAATCTGTATAGGTTAAGTGGGTTGTCATGGTTTTGTTTTGTTTTGTTTTAACTTTCTTGGTCAAATATTAGTTTCATTATCACTGTAGTTTTAATAATGAGTTGGAAATCTGTTTCCTTTTGTTTTGGAAATCTTTAAATTGTCTAGCAAATATTCGTTCTTTGAAACCTTGAAAAAATTCAGCCATAAAATAAATGAAGGCAGCAGCCTCTTGAGATATTAGCATTTAGAAAACAACAAAACAGAAACGAGTTGCAGTGACTGGGTGACGGGCAAGGAGGGGGGCACTTGGCGGGATGAGCACTGGGTGTTATGCTATATGTTGGCAAATTGAACTCCAATAAAAAAAAATTTAAAAAAAACAGAAATGAGCTTTTTTTACAGGACATCATAGTTCTCTACAAAATCAAGTTTCAACCCCTGCCGTGACCCCCCCCCCCCATTCTATCCCTGTCCTGGGTGCTCTTATCTGTGTTTGTATCCTCTCTCTTATCGCCGCGCTTTCTATTTCACGTCTGTTTCTGTATTTTATTGTTTTCAAAGAAGTGGTTTTGTGATTGCTTTACTGTATCGTGTATCTATTTTTTGACTTTATCAATCCCTTTATTTTTGTTCTTAGTTTTTAAAAAAGATCTTATCTATTTATTCATGAGAGACCGAGAGAGAGGCAGAGGGAGAAGCAGGCTCCATGCAGGGAGCCTGATGTGGGACTCGATCCCGGGACCCCGGGGTCACGCCCTGGGCCAAAGGCAGCACTAAACCACTGAGCCCCCCAGGTGCCCCTCAATCCCTTTATTTTATTATTTTTCCTAGCTTCGTATATACTTCATCCTTGTTCTTTATTGTTCATTGTAAAAGCACTTAACACCATTTCTTTTTTTCTGAGTACAGCTTTGACCATTTCTGTCCAGTGTAGATGTGTAGTAGTATCATCATCATTGTGATATGATATGCATCTGTGTACACACATATATGTATTTTTGTATGTGTATATATGTGTTTTTACATATATACACGTATAAATATATATATATGTATATAAATTTTTACTTTCTCTTTGATTTTAAAAAAAATCTCTTTAGGAAAATCTTAGTTTCTGACGGCTTTATTTGTGAGTGTGTGAGTGTGTTTATGCTTTACTAGTCTCAAATTTTATTGTACTTCAGGACAGAGAACATGGGGAGTGTGATTTATGATTTGGTAGGTTTATTGTAAAGATGATCTAAGACCTAAAATCCAATGTTCTGTGCAAATATTTTTATATTTTTAATATATATATGTATTTAATATATACGTTTTATACATATTGTTAAATGTATGTATATATTTACTAGAGTGTGTTTTCTCTGATAGCTGCAGTACCACGTCAAGTTTATGAATTTTAAAATTCAGTTTTTCAATTTGTCTTTTGCCTACATCATCCATCAAAGACCAAGAGAGAAACGTCAAAGTTTCTTACTACACTTGAAGTTTTGTCAAAATTTATTGTTGGTTCTAACTTGTTTTATAATCGCAAACTATGTTATTTGTCATGTAAACATTTACAGCTAGTATTTAGCCATTCTATATTTTATCTAAACTCAGTTTTCTTTGAGACGTAATAGTAGCCCCCCCTTTTTTTTTTAATTTAAAGTCATCCAATAGGTATTTTCCCCACTCCCTCTCAAATACCATTTCATTACTGTAGTGCACTGGTCATATATCTGACAAATACTTGAAGGGTTTTCTGTGTTTTATGTTTTTCGTGTGTGTTTGTTTCGTTTTGTTTTTACCCAGCCCAGATTCTTTGGCTTTTGTTACAGAAGTTTATACATTCCTCAGAGGCCAGAATAGACGAAGGCTAAGGGACTCCTCATTTGAGAATGGGCACCAGGGATTCCTGGACTGCTGGGCTTTTCAAAAACATGAGGCAGTAAATTCTATGCTTTGGCTTAAACAAATCTTACTGTGTTTGTGAACTTAGAGTCACATTTGTCTCACTTGGACTCCAGATTGTCCTAATGAAGTCTTGCTTCTATCCGCCCCACTTACCCTCCCACCCTCACCTCCCCACCCCCACCCCCTACCAAACTCCTGGCCATTTCTGCTGCCTGGATGTTCCACCTTTTCTTTCCGTCTCTTTTGCTTAACTCCAATGTCCCTCTTGCTCTACATTGTCCGCGGTGGCACAGAAACTCGACTCCTTTCCATTCTGGGAGTGGATGCCTATATATGTAAAATGTGGAGCTCTAGTCCTCCTCCAGGGTCATGATTTGTTTTCGGATGAATCACTGATCCTGGCTCGTCAAGTGAAGAGTGTGTGCACTCTGTGTCCTCTCCTCCACATTCCAGTTTCCACATTTTGAAGAACAATCTCAACTTTTACAACCAGATTAACTAACTAGTATTAGTTAATCTGTCGTCTTACACGCTTAACATCTGCGTTATATCCATTTTAACAGTTGTTTGGCAATCAACTCTCAAGTTTTCCTTTGCCTCTGGCCACTTCTCTTACAACCAGTTTTGTTCTTATTTGAGCCCATTTTTCCATTCTTCAAAAGGCTAGAGTAATTTTCTAGGGCTTTTTTTTTCAGTAAAGGTATTCAGGTTCCTACTTTATGAATCCTTACAGGTGTGTGGAATCTGTTTTCCTATTTGTATGTCATATTGGTTAAGATCAGGTTTGACTACATCTAAGAGAAAAACAAACAGTGGCTTTAAACTTATTAAAGTTTATTTCCCTCTCACATAAAAAAAAAAAAAAAAAAAGTCTGGGCATAGGAATTCAGACCGGATGTGGCAGCTCAACGGATTTTGTTGGCATTGCAGACATTATGCCCTGCCATCGACATGGCATTCATCATACCCATGATCTGAGATGGCTGCCCAAGCACCAGCCATCAGATCCATTTTCTAAGCAGAAAAAATAGAGGAAAAGAGAGAGGGAAAAAATGGAAGTTCACACGCTTCCACTTGCATCTCATTGGACCAATGGGAAGAAAATAGTCACATAATTGCAAGAAAAATTGAGAACCGTGCCTGACTGAAATTGAACGTAAAATGGAAATTTGCAGGTACATCCAAATTCTGGTCACATAATTGAGTATTATCTGTAATGAATATATGAAATGCTGGGGTGGCAGACATGTTTTTCTAAAGTCTCTGTTGATATTGCTCCACTGTCTCCTTGCCTTTCTTAGAAAAGAAGTAATTACCCAGATTTTTCTCTATGAAGGTTGTATCCTGACCTCCTCAGGTCCACCATGGACGTTTGTTGAAATTGTCTTTTATCTCTGAAATCATAAAGAAAAACATGCATGCATTACCTTGCTTAGCACCAAACAGTTCCTCTCAATGTTAAGAGTATAGTCTTCCTTCCTCTAAGAAGTTTCTTCTATTATTTCCTTGATTTTTGTTTCTTTTCCATTTACTCTCTGACATTTATATTATAAATAAACTGGCTTTCTTAGAGCTCTACCCTCAGCAACTTATATTTCCTCCTTTTTTCATTTTTATTTACTTCTGCGAGAATTTCTTTATTTTCTAAGCCACTAATTGAGATCTTCTGATACATTTCCTCATTTGTCTGAGGTTCATTTTAAACATTTTAGGAATGATGATCTTCCTCAGGAACAAGAAGCGTTGTTAATCTCAGATTGTTCCAGGTTGGTACATACAGTGTTTCTCAAATTTTGTTGTAAACAAAAGATGGAAGACCTTTTGGGGGGCTTTTCCTGTTTCATCAAGAAAGTCCGTTTCACGGGATTGCATTTGTA
Source organism: Vulpes lagopus (assembly GCF_018345385.1). Taxonomy (NCBI): domain Eukaryota; kingdom Metazoa; phylum Chordata; class Mammalia; order Carnivora; family Canidae; genus Vulpes; species Vulpes lagopus. The sequence goes on along the minus strand of NC_054827.1, from coordinate 149,727,950 downwards.
CGGCCTTTTCAGCACTCTTTTCTCTTGGACTACTGATTCTTCTCACATACCTGGCGATTTTTCTTTGTCTGCATATTCTTAAACAGAAGGTCTATGTTTGCCGAGTAATATGACTTGTGTTTATTTTCAGAGATTGTGTTTAAGTTTTCATCCCCTGCGAGAGAGGAAGAGAATGTTTATATTTTCTGTAGTTTGATTGTGCTAGACTGAGGATCCAGATGGCCACAAGGCATAGGGAGGGATGTGTTTCTGCTTTTCTAGCAGGTCCTGTCCAGCCACTAAAGCAGGTGACTGATTTCTGGCCCACTCTCGCCTGTGAGGTGGCCAAGAATTAGTTTTGAATTACATTTTCAAATGGAAAGGGGGAAAAATACTACGAAGCTAAGCCTTTAGGCAAATACTACTGCAAGTGGCAGTTGTTGTTTCTCCATGATTTATTATACGTCAAGAGAGGTTTGAAAAAAATCTGTTGTGGGAGGTCACTTGAGTACAAAGAACTTTGACATAGAGTACTCATCTCCAGATTATCCAACGACCTAAATCCTGCCTCCAGTCATTATCATTCCAAGACTAGATTTTTATTTTTCCTGTTTTTCAATGAGAAAAGCTACTTACCTCCCTAATAGGACCTCTCTTTTGCTTCCATCTTCTTGATATTGTCTAACAAGTTCTCAAAGATTCTCAATCTCTCATGGAAATCTTATGTTTCCAATGAATTGATAGATATAGTTTTATTTTTAGACTCCTTGTATAATTTCAATATTAAACAAGGGAATGAGAGGAAGTAAATGCACGGGCACAAATAACCATTTTGAAACCAGAATCTTAAAATGTGGTTTCTGAGCCAAATCATCGTGTAAAAGCCAATTTTCCAAACTACAAATATGGTTCAAATATTTCCACTGTTTACAGTATGTGCTTATGTAGAATTTAAAAAAAATATTTAGAGAAAAATAAACTTCTTTTGTTTTTAAATGTTGGTAAACCTTATATATACATGAGTATTATAAAGCTTGAAATATGCTAATTTTATCTAAAAGTAAAATTTAAGGAGTGATAAATCGACAATACTATTCTGATATTTTGGGCTTTACATAACAGAATCATGTGGTTAATGTTTTTTCCATAGTTTATCTAAATTCTCAACTAAATGAGACACTAAAAGTATCAACGTCAGAGTATATGCAGTCAGACCTAAGGCCTGTGAGGCAAATTTTCATCTTTAATTAAATGTTAGTAATATTTACTTGACAGATTATAAATTATTTTTTTTCTGGTTAACTCAATTAATAATTTCATAGTATGTTTTTCCTTTTTTTTTTTCCCAAGAGAAAAAAATGTGGCATCTGTGCTCAAAATCTTCTATCACAGGCCACTGTGATGTGCTTCTACAGAGGTGAGGACAGCCTGGCTCGCCCCCCTGTAGTCAGTGAATCTGCTGAAGTTTACCAAATATGGTCACCAGAGTCCTACCTGCAGTCATTGGGTGAGTCCCTCTGGTTCTGGTCAGAATAAATGTTGGGATTCTTTAATCTGGAGCTTTAAAAAGATTAAAAGTTATTTTAAAAAAAGATTCATTGTGAAGAATTTGCCTCATATTTTAAAAAGAACTACATAAAGTTTGCTAACTTGTTAATCTAAAGTGAAAATAAACAAAAAAGGATGTGCTGTGACAACTAAATTACAATGCTTTTCTCCCATTATTGGTCACAGTAACAGTGATGATGATGATGATGATGGGAGTTATTATGGTTCCCCTTGTGTAGTTTGTTTGCTTGGCTTTTTCTCATCTAGCATCCATTCACTCTATGTCCATTAATAGCTCCAGATTTTTTTTAAAAAAATTTTATTGGAGTTCAATTTGCCAACATATAGCATAACACGCAGTGCTCATCCTGCCAAGTGCCCCCCTCGGTGCCTGTCACCCAGTCACCCCCACCCCCCACCCACCACCCCTTGTTCATTCCCCAGAGTTAGGAGTCTCTCATGTTCTGTCTCCCTCACTGATATTTTCATTCATTTTCTCTCCTTTCCCTTTATTCCCTTTCACTAATTTTTATATTCCCCAAATGAATGAGGCCATATAATAGCTCCAGATTTTTATTTGAGGACTCTGCCCTGTTCTGCTTGTGCATTCCTGCCCTATTCTTTTTCCTTTTTCAGACTTCATTTGTTTATTTGAGAGAGACAGAGTCAGAGACAGAGATAGAGAGAATGTGCATGAGGACAGAGAGAAAGCAAGAGAGCAGGAGCAGGGAGAGAGGTGGACTGGCCACTGAGCGAGGAGCCTGACTCGGGCTGCACCCCAGGACCCCGGGATCATGACTGGAGCTGAAGGCTCAGGCTTCCCCGACTGAGCCACCCAGGCGCCCTGCCCTGCCCTGTTCTCACTCTCCTTCTCTGACCCAGAAGTACAGGTTGTACGGCCAACGCTGAGGCCATAGCACCAAATGCTGGCCCTGTGCAATCGTTATTTATTTATTTATTATCTATCTATCTACCTGTCTGTCTGTCTGTCTGTCTATGTATGTATGTATCTATCATCTATCTATCTACTTGCAGGGAGGGCTGCAGATACACGTCGGCCGAAGTGCCGAGGATCTCGGGCTTCTGCGGGGACTGCTAGGAGGAGGGTGACCTCTTACCAATGAATCCAGGATGCCTGGAGCCGCAGACGTATCTGGACCCCGAGAGGAGGGAGCCTGCGGACAATGGGATCAGACGGGAGGAAGGGAAGCCAAGAGACGGAGAGAGAACACATTTGGGTGACGTCAAGCTTGAACTTAACTCTGAACCAGGTCTTTCCTGGGCCCTTTCCGTGGTCATCTCGTTCTTTCTCCCACTTTGCCCACTCCCATGCAGCTCCTGATCTGCTTTGAAGAGGCCGAACTGCCCCGCTCAGACCACTGCGGTCACTGTTCCCCTGTTTAAAGTGCACCCCCAGGCCCCCAGCCACTCTCGTCACCCCCTTCCCTTTCCTCAGGCCTCTGCTCAAACATCCGCTCCTCCAGAAGTTCTGCCTGTCGGTCTCCCCACCTTTCACCTGCCTGTTTCCTCACCTCGGCCATTAGATACATGTAATAGCTTGTTCCCTTTCTAGTCCCCTTAAGTGTATGTATTTAAGCAACCTCTACACCAAACGCGGGGCTCGAACTCACCACATGGAGCTGGGGAGCCTCATCTCTATGGACTGAGCCAGGCAGGTGGCCCGGGTAGCTGGCTCTGCTGCAGGTGCCTGAGTGGCCCTCGAGTGGGGGATTCGCCTACTTTGCTCCCATTGTGTCCCGGCCCCGGGGCCGTGCCCATCGCACCCGAGCTGTGCCCATCGCACCTGGGCCGTGCCCATCGCACCTGGGCCCTGGGCGACTAACTGTTGAATGAGCAGTAAGGGAATCGATCAACCCCGTTTGCTCTTGTCATTTTGGCTTCATCCAAGAGAAAATTTCCCGTTACGGCCAAAGTGTTGTAACAATTAGAATATTATTACACTGGTTTTCCCGATACAGAGATTAAGCCTTAAACGGTGACGTGAAAAGTAAAAGGAGCAAGAGATTTAAGAGCCAGATCCTGCCCGACTCCAGGGCTATTAAGAACGAGTCTCTCTCCTCTGCTTTCGAAATTGCCAATTCGGCCAGGAGGGCTTAAGAAAGTGTTTCTCTCCTGATCACATCCATGTTTTCTTCTTCTAATGGATAATAATTTAATAAAAATCTCATGTTTTATATTCAGCGATGAAAACTAAAAGCTAATAACCTCTTGCCAAGCACAGCTTCTGCGAGAACTATACTTGAGTGAGGAGAATTGTCGGACTGCTAGACTTTCAGAATACATAAGTTATACGAGGTAGACATGCTCAGCACGAACATACATCTCGGTTTCGCCGGAGACAGTCCTGATTTATTCTTTTTTTGTTGTCCTGGCATAACGAAGAACAGCAGCCCCTTTTCCTCTCAAAGCATCCTATTAATGAATATATGTAAAAATATAGGTATGATTACCTAATGTATTATATAACATGTATATTATATCCAATATTAGATATATATTTTCCCCCTATGGTTAGTCCACTGTGGCCTTTTCAAGCATCTATTGGTATGTTTTCCTGAGTGTCTGGAATGGTCATTCTGTCTCATTCATACAACAGAAATATAGGAAGTTTCGGGAGCACGCTAGCAATCCCTACAGATAGAGCATTCGTAGTAGAATAGGCAAGTGTGTAAATAAGTAATGTCAGTGCACATGAAAAGGACTATGAGGGAAGAGGAAGCTAGATCTCAAGCTTGTTCACTTTTTCCCATTTCTGCAGCTGGCATTCTCTTCTCTACCACCGTCGCCTTTCACTGGGATCACTGCCATAAATTCCTACGTAAGTTCGCCACTTCCTCCCTCCTCCCCCGCCTATCTGTTGGCACCGAGATGAGCATTTCAAACACAAACTGGATCCTCTCCTCCTGTTGTGAAGATGAAAAGAATGTCTAAGCCCTCGAGAAAACAGGACCTAGGGCAAAAGCTTATGCATTGAGACTAACTTGAGGAGTTCAGTGCCAGGGAAGCCCGAGTGAGAGGCAAGGGTAGTGAAGCAAGAAAGGAGAGTGCAGAAGGGCGAGGAGTGTGCACCTCCCTTCTGGCCAGTCCCAGTATCATGTTGTGTGACTGCTCAGTCTCATGGGACCATCGCCCAAGGGGCCCTGTGAACTGTTATGTCTCAGGACAGTCTGTGAATGGCAGGTTGGGGTAGGGGGGAAGACTGCCTTCTGTCTCCTTCTATAGGTCCAAGTTTTGCTCCTCAGCACTTTATCTCCCCTACATTTTTAGTTTGGGCAAGAATAGGAGCTGCATGGGTCTTGAAAGAGTTAGATCTCAGTAGCCACAGGGAGAGGATCCCCAGGGCTCAAGGGGAAAAATGGAACAACCACGCGTGAGGTCAATGCAGCTCAATTTGCTCCAGAAACATTGGTTTTCCAGGGACCAAGACTGGAGTGGAAGGTGTGACCAAGAGCTTTGGAGACAATGACACCAAGAGGGTTCAAAATGGGACAAAAGAGGTGTCTGGTAGGATAAGTTAATACTGAGTGTCTGGAAACTGAGAACACCTGGTAAATGTTACTGGTCTACTATTTACAATTCTTATGGATGAGACATTTGAAACAAGTGAGTGATGGTAATGAATACATTATAAATCCCACTCAGTAAGGCAGCCCGGGTGGCTCAGGTTTAGCACCTGCCTTTAGCCCAGGGCCTGATCCTGGAGACCCAGGATCGAGTCCCACATTGGGCTCCCGGCATGGGGCCTGCTCCTCCCTCTGCCTGTGTCTCTGCCTCTCTCTCTCTCTCTCTCTCTCTCTCTCTCTCTCTCTCTGTGTGTCTCTTATGAATAAATAAATAAAATATTTTTTTAAAAAGCCCACTCAGTAGACATATGGAGATTTCTTATACTCGTTAGCTTTGACTAAGCACACAGTTTGTGCAAGACAGTGCCTGGGACCAGTAAACGTAATGGTGAACAATTAGATGTACCTTCTACCTTCATGAGAAGACAGAGGGAAACATGAATCAAATATATGATTATGAATTAAATCATGCCTGTAATGGAGAAATACAAGGCTCTCGAATGCATATGAAAGAAGGATATCACCCAGTCTTGGGAGGGGATGGTCAAGGAGGTCAGAGAAGTGACAATTTAGTCAAGGGGAAGAGGAGGAGTGAAAATGCATCATGAATGGAAGTGATGTCATGGGTGTGATGGTTAAATGTATGTGTCAACGTGGTTAGGCCATAGTACCCAGTTTTTGGTCAAACACAAACCTAGATGCTACTGTGGAGGCATTTAAATGAGATTAACATTTAAACCAGTGAACTTTGAGTAAAGTAGCTTGTCTTACATAATGTGGAGGGGTCTCATCCACTTGGTTGAAGGCTGCAGAGAAAAGACTAAGGTCTCTTAAGGAGGAATCCCACCTCCACAAGGCCCTCCCAGTGGAAGCTGCAATGTCAGCCCTTACCTGGGTCTCCAGCCCGCGGGCACACCTTGAGGTTACAGACTTTCCCGACTGCACAATCGTGTGGCCAAGTCATTCAAACAAAGCTCTCTCTCTCTCTCTCTCCTCATATGTACATAACACACATATCCTGTTGGTTCAGTTTATCTGGAAAACTCTGGGTAAGACAACAAAGCAAAGGCCCTGAGAGTCGGAGAGCATGGCTTCTTCAGGGTCCTGAGAAAAGGCCACTGTGGTAGAGTGAGAGGCAGGTGGTACGAGTTGAGTGTGAAGACGGAGGCAGGAGCCAGATATTCAGGACCCTAAGGCAAAGGGCATGGATCTCTGTGGTGAGTGCAGTGGAAAGCCATTGAACCATTTTAATTCAGCTAGATGGGAGACATTTTACTCCGAAACCTGGAGACCTACATAATCACATGGATAGAGATTACATAATCCTGAATTAGAGTAGGCCAAAAGAGGGAGAGAGAGGAGTCAGCCAACATTGCCTTAGCTGTCCCCTTTGTGTCTATCCTAGAGCTGCAGCTCTCCCAGAATACTGCAAAACACCCACAACAGTTGCTAGTGAATTCCTGAATCCTGGAGCAAAGAATTCCTCTGCCCAGCCTGCATCTGTAGCTGTGGAAAAGGTTTTGGAGATGGTGACAACCTATTACAAGCCAGAGAAGTAAGCTGCATTTTAAATTCAAATTTCCAAATACAATTTTTTATTGTATTTTATTTAATTTTGTTTAGATGTCAAAAAGTTTAATATTTTACTCAAAAGTGTTCAGATATCTTACAAAAAAGCCTAGGGATCTTCCTCCAGATGTGCCCTGAAATCAGTGGTACCAGTATACTCCTGAGTTTCCTTCCCTTTTCCTCTTGACTTGGTCTGCTCAGAGCATGGTTGGAAGTTTCTGTAAAAATCGAAGCTCCCGATGAATGCTTAAGTAGATATAATTCCCAATGAAATTAGAAAACGGCCAGCTTCTCATTTTCTGGGTCTGTGGGATCTTATGCCGAGAGAGTCACCAGTTCTTAACAGTCTTCCAATCTGCCCTGCAACCTATTATATTTTTCCAGTGCGCTTATTTTCTCTTCTAACTCACGATAGTTTATACCTTCTCTTTCCCTTAAAATCTCACATGTCCTCCCCTCAGCAACCCCACCCCCAAGCCAACTCGCCATGAAAACTACCTCTCATACTTTATGGTAGACACAGAAGCAATCAGAAGGGGAGCTCTTGCCCTGGTCCTCTACACTACCCGTTAGCTTTTCCCCACCTCACCTTTTCTTTTCCCTCTGATTTTGACGAGGGAAACGTTCGTTCATCTTTCCAAAACGTAAGGCCTCAAATGTTCAGGTTCCCGTCGGCTTTTCTTGGTCTAAGATCCTTTCTCTTGGGTTATCCCTCTACTTCTTGTATGTTTGACTACTTCTTCTCCACTGGGTTATCCACCAGCATGAAAACAGCACTTGGTGACTCCCACTAAGGTTGGAAGAGGAGGAGGAGGAGGAGGCAATCTCCGGTTTCTGTTCTTTCTCCAGCCACCACCTCTTCTCCACTCTCTCCCTCTTCAAATAATAACGATCCTTCTAGTTATGACACAATGTCTCCATACCTACGATGACAATGAAATCCCTTGGCTCTTGATCCAGACATCAAATGTTTACTTTTGGAGCAGCTACTGCTATGTTTTCAGATATGTATGGAGAGAGAACAAGATATTAAGACTCTTTTACAATCTTAAAATGGAAGATGACATCTGTGTAAGGTGTGTGGCCGGGCCACTTCTGTAGTTCGGTGTTAGAAAGCCCACCAGAAATAAAAAAAATTAAAAAATTTAAAAAAAAAAGCCCACTGGCCTGCAGATACTAAACACAGTCTCCAACAGATCCTTCTGTAATAAATACTGTAGGCTCCAGCTACCTTATTCCTTTGTCCCATTTCTCAAAGGTGAAGAAGAGTTCTAAGATTTGGTTCTCTCGAAGAATCCCAAACACCTGAAGTCTATCCATTATAGCCAAGTCTTCGGAAAGACTTTTTCAGGCACTGACCGCCCTACACAGAGCTGGCCAGCTCTAGTATCATAAGTCTTACCTGTTGGAGTTACCACTTGGATGTGATTTCAGTAAAGCATGAAATCACGCCCATGTTTTTTGGTATTAATCTATTATTATAGTCATGACTTTACTTAACATATGCTACGGATTGTTATATTTCAGCCCCGAAGAGAGAGCTGAAGACAAACTCCTCGCATTTGAGTTACTAATTGTGCGGAAGACAGACAAGTATTTATTAGCGTTTGATGAGAAACAACGCAGGCAACAGTCATCGAAGGGATGACCGGATCGGGGCAGAGACGTTCCCCAATTGGCTTGCCAAGGCCTCACAGGGTGGGTTTCGTTTGAGCCGAGAAGGAGTTCTCAAGTGCAAATGCTAAAGAAATCATAACAATGTCTTAGATTCAACAATTTTGTTAGGTTGAGGGACCCAGGTGAAATAATACCCAATAAGGATACATGCAGGGGAGGAACTGTGTACAAGGGCAAGAGAATGGGGACTGCTCCCAGAATACATGCCATTTACCTGACTGCATTCAGCTCATACCGTGTGCACTACACCATCTTTGTTCCTCAACAGCCCTGCGATCTACACGCTTTCACCATCACTTGCATTTTAACAGATGAGTAAACTGAGGCCCAATTTGAATATGTAAGTTCCCCAAGAATAAGATGGTGGAGCCAAGATTCAATTGAGGCAATTGGATACCAACCCCGAGGTCCTGCAGCAAGCCCCAAGTATCTCCGGCAGCAGATGATAGACAGTGACTTCCTGTAGGGGGTTCCCGAAGGATGACAAAGTGCAGATTGTAGCAAGGGGCAGTGACTGATGAAGAGAGAATGAGCTGGGCAGAGAACAGAGAGGGAGGGAAACCATGAGAGACTCACCTACGGGAAAGAAACTGGGGGTCACTGGAGGGGACGTGGCTGGGAGGAGGGGGTAACTGGGGGACGGGCATGAAGGAGGGCACTTGATGTGATGAGCACTGGGTGGTAGATGCAGCTGATGAGTCACTGAACTCTGCATCCATCTGAAACTAGTGATGTTCTATGTGTTGGCTAATTGAATTTAAGTTAAAAGAGAGAGACAGAGACAATGAGCTGAGTCCCACAGTCAAATCCACTGGCGTTGCCTGGAGGGGCCGAGGCAGCTCTGGGAACTCCCTGATTTACTTCCCAGGACCCAGCTCCAGGTGATGTGGCTTCGGAGGAGTCTGGCCACGGGAGGGCAGTTCAGCCAGCGTCCCCCACAACTACGGGATGAGGGGCCTGCCAGCATTCCGTCAACTTCCATCTCCAGGTAGAAGTGCAAAACTGCTTCACTCTATTAAAAAAAAAAAAAAAAAGTCCACAAAAGGAACTCCTCTAAAACTCTCTTGTATTTCAATGAAATTTGCCAACCTTTAAGTTTCAGCAGGTTTTCCTTTTTTTTTTTTCTTTTTTAAATATTTTATTTATTTCTCCATGAAAGACACAGAGAGAGAGAGACAGAGACACAGGCAGAGGGAGAAGCAGGCTCCTTGTGGGGAGCCCAATGAGGGACTCGATCCCTGGATCCTGGGATCACACCCTGAGCCAAAGGCAGATGCTCAACTGCTGAGCCACCCAGGCATCTCTCAGCTGTTTTTCCAAGTTGAAATCCAGCTCTCGATCTTTAGTTTCTCCTACGGCTCTGAAGCACACTTGGAAAACAACACCAACATGATATTAATATGGGGCAAAGTTGCTATTTGCAGGGTTAAAGAAATCTCGTTTGGATCATTTTACTGTCTTGTCACTAAACCATTAAAACCTTGATGATATATTTACTTTAAAATATTCTAGACTTTCCAGTGTTGATGATTCTGTAACGGAATATGAAATATTCTGATTTATAGATTGGTTAATTGGTATAGGCTGAAGGAACCTACTGAAAAAGAGCAAACTTTACTTCATTTCTTCATTGACTTTTTAAATTCTTACAATGATATAAGCAGTTTTCCCTTTTCGATGGCAGTTTAATGGTAATTTTTCAGATCTTCTTAAATGCAGTTCGGAAAGCCCCTTGATCACAGCTATGACTAATTTATTTTTAATTGCATTCTGATATTGCTTAACTTCCTCTAAATTTTGGCAGTTCTCTACCATACAATGCAGCAATCTTTTCATGAGAAAAAAATATTTACTCCAAAGTGAAAACAGGTTTCTCTGTGGGTGTTCTAATATATTTGTCACTTTCCAGTTCTAGAATATTTTGGCATTGAAAGTATCTATCTGACCTTTATAGAAGGTTTTGAAATACTATTGTGAAGATATTTCTCAACATCTTCAAGTCAAACTTTGTTTAGAATTTTGCTGTCTGCAAATACTAACATAAAGAAACAGAATCAAGTTCAATTGGAAATACAGAGTAAGACTGAGAATGGGGCACCTGGGTGCTCAGTGGTTGAGCTTAGGTCGTGATCCCGGGGTCCTGGGATCAAGTCCTGCACCAGGTTCCCTGCAGGGAGGGAGGCTGCTTCTCCCTCTGCCTGTGTCTCTGCCTCTCTCTGTGTGTCTCTCGTGAATCAATAAATAAAAACTTCAAAAAGAGGAGAAAACAAGACTGTGGATGTATTTATGCAGGCTGCTAGCTGAACCTGGAAATATCATGTGTCTGGGAGATGAAGGGGCAATTAAGATATGAATGAACGTGTAGATTAGATATTGACATCTCCATTTTTAAAATGAGGAGTTTCAGGCTCCGAGAGGTTAAGCGAGATGTCCAAGGTCACACAGCTGAGGCTAAGGAAAGCCTGCTGTTTGAACCTAACACGCATGCTCATTCCAGTGCGCCACACTGACTTGTTATGCTTTGGCATTTCTGAGTGAATTCCATCCATTGAGAGGGATATGAGGGGAAAAATTGGAAATAAAACAGTGATGAAAGATTTCTGTGGCTTTGAAACAATGAACAAAGTATGCATGAGTCAGCCATTCTCTGCCTCCTCCCACCCAGCTTGGAAAATCTGGTCAGACAACAAAGTATTTCTTTTTGTTGTTCCAGTAATTCTGCAAATTGTTCTAAGAAAAGGAAAAAAGGAAAAAGGACAAAGAGAGAATAAATTGGAGACTTGATTTCTGATCTGAAACAATACATAGTATAGAGATACCGGGAAAATATGCATATAAAATAAGGAAAGAATGAGTTTATAATGTCATGTATTAGTAAGTACAAATAGTCATGCAAATATGCACCACAGAGCTAGGCATAGGGAGGAAGTGAAAGTAGACTTCCGTTATAATCAGACGCACTACTTGGGAAAGGCTACTTGAAGGAGATGAATTATCAACAAATGTCAAAAAGAAAAGAAATAGGACTAGGTGCGAGGAAGAAGAGAGGGGAACTCAAATGTTCAAAGAGTGATGTGATCAGCTTGGGGGAGACTATGGAAAAGGCAAGAGTGGAAACATTCGGCGTTGGTAAAAGTCATTGAATTCTGGACTTAAAAGTTTAAATGTGGCTCTGCAGTCTTTGAAAGTAGTGAATTAAGGAAAAGATGCCTTCAGATTTTGTCCTTTTGGGTGCCCCAAATGCAGATGTCCCAAATCGGCCCCATGACCCTCTATCCTTTGAGGCTACAAGCACCTGAGGCCTCCACATCTGCTCCCTCTTCCTCCCTCTCCATCCCCCACACAACACATCCATGTTCAGGGCATTTTACCTCCTAGACATTTCTCAAATCTATCCACATCTCCCCATCTCTATCGCCGCAAACCTAACACAAGCTCCCATCATCCTCCTGAATTATTTTATTAAAATAGCCGAATGCGTCTACTGCCGGCCAGTCAGGCCCCTCTTCAAGCCAGTGTCTCATCACATCAAACCTGATAATGGCCAGCACCTAACAAGTGCCATGAACGCCCTGGGAAGCCCTTCCTCACTGTGCCCCGTCTACCTCTCCGGACTGCCGTGCCTCTCTGCACTGGACTCGCTGACCTTCCACCTCTGTCTGTACTCAGCCCAGTTCCTCTCAGTACGTGGCCTGTGTTTGTAACCTTCTCTCCTTCACAAGCAGGTTGATGTGAACCCAGTCTTTGGCTTTCCTCTTAAGTAGCACATCCCAGGGCACCCCCCCCCCCAACTTACCAGGTCAGAGCCCTGCCGTAAGCTCTCCGGGCTCCACTTACCTTCCCTCTCAGCACTGCACACCATTGCTAGAAGCTGTGCTCTTTAATTCTCAGAGCAACTCCATCAAGGCGCTTCCATTATTTTTATACTCCATCCGTGCAGAAACCAAAGAATAAAGAAGCTAAATAAATAGTCCAAGCGTATGGAGATAATAAGTGCTGGAGCCAGGAGGCAGGGCCAGGCAGCCCGACGTCCGAGCTGTGCTCTCCATCCCACGGCTGCCTCTATCTGTGTGTCAAATGGATGGGTGGACAGGCACATGGGCTGATGTCAGCGGACGTCTAGGGGATATTTGAAAGATGAAAGAGGAAGAGGAAAGGCCATCCACAGAGTTGAGGTGGCAATCGGGCATTTTGATCAGGGGTGAGATTGGTACTGGAAAGAGATCTGAAGAGCCCATCCACGAGGCGGTGAGGAAACAACGCGTGGTGGCTGATGCGTCAGGGTCAGCACTGAAGCAGAGGTTGGCAGCAATTCTAAGAGCGTCACCTGTGGAACTGAGAATGTGACGTGGAGACCCTCTTGTAAATGCGGTGGGGACCCCCCAACGTCATAGATTTTTGTCTGTTATAGTCTCCAAATGAGTTTCGTAAATTTTCTCATATCATCCCCTTCCATGACCAGAAATACCTATTGTCATTTGTAAATCCCTCTAGAACATACCATTTTCATGTTTTTATCGAGCTGCTATAATATGGCCCTCTCGAGGGGACGTCATTTGTGCTATTTTATGACAGCTAGCTATTTGTTAATCATTGAGAGCTCAGCAATTTTAGTTCATTCCTGATTACTTGTGATAAAAATCAGGGTTACCGGTTACGCAGAACACAGATTTAGAAGCCAATTTCTATAAAGTTAAACATGCTTCCCCTTTTCAATTATTAGAAGTTTCACAGTGATTTCGAAAGTAACTTTTTTCCCCAGAAATTTCTTTTAGGCAACACATTTTTAAAACATTATTTGCCTTTTGAGAGACTTCACTAGCACAAGAGCCAGCATGTTTGAATAATATAAATTATATAGAATATTAAAAAATAGAGCCTCTTGAAGAAATGGTCATGACAAAGCAAAATTTTTCAGAAGGACCACTTACAAGATTCCATAAAGTTTGTCCTTAGAGCTTTATTTATAAGTACGCACTTGTTCTCTAAGAAATGAGAGTTATTGCATAAAGACAAGCACGAAATGGTTTCAGTTAAGCACTGAGTATTGTGTCAAGAGCCTTCCTCCTGCATCTTGCAGAATCAGACAGTATGGAGCTGCTTTCACTTTTTTTTTTTAAATGGAGCTATGACAATGCAAACTTCTATGACATCAATGGTTTCTCAAATAAGGCTCTCTCTGCTCTATTCCGTGGAAATTATTATTATTATTATTGTTATTATTATTATTATTATTATTATTATTGTGGGGGCTGATCTTGAAAAACATTTTTGGGAAAAGTCTTCTCGTAATAGGTTTGTTTGTTCTGTTTTTGTTGTTATTGTTTGGTTTTGGTAGAACATGATGGAAAAGAGAAGAATGAGTGTGCGCCGTTGCAGGTATATTCTAGCAGGCAGGAGCGTGAACTCTGAAGCCAGTTGCCACCGTGTAGCTGTGCAACCTTGAAGAAGTTACCTAATCCCACTGCAGCTCCCTCTCCCCACACACAGAACGAAGAGGCAAGAGTAATGATGTCTGCGTGCAGTTTCTGTGTGGGTCAAATAGGCAGTTACGGTAGTTGGAGGAGTTCCTGGCATATAACAAGGACATAATCAAGGTTAATTCTTATCATTATTAAATGTTAATTTTAACACATCCGTCACTTGTTCAAAGTCTTTCATGACTTTCCATAATCTTCAAATCAACCCAAAGCTTTCTTTCAAGGAAATCTATACTTAGTCTAATCCGTTATGCTCTACCAATACAGGCCACCTGCCCTAATAAAGTCCCTTCTTTATGGACCTATAAACACCTCAAACTCATTACTTTTAGTGTATTCTTTAAGATTTTTTCCTTATGCATTAATTAATATCCCCCTATTGAATTAATTACTGAATCAATATATTCATTAATTTATGCATTAATTAATACCCCTATTGATGGACACAAGGATTGCACCTGCATCTCTTTTATTTTATTAATGACATGGCACACCTACTTATAGATGTTTTAACATTTAAATCCCAACTTGGTGATTTTATAATTTACCAAGTAGTAATTCGAGGTTTATCTGGAAGTTTAAAGAGTAGAGAACTAATTTTGAATAATTTAATTAAGAACATGAGTGTCAATTTACCTCCCAGAAAATTAAAATGCCCAGGGAAGTTATAATGTTCCAAAGAGTATAGTATTGCATAAGAACTGAATGTGGATCAGTGAAACAAAATAGATGCAGACATTCTCAGCAAAAATCACACCAATGGCAAACTGCAAAGCAGGAAACACTGAACACAAGAATGACACATGAGGGGCACGTGGGTGGCTCGGTTGGTTAAGCCTCTGACTCTTGATTTCAGCTCAGGTCATGATCTCAGGGTCCAGGGACTGAGCCCTGCATTGGGCTCCCCAGTCAGCAAGGAGTCCACTTGAGATTCTCTCTCTCCCTCTGCCCCTATCCAACGTCCACACCCCCCCCCATGAGTTCTCTCTTTCTGAATGAGAAGAAAGAAGAAAAGAAGAAGAAGAAGAAGAAGAAAGAAAGAAAGAAAGAAAGAAAGAAAGAAGAAAAATAAAAGGTAAATATTCTTATGTATCAAAAAAACCTAAAAGACTGATAAGAAAAAAAATCAAACACTAAATAGAGACTTTATAACATTTGAATACATCAAACTGACATATTTTTTCCTAGTAAAGCTATTTCCATCTATTGACAATAGAAATAAATTCAGATCAGGAAAAGAAAAAAAACCACCTCTTTAAAGAAATTTAGCATTCTTTATCAAAGGTGTCAAACGATTCATGACTTTTGATGCAGTAAATCTCATTTCTAGGATCCTAATAGAAGTAAATATTAAAAATGCAAACTAAGCATATTGGCAAGTGTGTGCCTTGTATTGTGATTAAAATATTAAAAAAAGAAAGTCACAAGCCTTGGCCTGTCCCCAGGGGAAGATGAATCAAGCAGTATAGGGATTTTCTCTTCAGGTAATAGATGCGGATGGGAGGAAACGCCTGCAAAGTAGCCTCGCTGGGCATGGCCAGGTGACTCCCAAAGTGGGATGGCGGCCCGCGGGGGATGGGGTCAGCCCACGTGCCCCCCGAGACCCCGGGGAGGAGAGCAGAGGCAGGAAAGGTGCAGGTGGCGAGCCCAGGAGCGGCCGGCGTTAGGGACGGAGCCCGAGGACCCTAAGTCCCCGAGGCCCAGGCAGGTGCAGGGCCCACACCTGTGGCCCCACACCTGCGGCCCACACCTGCGGCCCCACACCTGCGGCCCCCACCTGTAGCCCCACACCTGAGGCCCACACCTGCGGCCTCCACCTGCAGCCCCACACCTGAGGCCCACACCTGCGGCCCCCACCTGCAGCCCCACACCTGAGGCCCACACCTGCGGCCCCCACCTGCAGCCCCACACCTGAGGCCCACACCTGCGGCCTCCACCTGCAGCCCCACACCTGAGGCCCACACCTGCGGCCCCCACCTGCAGCCCCACACCTGAGGCCCACACCTGCAGCCCCGCACCTGTGGCCCACACCTGCCCACACCTGTGGAGCCCGGGCGCACACAGCCCCGCGGGGAGGCGACTGCGGGGTCAGGAGTCCCTGCGGGAGCCACGAGGGCCTCCCCTTGACGGCCCCTGGCGGGGGCCCAAACCTGGGGGGGATCTCGGGGCTCGTCCAGGAGGCTCGTCCAGGAGGCCAGCCTGCAGGCAGCTGGGAAGAGGGACGGGCTGCTGTCCTGGGTCCGTCCTCAGCTCCTCACCCGCGGAGTGGGAACGACCGGGGCGCTGGGGGCTCCCTCCACGAAGGGCTGCCTTCGGCTCAGCTGGTGATGCCAAGGTCCTGGGGTCGAGCCCCATATCCGGCTGCCCGCTCGGTGGGGTGGGGGTGGGGTGTCCACCTCTCCCTCTCCCTCTCCCCCTCCCCCTGCTCGCTCTCTCTCCCTCTCTTTCAAATAAATAAATAATATCCTTTAAAACAAATACTAGGGATGAGGATAGTGGCAGCGTGATGGCGCGCTGAGGGCGGCAGGTGCTGCGGAGCACCCCGGCCCACCCGGAGTATTTCATCAGGTCCTGGAGGCCCTTAGAGTCCTAAGGACCCCGAGTGTCAATCTGCAAGGAGCCCGGCCTGTTAGGGAGCCGCGGCCTCAGGGCGGCCCAGGCCTCCCAAGGAGACCTCCCCGCGCCCTGGGGCGCCCTGGGGGGGAGGCACCGCGACGGCGGGAGGAGAGCCTGAGGCCAGAGCGCCGGTGAGCAGGGGGCAGCCGAGCCACGCGGCTCTAAGCTGGAAGGGCCCTTGCCAAAGCTCCGCCCACGCGTGGGGGCCGGGCTGTGTGGGGCGGGGTGGAGGCGCGGGTTATGCGCAGGTCCTGGGGCAGCTCCGGGGGCAGCTCCTGGGGCAGCTCCTGGGACAGCTCCTGGGGCAGCTCAGGGGCAGCTCCTGGGGCAGTTCCTCCAGCAGCTCCTGGGGCAGTTCCTGGGACAGCTCCTGGGGCAGCTCCTGGGGCAGCTCCTGGGACAGCTCCTGGGGCAGCTCCGGGGGCAGCTCAGGGGCAGCTCCTGGGGCAGCTCCTGGGGCAGCTCCGGGGGCAGCTCCTGGGGCAGTTCCTCCAGCAGCTCCTGGGGCAGTTCCTGGGACAGCTCCTGGGGCAGCTCCTGGGGCAGCTCCTGGGGCAGCTCCGGGGGCAGCTCCTGGGGCAGCTCCGGGGGCAGCTCAGGGGCAGCTCCTGGGGCAGTTCCTCCAGCAGCTCCTGGGACAGCTCCTGGGGCAGCTCCTGGGGCAGCTCCTGGGGCAGCTGCGGGCCTGCACCAGCCCGAGCTCCCCCCCACACAAGGCGGCCAGGCCTTCCGTCCTAGCAGATGTGGGGGCTGCACCCCAGCAGCCACGGCCCAGGGTGCTTGGAGCACCCCAGCCGCTGCAAAGCCAGCGAGGTTCCGGGGAGATGCTGCTGAGCCCCTGGGGCCTGGGCATGGGGGGGGTCACCTCCCAGCCCGCGGCCTCACCTCCAGCTCCGCATCCCGCAGGCTCCCCCCCAGGTTTGCTCAAACCCAGAGGGAGCCCTCCAGACGCACATACAGGCCTCATGTCCTCATGTCGAGCTTTCCTGGGACAGACGCACAGAGAAGTGCAACTCTGGACACGCGGGCAAAGGCGCCAACGCGCCCAGGGCAGGGAGACAGCGGGTGCCTGCACCTGTCGGCGCCCCCCTCCCCCAAGAACGAGGGGGAAACGGGTTCAAGCAGAGGAAAGAGGGCTGCTTTCTGGCTGGTCGTCGGAAAGCGGGGTCTGTGGGCGACCAGAGAGGACCCCCGGGGACAGAGCTCGCCTCCCTCCTTGGGGAGGATGCCCTGGCCCGGCTGCAGCCAGAGAAGGGCCAGGTGCGGGGCACGAACTCAGGGCCCAAGGGACCCGCTGCGCCCCCGAGGGCCTGGAGGGCAGGAGCCCAGGGGCAGGCGTCTGCACCTGCACCGCAGGGCCCTAACCCACCTCCTCAGGGGCCGCCCGGGCCTAGGCTGGATCCCAGGGGATCAGAGCATCCTGCCTCCGGGTGGCCCGAGGAAGGCCCAGGGCTCCAGAAGGGGAAGCTCCACGGGACACACCTGCAGCTCCTCGGAGCAGGGCACCTGTGCGCACGTCCCCATGGATGTGCCAGATGCGGGGAAGCCACCCCTCCTCCCCCCGCCCAAGGGAGCGGCGGACCCGGAGCTGCAACCAGGGCGGAGGAGATGGAGCCCCCTGGATTGACCAAAATCTAATTCTCACCACCTGGAAGGATATGCCTGGATTGTAGAAAACCTAAGAGCGCGGCTTCTGCAACACTGGCAACAACTTGATACTATGTAAGGCAAAATGATTAGAAATTTCAGGAGAAATCAATAGTCACCTAGTAGTAGATCTTAACTTGTAAGTGGGCGGAAAGGACAAATAGCATCTGAATAATATATTAATAAGATGGACTCATACCATGTAAGTTGGTTATATGACCTTCAAAATAAGGAATATCTTTTTTTTTTCAAGCAGACACAGAGTAAATAAAACATATGAGCCCAGTCAATTCGATGTGTCGTATACCTGAAACCAATGTAATGTTGTGTCAACTGTACTGTATTTTTTTAAAAAAAGAAAAAGAAAAAAACATAAAAGCCTCCCCCACCACAAAAAAAAAAAATCAAAAGCCCCAAGAAGAAATTGGATTATTTCTAGTCTCTGACATTTAGGCAATAAGATGTGAAGATAATCACAAAACTGTAGACGATGACAGCAATGTCTAAACTAGCCTGTGAAACTAGAACCTAACAAAAAGAGTAACCAAAACTATACTCACAAAATCTTCACAAAATTAATAAAGGTAAGAGATAGAAGACTGAGAATTAGAACAAACTTCATCCAGAGGAAACTGTTAGCCTACATTCTTACACTCTATTCCTAAAGTTGAATAAAGTGAGCTAAAAATTCAACTCAAAATCAGGACAAAGTCACAGGGGGAAAAAATGATTTTATATTGGAAATCATGAAAAGATTGATAATATAAGTAAATGGAAAATCTCCTTTGAAAATAAAAGAGCCACAGAACTCAATAAAGGAAAAATAAGAGCAGAAATAGAAAAACTTGGAAATTAGAATTACAGGCTTAACCACAGATTTTTAGTAAAGTAAAGGAGCAAAAATATTTTGAAAACTCTATACTTAAATTTCTAAAATATGCTTGAAATGTAGGACTTCTTAGAAAATATGTTGCTGAAATTGACTCAAGAGGGATAGAAAACCTATAGAAATTAATGACTTTTATCATTTGAGATTGCATCCACTTGTATGTATCAGAAATCTGACTGCAATGGCTTAAACTAACAGGGATTAGTATTTCTCACATCATAGAAAATCTTGAGATGGTCACTGAGATTCAGGTGTGTGTTTCCCTCCTCATTTTTGGGGTGGCTTTTATCCACATGTTCACAAAATGGCTGCTGCAGCACCAGCACTTTGCTTGTATTCCAAGCCAGGGAGATAGAGAAGGACAAAACAATTGCCAAGTAATTTTCTTATTATTATTAAAAAAGGAACAGCCTTCCAGAAATCTCCACCCCTCCACTTACATATTGTCAACACATAGATACCATAGCTAGAAAAGGAGCCCAGAATTTTTGTTTTTAAGCTGGATACCTTAGAACCTCGAACAAACTCAGAATCCTCCATAAAAGCGAAAGGGTGGTTATAAGAGAAGAAATGGATATTGGGCTTGCAATTAATAGGCCTATTGCACCATAAGGAGATTTAAAAAGTCGTAAAAACAAAACAAAAATTTTAATTGTATCTCTAGGGCCGGTTAGATTCTCAGTGACTTTTTCAAAACTTTATTCCTTTAATATGTAAAGTTTCAGAGCCTAGATAAGGAAAGAAAGTTCACCAGGTCTGTTCACAAAGCTATTCAAGCACCAAAACTTAACTTGAAAAATGTAGAACAAAATATTCAAACGAAAACAAAAATAATAAGACAAAACAAAATATGGAACAGAAACCCAAAAATTAAACAGTTTTTATTTCTTAATATAGATGCAAAAACCCTAGACAAAAACTGAGAAAACTGTGTAAATCAGTATTTGAAGAAAATAATGTGCCATGAATGACATGCTTTATGTCAGGATTGCAAAGATAATAAATATTTGGAGATGTATAGAAAGATGGTAGATAGATAGATACCATATTTGCAAAAAATTTTGGTTATTTCAACACATAACAACAATCAACATAATTTCTTAGCAAAATAAAGAGAAAACTCTTTAAACATGATAGACTGTCTTAAAATTATAGGCAGTAGCACACTTAATGATAAATAGCATAAATATTTCTGTGAGGGAGCAGAAAATGATCAGAATGCCTATTTTCCCCTAAAGAACAATTCTATCAAAGAAGAAAATGGCTTAATTATCATTTTGGTAGCTTAATTATTGCTGTTGTTGTTGTTGTTGTTTTTTGTCTTAGGTGACGGACTGGAATAGATGGGGCATACAGATCGTAATTTACTCATGACGTAATTATTGTAAGACATCCAGAGAATCAAAGAAAAAAATATTAGGAATAATAATAATAATAATGTTTGAAAAAGTGATAGGTTGGGAAAACGCAACTAAAAATGTTAACAGATTTCTTAAAAACTAATATTGGAAACAAAATGGAAAATATCCATAGCAGCAACAAAAATTTTAAAATACCCGAAATTAATTTAAGGAGAATATGTGGTATTCCTAGCAGAAAAATAACCTATAAATTTCACTCAAAAGACATGAAAGAAAACTTAAATACATGGAAAGGAATATCTTATTATTTTCTAGGAAAGATTAATATAATGAAGCTACCAATGCCCCGTACCTAAATATAACATTATCTCAAGGAAAAATCCCCCAAACTTGTATTTAATTTGACTATTTCAAGAGATAATTTGCAGGATAAACATGGGAGGAGACAGAGAAATTTTGACAAATACAAGCTTATCAAGAGACCTTGCTCTCCCAGTTTTCTGAGACACCTTACATAGCTATAAAAATAAAAAGTTCTGGGATCCCTGGGTGGCGCAGAGGTTTGGCGCCTGCCTTTGGCCCAGGGCGCGATCCTGGGGACCTGGGATCGAATCCCACATCGGGCTCCCGGTGCATGGAGCCTGCTTCTCCCTCTGCCTGTGTCCTCTGCCTCTCTCTCTCTCTCTCTGTGACTATAATACATAAATAAATAAAAAAAAATTTTTTAAATAAAAAATAAAAAGTTCTTGGAACCAGGCAGTTTGTTGTCAGTGTAGACAGGAGTATCATTAGAACAGACTGTAATGTCTTTTAGAGGAATAAAAAAGAGAAATGTAGGACTGTATCTTAATTTTTCTTTTTTTTTTTTTTAAGATTTTATGTATTTATTCATGAGAGACCCAGAGAGAGAGGCAGAGACACAGGCAGAGGGAGAAGATGTGGGACTCGATCCCAGGACCCCGGGGTCACGACCTGAGCCAAAGGCAGACGCTCAGCCACTGAGCCCCCCAGGCGTCCCTCAATTTTACTCTTTATCAAAAAACATGTTCTGTAAAAAAATGTCTTGGTCAAAATCAAAGAGAGAGAAAGAGAGGGAGGAGAGGAGGGGAGGGAGGGAAGGACAGACGGACAGAGGGAGGAAGAAACTCCACAAGCCTAGGAAAATCATGGAGGTGAACATTGGTAAGATCTGGGGGACTGACGGGTGTATATACAACGCCAATGACAAGAGTGTTTTTTAAAGTTCTGATAATACCGTAATGTAAACATTAATTTATAAAGCTTGTTAAGGCTTCTCTGCAAAAAGATAACACGAAGCAAGAGATAAAGCACAAAGTGGGCGTGGTATATATTCAATATATTAATTCAATGCACTAATTCACATAAAGAAAACCTGCAAATGCCCGTAAAGTCAACCAGGCCAAAGGGAGACAACAGCTCTCCGCGTGGTTCCCCCACGCGCCCCACCTGTTCAGGGCGCTGGGCCACGCGCTCCCGTCCGGATCATAAGGTCCCTGGACTTCGCTCTCCCAGCTGAGCAGCAGAGGGTCGAGTCCAGCTTCTGGGGTATCGGCCCGGGAGGCCTGCACGCTCGAGGGCGGCCGCAGGTGCAGCCCTGCGCCCTCGCCCTGCCCACCTGCACCTGTCTGCCTCCCAAGAACTGCCCCCACCTCTGCTCCCCCCTTCGGGACGATGAAAGCTGACGCCCCCCTGAGCACCCCGCTTGGCCAGACTTCGAGAAATATGTCATTGTCTTGGGACAAAAAGGGTGCCTCCCGGGTGTCCCCTGCGTTTCCTCATTCCAGTGATGCTCAGAGGCTTTCACACGCGTGTGCTGGCGATTTCTGCTTTCGGTGAGACGCCTGCTCACACCTCCGTCCCGGGAGTGAGTGTGTCATTTCCACGGGGATAGGACTTTGGGGTTTCCTTCAGTCTGTGATGCTCAAACCACATGACGACCAGGGAATGTGATCTGAGTGGTACCAAGTCTCTGAAATCTGCTGAGGACTTGCCAGCGGGGCCTAGGGCGTTTGGATGTCGGTCAATCTCATAAATATCCTGGGAGCTTTAAAAGAATTAAGTGGGGGATCCCTGGGTGGGTCAGGGGTTTAGCACCTGCCTTTGGCCCAGGGCCTGATCCTGGAGACCCGGGATCGAGTCCCACATCGGGCTCCCTGCGTGGAGCCTGCTTCTCCCTCTGCCTGGGTCTCTGCCTCTGTGTGTGTGTGTGTCTCTCATAAATAAATAAAATCTTTAAAATAAAATAAAGAATTCAGTGTCCTCCAGCTGTTCTGGATGGAGTCGAACCCTTCTATCCTACAGACGTGCGTTAGACCAGGCCCCCCTATTGCTGGTCTCCCCTACCTGGCCTGTCCACTTCTAACGGCAGCCGATTCTCCTGCTACCCTGTCCTCTCTTGTAGACGCGACTCCTCTCCAGTGGATTCGGAAGCTATGGTGCTAAGTGTGTAGAAGTTTGGAATTATTTCATCTCTCCGCTGACTGGGTACTTTAGTCCTCATCCGGCCACACCAGCTGCATCTGGTCAATGTCTGCCTAACGTATCATTCGTCCCCTTCCTCTTACGGGCCCTCCCGCACCCGAGGTTAGAGATGCGGCACCGTCAACAGCCCATCAGGAAACACCATACACTGAAGACGGCCAAGGAAGTTAGGTGGCCATTTGGTCGGGAGCTTAAGTAAATTGCTCCACCTCCGCAAGAGTGATCTCTGCCTCTTGCTATTTTTGTGTCCCTGAGATATGTGGGTGTTTTCCTGAGATATGTGGGTGTTTTCCTGAGCTATGTGGGTGTATTTTTACCATCTCAGTTCCTGCTTCGCTCTTTGATTGCTGTGTTCCTCTTTGCTCTTTGCCTTTATTGGGGTTTTTATTCCTCTTTCCTTCTCTCCTTCTGTAATTTGGAAGTTATAGACTCCATTTCCCTTCTTTAAATGGCTATTGATTTTTTGGGGGGATTTGCATTTCACTTAATGAAGACTAGAGTAAATCAATATATTTACCTTCTTCCCAAACAATTCAAAAGAATTAGAACATTCCCACTCTAATCACTAATACACACACACACACACACACACAAACTTCCCATCCTGATTTTTTTCTAATCCCCTACAGACATTACTATAAAATGCTTAGAATTCGCTTTGTTCGCCAACATTTTTAAAGACTTATTTATTTATTATTTTAGAGACCGAGTGAGACACAGCACGGGAGGGGCAGAGGGAAAGAGAGAGAATCCCAAGCTGAGTGTAGAGCCCGCAGGGCTGGATCCCATAACCCTGAGATCGTGACCTTCACCAAAATCAAGAGTTGGATGCCCGGTCAACTGACCCATCTGGGTACACCTCGCCAACTTTTCTTTTTTTTAAGATTCTATTTATTTATGAGACACACAGAAGAGAGAGAGGGAGAGAGAGGCAGAGACACAGGCAGAGGGAGAAGCAGGCTCCATGCAGGGAGTCCGACATGGGACTCGATCCCAGGACTCCACCGAGCCACCCGGGCTGCCCAACCGTTCTTTCTTTTCCTTTTTTTCAACCATTCTTTTTTTAATTTAAATTCAATTAGCCAACATAGAGAACATCATTAGTTTCAGATGCAGAGTTCAGTATTTCGTCAGCTGCATATAACACCCAGTGCTCATCCCATCACGTGCCGGCCATAATGCCCGTCCCCCAGTTACCCTAGCCCCGCACCCACCACCCATCCAGTGACCCTCAGTTTCTTTTCCATAGTTAAAGGTCTCTCATGGTGTGTCCCTCTCTCCAATTTCTTCCCATTTTGTTTCTCCCTCCCTTGTCCTAAGATCCTTTGCACTATTTCTTAGATTCCTCATATAAGTAAAGCCATATGATAATTGTCTTTCTTTGAATGACTTATCTCTCTCAGCGTAATACCCTCCAGGTCCATCCAGTTCAATGTAAATGGTAAGATTTCATCCTTTCCGATCGCTGAGTAATACTCCATTGTGTATAAACACCACATATTTTTTAACCATTCATCCATCAATGGTCCTCTCAGCTCCTTCCACAGTGTGGCTATTGTGGACATTGCTGCTAGAAACATCGGGATGCAGGTGTCCCAGCGCTTCACTGTATCTGTATCTTTGGGGTAAATCCCCAGCAGTGCACTTGCTGGGTCGTAGGGCAGGTCTATTTTTAACTCTTTGAGGAACCTCCACACAGTTTTCCAGAGTGGCTGCACCAGTTCACATTCCCACCAACAGTGCAGCAGGGTTCCCCTTCCTCCACATCCTCTCCAACATTGGTTGTTTCCCGTCTTGTTAATTTTCCCCATTCTCACTGGTGTGAGGTGGGATCTCATGGTGGTTTTGATTTGTATTTCCCTGATGGCCAGTGATTCAGAGCATTTTCTCGTGTGCATGTTGGCCATGTCTATGTCTTCTTTGGTGAAATTTCTGTTCACGTCTTCTGCCCATTTCATGATTGGATTGTTTCTTGGGTGTTGAGTTTAATAAGTTCCTTCTAGACCTTGGATACTAGCCCTTTACCTGCTATGTCATTTGCAAATATCTTCTCCCGTCTGTAGGTTGTCTTTTAGTTTTGTTGACTGTTTCTTTTGCTGTGCAGAAGCTTTTTATTCTGATGAAGTCCCAATAGTTCATTTTTGCTTTTGTTTCCCTCGCCTTTGGAGACGTGTCTAGCAAGAAGTTGTTGCAGCCGAGGTCAAAGAGGTTGTTCCCTGTGTTCTTCTCTAGGATTTTGATGGGATCTTGTCTCACATTTAGATCTTTCATCCATTTTGAGTTTGTCTTTGTGTCTGGTGTAAGAGAATGGTCTAGTTTCATTCTTCTCAACGTAGCTGTCCAATGTTCCCAGCACCATTTATTGAAGAGACTGTCTTTGTTCCAGTGGATGGTCTTTCCTGCTTTGTCAAATATTAGTTGACCATAGAGTTGAGAGCCCAATTCTGGGTTCTCTATTATGTGTCTGTTTTTGTGCAAGGACCACACTGTCTGGATGATCACAGCTTTGTAGTATAACCTGAAATCTGCCATTGTGATGCTCCCAGCTTAAGTTTTCTTTTTCAACATTCCTCTGGTTATTCTGGGTCTTTTGTGGGTCCTTACAAATTTTAAGATATTTTTTGTTCCAACCATTATAAAATGTCCATGATATTTTGATAGGGTTTACATTGAATGTGTAAATTGCTCTGGGTAGCATTAACATTTTGACAATATTAATTCTTCCAATCCATGAGCATTGGATGTTTTTCCATTTCCCTGTGTCTTCCTCAAATTCTTTCATAAGTGGTCTGCAGTTCTTAGAGTACACATCCTTTGCCTCTTTGGTTAGGTTTATTCCTAGGTATCTTATGCTTTTGGGTGCGATTATAAATGGGACTGACTCCTTAATTTCACTTTCTTCAGTCTCATTGTTAGTTTATAGAAATGCCACTGATTTCTGGGCATTGATTTTGTATCCTGCCACACTGCCGAATTGCTGTATGAGTTCTAGAAATCTTGGGGTGGAGGCTTTTGGGTTTTCTATATACAGTGTCATGTCATCTGCAAAGAGGGAGAGTTTGACTTCTTCTTTGTCAATCTGAATGCCTTTTATTTCTTTTTGTTGCCTGATTGCTGAGGCCAGGACTTCTACTACTATGTTGAATAGCAGTGGTGAGAGTGGACATCCCTGTCTTGTTCCTGATCTTAGGGGAAAGGCTCCCAGTGCTTCCCCATTGAGAATGATATTTGCTGTGGGCTTTTCGTAGATGGCTTTTATGATATTGAGGTATGTTCCCTCTATCCCTACATTGTGGAGGTAAAGGTGCTATATTTTGTCAAATACGTTTTCTGCATCAACTGAGGGGATCATATGGTTCTTGTCCCTTCTTTTATAAATGTGGTGTATCACACTGATTGATTTGCAGATGTTGAACCACCCTTGCAGCCCAAGAATAAATCCCACTTGGTCGTGGTGAATCATCCTTTTAATGTACTGTTGGATCCTACTGGTGAGTATCTTGGCAAGAATTTTGGCACCCAGTTCATCAGGGATATTGGTCTGCAATTCTCCTTTTTGGTGGCCAACTTTTTTTTTTTAATCATAGCTTTCCTTTGGAAGTATTTTTCTTCTTCCTGAAACATCTCTATTCCTTTCAGTAATTCAGTTTTATTTGAAAAAACATCTGCTTTTTGCTCTTGGTTTTGAAACTTTATTTTGTAGGTTATATAATCCTAGGTAAACACCTATTTTCCTCAATATTTTAGATATGTTTTTCTTCACACCCTTCTGTCAGATTTCCATACTTTTGTCTTTGGTGTCTACCAGTTTCAATGATACATGTTTTAGGTAGGGATATCTTTCTATTTATTCTTCTTGGGTTTGGTGTACTTCCCAAATCTGAAGATTCAAATCTTTTGCCTTTTGGCAGTGTTTTAGAGAATTTGTAGTTATTATCATTTAAAAGTCTATTAAAAGCACAGACTCTGTTGCTAGACTGCCTGGATTTGAATCTTCACCCTGCCACGTACCAGCTATACAATCTTTGTGAAGTTATTTACTCAATTCCTGTCTCACTATCCATATCTGTAAAATAATAATAATAATAATAATAATAATAATAACAATAGCCACTTGATAGAGTTAGAACATTCCCTTAGCCATTACAAAAGTATGCATGTTATTTATATTAATAATAATTTTTTATTTTTATTAGTATTCTGTTTATTTTCACCTTCTGAAAATCTGATGAAACTTTTGTAGAATCTCTAGCTCTATATTTCAAATCTCTTGAGCTCTTTTTAGTAATTCTCCTTTTTGCCTTCCTGTTCCTCTCTGAGTAATGTTTTCATAGTTATCTTAACTTGGTCAGAAGACTTTTTAACACATCTGATTAACACATCCGATGAATTATTCTGTATCTAATAATCCTGACATCTTAGATTTCCCTAAATCTGATCATACTTTTTGTTGTCTCTACTGATTTTTATTCCTGGTGCCTTTTTCCTATGTGATATGTGTTCACGTTGAATCATACTCATGTTTTTGGACTCTTATATGTCATAATTGCTTGAGTACAGAATTGGTGGTGTATTCCCCCGTAAATAAAACCTAAAGCTCTTTACATTTAATTCTCATTTTAGGAAGTAAAAATATGGTCCCTAAACTAGCTAGAAGGATGTCATGTGGGAAAATCTCGGGTCATAGTCATACCATCCACTAACCCAGAGCCATGTCAGAGTCTTCATCTTTGAAGAGTGTCCCCAATAGCCCCCATCCTTCACTCCTCCTATCCTCCCGTACCCACAGAATAACTCCTTTACTGAGTTTTTAGAACCCATGCCTGCTTCAACACTCACTTCTCTGGATTAATGCTCAGATTTTGGCTTTTGTTTTCTCATTTTGTATCTCTCCTGCCTCCTCAGACTTTCCATTTACTTTCTTGACAGATTACTCATACATCTTTCAATGTGTTGTCTTTAAACATTGTATTGTTCTGTGTCTTGTAGTTGGAGGAGATTTGAGACTTCGTCATTTGTTATATTGTCAGGATGACAATTTGATGCTTCATGTCAAAAAATAATTTTTTTCTGGGAGAATTCAAACCAGTGAATATCTCAATGTGATAATAGTTTTTTAACTATGCAATTAATCAAAAATATTTCAAAGTAAAGTTAGATATTTATGCAAATAAAAAAGGTTTTTGTCTTGCTTTCTCTTTGATACTGTGACTACACACATCCAGATACAAAAAGGCAAGATGGATTTTCATCAGATATGTTGAAATAGCCATGCTGATTGAAAGTAGGACCATGTGGAAAGGGAAAACGGTGATGTTTAAGGAACCCCTGAAAAGTAACAAGGACTCCAATTGCAAAAAAAAAGTGATAAATGAATGCAGTATTTTCTTGTTTGGGTGGCTAGTAGTGACAGTGATTTATTTGTTTAATGACAAGTAGAATAACAGTTCACTAAATGTTTTCATAATCAAGCAATCCTCAACAAAGGAGTCAATCCAATTTAATGGATGCTATGTAAGTCTTCTCTAAGCTAAAATTAAACATAATGTACCAAATTTGTAAATACAATTTTATGGAAGTATCATTTATATCTAACTTTATTTATAGTGCTATTTTCTAAAGAGAATCTTCACGTGAAGAAGAAAACTGTCCATTTTTTTCTAAGTTAAATCCTTAAAGCACCTAACTTTAAACAGAGATAGGGACATATTTTGGAAAGCAAATTTTCAGCTGGAAACTTTGAGAAAGGTTATACAACAATGTCTTCAACGTTTTGCGGGGGTGTTTTGGTGCTCAAAAATTCACTCCTCCTAATACATAGGATTGGCCTGGCCCATGTAAAATTATCTACTCCACATGTCTGCACAGAGTCTGAAATTCTGGCCTTAAACAAAGAATTAGGAAATTTTATTTTCTGAAAAGATTACCAAATTTCTAGCTTCCACCTTTAAAGAAAGTGATCCAATGTGTTTTGAGGACCCAATGTATGCAAAGCACAGTGATAATCAATTTTGAGGAGGTGAATCTACTTATTGACCTCTCCTGTACACAGTGTGATAAACATCCTATAAACTACTTGCATGATTAGGATTGTGAAGCACTACCAAAATTCAGATATACAGTTCCAGGCAGCCTGGGGGGAGGAATGTTCTCAACAAATTTCATAGCAATTGATTATGCAGTAAAGCATGAGTTATTTTCTAGGGAAATCTTTGTCAAATTATGCAATCCAGCCCCATTTATGGAAGTGAATCACCATTTATACATTGATTCAATGGCTGCATCCCGATGGAAGAAGAATCCAGCCTTTATTAAGTCAAAGCCCACTGAAATTATGTAACAGAAAGTTGTCAAAATGATCCAAACATGCACAAAGAAAAATTCCAGTGCTTCAAACTTGGCACAAGAAACTACACAAGTAGAAGAAAATGTTTGATTCCAAAATATGCCAATTTCTCTTACTGATCAAATATTCAAATGCCAACTTAGTTGACATGAAGAATGAAGTGAAAGTCTGCAATGCAATAAGGTAATTTCTCTGAAGGGCTCTTACTCTAAAAGTTCAGACAGTCTAATTTCGACATTCAGAATAAATTTATGATGCCAGCTCTTTTTTCACATTGAAAGATAGATATTCCATCTTTGACATTCTGTTTTTTTCCTACAATACTTGGTATCATTGCTCATATTCAGCAAACCAGAATTGATCATGAAATTAGAAAAAAATAGAGAGACATTTACTTTTCAACATTGTAACCATTTAAAATCCTTTTCTGATTTGATTGCTCAAATACAAGCTATTGAGTTGCTACCAGGAAATTATGAGAGTCCTTAAAGTCGTTATGTAAGAACATACACCTTCAGTATTGCAGATTCAGGATCCTTCTCCAGGAAGTAGTCAGTTATACAAACCCTCCTGTCACTGTTCCATGAATATTTACATTTTTCTCAGGCAGTAGTAATTCAGATGGATTTGATGTTCATTTCTTTCTATGCTGCTATATATCAGTCTTTCTTTTTGACAGGTAGTTCTTATAATATAAGTTTCCCTTCTGTTTCACTACTCATATCATGCTTTTCATCAGCATCATGCCTAGCTTGACCTTCAAGCCTCCCATAAGCTTGTTGCAGAGAGTTGGAGCTATTTTGTTGACTTGTACTTCATGATTAATGTATTTATTCCTCAATTTAATAAGTATTTGCTAAGTGGCTACCATATTCAAGGTACTCTTCTAGGTACTGAGAATACAGAATAAAATGAAAAATCAGAAGCCAACTTTCATGAAGCTTACATTCTATTGGGAAGAAATATACTAAAATAAGTGAGATTTATAGGATGTTAAAAGAGAAGTGCTCTAGAGAAAAATAAACCCAAGGATGAGATAGTGTGTAGTAGGTAGGTAAAAAATGCTTGCTATATGGAAAACAGAGACAGCATCAGAAATACGGGTGGTATTTGAGCAAAGACTAAAAAAGAAGAGAAAGAATAAGGCATTCAAGTCTCTGGGGGAAGAAGGGTCTTTACTCATGAATCAAATACATGACTCAGAAGCAGGAGTATGCCTGGTATGTTCAAGTGACAGCAAAAATATTTAGCCTGAGTAATTTGAATGAAGGATTTTCAACTTACTGGAAGAGGGAAGACTAAAGAAAAGTAGGGTTTGGGGTGGAGTGGGCATCAGAATTTCAGTTATGGGAGTATCTATGTCGAGCTATCCGTTAGACATCCAAAATGGAGATATCAAATATCAAGTTGCATATGTCCATCTGGAGTTAGAGAAGATGTCTGGTTTGTGAGAGAGAGAGAGAGAGAGAGAGAGAGAGAGAGAGAGAGAGAGAGAAAGCCATGTCATGAGATTAGATAAGTAAATATAGCAAAGCAGGAAAATGGTCCAAGGGCAAAACCCTGGACACTCTAACGTGTAAATGGGATTTCTTACTGGATTATATGTACCCTGGGAATATACATAAGACTTTCTGAGGAGGTTTCAAGCTGATATAGTTTTAGGAAAGTCAGTGTCCATGTCCTCAACTTGATATAAGTAACCGTGACTAGAATTGCTTGACTTGACACCCTTCCCTTCAGTTGACCATGCTATGTGTTCTCATTTTCCATCTCTCCTTTCAAAATACTTTGCTCCTATGCACTTTACAAACAAATGAT
Organism: Vulpes lagopus; assembly: GCF_018345385.1. Lineage (NCBI taxonomy): Eukaryota > Metazoa > Chordata > Mammalia > Carnivora > Canidae > Vulpes > Vulpes lagopus. Next base: position 149,696,934 of record NC_054827.1, on the reverse strand, counting down.
ATCTTTGTCACACGTTGCAAAATCTTATGTTTCGTTGACGCGTGTGTTAATACCTTTGAACTTCAAACAAGGGGAAATTTGAAAGTACTAGTGTCTAATTGGACTCTAATGTCCAAGAACAAGTTTTTATGCATATTAGGTGGTTTCCAATTCTTCTATTGCTGCAAAGTTGGACGAGACTTCTAATATAGTTATCACTTGAAATATCATTAAAACTAATTTGTAATGATTGATCATTTAATTTGGGAACACAGAGTTTGAAAGGTGATCAAAGAGCCAAGTGACATTTTTATAAAGAAACATCTCTATCTCCATCTTTGTGAAAGAGGTTCCTCAGCGAGTACACATATAACAATGAAGAAGCAGAAGGATCGTAAGGAAGCTGAGTGGTAATACATAATATTCACTGATGGATACGAGAACTCATTAAAAATGAAGCTCTGTACAAATCATAAAGAAATTTGAGTGGTGGTATTTTAGATGGAAGAAAAGGTTGTGATTGGGAAGGGGGAGGCTCATATGTTGCTGCAAATATTCTATTTTGTCTCCTGGATGGTGGTTTCATGAGTCTGCATTGTGATAGATTATGAGGCTGTACATGTGTTTTGTGAAATTTTCTTCAGGTGTATTTCACATTAAAATGCTTAAAATTACACTAGAATAAAATTCCATAATGGGAATGCAATGGAAATAATAGTCTATGAAAAAAAGAATGGTTTATAATTTCCTAGTACTAAAGAAAATTATGTTAATGTACTTTAAAAATATATTTTTGAAGTATAATTAACATGCAGTGTAATATTAGTTTCTGGTGTACAGATATAATGATTTGACAATTCTTTACATTTCTCAGGGCTCATCAAGATAAATGTGCTCTTGATTTCCTTTATTTATTATTCTCTACTCCCCAACCACCTACCCTCTCTCTGGCAACCACCAGTTTGTTTTATGTATTTAAGAATCTTTTTTTTTAAACCTCTTTTTTTCTTTGTTTGTCCATTTATTTTATTTCTTAAATTCCATATATGAGTGAAATCACAGAGTATTTATCTTTCTCTGACTGCCTTATTTCACTTAGCATTATACCCTCTAGGTCCATCCATTTTGTTGCAAATGACGAGATTTTCTTTACTTTTATGGCTGTGTAATTAAATATATATGCAATTAAATATCACGGAAATATTAAGTTGCATATGTCCACTTGGAGTTGAGGGAGATGTCTGGGCTGGAGATCGATATCACATCTTCTTTATCCATTCAGCTGTTATTGATGGACGCTTGGGTTGCTCCATAACTTGGCTATAGTAAATAACACTGCAATAAACATGGGGTACACTATATCCTTTTGAGTCAGTGTTTTTATTGTCTTTGGGTAAATACCCAGTGGTGGAATTACTGGATCATATGGTAGTTCTATTTTTAATTTTTTGAGGAAACTCCATACTATTTCCCACAATGATTGCACCCACTGCATTCCCAGCAACAGTGTACGAGAGTTCGCTTCTCTCCATATTTTTGCCCGCACTTGTTATTTATCTTTTCGATTTTAGCCATTCTGGCAGGGGTAAAATGATATCTCTTTGTGATTTTAATTTCATTTCCTTGATGAATAGTGATGTTAAGCATCTTTTCACGTGTTTGTTGGCCATCTATATGTCTTCTTTGGAAAAATCTCTAAGTTCTTTGTTCATCTTTAATTGGATTATTTACTTTTTTAGTGTTGAGCTGTGTACGTTCTTTATATATTTTGGTTATAAATCCTTTACTGGATATATAACTTGAAAATATCTTCTCCCATTAAGTACATTTTCTTTTTGTTTTGTTGATGGTTACTTTTGCTGTGCAGAAGCATTTTATTTTGGTGTATTCTCAATAGCTTAATTTTGCTTTTGTTTCCCTTGGCAGAGGAACCATATCCAAAAAAAAGTTTCTATAGCTGATGTCAAAGAAATTACTGCCTATGTTTTCTTCTAGGAATTTTATGGTTTCAGTTCTCACATTTAGGTCTTTAATCTACATTGAATTTATGTTTGTGTGTGGTGTAAGAAAGTGGTCCAGCTTCCTTCTTTTGCATGTAACCACATGGTCCAGGTTTCCCAAAACCATTTGTTGAAGAGACCATCTTTTTCCCATTGTATATTCTTGTCTTCTTTGTCAAAGATTAATCAACCACAAAAGTGTGGGTTTATCTCTGGACTCTCTATTCTGTTCTTATGATCTATGTGTTTTATTTTTGTGTCAGTACCATACTGCTTTGGTTATTACAGATTTGCTGTACATCTTGGGATACTTGGGAAAAATAAAAAAGTATCCAAATTGGTAAATAACAAGTAAAATTTTCATTGTTTGAAGATGACATGATAGGATACATAGAAAACCCTAAAGACTCCACCAAAAAACTACTGGAAAAATTAATTCAGTAAAGTCACAAGATACAAGGTTAATATACAGAAATTTGTTGCATTTCTATACACTAATAATGATGTAGCAGAAAGAGAAAATAAAGAATTTTTTTTAAAAGTTGGAACCTAAAAAAATAACAGAATTTTAAAAAAAAAGAAAGGAAAAAATAAGCAATTCCATTTACAATTGCACTAAAAATAATAAAATACCTAGGAATAAACTTAACGAAGGAGGTAAAAGATTTATACTCTTTTTCATACTCTGAAAACCACAAAAGAGTGAAAAGAAATCAAAGAAGATACAAACAAATGGAAAGATATCCCATACTGATGGATTGGAAGAATGAATATTGTTAAAATGTTCACACTACCCAAAGCAATCTGCATATTTAATGCAATCCCCATCAAAATATGAATATTGTCACAGAACTAGAGCAAAAATCCTAATTTTTAAAAGACTTTATTTGTTTATTCATGAGAGACACAGAGAGAGAGAGAGAGAGAGGCAGAGACACAGGCAGAGGGAGAATCAGGCTCCATGCAGGGAGCCCGACGTGGGACTCGATCCCGGGTCCCCAGGATCACGCCCTGGGCCAAAGGCAGGCACTAAACCACTGAACCACCCAGGGATCCTCCTAAAATTTGCATGAAGACCCTGGGTAGCCAAAGCAATTTTAAAAAAGAAGAATAAAGCTGGAGGTATCAAAACCTCAGATTTCAAGATATACTACACGTTACTGTACTTTGAAAGAAATAGAGCTATGTCTCAGACTGCTATAGTGTTAAGATTTCAGTGGATTTAAGTGTGATGTCATAGTTTCATGTGAAATGACCATGTTTAAGATATGTTGGCACTTACATCTTCTTTTTTTGCAACTATTTAATCTTAAAATGAAAATATTTTGATGTCAAGCAAAGAGGTACAGGAAGAAAGAGTTTGAAGACCACAGACTTAGAGATCAGGAATATGAGGAAGTATAAGCAAAGGATCCTGAGGTTGGGCTGCCAATGAAACAGAAGGAAATTGGAAGCAATGCATACAAGGTATTTCCATGAAAAGAGCATGATCAGCTCTGGTCAACACAATACTGCTGAGAGTTTAGCTCACAGGAGGACCTAGAATTCATCACTAGACTTAGCACCCGGTGGTCATACGTGACCTTGACAATAGCTTCTCCCACAGGGTTGCAGGGAGAAAAATCTAACTGAAGTATGTTCAAGAGAAAATAACAGAGGAATTAAAGACAAGTGAAGAACAATCTTTTAAGGAGCTTTGCTTTAAGAGGGAACAGCTGGAAGAGGAAGAGAGGTCAAACAGGTTTTTTTTAGTTTGTTTTTATTTGTTTAGATAAGAGAAATTACAACATGTTTATATGGTGGTGGCAATAATCCAGTTAAAAGGGAAAACACTGGAAATGCTGCAAAGAGAGGGAGGTCACCAGGCTAAATTCCTGAGTGGGTGAGATTTGGCGAATGGAGTATACATGGAAGGATTGGCCTTACTTAGGAGTAGCTCTTCAAGGGTGAAAGCAAGGGGTGCCTGGGTGGCTCAGGCAGTTAAGCATCTGACTCTTGATTTTGATTCAGGTCATAGTCTCAGAGTCATGAGAACAAGGTTGAGCACTGGAGTGTGGAGCCTGGTTGGGATTTGGGATTCCTTCTCTAAAAAAGAAGAAAGAAAAGAAGAGAGAGAGAGAAGAAGAAGAAGAAGAAGAAGAAGAAGAAGAAGAAGAAGAAGAAGAAGAAGAAGAAGAAGAAGAAGAAGAAGGGAAGGAAGGAAGGAAGGAAGGAAGGAAGGAAGGAAGGAAGGAAGGAAAAAAAGCTCGGATTGCTGTTCTCTTGTTCACTGTAATTGGAACAAGATCGTCATCGTAGAGTCAGAAGTGGAGAGAAACATGGGTGGAGGGGTTGAGGGGAGAGGGAAGCTGTGAAATAATCATCCGGAAGAGGAAGAGTCTAGAATAAGGACATACAGTAGAGTCACTTAAGGTCAGTGGTCGTGGTTCTAAAGTGATGCCCAGTAAACACAGTTGTCTGTCTCCCCAGCCACGTTTCCCTCTACCTGTAGATAGATACAGATGAAGAGCAGGCAAAGAACTGGATTTAATCGATGTTGGACCTCACTAAGCAAGCAAGTAAGTCACATGAGAAAGTTGTGGGTGAATGAGCAGAATGAGGGACCCGAACTCACTGTCGGGAATGAGGGAGAGAAGGAAAAATGAAAAGCTCTTAGGACCACTGTGAAATGCATTGTACATTCCAGGGGATCAAAGAATTGCTGAGACCTCCTTACCCTTCCTCCTTTCCTATCTCCCTCCCCTGTTTTTGCCTTCTGTGGTTCCCACCTTTAAATGGCCTTGAACAAACTACTCAATCTCCTTGTGCCTCAGTTTCCTCATCCTTAAAATAGAATTCACGTCATTACATGGCTGTAAAGATAAACTATTCTTTTTTTTTTTTTTTTACTGTAATATAGATGCAAAACAATTGGAAGAGTGCTTGGCCTCCAGTAATTGGCCTATCAATGTTAGCTATCAATGCTATTTAATCCCTCGTAATGCTTTTCCTTCTTTAAATGTTTGTTAAACCTCTACCTTGTTGGAGGTACTGTGCGAGGTTATAAAGATGAATAGCACAGGTTGCCTTCCCCGAAGGGGCTCATACTGTTGTCAGTACAACTGAAGTGAGTGAACAGAGTGCCCAGGGATCCTAGAGAAGTAAGCACTTAAGGCTCGAGTTGATTTCTTATGGATGAGAAGGAATTAGCTAAGTAGAGTGTTTGAGGAGGACAGGAAGGGAATTCCAGGAGGACACAAGGGTGGGATCTAAAGTAATGATTCCTAAAATAACAATATTAGAAGGTATGGGAATCCTCATGGTGAGTGGAGCCTGTTCCCAGAAAGGCAAATAATTTCTGAGATCGCAGTATGTGAATGGCTGACATGTCGGAGCCATCCTGATTAGTACACAACTAAGGGCTACGTATTAGTAACCTACTGAGTTATTAAACATCAATTTATTTTATATATTGGAAATAGCTCATTGCAAAGAGTTTTCTGGGATATGCTAATATGGTATTATACTAACAAATCTGGCTTCTAAAAAATGCTTGCCAAAGTTTCTGAGCTTCCACTGCATGTATACACAGGAGAGTCAGAATGTCTCTCTTTTTTTTTTTTTTTAAGATTTATTTATTGATTTGAGAGCACGAGAAAGAAAGCACAAGCAGGGGGAGGAGCAGAGGGAGAGGGAGAGACTCTCAGCAGACTCCTCGCTGAGCAGGAAGCCCGACCCAGGGCTCAATCCCACAACGCTGAGATCATGACCTGAGCTGAAATCAAGGGTTGGATGCTCAACCGACAGAGATGCCCACGCACCCCAGACAATCAGAGTGTTTCTGGATGATTCAGAAAAGATGCTTTGTTAGCTGTGCATCAGTGTTACCTGATCAGTGGCAGTTTCCTCCACTGCTACTCTTGCAAAGATGTATATTGGTTTGGCTTTCTCAGTTTTAGTCCTGTTGCAAATGTTCGATTCTACAGCATGTGGCAACACATGTTTGCATATTTGGGAATCATACTTTTCCATTAACTAAACCTTAAGAACTACATGCACTGACATTTAAATGTAATTCATTCATGTTTCTATCACTAATGAAGATATATACTTAATCTATACATACATCCCTTATAGGTGACTTTTTCCTGATGATATGTTAGCTCACACTGAATAGTACTCAAAAACTTGCAACTTATTTCAAGATAAATCGTAATGAAAACACTGGGTAATTTTTAAATGTATAGTGTATTTTGAGTCTCAGAGAAAGAGATATGACAGTGCAAGAAGTCAGAGGGAGATTTGAAGATGATACATCCCTGGCTTTGAAGACGGAGGAAGAAACTAAATGCCGAAGAATGAGCACGTGGCCTCTGGAAGTTGGGAAAGCCATGAAAATGTTCTCCTAGAGCCTCCAGAAGGAATGTGGTCCTGCCTGCAAGTTGACTTCTGACCTCTAGAGCTGAAAGATAAGTTGTGTGCTTTTTGAGCAACTCCTGTTATAGCAGCAGAAAATTAATTCATCCAACCTAGAGTATTACAATCATTAACAACCTGAGAAGGGCACTTGGGTGGCTCAGTCAGTTGGGTGTCCCAGCTTCTGACTCTTGGTTTCCACTCATCTCATGACCTCAGGGTCGTGAGACTGAGCCCTGCCTAGGAAAGTGTGCTGGGCATGGAACCTGCTTAAGACTCTCCCTTTTGCTTTCCCTCTGCCCTTCCTCATGCGCGTGCACATGCGCATGCTCTCTCTAAAAAAATAAGTATATAAATACAAAAAAAAAAAATTAAAAAGTGAGAACAGTCATGGGAAGCATTTTTGAAAGTTTCCAGCAATGAGCATTTCTTTGGATCTACTGGGCACAAAGGACCGTTTGAAGCCCCCTGAACCCATCTCTGAGGCTCGGCAATGACCAGCCTTCTCTGGGAGAGAATATCAGATCAAATTATGGAACTTGATTCTCCCAATACTTAGACACGTAAGTCCAGAAATATGGAATCATGAGTTAATAAATATTTATGGAGCCATCTCTGGTTACTCAGAACCAGTACTCCCATTTCCACCTTCGATACACATGGACTGAAATAGCAGGATGGAGAGCCCATATTCACATTCATTCCTGAGTATGTTTGTTCAACTACATGAACTCTAAATCTAAACACAAATAATTATTAATTGAATTGCATTATCCGTGCCTTTTAGTCACTCCTAAAGGTGAATAACACAGAGTTACTGCATCTACTTTATAGTTTATAAGCATGAAGTGCAAGTGGAGTACTGTTAAGTAGGTTATTTCAGTAGAAGGCCATAAAAATACTACTCTGTCAATGGTCATAAGAGATAGCCTTGGCAATTCTGGTGCCCTAGTGTGAGGTATAGGTGCAGATTTTTTTCTAGAGCAATCCTGTGCTCTCCAGCAGTGTTCTAATCTACGCAGATCTATAGATAACTATAATAAATCATCCAACTTCATTCCTTAAGTAAGGAATTACTGCTTCGGCTTGAAATTTTAATAGTTTAGAGGTTGAGAAATATCTAAATATTGCAAATAGCTTAACCATCATTCCACTAAGAGTGCAGGAATGGAAATAGCATCTGATTACCTGCTCTGAATGCTTCTATAAACACATTTTAAAAACATTTTTTAAAGTCTCTTCAAGCTGCTTTTTCCAAGTTGAATATTTTAGAGCTATACTAGAGTAACATGTTTTACTTAAGAAGATGGATCTAAATGTGCTTTTTAGTGAACAAGTCCTTAAGAGTGGCATTACTCATATCCGTATTACTTTTTCTCAACTCACTAACAAGACTTCTTGAGAGATGTGTTATATGCAGTTATTGCTCAATAAAAAGTACCAGAAAACTGACCTGCTAGATTTCAGCTGCTGTCTTGGTCACACGGCAAGTATGATTTGGACACATGCCTGTCTCATAGCAGGAGCTGGAGCTGAATTTGGCAGTAAGACTTCTGGCGCTAGCCTGTCCTCCATCCCTCTGTGATGTTGGTTTTGCAAAAGGAAGTAATGTCAGGTATTTGCAAGTAACACAAACAGTAACATATTACCAAAATTACATATTTTGTCAAGTCATCCCCAAACATGTGACTCAAGACAATTACTTTTCCGTGTTCACACATCTGTAGATCAGCTGCGTATTGGCTGACCTAGGCTGGCCTTGGCTTGGGCTTGCTTCCTTTAGCCAAAGCAAGCCACACAGCCAAGTTCAATATCAATAGAATGAGGAAATACATTGTGCCCACAGTGGGAGGAAAAGGAAAGAGAGTATTTGCAAAACGATAATCTAAAATATTAAAGACTCTGATTAACTTAAACCAAGAATCACTTTATTGCAAAGATACAACAGGAGTCGAAGGATCAAAGGAAAAGCTGAAAAATCAAGCCTGAAAAGGAAACAGAATGGATCCATGGGTCTATGTAGGAGGAATCCAAAGGGAGTGTCTGTAGAAACTGGTCCCTAAGAGGGATGAGTATCAACCAGCTCCAGTATGTGTTGCTCTAATCAAGTTTGAAAGTCCAAGGAGAGCACCTCCGCTTGGTCAAATCACGTGTGTGCTCTTGGGTTGGCTGATCAGGAACTAATGCACAACACCGGCGCATTTTCATTTTGTCTTTCCTGTAGGCAGTACAAGATGACGTGCCAGCTTGATTTTAAGGAGGGTGCCCCTGGAGTTTGTAGGACTGGCTGTCAGGTTTGTTAGAAGTTACATAGGTAATTAGATGTCAACTATTTATAACCAGTGGGAGACAGAAAACTTCTGGCCTACCATTCTAGGCATGCTGAAATTAGTTCTGAATTTTTGTGAGACCATGGGATTGAAAAATGACGATTTATGCAAGGCAATAAGAAAGTGTCCCCAGAGTTGGCGATGATGGTCATCTTTTCTCCATTCCTGCATGCTGCACAGGGGAGAAAAATACTCACATGGACATCTGGGTATGTTTAGGAGGGGAATTGCTACAAGTAGGCAATACACTAATGATATGAATCGCACATAGAAAATAGCACTGTAAGTTTGGAATTTACTGGACTCTTCACTTGTCATTGAGACACTTATGCAATAAGTCTACTACAAAAAATACGTCAATACACAATTCTAAATAGAGGAGCATAAATGATAACATTGAGTAAACCACACATGGTTGAGTTCCTCATAGCTGAACAATGCTTCTCAATACTAAAATATTCATATTGCCCTAAAATATATTTGTATATGTTATGTCTGTATGCCTGTGGACTGTACTTATGGACAGCCATAGCATATAAAAAATGACACTAATTCTTATGCTGGCAACTGTGGATGGACACTGAATGCTAAATTGCTTTTAATTTCACTTTAAAGAATCTTGACTTAAGTTTTTTTATTAAAAAAAAAATTTCAGGTGGGGGAGGGGCAGAGAGAGAGAGAGAGAATCCTATGCAGGCTCTATGCTCAGCACTGAGCCCAACGTGGGGCTTGATCTCAAGACCCTGCGATCATGATCTGAGCTGAAATCAAGAATTGGACACTTAGGTAACTGAGCCACCCAGGCCCCCTAAATTGTTTATTTTAAAATATACCACCTATGTAACAAAAGAGTATGTCTTTCTTTTAAATTTAATATATAATTCTGAATGATTTAGAAAAATGACTTCTTGAAAACATACTTGTAACTTTCAGTGTTTTTCATTTTCTTTCACTTATGCTTTTGGATGAGGTGTTAACATTTTGTGAATTTTGAATAATAAGCTATGTTTTATTTTTAATTCCTTAGAATGCACAAGTCGAGATTGTGATAGGATGAGATAACATAAAAGCACAGATCAGAAAAAGAAAATGGAAAATCTTCAAAGGAGTTATCTGCCTAAAAAAAAAAAAAAACTAGAAAGAATGGAAGTGAAATGACTCTTCTTGAGCATGCTTTGCATAAAATTTGTGATGAGGCATTACAGTCTTTACTTGAGTAAGATTTACTGATCAAAACATTAAAGATGAGCAAGAAGCTTTTTCCAATCAAATCAACAATTTAAACAGATCAGATGAAATCCCAACCACATCATGTTCTTTAATAACAGAAAATGTGAATTATCACCCCAAAGCAATGAGAATGAAAAAGAGAATTGTTCACATCAAATTCACAACTTAGAAGAAACAGATACCACTCTGGTCACCGCATTAAAGGATGGTGAAAAGTGCATTTATCAACTTAGCAAATTGAAGGAAAAGACAAAAATCCCTGGAGTGTTACTGTTTCTTGGATTGTGAGGCCAGAAAATGGCCGTCACCTCCTTCTGACAGCATGAGAGGGTTTTTAGCAAAACACAATCTGACTCAAATTAATTATTATGATTTTTTACTTGGATGTATATATCAGAAAATTTAGTATTTACTTTTACAATAAAATTATTTTAAATGGAGAAAAATTGTAGATATTGATACTTGTGTTCTCAATCCGTGGCAAAGAATATTGAAACTGTATTTTCATGTTGCCTAACTAAGCTTTAAGTTCAGCCTTGATCACTGAAGGTATCCATGACTAGAAATACGTTTTTGGTTCAAAGAAACACAAAATGCCACTTTCTGATAAAAAAAATTAAAATAATTCACAAATGCATCTACTAGCACTCAAAAAGTTCGAGTAAACACCAGTCAATAAGTAACAGGCAACAAAGATAAGTAAATGCCAATATGTTAACGGCCATCTAGAAGAGAATAATATCATATGCTCAATATCAGTAGAGCATAATAATGATTTTGGTGGCACCAAGGGAATAATATTAACACAAAAGAAAGCAAAAAGTTCAGTTTATTAGAAATTATTTCTAAAAAAAAAAAAGAAATTATTTCTAACTTTGTTTAAGCAATAGCTGATCACGTAAAGCAGATTTTATAAACTAAGTGTCTGGGATGGGGAAGTCAAAATGAGAGTACTAGTTTAATGTGTAATAAGGTAAAACAAACAATTATAAATAATTATGCAAGGGAAATACTATCTAACTTTGTACCGGGGATAAAAGTTATATTGAACAACAAGCATTCACTATAGTTATTGCTGGGCTCCCAGAAGAAAACAATGGGGTGGATCTCGTTTGTTTTACGCCTGTTGTAAAACGCACACATTCTGGCCTAAGCACTACAAAAAAAATTTCAATTTTCAGCATTGATATAAAAGATTTGCTATGCCTATGATCCTGGTGCTAACATAATTGATAATTAAAAGTGTATACAAGTTAGAATCGGAGCCAATCCCAGGCCCATGTACAGCATATACAGTTAGATTTCGTTGCTAGGAGACAGGGCTGCCGATTACCAATAGCGATGACTCTAATGTTCTTTAGAAAAATCCAGAGACCACATATGGGGTTTTGTTTTTGTTTTTATTTTAATTCACCCAAAGATGGAACAAATAACTTGATAGACAAATTGAAAACTTTGACCTTATAAATACACTTGTACACATGATGATAATGCCAGCGAAATACTCTTAAAGCAATTAGATCTCATTAGGCGAGATGTGAAATGCTTAGAAGATAAGAGGAAATTAACAGGAGACTAGCCCTCAAATCAAGAGCGAGACATGATCTTAGGTGAAAATTTAAATTAATACTGAAATGTGCTATAAGTTATTTGTCATGAACTGTTGCTTGTGATAATAAGGTTACCAGAAGCTCACCAGAAAAGCCCAGAGAAATCTAAACTTGGCTGTTTCACTTTTTAAAAGTCAAACAAAAGTACATATTGCAATTTTTTAAGATGCGTTTTTAAACATGAAGCAAAAATGACATTGTGACAAAATATAAGATTTTACAACAAGGAAGAAAAAATATTTTTAGGCCTATAAAGCAGTAAGAATATTACAAGAAATCACACATCTCTATAGGGACTGTTTTCTGGCCATTTCTTTTCACTGACTTATTGAGATAATTTCACATGTCATAAAATTCACCCATTCAAAGTGATCAGTTCAATGGTTTTTAGTATATTCAGAGTTGTGCAACCATCACCATAGTCTAATTTTTGTCATATTTTTGAATAACAGCTTTATTAAGATATAATTCACATACTATAAAATTCACCTTTTTAAAGTGTACAATTCAGTAGTTTTTAGTATATTCAGAGTTGTGCAATCATACTCACTATTTAATTTCAGAGCATCTCCTCACTCCAAAAAGAAGCCCCTCCTCTTCCTCCCTCCACCCTTCTAAGTCACTAGTCTACTTTCCGCCTCTGTGGATGTCTCTTTTCTGAACATTCCAGATAAATAGGAATATGCCCCTTTTATGTCTGCCTTCTCGCATTAAACACGCTGTGTCCCAGTTGCATGTTGTAGGATAGATCAGAACCTCCTTCGATGAACTAAACATATTTAGTCGTATGGATATACCACATGTTAATCACCCGTTCATCAGTCGATAGACATTTTGGTTGTTCCAATTTTGGCCATTATGAAAAATGTTATTTTGAACATTTGTGTACAAGTTTTAGTGTGGACACATATTTTCAGTGGTCTTGGATTTATACCTAGGGGTGGATTCCTGGATCATACGATAACTCTGTTATAGCTTTTGGGGGAACTGCCAAACAATTTTTTTTAAAATAGTGGCATCGAGGGCACCTGGGGGTGCTCAGTGGCTGAGCATCTGCCTTCAGCTCAGGACGTGACTCCGGGGTCCCGGGATCGAGTGTTGCATTGGGCTCCCTGCGTGGAGCCTGCTTCTCCCTCTGCCTGTGTCTCTGCCTCTCTCTCTGTGTGTGTCTCTCATGAACAAATAAACAAATAAAATCTTTAAAAAATAATAAAATAAAATAGGGGCATCATTTTACATTCCCATAAGCAATGCATGACAGTTCCAATTTCTCCATATCCTTGCTAAACCTTGTTATGGGTTGTCTTTTTTAGTTTAGCCATCTTAGCGTCTATGAAGTAGAATGGCATTGTGGTTTGGGTTTGCATTTCCCTGATGACTAAAGATGTTGAGCATCTTTTCAAATGCTTATTGGCAAGTAGTACATCTTCTACGGAGAAGTGTTTATCCAAATCCTGTGCCCCTCTGTAATCAGATTATCTTTACTTTTTATTGTTGACTTGCATTTCTTGCCATTTTAAGATTAAAATAAAGTCTTTTATATTTTTGGGATAAATTTGACATAAAAATTGTGTTAAGTTTAAGGTACACCTGTGTTACTTTGATATATTTAATATTGCAATATGATTACCACTGTAATATTTACCACATTATGTCATTTTAATTCAATACTGTTGTCTTTAGTCATTAAACTGTGCACTGTAGGCGGATCCCTGGGTGGCTCAGCAGTTGAGCATCTGCCTTCTGCTCAGGCTGTGACCCCAGGGTCCTGGGATCGAGTCCCACATCAGGCTCCCTGCGTGGAGCCTGCTTCTCCCTCTGCCTGGGTCTCTGCTCCCCTCTCTATGTCTCTCATGAATAAATCAATAAAAATCTTAAAAAAATAAAATAATAAAATAAACTGTGCACTGTATGTTTTCTATGTGTGTATGTGTGCAAACAATGTATTTCTAAGGCTTATGTATTACTTGTTACAACTTTGTACCCTTAAACAACAATTAAAATATAATCTTGATAGAATAAAATAGAAATTTGGAAAAATTGAACAAACACTGCTCTTTTGGGTTTTCTTTATAATATCTGACTTTTAAAATTTGAAAGAACTTAAATGATACAGTTGGATATAAATACAAAAGATGCTGAAATTACAATAGAAATGATAGCAATTCAATATATAAAATTAAGATATTTTAAATATTTTCTGTCGTCTAATCATTTGTCTAAGGGACCTCTTTACATTGTTTGGGCATAACATGCAAAATCCATAGCTCGTTTCTGAATTTAAATATTGCTTTACAAAATTTGATGATGATTTCAGTTACTAATGCTTCTACAGAGCACAGGTTTTCAAGTTGAAATTTATACAGGAAAAGAAAATACCTAAACACTATATGATAATTTAATTTGACACAACTGTCAGTGATACACAAATGATGTGGAAATTTTTGACTGTAACAATATTAGTTAAGGGAAAAATGATTTTCTCTCAAAATATGTAATACTTCATATATTATCTATTTTCATTACTAATGTAAACATATCCAGCCCATCAGCAAAGCTCTCAACTACAATCCATAATAATTAATACGGTTGTCCTTGCTGTTTTTCCTTATTTCAGTCAATGAAAACCACAGTTTTATACATGTTTTTTCAATTTTGCTGCATTAATGTCAAGGTCAGGATGGGAGGCTATGGTATATTTATTTAACAGTTAGCTTTATTTATAATTTTAAAATATCTATACATCTCCATTTCTTCTCTCGTCCCCTAGACTAATCTGGTCATGTTTATTGTTGATGGATTAATTTAACACTTTGTTAAGTGTGAGTGGATTATTATGGTTTTGTATAATTAAAACGAATCAGTGAAGAAAGGCTAACTGCGAGTCTTCCCCTCCTAATCCCGGAAGGCCCTAGTTTGCTACTCATAATTATACTGAGAGTGGGAGGTGTGGCTGTGAGGAAGTAAAAAAAAAAAAAAAAAAAACCAGAGCCAATCTAAACACCTGTGCAGAAAAGAAACGTAGGCAGCTATCACCACACGTCGCCGACTGTACCAAATAGATTAAAAAGCACTGGAACATTATTAAGAAAATTGCACAAAGAAAATATGATCCCACATTATAAATGTCTGAGACTCTAAGAAACTTGAAACGACCCTCAGTTCCTCTTTTACTAAGCATGCAGCTGAGTGAGGAAGGCATTCAGCCCATGAAGAAGACTTATTCTTGTCCAATGTCCACTCCACTTGTTGCAAACTGTAGAGTCAAAGACCTTTGAGAAAAGTAACCCATTTGAAACTCCTCTGCCAGGAAACAAAATCAGTTTCTATTTATTTATTTATTTATTTGTGCATTGTCCTTTCCGAAGGTGGAAGGTCCTCCCCATCCCTGCCAGGTAGGTCTTCAGGATTATTGTGGGTCACACTAGTTTCTCCAATGCACCAGCTATTTGACCCCTCCCCAAATGGAGAGTTTAGTGCAGCCACTGTGCCCCGGTTCTCCTACTGTGTACTTGGAGAGCACACACAGGTGACTTACCTTTTGAGTTCAATGGTTTCCAGAGCAAGAGAGTTCACCCTGGAGATCGATGTGGAATCTACTACGATGAACCCAGAAAGCCTACGCTTTGAGCTTGATGCAGAGGCAAAATGGGACCCTTGGACTCACTTGTTTAGGAAGGAGTTGAGCATATTTTGTACAAGGGAAGTAGAGTGAGTTGAATACTTGCTGACCTGAAAGTGCTAATCTGTAATGCGATTCACAGAGCATTTCTGGGTTTTAACCTCATACCACAGAGAAGATTATAGATTCTCTCCTACCTGTTGCCTAGTGGATCATGTGACCAGATCTGGCCAGAGGCTTATGGTGAAAGTGGGACTGACGTTTGGGATGGAGCTCTGTGTTGCTATGTGACACCCCGTGATGACCAGCAATGTTTGGGGCGGTAGCTGCTCCGTTAGCCTGAAACCAGAGAGAGTAACCAAGGAGGAAGCAAAACCACAGCTGACCCCCAACAGATAGGTCGATAGGAGAGAAAAAACTTCTGTTGTTACGAGCCATAGAGAGAGGGGAGTTATTACATTATAATGTAGACATTCCCGGTGCCTGCAGTGACATTTCTTAGTACAAATAAGGCATTCCTCAAATTAAATGTTTGAACATTTAATGCTTAACTGGTGAACATTATGAATTATTATTATTATTATTAACTGGAAGCATTCTGAATCACAAATACTGCCTCAAATTTATTATTTTTTTAAGTTGTATTTATTTGAGAGAGAGAGAGAGAGAGCACATGAGCAGGGGCAGGAGTAAAGGGAGAGGGAGAGGCAGACTCCCCACTGGGCAGGGAGCCCGATGCAGGGCTGGATCCAGGGACCCCGGGATCATGACCTGAGCTGAATGCAGACACTTAACCGACTGAGCCACCCTCAAATTTACTTTTGAAATTTGTTGGTCTGATCGAAGTCTAGACTCAGAAAAGGGTGATACTTTTTCCAGCGAAAAGCAGGTTAACTTTAAAACTCGAGGTCTTTTCAACCACTTACAGTATTTACAGTTACTGCTGGTAGCACAATGATTTTAGAATAATGGAAGCTAATGTGACTTTTTACTCCCAATTTCTCCCCAGGATACTTGGCAGTTTCTCTCAATCTTCTGGTTGCTTTCTCAAAAACAGCTGGGACTTAATTCTGAGAAAGCAGAGAAACAACATTGTCCTACAGCTTTTAATTGCCAATTAAGCAGGTTTCAATTTATGAATCCATCTCATCTGTGATTAAAATGGAGGTTTTTTTTTTTAAAAAAAAAGATTTTTAAAGACTTTGAGTACTTCTTCACATTCCTTTCCTGAGTAGATAGAGTTAATGAGTTTTAATCTATATCCATAAATAAAAATGAATGTCTTTGTCTAACACTTGAAGGAAAGTAAAATATGTGTACTGTAGACTCTCATACCTGCAAATGTTAATAATATTACATTATGTTTATGGCAATATCAAGCAGACAATTCCATGAAAAATCATTGTTGTGAATTAATTAAAAGACACTAGCTGGGCAAAATGCATAAATAGCAAAATACCATCTACTTATATGATATAGATCATATATATGCCTATCAGATAGGTTTGTCAGGTACAAGCGCACACATGAAATTCTGAAATGGAAATTGTCTCAGAGAAAAAGCAGTCATATACATGTCTGTGTTCACAATAATGTTTTAAGAAGTATTTTTATAAAGCACCCTTGACTCATATTTAGACTTCATTGCCAATCTTAAGTAAATTATCTCACAGTCTCTATTTTCCTGGGTGGGTGCGAGAGTAGTGTTTATTCATTTAATTGGTTCTGGAGTAAAGATTTCTCATTTGGTTCCTGCTGTACTCCAAAAGTTAAAACATGTATTATATTAAGAGAAAATAATGTCTGAGTAAATTATTATTGAACATGGCTCTTTCTGTTATTAATGACATATTGATTTGTAGATCCCCCCACCCCATGACCTATTTCTTATGTCTCCATGGACTCCAAATTAGAGGAAGAAATAGGATTTTTTTTCCTCTCTATATTCAGTATTAAGAGTAGCAAATCTTGATACTAAGATGGTCAGGAAATTGAGGGGGGGGGGAATACCCTGTTTGCTAAATTAGGAAACCCTAGGACCCGTCTCCATATTCCCCAAATCTCCTGTATGGGACACCACCCTCTTGGATGGTGGTTCTCAATCTTGGCTGCACATTAGATCATGTGGGAGCTTTCAAAAATTCTGATGCCCAAGTGCACCCTGAATTAATTAAGTATAAATACTTTGGGGAGTGTGTCAACTTGACTAGGACATGAGGCGCCCAGATATTTGGTCAACCATTATTCTAGATTTTCCCATGAGGATGTTTTAGATGAGTTTAACATTTAAATTGAAAGACTAAGTAAAGCAGATTGTCCTCCCTAATGCGGGAGGGCCTCATCCAATTAGTTGAAGACCTGAATCCAACAAAAAGACTGACCTTCCCCTGAATAAGTGAGAATTCCTTCTTTCATGACTGCTTTGAGCTGGAACATTGTGTTTGTTTGTTTGTTTGTTTTCCTGCCTTCAGGCTTGAACGGAAACATCTGTTCTTCCTGGGTCTTGAGTCTGCTGGCTTTCAGATTGGAACTCACACCATCAGCTCTCCCGGATCTCTAGCTTGCTGCCTGCAGATCATGGGACTTGTCAGCCCCCGTAATTAGGTGAGTCAATTCCTCATAATAAATCTCTCTCTTTATATATATATGGCCATGTGAATTTATATGGCCAAAGAAATGTGAGACGTCATGGATGTCGCACGTCTGTCATGTTCAAGAGCCAGAAGAGAATCTCCATGCACTCTTTTCCCTGTAGTGTAATGATCACAAATGTTTTAGGGTTTTTAGGGACAGGATGTTCAGGGGGTCTGGTTCCTGAAGTGAAGGTGATGAGAAGATGACATGCAGCAGAGCACAACTGACCCAGAGTGGACATGAAGCATGAGTGAGAGGAATAAATAATATTATGAGTTTTCTGTAAGAGTTTTATGAAACTGTGTTAAGATACACACACATACACACACGCTTTACCAGTTCTGGGGCCATTCTGCCTCAGGGTTTGTTGTTATGTGAGGTAATATATTTTCTTACGGGATAAAAGACTTGGTCATGGTTTTATGTTGTTTTTATCTATAATCATTCAAATTGTGCAGCAGAAATACTCCTCTCAATCCTTCAAATCCTACTCATTGTCCTGTCTTCCCTGGTGTCATAGGACAGCATTGTGCTTCTCATTTCTGTCACACTGCTATACATGTTTTTCTCATCACATGCATCTGAGTGATTCCTAATGTCTTATTTTGCTATTGCCTCTCTGCTGGCCTATAGGCTTCCCAAGGGGAAGATTTATATCTTTCTATCTTTGCTTCTCTGGCATCTATACCCATACCAAGTACCTAACAGGGCTCAACATACATTTTTCTGAACTAAATCACATAATCCCTCCATGTTGAAGTGGTAATATACCTTCTACAAGTGCCGCATGCTCTAGTTAACAGTTGTATAAGCAGCTGTGCTTTTACTAAGTAAGTTTCTTCCTTTACACTCCTATAATTTTTATTTTTCATTATAAACATCTTACCCTCATTTCAAAAAAAAAAAAAAATAGAAAAGAGTGTCAAGGGGCACCCGGTGGCTGTTGGTTGAGCCACCGACTCTTGATTTTGGCTCAGGGCTCAGGCCATCGGGCTCTACGATGGGTGTGGAGTCTGCTTAAGATCATCTCTCTCCCTCTGTCCCTCTCCTCCCAAAATAGGAAAGGTGTCAACATTTATAAAGTAAAACTGGATAGGAAAGAAAGGAGTAGATAAAATAGCCCCCAAGTTCTGAAATGCAATGCAATAAGAGCAGATAGGTATGTACAAACATCAGGAAAATAACACGAAGACCGTCACACATTTAGCATACGTAAATGTATGCACAATACCTAACGGTATGCCCCAAATTCAACTTTGAGCTTTCTAGCTGCTAAAAAACCCAACAAACATCTATCTCCTCCAGCCATCCAAGACACCCAACGGAAAGAAGGCTAAGGGGAATAAAGTGGCCCCCGCCCCTGTTGTTGTGAAGAAGCAGGAGGCCAAAAGGCAGTCAATCCCCTGTTTGAGAAATGGCCCAAGTATTTTGGCATCTGACAAGACATCCAGCCCAAAAGAGACCTCACCCACTTTGTCAGATGGCCTTGCTACATCCAGCTGCAGCAGTAAGAGATTTTTCTCAATAAACATCTAAAAATGCCTCCCACAATTAACCAGTTCACCCAGGCCTTGGACCGCCAAGCAGCTACCCAACTGCTTAAGCTGACCCCCCAGTCCAGACCAGAGACAAAGCAAGAGAAGAAGCAGAGCTTGTTGGCTGGCTTGAGAAGAAAGCTGCTGGCAAAGAGAATGTCCTGACTAAAAGGCCACCTGTCCTTGGGGTTGGGGTTAATACTGTCACCACCTTGGTGGAAAACAAGAAGGCTCAGCTGGTAGTGATGGTGCGTGACGTGGATCCCACTGAGCTGGTTGTCTTCGTGCCTGCCCTGTGTCATATGATCGGGATTCCCTATCCGTACTATCAGAGGGAAGCCAGGCTGGGGCGTCTGGTCCACAGGAAGACCAGCACCACTGTCACCTCCACACAGACTAATTCAGAAGACAAAGGAGCTCTGACTCAGCTGATGGAAGCCATTAGGATCAATTACAGTGACCGATTTGATGAGATCTGCCATCACCGGGGAGGCAACATTCTGGGTTCAAAGCCGGTGGCTCCCATTGCCACGGTGGAAAAGGCAAAGGCTAACGAACTGGCCACCAAACTGGCCTGAGTGGACACTTGAATTTCCTGTATGTGAAAGTAATAAAAAGTCCCTTTTCAAAAAGAGAGAGAGAAAGAGAAGAAAGAAACCAGATGGAGAAAAAATAACATTTACAAGAGTCATTATATCCATAATATAAAATTTACCTGTAATGATGGATAACATTCAGTGAGCACCTTGTATGGGCCTTGCCACATTCTAAGCAATTAACTTACATCAATTCACTTAAACATCAGGATAATCTCTTGAAATAAGTACTAGGATGATCCCAGTATTAGAGAGTAATAAAAAATAACTTTTTTTAAAAGGATTTTATTTATTTATTCATAAGCGACCCAGAGAAAGAGGCAGAGACACAGGCAGAGGGAGAAGCAGGCTCCATGCATGGAGCCCGACGTGGGACTCGATCCCGGGACCCCGGGGTCACGCCCTGAGCCGAAGGCAGATGCTCCCAAAAAGGATGAACATTTAAGCCAAGGTCATAAAACTATTAAGTTGTATAACCTAGATTGAAATTCAGGCAAATCAAGTACAAAGCCAGCGTTTTTATTGGCAATGCTATGACCACCTTCTAGATGTTGACACTGCTTGTAACTTTTCTTTTCTTTTCTTTTCTTTTCTTTTCTTTTCTTTTCTTTTCTTTTCTTTTCTTTTCTTCTTTTCTTTTGTTTTCTTTTCTTTTTTTCTTTTCTTCTTTTCTTTCCTTTTCTTTTCTTTTCTTTTCCTTTCTTTCTTTTCTTTTCTTTTCTTTTATTATTTTGCTTGTAACTTTTCTATTTTGAATTAATTACAGCCTCACAGGACTTGTCAGAGGTAGCACAAAGAGCTGCTGGGTACACTTCACCCAGTTTCCCTCAATGGCTCCGTTTAGTTGTACGACAGTATCGAAATCAGTGCAGCACAATATCACAACACACGCACGTACTTGGTACAGTGTGTGTGTGTGTGTGTGTGTGTGTGTGTGTGTGTGTGTGTGTGGTTCCGCGACATTGATTTGTATCATCACCGCTCCAGTCAAGGTGCAGGACTACTTCATCGCTGCGAAGGGCTCCACACTCCTCCTCTTAACCATTTCTGCCACTTGGCAACCACTGATTGGTTCTCCATCTCTGAAATTTCATCATTTTTGAGAACATTCTTTTAAATGTAACCATATGGTAAATGGCTTTGTGAGACTATCTTTTTCGGTCAACCCAAGGCCTCCGAGGTCCACCCATGTTGTTGAGTCAACAGCGTGTTGCTTGTTATTGTCAAGTCGTGTTCCATGGTTCTCGGTGTATGACTGCTAGATCCTTCTGGTGTAGACCATTTTGGCTGTTTACAGGATTTGGCTACTACAAATAAAGCTGCTATAAAAACTTGTGTACAGACTCTCGTGTGGAAATAAATTCTTATTTGGGGGGATAAATATCTAGGAATGCTACATTGTATGGCCACCATTCAGTCGTTTTCTTTCTTTCTTTCTTTCTTTCTTTCTTTCTTTCTTTCTTTCTTCTTCTTTCTTTCTTTCTTTCTTTCTTTCTTTCTCTTTCTTCTTCTTTCTTTTTCTTTCTTTCGTTACTTCTTTCTCTCTTTTTCTCTCTTTCTCTCTTTCTCTCTCTCTCTCTTTTTTTTTTTTCCGGGAAATGCTAAGCTACTTTCTAGAGCAGCTGTACCACTGTACATCTCACGGGCAATGCATTTGTATTCAACTTTTCTGCTGTTTTCCGCCCTGTGCCCACCAGCCTACCTCAACCAGCACTTGCCCTTTTCTTTGCTTTTCCTAACGTGAAAAACCACACACCAGCGAAGACGTTTTAGTCTTTGCTGTTATCAACGATGTGACAATGAAGAAAGCCTCTCAACACATTTTCCCTGTTTGTTCCATGTAGTGACGATGAAATCATAGACTGTTACAGCTTGAAGGATGTTGGAAGAATCATCTCATCATTCCACAGATCAAGAGCCAAAGGCTCAGCTGGCTTCCAGGGCTCTCCCAAGTCCCCACAGCTAATTGAGAACAGTGCCAGGAATCCCCTCCACGTGTAGAGTTCTAGCCACAGCTTCCTCAAAAAGAACTCTCGGGCCATCCGCGACAGTCCCCGTCGTCCTGCTTCCTGCACCACGTGTAGCTCTGATCACTGTCTGCCTCTTCGTGCACGCGTTTCCTTTATATCTCCCCTGACAGTTCTGGCTCCCATAGCATCCACTCGGGATGGCCAGCACCCTTCCCCCCATGGAAATCCTTCCTACACTTTATCGAGTCTTATTCTTGTACAGCCCTGCACGCGCACACACTCCTCACGTTCTTCTCAGTTACTATTACTTCCCTTCCTCCAGTTATGGCCTTTAGCCCCCTTCATACCTTAGTCTTCCCCTCTTCTCCTTCTCCTCCTTCCTCCTTCCCCACTCAGGATCTTCCACACCTCTCCTCTCTCTCTCTTTCTCTTTCTCTCTTGGCCCAAAGCCCATACTTAGGACTCCTTTAGGACATTCCCGTCTCCACCCTCCAGTGTCCTTATACGCAATCCTCAGCCCTACATGCTGTTTAGGAATAAAGACTTTTACTTTTCCTTCTCGTGATGTCAACAATGTTAGACAGATGGAATAATTCAGGATGTAATTTTTGGTTCTTGGGTGTTTTTGCTTTTTTTTCAATTCATAGGAAGTCACAAAGAAATGTAGAGGGGAGTCCCATGGACTCACCACCTCGCCTCCCCACTATTAGCACTTTACAGAACTGGCGTACAGTATGAAAACCAGGATATTGACACTGGTACAGCACACAGAATTAATTCAGATTTCACCCATTATTCTGCATTTGCGTGCGGGTGTGTAGCTCTAGGCAATTTTATCACATGCGTAGGTTGGTGATGTAACCATCACCACAATCAACATACTTTACTGAACCATCTCCCTAAGGCTCCCTCTTGCTCCTTCTTTGTAGTCGCATCCACTCTCCCCCATGTGTGTTCTTCACCTCCCATCGACCCCTCCTAACTCCTAATGCATTTTCATCTCTATAATTTTGCAAAAATATTTTGGAACATTATGTCTTCTCGGCGGATTGGCCAGAAGACATAACAGTATCAGTATACAATGTCCTTTTCTGTCTTTAGTAATTTTCTTTGCTCTGAAATCCACTTTATTTGATGTGTATATAACCACTCCTACCTTCTTTTGATTAAGGTTTGCATGGTATACATTTTTCCATCCTTTTACTTTCTACTTACCTATTCATAATATTTCAAGTGAGTTTCTTACAAACAGCACACAGTCGGGTCGTGATTTTCAATCTGCTCGGCCAATCTGTTTCTTTGAGTTGGCACAATTAGATCACTTATATTTGATGTAATAATTGAAATATGTTAGAGCCTAAGTCTGTCATTCTCTTTTTGTTTTCTATTTGTTTTTACTGGTTTTCCTTTCTACTTTCTTTCTTTCTTTCTTTTTGTTTTGTTTTGTTTTTACGTTTTTACGGGTTATTTGAACATGTTTCAGAACTCCATTTTGATATCTCTATAGTGTTTTCGAGTATGTCTGTACACTTTTTTTGTGTGTGGCTGTTCTAGGTATTACATTGTACGTACATAACTTATCACAGTCCGCTAATGTTGACATTTTACCAGTTTGAGTGAAGCACAGAAACTTTACCTCCCTTTCTCTTTACTCTCACCATTTGTGATACTATTGTCTTCACTATTTCCTCTACAAACAGAGAATAACATCACACAGTATTACAATTTCACTGTAATCATCAAATATGATTTACTTATTTGAGAAGGAAAGAGAAGGAAAATATACTGTCTGTACCCATATCTTTACTCTTTCCATTGTTTTTACTTCCTTCCCGATGTTCTAAGATTCCATTCTTTATTATTTCCTTTTGTCTTAAAGAATGTCCTTTAGCCATTTCCTTAGGGTAGGTCTGCTGGCAAGACATAATTTATTTTCACACCTAAGAATGTCTTGATATCCCCTTTCACCATCTGATTGGCATCAGTTAATTGTCTTTTCTCATTCAAATTGTGGTTTTCTGGGTTCTTGGTATGATGGGTGGGTGATTTTTCCTATTGCATCTTGGACATTTTGGCTATGCTAGGAGACTCTTGATCCTATTTAAATCTTCTATTTTAGCCTGTAGTCGCTGTGTTTAGATTTAGCATGTAGGTCCTGGCCTACTTATGTGGACTTTAGTTTTCAGAGCCTTTGCAATGTAATTCTGGTCTGTTTTGCTCTCCTGGTGCTGCTGGGGCTCCTACTCAGTCCCTGCTGTGCTGCCTGAAGGAGCTGAAATAATATCCTGGGTCATCTTCTGCTGGGGGGCGAGAGTGGGGGCTACGAGGGGATGATGGAGAACCACAAGACTCTGGGCCTGGGTCTCTCATGCCACTGTGCATAGGGCAGGGGAATGCTGGGTTCCACTAACACCTCCCTGGGGGGTGGATTCACTTCCCTATTGGTGTCCCAGTGATCATCTTGCAGCAGCAATTGGGAGGCAGGTCTCAGCCAGCTGATGCCCTAGGTAAGGAGCAGGGGTTCAGGTTCCCCATTAGGACTCTCACAGGCTTGCCCTTTTCTGGCACTGAGAAAGAAGGAAAAACCAGGACACACAGTGCTGTCATTCCTCAGTTCCTGAGCTTCCTAGTCAGTCCATCCTCCTCTTCTGCTAGCTCTCTGGGCCCCTTTGTCACCGCCTGTCGGGGTATTTAAAGGGCATTTATTCAAAGAGGAAGAGTGGGAATCTGTGAGCCCATGCCCTCTTGTTTCAGAACCGAAAGTCTCCAAGGGTTTTACGTATTATCTTATTTAATCTCATCAACTTCTTTGAGGTAAGATAATACATAATCTCCTATTTTCCACATAGTATAGTTTAAGGAAGAAAAATGAAAATTAAGATCCTGGCAAAGACACTAAGGACGAGGAATATATAGGTGAGACTTATCCATGCACACACAAAAGAGGTATGGCTATAATTCTGAAGAGATTCATCCCCCAAATAAAGCAATTTGGAATGAACGAGCAAGCTTTTAGATGTTATTTTATTTTGATATGCTCTTTAAAATGCATTAGAACTCACATTTTATTTTTCATGATTTTTCATTATACTGCTTGGGCAATCACACGTTAAGAATATTTTTCAGTTGTGTTACCTTACAATCGTAAGGAGGAACGCACAGCTTTGAGTTGATTCTTCTTACACAATTAGATGTGACTGGTTAGCAACACGTAACGTAGTATTTCTGTCTCTTCAGACACTGTACTTCCTGAAAAGTCAAACTCTGTTTATACTCAGAGGTTCTTCTTTACATAATGTTTTTCCTGTATTTACATAGAAAATATATTATAGAATCTCCATGTCATTTTAGTGTAAAAAATATCCCTTTTGTTTTATTCCCTTTTATATGAGGAGAGTGTATCCCAAGTCATGAAAGAGAAATGAAAGAATCCTATTACTATGGAAAGAAGGAGATAAAAGGGTTGGCTCAAGTCAGATTATATTCAGCCCAGTGATTCTTGACTGAATGTCTGTATGTTGTTTTCCACATTCACCATCTTCAATTAAAAATAGTTGCAGTGCAAATAAGAATATTAATACATTATTTTACAGTTTACATCGTCTTCATTTTATTACCGTGAATTTCCTAGGACTCGTGAATTAGTAAGAGGTCTCGTGCTTTGGCCCCTGATTGCTTGGGTTGGGGTGCTAGCTCTACCCTTTCCTGAGTAACCTCACCCAGGTTATTTAACGTTTCCTAACTTCATTTCCCTCATCCCCACCATCACGTGGGCAAGTTACTCAACCTTTCCGTCCTTCAACATCCTTGTCCCTTAGGTAATACAGTGTTCAAGGAGGATCAAGTGAGAATATGAAGTAAAACACTTGGAATAATGCCTGCACATAGTAAATACTTAATAAATGTTACTTACTCTTATCTTCATCCTATATATGAGGACCATCTGGTTCAACAGATAAGCACACGCAAGAAATGGATATGCAACGTATCTTGTACTAATTTATTTTATGTTAAAATGAAATGGATTTAAATTTTCTTTAAACGCTTTTGCAGAATTGCATTTCAGAGCTGAAGAACTGGAGAGAGCGGTAGATAATACTGAGGAAGACATTTACTGCCTGTCACAGAGCAGCCACTTTGGAGCTCAGAGCTTCTATCTTTACAGCATCCCTTTGAATTTTAACGTAACCCTTTAGGAAACTATGACCTCTCACATCAAATAACCACCTTTTTGGACTGAGGCCCAATTGGACCTGCCACATGTTTTGTATTGCTAGTGAGCTAAAAATGATTTTTGTATATTCAACTCAGCAACTGATTTGACGATAGGAATTACTTATGTTGGATCCCAATTAAATGAAATGGTATCCTTCTAAAAATACTTCCATAATTCTCATTAAGTAAATTTATATTACCAAAGAATTGTAACCAACTGCGATGCATTTAATTACATCAGCAAAACATTTGTGGAAATTTGTTTTCTCTTCATTATACTGGAGTCTGTATAATATCCTTAACTTTGCCCATTGGCTTAACAGACACTTACTGTCTGTTAATTTACAGGAAAAAGTTTGCCAGTGGCTCACCTAAGACACTGTTGTGACTCTTTCTCTTTTTGGCCACCAGACAGCCATGTGCTTTGAACTACAATTTTCTAATAGTGATTATGAAGAGCCTCTGTTAATCAGAGTCGACTATTTCCTAAAATATGTAATACTTAGCCCTTGGATCTGAAAATACTTTGAGTTTATAGTAAAGACTAGAGCAAATTCTTCATAATTTTAGCCTGTAATTATGACCTCGTAGCAGGAAGGTCGACATTTTTTAAACTAGCAGGAGCCTACAGAAGGTGTGAGGGGTTTCTCTCCCTTCGTTCCCACCTAACACGGGAAGATTTTTTTTTTCTTTTGTGAAAATCCAGGAGGCACGTTTTCAGACTTCGTAGAGTCAAAAGATCAGGCAGCTTAAAACAATTTACAAGAGTATTTCCTTTTCCCTTAATGGTTAAATTCTTGCAAATTTATTTTAACCTCATAAAACCATTAAAATGTTTCTATATATTTTCCTTTGGGCTTTTTTAACATTAATGTGCTTTTGTAACCTGCCTTATTGGGTATTAACTATTCCTTTTACTCATTTTTGTTGTTGCTGTTCTTGCCCAAGTATATTATATATTTAGTGTTCAAATGCCTCTTCACTCCATCTTTACCTCTCCTAAAACACTTTTGCCTTAATTATATACAGAACAAGTCATCACACAGTACACTTAAATGATAGGATTTGAGAAACAGTGTATCACGATGTTTATAAAATGAGATTTTTGGTGCCAGACCAGAATTCTACTTCCTACTTTGCCACGTGCTAAGAACATGACCAATTGAATGAGTTCCTATGAACCCGCGTTTTCTTAAGTATAAATGGGGGATCAAAATAGCCTCTAACTCAGAAGACTGTTGTGAGCATAAAGAAGCTAAGTGTTTGAAACACAGACATTACTTAATACATGTATTATTATTCCTACGCTCTGGGAAGTGATCATGGTTCAGCTGGCCTAATCCCAACATTATGTAAATGAGAGAAACTGGCCGGAAAGTCTGAGGGACTTAAGCCAAAGCTTCCCAAGCATTCCCATTTAGCCGCATATCCAGGTTTTAGATTTTTTTGTTTTAATTTTACCAAACCACCCACAAGCTCTTTTATTATGGAATGGAAAACCAGCTTCACCCCCTCAAAGGGTATCATGGGATATAAGTATCATGAAACTCACAGTATTCATTTCGACTCTTTTGCTCATGGATTACTGTAGGCCTGGGGAGGGCAGGGTCTTTCTTCTACTCTGAAAGTAGAGCCCGCATCCTGCCCACCTCTGGCTTCCCCAGGGCTCAGGACAAGAAGTTACTGGATCATCGAAACTGTTAATGGAAATATCTAATCTATTCTCAGCAGAAATGAGATATTTTAGACATATTTACCTATTCGTAGCAGTAGTAATGACTAAAAAAATAAAGTGATACTGCTTTTTACTTACTGAGCACCTCGGTCTATGCCAGGCACTGTGCTGTGTCCATTTGACACATACTATCTTAACCTTCACGATAACCATCAACAGGGGTTATCTATCGTCATTCTCATATTATGTACTATAAACTGGAAGAAAACATAAATATAGTGAATTTTGATAACTGGCTGACACGTAATAATTAGGGCAGCCTGTTGAGATTGAAGCTGTTCTCACTTCCCAAGGCCATTTCTTTGGAAAAAGGAGCCTAAGCTTTCGTAGCCTCTGTGGGGCCCTACATAAAAATATTCTGGTGCCCCCTAGAGGTGACCAGGAACGTGCACTTGTCAAATGCCAGGCAAGGAGAAGTCCGCTGAGCAGGCACCGACCATCACTCAGTGCTGTTTAATTCTCTATACTTAAGTGGCTCAGATGTAACCACAAAGTAGCTCTAGGAAGCAGTGGTTCTCCCATTTCAGCGGGCGTCAAAACCACTTGGAGGGCTCGTTTAGACCCAGATTGCTGGCCTCTACCCCCAGAGTTTCTGGTTCTGTGGGTCTGAGGTGGGGTCTGAACATTTGCGTCTCCAGCTACCTCTCGGGTGTTGTTGATGCTTCTGGTCCAGGAGCCATACTCTGAGAGCACTGCCCTAGAGAGTCATCTCAAAGGTTAAGCCGACTCCAGAAGCTGCTGGGATATTACTTGGGGTGCCACTCCTGCAGACCCTAGCTCTCCCCTACTCTTTTTAGATGACCATAAATAGAGCACGTGGAGAGATGTGCACATCTCCAGTTCCTGATCAGTTGTAGATTCCTTGATCCCTGAGAGTTTCAGCGGATCTCTAGGGATAGCCATGTGTAGGAGAACCAATTGGGGTTTGAGGTCAGAGAACTCGGGTTCTGATTTCAGCCGTGCCGTTTTATCAGACCTGACTAAAGACCAGTGTCCTCACCTGAATACCAGTAAAATAGCAACCCCACACCGTTACACTGTGGTTTTAACTCTATCAAATAGCTCGGCGCTTGGGGTGCATGAAAACTAAATTTAGTTAAATCTCAATCTCCATGAATCTGGGGTTCCATATTTGTATTTCAAATGCAAAGATATTGTAAGAAAAATTAGGTATTTACCATGAGCACATTTTGCAACGATGGAAAACAGTAGCATGAAGGCAGTGAGAGCCACAAAATTATTTGGTTAGCTTCGTGAATTTGACCAATGCTATTACTGCTACTATCTTTGTTCTCACTCATATTTACCCCTTTTTCATCAATTCGTTTTCTTATTCCCTTTCTCCATATGTCCCAATTTCATGCATCCATTTCTCCAAAGAAAATGCAAATTGAGAGAAGGCTTGCTTTTTACTTTTTAACTGTATGATTTTTTAATTGTCTAAATTGTTTCCTAAATTGTCGTAGCAACCGGATTTTCTCTCTCTCTCTCTCTCAACATAATAGGAGACTTGAATATTGACTCCAGTGGTTTCCACTTCTGTTTAATTCAGGTCAGGATTTATGGAGACCTCATGTGGTGACAAGAGGCACCACAGAAGGCTTTCTTCAGGATGGGTCTAATACGGCCAAAGAGAAATTGGGATCTCATTTGGGAGCAACATAATCTAGGAAACCAAAGACCTAGAAGTTACTGGTCTTGAAGCATTCAAGGCTTCCAAAAACCACCCCACGGTAATACTAAAGGAATACTACAAGAATAGCTTTAGAAATTAGAAACCTGGTCACTCATGTATAAATTTCCCTTTATTAACTCAAAAGTTGATAGCAGAGAGAAATTACTGTGCCACGTTGCTCAGGAATTTAGCTGCAGTCTCCCTTTTCTTCTTCATGAAATCCATTGGACGTATCTTCTTATTTAAATTCCCATCGAATTTAAAAATGTGTTCCAATAGGCATGTTGCTACAAATGTTATTTTCAGTTCTTTACTTGGCTTTACACAGAATGGAAAGTGAGCCAGGCAAAGAATCAAGCTTGAACTCATGTTTATGACTTTCACTGGTGCAACTATATGTGTGTGTGTGTGTGTGTATATACATACATACATACATACATATATATATATATATATAAAATTAATTGCAAGTATTGGAATGCAAGATATGTTTTTGCAATTAAAATGCAGAACAATGTTTCTAGGTGGCGGATAAAGTTGAACATAAATACATCTTGCTGCTGACAAGATATCAGAGTCATGAAATTAAATTAATTAGAGTGGCGGTAAATATATTTCAACCACATGATTTATTGGTAGAGAATAAAGAAAATTCGCTGGCGCTGGGGTAGGGTGCTGGAGGAACACTCGGTGGCTCACAAGCACTTACTCTTTAACTCATTAGCCTTGCAAGGGAACGTGAGTCTGCCTTCCACTTCCACCTTCTTAAAGAAGTTACATAACAGATCTTTAAGCTAAAACCTAGAAGGACAAATGAGTTAATAAATGTTAAGTGTTTTCAAGTCTTTAAAAGAACAGAGCAACATAAATCTACGGCACTAAAATGAGTAATCCTAAGAGTTCCCCTTTGGTCTTATTGAACGGGTCCCCTGTCTTTGGAAATGTCCTCAGAACAGCTTTAGGATTTCCAGAGCTGGCAAAACGAATAGGTAGAGACAGCCTAACAGACCTTTTGGAAATTAAAAGACATTTTGGAAAACTGAAGTGGGGGGGGGGGAGTTCATATGAACACTGGTGAAATTTCAGATGAAGCACACACGTTCTCACGTTCCAACAAATGGGCCGGTTTTCAGGGCACCGACTTCGTGGCAGGCAGGCATCGTGGGAGGTGCTGGGGATACAGACGGGAGTTGGGCAGGTCCTCCTGCTGGGGGGGGGGCAGGTCCTCCTGCTGGTGGGGGGGGCAGGTCCTCCTGCTGGTGGGGGGGGCAGGTCCTGCTGCTGGGGGGGGGCAGGTCCTCCTGCTCTGGGGGCGCAGGTCCTCCTGCGGGGGGGGGCAGGTCCTCCTGCTCTGGGGGGCAGGTCCTCCTGCTCTGGGGGGCAGGTCCTCCTGCTCTGGGGGGGCAGGTCCTCCTGCTCTGGGGGGCAGGTCCTCCTGCTGGGGGGGCAGGTCCTCCTGCTCTGGGGGGGCAGGTCCTCCTGCTCTGGGGCGCAGGTCCTCCTGCTCTGGGGGGCAGGTCCTCCTGCTCTGGGGGGGCAGGTCCTCCTGCTCTGGGGGGGCAGGTCCTCCTGCTCTGGGGGGCAGGTCCTCCTGCTCTGGGGGGGCAGGTCCTCCTGCTCTGGGGGGGCAGGTCCTCCTGCTCTGGGGGGCAGGTCCTCCTGCTCTGGGGGGCAGGTCCTCCTGCTCTGGGGGGCAGGTCCTCCTGCTCTGGGGGGCAGGTCCTCCTGCTCTGGGGGGGGCAGGTCCTCCTGCTCTGGGGGGCAGGTCCTCCTGCTCTGGGGGGGCAGGTCCTCCTGCTCTGGGGGGGCAGGTCCTCCTGCTCTGGGGGGGCAGGTCCTCCTGCTCTGGGGGGGCAGGTCCTCCTGCTCTGGGGGGGCAGGTCCTCCTGCTCTGGGGGGGCAGGTCCTCCTGCTCTGGGGGGGGCAGGTCCTCCTGCTCTGGGGGCAGGTCCACGGATCATCCTCGCACTGCGGGGCGCACCCCGGGGGCTCGCAGGGCCTCCCGGACGCCTCGTGGGGTGCGGGGCGAGGAGGGCACGGGGTGCCGGGGCCCCCGAGGAGCCCAGCCCTCCCCTTGCCCTTCCAACTCCAGGGGGACACTGGCTTTTGCTGGGGGAGGAGCGGGGAGCACGAGCGTGCAGCAGTCGCCAGCCGCGCATCACACACACAAAAAGGCAAGAAACAGGGAAATGGAGTTTCAAAGCACAGCGGGGGTGCTGGGGGGAAGCCGGACCCTCCCCGCGGTGAGCGAGCCCCCCGCTCGCTCCGCGCCTTGCTAGGCCCTAGGGAGCGAGTCGCGCGGGCGGGGCGGGGGAGGGGCGCGGCGGGGAGGGGGAGGGGGAGGGGGAGGGGCGGGGAGGGGGAGGGGCGGGGAGCCTCCCGCGTGTCCGCGACGCCCGCGGGGCCCGTCCGAGCGCGCCGCCTGGGGAGGGATCGCGGGGACCGGACGGCGGGCGAGGCGCCGCGGAACTTGCCCAAACTCTGAACTTCGGGGCCCCCCCGGGTGCGCGCGCGTCCGCGAGCGCAGGCAGGTCTGTCTCGGTACAACGGGATTTTTTTTTTTTTCTCTTTTTTTCCTTGTTTTTTTTTTTTTTTTTCTTTTCCTTCCCCCCCCTCCCCCGGCGTCTCCGGGGCTCTCGGTCGCTGCGCCCCCCCCTCCCCGGAGCAGCCCCCGGGGCGCAGGGCGGAGCGGCAGCCTCCCCCCTCCCCCCTCCCCGCCCCTCCCCCCCGCGCGGGGCAGCTCGCCGCGGGGGCGCCCCTCCCGCCCCTCCCCTCCCTCCCCTCCCCTCCCCCTCTCCCCTCCCGCACCCCGCGCGGAGCCGCGCCCGCAGCCCGGGCCTCACCTCTGCGGGCGGCGAGGTGCGGGGGGCGGCGCCGGGCGCGCGGGGCGGGGCGGGGCGGGGCGGGGCGGGGAGGGGCGGGGCGGGGCGGGGCGGGGGCGGGGGCGGGCGCTCGGCCCCTTATAAGGCTCGCGGCGGCCGAACTTGGGACTGGGCTGCTGGGCTCTGGCGCGCGGACGGCGGAGGCCCGCGGCGGCGGGGGATGGGAGCGCCGCGGCTCCGGGGCGCAGGCGGCGGCGGCCGAGCTGGGCGGGCGCGGCGGGGGCGCTGAAGACGAGGCCGCGCGGGCGCCCGCACCCACCCAGCCTCCCGCACCGGAGCGCAGCGCAGCGCAGCGGGGCCGCAGCCGGAGCGGGGCCGCAGCCGGGGCCGCTGCGCCCGCCCCATTGTTCCGGCGCGGCCCGGGAGCTCGGGGTCGCTCCCCGCGGAGGAGGCGCGGAGGCGCCGAGGCAGGTGCAGCCCCGGGAGCCGCGCGGCGCCGCGACGTCGGCGGGAAGGCGGCCGCGGGGCGCGGGGCGCGGGGCCTCGGGAAAGTTCCTGCGCTGCGGGGAGCGGCGGGCGCCGGGCGGCGTCGCGGGGCGGCCGAGGGGCTGCGGCCGCCGCCGCCATCAGGTGTCTGCCGCGGGGCTGCGGCGCGCCCGGGACACGCGAGGGGCCGACACGCGCGCGCAGCGGACCGCGCCGTCCTCGGAGCGCCGGAGCCCCCCCGCCGCCGCCGCCGCCGCCTGGACGCCCGCCGGGACTGCGCGGCCGCACCCGCACCCGCAGCCGCAGCCGCAGCCCGCAGCCGCAGCCGCGCCTGGACGCCTGCCCCCGGCCCGCGCACCCAGCCGCCGGCGGGCCCCGCGCTCCCCGGGTCCGGGTGCCGCCTGGCGGGCGCTGCGGCCCCGCTGCCCTTTTGTCTCGCCGGCGTGACCTCGGGGGAGGCCCGGGCCCGGGCGCGGAGCGTCGCCAAGGACGCCGGGCGGGAGGCGGGCCCGGGCGACCTCCTCGGGCGGTGCATGTGGGCTCGGGACCGCCCCCGGCTGTCGGGAGGCGGCGCCCCGCGGTCCGCGCTGTCGGGAGGCCGCGCCGCAGCCGCGCCTGAGCCCCGAGCGCCCCCGCGCGCCATGCCCGCCCCCCCGGCCCGCCCGCGGGGCCCCCGCGCCCTGTAGCTCCGCGGAGCCCGCCGCGACCGCCGCCGCCGCCGCCCCCGCCCCGCCCCGGCCCGGCCCCGCGCTGGCACCGCGTCCGCGGGGGGCCCCGAGCAGCCGGCGCCGCCCTCCCCCCGCCCCCCCGCCGCCCGCTTGAGCCCCCGGGGCTCGCGGCGCGGGGTCCTCGGCCCCCGGCCCGGGGCGTCCTCGTGGCCTCGGCGCGGCCGCCGGATCGTCCGCCGCGAAAGTTGCCGGGGCGGCGCGGACCTGCGCCCGCTCCGCCGCCCGTGCCCGCCGGGACCCGCGCCCCGACCCGCGCCCGGACCCGCACCCCGCCCCGGGGCCGCAGACGCGGAGCGACGAGCCGCCCACCGAGCCGCGGCGCCCGCGGGCCAAGATGCGCGGGGCCGGCCGGCGGGCGCTGCCCGTGTCGCTGGGGCTGGTGCTGCTGATCCTGGGCGAGGCGGCGCCGCAGGCGTGCCCGGCGCAGTGCTCCTGCTCGGGCAGCGCCGTGGACTGTCACGGGCTGGCGCTGCGCAGCGTGCCCCGGAGCATCCCCCGCAACACCGAGAGGCTGTGAGTACCCGCCCCCGCCCCCGCCCCCGGCCCCGGCCCCGGACCCCCCGCGCCTGGGCAGCGCCTCCCCGGGAGGGCGAGGGACCCCGGGGCGCCGCGCGGGGAGCGGAGGGGGGAGGGGGCCGCCAGCCGCGCCGGGTCCCCGCCGCCCCTCGGGCAGCCCCTCGCCTCCCGCCGCGGCCGTGGGGGCTGCGGCGCGGGGCGCGGGGCGCGGGGCGCGGGGCGCGGGGACCAGCCCTCGCGGGCGGCCGGGCCGAGGGACGCGCCACTTTGTTCCCCAAACGGAGTCACCTTGCGGTGGCCGGGGTCGGGGGCCGGACCCCAGCTCGTGTCGCCGGGGGGGGGGACCCCGGGACGCAGAGGGCTCCGCTCCCCGGCTTCGTGCCACCCCCGCCCCGGGATGGAGCGCTGCGGGGAGGGTCGCGGGCCGCCGGGGGCCGCCCGGGGGCGCTTGTGCAGGCCGCGGGGGGCGGGATGCCCCGGGAGCCGGGGAGGAGGACCTGCCCCCGCCCCCACCCGCACCCGCACCCGCACCCGGACCCGCACCCGCACCCCGCGTGGGCCAACTTAGGGCCGCTCCCAGCCCGAACCTGCCCTCCCCACGGAGCCCCCTCCCCGGGCGCCCCCTCCCCGCGGACCCCTCCCCGCGGACCCCTTCCCCGGGCGCCCCCTCCCCGCGGAGCCCCAGCGCCCCCTCTCCCCCTCTCCGGGCGCCCCGTCCCCGCAGAGCCCCTCCCCGGCTGCCCCTCCCCGGCTGCCCCTCCCCG
The DNA here is from genome assembly GCF_018345385.1 of Vulpes lagopus. NCBI lineage: Eukaryota > Metazoa > Chordata > Mammalia > Carnivora > Canidae > Vulpes > Vulpes lagopus. The sequence goes on along the minus strand of NC_054827.1, from coordinate 149,662,092 downwards.
GCGCCCCCTCCCCGGCTCCCCCTCCCCGGCTGCCCCTCCCCGGCTCCCCCTCCCCGGGGCCCCCGTCCACCTTTCTGGCAGTTTCCGCGCGCGCTCACGTGGCCGCCGCTCCCCGTGCCCCGCGCCCCGCGCCCCGCTCGGCTGCCCGCAGACGTCCCCGCCTCCCTGTCTCCGCGGGTCCCTAATGAAGAAGTCAGGGCGGCCGCGGGGGCACGGGGACCGGGGACGGGGGACGGGGACGGGGGACGGGGACGGCCCGTGGCTCCCGAGGCGCCCCCGCCCCGCGCGCCCGCAGCCCTTCCCTTTGTGAGCGCCCCCGGCTGCGCCCCGCGGAGGGACCCGCCGGGCTCCCCCTGCGCCCCGCCCCGCTCCCCGCCCGCAGCCTCCAGCCCCAAGGCCAGACGCCAGCCCTCGCCGCCCTTCCCGCCGCCCTTCCCGCCGCCCCGGCCCGCGCCCCGCATCTCCGGGCCGCGCTGGGCGGGCGGGGGCCCCTCTGTGGGGCGGGGGCAGGGATGCGCCACGGGGGACGGTCGGAGCCCCTCGGTGGCACTTTGCTCAGCGCGGGGAGTGGTTGGGGAGGCTGCTGTCGCACTTGTCATTTCGTGCTATGCAAAAAAAAAAAAGAAAAAAAAAAAAAGCGTAAAGTTTGGGCACTAACGTGTCTTACTCAAAAAGGGAGTGTGCCCAGAACAAAATAGTAGCAGAGTTTGGGGTGCCTGGGGGAAAAAGAGCCAAAAAAGATCCCTAGGAGGGAATCAAGAAAGTTTTCAGGAAATGGTTTGCCCAGGGCCGCTGGTAGGATCCCATCATTGACAAAGTCAGCGCTTTACATACAAATTTCCAGCCTGAGGTTTTCAACTCCGAGGCAAGAGAAAAGCTTAACGGGAAGGAGGACATTCAGACCGCAGCAAAAAAAAAGAAAAAAAAAAAAAAAAAAGAAAAAAGAAAAAGCAAAAAAAAAAAAAAAGCCTGGTTTTGCTTGAAATGATTGGAACCAGGGCAAGTTTAGATCTTGACCCAAGATGCCAGAAAAGGGGGTGGTGACTCGAAGGGAACGTGGTGCTGAAATCCGAACAAAAATGTCAGGGCCTGAATCTCCTCCCGTGATTGCCTCCTCTGGTAGTTTTGACTTCACCGTCACAGCGGGTTCCCTGAGCTGCAAATGAAGAGTTTAGTTTTCATACAAACATAGAATTGTTGGAAGGTAAATGCCTATAAATGCAAGTCTTTGAAGTGCGGCTCTTTTGATGGCACCCTAACTTTTTTCTTTGCCTTAGGAAGTTTAGCCACCGTGCCACCTCCGGGTAGAATTTAAAAAAAAAAACAAAAAACAAAAAAAGAGAGAAAGAAAAAAATCCTTTCTGGGTAGCATTAGAAAATTATTCATGTGAACTTCCTGAAGGGAACTTTTTCGGGGTGTGCCTGACAATAATAAATAGAATACCTGTGAAATTAATTCACACATCCTCATGAAAACAAAAATTGAAAGCGCCCCCATACACACACAAAAGAGGACTTCTGATAACATAATCGCTTCATGCTCTTGTCAGATGCCAGTCAGCATGGACTCTGTAAACTTGCTAGGAATCATTAAAAAAAAAAAAAAGATTCTTTCAGAGGTTACTAATTCATTGTCTCATTTACTCGTAAGCTCCTTTAGTGATTGGAACTGATCTTTCACCTTAAAGTTCTTATTTAGTCTTTATTTTTCTTTGTTTAACTAGATCTTGATAGAACTAAAATGGAACTTTCATTTTCTTGCTTTCTCTCAGGGATTTGAATGGCAATAACATCACACGGATTACCAAGACAGATTTCGCGGGTCTTCGACACCTAAGAGTTCTGTAAGTATGTTCTTCTGTATTTTGAAGAATTTTCTTTTGTTCTTAAGGTTGCATGTTTTGTATTGTTACTGGTCTCAGTTTGAAAAACTGTCCCAATGACAGAAACATAAAATTTTGAAAGGCCTTTGTTTCCTTTCTTTTTTTGTTTTTGTTTTGTCATTGTATTACAGCTTTTGATGAAAACGTTGGCTTTTGTTTTAAGGTTGGATGCTTGCCATTGAAACAATATTATAGAAATGACCTCAAATGTTTGCTATACCATACCCTAAGTGCCTTATGCATATAAAACGTGTAGAATAATTGCTTTCACAATATGAATAAGTAATGTGAGATATTTGATACACTTTTAGGATTTGAGATTAACTAGAAAGAATTTAAGTGGGTCTGCATTTTATTATTGCTAATATAAAAGACTTTTCTAGCAAACGGCACTTAGATATAATTTCTAACCTTAAAACCAGAGAGTCCCCAAGTTTTCCACAGTTTTTGATGGGAAATGTTTTTCTATTAAAAAAAAAAAAAAGTACACTGGTAATCTTTTGAATCGTTTCCTGTATTTGGAACCTTTGAACTCTTTATAATATTGTTTATTCTTTAATTAGTGGGTAAAATTTGTTGTGAGGGAACCATCTTTGGGGATTCAATGTAATGTAAAACTTTTTACCCACAGATCTGTAAATATTTACATTGTAGTGAACATAACACTTTTGATCACCGTGTGTTGGGTGTTCATCTTTTAAAGGACACATTTTGGCCGTTGTGAAATCTTTCACTTCCTGATGTATACCCATAAATGAATTAAAGTATGTGTATGGTGATATGCTGTATATTGATCATTTTCAGTTTAAGAACTCACTCCAAAATCAGTTTACCAAAAAACAGCCACCAAAACTGCAGTGTCATGGGTTACCCTTCAGGATAGACTGTACTTGGGGGTTCAGAGTTTTGGCTAGAAAATCTTGTGAGAAACTATGCATAAGGATTTTCTACCAAAGTTTTGTGATGTGGATGCTGTTTGCCTTCTGTGATTTCTCTCAAATACTCATTAAGTTTGATATTAAAGCTCAAACCAGAGCACTACTTGATTTTATAAAGGGAAAGAGGTTACAAGTTTTCAGTTGCTGAACTGAATGAAACTCGCTCAGATGGGGAGTGGTAACATTAAGACCCTATTATACTTTGCATTTCAGTCAGCTTATGGAGAATAAGATTAGCACCATTGAAAGAGGAGCATTCCAGGATCTTAAGGAACTGGAGAGACTGTAAGTATTTTTAATTCCAAAGTTATGACGACATAACTGTATTTAAAAAAAATACTTGAATTTCAAGGGCCATGTCTTCGATTTCATGTCGTAGTCTTTGAATGCTTTACGGAGACAAGGGGTCCAACGAGTGGTGTTCAGACTAATTTACAATTAGAGATTGTGGAATTTTGCATAAATGGTACTAACCTTTCATAAAGATTAAAAAAAAAAAATACAGACTTCCTTTCCTGAGACATTGATTTCCTTGAATAACCACTGCTTTGGTACTTAGAGAGCTACATGGTTTCCTTACTGCTCATCTAGTTTGTTTTATTTGCCTTAATAGTAAGAAAGGTGGTGATTTTATTTGCATTTAGAGTATATTATCAGAAAAGTTTGCTAGTAGTTATTTTAATTTTCATGCTGTTGCTTTGTGTGTCATTAGTGCCATTGGAGGACATATTTTAAATTCTTGGTGGTAAAAATTAGCTTTTTGGTATTTCTCACTTATGGTGGACATGGTTAGTAACAGCTATTCAAAACATTATTTCATTATTTTATGGTAGCTTTTTAGATATTTCTCTCGGAAAAAGAATTTAAAGATTAGTAGAAATGGAAGCAATAATTATATTATCAAAACATGGTCATTTTAACATTGATTTTTTTTTTTCCCCAAGAAGATCCTGTGGAATCCAAAGTTTAAAATAGATTTTATTTTTTCAGAAACAAAATCTTAAGAGATTGATATATACTACTTGAGGGCCATTATTAATTTATATCTACAGTATAGTATATATTTACAAAGGACAAAATCTTTGCCTGCAGTAATTGAGATAAACTACACACTTTGTAATTTGAAGTATGAGTTCCATGTCTCTTATGTCTATAACTCAAGTTTACTAAGTCTGTTTTTTAAGGGTGATTAACAGCTCTGTTAAAAGTAGCAACAATTTCCACGCCTGCTTTAATAGTCACTTTAGGTAAAAATAAAAATCTTATTTAAAACATTGAAATAGGAATTTCATTTTAGGCATAGCACATATTCAGATGCACTAGGCCCATAGGCAAAAACGTTAATTCTCTGCAATTATTAGGTAGAAAAAAAAATGGCTTGTCAGCTTTTAAGATATTTGTGAATATATAGGCTCTGTTTTTATAACCGCAAGTAAAACTAAGCCCAGAGATGTCTATTTTACCATAAAATTTTGTCCATGATATATATTACAAGGTAGGGAATTTAGCTGTGGAATTCAAAGTAAGTTTAAAGTCACCACCTTGAGCTATTTTTCAGAGAGAATTAAAAACAAGGTAAACATTTGGTTAAGTTCATTACAAAGTTCATAGGTTTGTAACCTGTCTCTTAGTATGCACAAATACTCTGAAAATATACTTTGGTCTCTTTCATAGACTTTTATGAATCGTTAATTGTCGTGAGTCTATTGTAAAGGTATATTTAATTCATCTATTTACAAAGTATCAAAATAATTTAAGCATTTGGTAAGATGGAGAGATAATTTTAAAATTATAATTCAAACCTAAACACTGTTCTCATGAATACTTTTTGGTTATTTGGATACATATGTATATATCTTTAAGCAACATCCGGTGGAAGGAATTTCAGTGACTTTTCATGCAGTCTCTATTTCGGTTATATTGTAAATATTTTCAGAAATGCTAGAACAGACCAAACTTTCTCCTTGTTTTTCAGGCCACTTCAAATACCATTTGAACAAATTAACTTTTTTTTCTGAAAATTCTTAACCAAATGGTCTGTGATCTGAAATTTGATTAGAGTTGCAAGAAGGTGCTATTTCTTGACTTTTACGTCCCCTGAGAATGTCACTTCATCTCAGAACAATTTTCAGTTCTACTAAGATGCAGTCAGATGTTTCAGAGTGGGAGGAGGATTTGTAATTTTGAATGAAAGCTAATATATATGCAGGACTTCTTTAAATCACCCCAGCTGTTGGCCGAAAGCAAATATTTCATATTTGTGAGGAAAAGCTGAGAAAATTCCTTTTGTTTACAACTGCCAAGTCCATCTGATGGAAGCACATTGTTATCTGACAGCCAATTCATCTCCTTGGGACTCTGGAATTCAAAACCATTTCTTAGGAACATTGTGGATACACTTTTCAAATATTTATTTTTTTTAAATACGTTAAATGGCAAGGCAGTTTTGTTAAAGAATGCATTCAAGCTATCACAAAATAAACCATTATACATTTTGTTCAGCACATTGTTTAAAAAATAAAAATAAAGAAAGCTAACCAGAGGGTTCCACAATCAAATTACCATGGCCTATGGGATGTAGTCTTTATTTTAGTAGGTGGTTGTCAACATCACAAAAATTGCCTCTTTCTTCCCAAGAAGTTGTAAGAGACAGGAAGTGATCAGTGAATTAACTTTTAACTAATTAGACGTTGTGTGAGCTTATGGTTTTTAGCAATTTAGATGTGGATTTTTAAATTCAAACTCTAATGGAAAGGTGTGTAAATGCAGGCTTATGTTATAAATGTTATAAATGCCACTCATATAAGATGCACAGTAACTTAATTTTCTTTCCTTGAGGAACAAAAAATTAAAAAAAGTTTTATTCACGTATAATTCATGTTTCTAAGTGTTTTCCATTTTAAAACGACAAAACAATTCCGAAATGTTTTGTGAACATTTCAAAATTCTAAGTTTCTCCTTGTTTTATGTTGATAGTTTTAGCTTGATCTAGAGAGAGAAGACAAGTCTCAGAACAGAAGATAAGATCTGTGCCCTTTTAGAAATCCCAACTTTTAATCTGTGAGAAACAGACTAGGCTGTTGTTGCTGTGGCTAGGTTGAATTTAATGGTAGCGTAGAGCATGGGAAAGTCACTATTTGTAAATCAAAGCGTCATAACTACCAAAAAAAATTTTTTTCTGCACTTCAGAGAAGCGGCGAAGTACAGGGTTATCAGTCAAATGTCAAGAAGCACATGGATATTAAAAACCTTCCTGCTAAAAAACAAAAGCCAAAAAGCTTCCTCCGTCTACACCCCCTCCAATCCTCCCTCTCTCCCGCCTCCCTCCTTTCTGTCGTTGGAAGACTGCATCAGAAGATGTGACATCACCAGAGGGCCCTGCTGCATCACTCTCAAGGAGCCTGAGTCACACACGAGACCACGTTGCCTCCTGTTTTGATGGTGTCCTCCTACACTCCCAGACCTAACCCGTGCAGGGCCGGATTGCCAAGGTCCTTCTTGCCAGCCACCCTTGCTTATCTGGGAATGAAATGAAGCCCTGAGAAACGCACCTCACGTAGATTGTATTAAGAGCCCTTCTATGTGTTTAATCGAGGTGTTCAGCTGAAATCTAATTTAGTTAAGTGACTGACTAGTTAATTCAGTGGAAACCATTAAGGAAAACAAACTACAAACTATAAGAAAGAACTGGAACGTCTATGACGTATACCCGTCTATCCTACAGAGAAGATACCTGTGTACCTGCACTAAAGCCTCCATGCAAAATTGTTAATTCAAAGTAATTCGTGGCTGGTGCGTAACGTCTTTGAGGGTTAAAATTAAAAAAAAAAAAAATCGTGTTGAGGCCCAGAATATTTGCGGGCTGGTGTAAAATTCTGTTGCTCACTTATTGTTTATGGGATTAAGCTGCAGTCATTAAAGTTCTCTTTTATGGCCTTTTAAGGAGACCCAGGCCATTTCAGTTTCCACTAGTGCAAATTGTCTATGTTTATGGGTTCCTTCCTAACACAAAAGCAAGAGTATGAGAAAGTTTTGAAATTGTTTAAGGTTGCCAAAAAAAATAAATAAATAAAATAAATAAATAAATAAATAAATAAGTAAGTAACATTAGGACATTAAATCCTAAATGCAGTGAGACACTTATATGCAAAATAAAATGCTGATATTCCTAAATTATGTTACTGAAAACCAGTAGCATACCATAGGAAATCTTGGGTATTAGGCATTGCGTTAACTTCGCAATCGTCTTATAATAAGGAAATTGCAGTACTGATACAGGCAGAGGTTTGCACTGTTTTTCTTTTCATACCGATAGCATGGAAGGTCTTTGAAGACAAGTAGTACTTTAAAGTCTCCAAGTTGTAGTATCTTCGGATTTGAAATTTTTCCTACTAACTTTGTCTTTTGATACTGCTTTTTGGCTTAAAAAAAAAAAAAAAGTCCAGAAGTATTCCCATGAAGCCTGGAAAATAAAGTTGTACCCACGTTTCTATCCAGTCGATCCAAAGAAAATACTCATTTTAGCCTGGAAGAGTCTAAATCCCTTTACAATGGAACCCACATTTGACCAAACCCTACACTCTCAGGAGAGGATATCTAAAGAACACATTTTTTTTTTTTTAAGGCCTGTGCAGAATTAGTTCTCCTGCGTGCGCACACCAGTCGTAAGCAGGTGGCAGCCGGTGTGAGGCCGAGGCACTGCGGAGCCCTAGGATCCTTGCTGTAGGCCGCTGCACAGTTCAAGTAGAGAATATGTGGTGGAACAGGTCTGAAGGAAAGCACCACTTATCCCCGTTCATCGAGGACCTAGAGAATCCCTCTTCTGACTAATCCTACAAGTTTACAGGCAACACATAACACATTCCTTTCCTTAAAACAAGGGCAAGCCAACAGTGCTAACCTCCTCGGAAAAGAATGCCAGCTCATCTCGAAACCGTTGTCATCTGGCAGCTTTATCCTTCCAGCTTTAAACCACAGCAGTTATTTTCTTAGGAGACACAACTTGGGGCCCGAGAACATGCCAGACTTTCAGAGGCCGAGGATACACCCCGCGTGAGCGAAAGCGTGTGCGGACGATCAAGTGTGTACCCGTTCAACGTGACTGCTCGTCACTTGTTGGTAAGCGACGCTGGACTGTTCCGAATCACGCCGACTGGTCACGCAGGGCTTCGGCGCACACCCGCGACAGGCGTGGTGGCCAGCGCGCCGTCCGCCCCTCCCTGGGCCTGTTCGCTGTCCGTGGGCCGCGGGACAGTCGCGAGGCAGCAGGGCCGTGTATCTTCCCCACGTCTGTCTGGGCCCCCCTTGGTGCCGTGCGTGCAGGATGCCGGCTCCTTTATCCCGCCTCCGGAGGGAGCGCCCTCGCTCGCCCTGGGACGCGGGTCTGCGGGGGCAGCCGGGCAGCCGGGCACCGTGGCACTGAACTGCGTCCCGCCCTGCGGGTGCCTCTGCCGGCGGCGGGCCCGGCATTCGCTTCCACGGAAGGACGCACTTGGCTGCGTGGACTCCTCTACCGGTCACTCTTCTCATCCTTTTTCAGAGCGATTTCTAGCTGCTGGGCTGTCGGGACACGGCGAGAGCGCCTGGACGGGGGACTGGGAACAGTCGGGGTGACTTGGCACTGACGCCCCCGGAATATCCCCTCAAGGGAGCCTGCGGGGAAGTGGCCCTGGGGGGTCTGGGCAGGTCCGTCCGTCTGCGGGGCTGCGGCCGCCGTGGCCGCATCTGCTCCTCCCGGCCCTCCGGCCGGCGTGCCAGGGCCTCCCTGCTGGTACGTGGATTGTGCCCTCTGACCGCACGCAAGCTCCTGTGCCCCTTTGTTAAATTCAGAACTGTTAGCCAACAGCGACGCCAGAAGCCTGATGCTCTGCGTTCACGACGCTCGTGCCTCACGGGAACCGCACTGTCCATACGGCGGCCGCACACAACCAGAAACCTTTGCTCTCAGTCCCCCCGTGGCGTGTTGATCGGATTGCTTCGTCTTTCCAAAACTGTTTCCCATCTTTGGAAGAGCGATCATCATACTGGCAGGACATGCTTCACATCAGATGATGCCCGTAGAGCTCCCCGAAACACTTGTCACGCGGTTGGCATTTGCAGAACTGTTACCCCGCATCTCATCACCTCTCCTCTGTTTTTCAGAAGCTCCGTGTAGGCGTTATCTGATCTCCTTGAGCTAATAAAATGTGTAGATGATGAAGTTGGCTTTTGCACGTTCATATTTACTGTAGTTTTCGTTCTCATTTTCTCTGCATGGCACATGGCATTAGACGAGGTGTGGAGAACGTCCACTGGGTCCTCCAGGTTTTGTCTCCGAGTATTTCTCACACTTGCTCTGGGTGTAGAGAGAAACGTCAAGAAGCCAGGGGAGCGAAGGGGAGGCAGTATTTTTACTAATAAGTTTGATTTATCCACCTGAATAATACGTAACCTAAAATCGTCACCTTAAAAATGTTAGAACACCAACATTTTCAGAACAAGTAGAAGTTAACCTGAACGGAAGGCATTTTTGTTTGACCAATAGGAGATCGTAGGTGATAAACTCATGAAGGCAGCGTGTATTGATTGAAGGCTTATTACAGACCAGACACGCTGCTAAAATGCCTTACGTGTGCAACAACAGGAAACGTTACGTCCACTTTCCATTTTGCATTGGGCTAAAGCTTGCAATTCTTCATTGAAGAGTCGAAAAAATAAGAGACTGTCGCTTTTACCAGTGGACGAGACCTAGGAGCAGTGGCAGATAGTGATTTGAAGCAGTGCTTGTCAATAATGCTCAGGCTGCCCTTCAAATCGAGGTTGCTGAGAATCAGCATTTCAGAGGCCAGTGGTGTTCTGTGTGATACGGAGAGATCCCTCACCCCCCTGAAGGTCACGCTCAGAAACAGCTGTAACACAGAGGAAGCGGTGTTGGGATCCCTGTCATCGTTGCCCTAGGGAGCGTCTTTGAGACACACTCTACACGACTTTCTGAAATCATGAGTGACCATCCAGAGAGTCTCAGTGAGCCCTGAGATCTCGGGGGCAGATCCCGTCTAGCTGGTGGTGGCGGGAGGCCTGGATGTGATTCCACGTTCCTTTAGCAGGATGGAGTGTCCCAGCTCCGAACAGTAGGTGACTGCCCCACCTGGTGAGCTTGATGGAGCCAATTTATGCCGGGTCCCATAAATCCTCCTCTGAGATACACTTAATTCACTACATGCTGTTTTTCTGTTCTGGGGACATCAGATTTCAGCTTCTTGAACTCATTTGCATTAGAATTATTATTACAGCACTATCCTCTTCAAGCTGCTAAGAAGTATTCTGTGTCATTTGGAGGTGCTAGGCTAGTAGCCTGTTTAGGAGTCCTTATGCACCTTAATGGTCTTAAAGTAATACTGGATTTGTTTTTTTAAATGTCCTCTTTAAGAGTTTAATTTCTGGTCATTTTACAAGAAATCCCTGCTTAAAAATTTCCCCCTGCACTGAATATTTTGGAAGAATTTCACTTTTTATTTTAATGTTTGGATTTCCATTTATTCATAGCACCGATGGCAGAAAGAACACAAACCCAAAGTGTGCTGATATTCTTTTACGGTGAAAAAGCCTCATACTGTTTTCCTATGCATGTTGTCACGTCCCTTACCATCTGCCCTTCTAGTGTCCTACCTTGTCTCATGCTCATGGTTGGTTTAGACAATGTTATGATCATTCACCATAGTTTTCATGAAAGAATGATAAACTACCTGAATTCGGAGAAAACTATTTTATACATATTTTCGTTTCTCTCTCAAACTTCAGGCATTTTAAAAGGATCTTAAACAGGGAGCTGAATATCAAGCTAGTTTTCTAAATTGTTTTATTTTCAAGTGGTTCATGCATCGAGAGTGAAGAAATAGACTCTATAAAGCTATGTCTTTTTCCCCAAGGAAAGGTCAATGAGAAGTGAAATTTCAGTATTATATGATTTTGAATTAATGCTGAGATATGTTAAGCCTGTGTCTCTGATAGAAGTGGTTCAGAAGATAGGTTCTGGGATCCCCCTACCTGAGTTCAGGGCTTAACTCTATGTTCTGTGAGCCGGGTACCTGTCTCTAGGACAGCAGTGAGCATAGCACCTACTGTTGGGGTTGGTTCCGAAGCACGAATGAGAAAGTTCACGCAAACCCCTCAGAACAGTGAGCATCACATAGTACCCTTAGTGTATGTTAGCTATTGCTCTTGGAGTGAGTGAAGAATGGCTGGGACTGTGAAAGGAATGATTAGGAAAAAGGCAGTGCGTGGACCCAATCTGAAATACCTACTTTCTCAGGATATCGTAACTTGTCTGAACATGCCAGTTTCCTTCCAACCTGTGGGTGATGTTGAGGACAGCAGGGGGAGGGAGGTGATGGGAAGGAAAGCAGGTGACTGCTGTATGGGGCACCCGAAGGCAGGTTTGCTGGTGGGGCTCTGGTTACCTAGACAGTGGCATAAAAACTAAGGCAGGGACCTCAGGGAGCAACCCAGAGGAACGTTGGCGGGATGTAAAATGCATAGGCTAGCGTTCTGCTGAACTATATCAGCATGCAAAAAGAGAAGTATGTTGTCCTTTAGCATTTCCTAGGAGCCCACTGAGTGCCAGAGAAGAAGGGAAGAGATCCAAAGATGGGGTCTCTGTACTGGAAGACCTTCCAGTCTACTGGGAATCAGAGGAGTATGTGAATAAATATAATATGGGGTTACTTAAATACACTGTTACTTGTCAAATGCCATGGGGTTGGGGAGCACAGCCAGGGGAGGCACCACCTCCGTGTAGGGGAACCAGGGAAGTTTCACATACCATGTAAGATGTACCATCTCAAAGGAAAGCTTGGAATAGGGGCTTGAAGGAGCATCCTGGTTGCAGCTGGAGAATCCTGCAGGGAGTCTGTTGGTCCAGTGGTTGGATGACTTTACGACAGCCCACATCTGCCATGTTACAAGTCGAGATTGGCTCTTGGAATAATGAGAGTCTACCCGAGAGCGGTTGCTTCCCTAAAAAAATTCTAATTTCCGCTATTGTGAATATTCGTGCTTTGTCTTTGGAAAGGAAAACACAACCGGGTCACAATGAAGTTACGTTTTATCAGAATTGCATCATAGTAGATTCTGGAAGTACTCCTTCCTTTCCTCCTTGCCCAGTGGAGAAAAATAAATGACTAAAGAGCTCTTGGTTTTGCTTTAGATTTGACCTTGTTGTCTGCTTTGTTTGAAAAAAAAATTTGTGTAAGTGGGAAGAAATTCCACTCTTTCGCTGCTAATTTTACTATTTCCCCGCCTAATTGTCTTGGCCTCCTTTTTTATGGGTGTGCATTTTATTAAGCTGAGAATGTTTCCGTAGATGGTCAACTTCTTCATAACGCGAGTTTGTGTAATGAAAGTCACGGTTTTCATCATTGCCTCGTGGCATTTTAGAGTTGGAAGAAGTTCTGAAGTTCACCTGGTGCGATTTTTCGCCTAGCGCAGGATTTCTTTTTATTATGTCCTTTGCAAGAAAAAAAATAAGCAAATGCATAGCCCCTGCTTGAATATAAATGCAATTAAAGAGTTGAGAGTTCCTCAAGGCAGGTCATTCTGTTTCTTCTAGTTTTTGGAAATTCTCTAATTCTTAGAAAAGTCTTCTTATCATCTACTTTCTTAAGACTTACAATCAAACTAGTGCCATTTCTGCCCTCTGGAGATTAATTAAGTATAATTTTGTTCCTACCTGATGACCATTTATATATGTCAAGATGGATATGCTTTCTCTTCCTGTCCTCTTAACATTTATAGTTAAGGCTCAAGAAATAGCTCCAGGTTCTTCAATGTGACATTAATTTTCTGGACCTTCTTATTCTCGTCTAGAGCTATAGCAACTTGTAAATCGTTTAAGTGTCCATGTTTTGCATCAGCCTATCATTGTTTTATTTAACTTTGGAAAATGCAGGAGGATGGGCATTATTTTTACTGATTTCGGTTGCCCGAAATCAGGTCAGGTTGCCCACTTAAGGCAAATCGGACTTCCCAGCTCTTTAACGAACATCCATGGTCCAGGAGAACTCAGTTACATGGCATCAGGGCATGAGTTAGTTGCAGTTACATTTTTTTTCTAAATTCTAAATTTAAATTCATATCAGGTAAACATTTAAAAAAGCATTATCTAAGCATTTCTAGCCACCATGATTGGTTATAACCCGGCCTTGTTTTAGCTAAGGGTCAAGAATTGTGGGTTTAGGTTTGGACCTCTGTGGTTTTTCCTCTGCTTTCGCTCATAGGGACAAATCATGCTGACAGTTTTTCACAGTTTTTTTTTTTTTCCCCCAACTAAGCAAGATGCTCACAAAATTGAAATTTCCATCTCCCCGTAATGCCTTGGCTGAAAATTTAGGTCATCTGGGACAGCACATGAATCTTTTTTTAGGGCACTGTTCACTGTGGCATTTGTGCTGTGTACTGCACTCACCTAACCCAGACACCAGAGTCTGAGTCAAGAAACCCTTTTTCATCGTGTGTATCCTGGATGACTGATGGTGCACGGGATGTGAGGCTAGGGCTTAGGCCCGGGGAGTCATCCAGGTGAGCGTAATGGAAAATTGCTTTAAAGAGTCAGGTGACACAAGGTGTAACCAACTTCTGATTTGCAATGCTTGGGTTCTTTTGAATGTCATTTCTTTCTTCCCTGAAATACAGGATGAGGCATGACACGACTAAATCACAGACTGGTTGTTGCGTATTTTCTGTGTAACGTATGCTTTGTTTTTGTTTTTCTCAAAAGGCGTTTAAACAGAAATCACCTTCAGCTGTTTCCTGAGTTGCTGTTTCTTGGGACTTCGAAGCTGTACAGGCTGTAAGTAGACAGAAACGGTTATTGTTGCTTCGGGTAGTACCTTGTATTTTATTAAATGTATTTTGGATCTGTTTCCTTGTGCTCTCCTGGAATCTGTTCACCGGTAGATTAATGGATTAAGAGTGTGCCTCTCTTTTCTTTTCTTTTTTTTTTTTTTTTTTTGGTCTTATGGAAGTTTATGATTGGTTTTCCAGTGGTTTCAGTTGTATTTGGTCAGCATTTAGTGGTTTCTGTCTGTGTCCTTGTAATTGTATTATTCTCTCTTGGTTGTGCGGTGGTGAGGAGATTTACCTTACTTCTTTACGGAAACTTTTGATTAAGGTCTGGAGGGGAAAATTGCCACTGTGTTTCCTTTTCAGAGGAAGTTGGCAGTGTTTCCTTGTAAAGTTCGGGTTCTTAGTGTCAGCCTTCTTGACATTGTTTCTGTACTGGAGTAGTGTTTATTAGTCTGGAAATATTATTATAAGGTATTTAAAGAGGCCTGTAAATTTCCTCTTAAATGTTCCTTTTAAAACCAGAATTCCAAACTCTGCAACAGGAATGGCTGTAAAGGTCTCGTAACAACTCTGTCGTAGGGTGTTAAGGGAAGTACGTGTTTGGAAGGAGCGTCATGTAACTTTTAGGCAGAATCAGTCTTTCCTCCCTGGAATGCTTGTTCGCTGACCTAAGATGGGATGGCGAAAACACATTTTTGAAAGCTTTTAAAATTAGATTTTCAGCCATACAAACGATTCCGTGCAGATGGGAGGTAAGCTACAGAGCGTGGGAAGAATAAATAACCACGATCGGTGGCGTTCGTGGACGTTGCGCCCCAGCCTCCCCCACGGGCTCCGTTCGCGGGAAGGGGCGCCTGCAGCCTGGCTCCGTCGGGGCCTGTCGCTGTCACGGTTGTAGCAGGAGGAGGAGCGTCCTCTTGGCCCCGCAGCGGCCTGGCTCCTTGGGCCCCTGAGGCCTTGGCTGCGGAGGGTTGGCCCTGGGCCCCGGCGCCCTCCCCCAGCGCGGCCCAGGTCCCCGGGCAGGGCTTCCCCTCCCCGTGCTCCCCGCCGGTTACTCAGCTCAAGTCAAGCAAATTGAGAAGAAAACCAAACCTGAAGATTGACTTTTAAATAAGCGTTTCCGTAAGGACTGTTTTGACCAAGGAACTAGGAGATAGGCCATTAAAAAGCTTCCATGGATGATGAGAGACCCCTGACTCTGGGAAACAAACAAGGGGTGGTGGAAGGGGCGGAGGGTGGGGGTGACTGGGGGACGGGCACTGAGGGGGCACTTGGCGGGATGAGCACTGGGTGTTATTATGCTAAATGTTGGCAACTGAACTCCAATTAAAAAAACTAAAAAAAAAAAGATTCCATGTATGTATAGAAGTTGATACTTCTACTTAAATATTTCTGCTTAGCTTCCAAGACGGGCCACAGGGATGGTTTTCGTAGTCAGTCTACTTTCTGCTTTAAGTTGCTGTGATTGAGGAGACTGAAGCATTGGCTTCAAGGCTCCGGTACAGTGAAGGATACGAAACCATTGCTCTGCTAATAGTGTCCATATATGAGCAGTCCACCCCAATCTGGGACATTTTCGATTTTCTTTGTAGCCAGGAAAGTATAATTTAAATGAGGACTGTCCTCTACAATTAAAAGCATTAAGCTTTTAGACGGAAAAGTTCTTAAATTTTAAGAATTTAAAAAAATTTTAAGAAGGGAAAATTCACTTCTGCAGTCTCTGACGAACAAGAATATATGGTTTCTAGTCTAGAAGTAGTTGGATTACTTCTCTTGGAAGGCTTCAGGTGGTGTAATCCAGTACCGCATCCTCTATCGGCAAATTATATTGTTGAACATTTTTTTCCCCACTTTGACAATATCACGTAGCAGGCCAAGGGATGTTCTCTCATATTTTGTTATGATTGTCCAACTTTAGGGAGCTGCCGTGCGAAAAGAAACTGATAGCTTCAAGAGATGAATGAAAGAAACAGAACCTGTAAAACTCTCAGGCAGTGTTTCCTAGTTCATTAAAAGCATGTAAACACTGGGAAAATGGGCAGCTAGAAAATGCATTCAAAGTTGTGATGTCCCTGTCTGGCTCGCGGGACTTCCCCTGGGGAGTTCTGGGAGATAAGACTTTATTTCTTAGAAGTAGTTGCAAGAGGGACTTGAGTCCTTTGACGTCCCCGGAGTTAGGGGCTGATGGCGTAATGTTTAATATCGGTTGGGGCTTAACACGTGACATAAGTACTAAAGACACGTGGAAACAGTGGTGTAATTTTTTTTCTCCATCCTCAGGTCAGTGATCGTTTGAGTGGAGGCACCGTAGTCCCACCTGCGTTAGATTTAGTGAGTGGTTACCAGTGGTCTCCTTCTTGAGTAGATAAGTTATAAGCCACATGTTTTAAACTCTAAGCTACTTCTTTAGGACGATGATCGTTAAGTGGAATAAACAACCACCATCAAACGTCTTTCATGAGTAAAGCCTGTGAGCCTGCCCGCCCAGCCAGCGTGAGCTCCAAGAGGAAGGGTTCAAGTTCAGATTTTCATCATGTGATACAGGTGCCTCGCAGTTCACCCAAAACAAATGTTCTCACAGATGGGAGAATGTGCAGAAATCTGAAAACACAAATGTCCTTTAAAATGTTCACCGAAAAATGAATCTTTCACAAGAGGGATAAGTGACAGAACAAAGGATACAGGATTTCTGATACATAACAGAGAAAATATGTTGGGACAGGGAAGGTGTTTGACTCGTCGCTGCACCGACCAATTAAGCGATCCCTAATTGCCTGCCATATAATGTAGCAGAGGCATGCACATCTAGAATTCATGAAAGAAACAAATTCATAATTTATTTTCTCTTATCAGTTGTTGCATGATTCTCGTTACCATCTCTGTTTCTTTTTCTGACTTACCGCATTAGCTAATACTTTCCCCCTTATTTGATACTCTGTTTTAATCCTGGTCTACAACCACTGAAGACGTGCACTAGTTTATTGTGTGCTTCATCCTACTGGTGTTTCATTTTTTTATCACAGTGTACTTAGATTAAAAAGAGTCTGATGTACTGGACATTATGCAGATTTTCTTCTCACGTTTATAATGAATAATCACCATTTGACTCTTGGCTGAAAATGAGATGCCAGGTGAAGCAGCACACATGCTTTTTTTGGACTCTAAATGCAATATAAAAGAAAAAGAGGGTACACTGTATATGAATTATGATTCGACACGGTTGGTTGCTGCTAGCGGCCAAATATGCTTTTCCTTTGCTGTCTGCTCCAATTTCTCTTTGGACGGGTTCAGAGAGCACTACATGTTCAGGTCAAGATGTTTGCTCAGAAATAGTAGTACAGTTGCAGCTGTGTTTGTTGGAGCAGGAGACTAGTTTAAATAGCATTACCATTTATCCAGTCCATTAACAGAACTCTGTAAAATAATACCAACTCTGCATAAACGACAGGACAGTGTAATAAAATTACAAGCACTTGTTGACAGATGGAAAGTGTAAGTAAAGGGAAAGCAAAGGGCCAGAGGTTGGAGGTTAAAAGAGACAGCACGTGGTTTCCTTAACTTGCGCAGATACGCCATTCGCCCTGTTGCTCCTCCTCCAAAACCGATGCTGCATTTTTATTATCGACCTAAGAGTGGAGAAAATTATTTTTGGAACAATCTGGAGCTGGTCAACGGAGATTTTAGCGACTTTTTGAAATGGGCGACCGTGATTGTCTGAGATTTATGAGTGGCAATTATGTATATGAGTAGCATGTACAAATCTTCCTGATAAATGTAACCTTACAGGTGATTTACCAGTGAGTGATTCACACTTTTCAACTTGAGTTTGCAGCTACTAATCCGGGCTCATTAGAGAGGAATTTCGTTGGGACTACTGCGGTCAAGCTTTTGGTTATAAATATTTGTTTTGTGGTTTTCAGTTTATTTCTTTGAGTATTATTATATTTACCCAGACTTCTAACATAAGCTTAAGTATTGCAGAAACTCATTTTTCACTGGTGTGTACTGAAACAAAACAAAACTAACAAATGAAATTAAATGCATGAGTCCCAGTGATCCATTTTCTCTACTTCTTTGAATAAAAACCTTTGTATTTCTGGTTCACAAGTGGCATTTATTATTCCCCAGTGAGTTTTGGAGTCTCTGAATTATCTAGCATTATAAATAGTATTTTTAAGCTCAAGGGCTCTTTTTATGGCCTAGTGACTACTTACCTGAGACAAATAGATTTTGACCGCTTAATCCGATTGGTCAGGTCGCAGTTCATTGACTGTCAGATAGGATCGCGGATGCTTAACGTTGTTTTTAATAATAGTAGAACCTTTTTTTTTTTTTAGAAGAAAACAAATTTTTGTTTTATTATGGTAAAAATTCATTTGTGAAGTATAACAAATATACAGGGGAGCTGTCTTTATTTCCCTTCTGTCTTGCCCCGTAGAAGGAGCTTTAGTGTTTGTTTTTGGTTTTTAATAGTTACAAGACTAACATACATATCCTTGGGTTAAAAAAGTTGGGACAATCCAGAAAAATAGAAAAAGGGAAGTGGAGATTATTCATTATCCTGCCATCCAGACACAACCGTTAGTAAACTTGTCAGTTATTATTCACCGAGTTTTCTATGATTATGCATATACATGCTGACAAACATTTATTATGAAACCATGTTTTGTTTTGTTTTTTATTTTTATGTCCCCAGGGCCTAGTATGAGGCTTGACCTTTAGAAACCTCTCAGTAAGTGTTTGATGTATTGAATTAAATCTCCGTCGGGTTCAGGGTTTGTAACGTGAATGAGCAAACAGTAACCCTGGGAAGGCACTAGGAATAATAGAGAGCCAAATTAAATTTAAAGGGTAACTCGGCTAATTAAATGTTTAGTCCCCTCAGGTCTTCTAAACATTGGAGGGTCTGGGTAGACACGCGCAAAATAAAAATAACCCGTTTTTCGCTTCGGCAAAATATTCATTACCTCGCTATAATCCTACATTTCTATAAAACCGTGTGATTTCGTCTCGAGGAGGCCTGTATCCAGGGATAATCGCGGAGTACCAGGGCGGAGCTTGTGTCAGAATTCCTCGAGTTCTCCTCTGCCTGCCCTGGTTCGGGCGTGAGCGTGGGCGTGGGCGTGGGCTCGGGCAGGTGTCAGGTGCGGAGCTTCCTGCCGCCCTCCCCGTCCCCGGGCGGTGGCCCTGCCCAGTAAATCCGGGTGTGCAGGACGGCAGGTTGCAGTTGCCAGGGTTACCGTTGTCCGGCCAGACCCTCAGCTCCACGCGCCGAGCTGCCCCATCCGGGCGCTGCTCCCTTCCCGTCCCCTGCCGCTGCCAAGGCGCAGACGCTGGGGTGCACTCTCTGTACCGTTCACCCCGAGGCTCCCCCCCAGGCTCCGCGGGGCGACAGACTGACTTTGGAAACTGAGACCCTGGACGTACATGAGATAAAACTTAGAAACCCGCTAACCACCTGTGATGGAAACACCAAGGCCCGCTGTTGGGCCCGTGACCTCACTGTTACGGGGCCCGGGGGCTCTGCTCTTGCCCCTTGAAGGATGGAGCTTTAGGGGGAGCATTTAATCTGAAAGGATTACGATTGCACGAGCCAGTCTTGAGTGTGCAGACACAGCCTCGCCGCGCGGGTACCCGGGCTCCTTCAGAGTCGCCCTCGCCACTTGGCGTGCAGGAGGGAGGCGGCCGCCCGTAGCACTGACTTGTGATTCTGTTTTAAAATCCACACGTGCTCGGTGACCTCGAAGTCACCCATGTGACGGAGACGAACACCGTGCTTGGGAGGCTTCCGGGCCTCATGTCGATAGTTTTACTTCCGAGAGATCACAAGTAGAAGGGGGGCTGCTGAGGAACGGGTCCGAAGTGGTAGGCTCCTGCTAGGTGCCCAGCACCTGCCTTGCACCCGGCAGCAAGCCTTCCCGTCCACGTGGCCGACTTGTGCAAACGGTTGTGTCCCGGGCGTAAAGGTGTCTGCGACCACCAGCAGGCGCTCGCGGTGGGCCGGTTTGCAGTTGGAGAGGACCGTGACGGATGCTGGTATGTGGTGTCCGTGGGCCTCGGCCACCGCTAACGTCTGACCTGCGACATGTAAACTGAAACTTAGTTCCGCAACAGTGATTGCGTTTGCTGACACGTGAATTTAAGTCTATGGTTTTCATGTCAAAGAGATGTTTTTTTCAGTACACATCATCAAGGGAACATTTTAAAATTCGGTGATAAGTCCTAGAATTGCCACTGCAGTCTCAAGGATATAATTTGGTGACCGAAGTTGGCAAAAGTAATTCTAGGAATAAGGGCCCATCAGATTGTAGTTCTGTTAGCTAATTTTAATGTATTTATGTTATGTCTTAAGACACTGAAATCAACCAGTGTGTGGCATAAGAGAGAGGACGTAAAACACTGGTGTTTGAATATCTACTCAGATATTAGCAGCTCTGT
Source organism: Vulpes lagopus (assembly GCF_018345385.1). NCBI lineage: Eukaryota > Metazoa > Chordata > Mammalia > Carnivora > Canidae > Vulpes > Vulpes lagopus. The sequence goes on along the minus strand of NC_054827.1, from coordinate 149,642,012 downwards.
TATTTTTGGGAATCCGGTGACGCCTGTGGAGTCAAGTTTCTGTATCTTTAAAATGGGAATGATCATGTTTTCCTCCTGAGGATGTTTCAAGATTCTATATTCAAAAGAACATTGCCAGCGTCCCAGGGTGATAGAAATTGTATGATTATTATCTTGTCCTTGCAAAGATGAAAATAATAGTCACACAGATGTCTTTGCAACTTGCCCACAGTCAGCAAATCTCCTTGTTCTGTTTCACCTCTGTCTTGCAATTATTGTCGATGTAGTAACACATGCAGAAGCACAGCCACATTAATTTTTTTACCACTACAAATTAACATAAAATGTGCACTTGCATTATCTTGTTTCTCCTTACTTGGCCACACAAGGTACATTAAGGCCAGAATGTTCTTAATGAGATCTCCTGCCCTCTCCCAGTTGATGATTCATGTAGTTTTAAAATTCCTGTATAGAGTGAATTAGCTGTAGAAAGAGAGACTGTGACTCAGAAACTGTGTTAGTGTACATATTTGGGTGGTTGTTTTAATGATGTTTTTTGGTAAATAAATGAAGGAAAAATAGGAGTTCGCCCGCAAAAACTGCCTACGCTCCTTAAACTACAGTTAAACTATTCTAAAAGTTATCAAGAAGATTTGCATATGTTCCTAAAGAACATTTTTATTGCTAATTAAAATTTCAATCTTTAAAACCATCTAAGATAATTAACCCATTGATCTTGTAATATGCAAATATGATGTGATCTGTGGAACAGTCTGTCATCTTTACATAAACTGCATATGTGATTGTAAGTGCATTTTTAGATTAAACATATGTCAGAATGCAGTGCAAATTGCAAATCGTTTAGCACTTTGGATTTAAACAATATTTGATAATGAAATAGATCTGAGCCAGAAGCTATTTTTGTTTCGTTTTGTTTTTATTGTAACTCCAATACTTTTCGCATGTACATAAGCTTTGCAGGCAGAGGCAATGTGGTGTGTCTCCTCTTTATTACCTGCTACCCATAACCCAGTTAATTGCTATCACTGAATTCTCAGTAGAAAGTTGAAAAATCATGATAAATATTTGGTTAATGCTGATGGATGTAAGAAACTTTGGGGCAAGAGTTTTTTTTTTTTTTTTCTTTTTCTTTTTCTTAAGAACGACATTCTAGAGAAGGAAGCAATGAAAAGTAAAAAGGCCTGTTGGTGGCAACACCCGTGGTGTAGTGTAGGACATGGCTGTGTGAAATGTTATTAAGAGAACATCTGCGCCTCTTGAAATCTCCCCCAAATGAATGTGTACAGCTAAGTATGGCAACTTGATTTAAGTGTTTAAAAAAAAAAAAAACTTAAAGAAAAGAGAAATAAATACGTCTGGAAACAGAATGGGAAAAGATAGCTTTGCCCCGTCATGATAGGTTTCTTCAACTAGTGAAAGATTAAAGCTTGGAGTATGTGAATAGCTGAGAACAGCACAGAGAAAGGTTGATTGCTTCCCCTCCAACAGTTCCAATTGATTGAAAAAAGCCTAATTTAAAGTTCTGTTTGTTCTATGTCTTAAACCATCAGAATTCTCTTTTAGGACCGGAGGAATGCTCTGGAGGAAAAAGAATCCAAGGATAAAAAGTCATTGCAAGCCAACAATTGTTCCTAATCCTCACAAAATGCTGGAGAAATTAAATTTATTCTTTATTGCTCAAAGTGTTACCTAGGTCACTGGGCGATGGGAAAATTGGACTGGAAGTCGAGTAGGCGCAAGCTTTGTTTTGTGTCTAGATGCTTAACCTTAGACACGACAAGGCATCTCAGAGTGTGGTGGGAACTTGGTTCAGAGCGTTAACACCAAGACTTTTATTACCCTGGATTTATAATAGGCTGTGCTGTCAGGAGATGAAAATGTTGTGTTTACATTGCAGTGTTAAATGATCATTTAATTAACACCTAAGGAAAAAAAAAAAAAAACTTGTGAAATTCTTAGCAGCTTTTATTGTTGGTTTCCTGGGAGGTTTTAATATCCAAGTTTCATTGAGATTTCTTTTTGTAAGTAGAGACACAAAAGACATTATAAACTTTTTAAGGAAGACAAACAGTTTAACCTTGACCCCTTTTTTTCTGAAATATTAATTTAAATCACATTTTAAATCTGGCGTGCCTATTTAAGAGGTTTCTAGACTAATATATTAAAATATGTCTTAATTAAACACTTTATTTTTGTGTCAACGTGTGTAATGTTTAAATATTTATTTAATTTACGGTCTACGCTTTCTACCGCAAAACATTTGAAATTGCCCATTAGTTTATCATAAGAAGTTCATGTTTAGCCTACTGATTATACATATTTTTACATCTTTTAAGCTACCACTGTAGTTATACTGTTTTAAGAATTGGGGTCAAAATATGTAGTCACAGGCAAGCAAATTATAGGGGGAAAGGTCCCTTGTTATTATATTATCATCATGATTATTTAATAGGTGGTAGCTATTATCATGATTTAAAAAACTTATATATATATATAGACAGGATGAAATATGAATTAATATGAAAATTCAGATGTGCTTCATTAATTATGAAAAGATTAGATGTTATCAAATTCCTTGATTTATTTTTCATCTTTGATTTACTTTTCATCTTTTAGCAGTTACCTAAAAGGAAGAGTTTGAAGCAAATTGATAACATTTGGAAAGTATGATATGTACTGCCAGAGACAGCTGCTCACTCACTGTGTTTTTTCTAAAAGTAATATTAGAATTTATATCTTAACTCCTTTCATTTTATCTGGATATGCAACTCCATATATTCAAAAATATGAAACTGTAAAAAATATTTACAGTTATTTGCTGTGAAAGTAAAATCTTTTTGTTTTTCCAGAAATAAATGTCCTGCTGTAGTTTTTCTAAGGACACTATTTTTATTCATACCGCAACCAAAAATGTTTATCCCTTTTTTAAAAGTTTAAACTCAAATGCCTCAGGATAAAACCTGCTTTCTGTATTATTCATGGTAAAAGAGTTCAAGAAGGATTGAATGTTATTAAAATCTCTTAATAGAAAGCCCTGCTTTGAACCAAGAATTATATTCTCATTCACAAAATACTGCTGAACTTAGTATGGGCACTTTCTACAATGTTAAATGTTCTCCTTCTATCAAATTTCAGCTTTTCTCCAAAACGTTCCTTTTTTTTTTTTTTTTTAAACCCACATTGATCTTTTTCTTTTTAAAGCTCCTTGTCTACCCAAAATCGAGTAACAGAAACCTCTAAGTAGGACTATTGCTTTGAGGCTTATTTCCTTCACATGAGGATCCATCTTTAGACTGAGATGGTTGCCAGACACAAAATGCTCAGCGGTTAAAAATTAGTGAAAGGGAGAGGTAACAAATTTTGTTTTTTTAACAGACTGGATAGCTAGATGTTCTAAATGATATAGTGCATTATACTAATAGCTATTCCAAGCCAACCAGGTTGTTGTGTGCTTGGGAAGTGGGGATCCTGAGAGGTAGAGAAACGTACACAGTTTGTGAATGTTCAAGATGCTTGAGGAATATAAATTTAGGGAAGGTATAGGAAATTCCACTAAACATAATTATGTTGCTTTTGTGCTAAAAAAAAAAAAAAAAGAAAAGAAAGGCTGTGATACGCTTTTTTTGTACTGAGAAAGTGAGTGTCAAGGTTTATACGTTAGTTATTTGGAATCGTCGACTAGTAAATAAAAAGAAAGATTCTGGGATTTATTGCAGGTAAAGTTTCTGAGTCTGTCTTAAAAAATAGAAATAACTACTCTAAATACAAACAATTATGCTTCAATGAATACATTTGATGGCTATTCAAAAGGAACTGTTGAATATAATGAGATGGGGAGATAGGATATCTAGAAATACTCTGCATCCTACTCCACAGGGATTAGGTGAGTTAAAATTAACTTCCCATTTGCATAGAACTCTCTTGCCTGCCTTTTAGGACCAATTATTAGTTAGTTCTGTATTACTTCTTCAGCTTTATCATTGCGATCACAGCATGCGCTACATCCCAGCTGTTGCCTCCCGGAAGTCCTCACACATTTGTGGCCTCCAGTCTCGCCGCCAGTTTATGGCAGCGTCGTTCACCTGTGGGTGTAGTAAGTCTCCCCTCCTTCGCGAGACCCTCTCAACTGTCTCAGTGCCTTATGGCCAGATGATCATTGATGATAAGGTAGTGGTTATGAGTACAGACCGTCGCGTGACTGTGTAGATGTGAATCACTTAATGTGTAGATTTCAGAATGTCATTCAGTTGCCTTCCCCGTGCCTCAGTTTCTCCTTGTGTAAAAAAAAAAAAAAAGAGGGAGGATAATGGAATTTACTTCCTGGAAGTGCTGTATGGGTCGATTATTCAGCAAACAAGGCTAGTTGGATGCTTGATACACGGTAAATGCTGTATTTTATGTTATTTTTATTTTTTTAACTTTTAAAACAACCGTTATTTCCTGAGCCGTATAACGTGCAGTATGCAGTAACGTATTCGTTAATCGTAACGTGTGTGTTAACCTTGCAAAGACTCCTGTCCCGTGTTTGTCTTTGTTTTACATATAGCATCTCGCCCAATGCAGGTTGCTTAATCAATACTTTCCAGCTGAATGTTTGATGGAAATTAAACCTGAAAATAATTAACAGTAGCTTGACCTTGGAATGAAATACATTGTGAAAAGAAGGCTGGATGGGAAAAGTCAGAAGACAGCCTAGCTAACACTCCTAGCTCTGTTGGTCGCCCCTGGCCGCAGATGCTGAGCCAGGGGCGCTTGATCTCTTTTTGAGGATGAGTTTCTTTGCTCATGAAAGTCTATAGTAAGTCAGATAAGAGGGTGAGCACGTGTGGTGTGTCCACCTCCTCTCCCCAGAACTTAGCACGGGCTTCCCCGTCTCTAGGGAATGCTCAAACATGATTGAGAGGAGGGAACGAGATCAAAATATATCACACTGTTCCAGCTCTTTTTCAGAAATGTATAGGGAACCCTTCACAGGACTTGCAGGAATCACAGGGGTGGAATTATTCATGGTAATAAACCAGGAATTAGATCATTATATTGTGGATTAGTGATTTTGGGATTGTTCTCTCCTATTAGCAATTAAAAAAAAATAAAGCCGGTTTCTTTTCTGGATAAATACAGCCTGCCTGTGTTTTGCATGGCTTTGGCATTAAATGTGAATTGTTTGAAGGTTTGGGTTTTAAAAAAAAAGGCGATTAAGGGAGATTTTATGGTGATGCATTATTAAGTGGTTATCCTGATACTTGGTAATCCCTCAGTATGAGGGAAGTGGCGTTACCATTGAAGTAGTTTCAGTAATCACCTGCCTTGCAAACGTCACTAATGGGAGCGTGAGGAGGTGAGCTAAAAAGTCAAACAAGGCAAATCCAAGGAGGAGAAATGGTGCTGGCTGATGCCGGGTATGCCCGTAGCTGTGTTATCAGCTGCTGATTGTAGCAGGTTTGAGAGTAGGCACCATCATTTTCTATCACTCTGCCCGGGAAATGCACTGTGCGCCCTGGACAATTAATTTCCCTGACCTTTCGGGGAGAGTAGAGCATACAGAACCTGAATACCCCGAAGGCAGCTGAAATCTGGAGTCTTTTTCCAAAAGGCGAGCTCACTTTTCTGAGTCGGTATGGGTCCCCCCCCCCCCCCGCCCTGCTGTCTTTAAGGGGAATGAATTCCACACCTAATTAATAGTTTCAAGGCAAGTTGTTAATCAGGTACTCCAAGTGACCACCCTGGATTCCTCTGTTCTTACCCAGGAACGTGATGGAATGGGAAAGCAACAGCGTTACATGTGATAAAAGGAAATACTTTTTTTCCTCTCCCCACCCACTGCGTAATCCCCTGGAATTCAGTTGACTCGGGAAATTGCTGCAGCAAATAGTGTGATGAAAAAAAGTGAAGTTGTGCGAACAAGAATAGCACTTGTGGTTCTAATAATTACTTTGAAAAATCATGACAGATATCAATTACCGTATTTTGGGGCAAGAGTCCTCACCTCAGGGTGTCTGGAAAGAATTTTTCCTCATTCTCCTCAGTCTTACAGGGAAGCCCAACTATGACTAACCTTATTTTTTTTTTTTTTGTCCTTTTCTGAGTTATCAGACGTCTTTCTGACATCCTAAGATGGGATGCTCAATGAAAATAAGATAAAGGCGTGAACGGAGTATGACAAAGAGGCAAAAAGAGGACTATAAATATAACGGGATGTTTTTTAAGTGGACAGTCTTATTCCCCTTCTTGTTCAGAAACTGTATATTCACTTCGAGAGAGCAGAGTGGCTTAAAACAACTAGAAAACCCAGATATTGGCTTAATATCATAGATTGAGCGCCCGAAACCATTACACGGTGGATAAATATGTCATTACCAAGTAAATGTCACCTCCAGGTCATGAGTGTGATAGCTATTGCAGGTGTGTAATTATATACTTATAAGAGGATTCAGGGTCAGATGCTTTGTAAGTATAGCTCTTTTATTTATTTATTTATTTGCTTTTATTATTTATTTATATGCATTTATTTGTTATTTATGCATTTATTTGTTTGGGACAGAGAGCGAGCACAAGGAGGGCCGGAAGCCGAGGGAGAAGCAGAGAGTCCGATGCGCCCCCGACCCCGGGATCATGACCTGAGCCCACGGCAGGTGCTTACCTGCCTGAGCCCCCAGGCACCCCTCTAAATATACTTCTTTTCCCCCATTTCTCAAGCATTTGTTACTTTAGTGCCTTGTACTTATTTCTATTCAGCTTGCCTTATGTGGAGTATATTTCAAAACAGGGATTCCTGGTGTGTGCTAGGATCCTCAGTGGGCCATCCAAGAGAAGACTTTGCTGTGGCTAATGTGTCGGGAAATAACGGAAGTCGTATCCCCGGTGGTGACTGCGGTGCACACGAGTGTGCTTGTCTCTGAGGCATCACACAATAAAGAAATCAGTTCAAAAAAAAAGAGAAAAAAAAAAAGAGAAATCGGTTCAACTTTTAAATCCCGCGTCTCGAAGTTGGTTGGCTCTGCAGGCCCCCCCTCCCCGTCTTTCCCCCGTGTGTACCACCCAATCCAAATAACAACAGCGATCTTTAGCTTTTCTGGAGAATGACTTCTTGCCAAAAGTAGTTTTTAGAAGTGTGTTATGTAGAACTTGTGGATGGTCGATGGACTTGGACTCAACGTAAAGGCTCATTGGTTTGGTATTTCCTTCCAAAACCTGTCTTTCCAGGACTCGGTGACAAGACAACTTCGATATGATGGGTTAAAGACATGAATAAAAGGGAAAAAATAAAGAATTAGTGATACTATAAATCTAAGACAAGTTTTTTACATGTATCTGATAGGATCTTCTGATCTGTACTGAAAATCATGGTCCCTTCTCGAAGTGTTGCTTTGACTGTCAGTTCTTAATTAAATATTGAGGTTCCCCCAAAAAAATCCCAGGGTATGGCTGAAACCGAACTACTTCAAAACCTGATATTAAATGAATTTAATAAAGTAATTGACTTTGCATCATATCTGGTATTTACAAACACGTTCGTCTCCTGGATTCTATTAAAAGCATAAAGCATCGTACATGCTGCAGTCTGCCAGAATTTGGAGCCCAGCTTCCGGGCTGCCTGGCTGTGTGGCTTGCAGGACATTTCTTGACCTCCCTGCCTCAACTCCCTCTTCTTCAAGATGAAGGTAATTAGAACAGCAACGTCAGAGAGTCCTGCACAGGATTAGAGGATGTGATGCACCTGCCACCCAGTTCAGCGGAGGTTAAATCTTCCATCATAGACCGAAGCTTCTTGAATAGGTTGAGGCCAAGTCACCAAACCTTTACCGCCACCGTCTGTTGAAGTCATGTGTCACTGCTTTAGGGTCTTAGCTGAGCCCCGCCGGCGCCCAGGACCACGGTGGAGGCCAGATACCGGAATGGGAGGCCAGGCCGCGCAGGCCCACGTTAGGATCCGCGCGATCTTTCCTCCTTCCTTTTCACCCGCTTCACGGGTTCTCCTTTTGGACAGCGCTCTCTGTCTCCCCAGCCCTGCTTCTGGAGCGTTCACATTGCACCTGCCTCGGCCGCTCCCCGGTCACAGCATCGCTTCGTCTCAAACAGGGCCTGCCGCTGTCCAGGGGTGCCACCACCCTGCCCGGCGAGCGGGGCCCCCTCCCTCACAGGGCTGTGGAAAGACCCAACATGAGCCACCTTCGCCCGCGCGGACATGGTCACTCACTTGCTCACACGAACAATTCACACGCCTCTACCTAGGAAATCAAAGGTATCGGACGACGTCCAGGACGTTGCAGAGATTGCTCAGGGTTTATCTGGGGAGTGTTAGTTGGTCAGCAGCGCCCCCTCCTTAGGCCGGACGCTCCTCGACGGCTTGGGCCGGTTCATCTCTTCACCCCGGAGCGGTTTGCGTGGATGCGGACACGCGATGGTCACCGAAGGCAGAGTGCGCACAGGACAGGGGGTCGCGGGGGACGCACGCACGCGAGCAGCCGAGGGCGCGTGAAGCTCTAGCCTCTGCAGAGCTTCGCCTTCGTGCGCCTTGCTGCTGTGTTTCAAGAGAGGGACAGCGAAGCTGCGCCATCAGACGCCTCTTGCACCTCGTGTCAGTGCGCGGTTCGCTCCCCTACGGGGCTGTGGGACCAGTCCTCGCCTCATGCAAAGTGTCCGTTCTGTTTAAGGAAGCGGGGCGGGGGGGGGGCAACAAGGTGGTGCTACGTCTTACTGTAGTTATCAGTTATTTCCTGCTATTTTTATTATTTTTTTTTTCTTTTTCAATCTTTATTTACTTATGATAGTCACAGAGAGAGAAAGAGGCAGAGACACAGGCAGAGGGAGAAGCGGGCTCCATGCACCGGGAGCCCGATGTGGGATTCGATCCCGGGTCTCCAGGATCGCGCCCTGGGCCAAAGGCGAGCGCCAAACCGCTGCGCCACCCAGGGATCCCTATCCTGCTATTTTTACACGTCTGTGTGCGGGTGCTGTTGTGTTTTATTTATTTATTATTTTTAAAAGATTTTATTTATTTGTTCATGAGAGACACAGAGAGAGAGAGAGAGAGAGGCAGAGACCCAGGCAGAGGGAGAAGCAGGCTCCCTGTGGAGCCTGATGCGGGACTCGATCCCGGGACCCCGGGGTCACGGCCTGGGCCGGAGGCGGCGCTAACCCGCTGAGCCCCCCAGGGATCCCCCCCATTGTGTTTTAAGCTGCAGATGAAACAAGATCACTGCGGAGTGCTACGAGATCACTAGGGAGTTGAAGCTGCGGAAAGGTTAGGAAGCAACCGAGGCAGCCGGCCTCGCGCCGTCGCTGGGCGCACGCCTGCAGCGCTGCCAACGGGCCCTGCCAGTCTAGAGCGTGTACTTCTGACAGTTTTATTAGACTTTTGTGTTTGGTCAGTGTATTAAACCCAGCGATTTATTCCTTTCCACTTAAATTGTCTCCCCTGTCCGAGGGGTGGAGAGGAATTCACGGCGCCTGCACATAAAAGGCCATTCTGTCCCCTTAGAGATCCAGCCCTCCGGGGACGGGCATCCTGACAGCCCGGCTGGGCAGCTGTGGGGGGCAGGGGGGGCGCCCTGGGGGTGGAGCACCGGGGTGGGGGGACTGCAGCCCTTGCTGATCCTGGCCCCACAGGCCACTTGGCGACGGACTTGGGGCGCCTGCCCCTAGCAGTGTGCTCTGCCTACCATCTTGAGGTAGTTGAGGCTCCTACAGACTATGCAGGAGACCGTGCTACCCATTGTTCTTTTTCTTGCCCCAAATCAAAGCACTCTTTTTTTTCTTTCTTTCTTTTTTTTTGGAATGTATTAAACGCAGGCATTTCATGTGTATTGATTGCTAGAGGCAGGCTTTATAGAGCAAATGTGTAGGAACCGTGGTGCCCTACTCGTAACATGGCCTGCATTCCACGCAGATAGATATTTTCTGATTGGAGGGAGAGGTGGTGCTGAGGATGGAAGGGTTGAAGTCAGCCCAGTGGCTCCCAGCCGGCCTTGTCATTGATTATGTGACCGGGGAGCTCTTCCGAGTGCTTTATTCGTATTAATAGTTGCTCATTTGATCTTCAGCAACGTGAACCAAGTTACAGATGAGAAAACTGAGACCCGGAAGGTGGTGTACTTTGCCCAGGTAGCAGGCTGGGATTTGAACACGTGCAGTGCTCTTTACCACGTATATAAACTGGACTGGGGACGGGGGTGATGGGGTCTTTGTAATTAGGTAAAAATACTACAAAATGCCTCATCCTTATAGTCTGTTTTAAATCCTGATCTTGGCCTATGCATTTCTAATGCACGTAGGTGTTTATAGGTGCGTAGGTGTTCACCTTCTCTCTGCTACCCATGCTATTTATCCCAGCCTGTGGTGTCACCTTACGCATTCCCCCTCTTTTCAGTTTCTGTTGATTCTTCCTCCTGAGGACCACACGCATCGTCTTCTCTTTTCCCTCTTCCCAGAGGAGCTAAGATCCCCTGTTCTAGGATGTTTTTGTCTGCTCCATGGCAGACAAAATGGCAGCCCCATGGCCAGGTGTATCTTCATAAAGTACAGCAGCTAGGAGTATGTCATTTTCCTAGTCAAAAATCATCTTCTATATCAGCATTAAGGTTTACATTCAACAAAACATTTTCCCATATCTTCCATCCAAAGGAATCCTGATGAATATGTATCACTGCCTCTGTTTATAGATGGCATAATGGTAGCTTGATGTGGGTGACTGAATTACTGGCCTGTGGTTATAGGGCTGGTAAATAACAGGACTATTATTTTTCTCTAAAGCTCGACTCACCCCCAGCGTCTGTGGTCCAGGCTCCTGCTGTGATCACTCCTATTTTCTGATGTTTTGGCACCCGCTGATCAGTCCTAGTTCCTGATGTTTTATCATGCCATGTACTTGAAGAGTTACACAGGTAAACTCGCTGCCCTTGAGCCTCTGCACTTTTGCTTCTGATATTTCCTCTGCCTTCTTTAGCAGGCAAACTTCTGTTTACTACCCAGGATCCAGATCGTGCCTCCTCCACCAGGAAGACCTACCTGGTTTCACAGAGGAAAGTGTGACCCCATGTACTCAATGCCTCAGGCGAACAGTGCTCTCCACTGAGAGGCCCCACACACTAGGCTGGCACAGATGATCCTTCTCGGGAATGTTTGTTCCTTATCCTGTACTGGCTGATGAAATATCTCCCATCTGTTTTTGTTTTTGTTTTTGTTTGTTTGTTTTCCTGGTAGTATGCCTTGTATCTCACGAGAATGTTATAAAGCAGGGGTCATGTTTTATTGATCTCACTGCCACCTGAGGTCCTGGCCCCTGCCTGGAGCTGCCTGGTTGACTAAATGAGCTTCGTTGGGACGGTGCATAACGAACTCCAAAGTGTCTTTCTTCTCTGAAGCTTTTTTTGGAGAGCTGCATCTGAGCCTGCTCCTTTGCAGTCACACCTCACAGGGCTTCTTATGCCACCATTAGTTTTATGTAACAGCTGTTTGATAGCACAGTGTGTGCCTCTCTCCCCTACAATTCAAGCTTCGGGTGGCAGGTGCTAAGTCTTTTTCATTTTTGTGCTTCCCAAAGCACCTAGCTAGCGTCGTTAGGTGCATAGTAGGCACTCAGCAAATGCTTGTTATATAGACTTAACGAGGACTTTGCATTGTTTTCCTCCAGGCCACATTTCTATCATTAAAACAGAAAAAAAAAAAAAAAAACTCAGCCGGAAAAAAGGAGTAGAGCTTCAGTTAACGCTGTATATGATTTTTAAAATAGTTCACATTTTGGGAAAAAAAAAAACCACAGCATGTGTATATGCCCAAGTAAACAAGTCTTGCAGTTCTTGTGTTTCATCATATTTATTACAGGAACGTGTTATGTTAATTTATTTTAGAATCTTAAAAAATGGCATGTGAGTCAGCATGCTGGGTAGTAAAAACAGCCAACTTTCAGTGGCAGACAAGATGGTGTTCAGACTCTGGTTTGCTTTAGCAATGTGCGGGGAGGGAAACACCCTTCTGGCCTGCTTCCCCTACCTGTTAAATGTGCTTGAAAATTAGAACGTCTCTTCGAGACTTTGGAAATGCCAGCATGACGGTACCACGCCCAGGGTGATGCTTCGTGTCAGGGGCTCGCCGTGTGAACGTCTGTGGACGTAGCTCCCTAGGTGTTAAGGGCTGGCTGGCTTCAGTGTGCCACCAAGACCTAAAGCATTTAAGTAAGGAGAATAGGTGGCCATTGGAGCTCCATGGTGCAGTCGTTAGCATGCGGTACTTCTACGAACGCAGGGGTCATGATGAGCGGATGAGTCCGTGCTCCGGGCTGCAAGCAGCTGACACTTGTCTGAACCCGGCTTCCGACAGGAAGAATTATCCTCTCTTAGAGCAGGAGTTGCCCAGGTGGGTGGAGCCACAGCTTTTAATTTCTCCCTGTCTTCCCATCCAGAGGGGCAGCTCGCCCGAGAACTTCGCCCCTGGTCTGCAAACGGCCTTCGGTGCCATCGAGGCTTCATGCGTCCTGCTTCCTATCCAGGGGGAGTGAGAGACAAAAAGGAGGAGTAGAGAAAAGGAAGAGGTATGAGAAAGAGGCAGGAGATAGCGCTCCCACTGCCCAATGGAGTCTAAATCCCTTTCTTGAATCACCTGCACCGACTTAGATGACATGTGCATGACACTAGACCCAGAGTCACCAAAGAAACAGCATCTAGTGACCGATGGAGACCTGCCAGGGTGTCTCCCTGGCCTCTCGGACGGGAGGGTGACTGAACCGGGTCAGGGTTCTGCTAGGAAGGAGGAGGGGATGCGGCTCCCGTGGAGAAGTAGCCAGCAGAGTCCCCCAGGGACAAGAACTCAACGTTTTAATCTTTTTTTTTTTTTTTCCAACATTTTACTCTTTCATTTGATTTTACCCAATGGAATCTAGGAAAAAAAAAAAAGATCGCTGATACAGCAACACTTAGTTTAGGTGTGTAAGAACCGTTTACAACTGTTGATTTCTCTGCGTTTCATTTTCACACGCGAGGACACTAGAACCTACCTCTCATGCTTTGGGGGTGCTTAAAAATAAAACCCGTGGAAGGTCGAGTCCCAGACGCATACGGCTTGCTCTGAGTGGCCGCCCCTGTGGTCTTCTCTTGGGCGGAATCTCTTTATTGCGTCTCCACTCCGGCTCCCATCTCCAAAGCTTCGCATCCTGAGCCCAGCAGGTGCCTCATCGCCGCATCTAAGTTAACGTACCCAAGAGAAAACTCCTAACAGTCTCGGTCTCTAACATGACAGTTTACATTGTATGAAGTTGGCAGTTGTGCAATCGTACAGGATCCTCACAGAAACCCTGTGGTGTAGAAACAAGTCCTGCCATTTTACAGATTTTTTTTTTTTAATCTTCCCCCTCCTCTGTGAGCTTCGTGAGGATGGAGACCCTGCTTCCTTCCTGGCTGTAGCCTCAGCATTCTAGATGGTGTATCGTGCATAGACGAGTAGGTGCTCAATTTGTTGAAGGAAGGGAGGGGTAGGAGGGATGTGGGGGCAGCTAGACGTGACCTGCAGAGGTTGAAGGAGTCTCCTTGTTCATGACCTTGCACTGAAGATAGAAACCCCCAATGGGGCACCCGGGAGGCTCAGGGGTTGAGCATCTGCCTTGGGCTCAGGGCATGACCCCGGGGTCCTGGGATCGAGTCCCACATCCAGGGAGCCTGCTTCTCCCTCTGCCTGTGTCTCTGCCTCTTTCTCTCTCTTTCTCATAAAAGAATAAGTAAAATCTTAAAAAAAAAAAAAGAAACCCCCATTCTTGGTGGGCCAGTGAGACCCTGCAGAGGCTGCCCCTCATGCGTTGGCTTCATGCTGCTTACTCCACTGTCCCCTCCTTTCCATGTGTTCCAGCTGTATAGGCTTATGCAGTCCCCACAGTATCTGTTGCTCTCGCTTCCACAGGGCCTTTGCATATGCACGTTCCCAGGCCTATGGCTCTACTTACCTGCTGCCTTCTTATACCTGGTCATCGCCCCATAGTATCCCTACTTGATTCCGTTGAGATCTTCAGATTCTGGTTCAAACATTACTTCCTTCTGTGATCCTTTGGGATAAATTATTTCCTCTTTATACATCCCCACGGTATGAGGATACCTGGTTTTGAATATGGGTGTATTGTATGATTATTTTATGAACACTGTTTTCACCAGAGCTTCTTGAAAATACGGGAGGGACTTTTACTCATTGTTTCCCTAAAGCATGAGAATGTCCAGCATGTTGTAAGTGCTCAGTAAATGTGTTGAATCAGTGCCACCAAGCAGCGTCTTGTCAGCCTGTTTTCATGTGTTTCTCACAAGATGACACTTAGGGTTTGTAGAAAAGGGGTTAGTGTTTTGTGTTAGTTCCTTATTTGTTCATATTTTTCATGTCTTCTGTAGAACATAAATACTGGAGAAACCACAGAGTCCTCAGGAATGGCTACTGTTTTCCCTGCCTGAAACCCCTATCCCCTTTTCCTTTTCTTATTTTAAGGATCCGATTAGACTTCACCTTCACTGGGCCTCACCTCCACCTCCCTGAAGCTAGAACGGGTGCCCCTCACCTGGGTGGCTCCCGCATCCTGCTAAGGCTGTTGTCACTCATCTGTTTTTCTCATTTGTCTCTCTGTGGACCTGAAAAATAGGCTGGGGATGGTCTTGAGGTGTTTTCCCAGTGTTGGCATGGTACTTGGCTTGGGCAGAACCTGGAGAGATTTTTTTTTTCCTCTAAATGATTAAATGTATTTCTTGCACTTCCAAGATACCTTCCAGATATCTAAATCATTCTGTAAACAGTTGTAATTTAATTCAGTGCCTACAGTGTGGCAAAAGCATCCTTCAAGGATTGCTTAAAATAATCTACATTTTAGCAATTTTATAACTGTGGTGCATATTGGATGCGGCGTGCAAGTGCCCGGCTGATGAGGATGGGGTTGAAATCCAGCCTGCCCTCTGCTCATGGAGCTGTGTCTGCCCAAGAGGCATCATTTAGAATTTATTCACAGAGCTTCTACCTGTAAGAGTATGGCCTTGGACACAGGAAGAAAATGTCAGAATTTTCTATTTAAATCTCTGTTTAAAGTTTTCTCCCAATTTGGAACACCTGGGTGGCTCAACGGTTGAGTGTCTGCCTTTGGCTCAGGTCATGACCCCAAGTCCCGGGATCGAGTCCTGCATCAGGCTCCCTGCATGGAGTCTGCTTCTCCCTCTTCCTGTGTCTCTGCTTCTCTCTGTGTGTCTCTCATGAATAAGTAAATAAAATTAAAATTTTTTTTTCTCGATTCTGAAAACTCTCCACATTTGTCGACATTTTAAATATTTGTAGTGTATTATATTACATATGTGGCATATTGGTACAATAGTACTAATCTCTAAGTACACGAATACATTATGATTGGGGGGGGTGTGCTCAAAGGATTGTACTGATGCATGAGCAAAGTAATTACGGGAGAACTTCGATTTCACGAATAATTCCAATGTCACGGTCATTTCCAAGCTGATTTGCAGCTTTTTCTTGAGGTCATTTTCAGATGCCGTAAGCAGGTTGGAGGAGTGAGCCCAGGGCTCTTGTGCCACGGCGAGTGTGGGTGTGTCTGAGGGTCATGTGTTCCCCAGCTGCTGTTGCATGTGCTCTAGAGGACAGTGCGTGCCCTGGGGCTGAGGTTTGTTTTTAGGCCCCACTCACGTCCATCTCAGCGTCTTCCTTTCTGGGAGAGCAGATACACTAATTTCAAGATTCATTAGCCAATTCCCCTTCAGATGAGTAGTTCGTGGTGAGCCTTCTCCTCCTGGTTCATGGGCGTACTCTAAAACCAGCTGTGAAGCAACTACTTCATTTCTTCGTTGCCCCGGGACATGGTACGAATGAACGGATGGTAGGAGCCGAATCCTAAAGTAGACGGACAGGCTTGGACTCAGAATATCCGAGCTGGAATCACGGCCCAGCCACTTTCTAAAATGTGCGCTTTGGGCAAAATAATTAACCAATCTCGGCTTCAGTTTCTTTCTTTATAAGTCGGAGATAATTAATTCAAAGATTTGTTATGAGAAAGAAATACGGAGAGGTGGAAGAGGCTGGCATAGTTCCACGGAGACGGCGTTTATAGAGTTTTTTGAGTTTCGGATGCGTTAACAGCGGAATCCTTTTCCCCATTATTAGCAGCAATAAAATCACAACTGTTGGTAGGAGGTCTAATGCGATGATTACTGATTAAAATAAAAGTTTGTTCCTTCTCTCTCTGTTACACTAGTTAAAATGTGACTAATTGGTTAGATGATTGGCTAATGGACTAATCTATTTTCTGAGGAAGGAACCACCTCCTAATCTTTTTTGACTGTTATGTAATCGAGTAATAAAACCACGATGGAGCTTCCATTAGTGCCCTGATAGCGCTGAGTCATTCGGTACCGCGCGGCTCTACAAGAGCACAAATCATTTCTGACCTTAGCGTCTGGGAAGGCAACACAGAGATTTCCATTTTAAATGGATTTCTGTACTCTGCAAAAAAAAAAAAAAAAAAAAAAAAAAAGATTTTATTTATTTATTTGGGAGAGAGAGTGAGCTAATGAGAGAGAGAGACAGTGAGCACGAGCAGTGGGTGGGGGCAGAGAGAAGAGAGGGAGAAGCAGACTCCCCACCGAGGGGGGAGCCCAATGCGGGACTCGATCCCAGGACCCCGGGGTCATGACCTGAGGTGAAGGCAGATGGTTACCTGACTGAGCCACCCAGGTGTCCCCCCCCCCAAAAAAAGCATTCTTATAAAGAGAATGAAAAAAAAAAGAAAAAAAAAATAAAGAGAATGACATCAGTTGAAATGGTTCAAAGATGTGTGTGTCAACTAAGAAAAATTTCATCCATTTGTGGTATTGAACTATGGAGAGATAATCTAAGAAATATAATTGGGACCATTTTATTTATTTTATTTTTTGTGTATTTTTTTATTGGAGTTTGATTTGCCCACATATAGCATAATACCCAGTGCTCATCCCGTCCAGTGCCCCCTTCAGTGCCCGTCACCCTGTGCCCCCCGCCCACCTCCCCTTCCACTACTCCTTGTTTGTTGCCCAGAATTCGGAGTCTCTCATGATTTGTCTTCCTCTCTAATTTTTCCCACTCATTTTCCCTCCTTTCCCCTATAATCCCTCTCACTATTTCTTATATTCCCCGTATGAGTGAGACCATATGATGATCGTCCTTCTCCGATTGACTTATTTCACTCAGCATCATACCCTCCAGTTCCATCCATGTTGAAGCAAATGGTGGGGATTCATCATTTCCAATGGCTGAGGAATATTCCACTGTATACATAGACCACATCTTCTCTGTCCATCATCTGTTGAAGAACACCGAGGCTTCTTCCACAGGGGAAGTTGAGGGATTTATAGTATATAGAACTAGAGGATACCCCTCCTTTTTTCCAGGACAACTCGTTTTATATCATACTAAAAATTTGCAATATTTTTTCTCTTTTCCCACCTTAATTGGGACCATTTTAAAGGTTCTCAAATACTAGGCTGATGAGTACTTCATTCAGATTTTATCTGGTCGGCAGGGGTCATCTGACCAAGGGAATGTTTTGGAGGAGGATCAGGATTGCAAATTGAAGACAAACTTTAAAGCCTGGAGATCAGTCACAAAAATAATGAGCCTGCCCAAAGTCCCAATTCGGGGTGACACGATTTTAGGAAAAGAGAAGGGCATGTGAAGAGGCATTTATGGTGAGATTTACAGTTATGGCACTTTTAGGTAGAGGGACAAGAGTTTAAAATTCTTTTTTTTTTTTAATTTAAAATTCTAAACAGAGCCTCTGTAAACAGCCAAGAAAGCCAGTTGCCTAAGCATTGTGTGAACTGAGGTACTGATGATTCTCCAGTGAAGCTTTTAACCTATAGTTGTATTAGTCTTAAAAATGAAATGGCTGCTTATTTTTACCAGCAAAGAGGATTTATTTGTTTGGGAATAACCATGAACTGCATTCGGGGAGAGGGAAGCTGTGGCAAAACCATGGGCACCTCCGACAAAGGGGGAGAACGTTATCTCATGGGGAAGCAGGAGGGAGTTGGGACGGGTTATTTTGAATGAAAGTCCATTGGAGGAAAGAGGGGCTCAGGGTGATGGGGAGCCTCATAGGGATGGTCCATGTCTTGTGGGGGATGCAGGGTGCATCTTCGCTGCTTGCAGCCTGTAACCTATGCCTCTTTCCTGCTGCTTATTCTTCTGTCGGGGTCTGTCTCTGACAGTTCTTCCTGTGGTTGATGTGACATGATACCCCCTCCCACCCCGCTGTCTACGTTAGTCTGTCTTCCGTTTATTAGTTTTCACAGGAGCACGAAGCGGAACCAGGAATAGGAGAGCATTACCGCTGTTTCAGGGTTCAGAATCACTTGTTACCTTCATTCCTGACACATACACTGTTTCCCTTATTTTGTTGTCCAGAGACCTGGGAGTGTAGATGTATTAATGGGGTCTTCATTTTTCCTATTAGAATAAAAAAAAGATGATATACCTCCCATGCGGAAAAGGGACTTTAGGAACAGGTGCCAGAAATGTTGTGGGACCTGCCCAGGGCTGCCCGGGCTGTGGGGGAGGAACCTTCCATGTGGCTCATGGGTCCAGGCTCCATGTGAGGGTCCCCCAGAGACTTAGTGCTGCCTGGTCCAGCCTGCTCCAGGCCCCAAGAGCCTTTTCCGTTCTTTTTCTTACCATTTCATACCGTTTTCATTGCCATTTGAAGGCATCTCCCTGAAATTCATGGAATTCTATATGATGCATCTTAGTTGTTTTGTTTTGTTTTGTTTTTTTGTTTTGTTTTGTTTTGTCTTTAGAAAGTGCTCGTGAGTTAACGGTGCTCTGCTGGGCTCCGTGGAAATCCACGTGAACACACCCAGGCCTTAGCTTCCCCGAGTCTCGTGTTTTGTACGTTGAGGTTTTTATCCTGTGCCCCTGGGTAATAAAATGGTTTAAGTTCTCTCTCATAAAGTCTCCATTATTACTTGGAAGGTTCCTGTTTTGTTTTTAATTCTGGCCAATAGTTTTGGCTCTCACGGAGAGGGAAAGATTCACGTGTTGTTTGTCTTTTCCGAGAAGCTGTAATACACGGATTTTCAACTCATACGTGTAACATTCTTTCAAGAGGAGCTATTATTATAGGGGCTCCTGCGGGGCTCAGTGGGGTTAAGCCTCTGACTCTTGATCTCAGCTCAGGTGTTGATCTCAGGGTCATAGGTTCAAGCCCCACTTTGGACTCCACATTGGGCGCAGAGCCTACTTAAAAAATGTGTGTATGAAAAAAAGGAAGGAGCTGTTCCGTCTTTTAATTTACAGATGAGAAGGCTTCACAGTGACTAGCCTCCTCGCTCTAAAAGGTAAAGCCACGTTTGGAATTTGTATCTTCCATAAAATAAACCATTTCATATTGAGACATGACGTCATAATAGAAAATGAAAGCCATTGGGAGAAAAACAGGGTATCAAAAGGCCTGAATGAGCCTATGAGAATCAATTGAAGAAGAGGTAATTATCTCGTTACTACTTCATCAAGAAAATTTTTTACGACCTCAGAGGTGATATCCTCTCGGAGAAAAATCAAATGCTAGTCTAGGGGCACCCGGGTCGCTCGGTGGTTGAGCACCTGCCTTCGGCCCAGGGGGTGACCCAGGGTCCCGGAATCGAGTCCCATGTCGGGCTCCCTGCATGGAGCCTGCTTCTCCCTCTGCCTGTGTCTCTGCCTCTCTCTCTGTCTCTCATGAGGAAATAAATAAAATCTTAAAAAAAAAATACTGAATCTAGATAGCTTAACCAGAGTAATTTGTGGTTGGAAGTGACTGCTTCAGAAAGCCCTTACAGAGGGATCGGTGGCCACGTAGCCCCCACTATTCCATGATTGGAAAATTGCCTAAGAACCGTGTCTTAAATGTTTCTTTCTGTGAGTGTGTGTGTCTGAGGGTTTCTCAATTTAATATTTCTGTCACTGAATTCCGTTTAGAAGTGAAGCCGATACACATTGGCCAGGTATAGCATAGATGAACCAAGGTTTCCCCGACGGAAGGATGTTAAGGACGCCCCTGCTCTGGAGAAGCTCCTGACGCGCCTCCCTGAGACCCGGTGTATGCAACTCTCTTAATTTGAAAACCTCTGGGGTAAACAATTTCCAATTTCCATTTCAATGGAAAAATATTAATTTAACTTTAATTTAGAACAAGGTCAGTTCGTGCGAGTGACTTTCTTTTAACTTGAAGCATAATTAACACCCAATACTCCGTTAGTGTCAGGCGCACAACCTATCGATCCGCAGTCCCGTGCGTTCCTCAGGGCTCACCGCGGAGCGTGTGGTCCCGTGGCCCGTCGGCGTCACCGCGATCCTATCTATATTCCCCGCGCTGTGCTTTCCATCTCTGTCACTTACTTATTTTGTAATTGGACCTTTGCACCTCCTAATCCCCTTTCGCTCTTTCTCGCCCATCCGCTCACCTACCTCCTGTCTGGCGGCCCTTGGTTTGTTCACGACGTTTGGGGAGAAGCCCTGCTCAGGGTTGTACTTGGGCAGAGGACACATCGGCTGCCTTAGTAACCGCTCAGTCCAACACGGTCTATTGCCTGTTCAGCCTAAGACTTTCCTGAAACCCCTTGGAAATTGTTTGAGCTGCCCAAGAAGCTCTTTAACTCAATAAAGTGAAAAACAACAACAACAACAACAACAACAAAAATCTTGTATTACTTCCAGGGTCTTAAGGAGGTATAGTCTTACGGTGCACAGTGGTCTTTTCCTTCCACAAATCTTAAATCTGTGTTCAGTTGAGAAGGCATAATTGTAAGTAAATCTACTTAAATTTACAGGCTTGACTTTTCTGCAAAGACCACTTTGGGAAGAACGTAATGAAGAAGGAAGGACACGTAATATTAAAGTGTTATCAGGGTTACATGCTCAGATGATCGTGTTCTTTGGTGCTGAAGTTTTAGAGGCGACTACGTTCTCACTTAATTCGTATGATGTTTTATGTCATTCACGAAATCTCTTCCATCCAAGAAAATGTCTGGAAAATTAGTTGCACTTTCAAACAAATTTTCTTGTTGCCCACTGACCTTTCTACATACTCCAGATACTCTAAAAGAGCAAATCAGACAAATAACCATTAATTCCCTCATTATGCTTAGAAGACTAAAGTGGTAATATGGTTCATGGTCTTTCACTTTGACCACAGAGATAATAGGTAGCTTCTTGCCTATTTTATTCATTTGCCTACTTCTAATAATGTCAAATGTCAAAAAAATTTTTTTTAAAAATGTGTGGAGAGTAGTATGCTGTTGCATAACAGAGAGAATAAAGCTAAAAATAAACCAGTGACCCGAACTAGAAATAAGTGAAAAGAACCTTCAGTTGCACAGCAGTTCCCATGGCATTACCTTCCTTTTTGTGTCTGCCGCTGGTTTAATTTAGTTGTTAGAGAAAAAGTGTCTATTGCTGTGTTTAAAATTTCTAATGACCGCGACGGGTAGGAGAGTGCCCGGGTCCAAGGGGTGCTTGCAGAGCAGTGGTGGCGCTGACAGGTGGCGGCGCGTCGACAGCCCCCGTGCCCTCATATTCCATTGCCGGTGGAAGGTGGAAGCCTCGGGAAGGCCCTACAACCCGGTTCATTAAATGCCTGGCCCCCCTGGGTGTAGACAGCGCCGTGTTGGCCCCGCTCCCTCCGAGGGGTTTGCCTGCCTTCAGCTGGGGGAAGAAGGCCCGGGCAGCTTTCATCACATGGGTTGAAACCGCCTAAACTTGAACGAAAGGGATAGCATTTCTTTCCTTTTTTTTTTTTTTAATACTTTTTTTTTTTTTTTTTACTGACATTCCATGGACCTGAAACCTTGCGTCCTGTCCTGCCGGCGCCCGAGTGACGCTGCCCTTCCTCGCCTGCCAGCGCCAGGGTGACAGCGCGTCACGTTAGGAGCATCGGCGGCTCGGGCAGGTGTCCTTGCACATGGTTTACAGTTAATATCTCTGGATTTTCAAAGGGCCAGTTTTGGTTTTTTTTTGTTTTTTTGTTTTGTTTTGTTTTTTTCCCTTTTGGATCAAAGCTTTCTTTGGCCACTTCCTTATAGTTTAATTCACATGCATATCCTGACTGCGCTTCTTAGTCCTCGTTTCTTTCCTTCTATTTATTTTTAATTTTTTAAAAAATATTTATTTACTGCAGAGCGAGAGAGGGAGAGCGAGAGCACATGCAGAGGGGAGGGGCAGGGGCAGTGGGCTCCATCCTGTGACCCTGAGGTCAGGACCTGAGCTGAAACCCAGACCCAGAATCTGGTGCTTCACCGACTGCACCCACCCAAGTGCCCCTGTCGTCATTTCTTTTTTTCTTGTCTTTTCTTTTCTTTTCTTTTTTCCTTTCTTTTCTTTTCTTTTCTTTTTCTTTCTTTCTTTCTTTCTTTCTTTCTTTCTTTCTTTCTTTCTTTCTTTCTTTCTTTTTCTTCTTTTTTTTTAATCCTTATTACAGCCCACTTGGATAAACTATTTTGAAATAGTTAATAAAGATGGATTGGTGCTATTATAAATCACAGTGCTTTAAATGTCGTTCACATTTTTAGTAATAAGTTCAAAATTAAAGGATTTATCTGAAGTGAAATTTTATTTTCCTGATTTTTAAAGTTTGGAAGAAATTCTTGTTTGTAACCATTCTGTATTTCTAAATGTTCTAATGACTGCCTCAGACTCGGGAGGCAAAATGTTCCTAATTTTTTTTTTCCTCTTCAACTTGAATGCTAAGAACTTGGATTTTTAAATGAGCTATTTGCCAGCAGATGACGATTCATTGCAGATAAAAGAGAAAGCAAGTACAGTAAAATCTGTGTTTGCTAACCAGCGAAGTCTGGAAGATCACATTTTTGAGATTCCCCAAGCAAAATCCTCAAACCAATAAATGTGTAGTCGGGTGGCTTCGGTGCAGTTAAATCAGAGTTGCTAGAGATTTGTATATATTCTTTTTGCAAAAAAACAAATATATAATATATATATATATACCTGTGTAAAATTGTGGCATTCCCATCCTTCTGCCATACTGTATTTCCAAAATACAAAAGGAAAAGGGGGAGGTCAAAAACAAACAAACAAAAAAAGGTCAACAGGCATTGCCTCCAAGTCAACTGAAATCTATATCCTGTCTTCATAATGTATCTCTTAACCAAAAAAATCATATCCCTATATCCCAAACCTTTGTAAGTTATTTAGATTTTGGAACACGTTTTCCCATAGAAACAATGTTGTAAACATTGGTCCCGTTCCCAGGCCAGGCGTGCGGCCTATTTAATCCATATGTATCTAAGATACGGTTCCGACGTTTGCTTGAGTGGTGCATCCTCAAGGCATATGTGCCAGAAGGAGAGCAGTGATGGGTATTTTCTCTCCGTTTTCTGGAAAGAAAATGGTCCCATAGGAAGTTTCAGCAGAGCTATTCCATATCTGGGCCTTGCTCTGCTTCCAGAGCCTTCCCCCACCTGCAGTGAAGGCCAAGCCCCTGCTGGCGCACCTGCTCCTTAACGGGACGGCACTTCACCTTCAAGATGTGCTGTCACTCGTGCCATTTTGACCCCTTTGTGGCTCCGGACTTTCTGATGGGCCTTGGTAACCTTGACTTCCTAGATGACCACATTATAAGAAACGTTAACAATATAAAATCTAAAAAAAAAAAAAAAACGGCTTATGAAGTATGGCAAGAGAAGTAGGATATAACAGATACCTTAATATGCTGCTGAGGGCTTACTTTTGATTTTTAATTTTTTCATCGTGTCCCACCTTCAGAATGCTTCATTTGCATAAAAATGTGTGGGTTATTTTTCTTTTTCTTGCCCCACCCCCATATCCCTCACAGTGATGCTTGCAGAGCCTTTGCAGAGGGGAGGAGTGCTGTGTTGGGAGGTTGACCAATATTTAAGTTTGCAGACTGGGGGTATGTAAGGTCTTACTGTTTTTGTTTTGTTTTTTTATAAATTTATTTTTTATTGGTGTTCAGGTCTTACTGTTTTTCAACAACAAAATTGTTCAGTGCTCCGAGTTGTGTTACGTTGCGTAGGGCCGCTGCCTTTGGCCTGTTGTGATTCCCACCCCTGCCCTGCCGGGGGTTCTCAGGCCTCCCGCCCGCGGACTCCTCACAGCCACTCTTAAGAGATTTTTTAAGAGAGATGAACCCCCCGCATTGCTCTGACCAGTAAGAATGTACACTTTTTTTTTTTTAAAGAAAAAGTTCTTTACATATGAACAAAGGTGAAACCAAATTCCATTATAACGACATTGTCTTAAGCCGTATTTCAAGTGTAGGAATAACTGTTCTGTTTCCTTGTGTTTCGTTCAGAGGAGGCCACGTGCTTTTTGAGGTGACGAAAGAACACAACAGCATTTGTGAGATTATTTAATACCTCATTTTGGACATTTTATCTATTTCACTAAATTGAAAATTCTTGTCTTCTTCAGTAACTATGTGTTGATTTCATGATTTCTTTCTATCTAGAAACAAATACAAATAGAACAAAATAAATTCTGTTTTAAAAATATAGATTTCCAATGCACTTGTAGGTCTTCGGTTTTGGTTACATTGTTCATTTTGCTTTTTTAAATTATTATTTTTTTTAAAGAACTGTGATGTGATGGCCAAAAATGTGAACTTTTCAGGCCCAACAGGGGGAGCCAATTCCATATTCTATTGAGGTTGCTTGGCATTATTGCTGTTGCTCATTTGTCAAAGCCAAAATACTGTCTTTGCCTTGGACATTTACAAAGCCCCATAACGGATACTCTTCATAAAAAATGATGCAGTATTTAGAAATACAGTATTTTATGCTGATTATCCTTTAAT
This sequence comes from Vulpes lagopus, assembly GCF_018345385.1. Lineage (NCBI taxonomy): Eukaryota > Metazoa > Chordata > Mammalia > Carnivora > Canidae > Vulpes > Vulpes lagopus. Next base: position 149,617,216 of record NC_054827.1, on the reverse strand, counting down.
CTGTAATACTAAAATTATTAATCTATGATGGTCATGCTTAGGAAAGTGAAGAAAAGGTCAGTATTTTCAAGTATAGGATATTTTTTCAAATATATGATATTTCTATTCAAGATAATTTTATAGTCTTTTCACAAAAATCAATGTAGAAAATACAGAACATTTTACCGCCCACAAAAGTCCTTTGGATACAATATATTGTGATTAGGTTAATAAAGATGGAAAATACTTTTTTTGCTTTTTGTACTCATTAAATTTATAAAATAATTGAAATTACATGATGTTGTTATGTGGAATTTTTTTTTAAACCCACTTACCTTGCTTTCTTTAAAGATTTTTGACTAAATTCAGCATCTGCAATGAATCATTTAAGGTGGTTTTGAATTTCCATGATTGTTTGGGTCTGTGTTCTATTCTCAAGAAAGTGGAGGGGTTTTGCTTGTTTGAATTAGGGCAGCGTACATTTTGGCATAAAACACTCTCAGGGATTAGAAAAATTTTCAGTCTGATATTTACACGTGTCTTGACAAAGGACGTGGATTCATACAAGGACATTGTTGTTACAGTTGAGAATACATGTTTTATAATTTGTGCAAGTATAATTTTTAAAAATCTTGTTTCACTACTTAACTACATATACTCATATTCTAGGTGATAATGTATGATAATTGTGTTTGGATTTTCTCAAATTTAGACATACGCACACACAGAAATACACAGCCTTGTGGTTCTCAAGTACAAAAACACTTTGGTCTTTATTTCTTGTTTTTTTTGGTGGTGAACATAGTAAGATGTATATTAGGTGCTAAATACCTAATTAATTGCTTTTTCAAATTTCAAGAAGTAATTCTCAGCTTACTATTTCATTTTAGCAAATAAGGAATTTTACATATATTATTGCTTATAAAACTCTTGCTTTTTTGCTTTTTTTTTTTTTTTTTTTTTTTTTTTAGATTTAGCCCTTGTGGTGCCTAGAGGTTCGTTTGGAATATTGTTATACTGTTAAGAGCCTAAAATACAATTAACACTTGGTGAATTTGCAGTTTAAAAAAATTGTATCTGCTACTCATTTTCTAGTTGAAAGATTAATCCTCTAATCTTTGGACTGGGTCAGTGGATAGTACCATTGGCCGCGTAGAACCTTCGTAAAAGGTGGATGAATGAAGAGGTGCCTGGGCTAACTCTTCCTGGCTGCAGACCTCAAAGAGTCTATTTATTTACCAGTTTTAAGTTAGATGTCCCCTGCCCTGTTTGCTCATAAAGTTGTATGGGAGAGCTTTAAAAATTACAATTCTTTTAGGGACAGCCAGGTGGCTCAGCGTCCAATTCTTGGTTTGGGCTCAGCTCGTGATCTCACGCGTGGGTTGTGAGATCAAGGCCTGTATCGGGCTCCACGCTCCGCTGGGAGTCAGCTTGAGGATGCTCTCCCTCTCCCTCAGCCCCCCTCCCCTCACTTGCACGCACATTCTCTCTCTCAAATACATAATCTTTTAAAAATCATAGTTTACAATTGTGATCTCACGGATAACGATGACACTGCGCTTTTATAATTCAGGATATTGACTCTTTGGGATAGGTCTTCTTTGCAATCTTAAGAAAGAGGTAAGCAGTGTGTGGCCTATTTAAAGTTTCAGGATAGGAAGGCCCCCTTGTTGCGGTGAATCCTGTTTGTGGGAACGGCCACGTAGATTGATGTCTGCTAAAATGAGATCCCTGTTTTATCCAATTACCCTTTTGTTCTTCATGCCTCAGGATGTCATTTTGCCCCAGTGGCCAGGCATCAAGGGGGCCTGCTAACTCTATTGTGCTTGCTACTTATGTAACATTAGTTCCAGACTCCCTGCTTTTAATTGAAGTGCTACACACTTAAATCCGCATGCCGTGAATTCTAATTCCCTCGGAGAGCTGAGGAAGAGAACTCTATCGAAACCTTTCTCAAATAACATTTACTTTAAATTGCTGAGAGTATTTTGATTAATGAGATATTAATAAGGATGATGTGTTTTCATTTGTAAATAAGAATTGAGTTTTTTTTTAAAAATTGTTTAAAAAGACCATTTTAGAATAATCCTATCCCTCATGAGAAAAGTTGTCTTGACAACAGTACCATTTATAATTAGAAATGATGAATATTTTATTTCTCAAAGGAAAATTCTCCCTAAGTATGCTAGAATGCTAGACAGTGATTGGGCTAAATGCTCATCACGGTCAATCATTTCCAATGTAAAAATATACTGTATATCAACTTTTTGACTCCGTAAAAAGAGGGCTTTACATTTTAGCTTAAGGAAAGGATTTTCATATGAGGAATCTGAAAGGTAAGAAAAGCAGGTATTGTTGACCTCGTTTTACAGAAAGATTTCATATCTAATAAGTGGCAAAAATAGAACTGGAGAAATGCAGATTAGTTCTTTCTTTTCATCATTTTGCCAAAGGGTGCAAAGCGTATGACACATTTTAGAATTGTGCTTTCACTCACATTATAATCTATTTTTTCATATCCTAGAATTTATATCTTTCCCATTTGTAATATTTTATTCTCGAGTATATGAATGAAGACTTCGCTAAAATTAAAATATCCAATACAAATGTCAGTCCTTTTATTGAGTGCTCATGATTTAGGTGAATGACTATTCAAACTGAAAGACAAGATTGAAACTTCATTTTATGCAGTCATTTGTTAAATCAGTTATTAGACATCTATCCAGTGCGTACTACATGCCAGGCAGTGTGGACTGTTCAAGTTAAATAGGACACAGACCCTGTGGGAGGGATGGACGGACAGAAGAGTGGCCGCCCTTCAGAGTATTGCGGCCGAAACTGCAGCATGATGTTGGGGGGAGAGCTTTTATTTACAGGTAAAGGGTTCATGAGGGCTGCATGGAGGAGATGACCCTTGAGGTGGGTCGTGAACGGGGAGCTGTATCTGTAGAGGGAGGTTAAGCTGGGGAGTGGCATCCAGTAGAGGGGGTGATAGGTGCGATCCGATGGGGTGAGGGAGCAGGATGGAAGAGCAAGTGATTGGAGAATAAGATGGAGTGTTAAACGGGACCTGACCCCAGAAGGTCTTGTGTTTTTGAAGCCAACATTTATCCCAGTGAGGTCGGTTGCCTTACCATGAATCCACTGTGGCTTATTGAATTACATAGTTGTTTGTATCTGATTATGTGTGATCTGGAGCTTGCGTGGTTAAAAACTCACATATTCTCATCATCTATGTGAGTGTGGTAAAAATCCGTTCACTTATGGAAATCTTATAACTACGTACAATTAAAGCCAAATAGACATATTATATCATCCAGTCAGATGTGCATTTGAAAACTCCAATGGAGAGATCCCTGGGTGGCGCAGCGGTTTGGTGCCTGCCTTTGGCCCAGGGCGCGATCCTGGAGACCCAGGATCGAGTCCCACGTCGGGCTCCCGGTGCATGGAGCCTGCTTTTCCCTCTGCCTCTCTCTCTCTCTCTCTCTCTCTCTCTCTCTCTCTCTCTCTCTGTGACTATCATAAATAAATAAAAATTTAAAAAAAAGAAAACTCCAATGGATATATCCTCATGATGAATTTAAAATGCAACTGGCGTTGCATGGGATATTTTAGTTTTATACTGAGCGAGGCCTGCTTTGAATAGAGGTTCACTGGTTAGGTTCTGTTAATAAAGATGTGGAATTTAATTAAGTCTTCGGTTGCGGATTTAGGGAGCTTGCCCTTATCAGCCCCCTTGGAGGTCAGCCATGTTGCTTATTGTAAGGCATGGAAACAGGTGTAGTGGCTTTTCATATTTCTGATTGACTGATAATTGATTGATTTTCGCTGAACAGGGATTTATTAGCCTCCATGTCTCATGAGAGCACTTCTCATCCTAGAGAAGTTCGGAGATCTTAAACTGATGTGTAATTACAACCGTGATATTTTTATTTTGAAGATCGGGAAAGAGAGTACATTTCGTAGAAATGAAAGAAATCAAGCCATCCTCTTTTTCTTTCCTCCTACATACCAAGCTGTATTAGTAGGAAACGCCAGGTTGTTTAACTGTGAATATGGTGTCAGGACAAGCACGCAAACCACGTGGAACAGCAGTGGTAGTAAGTTAGAGATATATTTGCTATCTCTGTGGGCACAGATGGATGAGATGTTCTTTCTGTCTTGTGGAGACCTTCTAGAAAAGTACTTAAGTGTGGATCTGAAGAGAAAAATTACATGCTCCCGGAGCTGAGGACCAGGGAAGAGCCTTCCAGCTAGATGCAAAAGCAGGAAAAAAGCACAGGGACCTACAAAGGGGAAGAGGAGACACGTTGAGGAGAAGTGGTAGGAGATGCACCTGGAACGAGGAGTGTGAGGGACCTTGCATGACGTGCTGCAGAGGTGAGGCCTCCCCGGGGAGGCTGGAGAATACCTGGAAAAGGTTTATTAGCAGGGTCGTGACATCTTGAAATCTGGAAACTATAAAAAATGATAGGAGGGCGGGTTTGAGGGACTGGGGGCCTCTTTGGTAGGGTTTGAGCTGTGAGGGTAGAGGAAGACTGTTGTTCAGTCTCGTGTCACCGGGTTCTCGTGCAGTACATTCCTCACCACTACTCAGCACATTCTGTATGCATTGAATGAGAGCTGCTGTTCTTCCCTTAACCCTTCATTAAAAGTCCAGTTATATATATTTTTAAAGATTTTATTTATGTATTCATGAGAGATACAGAGAGAGAGGCAGAGACACATGGAGGGGGAGAAACAGGCTCCATGCAGGGAGCCCGATGTGGGACTTGATCCCAGGACTCCAGGATCACGCCCTGAGCCGAAGGCAGGCACTAAACCACTGAGCCACCCAGGGATCCCATCCAGCTAGATTTTTATCAAAAAAAAAAAAAAAAAAGTGATAATAATGAGATGAAAGAAAGAGCATGAGAAAGAGAACTGTGGATTGAACTAAGGACAATCAAAGATGCTTGCTGGTGAAGAAAGGAGAGGAGTTGTGAGTTGTGCTGGCCCCAGGGAACCTCACCTCCTGGGGTCCGTGGCCACGTGGACTCCCTGTAGTTGAGTCTGTTTGGCCGTGTGATTGGCCTTGATTATTGAGACATGAGCAGGTGAGACGCAAGCAGAGGCTGGATCAACACTTGCATTTTGGGGATTGTCCTCTTGGAATGCTTGAGGTTAGAGCGAGCCTTCACACAGTGGCCCCCCTGCCACGAGGAAACCCACAGAGTGATGGGGAGAGGCCCGTGTGGAGACACCCGCAGATCCCCGGCCAGCAGCCGGGGATCCCCAACCCTACACCTGGCCTACACCCCAACCCTACGCCTGGCCACGTCCAGCCGCCCTCCCCCCATCCCCCGCCCCCCAGCATTCCAGCGACTCCAGCGACTCCGTGTGAAGAGCAAAAGCTGCCTGCAAACGAACCACAGAATTTAAGGAGATAATGATGGGCTGTCATTTAAAGTCCCTAACGTTTGGGATGCTTTGTTACGCAGTGGCGTGTAACTCAAAGAGGAATCGAGAGGGATTATGATGCCTTCATTTAGCTACGAACAGAAATGCAGGAGGTGGAGCCCCCTCGCTAGGCCCCTGGACCCAACTGAGCAGAAGAACCAACCCTTTTACTGCCATTTGGCAGGTGGCAGCTCCTCAGAACTGTGGGCTGGGGCAGCCTTGAAAGAAAGCCACACTCAGGACGTGGTGTGCTCTCTGATCACTGCGAGACTAGAACCTTCCACATGGCCTTCTTTCTTTATTTCTGCTTTTGATCATCGTAGGCCCTTGCGACCTAACATGCCGCATAGCGACGGGACGTGTAAGCACACCGCACGCAAACACACAGAGCCCCCAAGGAAGACCGGGTGTTTGTTGCGCTGAAATTAGGTAGATTACAACACAAGGGAAAATAAAAGAAGACGGAAGTTCTGCAGTGGGAGTCAAGAAGTTGAAATCAGTGAACAAACTTCAGGAAAATAGGGTAATCCAGGCTTATCCTTTAGGTTTCACCCAGTCTAACACGTGCGGAATGCCACGTATGGGGAGGTCAGTCACCCACACGGATCACATACTTGGGCTCCATTTAAATGAGAGGCAAATAGTGTGTTTGGGGACGGGTTACCCTTTCCGGGTGAAAATGTACAGTCGACAAGTCCCAAATAAGTCACGACGGGCACGTAGGATGGACTTACACTTCGTTGCGCCAGACTTCCAAAGCCCTAATCTCCTCCTCCCCATCGTTTCTGCATAATTCTTACACCTCCGTGGTATCAAAATCTCATTTGGCCAAGAACCAAGCCCCTAAAATCTTGGTGATCATGGAGGGGAAATAAAAAGAAAGAGGAAGAAAAGAAGAAAGTAAAATGGTGGAAATCAGTTAAGTCAGTGAAAAATGACGAGAGGAAAATTCTGTTTTTTGTTTGCAGCTCCAGAAACCTCAAGCAGCAGGGGGCAGTACAACATTTTGAGTCTGAAACAGAGAGAAAGGCCGTCTGGTCCGTCTGGTTGGTGGAGAAAGACGTTGGCCTCTCCCAGGAGGCATTCTTGGTTAATTTTTATTTTTTTTCTTATGCAAAAGACTCTCTTTGATCACACTCTTTTTTTCTTGTTCTCACAATCCTGCAAGCGCAGGACCAACACTAGTGGTGAAGGAGGCCCACGCATTTAGGTAGAGGACTAGCCCTTGCTCCTGTGTCCGCGGAGGCGGTCGGTGGACCCTGCTCCCACGCACAGTGTGACACCACGTTGCTTTTTAAGTCCCTTTCCGTCTCGGTAGGACTTTGAGGATCCCAACGGGTGGAGAAGAGGGGCTCCCCTCGGCAGGTGGAGACTAGTGGCAGGTGAGGGACCCGCGCGGCCCACGTGCAGGTTTCTCTTCTCCGCGGTTTGTCCCATCCCCGTGCGTCTGGCGCTCCGACAAGTCACTCCGAAGGGTCCCCCTCCCGGGGAAGTCCTCGCGCCCCTGCCTCTGTGGCCCGGGGATGGCCTCTCTTGCCCAGCCATGCCCCCAGCTTGCAGTCGCTTGTGCAGAACTTCCATCAGGTTCCAGATGTGGTGACGCTTCCGGTTTCCCCACCCAGGCAGCTGCGCCCCTGCCCGGCCCTCCCAGGGGCCAGGGGAGAGCTCACTGTGCACCTCACGTAGCTTACGCTTCTCTATTTCCTGCCTGATTATTATTTTTTAATACGATTTGAATAAGATTTGCATTTTCCTCACAGGGCGGTCAGTTCCTCGAGTGCAGAAATTCAGCCTCCTGACCCGTGCACACGGCACGAACGAGGGTTGCGCGGTCGTGGTGCACGTTTGAGTCAGAGTGGTTGGGTCAGTACGTGCGCCCTTAACCTGTCCTGCATCCGGGAACTCAGGAAGGTGGAGGGAGGGCAGGGGACTCCGTTTGCTAGGGACCTAGTCGCGTGTCCCGGACTCCGGGTTCTCGGAGTCGCTGCTCTGCAGGCCGCGAAAGCCGGGTAGTCGGTGCTAGTGTGGCCGTGGGGCCGCGGGCGCGAGGCTCGGGGCAGGAGCTGGTCCACGCTCATGCTGATGGTGTGCGACAGACGTGGCATTCCACACCACGGCCCGGGTGTTCCCTCCGGAGCAGAGGTGAGTCATCATCCACTGTGTGCCACGCTCTGCTCTCTGCTCTACGGACCGTGCATTGAACAGAACGCGGTCCCTGTCCCGGGCAGGCCCACACTCCAGCGGGGCGGAGGGGACAGTGACTGTGACGAGTCTGAGTGATAGGTGCTTGCCGTGGGCGCTGGGGGTGCACCCCGACAGGGACCCGCAGCTCTGCCTGGGGAGCGGGGGGCGGAGAGGGTGCCCGAGGGCGGGAGGGAGGCTGGAGGCACGGCCTGAGGGGTGGGCTCCGGGGCGGGCGTGGACGAAGAGGCGCAGGGCCGCGGGCAGCCCCCCCGGGGCAGTCAGTGGCTGGCACATGGCGGGCTGGTTGCTGCTGCGCCGGCTTGGCCCTGACACACGCGGAGCTCGAGGCCCAGCCCCCCGGAGCCCGGCTCTGACGTTTCTTGGCTGGACGTGATCTCCACTGAGAGCCCAACTGCTTCCCAGTCTCCGCCGCTGCCTTTGCAAATTGGACGCATCACCTCGGTCCAGACGCACGGCGGGGAGTGCAGGACAGGCGCGGGAGGAAGCCCGGGCCTCCGCGTCCGCGACCCGTTTCTGCACGTCGCGGTGCTTGTAGAGACAGTGGGGAGGCACTTGAAATAGGTGGACTTTTCGTGTTGACACGTGTCGTAGTTTCAAGGTGCTGATAGACCTGCACGCACATGTGCATAAAAAGCAAATGTGTCTATTTCCTTTCATGCAATTGAGTGAAATTCTGATGCCGTAAGAAAGTTCCCATGCTTCTCATTTTTCTCGCATTGACTAGCATGAAATAAAAATGATTTTGTCATTCTTCATTGAGTCATATTTTGGGGAGTTTTGAGAATACATCTAACGTGCCATTCCAAAGACATTGAGGCTTCTAACAGCAGATTCAACGTTATTATCATCATGAGTTCAGAATTGCACCATTTATTAATTGTTTTTTTTTTCATATAAAACTTTTTCGTGCTAGTTTATAAACCAGTTTCCTTGGTTTTCAAGTAGGGACAGTTGTCAAAAGTATGGTGTCAAAAGTATGAAATCAAGTTTGCTGGAAGTCCTAGTTGAGGTTCTTTTAAGTTAAAAGACTGAATATTCTTCTTCTTCTTTTTTTTTTTTTTTATTTAGAGAGCAAAAGAAAGGAGGAGGGCAGAGAAAGAGAGAGAGAGAGAAGCTTAAGCAGATTTCTCCCCCAGCAGGAAGCCTGATGTGGGGCTCGACCTCACAACCCTGAGGTCGTGACCTGAGTCGACATCAGAGTCCTAAGCTTTTGGGCTCCATGCTCAGCGGGGAGACTCTTCCTTCCCCTCTGCCCCCCCCCTCAAATAATCAAATAAATCTTAAAGAGCCAGATGTTTAACGGATGGAGCCACCCAGGCACCCCAAAAGAGTGAATATTCTCATTACAGTGAGGTTACCCTTACGTATTTCACAAACAAGTGAAAGTTCTCAAATAAGATGCCAGTGAAATTATGCATGTGCTCAAGTAAGAATTCCCGGGGCCAGAAACCCGTCCACGCGCTTTACGTCTCTACTTTCTGTCTCCGAGTAGAGCGGTGTGCCCTCTTTCATTTAGAACGAATCTAGATTTTCCTTGATGTGCTCTGGTTTCTTTCTCGCCAATTACTTCTATTTTTCTTTTACTTTTAAGTTACTACTTTTTATGACCTTTTTTTCTTCTGCCTGTGAATATGGTCAAGATTCTTCAGTCCTTAGGAAAGGAAAAAGGAAACAGCAAATAAAATCTCCCTTTTCCCAGTGTTTTTATAGCGCTCCACTCTACAGCCAGACATCTGAGCATAATGACTTATTTGCTCGATCGGCTACCTAATTTCTCATTAATTTTCCAATCCACTACGGGAAACCTCTGCCCTTTGCTGCATTGCTAGTGCTCCTTTTATACCCGAATCATTGGTAATCTCCCCAGTCCCCATTTACCAAATGCAGTGACCCAGTATCAGTCATCTGCTACATTGGACATGATTTACCATCATCTTCTCACGCACACATCTGTGTTTCCTTGGGTTTTTCTTTTTCTTTTTTCTTTTTTTCCCATTCCGTATGTGCTTTCTTGACAAGCTCACTAGTTTTCAAGTTTTAAACTACTACCCTCCACTGAGAACCCTAAAATGTAAACCTCCATCCCAGAACGGCAGAGTATTACATGCAAGTAGCACACAAATTTGGATGAAATATTAGCAACTCCAATTAGCCAGCACATAAAAGCTCTCTCTGTGCTAATCTTCTTCTTCATCCCCATCAACAGTTTGCTCAGTTCCCTGTATTTTCTTTTGCAGTTCCCAGCACCTTCGTTCTCAAAGTCACCTAGGGACATAAAGTCACCTGGGTGTCAGACTCAGACTTCAGTCTCTTCCCCTCAACCAATAAACCTTCATCTCTGACAGTTTGCCTCCTAATTGCTTCTCAAGTCTTTCTCTTCCTTTCCTACCCTGGATGGCTGCCCTGGTCCCAGATACTGTTGCTTGCTAGAGAGATGCTTTCCATCAGTGAATTTGCCCCAGTGGCCCCAGAGTCCTGTGTCCCAAACCCAAGGAATTATCCTGAAAGCTCTTTCTTGCTACTTGCCGTCATGCTGTAACTGAATTTTCAGGTCAGCTTTCAGTTACAAATCTCCAAAGGAGAACGGAATAGGTTTATTATCTGTATTCCCAGGAACTATCACAGTATAGGTAGTGTGCACACACACACTCACACACATGTAGCTGATAAAGCCTTGTGAACTGAACTCAGTATTTTATTTTATTATTATTATTTTTTAAGGATTTTATTTATTTATTCATGAGAGACACACAGAGAGAGGCAGACACACAGGCAGAGGGAGAAGCAGGCTCCCTGCAGGGAACCCGATGTGAGATTCGATCCTGGGACCCCAGGGTCACACCCTGAGCCGAAAGCAGATGCTTAACTGCTGACCCACCCCCGGGAGTCCTTGGACTCAATATTTTATACTAAGATAATCTTTTTACAGTTTTGATTGAAGTTTCGGTTAACAAACAGTGTCGTATTAACTTTAGGTGTACAATTTAGTGGTTGGACACTTATGTACAACACCCAGCGTTAAACACAAGTGCCCTCTGTCATCCCCATCCCCCACTTCCCCTCTTGCAACCATCAGCTTGTTCTCTATACTTAAGAGTCTGTTCCTTGGTTAGCCTCTCCCTCTCTCTTTTTGCCTCCATGTTCATTTGTTTTGTTTCTTAAATTAACATATGAGTGAAGTCATAGGTATTTGTCTTTCTCGGACTTATTACACTTAGTATATAATACTCTCTAGCTCCATCCACATCATTTCAAATGGCAAGATGTCATCCTTTCTTATGGCTTTACTGTAATATTTACTAGTAACATTACTAGTAAAATTTCATATATATGAAATATATATTTCATATTTCATAAGTAATACTTCATATATATATGAAAAAGGCCCCAAATAGGCAAAGTGACCTTGAAAAAAAAAAAGAAAACAAACCTGGTGGCATCACAGTTCCTGACTTTAAGCTCTATTACAAACTTGTGATCATCAAGACGTGTGGTCCTGGCACAAAAACAGGCACAGAGACCAATGGAACAGAATAGAGAACTTAGAAATGGACCCTCAACTCTGTGGTCAACTAATTTTTGACAAAGCAGGACAGAACAATGGGAAAAAGACGGTCTCTTTCTTCAACAACTGGTGCTGGGATAACTGGACAGCCACATGCAGAAGGAGACACTGGACCACTTTTTTTTTTCATTTTTATTTATTTATGATAGTCACAGAGAGAGAGAGGCAGAGACACAGGCAGAGGGAGAAGCAGGCTCCATGCACCGGGAGCCCGACGTGGGATTCGATCCCGGGTCTCCAGGATCGCGCCCTGGGCCAAAGGCAGGCGCTAAACCGCTGCGCCACCCAGGGATCCCTGGACCACTGTTTTACATTATACCAAAAATAAACTCAAAATGGATTAAAGACCTAAATTTAACACAGAAAACCATTAAAATCCTAGCAGAGAACGCAGACAGTAACCTCTCTGACCTTGGCCATAGCAACCTCTTACTATCTCCTGAGACAAGGGACACATTAGCAAAAATGAACTATTGAGACTTCGTCAAAATACGAAGAAAATTTTGACAAAAAAGGGAATGTATAGGAAAAGCTGGACACGAGGAAACAGCTTTGAACTTGAAATTGTACATCCCATTTTCAAATCATGCCGTTGTAACAGAATCATCCCTCAGGTATTATGTTTACAAGTAAATATTTAAACAGCTCTTTGAAAGTGTGATGAAATAATGTGGAATATGTTCCCATTATACTTAGAGGTAGTGTTATAAATTAAAAATGAGGTAATTATCTTGGTATAGGATTTGGTGCATTGTTGATGGACATTCTGATTGTATTTAAATACAAGTTGGTATGGAGACATGCTGATAAGCCCTTAAAATCTTTATTGATTTTTTTTCAAAACCAGTGTTACCTACTGGTTATTGGCGGTGAATAGTACCAGCTTGGTTGAAAGGTTTTTGTTTGTTGCTTTTTTGCAATTATAACAGAATGGACCATTCTGTATAGAATATTTAGTAAATTATACAGACTATGGAGGCTTGATTGCAAAATTAATGTATTTTTGTTTGAAATGTACTCTATTAAGTCACTGTAAATGTGTGTCCAATAATTCATTTGAATTGGCGTTCGGATGAAAACATATTGAGTTTCTCAGGGCTTTCAGCATTGGTTCTATTTCTGTATGACTGGCTTTCTAATACAAGGAATGCAATTTGAATTGTTTACTGCCGTGAGCCACCGGTTATTTTCAGGCATAATGGAATAATGGTGTTTAGCCACAATGTGGTATTTTCTAAGAGCGCATGAACTATTTCACGATTAAGATTAGCTAAAGAATTTAGTCTCATTTTATGACCATGACAGTTGAGGTGTGCAACACGAGAAGTTTGTATTTTCAGAACAGTTTCTCAGAGTGTTATTTTAAAGAAAATGAAACTCTTTCTTATAGGATCAGATATTAGGTTTCCACTAACTGTGTTAAATGTCTGGTTTTACGTTACAGTATGGAAAATTTAGGTTACTCACTTATTTAGGCATTTTAATGCAAACCAAAAAGAGTTCAATAATTATGATCTAAAACTGTCATGCATATGGGATGCTGTGACTGCAGATTATCCTTTAGTGAAATACTTAAGATTTTGAAATTTCATCTTCCTCACTGTGTGTTGGGGACTTTGTTTCCTGCCATCCTCCCTTCTCTGCCCGCTGCCCTCTACGCAGGGTTTGCTGTATGGAAAGTCTGGGCCGGAAGGTGGGAGGAAGGATGGCAGAGGAGGGAGGAGGGAGGAGGGCAGCCCTGGGGTGGCCGGGCCAGAGCTGAGACTCTGGAACATTCTCTTCTTCTCAGAGGCCAACAGGATCTCAGCAGCTTCTTTTCAAAAAAGAAAATAAGGTTCAAAGACGCAAAGTTGGATATGTCCTGTCGTGATTGAATCTTAGAAATGGCAAATCTGACTCTAGATTCTTGTAGTCCGCAAAATAAATGTGTCTCTGCTGTTGTGAACATTTGTTAATAGCACAAAGGAAGAAAGAATTTCTATAAAAACATTCTTAAAACTCCTAGAAAGATGTTCTGGGAAAGAATGTTACGGTTTCAGTCATATCTGTGGTTTGTTAAATTGACACTATTTCATAAAACATACATGAAAGCCCGCGTGATAAAATATTAGAATAAGTATGGGAAATAATTTATTTTACTAGAGAGGCATTTCTTTTCATGATTACATCATATTATGAGTTCCTCATTTAACGAATGGCAAATTGCCTTTTATTCATCTCATACATACTTCATGACTTTACATTGAGAAGTTACACACATTTTGTGGGTGTGCGTGATATCCTTTGAAAATAAAAGTGTTGGTATGTCAGAGACATAGAAACTGTTTTAGATTATCATCTTCATTAACATTTGCCAAACATTTTCTTGAGTAATTTCCATTCACAGAATCTTGTAGAAATTATATGTTATGTTTTAGATAATGTCAAAATACATATTAAGAAGAAAAAATATTTTTTTAGAGTAGAACTTATATTTTCATCTCTCTTCCAATGAAAAGATTCGTAACAGATTTTCTTGTTTTTTTTTCTTTTTTTTTTTTTTTCCTTTCTTGGTTTTGATAGCTATTATTCTGGTAGTAATCTTGGTGGGGTTCTGTCCCTAAGATATTGATTATGATTTTGATGCAATTTCCAACCTAGGGATTGTTACCATTCAGCTATTTAAAGTGTGTGTGGTTAACATTGACCTGTAATCCGTGCTTCCTTTTTTTCCCCCCCAACTGTATTCTTTCACACAGAAGATTGACAAAAAGGAAAAGAGCTCAAACCCTAACCCAAGAATAATGCCAAAGGCCTGGGATAGCCACAGCAAACTGTGTGGCTTTGGGTAGGAGGGCTTTTCATTCAATAGTGTTACTCAGATGATTCCATGGTAATTATTAAATTTCAGCAGTAATCGTATCCGCCGATCACCAGACACGATAACCACTGACTGGTGTTTTTGCTAATAGTTCGTGATTTGTGCCTTCGCTTGCTCTTAGTTGAGAGAGTTGTATTTTGATCTAAACAGAAGGTGCTGAGTCTGGAATGTAAAACAAACAAAAAAATCCAACATTTTTGCCTGTGGATTTTTTTTTTCTGCACATGCTATCAACATATAGGCTAACTTGTGATAGCTAATACTGGTGATCTCTGGCAATTGTTAGGGCAAATAGTATTTAAAAAAAGAAAAAGAAAAGGAAAAAAAAAATGGTTCCGATGAATGAATTAGAACATTCTGGAGTTATAGAAAATAGTCTAATCAATGGGAATCAAATTTTATTTGGTGGAAATTATTAAATTATGCCACTTAATGTAAGTTTGGTGGGATTTTATGTATTTATACATACATAATACATTTTTCAATGTCCCTGTAAAGAATTTAGATTTAATTTACATAAACACACACAAACTTGGTTAATAACTTTTTATATCTCTCTTATTTCAGGTTATTTTAAAATTTATTTTGTAGCCTGAAATGCTCTTATGCTTTTGCTGTTAAAAATGTATACTTGACAATCTCTGTATGATTGTGTTACAATTTGACGTGATTAAGAGATTTTTCAGCTCTATGATTGGGATAGTGTTTCTGGACTAGTTGCAGGATTTTGTTCCTAAAACACGTTGATTTAGTTAATCACATTCTCCTGCAGTCTCTCGGGATGAAATTTGGCTTTTTGTAGAAAGCAGCCTTCTGATTGCTTTCTGCCTCTTATTTCTTTTTTTTTTCTTTTTAAATTTATCCACGTCATTGTTTAAGTGTTTTAGAGCCTATGTTTTTCTAGCTATTTTTAGGGCCACAAAAACAAATACTTCATGTATTATGACTACAAATAGAATGCTATTCTTGGTTGACAGAGCCTAGGTTATTTCTCAGTCCCAGGGCAACTGAAGTTAAAAATTAGATGATAAGCCTGTTTTTGCCAGCCCCAGGTCAGATATCCTTGCTGATAGGCAGGGTGACGCAGTGGAAAGTATCTGTCTCTGTTGTCTGAAAAACCCGGATTTATGTCTCAGCTCTCTTTGTTTATTGGCCATGTTATCTTGGACAACATTCTGAGTCTTGATTTCCTCATCTGTAAAACAGAAATAAAAATATCTGGCTCTCAGGATTAAGTGAGATGTTAAGATGTGACAAAAATTAGACAATAGTAAATGATGGCCAAGTACAAACAACCTTCCTTACCATGTGGAAAACAAACATTTTATAGTTTTAGAGGTTAATACACAGTTGACCCTTGAACAACACAGATTCGAACTCTGCAGGCCCCACTTGGATGCGAGTTTTGGTCGATGAATGCGGGACTGGAAATGTGTCTTCTCTGTCTCACGATTTTCTTAGTGACCTTTTTTCATCTCCACTTTATATTTTGTGAGAATACAGTATGTAATATATAACCTACAGGGTACATGCTCATCAGCTGTCTGTGTTATTGCTAAGGCTGCTGGCCAACAGGAGGCTATTAGTAGTTAGGTTTTTGGAGTGTCAGGAGTTACACGTGGATTTTCAACTCCCCAGTATTGTGAAGGGTCAACTGTGCATACGCACACATTTATTCAATAACATTTATTGTAGATATTTACTGAGTTCCTACTATTTGCTAGACTCTTGAGACACATGGTTTAATGACACAAAGACTCCTGTCCTTGTAGAGCTTAATATTTTCAAAAGCGAATATTGCACGCTTCCCTTCAGTGTCACTAATGTTTGTTTTAAGCCATCCCGGCGGTCTTGGCTATCTGTTTCGTTGGTTCACACTATCTGCATGTTCTTGTAAACTAATGGAAAGAAGAAAATGTAGCACAGGATGGAAGTTATCTATCTCTCCTATAAAAAGGGGTCTTATTAATCAATTCAAAAAGATAAGCAGTGAACACAGTGTACTCAATAAAGGGTCCTTTCGACACCAATGCTTTAGTGTGTA
Organism: Vulpes lagopus; assembly: GCF_018345385.1. Taxonomy (NCBI): domain Eukaryota; kingdom Metazoa; phylum Chordata; class Mammalia; order Carnivora; family Canidae; genus Vulpes; species Vulpes lagopus. The sequence continues at coordinate 149,601,124 of NC_054827.1, read as the reverse complement.
AAACATGTCTCCAAGGCTGTTCTTCATCAGTGTTTGTGAGGGCAGAAAAACGGGAAAAAATCATAAGTTTTCATCAATAATGGAGGAGCTCAGCAAATTATGGTGAACCCAAAGTATGCAGCATTATATCGATATTAAAAATGATGAATTAGAGCTATCAACACTATGCATATCTATGATATATTGTGAAGTGAGAAAAGCAAGTGGGGTTGTGAAAGACTTGCTAGTATGACCACATTTCTATATTCATATTTTTCTCTGCATGATTATTTCAAATTTGACGATGTTTTATGAACGTATAGAAAGATGGGAAAGAATGTATACACGGCGTTATACAGTTTGTTACCTCATGTGGGCCTTGGGTGAGGGTTGTTGGGGAGAGATGGGAAATCATGGCACTTGGCCTTCTTTTTGATTCTTTTTTTTTTTTTCAAGATATTTTATTTATTTATTTGAGAGACAGAGCAAGTGAAAGGGCACATGGGAGGGTGGGTCAGAGGGAGAGAGAGAAGCAGGCTGCCTGCCAAGCACGAGCCCACGTGGATGGACCCCAAGACCCCCGGGATCATGACCTGAACCAAGGGAGATGCTTAACTGACTGAGCCACCCAGGTGCCACTCTTCTTTTTGATTTTTACAAGCTGTTACAATTATCAAATTATTATGTATAATATTGTAACAACAACAACAAAAAAAAAACAGAAACTAAAATTTCGAACTTTTCAAAATGGCCTGTTTAGGGCTCATAAGTATATCCCCTATCAGTGTGGAGGTTAATACAGAACCTGCTATAATGCTTTGCATCGTAGCAGGTGTTGACCAAGTATCTCAAACATTCATTAATTGAAACGTATTGAGAACTCTGTAAGGGCTTTTAACGCATACATGTACGTAAGCGTCTCTCATTCTATATGTAATATTTATTCATTACTTACGGTTATATATATAATTATATGTTATATATCATTGTACATCATTATATATTATATAATTACATGTTATACCATTACATATTATATGTCATTATGTATAATTGCATATTATATAATGTTTATGATTTTATATATATATTATAAATAATACTTTTGAGGGCTATTGTTTGCAAGATCCCTTTGTCTAGAAATGATTTTTCTGCTTAGTTTGGACTTTTATTTCCTTGGTAGGGAGAGTGAGCCAAACGGGGACAGCAACAGAGCCCATAATAAAGTCACCTCCTCCGATTTCCTCCTACACTCCAAAAATGTGAGCTGGGCAAGGCATGATGAACTTTATGCATTCATTCACTCAGTTATTCCAAGGTTTATTGCTTGCTAAGCCTTGTGGGGGAAACAAAGATTTATTCATGAGTCTTTTACCTACAAGGAGTTTACAGTTCTGCAGGTTATAAACATGTCATCAGTTCCTTCTCACTTAATTTTTTCTCTTTAGCATAGATTAAGGTTTTATTGCGTACTTATTATCAGCTTTTACGGAAAAATCAAAACCCCTTCATTCCTAACCACTAAATACAAACTTAGTGGGGGAACTGAAGCAAGGTGTGATCTCACTGAGGAGAGAGGGTCCTCAGCAGAGGATGTGTAAAAAAAATGATAAGATACAGAAGACAGGTTTGGCGTCCTATCAAAATGGCTATTAAGGGCACTATCCTCATTGGATCCTGGCATATTCAGGATCATATTCTAGTTTAATAAGCCTCATTTAGATTCATCTGCTAAAAAGCTTCCATCTACTAGAACTTCCGTTCTTTAAGTCCAGAATTCTGAGTAGAAAAAAACCATTCTAACAGATAATTATTCCTAGGATTCCATTGTAAAAATATTGGCTTTTACTATGTTTTTTATTTTTATATGCTTGTCTTTAAATATATATATGTAACGAAATATATGTAACCTTATATCACATAAAATATACATCAAATGGTTTAGATATTTTCTGTAAATCTTATTTTATATAAGTTATACATGACATATTTTATTTTATTTTTTTTTTACATGACATATTTTAGATGATTAATGTAATTTGATGATTTAATATAATTTAGTTTTCATACAACTACTTAAAATAACAGTACATTTTTCCAATAAAACCGCCTTTTTGCACCAAAAAATAAAAAAAACAGTAAAATGTCATTTTTATGTTTATATTTGGATCTTATTGCATATACTTTTGTAATAAATCTGCTGACACCAGACAAGTCCTATGATTATTTTGTTTACCTATGCATTTGTGACCATTGGCACATCATGCATTTTAAAGTTTCATGAATGTTTTCGGATAGCATTGTTCCATTCCTGGTGAGGGTCGCACTTTTTCGTCCGTGCTAGGAGTTCTTCCTATTTCCCAATTCATAGTTTACTGTGAGCAGGGAAAGCAGATAATGAAGTTTGCTGAATCATGTTTGGAAGAACTGCTCATGAGCCCAGGAGGAGGGCCTACAGTTTTCTTGTCTGCGTGAGATGCGTGGCCTTCGTGGACGGAGCGTGCGGGGTGCTTTGACTGCTGGGGGCCTTGTTGTTTACTCATGAGCTGTGTCTATTTTACTTACCCGTTCTTAGCCATTTTCTGAAGAATTGAAGGTATCCGATGAGTTGCCATAGGTCCACGTGTCGCAGGAGAGTTTATGATCCCCTTGAGCTTAAGGTGCTGTGACTCTCGGGAGGCTCTTGCCACACATCGCACGGTACCGGTGATGACACCGCGTTTCGAGAACTGAGTCACATACGTGGAAAAGGTGCTTCATTGTCGAGCTCACATTTGTAAATAAAAAAATGTATCTGAGAGGCCTCCATTCCGTGTGGAGCTTTGCAGGTGATTTCTTAAAATAGTGTTCGACTTACAGGAGCCTCTTGTCACTGGATGACACCTGGGAAGTGGCGGAGTGCCTGAGCTCTGGGTTCAGCGCAGAGCTGGTTCTGTCGCGGGTGATGCAGAGTGAGTTGTTGACCCTCTCAGGGCCTCGGTGTCCCCATCTGCGGGATGGGATACCCTACTTGCACGTGCCTCTGGAAGCTCCGCGGAGTGCGGCTGGGCCCGGCCCCGGCTGTGGGCGGCGACCGCGGGGAGCGCTCGGTTACCTCGCCCGGCGGCTCCTAACGAGCCCCTGCTGCTGCACAGGCTCCAGTCGGACCCGGGCTGCAGGAATGTATTTTCCCAAACCACTCTTTTTCTTTTTGTTAGAAGCTAAAAGAACAAATGGTGAGCCAGTCCCAAAGAATGCACATCTCCGTGTTGTGACTGAGTCTCAACAAGAGGGAAAAGACATTTTAAACAGAGGATTTCGGTTGAATTTTTTTTAGCTGTAGACAAGAAGCCTTTCCCAAAACGTGGATATGTTATAATTTAATGATTCGCTCTTTGGGGAGATGGTCCATTTTTGGCGTATTCATCACGGCTCTAAAACTGAGTAGGGATGAAAAGCATGTATTGCTTGCCTTGTTCTTACATCAGAAGAATTTTTTCTTTTGTCCATTTTATGCTTGTTTCCAAAGGCTTAAAATGAAAGCTTTGTTTCTGCAATAATGGCTTAGTGTAGGCTTACATTGTTGATCCCCTCAGTAGATGCAATGTAATCCACTTTGGTAATGTGAATTTTTAAACAATCATCGGCCTTTGCCATTAACCCTTCTCTACTAATGATAATACTCTACAAAACTACAAAGGAACTCGGGCCCAGCTTAACGTTAGACTTGGAGCACACTTAGCTGAATTTGCATTTCTTATTTTAGTAGCAGTGAATTGCTGAGCATATGTTGAACTTCATCAATACCAAATGTAGAATAGGTGATTGTGAAACTAAATGTTCAAGTGCAAGCATTCAAATACAAACACGGGAAACGAGAAGAAACTAATGATGAAACGAAGCAAAAGTGCTTTCCAGTCCAAAATTCCCCTTGAAGGGGCTTCGGCTGCTGCTGCTTTCTGGAATATTTTTTAACATGACCTGTTGCTTTGCTTAGTGCATTGTAGTGCAAATGTCTCAAATAAAGCTGTACATGAGTCATTTTTTTTTCCCCTCCTCAGTTCAGGCTACTTGGATAATAGCGCACTTTGAACACAAGCATGGGAACCTATTGAATGTTTCCTGCATAAAGCCTTCAGAGCTTTGCTCAGCAGCTTGACATGTTTCTTTAGGAAAGAGAAATGGTAAATTAGCTAAGAGTAATTTTAGTCCATGACATATTTCCAAACTAACTTTGAGAACACATTTCCACTTAGTGTTTGGATCCCACTTTGGGGACTTAGAAAAGGTTTCCTGCATTTGGTTAAGTAATATAGATGGTGGATGGCTAAATTAAGATGTTCTTTAGGGATTTGTAGATATTTAAAGTTTTACCTAAAGGAGAGAGGACTTCACTGCAGTTCGCATTGAAGCTGCATTGAAACCGCGGTACTGTATGCCTTCGGGGCTGTGGATTTAATAAACAAAAGATCTGTCACTGAGCTTGGTGCACAGTAGGGGGTAGATGTAATTATATACTTTAAAGGGGAAAAGGCTGTTGTTATTATTTTACATTTATTGAGTGCCAACATTTTGCAATGTGCTGTACCTAACACAGAATTAGACACAGTCCTTGCCCAGTGGACTATCTATTTAAATTAGACACAATCTAAATATTTCTCTTAAGTAGTTCCTGTGTTTTCAAATTTGTTACACAGTGCATTGTACAAGGAGAGAAATATTATTGTACTTGCAAATGTTATTCGAAACTAGAAAGGCTCGCAGAGACAGGTGGTAGAATGAGATGTGATTATTGGACTATAAAATTGCTGGTGTTTTTCAGGTCTTTTCCTTTCGCTATCCTATTATACATCTAACTTGCAGTGGGGAGCAGGAGAGGTATTAAGTGCCGGAAATGATGGATGGATGCATCCTTTGAATTTTCACCTTGGGGAAAAAAATTGCAGTCTGATGATTAAAAAAAAAAAAAAAACACTTACATATTTAACTCGGTTTTGAATCACATTTATTGGTGTGGATTTTAATTAATTCCAGCCCGAAATTCCGTGACGGCCCGTGCTCCGTTGTCTGGCACGGTGGTTGCACGTGTTAGGGCCTCACTAAAAATCGTCGAGCGGAATGAGTTTGCCAGTGGATTTCCATGTCAGCCGTCCTTTCTTCCAGACTCTCTTTTCGGATTGTGGAGCATGAGGAGGCCGGGCTGCACTGGCTTTGGGCCAGCACTCAAAAAAAAAAAGAAAAAACCAACAAAAAGTCCCCTAACCTTCCTGGGCACCTCCCAAGAGCCCTGGTCGGGGGCGCCTTCTTTCTGATAGAGATGTTTCCCGTCTCTCAGCGAGGACTAGATCCTCGAGAGCCATGCGAGGCCCCAGTGATCGCGGGGTGCCCGGGCCACAGGGGCGAGCCCCCGCATACGGCTGCCAGGCAGACGCACAGGCCGAGCACCTGTACCCCAAGTCAGACGGGACACGGAGAAGGATCTGTAGGTCGCTGCGTTTCTGTGTCTGTCCTACATGGGGCCGTGGGCCACCGGCTGCCACGTCCCCTCCAGCAAGCGCCCGGGCCCCCTTCCTCCCGCAGCCTGACCCCGTCCTCAGCTCCAGGACGGCAGCCGCTCTGTCAGGAAGCAGGCACGAGGACCCCAGGCCCCAGGTAACCGCGCGGGTGGCCCAGGCCTGGGGCCGCGCCTCTGGAAGGCCTGCCCTGCGCTGCCTTGGAACTGAGCACCTCTCGGCCCGGGCTCCTCGCAGCTGCAAGGGGACAAGGATAGTCCCGCGCCCTGAGAGCTCCTGTGAAGGTCAGCGGGGCCGTGCGGGGAGCCTGGAGCACGACTGTCACGCTCTGGGCCACTGTGGGCGCAGCTCGGGCCATCCCGGCCACTGCGGATGTGAACAGTGTCCGCACGTATCTTACTGTTTACTGGAAGGTGCGAACCACGGATGCTTGGAGGCGCCTTTAGAAGCGGCTGAGTTTCTCACCTCCCAGCCTGGGAGTTCGGCCTGGGGCCCCTTTGGGCCCCGTGGCCCCGCCACCGGCACCGGCTGTTCAGGTGACACGACCCTCCCGCAGCCCGAGTTCTGGCCCAGGGAGCTTGTCCTCGTAAGCCTTGACCTCCATTCAGGGATCGGCCTCCCGTTCCCCTTGGATGGCATCCGGCCAGTGTCCCCAAACACTGCTGCCACGTGCTGCAGGCTGGCGTCCCCGGGTCCCCGTCCTGCCCTCCCGCCGCTGCTCCGGCCCCCGGGGTGAAGGGAAGGGCTCTCCTACGGTCTCCAGCCTGCGTCCGCCCGCCCTCGGAGCTGCCCGGGACGTGGGCCTCGGAGACCCACCGAGTGTGTGTTCGCGGCGGGGTGGCCGGTGCCCGAGTCCGGCCCGCACGGGGCTCCAGGTGGGCACCCGCGCACCCGAGCCGGCGCCCCGGCCGCCGCCCTCCCGCTTCCTCCCCAGCGTCTCCTCGGGGGGTCTGGCGGCCGCCCACTCCCGCCCACTCCCGCCCCAGGCCGGGCAGCGCTGCCAGGGCCCTGCCCGCCCCTCCCCGCTGCCCTGGCGCCTGCCACCGTGTCCCCGCGGGGCGGCCCCGGGCAGGCGAGGTGCAGTGCGCAGGTCGGGCCAGGGCTGAGGGGGCGCGGCAGGGGGCTCCCGGCCGCTGAGGCCGCCCAGATGATGGGCCTTTCGGGGGAGTCGGGACAGATGGGGCTCCCCCAGGTTGGAGGCCTGAGGCAAGAGGGACAAAGCGGGAGGGACCCAGGAGCGTCCTCCTCCGCGCAGGCCCCACCAGATCCCCAGAAGCGGGGCCCTTCGTGGCGCGGGCGCCTCCGGGCCTCCCCGTGTACCCCCTTTCCTTCTGCGTGTTTCCCTCTGCTTGCCGCGTGTCTCGCTTCCGCGGGATTCCTTTGAAATGAAACCCTGTAGTGTTTGTTCAGTAGCGAGCCTTTCTCTTTAAGGGTGATCATGCATTATTCTCCTTAATCGTTGTATTTTATGTCCTGGCCCCAAAAAAGCTCCAGGAAAAGAAAGTCGATGCCCCAGCCCCAGTGCAATTCCCAGTAGTGTCTGGTGTGAGGCTTCTTTACAGCCTTTGATGGTGAATTTTCAGGACCACGCAGACTAATGGCATTGAACATTCTGGGCTCTTTATTGCCCCTTGTCAATATGATGTCACCTCCTCACCACCAGCTCTTAGGGACGCTGTGTTTGGAAGAGGGACCTGCTCCGTCATTGGATTAGGTGCATAAGTACCATTTTAAAGATGCTTCAGAGTTTGCAAAGTACTTTCACAGAAATATGTCATCAGATCCTCATAAAAATCCCGGGATATGAGCGCCCTTATTATCTCCATTTTGTGGATGAAAGTTCTAAAATACCATCAGGTTTGAAAGTGTTGCTTTCTAGGAGAGGATGGAAGGACAGTGGACGTTAGACCACAAATCTCCCACACAGGCCAAGAGACTAACGATTTAATTCTTTCCTGTAGAAGATCGCAGCTGAAAAGTACAGTGCGACCTTGGATTTCCAGGGTATTTTCTCCATTCCAGGGTTCTGATATCTTGCTTTCCAGGCAAGAGTAGCCTCGCCTTTCGAGGACACTGTTGTTGAGGAGAGTCCTAGAGGTGGGGAAGAGAATGGGTTCCGTCTTTGCATAAAGACATTACCGCTTAAGGGATTGGAAAATATATGTGAGTGAATAAATATCAGAAAAAAATAAATCAGGCGGTGAGCAATTAAGGGGGAAAATGAAAAGCAAGTCAAAGCACAAGAGTAGGGAGGGTGGAGCTTGCTAAAAATATCTCGTGGGCCAGACATGGCATGCGCGACAAATAGCCCCAACTGAGGACCACGTCGTGTGGCATTTGAGCTGCCTGGAGTAGAAGCCCTGGAGTCTCTGCCGAGTCTTGACAGCTCGGGCTTTACAGTTTCCACGTTCCCAGGGCACAGAGGCAACGTGGATGGGTTGGGATGTTGTAGTAGTGAGGCTCTGCAACCCTCCCCAGGCCTCCCTGCTCTCGCCCCATTGGCGTGAAAGCACAGGCAGTGATTATGGGGACGGCAGGTTTTTTTTTAGAAGCTCCTCAAAATAGTAGAAAGATGGGACTCAAGGGCAGAAAAACTCCCAAGTCCTCAGTAGGCACTGAAAATAGAATCAGGGACTGAAAAGCCAGGGAAAACCAGCCAAACTTTTTCTCTCTCTCTGAATTTTCTTTCCTCTGCCTTTTCTCTTTCCTCTCTTTCCTTCTCCTCCCCTTCCTGAGCTCTTTTCCCTCTTCCTTCCCTGGCTCCTCTCCCCCGTTCCTCCCTCTCTTCCTCATTTAATCTTCCATCAGGTGCACAGAGAAGATTTGGTGAAGAGGATGGCCCTCTCACTGCTCTCAAGTTCATCTCCCTTTTGCTTCGAGGAGCAGCACCAATGCCCGGAGAGTATTTCAGAACGTGCTCTGGTTTAAGAAAACAAGCCAAACCAAAGCAAACAAACAAACAAAAAAAAAAACAAAAAACAAAAAACAAAAAAAAAAACAAACAACAACAAACAACAACAACAACAACAACCTTACCAGACAGTCCTAGCTGATGTCCACACTGATCCAACTAACTGTGGCCAATGGCCCAGGGTCATGACGTACAGACTCAGCCCTTTATATTAGAGAAGGTAGGGATAGGATGGGACAGATGTTTTTAGAAAAGAAGGAGAAGGAGGAAAGAAAAAGAAAAGAAAATATCAGTGTGGGCTCAGCAAATATCCTAAAAAAGTAGCTGATACACCATCCACTCCCCAGATTGCCAGAATGAAGCTTCCGTGCATATTTGCCTGCATATATGTATCCCCAGGCATTTTGCCCTCATCTTTATCAGAGTTTGTTGTGAGCCCTAAAGTAGAAAATGTACAGTTTCTGTGCTTTTGCTACAAGGATATACCATGCACTCTTTAAATTCTTGTGCAGGACTTCTGAAATGGAGCACACCTGCATTATTTATTTTAAAATGCTGCCCCTCTGTAATATTTACAAGTGCTTCTCCGTAAGTTTTCTCAGAGCTTGTTTTAAGAAAGAGCCCTAACATAGAGCATTTTCAGTTTTGGGGGGTTTGGGCCTAATGGATATCATTGGTCTCCCTCATTTAAGTATCAAAACAGATTTCTCTTTGAATTCAAAACTAGAAAGAAATCAGCCAGTCTCTTCCCTTGTATTTGGCCATAATTTTGTACATGCTGTGTGACCAATAAATATTTGCCTCACGATCAATTAAGGGATGAAAGGGAATGTGTCTTCCTTAGCTCGTACTTCGGCTGCCAGAAACCCAGTGCTCAGTTCTGTGCTAAATGGCAGTGGCTTTTCTTAGTTTAAGTACGTGTTCCTGCTATATTCTCGCTCACCCTCATTTACTATTTTAATGTTCTTTTATGATTTTACTCGGTGCCCTTCAAAAATCTGTTTTGGAAGTAGCTGGTGTATAAATAGCATAAAAAATAAACTGCATATTCTGACATTTACAGTTGTAAGGATAACTCTGTGTTAAGGATGATTCAGTCTGCAACTAAAGTCACTGGATATCCATCTAAATATATTTTGGAATCCTTTTGACCATCCCCGAGCTCCTCTGAGCCACTAGTGTTTCTTGTCCTGTTGTTGTTTTACCCATCCAAACATTTCTCCGTCTATCCAAAAAAAAAAAAAGCACGGTGACTCAGATTGGCTGATTTTGTCGAAGCGATGCTTTGAAGGGCATCTAAACTCTCCGGAGTCCTGTCACAGGTCCTACACTTTCGGAATCGTGCCTGCCCCGGTGCGGGCTGCTCTACCCCAGAAACCGTACCTGCCCATCCTGCTCATTTCCATCTTTGAGCTTTTGTTCTTTCTGCATCTCTTCTTCTGTGCTTGCTTTTTTTTTTTTTTTCCTTAGCTTTTCAATCATTGCACTTGTGCCTTGACTCTCAAAACCTGGCTTAGGTCTAACCTCTTTTGGTTAGACTTACTGAGTGAACTCCAAGTGACTCCTATTGCACATCTCCGTGGAATTATCTACTCTATTAATTTGCTCTTATTTATATGACATGTTGAAAGCATTCTGAAGTCTTTTTTTTTTTTAATTATGAGAATGAGTTCTGGCTCTCCAGTTAGAAAATGTACTAATTGTTTCTTAGACTGTATCTTCTTTTCCTTTTTGTATTATCCCCAAACCACATAATTCAATGTTCCATGGGATGAAGGAATGCCATTTAATGAGGTTGGCTCCTAGACTCTCAGATGAAGACATGGAATATTGATTATGTTTGTCTTAACATATATTTTATTAGGAATTAAGATGGGAATTGTTTCCAGAACATTTAAATTCCGCCCAGAGAGGTGCAGCAGAGTGTTGGATATGGTTATACATTCAACCATTTCAAACAACAGTTTTCTAAGCTGGTTTCTTTGTTTCTCCTCTATTATTCATATTCTTTCCAGATTGATGGAGGCATATGGCTTTAATTATCAAGTATATGCTGAGGACATGCAGAGCTACAGCCTTTTCCTGACTTTTCTAATGAAGCTAGTTCCTAACAGCAACATTGGCCAGATTATTTTATTGTATTATGACATTAAACACGGACCAAGCCGAGGCCTGGCTAATTGGGAATGATACCTTTTCCCCTCGAACTGCTTATTTATTTTCCAGGAAACTAATTTAGTTTGGTTATAAAATGAAACCTCATAATTCAGTATAAATGAGTTTGGTCATACAATATCGATAGGCTGGGTGAAATCCTATAAATAAACAAAGACTGTGAAAAAAATTGTGTTTAAAAAATGAATGAGTGTAGCCTTGTTGCTTTTGTTTACTACCTATACAACCCAACGTAACACGGAATACTCATTGCTCTTCCTTCTTTTAGTGAACTGGCAAGCATTATTTGTAACTAGTGAGTTAATTGTGTGTATAGGCAAAGACTGTTGCTAAAGTGCTTTAAAATTAAAAGCAGTTATTTCACTTCACTGGAAAATAGGCAAAACTCATTACACTTAAGCGATAAAATGAAAAAAAAAACTTCTTATAAGTCAAATTCAAATTATAATTCATAGTTACTACATAGCAAATGTTCAAAGTTGTCACCGACTGTTCACCCCACGCACTAGCATCATCCATCTTATTTGAATTACGGCTCTCTAACTTCTGTCAAGGTAGAGCCTGTGTTGCTCATTTCATGTCTGTTGAAATTCTAAAATGAGTGATATTATCCTGAAAGATGTTCACACATTTAGACCTTAATCTTGTGGTCACATATTAATTTTATGAACAGTCTCCATGACACGTTTAGCTTTTAGGGCACATTCTACATCAAAGAATTGGAGCACAGGGGAGCTAGGATGAAGGAATTTGCAATTCTACAGCAAACAGCCTAAAAACAGACGGTGAGTGATGGGGATGATGATGCCTTCATAGATACATGACTTGGAGCCGGTCCTTGACCTGAAGAAAAGTGTCCCACGAAGAGTGTATGTGGGCAGGGGAGGGAGAGAAACACAGAGGGAAGACACACATAGCAATATTGTTTAGCTAATTTATGATGATGTTGCTGAACCAAATTATGGAAGTTGAAAATAGAGCGGAAGTGGAGATTTAGGACACACCCAGCCCCAGACATCTGTACCTGGACATATCCAGCAGACGGAACATACGTGGTGCAGCATTCAGGCAAGAGATCAAGGCTTGGAGATGCTCATTCATTCATTCATTCATTCATTCCCATAAATATTACTGGCTGTTAACTCTGCCTCAGGCATTGTCCTAGGCTGTATGTTAGGGAAGAGAATGCAATGATGAGAAGACACGGGTTATTTATTCAAGGACCATGTAGGCCATCGGGGGACTGACATGTAAACAAGCAGGATGCATTAAATATTAAGAGGTTTATGATAGGGGCGCCTGGGTGACTGTCCACTGTTGGCTCAGGTCATGATCCCAGAGACCCAGGATCCAGCCCAGTGTAGGTGTCGGGGTCCTCGCTCAGCAGGGAATTGGCCTCTTCCTCCCCCTCCTCCCACACGTTCTCTCTCCCTCTCTCACTCTTCTTCTCTTGAATAAATAAAATCTTAAAAAAAAAACCCACAAATAAATAAATAAATAAATAAAATCTGTAAAAAAACGATTTGTAATAAACAATTATGTGAAATAAGAGCTAAAATTAAAATGTATGATGTGTAATCATGATAAAATGAGTACATGACTTAGAACGGTAGACAACAGAATCCCGTTGCATTATAATTCAATAATGGGAATCGCTTTAATGGAATATTTGCTAACGGTGTTCGTTGCGCAGGAGGTAGCACAGCTTTACTGCCTGGAAGGCTTCACAGCGGAGGCGGCATTGTTACTGAGGACTGATGGATGGTATCAGAAGTCACCCCTAGCACACTAGTAAAACCTTAGGAGTCGATTCAATCCACATATACCGATCAAGCATATATTTGGATTGAAAAATGGATTTTGCACATACTCCTCCGACGTGGGCTCCATCAGACAAAATGCCTCTGCAGTTCCTACGCTAGTCTGAGCTCAGTCGATAGTATATGCACAGAATGGGGCTTGTTTGTTTGTTCTTTATGAACAAGGAGGATAATCAGACAGCTACTAATTACTTGCCTGCATAATATGCTTGTGGACATAAATCATTCCTAGAAGACAGTGCCATTTTTCGTCACACCCCACTCCTCCTAAGAAATGACGTGGGCGACCTTTCAGAGGTACAGGCTTTCTGTGGCTGGCCCACCTTCTTTATGGTTTGGTCAAGAGCTGTGGCTGCTGCGTTTTTTATCATTTTTTATTTTCTCCTTTGCATCTTTATTTTCCTTTTCCAAGGAAAGGAAAGGCGTCTGTTTTGTTTTGTTTCCCATGTAAACCTTACACCATTAGCACTCTTCCACATTCTTACGTTTCACCTCCGTGGCCACAACTTTTGTAGCATTGGCTCTCCAGAGGTAGCTAGATGGTCAGTTTATTTGGTAGTTCTCCTCTCCTTGTTGACTGGTATATAGATTTTTCTTTTCAGCTAGTTTAATACGTCAGTATTTCAGGAGACAGCACAGCTCATCAAGCGGGTCTACTGAACTTCCCTCAAAGACTTTGGTGTTGGTTTGAGGTCTCCAAATGCCAATGAAACCTTAAATGTAGTTGTGCAAAGCATTATGAAAATAATATATCTGGTGATAATGATGCGGTTGGTGTTAGATTAGCATGATTATGAATTACTCCTCATTTATAATGCAGAATTAGTTTTGGATTTGGAGAAACCAGTTATCCTTTTCATTTGGGTCCTCTCCTAGAAAATAAGGAGGGAAATAACTTGCTGATTCATGGTATGTGTGAAAGGAATATTAATTAATGGCTTTAAAGCACTTAGGAAGCATGAAGCATTATATACATAGTAATTATATAATCCCCCAAGATAGTTATTTATGTTTGTTAGTATATACTCATTAGCTGTAACTTCTCACACTGAGTTCTGGGGCTTTATTTTGAGAAGGGTATTTTCTTTCCTCTTCCAGAAAAATTATGATGTCAGATAAAAAAAAAACCTGCATAGTCTTGAAGATTAATTCATTCTAGAAGAAAAATCATTCAGAAGTTAAGATGTCAAATCATGACCTCATGGAGTTAAAAGAATCTTGCAGATCATGTAGTCCAATTTTTGACAAGGAAACAAGTTGTCAAGTATAGGTATATTCATAAAGTTGCAGAGCCAAGACTGGTCCGTCCCCATGCTTATATTAAAATTTGGTCTCTTGTGGCAGCTGTCTTTAAAGTAAGTTTATGAGAAAGTCAGCAAAAACAAACAAAAGCTCTGTTAGAGCCAGCGGTTGTTTGGTTGTTATTCAGTGTCTTTTATGACACCAGGTATGTTTTATAATGTGTGATTTTTAGTAAAATTCCATATGGATTTCTATACACTCATGTAAGGAAAAGCACTATCGAGAAAGGAAATTATGATGACCCAAGAAAATACTGCCCTACTTGTACACACACACACATACACAAAATGTATCAGAAGATAGTATTTTCTAGATATAAAGCTAATGAGATATATTTTACAACCATTGCTATGGAATGATATTTATTTACCAGGCAGGATTGTGGATTTGTAGGAGTTAGTCAAACAATGGGTAAGAATATTGAATTCACCTTGAAAAAGAGATATTAAATGTTTTATATTAAATTATTATCATTTAAAAATTAATTTTGGAAGGGGTGGCTGGGGGCTCAGTTGTTTAAGTGTCTGACTCTTGATTTCAGCTCAGGTCATGATCTCAGGTCTTGAGATCGAGCCTGGCATTGGGATCTGCCTGGGTGTGGAGCCTGCTTGAGATTCTCTCCTTCCCCTTCCTTCCTTGCCACTGTCTCTGTTTCCCTCTCCCTCTTTCTCTCCCTCCCCAGGAAAAATAATTTTGACAAATACCTTTGTGTTTTCTAATAGTAATTACAGCTAACATTTGTCGAATGTTTTGACACCTGTCACCGTACTAGAGTTTTTCATGCTTTTGCTCATTCCTTTTTTTGATAACTATCTCTGGCATGAGTTTTTTTATAAGAGCTTGATGGAGGTGTAATTCACATGCCATACAATTCAATTTTTGACTATGTAATCATGTTTTTTAAGGTACTTTTAGAGGTTTACAGTTATCACCACCACCTGGTTTTAGAACATTGTTAGCAGCAGCAAAAAGCAACCCAGTAACCCATTAGCAGTCACCTTCTTATTCTCCCTATCCCCATGCTCCTGGCAGTCACTTTCTGCCTCCATATATTTATAGATTCTGGACATTTTATGTCAGTGGGATCACTATATGTGACCTTCTGTGACTGGCCTCTTTAACTTAATCTGCATTTTCAAAGTTCTTCCATGGCATGTGTCCATAGATTGCTGCTTTTTATTGAAATATTTTATTTTATTTTTAATTTTATTTTAAAGATTTTATTTATTTATCCATGAGAGACATACACACAGAGAGGGGAGAGAGGCAGAGACACAGACAGAAGAGGAAGCAGGCTCCATGCAGGGAGCTCGACACGGGACTCAATCCCAGGACTCCAGGATCACACCTGGGCTGAAGGTGGTGGTAAACTGCTGAGCCACCCGGGCTGCCTGAAAAATTGTATTTTAGAGTATAGATTTACCATATCTTGTTTATCCTCTCATCATAGGCATTTGGGTGGTTTTCACGTTTTGGTTTTTATGAACAATGCCGCAGTGAACATTTATGTATGAGTTCTGTGTGCATCATTGCTTTTAATTGTCTTGTCTTTGTACCTGGAAGTATAATTGCTGGTTTATATGATAACCTATGTTTAACATCTTGAAAAACTTCACACCATGTTACAGTCTAACCAGCAATGTATGAGGAGAGTTCCAGTTTATTCAAGTCTTTGCCAACACTTATTATCCTCTTTCTTTCTGATTTTAGCCACCCAACTCAATGTGAAGTGGGATGTCATTGTAGTTTTGATTTGTATTTCCCAAATGACTAATGGTATTGAGCATCTTTCTTGCAACTATTGGTCATTTGTGTATTTTCTTTGGAGAAATGTCTTTGCAAGTCCTTTTTCCTCCATTTTTCAAATGGGTTATTTGACTTTTTTTTTTTTATTGGGTTGTAAGACTTATTTGTGTATTACGGAGACAAGTCCCTTATCAGAGATGTAATCATAAATATTTTCTCCCATCCTGGGTGTTGTCCTTTCATTTTATTGATGATGTACCTTTTAGGACATGTGTTTTTAATTTAGATGAAATCTGGTTTATCTTTTTTTTTTTTTTTTTTTGGTGGTTGTTTTTAATTGTCACATCT
This sequence comes from Vulpes lagopus, assembly GCF_018345385.1. NCBI lineage: Eukaryota > Metazoa > Chordata > Mammalia > Carnivora > Canidae > Vulpes > Vulpes lagopus. Next base: position 149,585,351 of record NC_054827.1, on the reverse strand, counting down.
GAGAAACTATTACCTAAAGTCAAAAGATTTACGCCTATGTATCTGCTAAAATTTATAGTTTTAGCCCCTACATCTAAATCTATGATCCACTTAGAGTTAGTTTTTGTTTATGGTGGGGATTGGGTTCAAACTTTATTTATCTGCATGTGGATCATAGCAAGTTATTCTAGCAGCATTTGTTGCAAGGGTTATACTTCACGACTTCATTGTCTTGGCACGCTTGTTGAAATCGATTGCTTATATGTATATGTGCTGCCAAAGCAAGCACAAAATCAATTGTGTATAAATGTAAAGGCTTGTTTCTGGACTTTCAATTCTATATATACACCGTATGCCAATACCACATTGTTCTGATTTTTATGGCTTTGTAGTCAGCTTGAAATCAGGAAGTGTAAGTCCTCCAACTTTTTTCTTCTTTTTCAAAATTATTTTATATATCCTTGGTCCCTTGCAATATCCACATGAATTTTAGGATCAGCTCATCAACTTCTCCAATAAAGGCATCTGGCTGGGATTTTGATCCAGATTGTGTGGAATCTATAGATTAACTTGGGGAATATAATACTCAGTGTGGTCTGGGCATATGGTATCTCCCCATTTATTCAGGTGTTCTTTAGTTTCTTTCAGTGGGTATTTTGTAGTTGTAATGCACAAGCCTTGCACTTCCCTGGTTAAACTTACCATTAACATCTTGTTCTTGGTAATGCTATCGCACATGGAATTTTTTCCTTGATTTCATTTCAGGTTGTTCACTGCTAGTGTATAGAAATATAATTTTTTTTTTGTATATTCATCTTGTATCCTGCAGTTTTGCTGAATTAGTCTGTTTGCTCTAATCGTGTGTATGTATATTTAGTAGTATTTTCTGCATACAAGATAATTTATTTATTTTTTTTTTTTTAAAGAGATTGAAAGTATCCATCTTTTTTTTTTTTTTAATTTTTATTTATTTATGATAGTCACAGAGAGAGAGAGAGAGAGGCACAGTCACAGGCAGAGGGAGAAGCAGGCTCCATGCACCGGGAGCCCGACGTGGGACTCGATCCCGGGTCTCCAGGATCACGCCCTGGGCCAAAGGCAGGCGCCAAACCGCTGCGCCACCCAGGGATCCCCATACAAGATAATTTAATCTGTAAATAGAAGTAACTTTATTTATTTCCTTTCCAATCTGGACGTCTTTCTTATCTTTTTCCTTGCCTAACTGCCCCCGCAAACACTTTCAGTACGATGTTCAAGAGATACAGTGGGTGCAGACATACTTGTTCTGTTCCTGATTGTTTAAGGCTACTGTTTGTGACAAGGACTGGTCATGTGGCTGCTCGTTTCCAAGCCCACCATGGAGCTGCAAACAGGGAGACAGTAAGAGAAGTTAAAACACTCCTAGTCTTGCTACTTTTTGTAAAAACATAACTTTTTCTTGAACAAATTCTTCTCACTTTGTTGCAAGCCTTTGGTTAATTTTCAGAAGTCTCAAAAAAAACTGTTTTTTTTTAAATCATTTTTATCTTTTTCTTGCTTTTACTGAGTAGGAGATTTTCTGAGGTTCTGACTCTACCATTAGAGAAGTGGCCGTAGGTTTTTCGTGGGACATATATAGGGAAAGGGAAAATTTACTGTAAAGCAAGGTCTAACAGAAATACTCTTTATATTTTTAAAATATAGGAAATAATATTTTCCTCTAGAAATATTTCTTAAAATATTTAGTGCCTTCTAATTTTTGGAAAATGTCCTGCCAGTATCTAAAAATGATTTTGTGACTTTTTAGAAATTATTATTTTATTCAAAACAAAAAAAGTATTAGAGGTGAATATTCTTATTTATATAAACTTAATATGAAAGCTGTTAAAATTATAATATACTGTTAAATATTCTGGGAAGGAAAGAAACTTTCAATGTATTGATAATTAAGCAAGACACTTTTTGTGCTTTATTTTGTGAGCTGAGAGGTTGGATTTCAGAAGCTTAGAACTTTCTGATTGTGAGCTCCGTCTATTTTTAAACAGTCAGAATTTCTTTGGGTGGGGTAAACCTGAAGATAAACTTGGGTTTCTTCTGGCTAATCCAGAATATGCCCCTGAACCATTCTTTAAGCACTCATTCTTAAATCATTGTATGATTACGTGCTTTTCACCTTTCTTTCCCCGCCCCCCCCCCTTCTATTGAGAACAGATTGACTTTGGAACGTGGTGCAGTTTGCTTTGCCAGTCACATTCCAGCAGCTGAGAAACTTACTTTGTTCTGAGTGAATCTGAACCAAGAGTGTAGCCTGTTCTCAAAATGTGTTCACTGACAGATGTTGCTCTGTAGTCCTCTTGCTACATGAGACAAAAGGAAAAGATGCTTTGGCCAATTGAAGTTGCCAAGAAATTGATTTTTCAGTGTTTGATTTAAGTTGTGAGCCACAGAGAGTTCCTTTGTTAATTTGTTTTGAGAAAAAATACAGATCCAGTATTCACTTTGGTTTCATTTCATGTATATAGATAATGGTCAATTAGGAGAAAACATGAAGAATGGATTCAGAGGCCAACTTGATGAGGAACTAGTTAAAAATATTTTGTAATTTGTGTTTATTTGGAATGTTTCTTAATAGATAATAATCTGCTCCAAAGATTGGTGCCTAATTGACCTAATTAATTGTAGTTTTAAAAATATTACTCAGCTTTTTAATTTCCCCCAAGTCATTGTGATAGGGCTTGATAAAAGAATCAAAGAACTCAGAACTTTTCATGCAGTATTTTTTCCACCTGGCTATGTTTTCAGCCTTTTTTCCCCATTATCACTTCCTCCTAGGGAGAAAAGTTTTATCAGATAGAATTCTCCCTTACTGGACAAATTAACTACTAAGGCAAAAGATGTTGTTGCATTGGATTGAGCTTTGGAGGGCCACAGACCTCTGTAGTGTAAAAGACTTTTGCATGCTCCTGCCCCCCAAAGTCAGTTATTGTTCCCTGGTGGATTACATTGCCCCATTGAGTATAAATGCCCTCTATTCTCTCTCTATAAAACTTTCATGAAAACATTATAATTACACTTAACTCAAAGTTTTCTTTATTTTTAAGGTGATTCATAAGATGTCATTTCTGCTAAAGCTTTTTTTTTTAAATTCACAATCATTCTTGAGTTAAAATAGATGTAATACCGTTCATGTGTGTGAGTGCGCGTGGGCATGCGTGCACATGCATGCATAAATTGGGCAGCTCTACTGTATCAAGTTGCTAAATTTCATTAAAAATATATTTTGTGCAAAAGTTTCATAATGGTTATTTAAATAAGTTTAAGAAAATACCAAATCTATATTTCAGATTTTACCTCCTCCAACTCATACTTCATTCATCTTGGTTTTACACTGCTATGAAAATATTGGTACTCTATAAAGATTCTATCGACTATGTATTAGTTTTTTTTAGAAATTCTTATTTGATGATAAAAGAAGCCAAAAAAAATTAAAAGGTGAGTGCTCAGCTTAGGGAAGTGGCAGTGAAAATAGGGAAGAAGGAATGGATGCAGAAAATGAACTGGGAAAAAGGCTCCATGAGGGTATGTGGGGAAAGGAAGAGAGAGTTCAGTCAGTGATGATGGCCATTAGCTTTTTCCTGTGAGTATCCAGAAGGATGCACTCTTCATTAATAGAAGAGAATCCTGTTTGGGATGGGAGACATTCATTTTTGGATATGCAGGAGTGGTTCTGAAAAGGCAGAGACGGGGCAGGATGAAGGTGCATAGTAGGTCTTGCTAATACGGAGGAAACGTTCCTTTCAAGCTGTTAATTTGCATGGGAGTTCCATTGGAATGATTTATAAAACTAAGGGTTCCTTTTTTGGGGCTACCTACATTCAGAGAATGAAAAAGCAGAGAAATTACCAGCAAAGGAGAATAAAAAGAGCAGATCCAGAAGCAGTGTGCGATTCCAGAGAACAGAGTTCGTGTGGCTGGACACTGGAAAAATACTATAAAATTTAGCAATAATGAGACAGTAATATCTAATCAAATTATGTAATGCTCAGTGTTCTATTTTTAGCAGTTAGGGATGATTAAGTGTCTTTAAAAACATTTTTAGGAGACTGGTTGCTGAGGGAATTATTTTGAGGAATTTCAGATTAATTGAAGCATTTATTGAGTGTCTGTTACATACGAGAGTTAATGTGTAAGTGGTGATCCTACCTTAATTTTGCTTGAAATGCATGTTCTGTATTATATATAGAATAGGTCCCAGCAGTCATTAGATGGAACATTTAAATGTTTAATTGGGCAGGGATAAGAACCAACGAGGGATGGTGACGCACTAAGGGACTAGCACAGCAAAGCGCCAGTCCCTAGGCCCAGAGGGTGGAAGAAAGGGAATGGTGTTACCAAAGCCCAGTGCAAGTTGTACCATGGAAGAGGGGCCACCATGGCCAGAACAGTCCCCAGGTAAGGAAGCAGCCAAGGATCTCCTTCCAGTACCTCCCACCGGATGGCCCAAAGCGGAAATGGGATGCTTTTAGAAGTATGGGTGATTCATCTCTGGAGTTGGGATCAAGGTGCCCAAACCAGGACAGAGAATGGATTCAGGAGGAGGAGGCAAGCAGGATCACCAGTGTGCATAGTGGGTGGCGGAACTCTTTGCTTTTCTGGACAGAAGTCAAATCAATATAAAGTAAAGGATCAAATGACATCGTTTGTTAATAACTGTGTGAAATAATACTATACAATTGGGTGACTTTTTTGTTGATATATGGAAAACGGTGTTGTAGTGGTTATCAGCTTTTCTTATGAAATGGAGTAAGGAAAGAAAGAAATATGGGATGAAATATTGGAGTATCTGTTGTGCTCTCTCCCTTCCCCCACACCCTGCCCCCTGATATTCTCAAATTGAATCAATTGGAAGAAGAGAAATTCCTCATTAAACACAATTCAGAAGTCAAAGAATCAGCATTGGCTGGTTTCCGATCAGAATAATGGTACAAGTTCTTTGGATATAAGTATATCAGAGAGGGATGATAAAACTGCTCAAAGACTTTTTGTTTCAAGGCAAAAATTCATTTGGACTTGTAGACTGAGCTGGCCAGTGGGTGGGAAAATCAAACAAATACTGCTGTCCCAGTATCCATTAGAAGTAGAAGGGACTAGCACGTTAGAAGTAGAAGCAGTAATCATGTAATTAGTACGCCCTACTGTTATGGAGGACTCACCCACTAGGTGCAGACGTGACGCTAGATGCCATATAGTTTACATGTAGGATGTTCGATCCAGTTGCCTTGCAACCTGGAGAAGGAATTCTGTTAGCTTCCTCAGTTTGCAGAGTAAGAATCTGAGGCTCCGAATCGTTAAGTAACTTCTCCACCGTCATACAGTTACTGGGTTTTTGGAGGGAAGTCTGTCACCCATCATTTAGGATGTTGTGTTTTCCTTAATTTGCGATGCCTCCTCCCACCTCTTGCAGTCCAGCAAGCCATTGGTTTCCTTTCTCTCCCAGTTCCCTCATCTCGGTTTTATTGTCACATCTTACTTGTCTCCATGGCATCCCTGAAGTCCTGGATCCATCGTGGACCATGCCATGCCGTAGCTGATACGCTAGACTGTGTTTATAACCTTGAGAAACTGTGTTGCCTCTGATCGTAATCTCGCCATTCATTGATCCAAGCCAGTACTGATTCACCTCCCAGTATGTGCTAAGGACCAGCACGCAGGTTGCATTAGACACAGCATAGACCAATCTCCTGCTCTCCACTAGAATGACCAGATAATAAGAGTAGACACATCTACTACGATGTCAAGGAGGGCTAAGGGCTATGAAGAAAACAGAGAAGAAGACGCGGAATCATGGGAGGTGCGATCTTAGCTAGAGTGGACAGGCAAGGACCGTCCGAAGAAGTGGTGTTTGAGGAAAGAACGTGTGTGAGTATCGGGGCAAGAAGCTCTTGAAGTTGAGTGAACAGAAGGAGCAAAGACCCTATTCAGTGTAAGACCTGCTCAATTTCTCCGCTCACGTCTCCAGGTAGGGACAGGCCTGTGCTGCTACAGGAGCAGCGTGCTTCTAATAAGTGACACATGTAGAAAGAGATGGAGAGTTCAGCGTGCTACCCAGTGCCCTTGGTGTAGCCAGGACACAGGTGATGATGTCAAAAATCCATCAAATCATATTCCAAGCATGCAGGGTGATCGTGAGTCCCTTCTCGTTCCGTGTGGGCACAGCAAAGCTTACATGGGGCTCACGCCGTTCACCAGCATGTTGCACGTCCTGTGCTGCCTCTCAAGCCCACATTCTCTCTTCTAATGTACTGAAATGAGTTTTCCTTTTAAACATTTAGGTGTGGGGTCTCTGGGGAGCTCAGCGGTTGAGCGTCTGCCTTTGACTCAGGCCGTGATCCCAGGGTCCTGGGATCGAGTCACGTATCTTCTCCCTCTGCCTGTGTCTCTGCCTCTCTCTCCTTGTCTCTCATGAATAAATAAAATCTTTAAAAAAATGTTTAGATGTGGACCTATCTATATATAAGCCCAAAAGCACAACTGAGGAGTAGTTTTCAAAATGTGAAAAGGGCTGCTGCCTACCAGCTTAACCTTTCAGCTACTACTTACTCCCTTGCCTCATTAATCCTGTGCTCACTTGATCCACATCCACAGATTCTTTAAGTCCAAAGTGTTTATACCATTTAGAATTTTGACATTATTTTCTGAAAAGCTTTAGTACCTTGTGGATTTTTTGTTTGGATTTGGTTCCTTAAAATAATTAAGAATTGTGTACGGTGTTTTTTTCCCCAGGGGTCTAGTTACTTCACAGTTTCACAAGGATGTTCAAGATATTTTATTAGAATTATTTGAGCAAATGACAGTACTAGAAAGCATGGCTATTTCATTTTTTAACAAAGGGTAGGTTAACTAGCAAAGAGTTCTAAGTAATAGCCACTAGGTCAGCTGAGTAGTTGTCGAATCAGGACTGAAACTGAGATAACTTGATTTAGTTGTCTTTTATGGAGCTCAGCGCTGATGGGTAGTGATAGCACCACACAATCGCGCCAGACCTGGACGTCTAGATGTTGTGAGGCGAGTATATGCCCAAGTGGGCAGGGAGCAAAGAGGCGACCTCAACACACAGCACATGGTTTTTGTATCCTTTTCTCAACTGAGCAAAAATCCACCTTTTCCTCTTTGCTCCTTCTGGGTTAAAAAAAATGAAAACTGTAGAGTTATCAATTTATATTTTAAAGGAAAAAAAATGATGCCATGTTATATGTCAGATTTTTCAGTTGATCAAAAACCCTAAGTTCAGAGTAGTTGCTTGAAAACTGCTTAATAAATTAGTTGTAGGGCAGCCCTGGTGGCGCAGCGGTTTAGCGCCGCCTGCAGCCCGGGGTGTGATCCTGGAGACCCGGGATCGAGTCCCACATCGGGCTCCCTGCAGGGAGCCTGCTTCTCCCTCTGCCTGTGTCTCGGCCTCTCTCTAGCTCTCTGACTGAATAAATAAATAAATCTTAAAAAATAAATAAATAGATAGATAGATAGATAGATAGATAGATAGATAAATAAATTAGTTGTAAATCCAAAGGAAAGGCAAGGAAACCTGCCACATGCTACGCATGTGGAAAAAAAAAAAGGATGCTCATTTGGGATAAATTATTAGGTAATTTTTCAAGGATATCACTCATGAGCAAGGATTTTTTTTTAGTGTATTTAAATGATTCCTTTTCCATCTCTCATAAATTTCTAAATTTCACTCATTCGCATTGTCACAGCTTGACAGGATGGCTTGTAAGGTTGTCTTTTTTGTTTGCTTTGTTTTTTTTTTCTTTTTTTTCTTTTTTTCTTTTTATCCCTGTGTTAAAATTACAAAGAAAGGAAGCACTTTTAAATATCTGCTGCTGAAGGGGGCAGGTGCTACCTAGAGGGCGATGGTCAGTTTTACCCTATCAGTACCTGGTTGGTCACAGTGACTCACTCCCTTTCGTAAGGCAAAAATTACTTCCCTAATATTAAAGCAAACGAAGCGGGGTCTGCACTCTGTCCGCAAAAGGTTCAGAACGTGGCCCTTTGATGGCAGGGTTGGGGCAGGCTATTGCCAGCATCGCACTCAGAGTATGGAGGGCCTGTGTTGACAGGATTTGCATATCTCACTCCTGTGGAGCCTTGTGGTAAATAATAGAGATGGGCAAGGAGTCCTGTATGGAGGCAAGCTCACATTATTTCCTGACACACACAGAGAAGCTTATTTTGGGATAATGGAGCCCACTGTCTGAACATTTTCCAGGAAAAAAAAAATGAATGTATTATTTGACGGCATCGAGGAAGGGAGGGGTGCCTTTATTATTCATACAACCCCTTTGTATAAAAACAAATACAATCTACTGTTCCCTTGATCAATAAATGGACTATGGTGGCTAATTGAATATTTTGACAAAACGACATACACTGTACGGTCCATGTGGGTTGCAAATGTTCACAGTATTGGAAAGATAATCCCCAGCTCTTTCACTTGGCCACGCAGCTGAACCCGATTGAAGTTTTATGTTGGGGGGTTAGTGAGGTTTCTGGAAAGGCAGTTTAGAATCTTAGTTTTTCAGGAGTCTACTTGCTCACTTACTCAAGGAATATTTGTTCCACGTGATTACGTGCCGGAGAGACTCGTAGTTCCAGGGATGCGAACCGTAACGGACTCGCTCCCCACTCGCCAGCAGCTCAGATGCTGTAGCAAGACGGGCGCACCAACACGGAATTCAGGAGAAAAGAGGGTTTTCCTAATTCTCCTTGGGCTGTTTGGGGGGATCGTTAGAGGAAAAGTTTAAAAGCAAATTTGTTCTTAGCAAGTGCATTTGTACGTGGTTTTCCTAGGGCCTCTGGGGCAAAGGACATTCTAAGAAGACGTGACCGCACGTGCAGAATTAAGACGTGAAATAGCATTGCCCTGTTCTAGGCAGCACGACAGATGGGGCCAGGCTGGGGCCTAGATTGTTTTGAAGGAGTCCCTAATCTCAAGGCAGGCCAAGACATTATCCTGAAATCGCTTGCTCGTATTCCCTGCCAGCGTCTTGGATTTTGATCCTGAAGGCCGCAAACTGAAAATCTTTGAAATCAGCATAAAAAATCTCCAGCTGAGGCTCACAAGTGTCGTTCTGGTTCTTCACCCATTGCCTATTATACGTCATTGTCGCCAAGAGGGTGCCAAGCAGAGCATCAAATGAACCTCAGGATCTTTCTTACCATCTTGGGCCTTAGTACTTTGTTTGGACTACATTGCTAATCGCCTCTCCCATATTCTGAATATCTTGCCCACCAATCTTCCCTTTACTAAAACCTTGTTTTCTCCTTTATCCTGTTTCTCTCTTCACCTAAGGTTGCCGCTTCGTTGTTTCCTTGTTTCTTTCATATTCCTCTAATTTGGGGAGGAGAGGGAGATAGAACAACCCAACCCCAGAATTCCCTTGACATGTTGGGTTGTGCGTTATCAGTAACCATTCATCGATTGTCATCTCTTTTAAACCAAAGGAGGATCTGTATCTCGCTCCTTAAATATGTATTTATAATGCTCTAGTACTGCTTCTCTTAGGATGCTTAGGATGTCAGAATGAACCAGGTGACCAAAGGTGCCAGGCCTCATGGAGCTTGCTTTCTGGCCAGAGGAGATAGGTAATAGTAACAATAAGTACGTTGTGTAATGAATTAGAACATGGTAAGTTCTATGGGGGGGGAAAAGATAATACCCAGAGTGTGTTTGGACCTCAGTATCTTTTCCCTCAAGCGGATAGGAAACTAGATGCTAACGCTGCTTACACTGCTCCATCTATTGTTTTGTTTACTATGACTCTCGGTGCCTCATAAACACATTTTCCGGTGCATTTTAATCACCTGGTTTTCAAAGAGAGTGAAGGAAAACGTCCTTAAGGCATTTGTCATTCCTTACTGAACACAAACCTGGGGCCGGGCAGGAGTGAGTGGATAAATCCATCTGAAGGTTAATCTAGCGGAACACCAGTGAGTGGGATCATTTAACAGAAGCAGTTATGGCCAAGGGGTGACGTTCAGGCCTTGGCTTTACAGTCCTCGTACTACTCTCTAACGTTACGTGAATTTGAGAAATAACCATGACAGCAACAAAAATTTCACTCCAGTAAGTGATTAACTCTTTATTGACAGATTAACTTTTTTAGAGATGGGTAAGGATTAATTATGTTCCTCGCCCACACTAAATATCTGAAGTAGTTGTGGCTTCTTTTGGTAGAAGACAAGAATTTTCTAATTGGTGCCTTGCACTCCAAAGTTTAAAGTCATTTATAAATTAACTTATTTTAGATTCTATTTTAGTTACAACGTCAAACGAGATATTATAATTTTTTGCATGAAGTTGCATTTAATCCAGATGGTCTTCTTCGATTTTTCTTATTTCAGAGTCAAAAATCAAAGAAAAATGTATTAGTGATGATATTAAGGTAGAAAGGCTGTAGAACAAACTTTGTGTTCGGTAGGTTGAATTCAGTTGCTAGATTCTTAGCATAAAAAGATGGATTGGGACGTGACTTTGAAAAATGTGTGCAATTTATAACTACTAATGATTAATCACATTTCTAGGAAATTAGTGTTTTCCCTTAACTGTTCATCGACCGACCATGCCTTTAAATTTATGAATCAAATGAGCACCTATTTAATACTGTATGCCCAAATCTATAGTTAATAATGTAGCAGTGGAGCCTTTTTTTTTTTTTCTGATTAGGAGGACTTAAAATAATGGAAATAAAGGTAGAATTTCCAGTATCATTGATAATAAAATCAGTAACTCAATGCTAACATGACAAAATGAAGAGTCATAGTGTTATTTCAGTCTTGATTATTCCACATCACCTTCCCTCTTCCCTTCATGGATTTTCTGCACAGTTTTAGATGTGGGGAGGGAGGGGCCTGGAATGTGAACCACATGGTATGTAAATCTGAGCTATGTGTCCTATGGAAATTTCACCAAGGCTGGGACGTTTAGCTAACGGTAGAATTGATCTAGGATCTAGGACCAGAATCTAAATTTTGAATGTGCCACTTTAAAAATATTGATTTATTTTATCTATTTTGTTTCCTAAGCTTTATTATAGACATCTTACAGGTATTGGACTCAGTCCTGCCATTTGTTGCCTCATTCAGCAAACCTCTACTGAGCACCTGCAGGTTCTCGTCAGGACCCCGGGTACGGGATAAACAGGCACAGTCCATGGCACAGCTGCAGACAGACCAGCTGATGGCTACAGGCTTCAGTGTTTGGGGCCCCTGGGTGCTCAGTCGTTGAGGGTTCAGCTCTTGGCTTCAGGGCAGGTCATGATCTCAGCGGAGAGTGAGCTGGAAATTGTCTCTCTCCCTCTTCCCCTGCCCCTTCCCCTCCTCTCTCTCTCTCTCTCTCTCTCTCTCTCTCTCTCTCTCGCAAATAAATATGTAAATAAATCTTGTTTTTGAAAGAAAGGGGAAAAAAGGCTTAAATGTTTAGGTTAGGAAATCCGCCAGTTCTCTCTCTGATGAGGGATTTCATCCTCAGAACCACAGAACGTTTTCTGCAGTTTTGCCCTGACATCCATTCAGTAAGCTTTTCCTGTTCGTCCTGGACTCAGTCTGAGCCCAGTACCCTGTGGAACGTCATGGAAACTTCGCAGAGAGAGGCAAGGTGTCTGCCTGTGGCTCCGGCATGCAGCGTGCGGGCAGGGCAGGCGCCGAGAGGGTCTTCCGTGCGGGTGCCAGTGACGCCAGGGCCCTGGAGGCCGGAGAGGTCGCTGCGGACAGGGGTGGGGGGGACACGGAGAGGCAGGCCGTCGGGTGGCACGCCCTCCCCCTGCCTCCTGCGCCGAGCCCTGCTCCCTGCGAGCCCCTGCCTGGCCCACAGGCAGGCCTTCAGCTTTGCAGAGAAGCCCTCTTGGCCACTGTTGGAAGTGGGAGCGTGGCTGTGGAGTCAACATTCCCTCTTTCCTTCCCTTTTACTGCCAAACTCTGCACACGTGGTCTGCATCCTTTGCTCGCCCCCCCCCCTCGCACCCAGAGGCCCTATGCCGTCCACGCAGCCAGCCTTTTCTTGAGTGGCCACCCCGATACCTGTCTTGCCAAATTTGAGAATGTTTCCTCATAGCAATTCCGCTCAACCTCCGTGGGTGACGGGGCTCTCTGGCAATCCGGCTTCCTAACGTCCTTTCCCTCTTAGGAGAGTATCCTCCATGTACCTTTTCTTGGCTTTTCTTTTGTTTAAACACGAAAGCTGTTTTTCTCCTCTACTATCATACAGGGTTTTTTGTTGTTGTTATTTATTTATTTTTTTTTTGGAAGGAAGGGAACCACACTTAGTTTTCTTTCCTGTAATGCCTACCTTGCCGAGGATAGAATAGATGCTCCACAATGACATGCAGTTCGTTTGGGGAGGGATTATATTGGTGGCGCTCACCGTTAGTTACTGCCTGTAGAACGTGGATTCTGTGCACGAGGGATGTGGGTAGGATTTCACTAATTCGGGTAAGAAACATCACTTTCTACCTTAAAAATTAAGTTGGATCTTAGAGCCACACCCCACACGGCAGATGGGATGTTCGGTCTCGGTTGGGACGGTATCCGCCAGGACCCTAGAGCGACCTGTTAGGTCGTACCAGAACAGTGCGGCAGGGCCTCTCTCTGTTGCTCACCTTGGTCAGTGGTGTGTTTTCCCCCAGATCCTGTGGGTCCTTGAAAATCTGTGGCTCTTGGGCTCAGGGCCTTGATAGGTGTACACAAATTGTTCCCAATGCTGAGAGCTGGAGTGTCCAGGGTCAGCATCCTATTGTACACGTGGACCTTTTCCCAGAAGAGGTCCCACCCATCCCCGTGGGTGCTTGAAGGACGTTTGGCCCTTTCCTCAGTCGGAACAAACTCTTCTTCTTATGTGAGTGCTCTTGACCCTGCTTCTTCAGCTCGATGGAGCCAGCTTTCTGCAAGGAGATGCCCAGGAGCAAGAAGTCTGCAGACAAATTCCGCAGTTGTCCCTGCAACCCGATGTTTCTCAGCCTCAGCACGATTGACATGTTGGATCAGATCATTCTGTGTGAGGGGCCGTCCTAGTAATTGTAGGATGTTTAGCAGCATCTCTGACTTCTACCGAGTAGATGTCAGTAGCATCCTCCAGTCGTGACAATCAAAGATGTCTTTGGGTAGTGCCAGTGTCCCCGGGGGGGCAAAACGCCTCCTGCTTATGAATCACTGTTACAAGTCAAGCTTATTGGAATATGAAAGACTCCTAATAAGCTGTGTCGTGACAAAGACACAGTTAGGACGTATCCTCCTTCAGAAAGATAGTAGAAAACTACTATATTAGTAGCTAAATTGGGATGGGTGGGAAGGTCGTGAAGAGGAAGGGCAAGAGCATTTGTGCGCCAGCAAGATGCTCCTCGCGTTTTGCGGGATGCCAAGAGCCTGCATCCCAGGGCTGCTTACTCAGAGGCGGAGGAGGCAGGCTTCAGACCACGTCCATCCACCCTCAGGATTCAAGTCCTTTTCCTGATACCACGCACCGATCCAGCTCTGCAGGTCGCTTCGGGGATGCTTTAGGGCCTACTGAAGAAGGCCGCATTCCCTGCTCTCTTCCGTGACGGAGTATGTCGTAGTGGGCACGCGGCTCCTGGCGTAGAGATGCTTCACTAAAGGCGAGTCAGAATGTGAAAGGGTCAGCAGCTCATTCAAATGCGAGTGGCAGGTCTGCAGGGACTCGGGGCTACGGCTTTTATAGAGGATCTGCCCAGGAAATAGCTGCTTAGCTCAGAGCCCGCGCCATTCACTGTTTTGCTAGATCCTGGCTCTTTTAGGACGAGGAAGGCAACTGGAGTAGAAAGGGAGGGGCTTGGGCGAGGCAAGGTTGGAGTGTTAGAGGGCTCCAAGGGGAGAGGATGGTGTATCGGGACGACAGCCACTAATCGTGCGGTGCGGCTGTGGCAGCAGACGCAGGGACGGAGCGAGGGACGTGGCTCTGCAGCCCGAGTGGGCTCCGGCCCTATTCTGCAAGCACGGCGGGCCAGCGAACTGCTTTCAGCACGTGTTCGTGGGCAGATCTGAAATGTGGGCAAGTACCCCCCAACTGTTCCCGTTCGCCATGTGAACATTGGCTGGATGCGGGCGCCGTCTGCCCGCTGTGGGCCACCAGCGGCGGCCCGTCCCTACTTGGGCGTCTTGACTGTCCGTCCCGCTTCCCAGCGCCTCTGACTCTGATGCGCAGTCGAGTCACCCGTGGAAATGCAGGGTCTGGACGAGGCCCGAGAGCGACCCGGGGTCAGCGGTTGTGCGGACCTGACAGCGTCGTGCGTGATTATTTTTGAGGTTCGATGTCGTCTGTTTCTCTAGTGGCATAAATCACTGCTTGGCTATGACATGGAGTCTTGATGTTATGATTTTTCAGGACATGTGTTAGCAGTGAGTGTCTGCGAGTGCTTATCGTGCCACGTAAACAACGGTGCTTTAATGAGGTGTTGAGAAACACGCCCGCTCCGGGAGCCGAGGCTGTTGGTGATGCTCAGTCCCCTCCGTGTGGTCAAGCACTTGGCGTTTCCATGGTCGTCTTCCTGGTGGGGGCTCTCGGTAGATTGTCCTTAGTCCTTGTCTCCGCGACTGTTCGGTGACTGACACGCGACAGCCACGATCCTGGGTTCCGTTTGTGTTATCACGCAGATATCCGAGTCTCTGTTGTGGGAGGAGGATGCCGTTGCATCTGTTGCTTGCTGAAGAGACTCTCGGTTTGCTGGCAAGGGGTCAGAGCCGTGTGCCGCCGCGTGCGTGCTCGCTCGTTGGTGCAGCATCTGTTGGTGTCGGAGTGACTGATGGGACGAGCGTGCTGTAGCAGTACCTACTGTGTCAGCGCTGAAGCTAAGGGCGTCACCGCAGTTCATCACAGGACGCTTCCCATCCTCTTCTGACCCTGTCACTCCTGCTGATGGTACAGAGTAGAAGCCACTTCTCACCTTTTATTTTCTTCTTACTATAACACGCAGAGCTCTGTGTTTTACGCCCATGCTTTAACTGACATTTTATCACTTCTCTCATGTGTAGCATTAGGAGGTGAGATATTTTCCTGCCCAGCTAAACGGCCGCTAAAAAGCAGGGCAGTTTGTTAATGCACCTTAACTATTGATCAGCAGACTTCAGATTTTTGGATGTATCAATATGTCGAGTTGGGTAAACAGTACTTGATATTTCGGCTGTTGGAGAGGGAATCCTAACCTAGACCTTCGTATTTACAAGTTTTCAAAGAGTATTAATTTCGCCGCAGACGTTCAATGTCTTGCCTTTTCAGAAATACTCGATTCAGTAAACACGTTGACAACAATACAGACAAAATACCTTTATAAAATCTGCTGCTGTGTGATCGGGAGGAGGAAGAAGGAGCACCCCGATGGGTCCTCAGAGCTCGGCACGTCTTGCCTTTGTTTAGAGTCTGTTTTTTTGACTAAAGGTGTTCGAGTAGGAAAAACAAGTTTGTATGATTCAGAGTTGAGATGCATTTGTGACAGGTGTAGAGTTACGTGCTTTCTAACATCGAATTCACACCGGCAGGGTAACACTTTAGGCCCTCAGAAAAATGAAAGTCTTAACTTTATAGGAAAAAAAAAAAACTTTTCTTTTTGAAGCGTGATAAAATTGCAGCATCAATACAGACTCAATTATTTTGTTCTGAACTTAAAGAAGATACTTCCAAAAGGAATCCTTGGGAAAAAAAAATAACAAGTATAATGGCAGTGGTATGGAGCTTCCTTGTGATATAATAAATTTTTTACTGTATCCAGACATGTTATATAGAAAATTCTTTCCAAATTGCATAATCGCAAAGACAGAGGCCAATGCAAATAATGTAGACATTTAATAATAAAAGAAAAAGACGGCATTTTTACTTGGAGCAGCCACATGCATCATTTACTACACTCTGCATAAACTATTTTACAGCCGTATTAGCGACCTTTTTCCTTTTTTTTTTTTTTTTTTTTTCTTTTGCACTTGGAGAGCTCAGGTAAAGACCTCAGAACCTGGTGGGTCCTGAATGCAGCTGCAGATAGCGTCTCTTAAAAGAGACAGTGCAGCTGCTTTCCCAATGTCTTTTTTGCCAGACAAGGAAGTGACTTTCCTTAGAGAAGAGGATTACAGTTATATCCTTAAACGAGGAAACTAGAACCAGATTTCTTTTTAGAACTTGCAGTGGGGATTCTGAAGAAACGTTGCACTGAACGTTAGCTTATTCTAAACTCAACTTACTAAGATTTCGCTAACAGCTGTGCATTCAACTTTGGAAAGAAGACGGGACCACAGAATAATACGCACTTTTCATAACTTAAAAAAAAGAATCATGCTCCCTGCCCTGGGATACAATGGTTAGTTAATCTAAAACCAGAAGACACTGCAGAGAAAAGTGAGCACGACATTAGCAGTTCCTCAAATATCCTCTGGGATGTTTCTTCTATTTTGTAATGAATGTTTGCACTTGCCCCCAGATTAAATACCGGGCAGGCATTATTTTCTCAATTTTTGTAGATTGTATAAAAGATAGGATGCTAAATGAAGATAGAAAGGTGGTGTTTTACCTTCCCTTTCTGGAAAAAAAAATCAAATATTTATTAACTGCTTTCTATTGTTGTCCTTCTCTTTAGAAAGTAATTTGTGGTCAGTGGAGCCCAGCGGGGAAGCCCCCTTTCCTCCAGATGGCTGTGACATTTGAGAAAACCTTGGAGGATTAAAGGCACTCTAGTGAGCACTCACTGCAAAGTCCTGACACAATTTGACAGTCCTAATCTGGGTCCTGAACTGATTGGATGGCCAAGGGCACAAAATTCTCATCCAACTGTGCAGTCACCACGCACATATTTAAGGGCACTGAAAAATGTCCCAAAGTCTGGGTGACTTTTTAAAAAATATGTATATAATATGTATTTATTCATGGCATGCACTTGGAAAGGCTCATCGAGGTACCTTGTGTGGCTTAAGGAAAACACCACAACAACCTGGTGATATTTTTGCCTGAATGAGCACAGCAGGCCATAAATGTCTTTACTCTTTATTAAGTAGGGTTTGCAAACAATCTAAATGGGTAAATAGTAGAGGAAACTATAGAAATTGATCTCAGTGAGCAAAGCCCACCAAATCTAATTATATATTGTCACCATCTGCTGAAATATGATAACAGAATTAATACAATTACTGTCAGAATTCCAAAGGGAAAAAATAAAAAAAACTTTTGAAAGAAACCGTGTATGTGTGGTGTGTGTGTGACAAAGAGAGACAGGCCAAATAGCAGGAGGGAGAAAGAACAGCATCTTCCATGTTCCTTCCTTTTTTTTTTTTTTTTTTTTTTTTTTTTTACTTTCCCTTCTTTGGTCAATCATCGTTTAAAAATAATTGGAAAGATTTCTAATTTTGGAGTTGATTGGTTAAAGTTACTAAGTTTTGGTAATGTGATTTTTTTTTTTTTTTTTGGTTTGGAATTTTAATGATATCCACTGCAGCTTCCAAAATTACCATGGCAACAGGTGTGTAATTATCAACATTGCGCATAGCTTCAATGTGTGATGTGTTTTTTTCGGTTGAATGAATATTAAATCATACTGCTTAACACCTCCTCTCCTAGTAAAGAGATAAAGCTTTGGCCATGGCCTGTAAATTGATCCTGCTTCTATAGATTCCTTTTACTCCAAAGCCATTGAATGGAGTAATTTGTGCCTTTGAGGGTTTTCTGAATTTATTAGAGCCTGACAGAAAGTAAGGTTTATTTCATTTAGTGGGGGAAAAAAAGTGATTAATTACTACTCATATTTCCTTTTGTAGAATTTTCTCTGAGAGAATACACTGCTGTTGTTTTGGGTTGCAAGGTGTGTGTTCATGACTGATGACATCTTAAAAAAAGGGGGGCGTTCTCGTAAGAACACCTTGTGCTTTAAGGGCTGCTGTTTCTAACAAATGCAGGCGGTCTTAGTATGAAGCACGTATGAAGCAAAACCTTTGAATTAAAGCATAATGTACTGTCTTTTCCTTATGTACAGTATGTTCTATATAATATGATTTAAACACAAATATCATCCTCTGATGCACATCAAATGTAAGAAGATAGCACAATCCATGATTTTTTGGTGAAGTCGAAACTTCACGTCGTTTCTAATATTCCAGGTGGTCTTTTCAGACTTTCCACCTGTGAACAGGCAAGAGAGTGAGTGATGAGCTATCAGATATTGCTTCTTACATACCTCCCCTTGCCGTCAAACTTTATTTTCTTCCTAAATAGCTAATAAAGCAGACAACAGTTTACTTTTATTATTGTCACCGTTGGTTCTTTTTGGTCATCCAGTTGATTCATCAGCCTGTTGCATACACGTGGATGAGAAAAGTGAGGCTTTTCAAGAGCTAATATCCTAAGAAATTTTCAATTTCTTGCATACACGTGGATGAGAAAAGTGAGGCTTTTCAAGAGCTAATATCCTAAGAAATTTTCAAGAGTTAATATCCTAAGAAATCTACTTATGTTCAAAATACATAGATCAAGTAAATTTCACTGTAAATCGCAGTAGCTGTAAATAATATTGTTAAATAGGAAGCCAGCTAAATGATTACAAAGCTATCTGCGTTGTTTTATTATTCAGTCTCCGTTTTTATTTATTTATTTATTTATTTTTATTCTTATTTTTATTTTCAGTCTCCGTTTTTAACTCCGTTTTCAGTCTCCGTTTTAACTCCTGTTATTCTGGAAAGCCTTTCAGTAACTTGAGATCTTTGCGTGAAACTAAATAATCGATGTTAGAGCAGAAGCTACCGTAGGTCGATATATTTAAAACTCGGAGCCCAGACACTTGGGTCCCTAAGAGAGATGATTCTACAGAAAAGTCGAGAAAGGCCGGAGGCTAGCTGTGACCTCTTCTCCTGCTGCTTTTCTATCTCAGCCAAAGGTCCCAGAATATATAATACCGTCGAAGTATTATCACTGGTCATTTCACCATGCTTCCATATTGACCCCGAGACGTGTGCCAAAGTCAAGATTACCAGTGGCACAAGAGCGGATCGCCCAGTTCCCTCCTGGTGCCTGTAGAAGGTCGCCTAACACGGTGTGGTCATAGCCTGGATTGACAAGTAGGTAAGGGGCGAACGTTTTATTCACACAAATAGGTTAACCGTTGCTGAAATAGTGTCCATTGCACTGAAAGCCGTGAAAAGAACAGGGAGTCTCTGCTGATTTCCTCTACACGGTTATCTCTGGTATTTCTCTATTACTCTAGCTCGTATTTAAACTTTTTTTTTTTTTTAAAGAAAGGATAAATACACACACACACTCAGTGTATTTCTGTAGACTCCCCTTTAATGGATCTGTGCCAGTGTTAGCCATTGTTTCAGTTGCTTGTGGCTGCTCAACTGTGCAAGGTTGCCTGGAAACGCTCCTTCAGTGCAAAGCTCTTCAGCCACTTTCCATACCTCCGAGCCCAGGGCTTAAAGATTCAGGAAATCTAGGCGCTGGTGTTTCTTTTTGAAATCTCTTTAGTAAACTAATGATCTTGTACGTGTGGAAAATCGCTTCCCCGTGTATGGGGTGTGCACGTTTGAAACAAAGCAAAAGCTTCCAAAACTTCTTAAGATTGTTGTTGCAAGTCAGCAGAAATCAAAATTATTCTTCCCAAGTAAACTTGATGGGGAGTTTTGTGATGCTGGTGCTTTGTAATGTAGACTATTGTTTCAAGAATGTTTTTTTTTTTTTATTTTTTTTTCAAGAATATTTAAAATTAACACCTATTATGCTCTCCCGGGTTGGAAATTTGACTCTGTTCCCCTCGAGATGGCATCCTATCCCCATTACCTCTTTAAGTTGTGAAAGGTTGAGAATCAGAGACCGAATCTTAATGCTTTTATTACATTTAAAAGTTAAGTACCCCAAAAAGTACCATTATTAGGTAACAGAATATGGTAATTACTCACTTTCTTCCTTGGTTAAATTTGAGTCAATTTTGAGGATTTTGGAAAATTGGCGTGATGAATAAACAGCGTTGATTTAACTGTTCGTAGTTGGCTTCGTATTAAGTCATTTTCTCTTTTAAAGTATAACACAATCATTTTGACAGCGATTTGAAAATACTTTTGATTGGAGCTTTCCCCAGCGTGTGTCCAAATTCCTAATGCTGAAACATAAAATGGGAATATTATAGCATCATGCATGAGTTAAATAAATATATGGTACTACCTAATACCTGCCAGAATACCATTATTAGCTTTAAAAAGAAAGATTATTTTCAAAAGCAGCACTAGGCAATTTCCAGTCATTCCCTTTTGTTAACCGTGGTAAAAAATTACTGGTTTTTGATACAGAACAAGAAAGGAAAGATGTGCTCTGCAATGTTTGAAAGACATTCAGTCATCAGATATGTCTGACCCAAATTTAAAATTAGTTAGACTTTGGTCTCCTAATAGTTTTTTGCTTTTTCCAACTTACCTTCAAATTCTGTCAGGGACGCCTGGGGGCCTCAGTGGTTGAGCGTCTGCCTTCGGCTCAGGTTGTGACCCCGGGGTCCCGGGATCGAGTCCTGCATCGGGCTCCCTGCAGGGAACCTGCTTCTCCCTCTGCCTGTGTCTCTGCCTTTCTCTGTGTCTCTCATGAATAAATAAATGAAATCTTCAAAAAAAAAAAAAAGAATTGTCAGTAATTTTAGTACAATGTTAATATTGCCAACAGCACACCCTTTGACAGCTATAGTAAATCACACAGATTAAATTAGTTATTAGATACTGAAATTTCTCTGCAATGTCATGTACATTCAAGCTTACTTGAAGCCTTTCCCCAACTGATTTATTTAAATATTAAATTTTAAATGGATTTTAGTTGCTGCATAAATGCATGTTAAGGTCATTCATAATGCTGATGTTGGGATCCCTGGGTGGCGCAGCGGTTTGGCGCCTGCCTTTGGCCCAGGGCGCGATCCTGGAGACCCGGGATCAAATCCCACGTCGGGCTCCCGGTGCATGGAGCCTGCTTCTCTCTCTCTCTCTCTGTGTGACTATCATAAATAAATAAGAATTAAAAAAAAAAAAACATAATGCTGATGTTTCATTTTAAATGTCCACGTGACCCGTGGTTTACTGATTTGGATTTGTTCATTATGTTGTTTCTGAAGTTAAGACTAGAAATCATTGGTCAAGAAAATCAGATGTAGATCTGCTGTTTTCTTTCAGTCTCTATCTTCTTAAGCCTAAGCGTCCCTCCATATAGACTGTTGGGTCTGCTCCTCAGTTGCCGATGAAACTTCTCCGTAAGCTGTAGTGTAGCCGTCGTGAGTGATCAGACTCCGGCAGCACGTGGGGAGCAAAGTGGAAGAATCAAGCAGAGGCAGGGGCAGCCGGGGGGGCCCAGCGGTTTAGCGCTGCCTTCAGCCCAGGGTGTGACTCTGGGGTCCCGGGATCGAGTCCCGCATGGGCTCCTCGCATGGAGCCTGCTTCTCCCTCTGCGTGTGTCTCTGCCTCTCCCTGTGTGTCTCTCATGAATAAATAAATAAAATCTTAAAAAAAAAAAAAAAAGCAGAGGCAGAAGGCTGCCGGTGGGCGCGTGCATCTACTCTCCTCTCGATGCAGAGCAGTTCACGTGGCTGCAGGCTGCTGAGGAGGTAGAAGCGTGGTGTTGCCGTTGTTACGAGGTGAGGGTCTGATTTTCATGGGAACTTGACTTGGTGAAGCAGGTGGCTGATACCCGAATAAGCGTATCGTGATGATTTCGAAGTAATCACCAAGGAGGAGGCGAGAGAACGAGTTCAAGTACTTACTCTTTGTAAGACAACCTGGCTCCCAGGCGCTTTGCAGACTTTATGGGGCTCGATCCAAAGAAGGGGGCGCTAGTGCTGGTACCATGATGAGAGTTGGAGAGGCTCGTGCCTTTTGAGGCTAACTGAACTCGGGTTCCTCAGTCACTTCTGATTCCAGAGGACGTTATTTCCCACCGCATCTCTGACTTCCCCAGTCATATAGCGAGAGAGGGGCCCTCCCACGCCCTAGAAGACGATCACCTTAAATAACCTGGTATCTCTATGGAAACCAGGAACCGTCCTCTGGCTCTTCGAGGATCCCTCTGCGCCAAGCCCGCAGCAAGGGCCGCCGAGATGAGCGAAGGCCTGGCCTCTGGCCCCACGGAACTGCGCCCCCTGAAGATTAGGACCGTCAGACGGCGTTCCCACCCACGACGGTAGGACAGCACGCAAGGCTTCACTGAGGAGGCGACGAGCAGGCTCTGGAAGGATGCATTCGCGGGTAGCGAGGGGAGGGGGGGCGTCTCAGGTCGGGGCAGAGGCACAGATGGGGGGGCCTTGCCGCCGGAGAGGTTCCCGGGGCGCGCCGTGGGCCCCGTGTCACAGGGGCCGTGCGTGGCATGCTGAGGCGCCCAGAGCCGCCCGGTGGGATGCGGGGACCTCTAGAGCAGCGCTTGACCACGCTCGACAGGTGCAGATGCACCTGTTGGGAAGGTGGCCTTTGTGGAAGCCAAGGGCCTGCGGTGAAGGGAGAAAGTTCCGAGCCGGTGGCGTCAGGAAGTTGCTGTTCCCTTTCTCTAAGGATCGGGGGCTCTGGCACGCAGGCTGCTTGAACCAAGCACATGGACTAAAACCAAAGAAGGACACTCAGAAATCTCGAATTGAAGTCATTTCTACATTTTAAAAATATCTTTGAGTCTTTGCTTTTAATTCTTTAGAATATACACCCAGGAGTCGAATTGCGGGATCATACAGTAATTCTGTGTTTAACTTTTTTGACACACCTCCAAACTCATTGGCTTTTATAATGATGAAATGATAGGCTTTGTGAGCATTAATGAATTCGCCATGTTTCTGTCAAAACAAAAAAAATAAATAAATCTTAGGAAGCTGGTGTTTACTGCACAATGCACTCAGCGTCTTCTTTTTCTTTGTAATTTTTTCTTTCTTTTTTTCCTGCCTTCCTTCCTTTCTTTCTTTTTTAAGGGGAATGAATGCAATGAGGCAGTAAGGAGAAAGTCAGCTGTGACCTTCCTGGCCGTTGGCTGTCTTCCTCTTTACCAGACCTGAGGGACCGGAGGCAGGAAGTAGGTTTCTCGTGGTGGGGTTGGGGAGACTTGCTAGAAGGAGGAAGGGAAATGAGAGGGCTGTTCCCAAGAAGTCGACAGCCCTTTAGAGAGGGTGTCAAGATAAGTAATTGGTGAGAAGAAGAGTGTCAGGTGAGCGGCCCAGGTCAGAAAAGGTGTAGCACTCAGGTGTGACAATGAGGAAGGGAGAGTCCGTTGTCTTGCAGCTCCGGCCCGGCCCTCCCCTCCGATGCTAGCTGCTCAGCCCCTAGCTTCTCTCCATTCAGGCTCCGCGAGAAAATCAGAGACGGGAAAACTTCCTGAACCCCCCCTGCCACGGCATCAAGTCCTCCTACTCAAAAAAAAAGCGAAATAGAACATCAAATACGGACGGACTGCCTGTTGGTTTTATTCCCCCTTCCACGGGGAGCTGAACAGAGGGTCCCTTGCACGTCGCTGAGACCTTTACATGTGCCTCAAGCAGTTCACTTCTGGGCTTGATCTTCACCCTGGAATTTCCAGAGGGTCTCACCGGACCAGTGCAGGAGCACTTTGACAGGAGCGCCTCATGAGTCCAAATTACGGATCTCAGCCTTCCCTCCGACAGGCTATTTTTTTGTTTTTTGAAGAGCAGAGAGTAAGGAAGAAAGAATGAAGAGGAGAGAGGAGAGAGAGAGAGAGAGAGAGAGATGGCATAACATATTTTTTCAAATTAATGCACCGTCTATGAAAGTAGATCCCAGAATCCTGGAAGTTCTGTGACCTTGAGTAGGTCGTGGAAACTCCCAGGACCTCGGGGCCCTCTTTTCTAAAATAAAGGTAATGATTGTATTCCTATGTTGTGAAATAGGCTTTTTCTCCTCGCTGCAACGTTCTCAGTGTGAAGATACCTGTAAATTTTAATGTGCTTTATTATTAGCAAACAGGTTTTCATCTTGCAGTGAATCCTTAAATAATTAAGGATTAATTAATTAATTAATAATTAAGACGATAGTTTCAACGTCTTTGTCGGCTACTTTACACGGAACACAGTGCCACAAAGAATTCAGGAAGATTGTTGTATAGATTGTGTAAATAAAAGTATATATGATAAGTTAAAGCCAGAATTTGTGAGAGAAGTTAGATCCAGTAATATAATCCACAAAAAGCTGTGTATGATACATACTGTGCCCTTAGAAGCCATCGTGGTTGAAAGAATGATACCTATTTTTTTTTTTAAGTGAGGACCATTTATTGAGTGCTTACTATGTGCTGGTTGCCATTCTAAACACACGGCCTGTGTGAGCTCTAATATCTACAGCCAACCTGGAGCTATCATCCCTGTTTTATGAACAAAGAAAATGAAAGTTAGAAAGTTTATGGAATTGGCCCAACATCATTAAGCAGCTGTTACCTCTTATGTAAAAATGAATCTGTATTCTCATTTTATTCATCGAGGATCCCAATAACTGGCAATCATTGGTTATTGACAGATGATAAACTCCCATGTTTAATATTTGATATTCCATTTGCCTTAAGAGGCTACTCTTAATTTTTGCAGATTATTATTTATTTTAATCTTCAACAGATATATTAATATAAAGACTCCTTGGGTGAATGATTTTCAAATAATGTCCCAAGGATGCCCAGGAATTTTTAGGGGGCACCATATCCTCATCCAGGGTCTTTTCAGGTCTATATCTTTTATATATTAGGTTTCATTATTAGAGACCATTCTTTTTTCCTTTCTTCCTTCTTCCCTCCTTCCATTCTCTGCTTCCATCAGCCATGCATCTCTCCAGTCGTGTATCTGTAGGCACATCCAACCAAACAACACAATCAACCAGCCGGCCAGATAATACAACACGTATGTGTTGGGCTCTCAATACGTACTAAGCACCGTACATGGCTAGCAGTTGCACTCTTACAAAAGAAGAATGTAAAAGATTTCAAGTTTTCAAAAATCACAGAGAGTACATTTAAAGTATGATCTTGTTTAATAAAACTAAACCCAGATGAAATATTTTGGAAAAAAAAATATTTTTTTTATATTACACGTTATCCTTCTCATCAAAGTGAAAGAGACACTGTCCTAAGAGGGAGAGCTGTAAGCCGTGTCCAGCTTTGAGGAGTTACATAGCCCTGGGCTGTGGGGAAGCAGATGTGCTTTCCTGTACAGTACAAATGACGGTTTCCTCTTTTAATTTTGTATGACCTTCAGGCCAGAGAGGGTAAAGAAGTTTTTACAAACATTAGGCCTTGATGGTTTGAGTGACATGATCTGAGCTCACAGTTTACCAATCTGGATTGACATGTGGTTGGAAGGTTTAAAATGAAAAACAGTGGTTTCTGAAGTGGGGGGGGGGGGGGTAAATTCGATGAACTACATTTTTGCCCTTACATATCTAATGTAGGTAGTATTTTATTATATTTATTTATTTTTAAAGATTTTATTTATTTATTTATTTATTTATTTATTTATTTATTTATTTATGATAGGCAGAGACACAGGAGGAGGGGGAAGCAGGCTCCACACTGGGAGCCTCATGTAAGCCTCAATCCTGGGACTCCAGGATCACGCCCTGGGCCAAAGGCAGGCGGTAAACCGCTGAGCCACCCAGGGATCCCTAATGTAGGTAGTATTTTAAAGATAAAGCTCAAATTGGAGAAGAGAACATTTAAAATGTACCAGTGCATTAAAACCTTTGGCCTCTCCTGGTCGAATGTGCCACATTGAAATGCAATCGCGAACAAAAGACAAAACAGAGATGCACTGGTGAATTTTAAAGTTTCTGCAGCAGGAAAACTCAGAACTTCCTTGAGTAAAAAGTCTTACATATCTCTCCATTTTTTTTTTTCTTAATAAGCCTCTTCAGAAATTTTACAGTGATCTTCAGTCTTAACTCAAAAAATTCATCCTCCGTGATGCATTCCGTGTTCTCTTTTTGTCTCTTCTCCTGCTCACCTCTGCCTCAGTACATTAAGAAAGAAATCCTGAGCAAATGGCTGGTTTCCCCAGCAAAAGTACTTTCTGAGGAGCAGCCTCATTAGCACCGGCCTCCCTCCCGGCCCTCCCTGCCTCCTCTCTCACCCTAGACGGTGGGCGACCTCCCTGAGGTAGGTTGGGGGCGTCTCCAACTGCACTTGAGGTTATCAGACCAGAGCAGAGGACAGACTGCTCTCGCCTGGAGAGTTAAACCGTCTGCGTCACGCTGGTTCTGTTCACCTAACTTAAAGCTTCTGATGGGCCTGGAGTCTGGGAGTGGAGAGTGGGTGAGGGCAGAGGAGACCCCGCCGCAGCAAGAGCAAGTACACGATGCTTGGGAATTCAGTAAGGGGATAGGGCCCTTGAGGAGTGGCAGGCTCGGATTCAGGGCTCCCACTGGGTTCTGAGGATCTGGGGGGACGATGGATCAGCGGGTTTTCCCAGGTTTAATTTTCTAAGCCAGTTTTCAAATCGTCATGATTTGGATGTGAGTTATGTGCATTGCAGTTAATTTGTATATCCTGAAAATGCCTTATTCTTTGTATCTTGTTTTCTAGACTTTGTTTTCAGTCCCCAGATATGTGTGCATTCACTTTTAAAAATAAACGTTTTCATATTTAAAACCTTATCTACATACGCACGAATGATACGCCTTTCCCAGACTTCATCCTGAAGATTTTGCTTTCCTGTTTATTTTTTGTGAATTGATTTCTTTCAACCACAGACTTCTGTTATACAACTTAAACATTGACAGTGGTGTTTTTTTCTTAATATTAAAATATTTCCTTCAAACATCCATTTTCCTAGAGGAATGAAAATATTTGAAAGAGAGATTTTAATGTTTAGAAACACTCTGAGACACAGCCTGTAGGTTAAGGACACCTTTAAATAGTGCAAAATAACAGCACTTACGGTCTATTAAACTGTGATCTATGAATAAAAGCAATGAAGTAAAGTAAAAACAAACCCGGGAACTACATTCTGCTTCATGAGTCTTATTAAAAATATGTGTTATTTAGTGGGAATTTACAGTGAATCTCATGAAAAAGTTAATATAAACAATTGTGACTCTAAAGTAAGAGCATACAAATTTGTGATTTATGTTGCTTTCTTAATTTGAAACATGTGTATGACCTTATAACTACACAGCAAAAAATAAAAATATAATTAAGCCAGAATGCCATTATCGAAACAAAGCAAAGATGTAGTCCATTAATCTGCAGTGATCATTTAAACTATGCTAGTGGGTCTTACCCTAATTATTTCTGCAGGCAAGAAGAATAACTTGCAGAGAATTCATATCTATATTTGCTTAATTTTGTTTCTGTCCTTGGGTTTCACTTCTGTCCCATGGTAATATGTAAAAGTAGGGCCACCTGTTTTCCACTGGGCTTTTAGTGTGGGTAGATTCTTAGGACACAGCAGTGTATTCTTAGAGTTCTTCTGAAATCTGAGGAAAGTTAATGTTAACTGTACTACTAATAATAAACTGCAGTCAATAAAATTGAAGGTCTTCCAGCAAGACTGCACCCCTCAAAAAAAAAAAAAAGAAAAAGAAAGAAAAGAAAGAAAGAAAAATCCATGAACAGATACGCAAACATGCTTTGCAGGCTCAAAAAGCTATGAATCAAGTTTCCGAATACAGACATTGGTTGACTTCCATAAGGATCCAGAGAGAGAATATTTAAATGTAAATATTGATCGCTGTCAGCTAGGCAGCATGTATTTTCCCACAACAAATTATAGGAGAACAGATCATTCAAGAGTAGTGCTTTTCATGAGCTGGAAGTATCTCCGTCTTCAAAAAAGATTGCTGTGAGTTGCGGAAGGTGGAGGAAAAACTGTTCTTGCTTGACGGATTCCCGCAACATTTTGGCGTAGCGTTTCCCAGTTTCTAGTTTAAGTTAGCAGTAGGGAAAGTTATTTTCTGGTTAATACGTGTCCAAAAAACCCAGATCTGAAAGGCCATCTGCAGTTGATTTTTCAACTTGAAAGGAGCAGGGAAGGGAGAGTTGGTCTTTGCTCTTGTCTGTGAGGGTATCATGCCTGTCAGCTTGGGTGCAAATGGTTTATCCTGAAAAAGTAGACTTGACACTTAGAGAAATACCAGGTTGGAGCATTTGTGCCCCGTGGAGCGTCTGCAAATGGAATAATGCGTCCACGAAGCCAGCTTCTTGCTTCCTGTGGGCCTGCACTTGGGCGAGCGGAGGCATTCATCCTCAATAATGGTTCAAATAATTGAAAAAAAGAAAAAATAAAGGGGCTGCATTTCAGGATAGTTGGACTATTCATCCCCTAGCGCTGCTGCACCGCAAAGAGGAAAAGAGAGCTTAACGGCCCAGTTTATCATGTTAGCAGTTAATTAAGAATAAGAAAGTTTAAAAAAAAACAAAAAGCCTCTTCCGTCAAATGAAGTTGTGTGGCCTAAACATCAGACAGCGGCCGTTTGATCACAGCTTGCGCTCGAGGTTCCATTTCCTTTAATTGGAATTTTTATGCTTTCGTACTTTACCTTCCACTTTGCTTCTGTTTGGCGTGGGCCGCCTTCCCACTGCAAGGGCGCTGTGAGGGAAGCGCCCACCGCCCCTTCTCGCCCTCCCGCACGGCAGCTTCCGAGCGGGGCAGGTGCCCAGCCGCCTGACCACCTGCTCCGGCGAGGACTTTATGACCCACACACGCTTGTAAGTTGACTGTTAATAGGCTTTGCGGGGTGCACGGAGGCGGTGACCCCCACGCCCACAGTGGGCCGCGGGGAGCCTGGGCTCCGGCCGAGGGGCCTCTCCTCCACGCTCCCGCGGCCGCCCGCCGTGCCCGGTGGCACCCACGCCCGGGGAAGGCGCACCTCCTCCTCGGAGCGCGGCTGGGCCCCAGGGTGCGCGTGTGCCCGCATTTCACCTCCGGCCCCGTGCCCGCCCAGCCCCGCTCCAGCCTCGCACCGCGCAGCCCACGAGGCTCCCGTGGAGGTCTCCAGCGCTCCGGGCATCGGTGGGCGCCGCCTGGCCAGACGCGGGCCAGCGCTCGGTGCTGCCGGCCAGGCCTCCGCTCCGGTTACAGACGCTGCGTGCTTCCCCCCGTCCCTACCCCGGTCGGGGCGACCGTGTAGGGACACAGGCGGCTGAATCGGCCTCCGGGACGTTTGCTGCTACTTAGGAGAGGAAGTTGGGGGGCGGTGAGCTGGGCCGGCCGGGTGGTCAGCCGCCTGTCTGGGCAGCACGTCCAGGGCGCGGGGCTTGGCACGACTGTCCCCTCGCGCTCACAGGTGGCGGCTGCGTCGCTGACTTTCCTTCCGTAGTCCAGGCGAGGAACACGGTGAAGCGGGAAGGGGTAGGAGTAGAGGCCTGTGCCAGCTTGCTGTGGCCTTTTTTGTTTCTTTCCCTTTTCCTTTTGGTTTTTCTTTTTTCTTTTTCTTTCCCTTTTTCTTTTTTCCTTTCCTTTTTCTTTTTTTCTTTCTTTTTCTTTTTCTTTCTTTTCCTTTTTCTTTTTCTTTTTCCTTTACTTTTTGTTTTCCCTTTTCTTTTTTCCTTTTCCTTTTCCTTTTTTCTTTTTTTTCCTTTTTCTTTTTCTATTCCTTTTTTCCTTTTCATTTTACTTTTTTCTTTCTCTTTTCCTTTTCCTTTGTCTTTGTCTTTTTCTTTTCCTTCTTTTCCCTTTTCTTATTCCCTTTTCCTTTTTTCTTTTTCTTTTTCTTTTTGTTTTTCTTTTTCTTTCTCTTTTCCTTTTCCCTTTTCTTTTCCTTTTCCTTTGTCTTTTTTCTTTTTCTTTCTCCTTTCAGTAAAGCAGAAGCTCTCTCAGAAGCCGTGCCCAGCAGTGTCTGGCTCACACCTCGTTGGCCAGTGCACTCTGTTATAGCTGCCCCTACCTGGAAGATAGCCAAGGAGAAGGAAATTCAAGGGGGGATTGGGTCACCGAATGCACGGTGCTGACATGCTGCCTCCCACTCCCGTTCACCCCTCCACCTGGTGCACTCTTAGTATCCTCTCCCATGTGCCTCTGCCGTGTATATAGGCCGCCGCTCTTCTCCAGTTCCAGCCCAGGGCCCATAAGCTGCTCGTTGTGTGTTCCCATGAAATACCTCTTCGTAGCCTGGATAATAACTGTGACTAGCTATCTGCAGCTGTGTCTTAATCTTAAGGCCAAAGAGTATACGAATCAGGACTTTCTCAGTTGCAAGTGTCAAAAAATATATTTTTTAAAGATTTATTTATTTATTTATTTATCTATTTATTTATGATAGAGAGAGAGAGAGAGGCAGAGACACAGGAGAAGGGAGAAGCAGGCTCCATGCCAGGAGTCCGATGTGGGACTTGATCCCAGGACCCCAGGATTGCACCCTGGGCCAAAGGCAGGCACTAAACTGCTGAGCCACCCAGGGATCCCTCAAAAAATATTTTTAACCAGTTTATCCTGGAATTTATTGTTTCCTTTACTGTGGACATTGAGGAACCGCCTGGCTGCAGGCATGTCTATAACCAGGGGCTGCAGTGATGTGCCTGTTATTAGCAGCAGCTCATTCTCATTCTCAGTGTCTTCCATCCGCCTTCCTCCCCTACCCTGCCCCCCAACACTCTCCTTCTTGCTCCTTTACCTTTGGTCCCTCTCATTGTTTATGCTGCTTTTTCTGATTTGCTCCATCCTGAAACAGGTTTTCAACATGCTGTGTAAAATATAGCTATTGTGGCTATTCATTTAGCTGGTCTTCCATGAAGCCAGAGTCAGGGAGCTTTTACTCCCAAGTCCATTTGTCAGATGCTTCTGGAAGGACTGTGACCAGCCTTGGTTGGCCACATTACCGCCCTTTGACCAGTCGCTAGGAGGAGAGTAGAATATGAGCATTGACCAGGCCTAGGCCATGTGACCATTCTCATGGCCCGGGGGTAGACAAGGGCTGTAATTGATGGTCTCACCACAGCCTTACACAATGTTGTAGAAAATGCTCTGCAGGAAAAATCATAACTTGGTTTTCCTTTTTTTTTTTTTTTTTAACTGCATGTGAATACCTCTGAGGTAAGTAGGAGCTCAGTAGGTATTGGTTGGAAGAAGTAAATGGATACATAGAACTGAGCTGACCTGTGAGCAAGAAGAGAAAACTGGGTAGCATGTCAGTGCTTTTTGGAGCTATATTTAGATTATGCAATGCCGATTTATATTTTGAATTCATGTGAATTCCAAGTAGATAAATTATTCAAATTTAAGAAATAAGTAAGAAAACGCAGCCCAAAAATCACATCCAAAAAGCGTTGCTTCTCCTTTTGCTCTTCCAGCAAATATTTACTGAATGCCTACTCCATGCTCAGGCACAAATTGGTATGTGCTTTATTCTTTTGGTTAAAGGCAATTGAAATGTTTTTGCCATACTTAATGACCACGTTAATTGATGGAGAAAATAACTGTCGATACATAGTTAGCAAGTAACATAGGATCGGGGAACCAGTGGGCTCTTTAAAGCTTCTTATAGAACTTTGTAGTGTTGTGTTCGACTTCAAGATATAAAAATAAGAAACTTAAAAAAGTGAATTCAGATATTTAACTCTATTTATTTCAAACCAATTAAAAAGGCATCTGATACATTTTTAGGTCTCCCAGAAAACATCCTAAGCATGAGCATATAGCTCCAACCCAAATGACTTTGTAATTGCACACGCTATTTCTCTGTTACCCTGTGACTGATTCAGAAGGCTTCTGACATGGAAGATGGGAGCATTTACTTCTCCTGAATTTTTTCTACTTATCTCGAGTAACTGCGTTTTCAAGACTTCCAACGCCCCCCTCTCTTTGCTGTCAGTGTTGGGGATGAGGAAATGAAGGAAGGGCTGGGAGCATGGTGGCGTCTCTGTCACTCCCGCACCCAGTGATTCTGTCCCCAGGACCTAGGGTGACTATCAGGCCACACTCCCTAAGGTGAGACCCAGTCAGCCTGTTCTGGCAGGGAGGAGAAGGCCTCCTCGTGGTCCTTTGAAGATGGATGGGTTGGCAAAGGGAGACAGGTGACACTACTCTCTTGCTCACTTTCTCTCTCTCTCTCTTTTTTTTTTCACCCACTTTTGAAAACTTGATGGTCTTATACAATAAGAAGTCTTACAATAAGAAGTCTTATTTGGCAAATTTTGTGTCCTTGCTTTATGTGGTTCTCAAAACATGGTTCTTGAAGCTGGGGAACTTTTATGCGACTCCTCAGCTAAAGCAGAGGTTGCTTCTATAATCCAGCTCTGTCTTGTTCATTTTTGGGGTTTGTGATACACCGTGATGGACTAGAAAAAGGTAGAGTGGGCAGGGGCAGGTGGAGGGAGAGATGCAAGAGAATTTCTAAGACTGAAATTTCATTTAACAGACTGACTTAAAGTTCTCAGAAGCCCTCTGGGAAGAGAATTTCTAAACAAAATTGTTGGCCTTTCTTTCTTTTTTTTTTGAGGTAATTGAAAATAATTATGTGTTTGCAGTCAACCACCGCAGTGTCCCTACACGATCATACTCCAAATAGATGCCACAGGGATGAGTTAATGAGGAGGTGTCACGGCAATAACTTTAATTCTTGTCAAGTAAAAATCAATTCAAGTAAATCTGAGCAAAATTTGAACACCTACTCTGGGTTCTGGGCTATTGCTGGAATCTAGAAAAGTCCTTTTCAGTAATGCCTATACATGAAGCCTCAGTCTAGCGGTAGAAGGTTAAAGAAGTAAAGAGTGCTCATGATAAAATTTGACAGGTAGAAAATAAAAAATGTGGGGGACTCACGGGACCTCTACTTTGGACATCATTTGAGTTAAAGAAACGTCTTCTATCCTGACTCTAGTCTTAAGAGGGCTCCTGCGAACCTGTAGGATGACAGAAATGGTATTTTTTGTTTTCTCTTCTAATGGGGTAGATATTTACACATCACACTCAGACATAAGAAACAATATTTTGTTTTACTTCTTGGTGAGTGGGCCCTGTTGCAAACCCATGGAGAGAGAAAATCTCTGCTACTTAAAGCTCTCCCAGCCACCCTTGGTTTGTATTGATCTCTTTCAGATGCGCACCATTGCACTTGACTAAATCCTCAATCTGAAGATTCTTTCTGTCTCAGGAATGTGTCTTCTCTCCATGAGTCCATGCTCCTCCTCTTTCTGTCTCAAGGTGGCATTGAGAGCAGGGCTGAATTCCCATGTCCCATGATGAGAAAGGGAGATGCTTCTGGCCTGTGCACGGTGTTTATGCTCATTGTTTTCCTCTGGGATCAGAGATGTGGTCTGGTATTGTCTGGAGACAATGCCTGGTGTTGCCCCCAAATATCTTGTCTTCTTGTCCCTTTGGAGGTGATAATTCTTACAGGCTGTGAAAGATGCAGGTTCTTTTGCTTCTGGTTGGTTTTATTTTATATTATTTTATTATTTTATTATTTTATTATTTTATTTATTTATTTATTTATTTATTTATTTATTTATTTATTTTTTGAGATCCTCAAAAGAGAGGAGACTGGTGGTTTATAGCAAAGGTTGGCAAACGACTGCAGGCAGACTCTCCCCCAAATGGGCCAAATCCAGGCACACCAGTTCATTCACACATTGTCTGTCTGTGTCTGTTCCCCAACAGAGGCAGGTAGTTTCTACAAAGACTACATGGCACACGAAGCCTGGCGTACTAATTAACTAGTCTTAAAAAACAAAACAAAACAAAACAAAAAACTAGTCGTTTACAGAAAGGTTTTGCTCAGCCCTGATATATTCAGGGTTCTTGGGTTGACCATTCCTTGCCTCTGCCCTTCTTCCTGACAGATTTCATGTTTTCCAGGGCACACAGGAAGGATTGGGTCTCCCGCACAGCGTCCTGGGCTAGACAGGGTCAGGGAGCCGTGTCGGGTGCACCTGTCCAGCGATGTCCCTGTCCCTCTCCTGCTTCATTGCTTCTGCATCACACCAACTCTAAGAGGGAAGCAAAGCTCCAGCCCAGTCTCGGCCTGCGCTTACCGCTGGTCTTCTGCTGGGGGCATTGGAGGTGGCTGTATGTTAAGGTTCCTCTTGGCTGAAGGTCTTTGGAATCTTCTTAGAGACTCGTATCATTTTCAACCCAGCTGTGTCCATTCCACACTTTCTACTTTCCAGGCGAAACTTTCTGCTTTGTAGCTGGCAGGTGGTGAGAACTTCTGTTGCATGAAGGACCCCTCAGGGTCTCCTCTCTGCCGGCAATACCACATCGTGTGAGAAATGGCTAGAAGTGAAATCACTGAATCAGAGCACCTGGGGAAGGGGCCCAGAAAGCTGTGTTTCAGCAAAGCTTCCAGGCCATTGTGGTATCTGCCCAAGTTTGAGAACCACTGCCTTGCGTCCTAGCTGCAGCTAACGTGAGAGGATCTGCGTTACGCAGGTTTCATCCCTTGCTCAATTTCATTTAGACGTACTGTGAGCATCCCAAACTGAGCAGGAATGAGAGGTAATTCCTTGTCTTTTCCCCCAAATTACCCTCTGTTTCGTGAATTCCTGACCTTTTGGTGGCTGGCGGTGGGACAGTGACTATAATAAGCATTGGCTTTGGAGTTGGACTGATCCAGATTCAAATACCCATCTCATTTTATGGTAGTGCTGTGATCTTGGACAACCAAACTTCCAAAGTCTATATTTTATTGTAAGAGGAAGGAAGTCCCAGCTCCCGTGGGGAATTTTGGAGATTTGGAGAAAACATATGTCTGGTAAAGTGATGATTTTTTATCTTAAGCTTGCTGCCTCCTCAACATCCTCTTAGTGACCAAGTCACTAGGCAGTCCTATGTGTTCTCTTATAGAAATACCCTTCAAATACCTTTGCTTTCTGCAAACTACCACCGGTAACAAAAAGCACCCTCATGATTTGGGGGTCGCATGCTTCTTCCTCCCTCCGGGTGAGCTCACCTGTTAGGGCTGCCAGGTGCGGTCATGCAGGCTCCAGGGTGCCTGGAGCACCGCAACTAAGGGGCACGGTTCACATGTCAGTGAGACTCGGTCAAGGTCTGTCCACGCACCCTCACACACACTCACGTTCACATAGTCACGCACACACCAGGCACACGGTGTTGACCTTCAGATCCCCACACCTGTGCACCCTCACACAAACCCTAGACCGCCCTGCCATGCCCACCCACTCACACCCGTTCACACACACATTTGTCTACACGCGTCACAGAAAAGCACCAGCGGTTCTGCAAGATGCGGCCCCGCTGCAGCCCCTCCGTGCACACGCTCCCAGGGCAGCTGGGCCTCCCCAGCCAGGGCCTCGCATGGCGTTGGTGGTTCCCGTTGGGCCGCTCACCTGGGCCTGGAAGACCCCTGCGATGACCTCTGCGGGCAGCCACCATTGTACCGGCCAGAAGGAACCGCATAACGCATTATTCTCATCCCCTGAATGCGCAACAAAGGCTGTGTTGGAGCTGCTTGCACTGTGTGCAGATTCAGCCAAAAATACTGTGTTCTTGTAAGATTTCCTTGATCGACTTGGTGATGGCACGTGTACTTACCTGAGTTATAGAGAAGGACTTGATAAAACCTGCTTGATTACTTCTCAGCTTTCCTTAATGATTATCCCGTGTGATAATGTTTTTAGCAGAAAGAGAGATACCAGTTGCCCTTCCCTGTTCTCATCATTCTGTTCCCTGGAGCAGGTTACACGGTGTCTTTCCTTTCTGCCGCTTCGCAGGTCATAATATCTGACACGTACAGGGCTCTGTTTATCTACACCACCCATTATACCAGATAACTCTAAGACTAGCCTCATTTCATTTAGTCTTCCCAACAGTCCTGGGCTGGGGGGACGTGGCTATTTCCATTCCACACATTGGGAAAAAAATATATTGCGAGGAATTTGCTTGATGTCAAATGGCGCGTAAAGGGAAGAACTTGACTTCAAACCCAAGTGCATCTGCTCTTAGAGTTTGTGCTTTTTAGAACCATGATTACTACACTTTTCTTTTTGCCCTCATTAAATTTTATAAGAATGAAAGTGGAAAAGGAACCCAAAGAAAAAAGGTGAAACACAGTTTCATATAACCATTCTGCAGACTTTTAAGGAGATCATGACCTTATATTACCCGTAAAATATAAAAATATGTGTATACATGGATGCTCTCACTCTCAGGGTTAATACTCTTTTATGATGATTTTGATATTGTACTGTGTTCCGTAGCACCGATCCTGCTGGATTTTGACTCTGCACGGGGAGACCTCCTTGTTTTCTGTCCACGTGCTCCCCGTTGGCGTATTTACTCTCTCCGTTTCACCCGTGGCATCCACAGGGCCTGGATAGGAGAAAGCAAAGCATAGACAGGGAGGCGACGAAGCCTCTCGCAGCTTCGAACCTCATAATCGCAAAACTAAAGGCAGGTGGTTTAACGTTGAGCGGCATTTATCTCTAGAATTGGAAGATCTCTTAGATTACATCCGTTTAATCACGAAACTGTTTGTTTTAAATGCATCTATAGTGGGGTGAACGTCTTACCAACACGATGGAGGGAAAAGTCGCCTCTAAAGGGACCAGGTAAAAAAAATAATAAAATAAAAAATAAAGGGACCAGGTACAGATGTGTCGCGGGAGCGTGTTCACATGTGCAAGTATTATTTTCCGTCACCTGCTCAGTTTCTTGTGACTAATAGGTGTTGGGGACTAACGATCGTCGTGGTTATGTGTGAAGCCGCATTTCAACTCTCGAGTGTCTTCCTCCAGCTAACACATCTGTCTCTGGCCTCTCTCCCCGCGGCGTTTCAGAGTTGCCAGGGAATTTGTGATCAGAGTTAATCTGGCAGCTTTCAGAAAGCTCGAGCGGGCTGTCCCTCTCCAGAGGCCCATCGTCAGCTTCCTGGGCCTCCGTGGTCACGCTGAGGTCGGGCGTGCTTTGCCGGAGCAGCCCGTGGCGGGCGTCAGATCGGCCCCTCCGTGTCTCCGTCTGCAGCGAGGTATGACCTGAACCCGCCGATCGGCGTGGTGCCGTGTTTCGTGAACCGCCCGTTTCCCGTGTAAGTGTGATGAGACCGGTTGCAGTCTCTGTACCAGTCTTGCACCGTAGCTGGCACGCACGTGTGCTGAGTGCACGCCAGTAGGTGTGCTTACTACGGCTAGTTCCCACGCAGGTGCTTAGGGCTCCCTCGGCTTTCGTTTACTCACTCGACAAGCGTGCACGGAGTTCCTCCGAGGTGCAAGGCCTGCCTCCAGGCACCCCAGGTGTGCAATGACCAAGTAGGACCCCAGTCCCTTCTTCCGGGATCCCGGAGTCTCCTGGGGGAACAAACAATCGAATAGCAAAGATAATAGCCACACGGGAGGTGCTTCTGCGGAGCGGCGCGGGGGAGGCACAGGCCGCCCGGGAAAGGCGGCCAGAGAAATCCCAGTGAGCTGGGACCACGTGGGGCAAGAGGGTTGGGGCAGGGGCACTGCGCCGGTGCGAATCCCGCATTTGTGTTGGAGCTGTTGTGGCGTCTGTGAGAGGCGACGGGGACAGCGGTTCAGCTCAGGGGCCGCGGAGAAACGACTGGCCTGCAGGGCTGAGGTCACGGGCCCCAGACCGCGGGTCTCCAGCAGCAGGTGTGGGCGCCTCACGGCTCTGGAGGCTCCACGTCCAAGGTCCAGGTGCCTGCAGGGTGGGTTGCTTCCGAAGCTGGGGGGGAGCGCGGGGGGGAGGGGAGGCTCTGTCCCCACCTCTCTCCTCCTCCGCTTCTAGAAGGCACGCGGGTCTCTGTGTCTAGGGTTCCCCTTCATTTAAGGCCGCTGGGCCTTCTGGGCTGGGGTCCGCCCGGATGGCCTCATCCTAACCAATTCCACGGGTGACAGGCCTGTTCCCGTAAAAGGTCACGTTCCGAGGTATTGAGGGTGACAT
Source organism: Vulpes lagopus (assembly GCF_018345385.1). Classification (NCBI taxonomy): domain Eukaryota; kingdom Metazoa; phylum Chordata; class Mammalia; order Carnivora; family Canidae; genus Vulpes; species Vulpes lagopus. The sequence goes on along the minus strand of NC_054827.1, from coordinate 149,547,591 downwards.
CTTCACCTCATCCATCCCCACGCCTGATAAAAACGTGCGCGTGTTTTATCGCGCGCTGGGTGGAAGGAGGGTCAAGTGCTTCTAAGCTGTGGGGGATCCTGGAGACCTGCGGTGCCCACGGCGGGAGAGGACGCCCCGCACCCCCCGCTGCGCCCCAGAGGGACCTCGGTGGCAGCTGCAGACCGAGCCCCAGAGGGACCTCGGGAGCCACAGACCCGGGGCGCCGCGGGCACCCAGGAGCCGCAGCAGCCCGTGCTCTGCAGCCCGCTGGTCCGGGGGAAGGCCGCGGTGGGCCACCGCCCGGAGGGACTGAAACTGCGCTTTAATTTGGCGCGCGCGGTTTTCCCTGAGCTCCTCTGCGCTGCGGGCCTTGGCGGACACATTGTCGTTTCCCTGTCCTTTGGCCTCGCGCCAGCCGCTTGCGGAGAGGTGAGCCGTCCTGTCGCCCGCAAGGCAGCCGAGCCCGCTGACCCCAGCTCAGGAGTCACCCCCCGCTGAGCGAGGGCTCCCCTGCCCCCTTCCCGCCCACCTGCCACGGCCCCGTCTGGGCCCCTGCCTGGGCTCCTCTCCCGCTGCTTCCTGTCCCTGTCCCCTCCCCTCTGGCCTTCCTGTCCTCCCCACTCCCGTCCCCTGCACAGCCAGCAGATAGGAAACAGCGTCGCCTGTTCCGGAGTTTCTGCGCATCAAGACCTGGAGAGGCTGCCGTTCGGCTTCTGGGCTGTGGCGCCCCAGGGTCAGAGTTTATGTTCACCCGATACGTTGATCACTTTGCCGCCAGATCGAAAAACCACGAGTGTCGATAAGCCATGGAGTTGAAATCCAGTAACCTCTCAGGCATCAGTAGGCTGTTGTGACGTTTGAGATTTAGCCTTTTGTTCGTGTTGCAATTTTTTTTTCTATATACAGCGTCAGTAGTGCTCTGGTTAGGGAGAATGGAGCAGTAATCCCTGGAGAAGCATCAATTGCGACAGGGCTAATGCGGATGTGCACAAGTGCATATTAAACAATTAGTCACAATGAGTGTGATTTCCATAATTTGTAGCTCGAGGAAGTAGACCATTTGTACGTTGCTTGCTGTGGGTTTTTTTTTCCATTCAGATTTTAAAAGGCATAATTGTAGGACACACATCCATCCTTTGTATAATTGTTGGAGGAAGACTGGCAACATCAGTCCTTCTGAGTTTTGTTCTTCAAGTTCTGTTGTCCCTCATATAAGATAATAGAAAACGTACAGAGAAGACTGATGTGTAACTAAAACATGAGGGTTATTTTTTTTTAAGATTTTATTTATTTATTCATGAGAGACACATAGAGAGAGGCAGAGACACAGGCAGAGGGAGAAGCAGGCTCCCTGCGGTGACCTGATGCGGGACTCGATCCCAGGACCCCAGGTCACACCCTGGACCAAAGGGACACAGTCAACCACTGAACCCCCCAGGTGTCCCTAACATTCAGATTCTGTAACAGTGAACATGGACGGCTTGGCCTATTTATTTATTTTAACCAATTTTCTTTTTCCTGGACCATAGAGACTTGGAAAATATTTATACTTGAAAAATACTTTGATATGGCGATTTAGCTTATTTTGAATCAGAGAGTGGTCTGGGTAGGTTAGGACCCTGCAGAGCAAGGGTCAGTAGAGACGGGCTCTAGCTTTAGTGTTACCCTGACCAGCTGTTGCATTCAGGACAAGCCGCATAATGAGTCTCAGCCGCCGCTGCTTTATCTGCGAAATAAAAGCAGTGACTTCTGAGATCCTTTGGGGCTTGTAAGATTTCACGAATTTATTGCTATTTTCACGTGTTTGATGACCCAGTCATTACACCAACATGTGCAACTGAACCTGGGAAAGGGTCTAATGTTAGAGGTCAGTTTTAGACTTTGTAGGTTTCTGAGGTAGGTGTGTGGCCGTGGTGAGGAGGACAAGGCCACACGCTACTGTTCCTGTTCCGCAGTGCTGCCCCCCAACTTTCAGGTTCTAGGATCCCTTTAAACTCTGGGAACTTGGGATCCCTGGGTGGCGCAGCGGTTTAGTGCCTGCCTTTGGCCCAGGGCGCGATCCTGGGGACCCGGGATCGAATCCCACGTCGGGCTCCCGGTGCATGGAGCCTGCTTCTCCCTCTGCCTGTGTCTCTGCCTCTCTCTCTCTCTCTCTCTCTCTCTGTGACTATCATAAATAAATAAAAGTTAAAAAAATAAAAAAAAAATTAAACTCTGGGAACTTGGGCGCGTGGGCGGCTCAGCAGGTAAGTGTCTGCCTTTGGCTCAGGTCGTGACCCCGGGGTCTCAGGATCGAGTCCTGCATCGGGCTCCCTGCATGGAGCCTGCATCTCCCTCTGCCTGTGTCTTTGCCTCTCTCTGTGTCTCTCGTGAATAAATAAATAGAATCTTAAAAAAATAATAATAAAAATAAACAAACTCCGGGAACTTACTGAAGGACCACAAAGAGCTTCTGATTATGTGATAAAACCTACATATACATATATGATGTTTAAATTAAAATAAAAGCCGTTAAGGTATTTATTTTGTAAGTCATTTTAAAGCAATAAACTCATTACTTATTAACGTAAATAACATGAATTCATAAAAAGAATATGCTTCTTAAAGCCTATATCCAAACTGCTGTGATAGCACACACCGTGTAGAACCTCTGGAAGCTCAGCTGCATACTTGGGAGAGATTGAGAAGGAAAAAGTCATGACATTTAAAACATTTTTGAATATGATTTTGAACCCAGGGACACCCTCTCCCCTCAGAGGTTCTGGAAATACACTTCAAGAGCTACTGTTTTATAATTTTTTTAACGCGAGATAATTCTGTTGTAGAAAGTGTGACTTCAAAATTTGAAGTTTTGATGTATGATTCAGTTACTCAGAATGTCCATTTGACTTAATGCTGAAATGATAGGAAACACCACCTGCCTTTGCATCAGTTTTTCTACTAAGTATGTGAGGAGCGACAGACTCTGTAAATGCTTTTCTTTCATCTTAGCCAGTTTAAGAAATCTTTTCTGTATAAGTGCTGGTGTTCTTCGCTTGAGCATAAGATCTATAAGGGGAGGGAGTATTCAATACTGTATCCTATGTATTAAACTGCTAGAAAAATTAAATGGGTGAATGAAGGAAAAAAGGAAGGAACAAATGAGCATACTAACCTACCTTGAACAAAATACCACGTCTTTGCTTGAAGCAGTTCTTAAAATGTCTAAATCATTCTCAAATGGAAAAAAAAGTGATCAAATTTTAATTTACACTAAGTACACGAATAATTTATAGTCTCTCAGGTTCCATTCAAGGAAGCCCACCAAAAGTGAATGTAAATGTTAATAAATTTCAAATGGAATTAAAAAAAAAAAAAAGCTGTAATGATGTAGAAGCACATGTTCCTGCCCAAAGTGATGGAAATATTTACTTCTGTATATATTAAGCAAGAGGTATTATTAATATTATAAGCTAATAACATGAGCCCTGTCCCCCCCACCAGGCTGACTTGTGTCAATGGATCTATAAATGGTAAATAAAGAGCACTCATTTCTCTTGAAATCAGATCTCCTGGATTTTTGTGTTGATGGCACATAGCTATCCAACCAGAAACTCCTTGTTCAGCCTCTCTGGATTTATGTTTTTCCTATAGGAGAACTTTCCAACCATGGGAACACGTTGAAATGTAACAGCTGCTTGTAAGGAGTGAGTTCCTTACTACAGAGGGGTTCAAGTCCACGTAGACAGACCAGACTTCCAGGATCTAACTGACAGCAGATAGGGATCATGCAAGTTTGGTTGCTCAAAGTCAAAAACCTTTAGTTGCTCCAAGTCAACACCATTTATGCCCATTAAGGACAAAAGCCAACATTTTACATCATAGAACAGAGGAACTGGGAGCAGAAACTACTCCCCTGCCACCAAGGACCCTTGAAGTGACCCTTAGGTTGAGAGCAGAGGAAAGCACTGTGTCAGGCCCGTGAAATCACAGTGTAGTTTTAAATATCTTCTACAAGTCTTGTAGAATGAGGTCACAAGACATGCATATGTGAGGACGAGAGATAACTGGAGGATCTCTATACCTGTGCTCAGTTTTGCTGTGTACCTAAAAGCTGCCCTAAAGACAAAGCTTGTTGGGGATTCTGGGTGGTGCAGTCAGTTAAGTAGCTGACTCTTGGTTTCAGCTCAGGGCATGATCTCAGGATCCTGGGATCGAGGCCCGAGTCGAACCCCAGATTGGACTCCATGCTCAGCACAGAGTCCACTTAGGACTCTCTCTTCCTCTCTCTCCACCTCTACCCACCCTGCACTCTCAAAGAAATGAATAAATCTAATTAAAAAAAAAAAAACCTGTTAAAAGTTAGGGAAAAAATTCCATTGCCAAAAAGAGACAGAGAAATGAACGAAAACTGCAAACTAGTATTTCTTGTGTACCTAGATACAAAATTCCTTTTCAAAAATTTAGTGCGTTCATATAACAGCAAATAACAGAGCTAATACATCACAACCAAGTGGGGTTTTTCCTTGAAATGCAAGGTTGCTTTGATATTTGAAAAGTCAGTTGCTGCAATTCAACATATTGACAGATCTTTTTTATTTTTTTATTTTTTTTAAAGATTTATTTTTTTATTGATGATAGACACAGAGAGAGAGAGAGGGAGAAGCAGGCTCCATGCAGGGAACCCAACGTGGGACTCGATCCTGGGACTCCAGGATCGCGCCCTGGGCCAAAGGCAGGCGCCAAACCACTGAGCCACCCAGGGATCCCCGACAGATATCTTTTTAAAAAGAGAAAGCATTTGACAAAATTCGGCACTCACTTATGATAAGAAATAAACTTCTCAGTAAACTAGAAAAGAAGGGAGCTTATGGAAACCGGTAGTGAACTTCGTTGGAAAACCTATGGTTAACATCCTCCAATATTGTAAAATGCTTTACCTCTGAGTTCAGGAGTGAAGCAAGTGTCTGCTCCCTCCACTCCTATTTGAAATTGTTTAGAATATCCTCGTCAGGATGATCAGTCTAACAAAATAATCATGCAACTTGGTAAAGAAACAGCAGAACTCACATCGTTGGTTTCGTAGCAGACCTAGAAGAACCCTCGAGGAAACTATTCCACCTAAGTAGGCTTATCAAGGTTGCAGTGTGCATATTGCTTACTAACTACTCTCCGATGTGTTTCCAAGAGAAGTGAAACTTGTTCGTACCAAAGTTGATATGCAAGTGGTAGCCAGACAAGGGGAGAGAACCCACTGTGCAGCAGCGATTGCGGTGGTTAAATGAAAGTGGTACACGTGTGCCAGGGAAGATCACCAGCCACACTGTGGTGAGAAGGACCAGGCTGTTGAGACCAAACACAACTCTCAAATGCATGATGCTAAGTGAAAGAAGATAGACACGAAAGATCCCACCTGCAGTTTCACTTATATGATGTTGTAGGGGAGGCAAAGTCATAGTGACGGAAATAGACCAGTGGTTGCCAGGGGTCAAGGTTCAGAGGAACGATTGATGGCAAGTGGTCATGAGGGAACCTTTTGGGGTGATGGAGCGATTTTGCACCACAGTAGGTTCAGCGGTTACATGACTGCGTATCAACATCTGTTAAAACTCTAAATCACATACTTACAATTAGTTGATCTCGCATGAATTGCGCTTCCATAGAGCTGGCTAAAAATAGTACTTAGAAATCTACCTTCAGATGTATCTGAACAATTATACTGACAGAGTGTCACTGAGGGTATTTTTCAGTAATTGGTTCAGAGTCGTTGGCTGGTAAATGGATGAAAGCAAACCAAGAAGAGAGCTTAGTAGGATTTTAGAAGGCAGCTGTGGAAAGATGGTCCTGGAAGATAGCCGCTTACGGAGACCAGTAAATCCCAGCCAAAAGTTTAAATTTTCTGTTATTTAATGACTTAGGCCAAGTGGGGGTGCTTGTTAGTAATTATGTGGGTGGCACTATCTCATAGGTATATACTTCACAGTTTTGAAAGCCAGTCAGAATATGCTGCTGTATTACGTGGAAGAGCTTAAGGCCTGAGACACGTTCTGGCCACGGGAGCAAGAAACTATGTTCGCAGGTATGAGATAGGCATCGTCCGACATCGGGATGCTGTTTAGATTGTGCAAGATCTTCTCACATCTTGACAGGCATCCTGCTAGCCTGTCTGCTGCTGCTGCTCCGGCTTTCTGAGCATCCTTTTTTGACATTCGCATCCTGAGCCTCTGAGCAGGGTTTGATTGACTGAGTCATTCTCCAAGATAGAGGATGCCCACCAAGGAGAGGTTTTGTGTCAGAGCAGTTCATTTTCCAGGGTAAGGAGTTGTTCCGGGGACACACTGCTGTTCCGTCCACACTGCTGTGGACGAGTGTGACGAATCATGGCACAGGCCCAATCATGACATCCCATCAATGCCATTTTTATCAGGAGTAATTGTAGCTTGACTGTCATTTTAGAATATTAATCCTCTTTAGTACAGAATTTCATCTGATCCTTAAAGAAGATATCTTAAACTTCTTTTTCCTTTTCATTTCGACAGGTGAGCCTTTTTAGCTCCTTGTCCAGTGAGTGGCTCTCTGTGGGCACTCAGTAAATATTTGTTGAATGACTTTATGAAGAAATTAATGAAGGGATTGATGGAAGGATGAACGAATCAGCGAGGTCCACAGATGTTATATGACGTGGCCAAGGTCACGAGCCGGGCACATGTTAAAAGAAAGGCAGTTAGAGTACGCTGGGCTCTAATCATATGGGCTTTGCAGTCAGACCTGGACCGTAACTTGCTAAACCTCAGCTTTTTCATGTTGGCATGGAGATGACCATACTTACCCTTTAGGATCTTAAAAAGCATCAAGTGCGACAATGTTTGCAAACCCATCGCCACGTGCCAGGCTCTGAGGAACAACTCCATTAAAATTCAGGAACCCTGGTTATAATTTTTATGATTCTTATTGTTACATCACACTTGTGGGATAAGTGTTCTTTTTTGTAGAGCGAAAGCACAAAATGAACAGTTTTAAAAAAAAAATGAACATTTTTTTATCTTAGCAGAAAAAAACCCTATAATTTCTTTATGTTCCTTCTGCCAGTGTTGCTAATTGCCGTGCATCTATGGGTGTGTCCTTTTGTGTGAACGTTTGGTCATAGTTGGATAGCAGATATTCTCAAGTTTAGGAAAACCTGATTTATCTGGAGACTACTTATCACTTAATTTCAGCTTTTTAAACAGAGCGAAAATCCAGGAAGTAAAGAAAGCGATTAACCAAAAAAAAAAAAAAAAAAAAAAATCTTCCCCTCTCTTCACATAAATGCCCTAATGCGTGTGATGTATGTGCAAGTATAGGAAAGCCCACACGTTTGACTCCTAAGAGAGAAGTTGAGCTTTACTCAAAGCTGTTGACTCTTTTTAAATGGAATTCTAAAAAAAAAAAAAAAAAAAAAAAAAAAAAAAAAAAAAAAAATGGAATTCTATTAAGCTGAATTTTCTCATTTTTTCCATACCTAGTCAACTGGAACTAGCTAAAAAGATGCAAGAGGGGCACCTGGGTGGCTCATTTCGATGGGCATCTGCCTCTGGCTCAGGTCATTGTCCCAGGGTCCTGTGTTGAAGCTCTGCATCGGGTTCCCTGCTCATCAGGGTGTCTGCATCTCCCTCTCCTCCTTCCCCTATCTGTGTTCTCTCTCTCTCAAATAAGTAAATAAGTAAATAAGTAAATAAGTAAATAAAATCTTGAAACAAAACAAAACAAATAGGGGTCCCTGGGTGGCTTAATGGTTGAGTGTCTGCCTTCAGCTCAGGGTGTGATCCCAGGGTCCTGGATCGAGTCCCACGTCAGGCCCCCCGCAGGAAGCCTGCCTCTCCCTCTGCCTGTGTCTCTGCCTCTCCCTGTGTCTCTCATGAATAAATGAATACAATCTTTAAAATAAATAAATTAGTCAAAAAATAAAAAAGAGGCAAGAAAACTGATAACGATAGGAATTGATTATTTTTCACAGGCTGTGTTCTTCATTAACCTCAATAATATGACATTTATGACTTCATGTGATACATGAATATTACTCATGCCAAGCCGGTTTCTTCGATAAAGGATCATGTCTGTGTTAAGCAACACGTATCTTTAAATCTATCACAAACCTAAATACCTCAGAGACTATTTTATTGAGCAACATACCATGTGCTACAATTGAACCAAATGTATTGAACTATGGATAATAGTGCAGGTTGTGCAGACCTCATTTTTCCAGTTTTAAACATAATATCAAAAATCTGTTCCTGGGGACATCTGGGTGGCTCGGTCCATCTGCTTTCGGCTCCAATTATGGTCTCAGATCCTGAGATCGAGCCTCGCGCGGGGCTCCCTGCGCAGCCAAGAGCCTGCTTCTCCCTCCCTCTGCTCTTGGGATCGCTCTCCCTCACTTTCCCTCAAACAAATAAAGTCTCAAAAAAGAATCTGTTCTTGGGTTCTCAGACACTGATCTATTGAGAACTATTTATAAGTATCATATAGTCCAATTCCTCTTTAACAGATAACTGGGATAGATCGATACCGGTCTTAACCTGGAAATGTAAGAACTATAAATGTTGAAGAGGAGGATCTGGGACTTGCCGCCTCTAAGGACCAAAATAGTCAAGAGAACAGTTGGAGCGAGTGAGATACATCGTGACCCTCTCGTCTGCAGACGCTGTTCAGTACTTTGTTCCAACTGGGGAACTGAGGTGGTATTTTTCTGAGTAGCGGAGCATGTCCAGGGGACTCACAGAGCAAGTGGTGGGGTTTTGTTAAGCATTTTAGCTTTGCCGCCCCTTGTGTCCCTCTCCTTTAGGGGAAAAGTGAGTGTTGGTGGAGTCCCAGCGCGCCCCTTGGCCTGCGGGGAGGCGGCTCTCACAGTCTGCACCCTGTGCCTCGCAGGATGGACCACAGGTGCATGGGCCCCCCGCCGCTCTGGCCACCGAGCCCCGGGCGGCACCCTGAGGTCTCCCAGCCAGACCACCGCCTGCTGCGCTGAGACCGCCAGGGCCTTTCTCAACCTTTTATTTATTTTTAATTTTTAAAAAAGATTTTATTTATTCATGAGAGAGAGAGAGGCAGAGACACAGGCAGAGGGAGAAGCAGGCTCCCTGCAGAGAGCCTAGTAGGGGAATCGATCCTGGCACCCCGGGGTCACACCCTGAGCCCAAGGCCGACGCTCACCCGCTGGGCATCCCCTTTCTTGACCCTTTCTACCATCACAGTCTTTTTGAGGGTCGTATGAAAGAACTGGTTTGTGTGGCTTATGTGTATGTGTTGTCCTTCTGCTGAATCTGCACTGACTCCATTAGAGCTTAGAATGTTCAATGTGTGTTAAGTCATCGCAAATAGCAAACAAACCCATTATATCCCTGACGTCACAGTGTGTGCGTAGGCGCGCGTGTGTGCATCTGTATTACTCTGCAATGAACATGTATTTTATGTTAGGTTATAATATGTTATATACATATCATGTAATCATGTACTGTAGGATGTATTTTATCTATAAATACGTATGTGATTCTGGAAGACTCTACTGTACCTTAATTAGTACATTCATTAGCAAGAGGAAAACAGAGACCCAGCCAAGAGGAAGCAGAGAGGTGCAGGCATGGGGTGGAATAGGTGTGCCCCTGCGGGCTCTCAGCGGTCATGGCCCCTGTGCAAGGTCCAGAGGGAGCCCTGGGGGAGCAGGTGTAGCACCCAGCTGACACAGCCGGGAGGTGAGGACTGCAGGCCGGGAACCACCCATGACTGCGTTCTGATGCCAACTGAGGCAGCCTGGAAGGACATCCTCCCCTCGTGCCTCCAGGATGGAGCTCAGCGTCCCTGACACCTCGATTCTGATCCCCGGGGACTTACAGGCTGTACCGTGATGAGTCTGCGTTGTTTTAAGCTGCAGCCGCCACCCCCGTGTCAGAGTGTAATCATCATAGTAACAAGGTAGGAAGGAAAACCAGGTGCTTATCTCCGTGCTCACAGAAGAAGCATTTGACAAAATCCGACCTCCTTTCCTGATGAGAAACCTTCACAACACTAAGAAGCCAGGGGAACTTTCTCAGTCTGATAAATGGAGCCTATAAACAAACAAACAAATAACAGCATCGTCGCATCGTCACATTTACTGGCGGAGGACTGAACACAAAGATTTCTTAGCTGTGATACCAAAAGCACGATCGTAAAAGACCACGTTGAAACATGGGACTTCATTGATATTTTAAGACCTCTGGTGTTGGAATGACACTGTTACGAGAACGCAAACACGAGCCACACACGAGGTGAAGACGTTTGCAGGTCTTCTATCCAATAACGAACTTGTTTCCAGAATGTATAAACAGTCCCCGGACTCCAACATAAAAGAAAACAACGATCTGTGAGCTAAACTTTCTTTTTTTTTTTTTTAATTTTTTTTTATTTTTTTATTTACTTATGATAGTCTCAGAGAGAGGGAGAGAGAGAGGCAGAGACACAGGCAGAGGGAGAAGCAGGCTCCATGCACCGGGAGCCCGACGTGGGATTCGATCCCGGGTCTCCAGGATCGCGCCCTGGGCCAAAGGCAGGCACTAAACCGCTGCACCACCCAGGGATCCCTGTGAGCTAAACTTTCAACTATACTTGGGGCATTGACAGAAAAACGATGCTGAAAGAAAGAAAGAAGTGAATTCCCAGGAAGAGGAGCAACATTCAGGATGTGGTGGCGACATGAACGGTATGAAAGTTAAAAGGCATCCGTTAGAGCACTCTACCTTGAACCTAAATGTTCTCTTCTTGGCCCCCTTATCTTTAAGGTTTGGGGGTCTCTGGTTGTGTGGTTGGTACCTTTTAATGTTTATATTTTAAAAATGTGGTAGCCGGGAACCCTGGGTGGCTCAGTGGGTTCAGCGGCTGCCTTCACCCGGGGTCCTGGGAACGAGTCCCGCAGCACGGTCCTCGCTTCTCCCTCTCCCTCTGCGGCTCCCCCGGCTTCTGCGTGCTCTCTCTCTCTCAAACAAAGACATGCGATCTTTATTAAAAATATCAAATGGGATCATCTCTGTGAGTCTCATTTATAACTGAATGGCCATAAAAGTGTGATTATCGTCAGCATGCTATCTGACTTACTCTTACGGAGTCTTAGCACCAGTAGATTATTGTAATTATCATTGTTGAGGATGAGTTGCCGTATCATCAGCACAAACTAGAGCACAGATAACCTCCTGACGTTACTGTGACGATGGGCTTGAACGCGCGGCCCCCGGCAGTGCCCGGACTGCGCACGACGACCACTGTCCTGCGGCTGTGGCTCCCCGACGGCGCCCACGTCGCCTGCCCGGCCACCCTTCATCCGGGTGAACACCACGTGCGGCTCGCTTCTCCGCCCGGGGACCACGGGGTGTGTACGGGGTGGGGAATACAGATTTCTTTTTTTACCCCTGAGATTTTGAAGGTGTTTGTTGTTGGAGCATGACCTAGCTCCTCCTGACGGCTGCACGTTACCAAGCAGAGGTGGAAAGGTCTAAACATCCACTTTTTTTGACGCTTTAGCAGCCAGAGGTGAGTGCAAGCCTCATTTGCAGCCTATTAGATATTTGAGTTTAGAACAGATGTTAGGGGGACGCCCGGGTGGCTCAGCGGTTGAGCGTTGCCTTCGGCTCCAGGCCTGATCCTGGGGTCCCGGGATCGAGTCCCACATCGGGCTCCCTACATGGAGCCTGCTTCTCCCTCTGCCTGTGTGTCTGCCTCTGTGTGTGTCTCTCATGGATAAATAAATAAAATCTTTAAAATAAAAATAACAGACGTTAGGGAGGAGGCACAGACAAGAGTTTATTCAACAAGGGGGCTGGGTGAGGGCCGTCGAATGACCCAGGGACCAGGGATGGCAAAACCAGTCGCACCTACAGTCTTGTTGACTTCCCAGGGATCAGGAGGGGACACCTCCTCCCACACAGGACATGGATGTCTGATTTTATTATTTCATTTTATTTTTTACTAAACTTGAATATTTTGTTCTCACCTGCTTTTGAGTTTGGTTCTCTCTAGTCTTGCGGTAAATTTTTCCCTGATTAAACCACCCAGTGCTCTGTTCTTCGCATCTAAGAGCCTCAGCTAGCTTTGTACAATCAGATAAATGAGATTTTGCTCCGCAAGAAGTCAGGACTCAAAACTCTCCAGGGATCTCCAAACTTCTTTGATCACATTTCCTATCAGGAAAAAAAAAAATGTGAGCGTATCACCCCGATATAGCTCCCTGCCAGAGAGCTAGATCACTTTCATAGACCGGACGGATCGTGCTTGATCAGTATGCATTATTCTAAAATGTAACCTTGCTATTGTGAAGGAATACAAAGCCAGCTGTCTGATGGAAATGCAGAATTTTCTAGGTAAGTAACGTCTGAGGAGGAAAGCTGCGGTGCATTGAATAATTGGCACGCTTGATCTAACCTTCGCCAGCCAGTAAGCATCTTTAAATATAAAATGCTAACACGGTTGTGACAAATACTAGCAGAGTTTTCCAGCTAAAGCTTCGCCGTGAACTACAGGGGAAAACGGCGCAGAGTTGGTGTTCGGATGCAAGCTGTCTCCGCTTCGATATCTTCTGACGGAGGGAGTCCAGGCCATGCACCGAGTTCCTAAGACCATCTAGTAGTGATGTGAAAAGTCTTCTGAAAAATACATCACAGACTTACTGTGGCACAAATTGAAGAATGAACTAGTTGAGGTCTTTTTTTTTTTTTCCTATTCTTCATCTAGAAGTGGTGCTTCTTTAATGTTTTAAACTTAAAACTTACTAAAAGGAGGTAAAATCAAAACTCCGCTTTGAAAGTATCAGCATATTGTCTTTCAGGCTCATAACCGCTGGACATTTTGAACAAAGATTTGTTTTTATAATATCCTGAGTCAATTATGCTATTCCTAAAATACTTTCAAAGGGTGGTTTTGTTTTTGTTGTTTTATTGAAAAGTACTGACGCGCATTACTTAATTACAGGCTACAAAATTCTTAAAACAGGATCTGGTTGCTTTCAAGGTAATTTTCGAGTGAGTTGAAACAAAAAGCCCGCATTCCCAGAATTCATAATCTTACATGATTTGTTTCCAGCATTGCACTTTTATAGAGCCCATAAATAATCCATTTAAGGATAGAAAGTACAGTGTACCTCAGGGAGGACCCAGACAACTTGTTTTTATCATAAATATCTGTTTGGTTCTAAAAACCCCAAAAAAAAAACCTTTTGGTAAAAGCTATTCGAGTTACTGGGGCGATTTTTTTTTCTATATAAATTAAACCACAGAACTTGTTGTAAGACCCCACATTGGTTCTCCGGGCTTCTCTTGTTGGGGATAATCTGGTACTTTTTTGAAGCACGTAACCCATCTCAGTAGCCTTGTGGTGTCTCGGACGCACGAAGCGAGTCTTTTGAACAACAGGCAACGTGTGCGAGGTGGATGCGCGGGCGGAGCCCCCGGGAGGCCTGCTGGTCTGGTCGCGCCACCGCTCCAGGTGTCCGTAACCGTGGACGAGACCGCACGTGGCGCAGGACGTACCTGCCCTGCCCAGGCCGCCGGCGTCGCTCAGCAGGTGCGCTGCTTCTGTGGCTCCTGCGCTGGACTCCAACTGCAGTGCTAAGGCTGCAGTTCATTGGTTGAAACCACGTTGTTGAAAGTCTGAATACTCAAGTACGTGGTTGCAGTACGTCTTTTCGGGGCTTCTGACCTATGCAGCCGCATAGTCCTGTTGCTAGAACACTTGGGCAAGTGGCTGTGACTAGGCGCAGGTGGACCCGTGGGTTCTGAGAATTCCTGAACTGACTCTTGTCGTCAAGAGAGGTTCCTGAATCCCGAATGTGGTTACTTAACACAACAACAACCGCAGACAGACTCCGGAAAGACTTCGCGGCATCTCTCTTTCCTGGCTTGTCTTGAAGATCCGCAGCTTTCCCGGAAACGCGTCCAAGCAGGTATCCGGGCCAGCCCCTGTGTGCTGACCCCCGGAGGAGGGTGCGGCGTGGTGACTCGGGGGAGGGCGGCGGGCTTCCGAGGGGGCCCAGGCAGTTCCCCGGGGACTCGGGGGGCAGGAGTCCGTGCACCTGCTGTCCGCAGGGCGTGTGTTCACAGCGGATGGCAGGGAGACGCGTGCAAACGCTTCCTTGCTCGCACCATTGGAGTCTCCTCTGACGTCTTCCGTTTGGAGACTCTGCGGGGCAAATGGAAACCTGCTCAGATTCCTTTGCTTCTGGTCCCCTCGGCGTCCCGGGGACCGACGGCTGTCTCCCCGCAAGCAGAGTGTGGCTCTGTAGCTGCGGCCGCACGGGATTGTCCGTACGCACGCTGTTTGGCTTCTTGAACCTTGAAAATCTTTAAAATGCTGAGTATTTGATTTTTTTTACTATAGTTTCACCCTTTTGGTTGCTTTAGAGAAGCCACTCTGTCTCAATTGCCCCCCCCGCCCCCCCCCGGTTCTATTCCATAAAGCGGGAAACCTGTGCGTGTGGCCCTGGGGACAGAGACTAAGGGCTAAGCCATGGAGGTCGGAGGCGCCCAGACGCTACCGTGCAGGCCGCCGGCTTCCCCGCTCCTGCCTTCCTCTTGCAAGAGCTTTCCACGTAAGGGGATGAAGCCATCATCATATTTCAGACTTTGAAAGTTTACACTCACCCTGGACGGTTCAGGGCTTGTCGAGCTGAACGGGGTTAGCCACGTGCTTCACCATTCACTGAGCTGGTGACCACGGGGCCGAGCGCAGCCGCTGCCCCGACACCCGCAGGCCGGGCTGCCCCGAGCTGTCGCGCCTGGATCCCTCTGCAGATCGCCTTTGCACAGCATGACTTGATAAAGCACTTGGGCTGGCCTTGTTTTAAGATGGTTGCGATGCCCCTTCTCGGTGGTGTTAGTGTCGGCCTCAACTGCATGATGAAAGAGTTCTTGGCGACGCGACGGTAGGAGGCAGCGTGGCAACTGCCATCCTTGGACTCCTTGGATGGTGTGCTGGCCATCCCTCATTAAAGTCAGGCAAGTGTAAGGGGTTTTCAATGGGAAAAAAAAAACACATGAGAAGGAAATTTGAAAATACATTGCTGCTGAGGGAAATAAAAGTTTCAAAATTGTTTGCAGCATAAACCCAAGCATTTTGTGATAAAAAAAAAATTACCTCTCCATCTTTCCTTAGCATTGTGTATGTGACTTTACTAAAGGTCACCATTAAAATTTTTGAAATTCTGTAAAATCCCCGCTTAGAGTGCTCTTTGGATTACTGTTTGAAAATAACAGTGACCCCCAAGGCCGTGTTCACAGCGTTACGCCTCTGAAACATCTACTGGTCTCATCTATTCAAATTCCCGTTTTTTTGTAAAATGAAAAAAGGATATGACCGCTTGGAGAGAAAGATCCAAACTTTCCTAAAGTTCTGTAGCTTCAGCCTTTTTCATGCCGCCCGTGATGAGATCTGTTCAAAGTTTCCATCAGGAGAAGCGAGTTACCGTCCCTCCTGACTGTCAGCACCCTGCACTTCAGCAATCAGCCATCACCCACGGGCATTCTTATTAAAAAAAAAAAATAGAAAACAAAACCCAGCTTTCTTGAAAAGGCATTTGGGTACTCATTGTGCAGCCCTATCATTCGTCAGTAGAGAGGTCTGCAAACCAAGGGCTGAGGTCTACTACAGACGTAGCCGGTGGCAGTAATCTCGGGGTCAGTCATTTCTTTTTCTTTGTACGTCTTGACGGTTCATCGCTGGTCACGAAATAATCTCCAGGCCCTGGTGGTGCTGGTGATGGCTGGTCTTTTTGGGATAGTGAACCGTGACGGCTCACTCTTGGAGCAGAGTGTCGCTTTTGACGTGTGTGCCCACCTGCCCACCATCCCAAACGCCTTTTTCTCTAGAAGATAAGGCAAATGAAAATATGGTCACCTTAGGTTTTTGACTGTGTTCCCACTTTAATCACCTGATGATGATTTATACACTGTGGACATTGAACACTTGTGAGTGGGCATTTTGCTAGATAACATAATTTGAAGGCTATTTCTGAGCTGACAAGTAGGCCTTTGCTGGTCCATTCCAGGCTAAGGAGACACACAGAGACTTGGAGGACTTCGGGGAGAACCGTTCTTTGGGGAAATAGTGTACTTTGGGTAGCAGTTCTGTCAAGGGCCTGTGGGGGGCGGCGTTTCCGAAGATAAAGATGCTTATGGTCCTGAATCAAAAGATTTTGGATTTTATCCTGTAGGATTAGAGATTTGTGAGGGACTTTTTTTTTTTTTAATCCCAGGAGATAAGTGATGGGGTTCAATTCGCCTGTTAAGTAGAACATTCCAGCCTCAGTCTAGGGGTGAGCCATTGTTTTCCTCTGTTCCTTGATCGGTTAAATAATCAGTGCATCATTAGTCAGAGGGCAAGCAAAAATATTCACGTTTGTAATAGCTGCATGTTAGCTCTTAGCAGAAATTATTGAATTTTAGAATTTCAACCGGTGAACTGTTGTCATGCAGACCGCACTTTGTTGAAAATATGAATCTCATATGAAGTTTCATCCTGACCTTCTACCTTCATTAAAATTCAATTAGGGAGGGTTTTAGAAGAAAAGTAACGACAGCAACAGAAACCCCACACTCTTCTGAACAATTTGTTGGACAATGCCGGAATTTTTGAAACAGCTTGGACAAGACTGTTTTGGTTTTTTAACGCCAAACAATATAATATGATTAATTAGTGCAAGTAAAATATTTTTGAAAGATGAAATCATATTGACTAACTATAGAAGTACTCCCAAACTCCATTTTATTATCCTTGCATCCATATGTATACCTTTTAAATAATTTGGCATAGAACTTGTATTAACAAAAGCAAAAGCAGATCACAGCTTTGCTTTACCTTTAGATCCCCGCCCTTGCAGACAGTAGGCATTTAATAAGTGTCTTACATATAAATGTATATATTTAGCAAATACCGTGTAGGACCCCACCGTGTACAAGATCATGTTCCCAGCACTATTTTTAAGTTAACTTATCTAATTAAAAGAATCAATGCATGAAAATGCACAGGACATGCTAATCAAACAGACCATTAATGCTCAACTATTTTTCCTCATTCCTGGGATACTGTTACCTATTACAGCAAACTTTCTAGGGACACCCCCCCCCCCAGCTAGTTTTCAAGGTGGGTGAAATGTTTCCGCCTGGCTCTTTTCACGTGCATGTCCTATCCGCTCCTCACTGTCCTGTGCCTGGGTTTTGCTCTTACCAGCAAGGTTGAAGGTTTGCAAAAGAGACACAGATCAGAGAAGGAGCCGTTTCTTCTGAAACCGAATCTTTTTCTCTCTCTTGTTTTTAAATTTTAATTCATTTACAAGAATACAACAAGGGGCCGACTCTCAACAAAGTTCCAAGTAGCTACGCGGGGTTGCTGACGATAGAGCCAGTGCAGTACGGTCCATCTCTAGAAGTTTCTTATCTTGCTGAGTTGACGCTGACACCTTGATTAGTCCTTGCTCCTCTCGCGTCCTCCCAGCATCGGCCACGGTGCTTCTGTCTCTGACCTTGCGAATGTGACCGTCTCAGGTGGAGACCTGCAGTATTTGTCTTTCTGCGGCCGCGTGCTCCCTCTGGAGGTCCGTGGGGCTGCGCGTGTCAGGACCCGCGTTTCCAGAAAGGCTGACGATGCTCGGGCTCGGCGCCGACCACGTTCTCGTAGGCCTCTGCCCGCGGGCGCGGGGCACGGCTGCGTGTGTCCGGGTGTGGCGAGCAGCGCTGAAGTGAGCACGGGAGCGCTGGCATCTCTTCGGGATCCTAATTTCAGGTCTTGTGCATAAATCCCTCGAGT
Source organism: Vulpes lagopus (assembly GCF_018345385.1). Classification (NCBI taxonomy): domain Eukaryota; kingdom Metazoa; phylum Chordata; class Mammalia; order Carnivora; family Canidae; genus Vulpes; species Vulpes lagopus. Next base: position 149,529,810 of record NC_054827.1, on the reverse strand, counting down.
GAGCTGCTGGATCGGAAGGCCCAGGTGGAGGTTGGAGGAGCTTCCGCGGCCTTCCAGAGCGGCGGCCCCACCGCGCTCACCGCTCACCGCCGCGAGCTCAGCTTCTCCGCGTCCTCGCCAGTGCTCCCGCCCGGCTCCTTGCTGAGAGCCGCCCTGTCGGGTGTAAGGTGACGTCTGGCCCTGGTTTTGTTTGGCATTTACCTGACGATTAGTGATGATGAGCTTTTTTTTTTTTTTCATATACTTGTTGGCCATTCGTGTATTTTTTGAAGAAGAAGAAGAAGAAATGTCTATTCAAGTCCTTATCGCACTGGTTATTGGTTATTATAATTGGGTTATTAGGATTGTTTTTGCTCTTGATATATAGGAGTTTCTTACATATTTTGAAGATTAACCCTTTATCACGTATATTGTTTGCAGATGTTTTCTCCATTCTGTAGGTTGTGTTTTTCACTCTATTTGTTGTTTCCTTTGCTGTACGTAAGCCTCTTAGTTTGATGTCACCCTGCTCATCTATTTTTGTTTTTGTTGTCTGTGTTTTTGGCGTCACATCCAGGAAATCACTGCAAGACCAAAGTCACGAAGCTGTTCTCCTATATTTTCTTCTACAAATTTTCTGATTTCAGGTCTTACGTTGAAGTTTGTAAGTCCATTCTGAGGTGATTTTGTGGATGGTTCTAAGAGAAGGGACCAATTTCACTCTTTCGCATGTGGACATGCAGTTTTTCCAACACTGTTTGTTGAACAGACTTCTTTCAACGGTGTATTCTTGGCACCCCTCTTAAAGAACAGTTGATCCTATAGTTTGGATTTATTTCTGAGCTCTCTATATTGTGCTGTTGGTCTGTATGCCTCTCTCTATGCTGGTACCATATTTCTTTTATTACTGCAGCTTTGTAATATGTTTTGAAATCAGGAAGTATGATGCCTCCAACTTTGTTCTTTCTTAATATTATTTGGCTATTTGTGGTCTCATGTGAATTGTAGAATCACTATTTTTTTATTTCTGGAAAAAACGCCATTGGGATTTTGATAGGCATTGCTCTGAATTTGTAGACTCTTTGGGTAGTATGAACATCTTAATATTAAGTCTTCCATCCATGAACACAAGATGTTTACCCATTTGTTTGTGTCTTCATTAATTCCCTTTACCTTTATTACACCCCAGGGAAGAGACAGGGACAGAGAAAGACCGGTTCTTGCCCTCTCAGGTTGCTGCTAATCAGACTCCTTCCAGAATAGATTCTCTTTTATTCTCCTCTCTGTATTCTACAGTTTATTACTAGTTAATTATATGTAATCTTTATAAAAACTAAAATTAAAAAGCCTGGGATTAAATCCTGGCTTGATTGGTACATAATTAATTATTTTATTCCTTCAACTCATATTTTCTGAACCCTATCATATGCTAGTGGGTGACCCCAGGAATAAAGAATCTATCGGGTAAGATACCACTATGTACTAAGAATTACTAAAGTGTAATTAACTTTGGCCCAATCACTCACATGATTTAAGGCTCCTTGTCTTCATTTCTCATTGATAAAATGAGGATAGTAGTATTTGTCTTCCTATGTAGGCACAGAGGTGTGGTGCTAATTCAATAGGATGATAGATATTTAAAAAACACCCCCTAAATCCAAGAGTGTTATGTTGAATAAATGATTTAGTGCTTCATTGCTTTTCAGAGGTTTTTGTTTACTAAATAATTTTTCTCTGATAAGAAGCTAAAAGCTACTTTTCTGTGATTTCTTAAAGTGACTCCTGCTTTGCTTTCATGGGGCCGACTGAAACTTCCTTTTTCCTCTGTAATTTTATAAGGCAGTTATCATGACTTATCTCAGTCTTTTTCATGAAGATGAATATTGCAAGTGTCTATATCTCTTTTTTATATGACATAGTTTTAAATCTCCTGTCATTAGCACTCTCTGTACTCCCATTATTTTTTTTGTTTTTAATTAATAGACTATTTTTTAGAGTAGTTTTAGGTGTAGAGAAAACCTGAAGTGAAAGTATGGAGATACCCATATACTCACTTCCCTCTTTTATACAGTTCCACATTTATTTATTTTTATCACATGTGGCTGTCACAATTGGAAACGTTATTCTAGATATGATCGAGAACTAACTTAACTCTACCTGGAAATCAAAGAGAGGGAGGAGTCAAAAGTGGCATCCAAGTCTCTGGCTTGTCAAACTGTACAGGTGGGTGCAATCGTTTAGTCATCTAGACCTCTAGGAAAAAGAGAAGAATTGAAAAGGATGGAGGATGCTTTCAGTTTCTGATATATTATGTGTGAGACATCTGTGAGGTACTCATAGAGACGTGTCCATGAGACACTGGGCAGGAGATCGGGAAGCTTAGGAGAAAAAGATCTTGAGTAGAAAGAGTAAAAAAAGCCTTACTAGTGTGAATGTAACTGAGGCCCCTGAAGGAGTGTGAAGGAGCATGAAAACAAAGAGGAGCTAGCAGAAGACCTAGGGAGGACTGGGAAGACAAATGAGGAGGTAAAGATTTCATGAAAAGTTGTTTTTTTTGTTGGTTTTGTTTTCTGCAGAGAAGTCAAATGAGAGAAAGAATCTTTGCATTGGGTTTGGCAATGTTGGCTTTCATTATTCCAGCTGAGCATTCACAGTATAGCCTCAAGTGGGTTCAAGAGTTGTGGTTTGTAAAGAAGTAGAGACAGGTGGTACAAAGGTGTTCAGAATTGGGAGGTTGGAAGGAGGACAGAGAATTAAGTCTTTGACAATAACACTGATTTTCAAGGAGGTAGAAGTAACAGTATGGCCAGAATTTGGGGGGAATGCTTTGCATAAGTTAAGTTGGGTCATCTTTTTAAAAAATTAGAAAATATTTTATTTATTTGAGAGACACAGAGAGAGAGCATGAGTGGGGGAATGGGGGGAAAGAGAGAGGAAGAGGGAGAAGCAGACTCCTGGCTGAGTGAGTAGGGGGCCCAATGCGAGGCTCGATCCCAGCACCCCAAGATCATGACCTGAGCCAAAGGCAGGCACTTCACCGACTGAGCTACCCAGACGCCCTAAGTTGGGCCGTCTTTTAGAACTAGACTTCCTCATGGGACTTGATGCTCTAAGTGCCATTTAGTGTTCTCTGATATTCTCACCCAAGTATGCCCTGTTTTTTAAAATCCCCATTTCTAATATAACATACTATTCATTTGTATATTGATCCTAGGTTTTAGTTCTGTTTATACTTACATTCCATTCTGCTATCTATGGATTCCTGTGTCCGTCATCAATTATAATTTCTAGAAATCCTAGAACCAGGTATATTTAATTGTTTAACACCTGGAATAGGCTTCATTCTATTTATGTTTAGTTCAATCAATAATATCCATCCTTTGGGCAATACAAAAGCCTAATGGTATTGTAGATCGATTTAATCACATTTTTAATTAATTGACAATTTACCCATGGTAAATATATAAGGTTATCACTGATTCAAAACATATGACATTAAATAAAGGATTAATTTTAAGATATACAAATGTACTTTGTGGCATGTGAATAATCTTATAAAAACAATAAACAGCTTAATGTTAAGCTCATGAAAAATATTTGACATGGCAGAAAAAAATTATAGGAAATGTATTTCTCTATATCAAATGTTTCATTAAGGGGGATATTAAACTTTATTCTTTTCATACTATGGCTGGATTATAAAAGGACAGAAGTAAGTAATATAAGTTTTCAATATTAGGCTGTTCAGGTTGTGAAGAATATTAATTGGATTAATGTTGTAACGAGAGTACACATGCTACAATCTTTAGTCTGGAACTGGACTATCTGGGTCTAAATCTTGGCATTGACACTTATGAGGTGGGCATATCACTAAGCATCCTGACCATCAGTGTCTGCATCAGTATAATGGATCTAATAATAACTACCCACCTCGTGGGTAGTCATGAATTTGGATCAGATTCATATATGTAAAGTGATCAAAACACTATTGAACGTATTAATTGTTCTGTGTTTGCTGGCATCATAAATCAATTGCACCTGTACCCAGCTCTTTTCACTGTGCATGTCACATATGAGTATCAATGAGAATAGCATTTTGTCCTTACGTGATGCCGTCCTCATGATGGGTAACTCAGCTTAGGTTTAGATGACTGAACTGTTTTGCCAAATAAAGTTAAATTGATAATAGAGTTCTAAGAATTATATTCTAGGTAGGACCTATGTGACCTATGTGTCACGTAGTATGTTAGCAGTTAACATGCATCAGCTGAGTCTGATCTCTCCCCTACTTTTCCTTTTAGGGACTCAATCAACCAGTGTTCTTGGAATACCTGATAGGCACCAGGCATTATACTATGATCTTAGTGCCTAAGGCAGGTGCAGTTGTTGCCTTGAGGCAGCTTGTATTTGGAAAGGCAAGAGTTTTATTAAACAAATGCTACAAAGAAAAAGTTACAGTGGTATTGGATTATGAAAGAAGGCATCTCTCCTAGTGCTGAGTCACAAAAGCCGCCCCAGTGGAAGTGCTGTGCTGTACTAAGCTGAGATCAAAGAATGAAACTTGTAGCTACTTGAGGAGAAAAAGTTCAATGGAGTGTTCCAGGTACAGAGTAAACTATATGCGAGTTTATATAATTAATTTATATATAGATAGATGGGTAGATAGATAAATGAGGGGGAGAGACTGTAGGGCAACACAGGTGTGACATGATATGATGCTGGAGAGAAGACAGAGGACTCTGGTCTCAGGACTTGGAGTTCCTGTTAAGGATAGTGATGTGATGCAACCTAAGTCTTTCTATTTGTGTTTTTGTTTTCTTATTAGCATGAAAGTGAAATAATTTGGCTTATATTTTAACGGGGGGTGTTTCAGTTGAACATTCTGTGCTTTGAACTGTACGAATTTGATTTAATGAGCATACCTATAAATCCTGTAAACTGCATTTTAGTGATTGCTCTGACTACTATGGGAAAAACTAATTGAATGGGAGATGTGGATGTGGGGAAAGCAGATAGGCAATTTTGTAACACAGGAGAGAGATTATAGCATATTGGCCTAGAAGGGTGGTGGCTGGAGGAATGAAGAAAAAAAATAAATAGATTTCAGAATCTTTAGGAAAGAATTTGTAAGACTTGGTGATTGATGGGTTGAGAAAGAAATGAGTACACCATGGTTATTAGGCTTCTGGTTTGAACTTATGAAATGTGAAATACACGTGATATGAAAACCTGATCGGGTACAGGTTTAGAAGTGGGAAAGTTTATCATTTTGGTATTAAACTTTATTTTCAAAAAAGACATAAAAGGGGGGCGGGATACCTGGGTGGCTCAGCAGTTTAGCACCTGCCTTCATTCAGCTCAGGGCATGATCCCAGGTCCCGGGATCAAGTCCCACATTGGGCTCCCTGCGTGGAGCCTGCTTCTCCCTCTGCCTGTGTCTCTGCCTCTTTCTGTGTCTCTCATCAATAAATAAAATCTTTTAAAAAATAAACTTTATTTTCTCTTCAAAGGAGGTCTGGACTACTTTTGGAGTGAGTGCATTGTTGAGATGGGTGTAGGGTTCTGGAGTAAAGAAGAAAGCTCTGACCCGTCAGTATACATCTGTGTCATAAACATAGCAATGCGAATTTGAAGACATGGAAGTGGAGGCTATGAAGGAGAAGAGGATATGGAAGGGGTCCTAGGGACACCTGGTGCCTGGAAAAAAAGCCAGCATTAATGATCAATTAAAGAAGGAGGAACTAGCACAGGAAGCTAAAGAGAAATGCATAGGAACAGTGTACTTTAGAGTCTATTGAGGAAAGATAGAGTTTTGTAAAAGGGAGGAGTGGGACCACTGAGTGAAATACTGCCTATAGGTCAAGTACAAGGAGGGCTAAGTATTTTCCACGAGATTTACTGAAATGGATACTGAGGCCAAGTGAGAGCACATGAGATCAAGTAGTGATAATGAAAGAAATATTGGAATAATGGAATGGAACATCTGACTTTGAAAAGAATGAGCAATTGTGACTTTCTGGAAGAGGAAAGGGAAGTGAGACGTGTGTTTTCATTTAAAGATGGGAAGTAAGATTTGCTCACATATGGAAGGGAGCCAATAGAGAGCCTTAAAGGCAGGGAAGAAAAATCCCATAGTAGACATCTCCAGGGTTCTGGGAAGGTAAGAGGGATGCAGAGCACAGAAGGGCAAGAAAAAAAGGAGCCATGCAGAAACTGGTAACTCCTGCCCTAAGGGGGTGACCATAAATTTTACGTAGATGCCAACCGATTCTAGATTATTTCATGGGCCCTCTGCAGCCAAGTTGCATGCACAGAGAATATGGGGAGCTGGATTCATTGAGAGTGAAGATTTTAGGGCTTCAGCAACAAAAAAACCAAAGGGACAGGTGAGAATATGGTAGCAAGGATGAACCACTGAATCCCAGCTGAATGGGTTTCATCTTTGTCCTTACTATCTTCTTCCATCTTGAATTGCTGAATAAGGATGGAATTGACGCCAGAAAGGGAGAAAGTAGAAGAAATGGTTGGAAAAGGGCGAATGATTCTCTCATCTCATCATGCCTCTGTCACCACAAAGACACTGTTGAAGGAACATTGTCTCTCCATTCAGTTCTTGGGAAGATCTGTAGTTAATCTTGTTGCGCAAAGCTAGACGTTTGTTGAAGCAAATTTTGCTAGCAAACCAGAGTATTGCACCTCAAAAGCAAGAGCCAGTTTAGCTGGTTCTTTGGTTACTACCTGCCTTCTGCTTCTGTCCTTTTGGTTGAATGCTCTCATGCCTCGTTTTCTAGGAGGCAGAGCTGGAGGGGCCCCTCCTCAGCTGGGAAGGAGCTTCCCTCTGTGTGCGGCCTCTGACCCGCTCCATTCAGCAGACTTGAATCCTCGTCCATTCACCCGGGTGGGTGGGTTCACTTACACTCAGCTCTGTGATGTCTCTGCAGACCTCCTGGGGAGCAGTTCTGAGATCCAGATTTAGAGTGGAAGGTAAAAGATCCCTTTCAGCCTTGAGCCTAAACTTTGTTCTCCCCTCTGATGTAACTGGGAAGGTTATGAATGGACTTCATGGCTGTATTTGATCCCTACCTATGGGGCTTTGACTAAATTGCTCCATTAAAAAAAAAAATGAGATAGGGACACCTGCGTGGCCCAGTGGTTGAGCATCTGCCTTTGGCTCAGGGCGTGATCCCGGGGTCCGAGGATCAAATCCCACATTGGGATCCCTGCATGGAGCCTGCTTCTCCCTCTGCCTGTGTCTCTGCCTCTCCCTCTCTCTCTGTGTCTCTCATGATTTTAAAATCTTAAAAAAAATAAAAAGCGAGATATTCATATGTACAGGTTGGTGGTGAAGATCGAGTTAATAGCATAAAGCATTTATCCCACTGCCTAGAGCATCACATTAATAAATATTTTTTTAATTAATGAATATCGTATCAGTAGGTTCTTAATGGTGGTTTAGAGGGGTTTTTGATTTTTTAAATTTTTAAATTCTTACTTTAAAAGGTTTATTTTACTCCTTTCTCTTTTGATTAGTGATCTTTGAATTTGTCCCTCTCCTTTGCTCAGGAGGGAGAGAGGCAGGCATAAGTTGGAATGTGGGAGCACTCTGAACCCCTAAAGGCAGTGGACTAATCAATATCTGGGAGGTAACTGAGCAGATAAAAGGAAGAGATGGGTGCTGACGGATGGGCGCAGTGAATAGAGAGTGTGCTTTGGGTCACATAGCTGGAAGACATGAAACCCAGAATTCGAATCAAAGACTCAAAAGGCTCTCAGGTCTTTATCTTCCGTGCAATGCTGTTACCAAGTTGTTTCCATTGCACCTAAGAACATCGAGGTACAGTTCCTGCTTCAGTCAGAAGTGAAAACCAGATTTAAATTATCTGCATAAAAGTTGGATTTTTCTAACTAGGAGTGTTTATTTAGCTGGAATATGGGAAAATACATGAAAACAATTGCAATTATTTCTTATTTAAAAAACAAAACTCATGCTTAAACATTGCATATTTATTGGTTTTCATTGTTATTGCTATAGCACATTTTAGTTACATAGAGCTTCTAAAATGAATATACATTACCTAATTTTAAAAATATAAGGAATTTAACATTATTATTATACCAAAAATAAGCTATTTATCTGTGTACAGGGAATAAAGTAGGATGCTTAGTTTTAGCATGCATATTGCCCAACTGATAGAGCCTTTATCTCCTTCAAGAAGTACTGCCATCCTTCCTACCCCACATAATTCACCTCGTGCCTCCAGAATAATTCAACATGCACTGACGTATTCATTGTTGGGTTAGATACCTCAGGAATGTGAGTAGTAGTTTAGAACTGAGAGGCCACAGGTTTACTCTACAGTCTCATCAGTCATCAATAAAGATGACTTTCACCTTAGATCCTCTATTTTTTAGGTAAAATGAACACAATGACATGGACCCATTTTCACAGAGTCACGATAAAAAGAACCAAACACCTACACGAAAAGCTGCTAGTATTTTTTTTTTAACTTTTAAGTAAAGATTTAAGTGTGGAAAAATTATAAGTGATCATACTTTTTAAAGTAAGAGTTATTGAAGGATTTGATTTAGAGCCTACCTTTTTTAGTTTTAAAACAACGAAATATTGAAATACTAAAAAAGTAATGCAAGTTAGAATGACTTAGCTCTGAATCATAATGAATGTAAGATGATATTGCCATTGCAAAAATATTAATTTGTATAGAATTCTCAAATTTATCAGGGCACCTGGATGGCTCAATTGGGTAAACATCTGCCTTTGGCTCAGGTCATGATCCAGGGGTCCTAGGATTGAGCCCATTGGGCTCCTTGCTCAGTGAGAAGTCTGCTTCTCCCTCTCTCTCTGCTCATCCCCCTGAACTTATCTCTCAAATAAATAAATAAAAATCTTAAAAAAAAAACCTCTCAGATTTCTTAAGAGATCTACCTCAGTTAATTTCATTATAATGCCTTTAGTCATTGCTAACACTTGATTCCATTTGGATCTAAAATATGGTGTTTCGTAGACATACGCAATTTAAAAGTAGTTGGAATCCCTCAAAACTAAGGCTAGCTGTATATTATCTTCTGAGGTTGAATATACAATTGGAAAATGGGAAAGAAACCATAGTAATTTAAAATACTGCTATTTCCTCCCATTTTTGCTTAAGTTGATTCAGGAAATACAAGTAAGTGTCATTTAATGAAAAGTACGCATAGATGGTAAGTATATTAATCCAGGTATGTAATGATGCAATAATGCTCCTATTTTGAGCTACCTCACGAATCTTTGCTCAGTAGCGTATATTAAAATGCCATTGGCAAAAAACACACCAATTTCCAGGAGTTTCCACTGGAGACAGTGTTACAAGGGGCCATTGAAATCTACTTTTTTGAACCTTGGTTGTTGGGGCATTGGTTTCTGGCTTGCTATTCTGTTCACATGATGAACTAATTGACCTTGCAGGACTCCCCACAGAATAGCAGCTTCTGCTTAGTTCATCAGGAGCACAATTTGTTGTTTCATTTCCTCTTCTAGTCCCATTGGGGAAATTGAATTGTGAAAAGACTACCTACTGGGAGCATTCAGTGCTCATGACTGAATAAGTAACTTTATTTATTTATTTATTTGGTACTATCTTAATTAGCAAAGAAGGAAGGACTTTATTAGATAAGCGTGTGCTGTGATTTTGACATAGATGAATGAGTGCTGGTAGCCAAGCATGAAACTCATATCATCTTCTCAACATCGGGGCCCTCTGCAGATACAAATATGCACAATTTTAATTTGTGACGCTAGAGCTGTTTGAGATTTTAGTAATTGTCATTCATCCAATGCAGACGTTAAAGATTAAGTCAGTGGGGAATTGACTTGTTTAAAAAACCTTTTTAAAAACACAGTTGTGAAATTTGGGAGATTTAGTACTTGAATCATATAGACTTTTTTTTTTTTTCCGATAAAGACAGATTGCTAATGCGTAGCAGTGTCCCGATGTGGACTTGGACAACCTGTTCTTAAGTTTTCAAACCTTCACATTTTTCACTAAAATGTGCACTCTTGGGCAGCCCTGGTGGCTCAGCAGTTTAGCGCCTCCTTTGGCCCGCGGCCTGATCCTGGAGACCTGGGATCGAGTCCCATGTCGGGCTCCCTGCATGGAGCCTGCTTCTCCCTCTGCCTGTGTCCCTGCCTCTCTTTCTCTCTCTCTGTGTCTCTCATGAATAAATAAATAAAATCTTAAAAAATAATAAAATAAAATGTGCACTCTTAGGCAACAAGAGATCATAAGACCTAAATCTGATGATGAACACAGTGAGATAAGACTATTTTACATCCTCTTTAGAATCCAGTGCTAGTTTTTACTGTATCTTAGCGAACTCTTGAGTGTAGTTAGGAGATTTTCTGGCATTTAAATATACTCTAAATTGAAATCTCAGACGTTTTCTAGAACTCCAGTGCCATAAGCTGCTTATCCTGAGTCGAAGCAGAATAATGTAGTGAATATGAACTCTGGAAAAAGACAAGCTTGACTCACATCTCTGCTCTGTCCCTTACTCGCCTTGTGCCCTGGTGAACACCCTGCAACTCTCTGAATCCCATAGGTTAAATTAGTAGGGCGATGAGTTAAAACAAGAGAAGTACTTGGAAGAGTGCTTAGCACACGAGAACCGTTCAGTGGGTTTTAGCAGTTATTATGTATATTTATAGATAGCTTAGCCCAAAGCCTGGTGCAAGTTATGTGCTCAATAAAGAATTCCTAAGTGAATGAGTTAATGAATGGACAAGAGGAAGTGTTGTCTAGAAAACCTAGAATCATTAAAAATCCGCATCTGTCCTACACCTTGAAACGAAACAGAATATTTCTGTATAGTCATAAAAGTGTGGCCAAATGTAGGAAACGTTTTGAAGACCTTAAAATCTATATTTAGGTGCTAGATTCTTATTATCTCAAAATGATAACTATAATTTTTAAGGAATTTAAAAGTTAATTTGCATGTTCTATGAATGTGGATGACCAGGACTAGAACTCAAAGAATACACTAATCATAAAATACCGTGAAGATCTTGCAAAGATATTTAAAAAACATAACCTTACAACCTTTAAAAAAAAAAGAGCCCGTTTGTACATAGTTCACTGATGTCTGAAGTGAGGAGGCTGGGGAAAGTCTGCTTTGCGGACTGAGTTCCTTGTCAAATTCTGTGCCACATGCAATGAATATTAAAACAACCACCACAGGGGATCCCTGGGTGGCGCAGCGGTTTGGCGCCTGCCTTTGGCCCAGGGCGCGATCCTGGAGACCCAGGATCGAATCCCACGTCAGGCTCCCGGTGCATGGAGCCTGTTTCTCCCTCCGCCTGTGTCTCTGCCTCTCTCTCTCTCTCTCTGTGACTATCATAAATAAATAGAAAATTAAAAAAAAAAATAAAACAACCACCACAAAACAAAACAACATAAAAACAGCAACAACAACAGAAGATTGTGGGACATGATCCTTTCTCCCAAGGAGGGTGTAATCAACAGGCAGTTATGCACGTAATATTCTTTGTGCTTGTCTGTTTGGCCTGCCTTTACTTCTTTATACATTTTTTTTAAAGATTTATTTATTTATCTTAGAAAGTGGAGGTGAGCAAGTGCATGAGCAAGAGGGGCAGAGGGGGAGAGAGAGAGAATCTCAAGCAGACTCTGCGTCAAGCAGAGAGCCTGATGTGGGGCTCTATCTCATGACCCTGTGACCACCACCTGAGCCAAAACCAAGAGTTGGGCGCTTAACCAACTGAGGCACCCAGATGTCCCACTATTTTATTAATTCATGATTATCAAGGGAGCAACTTGAGATCACTGTCATAGGGCAGATGGAGGATGGTATTGATGTGCGAAGCAGTGCATGCTGGCCACAGTGAAATTTCCATGAGATGAGCCAACCAATTTGGCAAGTTATTTCCACCAGCTAATTCTAAAATATCAGTCTCCATTGGGGTTTTCTTTAAAAAAAAAAAAAAGTCATTATTTAAATCTCCCCAATGCATAAATAGTAAAATGATTCAGAAAGCATATTTTCATATGACAGTAATTTTTATCTTGGCAAATATAGCAGCAGAAATAATATTCACAAATATTTCATTGTCAGTCTTGTGTTTTTACAGTTAGTTGGTTCATGAGACTAGATCTGGACAAAGCATGTGATGTGTGTCCCTTCCAGGTTGACTCGGTGAGTGCGTGACTCTGTGGTCTCCATTCCTCTGCTATAAGGAAATAGTATTCTTTTTAAATGAATAGTCCCGAGTCAATTGGAGTTACACATGAAAATGACTGTATTAATTCCTTATTTGAGATATATGCAGAAATTTATTTCTGGTAGATCAAAGATTAAAATGTGAAGCCAAGCAATATATATATATATATATTTTAAGATTTGTGTATTTATTTTAGAGAGAGAGAAAGAGCATGGTGGGGAGGGGCAGAGGCAGAGGGAGAGAGAGTTTTACGCAGACTCTACACGGAGCGCAGAGCCTGACTCAGGACCTTGATCTCATGACCCAGGATCATGATCTGAACTGAAACCAAGAGTCAGACACTTAATCGACTGGGCTACCCCAGGTGCCCCAAGCAATAATATTTCTTAAAAATGTCATAGAATATTTTCAAAATCTTTGGTTTGGCACATGTTTAAAAAATAAGACACATAGGGGCACCTGGGTGGCTTAGCGGTTGAGCATCTGTCCTGGGATCGAGTCCCGCATCAGGCTCCCCACAGGGAGCTTGCTTCTCTTTCTACCTATGTCTCTGCCTCTCTGTGTCTCTCAGGAATAAATAAATAAAATCTTTTTTAAAAATGAGATTATAAAACACAAACCTTTATTTTTTTTTAATTTTTTTTTAATTTTATTTATTTATGATAGGCACACAGTGAGAGAGAGAGAAGCAGAGACATAGGCAGAGGGAGAAGCAGGCTCCATGCACCGGGAGCCCGACGTGGGATTCGATCCCGGGTCTCCAGGATCGCGCCCCGGGCCAAAGGCAGGCGCCAAACCGCTGCGCCACCCAGGGATCCCAAACACAAACCTTTAGATTAGAATATTGACAAATACATACTAAAACTGAAAACTTTTATCAGAGATCACGTTTCATGAAGGGGAGTAAGAGAAGTATATTTGTTATACACATGGCAACTGAAAGATTTATATACTGATTATATATTTTCTAAAACTCCTAAAATAAATAAGAAAAAGAAGATAAGCCAATAAAACAAGAGAGAGAGGGACAGAGGTCCTAGCAGACACTTCAAAATAAAAATAGACAAATGGCCAATAAACACATTAAAAAGTGCTCAGCAAAAAAATAAATAATAAAAAATAAGTGCTCAGCATCATTATTCATCAGGAAATGATTAAATTTGAACCATAGCAAGATACCATCACTTAACCCGTTAATATGGCTATTGTAAACAACAAAACATAAAAGAACAAAAAATGATAAAACCAAGTATTGGCAAACACCCAGAACTACTGAAACTCTCAAAAATTGCCACTGGGGGCATAAATTGGTGCAGCCAATTTGGAAAATCGTTGTACAATATCCACCAGAACTGAATTTACTCACTCCCTATGGCCCAGCAATTCTATTTGTAGGTATATGTGCAACAGAGACATGTAGATTCGTATTTCAGAAGATGTGAACCAGAATGTTCCTAACAGCAGTATTTTTAAAAACCTTCAGTGGAAACAACCTGTCCATCAATAATGGAACTCAAAAATAAATTGGAGAATATTTATACGGTGGATTTACTCTTCAGCACCTAAAGTAAATGAGCTCTGGCTACGTACGGTAACATGCCTCTAAACACGCAGGATTACGTCCCCAGGATTTCAAAGGGACGCAGTGTGTTACACGGACACTAGTCGCTTGCTCGGGGTGAGAAAGCCTTTTAAAAGCATGGACTGCCAAACTGGCTTCCAAATACTAGAATTTAATGTCCTCAAGCCCCGCTCTTACCCTTTAATTTCTGTTTTAGGTTAGATTTTTGTCTCTAGGGAAAACAAGGGATCAGTGTGGTGGAAGACGGACAGACACGCACACTTAGATGTGGGAACACAGAATCCCCAGCCAGTGTGACCAGGGTCAAATCACGTATTTTTTCCAAGGTGTGAAGAACAAAACAGGACTGAAGATGTCCTAGAAATTTCCATCAGTTTTAGGCAAATAGTATGTTCTCTTTCACGAGTTCCACCCTCTTGACTGTCCCAGTTCGACACTGCCTCTTGGCAGATGGTATCGGAGAACGTGACTGTGGAATCGGAGCAGCACAGACGCTCCATTGGCAGGTGCGTGCAAAGGATCTTCAGGGGGGCTGGGGGGCAAGCGATGTCGCGTGCGATCTCTGCTTGCTCCCCTTTGCTGTTTGAGTAGAGTCGGGGGCAGTGATTCCGCCTAACATGAGATGAACCCTCTTCTCCGGATTTTGACTGAGTCCTGCACTTGGAAGCAGCTGGGGGAACTAAACCTCGCTTTGCAAAGTTCAGGTTCCTGTGTATCCAGTGGGGGAAGAGAAAATTCGCATCGTGGAGGGGAGCCAAAACGCGAAGATGAGACCTGCCGCGCTTTGCAAAGTCCGTCCTGTGATCAGAAGCAAGAAGAAAGCGAAGCAAAGCCCTGGGCCGGGCAGCGCTGCTGACGGGCTGGTCTTCCCGGCGGACGCGGCCCGGGCTACGGCTCCCAGACCCCAGACGGCGGAGGCTCGAGCGCGGTGCTGAGCCGGTGGCTCCTCGCCCCACCTGCGCGCGGGAACTTGTGATCCCGGGAGCAAAGTATAAAGTTTGGAATGACGTCATCCAGTTTCCAGCTTGACGTCATTAACTCTGTCGTACTCGTCCCTTCGGCAGAGGCTCAGCGTCACTGATGAGCGGGGGCACCCCTGGCCCAGGGCCCCGCACGTGATAGAAGGAAGTGGGGTAGACGCAAGGCCCCACCTGGATGTAACGGAAAGAAATATATTAAAAAATCGAGCTAACCCACCAGGAGAATGATTCTCTGGATCCAGGCTCATCCCCGACAGCTCGCTTCGGGCCTCTGTTCGGTCTTACTTTCTCTGTTGGGCCCTCAGGACTTTTGCACAATCTGGTTTTATTCCAAGGGAGAAAGGTAAGGCCCCAGCTCCCTTCTCTACTGTTGGTGCCCAGGCCTCAGCCTAAGCAGTGCTTGGCCTCCGTGCTGACCCCGATCCTCTTTGTCCTACAGGCTGAAATCTCAGTTCATCGACCCTCCGTGGGACCCACCTTATCTCCCCTCTTTTTGTCATATCTTCCCCTGACTTTTACTCTCTTCTAGTCCTACGAGGTTATAAATTCCTCTGGGGGCAAGGCCATTCTTACTCCACTCAATGACGAAACCCGGCTCCCGACTCTGGAATTGAGTTTATCCGTGTTGCATAAATAGTGAGCGAGTTCAGTCTGGGAACATGACTCCGTCTGGCTCGTGGCCCCCAGGAAAATGCAGGAAGAAACAAATCATTGGAGCTCATGGCATCTCTAAGGACGACCGGTTTCTTAGAGGGTTTTTGTCCTACACAGTACATAGTGGAGAAAAAAAACATCACCCACTTCTAACATAGGAGCTCCTGGGGCTTCTTAAATGTGGTCCATGTCCCTATTGGAGAATCTGATAAAATGCATGGACTCTCTCCCATCCCCACCTCCCACATGTGTTGGCACCTACATGTTTGCACATAATTTCTGGATCCTGTGGGTGGACCTGCAGAAGCCCATCCAGACTTCAGTGCATGCTGGCTCCTGAGTCCCTGGTCACACTCAGCATTTCACGCTCCCTGTCTAGAATCTTGGTGCGTTTGATCTTCACAGTTGTTACCGGGAATCAAGGATGCTTGTCCCCACTTTATGGTCCGAGAAACCTAAGCTCAGCAGGTGGAATGAATTATGTTGGGTGACTTCTGTGGTAGAGCATGAACATGACCCCAGGTGGATCTGGCCCCAGACCCCTTGGCCTTTATACTACATCAAACCTCGGAGCATCTGGGACCTAGTTGGTGCTCATCTGTGAAAAGACAGAGATATGGAGGTGAAAATATAGGGTTGATTGAGCCCAGACTGTTGAAAGGAATTAGGTCTGTCTTGTAAGTTGTGCAGGAAAGTGGGGAAGTAGGGACAGGAGCTCAGAGGAGAGCATGAGAGGACCAAGGGCTGCCCTACTTCAAAATGAACTCATGAAAAACCATCGTTGGTATTTGGGTGTGGGCTTGGAAAGATCATCTTTTCAGAGATATTTTGAGTCAGACTCAACTACTTCTTCCCTCGGTAAAATATACGTATGTGCGCACACCTGTGTGTATGCATTTATATTTAACCCTTGCAAAGTAGTGTTTCAGTTTTAGATTCCTCGGCTAATCAGAAATTCATAAGTGCACATGTTATTGTGTCTTTAAAAACCGCGCATGACGAATTTACCTGCTCTTTGAGTCTCGTTCCTCTTGTTAGATTTGTTAAAATCCCATACTTTTGTTATGTGATTGAGTTATACTCGTAACCCATTAGGTATTATTTAGTGTAAACATTTGTTAAAACAAGAAGAGAAAATGTATTCACAGTAATGCATGTAAGTGTATTTTTTAAAAAGCCACATAGAAGTGGATCCATGCAGTTCGGATCCGTGTTGCTCCAGGGTCAGCCTTACGTGAAATGACCTTAGGTGTTTGTTGTGGTGTCTCCTACGCTAGAATGTACATTCGGGAGGGACAGAGACATTTTCTCTCTCTCTCTCTCTCTCTCTCTCTCTCTCTCTCTCTTTATTTACTTATTTAATTTTTTTCTTAATTTTTAATTTTTTTTTCATTTTTTCCTCTTGATATTTTGCATGTAGTGTGGTTTAACGATAACTGTCCGTTGAGTAGTATGTGAATGAATGAATCTACACGTTGTAAGCTTAAAAACAACGTACACATCTCTGATCTGGTTTAGGAGCATATTTTATTCCTTGGGCTGTTACTCGCTTTCCTTCTCTGAAGTTACAGATAGCAGATAAAGCGACCCAGGAAAGTTCTGAGTGATAACGGAAACTGAGGCAAGGAACCAAACTGTATTGTAGGAAATTTGCAAAAGAGCTAAAACACCCGTGGCTAACTAGGAACATGCTGTCATCGTGCAGAGATCTATGTAAGGAAATGTTTTCCTCTGTGATGTTTTGCTGAAAATCCGCTGAGGCAACCTACGACATTCACTCTCCTCGCACAAGCCTTGTTGCAAGTTGAAGATAACAACTGGACCCACTATTGAATATTGAATGTATTGAATATTTAGTTTCCTTTTGATATATCCGGTGGTGCTTTGAGAAACACTAGCCAAAGATTGAGGATGATCCCGAGAACTCAGTCAAACCCACTGTTACGTGTCCACAGACTAAGAGATCAAAGGCTTTTTAATAAATATCAGTGAATTAATCGCCTGGGAGACGTAACAGCACGTTAGCTTGACCAACAGCCCTTCTAAGTTGTCACTTGTTGAACTTTTGTGATGACTTGTTGAAATGGCGAAATCTTAAAAAAATAAAATTATGAAATCTTAATAATTAACTGATTTTTAAAGTCACTTCCCATTTCTGGTCCAAGTAAATACTAGGAAAAATAATTCACACACACACACACACACTCACGAATGATGTCAAATTAGAAGGGAGGAAACAAGTGTGAGTCAACTGTGCATTGGGAACTTTTGCTTCCTGGGACGTCAACTGGACCCGTTAAACCCCTAAATAAAAAAACACGAATTAATGGAATTTCTTCATAAAAAGAACTCATTGCCTTTTCTTCTCACTGAATGCATGCGGTGGTGTTCCCGCTCCGTCCATAGTTCAGTGGCTTCCCAGTAGATGGCACCATTGTGACTGGTAAGGTCCTTGCATATAGATAGGGAGGGTTACGAAGCACTTTCCACTTCAAAACATTTGTACACGGTGCCCTATAGGAGCGCTTGCAGGGCTGCCTGGGAAAACAAATACTCTGACAATTGCTAGAAAATAAGTCAACTGTAGAAGCCAGTGAATCTCATAAGGACTCCCCCCCTCCCCATTTGTGTATCTGGTGATTGCATACCTAATGATTGTTATTTTGAATTTCAGTTATTTTTAGAAAGAATGTGAATGCACACACGTTTTTCTCAAAAGATGTTTGTCTCTCCTCTTGCAGACTCTGAAATCCTCCACAACGGTTTCTGTTAAGTCCTCACTCACATTCTTACATGTTTTCCACATACACTATAGCCACGTGTCGGGGAGGTGTACGAGGACCGCTAGCAGTGCCGTCTTTCTGTCCAGACCACTCAGCTTCTCAGCTTCTCCCCATTCTAGTGATTCAGCTTTGTCCTACCTGTACGGGCATGAAATACCCAGAGTAGGGGGGCCTTCTAGGTCTGTGCATCCAGGGGGCTTCTAGGTCTGTGCATTCAGGGGCCTTCTAGGTCTGTGCATTCAGGGGGCTTCTAGGTCTGTGCATTCAGGGGGCTTCTAGGTCTGTGCATTCAGGGGGCTTCTAGGCCTATGCATTCAGGGGCCTTCTAGGTCTGTGCATCCAGGGGGCTTCTAGGTCTGTGCATTCAGGGGCCTTCTAGGTCTGTGCATCCAGGGGGCTTCTAGGTCTGTGCATCCAGGGGGCTTCTAGGCCTATGCATTCAGGGGCCTTCTAGGTCTGTGCATTCAGGGGGCTTCTAGGCCTATGCATTCAGGGGCCTTCTAGGTCTGTGCATTCAGGGGGCTTCTAGGTCTGTGCATTCAGGGGGCTTCTAGGTCTGTGCATTCAGGGGGCTTCTAGGTCTACGCATTCAGGGGGCTTCTAGGTCTACTCATCCAGGGGGCTTCTAGGTCTACGCATCCAGGGGGCTTCTAGGTCTGTGCATTCAGGGGGCTTCTAGGTCTACGCATTCAGGGGGGCTTCTAGGTCTACGCATTCAGGGGGGCTTCTAGGTCTGTGCATTCAGGGGGCTTCTAGGTCTGTGCATTCAGAAATCTTGGAAAGCCACAAGGTGAGCATGTGGCTGTCTGTGCTTTCATTGTCCAGGGTACTAACCCATCAGACCTGGCTGGTAACTTAAAAGCAACCCTCTCATGTCATGTCTTAAAGATTTACGTGCTCATTTCCTATTTAAAATGTGGTACACACAAAAAAAATAAATAAATAAAAATAAAATGTTTTGTACACTTTTTTTATTTATTTTATTTTTGGGGGGGGGGTTTGTTTTTGTTTTCTCTAGGAACAGCATTTTAATGATTGGGATATTGTTTCGATATTCCATGATGGCATTTTAAGCTGTGATCTGATAACTGCTTCACGAGTTTGAGACGATAGGGGTCAGAAGTGAAAGGATGAGCGTCTGATAACTATCAGTGGATTTCAGAATCTTCCCAGTTAGCAATTAACTATTTGTACTTATTTATTTACGTTCTTTACTTTCTCTGTTATTATTAATCAATAACTTAATTGTGTAACTAAATGGATTTTGGCAAGTCGCTCAGAGAAACTGAAAATCCCCATGGGTTTTAGGGCACGTGTGGCCTCAGTTGTTCTACGGGCAGGGAAATGGGACCGTGATTCCAGGGATCCGCATGGCGCTGGACACCAACCCCAGCTCCTCTCCTTGCTGCATGTGTAACCTAAAGCAGTTGCCTTTAGGCTGAGATTGAGTTTTGCCATCAGGATGGCAGGAGATGGTACCTACCTGGCGGTGTTGCTGTTAAAGGAGTGGGAACACCTGGGTGGTCCAGCAGTTGAGCATCTGCCTTCAGCTCAGGGTGTGACCCTGGGGTCCTGGGATCGAGTCCCACCTGCAGGGAATCTGCTTCTCCCTCTGCCTGTGTCTCTGCCTGTCTCTCTCTCTCATGAATAAATAAATAAAATATTTAAAAATAAATAAATACATAAAAATTAAAAAAAATGTAAAAAACAGGAGATTGATTGTGGTACGTTCTATGACCTTACACATTTTATTCCATCTTAGACTAAGTCTGGGCTTTCAGAGATTTCCTCTGGCCTGTGTCTCTCCTTTCCGTTACCGGAGTCCTGGGAAGCTTTGGTGCTTTAAAGGAATTCAGTGTTACGTGCAAACATGGCTCGTGGGGATTCAGTGCAGCGGGCTGGGTGGGTCCTTTGAATAAAGTAGAGCCAGACCAGGCATCTGGAACAGAAAATTCTAACAGTAAACAATAAACATTTTCTCTAATATCCAAAACATTACCCCCTCACCCTTCTTCACTGGGCTCACAATTCATTGCACCATATTCCTAAATAATTATCAAAAACAAACACCCCACCTCCTTCAACCCCCACTTATACAGGGTTTGTTGTTTTTAAAGATTTTATTTATTTATTCATGAGGGACACGGGGTGGGGGGACAGAGACACAAGCAGAGGGAGAAGCAGGCTCCATGCAGGGAGCCCGATGCATAACTCGATCCCAGGACCCGGGGTCACACCCTGGGCCAAAGGCAGCCGCTCAACCGCTGAGCCCCCCAGACGCCCCTCTGCAGCTTTAACAACAGTCTTTGCTTACAGTTTCTCTCTGTACTACAACTGTGGGTGCAGGACTGGCAGGAATTTGAAGTTGACCCCGTACGGTTAAGGTAAATTTGTAGTTCTGAGGGACCATTGCGATCCCTGCTCTACTTTTGGAATTTCTCACTGTGTTAGTCTTTTGACATGCTCAGTCTTTCATTCATTCATTCATTCATTCATTCAACAAATATTGATGGAGGCCTTCATATGCCAGTGACTACTTCAGGCCCCATGCTGTGCCTTCATGGTCCTTTGTCTTTGTATAAAAATTAGCCATCATTTGTTGAACACATCCTGGGTGTTGAGTGTTTTACAGATATTACTTAATTTTATCCTTGTAGAGCTCTGTGAACTAGGGATTATAGATTACAGATGTGGGAACTAATAGCAGAAGATAAGAAACGTACCAGAAAAAGGGAGAGGGAGGGAGGGGGGAAGGAAGGGAAGGAAGGAAGGAAGGGAGGGAGGGAGGGAGGGAGGGAGGGAGGGAGGGAGGGAAAGGAAAAGAAGTGGGGAAGAGAGGGAGAAAGAGAAGAGGCAAGTAAGTCACAAAAGGGTGAGTAGTGGAACTAGGGGCCCGGGGAGGATCCTCTGACCCAGAGTCCGTGCTCTCACCCACTCTGCATGCTGTGATGGGACGACGTACCAGGTGCTGACATCCAAGAGGCTTTCTGATGTTAGATAGTGAGGAGAAACCGTATTAAATAATCCGACACGATATACAATCTACCCAGATAGCAGGAAAAGACCTAACAGAGCTAAGTTTATTGAGTATATAGGCTCATGTGTGGTTGGAAAAGTCACAAGAGCTTTTGAAAATAATTTTAGGGGCAGCCCGGGTGGCTCAGCGGTTTAGCGCCGCCTTCAGCCCAGGGCCTGATCCTGGAGACCTGAGATCGAGTCCCACGTCGGGCTCCCTGCATGGAGCCTGCTTCTCCCTCTGCCTGCGTCTCTGCCTCTCTCTCTCTCTCTCTCTCTCTCTCTCTCTGTCTCATGAATAAATAAAATCTTAAAAAAAAAAAATAATTTTAGACCCCTTGCCCTCAGGTGAAGTAATGAATAGGGAGCAGTGAATGAACAGGTGAGTGGATACATCCATGCATCCCAACAGCCCAATCATTTCCAAGCCACGTTTGTCAACTATTGTTGGAAGCTGTAACCTTATGATGGTGCCTCGTTTTCAATCCGCTAAAATAATTCCCAACATTTTCAAGTTAAGTTGTTTGGCTTAAAGGCCGGATTATTAAGACTTGAAAAGTTGCTATAACTCGCCCAAGTTAACTGTGCAAACTTCAAAAATTTTTCTGCTTGCCTGGATTCCACGCACCAGTTAAATACCTTCATGAAAGTGTTGGCTTCTCACATTGTTCTAATAGATGTGAACTTGATGAGCAAAGACATTTGGGGGTATTTGTTTAGTTTAGGAAAAAAAAAACCACCACCTTTGTATCTGGAGATAAGTATTTATTTTTAATAATTGTATTTTTAAAAATCCCAGCAGAGCATTATTGGGAAGTTAGGAAAGGATGATGTGAGGAGAGACACTTACTGGGAAGGGCTTGGCTCGTTGTCCTGGGGGCACCCGGGAGCCCACACCAGCACCTGGTGAACCTGGGCTCGGTGCCGGCCTCTGACCACAGCTCCCCTCTCGACTCCAGGGCATTGACCTCACCGACCATACATCTCTAGCACAGGCTTCTATCTAGCTGCTTCCCCACGAGACCTAGCAGGACAACCATAAATCATAAAATAAAATAAGTAAATGCCCAACATTGACAAAATATGACCCTCTGAAAACATGGGGGCCATATAGTTACCCGTACTCCTGTCCATCTTCTTACAGGCTGATAGACCAGATCACATATTTTACTTTATTTATTTGGCTTTAGACATCTCCTAAACTCCCAGGGCCTCGGCTTTCTCATCCGTAGAGTGGGGAGGGGGGTGAAAGTTTCACATTAACGAATGTTTCCGAAGCTTAAGTGGAATAATTCTGGGAAAGTGCAGCGTGGTTCCTAGGGCATGGTAAATGCTCAATAAATAGAAATATCCTTGTTCCTGTTGGTGTTTTTGTTGGTACTATTTATAAAGTGAAGGCTGTGGCCGCCTTATTTCTGTGCTTTGGACCACTTAGTAAATCCTGATCATATTATTAGCTGTGTCTCGTTGGGTACATCTTAGATAAATCTGCAAGAGCAAAGCAATTACATCAATAGCAATTATATATTAAACCTAAAAAAAATTATAGATTCATGATGATCCTTCTCCATTTTGAGTTGAGTTTTTTGGTTGAGATTTTTTTTTCTTTGCTTTTTCTGTGGATAGGCAATATAGCAGACTGGTTTAAGGCACAGATTCTAGTGCCAGGCTGCCTGGGTCAAAACCCTGCTTGGGATTTACTAGCTGTGTGACCTTGGGCGAGTCACGGTTCCTTAGTTTCCCAGTCTGGAATAAAGGGAATACGATAGGGCACACCTGTGACGGTTTGGTGAGCAGAAATGACGTCAGTGAATCTCTTTGTAGAAAACATGGTTGGTGAGCGCACCTGGGAGGCTCGGTGGTTGAGCACCTGCCTTCGGTCCAGGGTGTGACCCCGGGGTCCTGGGATCGAGTCCTGCATCGGGCTCCCCACATCGGGCTGCTTCTCCCTCTGCCTGTGCCTCTGCCTCTCTCTGTCTCATGAATAAATAAATAAAATCTTAAAAAAAAAAAAAAAGCATGGTTAGTATCACACGTGCATTAGCCACTCTTACAATTATTTTTATCTTTTAAGGGTGGTTTATGCCATTGCTGGTCTTTAAAATTCTCTGCAGAGCCTAGAACGAAGGTGTCTTGTCTGTAAATATCCTCGGTGCTTCCAAGTCTTGCTCATCGTGCGGTGTGAGTGTTACGAGGCCCCGCGTAAGCCCGTGCGAGCCGCATTCGGAAATGCGCTTGGCCAGTGGTCGCCACGGCCACCGGGGCTGGGCTGGAGCCAGGGTGAGCCCAAGAGCTGCGGCGGCCGTGGGGGCCGCAGGACGCGAGCCGGTGGCTTTGAGAAGGAGGCCCACGGGCAGTGCCCCGGCGTGGGGCGCGCGGCCAAATGTGCGTGGGCCCGGGCACCTGTGCGGTGGCTCGGACGGCGGCGCAGCCAGGCGACCGGGCAGCTGGGGCCCGCCGATCCCGGGCCTGCGGTCGGGGCGGAGGAGGCCGCTGAGAGCCGGCGTGGACGGAAGCGACGGGGACCCGCTCGCAGCTCCAGCGCCGGGGGCAGCCCTGGGTGTCACATGGAGTGAAGCACCGGGGTCCCGAGGGCCGTCACCCCGGGCACCTTCTTAACGAGGCCTGGGGTGGCCTCTGATTGCACCGTCCTCCGCGGGGGAGCCTGCCATGGGTCTCCCGGGCTGCGAGCAGCCTTCCCGTGGTTCACCTTTGCGCTGAGGGCAGGGATGGGGCCCCCGGTCGTGTGTGTCCCCGAAGCGCCCGCCTCCGGGCCTCCCGGACCCTGAGGATGCGCCGCCCGCCGTCCTGTCCTGAGAGCAGGTGCTGACGCGGTTGGGTGCTGCCGGGTCCCCAGTGGACCCCGGGTGGTGTCACGCCTTCCCCAGCGGCCGGCCGACGGAGGGCCGAGGGCGGCCGCAGGGCTTCGCGGGATGGGGGGGGCAGTGGCTGCAGATGGGCCGCTGGCGCAGAGACACAGCAGGGACTGGCCATGGTCCCTCCCGGGACTCTGGCTCCTGGCGCCGCACTCCGCAGCCGAACTCTGCAGGAGCGGGGTGAGGGGGCTGTCTCCCCGGGGGTCCGGGTACCAGCGAATGTCGGCGGTGGCCTCGGTGGCCCTCGCGTCACCCCCTGCGGCACCTGCCGCCCACAGCCCGGGCCGCACCCCTTCTGCTCAGCAGCGCGGCTCTGGGCGACCGACCGACCGGAGCGGCTCCTGCCCGCCGTGCCCGGCCCGCCTCGGTCTCGGGCTGCTGCTCTCGGCTCCCTTCTGTCCCCGAGCCGCAGGGGCCTTCGTAGTTGCAGCCAGTCCCTCCGCACTCACTGTGGACTGGACTGTCCTTCCCGTCCCCCCCGAAGCCCTAACCCTCCCCCCAGTCTACAGTAAGGGGATGGGGCCTCCCAGATGACACCAGGAGGCCGGTCCCCGCGATGGGGTCCCAGGGGACGCGAGCTCTCTGCCAGCCGCAGCCAGCGCAGGCTGTCACCGTCCTGACGCGGTCTTGGACTTGCCGGCACCTAACCGTAGGACAGAACGTCCCGGTGCGTGTACGCCCCGGCCCGCGGCCCCTCGCGGGAGCCCAAGCCCACTGAGACGCGCCCCCCACCCCTGCCACTGGAGGGAACGAAGCAGAAGTCACCCGCCTTGCCAGCGCTTGGGCCAGAGGTGGAGGTGGGGATGACCCTCGGCCTCCTGAATGCGTGGACAATCAGGCGAACGGCATTGACTGAAATGTGCCTCGCACTTCCTTGCCTTGTCCGGGAAGCGGGGCGCAGCCGCCCAGGCCACGCACGTCTGAAAGCGACGGAAGCCCGATGGCCACGTGCGCGCCCCATGCCCGGCCTCGCTGGTGGGAGCGTCTTGTAGTAACGTTTAAAAATACCACGGTTTTGCTTTTCCTTTGAGCGAAGAGAGCTGATTCACGATGAATTCCTCTGTCCCTCTCTTCACCAGCTGTCTCCTCCTCGGTGTTGATTTCCCGTTGACATTCAAGGGAGCAGCACGTTGTTAAGACGTTGGGACGGGGACGCCTTAAATTTGATGATTAATGTCTTAAAAAGCACCGATCAAATGTTCTTATGAAGCTACTTAAAATGTGCTGTGAGTCATTTAGTTCATGCGTAGTGCATTGGAAGCATCAATATTCACTTTTTACCCCAAAAAACTGAGAAAAACTCTCATCAACAGATTTTCGTCTAGAGTCCTGAGAGGAGGGGACCCGGGGACCCTGTGAGAGGCTGGTGGGAGTCTCAGGCTCCAGCAGCACGGCCCGTCCAACCCAGCTCCGATGCCGAGGCTCCCAGGACGGCTCGGTGCCCGGTGGACCGTTCCCTCTGCCCCCTGCCCTGCTCCCGCCCCCCCTTGACAGCACTCATGCACACCCAGGCCAGATCACTTGGTACCTGCGTGGTGGCTTCACGGGCGTTTTTGTTAGATTATTCACACTTAGAAATCAACAAGGACTGTTTCAGACAATTCAGGGTGACCGTGATGGAGATGCGCGTGGGATGCCATCACCGTTTGCTGCTTGTGCCCTGTCACTGGGAGGTAGTCACAGTTCACAGGTCGTTTCTTGCTCATTTTTGATTTTCCACGATCCTACTTCATAACCCATAATCCTTTTGAGTAGTCCTCTTAGTGAGTTGGCCCAGATTTAGGTATGACTATATCTGTATCACAGAAGGTCTCACAAATTGGATGCCTTTGAGTGTGAAATATAATCTGCTAAGAAATTTTAAAGTATTTTCTCTCCCTCTCCCTCTGCCCCTCCTTCATCTGCTCTCTCTTTCTCTCAAATAAATAAATGAATCTTTTTTTAAAAAATGGGGGCAGGGGAGGAGTGCCTGGCTGGTGCAGTTGGCTAAGCGTCCGACTCTTGGTTTCGGCTCAGGTCGTGATCTCTGGGTCTTGAGGTTGAGCCCCATGTGAGAGTCTGCCCAAGGCTCTCTCCCTCTCCCTCTGCCCCCTGTGCTCTCGCTCTCTCTCTAATAAATACATCATTAAACTATTTTCTAATTTGTCCACCTGTTAAGATGTCAGTGTGAAGTCAGAAACTAATCCAGGCATGAATTGATGTGGTTTGGATATTTAACATGGGCGTGACACTTCATCTGTCTGCCTATTTTGGGGAAAAGAGCACATGATAAAGTAAAACTAAATGAATGTATCAATGATACATTCTTTTTTATATATGAGAATGTTAGTTTTAACTATAGAGAATGGCCAATATTGGGCCATGTCAACCTCAAAAAAAATAGCCTGTCAGTTTCAAATGATCTGACCTAATAGGATAGTATTATTTATTTATTTATTTATTTATTTATTTATTTATTTATTTATTTATTTTAAAGATTTTATTTATTTATTTGTGAGAGACACAGAGAGGCAGAGACACAGGCAGAGGAACAAGCAGGCTCCATGCAGGGAGCCCGACGTGGAACTCGATCCCGGGACTCCAGGATCAGGCCCTGGGCCGAAGGTAGCACTAAACCACTGAGCTACCTGGGCTGCCAGGGATAGTGCCTTTTAAAATGTAATTGCAGTCTGTGCCAATTGTCATTGGGCTACTTGAATTTTTGATATGCAACAATTTTTTTAAAAGATTTATTTATTAGAGAGAGCGCGTGTGAACAGGGGAGGAGCTGAGTGCATAGCTAGACACAGGGCTTGATCCCAAGACCCTGAGATCACAGCTTGAGCCAGAATCAAGACTCAGATGCTTAACCAACTGAGCCACCCAGGCCCCCTGCAACACATTTTTATACAACCCAAGCTTCAAGATTTTAGCTTCTGAAAGGTCCAATAATAGGATAACGTATAATTGAAGATGCTAAGGCATCGTGAAGAGATTTGCTAAGGGGGACGGCTGGGTGGCTCAGCGGTTGAGCATCTGCCTTCTGCCCAGGGCATGACCCTGGGGTCCTGGGATAGTCCCACATCGGGCTCCCTGCATGGAGCCTGCTTCTCCCTCTGCCTGTGTCTCTGCCTCTCTCTGTATATCTCATGAATAAATAAGTTAAATCTTAAAAAAAAAAAAAAAAAGAAATTTGGTAAGGAAGAGTGCTGTTAAGAGAGAGCCAATGAAAACTCTATTCAGCAAATAGTACATGGAGTAATCTAAATACTGATGGGATTTTTGCATTTTCAATGATGAAGAATGAGTCCCAGCTACCCATTACTGTGTATCGTTCTTGTTGGTAAGGAAAGACCCTTGGTGAAGATTTCCCCGCCTGTGTTCTCTTCCTCCATATAGATATAAAAGCATTTATTTAGTTTTATTGTGAAAAATATGCATACAAGTCATACATATTTCTTCATTTCCTTCCTTCCTATCATGTGCAAGGCACTATTCTAAACTCAAGTGTCCTTGACCTGGAGTGGTCAGTCGGGGTCCTGCTCCCAGACAGCTCACGTCCTGATGTAAACCGCTACATACACAAAGACGCTTCCGTGTCATGAAGGACCCTGGGCAGCAGGGGATGGAAGAGGCTCTTTCAGGTGGACTTGTTGGGGTGGGCCTCGCTTTTTTTTTTTTTTTTGAAGGGGGCAGGATTTAAAACCATTTATTCTTTTGTTTTTATTTTTTACATTTTTTATTTAAATTCAATTTGCCCACATATAACATAACACCCAGTGCTCGTCCCACCAAGTGCCCCCCTCAGTGCCCGTCACCCAGTCACCCCATCCCCCCGCCCGCCTCCCTTTCCGCCACACCTTGTTCGTTTCCCAGAGTCAGGAGTCTCTCATGGTTTGTCTTCCCTATAATTTTTCCTACTCATTTTCTCTCCTTTCCCTTATAATCCCTTTCACTATTTCTTATATTCCCCATATGAGTGAGACCATATGATGATTGTCCTTCTCTGATTGACTTACTTCACTCAGCATCATACCCTCCAGGTCCCTCCACGTCGAAGCAAATAGTGGGTATTTGTCATTTCTAATGGCTGAGGAATATTCCACTGTATACATAGACCATCTTCTTCATTCATCTGTCGATGGACACCGAGGCTCCTTCCACAGTTTGGCTATTGTGGACATTGCTGCTATAAACATCGGGGTGCAGGTGTCCTGGCGTTTCACTGCATCTGTATCTTTGGGGTAAATCCCCAGCAGTGCATTTGCTAGGTCGTAGGGCAGGTCTATTTTTAACTCTTTGAGGAACCTCCACACAGTTTTCCAGAGGTCACATTCCCACCAACAGTGCAGGAGGGTTCCCCTTTCTCCGCATCCTCCCCAACATTTGTGGTTTCCTGTCTTGTTAATTTTCCCCATTCTCACTGGTGTGAGGTGGGATCTCATGGTGGTTTTGATTTCTATCCCGAGAGGCCCTTTGCACAGGGTCCTGCATGAGACTGAACAAAACTGACACGGAGGTGACTTCACCTCTTAAGCGGTTTGAGACAACAACGAGACAGGGTTTTCAGGAAACAGAAAGAGAACCAGCATCTATGAGACGAGAGAAAAGTGTGAAATGAGGATGGAGGTAGGAGGTTGGAGCAAAGTGGGTGTGTAGAACATTCAGCATCTGATTTTCTTTTTTTCATCTGGAACTATTAAGTCCAGCAATTCTATTTAAAATGACTTGGAGGGGAGACACTTTAGATAAAATCTCACTTAGTCACCTTGCTTGTTTTCTCTCTCTTAAGATCCTTGACGCTAAGACATTATTACCCCGTCTCTGCTACGGCTCGGATATCTGGTTTACCCCAGGTTCCTTTTGTGTCTCTCCTCTCCTACCCAGAAGTGACTCACGGTTCACATGCTGTACAGCCAAATTTTTAGAGTGCGCTCAAAGTAAATCCATATATAGCTCTAGAGGGAAACCTTGAAGTTGGGTAGGGTCTTTAATTTGTTACATTTTCCCGAAAGCAGCCTAATTGAGATGGAGGAGGGATACTTAAAATTTCGAAAAAGAGACTTGAGGCAATGGAGAGATTATAAATAGATACCCTTAGTGAACATATCACAATACTCAATCTGTAATCACAATACTTAAATCTGTAAAAAATTTTTTGGAACATTCCTGAATTTTTACCAACGTGAAGAACCTATAAAGTAGGTATTTTATGATTTATTATTTAAATAAAAGAGAATTTGAGAAACACAGTGTTTAAAACGTATATACCCTCTTGACATTTCGAATTTAAATGGTTTTTCCAGGCCGAGGGGGAGAGAGTACTGTTCTGATTACAAACAGTTAAGTGGTAGACTTGTGCCTTGCCGTAGGCCGTCTTCATTGGTCACTGCTCTAATTTGACCGGAGACTTGCCTGTTAAACTTTTAGTGGCATGGGGGACACTTAATTGTTTACTATAGTAAATATTCACTCACTGAAAGAAAGAATAAAACAGGGAAGACATAACTTACAACGTAAATACAGATGTTTAGTCGTCGTGTAACGTCTTAAAATTATTTTTGTGCTTAAGGAAAGTTGTGAGTCTAAGACATACTTATTCACACCACTAACAAGGTATGGGTATGGATTGATTTTAAAGTTTTGAGTTTCAAATCCAGCTTTCCATTGCATGTCCTTTCTTAAAGGGATGAGTCTTGGCTGGCAATTGATTTCATACACTACTTGTGTGGTTGAAGGAATTCTTGGCAATATCTGTTTCTCTGTTGATGTAACTTTTTTAGATCGACTTTTTAGGCAAAGGTAATATTTTGTGTTGCCTCATTAGAATTAGTAAATTAAGTGCATAAATGAAACAATTTGTTCATTGTCAAGTTACCCATAGATGCAGGGGACTGATGTTCTTATTGGCCATCTTTTCATTGAATACTGTCACTTTACAGGAATGTTAAATTGAATCGAGTACAAACTAGCCATAAAACCCTTGTATCTGCTTATCAGTCTCAGAGCACCTTAACTTCATGAAAATGACAAAGTCTCATTGGTTCAGAATTAGATTATTACCCATCTTTAATGTCTGTGGAGTTCCAGAATAAAAATCTAGTAGGGAAAGATTTTGAAAAAAATAAATAAATAAAACTTAACAGACACAAATGTGCCCTTCTTATCAAAAATAATAATAATAATTTGAGAAAATAAGTCATGAAGTGAAAAGGATTGAAGAGACCCATGAAATTTGTTATAGCTTTAAAAATATCAACCACATTAAAGTGCTTATATAATAAGGATTCATATATTGTGGTTTTTTTTCATTTTTCAGTGACCATTTATTCAAATACAACTTGTAGAGTTGAACTATTATCAAATCTATATTATGTTATAAGCTGTTCTATTGCTTTGTCCTACCTGAAGAACTATACATTTTATGTTACTTTTTTTAAACGTCTGTACATTTTACTGTTATAGATTTATACAGTGGATATCAATATTTAAAATACCCAAATAATTTAAATAACAGCATTTAGTATTTTCTAGCAGTTTCCTATTTCAAAATGCATTTTATGTTATTGGCTAAGTAAAATACTTAGTTTTAACCAAAATACAGCAGTCTGTAGAACTCAGTTGTCTAATTTGGATTTGTTTTAATGCAATACTTGTCTCTAAGAAACATTCTTTTGAAATTTATTTATTTTAGAGCGAGCCTGTGGGTGAATGGGGGCACGGGCAGTGGGAGAGGGAGGGAAAGAATCTCAAGCAGACTCCCCGCTGAGCCTGGAGCCCTTCACAAGCTCGATCTCACAACCCTGAGATGATGACCTGAGCCGAAATCAGGAGTCAACACTTATCCGACCGAGCCCCCCGGGCGCCCCGTCTGAAGTCAATGTACTCATCCCCTTTCTGGACGTTTCCTTATAGAAATAGTCATAGAAGTGTTGGCTAGGGTGCGGCGGCGCACCGTCCTGCTTTCAGAAGTTTGCCGAGTGACCCTTGCCTTTCGTTTCCCACCTCCGGGTGTGCGTGGTAAAGAGTTTCACACACGTCAGTCCTCGTTTGCCCCAATTCTTCAGTCACTCAGATTTCAAGATAGCAGCGAATGGGACTTTACAAATATCAGATTTGCAGGTCCAAGTAGATTATGCCTGAGTATCCCCACCCCACCCCCCCACCCCCCCGTTCACATAATCTTGTTAAGTACTTCTGTTGATTGGATAAGATACGATTTCCCTTATGAAAACCTTTGTTTTCCAAGGAATTGTGTTTATTTTCTCTGAATTTTCTGTGCATTTTAAATACAGAAGTTCATTGTGAGTATTTATTGCATGAAGTTGTGTTTTAGCTCCAGTTACTTCTGCATCGTTTATGACCTTCAGACTGTATGGACTTGAGCAAACTTCATGTTTCTAATAGATAGCTTTGCTTTTTATAGAAAATGATTTTTTATTTTGTTACCAAGTCTTATGCTTTGTTCTACTTATTGTAATTCTGAAGGTTTTTTGGTATCCATTTGAGGTTTCTTTACTGTCACTTTCTTTTTTTAACAGTAGCCCATTTTTTTTTTCTGAGTTCTTAACAATTTTTTAAATCTCTTTTTATCATAATTTTTAAAAAATACTGCCCAAGTCTGGTGTCTTTTATATATGTAAATGAAACAGTCTCAAGGGGGAAGGGAAGTGGATTACAGGTCTATAGACATGTGTTTAGGGTGTATCTATTGTAAAGAATGAAGTTTCCATTTAAAAATATATTATATGGGGGATCCCTGGGTGGCACAGCGGTTTGGTGTCTGCCTTTGGCCCAGGGCGCGATCCTGGAGACCCGGGATCAAATCCCATGTCAGGTTCCCGGCATGGAGCCTGCTTCTCCCTCTGCCTGTGTCTCTGCCTCTCTTTCTCTCTCTCTCTCTGCGTCTATCATAATAAATAATAACTAACTAACTACATAAATCTTTAAAAAAATAAAAATAATAAAAATAAAAACTAAAAATATATTATATGGATTAGATATAATGTAAAACACACCAGAAATCATTTTCTAAAGATGTGCTTCCTAACTATTCCTGTTTAGACATCAGTCTGAGAGAAAAGAAAGGCCACTTCCAATTTGAAGTTACTAGGAAATGCTTAGAATCTTCAAAAAATCAGAAAAGAGAGTAATTTTTATGTGGATACTTTATAATGGAAACTGGCGCTTTAGCTGAAAGGCCCTTTAGCTTAAAGTGTTATATAGAGAAACCTCCAGTGTGAGTCCACGTGCAGGGGCCCCCACCTGTTTGCACTCCCCGGGGCCCCCAACCGTTCCACCACGGCTTCCTTTGCCTGCACTGCCCCCTCGGGTTGGGCTTTGGTGTCACCTCTGGTGCTTCTCTGGAAAGCTGCCTTTCTCCTGTGGCACTTGCATGGGGACAAGTGTCTTGGTGGCCGCTCTTTCCTGGACCGCGGACGGTGAGCTTCCCGAGGGCAGGATGCGGCCTGCGGGGTCAGTGCGTCCTCAGCCCAGCTCCAAGCACCGTCCTCCCAGGTGGTGGGATTCCACGTGATGGGCAGGGGCACTGGTCAGAGGTCACCTGGGGACACTTCGCTGGGCGGTTGTGCCCCTGGAAGGGAGGCCTTGGTTGGCGGTACGTGAAGTGGCACGGGCGGTAAGTGGTGTCGCTTCAGATGTCGCAGCGTGCGGAGCGGAGGAGGCAAAGGTGTGGGGCCTTGAACCCCGGCCGACGGGGAAGGAGCGGAGGGCGGCCCGGCTGCCCAGCCGCAGGGGCAGGGGCAGGGGCAGGGGCAGCGTCCAGCGGGGCGGGAAGGCGATTCGGGAATGTCGACGTAAGCCGTGCAGAGCAGGGCCAGCCTCACGTGGCTCCACGGACGCTGCAGGCCGCCACCGGGGCCCGACATCAAGGTCACCCCCAAAGGCGGTAGCGGGATGCCCTGTCCGCCTCCCTTCTGCTCAGCTTCAGCCGAGCCCATGCACCCCGTGCACCCCGTGGGCTTGCTCACTGCCCGGGGGCGCCCGGTGCCCGCAGCCTGCAGATGCCAGCACCCTGGCCCGCCTGCCAGCTCTGAGCTCGAGTGACGCTGTACTTCCCGCCAAACCTGGCGACCCCCATCTGCAGAAGGTGCTGCCCGGGAAGGAGCGGTGGCGGAGGCGTCAGTGTTTTCATTGCACAGCAGTGGGCGTGTGGCGGCCCCTTAGGTTCCACGTCACCGTGTCCGGAGGCGTTAGCCTTAAACACAAAGCGGTCAGTTATTTCACCAGCAAAAAAAGGTGTTTGGGGGAATAACTGAGAATTGGCAATTCAAGCCACGTAAGCCGTGGGAAAAGCCCTGGCAAACAGGGGAGGCCCGGTATTGTATAGGGAACAGGGGGGTTGGGGGGGCAACGAGGTGGGGAGGGGTCGTTTTCCAGGAAAGGCCGTCGGGGAAGAGCAGGGGCGGGAGGCAGGAGGCGTGCGGAGCTGCTGTCTGCCTGCGGCCCACGGCCTTCCCGTGGCCTCTGATCGGCGCCCCCTCCCGCGTCAGGGTCCGTCAGAGATGTCGGTGGTGGGGCCCCCTGCGGGCTCCCTCCCCAGCCCGCTTCGCCCTGAGCCCCCCGTTATTCCTGGTAATAGGGGAAAATGTATATTCTCGGGTGCGGGGGGCTGCTCCCCCGGAGCTGAGCGCGGCGCGGGGCGAAGTCAGTGTGGACAGCCGGTGGGGGCTGAGAGCGTGGCTGCGTGGCCAAGCCCTCGGCGGGGGGTGCAGGTCCCCGAGCTGCAGGGCCGCGGGGGAAGCTCCGGCCTCGTGCGCCTCCCGGAGGCCTCCCGGCAGCGGCGGCGGCTCCACGCCCACCAGCACCCATCCCGTCCGGGATCCGGGTCTGTGTTCCCCCAGCGGCAGGCACGCCGCTCTCTAGCATCCTGTGCCACCTGTAGCCCTGTTTCCCTTCACGTCCGAGCTTCCTGACTCCTTGTTCCCGAGGGCGCTGGAGAGAGAGGGCCGCGCGGCCCGAGGAAGGAAGGGGGCGCACCCGTCTGGAGGCCGGCGTGGGTGCCCGTTGTGCCCGCGGCCTTCCCATTCCTCGCATCCAAGGCAGAATGTCTATACCCGCGGACACGGAAAGGAAAACAGAGGCGGGGGTGGGGGGCAGGGCTCGTGCAGAGGCCCCGGGCCTCCGGGAGGTAGACGCAAGCCACGTCTGACCCTCGATGCCACACTTTTCATCTCTGTGCTTAAAGACCCTCGGGTTCAAGTGCGCTGCCGTGTGTGTATTCCTGAGGTTCCTATTGTGACAGCAACTGGCACCTCGGGACACACACATTGTGCGTCAAAGAGCAGAGGGATTTAAAGTGGACCCCTCGGCGCCCACCTCCCTGGGAGGACACAGGACCGTGTCGCCCCCACAGGTGTCCCCCGCTGTCCTGGACCCGCTGGCACCGCAGCCTACCTCGAGAAAGACCGTTTCTCCTGCTTCATGGCAGTCGCTGACTTGCGTTTCGTTGCCTTAAGACGCGGCCTGAAGGTCTCGTGTTGTCACCCAGCTAGGGAGACGTGGTGTCCAGGTGGGAAGGACCGGTGGTCCCGGGGTCGGCCCGCAGGAGCTCGCTGCGGCTGCTGACACCTTGTTGGCCGTCCTCCCGGCCCTGACGTCGGGGCTCAGGTGACCATTCCGCAGCCTCTCAGTGACCCGGGGTGGTCAGGACAGAAAGTACGGCCTTGCACAGCTCGGGGACTGTCCGGGGCCCGGGCCTCACTGCGGCCACACTCCAGCATTCTGCGTCCCGCTTTCCCCGCCTCTACGGAGTGAGGGCCCCAGGACTCTAGCTGGACCCTGCTTCCCGGTGGGCCGGCATCTGTGCCGTGTTCAGTTGAGACGGGACATTTGGGCGTGCCGAGGTGGCCGTCTGTCCTGCTCCTGCCCAGGCCTCGGCGAGCCTGTGCTGCAGTTGTCCTGTGGATGGGGACGGGGGGCCGTGGCCCTCCCCCCGCTGGGCCGCGCACATGCCTGCTCTCCCTTCCTGCTCCCGGACCTGGGTGTCCTAGGAACGAGCCCACTTGCTGCGGTTTCCTTACGAGCCGTCAGGCCACGTAATGCCGCAGATGGATCTTGTGATTTTTGCTCCCTTTTGAAGCGACTTCATGGGGCTCAGGCCGCCTGTGAACACACGCAGCCTGTGGGCCTTTCCTCGGCGTGGGGAGGCAGCTTTAGTAACGGAAAGCACGTAATTCAGGAGCACTTTTAAGACTTCTCCTTCGTGGGACTTGATTGGTTCGTCTGTCTCGTAATCAAGCCGGGAATTCTTTCTTCATTTGTCTCCATGGAGTCTCAGGGGCAACTCTTACTTTTCTAGAGGCTGAAAATGTTCATTCTGTCTTAAGTCATTGGCCTATATTTTAAAAAATCGTGACCTTCCTTAAAGGAGAATTTGGCCCATCCTCACGTTAAGCAGATACTCGCGGAGGCCCCTATCGTGGGCTGCAGTCGGCGGCATGAAGGCAGCAGGAGGCCTCCTGTCTGCGTGACGCTTC
This sequence comes from Vulpes lagopus, assembly GCF_018345385.1. Lineage (NCBI taxonomy): Eukaryota > Metazoa > Chordata > Mammalia > Carnivora > Canidae > Vulpes > Vulpes lagopus. The sequence goes on along the minus strand of NC_054827.1, from coordinate 149,494,235 downwards.
TCTTCTGTAGCGGAGGACCCAGAAGTGACAATTAAATACGTGAATAAGTCCAGTGAAATTATTTCTGATAACAATAAGAAATATGAAGAGACAAAACCTATTCTTCAGTTGGAGAACGAGCGGGCAGAGAGAAGGGCTGCTCTCGACGGACAGTCAGGGAAGGCTGCTCGGACGCGGGGTGTTGGAGCTGCCGGTGAAGAGCAGGCACCACGACCTGGGCAGCGTTTGACGCAGAGTCGCGGGGCGTAAATGTCTTTGGATGCACCTGAGAACCGGAAGATGATGAGTGAGGGAAGGAGAGGGTAGTGAGAGTAAGGCTGGGGGGCAAAGAGGGACAGGTCCAGGTCCTTCGGGCCCGTGCGTGGTGCTTATCCTGCGGACGCCGGTCCTTGCAAGGTGCCGATCCCAGAGGCCCCTCTAATCCACCTGGGTCGAAATAAATGGTGATAACCAGTGACCTCTCCAGGTAGATCCGTGAAAGAAAAATCACAGTTGGGGCCCCCGGGGGGCTCAGGGGTGGAGTATCTGTCTTCAGCGCAGGTCATGACCCCGGGATCCTGGGATCAAGTCCTGCATCGGGCTCCCCACAGGGAGCCTGCTTCTCCCTCTGCCTGGGTCTCTGCCTCTCTCTTTGTGTCTTTCATGAATGAATGAGCGAATAAATAAATAAATAAATAAATAAATAAATAAATAAATAATAAAATCTTTGTAAAAAAGGATTAAGTAAAGACACAACCAATAAGAAGGTTTGTGAGTTGTTTTCAATTGTACGGGCACCTGGGATGCTGCTTCCATCACAATGAAGCAGACACAATCTGAGCAAGCCAGAGGGTAGCACAATGTGAGAGTCACTGTTTCTAGGTTAGCATACTTTCCTCCTTTCGGTTTTTTTTTTTTTTTTTGAGTGTTTCTCCCACGTTCTCCTCATTGACATGTACCCAGACTTTGGGACGTAGGCTGCCGCAGGCTGGAGAGTCACGTGCTGACGCTCAGGCGCATGGCCCAGGCCAGCAGGGCTACTTGCCCCTTCCGGAGGGCTGTCCTCCGAGCCTGCTGCTACCCCTCCTGTCGTATTTAGGGAGAAGTGTTTTGGGGCCTGCCCCACCTCATCACGTGACCTCTCAGGCAGCTCTGCGCTCGGCTGCAGCGTCAAGGGCAAGAGAGAGGCTTCCCTGGAGAGCTGGTGTGCGTGCAGCTCAGAGACGGGGCGTGCTTCGTCGCCAGCGACAGAGGACCGAGTCCACCTGCTACCTGGGACGGGGATTTCTGTGAAGGAACAGCCCCTAACCTTTTCCACGGATTGTGCTCCTCCTCCTCCATCGTGTATCAGCTAGTTTCCGCGAACGGCCTCGAATCCTCTCTCATCAGATCAGTGTATGGATCGCCCAAAACGCGCTCACCACCCCCGGCGCCGTGCTCTCGTTATTTCCAAATTACTGCCAACAGGTACGTAGCCGTTCCCCTGGCCCTGTAATTCCCCGAGGGCAGCAGGCCACGGCCACGTAGCGGTTGCTGTGTCCTTACCTGTCCCCACATCCTCCTCAGACACCGACCTCGTACGCCGGAGACCATCGCAGGGAAACCCAACCTAGGTCTTGAGCGGACTCCGTCGCGGGGAGGAGGACAGTAAATCAAAATACAGGCGCCTCCTACCTGAGACCTGGGTCTGCAGTCTGCTGCCGTCGTCCGGGAACCTGCCCGCCTTTCCTCGCGCCGGTAACATTTTTCTCTGCCTCCCGAAGATGGTCAAGCCGGGACGCTGCTCCGACACAGACCGCCTCCTTCCCAGGAGCATTTCCAAACCCATCTCTCTTGTGCTTCCAGGAGCAAGGACAACAAAATCATGCAAGGTCGAGACGCTGTTTATTAACATAAAAAACAAAACAAAACAGTCGACTTTGTGTGCCAAGAGCATGAAAGGCATTCTTCGGGAGGTAGAGACGGGGGCGGGGGACGGAGGCTGAGAAGACCCCATCCTCGGAGGCTGCATCGTGCCTCTCTCTGTTTGAAGCAAATATTTCTTTTCTTTTTTGTTTTTGGGAGATGGAGTGGCCAACCCCGAGCAGCCTGCAGAAGCAGAAATGGGAGGGCAGCAGTCGTCTTCCACGGAAGTCAGATGAATTTCATGCTCTTTAGCATCGCCTCCGAGGGCAGGCCTTTCCCCGGCCTGGCTGCCTCCCCGGGGCACACAGCGGGAGGCCGTGGGCTCGGGGTTCCTACCCAGGGAGCCAGAGTCCCTTAACAAGACTTGGGAGAGGTCTCTGAAGCAGAGAGGCCAGGCCCCCCGGGGCTGGCGAGGCCTGTCCCCCACTTGTTCGTTTCCTCCCCCACCCTCCCATGTGGCTTCTTGGACTTCCCGCCGCCGTGGTGTCACATCGTCTTGCTGTGTCCCAGAGGAAGGAGGGAAGGGAAGCTGAGCTCCTGCAGGAGCCAAGGCTCAGCGAGCGCTGCTGCGAGGAGGAGTGTTCACAACCTGACTGTTAGAAGGCAATCAAACATGATGCTGATGCAGACTCGATCCTGTGCGTGTGTGCGTGTGCCTGTAAGAAGGAGCCGGACACAGAGCACGAAGGAATGAGGCCAGGAGAGGATCTGCTCTGTGCATCAGGTGGCCCGGGATTGGGGATGGCCGCTCCGTACAATGAACTGCCTACGGGGGCCCCCATGCCTCCCCCTCCAGGACCAAGCCCCTGGACCTTTCCCTTCCTTAAAAAAAAAAAAAAAAAAAGTTTGCAATCAGTATTCAGACATTCTTATAACTAATAGGATTAGGGGCGTTACAAAGGGATTTGAACAAGATAATTAGTTTACTGCTTAGTCGACAGTGGAGCAAGCAAAATCCTGAGAAAAAAGCAGACAAAATAGGTCAGAAAATGTGTGGGAAATGAGGTAAGACCTCTCAACAAGGACCCTGATCATGAAAGGGCTCCAGAGCCTTCATTCATTGCTGCAGACTGTTTGCCTTTTTTTTTTTTTTTTTAAACTTGGCCACCAGAGGTGTGAAGAGAAGTGACTCACGTAATTTTACAGTTAACGGATGCTGCTCCTGGACCCAGAGTATTCGGTTCCAAGGGCATGCATGTGCTGCCTTTAAAGTATTTTTCACGACGTGACATAAAGGGAACGTTTTGGAAAATATGAAGAGCTCGTATCAGGTGCTTTGCAAAGCTGGAAGAAATCATACAATTAAGAGAACCTTTGTTGTTGTTGTTGTTGTTGTTGTCATTCCTGATTTTCTTGAATAGATTCACTACTTTAATTGCTCCCCCTACAAAAAAAAATGTGAGGGACATGTTCTATGCTTAACGAGAGGGCTTACGTAAGTATTTGTGCCCTCATTGGGACTGTGGGACTCATTCACTGTGGTACCATATACGAAAGAAGACGCATTTGAATTTCTTAAAAATCACGAAAAAGTACTTTTTTTTTCTTGCATAGTCACATCGCATGGTGCCACGTCCTCCGCATCTTCTTCATAACTGGCATGAGCCACTGTACGATCACTGTGCAACGTAGAGAGTAATTCCCCAAGAATAGTGGGAGAAAAGGGACCTTCAGAGCATCTGTGTAGGTGGAGGCCATGTACTTTGGTTAGCGTCAGAATCTTCCAGTAACCACTGACCAGATCAAAGCCGCCAGCAGTCGTTAGAAAGCTTTTTCGCCTGGCTTTGGCACAGCCTGGACTTGAGGCTGGTAGAGGGAACAGCAGGGATCTTTGCCTAATAGACCGTCCAGTGGCCCCGTGGAGGGAGATCCTGCACCATCAACGTGGAGGCCAAGGAGGCTCATGGACAAGGCAGCCCGTTGGGCCCAGGAAACAACTAAACATGCATGTGCGATGACAAATTGTCACATACGACGTGAGAACTCAGATAAAGAAGCCCAAGTGTCTGTGTTCGTATTCCCAGTGTTGGGTGTGTTTATGTTCCTGTTTCCTGTTTAGACAGAATGTGTTGTGTGTTCTTTTCATGCCATAGTAACACATCGTGTTATTTTCCTCTCCAGAGATATGAAGCTATTTTTTTTTGCCATCCTGTCCTCAGCCCTGGGTTAGTTTGAGGATGCAATTTGAAATTCATCGCTTAGGGGGAAAAAAAAAAAAAGAGCAGTGCAGGCCATTTTGCATGGTTGGGCCAGTTACCCTCTGGAGAGCCTGGCCCTGTTGGCTGTGACTTTAGCTCCGGCTGTCCGCTGCTGGCAGCCTTTGTTGGTTTATCTGTGATTTGTCTGCCTCTTTCTCCTGTACTCAAAGATGCTTTTGAACACCGTGACGGATTTGCAGTGACTGGTACTCCTCTTTAATCACTGTGAATAACACATATGTTGGGAGGGTAGGTGTCCTCGGATAACGAACTCTGACCAATAATCGTCTTAAAAATGGTTTCAGACAAAAGTTTTCTCAACTTCCCTTGGGACTTAGGACACCTAATAACAACCTGAGATTTAAATTGAATTAAAAGAGTCATAGGCTGTCTCGAGTTTCGAGCCCTGTGTTCTAGACGTGCAGAAATACCTATGTGAAGATTAGCGGGGTTCCTGAGCTCCAGAGGAAGGCCATGTGGAGGAGGCGGGTGCTGACCTTGGGAAGAATGGCAAGGTCAGACGGGGATGCACACACAGGACAGAAGGAGGTGGAGTGGGGAACTGGGGGAAGGAGGTGCTCTTGTAGGAGGTGGGGTTTTAGATCCTTGGACTTCACCATTAAAAGGAGAAAAAGAGGGAAGCCCTGGTGGCTTAGTGGTTTAGCAAACCACCTGGAGACCCAGGATCGAGTCCCACGTCGGGGTCCCTGCATGGAGCCTGCTTCTCCCTCTGCTGCCTGTGTCTCTGCCTCTCTGTGTCTCTCACGAATAAATAAAATCTTAAATAAATAAATAAATAAATGAATGGAAAAAAAGAAGACTTGCATCCAGTGTGGGATAGATAGGAGCCTGTGGAAAATGTTGAGGGCCGGTGGTGAGCAGGGAGGCAGGTTCAGCACATGTTTGTACTGGATCACGGATGCATGGAATCTGGTGGAGCAGAAGTGGAAGGGTAGGATGGACTCGTTAGAGCGGGAGTTTTACCCTCAGGGTGCTGCTCCGTTTGCCCTGGGGAGCCCTCACCAGCTTCGGAGAAAGGCGTGGCCCTGCGAGGTTCATGGCACAGCCTGTTGGATGCTTTCATTTCAGGGCCGAAGGGTAGAGATTTGAAAGACAAGTTGGAGCTAGAAAGTCTGTGTGGGAAGCTAATGTCATCCTCCAGGTGAAAAGCACTAAGGCCTGATGGAGGGGAGTGACCATGAACATAGAAACAGGTTTACAGGTGCAAGGACCACCCTGACGTTATCTAAACTCTACAGATTGAGAACATACCACACTGGAATCTTGTGTCCCACGTAGTCGCATACCATTGTAGAGTGAGCACACTCACGTATTACTAATTATTCGTGGAATCGTTCACTTTGATTATTATCTGATAGTATTGAACTATAACTCCTGTATCCCGTCGTCTGTAAGTGGACACGTAGCTTGTTTTGTAACTTTTCTTTACAAAACGTGCTTTGAAGAACACGTTTACCCATAACATTTGCGTCGACATCGCTCGTTACTTTTTGGGCTGGCTTCCTGAGCCGTCCGTTCATTGTCACGCTCACCGTCGTGAGCAGTGCGGTGTGTGGCCTTTTGCGGGAGGATGGATTATAAATGCTCTCTGGAGTCTAAGACGTCGCGGTGTCTAGTTGGTATGACAACCAGTAGGCCACACGCACCACAGACCTTGACTGATCTCTTCATTCGAGGAAACTATCCTGGACTCCACCTGGAGAGAAGATGAAAAACACATGGTGGTTGTGGGCTGGAAGGAGTGTGCGGTTTATCGTGACGGTATAATTCTGTCCCGGAATGAGCACGGCGGGGAGATACATGCTTAGGGCTCTAGAGAGTAGTTCTAAGATGTCGTAAATAAGGGAGCAGGTTCAACGAACACAGGCTCTAAGATTTTGGAGAAGTAGATAAGCATCACCGGCCAGAGTGGGTGAATGGGCCCGTCGAACTGGGTCTGGGGGAAAAAAAAAAAAAAAGACACGCTTTCACATCCTGTGCAACAGGAGGGGGGAAATGCCCCGTGGAAGAGCATGAATCAAGTCGTAGAATTGAGCTGGGGGGTTTTGATTTGAAGAAGCAGAAGGCACTGACCCTAACGGGACCACTTGTAAGTGATGTGCGATGGACCAAATGCTCGGGTCTCCGTGTGTGGACGCCGCAGCCCCAGTGTGACCATATTCAGAGGTGGAGCCTTTGGCGGGTAATTATGCTTAGATGAGGTCGTGAGGGCAGCCCCCCCCCCGATGGTGAGATTAGTGCCCTCCCCGAGGCTGCTGCTCGCCGCCCCACGAGGAGGGACGCCGCAGGAAGGCAGCCGGCCGCCAGCGAGACACGGACCCTCACTGTGAACTCCGGCTGCGGACCCCTGGCTTCCGGACATAGAAGCTTCCAGAAGCATGGGGAGCAGACACCGCAGCCCACCGTCTTGTGCTGTGGCCGCCTGAGCTGACGACGGGGAGTCACAGGTAGAAACCAGCAGGGAAGAATGGGTTGCGGCGTGGCTGGGAGGTCACGGGTGTCAGAGGCCAACCGCGTGGACCTCGCACAGAGATCAGAGGTGCGAGATGCCGGCCGATCGCAGGGTAGCCGGGAGGAGAGGAGGAGGAAAAGGTCAGGCACCACAGACCTGGCAGGAATAACGGGACGTTCCTGAGGGTGTGGAGCAGAGAGCGAGCGAAGCTGAACCCGAGACCCTCACCCTGGACGGAGTGGGCACAGCGCTGGCACGTCTCAGGGGCCCGCCGTGTGCCAGGCTGTGCTCTGTGCTCCCTGCGAGGTCCCACTCGGGGGCCCGCCCTGTGCCAGGCTGTGCTCCGTGCTCCCCGTGAGGTCCTGCTCTGTGCCAGGATATGCTCTATGCTCCCTGCGAGGTCCCACTCGGGGGCCCGCCCTGTGCCAGCCTGTGCTCCGTGCTCCCCGTGAGGTCCTGCTCTGTGCCAGGATATGCTCTGTGCTCCCCGAGAGGTCCCACTCGGGGGCCCGCCCTGTGCCAGCCTGTGCTCCATGCTCCCCACGAGGTCCCACTCGGGGGCCCGCCCTGTGCCAGGCTGTGCTCCATGCTCCCTGGGAGGTCAGACCGCTGCTCTCCTTGGTTTGCTTAGATCCTTTGACTCCTATTAAACATTCAGATCATAGAAGTCTCCGGATGCTGTGAGACTTCGTATCCGGAGCCAGCAGCCGTCTTCCAGAGGACAGGATCACGTGCTTGCAGCGGGCTGATCCCCTGCGCGGGGTGCTGAGTGGCATCTCCAAGGACGTGCCACCTTCGCACCATCTGAGTAGCGATCGCGTGGCTGCGGGCAGGCAGCTCTGCCATCCGCCCCATCCTCCTTCCTTCTATCCTGTCTCCACCCCTACAGCGCTTCTGTGTGGAGCGTGTGCAGCCCCCTCAGGGGAAGCCCAGCAAGTCAAGCGCTTGGTTGGTTGGTTGTCTGGTTGTTTTTTTTGGAATTCCCTGGATTCTGGGATCTCCTGAATCTCAAGACGGCTGCAGGGCGGCACGCCTGGAAGCATCTCCTTCAACCCTGCACGTGGCTTGCTCACCGGACAGCACTGTGCTCCGTTTCTGAACATCCGTCTTCTGATTTTATCAACGTGAAACAACAGATCACGTGAAGTCATGTATTTAGGTCCGGGGCTCTGCAAACTACTGCCTACAAGGTGAACCTGCCCTTTCCCTTTTTTTCTTTTTTTTGTAAATAAAATTTAATTAGAATACGGCCACACCCCTTTTATGTCCAGGCTGTGGCTGTGACCTCACTACGACCTTGGAATTGAGGGGGGGCAGGTCTCCGGGGACCGCGTGGCCTGCAAAGCCTAGACTGTTTACAGGCTGGCTCTTCGTGAACAAGTTTGCCGACCCCGGCCTTCAAAGCAGAATGAGTGCGTTGCAGTCCGTGAGCTACGACCGGTAGCGCTCACGTTCGTGGAAAGCAGCTTTCTTTGTAAAAGCGGGCGAAGTCTAAAAATTCAGGACAGTGTAACATACAAGCTATCGAATCGCTGTTGGGGTGGGTGCGGGGATTAATGAGATGACACGTAAGACGTTGAGGAGGCCGCCTGTAAGCACTTAAAAAATATTCGCTCTTTTGTTCCATCCACTTCGTTATCTCACGCAGTTTTTAAAACTTAGATTCTCCAGGCTCCCGGGTGGTGCAGTCGGATGAGCAGCCGCTTCTTGATTTGGGGTCAGGTCGTGGCCTCAGGGTCCTGGGGTCAGGCTCTGAGCTCAGCACGGAGCCGGCCTTGGGATTTTCTCTCTCCCTCTGCTCCTCCCTCCCTGCTTCCTCTCAAATAAATACATATTTAAAAAACCCAAAAAACAAACAAACAAAAAACCTTAGACTCTCTAAGGACTCCCAAATGTATCTCTCCGGCCAGGCTCTGATCCCTAAATTCCAGAGTCCCATCCCGCTGCCTGCCCTCCATCTCTGCTAGGATCTAGAGGGAGAAACCCAAACTGGGCCCCTGGGCCTGCCTCCTGTGAATTTTCTCTCCTCGGTAACAGCATCCTCTGGCCTCTCAAGTCAAAAAGCCAGGGGTCCTCCTTGACTTCCCTCCTTCGCACACGCCCCGAGGCCAAGCCTAAGGCAGATCCAGTTAGCTCTGTCCCCAGAACATCCAGAGTCTTGCCACTTCTCCTTGTCGTCTCCACCACCTGGCCCAAGCGGCTTACAACCCGCACCCCCCCACCCCCGCCCCGGTTATCAAAATAAAGTTGTAAGTGGTCTTTCTGCTTCCATGTTACCTCTTGTTCTATGACTTTCCAAACAGTAACTGCCAATCCTGTTAAGCCGTACGTTTGACCATGTCAGCCCTGGTGCTCGTAACCTTGCAGGGGCCTCTGCGTGGCCTGTGGTTCCCTTGTTCTGAGGCTGCCTGTCCCTGCCGTGTCTTGACCTCCGTCGTCTCTCCGGCTTCACATCTGATTTCATCTGCCACAGTTCTCACCTGCCTCCTTGCCGTTACCACCGTACGTCGATACTATTTCTACCTCAGGGCCTTTGCACCTGCTGGTCCCTCCGTCTGGAATGTTTCCCCTCAGTCAGCCCCATGCCTGGCGACCTGCTTCATATAGTTCATAAATCTATTTTTCTCTCATTTTGTCCAACAGACAAAACCATATGACATTTTGCTCCTTGAGCTCCTTACTTCGGATTTCCCTTCACTGCTTCATTTTTCCCCATCGACTTTATCGGCTGACCTACTGCACTGTTGACTTACCTGCTGTTGTCTGGCTTCTCCACTAGAATACTAGCTCTGTGAGGTTGAACCTTATTAATAGCTCTTCCCCCAGAGGTAAAGCCGGGCTTTGCACACAAAAGGGGGGGGGCAGTGCATAATAATACGTATTGGTTGGATGGATCTGTGCTCTTCGTCATTTTCGAGGCTGCCACTGATGGAGAACTAACCGTGGTGCTGCTCGCGCCGTGCCGACCGGGCCCGGTGCTGAGGTTTTGTTTCCACTTACAGACAAGGCTCGTCCACGCTAAAGGGCTCGTTCTGAGCCGGCCTATCAGTTTGCTGGAGCTGCTGTCACGAAGCACAGCAAACGGAGTGGCTTAAGCGACGGGAGTTCGCCGTCTCACGGTCTGGAGCCTGGGGGTCTGGGCAGAGCTGCTTCCTTCCGAGGCCCGTGAGGGACAGTTGTCCCCTGGCCTCTCGCCTCGCTTCGGGTGCTGGCCGGCTTTGGCCTCCGTCATCCTTGGACTTGGAGGAGAATCACCCACCTGCGCCCTCGTCTTCGCGTGGCGCGCTCTCTGCTGTGCAGCTGTCTGCACGTCCGATTTTCCCCTTGTAATGAGGACACCAGTCACGTTGATTAGGGCTCAGCCTAATGACCTCCTTTTACCTCCGTAAAGACCCTCCGTCCAAGTAAGGTCGCGATGGGAGGTTCCCGAGTGAGGATTTCCCCTTCGGAGTGTGAAGGACACGCAGTTGAGCCCACACGGGGCTGCCAAAGCTCACAACAGGCCGGTGGGTGAACCCGAATGTGTGTTTAGTAATAGCTGCTAAATGCCTGTCTGTGCTGCGGTCTCTGCTGGGAGCCCCGGAGAGAGTTCAGCCCCGGTTCTTGAGGAACTCTCTCCGGGGCAGGGAAACACCTAAAGTGAAGACCTGTGGCTTAAAAGCACCCAGAAAGCAGCTCACCTGCCATTTTTAATCATATAGAGCTTTCCATCTATTAGGTTCATTTTGCCAAAGCCTTCTAATGAAAGAGTTCCACCATTTAATTTCATTTTCAGTGGGGTTGCCAGCAGTGCAATTAATCGAGAAAAGTTCCAACTATGAAATTTTGCTTCGGAAAGCAGTCTGACACATCTTTATATACCATTAAATTCGATCATATGCTTGTCATCTTGGGAGAACATCTTGATAGACTTGAAGAAACATGGTAGTGGAAGTAAAAAAATTTATATATATCTATAGTGTCAGGAGTACACTGGTGGGTTTCCAAGTACAAATGTTGGCATGATTGGGTTATACCGATCCATCATTAGGCCGCAGCTCCGGGGAGCGGAGACTACATCTGAGCTTGGCGAGGATGCATTATCGCCCGTCAGAGTGGGAACCATGTGTCAGTCTCCCAGGGAAGATCTATGGCCTTGTGTACTCTTAGGATTGGATATGCTTATGTTGCAGACTTTAAATCAATTCCTGAAACCTTTCTACGGGCGTTGACTGCTGCCGGTCCGTAAATAGCATAGTGCACTGTGAAGTGCAGCCGACGCACGCAGCCTCGGGAAATGCTGAAATACGGGGCACTAGGAAACAACCCAAGAATAAAACCGGGCCGGCGCGAAATTTGCTGAAATGGTCTCCTCTGTGTAGTGACATCTTTTACACCATATTTTACCTCTGAAATCGGAGTTGCCGTGTTCTCGCATCAGTCCAGAATCTTTGTGGCTTTTAGATTCTAGAATATTCTTTGGTGGACTTTCTTATGGAAGATGGATTTGTTTGCAAAGTGATGTATGCTGATAAGTAGATACCTTTCCTTTTTTTTTTTTTTAATGGCAAAGTCAAATGCATTTAATTTCACTCGAATACTGGGAAATGGGGTGGGCATACTTTTGGCAGATTTACTAGTAAAAAGGTCAGAACGCCCCAAGTCAGGCCTTTGCGAGGAATTTTAAGTTCTTCGAACATCTGAACACAGATGTTCCCTTCAGTTAAAATTGCACCCCGCACTTGACAAAAATATCTAACTGCATTGACAGGACTTCTTTCTTGGGGCCACAGCAGGGTCATTGGAAAGTGATTGAATCTTCCATATGTTAAAAAAAAAAAAAATCCTCTTCACAAATAGCAAACTTTTAAGTAATAGACAATGTGATCCTAATATAGGTTGACCCCCTGGACCACAAACTGGTGGAAACCTGTGGTGGCCATTGTGGTAAACAGGGGGTGGCTGTGTCCTGGCCCAAGGCAGATCCTGTTCTTGTAGGGCCTAAATTTTATATCATTTACTGATGCTTTTTTAAACATATGTTTTGTGCCCTGTGCACCGGTAACCATTTCCTTCAATCAGGTGTCTATGCCTCTTGTTAAGACTTCTCAGCTGTTTACAGATACACAATTTTAATGTAGTCCATGGCGTGTCTAGGTTGGTTTGCTTCCGTCTAATACGTATTTGCTGCAAAATAATAGCTACTGATGACTGAGGATCATGCTTCTCTCGTCCAAACACACCCCCCTTCTCTTTCTCTTTTTCTGTTCCTCTCTTTTTCCCTCTCTCCCCATTCTGCTCTTTTACACACACCTGTAATCCCCTTTCAGTCTCTCTGAGTCCAGGATAGTATTGTCCTCGAGGGTATTTGGAAAAGTGTAACTTCCAAGCCGAAGAAAAGCTTTTAAAAAGTGTGTCCTCCCTGCTCACAGGTCACGCGCTGTGATAACTCCCTTGCAGATAATCAAACATTCCGTACAACAGCCCAGAACTTATCTTTTAACTGTATATATCCCACCCTGTAAGGACCACAACATACTTCATCAAAAAAAATATTTTCAAAAAAAATATTTTCTGCATAATTATTATGCTCCAGGCATAGTTGAGCCTGCTTGGAGAGCCCAACTCATATTAAAAATAGTTTTAATGAAGCAAGAACATAATCACGTGAATGTAACCACGTGAACAGTTCTGTCAAGGGAGGCATAAACTGCTATGTGAGACCGAAAGAAGAAAAGTGCACATGTTCTGGTTGCAGGTGAGGAGGAAATGGTTAAGGAAAGGCAAAGTGGGTTTGGAGGGGGTCTTAATGAGCTCCTGGTTTGTCTGCAATGGAGAAGGGAGGGGGCCGGGGAGGGGCAGATGGACAGGGTGGTTTGCACAAAGGCACCCAGCCCGATGAGCGGGGTAGCAGGGCGCGTTTAGGGTGGGGACCACCTTGGTGAAGGGTTTGGAAGGTGGATGAAGTCACCATATGAAAGGGAGGAGGGCCGAGTCACACCCCACAGCTCTGCAGCAGAGGGAGGAGGTGACTGTGTCTGTGCTTGTAAAGTGCCTTGGTTAGGGACGCCTGGTGGCTCAGCGGGTGAGCATCCACCTTCGGCCCAGGTCATGACCTCGGGGTCCCGGGATCGAGTCCCGCGTTGGGCTCCCTGCATGGGGCCTGCTTCTCCTTCTGCCTGTGTCTCTGCCTCTCTGTGTATCTCTCAAGAATAAATAAATAAAATCTTTAAAAAAAAAAAGTTCCTTGGTTAGAGATACGGCTGAGGAACAAGAGCGGGACTTGGCTGCGGGCACAGATTTCCTGTTTGGTGTAAGATGCATCTTGAGAGTCAAGAAGAACGGATCGCGGGATTTGCTGTATCACCAACTAACTGGGGAATTCCCCTGCTGTTGAGAGGACGGCTGAATTTTTAAGTCTGCTCAGTGTTTTTCAGAGCAGCGTTTAGACATGTTACGGGTTGAGACGTCGTCAGGTGAGAGATGGCCGAGGGAAACGCATGGAAGCGAAAATTTTGCTAATAACGCATTGAAATAGGAGGAGGCAACTTCTCTTGCTTCAGTAGCTCAGAAGTGACTAGAATAAGTCACACGGATCCGAATCTGAGTGGGTTGAATGGGATGTGGTTTCTCATAGGTCACATCCTGCCTGGGAAATCTCCAGGTTCTTTACAGCAATATACCAGGGAACGCAGTGACATTTCCGGCGTGCCCCGTCCGCGTGCTTGTGCGTGCGCACCCACAGCGTTGGTGATTAGAAAGTCTTTTGTTGAAAGATGAAGCATTGGGTAGGGCGCCGAGGGTCCACGCCGGTCTTCTTAGAAGGCGGCTGAAATCCTGACTTGCATTTTACCGTGTGCAGGCACAGAGTGGGTTTAATCTCTTTCCACGCGAGAGGTAGCTGCCTTCTCGGAAAAGGCCTAAACCATCTCTTCAAGGGTAGAACCTTGAAGACTAAAAGGCTCAAGAGATTGGTGCTTTAGGGGACAAGGCACGGAAATGACGCATTTTCTCATAAAGTTTAAATGCAGTTTGGCCCAAGTAGAGAACTCTTTGCTCAAGGCGCTTGAATGGATCGTTCATTCATTCATCACAGGTTTACTGAGCTGTGGCTACAGTGATTGGGGGAGAACAGGAGAAAAATGAAAACAAACAACAACAAAAAAAGAAACTAAGAATGTAATTCGAGAACTTGACCCCCGCGGCTTCACAGTCATGGTCCGCAAGGATTTCGTGAGCACTTACCATGTGCCCCGCAGTCGTGGGTGCAGCGGCCCACCCTGCAGACGCATCCGGAATCCTGGAGCACACAGAGCCTTGAGAGCAGACGAGGTCGCCTCACAAGCTCTGCAGAGCATCGTCACGCAGGGGCGTCAGTGGAGCAGAGAAGCAAAACGTGAGATCGAGCGGAGCGCCCCGTGTGCAAGCGGGAGACCAAGGCAGGTGCTCAAGGAGGACACAGGAGTCAAAGTGTCAGACCCAGGACCGGAGAGTGTGTTGGGCGGGCGGTGCGCACACCATCTGCCTGTACGGGACAAGGGAATGCAAGCTCCCGCCTGCTGGAGGAGGGGGGACTTGATGTGACAGACGGTGTGACCCTCACAGCGAGGGGACCGGGCGAGGGTTCCTGCAGGTGACCCCAATGTGGGCAGGGAGGGGCCGTGCTCCCAGGCGGCTCCCATGTTTCCAGCAAATCAGAAGACAGGCCAGTTTCCCTGGATCTGGGGGGCTAAGCGCGGGTGGGCGGCTTGCGGACCCGCTGTCGCCAGTCGCCACTGCGGCACGTGGAAAAGTGCGGGGACGAGGCAGGCTCAACGAAGGAGGACCTCCGGGGGCCCAGGGGACGTGAAAACCATAAGCGCATCATGATGTTATGATCTGGTTTTATTTTTATATTCTCCTGTTTTCCCCAGCAGTTGTCTGTAGGGGGAATAAAAACAAACAAAACAGAACAAAAAAGTCAGTTGATATTTACATTTGTCTCGTTGGTTCTGGGGCAGCTGTGATGGCTTTCCCCGTCGGTGGAGTCCCTCATCCCCGGGCTCCCGGATCCACCCAGCTGGGTTAGGGGCCCGGCATGAGCTCTCACTGGGGACACTATCAGCTACCACGGAGGGTGTTCCGGTCACGCCACAGTATTTCCCTTTCCCGTCCTCCTCCCCCTCCTCCTTTTAGGATACGTAATGACGTAACAGTGGATGCCCCAGGACGGTACCGGTGCAAGAGGTGCTGCTGTTGCCATCGTTGCTGACATTTTTCCCGCGGTCGTTTAGGGACCTAGCATTGCTTGCTTATTCATCTTTAAGAGAAAAATTCTCTCAAGCGTCTCTGCTGGCTCGTCACTTAATTCTCTGTCTCTGCCTTCTCTGGCACATCGATATCGCTCAGTTGTCAGGTTCACCTCCTCCATGAAGCCTTCTCTGATACTCTGGGCTTCCAGTGCCTGATTCTCTGCAACAGCCCTGGAGGCGTGAGCGCGTTCTCGGTTTGCACCCCAGGCCGTGCTCTCTTTGTCTTGGCGAGAGCATCGGCCCCGTTATTTGGACACAGAAGGAAGTGTCTCCTCCTCGTCTCACGTGTCCAGAGGAGCTGCGGGGGGCGGGGGCCTCAGTAGGGCGCTGGCGGCCCCGATGGGCCCCGATGGGCCCCTGCCTGCCAGCGGCCCTGTCCTCCCCTCCATCCTTCCCGCCCCTTTGCCGGCCATTAATGCGGAGAGCGCTGCACCCAACCCTGTTATTAAATTATCTGCTATTAAAATGATAAATTGGTTTCTGCTTCAGTAATTCAATGTGCTTAAAGACGACTCTTTCCAGAATCTTGTTTTTATATTAATGTGTTACTTTCGAAGGAGATAGATCTTCCCTGAACATCAAATTCTCAAGAATTTGCTACTTATTTTTACTATCAATTTGGACCCTTTTAAAAAGAGAGAGATTTTAAGGAATGTTTTAAAATTAAATGCATTTTCCCGGAGGAAGAGCTGTAGGAATGCCCGTTGCCCAACATGTTAAAAAGGGTTGACGGAGAAGCAGAAGGCCTCCCCTCCTTCCGGCATTGCCACCTCTTCCCGAAGGTCTTGTTTCCATCCTGTAAACAGGCCTGGCATTTGCTGTGACTCTGGTGGCACAAGCACCGGCGCTTGCAGATGATCTCCTGGGGTCTGCGCCTCGTGCATCGGCCCACACCGTGTGCACGACCCTGGGGGTGTGTCCCTGTAGGTGTTTCCAGGATCAGGCCCACAGAATGTGTATTCGCTCCCTTTTCTCTAACAAAACGGAAGAAGGCCCGCTCTGGCGGAAAAGACTGTTCAGTCCCATAAACCTAGGTTCAGACGCGAGCTCCTCCGCTCGCTGGCTTGGCGGCCTGGGACTCCCGCGGGGACTTGTGTCACCTCAGCTCCCTCGAGGGGTCCCGAAGGAGGTGGGCAGGAGGCGAACGGCCCAAGGGGCGGCCCGGGCCGGGGGGGCTTCCTAAACGCTCCGCAGCCGGGTCCCCGTGGCCCGCGCGTCCTGCGGCCATCCCAGCGCCCCGCCACCCGCCGTCGGAGACGGGCCGGCTGTCGGCTGCGGGCACAGCTGCGTGCGGACCGGCCTTCAGCGACCCCTCGGCTCCTTGGCTGCGGGTTCATCCCTCCGACCCCTCCCGTGGCCTCGTGGCAGATGGGAGCTTTCTCGGCCGTCCGGGCGACCGTCTCTGGGGACGGGCAGCTCAAGGGCAGAGCCGGCGTTGCGAGCCGCCGAGCCGAGCCCTGAGCCGGGGTC
Organism: Vulpes lagopus; assembly: GCF_018345385.1. Lineage (NCBI taxonomy): Eukaryota > Metazoa > Chordata > Mammalia > Carnivora > Canidae > Vulpes > Vulpes lagopus. Next base: position 149,477,940 of record NC_054827.1, on the reverse strand, counting down.
CCGCTTCCCTGGGCCCGCCCGGTCCCCAGGGCCTCTGCTCTGCGGCGAGGGGACGGTCAATGGGCCGCATGTCCCTCAAGCCGCGTCAGCCCCGGCGACCACTAGCACCCAGAGATGGGGAGTGAGTGTGAGGAAATGTTGTGTGTCCAGGGATGGGTCATGAAGAAGAAAGAGTAGGCAGGAGAGGAGTGGGGGGTGGAAAAGGGGTTTGAATGGGATCCAGGATTTCCAGCCAGTCTGGAGCCAGGAAAAGCCAAAAATCAGGATGCAAGATGAACCATCCGGACACCTCTTTCCTTCCCATCAGAAGTGAATCAGGCAGCTTTACAAGCAAGGACATTGCAATTCCAGAATTGCCAATTAGAAACAGATAAGGGAAGATATGAATTACTTTAAATGAATAGCTACAGCACAGAGGCCCCTCTGCATGCTTCTCTGCTCAGATAGCAGACTGTGACTCTCCCGGGCCGCCTGGGTGGCTCCGTCGGTTGAGCATCCGACTCTTGATTTCGGCTCAGCTCATGATCTCAGGGCTGTGAGATCGAGCCTCGGGCTCCGCGCTGGGCTTGAGGCCTGCTCGAGATTCTCTGCCCTCTCCTCACACACTCTGCCCTCTTCCTCTCTCCCTCTCTTTCTCTCAAAAAGAAAATATATATATAATCCCAAGTTCCAGACCAGCTAGTGAAATTCCAGCTGTATGTATGGAGTGTAGGACCAGGTAACTCCATCCAAATACATGACGTTCTGAAAATCCAGCATATGCCCACCCCCTCTTTTATGGTATCACATGGGGTGACTGAGATGAAAATATCTTCCCTGTTTCACTTTTTGGTCTGATTTATTGTTAACTGGTTTTCCAGAACAAAAGCAGGAGGAAAGTCAGAGACAAAACCTGGAAGTCCAAGGTATTTGGGGACCGTGGGCAGGACAGAGGCAGAGTTGGCCCTGATGCATGCATTGCTGAAAGCAGGTGGCTCGCAGAGGGTAGAGACCCCCTCAAAGGCCATCCTCTTTCCCTTGGACGTGCACGTGACCCCTACGATTTGGACCTCCTGCAGCTGTCATAGAATCCCTGGGGTCTTGGCAACGACTTCCAAGCCCATGGTTTCCCTTGTCAGGTGGGGAGGCAGTGCAGTCTCCGAGGAACCAGGATGGCCACTGTGGGCTGCATGCGTCCGGTGAGCAGGGGGGCGGGGGGGAGGCAGGTGCAGCATCCCAGCAGAGGAAGAGCCAGAGGCTGGCGCTGGGTGGTCAGGAGCGAGGGCGGCACGAGCAAATTCAGCGTAATGATAGCCAGAGGGGCCGTATTCCAAGAGGTTGCATTTTAAAAAGTCTGTTGAAGGTGATTCTTATTCTTGCACTGCTCTCATTTGAATCCCAACATCCTTTCTTGATTTGGGGAGGAAAAAAAAAAGATGGAGTTCATGGCTAAGAAATTCTCATAGGAGCGGGCCTTGGCCTGTGATGCATGGAGGGAAATGGGTTCCGGATTGGCCAGGGTTGGGGGGGGAGCCAATGGGCAAGTCGCTCCTGCAGGAGCAGGGAACTGAAATGGAGGGATGGACGTCTTTATTTGCCAAGGCATGGCTAGACTGGAAGACACAACCTTTCAGAGAAAAGTAAAACCTAGACGAGTCTGTCTTCCTCCCTCCCTCTCTCTCAATCTCTCTCTCACACACACTCATGCACCTGGTAAATAAAGAAAAGAAGAAGAGGAGGAGGAGAAGGAGGAGGAGGAAGAAGAAGGAGGAGGAAGAGAAGGAAGAAGAAGAAGAAGAAGAAGAAGAAGAAGAAGGAGAAGAAGAAGAAGAAGAGAAAGGAGGAGGAGGAGGAGTTACTTTGCAGTAATAATACAGTGAGAATCACTGGGGCTCTGGATATTCGAGGAGAAGGAAGGGGTCTGCACATTCTCTTCGGTGGGAAGGTGTAAAGACGCAGTCTGAAGAAAGAGAAATGACTGATCCAAAGGGAATGGAAACTTTACAGGCTGGGGATTTACCAAACCTGAACCCGCAGAGCAGCATCTGGAGCCCACGCAGTACGTGGGGCCTGACCCGCTCCCCGCCGTCTTTCTGAGACGCCAGAGAAATCCACCTGTTTCCTCCTCGTTCAAAAATCCTAGCCTTGCTGCGCTGACCGTGCGCTGGTGTAACCGTCCCGTCTGTCCTGGTCGCATATTCAAAAGTCTGCACTCTCATGTGATCCGGAGGCCTCAGTTGTTTAAACCTCCCAGAGGTGTGTTTTTTTTTTTAACTGAGAAACTTAAAAATGTTTATTAATCCATTAAAAAATAAAGCCATTACATATTAACATAAATGACATCCCTTATGAAAAACAAGTATATTTTCCCAAAAAAATGACTAGAGTGACATAATTTTATATTTCTAAATTCTATTTGATGTTTCTGACTTCACAGGATACAGCCGGGGCAGCTGGATGGCTCAGTGGTTGAGTGTCTGCCTTTGGCTCTGGTCGTGATCTGTGATCCCAGGGTCCAGGGATCAAGTCCCACATCAGGCTCCCTGCATGGAGCCTGCTTCTCCCTCTGCCTTTGTCTCTGCCCCTCTCTCTCAGTGCATCATCTTGCAAAGAAGCAAAAAAGAAGCCATAGAGCAAGTTAATCTTTAAGAATTACTTGCTATTCAAGAGTGCCCGGTGAAAAATCGCTTCAGCCATCCCCTCGAAGGGGTTTCGTCTTTGACTTGGAATTAGGAAGATTCATTGCTTTGCTTGAAAATTACTTTATCTGCTTGTAATTGTTATTATAGAAACGGTGAAAATGGTGATAGTCCGTATGCCTGAAAGAGCTGTAAGCAGGCACATTTGGAGACATGGTTTAGTTTTTATTTATTGGCAAACTTTGTCTCTGGGGAATTACTGAATATTTCCATTCAGAGTATTGGAGACGTAGGGACAGCGTGTAAGTTTGATTTTACTGCATGGCTTTCCGATTCACAGAGATAAAAACATATTCTTATTTTGATTTGCTTAAAAAGAAGAAAATGGAACATCAATAATACTATTAAAGTATTAAGGAATTCAAAATAACTGATAATTTAGACACCAGAGAGATTATAGGAAAAACACAAGAGGTGTGGAAGTTAGCATGTGTAAGTTTAAAAATAAAACCATGGGGCAGGGATCCCTGGGTGGCGCAGCAGTTTGGCTCCTGCCTTTGGCCCAGGGCGCGATCCTGGAGACCTGGGATCAAATCCCACATCGGGCTCCCAGTGCATGGAGCCTGCTTCTCCCTCTGCCTGTGTCTCTGCCCCTCTCTCTCTGTGTGTATGTGACTATCATAAATAAATAAAAAAATTAAAAAAAAAAAAAAACCATGGGGCAGCCCGGGTGTCTCAGCGGTTTAGCGCCGCCTTCAGCCCAGGGCCTGATCCTGGGGTCCCGGGAGTCCCATGTCGGGCTCCCTGCATGGAGCCTGCTCCTCCCTCTGCCTGTGTCTCTGCTTCTCTCTCTCTCTCTCTCTCTCATGAATAAATAAATAAAATATAAAAAATAAAAAAGCCGTTCTCATTAAAAAAAATAAAAATAGAACCATGAAAGCTATCTTATTTATAACTATTACTAAACAAATTAAAATACAGTCTGGAACCCACTGCTATGATTTATTTCAGGATTTATGGCTCATTTTTTTTTTTTTTAATTCTTGAAAACATGATCTGAAATGTCAGGCCTGCCAAGAATATAGCCCATAACCGAGAACCTGTGGCCTGGTTTTTCCATCATCAGCACTGGTTTCCTGGATAGAGGAAAAGTGCCTTTGACAACATCTGAACTTCATCAGGATGCAGTTGGACAGATGAATCTTCGTCCTGCGTCGATGCCACTGTTCGCTGCAGCAGGCGGTTAGAGAATCGTGCCTCTCCGGTCCCTCCACGCAATGATAGTGCTTCCGCTCTATCTGTAGGGAGGCTGCAGGGACGAGCGTGAAGTCCCATCCCTCCTGGGCCCACAGGGTGCCCTGTGGTGCGGGACGATGTTTCATTGACTGGGACACTATAAACAGAACATCACAGCTACGCCTAAGCCTCATTTTACAAATATACAGTTCTATTTTCATTTGGTTCTACCTGAATTCCTTACAGTACATCACCCTAGTGTCAGAAAGAGCAAACGATGATCCCTGGAGCCAAAGGGATCTGGACAACCTGGTGTCATCCTGTCCCCTTACCGTCCGAGACCACGGGAGTCACTCCGATGGATTGGAGACCACGTCCTATATTCAAAGATTTGCGCTACGGACCAACGTCCACCTGCGGTTCTGATGAAGGAAAGCTTTGATCCAGCTAGGTTTGCTGATTTTTCTATTTAATCATACAAATAATGAAAATCAGATTTCTTAAATTCTCCTCCAACGTTAACAAGCTTTTCCGCCGAGTCAAGGTGTTATGAGGAGTCACAGCTTTTGCTCATCATGTGTATCTGGAAAAGCCAGGGCGTCAACCCGAGGTTCAGTTCGGAGTCGTGCTACTTCTTACAACATAGTAGTGCAAGTTACGCTGTGCATTTGGCAATTTATAATTTCGTCGGTTACGGCGTCTAAATCCATGAGTGGGAGGGCTCACTTGAGTAATAAAATAAAAACAAAAAGAGAGGCCCCAGTATTTGCCTCAGGATAACCTGTTTTAACAGCAACAACAAGTCGAATTCAGCAAGAACAAGAGAGGAGGAACTTGAAAATACACGGGTCCGCGGGTTTGTCTAAAAAGCACAAGCTTTTCAACCTCCACCAAAGGATTTTGTTTTCTTCAACATCAGGTGACTTTGCAGCTCCCACTGGGCCCACGGGTCACTCCCTGGGGAGTGACCTGGCTTTGGTGCCCTCTCCCAGCCCCGCGGTGCCGCACCTCCGTTAGGCCCTCCTCAGTGGGCCCCGCTTTCTGGTCCGACCCATGTGACCAGGGGCATCAATGAAAACCCCGCAGAGCTGGGGCGCCTGCGTGGCTCGGTGGGTTGGGAGGTGCCTTCAACTCAGGTCCTGATCCCAGCGTCCTGGGGTCGAGGCCCAGCTCCCTGCTCCCTGCTCCACGGGGAGCCTGCTTCTCCCTCTGCCTCTGCCTCTGCTCGTGCTTGGGCGCTCACTCACTCTCCTCTCTCTCTGGAATAAATAAATGAAATTTTTAAAAAATATGCATATTGCCCTCATTGTTAAGGTTATAATTTTTTTTTGGAATTAATCCACTGACTTTTTAAATTTTTTTGAAGATTTTACTTATTTATTTGAGAGAGAGAGAGAGAGAGAGAGAGCAGGAGTGGGGGAGGGCAGAGGGACAGAGAAGCAGGCTCCCTGCTCAGCAGCCCTCGATCCCAGGACCCGGCGATCAGGACCTGAGCTGAAGTCAGATGCCCACCGCACCAAGTCACCCAGGCGCCTCTATCCCCCAACTTAAAAAAAAAAAAATCTAGGTCACTGCTGCCTTTGCAGATGGTCCCTATGCTCCTGGCTAATGCAGCTAAAAAGAATACTACGAGTCAAAAAAACATGAGCCGGGACTCACGACGGGTCATTGAATTTTGTTAGGATGTGTGACATTTTCCAGGATCTGGTGCAAAGAAGACAATTCGTACTCTGCAGGTTAATTTCCCACTTGTCACGCAACACGTAAGTGGCACGTGTGTGTCGTACCCACTTTATCAACGAGTATTTCTCGCAGACGTGCAACCGAGGCTGAGAACTGGACTCACACACGCGTCCCGAATCCGCTGGGGCTAATTCTCCGTGTATAATGACTGCGTGTAGCTTATGCACCTGTCGTTCCGTGCGGCTCTGTGGTAGCAAATTGATTTAAGTGCCTTTTTGGAACAGTGGTGGGGACACAATTGATTTGGCAGCCAGGAGGTTGACTTACACAGCAAAATTGTGTCTGGGTGGCCTCTGGCATCTAAACAGTTTTAAGCGAATGGAAAGGTCAGTGGTGCTGGAGCGCAGTCCTCCGTCAGGCAAGACCCAAATACTGTGACGGACGTCATTCAGAGAGACTCAGTGAAGTGTGGGTCAAACTGCCCACTGACAGCTGGAAAAAAAAAAAAGTATTTGCATCAGAAATTTTCAAGGAAATGACATCTCATTGAAATTGTATAATCTGGGGGCCTCTGGGAGGCCCCATGGTTGAGGGTCTGCCTTCGGCCCAGGGCATGACCCCGGGGTCGTGGGATCGAGTCCCGCATCAGGCTCCCCGTGGGGAGCCTGCTTCTCCCTCCGTCTGTGTCTCTGCCTGTCTCTGTGTGTCTCATGAATAAATACTTTAAAACAAAAAAGAAATTGCAGAATCTGACATGGTCAAGGTAGCATTGATGAGATGCTCTAATTGCACACTCTCTGCCACGGGACAGACGCCGTTCCGAGCGACAGCTGCAGCTGGCGAGGTAGGGGAGCCTCCGAGCACACGTGGGCTTCCTTTCGTTGCACACTCTCAACTTGATCTTTCCAAACCCAGCACAGTGCCAGCCGGGAGCCCTTTCGCCCTAGCTTCCTGAGGGCAGGGACTTTGTTGTGGTCCCCTCTGTGTCCCCAGGACCCGGCCGATGTCCCATCAGTGGTCCCATCCGCTCTGTCCTGGCCTGGTGCAGGCCACAGAGGGGCGGACCTGCCTCATGTGGGGCACACAGGGCGTGTGGGGGTGTCGGGGTGGACACAGTCCCCACTAGGATCTCCAGGACCCAGGCTGGGTGGTAACAGCGGCTCAGCGCCTGTTCTGCCCCCCCCCCCCCCCCCCGGTACGCTCGGCATCCCCTTGTGCAGCATTTTCCCTTCTCATCCCTCCACTCCTGCCCCCCGTCACCTGCTCCCTGCTCCGCTCTCCCCCTTCCATGCTTTCACCCCCCGGCTTCTCCCTCTCTTGTCGGGTTCCACCTGCATGGTGGCTGCCTCCCCCCTGGCAGGACGGGCCACGGGATGCACCTGCCTGCTGCTGGGCGGACGCCTTCGCACGCCCCAGGCCGCCCCAGCCCAGTAACAGCCCAGTAACGCGCCGATCCGAACCCGAGGTGGCTTTGCAGGCTGTCTGCCTGCGGCTGACTCCCTTTTAGATCCAGTTCAGAAATCCTGGTCACCGTGAGAGCGCGACTTCGGACCTCCTCGGGAGGCCTGCTGGCTGCATAATCAAGGGGGCTGTGTACACTAAGTGGAGGCATTAGCTTAAGGTGGCCTTTTCAAAATTTATAAAATGGCTTTTTGCATCGGAGCATTATGACATGCTCGGATAGGGGTTATGAACCTCTTATCCTTCTTTGTAATTCAGAAACTGTATATGATGAATTTAAATTTCCTGAATTTGAAATGTATCTTAAAATAGCTCAGTGCTTACTGGGAGTGTGGTATATAATAACAGCGATGTAATACACAGATCCTGCATTTAACCATAAAAAAAGACTTTTCTATTTTATTCAAAATTGAACTTTGATATAGATAAAGCATCTAAAAGTCCGCCTAAATTATAGTACATCTTGCAGAATCCTCTTTGCTGGTATATATTTCCACATTGAAATGATAATACACAACCTTGCTGAATATGATTAGTATGTGTGAGGTCCTGTGTTAAATATTTCATAGGATCTTTTCAGCAGTGCTCGGAAATGTGATCTAAATATTAGTTTTAATTTGGAGATGAGGCAATTGAGGTTTAGAGAAGTGAGAAAACAAGTTTCTACAAAGCCCTGACACAAGGTCACAAGGGCTAATAAATGGCTCGTCCAGGATGAATCTCGGAGACGATCAAGGCCGACACCAAGCCCTGGAAGTTCGCTGTGGAGCAGAGACCAGAGTCAGACACAGGTGGTGGCCCACAGCTAAGGCGGGGCTCGCATTCACCAGGCACCTGCTCCACGCCGAGGGCGCCGCCAGGCATTGCACAAGCTTTATTTCAGCTCTTCCCAGCAGCAGCCTTAGGAGGCAGGTGGTTTTGTTCTCCCCATCTCCCAGATGGACAGGGTGAAGGTTTAGAAAGGTAGGGCGGCTTGCCCGAGTCGCAATGCCAGCCGGTGGCAGGGCCTAGATGTGGGTCTAGATGCCCTGGTTGGGGCCCTCAGACACGCCCTGTGCTCTTCTCTCTTTTTCCCAGGGAGGCGTGTGATTGTTCTCACCTGATGCACGTAGCATTTAGTTAACACTGACACGTGCTAACTTTTGCCCTTTGACCATGCTTCCTTTCTACTTCCTTCAGAGCTGGCTGCCTTGTAGAGAATTCTCAGGAAGGAGAGAGAACATTGATGGGGAACGTCTCCCATCCTCTCCCCAGTCTTGCATGAGTTCTTGAGGGGGTGACCCTCGAGATATTCCAATAATATCAGATGATTCTTTGAATGTATAGCACGAGACTGCACTACACATAAACTCGTGTTTCTCTTGCACTAATGCAAAAGCCTCTCCTCTGGGAGACGTGTTTTCTTATCCTCACACAGCTATTTGGAGCCTCAGACACATGAAAATAATTCTCTTCCATTAAATGTATTATTTGATTATATACGGTAACAAAGTGAGCTGCATTAAGTAAACTGTACTTTTTAACAAATTGGGGATTTAAGCTGTGATGACTTTTACAGGTTGGCGTAGTCATTTCCCACCCACATTTATATTTATTTGCTTCTCTAAGTTAAAATCTGGCAAATACTCATTTATCATTACTCAGTAGTTTCCAAAGTAGTCCAAGGAAGTACAGATTTATGATATTCCTGGTCAGACTCTAAGAGAGGTTAAACTGTGGAGGAAAATAAAATTACCAGTAATTAAATTTACAGGCAGGTTTGCCATCAAAAGCAAATTTATTGCTTCATAGCGAAAGATAGTTTAGACACTTTCACATAAAGCGAATCCATTTTTACATGATATAGGTATTATACATTGCTGCTTCAATTTATATAATTAAAATGATATCATTGCACTCTGAGGTTAATGGGATACTCAACTGGAAACCATACGTCGTGAGTAATAAAATAGCAGCACGGCAGGATTGGCTCTTTTGTTAAAAGCTGATGCAGTATTTCAGCACCATTAGATTACATTCTACCTTTTAAAAATCTTTGGAACAAAGTAAGTAGCCAAGGCGTGCTGATTTTTCAAAGCATACTCTTGAAAGTCGTCTTTATTTTTTAGGAATAGAAGAATTAAATGAGGATCTATAAGGAGTGCTTAAGATAAACATCTTTGACAATGATGTTCATTTTATTTCCTTTAATTTTTTTTTCTAGAGACTACTCCAAGAATGCTTCAAGTGAGGCTTCTAGAATTATCATTAGGAGTTATAATGTAGGGTTGTTTTAAATTAAAAATAGTGGAAGTACACTTAAGTTTGAAAAACTCTTTGATCGTAATATTTAACAATCTTCCTACCTAAATTATAGGTAGTGAGATATAAGTAAGATAGCCACATGACTAATACGTATCTCTATATATTCCCGTGTTTGCATATGGTAGACTTTTCTTTCTCTGTGTCTCTCTGTTTTCTCTTTCTCTCTATTTATATCTGTGTCTCTTTTTGTCTTCTCTTTATCATACACGTACATACATTTAGAAAAAAATATATTTTTATTATATATAAAATATGTTATTTGGTACTCATTTAAGTCAGTCAACATGGATATACATATCTGGAAGAAAAGCAGTGATAGGAAAATACATCTATTCTGATTTTTATTTAAAGTTTTATGTATTTATTCATGAAATACACAGAGAGAGAGAGAGGGAGAGGCAGAGACACAGGCAGAGTGAAAAGCAGGATCCCCGGAGGGAAGCCCGATCCCAGGACCCTGGGTCATGCCCTAGGCCGAAGGCAGACGCTCAACCACTGAGCCTCCCAGGTGTCCCTATTCTCATTTTTTTTAAAGCAGTTTTATCTCAAGTTCAAAACAAGTCAAGAGCTGCTTCCATAGTCTCTACAAATTATGTGAGAATTATCAAAAGACTATCACCCATGGTAGAGCAGCTGTGGGTATCCGGAGATAAAATTAGGGCAGGAACACTGTATCTAATGTACAGAGTTGAGCCAAAACAAACAAGTTTTGAAGTGTGGCATCTGAAAAGGTTCAAGGGCACCTGAGTGGCTCAGTCGGTTAAAGCATCTGCCCTTGGCTCAGATCATGGTCTCCCTTTCAGTCTGTCCCTCCCTCAGCTTGTGGTCTGTCTCTTGCTCTCTCAAATAAATAAATAAAATCTGGAAGGAAGGAAGGAAGGAAGGAAGGAAGGAAGGAAGGAAGGAAGGAAGGAAGGAAGGAAGAAAAAAAGAAAAGAAGAGAAGAGAAAAGAAAAAAAAGAATTCAAAATGGCCTAAAGCAGTAAAGACTCCCGTTGGTGTCACCCTTAATCTACCTGTGCATATTGTCTCCCCACGCTGGTCTCTTGAAATAACTTGCCATTTCTTCTTGCCAAACCATCTCCATCGTGTTTCCTAAGACCCAGCTCAGCATCCTCCTCTTTAGAAAGCATTTCCTGAATTATGTGCCACCTCACTCTTGTTATAACTCATTATTTAACTTTCATGTGCACGTCATTATTATTCAGGTATGCATACCTGGTCTTTCTTGCTATATTTGCAGTTATTTTGGTGAGACAATAGGAGAACATTTTTTGACGCATCTCAGAAAATGAATAGTGCAAGTCCTGAAGCAAAGGCATGGAGTTATGTTCAGGAAATGATCATGTCTCAGTTGGCAGTCTTGTTTTATTGACTAAATCATGAAACTCACATACACCCCGGCACCCAGTATTGAAAGAATTAAAGGGTTCTTAAGCTCATCAGCTGAGACTAAGACTATAGTTTAGGCTGAATAAAGGATTTCAATGACTGTTTTCCATTTAAAATATGTGCTATTTATATTAAAACGATCATTCTAACTTTGCCATTCCCTTATATTTATTGGTCTCAGTAAAAACAATTGGATCACAAAAAAATATATATATTTTACCATAATATATATAAAATATAAATATATATATTTTACCATTATATATATGTGTGTGTGTGTGTGTGTATATATATATATATATATATATATATATATATATATATATAATTTTTTTTTTTTACCATACAGTATTTTACCATTTCTTTGGGAGCCAAAGGATAAGTAGTCCATCATGGTCTTAATTTACCACAGTAGAAGATGATATTTTCATAAAATATATCCTAAGGAAACTATCAGGTACCTGTTAAATAAGTAATTTGCTTGAGAACCTAAATGTCCACAAATATGATGCCAGTGTGCTAGTCAGTTTTGCACATTTTATTTATGCTTTATTGACCACAGCCTGACACTGTATTAGGCATTGGGGATACAACGATGAATTATTTAGTATCTGTTCTTAGAGAACTTTAGCTCTCACGGGCTGTGTCACCAAGTAAGGTAGCGATCATAATCCAGAATATCAGTTGAGTATAACATGTAACATGAGCACAAAAAAAGAAAAGAGAATCTACTCCAGCATTAGGATATTTCAGAGATTTTTAGGAAAGAGAATATTTAAATTCTGCTCCAGAGGAACAAGGAGAGGAACAATGTGAAAGACAACATGTAAATATTCCAGGCAGAGGAAAATACATGTACAAAGGCTTGACTGGGGGGGAAATGCATGTGTATTAGATTGTGTGTGCGTCTATACTCCGTGAATCCATGCCTGAACATAAGAAATGCCACAGCAGAGGTCTTTCGTTGTTGCTGCTTGTCTAATTTGCTTTTTACTATAATCTACCATCCCAACAGTCCAAGCAATGACAAAAATGGGAGTATTTCCTCCTTTGCTCTTTTGGGACGTTGAGTATTTTTCCCACTGATATTTTTGTTGGTTCAGTAGCGTGATGATTACCTCACCTGTCTGCTTCTTGAGAGCAGACATGTATTATTACCTTTTATTTCTGAGAACTAGCAGTGTGCTCAGCACCCTCTGCTTTTAACAAATGATTGCTAAAGTGACCTGAATTGAGCTAATGGAACTGCAGGAAAGTAACGTGTGCGCACCTTTGTGTGTTAAGCGTGGGCTGGGCACTTCATCCCTTCAGGTGGTTCAGTCCTCACAATAACCGTGACACAGTGAGCCTTGGTGGTTTCTTTAGAGTTAGGGAAAATAAAACATGATGTGAAGGATCTCAGTAGTTTGACTAAGATCCTATGATCAGGTCACAAGGTTCTAGGGAGCGGCACTAAGGAATTTTACCCAAACCCGATTCCAGGTCCGTCCCAGGACACCACCCTCCAGGATGCCACTGTAGACACCTGGAAGTGTTTTCAGCCCATGTGCTTTTACCTCTATGCTTAGATATGACCCAAAACAAGTTTTCTTAAAACATCGGTTACTACTCAATGGTTCTTCTCATAAAAAGTACAGAGGGAGGTTTCTGTTGTTGTCCTTGCTGTATGCTTTCAGAACTTGTCATTAGCTGATGGCTCTACACCATTAGGTATGTCCTTGAATGCACGTAACAGGAGTGCTTTAAGCCCAAATGGTGGCTTAAATACCACTTGGAAAGCCCGATGTTAATATGAAACAGAATTATGGATACTGTTTTGAAGAGAAGAAATGGAAAGGGTGAAAATTACTTACATTGTGAATTCTTTATTTTTTCAAGATTAGTATCCTAGTTGTGAAATTTTTATTACATGTATTTCACAATGATTGAAAAAACAATGGCTTTTCTTATCCAACCTTCTCCTTTGTCCAAAGAACTATATATAGTCATGGTTTTAAAGGTGCTTCTCATTTTTAATTCTCTGTTGGCGTTCCCACTGGATGCACATAAATGAGCACCGTGTTTAAAAACCAAACAAAAGCTGTGGGGCATCTGGTGGCACAGTTGGTTAAGCATCTGACTTTCATTTCAGCTCGGGTTATCGTCTCAGGGTCCTGGGACCAAGCCCTACATCAAGCTCCATGCATGGTGTGGAGTCTGCTTGAGATTCTCTCTCTCCCTCCCCATCTGTCCCTCTTGCTCAAGCCGTCTCTCTCTTTCTGTCAAATAAATAAGATCTTTAAAAAAAAAAAAATTAAAAACACCAGAAGCTGGAAGATAATATTTATCAGAGATGGTCCAGCAGGCTACTAATGTGGGGTTCAAAGACAAAGGGCATAACAGTTACCTAGGAGACTTGTTAAAAACACAAGTTATTGGACATCTCCCCTAAAGAGTCTGTCTAGTATTTCCAGAGTGGAGCTCAGAAGTCTTGTTTTTAACAATCTCTTTAGAGGGTTCTAATGGTGATCCTCAAACCACACTGAAGCCACAGCTCCAGGGTGATGGACCCATAATGCCAGAAAGCTGGACATCTCCAGAAGCTTCCTCCGTATGAAGCAAGACAGTAGTAGTGGTTAAGCCAGTGAAATTTGGAGAACAACAGAGCCAAGTTCAAATGGCTCCAGGAGCTTCCTGGCTGTATGACCACAGCCCAACCCCCGTAAGCACCAGTTCCCTGCCTTCAAATGAAAATAAAACAGTAGATCCTGATGTGATTATAGAAAAATTTAAATGAATCAAGTGTGTTGTCTGGCAGTTAGCAACTGCCCGATGAATGTTAGTTTGAGTATTAACGAAGTTCATCAGTTCTAAAGTGTGCACCCTTCACACTTAAATTTCTACAGAGATTTACAATTGTAAGTTGTGTTTTAAAAAACTTCCATGAAAAAAAAATAAAAAATAAAATAAAAAAACTTCCATGGACACTTTTTATTAAGAGAAAGAAAGCACTGTTATCAAAGTATATTGGACAGTGGAAGTGAAGTAGGTCTCCGTTCTCACCATCATCTTCAGTGAAGCTTTGGTTACTGAGTACTGGAAGTTACGGCAAGTTCTGAGTAGCAAAACAATTTTTACTGAAGAAACAACTGAAAAGTGACCATTTGTGCATCTTGACCAACAATGATAATAAAGGGATCTATTCTGTATGGGATACATTAAGACCTAGAAGAGAAAGGACATATGTAGAAGAGACAGCCCTGCTTATTAAAAAGCCGTAGTCACATTGGTGGCGGAAAACACCCTGTACAGGCACCTGGGTGGTACGGTCGGTTAGGTGTCCAGCTCTTGATTTCGGCTCACGTCATGATCTCAGGGTCATGAGACTGAGCCCTGCATCCAGCTCTGTGCTCAGCGCGGAGTCAGCGTGAGATTCTCTCTCCCTCTGCCCCTCCCTCTCATGTTTGCACACATGTTCTCTCTCTCGCTCTCTCTTTCTCTCTCAAATAAATAAATCTTTTAAAAATACCATAACAGAAAAACCAAACTATCCCAAAGCAGTGATTATATCAGACTTTATGCTGTCGATAAATACTTTTGAACGCACGAGTGCAAGAACAGAAGGCAGGGTGGGAGATCTCAGCTGACTTTCCCACTTGCAAGTAGCGAAACCTTGAGCACACTTAGCATTGCTTCTTGGGGACAATAATCTGCAAGTTGGAGATCTGTCAGTGCATAACGTGAGAGAGGAGATGCAGATGTGCACTGTACGGTCATTCCCAGCATGGCCCAAGGATGCTGTAGTCTGTATTTCTTTCTCTGACCTCTTTTTTTTTTAATTTTTATTTATTTATGATAGTCACACAGAGAGAGAGAGAGAGAGATGCAGAGACACAGGCAGAGGGAGAAGCAGGCTCCATGCACCGGGAGCCCGATGTGGGATTCGATCCCGGGTCTCCAGGATCGCGCCCTGGGCCAAAGGCAGGCGCCAAACCGCTGCGCCACCCAGGGATCCCTCTCTGACCTCTTTATTGGGTTTTAGTCTCATATGTCCATTGTTTTGTGGAACATGGTGGTGGAGTCACCCCTCTTGTGTTGCCATGACACCAGTATGTCTAAAAGTCTTCTCAGAAGTCCAGTTTTATTTTCTGATTTCCCCTCACTGAGTCTGCAGTTTTAGATTTTGCTGCTTACCAGGGCTGCCACCGCAGGCTTATGCATAACAAGCTCTATCTCTTATCAGTATCCGTCTAGCAAGTTGCCATGTTTTGCAAGTTTTTTCTTTAGAACTTCTTTTTCGGTCTCAATCTCCTTTACACAAACCTTTGCTTACTGAATGCCTGCCATTTGCCGAGAATTCTGTAGAAATAAAATGAACTAAAACCCCTGCCTTGGTAGGGGAGGTGGCAGGGAGTTGGGGTGACTGGGTGATGGTCACTGAGGGGGACACTTGAGGGGATGAGCACTGGGTGTTATACTATATGTTGGCAAATTGAACTCCAATAAAAAATAAATTTAAAAAACCCTCCTTTTTATCATATTATCAAGCAGGAGACAGTCATCTAAGGAAAAAAAATAAACTGAAATTTTTGAAATGCTGTAATAAAGGTGTGTGCAACTCACCTACAGAGTACAGAAGAGGGAGTGACTGACTCACCAATAATAAGTGGTTGTGTTTTATAGTTATGCAATAATTAAATGACATTTAATTACTTAAATGGTAATTTGTGTTCATAACAATGTTGTCGTTTGGACCACAGATTGGCCCTAAGAGATGTTTATATGAGCTCATTTTACAGATGAGCAAATGGAGAAAGAAGCTAAGTGCCTTGCCCAGCACCACATAGCTAACAGGTTTCAGAGATCTTGGTACTAGGCTCAGCGGGGAGATTGGAGAAAATCTATGCTGAAGGAGGTGCTGTTTGCTCTGGGTCTTGAACAGTTTTTAACTCTCCATCTTTTGGTGAAAGGAACTAGGTGCTTCAGACAAAAAAATAATTGTGCAAAAGCTGAAAGACTTGGAAAAATGACTTTAGAAAAGGTGAGTTGAGTTGAGTTCAGGAAACTCAAGAGGCCAGTGGGGGTGGGTAAGGGAAAAGGAGGAAGAGATGAGGTCAAAGATAGTACGTCAACCGGCGTATTTTGGAGTCTGGTCGGCCTTTGGGATGCTTTGTGCTTTCCCTCGTGGTGAGATGGGACATCAGTGAAGTTTTGATCAGTGATGTGGTGAGTTATGGTTATGGGGAGACAAGGGGAGACACAGAGTGGTAGCTGCAAGGGTATTAAGATCCCCCAGACAAGGGGCGATGGTGGCTTTGTCAGGGAAGCAGAGGTGCTTCTCAGAGCACTCTGGTCAGGTTGTGGATCTATTTTGAAGAGAGTCAAGATGATTTGCTAATGGGTTGATGTGGGCTGTGGAAGATGATGGAATTACAGGGGAGACTGCAACGTTTCTGGACTGAAGACTATAAGGATGGTGTCTCCTTAACTGAGATGAAGAAGACTTCAGGAGGAAGTGGTTTGATACGATTTCAATTGTGGCAACAAAACTGCATGTGTTGGGAAGGATCATCAATGAAGTCAGAGAGGAGTTTGGCATCTTATTTGTGTCCAAACTGGTGCTGACTTTCCCCGCGGAGACTGTGGCAGAGGAGAGTGACAGGAGGGGACTTGACTGGAGACACTCTGGAAGTAGTTTTGGGAACGGGTTGGATGTAGTAGAGGGAGGCAGGATCTAAAGTGGGAAACCCCAGGGTTCCCTGGCTGATGACCATGAGGGCCACTACTCAGGCCTGCCTCAGGGGCCCTGAATATTTCCAGTTGTGCAAATACCAGGAGCGTGGAACCTTTTCCAGTGGAACCACTTATGTTCACCCTCATTCATGTCTTTCTTATCAAGATTAACTTCGGAATCAGCTTTTCCAGCTCTTTTCACTTCCTTGTCATCTTGGAAAGTGAACAAACCAGGCTCTCAAATTCAAGATGTTCAATATTTTTAGCTTTTGTAAAAAGATCTCAAATTATAATGTCTGAGTACTTGCAATAAATAGCCTTTTATTGAGAGTGGCGTTTTCCCCAGTTTTATTGAGATGTAACTACAGACAGCATTTTATTAATTTAAGATATATAAGATATGATTTGATATATATATTTATCGCAAAATTGACTACAACACTAAGTTTAGCTAATAACCATCATCTCACACAGTTACAAAACCTTTTCTTTGGGTGAGAAATTTTAAGATCTACTGCCTTAGCAACTTCCAAACACACAGTATAGTAACATTAGCTATAGTCGTTATATATCCAGAACTTATTAATCATAACCTGGAAGTCTGTACCTTTTGACAATATTCACCTATTTTCCCCATCCCCACCCCTCCTCGGTCTACCCCCCGTCTGTTCTCTGTACATATGAGTTCTGAGGTTTTCTTTAGATTCCACACATAAGTGAGATCATACGGTGATCCAGTATTTGTCTTTCCGTGAGTTGTTTCACCTAGCATAATGCCCTCGGGGTCCTTCCATGTTCTCCCAAAACACAGATTTCCCTTCGTTTTTATGGTTGAATAATAATCTGTTGTATCCTTTCAGTTTGTTCATTTCTCTATCCTTATTTTCTTTATCCATTTAATCACCAAAGGACGTTTAGATTGTTTTCATGGCTTAGCCAGTGTAAATAACTCTGCAGTAGTCTTGGGAGTACAGATACTGTTTTGAGATACCAATTCCCTTTCCTTTGGATGCATACCCGCAAGTGGAATTGCTGGGTTTGTACAGTTGTTTTATTTTGATTTTGGACAGGATGCTCCACACTGTTCTCCCCCAGTGGCTGCACCACTTTATATTGCCACAGACAGTGTGCAGGATCCCCTTTTCTCTACACCCTCACCTCATCCTCTAGTCTTTTTGTTGGCAGCCATTCTAACCGGTGTGAGGGGTATCTCGTTTGGGTTTTATCTTTGCATTTGATGTGTACAGTGACGTTGAGTACCTTTTCATGGCCCTGTTGGCCATTTGTGTGTCTTCTTTACGAAAAACAATGTCTATTCAATATAGATGCAAAAATTCTCAGCAGGATATTAGCAAACAAAATCTAACAATATCCTTAAAAATCATATACCATGATCAAATGGGACTTATTCCTGGGATGCAAGGGTGTTTTAATATTCACAAAACAATCAGTGTGATAGGTCGTATGGCTAAGATACCTATTTTTAATCATATTGGGTTTTTTTTTTTGTTAGTTTTTTGTTTTGTTTTGTTTGCTATTGAGTTGTATGTGTCCTTTATATACTCTGGATAGAAACCCCTTATGATGGGTTATGATTTGCAAATATTTCCTTCCATTCTGTAGGTTGCCTTTTGCCTTTCATTTTTATTTTAATGGTTTCCTTTGCTGTGCAGAAGCTCTTTAGTTCGATATTGTCTAGACTTATGCATTTTTGCCTCTGTGACCTTTGCTTTTGGTGTCAAATCCAAAAAATATCATTGCTAGGACTGATGTCAAGAGCTCAGCTCCTATATTTTCTTCTTGGGAATCTATGGTTTTAGGTCTTATGCTCATCTTTAATCCATTTTGAATTGATTTTTGTGTATAGTCGAATATAGAGGTTTGGTTTCATTCTTTTGTATGTGGCTGTCCAGTTGACAATACCATTTATTGAAGAGACCATCCATCCTTCCCTGTTGTATATTCTTGGCTCCCTTGTTATAGATTAATTGGACATATGTATATAGGTTTATTTCTGGGTTCTTCTGCTACATTAGTATATGTGTCTGTCTTTATGCCATCACTATACTGCTTTGATTACTGTAACTTTGTAATATTGTTTGAATTCATGGAGTATGATACCTCCAGTTTTGTCCTTATTTTCAAGATTGCTTTGGCTATTTGGAGTCTTTTGGGGTTCCACACAAATTTTACAATGTTTTGTTCTATTTCTGTGAAAAAAGACATTGGAATTTTGGTAGGAATTGAGTTGAATCTGTAGAATGCTTTGGGTAGTAAGGACACTTTAATAATAGTTTTAAGAAAAAAGGACATTTTAGCAACATTCATTCTTCCAATTTATGAGCATGGAATATATTTCCATTTATGCGAGTTCTAAATATCACAAAACCAAACTCGCCTCCTTGTCTTCAATCCCATTTCCCCAATTACTGCACTTGTGTCTTCCCTACTCCTGGCACTTTTGTATTTTATTATTTCCTTAATCAGAAAATTTGAGTAGTTGCAAGCTCTCCCCAAGATTAAAATAACCTTAACTTGCATTAAAGACCTTATATTTGGGCCTGAGCCAAAGTCACAAATTTATTGCTTAATACTCATCAAAAAGAATTTTCTAGTTAACTGGACCCACTGCTCTCTCCACCAACACTGCCCAATACCAATTCTCTGCCTGCACCAAAATTCAATCTCCAGATTAATCTTCCTAAAAATCAACTCCAATCAAGCCATTTTCCTACTCTGAAACACATTTTTACACTTTACTGCCTGGTGATATAATTACAGACTCTTCCCTTGGCAGCTCCATCCTGCTAACTCAGTAGTTCTGACTCATTTTTCTCATTCCCCACAGTTCACAGAGCAGTGCACTCCCATCCGTAATGTCTCACATTGCCTGCAGTGGTCTCCAAGGAACAAAGTAGTACACTTGGGAGGACATACCCAGTGTCTGATTAAAACACTTGTAACACGCATATAACCAGCACCTCCATGGTGCTTACTATGTACAGGTACTTTTGTGCTCATTTCAGGAGTATGAACTCATTGAATTCCTATGCAGTAGCATTATCATTATTCCATTTGCAGAGGAAGAAACTGAGGCACAGAAGGGTAAGCCATTCTTCTAGGGGTATGTGGTTAATCAACAGAAGATAGTCCATCTCAGCCCAGGTCTGTGGTCTATGCTCTTAATCCCTTCGACGTGCTGGCTCTCTCCTTGGATTCCTGCCACCCACTGCCTATCATCCCCTTCTGCAATATTGAAGGCTGAGAATTACTGAGCTCTGTCATTTTCATCAAGGTTAAAAAAAAAAAAAAAACACTCAGTTTTGAAAGTGGCTTGAATCAGTCTGACCTCCAGTGACTGACTTCTTTGATCTGGACCACCTTTCTCAGTTGCCACTTATGTTTTATTTACCATATACTATCTTTGTTGTCACCAAATTAAGTGACACGTGATATCACATCTTTCTAACTGGATTGAGAAACTTTCAAAACTATACTCATAATGGACGTTGCAAATTGCTCTTCGAATTTCCCAATTTTATTAACACTACCTTTAATCTAAGCTCAAAGTAACTTCGGTGTCCTCCCCTCTCCCTCTTGCTGAATCCATATCCACATACGATCCACTTCTGAGTTTTGATTCTTCATGCATCTCTGATGCCACTCTTAGTCTTCTTCACCTTTTCTATCTATACAGTGGGAGATGCTGCTGCTACTAACTGGCCCATGGTAAGCAAGCGATACGTTGTTAGTAGTTATTATTGCTTGATGTTCTCACCACCCTTTCCCCAACTATCGAGAGGTCTTGTATCTCATTTTCCAAACTCAAGTCTTTGACTCCATGTATTCATCTTAAATCCCGTTGCCAATGTAATTTATCCAAGGTACAGCCTCTGTCCTGCTCCTGTCTACCACACTTCCCTCCCCACCGTTGTGTGCTGAAATAAGAATTCACTGCTCAAAAAATCAACTCATCACTTTGACTTTTCCTTCTGACCTCATCTCCTATTATTCCACTATGTATATTGTACCTTCTAAGCAAATTAGATCAAAGGCTCCTCTCCTAAAAAGTTCTGTTTTTATATTTCACTCATGCCATTTATTTCACTAGTAGTGCTGTCCTCCACTCTTTCACCTTTACATCTTGACACATTCACAGTGTGTTCTTTCTTATTGGGCTAGCTTGCTTTTTTTTTAGACACAATAATTTGTTTAAATCTCTCAATTGGCCCTCTCTTTGGCTACTTGCTTATCATCTTTACTGGATTTGAAAATTCCTGAAGCCAGGAAATGGGCCTTACTCAACTCAGTAATCCTGCAACATCAGCCAATATCTTACATGTAGTAGATCTTAAATGAATATATGTTGCACTGAAGCAACTGGTGACCTCCCCCTAATTATGTATAGAAAATATGAGTCATTGTAATAACACAGTCTAATCCATCACTTTTCAAATGACATAGACCAGAGGCTAGGGATAAGTTAAGGAAAAGCCTTCTAAGTTCTGGGGCACAGGAAGGACATATTGAAATGGATTAAGTAGCCCCTTGTATCATCTTTAGAATTCCTCAAATCCTAACTTGGTATCTATCCGTATTTCGTACACAATTTGTCTCATTGTGTAGCACTACTATCTTACATTTCTGAAGTTTAATCTCCTTTCCTATAAAACCAGGATAATGTTGCCTAATGTGGCAGGATGGTTATGGGGATTCAAGGAAATACAGATCATAATTAATGATATATTATTTCCAAAATAGTTAACAATTACATACTGTAGGTACTGAAAATGTGTTAAGTTTCTCTCTCCTGCCACTGATGAACAAGGTCCACTTAACGGAAGGATCCTGTGATCCAGAACTGAAGTTTCCTGCCCTGGTGGACTGGACACAAAAGCAGAGTCTGGGAAGCAGTCTAGTTAGGGGCGGGGGTGGGGGGCAGCCACACATGAACCATTGACCTCGAGGAGCAAAGAGGCTCTGAGATTGACAGCTGACAGCTTCTCGTTCTTTCATAAAATGAAAAGATTGGTAAATGTTAGCAGTATAAAACCCTTCCACATCCTAGAATTCTACCTACAGGACTCAGAAGCTGATACTAAAATCCATTTTAGAAGAAATGGTCTTCTGACTGTGCATTTCACATTGTCCAGTGGCATCTCTATGAACCACTGAATTACATCCCTCTGACTTTCCCCCCACCGCACCCTCTCCCATTGAGAACACCGCCCTAGGGACAACTGTGCCTAGAGACTGAGTAGAGCTGAGACTGTAGGCAGTGAACAAATTGGCCCTCGCCGGCTGGATGGGAAGACTGGAAAGCAGGCAAGACCTGAAGAAAACAGCTCTGCCATTTTTATTCACCTACAGCCTCCAAGGCAGTCTTTGTCTTCGGAGAAGCTAGAAAAACACAAGTGATGAGCAAACACTGAACTGACAGAGACACAGCAGTAACAACACCACTGTTGGTTCCCATGGAGCATTGCAGAATCAGATTTGCTTGAGTTCAATGTTTTTGGGGTTTTTTTTCCCCCTCATTTCTTATTACATTCTGAGTTTTCTTTTTCCAGTGTTTCTCTTGACTTTCTCCTTGCTGGGTAGCCTCCTTTCAACACTGTTTCCAGCATCAAGGCTGTTAAATATACGCTGTTAAACATTCTTAACCTGATATAATTAAGGGAAGGAAGTCAGTCTGAATCAATGACAAGCTGGAGAAATAAGCAATTTTTAAGGAAATGAAGTTTTATTACTCTTAGGGATATACTGAAACTATTGAAAGCAGTAACGGAGCTACGGCACTTAGGGAATGGATGGCTGCCTTAACTCCTACATAAGCACATATTGTAAATTTATTGTTTGAAATAAAATATGTGTTTTGCTTTTTTTTTTCTCTCTCTCTAAAGACCTCTCCTCCTTAAATAGACTAGCATTTATTTCTTTACAAATTGCTTAGCACACATTTTTTTATTTGCACATTGCAGATATTGAGATATGAATGCAAATCTCAGTTGTTTAAAACTTGGTGCTAATGAGGTCAAGACCACACACTAAATCTCTCTATCTGCCAATGATCTCTATTGCGTGGCCTTAAGTATGAGAACAACAAGCTCTGGTCATAAGCGTTAGGGGAGAGGATGTGGATGAGTCCGTCCAACATGCCTCTACAGATTGGAAAATGGCTCTGTTTTCATCAGCTCTGCACCCGTGGTTAGTAGCTTCATCTTTCTTAATGAGTATTAGCTATCTTGGATTTTTAAAGATAATTTTAGCACCATCATTGTTTACTTCAATAATGTATTTATTTGATATCTCATCTGCTGTGTGGTAGTGTGACTTAAAATTAGATGAGCATTTTCTGCCTTTAGTGACATTTCCTGCATGTATATTTATATCCTGCTTGTTAAGGCTAATACTATGTGAGCTCATAGAATTGCATCTGAACTCCGAGGGGAAGAAAATAATGATCCATTTCATGAGATGAGTGATTTTTTTACAAACTTCTCATTTCAACTGAAAGTGTTCCCCCCTTGATTAAAATGTATTTCCCAATTAAATTAAAATGCAAATATAGACTGTCTGTGTTTATGGTTTTAAATAGAATTATTTAAAGAAGGTTTTAAATCAACCTGCTGTTAATATTTCATGCGGGAACTGTTGGTTTTATTGTTGGGCCAATATTGCCATGTTCCATTTTCAAGATTGCTTAAAGCGCTGTGAAAGCTTAATCATATTGCCCAGGTTTTATCAGCTTTTGGCCACTTTTCGCTAGAATGTTAAAAATGGACTTCTTTCCTATATACTTTGTAAGTTATGCCAGTGATGTTGGAGTAATATCAAGTACTAAAACTTAAGAACCTCTTGAAGCGGAGTCGTGAACAATTTACTGTTTGTTTTTAAAGAAATAGTTTATTACACAGAATTAGATCAACTCAAATTTAAGAGAATCATATTTTATAATTTATTATGAAATTAAAGATCTGGAAATGTACTTTAAGAAACCATTTGGCTCAGCCTTTCAATCTATATTATAAATATAAATTATCTGTATTAGAAATTACATCTAAAGATAGGGATTTAAAAAAAATAAAGATAGGGAATTTAATTATGATCCTGGTAGGATTCGTTTCAGCTTTTTTTTTCAAAGATGTTCTATCATTTGTCAAACATATTAATTAAAATAGTTTTTAAACAATATTTTATGACTTGACCTTTTTTCTTTTTTCTCACTTTTAGTGATCTCAGTGAAAACCAAATTCAGGCAATTCCAAGGAAGGCTTTCCGTGGGGCAGTTGACATTAAAAATTTGTAAGTATTTTTTTTTCTAATCTATACTATTGTTTTCAAGTTATTTATTTTCAAAGTTAAATTTATATTGAATAATGTGTCAGAATAAAAAGTGAAAGGCCTATTTATCTTTAGGCTTGCTTAGGAGAGCTTGTAACAATAAGTTTTAAATTGTTTTCACATGGTATCTGGAGATATTCTCATGTAAAAGATGTCTTGCATCTGAAGTTGTTACCAAATTCATTCTTCAAACTTTGTTTTTAATCTTGTGAAATCTCAAGAAATGATTTGATTAAAAGGTATTCACATTGTACTTTTTTATTGTTCCTGTCAGCATACGTCAGTAAACTCCTTTTTCTGTTGTTATCGGTGTTTATTGAAAATGCAGAATATAAACTATTTTTTTTTCTGGAAAGAGTAGATAACATTTTCTTGTTAGAGATGCCTGGAGCTATAGCTTTTTTTTTTTTTTTAAATCACGCTTAGATCGCTGTTTTCATTACATGCCAAAAGTATGAGAATGAGAAAATTATGTTTTCCCTTTGTGTGAATATTTTTCTTACGTATCTTCCCCTCATATCTTTATGAAAGAATATGTGTATAGCCCTCTCTAGAAGGAAAAAAAAAAAGCACCAAGTAAAAGGAAACTGTGCTTCTAAATTTTTCCTTTATAAATCTAGTGTCTTGTGTAGAAGTGGTTTTTTTGCAAGTGCCTATAGCTTTGAGGATACATATCAGATTTAAGATTTCAGTGACAATCCTAATTTTGTCAATGTTTATCTTTATAAATTCTAAAATACTGCATAAGCCTTTGAAAATGTTTGTTTTTGATTGACTGCAAATGCTAGGACATAAAGTGTTGTGCTCAGCTTTGACATTAGTTTGGAATGTGGGGGGGGTGGGGTGCGGAAAGCCCTGTGTGCTGAGATTAACTATCAGGAATTCAATATTTCTTAGCTAGTGATAAACAGCGCAGGCACTTTTCAAGAATTAACTTATATTCAGCATTCTCCATGGTGGGATACAACACTATTTTTCCAGTAGGGAAAGGGAGACAGATGTTTCCTGTCATCAAAGAGGTTGACTGTTCATAGAGCTACAAGTTTTGGTCTCTGCATCTTCCCCTCAGTGTAAGTGATTTTTGTGTTAAATGTACACTTTCTGAATGTACAGGTAAAGAAAGAGAAATATAGACATCTAGATATAAGTGTGTTAAAATTCTGGCCCTAGGTTTTCATGAATATTTACATGTGAAGAGGATTTTATTTGCTTTCTTTTTATCTTCTCTTGCTACAGCTTGAGGAAGTCTTCAGGTAGATTTGAGACATAAGGTGTTAAAAACTACTTTGGATACTATGTCTGGTTAGAACCATATAAAGATCCTAATACAGCCCCAACTTCAGTCGCCTGTATGTTACCTAAAAGGATAGTCTTGGCTACAGTTGACCAACCTCTGGGAATGCCATTTGCAATCTTACAATAGTATTATCTCTAAATCCTTAAAACAGGTGGCTTTTAATCTTCTTAGTAAAGATATTCAGGGAATCCACATCTATAAGTAACCCATCTTCCATATTTAGGGATACAATTGGGAATGGGATACCAGTCATGATGGGATTCCTCTTTATGTCCTCTTCATTTATCCTTAAAGATTGTAATTTTAGAAATTTAGAGGTAAAAAGAAAAATGAGATGCTAGCCACTTTGTTATGAAGAAGGCAATATTGATTTCACAGTTTGAAAATCTTTTTTTCCCCCACATGCATAATTTTCCCTCCTAATTTAAAGTCAGTTAATATGTATACGGTGGGATGAGTTTAGGACTGGAGTCTTGGAATCTTGCTACTTATTGGATTTGTAGACATGACAAGTCCATGAAGTCCATTGAGTCTTAGTTTTGCTTCTGTAAAATGAATATAATTGCTTGGGTTTGATGTGGTTCTTCAGGAAAGAAGATAAATGAAAGGCCTTTTGGTAAAATGCTATGAAACGGAGGGTATTATTTCATTCTCTATGTATGCACTAATCAACTGCTAGAAGTTAACTCTTGAAAAAGGTGTTGTAAAAAGATCAGAAAGTATAACATAAAGTAATTCGCAATACTGGTCATGGTTAGGATAGATCCATGTGTGAGGGATGCCCGGGTGGCTCAGCGGCTGAGCGTCTGCCTTCAGCCCCGGGATCTGGGATCGAGTCCCAAATCGGGCTCCCTGCATGGAGCCTGCTTCTCCCTCTGCCTGTCTCTGTCTCTCTTTCTCTCTCTCTCTCTATCGAATAAATAAATAATTTTTAAATGATAGATCTGAGTGTACTATGGGTCAGTTAGACATGGGGCTAATAAAAAGGAAAAGCAAATATAGCAGAAAGCACTAAATATACACCAGACCCTGATTTATAAACAAGATATTATGTGCTCTCGGTGCACAGGAAAGAAAGAGATAAAAAATACTGCCTGAGGTCTTCAGGGGGGAATCTGTAGGAAAGAATTCCTGAAAGAGAATCTAAAGGAATCTTCAAGGATGTTGGTTCCTGTTATGTTTTGCTGAGTCGCAACGGACAAGGGTAGACTGAAGTTAGAATCTATCAAAGAAGCCGGGCAAAGAGAGAATTAATTCCTACTCCTCTCACTGCCTTCCATGTGACAGTGTCAAAGACCGTTAGAGCAACATTGAAATACCACAGTGTGTTTAGATTTTTTGTTGTTGTTGTTAATTAATTAGGCTCATAGCTACAGTTTTACAGAATTTTACAGCTAAAAGGCATGTTTCTGTAATTAAAACATAGTGCAAAAGACATTGTTAAAAAATTAGCAGTTTCATGGGGCTTTGAATGAAGACCAGTTTTATCATTAAAAGTCAAGGAAGATGCCTGGTAAAATATGTTAAAACTGAGGGTAAATTCTAATTCGTATTGTTATTAAAGGTAACCATCAGTCACCAAGTAATAACTCGGTAAGAGCCCATAAATATTAATATTAACATTATTACTATTCAGCGTGGGAAGGAGAGGTGCAGTACTTTGTCCTATTTATCGTTCCGCTGCATGCATTTACAATGTGGATAATCCTGCATGGTGGATGGCTACTGTTCCAACTCATTCAGAGAATAAAAGAGGAAAAAAAAAAAAAAAGCCAGACAGAAGAAATATGTTCTTTAGCCGCATTACGGCGATATGACGATATTTTGTATAGAGCTGTCTAAATGCCCCGTCTGATGCACTGTAACAGGTTTATTGGATTTACCACATTCAGGCCTCATTCAGAGCAAATTCCAGTTATCAGAAGATTTCCACTGGAAGCACTTACCCTAATCTTGTGGATTGGGTAAATATGCTCAAGGCAGCATCTTGACAATATGAAACTGATGCTGTGAAAATTTTGCAAATTAGCAGATCCTATTCCTCTTCCACCAGGCAAACCACACGGAAACTATTCTAGGCAGATGGACATTTATCTTGCTCTTAAACATCTCCGGGGAGGAATTCCCATAACTTTTTTGCTCATTGCTATTAATTTCTTAACTGGATAAAACCCTATCTTATTTTGTTATCTAATTTTCTCCAGCTGCAACTTAAACCATGTTCTTTTTCCTGACATTTTAGATGGTGAGATCTGAGAACAAGATCATATTAAAATACCAACTAAATTATAATGTTTGTAATAGTCTCTGGCAGCACTTTTCCATAGTATTTACATCTGTTTTTAAATTCCCCAATCAAGTATGAATTAAAGTTTTGATACCATATTATTACCAACTGATACTTCACCAAAGTGACAATATCTATATGATTTTTCCTTATAAACTTTCTATATGTATTTTGTTTATTGAAACACTGATGCAGGAAAGCCTTGTTACCTCCTGATCAAATTTCGAAGGAAGACACGTTATATTATTTAAGCTATTTTGTTTATAAATATCTTTGAGGTATTTTCATCTAATGGATCAATTTAGGAGAATATTTAAATTAAGCCTTGCTTTATTGTCGAGACCCGTGAGCTCACTCTCTAAGCATACACCTTAGTGTATAAAAATTTTCCAGGTCTCATGTTGTTTTTTTAATGATAAAACATTCCTAGTTAGAGTTATCCCAAGATTTAAGCAAGAAACTGTACAGATATATGAACTTAAAAATTAAATTGATTGCTAGTTGCTATTCATATTACAGATATAGACTTTAACATGTTTTTAGTTTCATTAGTGAGCACGACACAAACACTTACAGCAGTTAAATTCCAACATGCATTATTTTGGGTATACTTGTAAAGTAAATCACACCTGCTTTTCTCTTCTTTCATTTTGCAGTACATCCTCAAAATGTACTCTGTGTTCCAGTCAAACTGTAATGTTTATTGCTTTAATAAATAAATACATGTATTTCTATTTGCTTGCATTATCCCACTTCCCTTAACCCTGTATCTGTTGAGTCATATCCACCTTTTCAAGGAAAACTGCCTCTTACTAAAAAAACAGGTTAGGGAAAATATTTATATTTTCCTTTTTTGAAAAAAAATTATTAAAATTCAATTTAGTTAACATATAGTGTATTCTTAGTTTTAGGGGTAGAATTCAGTGATTCATCAGTTGCATATTAACAGCCAGTGCTCATTGCATGAAATACCCTCCTTAACACCCATCACCCAGTTACCCCGTCCCCCACCCCAGCCCCTCCAACAGTCCTCAGTTTGTTTCCTATAATTAAGAGTCTCTTGGAGTTTGCCTCCCTCTCTGATTTCATCTTATTTTATTTTTCCTTTTTTAACACATTAATTTTTTAAAGATTTTTTAAATTTATTTATGATAGAGAGAGAGGCTGAGACACAGGCAGAGGGAGAAGCAGGCTCCATGCACTGGGAGCCCGACGTGGGACTCGATCCCGGGTCTCCAGGATTGTGCCCTGGGCCAAAGGCAGGCGCCAAACCGCTGCGCCACCCAGGGATCCCTTCAATTTATTTTATTGATGGATTCATTAAAACCCATGGATGGAATATCTGGCATTCTAGAGTAGGGACACAGAATTTTTATTTTTTACATTTCTCTAGTTTTAAATACCTCTCCACTGGATACTTCATAACAATAAGGGGACCAGTGTTGCTCACATATTATAGAATCCATCTGTAACAATTAGAAGAGTGTATTATGTATTTTTTAAATATAAGTATATATCTATATATTTTGCCATGTAAATGCAAGACTTATTTTAGCTCCATCTGATAAGTTGTCCTATTTGGAACATATCTGCTATAATCAGCTGGTTTTCAGGTTATTGAATATCAGCTCATAATATTTCTTACCATACTTACATACTTGGTATATTATCATAAAAATAAAATTCACCGACATCAAACTTAAATTGTATCTTACTTAAATTGTATTTTAGTTTCCCCGTCTCCTTTTTTGGCGTGTTTTCAGTAAACCTGAGGCTGAAGAGACTTGATGGGGGGTTGGGGGGAGGTGGTTTGTCACTCAGGGGGTCAGCTCTCTCCTGTGTGTTAGAGTAAATGCCAGAGGTCCTCAGTGGGATGTAGAACCTCCTGGACAATCCTCTTCATCGAGGTAGATAGCAAGTGAACTGACGTTTCATTTCAGTGGACGGAGCTCCTCTTCACGCCCAGAATGTTGTCTGTCGACAGTAGGGCTAAGGAACCAAGGAGCTCTGGGCTCTCCGCAGAGGCCGGCGGCACCTCGGGAACTGTCCATGGTCCTGTAACCTTCTGGTTTGTGCTGCCTGTATGACAGGCCATCAGAATTGTCATAATCCCCAACAACTCTGATCAAGGTTGCTGCCAACGACCTCTCCAGCCGTTCATTTTGCTCTGTCGGCGGGGTGCCTTGGCATTTTTCTTCAATGATGCCATTCTCTTACGTGAAAATGAATCGCTTTGACGCATCTTTATAAACTCTTTCCAAAACACAAGACCATCTGCAGTCAGATGCTCTAACTGAGCTCTAAACACAACACTATCTGATTGAGTGATTGGGAATCCAATTCCAATATGGATAAAATAAGAATTGGTGTGATCTTCCCATGGCCACCATATTGTCCGTTTTCTTGCTTCCCCTCCCTAGTCCGGGGCAGGCACACTTCACTCCCTCTGAACTATTACTGTGCTCTACTAATTGAATTTTGATCTCCAGTCTATAGTCTCATTAGATAATTTTAACATTGCAGACAGATCTGTTTTTATAAAGCATTGTTTTTTTGTTTTGTCTTGTTTTTATCCCCAGCTCTCCTGGGTTTGGAATCATTCAGCTTTTTAAAAACAACAACAATGACAACACTGTCTTGGCACTATGGCAGAGCCTTGGGGATAGCGCAGAATAGTGTCATGGTTTTATAGGTTCTGAAAAATATAGACTCTTTCCTGAGAAAACAGTGGCTTTTATTGGATAGCAAACTCTCTTTAGATTTTCTGACTAGTCCTAACTTTCTGACAGCCACTCAGGCTCCCAGCCCCCTCTCCCAGTGAATCTGCACACAAGCCCTTTGCTCAAGCCATAAATAATGACCTCTCCCTTACAGATATTCACTGTGAACATTGTAGAACCTCTGCTCACAACGTTCTTGATTGGGTCTTTTTCCTCCATAGGGAATATCCACTTTTATTTTCTGTCTTTTTGGGTACTACCTGTTTTTTTAAGGTTCAGGTTTTTTTTTTTTCTTCCTCACACAAGACTACTTCAGCCTAGAATAATTGGTTACTTCCCTGACATTCAATAGCACTCTTTATGTGCTGACTTCTTTGAAATTTGGCCATCAAAGATTTTTTTTAAGATTTTATTTATTCATGAGAGACACACAGAGAGAGAGAGAGAGAGAGGCAGAGACACAGGCAGAGGAAGAAGCAGGCTCCTTGCAGGGAGCCCGATGTGGGACTCGATCCTGGGACTTCAGGATCATGCCCTGGGCCGAAGGCAGGCACCAAACCACTGAGCCACCCAGGGATCCCCCACCAGAGATTTAGCTGAAACTTTCATTTGCAGGATGAACAGCCCCTAAATTCCCAAGCTATGGAGTGGAGGCTTCAGTAACACACAAATTTAAATTTGAATCAAGATTTCACTACATATATACTACCTACTTTGAATAAGTTATTAAACTTCGGTGAGCTGCAGAGTCTCCTCTGCAAAATCAGAATGATGATAACATTTACCTTTTCAAGTTATTGTGAGAAATAATGAGATAGCACATCTACGGACCCTGTCATTTGCTATGCATTCAATATATGTAAGCAACTGTTATCGTCAGCTTCAGTTTCTACCATCTTTGATTAGTTTATAAGAGCTTCTAGAACGTGAAGGGCTGCTTAGTTGTTCCTCCATTTTCTGACAAGCTCTCTTAGAGCTTACCTTTTGCAAGTGGATATGACTTTATACTATAGATACTATAGATACCATACTATACTATACTTTTATAGTATAGATTATTCCAATAAAAACTGAGATTCTTTATTTCTATCCAAAAAAAAAAAAAAAAAACCCTACAAGTTTGCTTGAAAGATTGCAAAAGAACTAAATTCTAAATAAATCATTTTTCATTCATCAGGATAGTTGTTACTTTGGTTATTTTATTCACTAATATCTGAGTTAGCACTGATGTGCTTTGATGCTGAGATTACATGACATGGTTGCTGAAACTTTGGCCTAGGATGTTCATTATATAGGTCAATTTATATTATCCTTATGTTCTCTATACATTATAATTTAAATCTTGTACTGCTTCTTAGAGTCATAGGCATAAGATTTGCATATTTAGGCACTCCTGTTGACTTGAATTTTATACACACGAGGGAAGAAATAGAACAGAGCATTCCTGTATCCTTAACAACGTTTTTTTTTTTTTTCTTTCCCGTTTGATTTACATGGTTTATCAGGTTTCTTTCCAAGTGGCAAAATGTTGTTACTCCCTCCTATTGATCCTAATCACTTTGATATATTATTTTAAGTCAACTAAACTTTTGGAATTTGCCATTTACAGTAATATGAATATGAACTAAACTTCTATTTCTAGTACCTAAAACTCCCTGGAGAACCAGTGCATTGTTATAATACTTTTGTTGAAATACTCAGAGACTCTCTCTGGCTTTAAAGTTATTTTTAAGATTTTATTTATTTGTTTGTTTGTTTGAGAGGGAGAGAGACAGAGAGAGCACAAGTGGGAAGAGAGGTAGAGAAGAAGGAAGAGGAAGAAGAGGAGAATCTGAGCTCAGACCCCAATGCTGGGTCGATCTCATGACCCTGAGAGTATGACCTGAACCTAAACCAAGAGTCGGACACTTAACTGACTGAGCCACCCAGGTCCACCTGCCTTTAAATTTATTAAAGACTTTTTATGTGCAGTATTGTTTCAAAATTAAGTAAATTTTGTGGTGTTCTAATTCTTACAAAAAGAAAATCAGTAATAAAATCTTATTACTTGGATGCTGCCAGTGAAACATGAGTTTTCTATGGGTAAGGACAAAACTAAAATTAATACAGGGAGATGAGTTTTACATATGTAATTCAAACACAGTATGCATCCAAGTTTTAATAACCCAAAACAGGAAATCCCTGAAAAAAAAATGTAAAAAGTAACAAAATGCCACTGGTTATATTTCAAGATGCCACGTAAGCAAATGTTCAACCTTCTGTCATTTAATATGCCTGTTTCTAAAATTCATAGCAGCATTATATATTTTTTTCATACCTAGAATTAATCAGAATCTGAAACTAGGCTATGTCATGTTTTGTGGTAAGAACATCAGATCAGCTTTAGGAACTTCATGAGTGCGAGGCACAGGGTAACACCTCTTGATAAAGAGATGCTGTGTTATCAAAGACGACATTCACCAGTACTAGGAAAAATTAAGCAAGCAGCCTGGTGTTACTCTAGAATAGAAGAGAAGTAGTGACAGTATGCAAGAGAAGCATAGAGTGTTAATGCCGAAGACACTTTGAAGGTTCCTGTTCTTTTCAGCATCGTCATTTTCATGAAATTGAAGATAAAGCCCTTGCTTCAGAACGCACCCTTGCCAACTAGGACATGAGGGGTCAGATAGAGATGGAATTTGAAATTCGAACAGAAACAGAGGAGATTTCAGGGAGGAAATCGGGAGAGAAGCCACACACACGTCTGTGCTAGGATAGATCCGCTGAAGGTCCGAAAGAAATCACGAATGATACCATCTATGCCATTCTTTCTCTCCAGAAAATACGAAAAGTGCTAGCCTGCTTTCCCGTGGGATGTGACCCCGGTGCCAGGACAGGATCCTAAAGCTGTCCCTAATGTATCTAAATGCCCTTATTATCCAAAGATCAACAAATTGATCCTATATTTGGCTGAATAATTGTAATACTGTTTTTTGGAGAATTGAAAAAAAAAACAAAAACAACTCTCCTCTTACTAATGCCTTAATTCAGAATAATTTCATTGCACGATTGGAAATCACATCGAAACAAAATCGGCCTGTCACTAAATGCATGGCTGCGAACAGATCCCTTCCTTTTACAGAAAGCAGAAGTGCCGGGCTTTGAAAGGTGGGAGAGAAGAAAGTGAACTGGAGGATCCCTGAAAGAAAGCGTGCTCTTGCATGGCTTTGACACTCTTTATCTCGAGCCATATACAAACCAGTGGAAGTTCGTGCAGAGAGGTTTTCTCAGGAGCAGTCAAAGCAGGCACAAGTTTGCGTTGACATTCCTTTCGATAGAACGAAATCTAGCAGTCGATGAAAAAATCATTCGTGTTGATTGGCCTTTCGTACGAATAACGTTTTCATGCGGTACCTTCGTGCTCAGAAGGTGCATGGCCTGAGACATGACGGCATTCAGAAAACTTCCAAGGACAACTCCGGTCCCACGAGAGCCGAATATTCTTAATACTTTGGGACGAAGAAGGACTTAGG
This sequence comes from Vulpes lagopus, assembly GCF_018345385.1. NCBI lineage: Eukaryota > Metazoa > Chordata > Mammalia > Carnivora > Canidae > Vulpes > Vulpes lagopus. The sequence goes on along the minus strand of NC_054827.1, from coordinate 149,444,374 downwards.
TTTCTGCTAAGAATCAGAAGAAGCGTGTCACCATGAGCCATGTTGCACAGGGGTGAAAGCAACAAAGTTTTCAGCAGCGTCTCAACTTCTGGTGGTATAGGGGGAATAATCTGCTTTTCAGTCCCTGTAGAACAAGATTTGCTTGAGTGCTTTCTGGCATGCAAGGGCTTCCCCTTTGTGTATAGTATGCATGATTTAAAAGAAGCAGTGTCAGCACTGATTTATACATTGACAGCTAAGGATAATAAGATATGGGCAAACATACAGCTCACCCTTTTACAGATTAACCTGCAGACTGCATTAGGCAAATTTGATAGCATTAAAAGATTTTGCCAATTTGTCTGGAAACAATTTCTCTTTTGTAGTGTGTCAAGGGTAACACTTCATGCCATTGTACTAATTTAAATGGCTTTGATAAATTGTTCAAGAGGTTAGAGAATAGTGGTGTAGATATATATTTAGCACTTTAAAATAAAAAGGCTGTTAACTTAATTGTTAAATGAATTTAATCTGTAAAAATCAAAAGTGCTCGAGAATGAAAGTGTTTTCTTGGAACTGCAGCAGCCATATTACATCATGAAATTTTAAAAGTCTTCTTAGAAAATAAAATTATCCTTCTGCATTACTTCCTAATAAGTAGAAATGCTTTCAGCTATTACAGGACCATGGAAGGTACCTATTATTTGGGGAAAGCCTTAGTTTATAAAAGCAATAAAATGGTATCTTCTCCAGAGTTGGCCTTTTTTTTTTATGTTGCGTGTCCTAGATTGTACCATTTGCATGATCAAGGTAGTCTCGTGTCCCCTGGAGACCTTCTTAAAAATGAGATGTATATTTCATGAGACATTCTCTATGTACATAATTTCTAAAGTAAGGAATTTGAAAAGGCCCCTCTGAAAGTCACTGGATTAAATCATTGCACCTTTATTCAGTAGCCCTGTGAGAGAAACAGCTATTGTACGAGAATGTTTAAACAATTCTTTAAGAACCCACCTCAAATATGAATCAGCCCTTCTGCTGAGTCCCGCACTTGAAAGGAGGACGAGATCCATTTGTATTATGATCATAGTCTTAGCCCGGCACATCTGCATTCCCTCCCAGTGCGCGGAGAACCGACAACTCACCTGACCATTTCATCAAACGTTTTGTTTCTGTCTCAAGTGAAGCATTAAAATACTGTTTCTTTACTGGAATAATGATATCGCTAAGCATCGAGCTGCTAGATTTAAACAAGCACCGTTTATTTGTTAAAAAGAAATCTAAAAGGACGTAAAGATAGGGCAGGTAGGGCTTAGTACTTAGCTGTTCGTTTCAAATAAATGCCTTAGCTTGGATGAAGGAGATTTTAATTCCCAAAGCGCAAGTGGCAGGAGAAAGCTGACTTAACCAAGTTTGGAGTGACTTTATTTTTTTCGTCTTTGAATGATAAACAAATGAGTGCTCAAACTACAAGAGAAGGTTCGTGTGTTTGCCTTCTGTATTATTTAGAAGGAACTGATAAGGCTTTAAACTTTTTACCGTAGATGCGTGTGGTGTTTTAATGACATTGCTGCAGTATTGTGTCCTTAGTGTTGTCAGCTAAAATCAGCATCTTTGAGAAAAGAAAAAAAAAATTGTTAATTTCTTAACACTTTATAAACTTATTTTCCGGAAATGTGCGGAGCTCCTTAAACGGAAGAGTGTGCCATATTTACAGTGCAGATAATTTGCACGTAATGACAAACGGTGCGAGTCACGGAAATAGTGAAGCTTAATGTAGACAACGGCTCGCTTTCTAAAGTGCGTTCCTGGTTGGGAATAGCAGGGACATATGTGGGGCCTCATTTCTCTTGCGATTGGGAGTTCTCGAAGGAAAACTGCTTTTAAAAGAAGAAAACCTAAAAGTAGCGTCGCTCTTTCTTGCCAAGGATAGTGAAATTAACATGCAGCTGGGCTTCTCTGATAAATGGATCCTGTTAGGTCACTGAGGGGGTGCATGTGACATTAAGTGATTTACAGTCCTTTACCTTAATGAAATTGTTTCAGCAAGATGACGCTGAAAGCTCTTAATGGATAGCTTTTCTTGATGTAATGAAATTGCATTCCTATGGCATTTAATATAAGGTGCAGTTATTATTTACTGGAGCTTTCCAAGGGCTGCTCTGTGCACAGACAGTTCAGAACAAAAAGAGATTTCAGTAGCGGCATCGGGGCCAGAATGGCTTGTGACATTCTTAAGCAGATGAGAGCGTTTGTGGAGAGCATTTCAGTTAGCACAGCGGGGCTTCCTAGACCCTTCAGGAGACTCCCTTCACCCAACCCCGCTAGTCTTCGGCCTTTTACGTATATTCTTCTAATCTATTTACAGGCAACTGGATTACAACCAGATCAGCTGTATTGAAGATGGGGCATTTAGAGCTCTGCGGGACCTGGAAGTGCTGTAAGTACTGCTTGTCTCTCCTACTCTTGCGAATGAGAGCTTTGTGTCTGGGGAGTGCTAATGTGGGAGCTTCGCAGCCAGCTCCAAACCTTGTGTCAAAATGGTCTCTGATAAAAAGTACCGTAAATGACTCCTGGGGAAGACACAGAAGAGTTGAAATGTGTGTGCACACCACCGTCAGTCTCCTGCCTGTATGGTTAGGTAAAAATGTCTGTACAAGGAGGACATGCAGATGCTCGCAATACTGTCCTTTAAGTGTTTCTCCTTAGAGCAAAATATTCGCAGTTGCAGGATTTGTGAGAATTCCTGGAATTGCCAAATATTAAGATAAAATCAGTCGGGAAAGTGACAACAGAAATCAAACCTCTTAGTCGCTGGTAAGTTGGAAGATTTTGTAGTTGCCATGCAATGGAAAGATGCCTTCTCATCTCAAGATGTCATTTTTAACCAGATAACATCATTTTTTGAAAGGTGATTTTGAGATCTGCTCTCTAATTTTAATAAGCTGCCCATCGGGTCCATTTTAAAGTCTTCACTACTGACTTAGTAAAGCACAGCACGGAGATCTGAATTATGATTGGCATCCTCTCCCTTTCCTTGCTGGCTGACAAAATGGGTTAGAGGCAACCAAGTAATCTCTATAGACCTTTGACTTGCTAAAATGATTTTAATGAAATCATTGCGCTGAAAAAAATAATCTTAATGCAAAGTAGAGTTACTAAAGTGGTTGAAGTCGCCAGTACATTTCTAGAACTTTTTTTTCCCAGACAGAGATTCACAAGTCTAGCTTTTAAAATAGATTTGCAGATTTCTCCCCCAAATAAAATATTTTTTCTCTGCTACAATTCATCCCTGACTAAATTTATTCAGAAATCCAAAATGGAATTAAATAGGAAAAGGTTTTGAATTTTTAAACCATGTGGTAAAAGTTATCTAAGAATCATGAAATCCTCTCGAAAAAAAAAAAAAATAAAGATCCCATTACTTTATAAATTGAGGAACAGAATGTAATTCTGAAAAAAAAAAGTTTGATGTTTCAACAAAATGGTTTATTTTAGCAACATTTTCTGTATGATTTTGATTTTAACTGCAAGTAAATGCATAGACTTTCCAGCTGCATCATGTGTAAAGTTACTGATTGTGTTTAAGGACTTAACACAAGTATTAGTTGATTGAGATAAACTGTCATAAGAATATATACTGTCCCCATAGAAGTCACCTTTATTTCTGTTGATAACCGTCTTTTTCTGTAGGAAAAACAAAATGCTTGTCATAGTTATAGAGCCACTTTTTATTTATGTTCCAGACCCATTAATATACAAAGCTCACTGCTGCTGTTTCCAAGTCAGAATAACGAGGATACAACTATGATTTCATGATAGTAGTCTGATGTCAAAACCATGGTCAATCTCATAAACTTGGTATATGAAGAGATTGCCATAAGGTCTTATTTCATTGAATGTTGCTGATCAAGCAAAAAATGTGTTACTAAGTCAATGCTTCTAACTGACACCAAAAATTTTATGGAAAATTTGATGACTATTTTGGATGGATTAAAATCCCATAAAGTACTTTGTTATTAATTAAAAGAGCTTATTTATTAGATATAAAATAATTCACATACCCAATATGTTAAGTATATACTGAGCATATGTACGTGTGCATAAATATATATATATAATAGGGAAAAAAAAGATACACGTACATAACACCTGCTCTGTGCCAAGCGCTGTGCTGGGCATTGAGAACACTTTACCCGCAAACGCAATAACTATTCATTTGGTTCATTTGCTTATTTATTATAAAGTAATATCACTGTATTTAGAAGAGTAAGTTCATTAAAATGCAGTCACCTCATCCATTGTTTGTCATGTTGGCAAAATATCTAAAAGGTGACTTTAGCAAGACCTGCTAACTTGAAACACCCCAAAGAGTGAAAGATGTCATCTGCATCATGGAGTTAAAATCAAAATTCAGTGTTGGGAATTCCTTTGAGGACCTTTACATCTAGGTTTCGAAGAGATATATGATGGTCAGGGTTTGCTAAAAAAGAAATAATTAAAATTAGTATGTGATACAAGAAAATGTGAATTTTTTGAAGTGACTTAAAACGTTTATATTAAAATCTGATAAAGTCAAGCAGACATGCTTTTAATACGTGTTAATGTTTAAAATCCTCGTAGTTCATTCAGCCTTTAGAGAAATTAATTGAAGAAAAATTTAAGACTAATTGGATAAAGTACTCAAAAGATTGGAATTTTTCAATCCTGAAATCTCCTGTCAAGTAAATCAGAAGTTCTTCAATTGTTAACATTCAGTTGGGGGGCTTTTTTTATAGAAGGTTCTAGAAAGAAAGTTGTCTATTTTGCTTATTTTTACCATGTGTGACTCTTCACAGTGTATCTTCTTATGTAGGAGTAATGAAGGATTAATTAATTTAGAAATCACCTTAAACTTCAGAGTCCCAGTGTGTTAGTTTTTTTTTTTTTAATTCTAGTTCCATGAGCCATTTGTGAATGTATGATTATACTGAGGCACAACAGGGAGAAGATGGAAGTACTCATCCTGGGCCACTGATGAAAATTTGTTGAATTAAGATACATATTAGGGTTAAGAGAGTAACCAAAGTTTCAGAAGGAAAAGTCCAGGTAAATGAAATCAAGGGGAGCCAGTTCATCACTTGTATGTTCATGCCAACCTAGACTTCTGATTCACATGATTCAGAAATGTCTATTTAAAAATTTTAAAAAAGTTTATTTTTTTAATATGAGGATATCATCTCAGAAATCACGTTGGAAACTAAATCTAGGTCAGTGTTCTCCGTTTCTTTGGACAGCAGATTCGGAAATGAAATATATCCTTAAGTTGCCAGTTTTATATGGTTTTTTTTCTTTTTTCAGAAAATAAGCATACTTTTATCTAATTGAGATACAGAGATTCGTATCCATAAAATATCAGACTCTCTGCCAAACACTGTGCTGAGCACTAAGGGAATAAGAAAGGAGTAAGTGAAGATCTAAGTCTGGGAGGGCCTACGTGATTACCAGGACTAACGTTTTGTATTTACACATAAAGATCCTTTGTACAAGAATATATTCCCCCCCCCAAAAAAAAAAAAATATATATATATATTCTCATTAGAAAGAGAAAATCTTGAGGTTGAACATAGAAATGCACTTTCATATAGGAGAAAGTGTTCACAAATAAAGAAGTACAGTAGATAAATTTGCATTGTTTCAGAGTAGGAATCGATCACGGTCATGACATATACGTGTCTCCATAAGTAATTAGCACATAATCTATTATTTATTTTAAAATAATTTCATTGGTTCCACATATTGCTCCATTACCAGGCATCAATATCAACACTGTTTCGCCGGCAGCAGTTCTGCATAAAAATACTAAGATCATGTATTTCTTCAGCTGTTATGCAGGGTAACATTTGGAGAAAAGGGTCCAAACTTAGAGCCACCCGTTTCATCATCCAATGAAAACTCTCTTTTGTGTGGAATCATAAGAACATCAACGCGTGTCTCCTGCACGTGAATCACTTTTGAAACATGTGTGATCCCTACGGTCACATTTCAGTGCGTTATGTCCTCGAAAGATTTCAGCCATGTGAAGTCCGCGTAGATTTTGAGGGGTGGGAAAGGGGTCATTTGAAAGCAAATCCCTTTGAGAAGTGAAACCTTCAGTTCAGACATCAGGATACATTTTAATGGTGTTGGCGGAAAAAAAAAAAAAAAACCCTCTCGTTCCACTTGAGTCCAGGAGAGTGCTGCGGCTGTCGGAGAACAGGAACCAAGCGATGCAGCGCTTTCGGGGTCCTGCACAAAGCGGGGGGCTTCTCTTGCAACTTACACCACTTGGATCCGTTCTTCCGTCATTGGGCGGCGAAGCTGGGGAGGGAAGGAAGCGTGTGTGTGGAGGTCGGTGCTGCTGCGCCCCCTTGGCAGGTGCCCCCGGTGCCCCCGAAACCCCGGCGCTGCGCTGACCACGGCCTCCGGCTCCGCACGCGGCCCCACGGGCCTATGTCGCTCCCTGCGAGCGCGCTCGGTGCCCGGACTCCGAACCGCCTGAGCTGGCGGCCAGTGTCTAGACTTGGGAGGCCCCGCCGTGGCCCCGGCTCCGGGCCAGTGGGCCTCTCCCGCTGTCCTCCCCGCGCTGGCACAGCCCCGCCCTGGGGTGGCCCTCTTCACCCTCTCTCCTCCCGGCCAGACTCCCCCGAAGGGAGGGAGGAAGCAACTCTCCCCTTAGTCTTACTCCCCTCCGCAGTGGGGCTGTCGGCTATTTTAAGGCAGGTTTCAGACCAGTCCGGGTTGCCATCAAACTGAGAGCCCTTTAGGGAATACTAGACCACTGAATGGGTGGTGGGGGTAGTGGTGGTGGTGGGAGTGGGGATGGGGGGGGTGGTAGTAGGAGAAATAGCTCATGGGTAGTGGTGGATGGTGGGGATGATGGTGGTGGTACTGGGGATGGTGGCAGGGATGGTGGTGATGGGGATGGTGGTGGTGGTAGTGGTGGTAGTGGTGGTAGTGGTGGGGTCGGGGTGGTGGTGGGGGTGGTAGGAGGAACAGCCGTGATAATACAGCAGACGAGGCCTGTGTTGGGGGAAAGTGGGAGCAACTTGAACCAGGCAAGAATCAGGCTCATTTTCACCGGCTGCCCTGACGCCCATCGTCCGGCCCCAGCGCCGAGAAGCCACGATGACGAGCCACAGCAGTGGCACACGGCAGGATACGGCCCCCGACGTAAAGCTGTCAGAGGGGGGTGAGCTTTTCATGAACCGCTGCGGCCTGGCGCTGTGCCCGATCTGGGGCGAGTACCAGCCGCGGGGCCCTCCCGCGCCCTCCCACACCTCGCAGCCCCGCAGCGCCCGGGGTCCCCGGGAGAGCGTGATGAGCAGGACTCCTCTGTTCCAGGACCCGACAAAACCGCTTCTGAGCCACTGCTGTGAAATTCCAGCTGGAGATCTCCAGGGTGCGTCCATCCGTCATGCCCCAGCGGCACACGGGGCCCTGGAAGGAACTGTGGCCGCCCCGCTTTCAGGGACGGTTGACGGTCTCGTGCTAATTCCTCGAGGGGTGTCCTAAAGACCTGCACAAAGCAGCATGTGAATAGCCAAAACTACTACGGCTTAAGACCTAACTCTGCCATAAATATTTGATAAAGCCGAATGCATAGGAATATGTTAAAGCACAACGTCTATTTCTCGTCTTGCTTATGATACAGGGCGCTCTTTATGCCGTCTCCACCAGGCCGGTGCTCTCTCTAGGATTATAGACGATGATCAGTGAATTTTCATTATCTAAAATGTCTAACTTTTTTTTTTTTTTTATCCTACAGCACTCTCAACAATAACAACATTACTAGACTTTCTGTGGCAAGTTTCAACCATATGCCTAAACTTAGGACTTTGTAAGTATATGGGATTTATATACTTTATACTTAGGACTATATTTATAAAGGTCAATTTAATCAATTAAGGCTTCCCCTAACGTACTATTTTTCGTAAACAAAGAACAGGATCGCGAGTTCGTTATGAGATGAAAACACCACTTTTTAAAGAGTGCTACTACATACATGATATTTGAGTAAATGAACTATTATTCTGAAAACCTGAACGCTTCCCTTTAAGTGATATGCATGATGGGAATTTGGGGAGGAGGGACGTTTACTTTGAGCTATTGTTGGAGGTCACATTTCATTAAGAAATGTAAGACTCCTTGATTGGCTGTCAGAAATGATAAATGGTAAATCTTTATGATTTTATTACTGTACAGCCAGCAGACCTAATAAAGCTAAACTGGCTCTCCTACATTCTTTGTAATGTAAAATTACAACATCACCCTTTTAGTCCTTCTGTAACTAAGGTCGTGGCAACATTTATATTTAGAAATACCTTTCCAGGAGGTAAACATTGAAATGTTTTAGGTGAATATACACCTGATCTCAAAGTCTTTGCTACAGCTAATGTTTATTTTTTTTTCCTTTCGGGGAAAACTTAATCCTTAAAGCCCAGGGTGGGGACAGTTCGTTAAAGCATTTTCAGAGATAAATCTCATTTGAACTGGGTTTGGGATCACCTTGACCTCGAAACTACGGTACATACAACATGCGGGAAATGGTGGGAAACATAAGCGAAGCATTGAATTTCTTGATAAAAAAAAAAATTAATGTGTTTTTCAGTAGAGTATGTATGTATATATTAACTGGGTTCTCAAACTAATTTTCAGTTTACAATGGTTTATCACTGGAAATCTATGACATTGCAGTTTTCTCTTGAATGAAAAATCATTTGAATTGCCAGTTTTTTAATGAAGTAGGTGATACCATTCTAAATGCCCCCCCTTTTTTTTTGATCACTAAAATATGGTGATCTATGTATGATACAATACGTCATTACCATTTCCTTGGAATTTGATTTAACAAAATAGAGGAGTTCTGAAAGTATGCAGATATAGCTGACATCATATCTGCATTAATGTTAGTTATGAACTGACTAGCTTTCATCAAAAATAGGAGCATGGCTATTAAAAATTTCATTTTCTAAAAAAAAAAAAAAAAAAAAAAAGGAGAAGAAGAATTTCGTTTTCTTGGAGTGCCTAAATCTGACCAAATGAATATACCAATTCACTCAGACTATATTTGGTGAAGTTAGTTTCTTAATCATGAACTTCAGCTAATTTTTTAAAAAAGCAAAGTGAGCAAGCTCTTACGTGGCAAAGAAATGAGACTGCAGAAACATCGATCGTCTGCATTTTTGACGGGGTGCCTTATTTCCCTATAGAAATCCATTGTAGTTCGTCTTGCTAACCAGGTTTTTAAAGTTTTGTGATCTTTTCTCACTTCACATTCGCTCACACCTTATTGAGTCATTGTAACGTGCTTGGTTTAGATGAAAATATTTCTAGAACGATGAGGTGGAGCGTGCGGTGTGGCTTCCAGAGGATGCCACTCTGACTTCCAAGCAAACTTAGCTGGAGGTCACCCGGCTTTCGCAAAATGTAGCTTTTTGTTCTGCGGCCCGCCGTCTAAGTTTTGATGCAAGACAGTCTGTTCCATACCTACAGGCTCAAGGAGAATGTAAAGCAGTCATCTAACTTGAAATTCCCTTGCTTTGGTTGTTTCATTATTCTGTATTATCACTGCTACTTAAAAATTCCATTTTTATGGTCCAATTATCTTTCTGGACCGAGTTCCATGTTTTAATATCCATTACTGTTATTGGGTTAGAATTGAACACATCAGCTAAAAAGGACTAAATTGGTATTACTGTGTCACAGATGATTCTGGAAATGATGCTTTGATTTATAGCTTAGGATGTCCTTTTCTTTAGTTTGAGAAAACATAAAAGCCAATTTGAAGTCATTTACCTAATTTAGTGGATACATTTGTCTGATATTTTATTAATGGAAAAGTGCTATTTGCCACTTGGAATGGATCCATGCTCTGGTGTGGATCCCTGCCAACACAGAGAGGGGGGCTCACTTAATTCCTTCACTCCCGGCCATTTATGTCTTTTCATTTCAGTTCCTGCTCTTTGAGGATGGGGTCCCAAGAGCCAAAAGCAGCTAATCCCTTTTTCTGCTATTAAACAAAAAGAAGGAAATCAGAATAGGGATGTGAAAGAAGTGTTTTAGATTGAATTATTATTCTCTCTTATTCAGCAAAAAACAGGAGTGACCTGCTAAAAAGATTTTGCAAGCACTTCCTGCAGAAACCAACAACGGCAGGGCGAACTGATAATTCCTCCTGGGAGCCCCGACTTGTACTAACGTGCCCCTGCCCATTCCCTGCCCCTTACCTCCCCATTCCCCCAAGCCAGCCCCGTTGGCTGTCAGTGTATTGGGACCGCAGAGCCATTTGCCTTGGACAAGTCTGTTTCTCTTTACCCTTTTGAGCGAACACAGGAAAACCTTTTTTATGGTCGTGCTCAAGCTCCTGTGAGTTTGCTTAGCTCAGAGGTAAAGGAAGAGAAACGTGATTCTGTGGCTGTAAACGAGTTCAGTTTTTAGAAAACTCATTCGATCGGGACTTCCTAAGCCTTGTCTACATGCATGTTAAGAAGTAAAGCTATGTATCATTGATCCATTTTTTAGTTTTTAAAGTAACTATTTACTGTTGTTTTTTTGTTTTGTTTTGTTTTGTTTTGCTTTAAATTTGTCTTTTTCTTCTCCAGTCGGCTGCATTCAAACAATCTGTATTGCGACTGCCACCTGGCCTGGCTTTCCGACTGGCTGCGCCAAAGGCCCCGGGTTGGTCTCTACACTCAGTGTATGGGCCCATCCCACCTGAGGGGTCATAACGTAGCCGAGGTTCAAAAACGCGAATTTGTCTGCAGCGGTAAGGGAGAAAGAACCTTTCTGTTGTCCTATTATCTTATGCTACTTTGTCGGAGAGCTGCGAAGAATGCATGCTTTAGAAGTTTCCGTGTTGCTCACTTACATGTGCAATTGCGCACTCATCATCCCTTGGAAATCCTCGGTTTTAGCGATGCTAATAGGTTCTAAGACATTTGTGCATGATTGGCAATTACAGGTTCCTTGTCCTGAAGTTATGATGAGAGATTTCTCAATTTTCACTCCTGGAGATATATGGGAAACGCCTAGATTTTAGTTTTGTTCGCTACTTATTTTCCCGTTAGGTAATAATTTATATCTACGTTTTTGCCAGCAATTGGAGATATGGTTAATGCTGGGTCCCTGCTGGGACGTTTAAAAAAGTAGCCCAACAATAGTTGCAGAGTGACAAAGCACTTTTCACGAATACTAGTGGTTCACTTCTACTTCTAGGAGATGAATGATTAGCTTTAGTGATGAAAATCTGGAAACAAAAATAAGGTGCGGACTATGTAAAATATTAGTAAGTCACATTCACTTAGTGCTTTCTATATGTTTGAGTGCCAAACTGGGCACTTCGTTTTACCTCCCTCATGACAACTCTAGTGAAATGTAATATCTTTGTATTAGAGATACAAATGCGGAAAAAGAATACTAAGTAGCCTAGTGCAGGATCACGTAGCTGAGTCCAAGGACCTCAAGCTAGGCAGTCTGATTACCGACTCATATATATTGATATTTATGCTTGTATTTATTTATAAAATAACTTGTCAATAGTATCTGATACACATTAACCTGTATCTTATTTTATAAATAGAGGGCTGGTTCTGCTTCAGAAGTATCTGTTCAAAATACAATAATACAAAATTTCTAAATAATATATAATGCCTCACAAACAGTTCCTTCGAGGAGGAACAGAAAGTATTAGCATAGGATTTGGATTTATTGTTATCTTTTAGAACTTTCTGTGTATTTTTCCACACTTTTTATAACCCAGACAAAAGTTTCTTACGATATCATGGAATGTTCTCGTTAGGTCTGATTGCTTTTTTAAAAAAATTAAATAATGAAATGACTAACCGTTCGTTACTAACCACTTTTTTTCTCTCTTCGCTTTTCCCTTCCTGTTTTCTAGATGAGGAAGAAGGCAAGTTCACGTTTCTTTTTTAGACTGAGATTATTACTATTATTATTATTTTGTAAACTCTGAGAGCTTGTTCAGAGGGCTTGGGTTAGTAGGGAGCCTGCAGCCTCTCCCTGGGGCACACGACCGCTCAGGCCCTCCCGCTGCAGATCAGAGAGGGTCGGCCCTGCCCTGCTAGCAGATGTGTGCAGATGCCCGTTCACACAACACGGCCGACATTCTGTTGCTCATCATTCCAACAGTGAACTCTCATTTCAAAACTGTTTTGTTTCCAAATACTGAGTAGTGAAAGTACACGTCTGCAGGTAACCACTCAGGCTAAAAGCTGTAGGACACGCGAAGCCAAATGAGAGAACTATCTAGATTAACAATTATGGAATTGCATGTTACCACTTCTTACAGTAACTTCAGAGGAAGTGCAGGCCTTCTCAAGACATCAAACTTGACGAGATTTAATTTTCCCCACATTTATCGATGCATGATTACTTATTGAGAATCAACACTTATATCTTCTAAGAGGAAAATTTTACTGTTTTCCTTTCTTTTTTTTTTTTTTTTTGAAGGAAAGTAAGTTATGCCACCTGACTTTAATAAAGACCAAACTCTATTTAAGCTTAACAGAAATGAAATGTAGGTTAGTCTGAAACTGCTGCCTTTTTTTTTTTTTTTAACTCAGAATAGTTTGGAATCAAATTCCAGTTTCAGGTCTGAGTTTAGACTTTCTCAACAATTATTTCAAGTCTGAAAAATTATCATTTTCATAATTCTCAGAATCTCATTTGCTTTATCTGAGTGTTGACCCAGAGCCATAAATGCATGCTTCCTAAAATATATCTTATAAAATGGAAGACTGATTTTATGCTCACGTATTTAGAGAAATTTATTTCTGTTAAATATCATGCTTTGTTGTTTGAGATTAAGCTCATGTGTTTCACAATTAGCAATTGCAGGAGGGTAAATACCATTGCTGTTTGTTTCTCTTGCAGGCCACCAGTCCTTCATGGCTCCTTCTTGCAGCGTCCTGCATTGTCCAGCCGCTTGTACCTGTAGCAACAATATCGTAGACTGTCGTGGGAAAGGTCTCACTGAGATCCCCACGAACCTGCCAGAGACCATCACAGAAATGTAGGTGCCCTGAAATTTCCTCTCATCTCTCCACCTCCACAGTGACCCAAACCATGACTTCCTCTAGAGATTCTGGGTTTATTGAAGGCAACTGGGATCGATTACTTTAGACAAATACTCCTTTCAGAGTTCTGTTGGGCCTGGCTCTGATTCAGGAGACATCTCGTTGGAGGGGCCAGGATTTCTCCTTCCTTAATGTAGGTAGATTGCAAAGGAATGCATTTGAAGGATACATAGTATTCCCTTTGCTTGGGAAGGTCTTATTAGGTTATTCGGGAAAAGTAAGTGGTTGTTCATAGTCTGACCATTTGGGTCTGTTGATCTGCTCCTCCTGCCTATGTCTAGCTTGAAGTGAGGAAACAATAGAAGGATTAAACTGGGGGAATAAATCATAGAAACAGTGTAACTAGATGATGTTCTCCCTCCTTAAGAGCTCATGTCTTAAAATGCAGTTTCACTATTTTGTTTGCACTACTGTATGGTCTATCACAAAATATTTTTAAAAAAAGGATAAAATCATCAAGTCAGCATATATAAGATTTTTTAATTACTGAGCATTTTAACTTATAGGAGCCTATCTCTATCAAAAGTAAAATCGTCTTAACAAAGTATTTCTATTTTGTATGCAGCTGCTGTGTGCATTTGTTCTGCCAAATATAAGTCCTGTGGGTAAAACAAGGTCATGTAAGACGTAAAATGAACTGCTTTTCGCACCTTGAGAAGTAAGCAGTAGGGAAAAATTTTTCTCAGTATCCATTAACTGAGACAACACCTATTAACCGCTGAGCCTATCATGGTGTTGTTTTAGAGGCCAATTCTTAAAGGTCAAATAAACAGTTTAGGGCATTTTAGGTTGAAATGATAAAAGTAAGACTAACTTCATAGAAGTTTACGTAGTAGGCACAAAAATTATTTTTCAAAACTATTAATGTTTTGTCTGTTAGCCGCTTTCATTTGCTTTATGTAAGACTAACTTTAATTCACAAGATCCACTAATGATATTTAAAGTATCTAATGAGTGCTTAAAAGTATGTTTAGAGCTTTGCAGCGTAAGACGTGATCATGTATAAAGACTCTGGAATCTGTGGAGGTTTGACACAGACATGAAATAACGTGTGCTCATAATATTACTGTCATTGGAATTTTAATTTTGCTCATAGAAGGCATTTATAAGTATTTTTTAGCTGATCTTTGGGAAAAGGATAATAAATGGTTTTGGAAGGAGCAAATGACATCTCAGCAAAGAGAAGTCTCAGGAACGAAGGACAGAGGTGGTGGTGGTGAGCGTCCCGTTTTAGAGATTGTACAGTTGAGCCTAATTAGTATAATAGGAGCATGTTGGCACATCATGGAAAATAATGCCTCAGAAGGTCATCTCCATATAATTTTCAAGCTGCAGATTAGAGAAGGACTTTTATTTTAGTCAGAAGATGTAATATAGGATGAACTAGATAGTAGAAAGACATAGTAAGTTTTCATATGGGAGACTAGTATATTCATCTATCCAGGCAAGAGCATTTTTTAAGTAAACACTTACTATAGAAATGGCAGCAGGGATTGTCCAGAGAGCTTCCATCAAGTGACTCGCAAACCTGACATGGAAATTAAAAGCTATGAAATGAGGTACAAATTAATACATGTCGTAAGAGAGGAACAAAGGAAGTTCAAGGTAGTTACACAGAGGCAGTAAGTGGAGGTCAAGTGACAGTGGCTCATGAAAGGCAGCAACCTACACAGTTAGAACCATTCACTATCTGTGAGATCGTAGCAAGGTATTTATCTTCTGTGAGACCGTCCCCTCGTCTGAAACTAAGGGTTGTTCTTAATTTGAAATGAAATAACACACGTAGAGCTTTGTGTGTTTAGTATAGAGTAGTATCCCGGTCAGCAATACTTCAGTCATCGAAGCCTTCATATAAGAAGTGACATCTGAGGTAGGCCTTGACGGATGGGTAGTGAACAGAAATGCAAAAATGAGGAAAGGGGCTTTCAAAATGAATAGGACATTGTAAGCATAGGCAGTAAGAGTGGAAATGCAAGACACAATCAAACAGGAGCTCAGGGTGGCATTTGGAGCCCATGGGAGTGCAGGAAAATAAAGCTGGAAAGGTGGGTCAGAACCAATTCATGGAGGGCCTTGATACTAGAAGGACCTAAATCTTTATTTGGAATGCATCTGAATATAGGACTTTTAGTCTGAATCTTCGGAATCCATCAGGTTAATCTGACAGCTGTGTGTTTAGCAAAGGACAGACCGCCAGGCATGAAGCCTCCTTGGGCGGCTCTCATGTTGATTAAGGGGAGATGTCCTAAGAGCAGACGCAAAGTAGCTGTAGGAATGACGATGTGGAAGTGGGTACGGTCGTTAATATAGGAGCAGAATTCATGGGATCGGGCATTCGGTGAGATGAGGGACTAAAGGAGAAAAATGAACCAAAGATGGTGCCAGAATTTCAAGTATGAGGGATAGAGGAATGGTGGTTGTGTCATTGTATATAAGAAGCTGAAGGGCAGGGCAAAAACTGGAAAGGAAGATGATGGTAAACAAAATTTGTGGAATCCTGAAGTGCCAACTGGATGTTTGGAGGTGCTAAAATACAAACTATAAGGATGTTGGTGCCAGACAAGGACTTGAGGCAAAGATTTTGGAGTGCTTAAGATAAAAGCTGATGGCTAAATCCACGGAATGGTCAATGAGAGCAATAGAAGAGAACCAAGTAAGAACAGCACAGGGCCAGAATAGATAAGAGAGGAAGGGGCTTAGCTTGGCTAAGAAAGGGGTTTTTTGTTGTTGTTGTTGTTGTTGTTGTTGTTGTTTTGTTTTGTTTTTAAAGACAGTTGTCGCTGTGAAGGACAGACGTGGACTGATTTGAGGATGCAGAAAGCTGCAGTCATAAGGAAGTCAGAGACAGTGGGGTTAGAGAGAGAGATGAGAGTGTGAGAATTAGTGGGAGCGCGATGGTCCTGGACATGGGAGTGGGTGGATCCAGTCCTGGTTACGGGAAAGAACAAAACACCGCCGTGGGCTGACAAAAGAACAGTGAGCTGTAGATACAACAGAGCGAAAGCAATGTGTGACATTTAAAGTTGTTTAGCTCATGTAGTCTATTTTTTACAACAGAGCATTTCTTCTATTTTGTATGCTCTATAGATTTTGTATTATCGTGAAATTTAGTAACATAAAAGTTATACTGAATAATATGTCCCATCGGCTCTGCCCGTATTGAGGAGGTGGTGTATCAGATAAAGCTACAATAAATTAAATTTATAAGTAGAGATGACAACATATGTGAAGCTCTAGGTGAATTTCACTTCTCTGATTATTACATTATCAGCTTTATCAGTAGAGCATCTGGTAATAAATCATATTGATCTTCAACTCCAACAAAATACCCCATTACCATTCATTATACTGGCATAACTTAGCAGCTTAGTAACTCATTTCTTTTATTACTCTTTTATTTTTATTAGTATAAAGAACATCAGTAAGATTCATAAGATGTGGAAGTAAAGCTGTACAACATCTTCTTTTTTTCATTTTTATAGATTTCATTTTTTTAATACACGATGAGCTGAAATTTATAAGCTCCCTCCATATTTTTCAAATAATTTTTATTCTGGATTTTACCGTAAATTATACGTAGAATTTCTTTCCTGCGGTTTGTCAGACATTTCATTTAACTTCTGTATGTGCTTTGCCTTTTTATTCCTGCAACTGCCTCATAATATAATTCTAACAAAAAGAAAGTATGTATGTGCTACAAGTAGGAGTGATCTACTGCCTGTGATTCTAGGTAGAGAAGCTTGACTCATCCTTTTCTTTCTTCTGCGTTGTGCTTACAACTGTAATTTCACACTTCTGGTATTCTCTCAAACACTTATTTGTTAAGTGAGATGGGAAGTGTTCTTTTAAAGTCGCAACTGGAATAATTTGTAGAAGGAGGACTAGAAAGAGACCAGCATTTACCTAACAGGGTTGGGTGCTGTACACACATTATATCCTGTGATCTTCTCATTGGCTTTTGATGCGGGTATTGATGGAAATTAAATAGAGTAGAAAACTAATGCAGGAGAACACATGCCAGATAAATGTTAGTGGATTTCTCCACGAGGCCTCATCATCCTAATGATCTGACGACGATCCAGAATCTGTCATCCCATCTGTAGGCTAGGAATCTTATTTTGACTGCACCTAACTATTATATTTTGTTTTGTTTGTTTATATATATATGTATTATATATATTGTGTGGATTCATTTAAACACCTGTCGTCCCTACTGAAGTAGAAGCTCAGTGAAGGCAGAGGCAGGAACTGGTTCTGTTCTGATCATCCCTGAATGCCCAGCAACAAATCAAAGACGCGGCACCTAATAGCCACTTGATAAATATAAAATAAATATTTATTGGGTGAATGTATAATGTAAGCATTCACAGCAAATGTATCCCCAAAAGTTGCTAGAGGTGCCTCGCTGCCTCAGTCAGTGGAGCATCTGATTCTCAATCTCAGGACCGTGAATTCAAGTCTAAGTTGGGCATAGAGCCTATGTAAAATAAAAATAAAAATAAGATATTTAAAAAATAAAGAAAGGAGCTATATTAAACAAAACTAAAGACTGAAGGAATGGCCCACTCTCTCCCTGTTTAAAAAAAAAAAATGAGGGCTTTTTAAAGCATACAGTAAGAGTTGATTAATATTAAGGATAGTTAATGGAAAGGGCTAAAAAATGGGGCTATAGTACTTAAAATTAATTCATTAAATTTGCCAGCTCCCCATACTGACTTGGATTCCACTCTCTGCAGGTGTCTGAAAGCTCCTTTTTCTCTCTTCTAGGCTGACCCAGTCAGTATCTAATAGGCAACCTCCTTCTCTTGATACGCTCATTGATCCAGCCATCCTACAGATGAGTCGTAGAGGTCTTCTTTCTCTAAGGCCATGTTTCTTCTATAATGAAGCCTGTAGACGTTTACCTCAAAGACTGACTTCAGTCCGCTGGGGTCTTTTTGTTTGGTGTTGTTTTTTAATGAGGCCAAAAATGTTAAGAAGTTGTATTTAAGGTGTTTCAATTGTGAAATGGCTAAACTAGCCTCAATCTGAGATGTATTTGATTCCAGAGCTCATGCTCTTGCATCGATCTAGCTGCAAAAGAGAGGTAAACATGACGCGGGCTGTGGGGACGTTGTAGAAGAGAGAATTGAAAAAAATCAGAAGACTGATACTCGGAAAAACAGGGCAAGAGAAGCTTTGAGAGACTTCCACAAGAAGAGAACATAGAGGGAGCGTAAAGACAGGGGTTAAGGTATAATAACATGACCCAGAACGAGAGCTGTTTCATGTTGCTTTCTACGGGCAACTACTGGAGCGTCGTCTCTCCTACTCCCTGGATCTTACCGCATAGAACTTATTATCATGGTGTAATTTCGTATTTAGATTAATGTCAGGCCCTCCTGAATCGACTGCAAACTGAGGGCAGGACTGTGTCTGTGTTCCTCACCACGTCCACGCCGACGCTTAGTGTAGTGGGGACCGGGAGAAGGACAGTGTTGGAGACAAGGACAGGCTTGCGAGAGCCGCCAAGCCTCCATTCTTCATAGTAAATAGAAAATCTGACAAAGGTATGTGGACTGATAAAGAGGGGCAAACAGAAAGTGTAATAGCAAAAGATAAAGTAAGTTTAAAAGAATCTGTTGCCTTCACCCCACCCCCGCTGAGATCTTCCCAGCACTTTGCTGCTTTGAACTCTGCTGGATAAAACCTGCTTTTCATACAGATGGAATGCCTGAGGCAAGTCTTACATGATCTGGCCCATGGCAGCAGAATTATTATTAGTAAATTGATTCTCTGTATATCAAATCCTCGGAATTAATTTCTTAAGTCATGTTTGAGATATAAAATTTTGAATATGATATGATGGATCGTTATAAAGTAGACATTTAGTTCTCTTCAATCTCGTTATGGATTTTCTGTGGCATATCACCTGTTCAAACCATTATGCACAAGCTCCATAAATCATGGAAAACAGAACATAGATTGTAACAATTTAGTACATCTTGCTTACTCCAATGTCCTACTGCCTTCACTCACTCTTGGTTGCCTTGTTTAGGGCTCAGAAACTGGAAATCAAGACATTCTTTCTTTTATTTGTTCAAAGAAGGGCAGAGAGAAGTTCAAATTATGGGACGGGAGAAAAGATGGTAGCAAAGTTGTCAGCCCAGGTCTTCTGAGGGATGATTCAGTGTTTTCTGAGATGGACTGGAAATTCAGAGAAGCTGTAATACTAAAATAATATTATTATTTGGGATGTGCTACTCAAATAGGTAAAATGGAAAAGAAGCTCATCATGGTGTAGACTACTGGTCTGCTTTTACTCTGCTAGCAATAAAGAAGGTTCTTTCAAAGAGATTCACAATGATGGAGGTCAGATGTGGGGTTTGGGAGATCTTTTGCTTCTTTGGATTCCTCTGGATCACTTGCATGCAGAAAGAAGCGAAAGAAAAGATGACTCTTAAACGTTTTATTTTATTACAACCTACATTTATGATGCTGAATATAACTTAAAATGCTTGTTTCTCCTCCATTTCTGTTTAGGCAAACACTCTTCCCATATACATTTAACCTTTTTGCAGGCTATTTCCGTATTTGCTCCTTCCAAAGTTTTGAATCCTTAGTTTTAATAAATACTACTTGCCAAATTGATCCACATACTGTATGACCAAGTCATCTGACTTCCTATAGGTAAGGATAACAAAGTTCGGTTTGATTAACACGTTTTTAAATTGCCCGTTCTATACTAGATTATTAAGAGAGTTATGAAATCCAGTGTGAATGTTTAATTATTTATCATGCACTTGGTAATGTCTCAGCTGTAGGACAGCTATCAAGTTGCATAATTGGATGATTTTCTTCTCATATGCCATGATTTTGAAAGTAAATTTTTTTTTTGAAAGTAATTTTTTTTTAAATAAATGCAGCATGCAGTTTGACTAATTTTTATAACAGGTAAATTACCTTGACTTCACTATCTAGACAACATTAACTAAAGCAAATGATAACCATTTTTAATGTAATTTGATATGGAAGAAAGAAATAGTCTGTAATTTGAGTTTGCCTTGCTAAATAAAAAGTAGGTTGATAATTTCAAAGAGACATTGTTTTCACTGCAGAAGCATTTAATTGTTTCACTTTGAAAGTGTTTAAAAATTTAGAGATATGTCCAACTTAAGGATTATTAAGTGCAAGGGTAAGTAGGTAGAGTCAAGAAAATATTTTAAGAGTGAAAATACTTCAGTTGATAGTTTTACTGGAGCACTGATTAGCATTTTGCAGTTTTACACTCCTGATATTTTCCTTAACTTCAGATCCACTCACAGAATTAGCTAGCATGTAGCATGACTTTGGCTTTGAATTTCATATTTTTACAATTTTGTGCTTTGCAGGCTGAGATGACAGCACTCTGATATTCTATGTCTAGTAGAAATATTTATGACCTAGTGCTTTAAAAAAAAAAAAAAGGATCTTGCATCATAGTTAAGGCCTTTTTTATAATAAAGAAGCTTGCTTCAGACCTGCTCAAACAGAACGCAGGAAGCTGCACAGTCTCTAACGTTAGCAAAAAACTTTTAATTCTTTTGTAACGTGGAAAATAATTTTTTGATTTTTTAATTTGGTAATTGTGTAATTTTTACACAAACCTAGTTTCAAATATGGAGCTATCACTTTACCTGTCTACTTTGATGTAGAGAATTAGAACTAAATTTACATATTTGGTTCTGAGATTCTTCCAATAGCAGAAATAGCAGAAATTTCATACGTATCCCCCCAAATCTCATAAAAAAAAAACCTAGATTTTTTTCTATCAAGTAGTTTTGTCTAGAAACATCATCAGATAAGCAATCCTAGGATCAAAATAAAGCCATCATCAAAATACGTACATAAGTCAATAACTGAGTTCTGATTATGTGCTAACTAACATAGTTACAATTAGGAAAACAGAATAATAGGATTTCTTTCTGACCACATATTTTATGGGAGGAGTAGTCATTTGATATAAAAGAAGATGTTCATGCAAACTTTGTTCATTCTTATTTTTACTTCCTCATGTTTCTGGATTATATCTTCTGCAATTTTCATTTTATGACTCTATCATTAATTAAGCACCCAGAAAAAAACCTTTCTTTGTAATTTAGCTTCATACAGAATGCAGAGAGCCAGTTCATTGTTCGGTATACAAAACAAAGATCCCTATCAAGTTCTGTCAGAACAAACATTTCGTGTTCTGGGTTATCAGGAGCCATGCTTCGTGTAATCCCTCCAGCAGCTCTGAGAGCTCCACCGCAAAATAGTGTTAAGATAAATGGTGCAAAACTGATTTGTAGATTCGACTGTACTTGTAGTTCCATAGACCATTTTTCAGTTCACTAATAATATTGGAGTGCACTCATATTTATTTTGGCTGAATGTTCAATTTCATATGTGTATCTTGAACAATCTTTAATTGCTATTGGAAGAAATAGTGAAATGGCTGTCTTTGAAAAGCTACATATATCCACTGGATGCAGTTTTTATTAAGAATCTGTATTCATGATAAGAATATTATTACCTGTTTCTCTCAACTTCTCCCCCACCCCAATTTTATTGAGGAATAATTGATAAATACAATTGTATATATCTAAAGTACACAATGTGATGCCTTGATAAATGTGTATATTGTGGAGTGATTGTCAAGACCAAGATAATTAATGCATCCATCACCTCACAGAGTCAACATAGTCAACTCTTTGTGCGTGTGGTGAGAACACCAAAGATCTACTCTTAGTGTTATATTATTAACTATAGTCACCGTGCTGTGCATTAGAGCCTCAGAACTCACTCCTTTATAACTGAAAATTTGTAGCCTTTGGCCTACATCTTCCCCATCCCCACAGCCCCTGGCAACTACCATTCTGTTCTCTGTTTCAATGAAATCAGCATCTTTTTTAAAAAAAGATTCCACTTACAAGTGGTAGCTTACAATATTTGTCTTTCTCTGACTTACTTCACTTAGCATAATGTCTTCCAGGTTCATCTGTGCTGCAAATGACAGGATTTTTTTTCTTTCTGTGGCTGAATAATGTGTGCGTGTGTGTGTCACATTTTCTTTATCCATTAATCTGTCAAAGGACATTGAGGTTGTCCCATATATTGGCTACTGTGCATAAAGCTGCAATCAACATAAGGGTACAGACATATCAAGATACTCTTTTCATTTTTTTCAGATATACACCCAAGGGTGAGATTTCTAGGCCGTGTGGTAGTTCTGTTTTTAATCTTTTGAGGAACTTTCATACTTTTTTCCAAAAGGGCTGCACCAGTACACACTCCCACCAACAGTCCACATCTTTGCCAACCTTTGGTACTCTTGTCTTTTTGGTAATAACCATCGCAAAAGTGAGAGGTGATAGCTTATTGTGGTTTTGGTTTGCATTTCCCTGATGACTAGTCACGTTGAGTACCTTTTCATGTATGTATTGGCCATTTGTATGTCTCCTTTGGCAAAATGTCTGTTTAAGTCCTCTGGTTATTTTAAATTGGCTTATTTGCTTTTTTTGCTACTGAGTTTTATTAGTTCTGTATATATTTTGGATATTAATACCTTATCAAATATATGATTTGAGAATAGTTTCTCCCTTCTGTCAGTTGCCCTTTCAATTTATTTTCTTACCTATTTTTATTTGTACCTCATTTCACAAAAGCTACATATGTGACATATATGTATGTATACACTCGTACTTTATGTGTTTTTTGTTGAGATGTGTGATCATTTAAGCAAAAAGCTATAATGGCTTTCTTAAGAGAAAGACATAGAAGACTGAATCAAAATTTTATATTAGTTAAGTGAAAATATTACAGTAGAATTTATAAATAATTGGCAAAAATACGGTAAAATTTATAAATAAATTTAAAAAGAATTTATTTATTTATTTATAAATAAATTTTAAAAAATACTAAAACAACTAGAGTGGAGATTAAGGTGGTAAGAAAAGAAAACTCCAACTGGTTTCTCAAAAAAAAAAAAAAAAAGTCCAAGGAGTCTCATGAATATTATTGCAACAGAAGAAGAACATGTGGGAAAATAGCATATTTTTACATGTACTACATACTCAACAAATATTTTTTGAGGGCCTACTTTGCCTCAGTTGCCTCAGGCCTTATAGACAAAAGGACACACTCCCCGCCTTCACGATGTTTACAGTACAGAGAATCAAAACCACACAGAGAGTATTTTAAAACTGAGTGATAAGTTATAAAATGCACAGAGGCAATACAGAGAAAGGAATACCTTGGCTTGCCTGGGAGAATCAAAGAATCTCCAGGTATGAGGATATAGGTGTCTTGCAGGCAGGGAAATTGAGGGCTTTATAGACAGAGGGAAGAAGCATGTGCAAAGTCCCAGAAAAGTTCGAGGTAGTATGTGTTTGAGAAATTAAAGCAGTTTGTGATTGCTAGACCATGAAGTGAAAGCCTGATCTTGAAGAATCACCTCTCCTAAAAACAATAGTATACAAGGAACTACTACCTGAGACAGGTAGTAGATTAGATATGCTTAGATATGATATGATTAGATATGCTAGAAAAATCACCCTAAGACCGAGGGGAGAATGGTTTGGAGGGAAAGAGTACTCTAGGAATGTGAAAGCAACAGTCTGTAGGGCGTGGGCATGGTGAAGGCGGGCGTAGCAGTGGATAAGGATGGAAGCCATCCAAGAAGTGACCCTAGTGCTGTTGTGGTTACTTCCCTAAAATCTTCTACAGAAAAGAAAATGGAGACCTATCGGAGGTACAATAAGACCTGTGTAGACTTTAACATAAAAATGAAGACAGCTGGTGCATAGTCAGCATATTCTTTATTATCTGATGGATCACCAGCATGTGTTTTGGGGGGATTAAGCTATAGATTTATGGCTCTGTAATCATCTGGAAAGATTAAGTTGAAAATTCATACAGTTCAAATACTACTAGTGGCCACAGTGTTACCTAAATTCAAGGGAAAAGATGATGGATAATTTGGAGGATAAATCGGTGCAAGGGGAGAAGGCCAATTGTGATCTACTCATTGAGTAATGCTGTTAAACAAGCGATGTGGAAAGACAATTTGCATAATGTTTCTAAAACTAAAATTATTACCAAATGGACAACGTAGCTCAGTGCCTGACTCAGAATCAGTGTCCAAAAGGCTTTCATCGTTAATGGAAAACAAAGCAGCAGAACATTGAGTTATTTTTCTTTCTTGAATTGCTAAAGAAAAATTATGAAAGCTTAATGTTATTGACATTATGAATCTATACTCTGTACCCCTGAAATCAGGGAGCCATGTGCCTATGCCAGTCTTCCCGTCTAAATCTAAACCATGTGATAGTGAGTTTTGAGTGTATCTTTGCATTTGAATATATATCCGTGTGAATACACCCATGAGAACGTTAACGTTCATTTAGGTCGCTGTCAGAATGCAAAGTCAGCGAGAACACACACCCTTGGACACACGTACACACACACACATCTTTGTCTTGCATTAAACGCTTAAAGGTCAAGTGGAAGAAGAGTTATTTCTACTCTGAAAGTATCAGTTGAATTTATCCTCAGGGGCATGTACCCTAGAATGACATCACAAAAAAAATAAATAAGATTAAGGCAATGGACAATATTCAGGGACAAGTCATCCCATGGCGGGGATGACTGATAATCCATTAGAATGGCCACCGTCCTAAGGCTAGATGCATAATATGTCCCTCTAGAGGCAAATAATCACTCCACTACTGAAGATATTAATTAAATTTACAAAGTACTAAAGAGACTACAATTATATAACAGAAATTGTGTTTCACTCTAGCATATTTTTTCATCATTTTGTATAGATATATGGAGGACTTCAAGGCATACGTCTACTGCTAAAGTTAGTAATAGTCCAGAAATATCAAGTACTTACTTTAGAATTATTATGTAATAGGCAAGAGAATCCCTAATGTCAAAGGAATAGAGCTGCTTCCTCCTTTTCAAATGTTGAATTGGCGTTACCTATGATGAGAATATTTGGCTGCACTGAGCAGTCCAAGATTCAGAAGCTAGGGTCATTCCACCCCCCTCCCCGCCCCCCCTCCCCATTAAATCTACATTCTAGTCTCTGGCAGCTGTTTTTGCCATTTATGTTAAAAGCAGATGGGGGAAATGCAAAGAACTGTCAGTTTTATTGCCATGTATAATCAACATCTGGGCTGTATGTTACAGACACGATCAATCCAAACTCATACTTTACTGATGTTGTAAAACCTTTTTGAGTTCCTAAGACAGTTTTCAGATTTGAGAAAATGCTCTATATTTTAATCATGTTGATCATGGAAATTACAACATTCTATGTTTTTTTCAGCCTCTCTGTGAAGGAT
This sequence comes from Vulpes lagopus, assembly GCF_018345385.1. Classification (NCBI taxonomy): domain Eukaryota; kingdom Metazoa; phylum Chordata; class Mammalia; order Carnivora; family Canidae; genus Vulpes; species Vulpes lagopus. The sequence goes on along the minus strand of NC_054827.1, from coordinate 149,418,930 downwards.
CTATGCGTGTACGTGTTTAATACATAATTGCTGGGTTGTCTGCAAAGCTGTACCGCTAATTAGTTTAAAAATGCGTTTTGTGATCCTATATATTTATTTCATACTAGAGATCAAATCATGTATCAGATTCATTTCTGTATATAATCTGTGTGCGTGAAACTATTACGTGTTATAGATGTTTTATTATCTAGTGCTGCTTATTATATGTGTGATTACAAATATACACATGTGTATCCCCATATTTTAATTCTTTCACCATTTTTCATGCAAGAAAAAAACATTTTTCTACATCTCATCATTTTTACAAAAATATATTTTACAGTAAGTTTTATTTTCATTTTCTGGAAAGAAAAACTGAGACAGAGAAGCAAATTAATTTTTGCTGGGTCCACAGAGTTTTATCAGTGGTTGTAAAGCTCATACTTTTAATCACTAAACCATACATGTTTATCTTTTAGTCACTAAGCCATACATATTTATCTTTATGTACACACATATATAAAACATAATACCTCTTGGAGAAAGCTGTTTCAGCTTTGGCATGTGGATGTTATTTTGTATGGTTGGTCAACATAATTTAGCTTGAAAAGTATTGAAAATAATTCCTGAGAATTGAAAAACCAGCGAGCTGGAAGTGTCATTTAAAATAAATTGATATTATTATCTCATAAATGGCTTCAGAACTAGTTAGAGTTTTTTTTAATTCCCAAGTTGTACTGAGTTATATACTCTACTGTTCTAAGATCTCCTCATGAATAACCATCACAGGGTGTTTTATGTCATAGAGCTCAGGTATACGTGCATGTCATTTCCATGTTCTAAGGGCCTATACAGTATTAGAGCGATTTCTTGATAATTTTCCATTTTCTACAGTGTTTAAAATAGGCATCAGAAAGTGGTATATATTGGTTGCAGCTCATCCCTAGGAACTCTGTAAGTGTGAAGACATACATGATTTTTTTTAAAGCAATAATTAAAGAACAAGGGAAAAAGGTGTATGTGAGTGAGGAGAGGAAGGCTTTTATTGATTAAAAATACTTTACTTCTGAATTTTTTGATGGCGCAGTTAGAAAATTGTCTCCATTTTCTTATCTTATGGAACTTCTAACTAAAATTTCCTTGTGATTTTGATGAAGTAGTAACAGCAGGTTGCTTTTATATAAACTATACACACACACACACACACACACAGAGAGTGATAAAATGTTTTGGAATTGTCCACGTACATTCTGTGGAGCTACTCACACATGAAAAAGACTTCCATATAGTATATGGTTGATAGAATTTTCCTCCTCCCGTATTCAGCTTTCTAAATATATTTTTACTTTGAAATTCAATATATTGAATCTTACTTTTATGAAGGACTAACATTTGGAAGGCTCTTAATCATGGTGGATTTTATCTGCAGCATGCAAATATATCTTAGCCATGACACTATCTGTTTTTGTAACCCTGGAATGTTTTTAATTAGATTTTTCATGGAACAATGGATTCAAATTTGCACTCTATAAAATTCAGCAGATTTTATGCTATTAAAATAGAAGATTACAGGATAGCAAAAATAGAAAAGGTACATTTCATTTGTTTCTTTTTTTAACCTTCACCTGAATGCTGTATTTCCTTATTTTTTATAATCTGATTGAAATACTTTCCCCTCTTTTCTATAGGAGTATGAAAACCATTTGAGATGTGCATTGCTTGTAGTTTTAAAAATATATTCTAAAGTTCTCATAATGAGAAGTAGGATCCCAGACATCTGAAAGTTTAGAGGGAAGTACACATTAGTTTATTGTTTGCTCACTAAAGAGGAGAAAATGGACATTTTGAAACATCTTAAAATTTATTGGTTGACATCTGTCAGTGGTAGAATGTTTTCTTGCTTGAGAATCTGTTTGAATGAAGGAGGCAATTACATTGTGCCTTAATGGACTGCTGGTGCGGTGCCGTAAAAACCAATTAGCTGCTGAGTCAGTGTAAATAACCGTATAAGCTCTGTTTCCATTTTTTTTTTTTTTTGGAACAAAGGTTGGAAGCAAATAGATAAATAAAGAAAAGCAACCAAATCCATTTTACATGTCACTGTTCAGCTTTCTGTTGCATATGTTGTAAATGAAATGGTTTGCAATGTGAAGGTTAAGTCACGGTACATTGCAAGAAGGAATGACACATGCAACATCACTGTATTACGTTGGAATTGTTATTTTTGCATGTAATACTTAACACTATTTCATCATGAATTCTCCTTGTTTTAGAACTTTCTATGCATGCATTTTCTAAAAAACATAGCCTCACATATATCTTTGGTTTGCTTTAGTAGGAATATTTATCAATGACATGAATTGTAGATTAGACACATGAATTTAGTTGTCATACTAAAATATATTTCTGTTCCGTTAGAACAGTTAGTGATCATAAGTGTTCTAGATTCAAATACTTTAAAATAATAAAAGAACTTTAAAGTATCTAAGGAAGTTCTTCAGTTATATTACATGATAGCATTAGTTTGACCACATTCGTGAATTAATGTTACTGATATTTCAGTGCTGAATATATCATGTTTTAAAAACTTATACTGAACAAATCAATCAGAAGTGTAACTGCAAAGTAGACATTTACAATTAGACATTTATCAATAAAACTTCCATGAGGGTATAAACATGCTTGCTTCCGATCACCACTGAACTCCATTTATATAGTATGTTTTGCACAGGTAAAGTACAGAGGGTGAATGAATGAATGATTATTGGTTTTCTATTTCAAGAACTTTAAATGATATTTATGAAAATTAATCATATGACCTAGTTTCACATTACTGTTGCTTTGAAGGAAATATACTGGACAAAAATAATTTGAATTTTTTTCTCATCATAGCTTTAAGTTTTTGGTTTTTTTTTTTTTGCTTTATAGTATTTTGAGCAAATTTATAAGAAAAGAAAATGATGTTTCATTGCCCTAGATGCGAAGAAAGTCCTCCAGTCAATAGTGTTGCGTCTATAGCTTGCTTTCACTGTATTTTCATTGATTACATTTTAAACTTCTTAAAATCTAACTGCAAGAATGGATCACAGGAAAAAAAAAAAAAGGTGTCTCTAAACCATCAATTTATGACATTCTAATCAATAGTGTAACTGCGAAATGATTTAAACACCCTTTGTTATATTTAGAGCTTTTGAAAAAAATACCCTTTCTCAAGACCTAGATAAATAATCCAGATGCCAAATCCATATTTTCTTCGTACGATTTATTTTTTGTCTTCTGGGGCAAATCTGCCCCTGAGGAGCCAACAAACCAGGTAGAGGAGCGATATGTGAAAAATGACTAGAATACGGTGAGAGAGCAGAGGCGCAGACGAGAGGATGCCCTTGGGTATAGAGAGAAAGATCCAAGTAACCATACCTGAGAGATATAGTAAGGCTTCAGTTGTCTTAAAATAACTAAATGATATTATTCATAATAATGTAAAATTACTACTAACCAAATGGGCTAATAATTGGGAAAGATTAAAGAACTGTGGGCCATTTTGATAATTGGATGTTATAACGACATTAAAAATAACATCTTCCAAAATATCTAATGTGATACAATATTTGATATAAGGCATAACAACTCAAAATTTTCTATACAGTAAGATTTCCATTATATATAAAATAAATATGCATACCAAAAACAAAACAAAACAAAAAACCTAAAATTCACTCATCTGAGTGGTGCGTTACAAGCAGATGGAATTTTCTTCTTTACGTATTTTGTAAATAAACTTTATCTTAAATGTAAACAAAATAATTTCTGCTTTCTGGAGGGACCGAATCGTAACTAGTGTTGCCGATTATGGAAAAAGGATTTTTACCTTTTGTGTGAGAAAGGAAAGGATAGTAACTTGGGAGAATTAACTGGATTTAGAGGATCAAGAGGTCAATCTAGAAATTAAGAGACAAGTAGAGAACCAGAGGCAGACAATGCCACATCCCAGGAAGAAGTGTTGTTCCCAACAGTCAAAAGGCTACAGTGTGTTGGGAACCCATTCCCTGTGGAGATGAGGTCAGAGTGACCCCTGAGGCTGTTGAAGAAAAGCCTGGAACTGGGTGGAGAAGGACTTTGGAATTAGATAAGACCAAAATGTAGGCATTGCTGCTTAACCTTCTGGGGATATTTTGTTTGCTTTGATTCAGTGTTCATTACATGTTGGTTTCGCCTACATGTTCAAGTATTACTAACTTTCAGCAAAAATGAACCAATGTATGTGATGCAGTATACTCTATAGATAGATGTTGTATTTGTACATAAACATATGAATATGACAATATAAATACATGCATTTATATATTAATACATATATTCATCTATATACATTTATATATGTATTTATTTGTATTTATATATTTTGTATATTATATAAACATGTATTTATATATATCTACATATTTGCATATATATTTTTTTTTAATCCAGACAGATAAATGAAGCTCATGCCAGGTCTTTAAATAGAGGGATTTATATGAGGACTGAATTAAGCAATTGTGAAGGTGACACAGAATAGAAAGCTGCCTCTATCTGCAGGGCCACAAAGATGTAGGAGGAAACTGGAGTTATACAAAGTCAGGAGATAGCCCCGCAGGAGCTAACTTTAGGAAGAAAATGGGACCCCTGCTGGGTATGTCCCCCAAGGCCAAGGAGGGGAGGACATCCTGGCTTCTTGGCTCATCCTCCCTTTAGTCTCCGGCAGTGCCTCCCCTTATTGGCCAAATTCCACCAAAGCAAGAGTGAGCCTGGGATATATGGTCCCCAGGAGTCAGCCTCCAGCATTCAAAGAGAAGAGGATGAAAAATGTTTATTACGATGTTCCCATGGATAGAAATGAAGTTGAGAAGCAACATTTTTTGATGGATAAAATATTTACCAAGACACTTAATGAAATCTGTTTTTTGTGTCTTTCATAACAAAATGAGAAAAAAAATGTGTTTTTGTCCAATAACAGAACCAGAGAGTAGAATTATTTTCATTTCTGATTTCAATGCATGGTTAAAACACTTGCATTTGAATGCACTTGGCTACAGTGGTTTTCACACGACATATTCAGAGTCCAGCCAGTCTTGCTGAAAATGTGTATAGTATTTAATGGATTTGGAATTTAAGATTTTACCTCATAAAAAGCTGAAAAATTAATTTTCTGAGCCTTTTTCAACCTATAATATGCTTTCTGTCGAGGAAATTAAAGGTTTATAAAATCTAATACTCAACAGTAATTTCCTTTGTGAAAGAGTTACAGTTATCTCTAGAACCTCTTGTACATCTATTCAGTGTTACTACATATTTCTCTTTCTGATACAGAGGTTATTAAAATATACTTCAAAGTTAGTTTCTTACAGGTGCTTTCTCTTTTTTTTTTTTTTTTGATCCGTGCTTTCTCTTTTATACAAAGTCCAGACTTAAATATTAATGGACCTGTAATGCCTAAAAATGAGGAGATTTTTTATTCATTATATAATTGCCTTGTTTTTATTCCCAATCTTGCTCCACATTTAGGGCACAGCATTATTAATTTTAGTAGTCAGTTTTGAGAAAAAAAAAAAAAAAAAAGACTCACTCATGAAGAGCATCAGCTTTGCTTCTTGACATGAATCCTGGGCTTGAATTAAACATCCCCGAGAGCTCACGTTTCCATTTAGAAATTGAATTTTTTCATTGCAGACGTTTGGAACAGAACTCAATCAAGGTCATCCCTCCTGGAGCTTTCTCACCATATAAAAAGCTTAGAAGAATGTGAGTGAATACTATTCTGGAATATATGTAATTTAAAAAATCATACAGGTCATGACCATACAGACATTCGCTTATGTATGAATGCTTGAGTGTTTGACAGCTTAAATATTAGGTAATGTGACTGATGGCTACAATGTTAAGAGCTAAACTATGTAATATTTTAAAGTTCTGGGAAATTTAACATATTGATTCACACCGGTGTGAACACATGTGATCAATATCATTTGCTGTCAAATCTTAGATGTTCTATTTTCAAAAATAGGCCAAGGCATCTTTTATAATAATTTCAGAAAAGAGCCAATATTGCTTTAAATAGGCCAAGGCATCTTTTATAATAATTTCAGAAAAGAGCCAATAATTGCTTAATAATTGTCTGATCTTTTTTTAATTTAAGATTCTTCAGATGTTTTACGTTACAAATTTCATACAGGCATTAATAAGTGCAAAATGGACACATAAAGGCAGTAAATAGCTTTCTCCTGCTGTAAATCCTCCCTGACGTTGTATTTAATTTAACCTAACCCTATTTCTCATCTTAGTGACCTGAGCAATAATCAGATCTCTGAACTAGCACCGGACGCTTTCCAAGGACTACGCTCTCTGAATTCACTGTAAGTACGGACTCATCACTAAAGAAAAACAGAATGAATACACAACTAACGATTGCTCTTAGGATGGGCTGTCAGGTTCTAAAATAGCAAAGTTTAATGTAAAACTCTATTAAACTACTCAAATTGTCCATGAAGTCCAGTGTATGCCATTCTGGACAGTAATATCGTCCAAAGTAAATAGAACATTCCAGCTACACAAAAGGACAGAACACGAGTAAAGCCATTGCACCAATGCCGGGTCCTTTCGAGTATCTGTGCCTCCAAGAAAACCAGTAAATGTCAAAAGAGAGAGAAATGGTTGGAGAACTTTTATTTATACTTGTTTGCTTGCAGTTTTACTATTAAGCTCTACTGCTTTACTGTTAATTGACACACTCTGGTTGTGAGAATTAAAATAAATAATGAAAAGAAATAATAAGATCAATAAATAATAAATAGAACAGATAATTTATCGTCTCCTATATTCATTATATTATACATTATGTCTTATATATAATAACACATTAACTACTATGTTATGTATTTTATTATATTATGTATTACACATTACTGATATAGTGATGTATTATACTAATATTATATATTTATTAGTAAACTCATAGTCACAACTAATGATATTATAAATTATTACATGCCTACCCATATAAATACAATAGACTCATAGCAAATAGAGAAATAACACATATAAAAGAACATGTTTGCAGAAATGAGATCTTAGTCTTGATGATTGATGCTCCATGTACACAGTTTTTTTTTTTTTTTTTTTTTTTTCAGAAGGCTGTAACCATTAGCTTTCCTTTTGGAACTGACTTATAGTCAGGGCATTTGGTCATTGGGGAATTTCTATTTTAAAACCTAGTGGTATACAGAAGAGTAGAAACTGTTTTCCAGAAGTGGAATGCCCAAGTACTGCCCGTGGCATCAGAAAACAGTCCTTTTATGAAGAGAATCAAACAGCTATGCTAGAGAGAAAGTCTGTGTGTTACAACTGGTATCATTTTCCTTATTGTGTTCACAGTTTTTTTTTTCAAAGATTTTATTTATTCATGAGAGTCAGAGAGAGGCAGAGACACAGACAGAGGGAGAAGCAGGCTCCCCGTGGGGAGCCTGACGTGGGACTCGATCCCGGGACCAGGTCACGCCCTGAGCAGAAGGCAGGTGCTCAACCTCTGGGCCACCCAGGTGTCCCAATTTATTGAATGTTTTAAAGATCCCTCCTATTAAGGGCGCCTGGCTGGTTCAGTTGGTAGAGCATGTGGCTCTTGATCTCAGGGTCATGAGTTCAAGCCCCACTTTGGGTATGGAGATTACTTACGTAAATAAAGGTCTCTCATATTAAATAATTGCATTAACATTTGTTTATTGTTATTCATGTTAAAATTTATTACATATTATCACTATATGTTATATTATTGGTATATTAATATCTTTTATTAGCATACTACGTATTAATGGCAAATATCATTCAGGGTACATGTACCTGTTGGATCATTTTATCCTCAGTGCTTTTTATTGCCCTGTTGTGACATCAATAGCATCTCCATAATATTTAATAATAATTTCTTAGGAATCCAATATATGAATTAGTGTATTAGGCCATGTCTGTAAGTATCTTTTATTGTTTTCCATTGACTGGTTAGAAACTTATTTAATATGACAAAATAAAGAAATGCCTTAGTGGTATATAGCACAATGGCTCAGCGAGATGGCCTTTGGGACACTAAGTGGCTTATGTTCAAATGCCACCTCTTAACACTTGACTAGGCTCAGGGCTGAAGTAGTCACTAATTTCCTTGTGCTTCAGTTATCTCATTTCTAAAATGGGGGTAAGATTACTCCCCTGCTGGCTTTGTTAAAGCACAGAGGAAATATTCCAGAAATAGCAGATAGGCCCTTGGCAAAGTCTTCTGAGTAGATTTGTATGCTTCTCGATTTTGATGATCTCAGAAAATATTTATGCCCATGATCCTTAACCTATAGTTTTCCTCTTTTCTTATTCTTTTTTTCATTAACCCCTTGCAAACTATCATAGTTCTTATTCCAGTTTCCCTCTTCACTAAACTGGCTCCCGAATTCCAGAGGTCTCCAGAGGAAGGATGGCGGTATCTTCCTGTGATTGCTGTATTCACGATCCCTACAGTCTTTTCTTAGATTAGTGATAACTGTCCAGTACCTGACATTTCACTACCAGTTGTCATTGAAAATGGAGCAACCTCCATTTTTCTCTTTATCATGGTCTCTTTAAAATCGCTTAGTGTTTTGAATATTCGCAACTGTATATTACTTTTAACTTTAAGCATAGCTCTCTGGCATTTATTTGAATAATAAAGTTGCTCATCGCACCTTTCTCGGGATAGCTATCTTACAGGTTTCTGTTTTGAACATTTTTTAGACGGGCCACCGGCTCTTGCCGTCTCCTACTCCTACTGTCCTAACATTGAAACTTGCAAGGGTGAAGCTGGGCTTACAGTTCCTGGCTTCTTTCTGGTAGCAGGTGCAAGAAATGCTGAAGATTTCCCTATCGGTCCCATGGACTCTAAGACAATTCTTGGTCGGCATACGTGTACACTGCATAGAGTATGCTGGACGTAAGTTATGTGTTAGAAAACTGTAGAGAAGCTACCCAATTTGTCACTGTTGGTATTGGGATGATATTATCCAGGTCCCTCAGGTATTTATTTTCTTTTCAGCTGAATTCATTTTCATCTTACAGTTTTGTGGGGTTTTTTTAAGGATTTTCTTTACCTCCTAGGAATGTAGCACAGATTCTCACTGGCCTTCTTTCACTTTCTATCTTTATGTGATGACATGACTTTTCCCCGTTTTTATGGATTTTGGTCCTATTTTCTTGACTCTCATCCAGCTTCTCTGTTCTGATCTTTGGACTTTTTATGTTTTTAATTCCTTTTTTCTTGTTTGATTTGATCTCACTGTGTATAAGAAAACTCTATACCAGCTCTAGTATTGCTATACCTTTTGGAGAGAAACTTCATTTCCATCACATTTAGTATTTCTTTATTATAACATTTTATGATTGACAGTCCATCTATCTAATAACGCCATATATCTAATAATAGTAATTATGTCTAATAATATGAATTATTTTGTGATATTCTTCTGTATTTCCCCATGTACCCAAATTGCCTCATTAACAACAAACATCTATTTTTTAACATGATCATAAAGAAAACAATGATTAGTTGGGGGGAAAATAGTTTCATAATATACATATGACACACCTCTTAACCTCTGTTCGTGCTGTTTGAGACAACCTTTAAAGCAAAGCCCCAAATGAACAACCTTCTAAATTATTCGCCCTTTAATTCTTTTTTCCCCTTTTATTTTTTTCATTTTAATTCCAGTATAGTTAACCATACAGTGATACTAGTTTCAGGTGCACACTATAGTGATTCAACAATTCTATACATTATTCAGTGCTCGTTCTAAGTGCACCCTTGATCCCCTTCAGTCTCATCCATCACTCCATGCACCTCCTCTCTGGTAACCATCAGTTTGCTGTCTGTTGTTAAGAGTCTGTTCTTTGGGTTGTCTCTGTTTCTATTTGTTAATTTGTTTCATAAATTCCACTTAGGAGTGAAATCACATGGTATCTTGTGTTTCTCTGACTGGTTTATTTCATTTAGCATTATACTCTCTAGATCCTCCGTATTATCACAAAGGGCAAGATTTCATTCTTTTTGAATGGCTCAGTAGTATTCCATTGTATATATACATCTTCTTCATTCATCTATCTATGGACACTCGGGCCGCTTCCATATTGTGGCTATTGTAAATAGGGCTGCTAATAAACATAGGGCTGCGTATATCTTCTCAAATTAGTATCTTCGTATTCTTTGCGTAAATGGCCAGTAGTGAAATTACTGAATCATATGGTAGTTCTATTTTTCACTTTTTGGGGAACCTCCATACTGTTTTTTCACAGTGACTACACCAGTCTGCATTCTCAAGAACACTGCACGAGAGTTTCTTTTTCTCCACATCCTGCCAACACTTGTTGTTTCTTGTCTTTTTCATATTAGCCATTCTGACAGATATGAGGTGATATCTCATTGTGGTTATAATTTGCATTTCCCCGTCAATGATGTTGATTAACTTTTTACATGTCTGTTGACCATTTGTATATCTTCTTGGAGAAATGTCTGCTCATGTCTTTGGCTCATTTTTTAATCAGATTATTTCAGGTTTTTTGCTGTTGAGTTGTAGAAATTCTTTTTTTTTTTTTTAATTTTTTTTTTTTTATGATAGTCACAGAGAGAGAGAGAGAGAGAGAGAGAGAGAGAGAGAGGCAGAGACACAGGCTGAGGAAGAAGCAGGCTCCATGCACCGGGAGCCTGATGTGGGATTCGATCCCGGGTCTCCAGGATCGCGCCCTGGGCCAAAGGCAGGCGCCAAACTGTTGCACCACCCAGGGATCCCTAGAAATTCTTTATATATTTTGGATATGTCATTTCTGGCCCTTTATTGGATATATCATTTGCAGATATTTTCTCCCATTCAGCAGATTGCCTTTAGTTTTGTTAATAGTTTTCTTTGATTTGAAGAAGCTTTTTATTTTGATATAGTCCCAATAGCTTATATTTGCTTTCTGATAGGAATTTCATCAAATCTGTAGATTGCTTTGGGTCACATGGACATTTTAACAATACTTATTCTTTAATCCATGAGTGTGCAATATCTTTCCATTTGTGTTGTCTTCAGTTTCATTCACCAATGTTTTATAGTTTTCGGAGTACAGGTTTTTCACCTCCTCAGTTAAGTTATTCCTAGGTATTTTACTCTTTTTTGCCACAATGGCAAATGGGATTGTTTTCTTAATTTCTCCTTCTGTTACTGCAGTATTAATATATAGAAACACAACAGATATCTGTATATTGATTTTTGTATCCTATGACCTTATGGAATTAATATATCAGTTTTAGTAGTTTTTTGCTGGAGTCTTTAGGGTTTTCCATATATAATACCATGTCATCTTCAATCAGTGAAGATTTTACTTTTTCTTTACCAAATTGGATGCCTTTTTTTCTTTTTCTTGTCTGATTGCTATGGCTAGGACTTCCAGTACTACACTGAATGAAAGTGGTAAGAGTGGACATCCATATCTTATTCACGATCTTATAGGGAAAGATCTCAGTTTTTTACCATTGGGGATGATGTTAGCTTGTAGATTTTTCTTAGACGGCTTTTATTATGTTGAGGTGTGTTCCCTCTAAATCTACTTTGTTTGGGAAATATCAGAAAGGGAGACAGAACATGAAAGACTCCTAATTCTGGGAAACGAACTGGGGGTGGTGGAAGGGGAGGTGGGCAGGGGGTGGGGGTGACTGGGTGACGGGCACTGAGGTGGGCACTTGACAGGATGAGCACTGGGTGTTATTCGATATGTTGACAAATTGAACACCAATAAAAAATAAATTTATTAAGAAAAAATAAACAAATAAAAAAGTTAAAACATCCAGGGTAATCAATAAAATTAAATAAATAAATCTACTTTGTTGAGGGTTTTCATCATGAATGGATGTTGTAAAATGTCAAAGGCTCTGCATCTGTTGAAATGATCATATGGTTTTTACCCTTTCTCCTGATGTGATGTATCCTGTTGGTTGATTTGCAAATATTGAACCACCTTTGCATCCCAGGAATAAATCCCACTTGATTGTGGTGAATGATTTTTTAATGTATTTTTGGATTCCGTTTGCTAATATTTTGTTGAGGATTTTTGCATCTGTGTTTACTAGAGGTATTGGCCTGTGTTCTCTTCTTTTTGGTGTCAGGGTAATGCTGGCCTCATGGAATGAATTTGGAAACTTTCCTTCCTCTTCTATTTTTTGAAATAGTTTAAGAGGAATAGTTATTAACTTTTCCTTAAATGTTTGGTAGAATACACCTGTGAAGCCATCTGCTTTAGAACTCCTGTTTGTTGGGAGTTTTTTTGTTTTTTTGTTTTTGTTTTTCACTGATTCCATTTCGTTGCTGGTAATCGGTCTGTTCAAATTTTCTCCTTCTTCCTGATTCTGTTTCTAGGAATTTATCATTTCTTCTAAGCTGTCCAATTTGTTGGTGTATAGTTTTTCATCATATTCTCTTATAATTCTTTGTATTTCTGTGGTGTCAGTTTTTATTTCTCGAGTCCTCTTTCTCTCAGTCTCTCTCTCTCTCTTTTTTTTTTCTTTTCTGATGAGTCTGGTTAAAGGTTTATCAACTCTGTTTATCTTTCCAAGAAGCTCCTTATTTCATTGATCTGTTATATTCTTTTTTTTTAAGTTTCTGTCTCATTTATTCTCCTTTAATCTTTATTCTTTCTTCCTTTCTACTGGTTTGGAGTTTTGTTAATTTTCTTTTTCCAACTCCTTTAGGTGCAAGGTTAGGTTGTTCACTTGAAACTTTTTTTTTGCTTTTTGAGGAAGGCGTGTGTTGCTATAAACTTTGCTCTGTGATAGCTTTCCCTATATCCTAAAGGTTTTGGACCATCATGTTTTCATTTTCATTTGTCTCCATGTATCCTTTTATTTCCTCTTTGATTTCTTGGTTGACTCATTCATGGTTTAGTAACGTGTTATTTTACCTCCTGTATTTGTGTTCTTTCCATATTTTTTTCTCATATTTTATTTCTAGTTTCATAACTTGCTCCTTAATTCTTATTAAGAATGGGTCCCCCACAACTTTTTTGCATCCTATTTTCTTCTTATATTTCAATGCATTCAAAATATGAAACTCCTTCAGTATTCCAAATTGGTATTTTGGGTTGCTCTTTGAAATCATACTTCATTAAACTCACTCATATTAGCCTGGCTATAGGGTAAATGATGAATATTCAGCAAGTAACCATTGGATTCAGCTTAATTGGACACCACCTTAGAACCTAGTAAAGTTCCTGACACATAATAAGTATATGCCATATATTGTTAAATTAATCAGTTGCATGACATTGCATCGAATATCCTGAAATGGTTCCACCTTGATCTGCTTATGTGTGTCTCCAAAAGCCCTCTGTTTTCTTATTCTTGACCTTAAAAATACAAGTTATTATTGCTTATCCTTTCTTAATTCCCTTACCTCTTTGACCCTGACAATATAGAATTTTCTCTTTTACTCTTTGATATTTTTTTAGTGGTTTCTTCTCTAATTGACTTACCTTTTTTAAAGTATTTATATTCTGCATAAGTGAGTTTTTGTGTTATGCTATATAATAACTATACCACTGGGACCTATACAAACGGAATGTCTCCTTACACCACATAGTGTCCAGCTATATTTATTTATTCCCTTGAGAATTTTCTTCCTATACTGTAATACATCCCATCTCTCACTGACATCTTAAAAGGAAACAACAGCTTTTCGCTCACTCATATTCATTCCTCTTGTACTGTTATTTTCTTCCTTTTCAAACAGAAATCATGTACTGCTGCCAAACATATTAATTATTTAGATTCCTATTTCAGCTTTCTCCTTTACATATGACATCCTTCATGTCTTTCCAAAAGATTATTTTTCTTATTCTCAGAAGAAATGGAATCATTGTAGAGAAAATTAAAAAATGAAAAATATATAGATACAAATTAAAATCACTTCTGAATAGCAAAGTGCCTGCCATCCAGAGATTTTCTTTTTTTTTTTTTTATGTGTGTGTACAGGTGTATATTTTTCTAAATAAAATCAAGATCATGCTAGAATATACTGTTTTATTAGGCTTTTTTTTTTCAAATTTAAGGTTACATCATCACTTTCATGTCATTAAATACTCTTCAAAATACAATTTTTAGGGATCCCTGGGTGGCGCAGCGGTTTGGCGCCTGCCTTTGGCCCAGGGCGCGATCCTGGAGACCCGGGATCGAATCCCATATCAGGCTCCCGGTGCATGGAGCCTGCTTCTCCCTCCGCCTGTGTCTCTGCCTCTCTCTCTCTCTGTGACTATCATAAATAAATAAAAATTAAAAAAAAAATTCAAAATACAATTTTTATCAATGTGAAATATGCATTTAACTAGTACCTTTGTTGGGGGTTTGGAGACATTTTGTTTGTGTCCATTTTTTTCATTGTTAAAAATTAGGCTGTGATTAACATTTTGTGCATAAAATACTGTTTGTCTCTGATTATTTTCTTAAACTCCCATGAGCAAAACTATGTAAAAATTCTCATGAATGTCTTTACAACTCTTGATCTATAATGCCAGATTCTCCCTCTAAGGATAATAGTTTCTATTTTTTCCTATTCATAATTATGGCTTCCTACTTTTGGGGGTTAAAAGTAGATAGGCATCAAAAAATGTAGATAGGCATCATTGCAGACCTATTATTAATAGCCAACATGATGAGTGAACCCATTTCTATTCATTTGTTGTTAAAATCCCCTCATTTCAGGTCACGTGGGTGGCTCAGTAGTTGAGCATCTGCCTTTGGCTCAGGTTGTGATCCTAGGGTCCTGGGATTGAGTCCCACGTCGGGCTCCCTGCATGGAGCCTGCTTCTCCCTCTGCCTGTGTGTCTCTGCCCCTCTCTCTCTCTCTCTCTGTGTCTCTCATTAATAAATAAATAAAATCTTTTTTTAAATCCCCTCATTTCATCCAGTTTTTAAATTATTCTTTAATTGATTCCCCTGCTACTTTATTTTTTCATTCCACTCATCAGAGAGTGATCACTCATCAATCCTATGTTAGGATATCACCGCATACTCAAATCAATGCTAGGCACCAGGTATACTGAGGGACTAAGTCATGCTTGCACTTGGTGGCGGCATTCAGTGGCTGATCAGAGGTGGAAACCATAAGGATACGTTCCTGATCATATTTTTGGAGAAACACACGTTTCAAAAATGTTTCTGTATTCCTATCAGTGATCACTTTCTTCACAGATCTTAGGTTTCTCAAGCATACGCATGATGTTACAGAAACCTTACCTTTTTCTAGATGCGTTTTACTTCTTACCAATATGTTAAGCACTCATTACATACGAACTGTGTGTGTGTGCTGAAAAATATGACAATTTAACAGTGGACATGTCCATAAAAGGGCAATAAATCATGAATTGTGCTCATTTTTGTTAATTCCTCTTTGTTTTTCAGTGTTTTCCTTTTTTAAGATTATTTATTTTAGAGAGAGAGAAAGTGGGGGAGAGGGACAGAGGGAGCACGAGAGAGAGGACCTTAAGCAGACTCTCTGCTGAGTGTGGAGCCCAACAACATCATGGGGCTCGATCTTACGACCCTGAGGTCATGACCTGAGCTGAAATCAAGAGTTGGTTGCTTAACTGACTCAGATGCCCAAGCACCCCTGTGGTTTAGTGTTTTCTAAACTTCTCAGTGTATATCTGATCTATAATCAGGAAAAACACATATTTGCAAATTAAAGTTTGTTTACTCAACTATAGTTTTTATGATATATGGAGTGCTCAGTAACCTCCTGTATGCCTGAATACATATGTGTTGGATCAGTTTGTTATGCTGGCTTGATGTCTGATTTTTGCAATTAAATTATGTTTTTTTTTCAGTGTCCTCTATGGAAATAAAATTACGGAACTCCCAAAAAGTTTATTTGAAGGACTGTTTTCCTTACAGCTGCTGTAAGTATTCAATTATTTCTGATCTGTTGAACCAAGCGTTATATTTTAGTCAGTGTGCCATCTCATAGGTTTATAGAGACTTCAGAAACACTTGACCCCAAATGACATAATTTAATGAAATGGAAAAGATTAGTCTAGTGCAGCTAACATTGATGGTGGTTATTTATTTGAAGACACAGTACTTTAAAGTTGTCTCAAAACCTTTCTGTCTGCCTGTCACAAATGTATGCTTCTTCCTGGCTACTCTGTCATTTAAAGCTTGTGCGGTTCCTGACCTTTGTGAAATCTGTTTTGATTTAACAATAGTTGGGAAGGAGAGTGACGTAGTGGTAGGCTTCCCCATCTTTGTCCAAAGCATCTGCAGAAGTGACAATGCTGCAGTACCGTGTCCCAACCCAAAGGGTGGTATGCAGAGGCTCAGAACACAGCAGTAGCATTCCAGCTGGTGTTGACTGAGAAAATTCTCTGTGAATCCCTGGACCTCATCTTCTAAAAACCATTCTGCTTAGACGTAACTACCACTCCTCTGTCTCAAAAGAAGAATTACTATGCATCTATGTAGACGAACAAAACCTGACCACAGCTGCTTTAGTGATGGCTCATATGGGAAGGAAATTGGAAAAAATATGCTAGTGTTAAGATTGTCAGTGTTAGATCATTCCATTCTGCTCAAGTCACCAAACACCTAGAGTTCCTCATTTGGGGCGTCCACTAGCCTAGCTGCTGTGGAGGCAAAGATGAGTATACATACTGTCTTCTCAACTGCTTCATAGATGGTCTACTTTAAAATTCTTAAGTTTCAATTGCTATTTTCTCTTTTGGTACATTCATTGGTTGATTTGAGGTTTATATCATTGATTTGGTTAAAAAAGAAAAAAAACCTACTCCTAATACCACAGATTTCCATGTAGATCTTTTTCCTTCCTTGATAAATGTAAGTTATCATCATATCATGGTATTCATGTTTTAAATTTTCATCATTATCCAGAAACATATTTTATATCACAACCCAGTTTTCCCACACACCCCGATGAAGGAAATTGTTAGCAGATCGGTGTATACCCTGTACCGTGTATAGTCCTCTCCATTTTGCTACATTCTCTGTCCATCTTTCTCTCTGTCTCTCTTTCTAATCTCTTTAATTCTGTACAACCCAGTAAATTGGCTTCACAACAGACCAGTAAGTCATTAAAAATACTGGATCTTGTGACCTAATGTCTTTATTTGGGTTTCAAATTATGTTTTTAACCTTTGAGGTGGGCTCAGCAAATATTGTCTCTGATCTTTAATAGAATGACTCTACGGGTATAGCTGGATGCTGTAGCCAGATACTGCCCGTGTGTTATTTGCTTCTCTGCTGTTCTTCTACATTCTCCCAGCACTATTACCCTTGCCACTTACTTGCAATCTCTTGCTATCACCAGCCTGTCTAGTACTAACCCTTCAATAGCACCGCCTTTTTCCTTCCACACGTGCTTACTGGTGGTTGATGTAACAATCAGGTTAAGAAGCCGTGGGACCTGTATGCAGATAAATCTTACTTAAAAAGCTATCCTTGTCCTTCAGCTTAATATTTTATCTCCAGATTAAAGCCCATTCTTAAGCCTGCCAGGGCTAAAGCGACACAATTTTCTCTTTATGGCTAGCTGAGAACTTGGTTAAGCATCTTAGATTTGCTTGAACAGAGTGAGGTACTGGGAAAAGAGTAGGTAAATGGAAGGAACAAAAGAAGGGAGTGTGCCCAACACTTACTTTCTCCTACTCTGCAGACCACATGATTCAGAGTAAGTGCAAAGTACTCAAAGCAGCACCTTCTTCAATTGTCTCTGAGGCTCCCCACTTTTTCCTTCTTATTTCTGCTCTTTGACTCCTTCAGTAGCTGACAGATTGGTGTGACCTGGTTGTGGTGCAGAATGAAGAAATGAGATTGTTGGGCCATTCCTGAAACCAATTCCTAAGTCTTTAAGAAACTATTATGGGGACCACAAAGAAGGCCAAAATGTCAGGTCCTCAAAGGGAGGTTTGTTTGTTTTTTTTTTTAAAAAAAAAAAGGAGCAAAGAATTACCCCGAGGAAGTCACAGCTTTGCATGTGTGTGGATCCCTAAAAAAGCAAGCGAAGCAGAGGAAGTACCCTAGGTTAATTAATAATAGAGATTCTTGGTTGACAAAAGGGAAAACATTTTTCAGTGTGTTAAGTAATCAGGTATATGAACTCAAACGACAGAGCATATATTTTTTGAGCTACTAAATATTCAAGTTTCAATTATCGAAGCTGTAAAGTAAATGCTAGTAGGGAAAAAAAGAATCAAAAAAACAAAATTCTCAGCCTACGAGGGCACTAGTCCACCTTTGGGCCAACAAGAAGGTCTCCATAAAGGAGGTGCCAGGACTCAGTAGCACTGAACAATATCCTGGGGATCCTAGAGGAGGAAATACTTTAGTTGGGTGGAAGTCACGTTCTGGAACAGGTGAGCTTTCCGTGAGGCTGGGGTAGGCCGGAGTGTTGAGGACAGTGGAGGGCGGGGCTGGGGTGTTCCCAAAGGGAGGCCAGCGTGTATAAAAGCTCAGACACCATCACAGAAAACCTGTAAGAATGGCATTGGCCAAAGTCTCATTTGTAAACCACAGCTCCACAGAAAATTGAAGTTGAATATTGATAGCATGCTTGAAAAAAAAAACAAAAACAAACAAAAAAAGAGTTTCTGGGATGTTGTGTTAAACCAAGTGAAATGGATATTTATAATGTGGGACTGGGGCCTTTAATAGGGTTATGAGCCATGTCACTGTCCAAGAGGGTCATAAAGTGTCCATTCAACAACAGCTATGTATGGAGCCCGTAGAATGTTCCAGGCAGGTGAGACATGTCAGGGATCAAAACAAAATGAATGTCCGCAGTAATGTGATAAATAAGGTATATGCCACAGAAAGGAATATATACTCAAGAAAATAGAGGGGAAAGGCCTGGTCAAGGAATGGAGTGTGCTAAGAGCTTGGGGCGGGGCAGAGACAGGTGACGGTACTGAAGAGGGCGCCAGGGTGGGCTGAATTCAGAGGGGGGATTGCAGCGGGCACAGAGAGGCAGAGGAGCCAGGGGCCAGGGCCCAGAACATTCTGAGAGCGGAGACCCGACGAGGAGCTGGGTGGGGCTGGAGCTGAAGCGGCCAGGGGAGAGAAATCGGGGGTCCCGGGTTCGGTGGGGGCGCCCGGGGTCGTCCTGGGCGTTAAGGCAGCCTGTCGGGACCTTGGGCCCTTCACTCACAGAACCTGGAGTGGCTGCCCCCGCCCCCGCCGCCGCCCCCGCCCCGGGAGGAAGCGGTCTGTGTCTGAAAAGATCTGGCTTCTGTTTTGGAAACAGACTGAACCTCTGCCCAGAGCAGCTAGAGAGCCTCGTGCTCCGCGACATTTATTTTTTATGGCGCCCTGACACGTTGGGCCTCGCCCCCCGTTGCCTCCTGCACCACGTCTTCATCTTCCGGAGACCACGTTGAGTAATCTCCGTTGGGTAGTTGCGCGGGGACCCCGAGACTGTAGGCCTTGGTCGGCGCGCACGACCCTTGCTTCGTCTGGTGCATCCTCCCCCCGTGGTCCTGGCTCCAGCTATAGTGCCAGTGTTGAGGCTCCGAGAACTGTTTTAATCCCTTGACTCCTTGTGTTTCTCAAGAAGGAGAGAATCTTGAAGGTGGGTTCACGAGATGCTACGCTTTAATTCTGCAACTGTTTGATCAAACAGATTATTGAATGCCAACAAGATAAACTGCCTTCGGGTAGATGCTTTTCAGGATCTGCACAACCTGAATCTTCTCTCCCTGTACGACAACAAGCTGCAGACCATCGCCAAGGGGACCTTCTCACCTCTCCGGGCCATTCAGACCATGTATGTATAATACGCCTTGGATCACGTACGATGACCGCTGTCTTCACTGTGAATTCGAGACTTAGCTCATTGCGAGTCTTGCATAAAGTGTTCTGTCTGTGTTTCTGAAAGGCACCTGGCCCAGAACCCCTTCATTTGTGACTGCCATCTCAAGTGGCTGGCGGACTATCTCCACACCAACCCCATCGAGACCAGTGGTGCCCGGTGCACCAGCCCCCGGCGCCTGGCAAACAAAAGAATCGGACAGATCAAAAGCAAGAAATTCCGTTGTTCAGGTAATTCCCTACCTCCTGTGACGTTTCCCCTGTGTTACCAAAAACAGTGGTTATGGAGACCTAGAGACAGCTGGTCTTCGGATGAATCACCAGACGTTGTAGGTCATGCTTCTTCTTCTTCCATCAAGGACACAATAAAGGCAGCTGTAGACGCAATTCCTATGGTGCTCCTGGGTGAAATATTTTTGACACTAGATCCAAAAAGGAAAAAAAAAAATTAAAAAAAAAAAAGAGGCCTGGATACTTCATACTGTATTTTTAAGGTTCAAACTTCACAAAGGCCTTTTAGCAAGCTCAGGATATTTTTTTTTTTACGTCTCTTAAGTCTCACGTTTGTCATATTTTTCTCCGTTGAGAAACCGAAGGTAATCAATCATGTTCTCATTTCTTCGGAAAGTGAACTGAGACTTGGTTGTGTGATTTGCTTAGGCTCAGAACTTGGGGGAGAAAATTTCCTGATCCCTCAGCTTCTCACACTAAAAGTGTTTTCTTATTTTTCCCCCTCTTGTTTTAAAAATAGGACTGTGAGGATAATTTTTTTTTCTTTTACCAAAAGCCCATCTTTTAGTATTTGAGGAATATTATATTTATTTATAAAAAGCCAATTATAGATCCACTGTGTGACCGTTAATTAAAGGGCCTTCTTCATTGAAATTTGCTGTTTGTTTTGGTCTCATCTTCTCTGTGTTCTTATGATAAAGTACACTCTGTGTTTGGGGTAGTTTGCTGACTTTTCCAGGGGTATTTCACATTCGGCAGTTAATTCATACTAAAAAGCTAATATCAGAACAAAGCTGTTTATTGTCCATGGTCCTAGAGACATTTACTACTCACTGTACATTAGTATACTTCAGCCACTGCTGTGAATATAATTCCCTTAATTATCTGTAGTACCTTTAGTCCATTCTTAATCTAATATAACTCATATCTCTGCTTGCTGACATTCAGGTGCATCTTCTATTTTTTTTTCTCTTTTTTTATTTAGCTAAAGAACAGTATTTCATTCCAGGTAGGTTTTGCTCGGTAGTAGGACTAACGCAGACACCCTTTCCTGACCTTATAAAATGTAGCTTCTGAAACTCTGATATGCATGCGTTTGAAAGTACAGTGGGTACCCCGTAGATAGACTGACTTCTGCATAGATCACTTGTAGCTGTTTCCTGAAAACCTGACCTTTGCATGCAGCTTCTGATGTTAGACATATATATTATTGAACCCCCATCTTCTTTTTTCTCTCTCACTTTGGCACATTATCTAAAACTTCTCACAGTAGCTAAAATGTGTGAACCTATGCCTTCTACTTAAATCATTTTCTCTCCTTATGTCGTATATCTGATCTTTCAACCTGTTTTTAAAATGTAGCTTATCGAGCTGGTTTTAAAGACAGAGACCTTTCTGTTGTCAAAGAACTAGTTCTACATGAAATCAGCCACCCACACACGGAATTGTCTTTTCAGTCGTGAAATTGACTTTAAAAAAAAAAATATCATGGTTTATACTAAAAAAGCGCCCCTTACTTTTTGCTTTATTTGGCCGTACTGTTGCTTCACTTTTTACACAAAAACAGCAGCCTCCTGCTTGTTTTTATGCAAGTAAGCCTTGGGCGTTCACATTCTTGCAGACCTGGAGTGACACGATGACTCCATAGAAACTATATTGACGTACATCCTGAAAGCATCAGATGTTCCTGGGCACTAAATGCCTTGAATAATTCAGGCAGACGAATGAAATGTCGTTTTTAGAAAAGTAATTGAAATGTTTTACCACTACAATCTTAACGCTATCAAGGCTGATGATTCTGGAACTAGCTCTTTGAAATTACTTATATTTTCCTTGCCTGCCAATTGTGTAAAATGCCTCTTGACTTGTTTGTTTTAAACCATTATATAAAAATATGTTAGTAATTGATTGGCTACCTTCACCATCTCCTGGGGATATTCTGGACTCTAATATATTTTAGCAGCTACATTTATGCGGTGTTAGTATGCAAAAACCGTGCTGATTTTTTAAAGAAGAGTTCTGGGTTTTGTCTCTGTTTTAAGGAGATATGTGTTAATTGGCATTATTGATTTATAATTTGAATAACTTAAGGCATGTAGCAGATTTTGTTTTATTACTTATTTGGAGCTAGAAGGGCCACTAAGATCTTGTACATTATAATGGTTACATGAGAAGTAACACGTCGAAAAGAAAAGCTGATTGGCCTTCATAGGCAATCTTTAAAATTCATTAATTTTACCTCATTACTAAGCAGAAAGTCCTCTGATAGCTATTATTTGCCCCAAAAAAAGCCATCTACTAAACACCAGAACACCTATGGGATAAAACATTAATATTACTGAAATCCTCAAATTATGGCAGTTAATGTCATTGTTACCAACTGATTCAGTCAGTTACATTTAAATATACTTTATTAGTAACTTAGAAATTAATATGTCTGATTCACAAATTGAAGAACCAACATCGGATTGTTTTTATAAATTCTGATACAGTTTTGCCTATTTATTGACAGAAGTCAAAATAGGTTTTATTAAAAATACATTTTCTATTGTGATATCACGGCTTAAATTGTCAATTTCTGATAATTCGATTTACATTAAAGCCATAATAATAGGAGACAGGACTCAGAAGGATTCTTTGGGCCTTTTCTCCCTTTATTTTTATTTTTATTTTTTTTAGATTTCAGCAAAAATTTTAGCCTACCTAAACAGTCTCCATAAAATAAACATCATTGTCATTGCATTGAATGCAGACTATTTTAAATGTAAGATACCTGACGTCCCTGCCACTTAGACCTTTGTTCCCAGTACTTCTTCATTTCACTTTTAAAATGAAAGCTTCCACTGCAGTGCAGCAGTTCCTCCTCCGTAAATGCCCTGGCATTAATTGCCCAGATCTGATGAAACGATTACATTCAGCTTTGCAGTTGTAGGAGGTTCTGATTTCACTTCGACTAAGTGACGTTATTTATAAGTCGGGAAGGTCATTGAAAAGCATGTAAGCCACAACCTAAGGATCAATCCAGATGTATTTGTTTTCGAGGATCTCCCTGATTGGTTTTTCACTTCAGTTTGCATGTGTACTTGCCTACCACGGTTCTGTATGGCCTTCTAGATATTATAGTGATAACTCAAAAGAAAATCTATCTTGCAGAGAGTTCATCATTTAAAGGAATCGACAAGAACTTAATTTGTGCTGTGCATCTTGTATGCCCTTGCTTTTCCTGAAAGACCACTGTGCTTCAAAAAAAAAAAAAAATCACTACACAAGTTTGCAAAGCATGACGATCGCTGTCATACTATGCCATTCCCCTGTCATTGCCACAGTAAGGAAAGAAGGAAGAGACCTTAGCTAGTTTCATATATGTGTTTATTAATCTTAACTGGGATTGCTCTTTCTCTCCTTCTTGGTGATCTTTACTTTTGCAGGAATTCACCATTTGGGCTGTAAGTAAAAGTGTCTGATCTGAAACATAATGTCCTCCCTTCTCAATCCTGATTGTACCTTCTTCTAGTCTCGGTCTTTTGCGCCCTTTTTCCCCCCCTCTCAAGAAGAAACCGCAGATCTTTTGAGCTTCTCTGTTGTCCTTGTAGCTCACCTTGAACTTCTTCCTGGATGTTGTTCCCGAAAGCTGTTGTTTCCATTCTGCAGTTCTGAGGAACAGTGGAGGCACCTTTCAGTGTAGTCCCTACTTTGTGTTTCCAGGAACTCTTCGGTAGTAATACTCTTACTATGGTCATAAACATTCTGCGGGAAGAATGCATGTCATGTAAACAGTATTACGTTTCCAGAACGTCTGTAGCTTTTTCTCCTGCTTCCCTTCATCTTTCCTCTCGGTCTTCCCCTTGGCCTAGTGGATGGTGTAGTGATTATGTAGCGAGATTTTCTGTTGTGCTTGATCTAACCATGTGGTTGCCAGGTATGAGTAAAACATGGTTCCGTCAAGCACCATGGAACGTCACGCAGCTTTCTACAGCATGGCAAGCTGCTGAGGCTTAAATCAGGATTTACTGGTCTCTTTTGATAAAATCAAAATGAAAAAAAAAAAAAAGAGGGCTTTTTTTAGGCGTCTCCGAAGATTATGTGAGAGGGAGAGAATAATATAAGACCATAGAAAATTTTAAAACCTGAGGACATCTATTTGCCTTGAAAGCCCTAATTTAAAAAAATGATATATAGGACTATGTTTCTTACTGGATACATTTAAAATTCTTGACTCGGAGAAAAAATAAACTTTGTAACGATTAATAGCCATTGTATGATTAGCTGTCAAATAGGCTAGAATGGCTCATAACTGGATCAGCAGAAAGTACAGCTGTGAAAAGCTCATCTCTATTAATGTTTTCCTGTCCTGTGAATCTGGTTACTCTTTTTTCCAGCAAATTCCAAGCCCTTGTTTTAACCCTCTCCTGACATCCATTGACCAAAAACTCCCCAAGTTGTCTCCCTGCTGCATAATCTATAGTTATCTTACTATTTTTCCTCCTACAAATTAACAAATGTTCTAACCTTTAGACTCAGTATCTTTTTTTTTTTTTTTGCCTTGAATCCTCACTAGGTACAGAAGATTATCGATCAAAATTAAGCGGGGACTGCTTTGCAGATCTGGCTTGCCCTGAAAAGTGCCGCTGTGAAGGAACCACAGTAGATTGCTCCAATCAAAAACTCACCAAAATCCCAGACCACATTCCCCAGTACACTGCAGAGCTGTGAGTTCATCTTCGACCAAAATCCGGGTTGGGAGGGAGGGAATGAGAGCATCGTAGCATTGGAATTTTTGTCTTTCCCTTTTATTTTCAATAATTTGATTGATCTTAATTAATTAGCACAGATGGCCATGACTCTTCTTTGTACAAGGATATATCAGAAGCCATCTTGCTTCATCTTTCTTGTCCAAGACGTGCCTGCGGAAATTAATTCACCTCTCGAAAATCCAGTTAGCCCTTAATAATGCCAATGATAAGAACATCCCTTTGATCTCTATTTCTTGGGTATTGCTTATGCCTGCACCCATTTTTCTAAACATGTAACAGATTTCGAAGGTATATAGTCTTTTGTGGCAACCAGATAAAATAGTTGGAGAGTCACCGTCTTGAATCTGTGTTAATTGTGAATTCAGAGAGCCGTTCTAGGCTTTATTACTTGACTGGCTGGGAGGTGGAAGGACTCCGTGATTATCAAGTACTAAAGCACAGAGGAGAGTTTCCTTCTGAACCCTGGATAGCATAGCAGGAACAACTGAAAGGACAATGAGCTCGGGCTTCTATTTATAACCCTAACTCGGGCCTACCACGTACGAGGTGCTAAAATATGTTTGTTGGATCATCTGTAGGTTCTCTGCCATGTATGGTTTGCCTTTAGTGCCTTTATTTATAAAAGTCATGCTAGTGTTCTTAGAATTCAAGAAAAACTTGGTGGAAGCTCATTGTTTTCTGAACATCTTAGCAACGTTTATGTATAGCACCATCTGGTATTTGCCATTGAGTGCTTTGCAAAGTCAGTTGTCCTTTAATGCACCTATAATCCTTTTGTCTGCAGCCAGCTTGTACCTCCTTGACGGAGGATTGGGTTTTCTACGTTATCTCCCACTGCGCCTACACACGTGCCTGTTACTTAGTGTATTCTAAACAATGTGAATAATTAAAAATAATATATTGCTTTCAAAGAGATGACAGAAACTATCCTGTGGCTATAGCGATACTTTTTATTTTTTTTTAATTATTCCTGTTAGTTTTTGAAACTTATTTGAAATCTCCAGAGTTTTTGGAATTGTGTGGAGACCTTGCAGTAAAAGGCCTGAACTCTGGGGTCATGGAGGAAGCTCTGTATATTTCCAATATTATTACAATAATTCAGGTTATGTCTTCCAGCATAATAACAGCTTAAACAGGCTTACTTGTCAATTAAGAATCATAGCATTAGCATCTAATTTATCTGTCAGGAGAGTTTGTGTGTGTTTCGGGAAATTAAGGATTTTTTAAATTATGCATTTAAAAAATTAGCACTGGGAAGAAAATATTTGCAAATCATCTATCTGATAGGGGACTTAGATCCAGAATATATAAAGAGCTATTACAACTCAACAATAAAAATGTGCCTTACCCAGTCAGAAGGTGCCCAAATAATCTATATGCAACTTCTCCAAAAAAGATACACAGATGACCAAGAAGTAACTAAAGAATTGTGTAGTATCATCAAGCACTAGGGAACCATACATCAAAACCACAATGAGGTAACACTTTCCCTAGAATGGCCACACACACACACACACACACACACACACACACACACACAAAATTGGACCCCTCATACATTGTGGGGGAATATAAAAGTGACACATCTTTGGAAAACAGTTTGGCTGGCCCTCCAGTTGTTAAATATAGTTTTACCATGTAACCCAGCGATTTTACACTAGTGTACATATCCAAAGGAGTTGAAAACATATATCCACAGAAACTCGCACAGCAGTGTTGGTAGTAGCATTATTCACGATAATCAAAGAGTGGAAGCAACACAAATATCCAGCAGCTGATAGAGGGATGAAGAAAACTGGTATATCCATACGACGAAATACTTTCTGCCGTAAAAAGGAATGAGGTACTGTTGTATGTTCAACATGGACCAGTCTTGTGATCATTCAGCAAAGTGAAAAGAGCCAGGCACAAAAAAGCCACGTTTTTTTATGACTTCCCTTATATGAAAATGTCCAGAATAGGAAAATCCATAGAGACAGAAAGTAAATTCATGGTTGCCGAGGACTGAGGCAAGGAGGGAAACAAATTGAAAGTGATTTCTGATGGGTATGAGATTTCTCTTTCGGGTGATGAATATGTTCTGAAATTAGGTAGCAAAGATACGTGTGCAATTTTGTGAATTTGCTCTAAGCTCTACTAGATGGTACGATGTAAAAGGGTGAATGTTGTATATGTCACCTATAAACTGCATATCATGAAAGCATATAAATTGCATATCTTAAGAGCTATTAGCAAAAAACATGCAGAGCAAATGATTAGGAAAAATGCTCTAAAATGCTTTTTGGGGGAAAAATACTTTCAGGGGGAGGGATAAACGTGGAAAAAATGGTCTGAGAAACTTTGCGCTACAGGATTACTGCGTGGGAGCTGGGTTCGATTTTTGATTATTGGTTTTCTTTGCAGTGTGCTTCTTCGCATTTTTTATTTTGATCATTAAAATTTTGAGTGAGATGGGGAAAAATCTGCAGATTTCCCGTGACACACGTTCTGTATTTTACTTTAGAATAATCATGAAATGATCTTACGTTTCTGGATGAAAGGTAAAACTTCATCCTTTCCTGGCTGTTGGTAATAAAACTTTCATTTCTTTTTTTTTTTTTTTTCCCCGAGGCGTCTCAATAATAATGAATTCACAGTGCTGGAAGCTACAGGAATCTTCAAGAAACTTCCGCAGTTACGTAAAATGTAAGCCGTGCATTAGCCACCTTTTCAAATTTCTGTGGTGTGGTGTGTTTTTCTAAATCCCTGTGCGGTTTTATTCAGATTCCTTTGGAAACTGGAAAGTATAAAGGGGAAGCGTGTCTGCGCTGACTACCTGTGACATGAATTTAGGGTATTTTCTGAGAGGAGCCCGAGTCCTCACCTCTTTCCTATGTATTCCAGCGACGCCACCCGCATTTGCTGTGGCCGAGCGCTGGCGCCTGACTGATGCGCACAGCTGCTGTGTTACGTGGCCACAGCAGGAACGCAGCAACCGAGGCTCATTAGAAATGGCCCCGGCAGTGTTTTGTAACTTCCTCTACTGTTCCCTAAACCACGCTCTTCTATCTCTTTCAGCACATTCATGTCAACTATTTGACTTTTTTGCTTCATTAAACTTTCCTTAGAAGGTAGTCCAAGTCCGCGATCGCTAGACGGGCCTGATAGCTCGTCTGTGTCACTACGTACCCACAACCCATATTTTAAAATTAGCTTATGAACTCAGCAGTTCCAGCAGCAGACAGTATTGCCCCCCGCCCCCCGCCCAAGGAGGAGGCAGGGAGGCCCAGAACAGGGGTCGGGCCCGGAGGCCAAGGGAACAATGTCCAAGTAAGAGGACACATCAGAACGGAAGCGAAAGGGAGCGTCGTTGTGCGTAGTGTGAGCGGCCCGGGGCCGCGCCGACTGCACGTGGCCGGGCGGACTCCTTCCTGCGTCCCACAGGGGTTCCCGCTGCTTGTTCTCCTTTCCACTGACCCTGATTGTGCTCCCGTTATAGCCGCACCTTTCATCCAACACATGTTTATTGATCAGCTACTGGGTGCGGTGCTCCGGGACGCAGGAAATGACACATCACACCGGTCCCTGTTCTGGGGGCCTGTGCGGTCTTGGCGGGAACCAGGAGGACGCGGAGGGTAGGACCTATGGGCAGGCGTCACCTCCACGGCTGTCGTTGCCCTCCGGCCAAGCGTTGTAGAGTCTGTGGCACACAAAATAGTCAGTGCCGTTGGTTGTTTTGACTCATGCCTACAATGAGCAGTTTAACTGCCAACAAACCCATATTCAGGGACATTTCTGATGCCACCTGAAAACTCACACTTAGCCCACCCTTTTCTCTACGTGGCTGCCTTCTTTGAGTCATTCATTCATTCCATCGTTTTTATCAGGGACCCTTATTGTAAAAGTTCCTTATTAGGTTTTGTGCTGGACATAAAGATCCGTGCAAAATACCTGACCTCAAGAATTTTATGCTCCTGGGGGACCCTTCAGGATCATTCTAACATCGATGGGGCTGGTAGTTTCCACCACCGGCATTCTCCCCCAGTATCATCATCAGACCCCACGGAGTAGGACTTGGGGTCTCTTCAGAACCTCAGGGGTGCTGGGCAGTGAAGGGCTGGGAAATCATGAAACCCTTGTTCCCGAGAAGAAAACAATCGGATGTACTGTGTCAGTGTCCTCGTCGTTAGAAAGAAAAGCTCACAATCCTCGTCTCAACAGTGTTTTGTTTCATTATTATTATTATTATTATTTAGAAACTTCAGCAACAACAAGATCACAGACATTGAAGAAGGAGCATTTGAAGGAGCAGCTGGTGTAAACGAAATCCTTCTCACGAGTAACCGTTTGGAAAATGTTCAGCATAAGATGTTCAAGGGATTGGAAAGCCTGAAAACGTTGTAAGTATTCTCCGCAGAGGGATGCTTCGGCCGCAGCCCTGGCGCTCACTGGCCTGGGACACTCATCCCGGGCCCCGGGGAGCAGCGCCGACACCTGCTCACCCCCCACCCACCTCTGCCTCCGGCTCTCACCAGCACATGCACATGCCCCCCACACACACACACACATACACACGCGTGTTCTGTGCGTGCAAACATCCCCGTGCTCAGATGCCCCTGACTGACGTGTGTTGCTTGCAAAAGCTCAAGAATGCCTCCTGGCTGCTGATTGCTCAACAACAACAACAAACTGAAGTCCTTGCTCCAGCGCTTGTTGGGATCTGGCCCCTGGGCCGCCCCAGCGCGTCGGTCCTCCTGCCTTTGCCTCAGACGCCTCCGTCCAACGTTCGCTGTTGGGCTGGGGCTCGAACCCCAGGACCCAGGCCACACCCTGCGGCAGGGTCGCTAGCAGCTTACCTGCGGACCCCGTCGTCTGTTCCTTGAGGCCTCGTTGAAAAGAGGGGCTGCCCGACGGGAGACCCGGTGCTGCCCCTTGCGAAGAAACACGCTGTGGGTTGCGGCCACTCCCTCGGGGCGTGGGGGGAGGGGAAGGGACAGTCTGTGGCTCCTAAACGCCGTTGGCAAGAGAGGCCAGGGATCCGCGGAGAGCAAAATACCTGCCGCCCCGTGCGCGTTTCCAGGGTCTCAGTAGCTCCCTGGGCCCTGGCGGGGACGCCGGTCAGAGCCCCGAGCTTCGGGAGGTGACCCGGAGGCGGCCAAGGGGCGGGCAGTGGGGGGCCAGGCGTCGCCGCGTGCCCTGCACCGTGTGGTCGACCACAACGATGGGGCCCTCGGGCTGCCAGGCGCGGGTGCTGGGGACGGGAGGGCGGAGCAGGGCCCGTGCCCGCGGGGCTGTGTCCCCTGCCCCTGGCCGCCCCAGGACCCGCGGAACCCAGATCCTGGGACACGCCGAAGCCTGTCTGGGGGGCCCTGTTCGGGGGGCCGCTTGCTCCTGGGGTGCCCGCAGGGGCTGAGCAAGGAGGCGTGGGGACAGGAGGGCGGCCCACCCGACGGCCCCCCCACCGAGACCCGTTGTCCTGCAGCTCCGGAGCCCGACAGTGGCTGTGCGGGCGGCTGACCCGAGCCCCCCGGGCCTGGGCGGCCCTTCCTGTGCGGAGCGGGTGCGCTTGCTGTCCCCCTCAGGACACCGGTCCTAACAGCCCCCCATCCTCTCTAGATGCAGCCACGTGGCAGGGTGGGCTCAAGGTAGGAGGTGCGGGGCACCCGGGTGAGGCCGTAACAGCGCCAGGGCTCGCGGAGCATTGCCAGCTGCTTCCATTCACATGACCCACCCCGACAGTCCCTGCGTTCCTGTTCTCCTCGGGTGCGTTTCTAGCAGCTTCTCTCCCTCTGACCTTGGGCACCGATGACAGATGCCGCGGCCCCCACCCGCTCTACTGCATGAGGCCGATGGAGGGTCCTAGACCCCAGCTCCGAGGTCCAAAGAACGAAAGTAGGTTTGTCAAGATGTGATTGTCCCCGGGGGGGCGTCCGTCAGCGTGGAGGCTGGCAGATGCCGACGAGCAGCCCCCTCTCCGGACTGCGTCCCCCCCCGGGCCTCGGGGGCCTCTCGGAGTCTCGGGGGCCGCAGCTCCAATGTCGCGGCCGGGTGCCCGGGTGGTGTCTCAGCAACAGGAAGCGCAGCGTCCTCCCACGGCTCCAGGAGGCTGGGACCCCGGCCCGACGGGGACCACGGATTCTTGGTCACTCGCGGCCCATGGCAGCGTGGACAGAAACCCCCTTTCTGGGGGGCACTGGCTTCCGGATGTAAAACGATGCCCCAGTGAGAGGCGGCGTCCTGCTTTCCCCCTGCCTGTGCCCTAGGAGACCGCGGAAATCCATGTGTCCTTTATTCCCGTAGAACAACCTAGAATTTTACGGGAACACTTTGTTGCCCACTTCTTTTCGCCTCCCAGTTGTGGGTCCTGCGGTCTTCCAGCCGGGCAGGGGCACCGCGGGGCCGGAGGGGTCCAGGGCGCGACGGCTTCGCCCGCTCCCGGGGACACCCGCGGCGGCTGTTCCTTGTCACGTCGGGCTTTCAAGGACTGTTTCCTGCCTCTTCGGAGCCTCAACGGAGAATTGAGAACGGAGCCAGAACCTCGGCCGTGATGGGGAAAGGACAACGGCGTTAATCCCACTGACGGCAACGACCAAAAGTTCAGAAAAAAGAAAAGTCCGAATTCTTTCAAGAGAAGCCTGTTTAAATTTTACTGTGAACAACTGGAGTCTGCTAACGATCGCCTCTTTTCAAGTCCCAAACTTTAAAGGAATAAAATAATTCTCATAAAGAAAATAGTTTGTGCGGGCCCCCTGGGTGGACCAGCGGTGGAGCATCTGCCTTCGGCCCAGGCCGGGACCCCGGGGTCCCGGGATCGAGTCCCGCATCGGGCTCCCCGCAGGGAGCCTGCTTCTCCGTCTGCCTGCGTCTCTGTATCTCTCATGAATAAATAAATCAAATCTTTAAAAAAAAAGGGGGGGGAAGAAAAGGTGCGAGACCTGCGGGCCTCGGCCGGTTTGGGCTCCCGAGCCCGCGCTGCCCTCCGCCTGCCCGTGCGGGGCCTAGTGACCCACTGTCCTCTCTCCCTCAGGATGTTGCGAAGCAATCGCATAAGCTGCGTTGGCAACGATAGCTTCACGGGCCTGAGCTCTGTGCGCTTGCTCTCGCTGTACGACAACCAGATCGCCACCATCGCGCCGGGGGCGTTCGACACCCTGCACTCCTTGTCCACCCTGTAAGTACCGGGCCTGCGCCTTAGGGGCGGCCCCCGGGGCGTCGCATCGCTTGCTGTCACCAATCGCGTTTGAAGGCCTCATCAGGCATCTCACAAAAATGGGGGCAAGTGTTCGGGGATCAACAGAATTTGTCGATGTGGAACGTGCCGTAGTTTTCCTGTCAACGCTGCCTACGGCCAGGTGTTGAAATCCAACGATGACTGTAACATTTTTCAGCTCTATTTTACGACAATGTGATGTGACGTCATCTCTAAAGTTGCGTCTTAGTGTGACTCGATGGCACCGCACATCACAGTAACGTCGTGGCTTTTCCCCAGTGTTCTTGCACCAGAGTCCTTTTGGCGTCAGGTGTCATAAAAATGGAGCTAATAAGGTTATTGCCAACAAACTGTGCTCCAAAGGAGCATTCACGGCGACAGGAGTTACATTAGGATGGCCGGGCCAACAATAAAAACAGCTCACCAGAGGGCATTTACCACGATATTAGGAAAACATTGAAGAAATAGGTTGAGCCTGTCCAAGAGCACATTTTATGAAGACAGAAAATAAGGAATATTTGTAGATCTATAGTCAGAACTCAGAAGGTCTTTTTTTTTTTAAGAGGGAAAAAAAAAACATCTAAACAATGTATTTCAGCTCTCTTAAATGTCAGTATGTAAAAAGCAATGTTTGAAATGATAAATCCTACAACGGATTTGATTTCCTAGGAACGATGGCATCTAAATATACTAATCTAACTGGAAAGGTAGTTAGAAAAAAAACACATCCCACATAGCTCAAGTCACTGAAGAAATAATTTGCGGGAAGCATCCATCCATCAGTGAAGTACTTAATCCTCTTTCCACATAAAATGTGACACTTTACATCGAGTGAATAATTTGTGCATATTAAAGATGGCATGTTTATAAATAATAAGGTTGTCAATAGGTTTGTGCTGAAGTGGTGAGATGCCAAAAGTATTGAGATTTGTAGAAGTAAATTCATTTTTATAACTGGCATTTAATCAACTCAGCTGTCAGTTTAGATGGGAAACCTATTCTCTGGAGCAAATAAGAGATGGAAATCTCGAAATGACAAATTAATGAAATAGCTGTTGTCAGGTTAAACTCAATAATATAAGGTAATCAGCCTTCATCTTTATATTAAATTACTGCATTATCAGTGTAGGGAAGTTTGACAGCACGTCAGATCGCTGACGAGTTTAAATTCTCTCTGAATGAGATCTCTGTCGGGATCCAGCGTGTAAACCCCCAAAATTGCTGCCCTCGCTTTATTTTCTGCATGAAATCATTTGAAGAATTCTTACATGAAAGTGTGGTTATTTTTTAAGATCCAAACATAAATATCTTAGCCTAAAGAAAAGCATCCTGTGTGTTGAGTATGATGGAGAGTGAATGGCCGGGCGCAGGCGGGGGGAGGTGGTTGGTGGGTAGGGGCAAGCATGAATGAGGAGCAGTAGTTTTAGCAGAAATGGGGTTGGGGGGGAAATGGCAGCATGGGGTTTTGAGAAGTAAGACCCTGGAACCCCACACTCAGCCCTGCGTTGTTTCCTCGCGGCTCTTAGAAACCTGTTGGCCAACCCTTTTAACTGCAACTGCTACCTGGCTTGGCTGGGCGAGTGGCTCAGGAAGAAACGAATTGTAACCGGAAATCCTCGCTGTCAAAAACCGTACTTCCTCAAAGAAATCCCCATCCAGGACGTCGCCATTCAAGACTTCACGTGTGACGACGGTAAGAAGGCCTTGCTAGGTCTCTGGTCACCAGGCCTTCAGTGGCTGTCTCCTGTGCATTTTTTGCTCTTGTTTGTTTAGGTCTGGAAACAGGGCACATACTTCCTCAGAGCTGCCTTCACGGATCCACGTCGGCTTGATTGGCGTTTCCGAAAATTTTACTTAAATTTCCCAGTTTGCAAAGTGTGGTTGACACCGTTTCTCTAGCTTCGTTGTGACATCGTTAGTCTAAGCATTGCTTTTGGTTACTGCCATTTTCAAAGGAGAAAAGCAATTGGCTTAAAAGAAATAGAAATTCTAGTAAGCCTGACAAAGATAGCAGTTTTCACGGTTTTTTTTTTGTTTTTTTTTTTTTTTTTTTTTTTTTAATGATAGTCACAGAGAGAGAGAGGGGGGCAGAGACACAGGCAGAGGGAGAAGCAGGCTCCATGCACCGGGAGCCCGACGTGGGATTCGATCCTGGGTCTCCAGGATCGCGCCCTGGGCCAAAGGCAGGCGCCAAACCGCTGCGCCACCCAGGGATCCCCAGTTTTCACTTTTTAGTGCTCTGTGTCCATCACAATATTTGATTCTCATGATGGCCTTGTAAGGTAGGGAGAGCCAGGTGAAGGGAGGGCCCCTTTGAGCCTTAGATTTTAAAATGAGGGGCATGTTGGGAATCCCTGGGTGGCTCAGCGGTTTAGCACCGCCTTTGGCCCAGGGCACAATCCTGGAGTCCTGGGATCGAGTCCTGCGTCAGGCTCCATGGAGCCTGCTTCTCCCTCTGCCTGTGTCTCTGCACCCCCCCTCTCTCTATGTTTATCATGAATAAATAAATAACTAAGTCTTGAAAAACAAAATAAAATAAAATAAAATAAAATAAAATAAAATAAAATAAAATGAGGGGCATGTAGATTTTTCTGCTAAACGTTTTAAATTAACCTACCCCTTTATGTCTCTTCACGGCTGTGTCCTTATAATTTCTCTGTAATTCAGTTTATATTTACATAGTCTCATTAAAAGTGTGATTTTTATAAATAACTGAACAAAGAAAACTGCTGTTATGATTGGATGAATTATACAAATTGTGACTTGTTTCCTGGAATCCGGCCCCAGGCAATCAGAAAGCAGTGCTCTGTAGAACGGATGGCATCAGTTTGTAAATACTCAAGGCGCTGGACGCACATAAGTGATCTCGTGGCTCAAGACTCTGGTGTTTGTCAGGGTCAAAGCACAACATCCCTTCTAGCATTTCCAAAGCCCCGCATCTGGGTTTTCCTGTGTTTCTTTTGGCCATTTAGGAAATGACGACAGTAGCTGTTCTCCACTCTCGCGCTGTCCCACGGAATGCACGTGCTTGGATACAGTTGTCCGATGTAGCAACAAGGGCCTGAAGGTCTTGCCCAAAGGTATTCCCAGAGACGTCACCGAACTGTAAGTAGAGCTTGCCTTTCTGTGTCCTTAACAAATCCCATTTCAACGCAGGAAGTGGAAACCAAACAAAAGTCTTTAGAGGCCCGTCTCCAAATTCTGTTCTGTAGGCCATTAAATAGCATCATGTCAAGCCCTAAGATCATATAAAAGCCAGCTTAGATACGCTTGGGGAATGCTGGTTGTGTGTGTTTCCTTCCTATTCACTGTGGGATTTCTCAGCATCGGTATCATGCTAAGGTTTTTGTGATGCTCCAAGAGAGGGCGGTAAAAGATGAGATAGCGCCCACCCGTGTTTGTCTCCATAGCCCTCTTCCCTGGACCATCTTGCAAGACTCAGATGCCATCAAATACACCTTGGGAGATGCTGTGTTGTATTTAGCTTATCTACGATGTCTGGGATATTCCATATGGTTAATTATTCTTTACCACTGTGTCCCCTGATTGGATAGTAGCTTCCCACATGGGTTACGTAAATATCCAGGATGTAGAAGAAGCTGGGATAATCTTAATCCTTAGCAAGAGGTCCTGCCCTCTGGACCTGAGTTAGAATCCTTTAGATTGTGAAGGGTGTGGGGCCAGTTATCCCTAAGATTTTTCATAACGACCGCAGACTGCATGGTCAGTATACACCCCTCTAGATCCCCAGCACCATGCGCGTGCGCACCTTCTTAGCTGCCTCGTGTTACGTATGTGGGATGGAATAAATTCAAGAGAAGGTTGCGTGAATAACATGACACATGCACGCACCATTCCATTCACGTAATCTGTAGACTAACGTAGCAGGGACAGAGGTGCGATGTGAATGCAGTTGCGCCTTTTGCCTCTGTTTTCTCCTACGTGGAACTACCTGTCAGAAGTGCTTTAAGCTCCAGTGTACTCTGTGCACCTGTAATTCACGCACGCGCGTACAAGCAAGATTCTAAACGAGTGGCTTGGAGAGACTTCCGGAAACATGCAACAGAGGTGTTATGAGTTTCAAAAGATGCCCCTTCGGCTATCAGAGAACTGATCTGCAAGTCAGGTGCAGTTCTGCGAGTCCTGATCTGGTCCTGAGTTGAACACTTGAGGGGAAAAGAAAGGTGTGATCTTCGTGCGGAGACACAGAGGGTCCCTCTTGGATCTGAACTGCTCTGAAGTGTTTAGCTTCTCTCTCGCCACCAGTCACGGTTGTTAATTGGCTATAAGCACTGCTTTGTGCGTGTGTGTAATCAGATACTTAATTCTTATTTTAGTAAGTGTTTCTTTCCGAAGATTACTCTCCATCCAGCTAGATGCCTTTAGAGTATTCTGTATGCAAAGCATCGATTCTGGAAACACCCCAGCCACGAACACAGCACTCGGCATAACCAGATCATCTGTAACGGGGAATCTCTCCTGAACTGGCCCAAACCTTCATGCTTCTACCCGATTGCCTATCAAAAACTTTTAAACATTCTCTAATTTCCGTATTAAATTACACTAAATAAATAAATAAATACATAAATAAAATAATAAATTACACCTAAGCACCTGCTTGAGTCACATCCTGCCGATGCCATCCATATGTTTCTCCATCAGACAGTTGGGTCTTCAATCTGTTTCTTTACAAAGTATTGAAAAGTCGTATTTTTCTGAAGAAATATGTCACAGAGACGAGGAAAATATTAACTCCTCTCTTGTGAATTCTAGTTTTACCTCCCCAAGAGCTTATTCTTAGAATCATACCAAGGCAGCAGGATCCTTCTCTACGATCACATGCATGCATGTACTAGAAAAACTTCATTGTGTATTATATTAAATTATTAAAGAATTTGGCAAAAACAAGGACATATTAGTGGACAATTTTGAACAAATGGTATCTATTATTTTTAATCAGTTCCATATAATTCCTCTCTTAGATTGTTTTACATGTAAACATCCATAGCACACATTCTGAATCTTTTTAGCTTTCTGTTACGACGTTTTTCCAGAATAAAGGGAGGATACTGAGGTAGATGGGATTATGCTTCCCTCTAGCGGTACCAAGACTGAGGTGGAGGAAAGAAACGAGTCGAAGAAGAAATGTGAAGTCAGAAAATTTGAACAGGCATAGATAGGTTCGATGTCATAACATAGGCCTGATTCTTAGTCATGTGTCTATTACAGATTATGATACTTTGTGCCATTCACATAAACCTTTTATTTTTAACTGTTTGAAAGAGATTATTATCTGAGGCAGTTTCTCAGCTACTTCTCTATCCAGCAAAAATACTGGTAACTTCAACCTCAGACCTCAAGATTGGCCACAACACTGGGGTAGGAGGTGCTGTGTGCCCAACATGCCGCAATTGTGGGCACTTCCAAAGCAGATGGCCCACGTTGCTGGAAAGACGTTTGACCTTCATCGTCTACATTCTCAGAAAACACAGCCCTCGTTGACGTGGAGTTTATTTTTTTATTTACTTATTTTTGTATGTGACGTTAGGGACAGAACTCTAAGCATTCACTTAGTTTTACATCTTGCCAGTTAACCCCAAAGTCTATCTAAATTCAGATGATTCTGCTGACTTTAATCAGAAGAGGAAACCCCATATGTATACGTGGTTGTCTAATTATTCCTTTTACATATATATATGCTACATGTGTGCTCTTGCTAAAGGTTGTGATTTTCTATAAAACCTTCTGAGGTTATCTTAAAAATTATGTTTAGGATATTGTTTCCACCTGAGATCTAATTGGAATTCCTAAATACCTCCTTTAAGGCGTCCACTGTTGTTTACTAAGTGTATGGCTACGTGTTAACGGCAGTGAAGAGGGGCCTTGCCCTCAGGAGCAAGACTCTGGCAGTACTGAATGCATTTCATGGTACTGTCCCCACATAAATACAAGCAGACTGGAGGCCAATAAAAATATGCTTGATTGCACGAACCTTCTACCTGATGCACAAATGGTTGGACACACGACGCGCCTCATCACATAAGCCACAAAGAGCTGCACTCACCAGTCTCCCCTTGGTTTTATAATGTACACTGAGCAACCCACAAAATAATTCTACTGAATTGGACAGCTGTGCTCCCCCCGCCTTTACTTCTTTTATCTGACAACGCCCGCTAGGAGCATATCTTAAAGCCAGAATTGCAGAGTGCTTCCTTGCCTCAGTTAAGAGCGAAATAGTGTCACACCACGCCACTGTTCCTTTAAAAAAAAAAAAAAAAGATAATATTGTTTCATTGTTTTTAGGTATCTGGATGGGAACCACTTTACCTTGGTTCCCAAGGAGCTCTATAACTACAAACATCTAACGCTTATGTAAGTAACATTGTATTTTTTTCATCTTTGACTTACTCTGTTTCACCAAAGTGGGGGTAGCAAGGGGCAGAAGATTTGGTGGACCTTTCAGATAATATAAATCATTTAGAGATAGATGCTTCCCTCCTTGCTCATCACGGTTCTGGATCACTAGCTGCATCTTCATTGAATATCAGTCAGGCAATGGCGCTTCTTAGAGAAAGGGCCTCCTCGATCCAGAGTACAAATATTGAACAAATCTAAGTATCGGAGAACTACAGAAATGCAGTATATTTGGATACTTATGATGATGAATAGGGGCTATTTTATAACAAGCCAAGAAAAGAAAGAAAGTAATGGCTTTATTCTTGACCTTAAGCAAATGGTTGTGGTTGGTAGTAACTTTTCTGAAAATACATTTTATTAGGCTTGGTTTTCTTATATAAGACATCCTAAGTTAAGCCATGGACTCCCAGTATTCAAATTTAATCTTTTAAAATTCATTTTTAATTACACGGTATTTAAGTAAACTTGACAAACAGGCTGGCATTCTGAGCATAAATTTTAGACTTGGGCTTTTTTTCACTTTGGTTTGATGCCCTTGTAAGATAATATCTTTTTCATAAACGTAAATGATTTTTAAGTGGTAGTACAAGATTATATTTAGATATACCAATATTTCAATCTATTTATATGTGCAATATTTTTTAAAGATTTTATTCATTTATTCATGAGCGACACCGAGAGGCAGGGACACAGCAGGCTCCCTGCAGGGATCCCGATTCAGGACTAGATCCCAGGACCCCAGGATTACCACCTGAGATGAAAGCAGATGCTCAACCATTGAGCCCCCTGGGCGTCCCATATATGCACAATATTTTCAAAGAGATACAATGTTACAATATGTAATGTCACAGTTAGAGTAGCCTTGCTGGTAATTGATAAATCTCCTCAAAAAAAAAAAAACTAACAAAAATCAGTAACAGGAGTAAATGTAAGGGGAAGCACTTTATCTTTAGTTAGGTCCTATCTGATTTTAGAGTAAATATGGCTGGCTGAGAAGGCTGATTTCTAGCATTCCTAGAATAAGGAGGTTTATTCCTAATTAGTGAATTCCAGAAACGCAAGTCACAGAAAATGTTACACTTTTCAAAGTAAACTTGATCCTAAGAAGGTTGTGATTGGTTAAAACACTGCTCATCATTTTCAATTTCCCTTAAACATGTAAGAAAAACTTTGTAGAATGTGTAGGACTATTTAAATGAAAAGTGATTAAATTAGGAAACAGAGAATATTCCCTAATATGTCTTGTTCTGCCTCTAGTTACTTATTTAGTAGCAGCAAGAACTGATTACATACATTTTCTTCTGTTAAATAAACCATTAAATTGCTGCCATTTCCGGAGGGTCACTGCAGCAGAACTGGGTCATTTGTGGGACAGTATCCAGTTATTTAAGACCAGTTTGGAAATGAAAAATGAGAATCTGTAGATCCAAGAATGGCTTTATCAATGATTCATTATGCTACTCTAGGCAAATAAATTTTGCGAATATAGATATGCTTATTTTCTAAATTTAGGGATAGTATTTCAGCAGCTAAGAAGATGGATTATGATGCTCCTATATCATTCCTATCATTTTTCAGGTTGTATAGGTTCATTTTACTGATATTTTGGTTATTTTTAATAAAGGAATGGATAATCTTTGGCTTTTCTGCACCTTACATTTATTTATATATTTTTTTTAGAAAGAAAAGGAATGTACACAATACAACGATCATAAATTATGTCCTATAATTTTTCATTTATTCATGAATCTTCCTTTTGTTTATGTATTTAGCATTTTGCATTAAAGAAAACTCAGCGAATATATGCCTATCACTATATGACTATGTGGACATAAACATTCACTAATGTTTTTCTATTGCAAAATTGCCAAAGATATATGATATATATCATGTCATTATATATTCTGTATTATTGTATTGTATTATACATTACAATATAATTATAGTCAAAATTTGTATTATATGTCATATATGGTCCCATATATATTACACGTAATAAAAATAAGATCAAGCTCACCGAGTATACATTACAGCCCATAGTAGCAAGTACACTTGGCTGTAAGCAACCATGTAGCAATGGTCAAAAAATCCACATCTCTCTTATCTACTTAGTCATTAAACAGCTATTTGTTGAGGACCTACTGTGTGCCAGTGACTTTGCCCTTTTTCATTATGGTGCTTGCAAATGTCATTTAATGAGTTCCTTTAGTTATCAGATTGGACTGTGGGTCCCCGTGAGCCTACATATCAGGGATGATGAAGGATATGCAACCAACAGAACGTTCAAGAACAAAGGCTTATTTCTCGCACATAAAATGTGTGTGTTGTGAGTGGCCTCCACATGTCTCTGCCCCGGGACCAGGTCACAGTCACCGGCTGGGGGACATCACAGGTCTGGGACAGGAGCGAGCGGAGGGAGAAATAGGAGAAGGGAGCCCAGCCTAGAGCTTCTGTTCTGATGTGAAACCCGCCCTGGTGCCCACACTTACTTCTCTGGCCAGAGCAAAACA
Organism: Vulpes lagopus; assembly: GCF_018345385.1. NCBI lineage: Eukaryota > Metazoa > Chordata > Mammalia > Carnivora > Canidae > Vulpes > Vulpes lagopus. The sequence continues at coordinate 149,377,965 of NC_054827.1, read as the reverse complement.
TCGTCACTTCTAATTTCAACAGGCCAGGGCTTGAATCATTATGAGTACGACGGTCTGTCCCCAGGGGTCATCCAGTGTTTTATTTTCGGGTAAAAGCGGCGTGTTCACAACACCATTGTAACCGAACAAGAAGAGTTTTGTCTTTCTAAGAATCACTAACCTCTCACTTTCTCGGCTAACAGGATGCTCCATGTGTTTCTTTTTCTCTTGTAGAGACTTGAGCAACAACCGCATAAGCACTCTTTCTAATCAGAGCTTCAGCAACATGACCCAGCTCCTCACCCTGTGAGTATGAAAACGTGGTGCCGAGTGCTTGTTGACTCACTGGACAAAATGCATATCCTGGGCGCTTGGGCATCCCTCGAGAAATATAAATCTTGTGGGAGAAACAGACAAAAACAAAAAACAAAAAACCTCGATAAATAAACAACTATAGAATATTATTTAAATTAAAGAAAAAAGTGTTGGGTTCCAGAAAAGGAACAGAGTAATTTACGTTTGTGGATGGGTTGGGAGAGACCCTCAGGCGGCCTGTCACCTGGGGAGGGAACCGGGGGCACGAGCGTCGGCCGGGGTGGGAGGCGTGCCCGACTGTGTCCCTGACAACACCAGCACTAACCAAATACTGTGCATCAGTATCCCCAATTTGTAAAATGCTTAAACAACCTTTCTCGTAACCGCTTTCTTTTGAAAATGCGTTTGGCCTCTTTGGGATATCTGAGTAAAACCAATCGACTGTGTCTGCTTTCAGAATTCTCAGTTACAACCGTTTGAGATGTATTCCTCCTCGAACCTTCGATGGACTCAAGTCTCTCCGATTACTGTAAGCATCTTAGGTTCAACAGAATGTCTCTTATCTCAGGGATCTGAGTTTTGGCTCATGATTTTTAATGATTTAACTGCTTTTTTTGATTCTTGGGTGTTTTCATATCTATACATTAGGATTTACTACAGATTTGGAAATCGGAAAATTCTATCTCTTCCTGTATCACTACCCAACAGCTTTTATTTGGGCCTCACCACATTGGTGCCATAGTCATTTATTTGGTAATGGGTAATAGTGAGATGTATGTTTTATAGAGATCCAACTAATTTTGAACGAAATACAGAAAATTTTAATTTCTTTAAAAAATTATATAATCAATGAGTACATTTTCTACTACTAACATAATTTTATTTTATTTTATTTTTAATTTTTTTAAATTTATTTATGATAGTCACACACACAGAGAGAGGCAGAGACATAGGCAGAGGGAGAAGCAGGCTCCATGCACCAGGAGCCCAACATGGGATTCGATCCCGGGTCTCCAGGATCACACCCTGGGCCAAAGGCAGGCACTAAACTGCTGCGCCACCCAAGGATCCCCACATAATTTTAAATATATGAAATGAAACATGATTCCCAATGAGTCTCCTCCCCCAGAATGAACAGTTACAACAGTTTTATGTGTCATCAGGTCCTCTTATATATACGTTTATTTTTAGATGCTGATGTATGTATACCCAACAGCTATATACCGTATAAAACCATAAATTGGATTTGTTCGTGTTCTGTCCTTGGTTAATTTTTATTTAACAACGTGCTTTAGACTATTTCCATTCCATCTTATAAAAATATTTCTCAGCTATTTATCTGGTAGAGAATATTCCATAGGATGAGGGAACCGTAGCTTAATGATCCTCATCTTTAACTATCATGTGTTGGGTTTTGGTTGTTTGGTTGGTTGGGGTTGTTTTGTCTTTGAGCGGAGAGAGAGAATCATAAGCAGGCTCCACACCCAGCGCGGAGCCCAACACAAGCTCCATCTCGCAGCCCTGAGATCACAACCTGAGCTGAAATCAACAGTCAGACCTTAACCGCCTGAGCCACCCAGGCACCCCCGCTGTCACGTGATTTGATTCCAGATTTTCATTATTCCATGCGGTGCCAGAGTGAATATCCTGCGCATCCATCTTACTGTCAGGTGTACTGTGAGGTACCAAAAGTCACTGTCAGGTTTCCCCCAAAAAACCAAGATTTGTTAGTTTTTACAAACCTATGCCCCACCGACTGTGTTTTAATAGAGTCCTGCTACGAAGCCCTCTGGCAAATTGTGAATGGCGTTGATCCTTTCACTTTTGTTCTGTGACCGTCAGGGGACCTATCTTAAGAGAGCTCCTATTTCAAAGCACTCTGGCAAATACTGAATAATATTAATAACTGTGACAGATGGAATGTTATTTTCCCTTCCTGTTTTAATTTGAAGTTCCAATAATTAGAGCGTTTGTGTCAAATTCTGTTTTTTTAATCGATCATTTGTTTCTTAGGAAACATGAGCCTGATCGTATAATTTCCAATTTTCTGTTGGGTACCTTGTCTTTTTATTGATATTTATGTCTTTATGCATCTACTACTTGATTCTAACTTTGCAGGTCTTTTTACAGAAGAGTTAACCCTTGTCTCTTATGTGTGTTGTAAATATGCTCCGTTCTGTTCCTTTTATGTTATTATCTTTCATATTATGGATGTATTTTGTGTCGTCAAAAATGTATCACTCTCTTCCTTTATGGTTTCTGAGTTTTATATGGTGCTTTGAAAGCCTGTCCCATCCTATGTGAATAAAAGGGAGCTCTTCTCTATTTTCTTTTCATACATTTTTAGTTTTGTTTTTACATTTAGCTCTTCAGTCTAGAATTGATTTTATGCATATGTGAAGCAGGAACTAACTTTCTGTTTTCCCAAATAGATGCGCAGCTATTCCAAGACTATGTATCAATAAAGAGACCGTATTTTCTGTACCGATTTAAACTGCTTATTGTAAACACAAGTCTCATCCATGAATGAGCATTTTTCTGAACTCTGACATGTAAGAAATTTAATATTGCCTTTTTTCCGCTTTTAGTTCATTACATGGAAATGACATTTCTGTTGTGCCGGAAGGTGCTTTCAGTGATCTCTCTGCATTATCACACCTGTGAGTACCTAGTTCGTGAATGTGGGTTTAGGGTCAAACTCTCCCTGGCAAGTGAGTTTGAAACACACAGTCCTTTGTCACACCTTTTATTGTCGCATCATGAGATGTGGTTGGTTCCATCTTTAAAGAAAATGTGAAGATTTTCAATCTCGATACGGGGCTTTCTGCAAGATAGCCTTAATTTGTCCGTCTGGCCCTTACTCTCCATTAGCTAATGGAGTTGAATTCTCTTTGCGTAGCTCAGTGTCTTCTTACAAACATGACTCTCCAACTTCCTGTCTGTGTTTTCTCTGAACGTTCTCCGGGTCTAGAACACCAGCTCCCTTTCAATTCAGTTTGCCCAAACCTTGTATTTCCCAGGTGACATTCTTTTTTTTTTTTTTTTAGTGATTTTTTTAATAAATTTATTTTTTATTGGTGTTCAATTTGCCAACATATAGAATAACACCCAGTGCTCATCCCATCAAGTGCCGCCCTCAGTGCCCATCATCCAGTCACCCCACCCCCCGCCCACCTCCCCTTCCACCACCCCTAGTTCCTTTCCCAGAGTTAGGAGTCTCTCATATTCTGTCTCCCTTTCTGATATTTCCCACTCATTTTCTCTCCTTTCCCCTTTATTCCTTTTCACTATTTTTTATATTCCCCAAATGAATGAGACCATATAATGTTTGTCCTTCTCCAATTGACTAATTTCACCCAGGTGACATTCTAAGTGTCATGTCCTTTATGAAGCCCTTCTTGAGTTGCTCAGAGTGGATTCATTTATTTAGCAAATATTAGTCAGCACGTGCTGTGGCACCCTGCAGAAATAGAGATAGATCAAGACGTTATAGTAGGTGGGGGAAACTGCTGGTAAAATTTTTTTTTCTTTTTTTTTTTTCTTTGTGCTCTGTTTCCTAGCAGCCTGTTTGTATCTCCTTATTTTGGGGAAGTACAATAAAACAACATAATAAAATATGTCATGAATGGAGTCCGAAAAACTCCTTTGGGCCAAATTCCATAATTCCATTATTTATAGCTGTGCTGTTAAGACCATGGCAAACCTGGAAGGAAAATCTGGGGACAGATTTTAGGCTCTAAAATTTGGTTAGGTCAGGGCAGGTCTCGTTCAATAGCAGGCAATGAATATTATCCATTGCCTGCCAGTTCCCCAGAAATTGCCTGCCATCGAATCTCTTGGCTTGTCCTCCTCTCTCAAACCCACTATATCCCGAGAAGACACATTTAGAAGATTGAGAAAGAGGGATGGATGGTCAAAGGATAGGCAACAGTAGTCATGCTATTATCTGAATGTGCTTTATGGGGCTCTGATAATCACTGTAGGTTTTTGGTACGTGTGTCTATCAGACTCTTCGGTGCCAGCTGTTAATATCTCTCTCACCAAACGCTAGGGTCCCAGGAGGCAAAGCCTCCACTCTTTCAGGTGTGAACCCCAGCACCTACCTCACAGTCCACACGGGGGCCACTCCTGCTCAGAGTCCATGGATGTGTCTGTGTGAGATACAGCGTGGGGAAGCCGCCTAGCTCAGGGGTGCAGGACTTGGTACTGTCTTCCTGTCATCATCAGGAAGAAAGTAGTCACTCTGCTAATATTAGGGTGATTTGTCAGAAAAGGCCTCTGAAGGAAGACGCTGGTTGGGCTAAACAAAACTGCTCCTTCTGCGAGCACCCCACTGACAGTAGGAACAGTTTGACTTGTCCTTGCCATGTGTCTGGTTCTGTCATATATTTCTTTTATGCATTTGTTTTTGATTCTCTAGATCATAAAGAGCCCTGCTCCATTTACTTTTTCCACGTGTCCCCGTGCAGAGCAAGGACTTAGCAAATGTCAGTAGAGATGCCATCAAACGACTCAAAAAACATCATTTTGTGCCTTTTTAATTTAAAAGAGAAGCTTGAATCTGAGCATAACGTTCCCCACACTCCAGTTCTTCATGAGAGTTGGATATTAAAGCTGCTACAATATAAAGTATTACGGTTTCACAAGTATATTTGGGGACTTTCCTCATGAAAGAACACGATGGATTTTGCTTAGACCATAGACCTAGAAGCATTACTAATCACAAGTTAATTAAAAATCGGAAATAATCCATTTTTAAATGCCATTGTATGCATCTGCTACTTGTGCCAGGCTTGACAAGTTTACAAAACCCACAGGTTTCCTTCTCTGGCCTCAGTTTCTCCATCTGTAAGACAGATTTATTAATACTATTGACCTCTTAGAGTTGCTATTTAGGATTAAAGGAGGTCATTCATATAAATGGCTCAGCAGCACAGTCCCTGCATTTCAGTGCTATGACTATCAGCTTTCGGTTTTGTTTTCCATCACTACTATTGCTTAGGGGAGTAGGAACCAAAGTTCTAACATAAAGGACGTTATAAAGGGACAGACATCTAGTGAAGGTCCAGATCCACTCTGGTGAACTAGCTCTATGCATCTTTATTATTATTTCATATCCCCTCTTTTTAAAAAAGATTATTTATTTATTTATTTATTTATTTATTTATTTATGAGAGAGAGGAAAAGAGCCTGAGCAGGAGGGGAGAGACTCTTAAGCAGACTCCCTAGTGAGTGCAGAGCCCAACACGGCCCTTGGTGTCAGAACGCTGGAGCCAAAACCAGGAGTTGGAGGCTCAACCACCTGGGCCACCCAGTCGCCCCTTGTGCCCTTTCTTATCTCTGTGCCTTCACACTTACTGATCCTTTACCCTGAAACATCCTTCCCAACCTTTTCCATCTCCTTGAATCTACCTGTGTAAAAAGCTCAGGCTTTTAACCACCGGTCTCCCAAAAAAGTTACCCTCTGTTCAAGGTCACCTTGTAAATACTTTCGCTGTAGCACTTCTAATGCAAATTATGTGCGTGTTTGAGTTTGTGCCAGTCACCTTCCCAGAAGCAGTACTTTGGGGTTAAAAATAACGTGTTATTTGTAGTTGGGTCCTGGAGACCTGGCATAGTGATCGGGTCCTCCAAAAATAATTAGTGAATGAGGGAGAAGTTATTAACCTGCGTGGTGGGGGTGGGCTTGCGCCCAAAATGAGCCCGTCTCTGCAAATACGAGAACATCTTGTGGAGCCCAGGTAAATTTTAAGGCCAGTGACGACCCCCTGAGTCTCAGCTGCACATAATTCAGGAAAATGGGAAATCCCCGATGTGTATGTTTTCTTCTAAATTGTTATCAATAAAAAAAAATTGTTATCAATAAAAAAAAATTGTTATCAATAACTCCATAGGGATTTTTCTACTGAGCATTACTTTGAGTTCTGTTCCTTTAGGAAATAACAAGACATCCACACTGTGTGTGCGTGTGTGTGTTTGTGCTGTTGTTTTCCAGAGCAATCGGAGCCAACCCCCTTTACTGTGATTGCAACATGCAGTGGTTATCGGACTGGGTAAAGTCGGAGTACAAAGAACCCGGGATCGCTCGCTGTGCCGGCCCCGGAGAAATGGCAGATAAATTACTACTCACGACTCCCTCCAAAAAATTTACATGTCAAGGTACGCTTTTCTAACCACTTTCACTTCTGTAAATAAATTTAAAGAAATCGCTGTATCAATTTAAAAAGGAAACCACGGCTGCGAGGCTTCGAAGGCCCAGGCGGAAAGCCCCTCAGCAATACCGCCTGGCGCCACCCACGCGTGCACAGCCCTGAGCAGTCACCTGAGGAGCCCACGTAGAGAGCCTGGCTTCTCAAATAGATTGCAGGAGTCATCAGTGGGAAATGTCTCTTAAGTTTTCTTTAAAATGTACAGAAAAATGAAGAGTACACGGTTTCTGGAACTTTCTCTCATAGCCTCTAACACGTAAAATATTTTGCTTTTGCCTTATCTGAACGTGTGTGCCCTGCTCCTAGGGCTGCCAGGGCCCTGTGGCTTCCTGATGCCAGGTAAGGGGAAATGAGCCCTCCCGAGCGTTCAGGCCAAACCCTCTGACTCACCTGCTGTGTTGATGGGGGTGTCCCTTGCTTGTCTGCATCCCTTTCTTTTCCCTTTGTTTCATGTATTTGTGGATTCTGAATAGTGCCTTAGTAACACATGCTTTTTTTTTCTGTTCTATGTGTCCAATATAGAGAATCTAAATAGAATGTAAATGATAACAGACCTTGTATTTCCACAAGAACTGAAATGACACGCTACTCACAATACCTAGAAAATATTGAACTTTTTTTTTTCAGTTAACTTTGTTATATATATAAAACTAAATCAAAAAAGAAAAAAACTAAATCGTAGCTATCGTTGACCTTAGAGAAGCGCACAGTACGATCTTGCCTTCCAAGGCTTGCAAACCTAGCCGAAGAGATAAATTGTCCACACCTGGGCATTTTAGGTAGAAAAAAAAACATCTGGGGAGGTCGTGCCGTGCAGTGGGTCATGGTGTGTGTTTCCAGCTTCACGTTTCAGTAGTTAGATAACCTGACTTTAGTGTTTAACCAGCTCATGCCTCAGTTTCCACATGTGTAAGCACAGATGATGATAGTACATACCTGAAAGTGTTACTATTGAAATTAAAAAAAGGTACTAGTGTGAAATTAAAAAAAAAAAAGTAAAGAAAATGCTGATTGTCACAGAAACAGAACAGAATGTTAGATTGCAGGGCTTAAGGGATGCGGGAGGTAGAGGAAATGGGGAGACAGATGTTAAAGAGCACAAACGTTGAGTGGTAACAGTAAGTTCCGGGGATGCCCGGGTGGCTCAGCGGTTGAGCATCTGCCTTCGGCTCACGGCATGACCCTGGGGTCCCGGGTTCAAGTCTTGCATTGAGCTCACCACAAGGAGCCTGCTTCTCCCTCTGCCTGTGTCTCTGCCTCTCTCTCTGGGTCTCTCAAGAATAAATAAATAAAATCTTAAAAAAAAAAAAAAGGAGTAAGGCCCAAGGATCTAATGTCCAATGTGGTGAGTGTAGTTAATACCCCAGTATCTCGCTGCACACTCGCCGAGAAGCCTTCTCACCACACGCACACAGAGGTTAACTGCGGGAGGAAGTGGAGGTGCTAGACACTTTGACCTTATTGATCCTTCCACGGCGTATGTGACATCACGTCACCACATCGTACCTTTTAAATATATGCAGCTGTATTTGTGGGTCGCCTCTCGGTACAGCAGGGGGAAAGCTTAGTTGAATCAGTGTGTGCAAAACACATTACCCCACACGAGTAAGCGCTCCGTGTAGGTTGCCTGGCAGTGTGACCGTCATGACCTTTCAGAACACCAACCAAACCACGATAGAGGACGCGCAGTTTTACTGATCGAAGGAGGAGTTTCCAAAAACTACACTCCCTTGAAGCCTTTTTTTTTTTTTTTAAATGGCATCTGATGATTTTCATAGCCGTAAATGGCTGCAAATGATGTCGCTTGCAGCATATTATAAATACTGACATTTTGAAACTAAACTCTTGCAGGGGCTCCTGGGCGGCTCAGTCTGTTAAGTGTCTGAGTCTTGATTTCAGCTCAGGTCGTGATCTCAGGTCGTGAGATCGAGCCCCGGGTCAGGCACCCGTGCTGGGCGTGGAGCCTGGTTAGGATTCTCTGTCTCCCCCTCTCCCTCTGCTCCTTGCCCTCCACACCCTTCACGAAAACAAAACAACTCTTCTATTATTCTTCTAAATGCATTTGATGGAATTTAAATGTCAGAGCCAATTTATTTATTTTTTTAAATGTCAGAGCTAATTTAAAAGAGACAAAAACAAGATCCTCTTTAGATTTCACATTGTTCTTTTTTTCCTTGAACTTCTGTTTTTCTCCTCGAGTTTCTATTTCCAGTACCTCAGCAAATTGTCTTATTTTTTGCTTCAAAAGTATCTATAGAATTTGAATTTTTTAAAATGTCCTGCCACCGAAAGTCTTTGAGTCTTTAAATTTTTTCTTAAAACTGAACTGCTGTTAATACTCATGCACCGTTGCTTGGGATGGCATAATTATTTATCAACGTGTTAATGTTTTTTATTAAAAATTGAAAGTACAGTTTTCTTGGAAATGTCTCTCTGGGATTATGTGCACTGATTTCAAGAGGCTTTGCAGATCACTGACATTTCAAATTATTCTTTTGTAACCACAGATTACAAAATATCTTTGGGGGCAGTGACCCACAATTCCTGGTGTCCGGAAAGGCATCTCATTGTTTTAGAAAGTGGAGGACATTGTCAAGTGGGAGATGGGGACAGAAACTGGCACTAAAACTTTCTCTTAGGCATTATCATTGGGCAGATGTGTTTCGGAAAGATTATATGGAGAAGTTGAGAAACTATAAAGTGATTTTCTCATACTTCTCCACGCCCAGGGATACATGCTCTCCATTCTAAAAAATGCTAGTGCTTACCTGTGTTTCTCAACATTGAGAGTTCCCTGGAGATACTACTTTAAGAAATATTTCATGGTAATATAAATTTGTGAAAAGCTACATACTTATATTCAATTCTCTGAGGGTCATTGTTCACAATCATTTGTTAAATGTCCTCAGAAGCCCGACATGTACAACAAAGATACGCACATACATAAATGACTGTTTAACTCAAGATATAGCTAACTGGTTTGACCTTTTTTTCCCCTTTAACGGCATCTTGTTTAGTTCTTTGTGTGGCATGATTGGAAACAGGCTTGAGGGAAAACGGGTCTGGATCAGGGATGCCTGGTACAACTTTCTGCAGTGGTAAAATTGTTGCAAATCTGTGCAAATACAGTAGTCACTGGCCACGTGCGGTTGCTAAGAGGTAGCTGAAGCAACGGAGAAAGTGAATTTCTAATTTTATTAAGTTTGACTTTAATGGAAAAGAATCAGGTGCGGCCACTGGCTACCATGCTGGGTAATGTGGTTGCTACAAAAGCTCATAGGAAGAAACTGTGTTAGAGGAGAGTAGCTGTGAAAAATTCAGTGCAAGTGCATCTAACTAAGCCACTTGTTGGGGCAGGCTGTCAGGTGTGAGCACGGTGCTCCCGGAGCAGAGCTGTATTGTAGGAAAATGCTGGAACTGTGCTTGAGTTTAGTATTCATCTCAAGTCAACAGGTTGCATGTACTTCCAGCTGCACCCTAAACTGGATAGCAGACCGCAGGGGTGTAGGGCAGGCGACAAGAAGTGTAGACATTCAGAACTCAATAAATAGATTGTAATTGCATTTAGCAGACTTTAAGATTTACTCAGTTTTTCTATAACTCAATGCACTTTTAGAGTGATAGCGGACATTGAAACTTACAGTGCCCTCGACCAGCATATTTCGGTATTTGTCAAAATATTGCAAAGTTTCATTGTCTTATTAAGATTCTGCTAGTTGTCAATTGATGACAGTTCAGGCTGCATCTTCGCTGCTGCTACTACCACTACTACTACTACTATGACTACTCTGACGACTACTACTACTACTACGACTAACAGCTCATATTGGATAGTTTGCATTATGCTGAGGATCTGACATAGATCCTTATCTACTGTAATCTTTATATCACTCCGAAAGTAAGTACCACTCTTTCCCCACTTGGGAGATGAAAATATTATAATTTAGAGAGATTAGATAACTTGTTCAGAAGCACTCAGCTGCTAAGGAGCCAGAATTTTTGATTCACTGACCCCCAGTGTTTACCACTGAAGTTTACTTTATAATTTTCAATGAAAATATTCTCAAAACAAATCATCAATGTAAGTAAGAGCGCCATTCTACTATTGAAACATACTTGGAAAATGAACGTTTTGAACCACTTTCATGTGCGTTGCTGGAAATAGTTATTCATAATAAGTGTATTGGTAGAAGGCAAAGCACTCTAATTTACTAATTAAAATGATTCACTCTAAGAAATCTACTGAGTTTTTGAGCTAACATGCCTTATGAGCTTGAAAGCAATAAAATGACACTTCTTTAAATATTTTATAGTTTGAGTTTTTAATATTTTAACTTTTCCCATAGTTATGCCAGTTTAATATGTTTAATTTTATTCATGGAAATCATGTAAGTACATGCTCCTAATATTAAGATTTGTAAATATGTAATTTCAAATTACAGCAGGAAGATGAATATCCTTTAATTGAAGATATGTTTATATAGCTATATATAAATATAATTTAAATGTTTTCTCTGCTAGGAAAGGCTAGGCTATTATTTTGAATAATATATTCAGTTAACAGGTTTTATCCTACATTTTTCAGAGTACTTTCTTTATTGTATAATATAGTTTCGGGGCACAATAGAAATAAATAAACTGGATGAAATAGATCATCAGAGAATATTTAATTAACACCTGGAAAAAAAAAAAAAAAAACAACACCTGGGTTAGAACACTCTTGAGTGGGAGGTAAATGGTCATGACTTTTCTTCATAACCCAAATGTCCAGTCTTCATCTTTTAAATATCAGATGATGCTAAAATGATCAAGGAGTTGGTAGTAAAGCAGAGATATTTTCCCTCCCCACGAAATGCAGAATATTGTTAATTTCTGAGAACTTCTTTGTTGCTCTTGGCTCAGCAAGGTTTAGCTGTATAGACGACTAAGTTGTTCACTTTTAATTTGACAGACATTTACTAAACACTTACATGTGCCAAAGAATGAACAGTCTGGTGAAAACGAATGATATGTCCCTTCTTTCATTCACCGGATGTCATGTGAGTTCCTGTTACGCACCAGACACAGTTCCAAGGAATTGAGTCTCTAGTTCGTGCCATAAGCAGGACGTAGAAAGATGTTGGTCTTCACAGAGTTTATATTCTACTGATACATTTAAACAGATAATCTCAAAACAGTATGGAGATTTGACAATGGAAACATAGGTAAGATACTAATAACATATATCCAGACCAAGCAATCATGGGGTTGTAACTGATACCCCCAGGTCCATCAGGGCTTCAGGAGATTCTGACAGTGAGTCAAAAGGAACTCAGATAAAGGATCAGAAAACCTGGAACCTTTCATATCTTAAGATTACCAACACTGCATCACCACATTAATGTCTTCCACTAATTTTATATGTTAAGATTCCTCTAGGCTCTAGAATTCCTTGGGGAAATTCCACGTATCTCAGCAGTGACATTGTAATACTATTTTTTTTTTTTCCAGCAGATCAACATCTTCCTTTTAGGGAAGTTCTTGACAATCCTGAGATCTTTGTTTTGTGTCTCAAAATCACTGGTTGATCATGTCCTTAGTCATTTAGGCAGTTAAATAATACAGCCGAGAGGTGCCTGGGTGGCTCACCCAGTTAAGCATCTGGCTCTTGATTTTGGCTCAGGTCATGATTTTGGGGTCCTGGGATCGAGCCCTGCATCGGGCTCTGTGCTCAGTGTGGCGCCTACTTGGGATTCTCTCCCCTCCCACTCCGTGGAGTGGCCCCTCTCTCTCTGCCCCTCTGCCCCTCTCTCTCTCTTTCTCTCAGATAAATAAATAAATCTTTAAAAATTTTAAAATTGTAATAATATAGCCCAAACTAGAAGCAATGAAAAATTAACTAGATCCATTTTGAAGTAATACTTAAAATTTGATCAAATCCTTTTCACATTTTCAGATTTATTACCATCAGCACATAATTATAATTTTGAAATAAGCTTAGCTTTTTTGGGATTATGAATTGCTCACTGGCCAAGGAAAACATTCAGGTTTGTACATAGTTACTTGCCAAAAGCACCATCTTTAAAAAACAAGCAAGGACTATTTTTCTGTTTTTTTTTTTTTTTTTAACAAGACTCTTTTTCATTATACTTTTGAAAACTTAAAACACTGGGAAATTTTAACAGACGTTAATTTTAATAGGGGATGAGAACCAGCAATTCATAGTCTGTTCTTAAGTATCGTACATCCATATTCAATCTATCATAAGATCCCATAAAATAATTATTATTGTTCTTTTCCATTCCATTGTGACTCCAGAACATTTATTGGCCTGAGGTCCCATATATATATACCAAATAGCCAAGCCTAGTGATTCCAGAGATGGAATATGCAGCCTTTATGTTTTTATTAAATCATTTATCCAACTCAAGTTTATAAGATCTTAACCCCGTATCATGTGTCGACCATCTCCAACCCTACAGTAAAACTACAAGAATGCCAGCGATTTCCATCTTGCCAACTTCAGTGGCTTATTTTTAGTCATATTTGTTTTTTGTCTTAGACATTGAGCAATACTGCTCTTTTTTTTTAAAGATTTTTTTTATTTATTCATGAGAGACACAGAGAGGCAGAGACACAGGCAGAGGGAGAAGCAGGGTCCCTGCAGGAAGCCTGATGTGGGACTCAATCCCAGGACCCCAGGATCACGCCCTGGGCCAAAGGCAGATGCTCAGCCACTGAGCCACCCAAGTGTCCCATGAGACTGCTCCTTCTTCTACATTCTCTTTGCTTCCTTCTTCATTCCTTTGCTGACACCTTTTTCTTACATTCTTTAATATTGATATAGATGGGGTTTTCTCCTACCCCTATTAAATGAACTGATTTCAATAGCATGACCATGGCTTTTCTAATGATCTCCAGATTTAATATTTCCATGCACCTAGTGAATTCCTCCCCTGTGTAGCCTTGCAGAAGCTTAAAACACATATTCCAAATCCTGCATTTTCATGTCCCACATCCTCTTGCAACTGCATTCTGTAGTTGATATATGCATGTCCCTACTACTGAACTGTAAGTTTTTCCAGAAACTTCGACGTTTCACTTACCTTTGAACTCCCCAGACTTAGCTTACTTCCTGGCATGAAGTAGATCCTCAATAAATATTTGATAAATGAATGACCTAGTGATGGAATGTTGTTAAAAATATGCATTTGATATTAATGCTTAAGAAATGCAGTAATGTAATAGCAAGTGAAGCTTAGAGTTTTGGGGTTTTAAATAAGAACCTTCTTTTAGTTAATTATGCCCAACATCAAATACCCCCTACATTTTTCCTGAGTTGTCTTTGATGTACCTTTGGCTTTATACAAGGGCAGTGCTAGAGGATTCTCTTATTTGACTTAGGTTTCCAAGGGATGCCACAATGAAAGCAGACTCTGGGATATAGTTAGAAATTTGTGTCTGGAGCTTTTAGTAATAAATCAAAGTGAGAATGCAATTCTCAGTGGGTGGCGATATTGGTGTCAGGTGCATAGCGAGTGATTTCCGTCAAGTAAGCAAGTCTGCCTACAAGCTTTAATGGATTTGAGGTCCAGCAGTTTGTCTGTTAAAGATTAAAGTAACTGGCAAAGACAAATTGTTAACCAAACTTTTGGCTCATTTTCCCTTTGAATTATTAAGCTAAGCACACTTCCAATCCATACAGCTGATGCTGGAGGGCTCTCTTAAGTCCAGACCAAGTCTTAAATCACCCTAGTTATCCTAGACTGCCCTCCTTCGTTTCAGGGACATAGTAAACATGTATAGTCTTTTTTTTTAAAGATCTTTATTTATTCAGGAGAAACACAGGGAGAGAGGGAGAGACACAGGCAGAGGGGGAAGCAGGCTCCCTGAAGAGAGCCTGATATGAGACTCGATCCCAGGACCCTGGGGTCACTACCTGAGCTGAAGGCAGATGCTCAACCACGGAGCCCCCCAGGTGCCCCAACATCTGTATTCCTGAAACTAGATTTTTTTTTTGTCCTCTGTGGCTCACATCTTACAAAGGCTAATGCGCTGGCACTAATTTAAAATTTCTTGAGACTAAACTTTGGGCAGGTGGAAAGATTGAAGATGGGTGAAGTTGTATCAGCAAGGAAGCTGCAGTTCCTTGCCAAGCAGCAGTGTAAGAACAAAAACTCTCCTCCTTAACGTTGCAGTGTTCCTGGTGGTTGTCCATGCCAAATTTGCAACCCCGGTTGCAGTCCTTCACCACATAAAATCATTAATGCTGGGTGTTGTTTCCCAGTGAATAATGATCTCTCAGTGCCCCCTGCCATTCCTCCTTGATTCTGATACTTATAGTCCCTACAATTTTCCCAAATTTCAGCACCTCCTGGCATGGACAGAAGGTGCTCAGTGAAACCTCTAATGAATGAATAAATAGCAAGTTCTAGTTTGCCTTAGTCAGTGTTAAAATTTGAGCAAACAAGCGGAGGAAGATTTCCTTTCTCCTTCCAGGTAAACCACCCATGTTCCTTTCAGCTGCCTACCTTCTTTGGAAGCCCAGGGAAGACGGTCTGAATTTGGCTGGGGTTTCTGTGCTTGCTCTCACTTTACTCTGTACTCAAAACTCAGTATCCTTTCATTTAACACTGAAAGCAACCCATTGAGACGACGACCACTACTCTAACTCCACACCCGTACTAACGATCGGGCTTACTAGTTTAGCTTGATGGACCTCAGACCCTCTGTCCAAGACTGCTTGCGTGACGATAAGGGTCTTGTCCAGTTCCTGTTCCTGGACATCTTCTTTCGTCTGGGAATAATCAAGTGTGCAAAATTCTATATGTGCTGGTTTTCCCCTAAAGAGCCGTCTTCAGCATCACTCTTTAGGTCTGATATCATCTCCTTGTTATAGAAATGGATTAAAGATGTCGCTCCCCTTGAATAAGAATTTTGCAGAAAAGGACCTCAGAGAAAGTATCCTGGGTAGAAAATAAATCACAAATTGAAGGCAAAAAAAGAAAACAGAAGGTAGACTTAGAAGAGGAACGATATACTGGTGGGAAGATGAATGAGAGGAGAGAGCCAGATACAAGGGATATAATTCTGAGGGCCTAGTAGATAGAAATGAGCAGACTTAGATAAACCAGGTGGGCATGAAAATCGCACTATAGGAAGGAAGGATGTTTAGTTTGGGAGAATCACAATCTAAATAAGAAAATGAAATAAGTAAAAATAAATAAGAATTATATCACTTGTAAGGTATTTGGGGGATATTAGACACTATTTGGAATTGCTGTGTCTCACAAACATCTTTTGAATTACCCCTTTACTCACACTCAGGAACTAGAAACAAGAAATTATCTTTGAGAAATGGACTTTAAAAGGAAGGTTTGAAAAAGGAGAAGCAGATAGAGTGGTAGCTGGAGTAGTCAACTTTATGAACCTGAGGAACTTAGAACTCAGTGTGTTATTTTATTTTATTTTATTTTATTTTATTTTATTTTATTTTTAAGATTTATTTATTTTTTCGTAAGAGACACACAGAGAGAGGCAGAGACACAGGCAGAGGGAGAAGCAGTCCCCATCCAGGGAGCCTGATGCGGGACTCGATCCCGGGTCTCCAGGATCACGCCCTGAGCCAAAAACAGACACTCCACTCCTGAGCCCCCCAGGCGCCCCAGAACTCAGTATTTTAGAACTATAATCCCAATTCTGATGCCACCAAAACAGTTTGCAGGTTTAAGAAATATATTGGGAAAAGCCAGCGCACATGGGAAAGGCTGTTATTTTGATTCCTTTATCTAAACTGAGTATATATGAGGGGACAATGATCTCATTTGGTTTGCCCATAAGAAATTCTAGGCAATGAAAATGGTTGAGCAGGATTAATTCTATAGGAACCCAAATTTGTCCCTGGGAGAAAAAAAAACTGGAGAAATTAGTGCTTATTGGAGAAATTAGTGCTTATTGATTAACATATTAGATACAGTTCAGTGGATATGTCTTAAATCTTGGCTCTGCGCTAAAACAGTCTCCTTCAGCCTGGCGGTGTTGTTATCTCCATCCTCTGTTACATGCTTCAAGATGTTTTTAATTGTTTTTCTTGAGACAATTTCTGGCTCCTCATCTAAACAATCAAGTGTAATTTTTGAAGAATGTCACATTTCCACAGAATAAACAACACAACTGCCAACCCTAAACTCCTCTATTCAAACCACAGTCTTAAGAGGTTTAAAGCACAGAAATAGACCACGAGGCAATCTTCCTCAAGGTCTTGGGAAGTGGCCAGACGAGTGTTTATAGTCCTCATATTTGCTGATGTTCTGTTTTGCTTGTGCACATTCTTAGCTGTTTCCCCCTGTGGCTTTTTTCCAAATGAGATTCTTCTTTCTTCTACCCTAGCCAAGTACCCACTACTTCCTTTTCTGTTGCTGATTTCAGGCATGATAAGGTTGGCCAACACGGGGCTATTCATGGTGGGGCGTTATCTTAATTCAACTCATTGCTGTAACTAACTGTCAGCACTTATTTCTCCAGGGTGCTTAATAGCTAAATTTATTTAATAAACAAGTCAGGGCGGGGGTGAGAAATTAAATGTCTCTGAGCATCCCTTTGGTATTAATCCCAGCAATTTCCCAGCTGCGATTTGATAGAAAGCTGCATTCGTTACTCTGGTTACCAAGGGGAAATGCAGGGGACACTGGCAAGGTCTCCCTAGTGATGGAGGTGTCACTAGAAGTACCCGCCACCC
The DNA here is from genome assembly GCF_018345385.1 of Vulpes lagopus. Classification (NCBI taxonomy): domain Eukaryota; kingdom Metazoa; phylum Chordata; class Mammalia; order Carnivora; family Canidae; genus Vulpes; species Vulpes lagopus. The sequence continues at coordinate 149,360,745 of NC_054827.1, read as the reverse complement.
CTCTCCATTGATAAAGTCATTCCCTAGAGCTGTCGTCCATTTCCCAGCGGCTTAAGAAGAAACAGGAATCTCTTTGTAGAAATGATTTAGGGTTCTTGTTAATAGAAAAAACTGACCGATACAGAACACTCTCTTCCTTCGGATTTTATTCCAAAACCATTATGTGAGTGTGTTCTGGTATTTTCTAGGGTCAGGGAGTACATAGATGCGAAGAGTCCTGAGGCCTACCGTGATGACTCCCATTTTCCTTCTGTTCCCGTCACTAACCCCGTTACTCACAAACATACACTCTAACCTGTAGAAGAATTCGACGAGAGCAGAGGTTTTGGGGTGGAGGGAGGTACCTCAGAGCGTTAGTTAGGTCAGGGAGAGTGGGAAGAGGGGCCTGCTGACAGTCAACTCCGATAGCTTCGCTGGAAGTTACGTGGGATGAAGCGCACAGCTGGAATGATCGCTGCTTGCTCCAGCGGGGATGAAGAACTACTGAGATGAGGCTGAGGACAGAAACCTCATTAACGTTTGTGTCATTAGAGTGTTGTGTTTGATATGTGTCATATATTTGATTGGCATCTATATTTGATTTTATTTGATTGACAATATATGACATATATTTGGTATATGTCACCCTGATTCTGTCCTCATCGGTTGCCAAGAGGCAGTCTAAGGAGCTCTCAAAAATACGGACACACGTAGCATCAGTAGAACGTAATTTTATCGAAGACAGTACAATTTCCGCATTGTTAGCCATTTATGGGATGAATATGTGCAACCAAAGGAAAATGGCTGCAAGTGAATCTGCCTTTAATCTAAACCTTTCATGGATCAGGAGGTTTTTTTTTTAAAGCGTGTATCCCGAAAGGTGAGATCGCAAGTGAAGATTATGTCTACGGTATTTCCTTTGTGAAGGGGAAGAAACAGAAATCTCACCTACCACATGCCTGCGCTAATGTGTCACCACACTGAACCGAAGGGATCTGAGGGAGAATACGATGGAAATTACATTTTTGGTTTATTTCCAGTGGCACCATGTTCTATCTCCTGTATGAAAATAACACTACTGAACTAATGATAGCCAGGCAGGTGCATACTGTTGTATTTTTAATTGCACTGACATATTTCTATTTATGCATTGAACTTGCCCGCACATGCCCCAACACCCGCTCCCCCAGACGGACCCACACAAAGTCCTCTTTGGGATCAGTGGTGTGCATGTCCATGCAAGTGGGCTAAAGTTAAGGTGCAGGCAAACCACAGGATGCATCCACACAGGCTAGTTGGCCCATGAGGGGATCGACCTGTGATATGGGCATCACTACCGCCAGATCCGAACCACTTAGGTTCACAGTCCATAGTCCCGCTCTGACACCGGGCACTCTCACCAGACCTCAATGAGGTGCTCTCCGGTTGCATTCTTGAACATTATCTGATGATGCTAATTTTGGTTTTATTCATGGAAGAGAAATACATAGAGATATGTGATCAAGACTTTTCATACAAAATCTGCTATATTAAGGCATTTAAATAATTCAAGAGAACTGAAAACACAAAGCATCGGTTTCTTACATTTTTTAATTAATTTTCAGGTCCTGTAGATATCAATATTCTAGCTAAATGTAATCCCTGCTTATCAAACCCATGTAAGAATGATGGCACCTGTAACAATGATCCAGTCGACTTCTATCGCTGTACCTGTCCATATGGTTTCAAGGTAAGTAGAAGCTTTTGAGGGAGCCATGGTCTGAAAACACAACTTTCTTTGGTGGGTTCTCATTATTCTGTTGTGTTTTCTCCATGTACTGAGATCTCCTCTGTTTACTCTTGACTTGACTTGGCCATTCCTTCTCCAGGGGCAGGACTGTGATGTCCCAATCCACGCATGCATCAGTAACCCATGTACACATGGAGGAACTTGCCACTTAAAGGAGGGAGAAAAAGATGGATTCTGGTAGGTCACTCATCTAGAATATTCTTTCTGAAGCGTTGGAGCATGAGTAAGCAGACATTCATTTTCCTTTTCAGGTCAAGGGGTATTATCCTTAACGCCGGAAATTTATTTCACAAGGACAATATAGATTAGTCCTTCTCAGAGATACTGTGATATAAAAAACAAGTGGAGAGATTACAGTATTCTCAGCTCAGGATGCTATAAAAAGCAAGAAATGTTTAAGACGTGCAGGTGCGTGCATTAGGATTCACGCAGTCAGATGAGGTCAAGACAAAGTAGTAGTTCTGTTATGCTAATTAATAGCCAGGGGTCTCCTACTTCAAGTCCTGTATTCATCTGTTGCTTTGTGTATTGTTTTAACCGACAGTGTGTAATGATAAGCTGCAGGTCCCACGGAAACAGAAAATTAATGATTCATTTCCAGGCCACAAAATGAGGAGACGAACATGCTGTGAACATTTTTAATCTGGAGTTATTTAATCGTACGGTACAATTACTTCAGGTGTATTTCATGAATTATGAAATAGAGTTCTTATGATGACAGTAATCATTTCACATAAGAGTGTTAATCTCCTGCAAAGCTTGTTAGAAACACCACTTTTTATAATAAAAATTCTTCAGCTCTGCGTACCGTTATGAAATGGTCACGCTTCCAGTACGACTACTCCCCAAGATTATTCTGATACGCATCGAGTGAAGTATACGATGTTTTTATTGTCATTGAAAAACTGTATTTGTTGAGACTTGAAGAGAACGTGTACATTTTATGATGACAAGGAAGATGTAATTTAATTTTTATATTTCTCTTTTGTTTTGAGACGTGGAAGACATTACTACAGCTGTGGTAGGAGATAGTGTCATTTTTTTAAGTCAGAATTCGTGCCTCCTCATTTATGAGCAGAGAAGCATGAGTCATTTTATTAGAGCACAAGTTGATATTAAGATATCTAGGGCTGTAAACTTTGCTTGTGTTTTAGAGCCGCGAATACGTTGGATTTATTGACTTACAGGACCATGGGGCCATTTGCCATCTTGCGGCCCACGTAAATTTTCTTTTTTTCTTTTTAAATTGTTCCTGACTGGATGCTACCTTAAATCCATGCTTACTACATGTCATTTAAAAGCATTTTAAAGTTCAGTTTCTTACAGTTAAAACCTCTGTAATTGATGAGAATGTTTAGCTTTTTTTTCAGTATTCGGACCATATGGCTTTAAAATGCAGCAAAGAACATGTCTTTTGCCTTCTCTCCCCGCTGGCGTTCAGGTGTATTTGTGCCGATGGATTTGAAGGAGAAAATTGTGAAGTCAATGTTGATGACTGTGAAGATAATGACTGTGAAAATAACTCTACGTGTGTCGATGGAATTAATAACTACACATGCCTTTGTCCGCCTGAGTACACAGGTAGGAAGAGCAGGGGATTCTGTGCCGTCAATAGGGTCTCTGTTTGAAAGCATCATTGGCCATGGGCTGTATTTGTGTATTAAGCCATTGTATTATTCAATAACCGGTAGGTGTTCCAAAAATTAGATGCAATGTGAATAACAGCTAAGGAGGGTTTCAGCCAAGCCAATGAAAGACGAAGCAGGCTCAGAACACAGGCATCTACATAGAGCCACACTCTCCAGCAGAAAAAGAAATGATCGTTCTGAAGTTTTCAGACCACAGTTGCGTAACATTTTCACGTAAAGCATTTCTCCCGTGCAAACCGACCCACCGATACATACGTGAAAAGGGGGCATTTTTTTTTTCACATTGTCAAAGCATAATTAGGCATTTGAGATGGCTCGTGTCCATACTTGTGTTTTCCCTTAGTAACTCATGTCCTTCTAAATAAAACATAATCAGGAAGATTCTGAGCACTTTGGATAATCATATAATTACCACCTTTTTTTTTTTTTCTTCCTGACGTTTCGTATCTGGGGGTGACATATGCCGTTAAGTCTTTCACAGCAGGTAAACTTCCCTGCACAAACCAATTTGCTGTAAAGGCAACATCAAGTTTAGACCTCCCTGTTATGTCAGATTATCTGTTCTGATTGGTTTCGGCGGCTCTGAGTTACAATCTTGTTTCTTAGCAATAAACCACTTCATTTTAATGTTGATAGAGAAAAGGAGAATGTTACGGATTTTATTTGTAAGAAAAGATGGGGAAGTAGAGTTGTCACTCTATCCAAAATCACCATTCTTATTTTGATGACTATATTTCCTTAACCCTACACTTGTCTACAATTTTAATACATAGTTAAGAATATCAGAGGGTAGGATAACTGTGTGGATGACTGAGGTTAACATCTCTAAACATGAAAAGATGAGAGCACATCTGTATGATTCACTTTCCCAGGGGTTTGTTAGAATAGCATTGAAATTTAAGCTTTTATGGAATACTCAAACTTTGAATTTTAATAAGTAATTTTCTTGGTGGGAAAATGCTAGATAAAATAAAAGCGTTCTGTTTTGACATCCCAGACCTGTTTGCCTTCAAACCTGTCTTTTCCATGATACGTTTTTTTTTTTACACCAGCGAAGCATATCATATGATATGCTACGTGTCTAGTAGAAATCTGAACATGTTGTATCATAATTGTTCCATGATGTACGTGGAGCCCTTCGGCCCCTTAGTGGCTAGTTTGAATTCCTTGATATTTCCCATTAATAGAGGATAGCAAGTATATCCAGTAGGTCTCCATTCTCACATGGTTGGGGAGTTTAGATGCCACATAACTTTCACATTCGCACTCACATTACATGTGTCACACCTCCGAGACTTGCCACTGACCTGCACGCACAGGTCCTGGAGCCCTGGGCGCTGCCCTGAGAATCTGAGTTTTGTTGACTGAGCTGATTTAGACTTGTACAGGAAACCCAGTGTTTGCACTAAAATCGGTACCTGTTACCCTCTTAGGATAGAAGAATTCGGTTTTCCTATCATGGCTCTGATCATTACTGGAAGGGCTTAATTCATTTAATTTTGGTAGCCTCTTTAAACTCATCTGCACTGACCTGGACAGATCGGACCCCAGCAGCTCAAGCACACCTGGGTTCGCCCGTGTGCTCCTGAGCACGAAAATCAAGAATTTATCTAAATCCCCTCATGAGAACCTCAGCTTGAAAGCACCATGTATTCAGTTCCTACACACTGTTTTTTTAGGATAATTTACATCAGGTGGCAGCTCTTCTCAGTTGGTTTGGAAGGGTCCCCCTGCTTTGGCTGTAGATTTACTGTATCTTATTCCTTATCCATTTCTTTTGAGTCTTATTTTACCTTCTCTCCCCTCATTTTCCAAGCTTCCTTCTAGCACCTGCTCCTCTCGAACACGTTTTCTCCATCCTAAGTGATTTTGTTCAGTGCCACTTCCTCTGAGAAGTGTCATGAAGCCTCATTTCCGTCTGTCCGATTGCTTCATCTGAAACATATCAACCCCGAAACTTAGCAAAACCCCTTTTTAGCCAAAATATGACATCTATAAAAGCCATCATGTGGAAATCTGCCATGACTGGTTACCCCAGAGTCATGGGGCTCTCAACAAGAACTGAGACTCCGACATGTTTTTAGCCAAAGCAATCGCAAATACTGGCTTGCCTTAGTATGGGCAAAGGATGAACAAAAACATTGAACTCACTAGAAAGCTCGCAGCATACAGCACATGCAGACATTGCCCCGGTAACTGGGCTGGGTCCTGTGGTCAACCAGGAGCTTGACAGTGGGCATCAGAGCAGGTATCTCTACCAGGCACATTTGTCACTCATCCATTAGCTGTCGTATTTTTGTCCATATGTGAAATGAGCTCATTTACAAAATATCAAGCAACCATCTGCAGATTTTGAAATCGGTGGCACATAAATGGCCTTTAATTATAGGAAAGCATAAATCGGACTCTAGAGTTTCATATCATGCTTCATCCAAGTCTGTAGTGAGGGGGGAATTTTTGTTGTTGTTAATAATATGGCTGTATTGTTTTAGATTTAAGATTGGAATCTGATTAATGAGTAGGAGACCTGGGAAAAGAAACCCCGGCTGTGCTCAGGGAATATAATCATGTTGTCATTGCTTAAAAATCACTCAAGTCACAAGTTGCTTTTCTGTTTGGAGATGTTTTGCTCTATACCGCCAAAGGCAGACAATGAGAAAGTGAACTGTTGAGCAGGAACAAATAAAATTTCATGGGAAAAGGCTGTAAATTATTATGGTGAAAGGTCTTACATTTGGCACCCATGTCAAGAGTCAGAAATGGACATGATGTTGTTAACAGAAAATTCAGAGATCTGCAAGCCGTCTGACAGAGAACTCACGATTTGATGGGCAGGCTCTAAAATGGAGCTAAAAATATCCAAAACAAAATGAACTGCCATTGGGAAATTAAATTTATTTAAACCCTTGTGACCAAAACATCCCAGTAAATAGTTATTGATTTATTAAAGGAGAAAACTCTCTGTTCTTTCCTCCTGCAGGGATTGACAGCATAAATTTTAAGGGTCAATATTGTTTTTTATTATCTAATCCTTGCTCTGCCTTCCCCACCAGAGCTCTCAAAACTATTCTTTTCTACCCAACTCAGCGTAGTATCTATCCTCCTAGTTGTGTCATATGACTGTTGGTAGCTAGTATTTTTTGGATGAGATTAATTTTTGGAAATTTTAATTCACTGTGATTTTAAATTAACATTACTATGCTACAGATTCAGGAGGTAGGACTCTGGAATTATTAAACAAATAATTTAAAAATTCACTCTAGGATTTTAATTTTAGCTTGTGAGATCGTTTTTGTTTTTCTTTTAATCATTACTATATCCTTCCTAAAAACAGCACATACCTTGGAGAAATATTTTCAAGGAATCCCTCAAATTACCTAAGCTCAAAACCTATAAAAGTAAAAATTGTAAACATGGCATCCCTGCAACATTGTCATCTATTCTTAAGCTCAGGTATGAACTTAGGTGTTGAGTTGAAAAATATGTTTTTGCACAGCTCACAGGAGTCAGAACCCTGGATGAACTACATCAACGTTACGTTTCTTAACACTGTTCTCATGGGACCATATACAAAGATAACACAAAATTGGCCACAACATAAACCACAGCATATTAATGGGATTACAGAAATTCTGTGACTGAAAGCTTCCATACAAATTGGGCATGTAAAAACTCAGAATTATTTTGTTGAAAATACTCAGACCATTTTAGTCGTTCCATTTTGTACCATTATTTCTTCGCTTTCCAAATCTCCAATGCTCCCACACAAACCGTGAAGTGCATAGCTTCAAGAGGTAGAGCTGGTTGTTAAATAAACTGGCTTAGACACAGACCTATGGCTCCCTGTGTGATGGCCTTAACCTTTTGCCTCGTTTACTCCATGTTTGTGCGTCTGGCCCGCCGTAGGTAAGAAATCTAAGCCTTGCTTCAGTTTGCTCTCACCCTTGGCTTCTCTGTTGTTAATGCTGCGCATTGGCTTCGTGTGCTCTGCTGTTGTATTGCAATGTAAAAAGTCTTTTGTCTCTTCTGTCTTTGTCGCTGCCAGCTGCTAATCTGAATGAGGTGGAAAAAGGTTAGTTGCCTTTTAAGTCTATTATGATTTCCATTTTAGTTTCCCTCTTTCTTTTAAAGCTACATAGATTTCATTGTGTGTACATGATGAAAGGAATGTTGGCAAAATCTGAAATTAATATGTCAAATCCGTCCCTCAGATCCTTGACATGGAGAGCTATGCCAAACACTGTAAAAGGGGCATCTGAAGTGCACTTTATCAATTTCTAGAAACCTATGAAAATGTACCCTGAGTGAGAAGAAGGGGTGGCTAAAAAGAAAGACTAATACTTTCTACTTCCTACTTGGTTTTATGCTTCTACTTTTTAAAGATCTCACAAACAAGAATAACTTTTACAATGAAAACCAGATCATTCAGTACAGTAGATAGGGTACAGATAGAAAAATTTTTAAATAGTGGGAATTTCCTTATACCTCTTAACTAACATCGTTAGTAATTTGAAACATGGAAAATATTGGAAGATGTATATATTTATTAAAACATTTTATAAAATAAATATTACAAAGCCCAGGAGGTTGATTTTTAGACTCACATTGTCAAAACACATTATGGAATGTCATGAGGATTTGGCAGTATTTCTAAAGCATAAAAAAAAAACCTATATCTAATCATTGATGTCAACATGGTCCACATAGTTCCCCAAAAACATCAGGGGCCCGGGAAAAGACGTCCTAGAGTAATGCTAGTGATAGGCATTTCTGGGGAATTATCCTGGAGTATTTGTGAAATTCCATCATAAAGATTCAGAATGATTACTAACAACATTGGATTTTTACTCATTCAGCTGACTAGATGTCTTCACATGTCACATGCAGGCACGGCATCCTAACAGGAACACAATATGTGCTTGTCTTGACATTTCCGGTTGTATGTAAAGCATTTGCAGTGGGATAATAGGGTTAACGTGGAATGCATTATATAGCAGTTCTCCTCTTCTCTGCCTACTAAGGACTTCATTATTTTTTTTTCTCTGTTGCATTACTTAGGTGATATGCTGTGTTTGGTCACTTACTATGTACAGAGTTAAGTTGAAAACATGGGGAAAAAATAATAAAAATTAAAATTAAAAAAAAAAAAACATGGGAAAACATGGCTTCATATTTTAGAATGTTAAAATATAGCCTGTGCAGTTCTTGGAGGATTAATGAATCCAATACTATTGTTGGTCAAATGTCCCCTTTTCTTTTTACAAGTACTAAAGCAGTTAGTGGTCTGGACAGGGATGTTTAAGGTTTGATTCCATCTCAGAAACACAATAGCAATTGTTCTGTTATAGGAATATGTCCTTAAATAGTTATCTATACTCTCAGGAACTAGCTTGGCTGTGTGATAGGGTTTTAAATCACCATGTGGTTTCATATGTTGACTAAATTTCATGCTTATGTTTATAAAAATGCCTTCTCTTTCCAAGAATCTGCTGCTGACTGAATTTGCTTCAAAAAGCAGTCAAACTCTACTCTATTTTTTGATCCGAAACTTAACTAGAAATTAAATTTCAGCTTCTTTAGAGCAGAGAGTAGCTTTCTTAAATAAAGAGAAACTCCATAATTTGGTGATGTATTAATTTACAAAACACCGTAGATGTGAACAATAAGGATTTAAGTAATAACTTGTATAAAATAGGAAAACATTTTACCCAAGGTTACACACTTTGCAAGTAGGGATGCAAATGGAAACCACCATCTAACTGACCCCAAGGCATGCACTGCGATTGGGAGTAGGGGTGGCTTCCATTGGAATCAGTCTCTTCCTGTTTGCTGCTATCTTCCAGGCTTGGAATCTTTTTACATCCCATAGTGGCTCTGTCTATGGTTTAGGGTAAACAAGCTCTTCTTCTGCTGTCTCTTCATCTTGCTGTATATAATAGTCTTTTATGTCCATTTGAAAAGAGTGAAGCTGTAGCCACAAAATGCAGGTGCAGGCAGTCTATTTTATCTACACATGAAAAAAAAAAAAAAAGAAGAAAGTGCCTAACCAATGCCTGCACAATTAATTAAATATTTTCCCTGATAACTAGGCTACCTTCCATCACAAAGGGCAGGTTGGGGTACTGATGAATTTGTGTAGCTAATGAGAAAAGCTCAGGTTTCTTATCCTGGCACGAGGTTATCAACTCTGGGACTTTTTGCATTTTTTTTTTCTTCTGGGAAACAGGGATAGTGACATCTGCCCACCTCACATAGGTGCTTGAGAGTAAGATGGAAGATTGTCTGGGGAAATACCGTACAGTGTTAAATGTCTGTACTTCAAAAATACCAGGGACTGCTATTCTAATGTCATAAGAATTCTTAAGGGAAATTTGATAGAGAAAATCTTACCTGAAGTAAATTATATGTGCGAGGGAAATTTCTCTCCCCATATTTTTCAGTACGTCTTTCTTTAAATTATTATTTTGTATTTCTGTTTTCTTTTCCATGCACATTTCAAATGGAAAGACTTCAGGAAGGTCTTTGATTCTCTTTACCCCTTTATTCGTCTTTGACGTATAAGGAAATATTAAATGCTGAACAACTCTTGGGTTTCACAGTTTTGTTTGTTTGGGGCGGTTTTTTTTTTTAGGTTTTGTGTATATTTTTAAATTTTTATGATCCCTTAATAACAGTGACTCTTACTGCTGTTTATTCTGCCTCAAAATACATAACACTTTAAGTCAAAGTCAATATACGTGCAATCATGCTCGCAGTGTGTTTTAACTCGAGAGAATATTCTAGAAGCCTAATAAGATTGTGTAGTTTGCCTTCTTCTTCCTACCTTTCAAAGTCTTCTTAAATTTGAATCTCAGAAAACCTGTTAAAGGTCCTGTTTGCTCTTTAGTTAGTAGGCAGGACCCATTCAGCCCAAAACAACAGTTTAGCTTTACTAAGCCTTATTTCAATCTAGTCTGGATTTATTTATTTTGAAAACAGATTTAAATATTTCTAGAGTTTCAGTAGTTGTTGGAATTGGCTACATTATTTAGCCCCAATGTTCCAATGAGGAAGTACTGAAAAACACCTCTTTTTTGTTTATTTTGGGGAGAGGCAAGTTTTTTATTTTAAAAAATCAAAAGATATTTATTGAGAAAATACCTTATACAGGACACTGTGCTAAGCATCAAACGTGATTTTGTTAAATGCATAAAACATGATCCCTGTCTACCAGGCAAACTATTTGGCTTTGTTTCCTCACTTTGAGTTCAATTTGGGTCAGTCATTTCACCAGTACAAAGCCATCATGTGTCATACCCCAAGAAAGTGGCATAATATACTTAAACTTTACTATTTGATAAGTAAAAAGTCTTTTCTGAATGAAGGCAAATTTAGCGTTCTAGTGAACAAGGCATTACGGAGCAACCCATTTCATAATATTTAGAACAAAAATAAGAACATAAAACAATTTTCCTTGTTTAAAACATCTCATTATCCACATTTACAGAATATTTTCTTGAGCCTTCCTATTTTGAATTATAATTAATTTTATCTCATGATGTTATTCTGTGACAAGGTACGCCTTCTACACATGGCCCATTTTGTACACCTTTTGCACCCAGAGGACATTTCTCAGTGGATATTGGATCTTCATGAACCCCCTCCCCTCAAGATAATTTCCTTATATAGAAATATAACCATGGAATTAATTAAGTTTAGAGAAGTAGAGATGATCTGGGTAGTTTATTGATCATATTTTGGTGGCCACTGAACTTTCTAATTGATAGGATGAATTTCAGTGTAGTGGACACAAATAAGAAACCATCATATTATTGAAAAGAATCCTCAGGAAGACTTGGTTCTTAAAAAAGAAAAGGAGGAGGAAGACAAACAGTTCATCCATCTCCTTGCTACACTGAAAGGTCTCTGAGAGTAAAGAGAATGTTTTTCTTTATATGAATGAAGAACAAATGGGAAATGTACAATTTTTTTTATAGGAATGGGATGGAATGTTTAAATTTTGGTCACGAGAAACATTCAGGTCCATTTATCTTACCTTTCTCAACCATGCCACTTAAGTGCTGATACTCCCATGTCTATCATTCCTGAATTCACACACTCCATTTCCAATTGGAATGGTTATTCTTTTGCAATGAGACGGTAGATAGTGCAGCTCGTCCGGCCTGCCAGGGCATACCTCGGGCTGGGCTCTTGGAACACAGATCTGCTACAGGGATTCCTTATTCTCTGTTCGTCCTTGCATTGTTCTTTATACCATCTGGGTCTCCTTCATGAATGTTCTTAAAGTTTTTTCCTTTGAAAAGCAATCAAAAAGTGCTCTCTTCCACCTTTTTCAATAGCCATCGAGTACCCGGTTTGTGCCAGGCAATTTGCTAGTCAGTGGAATGGGAATGAGGAGGTGTAAAAATATCAGTAAAGGTATCCTCTGCACTCAAGTTGTACTTATAAGAAATTAAATCTCATTTATTTCATCCTAGTTTCATCAAAACTAGGTTGCTGTTTTTGATACCTTCCCTTGCTGTGCCAATTCAAGTAAGGTAAAATTAGGACCATTTATTCAGGATTTTCTTGAGGCAAACAAGAACTTCAAAATGCAAATATTTGAAGAATGATGCATCTCCAGAACTCTGTCCTGGAGATTGACCAGATTTCCTCCCCTGTTATATTTGAAAATGTCATAACAGATTAAGTTTAACACTAGAATGCTGGTTCAGTTATTCAGATTGCTGTCATAAGCTCCCTATGATTATCATTATTAATGATCCTTTTTGTATTAAAAAAAAAAGTTTGGTGATAATTTATAAATGGGAACAAGAACAGTGGGCAGTGTCAGCCCAGGACCCTCCTCTCTCCCTTCATATATCTATGATTTCCAGAATGGGCTCTGAAACTTTTTTCTGTTTCAGAGAAAAAAATCTGGTTATGTTAGCAAAAACTAGCAATGGTTGAGTATTCCATCAATGCTATGTACCTATATTTAACATTGTTTTGTTGTAGACGCCCTCAACCTGAATTTATAACTTGTCATTTAACTTTTGGAAAAATTAAAATGAGATGCTTACTGAGTCAAATGTACATTTTCCTATTGCTTTATCAGTCTAAAACAAATGACTATTTTAAACAGAGTGAGAAGTTCAAAAATTTCAGAAATCCTAATCCAGGGGCCAAATAATCAACCCCTTTTCTGCTCAGGCTTTGAGGACTGAATAAACTCATGTGAGACATGCTCTTACTCAAATTTTTTGGCAGATGGAAATCAACAAATTGTCTGATAACTCTTCATACGTATCTTCTTCTTAAAGGCATAGTTAACCTTAGCAAGAGGAGAAAATTTCTTTAGGGGTAATAATGAATTTGAGGACTGTGTAGTATAGTTTTTAAAAATAAATAAAAATAATAAGTCATTCAGCCAGTGTCTAAGCCAGGATGCTGTCCATATTTTAGTCACTAAACAAAGCCCAAGGAATGCTGGAGAATTAGGCTTTATTTTTCTTCTCATTTTTCCAGATTGTAATTTCTCCAGAGTAAGGACCTCATCACATATCATCATGCATGTCCTTTAATCATTTGATGGGTCTATCTCAAAGTATTTCTTCCCAACATTTTATTATGAAAATTATTAAATTTAAAGCAGCTTTGTGTTTTGGTTTAATAAATTCCCACTCCAGAGTACATGTGAGTTAATCCTATTATTAATGGTTGCTTTCCTTTTAACACTATATTTATTAGTTTCAGAAAGCATTTAATGTTAACTCCTATGGACTGTATAATATCTTCATTATTCATTGATTCGCCAAAGAATCACTATAGCTAAAAATTTTCAACAATGCCATGAGTTGAACCAGTATTTTTTTTAAGGAAAATCGTGTTTAAGAAATTTGTGTAAGGGAAATGTAAATTATTAATTCATGACAAGATTCAACTCAGGTATCCTCCAGTTACCATGAGCTTTGATGTCTTTGAGATAAGTTAATAAAACATATTCTTCTTTTTCAATTAATAGTAATATAGATAGTTGGTAGTTATTAATTGTAGCTCTCCGCAAAGTTGAAGCCAGTCTTCCCGTTCATTGTAAAGTTGATGAAACAGACATTGGACTCACTTTCCTCCCTCACTACAAGACACAGTTGCTTTGTAATTCTCTTGGTCTTTGTCACCTTTAATACCCTAAGGGGAGGAGTTTCATTGCAGTCCTCTCGTGTAAGTTCCGTGAGAATAGGCATAAAAGACATTTTGTTGTCATAGTTCACCATTTTACTCCTAGCTTTAACACGGGTCCTCATACATAGTTGACACTCACAATGTATGATGATGTTAAAAATCTGATTGGTTGTCATAATCATGAGAAAAAGCTATAGGGTGATCACTCCATATGGTATCATGGAAGAAGTTTGTAGAATAGTTCCAAAGTACTTGTAAGTTTGGTAATAAGAAATGCAAACAAAAGGATAAGTTAAGATGCTAGGAGTATAAATGAAGGTAACAGGAAGAGCTCCCTGTATCCAAGAAGGAAGGAACATTAAAATCAGCTAGTTTGGGATGCCTGGGCCACTCAGTTGTTGAGCATCTCCCTTTGGGTCAGATGTGATTCCAGGGTCTACTATCAAGTCCCACATCAGGCTCCCCACAAGGAGCCTGCTTCTCCCTCTGCCTGTGTCTCTGCCTCTCTCTGTGTGTCTCATGAATGAATAAATAAATAAAATCTTTTATAAATAAATAAATACATACATACATACATACATACATACATATATAAAATCAGCTCGGTTTATAGATCTAAAATGAAGCAGAAGGCAAGGCCAATTGCAGGGACCCTTTTCCGTAACAGCCACCAAAGTACATTAGTATTTCTGCCTCACTTCAACAGTGTCACAATATCACAACCTCAGAGACTTCTGGGCACATGCTGACGCTTTGTTCTTACCACTGAATGTAATCATGTCCTGTGCAGCCCAGGGTGATGGTCCCTCTTCTAACCTGCTCTCTGCATTATCCATCTTTGTAGGTTTGTCCTTTTGCATGTGTATGTGTGTGTGAGAGATTACTTTTTTAGAGCCACAGTTGACCTTGCACAACTTCCATTCCAGAAGATCGTTTTACCAATGAAGAATCGGAGCCCAGAACGAAAGAAATAGTTCACTTTCTTGCAACCAGGCCACTGTTTTATAATGAAGAAGTTGCAGAAGGCCATTTGAAGCAATAACTCAGCAACCCAAATATCATCTCACCCATTAAGAGTACTTACTCCCTAGGATTTCTTTATGCTGGCTCAGTCCTCGCTCTAAACAGAGCATTAATTCTGGTGATCTTGCTTCTACTGTTCCACCTACAAGGTGACCATAACCTTTATCATTCAAGTCAGGGCATCTGTGTGAGTTCATTGATGATTACCTTAAGACAAGAGGACTGTCCTGAGCAAGCCAGGATATGTGGTCACATCACCACCATATCAAATTCTTCAGAAAAATCACATTTACAGGCATTCAGTAAATAGTGATTATATTTCCTCCTCAAGAGTGGGCTTTGAGGAACCATTCCCTTTTAGGGGAGTGGGCATCACTCTTGCTTTGCTCCCTCACAGCTCATGCTACTATAACTGTAGAACTTGGCCATTTCCAATCCTACTTTCTGCCAGACTTACCTGATAGACACAATCAGGAAGAAGTGATCCAAGAACTAGATGTCACTTTTTTACAAAAAAAAGACACCTGTTTAGAAGATGCAATGCCTTTTCTTCATAAATTATAGCAGATTATTCACTAGCCTGTCATTCTGAAGAAATAACAATAGGCTTCCTGTTTGACCACTCTCCATTTCTTCTCCAAAACATATCCCTCCCTCTCTCTCTCACACACACCTCTTTTTAAATTCTCACCAAAAAAAATTAAAATAACTAAAAAATAAAAGAAACCAAAAAAATAATAATAATAGAAATAATAAAAGAAACCTTAAAGCATAAGGCAAAAGTAAAAATGAAATCACAATTGCCAGGCAACCACTTTGTTCCATGCTATTACTTTGTCATTGGGGACTTCTAAGGGTATAGAGCTGAAAGCAAATAAAAAATAAAGATTTCCTCGGGTTTAGCAGAGTGGGTTGGAGCCAAATTATGGAGTCCATGTTTGTCTAGGCTCCTGTCTCGAGGGGTTCCTGGGCACTGAAATTTAACCAGTCTTCAAGGACATTGCCCTTAACCACTCCAATGAGCTAACTTACGCTTCCTGCCGTCATGTTAAAAATATAAAGACTTGCTGACAGGATAATAGATTACGATGCTAACTATGTGTAGTAGAATAAAGAACATTTCCACCTTTCCTTTCTATCACCTCATACTACATCATCTCAAGAAGGGAGCTAGGCACTGATGATACTGTCTCAGGCAGGCCCTGGACCATCGAAAGAGCAAACGCAATTGCCTTATTT
Organism: Vulpes lagopus; assembly: GCF_018345385.1. Classification (NCBI taxonomy): domain Eukaryota; kingdom Metazoa; phylum Chordata; class Mammalia; order Carnivora; family Canidae; genus Vulpes; species Vulpes lagopus. The sequence continues at coordinate 149,344,905 of NC_054827.1, read as the reverse complement.
TCCATTATTCTCCCCTGATGTTTTTCACTAATTCAGTACTGGCTCTAACTACATATATGGAAGGAAGGAAGGAAGGAAGGAAGGAAGGAAGGAAGGAAGGAAGGGAGGAAAGGGAAGGGAGGGAAGGAAGGAAGGAAGGAAGGAAGGAAGGAAGGAAGGAAAGGAAGCAAGCAGGCAGGCTGCATAATGTTCACTCAATTTTGTGAGTTTTAGGGGAAATTTTTCAATAATACCTAAAAGCATAGGAGTGAACAAGTGTTAGTGAATTTTATTTCTATTCGTCATGGAAAACCAATGCAGCTTTCAAATGTCCAACTTTCCTTTACTGGTTGAGATGTAGATATAAATAAATTTCTGCATTTTTCTGTGGAGCTTTCTACAATTCCCATCTTATATTGAGCTCCTGAGTCTCACCACTGCAGGACAGTATTTGCTCTGTAAAAGCTACCTTCCCCCAAGTACAGTAGAATTTAGTATAATTCAAAAAAAATGAAATAGTCCAATGAAAACATTTATTTTAATATTTGGCCAGAGAAAATTTTTTTTTAATTTTATTATTTTATTTTTTTAAATATTTTTTTTAATTTTTATTTATTTATGATAGGCACACAGTGAGAGAGAGAGAGAGGCAGAGACACAGGCAGAGGGAGAAGCAGGCTCCATGCACCGGGAGCCCGATGTGGGATTCGATCCCGGGTCTCCAGGATCACGCCCTGGGCCAAAGACAGGCGCCAAACCGCTGCGCCACCCAGGGATCCCTGGCCAGAGAAAATTTAAAGTAATGCTTAAAGAAAAGTCACCTTTTATAATTAAAGATGCGTGATTAATTATTAAGCAAAAATTAAACAGAAAAATATCTAAATGCTAAAATGAAATCCAAGTTAAATATACGCCAGTAAGATAGAGAGCTTCTACATCTTTTTTCAGTAACCATTATTTTAGTATGTCATAATATCATACTTTATAGAGATATAAAGGCAAATATGCCAAGAATACTGCTCTCAGTGATCTTCCAGTCAAAGAAAAGGAATGAGATAAACACCATGAAATCTGTGATATCCAAAAGAGTGCAGCCCTATTACCTTTCCTTATTAAATGGTTGTCATGAACATGAAGTGACTTCATATTTTTAGTGTTTAAAACTATCCGATACATTAAACACTATACAAATACTTATGAAGTCCATAAATAAATGCATACAATATATGTTCCATAGGATAGGCAGGCATAGGCAAACATGACATAGAAAAATTGTAGACTGAAAACAAATGGTTGAAAAGATCCATGAAGATTTCATAAAGAAGGGATGTACAATGGATGGAAAAATTGACAACATAACTTCTGAAAGTTGCTAACACAAAAGAAAATACTATTAGCCCAGACATGAACTTGAGATAAATTCATGAAATCATAACTAGACACAAGAGACAAGTATAGGTTGCAAGATTTGGCTTTAGTAGTGAGTCAGGCAGAAATGGGATGTAGAGGATGCCTTTGTGATAGTTGTTAGAATTGTAATATTTGGTGACACTAACAGGGAGACAGATGCTTTTTGAGGTGATCAATCTTAACCAGAGTTAAGTTATTGGTCACAAAAAACTATCATACACAAGTTCAGTAACGATTAATATTGCTGCTGTGCTATTCTTATAAGATAGACTCCTTATAAAATAAGACAATTCTTATTTTATAAGAAATATTATATACCTATTTTATTTATTTTTTTTTAAAGAATTTTATTTTATTTATGATAGTCACAGAGAGAGAGAGAGAGACAGGCAGAGGGAGGAGAAGCAGGCTCCATGCACCGGGAGCCCGACGTGGGATTCGATCCCGAGTCTCCAGGATCGCGCCCTGGGCCAAAGGAAGGCACCAAACCGCTGCGCCACCCAGGGATCCCTATATACCTATTTTATAAGGAAAAGCTATCAATAGCTTTTTACATTCAAATAAGCCTGTGTAGTCTGAAAGCCATTGATTACAGAATGGCCAACCTGTTTAGCCAACAGTTTTTTAGAACCATTTCCTTTTTCACACCTTTCCACACCAAGCTATGGAGGTACACCTGATGGAAAATTAAGGGTCAACTCTAATTTCTTCTCTTAGAGATGAATTTCTCTTTCTGTGTTCTATGTTCTTTCTCAATGGGTTGATTGGGAGCTGATTGAGGGCAGAGTCCATTACATCTGTCCTTGTGGCTGCAGCATTTAGCACAGCATCATATAGTAAATACTTAACAAGCTGTGGTTTAGGTCGGCTTGATTGGATTGGGTTGAGTTGGGTTGGATTGGATTAGATCCAAGTGAATAAGAAGTCAAACTTTTTTCCCTTTGCTTAGAATTTTTAAAACAATTTCTTATTTGAGTGTAGAGTGAAAAATACATATTTTTATTTATTTTATATCTTAAATGGTCCCTCTCTACCATAAATGATAACAAACTGCCTTGTCTGCAGACTACGATAAACAGCCTGTATCCAACCAAGTAGATTTGATTAGAAAATTAAAAAATGAATTCATCCTTGTAGGCTGATAAATCATAATGAATGAATTCCATCAAGGTGAATTACTTAAAGTAAAACTAATTGAAAGTGAAAAGCTTTAAATAAACCCTGTTTTAAAATAGCTCATTACGTACGTGTTGTTGAAAACTCGGTATCATAAATCAAGAGACACAGCCTCCTTATAGAAGAAATATAGAAGACTTTCGGTGTAATTAGTTCACTTTAAGAGATAGAAAAAAATTACCATACACCAAACTGATATAATAACTGGATACACTTATATATTTGCATCATGGATGCAGATTCTTGAAGTGTAAATAATATGCCGCATTGAGTTGCTAAGCAACTCTTCCTACTGGTTAGCAAAGTTTTTCCTTAAAAGGACAAGTCTTATAACCAAGGAATGCACTGCAAACTCCTGGTTTTTAACCGGTGCTGCTAATATCCATACACCTTGAATGGATGAAAGTTCTAACAGTTTCTTGGAAAGGAACAGCTGCCCACAGTGGTGCCACTTTATTCATTCATTTACTATATAGAACACAAAAAGTGACTAAGAGGTAGGGGTAGCAAAGAAGAGAACTTTTAAATCTCAGATCTTTCTAGTTACTTATTAGGTCACAAAATGATGGGGAAAGTCTCACTGAAAATTAGGATTTTGGCCTAACATATCGGAAAATAAAATAGACCACATTACTTATAATTGAAGAAATCTCTTAAAGAGTTTTTCAGACCTGGAATTCAACATAGAGTGTCTAGAATCTGCATGGTTGTGCTTTTAGCTCTCATTTATTGATAAAATATATTCTTAATTAGCTATAGCTGATGTTGGGGGGGAGGGGGCAGGGAGTGTATATCCCTTTCAGATTGATTCAGGTTGATTCTCCTTCTGCTTTTTCCCATCTTAGTGGATATAACGAAGGGGTATTCGGTTGAGCTGTTGAAATGAAGTCATAGGAGGGAAACAAAGTCTTTTTCTTCCAGACTTTATAAGACCTCGGAAAAAAAAAAAAAGAAAGAAAAAGAAAAAATAAATAAGACCTCGGAGACTATGAACATACGAGGATTATTTTTTCAGACATAAAACATGAGAATAGGCCAGACATGAGGGGGTACCTAGCACGTGATTTCACTTACGTCACGTTCAGAAACAGACACAGCTGACGTGGGTCCTGTTGATCGAGTTTCCCTGCGCGGGGTCCGGCTTCTGGGTGCTAGTACGTGGTGTGTCCGACGTGGGCGCTGGCCCCACGGAGGCTTCCGTCGGTGAAGCTTCAGCGGCTAATCATCCATCCTTTGGGTCCGTGCCGTACGTCAGTAACAAGGCCAACTTAGCGTAAATGAAACAGCAGAAACGCAAAAGCGTCCGGCTTGCCCTTCCCCCGTCCCAACAGCACGTCTGAAGGGCCCAGAGTAGTGGCACATCGCAGTCGTTGGGTTGCCCCGAGCCGTCAGGCTGTTGGGCAGCGTGACCAGCGTCTCGATCTCCGGCTTCGTGTCTTGTGACGTATTTTTCTCCCCAGTCACGAGCCGTGATAGCCTCTGAGGCCCACGCGGCCGCTGCGGGAAGCCTGCTAACCTTTGTCCGTGAGCTAACGCCGTTTGCCATGTTAACAGGCGAGTTGTGTGAGGAGAAGCTGGACTTCTGCGCTCAGGACCTGAACCCCTGCCAGCACGACTCCAAGTGCATCCTGATGCCCAAAGGATTCAAGTAAGTCCCAGGCGGTGTCGGGCCCACAGGGCGGGGCTGCTCCCCAGGAGCCTGTCCTGCTCCCCTGCCTTTCCGGGCCTCGCCCCCACACCTTTGCTCAGGATGAAGGGGACACCCTCTGGCGTCAGGGCACTCTCATGAGTGTTCCTCCACAGCACCGACCGTTTATTTTTCAGTAACTAAAGGAAATGAGATACGGCCTCCCTCTGCCCCATGGCCCTCCCTGGGGAGCCTGTATGAAATCCCTTAGCCTTCGACTGTTTATTTAAAGGCATCTGAAGGCCAGACAAACCCGGAATGTCTACGAGGTGCTTTGTTAGCTGAATGTGAGTCTGTGGGAGGGAGGGAGTTTAATCTAACTGAGATTTTTTTCTTGGTCGGCGACAATTCTTAACCATCCAAGGTTAAGAAGGTGGAGTGACCGAATGTCCCAGATGCCCGAGGACAGTCCCAGTTGATGCCTGTTGGTGGTCTCAGCGTTGTTACTAATGACACTGCCCCTTCCACCTCACGTTCGTCTTGTGTGGGGTGATAAAGCATATAGTCCCTCTAGGTACAGGGTTCCCTCGAGTGAACTCAGAACTTTAAAATTACTTCTTTTTCCTCCTCCATAGTGTTCCCGAAATATATTTGCTACCAAATTAAATTATTCCTTCGCCACGATCCTGGAAGGATCTGTAAGGATCTGTCAGCAGCAACTCCTCTTCTTAGAGCTGATGGTAGTTTCGAGATCATCTGGTCCAAATTTTTCATTTTAAACATCAGGAAAACAGGACCCAGACAGGGCGGTGGCTGTCCAAAGACCTCGGGGCTATTCATTGGCAGAGGTGGGAGCTGGATGTGCTGGTTCTCACTTGGGCGATTTCTCTAATACGAGTTACCGCCAGGAAGTTCCGTAGTTTATTAACATTACAGTTGTTTTGCTGCAGGAGGTAAGTTGGAGTCTCAGGAACGACACAGTCGGGTTCAAGAGTGGAGAAGCCGTGCTTACGTCAGACAACTGGCAAACAGAATTATTTGTTCTTTTACCCAGTATTTATTGAGCACCTGCCAAGGGTCAGGGCCCGTGGTAATACCACCAGCCTGTGTAGCGTTTTATAGCTACTCACATTCACATGCTTTATCTTCTCAGTGAAGTAACTCAGGCTTAATTGCCAGAAGTGCAGAGAATTAAATATTACTTGGGTGGGGAACGGTTTTGTAAGATGGGAATTGAGCTGGAACTCTAGCATTTTGATACTTGTCCACAAATTATCAGGTATTCTAAGTTGAATGGGAAGTAGGGTCTGTATCTCCAGACCTGCCTTTCACAGATCAATCTGAATACAATGTTTATTCATATTTTATTTACAGAATATTTTTATGCCCTTTCGTTTAAAATGTTGGAATATACAAACACAGTTTTAGAATATACAAATACAAGGGCGCCTGGGTGGCTCAGCCGGTTACACGTCTGACTTCTGGCTCCCAGTTTCAGCTCAGGTCATGATTTTGCAGTGGTGGGATCGAACCTCACCCTGGGCTCGGCGCTCGGCATGGAGTCTGCTTCAGGTTCTCTCTCCTTCTCCCTCGCACGAGCAAGGGAGCGATCTCTCAAATAAAATCTTTTTTTTTCTTTTTTTTTTAAGATTTACTTATTTTTTTAATTGGAGTTCAATTTGCCAACATATAGAATAACACCCAGTGCTCATCCCGCCAAGTGCCCCCCTCAGTGCCCGTCACCCAGTCACCCCCACCCCCCACCCACTTCCCTTCCACCACCCCTTGTTCATTTCCCAGAGTTGGGTGTCTCTCATGTTCTGTCTCCCTAAAATCTTAAAAAAAAAAAAAAAAGAATATACAAATACAGTGGCAGGACCCACTGATGCCGTTTGGTTCCTTATCGAGAAAGAAAATATTTTTGATTCTACTTTTCATTATCTTTTAGTTTATCATCCTATGCAAAAACCAGAGGTCTTACTGAAATCCTTATGTCTACAAAATTCCACGTTGCATTTTGTTCAGCTGAGTACTGCACGTGAATTATTTTAACTCCCAATGTCTTTGATCTGCCCACAGTTGAATCTAGCAAATTGAAAATCCACCACTCCCCCAAGAAAAAGAAAAGCCACCACGAACATAACCGATATTATCATTTCTCAGAGGAATTTGTCAGGAAAGCACGTGGCTTACAGAACCGCTTACCTGCCGTGCAGGTACCCGTGGGCTTTGTGCAGTGCGATTTTAAGCTAAAAAATTCATAGGACTTCATGGAAACCATTAAAAAATGAGAGGATTTGTCTTCAAGAAGACCACTCCTCAGTCCAGCATCTTCTGTTACCACCGATTAACTTACACTCTCAGAAATGCATCTTCCTGGATTGCGGGTTAGCGGACTCGCTCGGGCAGCCCGTTGTTTTCAGCAGCAGTTTGGGAGCTTGTTTTGTAGCCGTATGTAGTTCAGCAGGAAGCAGGTGAAGTCCCAGTGTCCACTGCTCCATGTTACAAATTAATTGCAAATTGTGGGAGAAGAGGGGTGCAAAAAAAGACGATGGCCTTAAAAACCCAAACCATATGAAGCTGCTCAAGAGAGTCCCTCCTGACAAATGTTGTTTGGGCAAACCGTATTGTCTCTTCAACTTCATTTTCTTGTTACTGAGCTAACAGAGCTGGCTTTACTTTTCTTGCTTTATTATAGACCTCATAAATCTCCTAAATTGCTTTGAGGTATTTTTAGACCATCATGTGCCATAAGCAGTATTTTCAAGCATGCGTCTTCCTTAGTCAGCTGTTGGGCTTCTCCACAATATATCTCACAGTCTCTGCTTTCCTCCTCCCTCCTTGGGAGATCATAGAGTTGAGGGGATGTGATAGGTTTTATTGATAATACAAACCTTGAGGAATTCTTTTGTTTGTTTGTTTTTTGCTTTTTTTTTTTTTTTTTTTTCCTTGAGGAAGTCTTAATTAAATACTTTCTTCTGTTTCGAAATTTGATGTGAGGAGCAAGAGGAAGACCAAAAAAAAAAACCAAAACAAAATAAAAAAAAAAACAAAAAAGTTGGTCATAACAGGACTGCAGTTCTGATGGGCTCGAAAAATAGTATTTGTAGAGAAGAGACTATAAAGCAGCTCTTAGCCACTGGTGGTGAGAGTGTGGTTCTCCTATCTTTTGCTTTGATTTCTTGCCTCAGATAAATAATTCAGGGAGTTTCAAAGCATTTCTTCTTTCTTTTAACGCGTGGCGTTTCAGCGGTTCTGCTCACATTAACACCGAGGGAAGCTCTCTTCCCAGACGTTGTCCGTCCATCCGAGGATGTGTATGGCCACTTAAGACCCATTTAACTCCAGACGTGCTGTTTACTCGCTTAGGATTTAGTATTAGAACCACGGGCTCTAGAGCAAGCGATGAGCTTCTGCAGTGACCTCATTTTATTTCCCAGTTCACACATGCAGAGCCCAACGGCTGCTCTCCTTAGAGGCCATACACCCCCATTTATTTTAATTCATCAGCCCTCCGGTAACTCTTAAATCCTGATTTTGCATTTTTCAGAGAAAACCTCGGTGCTCGGTCATGTCCACGCATTCCCTTGGGCATTTTTAATTATCCTCATTCATTTAAATCCGAATGGCCTCCTGGAAAATTAGTCAAGACGAAACCACAAAGAGTTTTAGGGGATTATGAAGACCTGATAGAATCCTCCTACCTACCCTATTGATCATGCATTACATATCAGACGCACATTCTCTTACAGACGGCGGGTTTTTTTAATCGTTTAGCAAACCCATGAGATGGAAATTACCTTGTACCGTGGTGAAGACACAAACACCTCGGAAGCGTAGGCTGGTCAAGACCGCAGGCATGTAGGGATGAAGCCACGGTCCTGACCCGGTCCTGACTGCAAAGTCCAAATTCTCTAAAGCTGAATAAGCTGTCGTTCCCTGGTTTGCTTTTTTTTTATTTAAGTCAGTGACCCCTCTCTTAAGCCCCAAACAGAAACACCCGTGGAAGCCTGACGTGTAGAACCGATAACCCAGCGCAGGAGAGTGTTGGGGAAGAGAGGAGGGAGGCAGGAGGCCGCGGGGGCGCCTTCCCTCCTGTGGCCCCTTCTGGCTACAGAGCAGAGTTCTGCTCAGGCCCTGCACCTGCCACGCTGCCTTTCCTCGGCCACTGTAGGGCGCTTCATCCTCCAGTGGTTAGAAGTCGGGCCCTGCTGCCGGATGGGTGGGGGTCGCAGCCCCGGCTGTGGCACGGACGCGTTGGGCGCCCTGGGGGAGGCCCCTGAGCTTGTCCTTCCGATGCTCCCCGTGGAGAGGGAGTCCGTGGGCCCACATGTGGGCGGGGGACAGCGGGCCTGGCGTGGGGGCAGCGCTGCAGGGACACCCGGCTCCCCCACCAGGCTGGCACCGCCCCTTCCCTGGGGCCTCCAGACTGAGCACCGGGAGGGCTGTCGGCGGGCGGACTCGGGCCGCGTCCAGTCTGACATCTCAGGAGATGGTCCCGTAGCCCTTTGCGTTCCGCTTGTTCGAGTGAATTAAAGCGAATGAAGACAGGACGGGACAGGCGGGGGCGCAGAGGGAGGGGGCGCTGGGCAGGGGGAGGAGGAGGAGGAGGAGGGCAGCGAGCCAGCGAGCGAGGGGAAGGGAGGCCGCAGGGAGGAGGCTGCTGGCGCCCCGTGTCCCTGCGGGGACGTGCGCCCGCCGACCCCCGACAGAGGTGACAGATGCGGCCGGGGCCCGGGGAGCTACCGGGCCTGTTGCTTCCGAGTTTAGTTTCGCGTTCTCGGCCTCAGTCGCAGCTGATCTCTCCAGCGGCAGAGCCGAGGCCAGGCCGCCCGCGTCCGCGGACCCCGGGGGCTCCCCGGAGGCCGTGCCACCCGCCGCTGGGTGGAACGCGCCGGCCTCACGTACCGTGGCCCCGTGGGGTTTGAATCCGTGTCCCGCTCGCGCCCACAGATGCGACTGCACGCCGGGGTACGTGGGCGAGCACTGCGACATCGACTTCGACGACTGCCAGGATCACAAGTGTAAAAACGGAGCCCACTGCACGGACGCGGTGAACGGCTACACGTGCACCTGCCCCGAAGGCTACAGGTAAGGGGGCGGCTCGGGCGGGAGCCGCAGCGTCGCCCCGCGGGCCTCGGCCCCCTGGGCAGCTGGTAAGCGCCACGCACGTCTGTCCCTTCAGCGGCTTGTTCTGTGAATTCTCCCCGCCCATGGTCCTCCCGCGCACCAGCCCCTGTGACAACTTCGACTGTCAGAACGGGGCGCAGTGCATCGTCAGGGCGGGCGAGCCAATCTGCCAGTGTCTGCCCGGCTACCAGGGGGACAAGTGTGAGAAGTTGGTCAGCGTGAACTTCGTGAACAAAGAGTCGTACCTTCAAATTCCTTCAGCCAAGGTCCGGCCCCAAACGAACATCACCCTGCAGGTAAGCGGGGGCCCAGCTGCCTCACCCTGAGCCACTTGCAGCTTTAGGTCTAGACGCCCCGAGTGGTTCTTAGTGGCCGACCTCACGCCACGAGGAAACACTCTGCGCGAGGAGCCTTATTCTCTCCAACACTTGTATTCCTCTTTTTTAAGGTTTTATCTCTATCCATGAGACATGGAGAGAGAGGGAGGCAGAGACACAGGCAGAGGGAGGAGCAGGCTCCCTGCAGGGGGGCCCGATGCGGGACTGGATCCCGGGACCCTGGGGCACGCCCTGGGCCGGTCACACTCCACTGGGCGGCCCCAACATTTACATTTTTCAAAACCAAATGGGAACCAGGGATTTTTATTCACTACTTGGTTGTGAAACACAGAGACGGAGCCCAACACAATGCATGTTTGGGGCTCTGCTGAAGGCACCTTGTCCCTTTGTTTCTGTGACTCTGAGTTCAGGCTCTGCCTGGGGGGGCGAGAGCTCCGCTAGAAGGAGCCCCAGGTGAGGAGGGCGCGGGGGAGGCCACAGCCGGCCAGCACCTGGCCACTCGTCCCCCGGAACCCTTAGGTGGTGACATGAAATGAACAAACCCAGGTTTTACGGTGACACTTTCCACTGAACCACCTTGTCCCTTAGTGCAAGTCGCTGAGGCCCCCAAGGTGAGGCCGCAGGGGGCATCCCGGATCTGGGCCACCGGCCACCTGGGGCCGCGCGTTGCTTTCGTGTAGGAGGACAACTGTCGCGGTGCGTCGGGCGTTCCAAGGACATCAGCTGGTCCCAGGGACGCGGCCGCTCCCGAGAGGGCAGGAGGCCTGGGCATGGGGCAGGGGCGCGGTGATACGGGGTATCCAGCGGGGCTTGGGTCACTCCTACCTCCTACTGACTTGGTCCTTTAAAACCTCAAAAAGGCCAAAAAGTAGGAGAAAACCGGAGCTTGCCTCCCCCCCGCGCCGCCCCGGTCTTGCCAGGACTGTGAGGCATTCAACAGAGGCAAAAAGACCGGGGACGTGAGACCCGCCAGCGGAGCAAGGCTGGCGCCTCCAGCGCCGCCTCCCTACGTGCCTGTGACTACTGTCCCCGAATTCTTCTGAATTTATTCGCATCAGCGTCGTTTAGAAACAGGTCACCTCGCGAGTCACCGTTTCTGCGCGCCTTGCATTGCGACCTTCTCAGAGCGAAAGGAACAAAAATGAATAAGCTCAGGGCAAAAAGCTTCACCCAGCAGGCTTGTCCCTTGCTGGTGAGGGGGGCGGAGTGCGCTCCGCTGACGCCGGGTTCCTTCCCCCAGATCGCCACCGACGAAGACAGCGGGATCCTCCTGTACAAGGGCGACAAGGACCACATTGCCGTGGAGCTGTATCGGGGACGGGTGCGCGCCAGCTACGACACCGGCTCGCACCCCGCTTCTGCCATCTACAGGTGAGTGTCTCGGTTCCTGGTGCAGGTGAGGACGCGTCAGGCCCTGTGGCCACCTGCGGTGCGGTCCTGGCGACGAGGGAGTGATTGGGCCGCGGCGGCCTTCACCTTCATGACGTGTGTCCTGCGTAGGCGCCTGGCGGAACAGGTGTCACACCCGAGAGGGCCTTACACAGAGGTTGGTGGGGCGAGGTCGGGGACGCAGGATACAGCTACCCCCCCGCCCGGTGCCCGACGGGGTGACGGAGGCCCCAGTTGGGGAAATGCACGCTCAGCGTGGGATTCGGGCCAGGACGGCCTGGCAGCCGCTGTGACCTTCCGTGAAGGGGCGCAGTCCGTCCTCGCAGAAGGAACCAGGGTTTTCAATACCCAGCCTCACTCTTCTTCCACCAGACGGTCCCCTGCCCGTGTTCCCATTTGCCCAAATCAGATTCCGGGGGGCGGAAAAAAAGAATCTGCTGATTGTAATAATGCAATTTGCTGGTGAGCCCCCCGGGGCCCGGGGCAGGGCCAAGGCAGGTGGAGAGGAGGCGCCAGGTACCCAGCGCCGTGAGTCATTCAACATCAGCTTTCATGCAACACGTATTTGTTGAGCACCTACTGTGTGCCAAGCCTTAAGAAACAAAGCCCCAGCTCTTAGGGAGATTGCGCAGAAAGAGCCCGGCGGGCCACCTCCGGCACGTAATTGGTGACGCTCTTTCTTCTGGAAGTCTTCTAATAATGTAGTGAGGATGATGGCATTTTGAAGATATGAAAGGAGCAGTATTCACGGGGCGTGGATGCTGCCGGAAATGTGCTTCCGGCGTAAGTTAACCCCCAGAGCCCTCTGCTGGATCTCAACACCAGTTCGCCGCCGTCTTAGAGACAAGTTGCCTAGTTGATTTGTTCACCCGTAGAAATAAGTGCCACCAACTAGAGCGAGGCCACAGAGTCATACACGGGCCGTGGGTTTTCAGGCAGGTAGCGTGAGCTTAGGCCGGTTGCGAGAGAAGAGCATGTTCCCGTCGTTTTACTCTTGAAAAGATCTGACTTTTTGGACTTGCGTAATAGCTTCTATTATAAACAGCCTTGGTGTTGGCAGCATACGAGGAGCGTCTGTGTCTGGAGTGAACTAAAAGCAACCTTTTTGTCAAAACCAGGGCCGGGCTGCGTCTACCCAGTTCTCCCTGAAGGCTGCCACGTTGGGAATGTGAGCCCCAGTTTTACCAGAACTCCTGTTTTTGCAAAGAAAGGCATAAATCTGTTTAAAAAAAAAAAAAAGTAAAGTATTCCATCCTTTGTATTGATTCACATTTTTTTAAAAAATACCATATGTGGTGAGCGAAATGCATCTGTAAGCCAAACCTGATTGGCCACAAATTTCAGGCCATTGATTGGGACGTGAAGTTGGAGATCCTGGCCTGCATGGTATTGGTGTTTGTATTGATGCGCTTCGGAAGCCTTCACACCCTGTTTGATCCTTTGTAACAGTTCCAGGAAAGTAGATGCCGACGGTAGCCGTGAATGGAATTCAGCAAGTCCTTGTGGTGGTGAGCTAACCCGCTTGGGAATATTTAGAGCGTGGAAGCAGACACATAATTACTGGTTTCCAAGTGGAATACAAATTTCATCCCCAAATGGTGATAAATTAATGCCAGCGTTTTAGGCATGGCTGGACCTTAAATCATATAGCCTCAATCTGTTTCAGCCCATCAAAAAGTCTCGCGATATTGATTTTTGTGGTTCATTTTTGTTTTCTACTTTTCTCTTTTGTTTTACTTTTTTGCAGCCAAAGAGCACAGAACTCTCAGAAACCACAGTAAAGTTTTCTGGGGTTGGCTTATGAAGGCTAACTATAAGCATAAAATACGCTTTAAAATATTCCTAGATAAGTCGTAGAAAACCACATGATTATATCACAATGAAGAGCTTTTTTTATATAAATTTATTTTTTTATTGGTGTTCAATTTGCCAACATATAGAATAACACCCAGTGCTCATCCCATCCAGTGCCCCCCTCAGTGCCTGCCACCCAGTCACCCCCACCCCCTGCCCACCTCCCCTTCCACCACGCCTAGTTCGTTTCCCAGAGTTAGAGCTTATTTTGAGTTTCTTTTCTCTCTCTTTTTTTTTTAAGGTTTTATTTATTTATTTTACACACCGACAGAGAGCACAAGCAGGGGGAGCAGCAGGCAGAGGGAGAGGGAGAAGCAGGCTGCCTGCTGAGCAGAGGGCCTGAGGTGTGGGGGTTTGGTCCCAGGACCCTGGGATCATGACCTGAGCTCAAGGCACATGCTTATCCCACTGAACCACCCAGGTGCCCCAAGTTTATGTTCTTACCATTTTTGCCTAACAGGAGAGCATACCATGTGACGTTTACAAAAAAGAATAATGCCCCATGATACATGTATCGTCATGAACCAGAAGTCCACTTCTCTGCTTGCAGATCACCTCATGGCGACACCTGTTGTGAGGTCCAGGGAAAGCACAGTTGTTTGATCGATTCTTGCTTTTTTTGCTTTATGGCACAAGAATCATGAAGCATCACCCCGTTATATTTAAGTAAAAGAAAAGCAGCAATTACCTAGAATTCAAATAGATGATTGATTGATATGGATTACATACATATATATGTGTATATTATATATAAAAATATATTCATCCTCTACTGTGGACTAGGAAAAAATGCTCCTGTGAAATAGAAGCTATAGAGAACGACTAAATCATTTCAACACACTAGGAGACTCGAGGATTTGACAAGTGAAAATCATAGTGGCTGAGATATGTGTTCAGATCTGGGCTTGGCCAATTACTAGTGGATAAATTTGGATAAACTTGGAGCAGATAAATGATCTTTCTGTGCCTCAGAAATTCTATCTGTAAGTGGCAGTACAGTACGTGGCCAGTAAGGGACCCAGTACGGTTGCTCTGTGTTTGAAATTCCAGACTCCGCTCCCTCCTCACTCTTGTCCTCACATTGTCTCCATTCTCAACTCCCTTGTAGCAAGACGAGAAAATGTTTCTGGTATCTCTTTCTGGAGAATAGCAGAGGAATTGAAACGTCTATCTTCTCTCCTTATCCCATAAAGGATTGCTTACAATGGCAGTAGAGGGCCATTTGAAAATAACTATCCAGATGATAAAAACATTTACTCCCTGACCTGTGAAAACCCCTTCTGGGAATTTATGCCACAGATATACTGGAAGACCATTGCCGTGTGCACATATCACTGCGGCATTGCTTGTAAAAACAAAAGTTAGGAAACAGCCCTCGTTTCTATCTAAATAAACTATGCTACATCCACACAATGGGACGCGCTGTTAAAAAGTAAAGGGAGGGAGGGGCAGAAGGAGGAAGCTGAGCAAGCTCTCCATGTATGTACGGTATTGAAAGATTTTCAAGGTATTTTGTTCAGTTCAAATTAAAAAAAATAAAATAATAAAATAAAATAAAATAAAATAAAATAAAATAAAAAAAGGAAGCCAGAACAGGAGCAAAGGTGGGTAAATATATATTTTTTTCATTTCCATGTATTTGCATACCCAAAAACTAGGAATAGAGAGGAAAGGGGGGTGGAAGCAAGATTCGTGCATGAGTAGCACTTTACGTGATGTTGATTTTTGAACCGTTTGAATGTCATTACCACTCAAAACTGAAAATTGAGTAGAAAAGAGCAGGTGCTCTAAAGACAGTCTGCCTTGACTCCAGTCCCAGCTCTGCCATCCATTAACCGTGGGCCAGGAGTAAATTGCCTACGTTCTCTGGGCCTCACCCGCTCTATGGGTAGAGTATGTCATTGTTCCACTGTTGCGGGATTGTACTAGAATTTTATGATTTTATACATGAAAAAAATCTTTAGGGCAACACATATCAGATAGTAAACAGCACTAGCTGTTGGGATCATAACGTTAGATTGTCCAAAACATAGTTCATTTCCTTTGCTTCACCCAAACGCGTGTCCCTGTCGCATTCTTCATTTCATTGAGAGGCATCACCATCTTCTTGAGCATCATTAGTGTAATGGACTTATTTTGATCTTTTTCTTTCCTTTCCCTTCACCTTGAAATCTGTTCCTAGTCTTTACTCTCCTCCTACTAATTCTCTGGCTTTTATCCAAATGCCTCTGACCTTGCCCAGGACTTAATAGAGTGTGATCTCTGATGACAGGAATCAGTTCTCCATCATCATAGAAAAGCCCATCAGTAACACTGTTGCCATCAGCTTCCATGAATTGCTTAATAATTATTTCATTTGGTTGAATCAAATGCTCAAATCTTGGTGTGCTTCCACGTTACATAACCTTATCAAAAGTGTAATAGTGTCTTAAAAGGGAGTATTTTTTACATAATCTTACACCAGAGAATTTGTTCAGTTGAATTGCATGATTTTATGTTATATAACATTTAATTTAGTGAAAACTTATTTTCCAAATTATGCATTCTTTAACGTGCTACTGGAACGTTGCATATGGGAATAATTTTGTGTTTCAGGTGCATCTTTTCAGGTTAATCTTCAACATGGATGGAAATGGATTTTACTTTAGTAAATGAAATCTGATAAAATTATGGGAAAATAATTATCCATTAACTTATTTCAGCATGATGTTTTGGGTTTAAAAGGCTTCATTTTAGATGTCCGTGTCTTAAATGAATGATATGAGAACCTTTATATTGTGGACTTATGTCCAGAGAGTGTAGCTACCATAGCTTTAAGGTGTTTAAGAAAACCCAAGATGTAGTCATTATTCCCTTTTCACAGAACGGATGTAGCATGCACATTTTCTCATTTTATTTCTTATAGAAGACCGAGATTTCTTACAGACACTCAGACTGCTAACCAGGCCAGCCCTGCAGGCAGTGATGCGAAGCTACTGTTTCAAACAGCGTGCATCAAAATCACCTGAAAAGCATGTTAAAGAACAAATTACTGGTCCCCCTCTCATTTCTGATTCAGATCTTGGATAAGCCCCCAAACGTCCATTGCTGCAAGTTCCCAAGTGATGCTCTGGTCCAGGGGCCATAACGTTAGATTGTCGATTGTCCATTGACAATTTGAGAGCCACTTATGTAAAAGGAATATGACTGAGCTGTGCTCTGAAAGCCGATGGTGTGTGTCTCTCCCCAGGTCCAAATTCCATGACTTCCTGCTTGGAGTTGGCCTTGAAACCAGCTGTGTTGGGAAATAGGTCCACCACGGAAGTCAGCAAATGCTGCAAGTCCAGGCTCTTTTTCCTATTTCAGAAAGCCAGTTGTTACACATTTGCCAGCACCCTGGCGTCTGAGGAATCAGCAACAACAGAGATGACTAAGCTACTTAACGAGTGAATGAAGTACAATATCACACACATGCCTGATTTCTCTAGTGCTTACAGAAGAGCCTAAAAAGGGACCTGGTAATAATGCCCTCAGAAAGAGATGGGGTGTAACGTGTTTTATTTTCTCAAGTAGGCTAGTAATTACCCTTCAAAGTGACTTTTTTCCCATCTAAATAGAAACTTCTAAAAAAGTTAATAAAAATGGTATGCTTCTTTCTTTAGATTCAGATTAATGTAATTTTCCAAACCAGACAGCTTCTTTGGAAACATGGTCAACCACTGTTTAAAAATGAGGAAATCAGGCTTCCAGTGATGGAGCGAATAAGTCACGGGATAGAAGGCACAGCATAGGGAATAGGGGCAGCGGTACTGCTGTCGCGTCGTGTGCGGACAGATGGGAGCTACACTTGGGGCGAGCACGGCGTGGTGTTGGGAGTTGCTGGATTACTGTTTTGGACACCTGAAACTAACGCAATACTGTGCGTCAACCAGACTTCAATTTTTAAACATTAATTATTTTTTTAAAGTGAGGTAATGAGATGAACCATCTAATGAAGGTAGAGGACTGGGCCATGCACTGGACAGGTTCGGTGTTTAGGGAACAATATAACAAACATCCCAGGACTTTTCTCTGCCCATCGTTAGGTTTAGTTGGCCCCTGGGTTATGCAATTCACAGATTTACATTTAAAAAAAAACAAAAAAAGGAAGAAGAGGAAGGGAGACAGGGTGGAAGAGAATGAGTCTCATTGGAGAGAAAAACAATAGAATCGAGGAGGTCTCATTTCCAAGAAAAACACTCAGCCTTTTTGATGCGCCCACCCGTATGGGAAGGCGGCACTGTTTACCAGCTTTGTAATGTTGAGCAAGTTCCTTCACCTCTTGGGGCTTCCATTTCCTCCTCTAAGCAATTGGAATCATACCTGTTTTCCACATGTGGTTGGGAGAATTGGAAATAACAAAAGCAAAGCCCCTGCTGTCGTGCTAGGCACAGCGTAGGCTCCCAGTAATTGGTGATACTCCTGGTTTATGGCTATTCTCGATGCTCACGTATCCAGATAATGAAAAATAAATGCAAGCGTTACTGCCTTACATGTATGTTCAAATGTACAAGTCCCTTTTTATATTAGGGCATTTTTATTTAAATCAGGCAATTTGCCTTAAAAGCACTGATTAAGATGTAAGTTTACTTGATCCATCAATTATGTTGTAAAAACATCCTTTTTAATTGCACCTGCATTAAAACTTTTAATCCCCTTGACCTCCTTTTCCCTTTGATTTGAATAGGTAGGCAGGGAAATTTTGCATCACCATCCCCACTTCACAGATGAAATATCCTCATCCGAGAGAGAACCAAAATGAGATGCCCAGTTGAATTTGTCTGGTGTCTGACTCCCATTCCATTGTCCACATTATGCCAACAGATAAACTTGAAATTTTTAAGATGAAAACGTAGAGCTCACATAGGCCAAGTGAACTGTTTATTAAGCTACTGAAGTACCTTCAGATTTATGCTGGAGACAGAATTATAAAAATGCTGTTGTTGACATGTCCTGCATAAAGAAAGAAAGAGAGAAAAAGAAAGAGAGGGAGGGAGGGAGGGAGGGAGGGAAGGAAGGAAGGAAGGAAGGAAGGAAGGAAGGAAGGAAGGAAGAGAAAGAAAGAAAGAAAGAAAGAAAGAAAGAAAGAAAGAAAGAAAGAAAGAAAGAGAAAGGAAAAGAAAAGAAAAGAAAAAGAAAAGAAAAGAAAAGAAAAGAAAAAAAAGAAAGCAGAGGCAAGTTAGAGCCCCTCTTCATTTAAGCCCTGAGTTTCTTTAACTCTTTTTCTGTAGCAAACCACAAGACGTAGTTGAGTAACTGCTTTGCATTCGTACATCCACTTACAAATTCAAGAAAACAAAATCTCAGCTAATAGGTATGCGGAGTAAAATTAAATACATAATAATAGTAATAAGTTCAGCGTACATTCCCAGGGGAAAGGCTCAAATGTTAAGTGGTTCACTTGCAACTCTCGTGAGTCATCAAATATAGAGTTCCCTAGGGAGTCGTGCAAGAGGGTTTATCAATACTTCTCAGGAACCAGAAAGATGTTGTGCATCATGAGCAGACGGGTAGGGAAGACCGTGATACACTGTAAAATCGACGATGGCTCAGTGGTATCATATAACAACTGGTGTGTCCGCCACTGCTTTTATTTTTAAGGTTAAATAGGCAAAGGCATTGTGGACATCCCTGATTAACCTCATGCTTTAGAAAGCAACATCAAACACCAATTTAGAATATCCTAAGTTCTCAAAAATTCTCTTCAGACCCATACACACACGCTATCACCTTAAAACGTGAAGAATCTAACCTGTTAGATTATTAATCTAATAATAATAGATAATAAGTATTGTAACCTAATAATAATAATCGTTGTAAAATGTTAATTTTACAATACTTATCTGCCAGAAGGCCACGGTGAGGCTTCATTTAATTCCAAGGAGATATAAATGGAATCGAGTTTAGTGATAACTCTTGTCAAGTTCAAGAATGATCAAATTAGACTTCTAGAGCTTCAGGGAGGAAAAAAAAATCTAATCAGTCTAAGTCTCACTTATAATTGGGAAAACAGAATCCATATCTACGTTTGAAATCTATATACTTTATATACATTCTCATTACCTTCAAACTCTTATAATTTTTTTTCAATTCTGTGATTTCTGGTAAATGAACCAATTTGTGCAACCATCATATAAGGTTATGTTCCATAGAACTTTATTCTTGGGCTCCTTGAGAGAAAAATCACCTATTAAAGGCTTGTTAGTGGTAAGAACACATGCCATATGTGTAGTATGAGGTACTTTGGGGGCTTTTTATTGTAAAAGTGATGCATAATAAATAAAAACGTGTACTCTAGAAAGAGAGATCACAGCATCAAGTCTCTTTAGCCTCTGTCTGTGCCACCTGGAGTCCTTGTGTCCCCTAAGTGCCCAGTTGTTAGGGCCCCTGTGATTCTTGGTGAGCTAAGACATGGAAAGTTCTTAGAACACTACCTGGCCCCTGGTATGTGCGTGCAAATCTTTGGTCTTAGTATCTGCATTTCCCTGACCAGAGAAAGATGACCTGAAATCGCACTAATCCAACGTCACGCATCTAATGAGACCTAGGACAGGCTGAGCAAGATTTATCTCCCACCATTTCCTTCAGGATATGGCTACTGAAAAATCCAAATTTTTAAACAAAATGCATATTTTAGATGGCCTTCCCTAAGTATGCTTGAAGCCTCTTGACTATCTAGAACTATAATCCAGTTAGTATTACTAAAAAAACTATATATTATTCTTCACAAATCTCTCTTATATTTCATTTACTTGACATATATCTATTGGAGCATCTACTACGTATCAGAAACTCTACTGGATGCATTAAGGAATACAAAGATAAGTAATACCTGGCTCCTTGGCTCCTGTTGTCAAGTAGCTTACACGGTCATACTGCATCAAACCACTCTCATTCGTGATGACATGCCAGGATTGATTGTCTAGGACTGACGTATGACCCAGAACCCATTTTCTACTACAAATGGGCCTTTTCTTTGCAAATGTAAAGGAAAAAAGGAGGCCCCCTTATTATTTATGATTTAGTCAAGGTCAGTGTTCATAGAGCAGTCGTATAAAACACTTACATGTTGTATATGATCACGAGGGGAAAAGCAATTGGTCACCGCTCTCTCTATATATATCTTCATTTTAATAAAATATTAAAATACTTTTTTATAGTAAATACTTAAAAATAGTAAAATACTTAAAACTTTTAGTAACTTGAGCTCCCCAAAGGAGTTACTCTATTTCTGCCAGTCTTTAGCATTGTTTTATGATTAATATCAAAAATAAAGCTAACTAATTTCTTCCTGAATATGCTGAAATGATTCTGGATTATTTGTATGATGACAGTGGTGGTGGTGATGGTGATACTAATACCTAACACTTGGCTCTTTCTATATAATGGAGGCTTCTCCCTGCCCTGCACTTTAAGAAAAAAAAAAAATCCTTTCATACAGCCCTCCAGTTAATCATCAGAGGGAGAAATATTTATTAGCATTAAAAGAAGAGAAGACTGAATTGTATAAGCTATCAAGTAACTTAGCTAAGGTCAGACATTTCATTAATGCAAGGCCAGGATTCAAATCCGGGTTTCCCTGACTCCAAAGTCGATATGCTTAACCATTAGTTGACATCACCATCCAGTCTATTCCCTTTGAAGACGATCCTATTCAAGCCCACCAACAGCTGGTGTTCAACTTGATTGAGTAAACGATTTTCATGTTGTTTCCTCTGTTGGTCTTACTGGTATCAAATGTTGAGGTAATTAAATCAGTAGGTGGTAAAACTGTTGATCGGCATATCTAATAATTATCATTTTTAAAAAAGTGATACCTGAGACAGGTTATCAAACATCCCTGTACATGTGGACTCTTGCTACCACTGCTTAAGACTAGAGACGACTTCAGCTGTTTTCACAGCTCTGCAGAATGGTTTATACTGTGGTCAAATCACAAAAACCTTTTTATTCAGTGTCGGCAAACAAAGGAATATTATCAGACCCCCGTGGTGAGAACCCTACAGAAATGTCAATACATTTTTCTGTTACTTTCCAGGCTCACCCTGTTTGCAAATTTAAGTATCAGCTCCCAGAAGTTTAAACCATCATCTTACGTAGGGGATACTAGGTAGTCACAGTTCCTCTATCATGTGCTCCCGTCTTTTTCAGTCTTCCTAGTCAATATCCCGGTATATTAGCTCCTTAATAGTCACCATTTATTTTTTACTCCAACTTCCATTTTGCCATATTTTGCCTCCATGGTGAGAGGTAAGTGTCTTCCTGACACTGTCGCGTATCGACCCCGTTTCCTTCACTGGTCCCATGCTCATGTCTGCCTGCTGGTAACCCCCGTGTTAGGTTTACAACCACACTTCAAAACCATAGAGCACCTTCCAGCTAATTGCACCCAACTTCATCTTATTTTCAACCCCCATTTTTCATTTACCACATCTTCTTAATCCTTTTGTTTTTATCCATTTTGTGAATCTCCATTAGCCCTCTCAAGTTTTAGAATGACCGTTAGACCTGTCCCTGGAAAAATATGACCGGACAGTGATTAAATGTACCATTTCCACTTCTCCCGATGGGAAGACAAGCTTAATTTGTATCCATTCCTAAGAAGTAGAAATTGATTATGCCTCCGGAAATACCTCCTATTTTTAAATCAGCTATTGGCCTTTATCTTTATTAATGCTAGAGAGACATCTTTTCCTAAGAAGCGTTTATTGGAGTTTGTAGTTTAACTTCTTTCTGTTAATAAAAAGAAAACTGAACCGTCAGCTAAGTTACTTTTTCTTTGTAGCGTGGAGACGATCAATGATGGAAACTTTCACATTGTGGAACTACTTGCCCTGGATCAGAGCCTGTCCCTCTCCGTGGATGGAGGGAGCCCCAAAATCATCACCAACTTGTCAAAGCAGTCCACTCTGAATTTTGACTCTCCGCTCTATGTAGGAGGTAAGCTGCATTCCAAATTCAGTGGGTCCCCAGACCGTGTGACTCTCATCACAGACTGATTCTGAAATTGTTGATCCCTGGCCTCATGGCCGTTGACCAAGAGTGATCAATCACTGAAAGACGGACAGCAACGGTAGAAAAGAAAGAGCCCGGGATGCGTAGTAAGGGACCTGTTTGTGCCTGCCTCACCCTATCAATAACCAAGGTCATGGTTGGACAGGTTCTTGTGGTTCTTAATATGATTGCACAGTGCCCATCAGCAACAGCCAAGCAGGAAATCTTGAAGAAAAAGTAGAGATTTATTACTTACAAGACCTGAAGATTATACGGCACACCTGTGGCCACACAGCAAGGTGTTAGGGGGAGAGAGAGAGAGGAGAGAGAGAGCACATATGTGACAGCAAGCACTCATGGGCCCGGGTGCTGCTTTTATTGCATCAAGGTGGGGCTATCATAGCTTCCCATTCCAGATGGTCTGTGCTACCCGTTGCCAACTCGTAGATGATAGGTTGATTATTAACAAAATTGAGTGATGAGTAAATGAACAAATGTTATTAAATGCACCACTTGCATTGGGGCGGCAGGAAGTACCTCTGGTTAGCTAAGACCTTAAGGGGAATGAACAAGACAACGGGTTGGAGGCGTGGACTAGGGGCTGGAATGACAGAGTGAAGATTCTGGACTTGATCTGTAGCCAATCAGAAGGCAGGTGAGGAGCAGGTAAGGCACAGCGGTGTGGGCGGTTCTGAAGGAGCCCAAGCGGAGGGAGGGCTTTCCTCCGTGGGGGGCGGGGGGTCACCTGTAAACAAGGGGTACAGAATTTCAGTTTTCAGGCAAAGGAGCAGGAGCGCGTGTGCTGTTGAACTGAGTTGCACGGAATTAAATCCCTTTGCGTTGAGGTGAATTGATAAAATTAACTCATTTTACAGAGAAGTAAGCTAAAGTCCTTGTGCAGCTCGGGGGTACCGGACTTGCTCCGCAGGGCAGGCGTTTTCACAGAGTTTCCATTCTTTCCTGCCTTGGGATCCCTTATATTTATGTCATCCCTTCAAAGACTCCCTTGAAAGCATCTTTGGGATTGTCCTGGAAGTCCAGAACGCCTTGGGTTTGTTTTTTTTTTTTTTGTGATTTTCAGCAGCAGAAGGTCTTAACAGTCTGAGAGAACTTTGACTTTTTAGGAACCATGAAAGATGTTGGATCAGCTCCGTAAGTGTTGTCTGGCGCTGCCACATTGCTGGGAGCTGGCTTGACACACGCCTACAGTTTGCCGCGTCGGAAGAGAAATACCGCTGCTTCTCGGGCATCGGCGAGGGGGGCAGGTCATCGAGGAACCACCGTGGGTCATAACGAAAGTGTTGCATACCACGTCTGCTCAGCAAGCGACGGACTTAACTGCTTCGTGGGAATCACAGCCATGAGACTCCTTGGAAAATAAAAGCCTCCACCTCTTGCCGCTGATGCCGGTAGCAGCCACGTCGGGGTGGGTAAAGCAGGTCGCAGGGGCCTGCGGTCTCAGAGAAGAGGGACCGTACCCCCTGAGCGCACGCCGGGCGTCCAGCACCCTGCTGCTTTGGCCGTCGTCATGATCCTCCCATCCGAGGAGGGGCTTGAGGAAGTGGGTACGATTTTTTTTGCTTCATAGTCCCGAAGGGACAGCCGTGAGGACTTGACGAAACTTGCCCAAGTCCACAAAGCCATGAAGTTATAGAGACCTCGCTTGAGTCCAGGTCTGGTCCCTCTGACCCCAAATCCATCTATCTGCATTGCCACTCACCTTTCCACATAGAGCAGAAAGGGAAGCAATCTAAGTTTTGCGGCTTTTTGTTTATTTCTGGGCTTGTCCCTCCCTTGATGTATTGTGCTTTCATCAGAAGCCACTTCACTGAATCTCTTAAAACCCCTTTACGATGCCCAGGGGAGTGGGGGGCACCTACAAAATGGGAGTGTGTACCTCAAAACATTCCTCAAGAAAAGAAAAAGAAAAAAAAATTTACATTCCAAATGGAAAAGGGCCCATCTCTCTAAGGATAGAGGGTCTGGAAGATTCCACATAGCACGTCTGTCCATTCAGGCCTGAGGGAAACCACTTCCATTCTGGCCTCACTGCCACAGAACATATTGGGCCCATTTCCTTCCAGATCAGAGACCCGAACTGAGGGTAATTCAAATTAAAAAAAAAAAAAAAAGGCGATGTAATCATAAGACCACAGCCCTGGATCCTGGGTGGTGAAGGCCGGAGAAGCTGAGTCAGCAGAAGAGAGGGAGGTGGCGATGCTCACGGTTTTCTCCGACTTTGAAGACGGGCCAAGGAGGACGGCGAGCCCCGGTCCGCCTGCAGAAGAGCCCTCCCCCAAAACGGAGCAGCTTGACCCACGGCGCCTTCTCAGCTGCCGGTGACCGAGGCTCGACTGCACGCGAGACAGCGCCGCTGCGTGCTCCTCGGGGGATGGTCCAGCCAGAGCGCATCACCCAGGGGACTTTCTTTTCAAGTTGGAGTTGCCCGCGGAGGCCCCTCCGTGCGTCACAGATCCGCTCCGATGGCCACCCTGGGACGACCTCAGTCTGGACACTTGATCCCATTACTGTCATTCCCAAATACGTAAAGCTTAAGGCCAACACCGCTCTCCCGGGTTACCTGTCGCTTGGTAGATTGAATTCCTGCGGTGGTCCGCGGCGCGGACCAGAGGGAGGGCAGAATGCAACCCCCCAGCGACCGTGGCTCTATCCCGATGGCCAGCGAAGACCCCGGGGCCCTCGTCAGAGGCGTGCGGCGCGTGCGGGAAGGCCGGCTCCCATCCTGGCGCTTGACGCTAAGGCAGCCCGTTGGACGGACGTGCACGGAGGCCGCAGCAGCTCGTCACCTACACGAGCACAGTCGGGCCCGACCGTTCCTCAGCGTTACGTCGGGGAACTGAGGGAGCGCACCCCACCCGCTTCGCCCTGCGGCGGCCCTTCACCCGTGCTTACCCCGGACGCGCGCAGGGGTGTACTGGTCGCTGTCAAAATAAGATATTAAAGAGAGTTTGGGGACAGCCCGGGTGGCTCAGCGGTTTAGCGTCTGCCTTCAGCCCAGGGCATGACCCTGGGTCCGGGATCAAGTCCCGCCTCGGGCTCCCTGCATGGAGCCTGCTTCTCCCTCGGCCTGTGTCTCTCTCTCTCTCTCTCTCTCTCTCTCTCTCTCTGTCTCTCTCTGTATCGTGTGTCTCTCATGAATAAATAAAATCTTTAAAAAAAAAAAGTTTGGAAGTTCTTTAATGTCAAAAAAAAAAAAAAAAAAGACCATCCCAGTGTGGACTTAAAAGTCTACACATTTATGATGAACTACGGGTCTGATGAAATTAGAAGCGCTTATCCCAGGACGAGGCCTGTGCTTTCTGGGAGTGGCTCATCCCCACAGCAGCCCCATTTCCAAGGCCGGACAGACGCGGACTGAAAGTCTGAAGTCAGGGACCTTCGAAGCCGAGGACCAGGGAGCACGTGGCGTCAAAGGCAGCCAAGCTACGTGGTGACGTGTGGATTCCTGCACCGCGGCCCGTCCTACCCGTCGGGCCTCAAGTGGGAAGGGCACGGGGCCTTCTGACCCGGACCTTTGGTGAACCTTACGTGTATGACGCACATGGACACAGCTCTCGGGCCCACGCACTCCTGCTACGGGCGAGGAGGCGAAGCCCCACGATGGTTGGAAGTTAGTGGCCCTCGTGCCCAGGGACCAGCAGTAGAGACCTGGCCCTCCCGCCCACCCGGTGGTTTGTCCGCCCGCCTGCGTGATAGTGGCGCCTGCCGGAAGCCAGCCCGTGCTCTTCTGGATAGAGAAGGTGACGCTGCCACGGGCAGGCCCCGCGAGCGCCGTGGGTCCCGGGCTTCACGGCCCAGCAACCCCCCGGGGACTGAGAGTGGACACCGCCCCAGCCTGTGCCCTCCGGCCGTCGCGCGGGGCCCGGGCGCAGCGAGGGTGCACTTGCGGGGACACGGGCCACCCAGGAGGCCTCTGGCTCCCCGCCCTCACCCCGCTCACCCCGCTCACCCCGCTGCGGTTGGAGGGCTGCCTCGTGTAGGATCCTATCCAGGGGCGATTGCAGGGCCTGGCGTGGGCCGTGGAAAGATTCCGCAGCTTTGCCAAGGGAAGGTTCCCAAACGACTGTCACCAGTGGAACTTCTGTACGCAAAGACCACAGAGTCTGTTTTCCGAGGACTTTCTCTCGTGCTCCTGAGTTCTTGGCACACGAGGGCTTCGCGCTCAATTAGCAAGAAAATTAAAATGACGTGAATGAGGTGCTGCCTTGATAGGAACCGCGGGTGGGTTTCTCAGAGGCCGACAGCCACGACTGGGCTCAGGATGTCGCCAGCGGTGAGCTGGACCGCTGGGCTGGGGTGAGAGGTTACTGGGAACCCAGCTGCCACCCCCTAAAGGCAGATGGACTGAACCGTGACCCCAGCGGTCGTGAGGTCCTCTCATGCGCCCGTCTGCAGCCTCACCCTACTGGGTGGCACTGAGCGTGTCCCGCACGTGGGCACCGGGTCTCCTGGAGCTCTCGGCTCCCGGGGTGCGTGTCCAGGTTGAAGAGGCGGGTGGAGACAGGTGAGCGCAGATCTCCCGGATTCCTCATCTCGCCTTGAGCCTTGAGGTCTGCTTTTAGGTTTCATATCTTTTTTTTTTTTTTTTTTTTTTATTTATTCATGAGAGACACAGAGAGGCAGAGACAGGCAGGGAAGCAGGCTCCCTGCAGGGAGCCCAACGTGGGACTCGATCCCAGGACGCCAGACTCACGCCCTGGGCTGAAGGCAGGCACCCACCCGCTGCGCCACCCAGGGATCCCCCTAGGTTTCATATCTTTATGCTCCCGTGTCGAGTTTTATTTGAGATAAATGTTAAAAATCGGAGATTGGCCCCCGGGGAACTTGGTTCTTTATTCTGCTTGTGCATCAGCGTTGCCTGGAGCGTCTTGCACAGGACACATGCAAACAAAGACCCCCTCCCCCGACCCCCCACCCAGATGACCTGATGACGTAGGCCTGGGCCGAGCTCCCCGGCATCAGTGGTGCTTCAAAGGCCTCGTGCCTCTAAGGCGCAGCAGGGCCGAGACCCTGCGGCCGGCAGGTGACCTCTGGTTGCCCTCGGACGCTCGCCCTGCCCCCCCGCAGTGGCTGAGCCTCCCCCACCCCCCAGCACTGACGCCCTGTCCCCACGCAGGCATGCCCGGGAGGAACAACGTGGCCGCGGCCCTGCGCCAGGCCCCGGGGCACAACGGCACCAGCTTCCACGGCTGCATCCGGAACCTGTACATCAACAGCGAGCTCCAGGACTTCCGCCAGGTGCCCATGCAGACCGGCATCCTGCCCGGCTGCGAGCCGTGCCACAGGAAGGTGTGTGCCCACGGCGCGTGCCAGCCCAGCAGCCAGTCGGGCTTCACCTGCGAGTGCGAGGAGGGCTGGACGGGGCCCCTGTGTGACCAGAGGACCAACGACCCCTGCCTCGGGAACAAGTAAGTTCCAGCTGCCTGCAGGCCGCACACACACCTCAGAGCCAAACCGGGGGGTGGGGGGGGCAGCGGGGGGAGGGCAAGAAGGGGGTGAGCCCTGGGGGCCCCTCGTCTGCGTGTCCCCATCACGCTCCTCCGTTGCGGGCGCCGGCCTCACGCGCTTCCACCCGGCCCCCTGCCGCCCGCAGATGTGTGCACGGCACCTGCTTGCCCATCAACGCCTTCTCCTACAGCTGTAAGTGTCTGGAGGGCCACGGGGGCGTCCTCTGCGACGAAGAGGAGGACCTGTTCAACCCCTGCCAGGCCATCAGGTGCAAGCACGGGAAATGCAGG
Source organism: Vulpes lagopus (assembly GCF_018345385.1). NCBI lineage: Eukaryota > Metazoa > Chordata > Mammalia > Carnivora > Canidae > Vulpes > Vulpes lagopus. The sequence goes on along the minus strand of NC_054827.1, from coordinate 149,317,231 downwards.
CTCTCGGGCCTGGGCCAGCCCTACTGCGAATGCAGCAGCGGGTACACGGGGGACAGCTGCGACCGAGGTAAGCCGACCCACCTGGGCGCCAGCCTGTGAAGCAGGAGCCCCCCACCCCCACCCCCACCCCCGGAAAGAGCGAGAGAGGGCATGCACATGCAGGGGAGTGATCTGGGGAGCCCCGGGTCTGCGCACGGCTCCCCGTTGGTTTCTCAGCCGCGCGAAGGCACGGGGGGGACGGCCCTGAACCTCCACGCAGCGGCCTGCGCGCGTCCCTCCACGCGGGGAAGCCCAGTCCTTCCTGCCGCGCCTGTCGCTCGCCCGCTCACCTCTTACCTGCACCTGCTGCCCCCGTCCAGCTCTGTGGCGCAGACAGGGCGCTCCTAAGTGCGCTCGGGCTCTGGGACAGGGTCCCCTTTGACCGTGGAATCGACTGATTGATCCGAGTGGGCGGGGGGGGGGGGGAGCGGAACACGCCGCCCTCGGGGCCCACCTTTCTCCTTGTCCTTCGTCCGCGTGGCCAGACGCGCCCGGCCTCCGCTGGCCGCCTTTCGTTGTGCGCGTGGCAGGGACGAGACCAGAGGAGCGTGCCTGTGGACGCTTCTAGCAGATGCCTCTTTTTGAACTAGTTCAGACGAGGGTAATTTGTGAGGTTAGTGGGATGTGCCTTGTACGAAGTAACAGATTGAACGATACGGCCCCCGGCCCGGTGCAGCCGATGGCACGCGCTCTGGCCCGGCCCCGTGGTAGAGCGAGCAGCCGTGGGGAGCGGACGGGCGGAAGGCGCGTGCTTCTGCGGTGAGGGGGGGACAGGCAGGAATCCGTCCCCTGTCCGGGCCAACCCCGGGCGTTTACGGTCCACGCGCATAGTGGGCGCTTGGCGGACGGCCAGGCCAGGCCCGCGCAGCTGTCGAGGAGCCGCGGGCGGCGCCCCTGACCACGCGTGGGCCTCTCGTTCTGTCCTAGAAGTGTCCTGTCGGGGCGAGCGCGTCCGGGACTACTACCCCAAGCAGCAGGGCTACGCGGCCTGCCAGACCACCAAGAAGGTGTCGCGGCTGGAGTGCAGGGGCGGCTGCGCGGCCGGGCAGTGCTGCGGGCCGCTGCGGAGCAAGCGGCGGAAATACTCGTTCGAGTGCACGGACGGCTCGTCGTTCGTGGACGAGGTGGAGAAGGTGGTCAAGTGCGGCTGCAGCAGGTGCACCGCCTGAGCGCCGCCCGCGCCCGTGCCCTGGAAGCGGGCTCCCCCCGCGGCCGCGGACTAGTAGACGCTTCAGAGTGGAGATATTTGAAATATATTGTAAAATACAGAACAGACTTATTTTTATTATGAGAATAAAGACTTTTTTTTCTGCATTCGGGAAAAGAAAAACGCATTGAACTAACGCTTCCCCGATGCAAGGGAAGCATGGAGAGAGCGCGGGAGCGAGAGAGAGCGAGGCCGACCCACCGACCCGCAGGAGGCACCAGCACGACGGGCAGCATCGCCCCCGCGGGGTCACCCTGGCAGCGCTGGAGGCCACAGGAGCTCGGGGCCGGGCCGGGCCGGGCTGCGCCGCAGCGACCTCGCCCGGGCCCTGGACCCCGTGTGCCCTCGTTCACGTCTCTGTGGTTCGTGAGGACAGACCGAGCACGTGTGTGTGTGTGTGCATGAGGATGCGAGGCCGAGGAGCGGAACTCTAGAATGCCCAGAACGGGCGTTTTGAGAAATATTTTGTGCGAAATAGTGTCCTGAAGACCTGGGTTCTTTCCGTGAGAGAGATGGGAGTGCTCGAATAAGTTTTACCTTCGTTTTACACGTCAGCATGTTAGCAGAAGAAGCACACAAAAGTGTTTATCTACCGTTTTCCAGTATTAATTTTTTTGTAATATAAATGATAAAGGAGATGATAAAGAACCAATAGATTATTGATAAATAAATTAGTAATAATATGAATTTTTGTTTCTATGAGTTCTAAACAGCCCTATACAGTATTCAGTTTCAATGAGAAATATTTATTGTATCAAAGTACATTGTACTTAACATTTTAGGCCATCCTTTTACTGTCTCTCAATGCTTTAATATATATTAATTTATAATTGTCCTGATATTTTTGTATATTTTTCAAACTTAAAAATCAGGATTTTCGGGTTTTGTTTTTGTTTTTTATTTTTTGTTTTTTTTTTGGCAATAGTACTAACCTAGGGTGTTATCTTGGGATAAATACGTGTTGGTCTGTTTGTTTACCTTGACATCTGACCACTGGTGTCACCGACCTACTGGCCTCATTCAGGACACCTGCAGAGAGTATGTCAAGTCTATGTGTGAGACGGTCATTGTACAGAAAGAAGTGGCCCGGCCCTCTGCAGCATGTCCTCACAGAACAGAAACGGTGTGTAGCAATGGACACTAGAAAGGTAGATATTTTACAAATTAATATTTCCTTGACATTTTTTGCCCTTTTATTGGGGGTGGGGTGGGGAGAGAGAAGGCTGTAATGTCAAGAACTGTGATTTTTTTTTTTCCCCAAACAATAAAGCTCCTTGATTACCTTAATGTCCCCATGTTAACATGTTTGCTGCTAAATTACGATGTAGAGTTGATAATGATTTAGAGTGGACTGTGCTCTTCCCTTATTAAAATCCCAGGGTACCCTGTGACGATGCAGATGTTTCCTTCCAAAATCTTTTTTTACACAGAAAAATTAGATGTACATGTATAATTCAGTGTGCTTTGTCTTTCTCCAGACTAATATCAGTTATACTACTGATGTTTGTAAATTAAACAGATATTTACTTCACTAACAGCTTGGTGATTTTTCTTAGAAATTGCAAAATGGGTAGAGTCCACTCCTTAAGAATTTCTTTTCTTTTTCCAGTAGTTATCATTGGTATTTTATTTTAAATTCAACTTCCTGACATATAGGATAACACCTAGTGCTCATCTCATCGTGTGCCCGTCCCCCGGTTACCCCATCCCCCCTGATCAGAGTGACTCAGAGAGGACAGGGAGGGAAACCCAGATCGCGTTGTTGACAGCAGTTGTACGACTAGTGTATTGTCACGTCGGGACTTTGGAACGGCCACTTGAGAGAGATGGGTAGGAGAGTGCATCCTCTGCTATGAGAAAAGTACATATTCAACTAATGTCTTCCACAAAAATTATAAGGTGAAGCCGGACTAAACCACACATGGTATTTTTATTTTGATTCGCCTTTCCCCTCAATTAGAACCAGATGGCAAACCATGAAAGACAGAGTGCCTTTCTCCACAGGCAAGGGCTAGAACGGGGACACAGCACGGGCCCCGTGGAATGTCATTACTTAAGCACCATGCTCAGACTTCATCATTTTCCTCTAAGAAAATCGTGCACGTGTGCACACGTATGCGTACACGCGCGCCCAGACACAGATGTCCGATCGTTTGTTTTTGTTTAAAATGTCTCTATTTTAATTGTACGAATACTATATAGTCTTTGCCAGACATTTATTTGTTCCCACTGGTGGTTTCATTTTTTTCAAGGACCGGGAATCACTCATTAAGCAAAGAAACATCTGCAAAGGTAATAGGAGTTAGATTTGTGTTTGTAGGCGTGTGCTGTCTTCATGGCCACTATTTCTGAGGGTTTGCTGTATGCCAGGCAGTGTGACAAAGGCTTTGTCTGAAATATCTCACTCTTCTCTCACTACCTGTGGGATCACCGGGCTCCCATTTGACACAGGCATTAAAGAGCTCAAAGAGGGAAACACTGACCACAGGGTCCAAGTTCAAGAGATAAAGGTGACATCCTCTACCAGGGGACTTTTAAACCCCACAACCTTACTCCACAGCACAACCCTTCTTCCTACCGATCACATCGATTGAAGTGCTCAAGATTAGCGATGTTGGCTTTTTTTGTTTTTGTTTTTTAAGGGAAAAAAAAAAATGAAGTCTTAGTAGCTTCCGGGCTGTACTCTTTCTCCTTCCTGCCTCTAAAGGCACAAAATGGAATTATGATCGCCTGGGATTTGGGCTGAGTTAGCAAGTTTCTTAGGGGATCGTTTGCCTCGTGATGAGACTGCGTTCTGTTCAGGAGCCCTTCCCTGAGAAGACGCGGTAGCCAGATAATTACTAGCAAATGAGACAAATTAAGGGCACTTACTCATGGGATAAAAAGGTCCTCCCTGATAAAGCCTTGACCATAGGATTCCTTTAAATAAGAAACCAATCTAGAGCATTTTCAACAGAATCCAGCAGGTTAAAACCAAAGAAACCCAGTTTGTCCATTTGGGAATGTAAGCCGTGAAGCCGTGACACACAACGATGCTACGTTTATGATCTGAAAAGGCAAAGCGATTAAACATCCCTAATGTGTTTACTCTAAATCCTCACCCGAGTTGAGGCGCCGTCAGGGGATTTGACATATGTTCAATTTCAGATGCGTTCATGGAATAAGAACCATCTAAATCTTCGGGATTTGAACTCACCATACTTCTCCTGAAAGTATTTCTACGCGATGGTGAACTAGCCTCGGTTTTAGAGTTGCCCTGAACCTTCTGTTTTGTGGACGGCTTGCTTTGTCGGCAGCAGCTCTTTCCAGAGAAACGATTGAAGGACTTGTTGAAATTGGGGACTTCCAGATCCTGTGCATTGTGGAGTCCTCTACCCCATGGAGTGGCCACTACCTCGAAACTAATGTTTGTCAAAGGATATAAGCTATAAAAAGTACGTGAAGCTTTATATAAAGCTTTTTATAGAGCACATAAAACTATACAAAATACACAAGCTCTTCTCATTCTTAATCCTCTCCATGTATTCGAAAGTCACTTAATAACCAATTTTTTTTATTTTTCTCCTCTCATGTGCAAGAAATCATGCCAGACTTGTGATATATTGTTCAGACAACCCAGGCATCACTCTGGCCATTTTAGAGCACATGGCTCTGTGCCCTTGGAGTTGAGGTTAAAGGGAGTGACAAATATTACACAAATGACCAAATTACATATAAATTCGGGTTGTGGTAAGTGCCCTGAAGGAAATTATGAGATACTAGAGAAAAGGATAGCGGAGGAATCCAATCAAATAGTTATTGGGAGTGACTCTGTGAGGAAGGGACATTTAAGCCACGTCATTAAGGACAGTAGGATCCAGGTTGGAGACTGATGGAAATACGTGAGGGGGTGAAGACGGGGTCCGTGCAGAGGGAGGAGAACTCACATGTGGTCAAGGAAACAAAAGAAGTTCGTGGGGCCGGAGCAAAACATAGATTTCTCTCCCGTGTATAATACAACACAGGCCGTTATCTGCCTTCATTAATTCACTTTAAATAGTTCCTGTTTTTCTTTTGAGCGTCTGTTTGCAGTGACCTTTCAAAATCACAACAAAAATGGATTTCCGTTTTAAAACAGCAAGTAGCTTTGTTCAATGGCATTCCTCAACCTCCAAATGAAAGACCTCTGAAGACACAGGAAAAGAGGAATGTTTAAAATTGCACTGAAAATTAGGACTACTATTTCTGGAATCTCCAAGGAATTTTCGTGAATTCAAAAGCAGGTGAGGCTAGATTGAAAGAAACAACTGCTGGCCAACCCATGGTTGGAGACTCCAGTGCATTCCTCTCTCTGCACACCAAGGCCAGAGACTCGGGAAATAAGTCAACTGGAAAATCATCTAGAAATATCTGTGCACTTAGGTGCCACTTTGTGAGTGTGCCGGAGGGGTCTGCCTCCTATCAAGGAAGTAAACTCTTCCTTCAACTACCAGGATGCTCCGGCTCTCATCAAAGAGACCAAAACAGTGCAGGAAATACTGGAGAAGACCAGGTGTGTTGTACTGAATAGTGAGAGATGTAATCTCCATAAATACGTTATTGTAGATGTGGGTTGATCCTGGAAGAGCCGCGGTAGTAATGCGTGCTTAGGATGGCATGGAGGGCGCCCGGGTGGCTCGGTTGGGTAAGTGTCCAGTTCTGGTTTCGGCTCAGGTCAGATCTTAGGGTCATGAGACTGAGCTCCATGTGGGGCTTCTCTCTCAGGACAGAGTGTGCTTGAGAGCCTCTCTTCTTTCCACTCTCTCAAGTAGGTAAATAAATAAATCTTAAAAAAAAAAAAGAAAAATAGTATGGAAAGAGGGAAGTATTTCACCAAATCAGAAAAACAGAGAAAAGTGTTATATTGACTCACTATTATGCTGACAAAATGGTGAAAATATACGGACTATATTCGGGGATGAGGTCTAAGAGATTCAGAAATCTTTAGTGGGCAATGGAAGTCTGTGAAGATGATCTCAGTAGGAAAATTGTTCACATGTGTATTATAGGAATTTCCGGGAATCCCTGGGTGGCTCAGCGGTTTAGCGCCTGCCTTTGGCCCAGGGCGTGATCCTGGAGGCCCGGGATCGAGTCCCACATCAGGCTCCCTGCATGGAGCCTGCTTCTCCCTCTGCCTCTCTCTCTGTGTGTCTTTCATGAATAAATAAAATCTTTAAAAAAAAAAAAAAGGAATTTCCATTGATAGCATAAAGTGAATTGTTCAGATGGCTTCCTTAAGTCCAAAGAGAAGTTAAGGGCCAGGAATAAGAAAGGGGGAAAAAAAAGGCAAGTGAATCAGAAAAGACAGAGCAAACTGTACTGTTACAGTGGAAGAATTATCAATTCACGATGACATTGAGTGGGCTTGGCAAGGAAGAAGGGAAGTCGAGTACACCCGCCTGTTTTGAGCTTGTCTGTTTGTTTCTGCTGTTTCTAAAGCCCAAGAATTAGAATCCAGGTTTACTGGCAGCAGAGTTTGGGTGCCTTGGGTGAGGCCAGAAACAGATCAGGGTTGCCACTTGGGAAGCCCCAGCGCTCCACCCTCAAGCCACCCTCCTGTCCCTTGAATGAAAACAACGTGTTCCTCCCGGTGGTATCTTTAATATCTTTGAACATCCTATATATGTTCAGTCGACTCCATCTATAGGATAAAATCCAAACCCTGTACCACAGCATTCCAGATTCCTCACAAAGGGGACTTCTCAAGCCTCCCATACATGCCGTGAGACTGACAGACGGTAGGTAAGGATATTTTCAAACAAATGGTGGACTGAGGTGTCTAGAACCGTAGGTCTATGATTTATCTACACGGAAGTGCTCGTTGAAGCCAAGACAATAGCTAATGGATTTAGACCTGAAAGAATGAACTTGACCACAGGAATAAAGTGCTGACATTTATGGGACGCATTGGCCCCAGAATGGAGACAAAGAGCAGTTTTAATAATGGGGTGATGAGGTACTAGCTGGACAGCCAGGGGCTGGGAATGCAATCTGTGAGCTAATACAATGGCCTCTCACTAAGTCTGATAGTGCAAGAAGAGGAGAGTCAGGGTCGCCCCCCGAGGGGCTGGTGAGGTCCTGAGGTTTGCGTTCAGTGACCAGTAAGTAGCACCTTATGCCCTGTCGTCACAGCTTCCGAAGGTGTGACGTGAACACTCAGGATATATCCTGGACGGAGTACGGCGGCCCCAGCTGGAAGAGCAAACTGGGTCGTCAATCACATGAGCTGGTTGACCCACAGCAGGCAAAAAGTGGGGCCCAGCTACAGGGGGGTTGAGGAAACGGGATGCCCAAGGGCAAGAAAGCACAAAATCACCCAGAATGAAGAAGGTGACATAGTATATGCAACAGTTATTTTCCAGATAAACCCCTCTGCCTCCTCCCTCTTCCTCCCACAAAGGGGAAATAGAGGACACTTCCAAGTGCTGTGTCCACAGACACGAAATTCAGCAGAGCCGGGGCGTTATCGTCCTGCATTTGGAGCTAGCTTTGTCTTTGTGTCAACGTGTGGGTGGCTGAATTGGGATTCTAGAGAAAATCAGCCATGAAAAAAAAAAAAATACACAAGATGAAGGAGGGGAGAAACAGGCGCAGAGACAGTCCGCCTACAAAACTTGCCATCATTGATCTTCCGTCCCTTCTTGAACTGGCTGGAATTATTCTCAGTTTGTTCACATAGATGGTGGCAGAGAGATTAAGTGACTTGCCCAAGGTCACACGATCCAGCTCTGACTGCCACCATGATGCGGTATTGATTTCACTGGCATTGATTGGCAAGGTCCGTGAACGGCCTCAAGAGGCAATGCTAGAGGAATGAGTGTTTCTCAAGGGGAGTTATTTTGGGTTGTGTGTGTGTGTTTTTTTTAATGCCCGTGAATAGCACTCACTTTCCCAATGAAAACACCTAAAATTGTCTTCATTATATCTCTCCTTGGGAAGAGAAAGATAAATAATAGTCTTACCTGCAGTTTTCTTCCAGGAACTGAGCCTGGGAAGACAGAATGAGTTTCGTGTGGCTGCTCAGGTATTTGTGGTCACCGTCCCAGGCAGGTGGCCTTGATAGTCAGGGGGGTGACAGGGAGCAATTGAATTTCGTTGCTAAGATAGTCACAAGGACAGGATCGAACGTGCCCTCGTCCGGCTGGTATCAGCTGCAAAGTCACAGCCTTGGACTCATTCCAGGTCTCAAGGCATTCTTTGTAAGGAAAGAAAAAAAAAAAGAAAAGACTTGGCAAAAAAAAACCCAGAGAGGAACTTGTCCTTGAATGAGCACGTCTGACAACATCCCTGTCCACCACCCCAGAGGCCCCGCGCTCCCAGGAAGGACGAAGACGCACGTCGGTGAATCGCTGCAACCGCAGTTCCGGGCCTGCTGGGCCTCGGCTCTCCGCCCGGCCCGGCTCCCCCAGCGCCCCTCCCGACCTCCAGGTACAGCTCCGCGTTGGTTTTCTTTTCATTCCGGCCATTGCTGTTCCTGCGGTTCTTCTCTTCGGATGCCCGTCGGCACCTTTGGGGGCCGGGAAGAGGGCAGAGCCCTGCGCACCGCACCCTGGCGAGCACTTGGCGAGAGGAAGGCCTGGTGGCCTCCTAGCTCGGAAGCCGGCGTGGCGTCCCCTGTGGCTCTGTGTCCTCACTTAACCTTCTCTCTCTTTTTTTTTTTTTTGGCCCTTTCTTGTAAATGCTGTATTTTGGAATATGAACACTGTCCCCGCAGGAAAGCTAGTCTGAGAACAGACTGGGAAGCGTAGCGATTGGCATCACAGCCTCGAACAAAATGTGGGCGCGCACGAGCCAAGCACACCCAGGAGGCCCCGGGGCCGGCCAGCTCCGTCCAGGGGGGCCCGGAGCTGTTCCTCGCACCCAGATGCCCACACACGCTCACCCACACACGCTCACTCGCGCACGCCCTATGCCATTTCCTAGAACAAAGCTTCACCTGCCAACTCGCTCATTCCTTTTTTTTTCACGTTTTATTTTATTTTAATTTTTTTTATAAATTTATTTTTTATTGGTGTCCAATTTGCCAACATAGAGCACAACAGCCGGTGCTCATCCCGTCAAGTGCCCCCTCCGTGCCCGCCACCCAGTCACCCCCACCCGCCACCTCCCCTTCCCCCACCCCTGGTTCGTTTCCCAGAGTCAGGGGGCTCCGCGTTGTCTCCCTCCCTGATATTTCCCTCTCGTTTTCTCTCCTTTTATCCCCTTCCACTATTCTTTACGGTCCCCGTATGAGTGGGACCATACGATGACGGTCCTTCTGCGACTGACGTCCTTCCCCCAGCATCAGACCCTCCAGGTCCCTCCACGTCGAAGCGAATGGTGCTGACGTGGCCTTTCCTGGAGTCCCAATCCATTGGGAAAACCCACAATCTCCCGTCATCTAGGCCTTGGGCCCCAGCGACAGAACCCACGTTGGCAGGTGACGTTAAGGGCCCAACTGACAGGAAGACGCGTGGCCCCTGAGCTGAGGGGGCGCCGGGACTCCGGAAATCCGGGCTTCCCTCGCCTGGGGACGAGGGTCGGAGTCCGGGGCCGCAGCGTTGCCCGCTCCCCTTTTCTTTACTGGAGACTTTTTCTTCAAAGCGGCCTCTGCAGCCGCCCGGGACGCCGGGCCCGCGCCGTGGGGCTGTGACGGGAAGGCCACAACCAGAGCCGCACGGGACGGGGCTCCCGGGCCTCCCTGCCTCGCCTCGGCCAGAGCCCGTGGCCGGCGGCCCTCGGCGTCGGGAGAGCCACGTCGTCCCGGGCCACCCCTCCCGGGCAGGCTGCGGGCAGCGGCAGGGCCACGGACGCTCGCCGGGTGCAGCAGGAACCTCCTCGGAGGTGGCCCCCGCCCAAGACCGCCCGCCCCTGCCCTTCGGTGGGTGGCAGCTCCAGGGCTCCCCGCCAGGCGCCGGCGGGCACTGTCACCTGCAGAGCACGGCTCGGGTTGACCTGCGGCCCGGGCTGAACAGGAGGCGGCAGGGGAGCGACGAGGGGCGCAGGCCTCCGTCCCCGGGACGTGAGCCAGGGAAGGGGACATCCGACGTGGGACCCACGGCCGAGCGGCGGCTGCTGAGCCCCAGTCGCCCTGTCCCGCTCCTTAGGCCCGGGACCCACCCCGCAGGGACGCAGCCTTCCCTCTCAGACTCCGGATCCGGGCCTCCCCCTTTCCCGAGTCTTGCTCCCAGGCCGCAGGGCCTCCATCAGCCTCCATCAGCCTCCGTCAGCCTCCTTCAGCCTCCGTCAGCCTCCTTCAGCCTCCTTCAGCCTCCTTCAGCCTCCGTCAGCCTCCTTCAGCCTCCTTCAGCCTCCGTCAGCCTCCGTCAGCCTCCTTCAGCCTCCTTCAGCCTCCGTCAGCCTCCTTCAGCCTCCTTCAGCCTCCGTCAGCCTCCTTCAGCCTCCTTCAGCCTCCGTCAGCCTTCTTCAGCCTCCGTCAGCCTCCGTCAGCCTCCTTCAGCCTCCTTCAGCCTCCGTCAGCCTCCGTCAGCCTCCTTCAGCCTCCTTCACCCTCCTTCAGCCTCCATCAGCCTCCTTCAGCCTCCTTCAGCCTCCGTCAGCCTCCGTCAGCCTCCTTCAGCCTCCTTCACCCTCCTTCAGCCTCCATCAGCCTCCTTCAGCCCCCAGGGGCAAGCAGAGGCCCTGCCAGCTCCTCCCCCCCAACCCCAGGGTGCTGGGCCCGGCAACGCAGAGGCCTCCCGGACTGGGCCGCCTCATCCTTCCAGGAGCAGGAGAGAACCAGCTGCTGCCCTGGCGAAAGCCCTAGACCCGGCGGCTGAGAAAACAGAACCTTGTTTCTCACCGTCACGTCGCGGGGGCCAGAGAGCCCAGAAGCGAGGGGCCCCCACTTGCGATTCTGGGAATCTCTGACCGGCCTTCCCCCGGCCGCTCTCTCCTCCTCTTCCTCATGACGACGACGACGACGACCCAAGCCAGCACGGGCAGTCCCCAGAGGCCCTGCCTCCAGCTGCTGTCACACCGTCACACCGGGGGGCTGGGGATTCGGTGCGTGAACACCTTGGGCGTCAGCCCCTCCGCCAGTTCCTGTCAAGCCTTGAGATGGCAGCAGCCCACGGGACCGACGGTCCAGCCCTTTCCCTAATTCTGCGCGGTAGAGACCGTGGAGGATGAAACGTGATTATTGGTCTTTTAAGCTACCAGGCTCTGGGGCGATCTGTTGGACATTTGCTCGCTGTGAGTCTCCCTCCGTCGTGCGAGTCTCCGACCGGCCGGGCAGCAAGTGCCCAGCGGCGCCCTCGTGCTTGCTCCAGGTCAGGCCAGCACAAGCCGTGGAGGCTGCACCGGCCCAGAGAGAATTCGACGCCTGCCTCAGCCTCGATGTGGGGGGCTCGGACGGAGGGCTGTGTGCCCCCAAAGCAGGGGAGGAGGCATCTCTTACCATCCCGGCATGGTGAGGGGCCTCGACCTCGTAGGACTTGCACTCCAGTGGGGAAGCCCACGAAGCGAGCAAACCAGCCAATTCTTGCGTGATTCCGGCTTGCGGGGAGTTCTGCGAGGGCTACCGGCCTAGGAAATAATAACAGGAAGGAGTTTCTTTTAGGTAGGGGGGCTCGACGAGGTCTCAGCGTGGGGGCGACGTTGGAACGGACACCTGACGGAGGACATGAGCTGGACCGAGAAGGGAGAGCGCTCCGGAAAGGAGGAGGATCAGCCTGCGGAGCCCTGCGGTGAGAAGAGTGAGTGTGAGGACCAGAAGGACGCGTGAAGCGAAGGTGCAGAGGGGGGACAAGCGACACCACCTGGGATAGCAGAGGAGGCCCGGGCTGGCCTGCCTGATCATGATGGGCTTCGTGAGGGGCAGAATTTGACATTTTATTCAAAGTTAGATATGAAGGGACGCCTGGGGGGCTCAGGGGTTGAGCATCTGCCTTTGGCTCAGGGCGTGACCCTGGGGTCCCGGGATCGAGTCCCACCTCGGGCTCCGTGCAGGGACCTGCTTCTCCCTCTGCCTCTCTGTGTGTGTCTCATGAATAAATAAATAAAACCTTTTCAAAAAATGTCGAATATGAAGTTACTGATTATTTTTAAAAAGAGAAATTGGGTATTAGGTGAAAGTATAATCACTCCCACAGATACTCACATGTTAAGGGAAGCTATGGGCGACTTGCACTTCCTTCCCTCAGTGTCCCCCGCCCTTCCTTTCCTTCCACCCAGTCAAACCCTGCCTCCGCCCCTCGGAACAAGAATTCTGGGATGAAGTCACTCGTTCTCACTGCTACTCCAGAATGAAGTGGAGATGGCAGCTGGATACAGCTGACCTTTCATCCTGGGGAAAAGGAGAGCCAGCCTCGGGGCCTAGCACAGCGTGGCCTGTTCCCCTAGAGAGACCCCATGAGTACCACCAGCTGCGTGCGAGGCCCCCGAAAGGTGCCCTGGCAAGACAGTGAGGGATGTCCTCCTCCCTTCTTCCCCCTTAGCTGCTCCCAGAGTCAACGCCACCATAATTCATTCACAAAAGGTTAATATGCTAGATCAGAGCCTGCAAATTATTTCTCTGTAAATAGCAAGATAGTAAATATTTTTAGCCTTGTGGCCAAAAGGTCTCTTTTATAACCAGTCAGCTCTGCCACTGTTAATAGGTACATGGTAGCTATAGGCAATATGTCCATGAATGAAGGGCTATATTCCAATAAAACTTTATTTATTTATGGACAGCGATATTTGTATTTCATATAATTTTCATTTTCCTGTGCTGTGAAATGCCCTTTTGATTTTTTTTTTCGGACATTTAATACTATCAACACTGTAGCTCACAGGCCGGATAAAAAATAGGCAGCAGGAAAAATGTGGCCCACAGTCTGCTGATCCCTCTGCCCGCCCGATAATTGGGATATAAAATAAATAAGCTGTTGTTCTCTGTCTTGGAAGAACTAATAGTCACATTGGAAACATGACACATGATGGAATAATTGCCCCATAAAGTGGTAGGAAACATAACTATGACATGGCTAAAGAGCCAGAGAATATTAGAATTCTCTTTAGTTAAGTAACAATCCATGCCACCGGGTCCTGTTCTCTGCTGTCGCCCTGGGAGTGCATGGTGTCTGCTACAGGGATGATGCTCAATAAACATTAACTGAATAAGCAGATGAGCAAATGAAGAAAAAAAAAAATCTCAAGGAAGTTTCCTGGGGATCTAGTAAGCAAAAATGAATACTATGAGGCAATAGTCATCAAGTAATTCCTCGTTTGGTAAGGAAGATAGGTATTGAGGAAATAAAGAACAGCCCGTGCCATAGGCTTGGGGAAGCAAAAGTCAACCTTTCCCCATGTTAGGTTTTTAGCTGGCTGTTCTTTAACAAAAAGACAAATTAACAAGAGAAAAGCGAGCACTTTATTAATAGGAAGAAAGCACAGGGATCCCTGGGTGGCGCAGCGGTTTGGCGCCTGCCTTTGGCCCAGGGCGCGATCCTGGAGACCCGGGATCGAATCCCACATCGAGCTCCCGGTGCATGGAGCCTGCTTCTCCCTCTGCCTGTGTCTCTGGCTCTGTCTCTCCTTCTATCTCTCAAGAATAAATAAATAAAATCTTTAAAAAAAAAAAAAAGGAAGAAAGCACATCATGCAAGAAGAGAAACCTCAAGGAAATGGCGCTCAAAGCAGGGGCTGAGAATTTCAGCTTATGTGACATCTTCAGCAGAGAACGGTAGAGAAGCGACAGGACAAGGCCAAGCCGTGTTGGCTCCCAAGGGCAGCACACGGTGGGAAGGTAAATAAATGGGAGGACACTAATAGAGTGAGGTGGTTGGCAGCTTCCTCTAATGCTGTCACTAGGTTGAGAAGAGTCTCTCCAATAAGAGGAGCATGGATATCCTGCCTGTGGGCAGAAAAGGGGAGGGTGGAGAGAGCTTTCCCCGCATTTGCTGCCTCTTAATGGCCTTCGGCTCAAAATACTGTTTATATCAAAGAGGCATATTTTAAACTGATATATCCTGGTCTCCTTCATAGGTATAAGTAAAATAATTAGCAGTAGCAGAGACAAGGGAGTGGGATTGAGTCCCACTGGGTGATATCACATACCCAGTGATATGGCCAACTGGGTCAAAGAGCATTAAAAGAGGCTTCCTGGGTGCTCTGGTGGCTCGGTTGGTCGAGCATCCAACTCTTGGTCTCAGCTTAGGTTGTGATCTCATGGGTCATAGGATGGAGCCCTGCGTGGAGCTCCGTGCTGAGCAGGGAGTCTGTTTAAGATTCTCTCCCCGTGCCTCTCACCCTGCTCACTCTGTCTCTCTCTCTCTCTCTCTAAAATAAATAAACAAATCTTAAGACAAACAAACAAACAAAAAAAGAGGCTTCTTGGAGGAGGTGGCATTCAGTCTGGTGGAAATAATGGGGAAAAGAGGAGAGAAGTCATTGTTCTATTTTGGCACTGAGATGAAGAGAAGGCCTTGGGGTGAGGTTGACAGTGGAGACAGGGGCCCATTACAGGGCAACTGCAAGGCTTGTCCACCCGGGGATGCCAACTGCAAAATAGAGGGGCAAGCCCCAGGCTGTACGTCTAAGGCTAATTGGTGGCCACATCTCCCAATTAAAACTAACTGATAAATAAGAGGGTGGTTGTCTTTCTATCGACCCCATCCTTCCTCAAGCTCTTAACATTATGCCCCATCTCTGCTGCCGAATTGGGGCCTAGAAACCCAGCCTGAAGGAGTTGGTAAATATGTTCAGTGCCTTTATGAAAGAGTGGGGAAGTGACGCTTTGAAGATGGACTTCAATTCAGCTATGTCTCCAGCAATATGTCGGAAAATATATCTTTTAAATCCCTTTTGTCACAAAATACCCAGTATAACAGAAAAATATACAATCATCCTTTTAAAATCACAGTTGAGTATGTAAGGAAGTTGAGTAATCACCAAGAGCCCAACCAAAGAAGCTGAGAGAAGCTATTACCTACCATAGGTCTGCCTTCGCCAGGGCTGAGTCTTAAATTTGCATTACCTCTTGATGAATTAAAGTGGTCTTACGTTGCTAGCTTGCAGGGGCCTTGGCAGAAACAGACACAAATATCCTCTGTAGACTGAATCCCAGCAATAGAAACATTAGCTGAACCTCAAACTTATAGACTATAACACACTAGACAAAGTAAGCCAATCAGTGTGGCTAAAAGGAAAAACAATCAACCGAAATTAAATCCATTTTAGCAAAAAAAAAAAAAATCCATTTTAGCATTCATATATTTGAATTATCAGATATAAATATGGGAAAAGTACACCTAAAATATTTTTTTTTAATTTCTTTTTTTTTTTAAAATTTTTATTTATTTATGATAGTCACAGAGAGAGAGAGAGAGAGGCAGAGACACAGGCAGAGGAAGAAGCAGGCTCCATGCACCGGGAGCCCAATGTGGGATTCGATCCCGGGTCTCCAGGATCGCGCCCTGGGCCAAAGGCAGGCGCCAAACCGCTGTGCCACCCAGGGATCCCAGTACACCTAAAATATTAAAGAAATAAGAAGAAATTAAAATATGCACCAGGAACAAGACCAGGAAGGTTTTATTTTTTACTTTTTTTTGTTTTTTATTTTATTTATTTTTTTGACCAGGAAGGTTTTAAAAAGAACTGAAGAAACATAAAAAAATGTAACTGCTGAAATAAAGCCATAATTTGAGTTAAACAACATAAGAGATACAACTTAGAAGAAAATCAATGAATCAGAAAATACATTTGAAGAGATTACCAGTATAAAGAAACAAAAAGATAGAAATGTGAGGGATAAGTTGTGATAAATAGATGATAGTATGAGAAAGTCTATTTACATCTGGCATATGTACTTAAGTTTTGGGGGGGAAATAAAAAGATAGAGACACTTAATGGGATGAGCACTGGGTGTTTTTCTGTATGTTGGTAAATTGAACACCAATAAAAATTAATTTTAAAAAAAAAGATAGGAATTGAAAAGAGCAAATATTAAAAGAGATAATGGTTAAGAATTTTCCAGAATGAGTAAAAAAAAAAAAAAAAATGATTCCTTTGACTCAGGAAACAATGAATCCCAAGCAGGATAAATAAATAGAAATTAACTTCATAATTGTAATCAAATTATTAAACGTGAAAGGCAGTAAGGGAATCTTAAACTCAACCAAAGAGGGGGAAAAAAAAGGATTACGTACAGGTAGACAATTATTTGCAATTTTACTGAGGGCACTGTTCTCAATGACAATCATGGAATTTAGAAGACAGCGGCAATGAATGTCCCACGGGGTGGGATGGTTCCATTTGTGTGAATAAACCAAAGGTAAAGTGTTGGCGCAATGGAAAATTGCGGGTATTGGTCACGCCCACCTCATCGGATTGCTACAAGGATTTCACGAGTCAGATATGAGAAAGCACTTAGCCCAGAGAAGTGATTTCAAGTTTGTAATTATTACAAGTAATTCAACGTTTACAATTATCAGTTACCGTTGTGTATTATGGTCATGAGACATAGAGGTTGGAGATGAACGGATCTGGCTTCAAAGCGAACCCCTGTCCCCCCTTAACTGAATAGCTCCATGTTTGTTATCTAGGCTCTCTGATCCCCAATTCCTCATCCAAAAAATAAAAATAAAAGAGATACTCACGGCCCTCACCACAGTCGGGTGTGATGACCGCTGAGGTACTGCAGGAGCTCTCAGCAGCGTCCAGCCTACGACATCACCCATCACCATCACCATCGCGCTGCCTACCTCCGGCTCCCTCCTTTCCTCGAAATGTGTGAATCGCCCTGGATTCAAGTTTCCTCATCGGACAGAGTGCTAGCACCTGCTTCACTCACGCGGCGCCGAGCGGGGCCTTTGTGCGGGGCACGGCGCCCAGCTCTGCAGACCCAGAGACGCGAGGCTGGTGGGCACCTGGGCCCGGGGGGCCGAGCTGGAACATGGCGTGTGGAGCACCCAGGAGCTGGTAGGCCCCACACCTCGGCGCCCTGGTTCCCCTGCCCGTGTGTCGGGTCTGGTTCTCACTAGCAGCCGATGGGACCACATCTGGGACACGCACCTCTGGCTCAAGACCTGGGAGGCGGCTCTGGAGACACCCAGCCGAGGCCAAGTTCTGCCCCAGGACTGGCCGACCGTGTGCCCAGGCTGTGTAGACACAGGTAGATGCACAGAGCTGATCCAAGAAGCGTGTGAGGCAAGTGAGGCAGTGCCAGGAAGAGCCAAGAGGGTCCCTAAAGCAGCTTAGGAGCAGGTTCCTGGCATGGCCAGTTGGGGGCCAGCCCGCGGCGCCGAGCCTGGGGACAGCATCTTGGGCGAGGCCTGGAGGGCTGGGCTCTGCTGGGCGGCTCACACTCTGCTCCTCGCTGCCCGACGCCTGCTCCAGGGCCAAGAACTGTGGGAGGCGGCCAACGTGCCCCCAGCCTGGGCACCTGTCTCCGGCCGAGCCCCTAGGCAGGTGGCCCTGAAACTGTGTGCCAGGCCTGGAGCCAGGTGGGCGCACCCAGGAGCCGGTGGTGACCGCACCTCTCTGCACCTGCTGCCCCAGCTCCCAACACTGAGGACCCCTGTGTGATACTCCGGGGCCCCATGGGTCAGCACCTCCTCCTCCTCACCAGGGCCCTCCCCCAGGAGGCGGTTTTGGACAGTAAATGCGATGATGATCCACGGACGGACGGCGCTCACAGCCACCCCGGTACCTGGCAGCTGGCAAAGTCCCGTTACCGCGATCACTGTTTGCCAAGAGCTGATCCTCTAGCACAGTCTGAATCCCCTAAACCCAGTGGGGGAGGAATGGGGCCCAGAGGAAACTGGAAGCTTTGCTACAAGAGCTACAGGAACTGGACTCTGTAGAGACCAGATGGCCCACGTGTGTCCCACGTGACGATGCGGACACTGCCTGCCATCACCGAGCCCCCGCGACGTGCCCGGTCGTGCGCGAGGAGGCCGCTCGGTGCTATTTTATCCGCCCTCCTGGCACTCTTCCAGGGCTAAGTATCCACATCCATATTTCCCTGTCGAGAGACAAACACCAGGGACATAATGGAGCATTAATCTTAAAGGCCATTATCATCTGGGAAAAAGGAAGAAACCCTACCTCCATCAAGATTCTCGCTAAACTTTTAGAAAGTTTGGAAACGTCGCTGACTTTTAAGAGGATACGAGGAATGACAAATGTGCAGGGAGTTTCTGGGCCATCTGAGGGAATGTTGGGTAACATGCAACATTTTAATTCCATTTTGTCTGGCTCCTCCACAGCTCACTCTTAGGGGATTCTAATCATCAATCACCCAAAGACTCGGTGTCTACGCTCAGGCTGCCTCTTCTGGGAAAGTGATATATCTTGAATTTTAAAGTCACTGTAATCGTCCCCGAATGAGGCCAGAGTCCTGATTTTTACCATTAGCCACACAATCAATGAATCTAGTCCTACAGGACGGTAGCGTCTTTCTCTCCGGGGTTATGACTTAGTATAAATATGCATGCAAACATAATAGGACTTTGTAGGAGAAAGTTTTGCAGAATCACTGCACAGAGTCTGCATTTTCCTTAAGGAGATACCCCGGGAGTACGAAGGCAGCTCTCAGCTCTGTGGAGTTCATACTCTGATATTAAGAACTCAGGAAGTATTTTCCCAGGAAAAAAAAAAAACAAAACACTTTTTTTTCCTCCACCACAAGGATCAATCCCCAGCTGAGCCTCCCCTCCAGGGCAGCCGTCAAGCATTCCCACCCCCGCTCTCCTTCCTCTCATCCTCCTCTCCCTGGCCTTGGACCAGCCCAGGATGAACGGAGCAGCTGCCAAAGGAAGTGATCGCTCCAGGCTGCAGATTTCTCAGTTTCCAAGAGGAAGGAGAAGAGGGAAAAGTCACAGTGTCAGCTAGAAAGAAACAAGGGGAGTCCGGGGGGCCCCAGGACCTCATGGCGGTGGCCACGACCAGGACTCCTTCCTCGACCAAGCTTCAGTGGGACTCCGTGGAGTCCTCTCTCAGCCGGGTCTCCTTCTATGCCTGCGACCCCAGTCTGGGCCAAGCATCCTGCTAAACCAGTTCATCAGAAACATCCGCCATCCTTGAGGGCCAATTAAGCTGCTCCCCTCCAACCCTTGACGTCTACTCCGGTCCCCCTTGCCACCCCACCTCCCGTGATCCTAACAAAATCCCTCCTGCTGATTTTCCATCCACCCCTCCCCTGTCCATCAGCTGCAACCCCCTCCTGTTCCTGTCGTACTCAGGGCTGAGTCAGGCCCTCTCCCCGAGGGCCATGGTCTTGATGAAGTCTTCCTTGACCTTCTTAACAAGCATCCAGGAAAAATTGGTCTCTTCCTGCCTTGGCAAATAGGACTGGAAACACCTCTATTCTGTGGGACTGTCGTGGCCTGTGGATTTTGTGTAAACTCTCTAGACACGTGCCCTGGAGGGACCCCCTCATAGCCAGGTTTTCAAGCAACTTGAAGGAATAGCCTGAGCTGGCTTGTTCGCTCTTACTGACCTCCCACCCCGTCGGGCGAGTTGGTCAACCAGGCAGGTGGGATGACTGTTGGGGAGCACAAGGCATCCAACGGGGAACCGTGGGGACGTGGGGACGGGGACGGGGACGCCCCGGGGGAGTTGACTGCCGCAGGAAGCACAGGGCAGGCTTCAAGGGGCCACGGGGAGACCCTGGGAGGGGAGGGAAGACCTGCTCACAGGGCTGTTGGGGAAGTCAGGGCAGCTGCTTCCACCCTGTGGCTGCCCTCCAGGCCGAGTCTCCGTGAGGGGCCAGCGCCCAAGGGCGGCCTCCCAGGGCCTCCCAGAGGGGACGCCAAGGCCTTGGCACGGTGGAGCGGGTCGGCAGCCTGCAGCCGTCCTCCGGAGCCCTCCGCTTCAGTGGGTGAGCGGAGCTGCCCTCCCCAGCCAGGGCTTGTCCTGAGGCCCCGGAGCCCAGGGAGGCTGCTGGGGAGCCCCCCCGGCAACGGGGAAGCTGTGCCGAGCGGAGACCCTAGTTGGGGACGGGCTCCCAACGCAGCAAGTGGACAAAGGGCCACGACGTGGCACGAGCAGCATTATCCCGATTGTGGAGGAGGCCGTTCAAAGGTAAAGGTAAGAAGGAAAACCGGTGGAATGGACGAAGCCATTCTTCGGCTGACGAGCCTGGTACACAAGCGCGCGTTTTCTGCGTCCTGTTCCCGGAGGCCTTATGCTCAGGGTGAAAAATAAGGACGACCCGAATGTGACGTGGAGTCTGAGGTTGGAAACCCCCCGTGAGGGGCTCCGAGGAGGAGGTTGCATTTCGGATCTGGCCTTCCTTATCTCCCAGGCCTCCCAGCTCCTCCCCTCCTCCTCCTCCTCCACCCCCCACCTCCTCCCTCCAGCTCCCTCTTGCTGGTCCCCAAAGAGAAAGCAAATGTTTCTTTATCTGCAGCAAAACCATTTCCCTCACACCCAGGCCCTTCCTCTGGCTCATCTTCCAAATCAGTCTGTCTCTTCCCCAAAACACAATGTCCTTCCAGGCGTGAATCCTGTCGAACACACTCTTCTCCATCTCATCATACGAGAATAGTAACCCATGTCCTCTCTACCTCATTGCAACTTTTTCGTTTTTCTTTTTCTTTTTCTTTTTTTCTTTTTTTTTGCGTGTGAATATTGAAAGGGCCATGGCAGGTGAAAGCACTGTGTCAACTGCCAAGCACTATGGAAGAACAAATCAGCCATTTCTCATCGTTCTCGGCTCCATTTCTCATCATACTTGATTCATTGTGAACCTCATTGTGCTGCACTGGTGGACTTAAGCCTGAGACCTCACCTGTCTCTCTCCCGGTCCAGACCAAGTTCTCTGAGCCCCGAGGGTAGGGTACGGTCTTCTCCTGTCGTCTCCGTGATATGCCCAAGGCCTGGCGCAGGGTGAGTGTTCACAGTATTTGTCAAATGAAAGAATCAACGTATTTGATGAGAAATGAGAATTTAACCTGAGGACCTTGGTAAGAAATGGGGGATTGTAGAGCGGGTCAGAAGCTACACACGCAGCCGGGGTTCAAATCCCAGCCCCACCCATGCTGCAGTCGTGGCCCCGCCGACTCACTCCAGCTCTCCACACCTGTTGTCTCATTGGTAAACTAAGGACGAGCATGTTAGTTGCCATCCAGGTCAGTGTGAGATTACTAAGTAAAATACCCCAAAAGGTTACAACCAGCTTGGGTTCCAGGAACCCAAGTAAGTCTTCATTAAATGGTGTTTTTTTTTTTTAAGATTAATTAATTTATTTATTTATTTATTCATGAAAGACACACAGAGAGAGGCAGAGACACAGGCAGAGGGAGAAGCAGGCTCCACACGGGAAGCCCGATGCGGGACTCGATCCCAGGACCCCGGGGTCACGCCCTGAGCCCAAGGCAGAGCTCAATCACTGAGCCCCGCAGGCGCCCCTAAATGGTGGTTTTTATTTTATGGTTACACTTAAGATCCTAATACTTGCCCAGATCAGCAACACAGAGGTCCAGACATGCCCCTGCGACCTCCCTTCCATCCCTAGCCTCTAAGGCTTCCTTAGAAACCAGAGTCAGGACCGATGTGCTGCACACCCCAGCGGCCTCAGCCACGTCCTACTCTGCATCGCTCTTATTAATAATGTATGACATCGTCTCTCCTACCAAAGGATCAATGTGGTGGAGGCAGGTTTTACATCTGATTCCTGTTTGTATTGTCAGAAACATTTAGCTCAGTGCTTCACACGCTGTAGACTTTCAGGACGGTGATAAATGGGGGAAGTACCAATAACGGGGCTGATCTGAGAACTCAAGGAAAGGGAGAAGTAGTTTAGGAATGCGGGTAGGGGACACGGAGGGGGCACCCATCGGCGATGCGGGGCAGCAGTCTTCACTCTGAGGCCACGGCCGCTGTGACACTGTGGCTGATAATCATAGACATTTCGCCTTCCTCCTCTGTTCCTGGCACAGGCGTCCTAAATCCCTTAGACTACCCTAGGGGAGGAGAAGGGCCGGGTGTCCTTTGTCATGTTGATGAGGCGACCTCGGGCTCCCACCTGGGGGTGGGACATTGGTTGTCAGGGGAACCAACAGGCTGACTCAGGGGTTGGAACTTCCAGTCGCATCCCCAGACCTCCTGGGGGAGGAAAGGGACTGGAGGTTGAATCAATCCCCAATGGCTCATGATTTACTCAAGCTTACCTGTACCCTAAAGCCTCCTTGAAGAGCCAAGAGGACTGGGTTCAGGGGGGTACTCTGAGGAGGCATAGAAGTTCCCTGCCCCTTCCCCATACCTTGTCCTATGCGTATCTCCATCTAACCAATTCATATTCTTTCATATTCTTTGTAATAAACTAGTAACCCACTGAGTAAATTGGTTTCCTGAGCTCTGTGAGCTGCTCCAGCAAATAAATCAGACTCCAAGGGGGAGGGATCCTCTGGTTTACAGCCCGTCAGTCAGAAGCACAGGTGACAACGTGAACTCCTGATGGGGCTGGGACTGAGCCCTTCACCTGTGGGCTCTGACACTATCCCCAGGTAGACAGTGTCAGCATGGAGTAGGTTTGTAGGCCCCCGGCTGGTGTTGGAGAATTGCTTGGTGGTGTGGGGCCCCACCCCCCAGCCCCTGCCCCCAACCCACACGTTGGAAGGGGTGCTAGAATCCTTAAGGTAGGAAGGGGATGCGGGTGGAGGAGGAGGAGGCCGCTCCCACCCTCCCCACTTTAGCGAAGGCAACCGCACTTTCATTTTCTTGGGTCTCCCTTTACAGGGCTTCGTATCTGCTCCGGAGTCTTCTGCTTTGCAAAAATAGGAGAAGGATCATCATCACCTCATCCCTAGTCAAGTGCTGGCTCCATGAGATAATCCGATCCTTGGGATTCACCTCGAGTCCCCATTGCTGCCCGAGTTGGCTTGAGAATGTTGTAAGCATTTATTAGAACGGTCTGGACTTCGGGGCAACAACCTGTGTTTCCAAGGAGAAACACTTGTGATGAATTCACTGTAGACTTTTCATTACTGCTGCAGCCTAATTTTGAAAAAAGTAAATGCAAGTATGAGTATACTCATACTTATACATACTCATACTTATACTCTCTTGTATGAGTATAAAATGAACACCCGGCATTAGTTAATGGGGGAACCTATAGGATAGGGAACCAGCACATTTCTATCCATCTACCCATCCATCTGTCAATCATCTATCATCTATCTATCTACCTGTCATCTATCATCTATTATCTATCTATTATCTATCTATCTATCTATCTATCTATCTATCATCTATCTATCTGTCTATCAGATAATCTATCATCTATCATATATCTACCTATCATCTATTATCTATCTACCTATCATCATTATCTATCATCTATCATCTATTATCATCTATCATCTATCTACCTATCTGTCATCTGTCATTAATCTACCCATCTATCAATCTACCTATCACCTATCTGCCTATCATCTATCTGCCATCTATCATCTATCTATGCATCTGTTTATCATCTATCTACCTATCATCTATTCATCATCTATCATCCATTATCTATCATCTATCTATCTATCAGATTATCTATCATATATCTACCTATCATCTATCTATTATCTATCTACCTGTCATCATTATCTATCATCTATCATCTATTATCATCTATCTATCATCTATCTACCTATCTGTCATCTATCTGTCATTAATCTACCCATCTATCAATCTACCTATCTGCCTATCATCTATCTACCATCTCTCATCTATCTATGCATCTATTTATCATCTATCTACCTATCATCTATTTATCTATCATTTATCATCCATTATCTCTCTATCATCTATCTATCTATCTATCTATCTATCTATCTATCATCTATCTATCTATCTATTATCTCTCTATCTATACCTAAAGTATAGTGAACACACGGTGTTATGTTAGTTTCAGTGTCCAACACAGTAAACCAGCACATCGCAAGTGCTCCACAGCCATGTACGGCTTGTCACAATCCTACTGGACAGTGCAGATAAAGAGCATTTCCATCTTCACGGAAGATTCTGTTGGAAATCACTTCTCTGGATGCTGGTACACTCTACGGGCAACTAGCTGAAGTGCAGAGGATGCCTAGTACCTGGGCAGGCTGAGGGAGCTGTGTGTGCTTTCTTCTGGGAGGAAGCAGCATTTGGGTCGAATGCCAGAGAGCTCTGGAAAACGCAGATTAGGCTCACAGGTTGTGTCATAGCTCTGAGTCAAGAAAAGCAAGACAGCGGGAGGAACAGAAGGAAGGCTGGTCAGAGGGACGGAAGGAAGATTCCAAAAGTGCATGGAACTAGCTTCTGACTTGAACAGTAGGAGCCAAGTTTTTCTCTCCTTCCTTCTGGAAGGGCTCACTTTGGTAAACCCTGCTGTCAGGCTCCTGTTGGGGATCTATTCTTTCTTCTTAGGTAGCCCTGCATTTAGCTGTTAAAAATCCTAATGCCAACACTGCACACTGGAATATTAATTATTTACTCATATGAAAGAGAGGGAGGGCAGCCCAGGGCACTAGTGGTTCTGGTTAGCACAGGCTTTTTCTATTCTGAGAAATTTTGGATTACTATTCAGATATTTCTAGATTTTTCTCTAGGGGTCTGGCGTAGGGATTTGAGGGCCTTGTCTTGGGGGAGGAGCAGGAGGGAGAGAGGACCTTGACTTGAGTGTGGCTGCTTATAGGGCTCCAGGTGTAGGAATGGCCCCGTGGAAATTGGAGAGATGGAATCTGGCTGAGAAACTTTCAGAGAAATGGGGTCCAACAGGCAACTTGGAAGTTTTCTCCCCGTGTTGTGATTTCCTTACTTTACTTTAAACTCTCGTGATCCCTGGTATCAGCTCTATGTTAACATTGAATAAAGTGTGGGGAAGATAAACTAAGGAAGGCGAAAGTATCAGGGGATGAAGTTAGATGTGACCAGGGGTCATCAGGAAGAAATCTAGGACAGACAGTCATCGAGAAAAGATAATTCTCGTAGGAGCAGTCTTGGGAAGAAGCTAGAATTCCTGCAAGATGGAGGGTCCCTCACAAGGCTCTACAGCTCGATGACCCTAGAGTTACAGGAAGTACCATGAGGAATGGAAACCTCCTATATCCCAGATGCCGTATGTACATGCATTGTCTCACTTAGCCTCCACCACAACCCTGCGGAGCTGATACCCCAATTCTTAGAAAAGGAAAGAAATACCCCAGATCTCAGAAGCTTTCCAAAACAGAAGTTGATTTCTCACTCAAGTAAAATGAAGAGGGTATTGTCCATGAGCACGGGGTTCCCCTCCAGAGCCCGGCAAGGACCCGGACTTCTCCCACCTCGTGGCTCTGCCATGGTCAGCAGGCTGCAGGATCCTCTGCATCTCCCTGGAGGAAGGGAGGTGGGCATTGTGCAGGGAGGGCCTTCTGGGCCTGCCTTAGAAGCATTGCCTTAGTGTCTGACAGCCATTGGCTAGCAGACAGTCTTGTGGCCGTGCCTCAATTCAGGGGGGCTGGGAAAGGAAGAGGAGCTACTTCCTTGGAAAAAAGAGGAAATGAGTAGAGGAAATGGATATCTAGTCTCTCCCACACCAGCCAATTGTTCTTTTGCAGTCGATCTAGAAATGTCAGAGGAGGGTTTTAAGATGATTTTTTTTCCCCACTTATCTAGAGTCCCACATGATGCTGCTTCTACACAGAAGTTTAAAATTTGGGGCTGTTTGGCTCATCCTTATTGATTTATAAGCCTCACTTCCTAAACTAGACTTCAAGTAGTTTACTGAATCACATTTGTAACAAAAAGTGGAAAGACAGCATTAGCTGTGGAGCCAGTGAATCTGGTTTTCTTCGTTGATAAACTGTAGAGAGCAGTACTCGCTTTACTGGGTAATTGTTACAATCACATAACACATGTATGTAAAGTTCGCCAAAATAGGCCCAGGACATAGTACAAGCTCAATAAATAGCTGCTCTTCTGATGTGATTGTCCTAATCAAATGAATAAGAATAAGGTGAAATGAAGTTTAATTAATGGGAGAGAGTCAAAGTATGTAGCACACGACTGTCTTAAAACTTTGAAAAACGGTTAAAGAGGTTGAACTTAAAATCTGAGAAACCTAGTAGCCAAAGCAGTGGGAAACATGATGACAGCCCATGTGCGGAACACGAAAACGTATCAGTTGTCTGGAAAAACCCAGAATTTCCTGACACTCATGCTTGAGAGAAATTTTAGGATGGGGACAATGGTTTAGGAAGTGGGGTCACATTCTCAACCAAAGCCCTCAAATGAGTAACAAATGTTCTAGGACCGTCTCTTATTGTCGTAATTTCTCTCATGGGCGCATTACCAAAACCAAATTTGGGGAGGAAAAAAACAACCCCAAACACCCAATTCTATAAGGATGAATAAAATGAATTCCAAGTAGCACTCTGATTATTTCACTCGACCCAAAGACAACATTCAAACATCCACAAAAATGAATGAACACATCCTTCATGCCTTTGCTATGTGAAAGGGGGTACAAACACCCCCAGAATGTACGCAGAGCCAATCCCGAGGCCAAGAAGAGAAAATATTGCGACTTTCAAGTGCATTTATTTTTATCCTCTCCTATTCTGTTTCTCGTTGTTTTACAACAATGTATTTTCCTAGCACTCCCTACGTATAACCTATTAATAAATGAATGTACCAATATTGGTCAAATATGCTTAAAAGTATTTCTTTTTAGCTTACGTGATCAAAAACCATTGTGGACCTCTGTTTCGGTTAATCATCCATAAATATAGATCCTCTTTTTTGTCTCATTTCATCTTTTAATGATAAAAATTGCAGAGCAGGCCACTAAGGCTATGTACTCTGACCAGAACCTGTAAGATCTTCATTTTTTTGAGTTTCCCCTGCTTTGGGGAGGCACAATGAAGAGTGGGAAGGCACCAATAATTGAGTAAAATACAGTTGTCATGTTCAAATACCACCACGGTCAAAGAGAGGTGAGTGTCCCTGAGCTGGAGGGAATGATGATGCCGTCTCCGCTCTATGCTCCTCCCACAGTGCATGCACGGGTGGATGGCATTTATGTTCATGAGAGAGGAGCCCGAACTGGGACTTTGATGCAGCAGTAGGTGCACTGGCTTCTTCTTCTTCTTTTCTTTTTTAAGATTTTATTTGTTCATGAGAGTCACACAGAGAGGCAGAGATACAGGCAGAGGGAGAAGCAGGCTCCATGCAGGGAGCCTGATGTGGGACTCGATCCCAGGACCCCGGGGTCACGACCTGAGCCAAAGGTAGATGCCCAACCACTGAGCCCCCCAGGTGCCCTCACTTGCATCTTCTTGTTTGCAAGGACTCAGCTGCTTTGCCTCAGCCACTGGGCCTCCAGTTTACTCATCCCTGGTGCAGCTTCTCCCTGGAGAAATATTTGGTCAAATTTGGCTAATGTGATTCCCTTAAGGTGATCATCTCATCCTGATATCGGGACTAAGATCTCTAAAGTCAATGTTTTAGGAAGCAGAGTTCCTACCAGGTAAAAATTAAACACCATGACAAGGTGATATTCAGTTCTCTTCCTCACCCTGGAGTTTACTGTAAGGAACACACCACTGCTCTACGACGCAGGGTCTGCCAATACGATGGCTAGTGGTGGCCTCTGTGTCCGCGGTCTGATTTGCAACCCTCAGCTCCAGCATACACCCACTGGGTCAGTCTGTTTACCCCTCTGTGCCTCAGTTTCCTCATCTGCAAGTAGCACCCACCCTCTGGGGTTGCTGTGAGAATAAAATGGCATGCCATTATGGAGTACTCAAAATAAGTACTTATTAAACAATCAACAGATATTAGTTATGATTATCAATGATCCTGTAATCATTCCCTCTGTAGAGTGTTCATGCTGAAAATGGATTTTTTTTTTTATAGATAATCGCTCTCTTCTCAGAAGCGAGATTTCCAAACCTGTCACAAACATGTGAAAGCATCTTCATCCAGGGCTTTGGTGGATATTTTGGAGTCACTACCTCCCTTCAGTGGATCCTGAACCCAAGCCACCTGCCTGTTTTTCGGAATTTCTGGTCAACGAAATCGCTGTACTGACCGTACAGACATCTATTTCCTTATAGTGTGTTCAGTGCTTCTAATCTTCGTCCCTACCACATGTGCTGGTAAGGATGACGTGAAGCAGGGGCCTCTTTCTCTGTCCAGCCCTCTGGACCACAATCCCCACACCACACAGGCATGCCCTCTCCCTTTCCAAACCTCATCCCAAATTTTCCACTTTGCTTCACGGAATAATGGGGGCTGAGCCCTTCCCGTTGGACTCTGTGTATCTCCTGCTTCTAGACTCTTCCTGAAATTATGCTGAAAGCCTCTCTTGCTTCACTCTTTGTAATTTTTCTTTTGCTTAGCTTGACAGCATTTAGAGGCAGTTATTTCAAATAGCTTCCAAGTAACCTTTTGTCTTTTTTGACTGGGGACCAGCATGAGGAAATATTTTGAAAATGAAATAAGAATTACGCTTAATGGCCAATTAAGTGTGTTGGTGCCGGCTTCATGGAGCCTCACATGTTGCAAATCCACTGGGCATTCACATCCAGGTCAAGGGCTGGGCCACAGTGATCCAGTGAAGACACTTCATCTTAGAGAATTCTTTGAATTTTGGAGGAAACTTTTAAGAATATCACATTTTCTTGGGGCGCCTGTATGGCTCAGTCAGTTGAGTGTCTGACTCTTGATTTTGGCTCAGGTCATGATCTCAGGGTTGTGAGATCCAGCCCTGTGTTGGGCTCCATGCTGGGTACAGAGCCGGCTAAAGATTCTCTCTCCCTCTCCCCCTCCCCCTGCTTGCACTTTCTCTCTTTCAGAAGAAGAAGAAGAAGAAGAAGAAGAAGAAGAAGAAGAAGAAGAAGAAGAAGAAAGAAGAAGAAGGAAGAAGAAGAAGAAGAAGAAGAAGAAGAAGAAGAAGAAGAAGAAGAAGAAGAAGAAGGAAGAAGAAAGAAGAAGAAGAAAAAAGAGGAAGAAGAAAGAAGAAGAAGAAGAAGAAGAAGAAAGAAGAAGAAGAAGAAGAAGAAGAAGAAGAAGAAGAAGAAGAAGAAGAAGAAGGAAGAAGAAGAAGAAGAAGAAGAAGAAGAAGCAGAAGAAGAAAGAAGAAGAAGAAGAAGAAGAAGAAGAAGAAGAAGAAAAAGAAGAAGAAGCAGAAGAAGAAGAAGAAAGAAGAAGAAGAAGAAGAAGAAGAAGAAGAAGCAGAAGAAGAAAGAAGAAGAAGAAGAAGAAGAAGAAGAAGAAGAAGAAGAAGAAGAAGAAAAAGAAGAAGAAGAAGAAGAAGAAGAAGAAGAAGAAGAAGAAGAAGAAGAAGAAGAAGAAGAAGAAGAAGAAGAAGACATTTTCTTTAATACCATATAAGAGTAGTTTCTATATCAAAGACTTTCCAGTCTGGCTTCTCAAACCCAATATTCTAATTAAATACTGAAGATCCAAAGCTATGTGAGATTGAGATTGGAGATTCAAACCCCAGGTCCTAGCTGAGAAAGGCTGAGGGCTGAGGGCTGAGGGAAGTTTTCCCTTTCCTGAGCCTTGGTCTGTATCTGTAGATGAGGCTAGAAATGTCTGCGTCGCACGACCTGGGAAGGATTAACGGTGGGATGAGTAAGGTGCCCAGAACCAACAACTGGCACATAAAAGATGCTTAATAGCGAGTTATGACTATTTTCAATCGTTGAGGACGGCATAATTTATTTTCCTGCCATGAATTTGTACTTTCTCCCCTTTTGATTGGGAATTTATGAGCTCGGTGTCCTGACACTGCTTAGCTCACGCTGACCAAACGCTATGATCACCAGTCACAGATGTCTACACTGGGAATCAAGCAAATAAATTATCTTGGGGTGTACGGTGGAGTGAATCTTTCCCACGAGGAAACCCATGGGTGAAAAAAATGATACAAGTGAGCAATGACAGTGGGTGTTGGAGATTCGGAGTCTCTGCCTGACTACCGGCGAGCCTTCGGGGTGCTCCGAGATTCGGGGTCGTCCCCTGAGGATGGCGGTCACCTGCTGCAGCTTCCCCAGGGTTCTTGGGGTGGAGGGCGTCGAGAGAATACGCGGAGTCGCCAGCACCGGCCCGAGACACCGATGGTGGCACCTCCGCAGAGGGTGGCTCCCAGCTCTCCCCTCGTGGCAAAACGGTGGGAGGCAGCGTCCTCCGCCCGCGCCCCTCGCAAGGCCCGCACGGCCGGGAAGGAGTCTTCTTCCTGACAGTGACCGCGTCGCCATCACTAGTAGCAGGTGGGCAGGTTAGGCTGCGGGCCCGAGTTCAGAAGATTCAGAGGCTGCTCTCGTGGATCCAATTAGTCTCACAGCTCCGTCCCGATTTCCTAAATGGGAGGCCACTCTCAAAACTCCCCCAGAAAGTTCCTGGGGGACGGGCACTGAGGGGGCACCTGGCGGGATGAGCGCTGGGTGTTATCTGTTGGCAAATTGAACTCCAATTTAAAAAATTTTTAAAAAAAGAAAAAAGAAAGTGCATTTCATGTTTTTCTCCCAGCCCCATTTTTAACTTCCAAAGTGGACTCTGCGAGCTGAGCTCACCCCGGCGTCCTCCGCCGGCCACCACCTCGCCTCTCATCCTCACGGGCTTCTTAAATCCTCGTGAAGGATTTTTTGTGTCCATCAGCATCCCCCATCTCCCCTTTCTGTCCTTGAGAGAAAAGTGCTTCTGAGAGCTGGGTGGGGGGGAAGGAGGGGTGTGTGTGCAGGGGGGTGGGGGGAGCCTCGGAATTACCCAGGCTGAATTTGGTATTTGCTCCAATCTTTGATCTCGGATGCAGGGACGTGTCAGCCAGACCAAAGTCATTTTCTATATAGGCCTGCGTAAGTGGAGTGGAGGGACTTCATGGTTAATTGATTAAATAAAACGTTCCAAAGAAGGTGCAAGATCAAAGGGCCGCTCTCTGGTTTTATATTTCTCTGGGGTCCCACAGGCCATGGGGGTGACACAAATGACCTTGGGCGTGAGAGTATTCAAAGGCCGGTGTTTGTTTGTTTTATCCTAAAATGCGATTTGTGTTTCCCAGGGCTGCCTGGTGACAGGTCGTATTGTGGGCTGCCCCCGGGCCGGGGGCTGCGTTCAGAGGAGGCCTCAAGTGGAACAGCAACCATGGGCAGGAGGGCACGACCCTGTCATGTTGCCACCAGCACCTCTTTCTGCCAAACCCCAAGGAAACAGACTCCATTATATTACTGGAAGGCAAAGACCACAGTCGTCCCTCTCGCTTTCTCTCTCTCTCTCTCCTCTTTTTTTTTTTTTTTTTTTCTTATTTCCAGTAAGAGTCAAGGAAAGGTTCACAAAACGCACGGCCAGTCCCTGGCGGTGAGACAAAAAGAGAGACCAGAGAACTTCCCATTGTCCCAGCTGTCCCCATAAGGGGGGGCGGGAATCTTCTGGGCAAACCTTTGTGTAAAGGTCCTCCGGTTACGGGCAAGTTGGCCCGGGAGGAAGAGGCCGTGGGAGAGGCCCTGCTGGCCCGGGAGCAGCCCACACTCTCTTTGGTGACCCCGAGCATGGGCCGTGGAATCGCAGCCCCCACTTACCGAGCGGCTACTGTCTGCAGACGCTCCCCTAAGTGCGGCAGACCCCTGACAAAGTCTCGTCTGTCCTCCTTCCCAGTAGACAAAATCGATGCGAGGTGGGAGGTGGCTCCCCGCGGCCACACAGTTGGGGCTAAGCTTGGAACCCACGTTGGTCTGGCTCCGAGGTCCACCGCTGCTCCGTCCCCCTGTGTGGGGCCGAGTTGTGTCCACGCAGGATTCCTACGCTGAAGTCTTAACCCCAGGACCTTAGAATGTGACATATTTGGGGGTAGGGCCTTTAAAGAGGTTATAGGAAGTCAACATGAGGTCATTCGGGTGGGCTCCTACCCTAATATGCCTGGTGTCCTGATGTAAAGGGGAAATTTGGAAGAAAGACCACGTGAAGCCACAAGATGAAGAGAAGCAGCTATAAGCCAGGCAGGGAGGCCCGAGAAGAAACCAGTCTTGCTGACCCTTTGACCTTGGACTCCAGCCTCCTGTAGGAGCGTGAGAACGTAACCTCCTGCTGTTTAAGCCACCCAGTCTGGGGCTCCCTGTTACGGCGGCCGAGCACGCTAGTACACACTCCCTGACGTCGTCTGGTTTCCCACAGGAACAACCCAGGGAGACAGGTGCTAGAGACACGGCCTCCTAGAGAGAGAGAGAGAGAGAGGGAGGCAGAGACACGGGCAGAGGGAGAAGCAGGCTCCCTGCAGGGAGCCCGATGTGGGACTCGATCCCGGGACCCCAGGGTCACGCCCTGAGCCGAAGGCAGATGCTCAATCCCTGAGCCACTCAGGTGTCCCACAACATTGACCCTTGTACAGAGAAGACCTGATCACTCTATGGGACACATTGGATGAGAATTTTATATAACCCTAAAACTCCAGAATAACTGAAATCAGTTTTTTTTTTTTTTTTTTTTTTGGTCCCTGAAGACCTGGTGCACGCTTCCTTCTTAGCCATTAGGGCCCTTTCCTGCAATTACTAATTTAGCTCTCTGCATCCTACACTTCACCCGACCTGAGATCCTGAATTTGTCTTATTAGGCGAGGTGTTCCCAGGACCCAGCCACGGGTTCCGTCCGGGTCGTCGAGTGGCCCCACGAGGTGGGCCGCCCCTGAATGAGGCCGGGCCGCCGGCATTCCCTCAGCAGCTACCCCCATCCTGCCGGGGAGCTCCAGAGGAGAGGCCCAGTCGGGAACAGGAACGGAACGGGGGGGGGGGGGGGCTGCACGTCTGGAAATGCAGTGGCCGGTGGCCTTGAGCTCGCTGGGAGCAGTGGCAGTCTGGGCCCCCGACGGCAGGGAGACGAGGCCACACGCAGGATGGGGGGCAAGGGCCGGGCGCTGGGCCAGCGCGGGCAGGGCCCCGGCACCCCCAGGCCTGCCCCAAACCCTGTGCGGGGCCCGCCAGGCCACGGCTCCCGCGCCGTGGCCTAGACTCGCCAGCAGCCCGTGTCCCTCTCTGTCCCTGCCCCTCCCTCCTGCGTCTCCCCATCCCCCCCTCTCTCCGTCAGAGCTGCATGTTGCTCCCACCCCCTGGTTAGTGGCCACGGTGTTGAGCCAAGTGTGAGACTAAGCACGGCGGGAGCCGGGGTGAGGCCAGGTCTGCACCAGGCCCACCTGCGGGGGCCCCGGGACTGGGCGTCCGGCCTCGCCTCTCCGACAGCCGCGGCCCGGTGCCCGGGTCCTGTCTTCACGAAGGCCGCCCTCCTCTTGGGCGTGAATCCTCACGTCCACAGTCGCCGCTTACGGAAGATTGGAGCTGCCCGTAGAGTCACGGTCACTAAGTCGGGGCTGTGACCACGACGTGGCTCCTCGGACCCCGTCCTTCCCTCGCCCGCCCAGCCCAGGGCTGTCCCCCCCAGGCAGGCTGCTTCTGTGTTTACGGTCCCTCCTAAGGAAGGGGCAGTGTCCGCAGGTGGGCAGGGCCATCTGCCTACCGGGTCCGACCTAGCACCGGGGCTCATTCTTCTTTGTTGCTGTCAAGGCATCTCGGAGACGGTGGGACTGTCCGCAACGGGCACGAGTACCAGCCTCCCACCTCCGGCCTCCCGCCTCACCACCCAGCCAACCAACAAACGTCCACTGCGCGCGTCTTCTGCTGTCTCTGTTGAGCACTCTGCTAGGCAACAGGCTGGGCAACAGGACATACGGCTCAAAGGATCCAGATCCCAAGTAGCAAACAAACCGGCGGCGGAGACTTGGAATCCTAAACAGTATGCAGGGGGTGGGCGATAACCAAATATCAGAGATAGAAGTCTCCGGAAGGAACTTACGATTTTGTGCCGAGTAAGCGACATAGATGAGACAGGAATAAACATCTCATCATGGGGTAGGTTTGCAGCTGCTCCTAGAAGGTACTTCTGTAAGGATGAGTAGAAGGGACATTTTTTTTCTTGGCAGAAGTAATAATGTTAATGAGGAGTAGAAGGAGGAATGTACACAGTGTGTAAGGAAAATCAGTAAGAGATACTCTGCTCCAGAAAGGAGGATGCTCAGATCAGGGGTTGGAGGAGGTAAGATTCCCTATTCAGTGGGTTGAGTAGTATCACCCCCCAACCCCCAATTCGTGTCTACCCGGACCCCAGAATGTGGCCCCATTTGGAAATAGTCTTACTGGATGTGTTGGTTTAGATGAGGTCATACAGGACTAGGGTGTGCCCTTAATCCAAGACGTGTCCCTATATAAGAGGAGAGGACACGTAGACACAGGGGAGTAGTGCATGTGAGGATGGGGGAGAAATCGAGTGACAAGTCTACGAGGCAAGGCAAGGAAGGCCAAGGACAGCCAGGACCCACCAGAATCTGGGAAGAGACAGGAGATATTCTTCCTTAGAGCCTTCGGCATGAGCGCGGCCCTGGGACACCCTGGCTCTAGCCTCCAAAACTGGGACAGAATAAATTTCGCTTGTTTTAAGCCACCAGTTTGTGATACTCTGTTACGGTGACCCAAGGACTCCTAGATCTTCACCCTGGAGTCAAGGACACGGAGGGGGTCACATCACAGCCTCGGGGGTTCCTAGCTGGGAGACTTTGAACACATGGATTTTAATTCTTCAGATGCGAATTCCCTAGGCATAGTGTATGGATAAGCAATAATACCTATCACATGCGGCTTCTGTGAGAATTAGGAGCAAATGTGTAAGACGTCGAGCAAAGCACCTGACACGGCGTGAGCACTCAGTGCATGCCTCTTAGGAGCATCCGCTGTGTTTATTATTTCATCGTTGCCACTCATTATTATAATAATAATATTGCACTGACTGACTTCGACATTCAAAGCACTACGATGGATGAGTATGAAAATTAATAATATCCTTCTTAAATTGCTGCCTGCCCAGGCTGCCATCCCAAAAATAGCATAAACTGAGTAGCGTGAGTAGCAGCCGTTTACTTCTCGGAGGTCTAGAGCCTGGAAAGTTCAAGGTCAAGGTGTCAGCAGACCTGGTTCCTGGTGAGGCCTTGGTTCTTGGCCTGCAGACGGCTGGCTGCCTCCTCGCTGTGGGCTCATGCGGGCTTTCCTCTGTGCACGCGTGTGGAGAGGGAGAGGGAGAGAGAGACTGAGAAGGAGAGGGGCATCTCTGTTTTCTTCTTCTTCTTTTTTTTTTTTTAATTTTTTGTTTATTTATGATAGTCACAGAGAGAGAGAGAGAGAGAGAGAGAGAGGCAGAGACACAGGCAGAGGGAGAAGCAGGCTCCATGTACTGGGAACCCGACGTGGGATTCGATCCCGGCTCTCCAGGATCGCGCCCTGGGCCAAAGGCAGGCGCCAAACCGCTGCGCCACCCAGGGATCCCTGTTTTCTTCTTCTTCTAAAGGTGCCAATCCCATCACGCCGGCCCCATCCTCAGGACCCCATCTGATCCTAACACCTCCCAAAGGTGTTATCTCCAAATAAGATCATCTTATTTGGAGATAACAAATCTCATCTCCAAATGCCTCATCTCCAAATACCACCACACCGAGGGCAAAGGCTTCATTCGACATAGGAATTTGGGGGGACACAAACATTCAGCCTACAATAGCTACTAAAACTAAAAAAAAAAAAAAAATTACATCCTCCACACCTATGCAGCATAATACACTGAAAGCCTCAATATACTGTGATCTATTAACCTTTTACTGCAAATGTTAGATTTTCTAAATGTCGAACACCAGAACACCTCCCATTTTCACTTCAACTTTGTGCAAGAGGCAGCAGGGATGTGCACACTCAGTAGAGACCTATTTTCTTGGAAAACGTAGGGTTATTTGGCCATGAGACTAGTTACACTGGCGAAGAGACAGCAAGTTGAGACATAGCAGAACAGACCAAGTTAAAAAAAAAAAAAAAAAGAAGAAGAAGAAGAAAGAAAAGGCAAAGCCAGCGCTACCCACGCCAGCCCCTATTTTGATCAGGTCCCAGGATTATTGTTCACCTCTTTCCAGGCTGTGCCTTTGTGGGTAAAGTCTTAAACTAAGCATTTTAGCAAGTGGTTAAAAAACTGAATTTTCGAATCTGTTAAGTCATTGCCTCCTCCCAACCGGGAGACAGGGAGGCAGCTCTCCTGTCAAAGGCTCGCTGGTGAATTCCTGGGGGCTGATCTTACAGCTCGCAGAGCCATTTATCATTTTAGTGAGCATCCTCAGAGGGGGCCCCCGGTGATTTACATGCTCCAGATAAATTATGATGCCTCTCATGATGTTATCATCATTTCGGCTCACGGATTCGAACACTTTCTGGGAGAGGACTTTTTTCCACCCTTTCTTAAATGATGAACAACTCCCGGACAGATTATATTGTAGTTGTCAAGTAGAAAGATGTAGGTCTGTTTTCTTAAAGATAAACAACTCAGCCACCACAGCTAGTCGGCCCGGCAACAGGAAAACGTCGTCCACTGAGAGTTCACGGCTTATCCCACCTGGAAAAGATCATCAGACCTGCATGGTCTTTTATTCTTACTCTAATGATGAATTTTCTCCCGTATTTTTTAGCAGAGTATTCCATCTCTAATGGG
Organism: Vulpes lagopus; assembly: GCF_018345385.1. Classification (NCBI taxonomy): domain Eukaryota; kingdom Metazoa; phylum Chordata; class Mammalia; order Carnivora; family Canidae; genus Vulpes; species Vulpes lagopus. The sequence goes on along the minus strand of NC_054827.1, from coordinate 149,280,546 downwards.
GAATGGCTAAAATAAAGCAAAAAACCTGCTTCTCTCTCCCAATAAATCCACAAGTTATCGGCGCTCAGCTTTGACCTCATTTGACCTGGCATGGACTGGGCTTTGCATTCTCATTCTACCCTGCCCACGGGTCATGGAACAGGCATTTTCCTCTTCTCAAGAGTATCTGGCAAGCTTCCTGTGGCTTCCATGGGTGGCACACCTTATCAAAAGCTTGAAACTAGACCATAAACTCTTAAGACAAGCATGGCAGGCAAAATAATGCCTCGGAGGTGTCCATGTCCTGATCCCTGGGACCTGTGAATGTGGTATAGGACCCGGCAAGGCATAGTGAAGATTGCAGATGGAAGTAAGTTTGCTCATCCGCTGACCTTGAGAGGGGAGGAGTAGCCTGGATTATCCAGGTGACCCCTTTTTAATCACAGGGGTCCTTAAAAGTACAGGAGGGAGACAGGATTATCCTTTTAGAGTGACGTGATGTGAGAAAGATGGGATGGGGCCATTGCCGGCTCCGAAGAAGGGCAGGGCGGCCACAAGCCACGGGAAGTGGGCAGCCTCTGGAGGGAAAGGAAAGGAAACGGACTTTTCCCTCAAACCTTCAGAACGGACGCAGTCCTGCCAACACCTTGATTGCAGCCCAGGGAGACACATTTGGACCTCCGACCCCCGGAACCAGGAGATAAGAAATTTATGTTGTTTGCCCTCCCTTGTTAAGGCAGCAATAGGAAACTCAGGAAAGGGGACAATGTTTTCATCGTCTTGCACTTTGAACAGCCAGCCCAGGGCTGGCACGTGGCCCCTCCTTAGATAATGCTCGGTGGATGGGTGAATGGTGTCCACGCGTCACAAAGCAAACTCCCTCTCTCTTCAGAGACTCTGCTCCCCGAGCTCTTAGGTCTTCTCTGTACACACTTCCTGTTCTTCTTTCTGTGCCAGACGATTGGCTACTGTTCCCGGAGCCTTGTGAGCCCGTCGGCTCCCTCCAACAGCTCAGCCCCTGCTCTGATTCCTTATGTGACCCATTGCTACTTTTTTTTTTTCGGGGGTGGGGAGGAGTGGAGGGAGAGAGGAGAGAGAGAGAGAGAGAGACTCCCAAGCAGGCATGTAGACCACCACGGGCTCCGTTCCATGACCTTGAGATCATGACTTGAGCTGAAATACAGGCTGGGACCCTTCATCGACTGAGTCACCCCGGCCGCCCAACCCATCATGACTTTAAAGGGAAGTGTCAATGCTATTCTCACCTCATAGCCTCGTTCCTGCTGTGCCCTTCACACTTGGCAACAACCCTAGGATGCCTGGGTTTCCAAATGCACCATTTGTTGCACACCTCCATGGCACACAGGCGAGAGAGGGAAGAGAGGGAGCTGGGGGAGAGGCAGAGGGGGAGGCACAGTCCCCACTGAGCAGGGATCCCCACGTGGGATCAGTCCCAGGACCCCGGGGTCATGACCTGAGCCGAAGGCAGACGCTTAACCGACTGAGCCACTTAACAAAACCCTTTACGCAACAGGCTTTCAATCACTATGTAAGGAGGTCATGAATAAGTGTTATTTCGGACTCTAACCTTTGGAATTTTAAAGTTAAGAAGACGTTTACATCTGTATTAGGAAGAGCAGACGTAATTTTCACACAGGACAGAAAAAAACAGCTGTTATGGTGACTTGAAGCACAAAGACAAAACGTTTCACTTTGTTTTTTTAATAGTACATATTTTGTCACTAATACAAATCACCAGTATATTGTTAGAAAAAAAAAATATTTATGTGTTTTCGTTGTGAAGCTGGGGCTGAATTGCTCAGCATGGTATTCGATCCTGAGTAGATGTTTTCTGTGATTCAGATTTTATACCGTGGGCTCTTTTTTAGTGAAAAGGAACTTAAGAGGAGAAACAAAAGGATTCCTAAAGCTAGGAAATTGTGTTGAATGGAATCAGTTAAAATCATTGGTGTGTAAGAGCAGATGCTGAGAAAAACATGATCTCTGTTAAGTTTTCTTCTCTCCGTTGAAATCTCTTTGAAATAAGCACAGGTTGAGAGGAGGGGGTTAAGGTCAAGTTTATATGAGGGAATCACCTGACTTGATGACTATTTTGGCTGTCCTCATGATTGATTTCTCTGTGTCATTCAGAATTAATCAGGAGAAAACTCAGGTAATCAGATCAGCTGAGCCCGAGTCTGGTTCGATGACCATATGTGACATGGCTAAGGAGTTATTTTCTTCACATGCCATGTCCACTGATCATCAACCAGAAGGGGAATCATTGGCTTTTCCCCACGGAACGGTGATTAGGGACGGAGAGGAGACGGAGTTTTAGCTGCATTAGAGCATAAAGGGATCAGCAGCTATGCACTTTGCAAATGGTCGGTATCACAGAGCCTGTTTTCAGGCTATTGTAGGTCCAAAATTTGAAGCTGGAGTTCATAGGGTGCCTCCTTACTGCAGCAGGCCGCTCAGCAGCCTCCTGGAGTTCGTGACTGCGTTGCTTCCCGTGATGTAAACATGTCTGTGCGTTGAATTATTTTATGAGCATTTATTTTATTCCATTATTTTACGAGCATCTCTTCATTAAAGGAGGAGCATCCGCGAGTCACATAAAACACTAAGAAAGTGTTCTTAGGAATATCACTTAATTGAGTAATAATATCACTTAAAATGAATTCTGTATTTTTAAACTTGAATTTCAGATAAACCACAAATTTTTTTTTTTTTATGATAGTCACAGAGAGAGAGAGAGAGAGGCAGAGACACAGGCAGAGGGAGAAGCAGGCTCCATGCACTGGGAGCCCGACGTGGGATTCGATCCCGGGTCTCCAGGATCGCGCCCTGGGCCAAGGGCAGGCGCCAAACCGCTGCGCCACCCAGGGATCCCCCACAAATTTTTTTTTATATATGTGCTCCCATATATTACAGGAGACCCACTTATGGTGGAAAAAAAATGTGTTGTTTATCCGATATTTAAATAAAACTGGGAAAAAAAATAAATTACACTGGGCTTCTCTACTTTCTCTGGTAAACTTCGCAAGTACCCTCCAGAATATACTCTTCAGTACTTTTAACTGTAATTTTAGCAGCAAGTATGTGAGCCCAAGTAAATGTCCTTTTAATGATCATCTTTAATTATCTGATTAGTGGAGTTATAGCTTAAAGGAGAATAAATACAGATGAAGGTTCAAATGTGTTTACTGAAAAGCTAGTAAGTATAGTTTGGAAAGACGATGACACTAAGTAATGACTCTGGGAATTGTGCTGGAAAAATTTATGACAGGCATGTAGTACTTTGTTTTCCGTTTGATAAATTAGATGGGATTACTGCCATACACTGAGAAGAAAAATGCACCTCTTGGATATTTTGGTAGCTAAGATGATAGAGTGAAACTTGTTTGAGGAAGTGTGGGAGGAGAAGCCACAGCGTAGGGTTGGAGTTCATCAGAATAGCAATTACCCAAGTGGGTCAAATCCTTTTTTATTTTTTTTTTAAGGAAAATAGATTTTGATAATTGAAGTCCAGGAGGAAACCACCTGGCTCATCCAAAATGACCTTCAAAATACAAATATCGAGGGATTTATGTCATTTTTAAACTCTATATCTTTAGAGCCAGTTAATGGCTCTTCTCTAGATTATTTGGGGAGAAAACAGCTGGCTCTTATAATTATTATTATGGGATTTGAATTGATAAAAAGAAGACACTGCTCTTGTAAACATTTCTTATGCACCTTCATACGCAACCTCCACCCCCGCCCCCTCGCTATCAATCACTTCTCTGCATCTAACCATAGGCCGGCTCTATATAACTCTGAAAAAAGGGCAGCCAAAGAGCCAAATATTTAGCCAGTCATCTGGATATTCTGTTTATAGGATTCCACGTATCTTTAAAAAAACCCAAAACAATAAAAAACAAAAAACATCTGGGTCTTTGGCCATAATCATGGGAGCCATATCTTTTTTGCATTTGGCCTCATAAAGACAAAGAAATAAATCCACAGGACCAAAGGTGCTTACAAACATTATGGGAGGACTCTCTTGCTTCTAAACTGATTAATGCCAGAATTAAGATTTCTAAATAGCACCCCTCGTGACATTTTTAGACCCGATAGTTCTTTGTCTGGGGGTGTCAGGCGCATTGTTCAGCATCTTGGCAGCAGCATCTTGGCATCTGCCTACTGGATGCCTGAAGGCCCTTTAGCTCCTGGTCGCAACAACCCAAAAGGTCTCCAGACGTCGTCAAACTTCCCCTGGGGAGGACAGTGGAGAACTATGGGCCTAAACTCTCCACCACTGAGAGTTTTATCCCTGTGAAACGGAGCCTGGGGGGTGGCAGAGAAGTCAAGTCTGAGGACAGTAATAGAGCCACAGGAAGGGGCACAGGACAGGCTAGTGGAGAGGGTTAGGGCAGGAGCAATAGACTGGTAGTAGCCCCAGCTATTTCATTCACTCATTCATTCACTAGTCTTCATTCATTCATTTAACACATATGTACTGAGCATACTAAGCAGAAATAGAGCACAATCGCTGTGCTGAAGCCCGGCCTTGGGAAAGAAGCAAAAATAGGTTCTCTGCTCTCGTGGAGCTTACACTCAAATGGAGCGTGGAGGATGATGCATAAGACGACAGCTAATGTGTGTGGCAATAACAGATGCAGCGATGGGACGCCCGGGTGACTCAGCGCTTGAGCGTCTGCCTTCGGCTCAGGGCGTGATCCCGGGGTCCTGGGATCGAGTCCCTTATCAGGGTCCCCGCAGGGAGCCTGCTTCTCCCTCGGCCTGTGTCTCTGCCTCTCTCTCTGTGTGTGTCTCTCATGAATATAAATAAATAGAATCTTAAAAAAAAAAAAAAAAAAAAAAGCAAATGCAGTGATGAGAAGCCTTGCAGGAAACAGTGGCAGTGTGAAGTCTGGGAAAACAGAAAACACAGCTGCCATTCTAACAGCGAGAAGGTCCGGGGGGGGGGGGGGGGGGGGGGGGCAGGATTAACAAGGTCGCAGAGGGTGGTGAGGGCTAGAGGTGTGGAATGAGGACACTGAGGTCACACAAAAAAGCTGGCCCGATACAGAGAGGAGCAGCAAGCCAGCAAAATGGGCCAGTGGCCTCCTACATCAGCCTCCCCCCAGCACCCCCAAGGATGGAGTTTTAGGAGGGAGCCAGCTGGCATCAGGGGACCCAGCCTCAGCTTCACAAAGGAGGGAATGGGGGGGGGGGGTTGGCGCTGAGAGATGGAGCCTGAGGACCGGGGTAGGGAGGCCGTGGGTTTACGTGGCGGTTCCTGGGAGCCTGCCCCACCCTCAACGTCTTGGCCATTCTTCTCTGGGCATGGATGTGCTCAGAAGAATCCTCCAGGCCTCTCTCAGCCCCTGCAGGGCAGGGGCCATCGGCTTGCCCATCTCCCACTGTCCCACAACGTTTGTGAGCGAACGAATGAATGGATGAAATGATGCCTTTAACATAATGCTCTTGTCATTTTTCTGGATTCCTCCCTCTAACGCTGACCTCGAGTTTTTAACTGTTAAGTTTAGAGTAAAACACAAATGCCGTCATGGAAATGAAGCGATAGAACTGAAATATTTGCTTGCCTCTGGATGAGATTGGGCCATTTGCTGGTGTGTGTGTGTGTGTGTGTGTCTGATTCAATCTCATTCAGTAAATATTAGCTGGGCACCCACTAAGTGCAAATCTCTGTGTCAGATGCTACCTGGGACCCAAAAGAATTAAACCCAATCCCTAAAGGACTCAGAGTATTGATTTCCATGTGTGCCATCTGGTACATATCACTATTTTTAAATGGTCTTTTCCTTGATTTATCGAGGTCTCTTGAATCCTATTATTTTCTGTTTTTAAAGATATAAGCAATGCACGTCTGCCCCCCACCTGACTTCAGTCTCCGGCTTCATCGTTTTTTTATGAACAGAATAAAACAGATTTCCTCCCAGAAGTAAGCTTTCCGGTTGTAATTGTCTAAAGAGAGGAATTAACTCTTTCAGGCTCCCGGGGCACCAGGGCTGAATGGTCTGTAAAACTCCTTCCTAATTACCACCTGGGGAGAGACCTGGCATCTGGAGGATAGCATCCAACCGGTACACATTTGTGTCCTTCATGGTCATCCCTAAGAAGGACGTGGGTTCAAGGGGAAGAAGCCTCGGAGATGCTTGGTCATAAATAAGAATAGGACGGTGTTGTGGGCTGGGGAGTACAGTTTCCCGACCTGAAAGTTTGGCTCCTTAGATATCCTGAGTATTGACCGCATCGCTGAAGAGCGTAGGGAGAAAGCCAAGGGGGTGCGGGCGTCCCTAGCTCAGCTCCAAAAATGCCAACAAATACATCAGATGCTGTTAAATTTCCCCCGTACCTTGCCTCTGCTCTTCGGAGCAGCGCTCTATTGAACATCAGTAGCTTCTTCCCCTGTTGCTTAAGCACGATTTTAAGGCCCACACATATCTTGCTCAACATTTGTGGCTTTTAATATTCCTTTCTTTGTCTAGGCTTTTACGGGGGAAGGCCTGCAGTGTTCCTTGGATTGCTTCCTTACAGATAGTCCCAAATCTTCTCTACTTATATCATCACAGATCCCGACGCATTTTAAATTCAGAATTTTGCCTCTGAAGGGCCTCCGAAGGAGAGCATGCTATCAGCCATGCCTTGCGTGATTCCTAACCATAGCTCGGCCTTATCATCAGGGCATCCCTGAAAGACCATTATGGACCACACTGAAGGTTTTAAACAGGTTGGAACAGGCCAGTGTTAAATACAATCCAAAAAAACCAAGCGGTGCTAGCATTTAAATCCGGGGCTCCCCAAGCAAAATTTTTCTTAGATGAACCATTTTTTTTTTCTTTACTCTGAGGTCAAAGTCTTCAGCAGGAAAAAAAAAAAATCTCCCTTGACATTTGTAAGCTCTACTGGTGTTCTTGGGAGCAGGAAGCATGAGAATGCAAATGGCCTATTATATGTGGTCAAAAACAATTTTTCAAAGCAGCTCAGCAGATGTATTACGTTATCGTCATCCCCCCCCCCCACACACACACACTTATTATTTGGTTAAGATAAACATTCCTGGTCAATGCTGATTGCATTTAGCCCGATCAGATTCTTTGTACACGTTTCCATGCTGATCCTATTTCCTGCTTTTAACCGTGCAAATATATGACAATAAAGAAAATAATTTTGTTCGCAATCGAATTACGAAATGTGTTCGGTTCTCCATTAATAAAAGCTCTGTCTTGTTCAACATCCTTGGTAAATAGCCTTTATGTGTCTCCCCTCTTCAATTTGCCAGCCCAGCCGACAATAGAAAGCGTCAACTGGGGCCGAAGACCGCAAAGCCAGAGAAGGGATGGTTAGCCAGCACCATCTAGTGGGCGAAACAAAGTTTGACCAAAGTTTTTGGCGCTTCCTTTCCTTCTCGCATAAATTGAGAAATAAATGCTGGGGATATTTTAGCTGATATTTTAAAGTACCTTGATTCTTTTAAAAATTCGAACAGAAACCCTAATATCCAACACACGCATTACATTGAAATGTATGACCTCCTCAATATGCCTCCAGCCCGGCATCCCACCCTACAGATTTAGACTTGCTAGGCTCCATAATTGATTCAGCCTGTTCCTTAAAATAAATGTTTCTATATAGACCTTCCTCAGCGATGGAGCTACATCCTGATAAATGCATTGTAAACTGAAAATATTGCTAAGTCAAAAATACATTTAAAACATCTAAGCTTCCAAACATCATAACTTAGCTTAGCCCATTTTAAATGCATTCAGCACACTGACATGGGCCTACAGTTGGGCAAAATGATGTAGCAAAGCCTTTTAATAATAAAAGTACTGAACTTCTCCTGTAAGTTATTGAATACTGTACTAAGAGTGAAAAAGAGAATGGTTGTGTGGGCCCAGAATGGTTGTGAGTATATTGGTGGCTACCCCCCCCTTCAATTTGCCAGCCCAGCCTCGATACTCTATTTGCTACCGACACTCCAAGCAACATCAGACGTGCTGTATCATATGGCTCAAGTCTTTGAACAATTTACATGGCAGCCTGGACTCACTGCAGAAGCTTTTCTTGTTCTTGGGTCCACACAAAACTATCAGCTTTTTGGGTCACTTAGTAAGTAGGCCAGAGTAACATGCCTGAATAACAAATATGTTGCCTCCAAAATCCAAAGAGGCCCAGTAGGCATTGTGCCTCTTTTGGTTTGTAGGAAGGGTCAGATGCAACGACTTAACTTCACCTTGGAAGGTCCCTCACAATACCGGACTCCTAGAAACTTCAGAGGTGGAGGCAAATGACTTAACTTAGACTTAAGTCTAGAGTAGTTGCGACTTTTTTTGTTCACGAGGGCCCAACCAGCATATTAATTGTCAATGTAATGGAACAGTATGATATCTTAGAGAAGGGAAAGGTCCTTGATCTGTGATCAGGATCCCTGTAGACTAAAGTACGTCCCGATGTAGGACAGTGCAGGTATAAGGCTGGCCTTGCCAAATGAAAGCAACCTGTTTCTGGTGAGCCTAATGGAAAAGTATGGGGAAAAGGCATTTACCAGATCAATAGCTGCATACTATCGATCCCTTATTGATTCAACATATGAACTTGGGGGAGATAAAATGCAAACCTCAACCGCCCTCATGTTTGTAATATGTTCTTTCAGCGTAATCTTTGGGTAAATGTTTATAAAGCTATTATGCATTAGACTTCAGTGAAGAATTACATTATCTCTCATTCTGATATTGTGTTTTTTAATATTAACAGGAAAAAACTCTACCATCAAGAGGTAATTTTTGCTTCTCCTTCATACATGCTCAAATCAGTGCTTCTTGATCTGTAAAGTGCATTTCCTCATCTGGGGAATCCTGGTAAAATTCAGAGTCTGATTCAGGAGACCTAGGGTGGGGCGTGACATTCTGTATTTCTAACAAGTTCCCAGATGATGATGATGATGATGATGATGGTGATGATGGTGATCTGAGGACTACACTATGAGTAGCAAGGACACAAAGTTTCTTCCACAAGCCATGGATCAGAAATGAAGTTATCTGGGGGAAAAAATTAACAAGCAGACAAAATAACCGCCTCAGCAAAAGACTGCACCAGGTACTCTTAACTGTTGATGTTATACGGATGAAGTCACGTGAACAGGTTTTCCATGATAACCTGACATCATCACCATAGATGCTTGTCAGAATGTACAGAGAGTCAAAGTCAGGGCTCTGCATTTTTTTTAGCCCTGTTGTAAATGACTTTATAAAGGAGGACTCATTAACCCAAGATCAGCAGAAAAAGAATTAATTTCTGATAGACGTATGCGAAGCCCATTCCTTTCTCATCTACCCCGTAAACTTCTATTTAGTAAGTTAGAGCTGAACTAAGTGATGAAACACTTTTTTTAAAAAAAATTTTTTTGATTTGTTTTTTAAAAGTCTTTATTTGAGAATGAGAGAGTATGAGACAGAGAGGGAGAGAGAGCGAGCGAGAGGGAGCTTGAGCGGAGGGGGAGCGGCGGGCAAAGGGCGAAGCAATGCAGGGCTTGATCTCGGGACCCTCAGATCATAGCCTGGGCTGCGGCAGGCACGCAAGCGATGAGCCACCCAGGTGCCCTTGATGAGACCCTTTAAATGGCATAGCTTTCTGACACTTTAGAATAAAATAAAAATTCTATGAAGTATCTTAAGTTATAAAGTAATGTACTAGTTTCTGCGAGAATAGTATTTCCTGCTCCTTCGCGACACTTCTCCATGCAGACGACAGCCGCAGTGTTTTGTGCTCTTGCCTGAGAGGACGCTATCCTTATAAAAGCACAGCCCCCAGGAGGCATCAAATGCTTGGCCTTGAGGTTTCAACCGCCAAGTCGAAGGACCAGTCATCATGACTCCTTCGGAGTCACGGCCGAGAGCTGAGTTCCAGGAGACAGTGGGCCCTGCCCTCCCACTCTTCAGCCGACCCCCAGGAAAGGCCCCAGAACTAAGGCCCCAGATCCCCCCTAGATGCTCCTGAACCTTGTAGGGCACAGGATCAGAAGCAAGAGCCGGATGCGAGTCCTGGCAAAGGACTCAAGGGCAGTCACAGGTTCCCACGCTCTCCGCGGTGTGGAAACCAGCGCAGGAGCTTCTCTCACTTCAGATACGCAGAATGGACTATATCCCGGGCCCCTAGGAGAAGGCTGGGATTAACCAGGAATGAGAACCTGGAACAAGACGTCATGAGCAACCTACGTAGACAGAGGATATATGACCGAGGGCCAGAAAAGTCAACGTCCTTCTCAGCAGATGGCAACACAGGAGAGGACGGCAGAGGACCGCGTGCTGGGCCCCTCCAAGCTCCAGCGCGCCTTCTCCAAGACGTTTCCAAGGAGAAAATTCAGGTTCCTCACAGACAAAAAGAAATGTGTAAAAGAAATTAAATTCCACTCTGAATCGTAGAGGAAGTTGCCCCTTGTACAGACTCTAGAGATTCACAATCAACCAGTTTTCTCCTTACGTGTTGCATTGGCCTCCCAACATCCAACGGCAGGTCCTACATGAAGGATGTGCCCGCAAGGACGCGATGCAGTCCGTTTACCCCCCGGCTCTGTGTTTGTACAACCATGTGAGGCCAGAGCTCCGTCTTCACACTCTCCAGGTGACCGCCACTAACCGCACGTGGCTACTGAGGAATTGCGGCTAGTCTGAATTGAGATGCATCGTAAATCTAAAATATGTACCTGATTTTGAGAATTTAGAAAGATGCATGAATGTAGGGATGCCCTGGTGGCTCAGCGGTTTAGCGCCACCTTCGACCCAGGGCGTGATCCTAGAGTCCTGGGATCGAGTCCCCCATCGGGCTCCCTACGTGGAGCCTGCTTCTCCCTCTGCCTTTCTCTCTGCCTCTCTCTCTCTCTGTCCCTCTCTGTGTGTCTTCATTTATTAATGAATAAATAAATTAAAATCTTTAAAAAAAATGTAAACTCTCACACTAATATTTTTTGAAATCTTAACAGATTGATAATCTTTTGGACACGTTTGGCCATTTTTATATAAACCTAATACTCATTTCTATGAATGGAAAATACAGACAATATGAAATCAATAAAGCACAAAATATCACATTTAAAATAACACAGTATTAATGTCACCTATTTCTTTTTACTTTTTAAACATGTGCCTGCTAGGGGGCAGTTGGTTAAGCGGATTATGCTCAGGTCGTGATTTCAGGGGCCTGAGATTGAGCCTGGTGACCGGCCTGCCACCAGCTCTGCGCTTTGCATGAAGTCTGCTTGAGTTCTCTCTCCTTCTCCCTCTGCCCCTGCTTGTGCTCTCTTTCTCTCTCTCTCAAATAAATAAATCCTAAAAAAAAAAAAAAAAAAAAGTGTCTGCTAGGAAATCTGAAATCTCATATGTGACTCACATTATAATTCTATTGGACCCTGCTGCCCTGTATGCTCATTCGTGTCCATCTCCTTTACTTTCCCCTAATTAGCTACTGTCAGGGCTTAATGCTTCCCACGCAGGACGAAAACCCGCACTGCCTTTTCCACGTGGGCTCTCCACGGGTCCACAGCGACTTGCACCAGCTCCCAGAGCTCAGAGGCGGTGCAGCCGGGTCCGCGCCCAGGGGGCCGGGCTGCAGGGCGGCAGCCGAGTTCTCAGCCTCCAGGGGAGCGACCGAGGGGCCGCAAGCTCCGCCCCGCGTCTACCTGCGGGGATGCTCGCCCGCCGGGAGGGAGGGGGGGAGGGGCAGGGGGACCCGCGGGGCGTGGGAAAGCTGCAGAAGACACGTCGGAGGGTGAGAATAGCTAAGGAGGAGGGCTTTTCTTTCTTTTCTTTTTCTTTCTTTTTCTTTTTCTTTCTTTTCTTTCTTTCTTTCTTTCTTTTCTTTCTTTCTTTCTTTCTTTCTTTTCTTTCTTTCTTCTTTTCTTTCTTTTTTTTCTTTTCTTTTCTTTTCTTTTTCTTTTTCTTTCTTTCTTTTCTTTCTTTTTCTTTCTTTTTCTTTCTTTTCTTTCTTTTTTCTTTTCTTTTCTCTTTTCTTTCTTTTCTTTTCTTTTCTTTTCTTTTCTTTTCTTTTTTCTACACTTCCAAAGCACGCATTGTGCTACGTGGGCGTGGGAGAGGCCCGGTGACCTGGGCAAGGCGGGCAGGCACCCCGGGAGCGCTGCAGGTCTAGGCCACGTTGCTTTTGGCCGTGGACAGCGCATTTCCGGAGCCGCTGCTGCGCTGCGCCACGAGCTGGGGAAACCGAGGCAGGTGCGCACGGCTGTCGGCCTCGCGTGCCACGGAGGGGCACGAGCCCTAAGGGACCCCGGCGCCCGCGCTGCAGGCCCGGCGGCTCCCCGACTCGGCCGCCGCCCCCCAGCAGCCTCCCCCGGGGCCCCGAGGTCGCCGCCCTCCGCCCGCCGGGCTCCGAGCCGCCCCTTCCCACGCCGCCGCCTCGTTGCCAGGGCAACCCTCTTCTGCCCGGCAACTTCGCCGCCTCGCCGCTATAGGCTTAGCACACGCAGCGGGCGCCTGACGTCACGGCGCGGCGCCGCCGGATCCGGGCACCGCGCGGAGCGTCCTGCCCCCGAGCGCCGGCGGCCGCGGCCGGGAGTCGGGGGGCGCGTCTGGGAGCGGGCGCCGGGGTCGGGGTCCCGGCCGGCGCGGCGGCAGGTGTGCGGTCGCCGCGGGCGAGAGGCGCGGTAGGAACGGGGCCCGGGCCGGGGGCGGGCGTTCCGCGGGGCCGGCTTCCGGGACGCCCCGTTGCTAAGGCCGCCGCGCCGGTTGCCAAGGCGCTGAGCGCATCCGCCTCAGCTGGGGTCCGGCTTGGGCGGGAGGAGCCCGCTGGGGCCCCGGTGGGAAACGGCCTGCGCCTCGCCCCGCCCCAACCCCGCCCCGCCCCGCCCCAACCCCGCCCCGCCTCCTCCCTGCCCCGCCTCCTCCCTGCCCCCGCGTGTCTCGCCCCGCCCCTCCACCCTCGGCTCCGCCCCAGCCCCGCCCCTTCCACTCCAGCCCCGCCCCTCGCGTCTCGCCCCGCCTCCGCCCTAGCTCCGCCCCAGCCCCGCCTCCACGCCAGCCCCCCCCCGCCCCGCCCCTCCACGCCAGCCCCGCCCCCTCCACTCCAGTCCCGCCCTAGCCCCGCCCCCTCCACGCCAGCCCCGCCCCCGCCCCGCCCCTCCACGCCAGCCCCGCCCCCGCGCGCCCTCCGCCTCCTGACCGCCCCACCCCAGCGGCCCGGAGTGTTGGGGGGACGGGGTGGGGGCGGCGGGGCGCTGACAGCGGGGCTGGGCCCCCGAGGGTCCCGGGGCCGGACCCGGGCTGCTCTAGCCTCGTGCCCGCCACGCTTGGGACTTTGTAGGCGGCTCTTTAAAAGGGTTTCATGCGTCTCTTCCTGAGAGGCAGGGGGGCCAGGCGGAGGGAGGGGCAGGCGCCCGCGGGAGCCCGACGCGGGACTCGATCCCGGGACCCGGGTCACGCCCTCGGCCCAGGGCAGTGCCCCCGCCGAGACCCCGGCCGCGCCCAGCTCAGTGAACAGCCGCCGGGACAGAGGGGACCGTGCGCCCAGGCTCAGCCCCGCAGCCAGAGGGGCGGGGGGGGGGGGCGGGGGGGGAGGGAGGGAGAGAGGGAGGGAGGGGAGGGGAGGGAGGGAGGGAGGGAGAGAGGGAGGGAGGGGAGGGGGTGGGGGAGGGAGGGGAGGGGGTGGGGGAGGGTGGCCGCGGGTGCAGCAGCCCCTGCAGGTGCTCGACCCCGCCCCGCCCCCGCAGCCCCTCGGCGGGTCCTTGCGTCCTTCTGTGCCCGCAGGGGAGCCGGCTGCGAGCTGGCTGCGGACGACCCGAGGCCTCCACCCCTCCGGCCTGCACAGAGCGGCCTGACCCGGCAGCCCCCATGGACCGGTGGTTCTTCTTCCTTCTTCTTTCTTCCTTCTTCTTCCTCCTCCTCCTCTTCTTCTTCCTCCTCCTCTTCTTCTTCCTCCTCCTCCTCATTCTTCCTCCTCTTCCTCCTTCTTCCTCCTCCTCCTTCTTCCTCCTCCTCCTCCTCCCTCTTCCTCCTCCTCCTTCTTCCTCCTCCTCCTTCTTCCTCCTCCTCCTTCCTTCTTCTTCCTCCTCCTCTTCCTCCTCCTCCTCTTCTTTTTTCTTCCTCCTTTCTTCCTGCTCCTCTTTTCTTCTTCCTCTTCTTCCTCCTCCTCTTCTTCTTCCTCCTCCTCTTCTTTCTTCCTCCTCCTCCTTCCTTCTTCTTCCTCCTCCTCTTCCTCCTCCTCCTCTTCTTTTTTCTTCCTCCTTTCTTCTTCCTGCTCCTCTTTTCTTCTTCCTCCTCTTCTTCCTCCTCCTCTTCTTCTTCCTCCTCCTCTTCTTTCTTCCTCCTCCTTCCTCCTCCTCCTCCTTCTTCCTCCTCCTTTCTCCTCCTCTTTCCTCCTCCTCCTCCTCCTTCTCCTTCTTCCTCCTCCTCTTCCTTCTTCCTCCCCCTCCTCCTCCTTCCTCCTCCTCCTCCTTCTTCCTCCCCCTCCTCCTCCTCCTCCTTCCTCCTCCTCCTTCTTCTTCCCTCCTCCTTCTTCCCTCCTCCTTCCTCCCCCTTCTCCCTCCCCCTTCTTCTTCTTTTCTTTCTTTTTTCAAGATCCCCCTGTCTGTGTAGAGAGCGAGTGCAGGCACCCACCGGGGAGGGGCGAGCGGGTCCCAAGCAGGGTCTGCCCCGGGCGGGAGCCCGTCTGCAGGGGCCGCCTGGACGGGGACCTCCGGAGTGGGAGGCCTGACGGGGGCCCAGGCGCCCCGGGCTGTCACGTCGGGGCCCCGGGCCTCAGCTTGTCGGGGCGCGGGGCGCCTGGTCTGACTCGCAGGAGACGGTGTTGGGGCCGCGGGCTTGGTGTCGTTGCTGGGACTCCCGGGGCGCATCACCGTGAAAGTGCCCGAGGCCGAACCCCCAGGCCTGGCGTGTGGCCCACGTGTCTGAGTCTTTCAGATGAGGAGTTCCCGGGGCTCTTTGAACGCCCCCAAAGCCTAACGCAGCCCCTTCCTGCTGGTACCCTCAGGAAGGACTTTTTCACCGAAAGGAAGATAGAAATCTGTTGTTCCCGACTAGAACTCTGGTGGATTTGGTAGGTAGTGTTGGAAAATGTGCCTGGCGGTGAGATGTGCCCAGCCCCGCTCTCCGTGCGGGTCGGCTCTGTGTGCCTCTGCTCAGCTGTGACAGTTATTACGATGTAGGACCAGGGGTCCCGGGATCGAGTCCCGCCTCGGGCTCCCTGCCTGTGGCCGCTTCTGCCTCTGCCTGGGTCTCTGCCCCCCACCATCTCTCCGTGTCTCTCATGCATAAATAAATAAAACTTTAAAAAAAAAACTAAAAAATAAAAATAAAATTTACGATCAAAAGAAACATGAATGTATTAATCTTCATCAACATTAAGGGTAGTTACTGTGATCACCCCCAATTACAGAGTTGAAGAAGCGGAGACACAGGTTTATTTAAACAGAAGCTTAGATCATACGATTCCCGTCAGGGCCTTCTCCAAAAGAAACCTGTCAGGACAGCGAATACTTGCTGAATATCCACTAAGGCGCCGTGTCAGATCGATAGTTCAAACCCTGCCTTACCTTATCTGAGACTATTTACGTGACACATTCAATGAGACTTTGATTACCATAATTCTGGAAAATGCCTCGGGAATGAATGTGAAGTGTGATAGTAGGAGGTAAGTCATCTGCTGGTTGTAGGATGAAAAATTAAGTGAGTATATTAATCAAATCAAGAAAATTGAAATTTAAAATCGTTCTGTGTATGAAACAGTCTTACATTCAAGTTATCCCTACGGGGCACTTTGAGATGGTCACATCATGTTTGTGATACTTTGGGGCTGAATTATGGGGAGTTTTGCCCTTGTGAAGATGTCTAATTTGCCAAGTAGATTAAAATGATCTCATGAGGAATTGCTTGAAAAAGCATCAGTGTTTTATTCTGAAGGAGGGAGAACTAAGGAATTGAGAGTCTGTCCTCAAATATCTGAAAAACTGTCATTTGGAAGTGGGAGAAGACCTCACCCGTGTTGCCTTAAAGGAAGACCTTACGGTGTAGTTGGGGGGTGGTTTACATATTTAGGGACAACACCGAGGGCTTAGGGTGGGAGGGTTCCCAGGCAGAGACAGAAGTTCAGAAGGAGGTGGTCCTGGGGGGCACAGTGGGCTAAGCGCCTGCCTTGGCCTCAGGTCATGATCTCAGGGTCCTGGGGTCCAGCCACACCTGGGGTGGCTTAGGCTCCCGGCTCAGCGGGGAGTCTGCTTCTCCCTCTGCCCCTTCCCTCTGCTCATGTGCCTGCTCTCACTCTCTCCCAAATAGATAAAATCTTTCTAGAAAACGTTTAGAAGTAGTGTGTTTGACTGACAGAAAGTCATGACTTGAACTAGAGTCCTCCCATCAGAGGAGAAGAGGGCAGCGTGGAAGAGGGAGACGGGAACCACCAGTGGTGGTTGAGCGATTGATAAAGCCCCTTATCTACTCCTCAGTAACAGCCTTTATAGGCTTGTGTTTTTCTCCCCTTTTAATAGGGCTGGAAATCAAGACTTAGGGAGTTTAAATAATCTGCCTAAATTCTGGAACCTGGTAATCGGTAGAGGTGAGGATACAGACCCAGATCTGAGCCACCAGCTCCTTCTACCACGTTGATGCCATCGGTAGGGTTGAGTGTAGGAGGTGAAGGGAAAGAAGACCAGAAAGTTGCTGGTACCTTGAATTAACAAGGGGTCCGTGACTTCACTGTGATAACCTCAGTTTTGGTTATGTTCAGTGTAAGGAGCTTGTGTGCACTGAGTAGGAGAGTTTGTTATGTCACTTGAAAGCTCGGGTGTGACACGCAGATGTCAGCATTTGGAACTGCGGAAACAGAGAGGCCAGAGAAGATAGAGATGCTAGGGGATGTGCCTGCCGCTTTCTCCTGGAGATCTAGTCCATGTTTTCTGAGTATAGCTAGAGGTTTGCAACTCAGTTTCTAAAAGCATATTTTGACAGTATGAATGGGGAAAAAAAGTCTATATTTTCACACATCTTATTTTCTTACAGATTGTTTTCCATTTGCTATTATTGATCTTACTGAAGTTCATATAAGTTCATATTTTCTCATTGGTCTTTCCAGTATTTTGTTCCATGCCATACTTTTTGGTGTATCTTTTATGGTATTTTCTCCTCTGTTCTCTTTTGGTCCTACGTTGTTGATGAATCCCTCATTCCCCAAATTCTGAAATCAAGTTTCATTGGACCGCAGGAGTAACAGGGAAGCAATGCAGAAATCAGAGTGCCCTGGAGGCGTACAGTTGAGAAACAGAAAGGCAGGTACAGAACACTGCTTTTTAGACGAAGAGGTGAATTTTGTTAATGACACATTGTTATATAGATGGGTAAGAGTGAGCTTTGTCTCTTTCACCTCTTTTTTGTTCATCTTCTGTGTTTTCCAGCTAACGGTGATCAAAGGACATCATCAAGTGTACATAGGACCACAGTTCAACAAAGCAGCTCCTCATCATCAACCAGTTCTCCAGAGACTGCAAGAAAGCTTCATCCTCGACCAAGTGATAAACTTAACCCTAAGACGATTAACCCGGTAGGTACAAAAGACGTTCCTGACTCAGATTTTTCAGAGTAACAGGCATTTAGCACACTATTGAACCATTCTGAGCACTGTCTCAAGTTTGTGATTTTTTTTTTGATGATGGGGAGGGGTTACGTTAAGGCTGGTAGGCCATATGGTAATCATGGTGAAGAATGGAAATAATGATAGTGTGGAAATGAGCAGGTGTAGAGAAGAACCAGTTATGGCATATCCTATCCCATTCGTGGATGAGTATACTAGAGTATAAAATAAACTGCACACCAGCTTTATTTTTTATTTACTATAGTTCGATTACTTCCTCATATCTACGAGTAAGCTTGTGTTCAGTTGACATAGGATGGATTACATGCTTCCATAGTTGCATAAACCATTTTGCTATGATCTATAATTTAGCTCCCTCAGAAATCCCAACTATAGTACTGGCCTCGTTTTGCCTTCGGACAGCAATTTAATCAAATTTAATGAATATGAGATTTATGCTCATTAAAGTGAATAATTTTAAGTGTGTAGATCAGTGAATTATCCAAAAAGTGAGTACACCTGTGCTACAATGCCAGGTGGTGTCGGCCCAGCCTTGCACGGAGTAAGATGACCCTGGTTTCAGCCTTTACAGGGGATTAGAGCGTGGCTGAGACACTGGCTTTGATGGCCCGTGGAATACAGCAAGGATACAGTGCACTGGCCAAGGGCAGAAGGAGGTTGTCCGACTTTACAAATGAAAAAGAGCGTAAACATATGTGTTCCTCTCCTTCTTTCTGCACAGTGTCAAGTTGGACTCCTGAGGAGTAGCCTGCTATCTCCTTGTTCTAGCTTCTTTTCCCCATGTTTGGTAGAGAGAACTCATGGGTGACGCTTGAATTTTATTCCTCTCTTTGAAGAAGAACTTTTTAAAATAGTGCCCTAAGTGGCCCTAATCTTAAATTTTGTTAAGAATGAAGGAAAGTTTTGGGAAATAATGATTTGACCTGAGAATCGAGTGTATTAGATGAAACCATGTCCAGGATCTGTTAAAGCTGCCAATCCAAAGTAGGGCAGCTAGAAGTCAGGCTAGAGGTCCCCATTGGAGCAAAAGGGAGTTAGGGCTGGGTAAGCAGCATTGAGGCGATACCTAGGTGCTGGGAACATTCAGGCTTTCCACAGCCGCGTGCTCTGACACCAGTTTGTCTTGGAGAATCCGCTGGTCTATACACCTACAATTTATGCACTTGAATGTGTGTGCATTTTGAGTATTTCATTTGAATCAAAAGTCTAAAAAATTTTTTAACTCAATATAGTGAGGTATATTTAATAATGCAGATGATTTTAGAGTTGAAACATGGTCTGTGATGACATTGTTAAAAATTGAAGGGACAACAGTTTTTTCATGGTAAAGGAATTTTGGTAAAATTTGGTCAAAATCCATAAAATGAACCCATTGGTAGAAAAAAGAAAACTTTTTATAATATGGGACCTGGAAGATGAAACTATTATTATTTCTAAAATGAGTTAAAAAGAAAGGAATTGCTTAGAATTTCTATCAGAAAAATCAGAAGTTTTGCCTTGGGGTGCCTGGGTGACTCGGTCGATTGTCTGCCCTCTGCTCAGGTCATGATCCCAGGGTCCTGGGATGAAGCCCCACATCAGGCTCCCTGCTCCGTGGGCGGCCTGCTTCTCCCTTTCCCCCTGCCTGTTGCTCCCCCTGCTTGTGCTCTCTCGGTCTCTCCCTCTGTCAAATAAATGAGTGAAATCTTTAAAAAAAAAAAAGAAGAAATTTTGTCTTGGTGAGTGTTTTGGAAATTTAGAGATTATTTACATGACCTGTAGGTCCAGAAGGTAAGATCATTTGCTAATAGGTGCTAGAACTAAAAGTGTGTGAAACCGGTTTGTAGACAAACCCTAAGTTGTCTTAATTTTTCTCCCACTGCAAAAACATTTTTTCATGTATCCTCATGTGATACGATTACTTGAGAACAGTTTTTAAAACACACTTTTCTTCTTCTTTTTTTTTTTTTTTAAGATTTTATTTATTTATTCTCGAGAGACAGAGAGAGAGAGAGAGAGAGAGAGGCAGAGACACAGGCAGAGGGAGAAGCAGGCTCCATGCAGGGAGCCCGATGCAGGACTCGATCCCAGGTCTCCAGGATCACGCCCTGGGCCGAAGGCAGTCGCTAAACTGCTGGGCCACCCGGGCTGCCCTAAAATACACTTTTGTAAGTAGGAATTATAATTAGATGAATGATACATTACTATTTCTGTGAATTATGCAGAATACGGATTGAAGTTTGTAAATGAATCTCTTACTATAATACTGTACACTAATGAAACTTCATCTATGAGTTTTAACTTCAAGCATATGTGTTTTTCCAGAGGATAAAAGGCTAATTATAAACTTATACCCTTAAATATATTCTTTAATTGCTACATGTGATTTTATGTATTTATTTATTTTTAAAAGATTTTATTTAATTTATCCATGAGAGACACAGAGAGAGAAGCAGAGACACAAGCAGAGCAGGCTCCATGCAGGGAGCCCAATGCGGGTCTCGATCCCGGGTCTCCAGGATCACGCCCTGAGCCGAGGGCAGATGCTCAACCGCTGAGCCACCCATGCGTCCCCTGCATCTGATTTTAAAATAATTTTTAGCTGGTTATATCTTTAAAATAGGTTAGTAAGTTTGTATTTTCTAATTTAGATACCTATATTTCAATTGATTATGTTCAAAGTACCATGTGATAAAATACTTACTATTTGTGCCTAAATTCTCTGTCTTTGATCAACTGTTTTGAAATTATGCATGCTAGGATTGTTTAACTATTGTGATCGATCGATCATCTCTTACATGGACTTCAGGAATACAGAGTTAACTTATTCTTAAGATAATACATAGACAGACTGAAAGTTGTGAAGTCATATATGTGAGCAGACACATCCAGGCATGTGTTTGCGAGAGCCTTGCTCTTTCTTCAGTTTTATCAGCCCTGCCCATCTAAAGCCTTTTTCTTGTATAGAAGCATAAAAGCAGACTGGAGAAGTTACAGGTCCTCTGGCTGTCCGGACTTCCATATTTGACTGGAGGACCAGTGGGAGATGTGCCGGAGGCTGCAAACAAATCTGCTTTCCCTGCACTGAACTGCTCTTCTCCTTGTACCCCTCACCTTGACAGGTCACACTGGTGGAGGGTAGAAAGATGTATTACCTTTATTGTATTTATTTGTGATGTTCATACTTAATAATATTTATCTATATTATATTTACCATGTGTGTGATTCCAGCTGCCCTCGAGCCTTCCGGAACGAGTTAGGAGTAAAAAAGAAATCCACCACGTGTGGTTGTGGTTCCAGTACTGAGAGGACTGATAATTCCTTCTGTTTTGTCGCTGAGTAGAGTCGTGCACTTGACACCAGCGTCACGGGATGAAAGTCAGGGTGTCCGTTTGCCTCTGACCTCAGCAGGATTAAATTTGATTAGGTGTCATTCCCAAGTGGAGGTGATAGTGTATTTATCGTATCTGTGTCATTTTTTATTTCCAGTTTGGTGAACAGTCACGGGGTCCTTCTGCGTTTGCAGCCATTTACTCTAAAGGAGGTATTCCTTGCAGGTAAAAATCAATACAGGTTATGACTGACCATATTATTCAAAATAATTGAGTAAATCAATAACAGTATTTAGTGTAAGTGTATTAAAAATTTTATTTACTAGAGAAGTTGGAATTAAGGTGACTTCCTAACTCTGGGAAACGAACAAGGGGTGGTGGAAAGGGGGGTGGGGACTGAGGGGGGCATTTGACAGAATGAGCACTGGGTGTTATGCTATATGTTGGCAAACTGAACTCCAATAAAAAATATTAAAAAGAAATAAAAAATATATTAAAAAAAAGAAATTAAGGTGACTTGATAGATCATGGGACATTGTTGAAGAAGATCATTTTAATTCCAAAATAGAATTACCAATAGATCTATAACTTAAGAAATTGAATGAACCAATTTCTAAAACATTATAAGCCTTCACGGCCTTGGGCAAATTGCAAATAAATAGTTCTCTTTTTTTTAAGATTTATTTATTTATGATAGACATAGAGAGAGAGAGAGAGGCAGAGAAACAGGAGGAGGGAGAAGCAGGCTCCATTCCGGAAGCCCGACGTGGGACTCGATCCCGGGACTCCAGGATCAGGCCCTGGGCCAAAGGCAGGCGCTAAACCGCTGAGCCACCCAGGGATCCCAATAGTCCTATTTTGTTTGTAAACTTCATGTTGATGATTTAATGAAACTTTCATTTTTTAAAAAAATTTTTTAAGCTTTATTTATTTATTCATGACAGCAGAGAGAGAGAGAGAGAGAGAGAGAGAGAGAGAGAGAGAGGCAGAGACACAGGCAGAGGGAGAAGCAGGCTCCATGCAGGGAGCCCGATGTGGGACTCCATCCTGGGTCTCCAGGATCACGCCCTGGGCTGAAGGTGGCGCCAAACCACTGGGCCACCTAGGGATCCCTCAAAAATTATATTTATTGAAATGATATTTCTTAATAAGTATATATGACTTTTTTGCTCCCTTTTGATAGAATTCTTGGCATCTTTCCAGGTAGACATCAGACTATTTTAAAGAAAACAATATAGTTTCTAATGGAGTGATACCATTTCAAGATTTCACTACCAAGAAACATTTATTTCTTCTAATATATCCAGTTTTAGTCTGTTCTAGATGATAGAAAATGTCATTCTCACTGTCGAAAGAATAATCACAACATTCTTTCTTTTGTTCTAAAATTCAAGAAATGGGGGCACCTGGGTGGCTCAGGTGCTTAAGCGTCTGCTTTTGGCTCAGGTCAGGATCCCAGGGTCCTGGGATGGAGCCCCATGTTGGGCTCCCTGCTCAGCGGGGAGTCTGCTTCCCTCTCTGCTGCGGCCTCTGCCCTTCCTTCTACTCTCTGTCTCTCTCAAGTGAATAAATGAAATCCTTAAAAAATAAAATTCAAGAAATGTAGTTTTTAATGGTACCTGCAGATTTGGAGGGATAAACTCAATGATTCTTCATTTTATTGCGTCTATTTTTTATTTGTATTCTGAGTTGAAACTGTATTTCAAGGTTCTCATACTCCCCTTCCTACTCCAAGCAATTATGGTTGCTAAAATAGTAAAAATGTCACTGAGGCCTCTTGCTGTGAAGAAAATAATGCTAAAGAAAGTGTCAAGAAGTTGAGAATGTTATAAAATGGTGAAGAAACATTTGAGGGCGATGGATGACTCTCTTGATTATGATGATGGTTCATGGATGGATTCACAAATCCAAACTTTTATCAAATTCCGTACTTTATAACCATGTACAGTTTTTTGAATGTTGGGTTTTTTAAAAAAATATTTTTTAAAAAGTAAAGTAAATATTTATTTACTTGAAAGAGAGCACAAGTGGCAGAGGTGGAAGGAGAGGGCGAAGCAGACTCCCGGGCTGAGCGGGGAGCCTGACAAGGGGCTGGATCCCACCCAGGACCCTGGGATGACGACTTGGGCCGAAGGCAGACAGTTGACTGACTGAGCCACCCCCCATCCCAATTCCTCTGCACCCCACCCCCCAACCCAACAAAACAAAACAGAAAGCAGCAGCAGCGACCCTAACTGAAGGAGCTCCCACTTTGTAAGCTTGCATGGGCTACTTAACCTCCTGCCCTCAGCTTTCTTCTGTTGAGCAGGCCTAAAATCTGGCTTGTCTGCAGATCATTAGGGTTAAGTGTTCTATATCTGAAATAATGTTCCATGCACAACAAGTTACTGTTTCTCGTTATCACCTTCCTTTGTTTGCACATCTGTAGGTTATCTGTTTTGTTATAATTATGACTGAAACATGTCAAGTGTGGCGTTTGTATTAAGACTCAGCAGCATGCCTGAGCCCCGAAACTGTAGGCTTCACAAATGTGGAGTTTAGTTTTACCATCAAACAATTTTGCTGAAAAAGTAGGAGTTTGTGGGATTATAGATGTTGCTGCATAAGATGCCTTCGTAGCATCATTTCCAGCTGTGGTGTTCCTACATGTTACAGAATAGTTCTAACATGGTTATGTTCTAGAAAGAGTATGGATATGTTAGATCATTACTGCTTAGCATCTAATGACATTGTCCACGTTAACGTTCACTGATGTTCATTATTTTAGGTTGGTCCACGGTTCAGTGAAACACAGATTGCAGTGGGAATGTCCTCCCGAAAACCTTCCATTTGATCCTCTTCTTATTACTCTAGCTGAGGTAGGTGCATATCCCATTTCTCCTGCATGTTTATGGGGAAAAAAAGCTTTTTTAAATTTTTAAAATTGTTTATGAAAAAAAAGCTTTTTAAAATTGTATTAAATGTTATTTTGTAATGCGTCAGTAAATCTTACTCTTACTTTTGAAATAAGAGCCAAGCAATAGTCATTAAAATACCACATTCCCTTAGAAACTAATTATGGTCAGTATATGTTTATTAGAAACTGATTAATCAGTTACACGCAAGTTAGTGTGTACGGGGATTTGTATATAAGCGGATGAAATATTCGTACTTAATTCCAAAGACAGAAGTACTCAGAATGGTAGAGAACTAATCCTATCCGGAGAGCGTCAGCGGTTTGACTTAAAGTACATGAGCTGGCGGAGAGTGGTTGATCTCTCTCCACACAAGCAGTCATGTCTACGTGAAGGTGATGCGTTTCTCAGGGAACTGATCTGAACTACCTGAACGCCCTTTTGGAGAATTCTCTGTGCTTTTCCCATCTGTACATTTTAAGTAGAATATCGTGCAGATCATTTTTATAGAGGGTTTTAGGAAAACTTCTGATAAATTCCTTTATGTTATTTAACATTTATATCAGGAAAAAGTTGGCAGAGTATTGGCTTGAGGTGAATCAATGGTCTCTTCTAGGCAATTTATTCCTTTTGTTAGAGTCCCAAGTTCAGAGACAAATTAACCACTTGTCGTATATTTAAGGTAAAGAAACTTGTCTTTTTTAAGAGTTATGGATCATTTTGTTGGTCTTGTTTTTCTTAATTTATTGCAAGAGTAGTTTGGTATGATACCAGTGATGGGCAGCCTGTTTTGAAATTCAGTTTTGATCAAAATCTTTTAAACTTGGTATTAAAAACTTAAAATGTATCAGTGTTTCATCAGTTATTTTAAAACTTATGTGTATGTTAGCAAATCATTTTTTAGATGACTCAGTGCTATAGTGACGGCTTTGGAAACAGGCTCCAGCTAACCAAAAGGTGAGGGGGGTGCTTTAATTTGGGGAGTCCTTAAAGGAGTCTATGTTTAGTCCAGATCCCATAAAGTCAGTTCTTTAATTATTTTCCAACCACCAATGCCTTCATTTCTGTGTCAGGTAGATTGTTAGCCTTCTCCTCTACTCTTTTAATAATGGGTAGGTACGCACAGAGCCTCCACGGTGGAAATCCCTTCACGACTTGACTTGATTCCTCATCTCTGAAATGAGCGGGATAGGGGCACTCTTCAGACGATAGCAGCTGTGGGCCAAAGTGGTGCCTCTGTGGTCGGCAGCATGGCTTTCAAAGGCATCCAGGAAAGGAAGGGTTTGATCACTATTTGGAAGCAGGTAGTTTGATCTAAAGGGTAAATTGGTTGAAAATTAGTATTTTTAGGCATGATTTTGCAGCCATTTATACTTGATCACAGACAGTAATGAGTCCCAACTGCTATTGCTTTTTTTGTTTTATGTTTTTTAAAAAAAGCCAGATGGACCTTTCATCTTGACTCAAAGTGGTGAGTTAAATCATAAAAGAGTACTATCTAGTAGCTTCTGATGCACGTGGGGTGAAAGACTGCAACAGTACACGTTTTTTCATATTTTTCTCTCATGTTCCAAAGTTTAAAGTGACGTTTAAATTCTTACAGTGGTTTTCGAACATGGGAAAAGATATTATTAAAATACCTTAATATAAAAAAAACCCTTTATATAAAATATGTAATATGAAGGAAGTATAGTATTTTAGAAACTAGTTAAACCAGTTGTAAAATCACCATAAAGGTAGGAGGTCCAATAATTATGCATTCATAAAGTGGTGATTATAAAACAGCACTTTAGATTGATTCATGGATTTCAAGCAATATTCAGGGGTACACACAAAATTTTTTTAGTATCCTTGTGAGGGTTTCTTTTTATTTCTTTTTATTTACCTTTGGTCTCCTTCCCTCCTTCCTTCCTTTCTCTTTCTTCTTTATTTCCTTTATTTTTCCTTGCTTTTCTTTTCCTTTTTCCTGTTCCTTTAATTTTTAAACTATTTTTCTTCCTTGCTGTGGGTAGAAATTCTTCCTGTCTCATATATGTCCTTTGTTCCACATTTTCTGGATTTAATTAAAATGGTAATTACTGAAATTACAAATTATGGTTAGGAAAACCATAATAAAACTTGATTTTCATTTAGACTAGTGAAGATCCAGTTTTGTTCTTAGCGTAACCAGGTGTGTAGTAAGTCAGTCAGTCTTGTTTGTTTATTTGTTGGTTTTGTCTCTGGCAGGGTTTGAGAGAGACTAGACACCCATACACCTTTGTGTCGAAGGAGGGTTTCAGAGAATTACTGTTGGTGCAAGGAGCTTCTGAGAAAGCTGTACCTTTGCTTCCGAGACTGATTCCTGTGCTAAAGGCAGCTCTGGTATCCTCTATTCCTTTGGGCTTTCTGTGGTACATTTAGAATATTTTATGTCTTTTTTTCTTCCAAATTATTTGCAAATTGGTCCATTACCCGTGATTTTGATGTGCGTACAAAATTAGGCCATGGTTATTCAGGGACAGATGATTACTTATTTGAAGACTCCTTTAGAGGATATACGAAAGGTGAAAGGGGACATTTTGAGTAATTAGAGAAAGTAATAAAACCTCACATGAGTCTTGCCGCATGCTGTGATATAGTTTAATTAGTGTTTCGGTCAAGCCGGAGATCTGTTTTTTTGATTCTCGATGGTCCGGTGTTAGAGGTGGATTCTGGGTTTAGTTGCTTATCTTCTGACTTTGAATGTACATTCTTACTTTTTTTTCTGGTTGACCTTCTTATCTCTCCTTTCCTCCTCTTTCTTTTCCTGTCCCTACACCCCCGGCCACCTGACCCTCCAGGTCCACCTGGATGATGAAGTGTTTGCAAGAGGACTGAATGCTCTCGTGCAGCTTAGCGTCGTTGTTGGTCCTTCTCTAAATGACCATCTGAAACATCTGCTTACAAGTGTAAGTGCTGAAAAGATGAGAGTGGCTGTCCCCTCTGTATCTCATCATGATTTAGTGGCTTCAAATTAATCACTAACTGATTCAGAAATCTTAAAAAAAAAAAATGCCCTCATTCTTTAAAAAACTACAGGTCCGACCAAGTAGTCCATAAAATATTTTACAAAGGTGCAGTGCAGTGTTCTCTTTAATTTTCCTACATGAGCAGGAGGGTTGCGATAAAAAGCAAGCAGAAGTTGAATGGACGAAAATTAATAACCAGTATGATGGTTTGTGCCAATGTTGATTGGCCGTGAATGATAAGGACGGCTTATACAGCCACAGCTGTGTTTTTCATTTTTTTTTTTCCTTTTAAGTTTTTTAGTGAGTCTGTAAATAGTATTCAGGATGAGACTTTTCCCTGTTATGAGTAGTTTAATCCTTGGGACAAATACACACTGAGATCCTGGACAGTTCAGGAGGACCTC
The DNA here is from genome assembly GCF_018345385.1 of Vulpes lagopus. Classification (NCBI taxonomy): domain Eukaryota; kingdom Metazoa; phylum Chordata; class Mammalia; order Carnivora; family Canidae; genus Vulpes; species Vulpes lagopus. Next base: position 149,253,376 of record NC_054827.1, on the reverse strand, counting down.
AAGACCACCCTTGGGTTGCTAGAAAGGCTCGTTAAACTCAGAAAAACTGTTATTTAGTGTCTCAGTTTATCGCAGTGCGAGTATACCGGGTAAAATCAGCGAGGGAAGGATGTGCACAGAGCAGGGCCCAGGAGGGACCAGGTGTGGAGCATCTAGTTGTCCTCCCTCCCAGTGGAGCTGTGTGGACGGTGCTTGCTTTTTCCCACAGTGACATGTGGCAACACACATGGAGTATTGCCATCCTGAGAAACTCACCTCAGCATGGTGTCCAGGGTCACGTTGGGGGGTCTCCCATGCAAGCATGACTGCCTGCTTGCATGGTTGACCTTTGTCTCCAGCCTCTCCAGAGGTTGAGCTGACATCCTGTGGCCCAAGCCCCCCCACCCCACCACCGAGGAAACAAAGATACTCTTACTTGGCAGGTCATAGCGAGGGCTTAGGGGTTTCCATCCAGGAGCCAGGGACAAGGGCCAATCCTTTTAGGCAAAGTTAATCCTTTACTGCACACACTGATAAAGAATTAAAGTCCTTGCTGGAATAGCCCATGGCTGGCATTTCTGTGTGTGTCCTCTGTAGTTCAGAGCTGAGGCATGTATTTTGATCCTGGTTCTACTATTTTTTCTGGACACATCCCTCTGAGAGATTCTAGAACTGTATTTTTCACTTCTAGCTCCGCAGAGAGACGGTACATGCCAGGAACCTATGGCTAAGCCTATAGAAAGCGGGGATGGTAGTGAATGTCTCAGGATTACTGTGCTCAGGTTAGGTTAGGAAAGGTGGGAGATGAATTCCCACCAGCACCAGGTGTTTGATGGGAGAAGACACAGTGAGAATAGACTCAAACCTTAATATGTGGAGGCCTCAGGAGAGAAGGACGAGAACCCCAGCAGGTATCTATCTGCTTATGACCTTTAGGTCAGCAGGTTGTACCTGATTAACCGCAGGAATCTCAGCCTAATATATAAAATGACTCATTCTGGATTGATTGCTCCAGTGAGACAGGCAGCATTTTAACACATCTGTTGCTCTCTGCCCTCTCGCTGTGGGCCAAGTTTATGCTGTAGGCACAGGGACTGTAATGCTGAACAAAGACCAGATATGCCCTCTGCCCTGGTGGAGATTGGCTTTTGTTTTTTGGAGAAATAAGTAGCAAGGACATCCGCTGAGAAAGTTGGAATGAGGTGAAGGGGTTGTGATAGAGAAAAGGAATCACGCTGGGCTCCGTGCTGAGCAAGGGCCAGCACCTTTGCTTCCTAAGTAGCCTCTCAGTCCCACCCACCGTGGCAGAAAGAAAAGGCCAGGTTAAACCAAACTATGCACGTTTGCTTGTTTGAGTTTTTCTGGGTCGGTAGCCTTATTTGGTCACTCACATTCCTCCCCAGAACCCCGGACTGAGTGAGGGAGGCCTCTCCCCTTCCTGGAGTGTGAGCACCTCGGGAAGGTCTGGATACCACACTGGCCTTCACCTGCCGGTGGTTTTCGCTAGAGGAGGGAAACTGGGGATTAAATCTTGGTCTGTTAGCTGCGCACCACCAGGCACCCCCGAGGACCCGCTGAGGGGTGCACCCCCTTACCTCACTTTACCCCCATTAGCCGGAAAGGCTCCGTTTTCGTTTACATATGTTTTGTTTATGGACCTCTGCCTTAGATGTTCTTTGAAGAAAGGGTTCTCTCCTCTAGAAAAAGAATTTCAAAACCAGTTACGGAGCCCATAAAGGACTCATTTATTCCTACACAAATGAAGTCAAGTCCTTGCTTAGCTTCCACTCAGACTTCCCACTGTCCCTGGGACAGTGGTCCTTAAACTTTAAAGAGGAAATAAATCACCTGGGAATCCTGATAAAAATGCAGAACCTGGGCCTTTGCCCTGAAATTCTGGTTAAGTCAGTCTGGGTGGGACCCCAAAATCTATACTTTTTGTATGAGTGGATCAGGGGATTCTGGAGGTGGTGCTTCGTGGACCTGCCCCTAAGCCACTGCTCCCGGGTAATGTGGTCTGCAGAAAGCAAGCCAAAGATCTGATTTTGCAAGGGGTACTTTGTCTTTTTTCTTTTTTTCCCCAAGTCGGCTCCATGCCTGGTGTGGAGCCCCATGTTGGGGCCTGAACTCATGAGAGGTCTTGAGGTCAAGACCTGAGCTGAGATCAAGAGTCGACGCCCTACTGGCCAAGCCCCCAGGTGCCCCAGGAGGCGTTTTTCTTGTCCATCCCCAGGGCTTTGATAAAGTCTGTCTGTCCTCTCACTTAGAGTTGCTTCTCTCACATTTTTATCTTGCTGGGACTCTTCTGACCCTCCCCCATTTTCACGGACATGACTGAAAGGCCTTCTACTCGGTGCTCAGTGGTGGGAAGCACTCCTGGGTTTCTTCCATCTGTGCGAAGAGGAAGAACCAGAAACCAGCTCTAGGACAGGCCCTTAGAAGTATTTGATCGATGACTAATTCTTGCCTGGGCTTCATTGGTATTTCCAGAAAGTGGAGCCATGAGCCAGTCCTGCCGCGGGCTCATATGTTTAGGTCTTAGGGTGAGTTGAGTAATGCAGACATTTGGTGGGGGGGACGCTATCCTAGGTTGTGCCTGAGGGTCTGAACTGCTGTTTTTCCCTCTTTGTTCCTGTGATTTTATCCCCCCTCCCCTTGTGCTCTCCCTTTGCAGAGTTCCCCTGTCGGTCCGAAGCCCATTCAGGCTGGGCCAGGGACAGGTGGTCTTGTGGTTTGGAGTCGGAATGGCCGGTCACTGTGGCCACTGTTACTGCGTCATTCCTGTGAACACTCTCTCCTTTTCATCTCTTCCCTTTTTCACACTTTAGGACACACCTGTGTTTTCAGAGCCTTAGCTTTCCATCATGGTCCTCCAAATGCTCTCGGAAAATACAAATTGGAGAAATACGCAGTTTCATAGAAAACTTATCCTGGATACCATACTCTAGCAGGCTTTACAGGATCGCTATCATTTGAGATAACGTGAACTCTTTCTTTTAACAAGTACAATGCTATCTATTATGCATAAATTTCCACAAGCTATTTTCTAAAAGAAGCCTTGGAATCTAAACAAATGATGTTTGGATAGGTCGATACAGCAAGGACTCAGTGGTTCTATTTCTTGTTAGCAAACCCTTCTGTGAAGTTTTCCTTATGCCTGCGTGAATATCCCTGCTCTTCAAACCATTTCATCCTCCCAATCTTCCTTTACAAGCTTTCCAAGAGACTAAGGGATAAGAAATTCAAAGAGCCAATCACCAGTGCATTACAGAAGCTGGAGCAGCATGGCGGAAGCGTAAGTAAAACATCATTCCTTAAGCCACATTTTCTTTACTTGCACTCTACAAAATGGACTGTGTAACACGTATTATTTCGGCCACAAGTAATCCTGTGGAGTTGAGGTTATTTTGCTATGAGAGCTCAGAGATTCTGTCTCGCGTAGGTCACATGGTGTTGAAGCATTGGGGTTCAGACCGGACTGTGTAGACGCTGGCCCGGGATACCTCTCTGTGCTTCCTGTGTGGTACTCGTGTTGTGCAGCGTTACGGGTGTTTCCTTTATTTTGGGTGGTTTTGCTTTTTAGACCATTAGAAAGTTCAGAAAACGGAAGGATTAACATAGAGAGCTCATTGAAGAAAGTACTCTTTTGTTTCTTTCATTTGCCGTCTTTTCTGTCTAAAAAATATATAATTTTGTCATAGTCACGGATTGAAATAATGAGATTTCCAGATGGCTTCACTACCATGTCGGAAGTGCCACGTGCCCTGGAACGCGTGTAGGCACATACACGAGGATGAATCAGGTTATTGTGACTTGCAAAAATGTGCAAGAGTGGGAGGGGATCCCATTATTACCTGTGTGGTGTCAAATAACCTAGGTTAATTGAATTTTCATTGTTTAGAGGAGGGTTCACATAATCTAGCCTTGGAAGTGTTTCTGTAAAGCAGCGATGCCACCTTGTTGTGGAGGTTACATTTAATCAGATCTTAATGATGGGGCTGCATGCGATGATCTTAACATTCACTGGAGGTGCTTTCAAAAGGAATTATAAAGAGAATTCTTGTGATCATGCGCAATTTTAAAATGGCAGATGTGTTAGTTTAGGTCTTGTCTGATTGACCGATTCCAGTGACTGTTGAAATTGGTCAGACTCTTTCCCTGATGAATGCCTCGGAGAGAGTCTGGAAGGAAGGAAGTCCCGGGATCCCTGGGTAACAGATTCCTCTGTCCCTGTCCCGTATGCAGGATTAGCGTGCAGACCCCTTGTCCGCACGTACAGAAGCACCCCCTAGCCTCGCCAGCTTCTCTCAGCAGAAAGGAAATTGTTTGCTTGCAAATGCGCTTCTGAGAAGTGGAACACAAAATACTTTGCCATTTCCTCCCCCGTGAAATGCAAGTAAACAGATGCTGAATACTGATGGCGCAGCTTTCAGTCTGGGACTGTCCCCAGGCGGTTTTCACACATTCTGTGGAAGGGGCGAGCGGAAAGGGCCCGGCAGGGGCCCGGCCCAGCGTGTTAGATTTCGTGGCTGGATGCTGGCTGGATGCGCTGCGCAGGTGCAGGCGCAGGCGGGCATCGGGCATCGTCTTCAAGTAAATCAACTTTAGCCTCCACGCTCCGAGATCTGGAGGAGAGTACGGGGTGGAGGTGACCAGCCCAGGCCGCAGAAATAGCTGGCAAGGGAGGGCAAGGGAGCCCTCTTACTGCCACTCACTCTCATTAGTTCCGAATCCTGCTAATAAATTAAAATTTTGAAGTTACGTATTGTTTACTTCTTCAGACTTTTTCTCTTTTGTTCTTCTAATGTCTTCCATGATACTTTAATAATAATATTTGATCAGAGGTTTTCTTCGGCCTGCTGTTAATATAACAGCTGATCTTACTTTCTGGTGGCCTAATGACCGTTACGCTTGCTTTTGGTACTTGCAATCCCTCATGAGGTTAACGATGCCCCCTCCTTCCCTACTCAACACTTAAATGTCTGCATAGAGGTGGGTCATTAGGAGAGTCTTCTCAGTATTGCAGCTTATCATTTCTTGGGGGCTTGTGTGTCCCACAGGGATGGAAACACTCCACTTCTGGGGAGACAGGAAAGTCGGCTCCAGGCTCGGAGTCCCTGTTTTACGACTGATTGGTTTACTACCGGCCTTAAGCATCAGTTTACTCTTACCTTGATTTAACTTTCATCCTAAGTCTCAGGCATGTCTGTCTTGGGAAGGGTACACACTCGAACACACCCCAATCTTGATTGAGCCCATGGGAAGTCAGGAACTCAGCTGAGTGCTTTTTATTTTGTTTGTTTGTTTTATTAAAAGATTTATTTACTTGAGACAGAGAGCATGACCGGTGGGGCGACGCAGGGGGAGAGGGAGAAGCAGATGCCCTGCTAGGCCGGGAGCCCCACCCACAGGGGCTCTATCCCAGGACCCTGAGAACATGACCTGCACCCAAAGCAGATGCTTAACCAGCTGAGCCATCCAGGTGCCCCTCAGTTGAGTATTTTTAGACGTTAAACTCATCGAATCCCCACTGCAGCCCTCAGGGGTAGATTGTGTTGTTTTCCCCCTTTAAAGATCTAGAAACTGATGCTTAGAAAAATGTAGCCCCAGTTTTAATGGGGAAGTGCCCGGCAGAAACGGACTCAAATACTGGGGGTCTGGTTCCTAACCACTTCTGTAGTTAAACGTATTTTTAAAAGAGTAGGAGACAACCTATACTTTACTGAACTCAGAAAAAAGTTTCACTTCTCATTCCATCTTGTGTTCTCGTTCCATTTTGTTGGTTTTGAGTTTTGGATACTCTTTAAGGCATGCTCCTCTAGATGTAGTACCTATCGGGGGGCCCTACAGCATACTAATGAAGCTAATTATTTTTCTTTTGACAGGGCAGCCTTATCATCATCAAATCTAAAATTCCAACGTATTGCTCCATATGCTGTTGAAGAAGGGAGCCCACAAAATGTTGTCCGCCCCCGTGACAGGTGCTCAGTGCCGACCATGAGTACCTTTGGAACCTTTTCGGATTCACTTCAGTTTATTCTTTTGTTAATCACAGCCACCACTCATTATTTACCAGACTAAGAGGAGTATACACAGTTCCACTGAATCATAGTAAAAGTTATTCATCAACAACAAAACAAGAGTGGTCGATGATGGAAAGCTGTTAAAAATGTTTTATAATGGTACAATTTTGCAGGGTTGGTTTTTCATATTTTTACAGTTTGGTGGGAACAACCATTATTGGGTTTATAATAGAAGTGATTGTATGTATTTTCTAATGCCTTTTATTTATAATATTACCTTTCACAATTTGTAGCTGTGTGCTTATTTTTAGACATTTTGTCATTTCTTGGGTTTTGTGTTTATCAAGGCTACGGAAATGTAAAGTAGTGGACAAACATTTGTGAATTCACTGTTAATTATTGTCTGTAAATATGTATTTTATGATATAGAATACTTGGAAAAACTCCATACCAGAGTATTCTAGTTTAAGAAATTTTTCTGAATGTGTAAATTCTCTTGTAAGTATGTTATTTATTACAACTCATTAAAACTACCTAAACTTCAGGTGTTTGTTAATTATATTTAAGTCAATGTTATTTTTGTATCCCATAGTCTGAAAATACTGAAGATACTCATTTCATGAAGATATTCCACAATTAAAATCTTAAAACTCTTAAACGTAGCCAGTGATTTTGTTATGTCTGCTTATGTTTAACAATGAATTCAACGAAAAAAGCTTTTAAAACCTACTTGACAGGCATAGTTCTCAGTGTGATGTTTTAGAAGCTGACCCTGGATCATTCTACAAGAGAAAGGAATAGAGTGAGAATGAGAAAACAGGAATAAGACTTTCCGTCCTGAGGGCAAGAAGGGAGACCACAGGGACTCCCACTGTGAGTGGCCCCACCAAGTCCAAAGCAGACATATTTTGGGAGGGATGGAGGTTGGGGGTCACTCTCTTGTATGGGGGCACTCATTATGTCTCAGCGCCATTGAAGAATGCCTTCTCACCCCACCCCTCAAGTACGCAGTTCTCATTTCAGATACAGTCTCGCAGCTGGAATTTAAAAGAGTACAAGTAATTACTGAAGAGTTATAATTGCAGAAATGCCCGTTTGTCCCTCGGAGCGCGTGTCCCTCTTGGCCCTGCTGTCTGGGATATTCCTTTCTTAGGTCTCTACTCACCCGTCACATCCTTGGATCATGTCAGCTGAGACCTACACCTGCCCACGGGCTTTGCTCTTACTCCTTTTGGTTGTTCTTAGCACCACCCTAAGGCAAAGACGTGTACAACCCGACAGTGCCATTACACGAAAATTTTTAGTCTAGTACTTATATGAACTTTGTTGGAATAAATACCTATAACATAGACAGTAGAGTTATAAACATTTTATTTGCTTTTATTTTTTCTTTTCGAAATACAAAATGTGCACATTGAGTTTACACAAACACGCGATGGCAAATTTCAGTGTACATGTATTGTACTACTCTTAATTTCTACACTGGTGATAGCAGGGCAGCTTTCAACATCCTATCTCTACACCAGAATAGATACCTGATTTATTGTTGCAAAGACAGTTGCAGATTTTCTCCTACTGTAGCCTCTTGGCCTTCATGATGTTTCTGCAAAACAGGGAAGCTGTGTGTATATCCCTAGTAATGATGTTGGGGCAGCTTTACAATGTGGGCATAAGATCACTGAAAAGAATCTGAATTACTGGAGTTTTATGATAAGCCAAATGACACTACAGTCCAGATGAATTGCTTAGCATTTATTTTCATTTTCAGTGAAGTTTTGGTGTGGTAGTTGTTGATACAACGGACTCACTGATGGTTTCAAACTCAATTCTGCTTGTTCCTCGTTCCCTGTAGGCGTTGGGGGAGTCCAGGTGTCTTTGTCCCTGAATGGGGTGTAAGAGAAAGGTACCCTGGGGAGTCAAGAGAAAGGGGATGGCATAGGCCTTCAGTGCTGTTAGGAACTACTTGTTATTCACTATGACCGTGTGCTAGAGGGCAGCTATCGTGACCCTTTGCATATGCCTATTAACATCCTTGCTTAGTTCCACACCTTCTTGGACCTCCGCTTAATGACACAAATAGAAGACAGTCAACCAGTAGGATTGGACAGATCCAAAATTATATTCGTCACATAGGCCTTGGCAATAATATGTGTTATGAAAAATTAAGAAATGCTTATTAAATAAGCTTTATTCGGCATATGCTGACATCCGGTGATGAACTAATTTGTTTCATGTTAGAAAAAAAGGCCAGGTAAATGAATGTCTTTAACAGAAGGCAGCAAATCCATAGAAATGGGGACTGTGTGTGTGTTTCTCAATTATTGTAATCGTGTTTTGTTTACTTAGTGTGTAAATGGAATCACAGCATACAAACGTGAAAATTAATTTCTGGAAATTAAATGCAGATGCCAATATTTTAGAAAACCATTTAAAATCCTGGGGCTGAACACATAGAGTTGAGTAGCAAAAAACACTGACATTTTAAAATCACTGATAATGTGAAAGCTCAATAATCCCATGGCTAAAGGATCAATAAAACTATATGCCAGGTTCTATTACTTTTGAATAGTCACGGGGTATGAAACGACTTAGAACATCCCATGAACTCAGTGGCATTATGAAAAGGATGCAAATTTGTAACCGGAAAACTCAAATCTTTCGGGGATTGCTTTATATTAAAACAAAGCCTGTTTGCATAATACGCCTCAGTGTAAAGCTGAGCAATCTATGCTAAAAGTGGTAGCTCCAACTTTAAGTGTGGTAGAGTAGTTCACATTTGTCTGAGTGAAGATGCGTTTGACGAGTTAGATCACATTTTCAAAGAGCTGCATGGAGCGCATTATGTTTTCATCCTGTGAGGGAGACACAGTAGAGTTAAGTGCATCTGCCAGGGAAAGACCCTATTTTGCCTCTAAGTACTGCCCCCCCACCTCCCCACCCCCACCCCCACCACTTATGCCAAAAGCTCAGATACTTCGTGTTTGCAAATCCAAATATCATTCTACCCATTTTCTACATGGATCACTACGGAGAGCCCATTGTACATCTTGTCGAGTCTGCAGGCTTTAAATATTTCATTTGAATCTTACTCGGTGTTAATAGAGACTATTTCCCGAGTCAGAATGCCAGAACGGAAACCAGAGGCCCGGGCGCGAAGGGTAAGTAAGGCCCAAAGAAAAGTGAGCAAATGCAAATTTTGCCCTTCCAGGTGGATCACAGGCCGGAGCACAGTCTTGTCCATGTAGAAGGAAAAACAGGGTTTGGGTGTGATCTAAGGGCCAACTTCATTCAGGATCAGAGGTTGGGGCCTAGGAGACGCGCCCATAGTCATTTCATCATCTCACTTCTCGTTTTGGGTCTGTTAGTGCTGAATCTGTATGGCTTTCAGAAGACTTTAAAAATGAACGGTCTCTCAGTGCCAGAGAAGGAATTGTTTGGGAGCGACCTTTGGCCCAAGGGTCCCAAGGGAGGATGCCAAGGGCAAGCAATGTTAATTAATTGAATTATAAGGGACCCTCGGCTGTGTTCGGTTTAGCATATTCCTAAGAAACAAGGGGACAGACCGGGTACTATAGGGGCGCTTGGGCATTGTGACTGTCCCTTGGTGAGCCGGTGATCGTAATGGTAAATGGGAGCTGAACTTGTGCTGACTTCCAGGCCTAGAAGCCAAGCACCAGCATCAGCAGGTTGATGTCACCGGGTTAATCTCTCCACGAGCGCGGCGTTGAAATAGAAGTTGAGACACAAACGGGGGCCAAGAAAGGGAAAGTCTGTCAATTTGAAAATGAAGAGAAAACCTCAAGTATCAACAAACCTCATCCTCTCTATATTTATTTCCAACTATTTATTCTTAAATGTGGCTCTACCCTTGCATCAAGTCAATAATATTAGGTGAGCTCAAACTGGTCTCGCACCGGATAATGAGGGAACCACTTGGATTTCTCCATCGAATTGTTCCGCTCTTTATTTTTTTATTAACTGGAGACCATTACCGGTTCATCCAAAGAGCCACTGCTGGCGCACATACGTTAAAGCAATTGTGTTTCCATCAGAAATCGGATGCAAGGGATCCCTGGGTGGCGCAGCGGTTTGGCGCCTGCCTTTGGCCCAGGGCGCGATCCTGGAGACCCGGGATCGAATCCCACGTCAGGCTCCCGGTGCATGGAGCCTGCTTCTCCCTCTGCCTGTGTCTCTGCCTCTCTCTCTCTCTCTGATGACTATCATAAATAAATAAAAATTAAAAAAAAAAAAAAGAAATCGGATGCAGGCGTGGCCTGTGACGTCTGCTTGGCTGTACTGTAATTCTGAATCTATGGAGATAATGTGTCACCCGCTAAGTCTGGGCAGAGGACAGTTCCAATCTCACATATGTTTTGCCCGAGTGAAGGACGCTGTCTGAGGGACTGGGGAAACAAACGCGCGGCCTATGTGTCGCGCTCGCACGTTCAGGGCTTTCCACGCAGCTCTCCTCGGGGCAGGCACCCTCTGAAGCAATGTTAATTAATTGAATTATAAACCGATGCTTGTTTTCAGAGTCGTGGGCTCCTCTCAGCTTGTGCAAGTGGAAGCTTGGGTCAGCCCCATGTCTCGCTCCGTCCCCGCTGGCGAGCTGACTCGACCGCGTCTGGCTGTGGTAAAAGCAGAGCGGGGGGTGTCTTTACTGCCGTCACTTACCTTTTGGCAACTTTCAATGAACTCATCTATGGTGACAACTCCATCTTTATTTTTGTCCATTTTCTGTTGGCGAGAAAAGACCAAAAACATTTCACTCAGACCCGGCCCTTGGCATCCTCCCTTGGGACCCTCGCAGCTGAAGCTGATGAAAAGTCCACCCGCCTGTTTTACAGGGAGGAACTGCTCGAGAGCACGAGCTAGTCCTCCCTTCGTGACAAGGACCCTAACGCCAACTGCCGTCGGGCTCTTCCCTCCCAGCAGAACGTGGCCGACATCCAGGACCGCTGCCCTCGCTACAATCTGGCCCCCCGGCCACGCTAGCTCAGGCACTTTGCAGACACTTTCAGGTCTTGGTTTTCTCACCTGTAAATCGAGGCTAAAGAGGATTCATAACCATAAGGATGCTTGTGAGAATTTATTGAAAACAAACCTAAAAGCAAGTGAAACATGGCAATTCTCTAGTGTGCTCTCTAGGATATAGTGAATGTTCAAAAAGTGTAGTTATCAGTATCCTAATAAATTCAAAACCAAAATTACTAAATTCATGGGATGGTTAATATTCTATTGCTCTGTCTCTCTCAGTAAAAGTTTTTTTTTTTTCTTTTGCATTCTTCTGAATTATCATGACACTGGATAGAAATTTACTCTCTTTCACTCCCGCTCTGATTCCTCTACCTGCTTTCCTACCTGGAAAAATGTTTCGACGTGCTGTCTGGGAGCATCTTCCTTGAGGACAGGATAGGTGCATTTACCCATCATATCGTATATTGCTTTCATTATATCCAGCATTTCCTGAAAAGTAAAAGGCACTCACGTGAGGCTCCATGCACGTTATGAAGAAACCACTCTGACGGATCATTCCTACTTAATTCCAGTTTTTTTCTTTTTTTAATTCAGTAAGTGCCTTTTGGTTGTCCCAGAAGAAAAGCCAGCAGTTTTGTGCCTTCAAGGCTGCAGGATCATCATGTGAGAATTAATTCTGATCTTGGCTTCAAAATGAAGTAAATTCCCACATATCCAAGATGATAGGAAAGGAATGTTCTGGCTTAATGTTTGGATTTCCTTAGACTTCCGCCTATAGACTATCTTTGTTTTATGAAGTCATTCTATATCTTATGTGTTTATTATGAATTTCCTTTTATTGAGAACGAGCTCCATATCATGAGCATTATACTAAAACTAACTGATTAGTTTCAAAGCTTATTAGGATTTTCATTGTTTTTTCCTACTCTGAGTTCTTTAAATGAAGAAATTACACATGACGTTAGTCAAAATAGTATGACTCTGGGGAATCTCTTGAAATTTCATTAGTTTTTAAATCAAAATCTAGTATGTGATTGTCATTTTCAATCTTAGTAAAAATAATATCTGTAATTACTCATTTAGATTGATTCACATTTGTTTCCTTCATATGGAAATTTCCATATAAAAGCCTAAATGATGTTGATAATACAGGCGTAATATGCATTTACTTTTGAGGGTATTCTGTTAGTAATGATAAGGTAGTTTTTAGTTTATGAATCATAGGATAAAACATTTTAAGATGTTTGAGTCTCGAGAAGAATTCATGAAACGTATTATGTGTAAGACCAGCATGCTTGTGTTAAACATTGAGATCGAAAGGGATGGAAGGGCCAAGAGGTACCTAATATTCCCGAGATATCTTCCTACTACACGTTTACTGTATTACTGTGCATCAGATATAAGAGGCACTAACTATTCAAGATGCGTTTCATGAGGTCTGACCTCAGCCACCACCCACTGGTGAGGACTAATCTTGCCCCATGTGTCTTCTGCTCAAAAAACACAAAGCCTGTGGCCTTTGACCGGGTTAATTGTCACACTATACCTGTTTCCGGGTGCACTTGTCCCTATGTCTCCAAGCAAGGTCAGGCCATTGGCCCCCGGGGTACCTTTTGTTTGAGGGGACCCATGCTCAAAACTCAACTTCAACTTCAGGGAAAGCAAGTGAGTCAATGAGAAAGGACATAGAGACATCGAACGTCCCCCAAGATTCATGAAATGTCTTTCAGTCCCATTTGGACCCTATCCTACATTGGCTAGCTTATCCCATCCCTTTTCCCTTCTGTGTTTTATACTAGTTTAATAAACCATATGATAGGAGCTTCTTAATTTGGTCTGTGGGATGGTCTGCCTGAAAGTGTTTGGGGGCCCCACCACTCCCATCAGGTCATGTTCTGTACAATACGCATCATCGCTCAGTCTCTGTAATTTAAAAATTCTGTTTCCATATGGACCACATTGTACTGGGAGAAAAAAAGGTCGCAGAGCTGTGTTGGTGATGGTGAGGCATTTCTTACTTCTTTAGTGATGTAGCCATCTTTGTTTATGTCATACAAGTTAAATGCCCAGTTGAGTTTTTCTTGAACTGTCCCCCGGAGCAAAATGGAAAGACCCTTGATGAAATCCTAAGAAGACATAAAAGTATCACTTGACATGACATTTCTTAAAAAAAATAATAATAATAACACAAATTATGATAAAAGTCACTCTCAGATGATGGAAGCCAGGGTTACAGCCCTCTGGATTTTGAATCATTATTTAGCGAGATAATTCATGTGTTCTTGGTCTTCTGTGGAGTTCTTTGTGGGCATAACCAGTTCTTAGCTTTAACATTCTCATCCTTGAATTGGAAACTGACTGAAGGGGGGATCCCTGGGTGGCGCAGCGGTTTGGCGCCTGCCTTTGGTCCAGGGCACGATCCTGGAGACCCGGGATCGAATCCCATATCGGGCTCCCGGTACATGGAGCTTGCTTCTCCCTCTGCCTGTGTCTCTGCCTCTCTCTCTCTCTCTCTCTCTCTCTCTCTCTGTGACTATCATAAGTAAATAAATAAAAATTAAAAAAAAAAAAAAAAGGAAACCGACTGAAGTCAGCCGTGGAACTGGGAATGTTAATGAGGCACCCGGACAGCAAGATGCATGCTCTAGGTGGCATTGGCTTCCCTCCACAACCGCACACAACTTTCCTTTTACTGAAAAGAATCTGATAACACCGTATCTTCTAAAACAGGAGCACGCGCATAGCATGCTCATAGCTTCCCATGAGAAAAATCTGCTAACAAGAAATCTGGTCTGACTTTAAGGTCCGGACCAACTGTAACCATCACTTAGAAACTATAACACGCATGTGGGCAGTGGTTAAGAGCGTGGAGCTGGAAGCCAGACTGCCTGGCCTCAAATTCCAGTTACGTCACTTGGTAGCTTTGTGTCCTCTGACAATTTAACATCCGTTCGCCTCAGTGTTCCTATCTGTGGAATGGAACATACAGCGTCTACTCTTTAAAAGTTTTTGTGAGGATTAAGAGGGTTAAGCTAGAACAATGTCTGGCAAGGGCATTGGTTATGTGTTTGCCAAGTAAATGAAGCCCTTAGCCAGTAGTATCATGGTTAGGCTGGTTTGATTTAACTTGATCAAATTCCTGTATATTTGTTGTCGTGTGGAGCCGAGCTAACATCACGGTGTGGTAATTCTGAGCTCACACAGATCTGATAATCCACTGCTAGATAGGAACGACAGAGCAGGAGGGGCACGCAGAAGTGGCTCTCTGGGTAAATCTGCATTTTCTGTCTGCACTTCTGTATTCCATCAGTTTATTAGCTGTTTTCCTATCTTAGTTTCTTAATTTTTAGGTTTTTTGTTTTCCTTTGCTTTTTACTTTAAAAAGTAGGTACTATTCACATAGTTCAAAATTTAAAAATATGTAAGATGTTTGGTGAAAAATCTTCCATTCCTGGACCCCAGCTACCCTTCTCCTTCTCCGTGGGCAGCTGGCACATTAGTAGCGTCTTGGACTACTTCCAATGAGTTTTTGTGCATATCCAAGTATAAGGCATATTTATTTATATATATTCCACATCCCTTTACACAAATAGTCTGACAGGCTATTCTGTAATTTTTTTTCCCCACCTAACAATCACAGAAATAATTCCAGTCTTTTTCACATAATATGTCTGAATGTACCATAGTTTAGCTACACTCGCATTGATTGAATATTCAAAGATTCCCAATCTTATTAAAAACAGTGGCACAAAGAGTGAGCTTATATGTACATAATTCACACCTGAACAAAAATATCTGTAGAAGAAATGCTTAGACGTGGAATTTCTGGGGTAAAGTCTTTGAACATTCGTAAATTTTAGAGTTGCTTACAAACTGCATCCCAAAGTCCCCTCTCAAAATCCGTGTATGAGAATATTTTTTATGTTTAAGAATACTTGTCAATACTATGTATTATCAACCCGTGATGTTTCTTAATTTTATAGAAAACAATTTGTTTCTCAGATTACTTTGTATCCTAAATAAGTTTGAACATTTTTTTTTTTAATATCTCGATTTATAGAAACTCTTCACATATTATCTGGGAAGTGTCTTCAAGTGCTGTTTCCTGGTTTGCCATTTCTTTTGATTTTTCTCATATTGATTTTTGCAAGAAAGGTATCTTTTTATTTTTATATTCTAGAATTTTATATTCAGTCTTTTATAGTTCAGCCTGAATTTTATAGTCAGTCTTTTATATCTTTTGATGGATGTCATATTGAAAAGGCCTCTCCCCATGGGAGAAAGATACTCCCATACATCTTTCCCAGTACTTTCTGACATTTATTTTTTTTTATATTCAAATTCTTAAACTCTTTGGAATTTATCCACTGTTTTTAGGTAGTTACCTGGTTTCATGTTATTATTTGTTACCCACTGATTTGAGATGCAAGATTTATCATATCCTTAAATCTTTTATATATTTGTTTGTATTTCTGAAATTTCTATTTTATTTCACTAGTAAAACTGTTTATCCACCTCTACTACATCGGTTCAATTATGCAAGCATTTTAGTAATTTTAACAGCTGTTAGGGCTATTTCCTCCTGGTCAGCCTTCTTTTTCAGGTATATTCTCTATTTTTGCTTGCTTTAATATTCCACATGACCTTTTGAATAACCTGTTGGGGTGTTCATAGGATTTGAGGTAAATTTACAGATGAACTTTGGCAGATCTGACAACTGCATGTTGAGGAATCTTCCTAATCAAGTCTATGAGAGACCTTGCTCTTGTCCAAGTCATTTTTGTCACTGAACATATCAGTGTTCTTCCGCTGCTATAACAAATTACCACTTTAGTGACTCAGAAAAGGTGTTTATTATCTTATAGTTCTGCAGGTCAAAAGTCTGAAATGGGTTTCAATGGGCTGGAATCAAAGTAGGGGAGACGGGGATCCCTGGGTGGCGCAGCGGTTTGGCGCCTGCCTTTGGCCCAGGGCGCAATCCTGGAGACCCGGGATCGAGTCCCACATCGGGCTCCCGGTGCATGGAGCCTGCTTCTCCCTCCGCCTGTGTCTCTGCCTCTCTCTCTCTCTCTCTCTCTCTCTCTGTGACTATCATAAAAAAAAAAAAAATGTAGGGGAGACAAGGGATGTAGAGGGAGAGTTTGCTCCCTTGACTTTTTTAGCTGTTCAAGGCCACCTGGATTGCTTGGCTTGTGGCCCCTTCCCCATCTTCGGAGCACATCACTCCGGTCTCTGCTCCCTTTGTCATATCTTTCCTTTCTTATCCTCAACTTCCTGTTCCCTCTTACAAGGACCCTTGTGATTACATTAGACCCACATACCTAATCCACGATGGTCTCTCTGTCTCAAGATCCTCAATAACACCTGCAAAGCTCCCTCTGCCACAAAAGGTAACATACTCACAAATTCCAGAAATTAGGTTGTAGACACTTTTGGTGGGTGATTATTCAGCATACCAAACTCTGGTGTGTTTTAGATTTTATTTTATTTTATTTTTTTCCCAATTGTTCTTTCATGTTTCTTAGTCATATTTATTTCTGGGTATTTTAATCCTTCTGTTGCTGTTATAAATGAGGTATTTTCTTCTACCACATATTCTAAATAAGTTTTGTTTGCATATATGAAAACCACTGATTTCTGTATAATAAGTGTGTATGCTGCCAACTGACTTGTTTATGTTGTATATGATAATTTTCCAATTGATTCTCCTGGGTTTTTCATAGATGCAATCATATTTACTGCCAATGGAGTTAATTTTACCTCTTCTTCTAATTTTTACATATTTAATGACTTTCTTTTTGCGAACTGTAGTGAAAAATAATATATCCAAGACAGTATCACATAATAACAGTAATAATAGCCATCCTCATTTTGTTACTGAATTTAATAAGACTATTTCGAGTGTTTCCACTCTAAACATGATACTGACTTTAATCATGCTAAGAAAGCGTACAATTCTCATTTTATTAAAAAAATTTATCAAGAATAACCATTGACTTTCTCGCAGAAATAAAAAAGCTGATCTTCAAATTCATATGGAATTGCAAAGGACCCCAAATAGCTAAAAACAATATGAAAAAAGAGAAACAAAGTTAGAGAGGCCATACTCCAACTTCACGGCTCACTACAAATCAGTACAGCGCAGCACTAGTGTAAGAATAGACATGTAGACCAGTGCAATAACGTTGAGAATCTGGAAATAAACATCTGTGACCACTGACTTTCAACAAGGGTGCCAAGACCATGCAATGGGGAAGGAGTAGTGTTTTAAACAAATGGTGCTGTGACAACCAGATAACCATACCCTACTTCCCAACTTTATTCAGAGTAAGATGTAAAGTGAGAGAAAAAGGGAACTCAAGAGAAGACCACAAAAAATTTCAGCACTTGATAGGCAAAGAGAAGCTGGCAAGGGGTCTTGAAAATAAGTTGCTAAAGAAGTATGAGAGGCCAAGTAAAGAGTGCATTTTCCCAGAAAAGGATGGTTTGTCATGATACGAGATGCTGCTGGGGAATGAAAAGTGTTCATTGGATCATCAATGACTGATGGGAGAACTTTCTGTGGAGTATAAGAAGGAAACATGAGGGAGCTGATGTAGAAAGCACATGACTCTTGGCTGGCCACGATGATAGAGAGACAGCTACCCCTGAAGAGGAATATGGGTTCACAGGAGAGACTTTTGAAGGTGAGCACTTTGATTACTGCAGGGAACAAACTAGGAAGATTACTAATGTGTGCGTGTGAGAGAGGAGGAGGAAATGTAGGGGATGGACTGATCCTTCTGAGAAGGTGGGAGAGTTGCACGTGCAGGTAGAAGGTCCAAGCTCTGCAGGGAGGAGGTGCATTTCCTCAGTTAACACAAAAGGAGAACATACCGTGGATGCCCGTAGCTGATAAGAGCAAGGTCCCACCTGACAGCTTCAATGGGTGTCATCTGCTTGGGAGTAAAGGACATAGCCGAAAGGGCAAGAACTGAAGGTTTAAGGAAAGGAGGCAGCCACGATACGAGACAATCAGGTGACTTGTGCAAATTACAAGAAGGTGACCATCCCTCAAAATACCTTGTGCTATGTCCTGGGAAGTTGTTCTGATATATGTAAACCTGACATCTGTAACACACTATAATCAAGAGTTAATGTGCAGTGTACAACTGGCAAACTATAAGCTTTGGCTTTTTAGAAGGTACAAAATAGTCACTGCTGAGTATGGGAGGGTAGGCTTGTCAGAGGGAGATTGCTGGACAGTTTTAAAAAGCCAGATGAGGTTGATGGTTATCAATGAACCTTACCAGTTGCTTCAAATCACAAAGTAATAGTTATGTGCCCTTAGTTGCAAAAGGGTGCTGGACACAAGATCTTTTTCTTTTTATTTTTTTAAAGATTTTATTTACTCATGAGACACAGAGAGAGAGGCAGGGGCACAGGCAGAGGGAGAAGCAGGCTCTCTGCGGGGAGCCCGATGTGGGACTCAATCCCGGGACTCCGGGATCACGACCTGAGCCTAAGGCAGATGCTCAACCACTGGGCCACCCAGGTGCCCCAATACAAGGTCTTTGAAGACATGCTTAGAGTGCCGTTTCCAGAATTTAGCTTGCCGCGCAATCACCTGGAGGGGTTGCTAAAACACATATTGCTGGGCCCCATCCTCAGGATTCCTGATTCATTAGGTCTAGGTTGGGTTGCAAAAATATATTTTTTTAACAGATTCCAAGAGAATGCTGATACTGTGGGTCCATGAATCACACTGAGGACCACTGGCCTCCAGAAATCTTCAGTGGCATTGGCCCTATCACCAGACTAGAGCAACAATGAAAGCACTTTTAAAGTCATGTGTGGACTCTATGGGTTGCCTTCCTACTAAGTCTCTACTAATTTCCATTTGGCGCTTCATCCATTCTGCAGAAGTGCTCTCCACCTCTGGCCCTAGTGATGCAGCTGTGGCCTGGGCAGAGTCCAGAGGCACACATTATCCCTTTGGTCAAGACATTTGGATCTGTGGATGGCCTGCAACCGAACCCAGTCCACGTCTGCTTGACATGAACAATCAAGCTTGGAGCCAAGGAGCTGCTGGCATGTTTTTGTGACCTCAGGAGAGCCCATCCTTAGTTGTACCCATCCTTATCTCTGGACTTCTTGTTTCCGTGAGCCAGTAAAGCCATCATATTGTTTTCATAACTGTGTGATTTTTCTATTATGTAAACAAAAATATCCTGATTTACAAACTGACACCTGATTCACATCTTCCTCTTCAGTACTATGTATCCCAAAACTGGTTACACTAAAAAATGGCTGTGGACCTCGAGAACCCCTCTACCTCGTAATATACCATCTTGCTGGATGATATCAATAAAGTTATTTCAGAAGAGAAATGATTCCTTACTTGTGGAAAAGGAAAATGAGAAACTCATTGTGTCTTATGGGGTTTTTGCTCCAGGCTTTTCTGAATGGTAATTGAAATCTATTAAGCAAGAGTCATAGGGCTTAAAAAAAAAAAAACTCACAAAAGAAGCCCCCAAAAAACAACTCTCAGAGTACTTTGCATAATTACCTTTTATCTGTGAAAGAAGGTTGCATCTGTTCCCTAATGCACAAAAATGATCGGTACTGAATTCTGGTTTCCATTTTCTTATGATCAAAGGAAAAGAAGGAAGAAGGCATAAAGAGTCGGCTTCATAATATCCCGGCCTTGTTCAGCGTGAGCTTTTAGGTATCTATCAAATTTTCGCTTAGTGCCTTAGTTCTGGTTGCTATGACAGGACATTAGTCTTCCTGTGTCAGAGGAGGTCATCAGGAGGACATGACCACCGGTTGACCCACGGGCTGGCCCAGGCAGCCAGCCCAAGCCTCTTGTCCCCTGTCCTCGGAAATGTACGGTCTGCGCACCATTTCTGGACAAGGAACCACGGCAAGGGTGCGGCCTTGAGGAAGTCAGGTCTTGCTGAGACCATCTGGACTGTATATGTGACCGAGTCCCATTAAGGCCTCCATAAAGACCCGTAAGATGCTGGTGGGCAGAACGAGATTTACTGGCCTTGCAGGTGCCCCAGACAAGCTGCAGAGGTAAGTTCCCTTACTAGCCCCACTGCCTAGCGCTCCACGTGGCCTGCCTCTTCCTTCCGGGTCCCCTTGAGCTCTGCGTGCAGGAGCCCCTTTGGGATTTCATCAGAGGAACCAATGAGGTTGCACACCAGCATCTGCCTCCCTACCTGCCACTCAAAGAGCACTGCGGCTTATCCTCATGCTTTTGGGGGTATTTGCAACAGAAAGTCCTGTTTATCATCGGGAAAACACCATGAAGTGACTCAACAGAAGTTTAAAAGTGTTAACTAAAATAAATAAATAAATAAATAAATAAATAAATAAATAAATAAATAAATAAATAAAATAAAAAACTAAAAAACTAAAAACTAAAAAAATAAAAGTGTTAACTAGCTAGTCAGTGACAGACTCAGTATGGAAAATCACCCACGTGTTTGGCATGTTGCTTAATGCTCGCTTACATATTTTCATGAAATTTTTAAAGGTTGTTTATTTTCTCTGGTATGACCTCCCTTGAGTGGAGTTAAACTTCCACAGTAGTGCAGCCACTTTTTAAAATATTTGAAAGACATAATTTCAGGTACTACCTGAAGTTCACACCAGGTATCAATATATCTAAAAAGTAATAAGCAAATTTTCTAAGATTTGTGGCCTGGCTTTTATTATGCAGAAGGGATAATATACTTGCCTTGTTTGATATACAGCTTTGTCTATTTAGGTAATTTAGTGTCTGAAATGGTGATGACATATCTTAAGTTACAAGAACATTCTTTGGTTTGATCTCACTGGAGGCCATTAAACATTAGTAAATTTTTAAATAAAAAATAAATATAAATACATAACAAATGTGCACATGAATATAATGCTTGATTCGGGTAAAAAATTACAGAAAACTATACTGAAGAGAATTGCAACCATACATAATCCTATCACTTAGGCAAAACTAATATTACCATTTTTATGCATGCTTTAGAACCTTATAGACCTTTAGAGTAAAGGTTTTCTTAATTTATATATTTTATATATAGATATATAATGATGTATATTTCACTTAGAATTACAAGCATTTTCCCACGTCACTGAAAATCCATTGTGACATCATTTAAATAATTACATATGAGGTTGAACCCTATGAAATTGCTGATTTTTTTTTAATAGACTCCACACCCAGCTTGGAGCCGAGCATGGGGCTTGAACTCAGGACCCTGAGATTCAAAACCTGAGCTGAGATCAAGAGTCAGATGCTCAACCAATGAGCCAACAGGCACCCCAGATTTCTGATGTTTTTTTTTTTTTAACATATTTGTCAAGAATAGTCATTTCATATGGTTTAATGATACTATCACAGTAGTTTTTGAACATTTTGGACACCGAACCATAATAATCTAGAACACATACATATACCCCCCACCCACACACACACGAGTATACACCACCAGAGAATGATTACTTCCATTTCTTTTCTATTAATTTTTTAAACATTCTTGTCATTAATCTCTAAATTAATTTTACCACCTACTAATAATTGCAATCTGGAGTTTGAAACACTACTTTGTCATATGGATATATTGTGATTTACTTAATCACACTTCCTACTGTTGGTTATGTAAATTAAAATTTTTCTTTATTATAAATGATGCAGTGTGAAAATTCTTCTCTAAGTATTTGCCATCATTTTGACTTACTTCCTTACGAAAGGAGTAGAAGTCCTGGGTCCTGGGAGAACTGAGATTTCATAGTAATAATGACTACAGCTTACGGATGTGTGTGGGGCCCTGTGTTAGGCAGCTCCTGTGTGTTATTTCATGCTGGCCTCGTGCAACCATAGGGAGTAGGTATTGCTGTCTTTATATTATAGAGAGATGCTCAGAGAAAAAAAGTGAGCCAAGACCATGAGCAGGGGGCTGACAGTCAGATGGAGACCTCTGACTCAACGTCCGGGCCTCATTTTGACTGGAACTGAAGCGATGGGCTGTGGTTATACCCAACAGTATGATGTAAACATAGGCCATATGTCTTTCCTTGCTACCATATGACATAACTTGTGGGGTGATGCGAAGTAGTGACTCAAAGTGATTTCCACTCACCTACTTCCTAATAACATTTGTAGAACATTAGGAATGCCAGGAATTCATAGTTCTTGCTATAAAATTACTTCATAAATGAATTAGAAAATAACCTTAGTTTCTTAAAAAAAAAAAAAAGCGCGTTTCAGTATGCAAACATATGTGCGACTTTGAAAGCTCTAAGAAGATCAGCTAAGAAGCCCAAGAGTTACATATCCAGGAACACCCAGCCTGAGATCAATTCTCTGAGACTGACCAGATGTCAGAGTCACTAACATTAACTGAGCGTTTTCTATGTGCTGTGCAATTTTCGAGACTCTCAAACCCATCAATCCTACAACAATTTTGTGAGGTATCTGTCATCATTTCCGTTTTACGCTGAAGAAAGTCAAGCACAGAGGAACCTGCCCTAGGCGTCAGGGCTAGATTTGAACCCTGTGTCTGACTGACAAGTATGTGTTCTTTTATTTTTTTTAAATTTTATTTAGATTCAATTAATATATAGTGTATTATTAGTTTCAGAGGTAGAGGCCCGTGATCCATCAGTCTTATACTAACACCCAGTGCTCATCACATCACGTGCCCTCCTTCATGCCCGTCACCCAGTTACCCCCACCCCTCCAGTGACCCTTAGTTTGTTTCCAATGATTAAGAGTCTCTTATGGTTTGTCTCCCTGATTCCGTTTTATTTTTCCCTCCTTCCCCTATGAACTCCTGTTTTGTTTCTTAGATTCCACATATGAGTGAGAGCATATGATAACTATCCTTCTCTGGTGGACTTATTTCGCCTAGCATAATATCCCCTAGTTCCATCCACATCGTCGCAAATGGAAGATTTCACTTTCTGATGGCCGAGTAGTATCCCATTGTGTATACAGACCACATCTGCTTTATCCTTAGATGAGATTCCTGGGGCTTCCATAGAGGTTAGAGTGTTAAAATTGGAGATTAATTCAGGACTGGGGCCGGGAAGTTGTAAGAGGAGCCTGGAGCATCTCGTAGTGCTGGAAAATAAGGGTGTGATGAAAGAAACACAACAAAAAGAGAAGAAACAACCACAGGGATGGGGTATGTTGAAAGGACATAGGAATCAAAAGGAAAAGCTCCCGGTTGCCAAGCTGTAACAACCTGAGCAGCAAAATAAATAGGGTTGTGTTGGATTACAGCTCAAAATACAAAATAAATATCACTCGTCCATGCTGACATAAATGACTTGTTGAATGAATTCACAAATGAATCGGGGCAAGATGGCGGAAGAGTAGGATCCCCAATTCATTTGTGACTTCATTCAACAAGTCATTTATATCAGCATGGACGAGTGGATATTTGTTTTGTATTTTGAGCTGTAATCCAACACAACCCTATTTATTTTGCTGCTCAGGTTCTTCCAGCTTGGCAACCGGGAGCTTTTCCTTTTGATTCCTATGTCCTTTCAGCCATTAGAAATGACAAATGCCCACCATTTGCTTCGACGTGGAGGGACCTGGAGGGAATTATGCTGAATGAAATAAGTCAATCAGAGAAGGACAAACATTATGTGGTCCCATTCATTTGGGAAATATAAAAAATAGTGAAAGGGAATAAAGGGGAAAGGAGAGAAAATGAGTGGGAAATATCAGAGAGGGAGGCAGAACATGAGAGACTCCTAACTCTGGGAAACGAACAAGGGGTGGTGGAAAGGGAGGGGCGTGGGGGGTTGGGGTGACTGGGTGACGGGCATTGAGGGGGGCACTGGACGGGATGAACACTGGGTGTTATGCTATATGTTGGCCAATTGAACTCCAATAAAAAAAAAATTCAAAAAAATTCAAAAAAATTCACAAATGAAGGAGAAGAGACCTATATCCCAGGCGGATTTCCAAGTAAATGATGTAGCTATTCTATCCTCAAGGAGGTGGAGCATGGCCCCCCCATCCTAAAGAGTGGGCTGTGCATAGTAACTTTCTTCCAAAGACTATGGTTTAGAACAAAGGAAAAAACGTAACTTGACAGTAGAGGAAGGACAATCCCTCCTTCAATCAGGTGCCCAAGGTAAAAGTCAACAGTCATAGTTCATGATAAAATGTGCTCTTGCTTTTCTGCGATAAAGTATGGCACTTTATGTCTTTGGGCTTTCTCCCCAGAACGTACGTCCCTGCATGAGGGAAGACATCAGCACATCTGACACTCTACAACACACCTGACACGTACTCCTCAAAACTGTCAAGGTCATCAAAAACAAGGAGTATCTGAGGAACTGTCACATCAAGAGGAGCCTAAGGAGACACGGGGGCTAAATTTAATAGGGTGCCCTCCCTGCCTAGGATGGTGGAACGAAAACAACGACTAAAGGACCTCAGGTAAAAGCTAAGATAATCTGAAGAAAGCATGAACTTCAGTGAATAACACATCAATATTACTTGTAGCAAGTATTCCATTTTAATGTATGATATTAATAATAGGAAAACTGGATGTGAAGTACATGAGAACTGTCTGTACCATTTTTCTGCGACTTTTCTATAAATGTAAACCTGGTCTGAAATTTTTTTTTAAGTTTATTTAAAAAATTAATTTTAAAAAAGAAATCTGACCTTCCATCTGTCAGATAAAGATATTTACTGTATGCTTTTCCGGTGTGTCTTGTAATAATCTGCTGTTATCCCACCTGTAGCATGTAGCATGTGCTACGAGGGGTTTAAAGGGCATGTCCTTGGGGCCTGCAGGAAGTGGGAAGCAAATGCAGGAGGAGCTGGGTACCCCCATGGCAAGACTAGGCAAGACTCCAGGGGAGGAGCGGCAGGAATGATGGATGACCAGCAAAACCCAGGACACGTGTGGCCCAGTCACATTCCCTGGGAATCCACAAAAAGGTATGGATGAGGTCCAGGGCAAAAGACCCAATGGTGGGAACAGTTGGATTCTATGAAAATGGGAGAAAGTAAGCCCCACAAGGACAAAGATTTGTGTCTTTTGTTCACTGCTGTGTCCCCAGCCAGCAACCAGAAGAGTGTTTGGCACACAGTCATGCTCAATAAATACTTGTTAAATAAATACATGACATGAGAAGACTTCTGAACCTGCCTTTCACTGGTTCCCTGGAATGGGCACTAGATGAGAAGGACAATTGTATTTACAGGTTGGGTGTGTATGTGTTGAGAGATATAAGGATAAACCCTAATGATTAATAAATCTGATAAAATCAGAATGTTATACCTAGTGATAATATTGCTTAAATAATTCACACTGATGCCTGACATCTCAGAAGAAAACAACTACTTTATTTTTTTTTCTTTTATTTATTTGAGAGAGAAAGCATGCAAGTGGTGGGGGTGGGGAGAGGAAGAGGACAAGCAGACTCTGTCCTAAGCCCTCCAACATGGGGCTCAATCTCAGGACCCTGAGATCATGACTTGAGCCGAAATCAAGTTGGGTGTTCAACAACCAAGCCACCCAGGTGCCCTGAAAATAGCTATTTGGTTTGACAAAATGACTCATCTTAGAAAGGAAGTTTTCCCATAACCATAAATGATATTTGGGAGAAAAACATTTTTTTTTCTCATCACTGTGAATGACAAAGAGATTACTTTTTAGGTTTATAATGTCTCCAGGCAATGCCATTCACTTTTTATTCAGTGTGAATTGGATTGTCAGTGAATAGTGTTTTCTTGAAGCTTTGAACTGTAGTTCTGATGTCAAATCATCAGTCTCCAATTTCCAGAATTGTTTCAAAGAAAATATTTTAAGTCAGCCTCAGTAATTCAAATAAACTTGCCATTTGGGACCTGCTCAGAGGTATGCAGTGCCCTGCTGGTGATAATATTTGGTGGGCGGTGATTATTGAAATGGTGGTAAAGGTTCAGAGTTGATCATTTAGCCAATAATTGTATCAGTAATCAGTGATTTTTGTGGATGGGTTGTATTGAGAGAAAATTGTGAAAGTTGGTGATAATTTTCAGTAATCAGATCATAGAACGACATCTTAGATGTCATCTAGCAAACATTGTGGCCCAGGCCCTCAGGAGGAGGTAGTCTACTGCAATGGTTAAGAATGGGGTTTGGAAAACTATGGCCTGGGGATCAAATATGGCTCATCACCTGTTTTGTAAACAAATGTTTTGTACATTTCTGGTTAGAACACAGCGACGCCCATTTATGCAGGATTTGTGCGGAGCTGCATTTGTGCTACAACAGCAGAGTTGAGTAGATACAATAGAGACCATGTGGCCTGCAAAGCCAAAATATTTACTCTTTGGCCCTTTATGGAGAAGTTTGATTATTTCTGGCTAAAAACATATATTTTAGAGACTTAGGCAGAGCTGGGGTTCAATCCTGGTTTGTAAATTTTAGTGCCAAACTCATTTGGTGCCAAAACTTGAAGTGAATGGACATAAAACGATTTCCAATCTATTTCTAATTATCTATCTATCCTCTATCATCTATCTATCATCTATCAATCCATGTATGATCTATCATCATCTATCACCCAATCTGTCTATATCATAGTAATCAGAGGACACTAACAGCTATACCAATACTTCCAAATCTTCGTGGCTTAGCACCATATGAGCTTACTTGTCACTCACACACAGTGAAATGGGGAGAGCAGTCTGTTCCATGCGCTCATTCAGGGATCCGGGTTCTTTCCACTTTGTTGCAGGGCCAACTGAAATATGTGACCGCATAGTCCCCACAGACAGCAAGAGAGGAAGGAGATGATGTGAGTGGTCACTTCCACTCACATCTCAGCAGCAAACTCTCAGTCATGGCCTCCCTCTAGTGCAGGGGAGGCTGGGATTATGGCCTACTCATGTGATCACCAAGTAGAGCACGTGGACGTTGGTCATCAGTAGCAGTCCCCGTCATGTTTGTCATTTATCCTGTTTCATGAACAGGATATTACACATTTGATCATAGCTTGCTGCAGACCCTACCAGAGACATTAAATGATATGGAATAGCGTGCGCAGGGCATTACCTGTCTACATCTGCAAGGCTGTGAATGACAGAACTCAGCTGGCTCTGAGGATTTCCGACGAGGGGCTGGGGATCTGTATACACCTCCCAGGCAGGATAGCACGGTTGCTAAGAGACACATTCTGCTGCCTGAGTTTGCATCCTGGCTCTCCTACTTTCTAGCGGTGTGACCTTGGGAACATGGCTTAACCTCTCCGTGATTTCCTTTCTCCATTTGCTAAAAAGATAATAATAGGACCTATGAAGATGAACTAAGTTAGTAAATATAGTGCTCTCAGCACAATTGCCTGCCTCATGAGTATAGATGAGCTCTAAACAAGAGTCAGTTATTATTATGGTGTAGAGCTAATATTATTGTTAATGCTGTTTTTAAACACAGTGTTAGTGACTGACACACAGTAGGTGCTTGCTACATGATTAGATGCAGAATTATCTTTCATAGCATCATGGACAGGGCGATCACCTGGGCTTTGAATGAATCTGTTCAATGATAGATTATTGCATAATAAGATGATCGATGTCATTATTAATTGGCTTTGTTAGAAAAATTTCCTGTGTACTAACTGCTGATAAATATCAAGCATGTATTTGGTGCCAGACACTGAGCCAAGCCCTTTAGTGACATTAGTACTTTTTCATTCTTACAGTCCTCTATCAAGTAGCTTTGCTCACTGATATTTTACAGAGATAAACACTAAGGCCCACACGGTTTAGATTCTCAGCCTGAGGTCTCACAGTCCCTGAATGTCAAGGAGGGAATTAGGCCCAGTTGTAGTCAGATGCAGGTGCCACCCCATTCCGTCGTCTAATTCACCCTGTCCTTCTGGATTTAAGCAAATTAAGTAGAAAACTTCCCTTCTCTATATTATAGAATCTGAACGGTCTCTGCTATACCTCTCAGGATGCTACTGCTACTCAAAATATGTTCAGTGCCTAATCATTTCTATTTTCTAGAGTCTTTCCAGGTAGCTAATCGATTTAGAAAACTAATCGCAATAGCCTAGTGTTGAATTTGATTTAACATTTATTAATTCAGCCATTAGTTTGCTTTTAAAGCAAAAGACATATTACCAACATGCTTATAATATATAGTCATAACAACTAATTTCCCAAATTATAATCAACGTTCATCACAATTACCAGCATTTTACATAAATACTGTAACAGCAGTGTTAGGAGTGGTCCCATATCATTAACACCAGACTAAATTTACCCGTTGAAATTGGGTACAATGTGCTATAAGGTAATTGATGGTACATTTCTGATACGTAAGTAATTTCAAGTAATGAAATCATTAGTATTTTTTTACCCTACTCATTTTCTTGCAAACTAGCTATGAAAGATTTCATTAGGTGAACTGGAATCATTGACTTCGATATTATTGCTAAGCTAAGGCTGTGCTGGAATTAAGCTTGGTGAAGTGCAGCAAATGCTAACACGAGATTACGACGAGGTGATCATAAACCACCGCCAGTGGAAGGAACGTTACAGATGTTACCTGTGACACTCGCACACGTCCCCCATTGCTACTGCCACATCCGAGACCGACCCCACCGCCCTTGCCTCCACCCCTGCAGGTTCCACAGTCGACTGGACCTGCTACAGCCACTGCTGGCTTCCACCCTTCTCTTCACAGAGATATTTCTTGGTTAACTTATAAGAGACAAACTGAACTTCCTGGCCCAGGGTCTTTATTGTAGGTGCACTCAGTCTGCAGGAGAACCCAGTACATGCGAGGAGATACTTTGCTGTCCTGGGAACCCTGCTCCTGGGGCCACTGACTGACTAATAGCTGGGAAGGAGGTACTTTCTTCTTCCATCCGGACTCTTCAGAGCGCCTGCTCCCAGGTCACTGGCAATGCCCATTTGAACTTTCCCCCTCTAACCATGACAAAGTCTGTTGAAATAGAAATCTATCAATTGAATTTTAATATCTCTTATGCTTGTGGCCTCTTTCTCATCACCAGTGCCTTGTCGTTTGGGGTTACATCAGCTCCTGTCAGGATTCTTGGAATACAGAGCTGCTCAATGAACTTCTTGTTTCTAGGAACAGAGCCCTGATCCAGTGACTTCCCTCCTGAAAATTCCTCAAGGACTCCTTACCGCTCACAAAAGAATCCAGCCTCCTTAACATCCTGCCTCAGACAGGGCAGGAGCTGGCCTCTGTCTTCTCATCCAATCTTCCTTGTTGGCCTTTTTCTGTGTATTCTAACTTCTAGGTGATGTACAAATGCTTCCTTTTCATTCCCAGGCCTCTGCCTCTGCATCACACCCCCCTGCTTCTCACCCTGAGCCTTTATTCTCTTAATTGGCTCATGCTTGTCCTTCACACCTAGTTCATCAAATCCATGGGCAGGCTTCCTTCAGACAGCCCTATTAGTACCTTTTCTTACTGATCCCATTCCATCCTCTTTATTATGACATTCGCTGAATTTCTTCTCACATGTAAGATGCACCTTATCCTACTCCCAAAAAGGGTACCACCCCCAATTACCTTGTTTCCATTATATGTATTAACAGTTCTGTATCCAATTCCAATGTAGTGCGTGTGTGAGTGTAAATACCCCTATACGACCAAGCAATTCTCTGACACCAGGCCAATTCTGACCTTTTCTACCTGGAGAGACAAGTAGATCCTACAGGTTAAGGTTACTAAGTCCTACAAGACTGCCCTGCCCCAAATCAGATGCCAATTGCAAGTCCAAGTTGTCACCTGTGCTTCTGAATGGTGGTGTTCTGAAACCACCAATAGAATTGACAAATTCTTAGCTAGACTAAGAAAAAAAGAGAAAAGAGTCAAATTAATAAGACATCAGAAATGAAAGGAGAAACATCGCAACTGATGCCACGGAAATTAAAAGAATCATATGAGACTATATGCACAATTCTACACCAATGGATTAGAAAAATATATATATAAATTCCCAGAAACATGCAACTAGCCAACACTGAATCATAAAGCAATAGACAGTATAAACAGACCTATAATGAGGAGATTGAATCAGTAATCAAAAATCTCTCAACAAAAAAAGCCCAGGACCCAGTGGCTTCACTGTTAAATTCTGCCAAACATTTAAATAACTAATACCAATCTTTTTCAAACTCTTCCAAACAATTTATGGGAAAGGAATATTTCCAAACTCATTTATGAGGTCAGCAGTACCCTGGAACCCAAACCAGATGAAGATATCAAAAGAAAAGAAAACTATATGCTAATATTCTTGATAGGTATACGTGCAAAATCCTCAGAAAATTCCAGCAAATTCTAACAGCCCACTAAAAGGATCATACAACATGACCAAGTAATCTTTATCCCTTGGATGGAAAGATGGTTCAGCATATAAAAATCAGTTAATGGGGGCAGCCTGGGTGGCTCAGGGGTTTAGCGCTGCTTTCGGCCCAGGGTGTGATCTTGGAGTCCCGGGATCGAGTCCCACGTTCGAGCTCCCTGAATGGGGCCTGCTTCTCCCTCTGCCTGTGTCTCTGCCTCTCTCTCTTTCTCTCTCTCTCTCTGTCTCTCTCTGTCTCTCATGAATAAATAAATAAAATCTTTAAAAAAATCAGTTAATATGATATACCACATTAACAGAATAAAGAGGAAAAATCTCATGATCATCATCTCAATAGATGCAGAAAAAGCATTTGACAAAGTTGAACATTCTTTCATGATAAAAATTCTTAACAAACTAAGTATAGAAGGAAAGTATCTCCACATAATGAAGACCATATATGACTATCCCAGCACTAACAATATGGTCAATGATGAAAAACTGAAAGCTTCCCCTGGAGATCAGGAGCAAGGCAAGAGGGGATGCCCAATATTGTCACTTCTGTTCAACAGAGTACTGAAAGTCCTAGCTAGAGAAATTAGGCCAGAAAAAGAAATCAGAGAATGTGATATTATATATAGAAAATCTTAATAATCACACCAAAAAAACTGCTACAACTAATAAACAAATTCATTAAAGTTACAAGATTCAAACTCACATACAAAAATTATTCACCAACAATGAACTGAGAAGGAAATTAGGAAAACAATCCTATTAACAATAGCACCAAAAAGAATAGAATAAAAAAAAAAAACTTAGGACATACTAAGGAGGTGAAAAACTTGTATATTAAAAACTGTGAAACATTGAAAAATTAAAGAAGACACAAACAAATAGAAAGTTCCAGGAGTTGGAAAGCTTAATATTGTTAAAATAGTCATACTACTCCAAATTATCTGCAGATTCAGTGCAACTCTATTAAAATCCCAAGTGGTATTTTTTTACAGAAATAGAAAAAAATTCCTATGAAACCACAAAAGACCACAAATATCCAAATCAATACTCGAGAAAGAATAGGGCTAGAGATGTCACAATTCCTGATTTCACAGTATATCATAAAGTTATAACATCAAAACAGTGTGGTACTGGCATAGAGACAGACATATAGACCAAATGCACAAAATAGGAAGCTCAGAAGTATATTTGCGTCTATATGGTCAACTGATCTTTGATAAGGGTGTCAAGAATATACAATGGGGGAAAGGGAAGGATAGTCTCTTCAACAAATGGTTGGATACCCATACCCAAAAGAATGAAATTCCATCCTTACCTTGCCCCATACACAATTATCAATTCAAAATGGATTAAAGACTTAAGCATAAGACCTGAAACCATAAAACTCATAGAAGTAAACGCAGGGGAAAGACTTCATGATATTGGTGTTGGCAATGATTTCATGAATGTGCCTCAAAAGCACAGGCAATAAAAAGTAGGTGAACACGTGTAATGACATCAAGCTATAAAGCTTCTGAACAGCACAAGAAACAACCAATGGAGTGAAAAAGCAACCTGTAGAAGGGCGCGGAAATATTTGGGAGCCATTTATCTGATAAAGGGTTATCTCCAAAATATATAAGAAATTCCTTCATCTCAATAGTAAACATCGAACAACCTAATTAAAAAATGGGCCGAGGACTTGAACATACATTCTGAATATACACAAATGGCCACCAGGTACATGGAAAAATGGTCAGCATCACCAATTATCAGGGAAATACAAATAAAAACCACAGTAAGGTGTCACCACACACCCATCAGGATAGCTATTACATATGAAAGGTATGAAGGGTTGAGGATGTAAGTAAATTCGAACGCTTGCACACCGTTGGTGGGAAAGCATACCTGTGCAAGCCACTATCTGGAAAACAGTATGGAGGTTCCTCAAAAAATTACAAAAAAAAAAAAAATCACAAAAATACCACGTGATCCAGTAATCCCACTTCTGGATATTTATCAGAAAGTATTAAAAATCAAGATCTCGAAGAGATATTAGACTCCTATAGTCGTTGCAGTCCTGTTCACAACAGCTAAGATGTGGAAACAGCATAAATGCCCATAGATGAATGACTGGCTAAAGAAAATGTGGTTTATTCATGCAATGGAACCTCTATTTATCCTTAAAAAAGAAAATAATCTGCCATATGCAGCAACATGGATGAACCTGAGGACACGCTGAGCCACCACAGAGAGGCAAATACTGAGAGATTCTATTGCCATGAAATACCGAAAATAGTCAAACTCCTAGAATCAAGGAGTATTCGGAATGGTGGTGCCCGGGGCTGGGGCCGAGGGAAGTGGGCAGTGACTAATGGCCATGGAGTTTCAGTTAGGCAAGATGGATAAGCTCTAGAGATGTGCTGCTCCAACGCTGCGTTGTTATTATAATGTGCACTTAGGGTTTTGTTAAAAGGGTAGATCTCATGCTCAGTGTTCTACAAGAATAGCAACAACAATAATACAGAGCATAAGTCTCAAAAGGCAAAAAAAAAGTCATTAAACCACCAAATGCAGATTTTCCCTGTAAATAGACTATAAATCTCTTCCAGCGCATCTAAAGTCAAATCACACATTAAAAAAAGTCTAAGACTCACCTCGAAACTCACAGCTCCATTGTGGTCCGTATCGAAGGCATTGAACAGAAAATGCGCGTATGTTGTAGAGTCTGAAATGTTGAAAAGGGAGTATCAGTAAGGCCGCACGTCAACCCCCTGTCAGGACTGGCGCCCTGCGCCCGGGCCTCCTCCTGTTTAGGACAATTTACCCCAGCTCCCCTACTTTTTTTTTTCCAGCTCCCCTACTTGTGGCTTTTTCCTGGCTGCACAACTTCCTTCGGAAGAGGCTTGTAATGGGAGATGCATGAGAATGAGCTCCTCTCAGAGGCCCTGATGATAGCTGGTCTCTGCAAGGCTGTGGCCCGAGAGGCCTGGTGGGTGTTCCTGGCACCCAGAGGAGCAATGGTTCCCTGTGGGGGGGGAGGATGCAGCGGGACACATCTGGAAATTGTTTAGCGCTTGGCAGCGGCTCTCTCTACAAGTAAGATAATAAAAATACTAAGAGCAAGGGGCACCTGGGAGCCTCAGTCACTTGGGCATCCAACTCTTGCTATCTGCAGGCTGGTGGTCTCAGGGACACGGGGTCGAGCGCCCCCGCGTGCTCCAGGCAGGGCGGGGAGTCTGCTTGAGGTTCTCTCTGTCTCCCTCCCCCTCTGCCCCTCCCTGCTCTCTCTCTCTCTCTCAAACTAATTAATGAAAAATAATACTAATAGTGAGACTTACATGAATTGATGTATTTAGTGTTTTAGTGTTGTTATTATGAATTTGTTCATCACTTTTACAACTCAAATAAAAATAGGGACTCAGAGAGGTTAAGAAACTTGCCCAAAGTCAAGTAGTGAATAAGGACTAAAAAAAAAAAAAAAAAAAACAAGGGCTAAAGTAGGAGGACATGACTGAGTCTTTCTGACCCAAAAACCAAAAACCAAGTGGCCCATGGCCAGGGGCATGGCCCCATGAGCGGGGACCAGAGTGCCAGGGAGGTTTCCGTGGCCAGGGTGTGTGTGTGGGGTTCTGAGGGCCTCTGAGCCTTGGCTTGGACCCGGGCTCTGGGTCACGGTGGGCAGCTGGGGACCGGCTGGTGCCCAGCACCTCCCAGGGCCACCCCGTAGGCCCCACTGCTCTGAAAGCCAACGCTTCCACTTAGCTCACTTCTCCTGGGTGGGTTTCCCCGTTTTCCCTCTTCCACTTTCCTCCATTGTCTCCCTTAATCTCTGAGCTTTCTGCTTTTTAATGTATATATATAAATATATCTTACTGTTTTCTTTTCCTAGTGCAGCTTTCATTTTTCAGCGCTTCCGTGCTTGACCGTGATCAGATTTACTTGATTCTTTCAAATGTTTCATCTCATGGTTTTAGCTTTTTACCTTAACCTTTTTTTTATATTAGAAAGAAAAAATTGTAACCTTTTAGCTCATTGGTTCCGGCCTTTTATCTTCTGTTTAAAATCTCATCTATTTCTATTTTATAACTTTTAACCTTTATTTTTTACTGGGATTGAACAAAGCTTCTATTCACCTTTTACTTTATAAATTGCTTTTGTAAAGGCTGTCAAGAAACTAAGCCATGGTAGCAGGAGGAGAGGATGTCCCTTCCCGAATAAGGGAGGTCGGGGGTCATAGAAACTTCTCTCCCATCTCACAGGCACCCAAGGTCCTCTCGTGGGTGGTTTTTCCTGAATGCTTCACCCTGGTGGTAAATGCTAGTGAAGGCCAGATATTTCACAAGGTAGACTGAATACTCAGTTTCTCAAAAGTGACGGTGACACTTTGTTTTACCTTTAAATATAATATGAATTATATATGAAACCACTTATGTTTACACATATGAATTACTAACACTGTTTTCTATGAACTAAACAGGGACCACATTTGAACCTAAATAATATGTCCCATTCTTGTACCGAGAGTGAATGTCCACAGGGTATTGATGAGTTGCAGAAAGAAATCCTTTTGAATATGGGTTATCACCGGGGATTTGGTTATAATCAATTTAGGGCCATTGTTAGGAAGTTCCATTATAGAGTCATTAAGGATTGGCAGCCTGTTTTTATTCACAAAGTCATCTTGCTCTCACCAGTACTTTTACACAGACTTCTTGAACTATTTAGTGCCCTGTGGTGATAGGAGTTGACAGATGGTATGTTAAACTTACTTTCGAGGGAG
Organism: Vulpes lagopus; assembly: GCF_018345385.1. Taxonomy (NCBI): domain Eukaryota; kingdom Metazoa; phylum Chordata; class Mammalia; order Carnivora; family Canidae; genus Vulpes; species Vulpes lagopus. The sequence continues at coordinate 149,218,294 of NC_054827.1, read as the reverse complement.
AAAAAAACAGATTTTGCATGTTTTCTAATGAGCTTCATTAAACAGGTCTCTTGGTATCCTATTTAGGGTAAATGCCTTTACCTTAGCAAGCAGGACACAACATGAAAAATGGCTCAGAACAAACAATGGTGGCAATTTTCTTTTTAAATCAGAAAAAAAAAAAAAAGCTAACACGAACATACAATAATTAGCCTTCTTCTTAAATGGGGTCACTCTAGCTTTAAAGCTTGACAAACACTCTCAAGTTTTGCCCTGATGTGCTATAGAGGACTCTTTGTTCCAATAAACGTGCTTTGGCAATTCCCCTGGAAGTTAAACCAGTTTTCCAGCCCAGATTCTCTGTGAGGACAGCAGTTGTTACTCATGTAGTGAAGTCGGGCTGCCTGGGCTTGAATTTCGGCTCTACCGAATACTGACTGCATGGCTTTGGGAAAGTTGTTTGACCTCTCTGGGACTGAGTTTCACCATTTACAAAATAACAGCACCCGTATGTATTTCGTAGGGTCATCCTGGAAAGATTAAATGAGATACTAATATGCAAAGTGCTTAGAACAGTCCTAACAGCACATATTAAATGTTCAATAAATATGATCTGTTATAATTATTGGTCAACAGACAACCACCTTAAAGAAATGTGAGTATATTTTTTACTGATAGAATACATTTCCACCTGAAAAAATTCCCGTTTTTTAAAAAATGAAATCTCTATCGTGTGTCTAGGTGACTGGGGTTCTAATTTGATGCCACGTCCTGCTCTATAAAGACCAGCAGAATTATGTCATGAGGGGCATTGTGGCTTCTGCTGCAGTTTGGATTTTTCCTGACAGGCATCTGGAGACTGAACATTTCGAAAGAAGGGGAGTGATGTTCCAAGTTTAGACTGGGTGAGAGGGAGTAGCTGGCCAGGCACAGAGTGAGATACAGGAAGAAGGGGGGAAACTGCCCACCACGTCATCTACGGTCAGGTTCCATCTGTTTTTCTCTTTAGATAATAAATATTTTCTAAGACAGTGAATAACTGGCATCCTGGATTCTAGATTTCAGGACAGTTTGGAGGTCAAGAGGTATAACATTGATCTCTCATCTCTCTCTCCTGTGACCACCTTTCCTCACACAGAGCAAAAACAGTTCCCAAGCTTGATAGGCTGAGATTGCCTCAGTTTCTTACAATCTTACTTGTGAAGTAGAAAATGAAATGTGGAAGTTTTATAGTTGGGGGACAACAGTTATGGATGCTTAGGATAGGAAGGGCTGCTGGACACCATTTCGTTGTTTATCGACATCTACCGAAGTATAAAACAGTTGCAGGAACCTTGGGTGACTGAGCTGAGATTACCTAGTGGTTAACGAGGGAGTTGGTAATGAAATCAAGACATTCCAACACCAACTCCTAGAAAAGACGTGTAGACTTGAAAGAAAACTGAGGACTCCTTTGTTCCATGTTTTATAGATGTTATAAGCATATTGTTCCACAATTTACACCAGAACAACCTGATGCCCACAGAAATACACCATTTGGGTCACACGCCTAGGTGGTGACACAGTCTATCAACAAACCCAGGACTCAAGCTAGTCTGGTGACTTCAACCCAATTATTTCCAGACCACATCGATAAGGCCAAGCCCCTTGATTACAAAAGCCATCAATACACATAAATTTCAGAGAATCAGAACAAATACACTTGATTATCATGTTCTAGGTCTGTGGACTGAAATCAATCTGATTGATTTTTGTCTTCCTACCGCAAATCCCTGCTCCCCCTTGAATTTAAGCACAGGGTACCGAATTAATGCATTAGAATATACAATTCAAGGCCCTGTTGCAATGATAAGGCAGCTTCATATACAAGAATAATAGTTTCTGTTTGATGAAAATCCTTAGAAATATTGTCCTAGGATACCCAGTGGGCGGTGTTATTAAAAAAAAATCTTTCTGCCCTTGACCCCATCCAAGTGCCTCACGTGCCTTGCACGTGGTGTCGGCTCAATAAATGTTTGTTGATGTAGAGCCTCTGACTGGAGCTCATTCATCTGTTCCTTCCAGAGCGAGCAGGTGCCTGGTATGGGCAAAGTAAGCGCCAAATCCCTTCAGCATGAGGACGAGGAGGCCGGGCAACTGCAATTGTCACAAGCTTTTAGAACGCTCAGTGAACGAAGAGTTTCTGCGCTAAAGCTTCCACTGCACGTGGGGGTGAACAGGTATCGCCGTAACAATACCAGAAAGTGCACCAACCAGCCGTTCGTGTCCTCCCAGCTTGTTTCCTAGGAGCATGCTTCCTCCCCCACGAACAAGAGGCTTCTGCTCACGGCAGTGGTGCTGACATCCAGAACGCCAAGCAAGTAGTGCTTGGTAGACCACCTGGCTAGGCAGTAGAGAGAGCCAAGAGCCTGACACCATATAAATTACGGGAGGTTCTGCAGATAAGACAAAGTATTTTCCTAGAGGAAATGCTGAGACGTGGTGATTTATGGATCCATCATTGTTAGTGCTCATAATGAGAAACCTGTTGCTTTCAGATCTAAATAAATGGCTCCATAGAAGCACGAGGATGGCCACGACATGAATTTGCCTCTCATCGGAAAGCCCCATCCTCCTTAGGACATTTCCTCTTTCCTAGCAGTACAGCAAGATACAATTTGCATGTGTGATATTATTTTTTCTTTAATTGCGAGTCATTTTTCTTTAAAATATGTCATTTCCTTCAGTAATGCCTGGTGCTTTTAGATTTATCCATTCAATTAACATGTATAATCAAATAATTTTTAAGAAAGCAGAAGTTATTTTTTTTTCCCCTCAAATCCCTTTGGATTTTGCAGCAAGAATCCTTTGCGAAGGATTGTGCTTAAGTAGATGTTCTCTAATGCCAAAACGTTATTTTTCAAATAAGATACATTTTTAATGTGGAGCTGTATTCAGTTTGTGGCATGCAATAACTTCCACTTGAGATAATAAAAAAATAACTTAAAGACTTCCATTTGTGCTAGGTGCTTTGATTTTACTGTTTATGCTGACAGACACTTAGATATAATGTGAACATGATTTTTCTTCAAAAATGCCATGTTTATTTTTTAAAGAATTTAGAAATGTATGAGTTAATCAAATGATATTCCAAATTCTCTATTAATACAGACAGTGGACCCATTGCAATCTGGGCATCAGGCCCTATGGCCAATAGCTGTCTGTGGGCTGTTCGTAATGAGATGGGATGGAGGGGGGGATTGCCACCCATGAGATATCCAAATTCATGTAATAACGAGTCACCTTGCGTTTTCTCAGACTTCTAATTTAATTCTTTTTAAAGATTTTAATTCTTTTTGAATAGTTCTTTTTGACTGAATTATTTTTAAAGGTCATCTCAAACGAAAAATGCCTATTTTGACAATTCATGGACGGTATTGTCTTTAACCCACTGAGGTATCTAAAACCAAATGGACCGAAAAGCATAAGAGAACCTAATTTTTGCCTGGAACTAATATTCAAATGTTGTGTACTTTCAGAATGCCTTTTGCAGATCTTATCCCATGGCACCGCCCCAGCCACCACACGAAGTACGTGTCACTCATTCACTCCCGCTTCCGCCCATTTAATATGGTACTATGGAGCCTGATGACGCATCCATTGGTCACTGTTTCACCACCTGTGCCAACAGCAAGGAACAACACACAAAAGCCTTTGGTCCCTGGGAGAAGACGTTCTAGTGAGGGAAAGAGACAACGAATAACAACAAAAACGGGCCAAGCGTGTATTACTGGGTGCTCTCGTGTGCTGAAGACAAAGAGAAGGCTGGCAGGGAGAGAGTTTAAGGGGTTGTGGTGCAATGGGGGGTGGCCAGGGAAAGCCTTGCTGAGAAAGTGGCATCAGAAAACAAGGGAGGGTGGTGGGCTGTTGGGATGGATACTTGGGAGAGAAAAATCCCAGGTGGAGGGAATAACAGGTTCAAAGGCCCTGAAGCAGCAGCCCGATTGGTGGGCCCGAGGAATGGCAAGGAGGTGGATGTGGCTGGAACACAGTGAGCCAAAGGGGGCAAGTGAGGGGAGGGAGGACGAGACAGAGAGGGAGCAGGCCACCGGGGATCACAGTGTACAGGCCACTCTTCAGCTGTGGCTTAGACTCTGACCGGATGGGAGGTTCTGGGAGGGCAGTGGCCGGAGCTCGCTCACACCCAACAGGGTGACTCTGGCTCCTGCTGAGAAGAAACCCCACTGGGGAAGCCTGGGCGGGGTCGGAATCAGAGACCTGTTTGAAACACTGGGGTTACTTGGGTGTGAGATGATGGGGCTCCCTGAAGTGGGAAGCAATCAAAGCTGATGACAAGGAAACAGCGAGCTTCTCTGCATCTTGGGTTCCACATTTGTTAAAAAAGGACGGTCCGGGGCTAGGACACTGGGAGGCGAGGGGTCATGCGTGCCAGGGCGGGCACATATCCGATGGCTCGTGAATGGCCGCTGCTTCAGCTCAGGTGAGTTCACCTGGGTAGCGTCCTCTCTATGTCCACCCCGTCCTCGCGCTGGCCGCGCTGTGCTTGCACGGTGCTCTCGTGATTTAGACTCCCATCTCCACACTTAGCGTTTTATTTCGACATCGCCCATCTGTGGCACTAAACTACAACATTCTTTTGGGCAGGTACCGCATCTTATTCCTCTTATACGTTCGGCACCTGACACATAGCTGGGCACGCGGTAGACTGTTTGGGCTGCGCTTCCTGTTGAGCGATTGAAAGAGAACCTACAAGGCTCGAATACATCTCCCCGCTCATCTCTAACAGGTGTGTGTTATCACTAGGCTTTTGTTGTTTCCTTTGCAATCAGAGTAATGTTTAGAGTGGAATGAACTTTCTCAGGTGTGGGAAGGGGGTGATAGATAACAAGGGGTCCTAGAAAGAGGGAAAGAACACTGGGTGGGGCTCCAGAAAAATCTAGGTTCCAAGCCATATCTGCCACTTAGCGGATGCCTGACCCAGAAATATAATTATAATATAAATTATAATTATTATAGAGCAAACCATTTCACTTCTCTAAAGCCCAGATTTCACATCTGAAAACTGACGATAATTATATTTCTCCTAATTTGAGAATGGGGAGAATCAAATGATACCCACAGTGCACGCTAACGAGATTTGGTGCGTATCCGGGACGGAGCCATCATCGTCCAAAGGGGCTGTGCGGTTTGAGAGCCACAGTAGGAGACACAGGGTGATACAGCCTCTTATATTCACCTGAAGGAGAAATCCTGGCTATTTGACGATTTGTAAGTAGCTCGCTTTTACGGTATGCTGGAAATCATATGCACTCGCATGCTGTGTATTAATTCTTTTTACATAGCGATTAAAAATGTAGAATGTGCCATAAAAGATTAAACCCAAAGTCAAGATTGCAAGCGTAATTCTAACAGAGAGCGCGGCCACGAGTCCACACTTGCACTTACCTCCCTGCGGAAAGAACTGTGAGTAAATCTCTTTGAAGGTTTCTTCATTAACCACACCGCTGGGACACTCCTAAAGAAAGTGGGGAGAGGAGCAATATGAGCAAAGTGTTCATAGACTGATTTTTTGCGCACTTTGAGACAGAACTGTCTGCTGCACAAAGCTGCACCAAGAAAAGTTAACCATCCATCCATTTTTTTTTTTTTTTTTCCAAAGAGAATGAAATCACACAATAAACTCCGTGGCGGTTCTTGCGGAATGGAAACAAAAATTACAGATGTAAAAATCTTTGCACAGTATAAATATCAAAGCTGGCCTGACACGCTGGAAAACCCACCGGGCTGCTTTTCAGAACACACATGTTTATTATCAACGGAGTGAGAGGAAATGACATTGTTCTTCTTACAGCAACGGCATTGCAAGATGCTTGTACGGCCGCATCTTGGGGCTAGGTTCCTCTGGCAATTTGCTGGACCCACAGTATCTTTAGTTCAGTGACAAAGTGGTGTGATCCCGTTGGGAGTGGCCCAAGCAGGAACAGTTACCGATTCCTGTTAACAGGTTGTTCAGGAGCACATAATGGCATGGTTTGTGACACGTGACCTGAGTGCGATAGGACCTCAAGATTTTTTTAACTTCTGGAGAGGAGAGTCTGAAAAGAAAAGAGGCCTGAATGTGAAGAATTCCCATTTTTGTTCCGTGAGTGAAGTTATTTTTTTTTTTTTAAGACTGATGCGTCTTGACTTTGGGAACCCCACTAATGTCAGACCAATGACCTGGTGGGACCGGAGAATGGGTCCACCTTATTTAAAACATGTATCCTGCAATGGGGTGTTCTCTCATCCTCTTATATGTCTTCTAAGAGTATGGTTATTTAAAAATGAGAGTTTCATGCTCGGGAATACTGTACTTCCTTTTGTGTGCCTCCAATAATTTCCTTAGCTCCTCCATATAGGTCTGATGCAACTCCTCAATCTGTTCCGGGCTTGGATGTGGAGTCCGATGAACAGGGATTGGGCGGCCAACCACACTGTGGATAGGTTTCCTATAGGGCATCAGGCCAAAATTGTATTGAAAAGTCCCTCTGGCATGGAACAGAGGCAAAGCAAACCCCATGATCTTCTGTAGCTTCTGCCAGAGTCCCAGAGTGGATTGGACATTGTCTACAAAAGGAACTGAAATCTGAAATGTTAGAAGACGTCTGTCTTGGTGGTGAAAAAGGGGACTAAGTAAGAGAATCTTAGGCAAAGATGGGAGCTGAACTTCCTCCACTCTGGGTTAGAGTCTGAGGGGTGGGGACTCCTGGAGCAGTGGAGACTGACTACTGGGCAGTAATCTGACAGCAAGTCACATGTGCGACGCGGATTGTATGTCGGATGTGGGGAGGCGACAAGCTCTGTCCAGTCTTTGGGTGGCTCCTCACGAACTAACAGTCCCGTCGTACCTGAGCTCCCGGCTTTAGCTGTCACGATGCTCCACGCTGCCTGGCTCTGCCCAGGATTCACCGGGGAGCGTCAGGGGTGTGCAAACTTCCTTGCCTTTAGACACAGAATATTTGTGCACTTTAAATTCGACCCTGCTCCTGGGATCTTAAAAAATCATCTGACGGGGTGTTAAACCTTCTCTTAACCCTTAAAATCATTGCCCCCTCATGAATAAACTGGATTTATTACCTTGATCTTTCTTTATTCCAACGAGGCAGTTACTCACAACTGTAATGTGCCTTACATGAGAAGTTTTCTATTTTCTCACTCATTGGTTTGAAAGGTAGGACCTTTGATATATGAACACAATTTGAAATAATGGCTTCAGTGTGCACTTGTGTTTACGGAGCTTGTCAGTGTATATTTCTCCCACTTGATCATTATAATTGACCTGTGACTGAGGTGTCTACATTCACTGAGGCAGAACAGGGGGTTCTGCCGTCACGTTCTAGCCAGTGGGGGAGCTGGAATGCGCCTTGAGACTTTCCAGATCACCACAAGGGTTGGGATTAGATGACCCTTGTAAAAATAATGACCCCGAGGACCTACGAGGATTGGAGCAAAGGAGAGGCAATCAAAAACAAATGAGAGGAAAAGCAAGCAAGCAAGCAAGCAAGCAAACTATTATAGTTAATTTTATATGTCAACTTGTCTGGGCCACGATGCCCAAGTATTTAGTCAACCGTTGTTCTGGATGTTTCTATGAGGGAATTTTCGATGAAAGTCACGTTTGAACCAACAACATTTGAGTCAAGTTGATTGTCTGCCATAATTTGGGCAGGCCTCATCTAATCGGTTGAAGATCTAAGTAGAAGAAAGGCTAATCTTCCCTGAGCAAAAGGGAATCCCTCCTCATGCTGCCTTCTGGCCTGATCTGCAACTTTGGTTTTTCTTGGTTCTATGGCAGTGGTCTTTGGACTCGAATGACAACTTTTTCATGAGTCTTTAGCTTGTCTGCCTCCCCCATCAGATTGTGAACTGGCTTAACCCTCCACAGTCATGTGAGCCATTCATTTAAAATAAATCTCTTTTTGTATATAGACACATCTCTTGGTTCAGTTTCTCTAGAGAATCCTAAGCTGTAACTGAATAGTCACCAGCTCTGACCTCAATAGGAAAATAAAGATGGCATGACTCTAGTCACTCAAAAGTTTTGACTAAATGACTCTTAGTTGGCAGTAACAGAACCAATTTTAGAAGCAAATAAGCACGTTGTGATTGGGTCCCCTGACACGTGGAAATTGTGACTTATTGGCTATTAAACTCTGAGACATCTGCTTGGGATAGCAAGGAGAGAGCGAGTAGATGACCCTGCCATTCAGTGTGAAAGGTCAAGCTGGAAGCCTACCTGGGAGGTAAAATGACTCTTGTAAGAGGTGAAGATGGGGAGCAAAGGGACATCTGCCTGCAGGAGACGTGTCGGCTGTCTTTGATCTCTGGATGTGCTTGATAGATACATCTTATAACGTGAAATGAAACTTATAAATTGATTGTCTCAGATGTGTTTGTTTTATAGAAGTTCAGTCACACGTCTGTGTCAGGCCAAACCCTCTCTGCCATCTGAAAGCTCCTGGCCCAGTTTTAGGGTGGTCAGTCCTACCAGGTGAATTGGTCCTTATCTGTCTTGCATTCATTACATTAATTCGCATCTTTGACCAATTCATATTGTATGGCTATTATTGTGGAACTTTTCAAGAAAGTGGGGCAACAGCAATAAACACATCATAGGTCTTGCCCTCATGGAGCCTACATCCCAATAGAAGAAAGAGATAAAAATAAATCCAGAGAGTGGTGATCTTTTGTTTGTTCTAAAGGGTTCTTATGGAAAAGCAATGCATCCTACTACCTTCAGGTTGAGAAAAAAATTAACCAAACTCTACAGGACTCTAGTGATGAATGAAATGGTTCAAATCATCTGGTATCTAACTTTTCCCACCCCTTTTGTGGAATGGCTTCTGCACAGAGGTAGTATCTCCACCCCTCCATCAAGAATAAATGCATCAGGCTGTGTATACAGCTAAGTGTACACCATCAACCCTGTAGCTATGTTAGTTACATTAACTTGCTGCAGCGCCAGTAGCAAACAGGTCCCCGAGCATATAATAAGTTTATTTTTTTTATTATTTTTTATTTTTTTATATAATAAGTTTAAAGGAATGTAATGTGTATTTCTTGCTCATCTAACCATCTAACTTGATGGTTCTTCCCAGAGTCTTTACGGGACAGAGGCTAGTGATAGTTTGGCCATCATAGTGTGGTTTCTGAAGTCTCGTGATGGTCTCATGGGAAGGAGAAAAGGACCACTGAAGAGTGTCCGGGGGAGGTGTTTACGGGCCAGGTCCTGACGTGCAAAGTGCTACATGTAATTTCCACTCTTGTTTTGTTGGTTAGAAATCATTTAATTTTTATTTATTTATTTTTGTAAATTTATTTTTTATTGGTGTTCAATTTGCCAACATATAGAATAACACCCAGTGCTCATCCCATCAAGTGCCGCCCTCAGTGCCCGTCACCCAGTCACCCCCACCCCCCACCCACCTCCCCTTCCACCACCCCTAGTTCGTTTCTCAGAGTTAGGGGTCTCTCATGTTCTGTCTCCCTTTCTGATATTTCCCACTCATTTTATCTCCTTTCCCCTTTATTCCCCGTCGCTATTTTTTATATTCCCCAAGTGAATGAGACCATATAATGTTTGTCCTTCTCTGATTGACTTACTTCACTCAGCAGCATCATCCCCTCCAGTTCCATCCACGTTGAAGCAAATGGTGGGTATTTGTCATTTCTAATGGCTGAGGAATATCCCACTGTATACACAGACCACAGCTTCTCTATCCATCATCTCTCGATGGACACCGAGGCTCCCTCCACAGTTTAGCTATTGTGGACATTGCTGCTAGAAACATCGGGGTGCGGGTGTCCCGGCGTTTCATTACATCTGTATCTTTGGACTGTTGGTGGGAATGTGAACTGGTGCAGCCACTCTGGTTAGAAATCATTTAATGGGGAATCCCTGGGTGGCTCAGCAGTTCAGCACCTGCCTTTGGCCCAGGGCGTGATCCTGGAGTCCCGGGATCGAGTCCCGAGTCGGGCTCCCTGCTCAGTGGGAGCCTGCTTCTCCCTCTGTCTGTGTCTCTGCCTCTCTCTCATTCTCTCTCTCTCTATCATGAATAAATAAATAAATAAAATCTAAAAAAAAAAAAAGAAAGAAATCATTTAATGCGTCCACCCCAAAAAGCGAGAGGAACCTTGTGTGCTCAAGAAGAAGACAAGATCATGGATTTGGTAAATGTTTAGCATTGTCTGGCTCAGGCTGATCCGAAAGAGTCCCCAAGTGTCTGGGCTCTGAAATCGTTCTTCCACTGATGCTTTACCATGACCATCATCGAATCACTTAAGTGTCAATTTTCCTGGTGTCATTTTAAAAAGATGATATTTTAAAATAAGAACATTTAGCAAGTTCTCTGCATCTCAGTATGGATGTTCATTATATTCTATTGTTCATTAGGCTGTCTTCACTCTAAGGGGAAGGATCCAAGAAGTAGTAGAAGTCTTAGGTTTAGGGAAAGTGAGGAAAGGCTCATTCATCTGCTTGGAAAAGTTATTGCAACCCTCCGTAAGCCCCATGGCTTCTATATTATATTTTCTAATGACCTTTTGTCTGATGGTTAAACAGTGATTATTCTGTGAAAATATGCTTTCTAAGAAAAGGATAAGGAAGGGGCACCCGGGAGGCTCAGTCAGCTAAGTGTCTGCCTTGGGCTCAGGTCATCATCCCAGGGTCCTGGGATCCAGCCCCACGTCAGGCTCTCTGCTCAGCGGGGAGTCTGCTTCCCCCTCTGCCTCTGCCCCTACTCACCACCGCCAGGCTGGTGGGCGCTCTCTCTCTCTCTCAAATAAATAAATAAAATCTTAAAAAAGGAGAAAAGTATAAGGAAATAAAAACTGCCCATAGTTATACTACTGTAAAGCTATTTCAGTAATTTATCTAGGCATATTAATTAATATACAATTTGATTACATTTTATGAATTTTAAAGTTAGGATATAAATAAAATTGAGGTAATACAACACTTTTGCATCTTATTTTTTGAGGCATCTTATAATTTTTTTCACTTAACAAAACATCCTGAACATTTTTCATGTCATTATTTTCCATGGCTGTCCAAGTATGTGCCCACTAAACTTATCATATTGTTGGATATTGAGCGGATTTCAGCCCTGGAGGACTAGATGGGAAGAATGAAGTATTTCGCAGTCTAGCACACACATTTGATCGCACTTATGCTTCCTTCTTTCTGACTAATCCAGAAGGAGAATCACAGGCCAAACGGTTGGAGCGGTTGTGAGCTTCCTCGCACACAGCTGCAGTGCTCCTCAAAAGGGCTGCACCCGCCTGTGCCTCTGCCACCGGATTTTAAGAAAGTGTCCCGTCTCGGTGGGCTGCGGCCAGGGTCACACGGGGCTTCGACACGCACCAAATCCCATGTACAAACAGCAATAATTTGCTTCCCTCGTGAATCCAATCATCATTCCGAAAATTACCAGCGGACGTCCTGGCATTTGCACGGATCCCTCCAAGGGGAAAGTGATGCGAGTGTTTTTGGTGCCGACGAGGATGCTTTGAGGGCAACCTGCTGGGCCCCCTCGCCACCGTCGCAGCTGTTTACCGAGCACGTATCCAAGGCCGCCTCACATTCAGTGTTTCTGTTCACATTTTTCACTAACCCCTGAACGGTGGTGATTATTTAGAGATGAGGAAAGCGAAGGTTGAGAAATTAAAACGAAGTACCTTGTTGGAATCCTACTTTTTCACAGGGCCGTCATTCGCTTGGTCTTTCAACAAATACTTACTGAGCACCTTCTGTGCCACAGGCACTGTTCCAGGTATGAGTTTTAAAAATTCCAGTTTTGGGATCCCTGGCTGGCTCAGTGATTGAGCGTCCGACTTCAGCCTGATCCTGGAGTCCGGGGATCGAGTCCCACGTCAGGCTCCCTGCGTGGGGCCTGCTTCTCTCTCCGCCTGTGTCTCTGCCTCTCTCTCTATGCTTCTCATGAATAAATAAAATCTTTTATTTATTTTTATTTTTTAAATCTTTTAAAAAAATTTTAAAAAATAAAATAAATAAAAATTCCAGTTTTGTTCTTATGGAATTTAAAGTTTAAAGTTCAGTGGACTATATGTTAGGCAAATTGAGTTTAAATAACATTAAAAAAACACATTAATAAGTGTTTTTAGGAATACAAGGGATAATTCACAGAAATTAAATAATACTTAGAAAAAAATTAAAAACCCAAATCTTGTACACTAAAATAAATAAATAGGGACGCCTGGGTGGCTCGGTGGCTCAGCATCTGCCTTTGGCTCAGGGTGTGACCCCCCGGACCGCGGGATCGAGTCCCACATCACGTTCCCTGCAAGGAGCCTGCTTCTCCCTCTACTTGTGTCTCTGCCTCTGTGTGTCTCTCATGAACAAATAAATAAAATCTTTAAAAAAAAAATAAATAAATAAATAAATAAATTCAGTGGACTCAAACTCCTACTTCCCTGACCTTTAATTGTGGTGTTGTCTTGTTTTCTGGGTTACTATCTTTTTTTTTTTTTTCTTTTTCCTATTAAGAGTGAAAAAGTGCTCTTCTGATGAGCCATCCGTGCAAACACTTCCTCTGGGCAGACCCACAGTGTTTGTTTCCTCCCACGGCCACCCATCACGGTTGTTTTGATTAGAGCCTCATTTGAAAGGAAGCCACTGGATCAAAACCGAGGACACTAAAAAAAAAAAAAACAAAACAAAACAAAAAAAAAACAAAAAACAAAAAACAAAAAACAAAAAACAAAACAAAACAAAAAAAAAAACTGAGGACACTGATTACAAATGACACACACAAACACACCATATATAGTGAAATTGTCCTTAGTGAGATTTGTGGAAAATGTTAGCTTCTGTGTTGTGTTTTGTTCTGTGCTTGAGAATGTTTTGCCTTTAGTCCAGCAAGGACCCGTGCACGTCTTCCTCCTCACCATGTAGGATCTACTCTAATTATGAATGGCTTGATACCAAAGTGCTTTGGAAAAAGCTCCAGTTTTTAGGACGGGCTAAATGAACTACTTTGTCAAATGTCAAGGAGCTGGAGGTTCCTGGCACCCTGCCAGCTGCCACATTAATCTGGTAGGACCAGCAAGTTTCCTTTATTGCTTCTTAAACCCTTCACCATGATATTATCAGGATGCAATAAATGTAGAATGAGATTTTCTTAGCACATAACTGCCATACATTTGTCAGGTGGTGAAGACTCTTGCCTTTTGGGGTCTTACAGATGCATTCCCTGATGATCCTTTTCAGTTCTCTTACACAGTGTCCTGAGGCATGCGAGTGCCAAAATCCACTGTGAATGTATAATGAATATTTTGCTACTGCTAATATCAATACTAACGAAATAGTCATCTTCATGACAATTAATACAGTGATGATGATGGTGGTCATGAGAAGGACCGTGATGATAAGCAAATACATACGAGCACTTTCTATGTCCCAAGTACTGTTAAACGCCTTACATGGCCCATCTCCTGTGAACGGGTAGATGCTAGCATTACCTCCACTCTTCAGATGAGCCAACAGCCAGAGAGAGAAACTGACCGATAGAAAGTGGCAGAGAGTCGTCTCTTGATCAGAATCAGGAAACTCGAATGTTTAAGCACCTTCAGAGAAAACCCAGTTCAATGGCTTCCTTTTAAAGGTGAGATTGAGGCGGGGGTTATAAGAAGTGCCCATCAGCCCCCCAGTGGGCCGTGGAGCCTTACCTTGTGTCTGTGTTTCCTGAGGTCTAAGTCGATGTGCAGACTTCAGAAAGCCCCTCATGTCTAAACAGCAGCTGGCATGTTCTGCATGGCCGTATTTAGAATAATCTAATGAAATGCTCGTGCTTCTGGGCTCTGGACTTAAGTAGAACTGAATTGAACCCTTGCTCTGCCGCTTCAAAGCCATATAGCTTCAGACAAATGGTTTAGTCTGAGTCTCATTGTTCTCCCTTGTAACGTGGGGATCACTGTTGACATCAGAGGGCTGCTATGCGAATCAATAAGATACTGTATGTTACGTGATTATCTTAACCGCCCTCTTTGCATACCGTATTTGCTCATTAAATAGGAGTTGTTAGTACAGTAGTAATAATCTCAAGTTTGGTGAGGAGAACTCCGTCACACAGAATCGCTGTGGCATCATTACAGCAATACCAGGGTTAAACGGCATCCATCAGAGCGGTTGAACCTAGTGTAGCGCAGCTCTGATATAATGCAATGAGCCCATGAAGCAGATATGAGTTATGCTTCCTCCTCTAGCCCTCGAAATTGAATCAACTCTCTAATAGCATCAGAGCTTACCCTCAAAGGCAGGGGAATACTGTAACTGTAAACGGCAGATGAGAAGAAGAAGGGCTACCATGTTGGAAATAAAGGTTAGTAGAAACCCAGCAAACTTTTATTCATTAATTTAAAGGAAAGCTTTCCCTAGTAACGCTTATATGAGTACATTAGAAGTACCGCAGTCCAGGGGCACCCGGGTGCTTCATTTGGTTAAGAGTCTGACTCTTGGTTTTGTCTCGGGTCATGATCTCAGGGTCATGGAATCGAGCTCAGTGACAGGCTCTGAGCTCAGCAGGGAGTCTACTTGAGATTCTCTCCCTCTCCCTCAGCCCCTCCCTCCCCTGCTTGCATGCTCACCTTCTCCCTTTCTTTCTAAAGAAAAAGAAATACAGAAGTCCTTGAGAAGTGGTGGGAAAGCACTTCAGAAAGAGATCCGTGCACTTAGAGGAAATTGGTAATGAAATTATTTTCTCAGGTGCGTCCTGAGTCCTTATATGTTTATCTCACAAGAAAGCCTCTCAGTATTTCCTTGAAAGCTTCAGAACTCTGGTGGAATGCTCTAGAAATGGTTGCAGTGATATGTAAATCAGATGTGTTTTCTCAGTGATATTTTCCACTCCACTGGTTGAAATCTCTTCCCATAAATCATCCTGCTGTGGTGTATATCATCTCCTCAGGTTCAGGACTATTATTGAACATTTAGAGATACTTCTTCAGGAATCCAAAAGGAAGAGGTATGGTACAAAAATGTCACGGGAAAAAAACACTAAAACTAAAAGGCCTTGTGAAATAAATAGTTCTGTGGTGATGCTTTTATGATGTTTACGGTAACACATTTTTAAAGCATCCGTGTATTTCATCAACTCTTATGCCTACTCCAGTTGCTAAGGAGAGTATACATGGCAGTGGTTGTGAGGTGCTTATGCTGAAAATCCTGAGTTTCTACCAACAGAAATATCATGCCATCCATGTTTTGTCCCATGAATGTTCTTTCGGTTGTTGTCCCTCACAAAGGAAGTAGACTGACACCTCTTTGAGAAGTAGCACAAGCAGATCGTGCACAGAACGACCAAAAAGAACACAAAGGCTGGACACTGGGTACTCAGATCAGAGAAGAGAAAGAGGAAAAATAAGGTGAGCATCCATTCATTCCTCTGGCAAGAAGAGGTCCAGGTAAGTTGGCACTTCCTAGAAGACGTTACCTCCTTAAGCAGTACAATCGTTAGTGACCATACTTACCCTGAGCTGTGTGCAAGTTCATAAGCAGAGCAAGCATCCTGGACAGTCAGAAGAATGAGGGGCAATAACTCATGAGATCCACCAAAAAAGGGACAGCTCAAGTGGACAAGGCAAAGGGAATAAGATTTCATGTGTGAAAGGTAGACTTCAGGGCTATTGATCAACAAGTTCTTCCTTCTTCTGAACACATGCAAAGATTGCATTTGAAGGGTCCCTAAGGGTTGGATGGGACCATATGGCAAGTTCTGTCCAATGAACGGAAAGCAGAAGTGACACCATGACATGAGATTTAGAGTAAGAAATATGTATTTGGTCTTTGTCCCTACTTCTGGCATACAGCTGCTAAAATCATTGGGTTTTCCTAGGTTGGGTGAGATAAAAGTGTCTCTTGTTATGTTAATGAGGTGACTTTTGGACCCCAGCTGACAATGGGGCTGGTTGCTAGGGGAGCCAACCGTATGATTAGAGGGTGAAAGCTTTCAGTCCCACACCTCTGACATCTGGGGAAGGTAGAAGGGCTGAAAGTTGGGTACAATCACCAACGGCCAATGATTTATCCAATCATGCCTCTGTAATGAAGCCTCCATAAAAACCCCAAAGGACAAAATCCAGAGAACTGGGGTGATAAACATATGGTGATTTGGGGAGAGTGGTGAGCTTGGAGGTGCCATGGAAACTCTGTGCCCTCCTCCCATACCTTGCCCTATGCATCTCTTCCGTCTGGCTGTTCCTGAATTATACCCTTTTATGATAAACCGATAATCTAGTAAGTAAAAGGGTTTCCTGAGTGCTGTGAGCTGCTCTAGCAAATCAGACCCACAGAAGGGAAGGGATCATGGGAACCTCTGATTTACAGCCAGTCCTTCAGAAGCACAGATAACAGCTTGGGCTTATGACTGGCATCTGAAGAGGACAGCAGTCTTGTGGGACTGAGGCCCCACCCTGTGGGATGTGATGTATCTGGGTACGTACGCGGTCAGAGTTGAGTTGACTACTAGGATACCTAGATGGTGTTGGAGAATTGCCCGCTAGCGTGGGAACCTCCCGCAGGGGAATCTTGGTCAGGTCGTGGTACTTCAGCATCGTCATCAGACACTTATTCATACCACTTTTGAGGGGCAGCAATGCATTGCTGCTGCCAGACAGGCCAGAGATCTTCCTTTCTGGCATGGCGATCATGTGCAAAACGGTGGCTGCTCCATTCACAGGGCTCCTCGAGGGACATCAGGAAGCAAGACACCTTTTAACATTTGCAGCCATTGAGGTTCTGTTACTAAATAATATTCTGACCGTGACCGTGACCGATACACCAGGACAGGACAGAGAAGACTTTCTTCCCTTTTCCATAATGGCTAAGTCGTAGTACTGGTTACGTGGTGAGGAGATATTTGAGATTCATCTGGGAACTTAACTGTATGTGTGGTACATGCATATACTTGTTTATCCTTAAGTGAATTTAATCATCAACTATGAAGTTTTTGAGTATGGATTCAACAGTTAATTGTTATTTTACAAAGTCATAATTTAAAACTACTTTCAAATTACCGCTAAGTACCCCACATGGAGTCTGTCCAATTATTACAGTTAAGATTCTGGTGCCTGCCGTGCCCCCAAAATCAGATAAGAAATCTCCTTACAGAGGATGATTTAACAAGTGTTGTTGTTGTTTTGGTCTGGATATGTCTATGGATATATCATGACATTTGGGAAACATTGGCTATTTATTTTCTTAATTTTCAAGATGTGAGCATATCAAGCTGAGTTATAGTTTCATAGTCAAGACAACTTTTTATCCTTTGAAATTTTCTTTCAGATTTTCCATTAATTTGTTGACTGAACTGTTAAAACAAAACAGCCTGCCACCTTACCTGTCTCCACAAGACAGATAGAGGGAACTCACGGATACAATAAAAATGAAGGATGGAGCATTTCATTTTCAGAGACTGCAGTTGGAAAGCGTGACTGTCTTTACATATTCCATCATGCTTAATACCTAATCCAATTGGGAAAAGACCAAAAAATTGGGGTTCTTTTAAATTCCACTCCTCACTTCCCTCCTTTGGAATGAGGTTGCTTTGAAAAGCCACTGTCTTAGTAGCATGACAATTTAAACACACCCTGGCATTTCATAATTATAGGAGAATTTTGAAACTTTATTTATTTTTTTAATTTTTAATTTTGAAACTTTAAATGTTGCTATGCCATGACTTGTACTGCTAATATCCCCAGATTCTGTATGCAGCCTTCTCTGTTCCTCTTAGACTTGATAAATACTCTGTAGGCAGGGACTGACTGATCTTTATCAGTGTTTAGAACAGAGAGTATTAAAAATGTTTATCTGAAATGGATAAATGCTCAACCAGCTCTTAGCTTTTTTTTTTTTTTTTTTAAAGTAGGCTCTATGCCCAACATGGGGCTTAAACTCACAACCCTGAGATCAAGAGTTGCATGCTCTACCAACTGAGCCAGCCAGGTGCCTCTCAACCAGCTTTTAGCTTTTAAGAAATTAGAAGATAAATTTTCTCTGGCAGTTTCCTCGAAAGCCTTGAATGCAAATTTTTGGAACCCCATACACTCCCAGACATCCCCCCCTGCTAATTTGTCTATTCTTCCCTATCTAATTGTACCAAGGAATACTTTTGATGACTTGTGTTGTATTTTTTTAAAAAATATTTATTTATTTATTTGTTTATTTAGAGGGAGAGGCAGAAACAGAGAGCGGGAGAGAGACAGAGAATCTTCAGCAGACTCCCCACTGAGCATAGAGCTGGAAGCAGGGCTCAATCTCAGGACTCTGAGATCATGACCTGAGTAGAAACCAAGAATCTGACACTCAACCGACTGAGCCACCCAAGAGCCCTAGATGTCTTGTGTTGTATTACTCAAAGTCCTCACTTTTTCTTATACACATCTCTGTCCCTGACAACAACTACAGACTATTAAATAGTCATGAAGAATTTTCGAGGTCAAAATCTTAGTTCCACCCCCTAACCTCATCACTGTTTGTCATAAATATGTTCATAGACATTAAGAGGAAACCATCAGGGTCAGGAGAAACATTTCTTACTTCAATGAGAATTTTAAAATCTTTACTATATTCAATAATTAGACTGTAAAAAGCTCGTTTAAAATAAGAGGATTAGCCCTTCAGTTTTTAGAGCATAAAGGCTGATCACTAAAAACTAGAATCAGTTTTAAATCTGTTTTTTAAATTTAAATTCAATTAATTAACATATAGTGTATTATTAGTTTCAGATGCAGAGTTCAGTGATTCATCAGTTGCATATAACACCCAGTGCTCATCACATCACGTGCCCTCCTTCATGCCCGTCGCCCAGTTACCCTAGCCCTGCATCCACCTCCCCTCCAGCAACCCTCAGCTTGTTCTCTATAGTTAAGAGTCTCCTGTGGTTTGTCTCCCTCTCTGATTTCATCTGGTTTTACTTTTTCCTTCCCTTCCCCTGTGATCCTGTTTTGTTTCTTATATTCTACATATGAGTGAGATCTACAATAACTGGCTTTCTCTGATTGACTTATTTTGTTTAGCATAATACCCTCTAGTTCCATCTGCATCATTGCAAATAGCAAGATTTCACTTTTCTGATGGCTGACTAGTATTCCATTGTATATAGACACCACATCTTCTTTATCCATTCATCTGTTGATGGATTTATGGGCTCTTTCCATAATTTGGCTACTGTGGCACTGCCACTATAAACATTGGGGTACAGGTGTCCCTTTGGATCACTACCTATGTATCTTTGGGGTAAATACCTAGTAGTTCAATTGCTGGGTTAAATTTCTGTTCTAATGTAATTTATTTTCTCTTAATCTAAGTTTCTTCACCTGTCAAGTGACCTCTAAGAAATACTGACATCACAAGTAAAAAGCAATGGAAAATTAAAAAAGACAATGTATAAAAAAGAAAAACTTTAAAAACTGGATATACCACATGATGGTATATTTTGCTGCTTCCAAAATTTGCATTAAGAAACTTCTGCACTCTCTGAATGCACTGTTTGGGCTAAATATAAATTTCATATTGGAAAAATAAGTGGAGAAAGACTTCCTTCAACAATATTGGAAAAGACACAAGAGCTGGGTTATAATCAAGATTCAGTTCAGTTGTTTGAGTGTGAGGATGCAGGCACATTCTGAGTCCAGTGAGGTTTTCTAGTCACCCAGGGTAAAGGAGAAATCCCAAGCACAAGGCCAACTTCTTCTGCACCTCAAACAGTCTTCTCCAACTATAAGGAAGAGGGAAATTATACGAAATTTACAGCCAAAAAAAAAGAAAGCTCAAGTTCCAGCTCAACTAACAAAGAAATCATTATGGAAATGTCCAGACTCTGATTCTCAGTCTATAAAATGTAGAAAATAATAGAATCTTACAATTAGGAAATGATAACTCACCGATTCACTATTCTAGAAACTCTACAAATGTTCTTTTAACATTCCCAAGTCACCTATGCTGATTCTGCTGAAACGAAGTTACCCAAATTGTGCAGGTAAAGCCTTTCTGGGATCAGACCCAAGTCCTAAACCTTTAGTGGAATGCATGTAGTTGTCTGATTTAAAGAGTCTCCAGAAAAGAATTTCCCCAAAGAGAAAGTTCAAAGAGGGAACTTTTTATGCAACAAGAGGGTTCATTTGGTAAAAACTCATTTTGTCTGTTACAGCACAGTTAAGTTCTGCAGGTATCTAAACCACCGGGGGGAGAAAAAGGACAACAGTGACCGAAGAGAAGGCCTGTGTATTAGCTTTCTATTGTTGCACAAAAAATTACTGAATTTTAGTGACTTAAGACAACACAAGTTTATTACCTCAATTCTGTGGGGCAAGAGTCTGTCATGGCTCATCTGTGTTCTCTACTCAGGGTCTCACACTCAGCATGTTAGCTGGCCAGTTCTTCTGTGGGCCTTACAGTGCTCCTCCTAGCTCATTCAGATTGTTGGCAGGATTCTGTTTCTTTTGGTTGTAGGACTGAGGTCCCCATTACTTGGTGGACTGTTAGCTGGGTGCTTTGCTCAGTTTTCTTCTCGCGAGTTCTGATTGCCTCTATCTTTTAAAGGGCTCATGTGACTAATCAGACCTTGAAGGATGATCAAAGTTTAACTGATACAGGACTTTAATTACACCTGTATAATCTTTTTAAGGCTAAACCTCAATCAGTGTTTAGCTGAATAACCAGGAGACAGCAATCATGAGTGGGCCATCATTAGAGATCTGCCGCCTACAGTCTGCTTCTTCTCAATATGAGTTGATCTAGGTTTTCATAGTAGTTTCTGCATAAAAGTATTTTCTATAGTAAAATTCAGTTCTTCGAACCCTAGTGTTTAACTAGATTTGAAAGGAATTCACCCTGTCAGGGCTGTGTTCGGCAGTGCACAGAGCCAGCAGTGACTGCAAAACTAAATATTTTTTTTATGATTGCTATAAATAGTTATTCCGTATGCTGAGGGGTGCGTTGTCTTTATTTATTTCTGCTTTACCTCATCAAGGTCATTATGCAGATTTTATGAATTGATTAAACCACTTTCAAATTGACATGACATCAGCCTAATGATATTGGAAGAACACAACTGAATAAAAAAATTCTACCTAAAAGAATCGTGCTGTGTTTCAGTTGGAAAGAATAAAACACTAAGATGATATACATGTACATACACAGATATATTTAGCTCTATCTCTATATAAATGGTTGTAAGAAGATGTATTTTTTCTGGAGCTTTGCAATGATCTTATTCTCAATTTCCTTTTCTTGACCAACTGCATTGGCTAGATTCTGGCTCTTTGATGACTTCATCATGCTTATCTTCTCTTGACTTTTTTTTTTTTTAAGATTTTATTTATTTATTAATGAGAGATACAGAGAGAGAGAGGCAGAGACACAGGCAGAGGGAGAAGCAGGCATGGAGCCTGATGTGGGACTCGATCCCGGTCTCCAGGATCAGGCCCTGGGCCGAAGGTGGTGCTAAACCACTGAGCCACTAGGGCTGCCCTTCTTTTGACTTCTTGTGTGACATCATACGTTTTCCTCATCGTGTAAGCCATTTTTATTTATTGGTTTTCAGTTACTTAGAGTCAAAAGCACCCTAACATAAGCAAAGACCCTGCTGTCATTTTATTCTCTCTCTCAAAGGAGTGGGGAAATGGAAAGGAGCTCATTTTATTTTTTGCGGACAAATTCGGTAGAAGTTCTACTGGACAAAGAAGTATAATGTAGAGATTGCACATAAATGCGTATATGTGCGTAGACACAATTGATTAGACTCATCTACTCTAGATTTTAGAAAAATCTGTTCTAAGACGTATTCATCTCTGATGGAATGCAGAGGATGCAGGATGAACGGAAGTAGCATTTAATGATCACCCATGGTCTGCCGAGCATGGAGCCAGCTTGTGTAGAAGATGCATGTTCTCATTAAGTCTTTATCATAAGTAAAGGAAGCAGGTATTTTCTTACATGGGATGTAATAAATGAACTCAGAGAGGCTTAAGAAACTTCCCTAAGTTCAGGCCGATATTTAGCCGTAGGACTGAGATTTGAACCTGCGTTTGGCTATAAAGCTGTTGTATCTGACTAAGCTGCCTCCATGGAAGGCAAGTGTAACTATAGAAAAGAAAATAAACTCATTGGGAACTTTTACCCAACACTTTTCAGACCTCTTAAGTCACACTCAAAAAAGAAAAATCATTAATCATTTATTCATCAGATCGTCCTAGACCCCCATCTATTTGGAGCTTAGCGTCTATAGGGAAGACGTGCATTCTTCAAATATTCACACAAATAAATGTCACATTAAAACGCATCAGGGCAAAGCAGCATAAAAACTCTAACTGCTTTTCATAAATTAATTCAAATGTCACAGGTGAGGAGACGCAGGGCAGCCATTTCACTTGCTTTCATGAAGAAGGCACAGCACTCGGTCAAACCTTGCCCTAAACACATCTTACTACATATTCCTTCCCCTCTACTTTCTTGTTCCTAATTCTGAGAAAGGAATTCCTTGTCCTTCTCTCAGGTACTTGCTGCTCAGCAAGCTGCTGTTTCCAGGAGCAGCCCTGAGTCTCTGGGGCTTGGCTACAAGTCAGAGGAATGTTGATTCTGCTTAATTAAATTCTGTTTGCTGCAAATACTTGAGAAGTCTTACCCTTCTTTGCCTCCAGTGATTTTTCAGAGGCTCTTCTCTATAGGGGACAGTTAGCAAGGGTCACTGCCCGGGAGGACAGTCCTGCCTTGACTCGCAATGCCTCTAGGTTCCCCACTGTGGGGGCAGAGTGCTCAGAAGGAGACCTGGGGCCTGGGCAGGTGCCCAGAGCACTTCAAAGGGTCTCCTGAGCTCAGATGATGCGCTGCTGCCTCAACCCTTCTGGGTGCTTTATTACAACATTGAGGCACAAGGGGGCAGCAGTGTCCTCCATGATAGCTGGAAATCACATTGCTAGTTCAACGCGGAGTCCTTTCCCTAAACTTGGTGCAAATCTGAGTAAGTTTCTTTCCAGAAAGCTATTTTCTGTGTATGAAAAGTATGAGATCCTGTTCCCAAATTATATATATAGAATTTCATTTTGTTTTCAAGTAGGCTCTTTTCTGTACAAGTGGGGCTCAAACTCATGACCCTGATATCAAGACCTAAGCTGAAATCAACCAAGAATCAAAGGCTTAACCGACTGAGCCACCCAGGTGCCAGCCCCCCCCAAGTTAGGTATATAGAAACATTAACTCCTCCATTCTGGATATTATAGTTGGAATAAATCAGCCTAAAATTACAATCTCTTTTTTGGCAGTTGAGCCACCTTAGTTTTTGTCATCAAAAATCTCTGGGTTGTAGATCTAAGGAAACAAACAGCACAACAACAAAAATCCCAAGTATGAAATTCAAGTAAATTTGCTCTTAAGTACATGTGGGTACTGATTTCAGACTGCTTGGATTTGCTTGGGGAAAGTTTTAAATCTTTAAAACAGAAATAATGATAATATTTATCTTGGAGTTATTATGAGGTTTAAATGAAGATAACCCATATACAATGTTTAGTATAATACCTGGCCTTAACCGTGATGGGGATGATTTCTATAATGGTGGGAGTGTCCATTTCAAATCTGTTCAGTTTCTCTTATTTTTAAACTTAATGGGGGATATTATATTTATTCTTGTTAAATACTTTCTGTTTATTTAGTCCAAAATCAATCTTCCTTTATCTTGTTCTAAATTGTAGCTTCACTAATTTGATAGCCTCTGGCTTTAAATCCACTCGTATCACTGGTTTTGCGATTTCAAACAGGTTATTTAGCTTCTGCAAGCCTGGGTTTTCCTATCATTCATTTATTCATCACATATTTTTTGAAAATATGTCAGAGAGTGTAGTAAGTGTTGAAGGTAAGACAATCAACACGGCAGATGAAACCCTCTGGGGGATTTGGAATCTATCAGAGAAGACACACATAAAATAAGAAATTAAAAAAAAAAAAAGAAGAAGAAGAAGAAAGAAAAGAAACTCCAGAGATGACCATTTAGCTGGAGTAGTGATAAGTGTTCCAAAGGAAGTATGGGAGACCAATCTCATCCGGGAAGGGGTCGAGGGAGGACATTCCTGAGGAAGTCACACTTAAGTGACTTTTAAGCAGAGATTTGAAGGATGAGAAGTTAGCAGGAGCTGGGGGAGAGAGGTTGAGGGCATGTGGAAATCCTAGCATGAGTTCAAGGACTAAAGAGATGGCAGTTGTGCAGGGAGCGAAAGTCGCACACCAAGTCAGTTAATTCAAAGCTTGCTAAAACAAAAACAAAAACAAAAACAAAAACAAAAACAAAAAACAAAAACAAAGCCTGTTAGACATGTTAAGCATCGAGGTCTTTACCATTCATGTGATAAGGATAATATACTTGTGTTATAGGCTCTGGAGAGTATGAAGTGATCCTTTACGCAAAGTGCTCAGCAAAAGGGCAAAGCACATTCTACACAATCAAAATTTTTCTATTTTCTTTCTGTCCTACCAGAGCTGAATATCTAACTCTGGTATAGTATTTATTCAATACATAATTATTTAGCATCTATTATTGTATATGAGGCTCTCTCCTTAAGCTGAATAAACAGAAGAGAAAAAACAGATACGGTCTTGCTCTGGTGGAGGTTTTCCACCGATCAGCTGCTATGTTCTATGTGCGGATGAATTTACTTCATCTGAACAAGAGTTTCAACATAGCTGAAGATTAAAGTCTCATGTTCCCATCTCTGAAACTGAAAAAGAAGAAGCAAACACACAGAATAAACTCACATTGCCATGGATTATAATGTAAATAATTTAAGATTATTACTTTGTACATACGAGTTCTGCATCTTTCTCAGATTTTGACAATAATTAATAATAATGATAATTTCTACAATGCACATTTTATACATGGTACAGCTGATTAGAATAGATCCCTATGTAATCGTAAGGACTAATGAGGCCTCAGTGACACTCTTTTAGGAGCTAGTATTCTTCTAGAAGCCTGGAAGTCTAGCACCCTAGTAGATGTACCTGTATAGATATGTTTTCTTTGATAATTGACGTCATCTAACTTATTATATTTAATATGCTAAATATTACACATATACTTATTTATTTACTTTATTAAAATCTTGATTTCCCAAAAGTGTTCCAGGCATAGAAAAGAATCATGAAATCACAAAACTACAGCTTTTACTTTTCATTTACATCTACACACTTTTCATTTTTAGAGCTTGTTGATATTCAAGACATTTATTTTGCAAATATGGTGAAGGCATTATTTCAATCAGCAAGAGATCCTCTTCAAAATTCATGTTATACAAGTTTGCGATAACAATTTTTATTCTCTCTAGTGAGGTATAAAGCTACGGGCTTTATGTTCTTGCCACATAATGAAGTAAAAACAATACATGTTTTCTTTATATCTTGCAGATCCTCTCATGTTTTTGTTCATCAGCCGCTAACCTTACTGCTTCCCAGAGAGATATTACTGTTTAAATTTAAATTATAGCAGATTTACTTCCAGTATTCTCTGGGGTTGTTTTGGTTTTGTGTGTTTGTTTTGTTATTTTTGTCGGAAGATGATAAATCTAAAATGGTTTGGGCTGCATATAACCTCTCAAAATATTCCAGACATCTTTTGCTTTTTCACAGCCTAACATACCCAGTAAGATAAGGAATATTATCTCTGCCATTTTTCCATTTTATGCCTCTATGTCAGGCACTGTAAGCAAACTAATCCAACACATCACTCAAGAATAAAATATGAATGAAATATTATTGTAGAGTATAAATTAATCACTGAGAGCACAGTTTGTACTTATATTATGATTTCTCCATTTTGTGACTAGTATAATGAGTAATTTTGAATGGATACAGGCGTTAGTCTTTAAGATCAGAATGCAGAAAAAGAGGTAGACTTTCTTTGGTGGGAGGATATGGAAGGAATTGAGTTATTGAGAAAAGATGGAAAGATGGATCAGTGCTGTTTCTGCCAAAGTGAAGTATCTGATGGACACCTAGGGGAGATAGTCAACAGTCAGGAATAAGTCTGGAGCTTAGGTAAGAGTCTAAGCTTATATCTATGGATTTATGTGCCTTTACCACATAGGTATAGAGATTTATCCAAGAAAATATGAAGTGAAAAAAAATCAGGGAGCTCAGTACACAGTCTTGGGGAACAGCAACATTTAAGAGATGGACATAAGAAGAATGGTCCAAAAAAGAATAGTCAGAGAGATACAAGGAGAAGCAAACGATAGTGATGTCAAAGGAACCAAGGACATTCAAGGAGCTAGTGGTTTCTAGTTCCAAACTCAGAAGAGAGTTCAATTAGGTCCTAAGACGTCATGAGAAGGAAGAGATAAAAGCCTAGACTCTGGAACCAGACTGCATGGCCTTGAATCCAGGCTTTACTACTCATACTATCTGTGCTGCCTTGGGCAAATTTCTTAACTTGTCTGTGCCTCAGTTGCCTTAACTGTAAAAGGGGGCTAATAGTAATATTCTTACCCCACAGAATTAATATAAAGATAGCCTTGGCCAATATTTGTAAAACTTAAGCCAATCTTTGGCTCATAGCATACTAAATTTAAATCACACAATTAATTAATTTCAAGACTGGAAAGTGATGAATACATTTGCAAAAGAAAAAGAGTGTGACATGCATACAACTGAGTACAAGGAAAGTGAAAATTTTGAATGAGATCAATGTGTAGCTTCAGTGTCAATATCTTGATTGTGATAGTGTACTATAGTTTTGTAAGATGCTATTGTTAGGAGAAAATGGTACAGAGGGACCTCTTCACACTATATCTTGCAACTGCATGTGAATCTACAGTTATCTCAAAATGGAGGATTTATTTTTTAAAAAACACTCATAATCATGGAAAAAGGATTTTAACCTAAGGAAGAGCAGTTTAAATGACATAGTAGGGCCAAAGTTTATAGCTGGAAATTAGTTGGAGGTGAGATACTATTGACTGAACTTAGATAATTCTTTAAGAGATTGCATAAGGACGGTATGAGAATAAGATTTGCAAAAAAAAAAAGAGGGTAATTTCTGCAGATAAATATTGTTGTTGGTAATGATTTGGTGTATGTATGCATACCATACATTTTTCTAAATGTAAAAGAGATGTGAGTAGGTTTTGAGGATATAAGGAAGCATCCAGGAGAGACAGGGGGTGGGGAGAAATTAGAGATACAGAGCAAAGAGGGAGCAAGATATCACAAGGAATGGGATTAGGAATATAGGGAAAATGGAACATTTTTTTCTTTTTTACTGGAAAGAACAAGACAGTAAATAAACATAAATCAGGTGCCAACCATGCTAGACCTGTTCTAGTAGTTGAGGATGTGGTGGTGATTATAATTCTCTATGAGAGAACAGATGCTTTTGTAGATGCATTTATTGAGGGAATCAGGAGAGTTTGAATGATGTAAATATATATAATTTTAGCTATGTATAGATGGAGAGAAATTTGACTATAGAAAAGCAAAGGGAATATCAAATTGGTTATAGAGTTTGTGAATTAGTGGTGATACTCATGCCTCTGATTTTCTCTGGCAAGTAGTAGAAGAGTAAAAAGAAATTATTGGTTGACCTCAGAGTTAGAGTTGGCCATATGGATATTATAATAGGCTAAAAACTGGTGTCCCAGAAGATATACTTACCCTAAATCTTGGAAACTGAGAATATTACTTTATATTTTAAAGATATTATTACTTTAAGAATCTTGAGATACGGAGATTATACTGGATTACCCAGGCCCATCACAAGTGTCTTTGTAAGACAGAGGCAGAGAGATTTGATTCACATGCAGAGAGGGAGATGATACGAAGATGAAGCAGAGAGATACTGGTCTTAAAAACTGGAGTGATGCAAGCACCAGCCAAGGAATGCTGGTACCTGCCAGAAGTTGGAAGAGGTAGGGAACAGATTATCCCCTACAGCCTCTGGAGAGAACATAGATTGCTTTGATTTTGGCCAACCTCTTGATTTTGGCTCAATGTTATTGATTTCAGACTTTTGGCCTCCAGACAGTGGCAGAAAAAATTCTACTAAGTCACCTTATTTGTGGTATTTTGTTAAGACAGTCAAAAGAAATCAACACAGGTATGATCATTGAACAAGAGTAAAGGAGCAGGAATGCTTAAGAGGTGATTCACATGATCAAAGCCATATAGACTGGATTAATGTGGAGCTGGTGAGACTACAGGGGAGATGGTTATGACATTACTCTGGTTTATAAAGTTGGTAAGCAGGATGTAGTAGGAGACAGGGCCCAAGGCATTCAAACAGAGGAAAAGTTGTGGTTGAAAGGAGGAGACTAATTTAAGATTTCTGGAGCGGAACACGTAGGTAATTATGAGGTCCACATTATGCCCTTCCAAGTGAAAAATGGAATCAAAAAGAAAATAATGGCATTCAAAAAGTCAAGAAACACTTAAGTTCAGATAGGTTTCTATTAGGTCAGTTTCATGGATGTTGCTTTCAGGCAAGGAAATCAAGATTTTCAAATCAGAGATCAAAATCTTAAATGAGTAAGAGTTAGTGACTCTGGAATGACAGTGTGAGGTACATTGATTCTGATTCTCCCCGTTTCTGCTCTACTCTGCTCTTATTTGTTTTAGGAAGTTTCAATCCTTCATTTTAGATGATACTGATGGGGCTCCCAATTCCAGTACACTCTGTTTTCTGAGACCACAGGGCTATGTCAATGTTGCAGCCTTGTTCAAGAACAAGTCTCCATCACTCAGGTCAAGTGATTGGTTCAGGTATGTCATGTGACCAGGTTCAGATCCTCTCTTGCTGGAGCTATCAGGGCCATCTCCAGGAAGGCAGGGGAAAGAGAATCTTGATGATGATATTCCTGGAACCCTAATCCAGCTGTGCCTGACGCTATAAATGTTTCTTTGAGTTATGTGAGCCAATAAAATTTTTAAAATTTTGAATTATGCCATAGGACTAGAAATTTTACAATAAGGCATATAAAGGAAATACAGATGGGGAAGGAAGACATAAAGCTGTCTTTGTTCTCAGATTATAATGTTGTCAATCTACAAAGTCTTAAAGAAGCAACCAAACAGGCAATAAGCAGTTATAACAAGGTTGTAGGATACAAGATGAATATACAAAAGTTAATTGCTTTCCTTTCTAAAAAAAATTATTTAAATTCAATTTGCCAATACATAGTATAACACCCAGTGCTCATCATGTGCCCTCCTCAGTGCCCATCACCCAGTTACCCCACATCCCCTCCCACCTCGCCTTCTGCAACCGTTTGTTTCCAGAGTTAGGGGTTCTCTCATGGCTTGTCTTCCTCTCTGATTTTTCCTCACTCAGTTTTATCCCCTTCCCTTATGGTTTCTTTCACTATTTCTTATATTCCACATATGAGTGAAACCATATGATAATTGTTTAATAGCTTTCCTGGATAGTAACAGTGAAAAAGTAGAATTTCAGAGTAAAAACACAGTATCATTTATATCACCACACTGCAAAATGTAATATCTAGGTACAAATCTAATAAAATATGTACAAGTTCTATATGAGGAAAATTGAAAAATTCTGATGAATGAAATCAAAGAATAACTAAATAAGTGGGGAAAGATCCCTTGTCCATGGATAGGAAGATTCAATCCTGCCAAGATGTCAGTTCTTCCCAGCTTAATCTATAGATTCAAAACAATCTTAGTCAAAAGCCCAGCAAGCCATTTTATGGATAGTAACAAAACTTATTTTAAAATTTATATGGAAGGACCCAGAATAGCCAACAGGAAAGAGAATAAAGCTGGCGGGTCGATGAGCCCTGACTCCAAGATTTAATATAAAACTACAGTAATCAAGGCAGTATGGTATTGGTGAGATAACACACAACTAGACCAATGAAACAGAATAAAAAACTCAGAAACAGACCCACAGAAATGCAGTCAACTGATCTTTGACAAGGTGCAAAGCCAATACAATGGAGAAAAATAAAG
Source organism: Vulpes lagopus (assembly GCF_018345385.1). NCBI lineage: Eukaryota > Metazoa > Chordata > Mammalia > Carnivora > Canidae > Vulpes > Vulpes lagopus. The sequence continues at coordinate 149,188,311 of NC_054827.1, read as the reverse complement.
CAAAACAAAATAAAATAAAATGGAGCAAGACACAGACCTTACAAGCTTCACAAGAACAAACTCAAAATGGATCATAGACCTAAATGTAAAGCACAAATCTGTAAAACTCATAGAGAGTATAGGAGAAAATCTAGATGACCCTGGGTATGGTGATATCTTTTTAGATACAACACAAAAGATGTGATCCCTAAAATAAGCAATCAATAAACTGGAATTCATTAAAATTAAAAACTCCTGCTCTGCAAAAATCAATGACAACAGAAATAGAAAATACACCATGGATGGGGGAAAATATTTGCAAAAGACACATCTAAAAAAGGACTGCTATCTAAAATGTACCAAAAACCCTTAAAATTCAACAGTAAGAACATAACCTGATTTAAAAATGGGCCCAAAACCATAATGGGCACTTCACCAAAAAGGATATATATATATATATATATCTGCAAATAAGCATATGAAAAGATGCTCCACATCACAAGTCACCAGGGAAATGCAAATTAAAATGGCCATGAGATACTGTTATGCACCTATTATAATGGCCAAAATCTGGAACTCTGATGCCAGCAGATGCTGGCGAGGATCTGGAGCACCGAGATCTCATAAAGTGCTGGCAGGAATGCAAAATCATATAGCCGCTTTGAAAGACAGTCTAGCAGTTCCTTACTAAACTAAACACACTCTGACCATATCATCCAACAATCATGATCCTTGGTTTTTATCCAAAGGATTGAAAATTTATGTCCATGCAAAAACTTGCACACATGTTTATAGCAGCCTAATGCATAATGGCCAAAACTTGGAAGCCGCTAAGATGTCCTTTGGTAGATGAATGGACAAATAAACTGTGGGATATCCAGACAATGGGATGTTATTACCAAAACTAAAAAGAAATGAGCTATGAAGCCACGAAAAGACATGGAGGAAACTTAAATGCATGTAATTAAGTGAAGGAAGCCAATCTGAGAAGACTACATGCTATTTGACTCTATGTGACATTTTGGAAATCAAAAATCAGTGATTGGCAGACATTAGGGTGAAGGGGGATGAAAAAGTAGAGCACAGAAGATTCTTAGGGCAGTGAAAATAGGCTGTATTATGTTTTAACGATGGCTATGTGATTAAAGTATGTTTTGGAAAACCCATAGAATGTGCCAAACCCATAGAATATACAGCACCAAAGTGAACCCTATAATAAATGATGGATTTGGGGTAATTATGACATATTCATATAGGTTCATCTTTGATAACAAATGCACCATTTTTGTGAGTGACGCCGCTAATGAGGGATTCTATGCCCGTGTCGGGGCAGAGGTTATATTTGAATCTTTGTGCCTTTCTTTCAATTTTGTCGTAGACCTCACACTGCTCTAAAAAAACAAAGTCTTAAAAACACTTTGAATTAGGTTTTTATTACATGTATTTCAAAATATCCTAATGTATACCAGGTTGGTATATTTTCCCCAGCTTTTTGTTCTTATCAGGATAGGCTACAAAGGAATAAACGTAGTCCCCTGTTTCTCTTGTTGGCATGTTTTGATGCTTCAGGAGATAACAATCAAATGAATGAGGGAGAGTTCATATTTTTCTTGGTTATTGTTTTAATCTCTGACCCCAGGCACAAGAAATGATATATTAGTCTATTTTATGAACTTCATTTTCAGAACCAGAAGGGTTTGGGCTCTAGAGAATTATTTCAAAGACCAGCAGGAAGCTGAGATGATGTGGAAAGAGAAAAAAAGCACATACACACATAACAAATGAAACAAATTAATCTGCAAGAACATTTGAAATTTCAAGAAATTTTAATTTCACAGTTGTTCTTGCTCATTCAAATCAAATCTATTCAACAAATCTCTATTAAACTCCTACTGTAAGCCAGGCACATATACATGAATAAGATGAACAATTTGAATTGACTTTTCATCGTGGCCTAATAATTACATGATGTGATGAATTTATTTGAGAAGCAAAATGTGGTAGAGCACTGAACTAGAAGCACTAGGTCTACTAGAAATTAGGCATAGTGAAATATAGTGTGTCAATATGAATAAATATTGAGGATTACATAAAAATAAGGCTCTGTAATAGTTACAATTCAAATATGTCTTAATGCCTGCAGTATCTGCTAATTAAAAGAGTCCAGGTGCTATTATTTGGGAACCACAAAGGATCTATTCCATTAACACTTTTTTTTGAGCCCCTACCTGTATGTCTGGCACTGGGCTAGGCGCTGGGAATACAATTGTGAAAAGGGAAGGTCCAGTTCCTGCCTTGGCCCTTAGTGTCCATCAGGGGACCAACCCTCTGAAGCATCATAGGGATTATCCATGTCACTCTTTACATTTAGTAAGTGATAAAATTCACATTTAAGCATGAGTGTCCTAAAACATTACAAGAGTCTCTCCTAAATGGTCTCATTATTTTTATTTTACTCACCCCAAAACTGAATTCCTAATTCCTGTCCAGTGTGATGTTTAATAACTGATATTTATTTCCAGAACATGAGCATGCTTGAGTTAGAAACACTTATCATGTTCAAGGGTGTCATTTTTAATCTGAGGAAACAAGGCAAGAGGTGTCAAGTGATCTGCTCAAGGAAAACTAAAATTCTCTTTCTGAGCCCATGTTTGTTCCCCTGAACCATGATGTAAACGACAGACATCAGTGAGGAAATATAAGGTGGCCAGGTTTAAAATCTTCTTTTTTTCTTCCCCAAATAAACAAATCATGATGGAAAATATGTTTATTTATGTGTGTGGTTATTAGGCTACCCTGAGTAGTCAAATTTAGGATGACTAATTCTCTAAGATTGGAATTCTTATTGTAGAAGTACTTTGAAGTATTAAAGACAAATTCATCCTTTCTTTTATGTGTTTCCTTCCTTCTTCATTTTGTCTACTTTCTTCCCTTCCTTCTTTGATTATTTCATTACACAATCATTTATTCTACACAAATTTATTTGATATGTATGGTATGTGTCATGGGCAAAAGAGATACAAATATGGGCAGACCCCTCCCTGTTCTCAATGGCTCACGGTCAAGTGGAGGAGAAAGATGTGTCCATGGATCATTATAAAACAGTGTGTTGTGAGTGTTACCATCCTTTGCGGAAGGACTTTTCAATATTTCATGGGAAAGGGACGTTTAAGGGCTGGCAGGCTGTGAAAGATTTGTGGGAAAGAAAATGCCTAAAGTTTAATTAGGGACTTACCAGATTTTTAAATAAGCAAGGGCATTCCAGGATGAGGAACTATCTACCACCTGCAGAGAAAGGCAAATAGTAGGATTTTCTGCGGCTTTCCCCCACTCCTGCTCCATGGAATCTGGAGATATGTAATTAGGAAGAGGTATGCTTGGTGGAAAGAAAACACCACTGGGCTGTTCTAGCATCTGTTTCTCAGCTGTAAGGCAGGGATAACAAAGCTTCCTAATCAACAAAGGATTAGGATGGGGGAAGAGGTAGAAATAAGGCGGAGAGAACGAGCAAGAATAATAGGAGTTCATGACGTCGGAGACATAGATAGGACCAACTAGTAGCTGTGTCAATGAGCACTGCTTTTCCCTATAGATTAATGACTAGCACTTTCCTTCTTTGCCTCTTCTTTGACCACTGCTGCCAATCTTGTACGTGGATTAATGATTCACTTGCTTCTCTAACAGCTATGTAGAAATCACTTCAAGAGGTGATAAGACGGCATCAGTATTCTCAAATGGAGGAGCAATGCTATCCAAAGACAATTATCTGGGATATTCTCTGCTGGTATATCTGACAATTAATTCAGATCATTAGAAGTTGATTCAATAAACATGTACAATTCTCGAGATCCCTGCTTACAAGTTGAGTGAGACAATTTCAGAGCACGATGAGGGTAACATATTTTATTTATTTAATGTGACTTTTGGATGAGTTTGAACAAAAATGACAAGACTTGAGCTGGTCTTTCAAAGAAAACCATGATAAAGGAGAGAATGTAATTAGTATTTTTTTATTTTTTTCATTATAGTCTTTTATATGTTTCCATCTTTCTGCAATGAACATGAATTAACTTTGTAGTTAGAAACAGATATAAGTGTTATTATAAAAAAATAGAATCATCATCACCACCATCAACAAACTTACCTTGACAAGTTTCCATCATGTTCCTTATGAAAGGTGCAAAAATTAAAAAGACTATTTCTTGCTCATATAGAATTGACAATGTGGGCTTCTCGTATGTGTGGCTACTGGAAATTTCTTACAAGTATTTTTTTTTTTAAACTGAGGATATAGTAAATGGGTTGCAAGAAGAGGTGCCATGTGGTAGGGAGGGACAAATATTGGACTAGAAGTCAGGGGGCCTAGATTCCAGTTCCTTTATATTTCCCTGTCTATCATATGACTTTGGATAATCTCATACTATTGTACCATCTGCTTTCTCAACTAAAGTGGGCCTAATAATACATCTCCCATCTCCCAGACAGTGTGGCTAAAAAGAAGTATAAATATTTTGCAGGTTGCTAGACGCTATACACACATAAGTTGTTTGTAAGAACAATTATTCATAGTCATAAATACTGCTTAGAGAATCAGCATAAGGGGCCTAGCTCCAGAGATCTACGTACTGTGCAATTGGTAAAGAGGTCTCCTTGAAATATATGGTGGGCAATTTAGGTATATGTAACTGGAAATGGCTGAACTGTAATATCTGTCCTTCCTCACATTTAATACCTGGAAAGGCAGTTTTCATGTTTCATAATAATAATGATATTTATATCTGTAGATTCCCTTTCAAATGCTTACTTCTCCCAAAAGACTTGCTATCAGCAATTTATTTTTTAGACAGTTTTACTCAGAGAACAATAGTTTATTTGAAGACTTTGAGTTGCTGAGAATGTTATATAAGAGTATTAAATGCTACTTTTTATTTCTGATGCATTTTAAAGATTTTCTTTTCTGCCTACGATTTAATTTTCATTTTAGAATTTTTATCCTGCTCTTCTCATATTGATTTTATTTTGTAGCACCATTAAGGAAGTGAAATGAAGGTAGATATGGGTATATCTGTAGATACGGGCATTATTTCAATGCATTTAGTGTAAGACTACTACGTAAATATTAATTTGCTGTTGAAATTCTAATTTGTGTTGAATCAATAAGCACATTTTATTGATTTTTTAGCATTTTGGTCATTAATAATCCAATGAATGTTAGCCATAATTTACCTTTAAGTTTAGTGTTAAAATTGTTCAAAAATAATTTGCTTTTGTTCACAGCATAATTTGTTTTTAATGGAAATTCTCATTTGGGACTTTTTTCATTAAAAAGCAACTGTGAGATAATTGTCTGAGTGCCTGGTTAAGCTTACTTACTTAAGAAGGTTTTAAGATCTGGTTATATCTGAAAATGTGTTATTCTGTAAAGTGGTTATTTTCCCCTTTATTTATAGGGATTTTACTATCTTCCTCTAGAGTATTTTATCTTTCTGTTAAGCACTTTTTATTTAGTATTGTGATAGCTCATTTACATAATCTATATCTATATCTATATCAACACACACATATCACTGGATTGTAAGCTCTGTGGGGAAAGTAAGTTTTCTTATATGACCCGTTCATTGCTCTCTTCCCACATATAGCAAAGTGGCTAACAAGTGACATACTAGTAATCATTTCGAATAAAGGAAGGGATCATAAACCTCAAGAGACAAGGGAAGACGTGGACATACAAATACATGAAGGTAGAATCCACATGATAATCCACAGGAGATGTTATGTTAAAAATAAAACCCTAAATACATTGGACAAGGTATTCAAAAATATTATTCAGACCATGTCATGATTGCTGCTTTTTCTATATAACGAAGAATACCTTGGACCACAATCAGCAAGTCTTCCCCTCCAAAGGAGCAGAATTTAGCCTAACCTATCATTGCAGTGAGTGGCATAAGCTGAGCAGAGAACACACAGGGCCTGCATGCTCTGAGGGAAACTCAGCTCTGAGAAAACAGAGAACGTAGCCCCAGCACAGCTGATCATGTTGGAATTCAGCATCTCATAGAGGAAACTGAAGGAAAGCAAAGATTCCAAACGATGTAGTTAAAATAGTCTACGTTTACAGAGAACATTAAACAAGTGCAGAAGCAAAGACTGTGGATCTTCAGCGTATAGTTACAAGGCTCCGATCAAAAAATAAAAAGCCCATTATGATTGACAAGAAAAGGAAGATACTTAGAAAATAATTCAGTAGGTAGTTACTTTAGAGCAAACATAAATAGAAAAATATATTTTCTCAGCCATATAAAATACATGACTTCTAGGGGGTTAAATTAAGAGTCCATAGTGAGAAAGAAGAAGGAGTTGACATGAGCATTCCTGTGTCACTGGGTAAAATACTTCGCTTTTATGAAGACCGTAGTTGGTGAATAAGGAGCCATGCATTAAGGTCTCCCTCCATAGCATGCATTTCATCCTCAAAGATCTCCAAGTTAAATAAGCAAACTCATCTTCTACAAGTGTTATTATATTTCTCTGCTTAGACCAGATAGACAAATCTCATCTATTATAATTGCAAAACTGTTGCTCAGAAGGGGAAAAAAAGGAAAGAAGCCTCCCTTCCTTTGACTTCCAACCATCAAAAATGCTTTAACAAGGGCTCTCTCCTCTTGTTAAAAATCTTTTGCTAGAACAGTACAGCACCAGCCCAAGAATCACATGAGTCAGTAAATATTGACGGGCTTCTGTTACATTTGTACCATTTCTGTAGTCTAAGAAGTCTCTAACAGATCTAGAGTTCATATATTTAAAATTTGTCTTAGATAACAAGCATAAGAGAAATGAGGAAAGTGAACACCTTCAGAGACTCAGAAAAGAAAGACATTTCAGATTAAGGTAAAACAATCTTTTTCTAAGATAATTTAAGAAAACACATTCATGACTTCAAAGTAGTACTAAAAAAGGCAAAAAAGGGTCACAAATCCCTCTTCCCCTAAATCCATGCCCTTGGGAAGTCCCTTTCACAATTGTTTAAAGCAAAAGTAGTAACAGTGTTTGAGTTTGTATCCGAAATTAAAATGAAATGTATGAAAACAACAATACAGAAGCCAAGAATGGAGAAATGTTGCAAGTATAATGTAAGATTTTTTTAACTCTGTGTGGAGAAAAATAGTATCACTTGATAACAGACTAACAGACTGTGATAAATTAAAGTGTGTGCCATAAACCCTCAAGCAACCACTAAGCCATATAACTACTAATAACAAAAGAAAACTTGATGACCAGTGGGATGGTTAATTTTATGTGTCAACTTGGCTAGGTCAGCACCCAGATATTTGGTCAAATGCTATTCTAGATCTTTTTTTTTTTTTAAGGTTTTTTTTGTTTTACGTTTTGAATGGGATTAACATTTAAGTCAGTGGACTTTGAGTAAAGCAAATTGTCCCATCCAATCAATTGAGGCCTTAAGAAAAAGTCTGACTGTCCTGGAGATTGAGAGAATTCTGTTGGCAAGCTACCTTAGAACTTGAACTTTTCCCTGGATCTCTACCTTGCCAGCTTACCTTGTAGATTTTGGACCTGCTAGCCTCCACAGCTGTGTGAGCTAATTCCTTGAAATCTGTCTCTCTCTCTATATATATGTACACACATATATTTACCTACACACACACACACACACACACATATCCTACTGGTTCTGTTTTTCTAAAGAACCCTAACTAAAACAACTACTAAGCCAAAAAAGGAGATAAATTCAATAATAAAATGACTACATTTATACAAAAGAATCATAAAAGGAGAGATTTCCTTTCATCTTCTGTGAAGTTAGCATCAGTAATTACTCCGTGTGGCGATGAAAATCAAGTCATACAGATCTATTAAAACGTGTAGAGCCTTTTGCACTAAACAATGCGGCAATTCTTAAAAATATTTTTTCATTACTATCAGTAACTATGTCCTAGTTTCCATTCTAATTTTTAAAATTTACCCATTTCCTACGATTATTCTCAATAATGCAGTCTTTCTCTGAGTCATAGCTTTAGTATTCTTGGCTCGGTGACTCAAGCCAGCGTGTCTAATGTCTCAAATTTGAGGGAAGTTTTTGATGAACGGTAAACAAGAAAGATGAAGGTGATTTAGAATTTACAAACCCTAAAAGTTTAGTCCCAAATAAAAATGGTTTTAAGTGAATATATAAAATGCATAAAACAGGTCTAGTGAGTAATAATAGATGGGAAAAATCTATGTTGAAACATAGGTTTGTTTTCCAAATAGCAAACTTTGGAATAAATAGCTGTTTTAATAACATTTGTGTTCAAAGAATGTGACACTTTGTGCAAATGCAAGGTTCTGAAATGAATAAGTTCTATATTTTCCATTTCTCCTGAGCAAGCCATGAGATGACCTCTATTGCTCTAGTTGAGAAGATATGAGGGCAGGCCCTCCCACTCTAGCTGGCTCTGTTGTGTAATAATGTTTCCTTTTGCCAACCCTTACAACGAATATAAAAATTCAATTTCAGTGATACAAGCTGAAAAAGGCTCCAGTGTCACTGTATTTTTCTAAGGGGATATTTTCTGGTTTTGTCTATATTTGTATTCCACTCATTTAAAGGAAGAAGGTAATAGGATTTTTCTATTTGCTATAGAAGCGATTTCAGAAGTACATAGATGCAAGATAAGAAAATATATTTTAAAAGACCACAAAGGGAAAACAAAGTGATGTATTGGTTTTGAATCCTAAGGTCTTCCAACATAAGAGTAAAGCATGCCGGGGGACATCGAATGGTGCCTTTGGAGAAGTACAGGGTGCGCCCTGCAGTCTCCTGCAGCCTTCTTCCGTGGTATGCTAGAAAGCATTCTCGAGGCCTCCACAATTTCCTGCCCCTTGTGTGCATGCCATGTGTGAATTTGATGGGCTTTACTCCGTGATTAGGTAATGTTATATGGCACAGTTGACCAGTTAACCATAAAATTGGAAAACTACCTGGGTGGGCTTGACCTAATCATCTGAGTCCTTTAAAAGCGGAGAGTTTTCTCTGGCTGATTGAAGAAAAATAAACCAGAAATGGGAAGCAGAGAAAGTTAGCATCACCATTTCTGGCTTAAAGAAGGAGGGAGCTACATGCCAAACAATGTATGTAGTTGTCCAGCTGCTGAGAGCAGCTCCCCGTCAGTCAGCGAGGAGATAGAAACTTTGCTAATGTAGCCACAAGGAACTGAAATCTGCCAACAGCAAGAATTAGCTTGGAAGTGGATTTTTCCATAGAGAAAAGAACTTGGCCTGGCTGACGCCTGGATTTTGGCTTTGTGATTTCCGTAGCAGAGAACACAGACGTGCTATGCTGGATTTCTGAGGCACACAACTGTCGGTTAATAAGTGGGTGTTGTCAGTAGGGCCTAAGCTTGTGAGCATTTGTTACACAATAATAGAAAACTCATACACATGATTTGGATCTCACCCAAAGCATTTTTGTTCATTATTTTACAGTCATTAATTCATTTGTTCATGTATTCATTCCTTTCTGAATGCATTCAGTGCCACCCCAGTGCCAGGCTCTATGCTTTATCAGGAGTTTCAAACTTTCAAGGGAATTTTATGACACAAATCCTGAAGACTCTGTTATTAGGATACTGTAATGTAATATCATCCACTGTCTCCACATATGATCAAATACAGATAATAGGAACACTCTGCAAGGTGGGGAAACCAGAAAACAATTCAATACGTAGTTTTGTGGCTCATTTAGAAAGTTTGCTGGGCCTAATGAAAAGCTGGAAGTATTGACCGTGTGTAAAAAATGAAGGCAGTAGATGACAATATTTCAGCCTAATTATTCTGGATGTCTCTGCAGACTTACTAAAATTGTCTCAAACTTTTCCAGATAGCCAATGATTGTCATGCCTGGAAGTTTCAAACACAGTGTTGCAGGTCAATTAATTATTATTACCTTTTTTTTTTTTTTTTCTGCAGATGTGGGGAAGCAAATAAGAGCCTGCCTAGGGACGACCTTCGGGTCGTTCTTCCCAGCTGTGCCACCGTCCACTCCATCCCTCATGCAAATCACAGAGTTCTGGGGAAATGAAATCCCTGGCCTATTCTGGGTTTTGCTTATTAGACTAGGGGGAGCAAATTAACACACCTCAGCTCAACGTAAAGCTCTATTCCTGGGCAAGAGAAAAAGTTCGGTGACCCAAGGCAGCTATCTCATGGCATCTGTAGGTAGCTGAAGAGACGGGCACAAACTGATCCCTGCACTTACTTACACATTGTGAACCCATTTGTATCTTGGCTTTTCTGGAAAACATGGAATGTCTCCTCATTCTCTTTCTTTCCTTACCTGCTCTGTCTTCCTTCTCTCTCTTTTCCATTCTTTCTTTCCTCCTCCCCTTCCTTCCTTCCTTCCTTCCTTCCTTCCTTCCTTCCTTCCTTCCTTCCTTCCTTCCTCCTTTCCTTCCTCTCTCCCTCCCTTTCTTCCTTCCCTCCTTCCTTCCCATCAACTCTTCCTCACCCCCTCCCTCTCTCCCTCCTCCTTAACTACTTCTCTCTTTCTCCATCTCCCCCTCATTTCTTTTTTTACTTTTAATTATGCCAAATTTCAGTTATGGTCTTTTTCTCTCTTCTTCTTTCTCTCTCTTCTCTTTCCCTCTTCTTCTTCTTTCTCTCTTCTTTATGGTCTTTCTCTCTTCTCTCTCTATTCATAAATGTTTCCAACATTTTATGTTTGCTATGTATCCTTCCAGGCCACTAATTTAATACCATTTAATTTATATGTTCCTGTAGAAAATATAAAGAGTTGTAGACAATAAGTGTTGGATAGGATGTAGACCCACAGAACATTTATGTCGTGCCACTGGGTTGTACACTGCTGCCAACTCTTTGGGAGCCACTCCAACTTACTGTGTAAAATGTGCAAACACTAAAACCCAGCATATCTTTTTTCTTAGGCAGATATTCTAGACATAACCTTACTTATGTGCACCAGGAGAGATGTTTGAGAATTTTCAAAGCAACCTAAGTCACATAAGCAAAATGTTGGAACAACTCTTACGTGCATTGACACAGAGCTGAGGACAGAACACCACGGAGCAGAGAAAATGAGTGCATTGCACGCACGTTCATTCCTCGGGCTCCCGTAACAATGCACCATGCACTGGGTGGCTTCAAGTACCGTAGGTCTGCAGTCTGGAAGTCCAGAATCAAGGACTGCGCCCCCTCTCCAGGCACAGGGCAGTGGGGGGGGGGGGGGACAGTAACATGCCTTTCTGAGCTTCTGGTAGCCTCAGACAATTCCTTAGCTCACAGATGCTTGCCTTCCTCCTATGTTGGTTTTGTCCCATGGACTTCTTCCTGTGAGTGGATCTGTCTCTGTGTTCAAATGTCTCTTTTATATAAGAACACCAGTTCTCATCTTTACATGATCCTATTTCTTTTATTTTTGAAGATTTATTTATTTATTTGGAAGAGAGAGAGAGAGAGCGTGCATGCACTTATAAGGAGGGGTGGGGGCGGCTACGGGAGAGGAAGCAGAGTAGCAGACGCCCTGCTGGGCACAGAGCCCTGATGGGGGGCTTGAACCCAGGACTCTGAGATCATGACCTGAGCTGAAATCCAGAGCTAGACACTCATCCAACTGACCCATCCGGGCACCCTAAATTACCTTATTTTAAACAAGGCCACCATCTGTAGTAGTTGAGGTTGGGACCTCAATGTGTACATTGCAGGGGAGGGTGTACAATTCAACTCCTAACAACGCGTGTATATGGATCAATATCACAGTGAAAGCAGAACAGTGAAAATCACGTAAGAATACAAACAATGGGATTCTCTTTACAGAGTGTTTCAATCATACCCACTGAGAAACTATAAGGAAAATGGAGGGAATGGTCATCGCACAGGCCAGCACAGTGTTTACCTGTGGTGTGAGGTGGGGGATGGGCCTGGAGAAGGCAGGCAGGGTGGTTCCCTCTCTCCTAAGCGGGATGCTGGGTGGAGGGGCGTCTGTTAAGTTCCTACTATTCACTAAACTGTACCCATGTTGTGGATGTTCTTTTTAAGACATATTTCATAGTAAAATAATGAGGGAAGGAGAAAACAAAGAACCTCAAATAAAATATGAAGTTTTGTTTTTGTGACTTCTTCATAAATTATCATAATGCATATATTCTGAAACTAACTGAAACTTTTTTTTTAACTAAAACTTGTGGATCATACGTGGATCCACACAGAGATCTCGCTCAGTTATTTTCTAAGTTGTGTATTTGTTTATCCACTTCCCTACTCAAGGACATTCCTAATGTCCCAATTTTGTCATATTACAATGTTGAAGGTTGTAATGATGAATTTTCTTAAAGTAACATGTTCTCCCGGAGACCTGGCAATGACGTCCAGCAGTCACTTAAGCTAGTTTTTCTCTGACTCAGTTTCTTCTTTTGGAAATTATTTATATGAACCAGGTAGCACTTCAGTAATTAGCTAATTGACTTTGTAAACACATTAGATCCTACTTCCCTCTATTTCATGCGAGGAAGGAAGGCCACAGAGTCTCTCTTACGAGTAGAGTTTTAGAGAAAAAGCTTATCTTATTCAAAACACCTGTGTTAGTGAAGCCTATGTTCTATTCTGAGCCGCCTTCTTGTTTCCACAATTTCTCTCTTATTAATTGGTATGATTTCTGCCGCTTATATTATAATGACTCCTTAAACCTTAGTAGTCTAGACATCTCTTCCTACCTACAAGTAGAATTATCCGCCCTCTCTGTAACTCCCCCTTCATGGATCACAATCCTGTTATAAGCAAGGCAAAGCATTATCTTGTTCCCCAAGGGAATTATCTTGTCTTTGGCAAAACATTCTTCCTCGTCTTCCCTTTTCCGCCTCAGTGACTGCGTGTTACAATCAGAATCTGGGACTCAGCCCTGAATCCTTCCAACTCTGTTCATCCCCTCTTGTTCCGCCTACTTGGCACCCAAACCTACTTTTTTTGTTTTTGTTTTTTTTTCATTTTTACTACCATTTCTCTAATCTAATGTTTTTCAAAGCATAGTCGCTGAACCCGTAGTGCCCACATCCCTGGAACTTGTTAGAGATGGAACTTCTCAGACTTCACACCAGACCTGAGTCAGAAGTTCAGGAGATGGGTCTAGTGGTCCCCTAATATCTCACCCAGACCTCCAATTCCATCTCTCAGCCTCTAGAGTTCTCACTCTCTCAGAAGTACAGTTCTAAAGTAGCATTCTCTTGCTTAATGTCTTCTGGGTAAAATAAAAAGACGTGACTTCAAAACTAGTAGGGATTTGGCTCTCACCACCTCTAGCTTATCTTATCTCATCTTCAATCTTCCACCTCTCAGAACACAAGATCGTCCCACACTCTGGCAATAAGTACAGGTGTACCTTTCCTGAGCGTTCATGCTCTCATGGATCTCTGGGATCCTTTCAGAGTAATTTCGTTTCCTTCCTCTTCCATAGCCACCTTATATTAGTAGGTTTCTTCTCAAGGGCTCTCTGTCTTCCTGTGTCATACCAAAAAATCCCTGTATTTTTAGATAGCCCACTTGGTTTCTTGAAAGACATAATTTTGAAGTGCAAAACATAATTTTGAAGTATTTTTGCAATTGGAGCAAAATCAAAGGCTTTTTGGAAGGAAACACAAGAAAATATACATGATGTTTTCCTCTGGAGAGAAGACCAGGAAGTTGGATTATGTTGGGAAAAAGATCTAGCACCCGTTCTCTTGATTTGTTACCACAACCATGCCTTGTTTTCACTGCCAAAAAATAAGAAAAAATTAGAACATATTAGCTGCAGGGTACGTGGATATGGGTGTAGAGAGGAGACAGGGATGTTAAAGGGTAAGAAACTGCATAAAAGAACAAAAGCAACTCTTAAATAAAAATTAGGGAGAAATGCACATCCTCATAACTACTCTAATTTGTTTCTCAAGTTTGAGAAATGTATGGAATTCTTTTAAAGGTGTAATTTTCTCTAGATTCTCTTCCTTGTTTTCAAATTATTTTGATTATTTCTTATTTAAATACGTATAAATGAACAGATGTAAGGAGATGGTAGCATGATCCATTCTAAGGGCTTCATAAAACATAGAACTCATTAATCTTACTTAGGAAGTAGCAGGACAGGAAAGTGGTTGTAGGTGTTGTGAAACGTTCTCACACAGATGTGACATCGAATCAAATTAACAAGCCAAACATGAACAAAATTACAAAGCTAATTGATTTCAAACTAACAACATTTATTTAATATGATGAATCTTGCTGTTTTGCTAAAAGGAAATTGCCCCATATAGTGTGATTATGGAATTACATTCCATGTGGAACAAATTCACATCCTTGTGAGTTTGCATCTTTCCACCATGATGGTGGGTGTTGTGCTGGGTTAATTCTCCTTCACCTTTGAGTGACTTGAAATCTTCATTTGTAGACTTGCTTTTGTGACACTGGCTTTCACTTAGACCAAACATGCCATTTACAGGTACTGTTAACCTTCTCTACTTCCTCACTACCTCAGGTCAGTGCAAACAGTACAAACTGGCACCAACACAAACATTAACACAAACACTAGTGTGAAGACTCTGTAACCACACGGTGGTCTCCAGTGATCGTCCAACAGGAATCACTAAACTATGGCTTGTGGGCCAAATCCAGGAGCCTCTATTTTTGTAAGATCCATGAGTTACAAAGAGTTTTCACAATTTTAAATGGTCAAGAAAAATAATATATGACAGAAATGCACGAGGCCCATGAAGTCTAAAATATTTACTATCTGGCTCTTTTACAGAAAAAGTCTGCTGATTCCTGTCTTTATGTAATTTTTTAAAGGATTATCATGAGTTGAAAACAGAAAACGGAAAATATAATTTAGAAAGCTTTGGGACACCTGGGAATACATTTTCAGAAAGCAGGGAGGAAAACACATTTCGACTTACTGGAAAATGTGGTTGGTTACTCATTGCCCAATATTTGGAGATAAAAGCACAAATAGACCATTGCCCAGGAGAAGCACAGACATTCTTGGCACTCAAAACAGGAAGAATTAATCCCAGGATTGTCATAAAAAGGACACAGTGGAATGTAATGATGTCCTCCCTGGTGTGTAACAGCAAGTTTTGCCCAGCCGCTTTATATAACCATCCTACATACAGCCCCGTGACATCATAGCAAAATCTGATTCAAGAAAGGCAATTTTCAAAGGACTTTGGAGTGTGGGTGAGGTAGTCAGCTCTTTATTGATCTGGTTTGAGGTAAGACTAGATTGAAGACTCCGGAAGTATGGAGAGCCTGGACGGTCATGGGGTGAATCTCTCTTAATATACTTTCTCTTGGATGAGCTGTTGAACACAGGGGTAAACCCCCGACACACAACTGAAGGTCAGCTTGTCTATGTCACCAGGTAAATTCACACCCATTTTATGCTATAATTACAAAGGACACAGCACATTACTGGGAGCATGACAATGCAAAGTTCTGGAGATACGATTAAACGTATAAATAAAATACTTACTGATGATATGGGATGATATGAAAGCAATAGCTCTACCACTGAAGACAACTCCTCTATTCATATGTTGCAAGAATGACAGAGGACATAGCAGAGACCACATCCCAGCCGTGGCATTCGTGTCCATAAGCGCTGAGATGAACAACAACTCTCTGTAGTCTCTCAATCATTGCATTTTTAAAAATCCTTGTACTTTATTATTATTTTTTTTTAATCCTTGTACTTTAAAATAAGGGAAAGAAACTGGGCACGTAGGGTTCAGAATCCTCTGCCCTCAGGCCCCACTAATTGCTCTTCCCCTATTGCTGTATGTTTACATTTCCTTTGTATTTGTGGAAAAGATTCTGAGGTATAACCTCCAAAGTCTAAGACTCAGAATAAAGGACAGTACAACTAGGTCCCCTTAGTGGGTTGGGGGCCCACAATAAGGGATGGCACCAAGGGAAAGCAGGGTTCTGAAGTTGTGAGCTCGCTGGACCTGGTTGGGTGGGCATAAAAAGGAGAAGCGAGAGGTGAAAGGGGGCCTTCCAGTTTACTCACATGAGGGTTCAGCAGAACTTCAGATGTTAGCACGGATGGGATTGCTGGTGTGCAATCAGTTAGGCGAGTTTCTACGTATTCATGGATGCTTCTGTCGGAAGCTCCACGATCTATCTCTCGGATCCTGACCCGTATCCTGAGACTGGCTTAATGTACCTACTAGTCTTCCCTAACACGCTGTACACACTTTTACTACTCTCCTTAGTACCTTGCCTTACATTTAGATCTTTCTTACTACTCTGAGCTCTTTAGGGAGGAGGGCCAGACACTACTTCTTCCCCCGCCTTGCAGGGAGGGCATGGTCATGTGACTAAATTCTGGCAATATTTCTGTCAGATATTCGCTCCAGGTCTTTGCAGAGAATGGCGCAAAGACCTGAGGACAATTAAGAGATTATTCAGGTGGAGCAGGCAAAGATTTAGCAGTGGTATTGGTGAGTGTCTGGTGGAACTTCCTCGGGGGACAGTCATTGGGCAGTTGCTGTGGTCTGTCTTCGCTGGGCCCTGTGTGCCTAGAGGCCTATGCCGGAAAACCTGCCTCTCCCAACGCCCCCGGCTCTCCAGCCTTCCCTTGGGTTCTTTGAGCTACTCAATACAAATGCTAATAAACTCCTTTTCTGCCCTAAGTAGCAGAGCCATTTTCTTTTGTTTGCTACTAAGAACCTTGTATGTAAGGTGAATCTCCCAAGATTCTTCAATTGCAAATAACAGATCCTGGCTAACTGTCATAAAACATTGCGGTTGACTCCCCTCAAAATAACAAAACATAGTTATTCACATGAATTTATTTGTAAACGCTATCATTTATAATTTATTTATAACTTTTTAGTCACCGGCCTTGTTATGCTTTATGCTAGTTCAGCTAATATGATGAGATCAGAGCCCCTATAGCCCAAGTGCTCCCTTGGAAAATGTCCTAATAAACTCAACTTGATGTTTGTTGAAAGACATTAGTGACGATATGCCGAATGGGCTGACATTTGTGGCATCATTGATTAAAGGTCAGGTATACTCTGGGTTCTGTCAAACAGGTCGACATCCAGAGTTAATAAGGATGAATAGTTACGAGAGGATCTCAGACCACCATTTGGAGCCACTCACCCCCATTACCACCACCGTGTGCAATACTGTTTTTTCCCCTAGAAGCTCCATTCAACTTAGATTTTATTTTTTTTTTATTTTTTTTTTTCAACTTAGATTTTAAAATTAGATGTCAGTGATTTGCCCAGCGTCAACCGTCCCTGCCTTGCCCTCCCTCAGCCTAAACAAAGCAGCTCTCCAGGGGCTGACGTTCGGATTCCAGCAGCCATTCCAGGGATGGAGTGAACACGAGTCTGCTCCCCTGCACCTTCTATGCTCAGGAAACCTCTAGCAAAAACCACTTGTGCCTTCAGTATCACAGTCCTTCAGAGGCAGCAAACTCACTTTGAGTTACTTGGTGCTCTAACCTCCTCAGTGATGGGGGCAGAATTTCTGCAAATCATCCAGAATCAGGAACCACTCATTCAGCAGGTGAATTGGGTGGTTAGAGGCAGAGATGGAGGCATCCTTGGGGCCTTTACAGAATACATTTTTTTTTGTTTTGTTTTGTTTGACCTGCTTAAATCTCTTCAAGCGCTGAGAGGCCATAGTATAAGCTATAAAATGCAACATTAACACTGGAAGAACTTGTGCTCTGGACCTTTTCTATCTAGATTTGGACCCAGGCTACTGCTCTTTTCCCCCTCCTCCTTTCTCTTTGCCTCTCTATCTCTTTCCCTCTCTTTCTTTCTCTCTCTCTCAATCTTTCTCACTTTCTTTTTCTCTTCTTTTTCCATTCTTGAAATGAATTTATAAATGTTCAATGACCTGGTTATATGTTTTCTGCCTTTCTTGGCCACCAATTACAGTATCAGGATGAGTTTCAATCACGGACATTCTGGAAGTCATAGTGTGCAGTATCCTGCTTTCCCATATCAGGAATGTTTGAATAATAAACTCACAATCTTGCAATTTCATGTGAAATTCTCCTTCAACAGAAATCTGAAAGCATGAAACCCTTCACATTTGAGGTTGCCCCATGGAGGTGGCATGCAGCTGCTACTCATCTCGTAAGTCTGCTTGTGTCTACACTGTTCATTCCAACCTTTCTATTCCACAGCAGGTTGAGACCCTGCCCTGGTTCCTAAATGGGATATCCCTAAATGGGATATTCAGAGGCTACTGCCTATTGGAGTGCTGGCAAGCATCTGTTTAGGGCTGGAACTCAGGAGCTAAGTCGGAGAAATCTGATTTCTTTAGCAGCACTCCTCTGGACAAAAACTTATGTAAACTCCACATGACTCACTCAGGCCAAGGTAAACACTGATGTCTGTAACCAACTGCAGCACTCAAGAATATTTGCCAATCTTTGGCAACCAGGGACAATTTGCTTCTCTCTAGCTCCCAGCATGGGCAGTTCATCAATTGAAACAATTTTCTTCATTGTTGTTGTTGTTGTTGGAGAGCAAAGACTGCAAAAGCAAACCATTGTTCAAGCTGAAAGTCATTTTGTGGAGAAAATGAGATGCTTGGACCAGTCTCCTTGTCCTTTATTTTATCGTCCCCTCTGGCATCCGTTTATGGATCTGATTTGATTTCTATTTTCATTTTGAGTCTTTTCTCTGTGACCTCAGGTCAGAGACAATATCAAAAGCAATGTGTTTTGGTGGGTTTATTTATCTGAGTCAATGGAAGAAGAGAAAGCCAACGGAAATGGAAGGGAGAGTGAGGGAGAAAAAGAGAGGGAAAGAGAGGGACCGACTGAGACTAAATTTATGTCTGTATGAAAAAGAAACCTCACTACAGTTGGAACTGGAATCCTGACCATTTTCTTAACTAGTCCTGATGCCATTTTCAGTGTAACAATCAGCTTCAGTCTTTAACATGGACATGGTTGTCACAATCCATTAATAGTTCATTCCATATGCATGGTCACAAGATGAATGGAAAGGGTTGGAGCTGGGAGGGAGAATGAGGAGAGAACCAACAGCGAGAATAAACAAGAGAAATTGTCTTTTGTCATTGAATACTGAATTTTTGTAGTAAGTTTTTGAGATACAAGCTGCATGCTTGTTAAATCCCATCGCATTTGGTGCTTCCAGGGATACAAAAAGTGAGCATGCTGGGACCAGGGCATCAGTAGAAAAGGCTGGTGCATATGAAGTGGGTAAAGACAATGAACTCAACATATTGGGGGAATACATCAAGAGGCCACCTGTGGCTGGTATCACTATTGATGCCACTAAACAACTCAGAGGGGCTGAACTTTACCTTGATTTACAGAGAAAAAGTAAACCACAGACTATAAGTCTTCTCAAAAACGAGGTACTCAAACTCCACCATTTCTAAAATGTCCAGATGGAAAAGCAAATGATCTTACTAGATCATACTTTGTTCAAAGAAAATCAGAACAATGATCTAGACCTTTCCTTCGGGTGAATTAAATTGTTAACAGGGAGGGCTTTTAATAAGCCTGTTGGCTCAGTGTTACTTGGTCTAGTTTTCAACTCTACCTTACAGACTTCTTTGTCCCATCCTCATAGAGAAAAGAATGAAAAAAAAAGATATAATAAATGCTTAGAAATTAGAAAATAGGGCAATTCATACTAAGTCAGTCTTTGCATGTTAACTATGATAAAAAGCCATGGCTCAGACTTCAGGGTGTATTTAGGATTGCTTTGTGTGCATATTAAAAATGTACATACTCATTCTAGGTCAATCCTAAGGATTCTGATTAAGCTGGTCCTGAGAGTAGCCCAGAAATTTCATTTGAAGGACATTTCCCAGACGATTCTAATGAAAGTGGTGCATGGACCATTCTTTAAGAAACAGTGTCTTACAGTGTATGCATGGGGTGTGTCTGTGTGTATGTGTATGTGTGTGAGCGTGTTTAACAGGGAGATGCAGTGGAAGGACTTCAAGTTAGAAAGTTGGTTTAGGTTGTTTTGTGAAGGAATTCAACTGACCATGCTAAGCAGTTCATGTTTTTAAATAAGGAGCTGCTGTGATCAAATTTGTACTTTTAGGTATACAACTCTGGTGGCAGGTTTGTTTGGAAAGGATAGAAGGAGGAGTCAAGGAAACCAGTCAAGAAGTCTTGCAGAGAGATGAGGGCTTGATCTGAAATTTTGTCCTACGCTTTGTGCAGGTCATAAGGATAAAAAAGACGTGGATCCGTTCTTCAAGTTGCTTACAACCTAGTAAAGAGAAGATCCAATACATGAGATACCGATGGAAAAGTGAAAGACATGGCTGGCTGGGTGCACAAAATTTTGGACAGTAGCAGAATTTTGCAGAGCTACAGAGACCAAGGTTAAGAGTAAGCTCCTAGATCAGGATAGATCTTGAGGGAAAGGTGATTAAATTGGATCAGAGTTCGATGGTGCGGTGTTCTTTTCACTAGCGGGGTCAAAGGCAGGTTTTACAGACTTGTAGGAGCAACTGAAGAGAAAATAAAGGCACGGAATATTTCTTTTTGGATATTTTGTTAATTAAAAAAAAAGAGAGAGCTGGGATAGCAGCTTAAAGGATTACAGGGTTTAGGAAAGGCTATTTTTTGTTTAGGTTTGGTTTTGTTTTTGATTAATTCTTATAGAACATAGTGGAATATACTTGAAGGGAAATGGGAAAGAGAAGCTGAAAACTGGGGAAGCGATCATGGTAGACAAAAAGAGACAGGAAATGGGACCAAGAGACTCTGGCCTCAGAAAGGAAAAGGTCAGAAAGCTGAAACGGATGGAAGACGCCACATGGCAGTTCTGAGATAGGCAGGGAGCAGCAGGAGAGCGGGAAAGATGACGAGGGAAATGATTTAGACACTGTAGGTTGCCATTCAGAAGTCATACTACACCTTCTTTCTCAGATTGTAGAAGCTAAATGTATAAATTTTGTTCCTAGGGCAGTGTGCTTCGAGAAAGGGCGATCCCTCCCCAGGTCCTGGAGGATGAGCCACAGCTGATCTAAACTCCGCATGGTCACTCCATTCCCCCCGCTGGTGGCCGGGGGTCGGCAAATGACAATGTTTGGGCCAAATATACATAGAAGAGATCTCTTTCTGCTTTAGGAAATTTTGCTCCATGATAAGTAAGTTTTCTTCCTTGAACTTGGTAGTATGAAGTCACGACGTTTGGAATGAGGGAGCCACCTTGTAACCCCGAGGTAGAATCTAAGGATCAAAAGTTAGATGCTTAGGATGGAGGAAAAGAAATCTGAGTCTAATGGCAACACTGACCAAGTGTGTCACCTGAGGGGCTGTTTGCCTCAATTTCCTGTCTGGAGAGAGATGTATATTCTTCATTGTTTAAGTCATGACAATTTGCAATTTCTGATATTTTACAGTAAAAAAATTTACATAAGTGACTGTAGAGAAATTTGCATCTATCTTTTCACTAAAGTGAAAGAGGAAGACGTCTGCCAAAAGGGACGGAGGCACACCTGGGATGCGGGTTTGGGAAATGTGGACACTGTTCGGGGCTACCACTGAAGATACCAAGAATGGTAGCTAATGAGATAAATCAAAGGAAGGGGGGGCAATAAGGGATACCCCAAAACAAAGGGGGACTACGTTCCACCAGAATGGCTTCCTGACATTTCCAACCTTCCCAGGAGGGGGCAAAAGAGGAGAAACTCTGATCAAGATGAGTTGCAGGTGGACATTGGACTGCAGCATCAACAGAAAGCCACCACCGGGCCACGGGGAGCAAGGGCAGGGCGGAAGCATGTCATGAAGGGGCTCCGATGACTGTGCCTGGTCACCTCCGATGACATGATTTGCCCTCATTGCCATCACCACCAAAACAGCACATGGCTCCTAGGTTTTTGTGAAGACAAAATGAGATAATATGTGTAACTGATTTTTCCATTTTATCTGACATATTTTAAACACCAGTAAATATACAATGATAATTAGGTCCTGAGCTCCTGTCAAAGCCAGGAAGGAGAGTACCAGAAAGCCCACACACATCAAAATAATGTTGAATAATGACTCCTGAGTGCACTACATATTTTGTTTTTATCAGCAAGATGTATAAAAATTCCACTCACCATGCATATTAGTAAGTTTCTCCAAAGTTGAATCAAGGGAAAAAGAAAAAAAAATTCTGGCACAAAATTGCGTATCTTAACAAGACAAACTTCAAGTAAATTGGCTGCTGCAGCACCCACTGATTATTTGCCAACCGTTTTTTAGGCAGCACACACTCTTTATTTAGCTGGGCCAGCAAGCTCCTGTAGGTGTCCTTGCTCATCCTGTCTCTAGACGAGGTGGAGAGGCAAACACAGAGGAGCAAGCTTGCCAAGTAACCGGCTATCTGGGCGGCTGCAGGTTAGGTCCAGGGAGCTGCAGAATTCCTGCTGCTTTTGATTCTTGAGTTCTTTTCCACATAATGTGTTCCCTGGGCAGGATTCGCAGCATCTGGTACCATCTAAGAATTCGCTTAAAATGCAGAGCTTCAGGCCCCATCACAGAGGAACTGAAGCAGAATCTCCCTTTCAATAAGACCTTCTGGTGACCTGTGAACACATTAATGTTCTAGAGGCACTGATCTTAAGGACTTGTCTGAAGCCACCTTGTGTGATGGGCAAACACTCACCGTTTCCCCCAAAGGCTGCCCCCTTTCACGACATGAGATGTAGGTTCTCGGGTGAGGCCCGGCTTCACAAAGCCACTCACCGTTGTGTCCCACTGAAGCCAACCTTGAGTCATCAGTGACCACCAGTGGTCTAACATTTTGATTGGAGAGCAAGGAAGCCCAGGAAGTAGGATGAACGTGGGTGCTAGACAGGCTTGGGTTTATTTCTGGTTCTGCTTTGTGCTAGTTAATTGACCTGGGACAAATTAACTAAACTGTATTTGCGCCTCCCCTGCCATAATTCACAAGCAAGACCGTGTAGCCCGTAACTGCTAACTCCTTCTTCATGCCTATCAGTGAGTGGAACAGAGGAGAACACTAGGGAGCACCATGGGGGGGGGGGCACCTAATACAAGATTGGCTGCGTAGCTTTACTCACTGGAACTTCTGGATTGGGATATCAGAGCTCCTGGTTGTCTGTCTCAGTATTTAAGCAAAGGGGAGTTGTAGGATACCTGGGGAAATTATTTCTGAGCTGTGGGCTCAGACATTCAACCAAAGCAGAAACAGTATGATTCTGGGCATATGAGCCTTAATTCCTGATAGTTTTCCAACTTGGCATCCTTATTTCCAGTGAAACTCTCTTGTACTTTCTGCTTAACTTCCTAAAATCCACACTGTCCTGACCACACAAAAAATTTTAAGTGAGTGGCCGTTGTAATTATTTTTATTGCTACTGATAGATAATCAACATCATTATTATGGCTGTGATGCCTCCTACACCAGCCTATCTTTTCATTCACATTTAGCACCTGGTAATTAATCCTCAAATCTATAAGAAAGCCAATCACCTGAGTCATGACAAAAAATAAATACTGTCTTCATATGTGTTTATATATTCACTAATGGGTTACTCTTCAAAGAACTGACTGAAATATTAATGATGCCTACGATTGCTGAGCATGAATGGCAGCTGCCACGTAAGAGCACGTTTTATCCATTAACTGCTATACCAGGGAGAGAAGGGCGGTGTCATGTGCCAAGTTATTATTCAGATTTCACAGGAGTCCCAACTGAAGTCAGAAAGGTAAACTCATGAGACAACAAAAATAACAAGTTACATAATGAAGAATTCTAGGTCCCACTTGCTGTCTTGGTGCTCATGTAATATAGTCTGGGTTCTTAAGATCCTGACCTCAGTTGGCAGCCAGTCCCCAACACACTGTCACACTAATCTGAATCCTTTTTGAGATACTGAGTTCTCTTTTTCATCGAAGAATTGATCATTGAATCTGTAAAATACTTAATATTGTCCAGTGGGAAATCATTATTACCAGCATTTGGCTGGCAAGGCTTACCAAGCTGCGTTTTGAAATAAAACAGTATTTTCAGTGAGGCATCATTTCCTATGTTTTAGTAGAGACAAGGGACACTTGAGAGGGGAGATACCTTTCTCAAAGTTTCTAGCCCACGGTCTGATGTGACATCACTCTGACAAATATGGATAGTTCTGTTTAGCAAACCAAAGCACTTGGAGATGCTTTTAGAAATAATTCTTTAAGTAGAAGGCAAAGACTTCCTAAGATGGTGCCCAAATGAAGTTTTATATGCTTCTTTCCTAGAAGATGGGGAGAATGTTTTAGGGAGAAACTGTTCCTTCTTCAGAGCTGTCACTGATAAAAGGGTGAAGGGCACTGGGGACACTTCCCAACAAATCGATTCCTATGAGAAGCAGATCAGGACAAGACAAATATCCTCTCCAGATGCCATGTAATGAAATTCCTCACCCCTGGTAGTTCCTGGACTCCATTTTCTCCATTTCTTGGCAGCAGAACTTAACATCATTATGATTTTCTAGTGTATTGAGCTGGGGGATTGTCTTCAAAGAAAACTGGCTAGTTCTCTGATGAAGAGCAGAAGACCCTTTAGCAGGTCTCTCATCTCGAGGACTTAGTAACTTGGTACTTTTGCGCCCAAGGAAGGGCAGATTTTCCTTTTGAAAATAATTAAAGTTTTTTCTACTTGAAGTTTTAAGCAAAACTAAAGGACTGTGAAGATTATATAAACCATTTGGATTTTTCACAGGTCGACATAGACCTATTGCTAGGGACTCTAGAATGAATTTCATATTTTCTTAGGAGAGGGTCAGTTCTGGTGCTCACCTAGCCATTCATTTCTTTTGGAAATTGAATTTGTCTTGACTTGGGGGTTTAGACACTGGATTACCCAAATAATTCTGTGCAGAAACAAAGATTCATGCTCATCAGATGTTCAAGCCAGTTTTGTAGAGGGTCGTGATTTGGAGGCATTCAAAGAAGTCAAGGGAAGAAGGAAACAAGTCAACACTTTATTCATTCCAATATGAACTGACACCATTAGGTCAGGATTTTTTTTTTTTTTTTTTTTTTTGTGGAAACATAATGTTATGAAGGCTCAACCATCACCAGGAGAGGAAAGAGGGTCCATAAAAGATGACACCTTTCAGATGACTCAGTCAGAATTTTAATACTTGTCATTCTGGTGCCACCACTGAGCCTGTGGATTAACCCAAGCCGTATCTTTGTGGGAAGCATCTTTTACCTCAAGCCAGATTTCAAATTCGGCCTTCAGGACAAATTCCTAAACTCTACTTATGAACATAAACTTCATGATATTCTGGCTCCGATATCCTCTAGCTGCTACTGGATGCCATGAGCTCCACACTGGACATAAACCCAACTCCATGCTGCCTCTGCCCTTCCTTCCCAGTCATTCCAATGGCTACAACACCCCTTTCCTGTCTAGGGAATGCTCAGTGATCCTTTAAGTCCGGAATCAAATATAACCTCCCCTGGGTGCCTTTTTCATACCTCTTACCCTGTTTGACAAACTTAACTGTTTTCACTTCTGTGTTCAACCTTTACTATTGCCTTATTGTGGTTTACCATGGTAGCTTGTTTTACCATTTTTCTCTCTCTCTTGACTACAAGCTCTTTTAGGGCCATTTTTCAATCTCCCTGGCCAGTGTCCAATATTTACTAAATGACTGGAAGAACATATCAGTATAATAATGCAATTACTATGGATTTTAAACTCTAAAATGAAATTCTTACATTCGGCACATAATCAGAGATTGCCTTTGAAAAGTTATTCTTTTTCCATCCAGTGGTTCATTTAATGATTGGTGCCAGGTGATGGGGAGAGCAGATAATGAAGAAACAGCTGAGTCTCAAAAATTGTCAACCATTTAAATAAAAAAAAAGAGCCCACAGAAATTACTCTCTTGGATCCATGTGCATGCATTCATGATGAGTTAACATTTATGGGATTAAATGAAAATTAATGATACTGCTACTGAACACCATGGATTGGGCACAAGTTATATGGCTTCCACGGTACAAGATGTTTATGAATATGACTTCTAATGGTTGAAATGCTGCATATGAGACATTATTTGCCCAGTTTTGGAGAGGGAGAATCTGAGGTACAGAGACATTTAAACGATGTTTTGAATATCAAATAGCTAAATAATTGGTGAAACTACGAAGGGAGTCCCTCAAAAACTGATTTCTTAATCAGTTTAGGCTGCTATAACAGAATGCCATAGACTGGATGTCTTAAACAACAGAAATTTATTTCTCACGGTTCTGGAGGCTATGAAATCTGAGATCAATATACCACCAGATACTAAGTCTCGGAAGGGCCTGCTTTCTGTTTTGTCTGCTGTCTTCTCGTATCATCATCACATGGTGAAGAGCAAAAAGAGAAAGCAAGCTCTCTCATGTCAGTTCTTATGAGGGCATAGATCCATCATGAGGACTCCGCCTCCAAGATCTATTTACCTCCCAAAGACCCCACCTCCTAATATCATTACTTTGGGAATCAAGATTTCATCATATAAACATTGAGAGAGACAAAAACCACTCACTCCATAATATCCAATTAATAGCAATTCCAAAGACTAAGCTGATGCAGTAATAGTGGTATTAATTCCAAAGCTTTTAACCCAATATGGAAGTCTATGCAACAAAGGTAAGCACGAAGGCTATTTTAGTAAACAAATTTGATGACATTCCTACTTCAACTTATCAGAACAAACACAATCCTTTTTGGAAGCAGCCAACTCTAGCCTCTGGTGAGGCTTGTTAGTGGGCTGGCTCCACTCTCATGATGGTGCCATCACTTGGAGGGGCACAGTCCTTGGAGGCTAAAATCATCTTGACTTAAGTAGCTGTCTAGTGAAAGTACAGCTTCTCTGAGTGCTAAGGGCTATTTTTCAAGAGTATCTCAAGCAGAGTCTGGGCAGAAGAACATCTGCAGTGTTGCCGCTCCCACCTGGGGGAACACTACGAGTTTTTCTGCCAATTATAACATGGGTCCAATAGGCCTGAGTTCACTGATTGGGAAATGAAATCCAATCTACAACAGGTACAAAGTGGAATTATTGCAACAATATGCATGATACTTTGATGAACACTATGATGTTAAATGACCCCGAGTAATATAATAATAAGACAATCTAACATTTTTGGGTATTTATCAAGTGTCAGACACCTTCCTAATCACTATAGGATTATAATCCTATAATCACTATATATATATTATATACATATAATATATATATAGGCCGCTATATATATATAGTGATATATATATCATGATAACAATCACTATATTATATATATAATATATCACATATATAAAAATATCTATAATCTTATTTAGTTGCCACAAAAAATGTGCAATATATGTAGGCACTATCCTTACCTCATTTTATAGTTGAGACAACAGTACACTGCTGATAAGTGACAGAGCTAACACCTTGCCATTTATCTCCTACACTATACTGATCTATTAATTTATCACTTTAAATTCCTTGAGGACTGAAGACTCAAAGATGAAGGGACAGGGCTCCCACTCCTCTCAGTACGGCAGGGAAACAGGCCAATAAACCATCGACCCAAGGTAACCATGTCATGTATGAGGAGCCAAGAGAGACCTAGGAGGTTGGGGAAGACAGAGGAGGCTTCACAGTTATCTGAGACTTGGTAATAAATGGAGTGCCCGAGTTAAAAGAATCTAATTACAAACTTGGCAAATGAACACATCACATATTCTGGAAAGGATGGGTGCCTAATTCTGTCGGACTAGAACGTAAAATACGAAGTCAGAGAATGACAGGGATTCAGGGTAGGTTAAACCTTCAGGAGAAGGTTAAACCCTGAAGGGCCTTGACTCTTGTGCAAAGGAATTTTAATTTTATTTAATTAAAGGCATAGGGGGTCATTGAAGAGTTAGAATCAATAGATTTTTTTTTAAATTTATAAGGATCACTTTGACAAAAGTGTAGTGGATGGATTGGTGATGGTAAGACTAGAAATAAGAAGTTAGTGAAGCTATTGGAATAGTCAAAGCCCTGAAATAGAGTACGGGGGGTGGGAATGTAAAGCACGGTGCACTTTGGAGTACTGATGGATAGAATAATGATTAAGGCATTAGTCTGGGGCCATTTAAGCGGGAGTCTCAGTCCTGCCACTGCCTGTCCATGTGCTCTTAGGTAAACCTACACAGCAAACTGTGCTTGAATTTCCTCTTCTGTAGAATCGAGGTAGTAACGATGTATATTTTATAGCATTGTTGTATATATTAATATAAGACACTTCAAATGTTATTGTTGACCATTACATATGATGCAAAATGTTTAAAATACCGCCTAACACAAGGAAAATGTTAATGCTAGAGACATTTGGAAACAAAACAATCTAAATGCATATCCATTTCGCTGATCCTCACAATGGACAAAATTAGGTACTTTTCCTGTTGTAAAATTGCATTCTAAGGTAAATTTAATTTGTTCGAAATGAAATTTACACTAAGAAAGCACAAAAATTGGGGTACCTGGGTGGTTCAAATGGTTACGCATCTGCCTTTGGCTCAGGTCACGATCTCTGAGTCCTGGAATTGAGCTCCACATGGGGCTCCCCACTCAGTGGGGAGTCGGCTTCTCCCTCTGCCTCTCCTCCCATTTATGCACTCTCTCTCTCTCTTTTGCAAAAATAAATAAAATATTTAGAAAATAGAATAAGTAGCATCAAAGGATTGTCATCTGTTATTGGCTTTCATAATGTTTTTTTCTTCTATTACTACCCAATACATATAAAAAGATACATAATCATAGATAATTCAGTTCTCAAGAACTACTGATACACAATTAAATATATCCTTACACTAAGTGTGCTTAGTTCCTGCATTTAAAATTATTGATTTCTAGCTGCCATATGCTCTGAGGATTTTAATTTGTTTTAAAACAAAATATAAAAACATGAACATAGAAGCATTTTTCTTCTGAGTGTTGGACTAGGCCTTTCATTAGTATCTCAGCCCATTCCAAAGTGGTTTACGAGGGTAAACTTCAGGAACAGACAGAGTGGCTTGGCCTGAGGACTTGAGAAATTTTGTCTCACTGACAGAAAATGAAATTAGTAAAGAATCATTTTAAGTAATGACCTGCCCTGTTTAGTTTTCTGTTTTACTCTAAGATCTGCTCTTGGGATGGAGTTTAGATTTTGATTAGAAGACAGAAGTAGAAAGATAGAGGTAGAAAGACTAATTAGAACATTCTTAGGCTACCTCGTAAGAGGGATATTGTAGACTTGCTCTATGGTGTGCTGGGCTGCACTGAGGAGAAGGCAATAAAGTTGAAAAAAAAATCTGACAGAACTTGATGGCTGATTGGATATGGATAATCAAGGAAAAGAAAGATTGAAGAATGATCCCAGATGTCTAGGCTGAGTACTTGGGTAGATGGTCATGAACCTCAAATGATAGAGAATGTAGGAGAAAAATGCAGTTTTGGGGTATGAAGATTGGCATGCTTCATTTCAGACATATTGCATGTAGAGGATCTATGCCAGAGTTAGGCAGAAGTGATGAACAGATGGGACGCCTGGGTGGCACAGTCAGACTCTTGATTTCAGCTCAGGGTTGTGAGATCAAGCCCAGTGTTGGATAAATAAATCTTGAAAAAGAAAAGAAGAAGAGAAGGAAGAGGAAGAAGAAGAAGAAAGAAGAAGAAAGAAGAAGAAGAAAGAAGAAGAAGAAGAAAGAAGAAGAAGAAGAAGAAGAAGAAGAAGAAGAAGAAGAAGAAGAAGAAGAAGAAGAAGAAAAGAAAAAGAAAGAAAGAAGGGAAGAAAGAAAAAGAAAGAAAGAAAGAAAGAAAGAAAGAAAGAAAGAAAGAAAGAAAAAGAAAGAAGAGATGAGCAGATAATGGGACAGTCACATTGAATGAAACACATGGGTTGGAGACACTGATTTGAGATTTATTGGCATATGTGGCAGTTGGTTCCAGGAGCATGGATGTGCTCCTCTTAGGAGAATGCAAATGAGAAGATAAATTTGATTAAGGACAAAACCCCAAGAAAAAAACAGTGTTTGAACGATGTATATAGAAAAAGAAACTTTTAAGAGGAAAGAATTCTGGAATACATAGAAAGAACACCAGAGAAACCAAGGAAATGGACAATATTTTCAAGGATATCTATTCTATATTGTGACATGTCCAATAAGGTAAATAGTGAAAAGCTTTCATTACATTTTTAAAATAAGAGGCTAGTGTGTGTGTGCTTGTGTGTGCACGTGTGTATGTGTGTGATATGTGTTATTCAGGGCAGTTTTAATGGAATGTTAGGGATAGAAGCCATATTGTAGAGATTGAGAAACTACTCCTAGGACATAATGTGGAAATAGGAAGAGAAAACCCCACTTCTAAAAATTCTGATGAGAAGAGGAAGAGCATACTTTGGAAAACTTTGAACCAAGGTAGAACATATTGTGGGACCAGGAAAGACATTTGTCTGAGAGGAAGGAGCAGAGATAGTGGGCAGTTTAAGATTAGAGAGTGATGACTGTTGAAAAATGTCTTGGAATGAAGGACATTTTGGGGCTTAGCTGCATGAATTATCTTTAAGCAGGAAAAACAAAAACAAAAACAAAACAAAAAAACCTTTCCTGTCAGAACCTGGAAGAAAGAAGCAAAGGATATAATGGGTACTACTGTATGGTTTTTAGTAGGAAACTCTGTGTTTTAACACTAGATGGTGTCAATGTTCCAAATGAAGTAGGAAACAGCTCTCCTAAAAGTGAGTAGGACAGATGCTCAGGAGAGGGGCTGAAGAGGACTGTGAAGTTTTGATAGAGCTTGTGGGATCTCATCCCCACTGATGCCACCGTCAAATTCTTCTCCACTCATGAAGAAGAGGAAGTTCTCTCTCTTCCTTTGAAGATGGGCAGGACTTGTGACTTGCTTTGGTCAACAGGCTACAGCAAGAATAATATTATTTCGGTTCCTGGCCTAGCTTTTAGGAGCACTTTTGGATTTCCAGTTCTCTCTTGGAAGTCAGTTACCATTTTTTAAGAAGTTTATCTGCTTTGCATTCACTGCACTGTGAGAAAATCCAATCTAGCTTATTACTTTGCTAAGGCCAGAAGTAACAAAATACCACAGACTAGGTGCCTAAGCAACAGGAATTTATTTTCTCACAATTCCAGAGTCTAGAAAGTCCTGGTTCAAGGTGTCGGCAAGGTATGGTTTCCTTAACTTGCAGATGGCAGCGCTCTTGCTACCTCTTCATGTGGTGTATTTTCTGCACCCAAGGCCTTGGTTTCTCTTCCTCTTTCTCTTCTTATGAGGAAGGAATCCAATCATATTGGATTAAGGACCCATCCTAATGCCCTCATTTTAACTTAATCTCCTCCTTAAAGACCTTCTCTCTGAATACACTTACATTCTCAGGTCAAAATTTTATTTACAGATAATTTTTTTGAGGTGGGGAGGGGACACAATTCAGCCCATCATACTAGTCATGCACAAAGGTCATTAGAGAGATATTCTCAGCCAGTCCCCAGTCATTCCAACCGTCCTAGCCAGGGAATGGATTTGTGAGTGAAGAAGCCGTCTCAGAGACTCTAGCTCCCCAGACACCAAATGCAGCAGAAACTTCCACTTGAGCCCTGTCCAGTTTGAAGAATTGTGAGAATCTACAATCCAGAACCTAGAGAACCTGGATGTTAATCTCCATGCTTCTCCATTGTTCTAACCAGTGACTTTAGGATAGCCTGTTATTCAATGATAGCAAATTACAACAAGTACTGAGACCATCACAGAAGTGATGGACAATGTCAAGATCCTTCAATTATTATTCAGAGCTTTGTATTTTCACGAATAGAGTTGCCCTTCACATAAGGTCATTGCTGCACCTAGAGTAAAGCATCTACTCTAGTAAAGCATCTCCGCCATCAATTTCATGCAGCAGGCATGCCCTTCTATCTGGAATGCACACACACACACACACACACGCACACGCACACACACACACATTCACATCTCTTGATGGAACTAAATTTGACATGGGAAATGATGTTTTAAAAGACACCTTGCTGTGACATCGTGCTACTATTTACATAAATGATAAAGCAACATGCGAATATCACTAGCTTCTGCTACTGTTATAACATGTAGTGTTTAGGCAGAGACCACTCTGTGTATCTGTTTTCCCCTGGATTTACTTTAAATAATTTGGGTAATAAAGGGAATTGGAAACTGCAATCTGCCTTCACCTTTATAATAGGTTTTGTTTATTCTTTGGAAAGTTCGCAAATCTGAAACTTTACCATCTACGGAAAGCCAAATGTTGCCAATTTAAGTAATTGTGTTGTTGACACGCGACTAATACTGAGTAATGTACAGACAGAGAGGCCTAATATTCAAATAAAGTCAGGATCATTTGCATGGAAGGGTAGAAGACTTGATGAAATACATTTAAATTTAAATAAGTACATTTCTCTGCATTGTAATTGGAACTCCAAAACACTCCCCAAAGCTGACTCACTCCTCTCTCTTTTATTTCTTCATTTTCTGAGCAACGTGTTCCAGTTTCTTCTATTTTATTCTTTATTTCCTTATGCATCTTGTTCATTGAACTTGAATGCACAAACATGCACACCCCTACTCCCACCCCTCCACCTACAAGATTTTTGGTGCATGAATGTTGGACACAAGAAATTAAGAATTTTAATTAAGCATTTGGAAGAAGACCATGTTCAGAAATAGAAAAGATAGGTATTTCTAATGTCCAAACTTGCTGGAGAGGAAACATTATCCTAAACCAGGTAAATATCAGAAACCTCCCCTACTGCCATTTTTTTTTCCATCTTTATTTTTAATATGGGAGGTGGTTGTGCTGGTGATGGCAGAGGTGAGTGAAGGTAAAATCAATAAGAGATTAAAGCATATATTATAAAAATGGGTGAGAGTTCATCTTTAAAACACTGTGAAACTTGACTTTTCTGAGTTAAAGATGAGAGTCCATTTTTTCTTCGTGGGTCCAGCCACACAAATTCTAAGAGACAAACTAACTTCTGCCTTCTTTGGCTTCAGATTACAAAAATAAAAGGAGAGTCCTGGCCTGTAGAGCATTTTTAATTTTTTTTTTTTGGTAACTGGTATTGTATTCATTTTTTATTACAATTACTTTTCATTACAATTCATTTTCGTTATTACCACGGTTACTGCTGTTGTTTATTATCCCTGCTTATCTCAAGCTTGAACTACTGCAATAGGATTCAAGCTGGTCTAACAGCCTCAGCTCTTGTTCCTCTTACTTCCCTCTGTCAGAGGAATGTTTCTAAAACATAAATCTGACCACATCTTGTGCTTGTTCCTTCGGTGATCTCATCCAGTCTCATGGAGATAAATATGACTTGGGTATGAAGGTCATCAATATTTCTTTCCCAGCCTGAGCTTCTCCCCTTGAACTCTAAACATATATATGCTGTGACTACTTATGGCATAAATAAGTAGGCATGGACATCCACAAGGCGTCCTAAATCCCCAATCGAAACGGGGTTTCTGGCCTTCTTCTCCAAATGGGGCCCTCTTTCAATCTTTCTGAATGTCAACCCATTCTTCTGATTGCTTAGACAAAAAAGTCAGCGTCATCTATGAATAGGAACTGAGATACAGGGAGTCTGAGCCCGGGCAGTCTGACTCCAGAGTCTACACTCTTTATCTGTATGTTAGGATGTTTTACTACCTTACTAACCCTTTTTCATGTAATCTTGAACTTCGCATGATGCCTGCATAACAAATATCCACTGTTCACCTCAGAGGAGGCTTGATAAATCAAATTAGAACTATAAATTCTGGTTCTACCTAGTTGTCACCTAAAAGAACTAAAAATTCTACTTGTTTAGGGCCAAGATTTTTATTTTAATTATTTCCACTTGCATACAACACCCAGTGCTTATTACATCTAGTGTCTTCCTTACTCCATTACCCCATCCCCCCACCTACCTCCCCTCCAGCGACCTTCAGTTTGTTTCCTATGGTTAAGAGTCTCTTATGGTTTATCTCCCTCTCTGATTTCATCTTATTTTATTTTTCCTTCCCTTCCTCTATGGGTGTTATACACAACTGATGAATCACTAAATTCTACCTCTGAAACTAATAATACACTATATGTCAATTAAGTAGAATTTAAAATTTTAAAAAAATACACTTATTGTGATGAGCACTAAGTAATGTATAGATTGTTGAATGAGTATATTGTACACCTGAAACTAATATAACATTGTATGTTAATTATACTAGAATTAAAAAAAAGAATAAGTGATAGCCAAACACAAGTTATAGGAGACTACAACTAGGATGATTCCATTTACATGAAAGTTCAAAAAACACTCAAAATTAAACAACATACTTGATGATTACATACATATGTAGTAAAAGTATGAAATAGGAGGGCATAATTAACACTGTGGATATTTCGAGTATAAAATTCAAAACAGTGGGTATTTTGAGTATGACTGGTAGAGCTATATTTGAGGCAAGACACACTGAAACCCCCA
Source organism: Vulpes lagopus (assembly GCF_018345385.1). Classification (NCBI taxonomy): domain Eukaryota; kingdom Metazoa; phylum Chordata; class Mammalia; order Carnivora; family Canidae; genus Vulpes; species Vulpes lagopus. The sequence goes on along the minus strand of NC_054827.1, from coordinate 149,153,809 downwards.
CACAAGAGACTGATACTGTTTTTGGGTAGCAGCTGCATGGGAAATTATAGCGTACATACTCTGTGTATTAAACATGCTCCATAATTTAAAAACTTAAAAAAAATAAAATACTGTCTGGTGTACAACAGGTCCTTGTTAAATATCTATTGATAGGTCCTCAATAAGTAAGTTTTGAATGACTGGATGGTGAAATTTAAAAGAATTATTTCAGTCTTTTTTCTTTTTTTTTTCTTTTTTACACATTCTGTGTGTTCTTATTGGGTAGGCTGGGATTTGGGGATGGGAACTCAGATCCTGTCTCAGCTACTAGTTAGTTCTATAACCTTGAGAAGGTTCTAAACCTCTTGATGTTACGATCACTCTGCCAAAAAATGCTATGCATGAAAATATGTTCTAGGCTGTACAGTAATAATGTGGAAAAATAAATAACTCAAGTTACAAGGTCTCCTTACTTCTTGAGAGCAAGAATCACATCTATTTGCTTACTCTCCATTTCCCAAGTGTTTATTGAAGTTCCACCTTCTGCAGAAACTCAATAAATTTGTGTGAATGGCAGGTTGAATTTCATGGTTTGGTATGTGGCATGGCAAGGTGCCTGAGAATTTCAGAGGCAGTTTGGTGTAGTACAAAGAATTCTGAATTGAGAGGCAGAAGGCAGGTTTGAAGGCAAAGAAGTAGACATTTCATTATTTCATTGATTGACTTCAGGCCAAACAATCATCACACAGGTCAAATCTTCAGATTTTTCTCTGCAAAACTTGAAGAAGGTGGGACTAGTTGTTCTCAAAGGTGTATCAGCAGACATCTCACGGTATAATGTACCTTCGCCACAATACCCAAAGAATGGGAGCATAGGACATTTCTGTTTCTGTTGAATGTATTCATGGAAGGGCTCAGGAAGCAGCATCAGGATCTACCACATGTAAACATCTCCACTTATCAACGATTTCTTTTAGACTCCTCCCCAATATTGCAAGTAGATAACATTAACCCTATTTACGAATAAGGAAGGTGAAATTCGGGGGAAACTTCTCAGGTTAAGATGACTAGTAAGTATCAAAGCTGGGATTGCAATGCAGGCTTAGAGGGCTCTTAGTTTCCCACCTCTGCACTGACCCACATGTCCTCCCTACATTTCCAGTTCTAGTGATGAAGGAGAGAGGACAGTGCAGGGTGCTGCTGGAGACTGGCGCTCTCTCGCTCTCTCTCTTTAAAAAATTATTTATTTATATATTCATGAGAGACACAGAGAGAGAGGCAGAGACACAGGCTGAGGGAGAAGCAGGCTCCCTGTGGGGATCCCGATGTGAGACTTGATCCCAGGACCCTGGGATCACGCCCTGAGCCCAAGGCAGTCGCTCAACCACTGAGCCACCCAGCTGCCCCTGGAGATTGGCTCTCTTAAACATCAGGTTTATCCAACTGCAGCAGCAAGTGCTATGATCAACTGAAGGATATTCTAGTCACATAAAACACTAATTAATTGGGGGGAAATTGGTAATTAACTACATGCTCCCATTCTGTTTTCAATAAATGTAATCTAACAAATCAGCAGCATTTATTAATGATAATAGAAAGTGTGTTTAGTAATAGGTTTGCCTTTCATTAGGGAACTAATATGGGGTTTTATGTGGAGTTCCAGAAGAAACCAAGTAGGCATTACTAGCATTTGCTTCATTGTGCATATTACATGGTGCCTTGATTCTGCTGGTGACAAGCAATAAAATACTTGGTCGAATATAGTGCATTAAAATGTGTTTAATCTACTATTAATTCCATGAAACACATTATTTCCCACCTCACTTCCAATCACCACTGGTAACATATGGGGTCTATGAGTCTTAAAATAATTACTGACCACAAGCTGTAACAAGAAACCACAAAGCAACTTAATGATATCCTTTCCTGGAATTTATTTCAAATAATGTTTACTGCTTTTCTTTCTTTTTCTTTTCTTTGTTCTTCCATGAAACTCTGCATTGGACTACATTTCTGGTAAGAAGATCCAACTTGGATTTTAACTGTAGAAATTATGCTTTTGTTCTGGGTGATAAGGCACAAAATTACTGCTTGGAATATTTTTTGTTCTTTCTTCTCTAGATATTTCAACAAATAATCCTTTATGATCTCTTTATGGGACAAAAAGGCATATAATGATTTAGAAAGCTACTAACTTGGCTACTTAGCAGCTACTAGATAGCTGCTGAAAGCTGAAGTGATTAACAAGGAACTATGCTCAGAGGACCGAAAAAGGATTTTAAAAAATAGGAGAAAGTGTCATTGGCCCATTTATGCAAAGCCAGTGCAAAAAAAAAAAAAAAAAAGTGAATACTTGGCTTCTGAGAAGTTAAGGACTATGATGCCAAGTTGAGGTAACTCTCTTGACCTACATTTTTTGAAAATTAAATTTTCTCCTTTCCTCATTGTTGTGGAATCTATCGTGTATATTATTTTGGTCATATTATATGCATGTCTTATGAAAATTTCAGAATTTTTTTTTTTTTTTTGGTGATCAATAGGGGATGTAGTAAAAACAAAAATTAGGTTGTACATTGGCCTACCGACAGTGGTTTAAAATTCACATTGGAAAAAAAATGATTTTATTTCCTTATTGACTTATTCAAATGCTTTAAGAAAAGGCCCACCAGGCTGAAGGATTTGGCAGGTGCTATTCACACTTATTCTAAACATTTCTCTTTGTTAACCAAAGATCTTTGGACAATAGAAGGAAAGGGTTCAAGAGGATCCTAAGTTAATCTTCTGCAGTAACATTATCTACTCTGGTGAAATAGCCCTTTGATGTTCTTTGGTGCTTTTAAAAGTGCTCTTTCTTTTATTATTTATAGATCATAATGTTTAAAGTTTTGTGTATGGTGAGTAGAGGCTGCTATAGCAAAAAGGAACTGGAAAAAATCTCAAATGTACTGTCCTTTGTTTCTTCTTCCACAAAATGTCAATATTTTTCATGATGTGGCTTTGAAATGGTATGACCTAATGTGAAAATGACCTGCATATGAAAGCATTTAATGATAATGTATAGTGCAGACTATACATCAAGCATTATTAACATATTAATAATATACCACATGTGATGACATAGTTCTTTTTCCTTTTTGGTATTTTAATGATGATTCTCAAAATCTTTAAAGGTTATATCTGCCCTCGCTAGTCCTCTAGCTTTGCCTTTCCACTCTGGGAATTTGCTGTAGCTTATCAACTCTAATATAGTTCTGTCCACTTATCTAACATGATCTTTGGTACCATGTAACTTGGTCATTTACACAAAATAATTTATATGGTAATTACTTTATCACATTGGCTCAAATATTAACTCTTGTCTTGAATTGCTAGTCTCATCCCACTCACTTACAATGAGGTGAACAATCTCAAAAACAACTGTTTTCAAAGTGTTTGGTAGGGCTTTGCAGACAAATTTTAGACTGATTTTTACTTCAGTAATTCCATTAGTGGTGTTTACTTAGTAATTAGCTTGTAAAGCATTTGAAAACAGAAGCGTTGCTTCCTTAATCTTTGTATCTCCATGTTCCACTTTTTTTTCCAGACAAACAAAGCCAGAGAAGCACCTCAAAAAGAGATGTTTGATAAAAGGTGGGGGTTCCTGCTCAGGACTTCAGGTCCTGGAATCCAAGAACACATGGAAGATAGCTGGTAGGGGGATCCAGAGTCTAGACCCAGAACAAAGAAACAAGAGGGAGGCCAGGGATATTATAACATGGGAAGCAGGTCTAAAGGAAGAATTCATGGCAAATTCCCTGAGGCTGAGATTTGGTCCCAGGGTCTTTACAGTGTGCACACAGCTCTGCTCAGGGTTGAAGAGGGAGTTCAAGCAACAAGTGCCTATTAAATACATACTGTGTACCAAGACAGCTACTGGTTATTGGGCATACATGTGTCCCTGCCCTCATTAATATCCTATCTTGGAGGGAATCAGCAAATAAATAAACGTATTATTACAGACAATGGTAATGCCAAGAAAGAAACAAACTGACTGCAGTGACAGAGTATTTGGGGAACTTGGGGCTTGGTTTATTCCCATGTGGTCAGGAGAGGCAGGATTTAGGATGAGAGTGGAACCATCCATACTAAATAGTAAGGGAAATGTGTCTTGGGAAACAACAAGTGGAAAGATCTTACGAGCAGAAAGAGCTAGAAGCTCTTCTCCACAAGTGATTTCTTTTTCCAACGATGTAAAAAAAAAAGAGTAATGTGTGGATAAGATTGTAGTTGAGACCATGATGAAAAGGTGTTGGGGGAAGCGCCTGGTAAGCAGGACTTTGGGGTGGGCAGAGAAGTAGTGCAAGGGAAGGGTTTGTTGGGAGCTCTGACTCTCCCAGACACCCACGGGGTCCGCCTCCAGATTTCCTCCTGCAGGTGTCATAATTCCATTATTTCTCTGGAAAGAACGTGTGCTTAGGAAAGTGAAAAGAGCCCAGCCTGGCTATAAAGCAGAGAGCGAGAGGTGTTAGACACAGATGTTGTTCTAGGTCAGTATGGTGCCCATCCCCATTAGTCTGCTTCTGTTTACTTGGAACTTTCCAGATGCTTCTCTCTTGCAAGGCCCGGGTGTTCATGTTTTCCTTCAGTTCAGAGAGGTGCCCTAGATGTTTCTAAGCACTTCTCTTTCCTCTGTCAGTCAGGCTAGGTTTCTGCTGCCCACCATCCAAGAGTCCTAAATGATAACGATATTTCTCTCTCTTTTTTTTTTTTTTTTACATCTCACCTCCTACAATTTTTAGTCCAATTCCCTGTCACATATAGGGTAGACTACTGCAATACCTTCCTTACTGCTTTCCCCTTCCTTATTCTCCCACCTTGACCAAACTCATTATCTGCCAAATAGAGTTTTTAAAAAATATAGGTCATATCCATGCTCTTCTTAAACTATCAGTGGCTTCCTATCAAATGGAATTAAATTTAGCTTGCAAGGCTCTGTGTGACCTGCTCCGTGCCCACCTGGATGGTCCCATCCCTTCTCTTTCAACCACAGTCACAATAACTTGCACTGCTTCTCTGGATATTGTAAACCCTTTCCTGCCTTAGGGCTTTTGCACTTGCTGTATCTTCAACTGAGGATAACTTTTTTCCTTGCTCATGAAGAGTTGTTTTCTCTTCAGGTCTGGCATAAAAAGCCTTGACTTGAGAAAAGCATCAGTCAGGATTGTGAGGAAACAGAACCAAGAAAGGTGGAGAGAGAGAGAGAGAGAGAGAGAGAGAAGGAGGAGAGAGGGAGGGAGGGAGGAAAAGAAGGAGGAAAGGGGTAGGAAGAGAGAATGAGCCGTTGGTGGTAAGGAATTGGCACGGGGTTGTGGGCACTCCCAAGTCTGAAATCTGTAGGGAAGACTGGCAGGTGGAAATTCAGCAGACTTTCTATGTTACAACACTGAGGCAGAAGGCTTTCTTTTCTGAGAAACCTCAGTTTTTGTTCTCAAGGCTTTCCACTGATTGGATGAGGCTGACCAGGCTATCAAGGTACGCTTCACTTAAAGTCAACTGATTGTAGACATTAATCACATCTACAAAACACCTTCAAGGCAACAACACACTAGTGATTGACCAAACAACTGGGCACCAGACCCTAACCCAGTCAACAAATAAAATGTGACCATAACACCTTCTAGGTCCCCTGTGCCCACAAGACTGCCTCTCAGAGAATCCTGTCCTATTTTTTCATTGAATGTACTATAATTTGCACATGATTGGTTTTTTTTCCTTTCTTACTAATTTTACACTTCCTACACTAAGACTCCAGTGTTTATGAGTTGAGAACAATTCTCGTTTACTCATTAATATGTATCCAATACCAGCAAAATACCTAGAATATAGTAAGTACTCAATAAATGATAGATGCTCCATATGATTGTGGAAAGGATGAACAACCAGGAAGAGCTTGACATGAGAAACTGTGACTCAAACTCGTAAAAGTCTAGGGGAGTTGAAATGTCACATATTAGGCATAATTCATTAGAATGTGCATAGATTAAAAAAATACAATTTCTATCTCGCTTCCTTTGACACATTTCTTCATATTTCCCTCAAGTTAAATTAACACAGATTTAAGGGGATTTAGTCTCACACATCAACTCAAATGTAGCATTGAAAAGATTTCCAAAGTTTTGGCAACCTATTTTATTTTAATGAAGATTTGAGTGCCTGCCAGGATCACTAAAATAATTGCCAGTTAGGCTTATATTAATGAATATATTTAAGTGGGAACTATTTTAAAAAATGGAAAATGATCTGACTTTATGAGGTAGGTTCACTGCCAGCCGCTTGCAGTGATGAATGGTACCCTAGATTTTTTTTTTTTTTTTTTAGTTTTAGCCACAAACCATCCAAAGTTGTGCAGCAGGCTCTTTGAAAATCTGGGCTGAATTTGAAAAAAGAATTATTTACTAGACTCCCAGTGACACATTTGTGTGAACAGTTCAGTTCTTCCAAAAATAATAAGAAAGAGTAATGCCATTCAAGGTTGATGCCCACAGAAGTCTTATCTCCTGGTGCTTGGGTTCTGTGCTGTGAAGAGCGCGTTCCTTGCATAACAAGTTTTATCAACAAACTTCCTTGATTGAAACTGCTTTTGAACTTGTTATCTATTCAGTTTTGATGTACGATGCTGAGGAAGGAGGAAATCTCAAAGCATTCAGAAGACAGAGATTTATTATTATTATTATTTAAATCTTGATCTGTCAAGGGCTATATGAGTTGGAAGTCTCAGTTGGCCCATTGCTCTCAGACTGAGAAGTTTGTCTTAGAAAGATTAGCTAGACTAATGTAGGAGATATTTAGGATATTCTCTAAAAAAATTCAGTGAAAGGAGGGTTTGGAGACGCCGTACCTGATGACTTTTCTTGGTAGACAGCATTTCACCTATGTTGTAACAACTGATGGCTGAGGAAGCTGAACCCATTCTGTGTGATTCTACTAGGGAAGCACTCTTGGAAGTTTGCCTCTGGTCTCCTCCAAGCATGATCCCATGCACCTTTTCCCTTGGCTAGTTTTGTTTTGTATCCTTTTGCTATAACAGATGGTAGAATTGAATATGACTATATACTGAATCTTGTGAGTCCTCCTGGCAAATAATTGAACTTGGAAGTGATCTTTGAAATCTCTGATATATTTCCCCCAATTTGGAGGAAATTTAATTTAACTTTCTTTCTAAATGTATTTTTCCTTAGCCTCTCTTAAAGTCAAATGGAGCCATATGACTGAGTTTTGAGCAATGGAATATGGGCAGAAGGAATGTCTGCCACTTTAGGACAGGCCCAACATGCCCCATGTATTCTTGCTCTCTCTCTCTTTTCTTAACCAACAACCAGACACAGTTGGCTCAGTGGAGGTGCTGAGGCCATAGACAGTAGTGGAATCCCTAAACAGGAGGAGTAACCTCAATGAACCAGTGAGGCAGAGCCCCCAACCTGAACAGCTGTTGATGATCAGCCTGGATTTGGGAGCCGAGAAAGAAACAAAACCCTGTTGCATTAAGCCTTTAAAATACTGGGCTGTGTGTTACAGCAGTGAACCCACTCAAATACGTATGGGAATTACTAGATGCCACCACTCAATCTCTTTTAATTTTTGAAATATGTTGCTGAGATGAGAGGGGTTCTTGAGCTACAGAGATCCTATTATTCACTTGACAGTATATTTGCTGAGCATTATAAGGCATGAGTATCTACTGGATGAAAACTATGAACACACTTGCAATAGAACCAAAAGTAGTTCTTTGTTACCATATGAGACTGCCCTTAATATTTTTCAGGAGCACTTGATAAACTCAGTAAATGTGTCCAGGTATTTTTGTGGTTCTTTTACAAGAAAAGTCATGCTCTTTCACTTTCCTTACCATTAGATTTTTTTTTTTCCCAAGAGAAAATCGATAGCTCTTCAATCTTACTAGGTAGATGTAAAGGGAACTAAAAAAGTGAGAGAAGATAAAAATTTTATCTGGATGAATCCCTGAACTTTTTGATTGGGGTCATTAATTCACAAACCTGTATAGATTATATGTTATGTACAAGGCATGATCTGAAGAGTTAGGAGTCTTATGGCAAAGAAAATATAGTACCTGACCCCAAGGAGAGTATAGAATACGGAAAGGATCCTTAAATCAGCTCAATTGGGGGAAACACTTTAGGAGTGTCTCCAAATCTACGCTAAAGGTGACAAAGTTTTTCTACATATAAGCCTTTCAAAATTAGCTTTAACTTTGGGTCCTCTCTTCCTTTCATCTTTTTTTTTTTCCTTCTTTTTTTTTTCCTTTCATCTTTTAATCCAAACCATCAAAATGGCCAGTTGGCTCAGCCTCCACCACACACCATATTTTGCCTCCATCTTGGTCTAAGCAACACTTTTTCCCCTACTCTTCTGAAGCTTCTTTCCCAAGGAAGCTTCTTTCTCCTTATTTTACTTTGACACCCTACACTGCAATCTTCTTAGAGCAGCCTGAAGAGTCACCTTTTCAGAATCGTTACTATATATTATATTTGACCCTTTTAAAATCAATACTTCCTCAATATCTTTAGGAACAATAAGAGAAAATGAATATTCCAAGTTCCACACACTCTTGCCTCACTCCTGCCTCAGGATTTGTGGTTGTTCTCTCTTCCTGGAATGTCCTTCATGTAGCTTAGTCCTTCTTCATATTATATATTCAATTAAGTGCCATCTTCCCAGTGAACACATCTTTAACCATCCCATCAAAAGAAGCTCTCTTTTCTGCCTTTCTATAATATATTTCATTACAGTTCTGATCATAGCAGGGATTTCCTTAGTTGTTTGCTTATCATTTTGTATCCCTCTTTACCACCCACTTCCAACTCCCATTGGAATGTAAACTCCAAGAAAACTTACCTGTCGTTTAGTCAATATATTCTAAAGACCTAGTTGAATGGTGTGATCATATTCAGCATTCACAGAATGAATGATGGAAAAAATTATATTGAGATAAAATCTAAGCTGAGATGTGGAGAAGGTGTACGAGTGAGTTTGCCTCATGAACAGTAAGGGAGTCATGAGGAATAGTACTCTCTGCAGGAAGAAAGGGCAGATCAAAACTCCAAAGAGGGAATCACACCAACTGCAGGCAGTTCTTTATGGTTGGAGGGGAGTGAATAAAAGATAGTGAGAGATAAAACTAGAAAAGTAAGCAAGGGCTAGTTGGGTCACTGTAGTGCAGAGAGAATCTAAGTCAGGGTTGGACTTATAGTAGACACTCAATAAATAAGTGTTGGATGAGTGCATAAGGCTCCTGATTCTGTCTTCTAATGACAATGGACATATATTCATTGGTTTTAAGTAGGAATCAGCAAGATCCTATTTGTGCTTTAGAAAGATGCCTTTCATTGCCCTGTGAAGATTGGTTCAGAGGAAGATAAGATTGGAGTCCAGGAGATTGGGAGGCCATTGTGGTGACATAGATGCGAGATGACAGAGAGGAAAGGACAGTGTAGAGGAAAATGAAGGGGTAGATGGGAGAGATATAAAGACTAGAAAACTGAGCTTGGAGATTAATTAGATGCAGCAGTTTCTTAGGGAAGAATCCAGAAAGACATCCGAGTGTCTAGATGACTGAATACATGGAGAGGTAACATTTATTGATAAAAGATAGGTTTAGGGGGCAAACAAGAGTTAAATATCCTGCATATAATATATTTCATTTAATGGATGTACAAGCTATTTTAAAAGTTAGGCATTACATGGATGATGAGAGATGACTTATCTGTTATCGGGGTCTGGTACTTTCATTCTAAAACCAGATACTGAGTTGTCGTATAATGGGCCAGACATTTGGAATTAAGAATAGAGAATCAAGATGAATCAGGCTCAGTATATGGTCTTCAGGAAACTCATAGGTTAAACAGAAATAAGATCCTTAGTCCATTTGTATTTCTCTCTCTCTCTCTCTCTCTCTCTTTGTTGGGGAGAGAGGCAGTTGTGTGTACTGGTGTGGTAAGGGGATGATATAGCCCTTAAAAGGTAAATCCCTCTCTGGAACAGGGGTAAGATAGAAGGGTAGTGCAGAAACTGCCGCCTCCCTTATGGGAATTTGCAAGCAATCCAAGAGGAGGCTTAGAACTGGCGTGCTAACCCACTAGACCATCTACTAGGTCAGGCTCAAAGTATCCCCAAACAGGGAATGCCTGACCAACACGTGTATAATGGTTGTTTGAAAATAAAATTAAATAATCACAATTGCTCATTGTTAAGTAAAAATAATCTGTTGCATACATATATTATCAAACCCATTTGTGTCAAAAGAATCCCTCTAAACACAAATACATGCACATAAAAATATCTACAAGAGTAAAGAAGAAAGTTAAGCATACCTACCTCCAGCAAGGTGGAATGGGGAGTTGACTGTAGATGGGATAGTTACATATTTCAATTTATATTTCCCACATGATTTCAAAAATTTAGCATAGTAATTAATTTAAAATAAAAAAAAACCAAATAAACAAGAAGCATCCAAATTCCACAGATTATATTTAACACAAACTCTTGTATAAGGTAATTGGCTTCAAGATGACACTGCAGAATGTTCATTGTAAATTTTAGTTACTTCTGTACTTAGTAGAATGATTAGGAGAGAGCTTAAGGGCTCCAAGGTCTATTGAGCACACTCTCAGTGAAAGAAATTATGCAAAATATTTTTCATCATCTTCTCATTTGCATGGATGTTAATAGCCTGAATCTTCAAAGGATAATTTGATGTCCAGAGAAGCTAAACTACCTGCCCAAGATAAAATATGTCAGCTGAAAGGTTTGAACCCAGTATAATGTCGGTATTTGGAAGTCAGGAGGGCAGTCATGTTTATCTGCTGAGACTTGTACATAAACATCTCAGAAAGCCCTGTTTCCTGAAAGTCTGACAAAAAAAAATTCCCTGAGGGTATAGAAAATTACATTTTAACTCTGTTCTTATACCTTGATTTTAAAGTACATGAGTAATACTTTGCACTTAAGGAAGATCTTTTATCTGAGTCTTTCAAGAGCAGAATAAAGCCAATTATTACCCACCCCCTTTCATGATTGGAAGAGAAGATCTTAATCCCTAATTTGCTGACAGGGAGACAGAAGCTGCCAGAGATGAAGTGATTTACTGAAGGTTACACAATCAGCCTGTGAAGCCTCAAGAATAACTCTAAGGGCTCGTGACAAAAGGGCAATTGCAGCTTATTTCTCTATCCTAAACACCATATCCCGCTCTTTATCAAGCATGTGCTAAACTCCTCCTCTCTCCCTCTCTACCATAAGTGCGATTTATTGCTTTTTATATAAACGTCCTTTGTAAGAAAATGTAGACCCCCTATAATTTTGTCCTCACTTCCCCTCATCTATTTTTAAATATATAGTAAGTTCTCAAACTCTTCAAGTGGTGTAGGAAAAAAAAAAAAAAAAACATCAAAAACTTCCATCTCCTGCTGGTTTCTTTGGCCACAACATCAAACCTCTTGCAGAAATCAAAGAAAACTTTGGTACCACTATTGGTCAAATCCCCAAGGAGATGTCTGGATTGTAGGTATAACAATGAGGGTAGGGATTAACCATGCTTGAGATAGGACTTCAGATTTAATTTAGTTGCTTCAGATACTGACTTCTGGGGTTGTGTCTTCTTAAGAACACTGCTGTGATGGACACACACTATGGTGACTCCTAGTAAGTCACATTGTTTTTAATCTCCTTGCCTTGAGTGCTGGGATATACAAAGATGGTAGGTTGAGATGTCATACTCATGACTATAGTATATCGTGTAAGACTCTGCTTTAGAAGACTAGAGAGACTCTCTCTTGCTGGCTTTAAAGAGGTGAGCTGCACATTATAAGAGATTCTGTGAGAAGGTCATGGGCAAGGGGCCAGAGGCAGCATCCCGAAGATGAGAGGCCCCAGGATGACAGCCAGCAAGAGAGTGGAGATCTCAGAAATACAACCACAGGGAAATGCCAACAACTATGTGTGCTGGGAAGAGGATCCCAGGATCCAGAAAAAATGTAGCCTAATCAACACCTTGATAGCTTTGTGAGACCCTAAATATAGGACCCAGTTAAGTTGCTTCTGGACTCCTGACCCTCACAACTGTGACATGATGAATGCATGTTTTTTAAGCCACTAAATACGTGATAATTTGTTACAATAAAAAAAAAAATACAAGCATCCTTCATCCTTAGGTAAAAAGGATATTAATACTTAGCATTTTTAGGAAAAAGGACATTACCAGTCATTAAGGTGATACCTTAAAAATATATGTGAATCTAATGGTTACTTTGACCTATTATAATTCAAAGTAGTGAAAGAAAAAGAAGTTGGGAAGGATTTGGGACAAGAAGGTACCAGGTGTCCAAAGCATATAGATCTAAGTTATTGCAACTTTCACGTTGTGCATTAAATAATTGGAAGAATATGCTATAAATTATTAACTAATGAAAGCAAATGTCAGAGAGGCCATATTAAAACGTAATGCCCCAGGAGACCGTTCATCATCACCTAAAATTGAACTAAAGTTATGCCTGATTTTGAGAGAGCAACAAATCAAGTTCATGAAACATGAATATAGATACATAATACGACCTTTGTCGTATTTGGGTCTGTGGTTATCAGATGTGGCTTTCTGTTAGCTATCTATTAAATGGGATTTTTTTTTTTTAATTAAGAAGTTTGGGGGAAAAATCTATTGAGCATCACTTCAGATTTAACTGAGTCAGACTCATCAGAGCTAAGAGCTGTTACCCACCTAACATACACATTCCACCAAGGGGTGGAAGCCCACCAAAGACCTCCTAAGGCTCCAATGTAGTCGGTCTAAACATTGATATTTTTCTCAGTACCATAGGACTCATCACCATCAGATCAATTCTTTTTGTGACAGAAGCACCTTATGACTAGTTCACTGGTTGTCAATCTTGGCTGCACATTATAATTACCTGGAGAACTTTATAAATCCCGATGCTCAAGCTTCTTCCCAAAGCAATTACATCAGAATCATCAAGCATGGTACCAACCTATTTGTAATTTTTAAAGGTCCCGGAGTGATTGCAAGATGCAGTTAAGTTTGAGACTCCTGACATGTAGAAAATACCTTGTATCTTCCAGTATCCTCTCTAGTACACGGTTATGTAGCTCAAGACCCAAAACGCTGTGAGGCAGTATGTAGGCCAACCATGACTGGCCACTGACAATACTAAATTTGACTATTTGGAGATATACTATAATAACTCCTTTTTGTTGAGCTCATGTTTATTATCTAAATTTTCTTAAGAAAACTTATAAATTTTCTTAATTTCTTTAAAAGAATCAGACAAAAATCAGCCAAAACAAAACAAAACTCCGGTACTGTAGGTATCAATATCTTCATTTGTAGAGTTAAGGAGACATAGGCGACTGACTCAGAGAAAGCTGCTTAAACAAGTAAGATACGGGCTTGAGTCTGAGTGACCCAAAGCTTATGGTATCTTCATAGTGATTTTTTAAACTGCGATCCCCAAACCAGCAGCTTTAGCATCACCTGGGAACTTATGAGAAATGCAAATTCTTCACCCCAATCTCAGATCTACTAAATCATAATCTTTGAGGCTGTTGCCCAGCAAACTGGTTTTTAACAAGCCTTTAGTTGATTCCAGGTACTAAAGATTGAGAAACACTGCTATCTTCTCCATTTCTACCAGCCTCCTACTTTAAGAGACTCAGTTCAGCCGGTGGTAAGAGAAATAAGAATGTGGGGGTGACTCAGTGGGTAAAACAGAGTGACAGGCTGATAAATTTTCCCTTACTATCTTACCTTTCTTCCATCCCCCGTTTATATTAATAACCTGTGTTGGAAATGAGGAAATGCTATCAGGGATATGGTACTGGGAAAAGACTGGGGGGCTCTGGCGATCTTTACTAACGGGTGATTTGTCATACTGAGCCTTCATTAGATAAGTGCCATTGTCTTAAGATGTTGGTAACTAGCTTATCCTTTTAATAAAAATATAGGGCGCTTTAAAAGGTTTTATTAAAAAATAAATAACCCAATTGGTTCCATGGAAGTAATTTTTTGATCTTAAGAGCTTGAGATAATTGGTGTTCAGGAAACCAAGAGTAATTGGTTTGCTTTCTCTGATGCTAAGCTGGTTCAGATTGCTGCCATCCTATAAAACATGAGTGCCATTGCCCTGCTTTCATGCCTCCCTTGATATAATTCAGGGTATATTTATTCGACTTGTACATTTGGCTAGGGGAAAATAACCCAAAATGAAAATAACAGTTGTGTTTGATTTATCAGAGACATCAATTAACATTTTCTGAGCAAACCGTGGAGTCCTTTCTTGTAAAGGAGTATGTGAATAGGCTTTGGGCACTTTCAGGTCTGATGGAAATTTATCTCATGGTGCAGGATGGGGGGGGTGGGACAGGAAACTGATGCAGAGAGAAGAGAACAAGAGAAAGGAAAGGAGAGAAGCAAAAGAAAAGAGACAACAGTTGACAAGGAGAAGAGACAAAGGAGGGAGAAAACTCAGGAAGAAGAAATAAAGCAAGGACCTGGAGGGTAAGAAAAGGAGAAAGGAGGGGGGTCTGGAAAGAAGGAGGAGAGGACAAAAGGCAGAAAAGAGGACAGGTAGGCAAAGACAAAAATAAAAGAGAGCAATAAAAGTAAAATAAAATAAAAGACAAAAATAAACGAATGCAGACGTCAGAGCCCGGGCAATTTCTGTGAAGTGCCACTTGGAGAAGACCAACCTGCAGAGAGATGCTGCCTCTGGAAGTTAACGATGGCAGTAATCATGATTTCAATTTGCAATAAATGGTACCAAAGGCAGGCTGACCCCAAATGGAGAGACCTGCAGTCACGTCAGTGGAGTGATAAATGCGTAGCAGGGTTGCTGAGAGGCTGGATTCAGTTCTCCTTTATTTGACAACCATTTTGTGTCAAATTGCTGCTGCCAGTGGTCATTCCAGCTGTTTTTTTTTTTTTTTATAAGTGTTTGCTCTCTCTGCACATGGTGCAGCATAGACATAACTAATAATTCTCTAGCCTCATTTCCAAAGCCGCTTTCTCTTTATGCGTGTGTATTTATATGTGTCATCGTGATTGATTGCACATCCAGACTCCCTTTTAACACCTCCGCAGAGACCTGGGTGTTAGCAGAGAACCAGGTTTCAGGGTAGTAATGGGGAGAGAAAAACCTTAGAAAGCCCAGGCAAGGAGAGTGGCGGAACAGAAATGGGGTAGAGAGAGACCCCCGTGGAGTCAGAGAGATGGTGGAAGGTTGTATGCCATACGCATGATGGAACTCTGTAAACATATGCTGAAAAGTCAACTAGGGTTACAAATTCTCTGAGTAAACTTTTATGTAAACTTTTTATGTAAACTTTTATGGAAAGAGGTAGAGTTTCTCTTTTGGTCAGCATGAGGTCGCATAGAGGTAGCAACTGAGATGGTCAGATTTGAAGAGGCTGGAATTAGCAGGACTCTTTGGACACTATAGAGTCTATAGTGGGGCTGGTAGGGGGAAGACCTGAGGAGGGATCAATGTAATTTAATTTGGATTTCAAGGGGATCCCTGGGTGGCTCAGTGGTTTAACGCCTGCCTTCGGCCCAGAGCGTGATCCTGGAGTTCTAGGATCGAGTCCCGCGTCGGGCTTCTGCATGGAGCCTGCTTCTCCCTCTGCCTGTGTCTCTGCCTCTCTCTCTCTCTCTCTCTCTCTCTGTCTCTCATAAATAAATAAATAAAATCTTTAAAAAAATAATTTGGATTTCAAGGGGAACCTGTAGTATAGCTACTATGGTTTACATGTGTGTAAGAACATAGCACATGTTGGCCTGTGTATGCCATTGGAAACACAATCATCTGATACTTTTAAGGATAAAATGCCTTTTTCTTTTTTTTTAAAGTAGGCTCTATGCCCAACATTGGACTTGAACTCACAACCCTAAAATCAAGAGTCACGTACTCTACCGATTGAACCAGTCAGATGCCCAAGGATGAATTGCTTTCAAATAAATTCATGACAAGTCTTCTCTCCCCATATAGACCAGAAGCTCCTTGGATATCTTCTCTGGCTTTCAAATAACCTACAGTATCTAGCTTAACACCTAACACATACCAAGTGTTCAACAAGTCAATTGTCTGGACCACTCATTGTCCTTTGAAGATGATTCATTCAGGAAAGAGAATCCTAGGTGCACCTGGATCACAAAGAACCAGATGCAGGGACTACCTACAGACATTTAGGGTCTACAGTCATTGGTAGCATGGTTTTTCAGAAACTCAGAGTGACTCTTCTCCAATGTTAGGAATGGCATTCCATATGGGCCTCGATCTATAGTCAAGATTCAAGTCAAACATCAGACTACAGTTCAATAATGAAGAGATAATTGAAGCCTCTTGAAATTATATCATTACAACCAAAAAACAAAACATACCAGGAACTGAAATGAGTCTGCCTTTTTTTTTTGTATCCATCCTTGTTTAATGTCCACCCACCTTGTGTGAGCACTTTGTGCCAAAGTGACCCAAAGTCTAAGTGGATATTGACAATATTCACATCTAGGAAAGTTCTGTATGAAATGTACGTACGATGGCGCTCTCACAGAACCATGTGCTTTCCCTCATTTCCTCTCACTCCTCAATGCTCTGCTGAGAACAGTGTGAAGGTAAAGTTATAAAGGAAGTTCTTACATTCTTAAATCCTCTGTAAAGAATCTGCAGCTCCTTCTTGGTAAATTTGCTCTGGGCTTCCAGAAGCTCCAGAGCCTCAGGCCGATGCCGGACAGTGGCCATCTCCAGCTCATCTTCCACGCTGTCTGTGGAGGAGAACCAAAAAGAGGCTGAAGAACAGTCACAGGTCACTGGTGCTTATACACAACAACACAGGAGAACAATAAAACGTTTACTGGATGTCTGTGATTTTTCCAAAGTAAGGATTCTCGTACCATCTAAGTAGTCTTTACATTTCCCAGAGTTTACATAATGAAGCTACGACAATTCCACATGCTCTTTTCCCTACTAGCTCTAATCATTAGATCTTACAATATTAGCATCTTTATAATACAGTTTGAAGAGTGCACAAAATCATGAATAACCTTAAAACCTGGACTTGGTGTGCATATACCAAGTACGGGTTGGAAAAATGGAATTTCAGCTCAATGACAATCAGTACCACCCTGTGTATCACACATCTAGGAGGTAGGACTCTGCCAATACTCTCTGAGGATTAAAATATTTGGCCTGGGGCTACAAATAAAGTGGCCAGTTGAGGTGCTGAAGTGAGTAATCAGCTGCTGATTTCACTGGCATAAACCCAGTCTTCATGGGTGCACTCTGGACTGGGCCTGGGAGAAGTTCTGGCTAGACCCTCTTCTGCAGCCAAGGGAGTCGATAGCTACAGATAAATCCTAAAATACTGTACTTTCCTTTGTGTATTATATTTACAGTATGATTCCTCAAAGATGCTCTTTGTAAAAAGAATTTGATATCCATATAAGTTAGGGAAATGCTATAAATGCTATTATAGTGTGGGACCCAAAGAGTGGAAATTAAAGGTTTCCAGAGGACCTGCAACGAACAATTCTGTTTAACTTTGTTTAATCCAATTGACCCCAAAGGGTATTTGTCCACAGAACCCTCTCTCCCCACAGGTCACATCTGGTGATCTCTACATGTCTGCCCTAGGCTCGTGTGGAACATTAGTTAGGAGGTGTTGGCTTATATTAGGATCTGGGTGCTCAGGTCTCAAAAGTATAGCATCCTTGATTAATTTCAGCTTTTTTTTTTTGCAGTGGGTCCCCATGGAGGCCTAAGAGATTGTTCTTGCCATCATCCAATCCACACCTTGGCTAAAGAACTCACCAGGAATATAAGTATGCAGGCCCAACCCCATAGCCATGGCTTGCTAACCTCCATTGTATTCCTTCTTCTTAGCTACAGATTTCCAGCTCAGAGGTTCAGAAGAAGAGCTTTTTTTTCATTAACTCTGTGCCCCGGGCCACTAGCATTCCAATTCCACATCTCATGTGTCAGAAATTTAGTCATTGTGGCCAAAAGTCATGTCATTCAGATACTCAGAGCTGCCTTTCACTAACACCTGTACCTACTTTCTGCCCTCTCTCACTAAGTGCAGTGATGGGCCAGAGTTTTCACAGAGCAGGGATAAAGAGGTTTCCACAGAACCCTAATCTTGGAGTGTCCTAATCACTGCCCTCAAGTTTACAAAAGCCCAATAATGGCAGTGAAACAGATACCTGGAATGGTTGTGTTTGTCAAAATGGGGAAGAGATGATAAAAGCAGACATTTGTTTTGTACTCTTCGTATTTTAATAGCTTATTGTGAAACTGTGAGATGGAAAAGCTGCAGGATAGTGATGGATAGATAAGAAAAATAAAAGGGACATGAGAAGATGGGAAGGCCAAGAATAAACTCGAGCTGACAAGCATGAAATTGATGCGAAAGTAAGCGAGCTATGCACCTGAAGGATGTGTAGAGGCCTACAGGTAGCTAGGGAAATGGCAACTAGGCATTCACAAATTGACCTCCGGCTGAGCTTTATGGGGAAAATCAAAAAAGTCCATATGGGGCTCCTTCAATTTTCTCCTTCATTCACTGGAACATTTGAGTAGAATAGGCTGATTCTACTCAATAGGTCCTAAGCTTAGAGAGGAGGTGCTCCCTAAGATTGCTGTTGATCCAATGAATTGGACTGTGTTATTGTTACTGGAGTTGCCAATGCAGAAATGAATGCCCTGGAACAGACTTGATGTAAATAGATAACACCAGATAGAAAGACCCGGCTTTCTTGAAAAATATCTTCACATAAGCTTCTTTTGAGTTGATTACAGAATAATCCCGTCAGCCTAAAATGTTCCTCTTTCTTCTTTCTGCCTGTTGAAATGTATATATCTTTAATGATTTAATTTAAATATTACTGCCTCTCTGAAGCCTTTCCAGATTACTCCACCATGCAGAACCCTGTGCAGAGTTCTCACACCCTACCTACCTCTCATGAAGCATAAAAACATAATATGACCTGTCCATGCCTGCCTTCTCCATTGTGGGTGACTTGGCGATGTGAGCAGTGTCTTAGAGATATGCATATCCTCTGGGTCTAACAGTCTGGTGCCCATAATCACTCAGTAATTATTTGGTGAGTGAATGAATGAATGAATCAGTAAATAAATGATGTTGCTACTAAAGTTTCCATTCCCCTGGAACCCCTTGAACCTCAGCAGCCCTCTAGAAAATTATTTCTCAAACTGAGGTTTGTGGACCCTTGGTAGACCTTAGATGCCTTCTTCGGAATCACTGTGTTCTCCATGCCTTGTTCCGAGAAACAGCAAGAGCAAAGGCAGAGGAAATTTTAATCAGATTTTCTGAGTAGTGCTTCGATCATAGCGTAACCTTTTGTAGACACAGTGACCCTTCCACTGGAAAGAAACAAAACTGCATTCACTCCTTGGCCTCTGTAACCACACAGCAATCCGAACCACACCACCAACACACTTCCTTCCTCCAGCTCTCACAGACGTGCTGATGCTGAGACGGATACAAAAGACCCAGAGCCAGAGGGTCAGTGTAATTAATTGAATTAAGTGTGTGCTAGGATTGAGCATCATACACAATATTCAAAGCACCGCACTGGAAGCATCTGCCTGTGGACTCTTGTTTTCCCGGCTGACTGGTACCTTATTTCCTAATGACTCCTACCTGCCAAAGGGCTGTTTCTATTTGTAGGAGGCTGACAGGCTCTAAAAACCTGAAATCATCAGTAATCACCAGCACATGTTAAAAAAGCAACACCACCTAACCCAATCAAGACTGATTCCTGGAGGCAAACTCTGGAGAGCACAGCATGAGGCCGCACCCGACTGTGAAACTCACAGGTTGACTCAGCCACCTTTTAGGAGAATGTATTTGGGGCGGGGAGGGGTGTGTGTGTGTGGATTTTAATACAACACTTAATATCTATTGAGCGCCCATTATAGGGCAGGAGGCAGGATAGGTGCTCTATTAATATAATTCTAGTACAGTAACTCCATGATGAGGTAAAATTGTCCTTTTTTTTTTTTTTTTAACACATGTGCTACTGGGTCTTATAGAGGTGAAGACGTGAGTGACCAGATGTCACATAGGAGAAAGATACAGACAGGATTCACACCCAAGTCTCTGATGCCAAACTTTATGTTCTTTCTCCTTTGTCATATTGTCTCTCAATACCAACAGAAATAAGAATGATAAAAACAACATATTTACCTCCTCTCCTTTTCTGCACTGTCAAATATCTCAGAAAATTTGACTAGATCCACTGGGTCCATTTTCTACCTCCTGTTTTCTCCTTAATCTCCCGTAATCTGACTTCTGGCACCATTATGGGTTGAACTGTATCACCTCAAAATTTGTATGTTGAGGGCCTAACCTCCAGTATGGCTGTATGTGGAGATACGGCTTTTAAGGAGGTAATTAACATTAAATGAGGTCACAGGGACCCTAATCCAATATAACTGGTATCTTTATAAGAAGAGAGAGACACCAGTGATACACACAAGCAGAGGAAAGGCCATGTGTAAGCACAGCAAGAAAGCAGCCATCTGCAAGCCAATGGGAGAGGTGTCAGGAGAAACCAACCCTGCAGGTATCTTGATTTTGGGCTCCCAGAACTGTGAGAAAATAAATTTGCAGTTCAAAGCATCTAGCAGTGGCATTTTGTTATGGTAGCCCTAGTAAATGGGTACATCCATCCATGTTCGAATGACACACAACACATGTAAAAGCAGGTCTTGTTTCACATAGTTTGCCCAGTTGGACAATGGGCAAGCCAACAATTACACCAATCTTTACAACAGCCTTCAAGAGAGGGGCTTTTGATCCCACTTTAGGGATAAGAAAACTGAGGTTTGGAAAATCAAAGTATCTTGTTCAAGCTCAAATGGCTAGTGAGTAATGAGGCACACAGGTGTCTTTAGCACCCTGAAGTCCAATTTTTTAAGCATTCTGCTGAGATTATTAATAAAAGTCACCACTCTATAGAGAGCTTTTGCTCTAAGCTTGGCTGTATATTATCTCGTTCTAATACTGACAAAAATGGTGTGAAAGACCTATTATTCCCTTATTTTACAAGGAATAACAGGCTTACGGAGCTTAAATAATTTACTCAAGGTCATATAGCAAGTCAGGTTCGCAGCTAGGATTTGACCCTTGGTTTTTTAATACCAAAGAGGATGAGCTCAGTCAATACGCTATTTTAAGAGTTGGTAACAGCTATATACATACATACATATATATATATATTTTTTTTTGAGTTGACTTCTATTGCATAACTTTTATTAAAGACTATTTTATTTTTTAAAAATGTTTTAAGCATAAGAAAAGTATACAAAATGTTATAAAGAATACCTATGTTCTTACTATTCACGTTTCTCAAACCAACATTTGCCTTAGACATCCTATTTTTTTTTTAAGAAAGAAAGTACTGCAGCTAGACTCAGAAATCCTGCTCCTACACATTTCCCCAAGCGAAAGGAAAAGTTATAGTCTCACTAAAATCTGCCTATGAATGTTTACAGTGGTTTTGTGTATAATCACACAAATCTGGAAAGAATCCAAACATCTTTTGATGGGCAAATATATAACAAATGGCAGTACATCCATTCAATGGAATAGTACTCAGCCATAAAAATCAACAAACTATGGATATATACACACACATACAACCACTTGGATGAATCACAAATGCATTGTTCAGTGAAATAAACCATATTTGAATTTTCTGTGCAATTCCATTTTTGATCACATTTTGAAAAAGCTAACCATGTAGACGGAATACAGCGTAATGGTTGGTGGTGGGGAGCAGGGTTGACTACAAATGCCTGTGAAGGAATTTTGGGAGTGATGAATATGTTCTATATCTTGATTTTGGTGGTGGTAACTTTATTATATTTATCTTTATTATATTTGTCAAAACTCATAGAATTACACCAAAATAGGTGACTTTCATTATATGTAATTTATATTTCAATAAAAAAAGAGAAAAAATAAACTAAACATTGAACTGAAACAACAGCTCTCCCTCCCTCTCTCTCTCTCTCTCTCTCTCTCTATATATATATATATATATATATATATATATATATATATTTTTTTTTTTTTTTCAAAATCCTAGGGGAAAAAATTTTAGACTGCCACTGAACCCCCCCAATGCCTCAGGGAAAGCATGCCTGGGTGCCTTGGAGAGATCACCATGGTGGCAGTCAATGCTGTGCTGCTTTAGAAACAAATAGAACAAGGTGTGAAAGGGACACTATCTCAGAGCTGGAGAAAACAAAATGTTTGCATTTATACATTTTTCCACAGATAAATGTAGGTTCAAGGAGGCTGGGTGGTGTCTGTGTCTAAGATTAAAACCAGAACCAGGTGGGACCCTGGCCACCTGAATCATGTCCAGGCCTCTGCAACTCCGCAGGCATCTTGCTGGGTTGCTAATTCGGTGCTGCTTTTGCATCCTGAGACAAGCTGAATACAAATAGCATTTTAATTCATGTATCTTCTAACAGATTTAATTTTAATCAGACAACTAATTCCCAAACCCAGACACCCTTGAGCTCCCCAGCTGTCTCTTTTCGTTATTTGTTTCTTAGATTTAACTCTCTCAGGGCCAAGGTTGTCCTAGTCTGAGTAAACAGTCCCCTCAGGCCGTGACACAGTTGGGCTAGAAATTGGAATTCAAATCACGTGGGAACAACAGAATGAGTTTTAAAAATAGGCATCTTTCTCCTCTTTCTCACAACTTCTCTTCTGCAGTAGTAGTTTATTACAGTCCGGTTTATAATTCTGCAAATTTGACTCCATCCAAGGTCAAGCCATACCCTCCAGATCGTAACTACAGAACATCGTGGTTTACAAACACATATGAGTGTGAGGTCTGCCTTTCTAAAGCAAGTGTTTGTAAATAAGGCCTGTAATGCTGAAATAAAACCATTTTATAAATAATGTCACTCCACTTGGAAGTTTGGTTTAGAATCCAGTCTGGGGACACTGAGGTGGGTCCTTCCTTCATCATAGCATGGGACACTGCGAGGCCACTGCCTTGTTCCACAGACCACTGGCTACATCAGGCCGTACTTACTGAGCACATGAAATCAATGAATAACTACTATAAGCCTCCCCAGCGTAATGGACGTATCTACAGGAGGTCCTCTTTGCACAGCATAACCCTTCTTTACATAGTGTATCTAGTTTTCATTATGAAAGATCATAAATTCTATGATTTTAAAATTCTGTTTGAACTCAAATTGACTTGTCTAGCCAAAGATTCAGCTGGCTTGACTTATATTGCTTAATGTCATTTATAGAAATACCTTTTGAGTCTCTCTTCCTAATGTTTATGCGTTATTAAATTGGTTTATTTTTTTTAAATTGGTTTAATAGTGACTTAATTAGTGTGGCAATAAAATCATGATGAGGATGATTACCTCCTAATGATATGCTACATGTGATTTTAGAAGCTTGGTCCAGTGGCAGGTATGGGAGGATGGTTGGATGAATTTTGCTCCAGGTTTTAGATTTATAGTAAACACCACTGGAAGATTCTTGACTATACACATTGGAAACTACTTGTGAGAACTTTTAGAATTGGGCACCCAGGTGGCTCAGTGGTTGAGCGACTGCCTTTGGCCCAGGGCGTGATCCTGGAGTCCTGGGATCGAGTCCCACATTGGGCTCCCTGCATGGAGTCTGCTTCTCCCTCTGCCTGGGTCTCTGCCTCTTTCTCTCTCTCTCTCTGTCTGTCATGAATAAATAAATAAATCCTTAAAAAAAAAAACAACTGCTAAAATAAGAAGATGCTACTGTTTGGTTCATGTTCACACCTGTCACAACAGGACAAAGAACAAGCTTTCCAGGTGAAGATTTCCAAAGCTCTTGTACATGGTACCAATGCAACCCCTTCCCTGTCTTTCTTCCTACTTTGAACACGTGTACAGGCATTGACGGAATGCCATAGATTCAGAGCATTCCATGCCTTAGCTCCAACCCTCCCTGTCCTCAGAGGGGTTGGTATCACAATCAGTTGAGGAAACTGATTTTCAGGATTAAGGAATTTACATAAGTTCGCACAGCTAATAAGTGGGGTTGCTGGGATCTGACACAAACCTTTCTATTTTCTGTTCAATCATTTGACTTCTCTCGATGGAGAGTTCAAACCCGGGACAAGCACTGTAAGCAATTGCTTAAACTTTGCCAACTTTAAATGCTTTATCTCAAGAATATGAAGGCCTGGGAGCCCTCTTGACTCTTGCTGTGCTCACAACCACTCACCTATCCACCCACCAGGAGCTATTTTCGGGTGCGCACGGAGAGTACACGAGCAATTAACTCCAAGCTGATGGAACACAGCCCACAAGTAGAAAGCAATCAATCCATCCAAAACACTGCAGGAGTCCTAGCACACCCCAGACCACCCTAAACAACAAGAACCCCCTAATTTTTGTTAATCAGACACATGTTTCAATTCTGGTCCTGAAAATATGTTAGGACCAAAAAAAGCCCTTTATAATTAGTACTCTATCCTATTTAATATTTATATATCGCACAGAAAATGAAAAGTATTTTGAAAATGGCCAATTATTTTGAACATCTCTTAGAGGTGGTTGTTGATAATGACACTGAAATTTCCATTCTAGGAGAACTTGAATTACTTTCCAGTTTCATGGCTGGGTTCAATCACTTATAAACTATAACTATTCAGAGGAAAATTGCTGGAGCTACTTCTCACAGTATTCATGAATGGATAGTCTCTACCTTATTTACAAACATAAATAATAACTCTTCATGCAGGTTTGGGTTTTAAAATATGATCACCTAATTGGAATGCTTGTTATTAGTATTAGCCATATTATTACCGTAGCAAGTCATGTGCGACTCCTTATGATAGGAGCTATTATTTCATAGATGGTAGGGTCTTACTTGCTTTTTGGTAAATGAGCAACACAAAAATTATATTTCAAGTCATTATACATGGAAAGAAAATCTACAATAGAAATGCTGGGGTTGGGCAGCCCAGGTGGCTCAGCAGTTTAGCGTCGCCTTCAGCCCAGGGCCTGATCCTGGAGACCTGGGATCGAGTCCTGCATCGGTCTTCCTGCATGGAGCCTGCTCCTCCCTCTGCCTGGGTCTCTGCCTCTCTCTCTCTCTGTCTATCATGAATAAATAAATAAAATCTTAAAAAAAAAAAAAAAAGAAATGCTGGGGTTTGGTGAGAAGGAAACAAGGAATATGACTGAACTCACACATCAAGGTAGACCCAAAAGATGGATAGTTTAGCCAGGAAAGTCCACGGCTGAGAGGAAATACAATCAAAGAGAAAACTTGAAAAATTTGGGAAACATGGAGAGAGATAAAGAAAGATAGCCAACGATGGATGGCTCACTGAGTTAAAAATGCCATAACAAAAGGGTTTCTCCTCAAGTCTGACAGACTTTCTTTAGTTTGTCTTTAAAATCAAATGATGGTAACAAACCAGTTTTAACAGCATTTGCTCTGTGTAAGTGCTTTCCTTAGGTTAACTCATAAAATCCCCATCAGCACACTGTGGATACTAAATTATGTTCTACAGGGGATCCCTGGGTGGCTCAGCGGTTTAGCGCCTGCCTTTGGCCCAGGGCGCAATCCTGGAGACCCGGGATCGAGTCCCACATCGGACTCCCTGCATGGAGCCTGCTTCTCCCTCTGCCTGTGTCTCTCCCTCTCTCTCTGTCTCTATGTCTATCATGAATAAATAAATAAATAAAATCTTTAAAAAAATTATGTTCTACAGATGAAGACACTGGCTCAATGAGATGGAATGACTTGCCCCTGGTCACACAGTAGCAGAGCCTGAGTATGAACTCTGGGTACTCCGGTTCCAGGGTTCACATAAGTGACTATTCCGTTGTCCTGCCTACCATAGACGAGGTAGGAGGGTAGTGCTCCACTTATCTGGAAATCACATACCCAACCTGGAATCAGGAAATCAGTAGCAAAAGGGCTCTAGGCAGAAAACAGAGTTTTCTCGCATTGAACGTGGTTTTGAAACTAGCTCCTTAAATTTGTGAATTTATATTCAAATAGAAAGCCTTAGCACGAGTGGTTGTAAGCCAAAGGCCAATGCACACATCAACACCCTGCTCTCCTTGACTCCTAGGATGGCACCTTGCCAAATGCCTATCACGAAAGCCTACCTCAAGAAGACCGTCCCCAATTATAATAAGCTTGTAATTATAATTATAATAAGCTTGTAACTCCACTTTGGAAGCAGCTGGGGATGGGAGAGGAGAGCTACAAACTGAAAGAAGCCCATGAGACACAATAATAATACCTAACATTTGACAGCTGGCACTTTGTAGTAAACAAAATCATTTTCACTTTCACTATCATAGCTACGCCTCACGATCACCCTGTGCACAAATACTGTGACCCTGCTTTTACGGATGAGGAAATGAGTGTGGGAAGAAATGTTGTAACTTATGAAAGACATAGAAACAGGAAGCTATGAGTGAGGACTTCAACTCGAATGTACAGACTCTGAAGTCTAGAAGTGACCCCCGATTGCCTGAGAACAGAGGAGGAAAAGTAAAGTTAAAAAGGCACATGAGCACATTACAGCAAAGAATAATAACAGAATAGTCAATGCCCAATGTTTGATCTTGGTCATTAGGAACAGGCTTTATTCCCTTTGTTTCAGAAGATAATACGCAGGTGATACATTTTCATTTTTTTTATTTTTATTTTTTTCACTTTTAAATTGTTAATTTAAAGCCTATTGTAAAAGAATAAACATATGGAAATCTTACGTATTTATTTACTTATTTAGGAATCACTGATATATAACAGACTAGTTTTAGCTATACAACATCATGAATCGACATTTGCATATTTTGCAAAATGATCACCACGGTAAGTCTAGTTAAAACTCATTACGAGATATTAGACAGATAGAAATTTTGTTTACATAAAGTATAATGTAAGATCCATAAGACGTTACCGGGTTGCATGTTGCTTCAGCAAGCAGACACTAAAGAGCTGGGATCTATTATGCAGGGAATTAAAAAGAGTTTGGGTAGGTTTAGTCATCAATTCTTGGTGGCATATCAGGGGATGTTTGGGGGCTAATATCAGGGATGCCGGTAAATACTTTGCCAGAAAACATTTATCTGTCAGGACCACATTTAAATCTTATTTATTTGAGTACTCTCTACGCCCAAGGTGCGGGTCAAACACATGACCCCAAGATCAAGAGTCACATGCTCTTGCGACTGAGCCAGCCGAGAGCTTCTATCATGGCCCTATTTAAAACAGAGCATTAGGAAAACCAAGCAGGGATCTAGGTTTTGTTATGTTCTTTCTAGGGTTAAGCTGATTTCCTGCCTCAGAGAAAGTTAGACAGCTTAGTCCCAATGTCAACCGGGCATTTGCGTGTGACTTGGCTAAGTTAGTAAGACTCTCCGTGCCTCAGTTCTGTCGCATGTTCAAGGCCATAAAGATGAGCATAAAATCCAACCTAATATTATAGTATAGAGTGACTCTGGACATAACATGAGCTGGTGCTTGTGATTGGGACGTAGTAAACAGTTGTATTATTGTTGTTATTTGTAGTAGTATCAGTACTAATTACAGCGACATCTGTCGCCGCCCTTATAATAAGAAGAAAAGTACCTGGGAGCCCTCATGCTAGCAAATCATTCCATTGCTCCACCCCCCCACCCCCCCCCCGCCCCAGGTCTATTTCTCAATTCTGATAGTGGATGATGTGTTTGACCTACCTAAGCCTCAATTTTAAAATCTATAAACTGGGAATAATACATCAATTGCATAAAGCTGTTTTGAGAAATGGTTTGAATTGCACACTGGCATATAGTAATTAATCAATAAAGGGCAGCAATCATGATTATTAATAACCACTGCACACTTCCTAGGGAGGCACTGTTCTAGAATCTTCAGGGGTGAGGGCTCTGTGATTATATTTCTTGCGTTTGAATCCATTCACTGATTCTTGTTAGCTCTGTGACCTTGGGCAAGCTGCTTAGTCTCTCTATGCCTCAGTTTCTTCGCCCATAAAGGGGGGGATACTAATAAGCCCTCCTGCAAAGGATCGTTGAGAGGTTGGGATGAAATCATGTGTAGAAAGCATTTAAAATAGGCCTTTTGTACTCTTCCAGCTTGATACTGACAACGGAATAAGGTCCATTTTGGGGAATGGAATTTGAAACAATAACCTAGCTTTACTGCCTGTCATTTCCTCCCGCACACCGTGTGACATCGTATCTTGGATAATTTGCTACTCTCCGAACAAAGCCTACATTGTCGACTTTAATCTTTTTGTTTGCACCATCTCCTCTCCATGGATCTGCCTTTCTCCCTCCTCCACTTTCTCTCTTTAGTCTCTCTAAAGGCTCATCTCAATGTGGACGGGGCTTCGCAGGGGACGAGTGTCC
Source organism: Vulpes lagopus (assembly GCF_018345385.1). Classification (NCBI taxonomy): domain Eukaryota; kingdom Metazoa; phylum Chordata; class Mammalia; order Carnivora; family Canidae; genus Vulpes; species Vulpes lagopus. Next base: position 149,125,352 of record NC_054827.1, on the reverse strand, counting down.
TCAGACTTCCACCCAGCATGCAAAGTTGTCTCTTGCCAGCTCTGATTGCTTTATAATATCATCGGCCTGATGGAGTATCTGTCATTCCTTCTGTGATGTGAACATCTCGAGACGAGGATCTCAGTTATCCTGTTACCACCAATGCCTAGCATAGTTCTGGATACTAGAGACAGCCCCTCACTCATTCATTCATTCAGTTATTTACTGAGAACCTATTATAAGCCAGACCCTGTCCAAGGCAGTATGGACACCAGAATGAACAGCCACCACAACAAAATCTTTGCTCACATAGACCTTATTTCTAAAGGAAGACCCACTGATTGGACATCCACGTAGAGGTGTCAGCTGACCGGATGCATCTATGGGTGTGGAGTTGAGAATCATGGTCTGGGCTAAAGATGTAAATGTCAGAGTCATCATCAAGATCCTGGAACTCGCTGATATTACTAAGGGAGAAAACACCAACAGAGAAAATAAGTCTATCTCTTACTGAATGAACAATGACCACAGGTTGAATGGAATAATGCAGGTAAAGGGCTTGCACACCATAAGGTGCATCCTAGGAAATCCCCATGAGTGCTCTCTGCTATTATTCTAATGATTTTGCTACTGGCCCTTCTAATATCTGCTCAGGTCAAGTATTCATTAATTTTGCACTGTCACTGAGATAAATTAAATGTGTTTTTATTACCTCCAGGAATATTCACTGGAGAATATGCCTTCCTCCCCGCAGGTTCAGAGAACACTACAATGTAGCATGAGACTGTTTTTCTACCCGAAGTCTCAAACTCTTTACTGAAAGGTGAATACGTTCCTGTATGTTTAGCCCCAGAATTTGTCTTTTTGTTCTCCGTCTTGTTGCTCTTTTCTTTTCTTTCCTTTTCTTTATCTGGAAGCTTGGAAGCAAAGATGGGCCAATGTTTTTCTAAAGAACTTCTGCCTATCGCACTTGCTGCTCTATATCCCTTGGCAAGAAGGCAATTTGAAAGTAAGAAAGTTAAACTTTAACCTGCAATCTAAGCAGATAAGGGAGGATGCTCTGTATTTTATAGACCTGGTGGAGTGTAAAATTGAGTCTGCTTGAAGCGTTAGGCTCCCATTTCAGTTTTTAAAGGAAACCGGCAGAAACCGGCATTGACTGGATTCGTGCTTAGCCCAAATATTACTTCCTAGCTCAATGCTAATGGAAAATAGGTATTTATGACTCCCATTAGAAACTGCATGAGTGACCGATCATAAAATTATTAGTAAAAGATAAAATAGAGAAGGCTTTTGTTTATCTAACTCTCAGTGTGACTTAAGTAGTTATCACTCTACCCCTTTGGCCCAAATTAATAGTAAGAAAATAGTAGAAAAATCAAGTAGGAAGCAAAGATTTCATCATATAAGTAACCTGGAAAAAACAAAAAAAGATCCATCAGCCAACAATAAGGCTTGTTTCAAGAATGGCTTGTGTTCTTCAGGCACTTTAAGCCAACTTGTCTAAAATAAAACTATCATCTTAACCTACTTTCCTGACCTTCTCTGTTCCTTATCTTGCTTCACGCTGCCACCGTTATCTTTTTGGTAGAATCACTTTGTCCCTTTTCCATCTTAATTCAGTACTACCAACTGTTTCCCAATGTGTCCCGCGGTATCTTCACCGCACGTTTCAAATCTATCCTCTCCCTTCCACCACTAATTTTTATTAATCTTTTTATTCGAGTGTAGTACACACACAGTGCCACACAATGCAGGGACTTGCCAAGTTCATACATTGCGCTGCGCTCACCACCAGTGTAGCTACCGCCTGTCACCACACAATGCCATTACCATCGCACGGACTGTATCCCCTGCGCTGTGCCTTTTACTCCTGTGACTTCGCCATAATTTCATGACTGGAATCCTGTGTCCCCCCACCCCTCTTACCCCTTAACCCATTCTGCCCAGCCCTTCCCCTCCCTCCCTCCCTCCCTTCTGGCCATCGTCAGTTTGTTCTCTGTATTTACAGGTGTGATTCTGCTTTGTGTTTATTTCTTTGTATTTTTAAAAATATTTATTTAAATCCCAGTTAGTGAATTTACAGTGTAATATTGGTTTCAGGCCTACAATACAGTGATTCAGCACTTCCATACAACACTCAGTGCTCATCACAAGTGCGCCCCTTAATGCCATCGCCTATTTCCCTCATCCCCCTCCCACCTTCCCTCTGGTAACCATCAATTTGTTCTCTGTAGATAAGAGTCTGTTTCTTGGTTTGCCTCCTCTCTCTTTTCTTTCCTCTATGATTTTTTTGTTGTTGTTGTTTGTTTTTAAACACCACATATGAGTGAAATCATATGGTATTTGTCTTTCTCTGACTGACTTATTTTGCTTAGTGTAATAGTCTGTAGCTCCATCCATTGCAGAAGGCAAGATTTCATCTTTTTTTATGACTCATATCCTACCATATATATATACACACCACCTCTTCTTTATCTATTCACCAATCGATGGACACTTGGGCTGTTTCCATAGTTGGGCTATTGAAGATAATGCTGCTATAAACATTGGGGTGCATGTTTCCCTTTGAATTGGTATTTGTTTTAGATTTCCCCACAAGTGAAAACATTTGTCTTTCTCTATCCAACTTACCTCTCTTAGCATAATAACCTCTAGGTCCATCCATGTTGTTACAAGTGACATGATCTCATCCTTTCTTATGACTGCGCAATGTTCATATAGATCTCACATCTTCCTTATCCATTCATTTATCAATGGACTCTCTTAAGCTTCTTCTATATCTTAGCTACTGTAAATAATGCTGCAATCAACATAGGGGCGCATATATCTTTTGGAACTAGTGGGTTTTTTTTTTCTTTGATTAAATACCTAGTGAAATTATTGGATCATATGTTATTTCTACATTTAATTTTTTTGAGTAATCTCCATACTGTCTTCCACAGTGGCTGTACCAGTTACATTCACATCAATACTGTACAAAGGTTCCTTTTTCTCCACATCCTTGTCAACACGTGCTATTTCTTTTCTTTTCGATTTTAGCCGTTCTAACAGGTAGATGGTAATATCTCATTGTGGTTTTGATTTGCATTTTCCTGGTGATTAGTGATGTTAAGAATCTTTTCATGTCTGTGGTGATTTGTCTGTCTTCTTTGAAAAAATGTTCTGGTCCTCTGCCCATTTTCTAAATTGGATTGTTTGTTTTCTTGATGTTGCCTTGTATAAATTCTTTATATATTTTGGGTATTAACCCCTTGTTGGATATATCATTTGCAAATATCTTCTCCCAGTCAGTAGGCTGGCTTTTTGTTTTGTTGATGGCTTCCTTAGCTGTGCAAAAGCTTTTTTATTTGATGTGGTCCCAGTAGTTTATTTTTGCTTTTGTTTGTTTTGCCTTAGGAGACATATCTAGGAAAATGTTGCTATGGCTGATGTCAGAGAAATTACTGCCTGTGCTCTCCTCTAGGATTTTTATTGTTTCAGGCACATTTAGGTCTTTAATTCATTTTGAGTTTACTTTTTGTGTGGTGTAAGAAAGTGGTCTAGTTTCATTCTTTTGCATGTGGCTGTCCAGCTTTCTGAACGTTAGTTATTGAAGAGACTGTCTTTTCCTTTATTGCATATTCTTGCCTACTTGTTGAATATTAATTGACCATATAAATGTGGGTTTATTTCTGGGCTCTCTATTCTGTTCCATTGATCCATCTGTCTATTTTTATGCCAGTACCATACTCTTCTGATTACTACAGCTTTGTATGTAGATCTTGAAATCTGGGACTGTGATACCTCCAGATTTTTCTGTCTCAAGATTGCTTTGGCTATTCAGGGTCCTTTGTGGTTCCATTCAAATTTTAAAATTATTTGCTCTAGTTTGTGAAAAATGCTATTGATATTGCTTTGGGTAATAAGGGAATTTTAACAATATTAATTCTTCTAATCCATGAGCTTCACCTTCTACCACTATTGCCTTGTATTTAGGCTTTTGTTTTCTCTTGTAGGCAGAGAAGTCTAGTGGTGAAGACTTGAAGCTCTGGCATTATGCTGTTCAAGATCAAAGTCTGGCTTTAACAATTAGTAATTGAGAGATCTTGGGTTAGTGATTTAATTTCCTTGTGTAGTCTCTCATCTTAGTGGGGATTATAATTTTGCCTTCCTCACAGGTTTGCAGTAAATGTTTGAAATAATTCTTTAGGCTTGGAATAATGTTGTCCTCAATAAGAATTAACTGTTGATATTGTTTGTCACATAGACTTTTAAAACAATTTTCCAAATGATTTTCCTCTTTTGTCTCCCTCAAAAATTTAATTGATTTCTGATTTTTTAAAATTTATTTTTGAGTCATTTTTCTCACTCTGAGTCTTTGTTGTTTCCTTGACTTAGAAACCAATATCCACTAGTTTTTGCTTATTGTTTTGATACCCCATATCTTGTCTTTAAATATTGCTCTCGATCCTTTGCCAGTTTTTCCCTGGCTTCAAGTTCACCATCAACCTTTCTAAAGTTGGACTTGTGCTCAAGTCTCTTGACTATTGGCTGGATCTAGCCATCTTAAAACCCAGTCAAGAAAGAGAATCACTTCTGTTTTGATCCAGCAATCCTATTTTTGGGTATCTATCGAAAAAAACAAAAAACAAAAAAAAAACAGGACACTGAAGAAGTATCTATACCCCATTTTCATTGCAGTATCCTTTACAAAAGCTGAATGCCCATCAATGGCTGAATGGATAAAGAAGATGAGGTATAAATATACAAGAGAATATTATTCAGTGGAAAATAAAGAGATCCTACCACTTGTGAAAGCACATGGGCATTATGTTAAGTGAGATAAGCCAGACAGAGAAAGAGAAATACTGTGTGATATCACCTATATGTGAAATCTAAAAAACAAAAAGTCAAAATTATAAAGAGAGTAAAAAAGTGGTTGCCAGCAGGGTTTGGGGGTGGAGAAAATAGGGAGAGTTTGGTCAAGGGTACAAACTTTCAGCTAGAAAATGAATAGTGTTTGAAAATCTAATGTAAAATATGGTGACTATATTTAATAACAGTTACTGTGCAATTGACATTTCCTAAAAGAGTTCTGTCCAAAATCAAAAACAAACAAGAACGATATATATGTGAGGTGAGGTATGTTAATTAACAAAATGGGGGGAGTCCTTTCACAACATATACACCTATCAAATCATCACATCATACACTTCCAATATCTTACAATTTTATGTGTCAATTATAATTCAATAAAGCTGAAATAAAATAAGAGGCCTGGATCACTCTACATTGTCTTTTTTTATTAGTAGAGTTCAGCCTTGTGTTGGTAGTAAGAACTTTCAGACTCCAGTCTCAGCTTATCTCTTCTGGTGGCTTCTCCTCCCTACTTCTCACTCTTTCTGACTGTCTTAAGCTTCATCTTTTCAAATACCTAATCTTCCTCCCACTATTTCTTCTTTCTAATGAAACGATTCTTCTCCAAAGGGCCCTGAAGAAATATTACCTCTTTGTGAAAGGCACTTAGCTGTGATTCAATCCTTTTTCTGTGTGGTTATAGTAGTGGTGATCATCATTGTCTTTATAGAATAAAAGCATCAGCAGCCACCACTTATTGGCCACTTACTAGCCAGTCACATGCTCATTTACTCCTTTGAGCAAGTAAATGGAATATTTACTATTATTATTTCCACCTTTCAGATGAGGAAGTTGAAGTTCAGGAAGGGTAAGCAACTCACCTGAGTTCTCTATAGCTAGTTAGTTGGTCACAGAACCAGGATTCAAACCAAATAGGCTAGTCTCAGAGTTGCCACCCTTAACTTCCTAGCACTTACACTTTTCTCTTTTTGCCTCCAATAGCATTTACTTGTATTCATTGTATCTGAGTGATGTCTGTCCATATTTGTTTATTTCAGTACAATGTCAGCCTTCAGAGGAAGTGATCTACGTGTTCCCCTATCCCTAGCTATTACTTTTCAAATAGTTAGTGCTCCATAAATGTCTGCCATGTTGAAGTGAAGGCCACTAGACCTGTCAACAGGAAACAGCTGTCCTGGGACTGCTATCTCTGTCTTTCTTAGACTCATTCCTGCTTCAATGAGGATTCTTGGTAAACATATGATGGTCCATGAAAAAAAATACTCATCTTTCCCTTTGTCACTACATAGTTATGTTGACTTTGGACAAGCCACTTAATCTCTCCACTTTTCAGTTTGTTAAATGGAGAGTATAATCCTTGAGATCTTTCATTCTCCCAGGAGTTTTATGAGGATTAAATGAGATAAACAGGATAAAGACTTTTAAACTATCAAAGACCATAAAAAAGACAGGGACAAGTATTCAAATTAGTAAAACATGTAGTTTACAGCAAATAAATGTAAATACCAACTGGTATGCCATTTGGCTTAAGTGTTAAAGTTCTAACTTTTCCCACTTCCTGCTTCTCATGGGTAGTGAAATGAAATGAAAGGAGGAAATTTTATGCTAGCTTTGAAACATCTCCCATTTACCATAGCCCAGAATAAGAAGCGCTGTCTCATTGGCTCCAGCAATGCTACATCTGGAAGGAGAATTTGAGACACTCTCTGTGGTTCTCATTTGTAGATAGTGAGACTGAGGTCCAGAAAGCAGAAACAACTCATTCAAGAGATGGCTGTCACCATCTCTCTGGGCAATGTGGGCTGCATAAGGCACATAAGTGGAAAAGATCTTTATAACCAATAAAAACACTGAACATAACTGGAAAGCTGACAAAGTATAGATTTTGGAGCTCAACTTCTGGGCCAACCACCTCCCCTGCCTCTATACCTCTTACTGATAAAGTGATTCTCAGTCCTCATTTTCCTATTCTGTTAAATGGGAATAAATAATAAAGGCAGTTTATCTTTTTACAACTGTTTTAAGATATAATGAGTTAAACTGTGCAAGGCACTTAGAACTGTACCAGCCACATAACAAGTACTGGATGCTTGTTAAATAAATAGAAATAACATCTAAGTATTTGAACATAACATTTGCTAGGGCTCATACAAATAATGAATTTAAAGGATTTTGCTTTCTGCTTGCAAAGTTCACAAACCTTCACCAGTTACACTTGAGTGCCACCAAAGATTTTCCTGACTATATGTCCAGGTCAGAGCTTTTATCTAAAGTTACCAAAGAGTTAGCATCAGGTTAATTAATTCACAGAAGGTTAAACATAAAAAAAAAAATTCCTGGATGCTACTGTTGTATTTTTAATTGGCAGCATGTTAACAGTTTAAGTCACTTTTTGAAAACACGTCCTCCAACAGCCAAGTGCTGATGGTTCTCCCCTGAGACAGGCATCTAAAACTTTCCATGATCAATATGCTATCAGGCAAAATGAAACACACTGAAATGTTATGCTGTGTTGGATACCGAAAGTCTGAAGTGAAAGTTAGGAAATTATGTTTTGCAATTATAAGAGGCAGTGGTGGCTTCCAAGTTAGGAGTCATCTAGCCCCACAATTATTTTGTCGCATTCACTCTCCTGTGTTTGCCCAAATCAACAACAAAAGCCACTGGAACGAAGCTTTCATTTAGTGAATCAATTACTTTGATTGAATGGGGTTGCTCAGATTTACTGGGACGATATTATGAAACAAATTTAAATAAAAACATGTATATGAATATAAATGCACATAAAATCGAGCATTTAGGGACACCTGGGTGGCTCTGAGGTTGGGCTCCTGCCTTGGGCTCAGGTCATGATCCCGGAATCCAGGATCAAGTCCCACATCAGGCTCCCTGCAAGGAGCCTGCTTCTCCCTCTGCCTATGTCTCTGCCTCTCTTTCTCAGTCTGTGTCTCTCATGAATAAATAAATAAATCTTTTTTTAAAAGTCAAGCATTTAATATTTTATCTTTTGCATTAGTTCCTGATTATTATCTAGCAAGTAATCTTTTGGTCACCACAATGTCTTTTGAATAAATAGGGAAAATAATTACTTTATAAAAACATAAGTGGGACATAGAAAGGCAAAGTGAATTACTTATTATCTAATAAGGAGACATAGATATATAGCCACAGACTTGACAGCATTTATTTTTTTAAAGAAAAAGTATTTGTGCTCACCTAGAGTATAGTAGCTAGGGATTTCATGATACTAAGCCATTCATGAAAAAGGTAGTTAAATTCCTTAATCCTGAAATTATCTACTCAATATCAACATATATTTATCAGCCATTTGTCAGCCTGTCATGGAATTGGGAACAAATCTTCTAAGAAAGGCAGTGTGCCTGACTGAGAATTGTTACTGGTTCTGTAGATCCGCAATCCCTGGCTTCCAAGATATATAGAAGCTGGAAAGCATTTTCATTTGGCCTCTAGAGCCACTCTCTATCCTTCTATATGCTGTTCTAGGGCCAGGAGTTGGGCCTCTCTGGATATTATTTCAACTCCTAGCCCTCTGCCCAATGGGAAGCCCCAAGAAGAGATCAGAGAGGAGGAAGGGAGAGGCCATGGTATTTATTCTTTGAGATCTCTCCTGGGTGTAGGTTGGGTTTGTAGTGGCTGCTTTCCTCTTCCAAGGGCCAGTAGCCCTATTGCAAAACCCTCTCTGATAGTTATAGGTATAGCTATGGCTTTCTTCTTCTCTTGTAATCATGGGCATAGAAATGATAACTTCACTCCTACTAGCCTTGGGTGCTTCACCAGCTTTGTTGTGTCCAGAATCTTTGCTCATATCTTTGCAATAAACTCCCCTCGATGGCCCTATTTAAGCATGCCTTGTGTTTCCTGCCAGGACACTGATTGATCCCAAATCACAGAACTTCGGTGTTGGAAAGTACTAGACTTGAATCAGGTTTCTTATCCTAGATTTTTTAAATAGCTCTATGATTTTGAGAAAATCCTTTCCTTTCTATAGATCTCAGTTTTCTCATACATAAAAATAGGCTATATTCCTTATAATAGGCTGCTGTTGTTATAATGGGCTAAAATACTTAAAACATTTAAAATAAGATGAGATAGAAATTTCCCTTCACGCTCTCCTTGAATTTTTCCAGTAACAGTTCTAATGATGTGATGTGATGTGCCTGTATCTTGCAGGCAGTCATTCAATAAGAGCATCTCTATCATCGGACTAAGAGCATTTTGGGTGTGGGTTTGTTCCAATTTCTCAGCTGTGTAGATTCTGCACAAATCATTACAACCCTGTCAGGACGCAGTTGTCTCAGTTGTGAAATGGGGATGCAAGGCGACCTTCCTGGATGCAGAGTCGCCAGACCTAACGCTTTCCCAAATTCCTTCCAATTTGAAGACTTGTGATTCAAAGTACAAAACAGAGCTACAATTATACACCTGAAGGGCTTCCTCAATCAATATCAGAGGTGGTCGGTGCAGCTCAGCCTGATGAAGTGATGAAGGCAGCAGGCTCTGGAGTCAGAATCCCAGCTCTGCTAATTGGAAAAACTGTCTAAGTTCTGTGCTTCAGGTTTCTCAGCCATTACATGGGGAAAATAATACACCTGCCTCAGATGCTAACCGGGTCTATTAACTGAGTCAATACTTGTCATATACTCATGCTCATGATGTTTCATGTACTAAGTACTCTGCATGAATTATCTTGCTTAATCCCACCCACAACCATGCAATTCTCTGAGGATACCAATGGGCTTTCTTTTTAGACCAGAAATAACCTATGCTCCTTTCCTCCTTAGAGCTTTTGCTTTTGCTGTGTCCTCTTCCTTGGAACTTTCTCTCCAGACCCTCATATTATTGGCCTCCTCTTGTTTTGGGGTCTCAAAAGTCACCTCATCGATGATGCTTTCCCTGACCCAGACGAGGTAGCTCCTCTACCTGCATTCAGTTTCCATTACTTTGCCGCAGGCTTATTTACTTTATAACAGACACCATCCCCTGAGATTGTCTTTGTTTTCATGTTTATCATCTTTCTTCCCAAGAAACTCAATGAAGACAGTGAACTAATATGTCTTCATCTCCCACTGTAAAGCCAGTGTCTAGAATTATGTGGACAACATGTAGTTTCTCAAAAAAAAAATAATAATGCAAACAAATAATCAAATTATGGAAACTAAGGGGCCAGATAATTTAATTATATAACTCCAGGCATTTTGTTAGTAGGAGGCATAGTAGGTGCTCAAACGCATGCCAGGATGATATTGAAGCCCACCCTGCCTGTTTCGGTAGTTCTTGGAGGGGATGACGAGAATATGAGCAAGGGCTCTAGCACTAAATAGAAGTGAATCTAAAAGGTATTTCAGAAAGAGCATTGACCAGACTTTAGCGACCAGTGAGATGGTGGGTGGGGAGCATAAAGTGAAAGAAGTTGATTTTAATTTCAGCAAGTGGACATCTTCCACTGATAAAAGAAAGTCACTCCCCTCCCACCAGCAATCAGGATGCTCCACTGGATGCCACTGCAAACATTTGCCACATCCTTCTCAGAGGCATGTTTGCTGTTCCCCAACATCTTTCCAAGGCACTTAGAATTTGATATTTGCCTGACAATCTCAAATATCATAGTCAAGATGTGTGCTTTGACATAAAAAGGTTGGGGCTTGTTATTTCTCCTTTTGTTAAAGATGAGTAATGTGTTTGATTTTCAGAAATTTAATAATGTCTATAATCATATTTCATGTAGAAACTCTTTGTCATGTGCACTTTTTTTAAATGCCTTTCATCTGAAGCACAAACAGCAGAAGAAATACTTCAAGTCTACATTTAAAATGACTATAAAATGTGCAAGATTTCCAAATATTGAAGATATTAAATCTATGTAACAAAAACCTCGAGGTAATATGCATGATGTGTTTAAATATTGAAAAGGCCAACTCAAAAACTAATCTTCTAATATACATGAGGAAGCTTGTATTCACATGATTTAATGCTTTCATCCAGTAATTCCAAATCTAGGAGAAAAAATAATCTAAAAGGCATACACAGATGTATTCACAGAGATGTTTATCTCAGTGCTATTTGTATTATGGGATAAAAAGGGAAAAGGGAAAAACCTAAATATTCAGAAGCCAAGGATTGTGGCCAAATGCAGTATACTATCACTTTACAGTGGAATAATACGCTTCCATTTAAAATGACATTTACATTTTTAATAACCAGGTGAATATTTATGAAAGCATGCAATATAGGAGAAGGATAAAAATTTGGTATTGGTGTGATCATTAATGCACACACCTTGGTGGAAAAAGATATTAATTATTATTTTTAGTTGCTTCAAGGTAGAGAAACGTACAGGATTAGGAGAGTGTTGTGTGGTCTGTGTGTGTTTGTGTGATTTCTTATATTTTTTTATGCTTCCTAAATTTACTGCCATGAAGAGGAGTGACTCTGGTGACTAAAGCACCTGCCCCTCCAGCTCTGAAGGAGAAGGACGGGGAGAGGAGGAAGGCTGTCCTGTGCAGGAAGGAGCAGGAGCTACAGATTGCTCTCAGACTTTGGGCAGGCACCACTGTTTGGAAGTTAAAAAAGAGGCTGATTTGGGCAGAGCGTGAGGAACAATGCTCTTTAAAGCTGCCAACCATCAGATGGGGGTCTTCCTGATGAAGCAGAGCAGCTCCCTGGTGATGACAGAGGAGTCTGTCTGGGAACCAGATGTGAGGAGAAGCTGCAGGTCTTCCTTGGCTCCCTTCAAACTCTCCAGTGCTCTGACTAGGAATCCAAATGCTCCAGAACTCAGCAGGAGTTTGGGTCTTTAGGTAGGAAATATTTTTCCTTTCATTATATGCATAATATTGATAAGTCTGACCTTTCTGCCATGAGAAATGAAGAGCCCTTTCTCATCTGCCTTCAAGGAAAAGGGAATGGAATTCAGAGTGAGTATTGGCCCTTCGCTAACTACCGTCCGCGTGGTGGAGAATGTTCCCTCAGGCGTGTGCAACTCACTCAAGCCTAGAATTAGCCTGGTCAGGCCAGAGCTCACCCCACGGTTCTCTGCGGTCCAACAGGCAGACATTGGTGGCCTAGGGGTCCTCTGCCACTCTGGGCACATGGCTCTAACCATCTGCCTCATGTTCTCATAGCATTTTTTCAGTCCTATGACCAACTGCTTAGGGTCAGATCACGGATAGGGACCCACGAATAACACCTTTCTGATATGACAATGGAATTAACATGTTTTCCTTTCCAAGCAACCCACTTCCACATGCCAGGGTCTTCTGGGTTTTCTGGTGGCAGGTGGCTAGTGGGAAAAGGGGGGTGCCTAGTAGAGGAAGGGAGCTATATCTGAAGAACTTTTTGGGTGAGAGTCCAAGTCTAGCATCAGTTCAATATCAGGAAATTTTAAGAAATCCCATTTTTAAAAAAATATCAGTTTTTAGAATTATTCTGCTCATTTTCTAGTATCTTTTATTATTATTATTTTTCCTTTCAAGAAAGATCCTGGCTTTCCCCTCACGCTTAGTTGAAAATTGCATTGCCTCCTCCATGACCATTTATTTTGGGTATGACTTTACCAGGGATTGGTGCAGGAAGAGTGCTAATAGGGCCCGGCAGTTTTGTTCTTCCCAAGTGAATATAGGAATCCATTTAAAAGTTATATTTTACCTGCCTACTGTGTACAAATGACTATGTTTTCAGTGAATATCTGGTAAATTGGCAATTTTGATTCCAACTTGAAAAGAGCAAAGCAATGGCTCTAATAACAAACATTTGCTGACAAATAGTGGCAATAAAAATGCCTGCAGCTTCAATATCATGGATGATCAGGGCTGGGGAATTATTCTGGGATTATGGCCTTTTAGGTTGCTGATGACACATTATGTTTTTTGTTTGTGAGATGGTATGTGTGGTGTGTGCAATAAGGGGAAAAATCAAAGCAACCATAATCTCAATTATTTTGTCCATCAGATTGTCACTAATGAAAGTAATTTTGTCCCGTCTCCTTTCTCCACAGAATATTCTTGTAGGGTAGGACCCTTTAAAGCTGTTTTATTTACTGCTACATCTCTCAGAACAGGAATAAGAACTGACATATAATACATTTATGTTGAATGAATAAGTGAATTAATTAAATCTCATTATTATGATATATTATGCCTAACCAATGCCATGGAAATAAGTAAGTTACTGTTTTATCCTGGGACTTTTGACTGGATGTACTGGGTTGTTTGAGGCACTATCTGTATTTTTTTTCATTTGTGTTGTGGAGACTAGTGAAATTTTAGGGCATTCACATTTTTTACATCCCGAGTTCATTAGTTCCTATATGATGGTGCAACAGGATATAAAGAGAGTCAGTGGAGATATGGATTATAGCCCCACACCTAGAATGTTTTATCCAGAGTCTTCATATTCTGTGTTCTCACCGTCCAAGAACACCATCTTCTCTGTCACCATCTTGATGTTTGAAAAAATTGTGTATGAAAGAAGGTAATCATAGGATACTTGTACATGTTCATTTGTAAACAGAGGCTATTTGTAAATTTTCATTATAAATTGTACATGGCATCCTGACAAAATAAATAAAGCATTGCCCTTTATTGTACTGTAAGGCCATTTAGGTAAAAGATACCTCCTACTTTCTACTGCTTAACAATATCATAATATTGGAGAGAAAGAGAAGATGGTCAGTCTTCTGTGTCAAGGTGGCTAAGCTAGGCACCTGGTCATTTCATCAAGCACTAATCTCGATGTTGCTGTCAAGGTGTTTTGCAGACCTGGTTAACATCTATCATCAGTTGCCTCTAAGTAGAGGAGATTACCCCAGATAGTGTGAGTGGGCCTCATCCTGCGCTGAACAGCCAGACAAAAAGTGAGATTTCCTGGGGAAGAAGGAGTTCTGTGTCAAGACTGAAGTATCAAATCCTGCCTGAGTTTCCAGCCTGCCAGCTTGCCCTATGGATTTCAGACAGGCCAGCAGCCCCCACGGTCATGGGAACCAATTCCTTAAAACAAATACCTTTAAAACATGTTCGTGTGTGTAAGTACACATATGTGTATGTAGATATGCATGTGTATGTGTGTGTGCATGTATATATTGGTTCTGGTTTTCCAGAGAACCCAGGTGAATGAGCAAAGAAAAAAAAAAAAAACCTCATCTTTGTGTAAACGGTTTCCACTCTGTGGTAGTTTTTCTAACTTAATGACGTTTCTGAGGTTGTGCAGTATCCGAAAGGTGTATACCACATGCACAGGTGTGAGTCAGGACATCTACAAGGCGATGCAGGCTGAAATGGAGAGCAGCTCTGCCAACAAGTTAGGCCATGGGAATCCCAAGTCTACTCTCACCCTTCAGATCAAACAAAACTTTCCAAATGTCTTGAAGCCCAGGCTCTTGTCACTAACACTGGGCTGTCACGTCGGTCTGCCAGATGGGAATGGCCTTACAATTGCACAAAGTTCCTCTGGGTATTGGGTAACCAATAGAGTTGATTTTACATAATATGATACATATATATTTTTTAAGAAACAGATTACTGGTGTACATGCGGACCTAAACAAAGGAAACAAACAAACAGTTGGGGTGGGGAGAGAAAAAAAAAAAGCCAAACTTGCTTTGAACAGCAGGAGACGACGTTTTGGCAGCTGAGCAGGGCAAGAGCTTCATGAGCCGCTCTTTAATGCTGCGCTTGGTGCTGTTCTGAGCGTAGAGGAAACCTAGAACATACGTGATGGTTCTGTTAATGCTGCCTGCGAAGAGAAACGAGCATGCTGCATGGCTTATTGCAGGAAGCTGGGCAGGCAGGACATGGATGCAGACATCTGCTCAGGCAATCACAGGCAGTGGGTAGGGACCCCCAAAAGGAAAAAGAAATAAATAAATCCTCCCCCCACCTCTGTTTTTCTCATTTTTAGGTTTTCTTTTCAAAACTTTCCCGTATGTTGCATTAACATGTATGTTGCATTAATTAGCAAGTGGAAACAGAATCTCGCAAGTTTATCTTTCCAGCAGTAGAAGTAAAATTTGGTGGCTTTTCTTCGCCTTAGATTGCGAAAATCACTGAAAGAGTTAACTGGATTGACATTTCTATATTCAACCCACAGTCAGAGGCCCGCGTGACGATTTTCTGTTCTCATTGCTCCCCAACTTTGATTACAGAGGCGACAGGCGCCCTGCATAAATCATTCACACTGCAATCACCTGTTAGTACCTTTGCCTTCCCTGAAAGTGAGACAATAGATGTCCTTGATATGCAGCCTCATTAGCATAAGCCCAGAGATGCAACAGTCCTTCACATTTTTCACATGTGGACATTAACGGACAGAATTATTCAAGCAGAGTAATCCCAAAAGAAGCAAGGCATGTTCACAAAATACTAACACAGGAACGGATGGCGCAGTACCTGTGACTTCAGACGGTTGGGGAAGAGTCCAGGAAAGTCAACAAGCACTTGGGGGGCAAGTTAGGAAACGCTTGAAACAACTGTTGGTGTCAAGAGCCACAGCTGGCCGACAGCATCAACTTGCCCGCTCTGAGTGCCCAGAGCCTGAATTTGCATGCTGAGATATATACATATATGAAACGGTACCCCCTGCAAATTGGTTCAGAAGGTTTTGAATATAAGGCGATTAAAAGAGAAGCAACATAAGTCTAGGCTAGACCATCTTCTATCTTTATAATATGGACCTGGCAAATGCATCATGTGCTGTTTTTCTACTTTATAATTCCTACCTTGGAATTATAGATAGTTCTGACCACAAGGGTATTAATCTACCTCCCTCTGGGGCTGTCCTGCCCCACCATCAGTGTACCCTGGGTAAAAACCTGATAGGTCTTTTGTGTGTGGGATGACAGTGAACTAGTAGACACATAAATCAGATCGGATCATTTCTCTGCTTAAAAGTCCACTAAAACCTTCATGCTACTCTTTGGAAAAAAAAAATCACACTTCCTACCGTGGACCCCCAGTCCCTGCATGAGCTGGCCCTGCCTCACTGACAGCATTTCCACCATCCTCTTGCTCTGGATCGTCAACCAGTGGCCAGGCTATTCTTAGCTTTGTTGGAACTCACAAAACAAGTCTCTTCTCTGCCCTTGACGCTTAGATGGTGTGAAACGTCTTGTTTACTTGGTATCTCAAGTGCTAATTGATGGTCTGGCACACAAGAGGAGATCAATAAATGTCTGACAAATGAGTGAATAAATTTACTTTCAATACCAAAACAAGATCGGATTTCATTTCCTTGATTAGTATCTAAGTAAGCTTTTAAACTTATAAAAAAATAAATCTGATTTACATAAAACAGACTCTTTAGTTGGCTTCTTCCTTGTACATTTGTAGAGGGACCAAGTGCTGTCTCCTTCGTAAACTACCTCTGGGACACTAGGATTTTGCTTTACTTTAGCTTCCCAAGCAGGACATTCTGCTTCTCCTTCTTTGTGCCATTTCAGCCCCCCTGCCATTGTGTGCACAGTCTGGTGGCCCTTCACCAAAGATCAAGTCCAATATGCCCTGCAGCCTTTAAAACTCAATTCAAGGGGTGCTTGGATGGCTCAGTCGTGTCTGCCTGTAGCTCAGGTCATGATCTCAGGGTCCCTCGTGTTGGGCTCCCCACCCAATGCGGAACATGCTCCTCCCTCTCCTTTGCCTCCTCCCCTGTGCTCATCCTCTGTCCTTCTGTCTCTGTCTCTCAAATAAGTAAAGTCTTAAAAAGAAAAAAAAAAAAAACTCAATTCAAACACACTTGCTTCTAATAGACTTTCCCTGTTGTATTTCCAAGCTTCCTGAAGGGAAGGGCCTCCTCTGTCTTCTACTCTATTTTTTCTGTTCCTGCTGCACACTCTACTGTTATGGGTATCACGTCCTATTATAGGGTGAGACCCTATTCTAATAAGGAGTGAGAAAGAAAAGGTTCTCCCAGCCATCAGAAGTACGAGAGAGACTTTAGTTTTACCTTGTACCCAGCTCCTTTACTTCAGGTTCGATTTTTTGATGTCCAGCCAAACTCCACAATCATCCCAGAAATTGACACATGACAAACACTCAAGAAATATTTGCCAGTTGCTTGCTTTCCCCCCTTTTTTCTTAAATTCTGATGCTTGTCAAGCTTGCTCTGTCTACGACAGCTGCTGGACCCTCAGGTCTGGGTGGAGGGGAGGGAGCTGCCTGCTTCTCAAGCATTCGCAGCTATTCATGGTCACTCCCTGACTCCACCTCAATCTTCCTTGGAGCATCTTTTGAACTGCTCTTGCAACTAAAGGTAGACAGTTTGCTGTTTTTAATCAGGAGTCAGAAGTCCCATATTTTAGACCCTGTTTTACTATTTCAAGTTGAACAACCTTGGACAGGTCATTAAACTTCTTTGGGTTTCTGTCTTTTCTTTGTAAAAGGAAAGGTATCCTAAAGGATCTTGGTTGTAAAAACACAGTTTAAATGTCCCTTTTAGAAATGTATTTAGATAGAAATCGTATATGATTTCTAACTTTTTTTTCTTAGTAGATGGATAAATCAACTTTTATTTGACTACAAACATTATTCAAATTTTCTAGGGTCTTTTCCTTCAAAATAAATAAGAATATGATTTATCATAAATGTTACAAATGATAAAAACAAAGTTCCCTAGATGATGTGGAAAGGAAGATATTTTATTTTATCTTAATTCCAGTACAACTAACATACAATGTTATACTAGTTTCAGGTGTACAAGTAACTCATCACTTCCATACATCACCTGCTGCTCATCACGACAAGTGCACTCCTTAATCTACTCTGTTTTTATAGTGTTTTCTCCCCAATGAGAATTTTAACTTTTGGAAGTCAGGTTCTAGACATCCAATAAGTTTCCCTATCTCCCCACTTCTCTCTCTGCTATCAGATCATTCTGCTTTTTCCTCCTTAAAGTGTAGTGGTTAGTGTTCAAGCACTGTAGTAAAACTGGCTGGACCAGATCCCAGTGCATTATGACATTGGGGAAGTTTATTGAATCTTTCTGAATCTCAGCTTCTGCATCAATAGAATGGATTAGTAATAGTCTCTACCTCATAAAGTTTTTAAATCTAATGAGATAATATATAAAGCATTTAGCACAGTGATTATTCATAATGTACTTTAGTAGATGTAGTAATGTACATCAGTAGGTGTTAGATATTAGTATTTTTCAGTTCTTTGGGTATATGATATTCCCTACTACTTCAGGTCCATTCCAAAAATGCTGTTACCTCTAACTGAAACTTTTGTTTTGTTTTTATTTTTGTTTGTTTGTTTGTTTTACCTCCTTGTGGCTTGGTTAACTGCCTGCCTTGATATTCCAGTTCAATAATCACTTTCTGAGGAAAAGTGTACATGACAGATGAGACTAGACTGAGACTAGACTCTATTATATGCACCTAGAGTTTCCTATATTTCTCCTTCATGGCATTAGCAAGAATATAATTAAAACAATTGATGACACAATTATATATTTGACATATGTCTTCCCTACTTCAGTATAAGATTAAAGGTGTCTACTTACAGCTTTTAGAGAGTGAATGTTGCTAAATGTGTTGTCCCCTATAAGCAGTCACAATACTGGTCAAACCATATGAGGCAACTGTTTTCAAGTACTTAACAACAAGAAATGTAGAACTGTAGTACTTGAGAGAAAAGAAACCCAAGAGATGAGCTCCCTAAATGGCCTGGTTCTCTCTGCCTAGTGCATGTTCTCTCCACAGTTCAAAGAGGTACAGATCATGCTTACTGAGAGGAGATTGGCAGACATCAGAATTCTGGACTCATAAAGTGACTGGAATTTGCAGGAGAGGGTGTTAGGAGAGAACTGGTTTGTGCGTCAGAAGGGAAGATTTGTGTGAAGATTGACTGTGGCTCGTTGTGGGGATTAATTTTATTTATCAACTTGACTGGGCTAAGAGATGCCCAAATAGCTGGCAAAATATCATTTCTGAGTGTCTGTGACGGTGTCTCTGGAAGGAATGAGCATTTGAATGGGTAGACTGAGTAAAGAAAATCACCTTCACCAATGTTAATGGGCACCATCCAATAGTTGAGGGCTTGAATAGAACAAAAGGCAGAGGAAGGGTGGATTTGTTCTCTGCCTGAATTGGGGCATCCATCTTATGATGCCTCCAGGCATTGGCTCTCTTGGTTCCCAGGCCGTTGTGTTTGGATTGGAACTATACCATCAACTTTCCTGGCAGATTGTGGGACTTCTCAGCCTCAATGACTGTGTGAGCCAATGTTTCATTGTATCTATATCTATTTATCTCTCTACCTATCTCCAATTGGTTCTGTTTCTCTGGAGAACTCTGACTAATACAGTCATTGATCAAGGGCTGAGTGATGCATGTTCAAGGTCAGACTCCATAATACTTAGGAGGCAGAAGCTGCCTGAAAGGCTGAATAGAAATACTAGAAGTCATGTCATGCTGGGAGATGTTGAAGTTCTGACCCTAAAGAAAAAGAAAAGAAAAGAAGGAAGGAAGGAAAGAAGAAAAGAAGGAAGGAAGGAAAGAAACCACACTGCTGCAGCAGCAGCACTGGCATTCACTGGAGAGTCAGAGAGACTATGTTTTGGGAGTAAGGATCATTTTCTAGAGTACGAGTCACAACCTATGACTACATATAAAACCAAAATTGACCTATCCTAACAAATAATAGAACAAAAGTTGGTAAGACCAGAAGGAGGTGCTAGTTACATGGAATGTTTTCCAGAACAATACTCAGCACATTAAGATTTTATTTATTTATTCATGAGAGACACACAGAGAGAGGCAAAGACACAGGCAGAGGGAGAAACAGGCCCCATGCAGGGAGTCCAATGTGGGACTTAATCCTGGGACCATGGGATCGTGTCTTGAGCCTAAGGCAGATGCTCAACCGCTGAGCCACCCAGGTATTCCATATTCAGCACATTAAAAAGAAGATAACAAAATCCAAACTCCTTACAATGTATTATAATGATGCCTATCATGTTGTCAAAAATAAGCAGATGTGTAAAGGAATGGAAAAATGTGACCCATAATCAAGATTTTAAGAAAATGATTGATAGAAACAGACTCTGGGATGACACAGATCTCAAAATAAGTAGAAAATGACATTAAAGAAAAAGATGACCATAGTAAGTAAATAATTGAAATTAAAAATATAAAAAGGAAACAAATAAAAATAGTAAAAATAAGAAGTAAAATACCAAAAATCCAAAAGCTTTCTTAGAAGGACTTAACAGTAGATAACAAATTACTAAAGAAAGAGTTATGAGTTTGAATAGAGATGAAAAGAGACAAATTATTCAATCTGAATACTAGAGATAAAAAAGGATTAAAAAGTAAATAGATTTTAGTAATTTGTAAAAAGATATCAAGTAGTCTAACATGATGTAATTTAAAAAACAGATGAATCAGGAGAGAGGAGTTTGAAAAGAAATGGCCCAAATATTCCAACTTTAGTTTCAAAAATTAATGTACAGATCCAGGAAACTTATTCAGCCACACTCAAGATAAACATAAGATGAATTATGTCTAGTCACACCGTAGACAAATTGCTGAAAAAAAAAACTGAAAAAAAAAACTTAAAAAACATAAATCTAGAATAAAAGGACATATTACGGATAGAGACATGATAATATGAGAATGGTTTCTCATCAGAAACAATAGAGGCCAGAAAACAATGGAATAAGTGCTGGGGGAAATATAAAGACTTTCAACCCAGACTTCTATACTCAGTGAAAATAGTCTTTTGAGAAGGACAGTGAAATAAAGACATTTTCAGATATACTAAAGCTGAGAAAAACCATAGCTGCTAGATCTGCACTACCAGAAATACTGAAGGAGTTTCTTCAGGCTTAAAACAAAGGACATGATAGGGAGATCTACAGGTAGAAATAAAGAGCAAAATAAAGAACCCTGGAAATTGAAAATATGTGAATAAACATAAACTATTATCTTATTTCCTTTGTTTAAACAACAACAACAACAAAAAAGGTATTGTGGAATTCATTACATTTGTAGATATAAAACTCCTGACAAGGGCATAAGGGGTGAGGGAAGGCAAATGCAACGTTACTGATAGTTCGTTTTCCACTAAGCGGTACAATAGTCATGCTGAGCAGTCTGAGTAATGCAAGGGACAGACTACAACCTCTAGATACTGGGGAAACAGGTAAGTGGTAGTCAAAGGAGGCGCAGTTGAAAAGCCAATTGAGAAATTAAAATGGAATACCAAAAATATTCGATGAATCCCAAAGAAGTCAGGGACAGAGGAATAGAAAAGCAAAGAGAACATAATCAGCCAGCAGACTCTCTTCAACCATATCATTAAATCAGAAGCCGAATCACTCTTATCTACTACTGTATCCCCATTACCTTGCATAAGCCTGTTATATAAAGAGCATTCAATCAATATCTGCTGAAAGCATGAAATCAGACTACATTTGTCATATGATGGTCTCAAAATACACAGATTAGCTGCATGCCTATAATTAGCAGACGCATTTAAAATCTGCACGGTCTGTTTCCTCGCAGTGGGTCAAGCAGTCTCCTCCCCACACTCTAAATGGACACCTGTGTCTGAGGCTCTCTCTGAGTCTGACGGCGTTCCCCAGCCCATAGTACCAAGAGAAAATCAGTTGAAGGGGGGTCAACCAGTAGAGTGCGTTAGTATGCAGGGCGTTTTACTCTCATAAACACTCTTTGACAGATTAAAAACTTTATATCACATAAATATTCATTTATTTAGAAAAAGCATTTATCATAATAGCACTTATAAACATTTAAACAATGCTTGTTGTAGAGCTGTGGCTATATAGTGGCCATATAAAAGAAAGTCCTTGCTCTCGGAGTCTAACCATCTACTTCAATTCTAACACCCATTGCATTGCGTGATTAATTTGCCAGTGCCTTTCGCTAAATCTCAAATTCACTGAGGAAAGGATTCTGCGCATTTATTAATTCATTTATTCAAAAATCATTGAGTGGCTAGAATGTGCTAGACACTGTTTCGGGGGCTGGGAATAATGTAGTGAATAAAACAGACAAAAAATTCCTACTTTTTTTGTCATCATGCATTATAGTCGGGGAAAAATAAACAAAAATAGCAAAATATAAAGCCTGCAAGAGAGAAAGCGGAGATGAGGCATAGAGACTTCTGCTGGTAGGTGGGTTGGGAAGTAGGGTGGGGAGGACTGGTACTTTTCAATGTGGTTGTAGGGAAGGATTCAGTGTAGTTAGATTTGAGCAAACTCATCTAATGAGAAAGTTTCTTAACTGTTTTGACTATTAGCATCATTAGCAACTAGTGCAGCATATTACATTTTAGGCACTAATATAGATTTGTTGAGGGATTAATCTTCCTCATTTATGAATTTATCCAATTAGTACTTATGGACACTTACAATAGACAGGTCAATACCTTAGATTAATTGGCTGGATAAACCTGAGTCCAATGATCTACTAATAAATTTATGTCCTTAGAAATCAAAAGTAACTCAACTCCCTTACCCTTGCATTGAGAAGTTAACCAGTTCTAGGGCAGCCCGGGTGGCTCAGCGGTTTAGCTCCTCCTTCAGCCCAGGGTGAGACCCTGGAGACCCGGGATCGAGTCCCACGTTGGGCTCCCTGCATGGTGCCTGCTTCTCCCTCTGCCTGTGTCTCTGCCTCTCTCTCTCTCTCTCTCTCTGTGTCTCTCATGAATAATAAAACAAAATCTTTAAAAAAATAATAAACCAGAGTTCTAGCACTTTAAAACTCCCGAAACAAAATAATATGAAAAGAATAAAAAGTAAGTGTGCAAATAAACAGGCCACCTCGAATTGTGATACAGCTGAATGCAAATGCCTTCATTCCTACCAGTGGGAAAGATTTCATCTTACAAAGCCTGACATTACTGACAATCAATCAGCCCAGTATCAGGTTGGTTGGCCCGTATTTGTGACCCTCGAGATTTCCACGGTCATGTATGTCGGTGGTCGTTTTACCCTGGCTGCTCTCCCTGTCCCACAAGGAATGCCCCTACATGTAAGTGTCAGGTTTCAGCAGCGAGCCATGGGCCTGTGTTTCGAATTCAGCTAATGATGATGGTAACAGAAGTGGCAATTTCACCACAATGGGAAGGATGCTCATCTTCCTCCTTTTCATCGTATAGCTGATAGCAAAAACGAAGACTTTCTGTAACTTTGCATGGGGAAAATAAGGCTCCTACTCCATAATTCACAGCCCTGCTCAGCTTCTATCTTGTGCTTTTGAATTATGGACAATGTTTTTCTTCCTAGATGCTCGGCCTGCGGATGTCAGGTGGAAGAAAATAGTTAATGATGTTTCCATAGACGTGGTGTCTTCCTTGGACTCAATAACTATGACCAAATCACTAGGGGTTCGGTGGCGCTGTGATCCCATCTGGGTCTCCCTCCTTGGCATCAGTGACAAGCAGATTGTACACAAGCAGATTTACGAGCAGTGACTTGATGTTGAGGCTAGAAAGTATATTCATGACGAGTTGCAACTGTGAGCCTACCTGCCAGCGTGTCTATTTTTCAGATAAGCTTATGGCTCCTAAATACAAAGACAGTTCTTTTTGTGTTTCCAAATTTATTCCTAAAAAAAAAAAAAAAAAAAGGCTCCAGATGACTTGGACTTCATACTCTGGTGATAATTCTCACTGAAAACTGTTGGCCAATCATGCCAATTGCTACTGATCCTGTAGTCAGCCTGGATGCAATTATTCACTTTTAAGGACAGCAGCAGGGTCCATGACTACCTGAACTGCTTAGATGGTGAAGTCTTTGTGCGGGAGTTGGGAAATGGTCTGGAGCTCTCTGTAAGTAGGGGCTTGCCCCGGACAGTGCCAATTTGTGACGATGGTCCTAACACCCCATCTGTTAGCATCCCCCTTTCATGGCCACAGTGTTCCTGTTTAAGAAGACAAATTATATCAGCACCCAGTGGGGTCTGTTCCTATAGAGAAATTACAGTCACCGCCAAACCGGCCTCTTCGTTCATCACACGGTTAATAATGTCAACATGCAACTTGAGTTTTAAAAATGGCTGTAGGGACGTCTCAGTGATTCAGTGGTTGTGCGTCTGCCCTCGGCTCAGGGCGTGACCCCGGGGTCCTGGAATCGAGTTCCCCACATCAGGCTCCCTGCAGGGAGCCTGCTTCTCCCTCTGCCTGGGTCTCTGCCTCTCTCTATGTGTCTCTCATGAATAAATAAACAAGATCTTAAAAAAAATAGCTATAATTAGTAGGAAAAGTGAAACAGAGATCTAAAAACATATTTGTACACAATGCAATATTATTATAATATTAATGTAATATATTTTTCAGCTTTTGAACAGAAGAAAATCCTGACATATATGACCACCTACATGAACCCCGAGGACACTAGGTGAAGTGAACTAAGCCAGTCACAGAAGGACAAATACTACATGATCCTACTCATATGACGTATCTAAAATAGTCAAATTCATAGAAGCAGAAAGGAGAATGGTGCTTGAGGGGGCTGGGGAAAAGTGGAAATGGGGAGATGCTGTTAGCTGATGTACAACTTAGGGAGGTGCGCTGTATGACACGGGGTCTCCCGTTAGCGATACTGCACTGCACATTCACCAAGTTATTACGGGGTAGATCTCACGCTAAGTATTCTTACCAACATAAAAAAAAAAAGTGTAAGTAACTTGGGATATATTAATGGTTAACATTTGTAGTGGAAAGTCTTGCCACTTTGGAATCAGAAAGAGCTAGTTTGGATCTCAGCTTTGCGTTTGTCGTTTGTGAGACTTAGGATAAGCAGCCTAACCCCGCTGAGCCTCTTGATCTCACCTGTATCACAGGGAGAATAACGCCAGGATTAACAGTAAGACAGGCAAGTTCTCTACGTTTCACTTGAGCGTGATCTTGCCCTTTGGGAAGAAGGAGCTAAATAATGCCTAAGACGCAGTGTCCTGACACAACAATAAGAAGAACCTTCTATGTGCCAAGGACTTTACCAGCATTATATCATGTAACCTTCACATGAACTCCATGTGGCAGATAATGTACAATAGCCGGATGACAGCCGAGGGAATTAAGGGCAGAGGTGTGTGCAGCTTGGAAGTGGCAGGACCAGGATGAGCCCGTGTTCATCTGTCTAAACCTGGGTCTGCCATTCTGACTCCTCTACTGTACTGACGATGGCTCTAAGAAATCACTGGACGACTTCCCTTATCAGGTCTGATGTGTAACCTTCGGCTACAGCATATTTGTTTCACTTTGTGGAGGGTTATTTCCCTCCCCCGCCCCCTCGGTTAGGCCTCTTAAATCATCCTATCTTAAATATAGAACCGAGAACTTGGTGACCTATGTTCCTTTACTAGAAATGCTGCCTCTAATTCTATTTTCTGTAGGACATCTATCAAATTCCTGGCGGTATTAAAAATAATAATGCAGTTGAAGAGAAAACTGCACTAGGAGATCCAATTTCTTCATCTGAAAAATGGGGCTAATAATATGTGACACTTACTAATCTCAAGGAAAGTAGGAGATGAATGAAGTAAATTGTTTCTGCAAAATCTTTTCAAATGGTGGAAGAAATACCATGAAATCCATTATAACTTCCAGTGTGAAACACTACTTTTCCATTCTTTAGGGTCACTGTATGTCATCTTCTTTCAAAACTGTATTTATCCTATAAAATTTTTTGTTCATTAATCTCACCAATAGATATTTCTTGAATATGTCATAAGGCAGACCCCATGTGAGGTACTTGGGATGATAATCAGATAAGACGTGCAATGAAGCTCAAGTGTTTACAGTTTTGTGAGTACCAATTAATTGGCCTCGGCTACTCATCACAATCACCAGAGTGGCTTTAAAAAATTAGCTATGCCCAATCACTCCAGACCAAGTGAATCAGCTAACTCAGGTGGGAAGCCCAATTTATTTATTTTGTTTAAGATTTATTTATTTATTTTAGGGAGAGAGAGAGAGAGCAAGTGTGTGCAAGTTGGGGGAGGGGCAGAGGGAGAGAATTTTAAGCAGACTCCCTGCTGAGCATGGATTCCTTAGGGGAGCTTGATCTCAGGACCCACAATATCATGACCTGAGCCAAAACCAAGAGTAAGTGTTCGACCAACTGAGTCACCCAGGTGCCCCAGGAAGCCCAGCTTAGAACTGTTATTCTGTTCTGGGCCAATGTCATGCGAAGAGGTTTTCCTAAGAACTGCAGTTTTACAGTTTTGATATGGACATTGTATTGGGTTGAATAGTGTCTCAAAAAATGCATGCTCACCCTGAACCTCAGAATGTGACTTTTTTGGAAATAGAGTCTTTGCAGATATAATTAGTTAAGATGAGGTCATACTGGATTAGGATGGGCCCTGAATCAAGTGACTTGTGTTCTTATAAGAGAAAGGGGAGACACTCCCACACACCCACACACGCAAACACACAGGAAAGAAGGCAACACAAAGATAGAGGCAGAGGTTGGAAAGATGCTGCTTCAAGCTAAGGAATGCTAGAGATTGCCATCAGCTCCCAGAAACTGAAAAGACAGGCATGAAAAAGATTCTCCCTCAAACACTTCAAAAGGAACCAATCATCCTGATACCTTAATTTCAGTCTCACTGTCTCCTAAACTATTAGAGAATACATTTTCGTTGTTTGTAGTAATTTATTACAGAAGCCATAAGAAACTAACACAGACAATTAACAAATTTGCTAGGAAGCCAGAAAAATCAAATTATACCACAGCCACATATTCATCCTCTACTTAGACTAGAACACTTTCTTTATGTATGGAGTCCTTCAAAATCTAAGACATGGTGCTGTACTTATGATATCTTCTTAATAGCACTGGTAGTTTCTTGCAAATTCCCTCTGAGCATATTAATTCTTGGTAAATTAATTCACAACACACTACAATCGAGTGGATTTTTCCCATTTGGAGTTGACATGTTCTATATTCTGCAGTTAGGGTTAGGTAAAATCTGTTGAGGAGAAGCATTCACAAAGAACTAAACTGGAAGCAAGAATCTTCTCTTCTTTGTTTCAAGTTAATTAACTAGTCAGATATTTATTGAATATTAGATTATTTTCCATATCGCTGAGACTAATAGCCAAATTCCCCCCAATGGCCAACAAAGGGTACAAGGTTCTCCCACCAAAACTCATCTGTCTGTCTTATCTTCTATTTTACTCTTCTCATTCTGAACTTGCTACTGACGGGTCTCTGCTCCTGAATTGTCTTATCTCAAATATCTTCAAGATGACTCATTTATTTCCTTCAGGTCTTTGCTCCAGCTGGCCAGTTCAATGGCACCTTCTTAGCCATCCTATTTAAACTTGAACTGTCACCTAACCACTTCCTATTCTTCTTTCCTGCTTTACTTCACACCATATGTTGGTTTACTATGTGGCTTGACTTGTGTCCTCCACAAAGTCCTATGTCAGTGACATAACCCCCAGTACCTCAGAATGTGACTACATTGGGGACAGAGCCTTGAAAGAGACAATTAAGTTAAAACAAGACCCTTCCTTAGGCCTAATCCAATCTGACTAGTGTCCTTATAAGAAGAGAAAGAGACACCAGGGGTGTATTGAGCACAGAGCAAAGGCCAGGTGAGGACACAGGGAGAAGGCAGTCATCTGCAAGCCAAGGAGAGAGGCTTTGGGAGAAACCAAACTGTTGACACCTTGATCCTAAACTTCTAGCCTCTGGAATTATGAGAAAATAAATTTCCGTTGTATTAACCACCCAGTCTCTTGTTATAGCAGCCCTAGAAAACTTATACAGTTAATCATAAAATTTATTTCCAACCTGGAACATCACTAAAAATAAAAAAGGGGGCACTATAATAATGATACCAGGATGACTGGCATAAACCGTGACTTCCCAGTATAGCAGAACTTTTTGTAGCCCTATCAATAGTGCCTGTCACTATTAATATACAATGCACTTTAGCTATATGTTTATTGTCTGCCTGTCTCCACCAGGTAGTAAATTCCTTCAGGCAGGGATTGCCTATATTTTTATTACTTTATTCCCAGTACCTACGTGTATGGCATATAGTTGCTTCTCAATTAAAAATATGTTGAATAAATAAAAGTAAACTGTATCAAGTGGTTGATGTTCACTGATCTTCATATAAAAGACTTTATATAAAAGATCTTCCTGTGACTACCAATTACTTTGCACCTGCTACATGCTAAACAGAGTCCTAAGCCTCTTATATATGTTATCGCTCATTCTTACAATGATTTTGCAAGCTAGGAATGATCCCTAATTTATACCCAAAAACCTACATACATCAGAGATTTTAGGTCACTTCTCCTATAACCCTCAGCAAGTAGGTAAGGATACAAATTCAGGTCTAATCTCCTAATGCAGAAAAGATATTTGCACATTCTCAGCAGTTATAAAAGAACATAAATGCAGATTTCCAGCTCAACAAGTCCATTTAAATGATCAATACAGTCACAATACTGTACATGTTGAGGTAGAAGTGATACCCACAAATTATATTAATGTGGGTTCAGAAGAAGTTATGTTTAATTAAACAGAGTAAGTGGAAAGACTCCCTAATACTTTAATCCCAACTCCTCT
This sequence comes from Vulpes lagopus, assembly GCF_018345385.1. Lineage (NCBI taxonomy): Eukaryota > Metazoa > Chordata > Mammalia > Carnivora > Canidae > Vulpes > Vulpes lagopus. The sequence continues at coordinate 149,096,945 of NC_054827.1, read as the reverse complement.
ATCAGCACTACAGAAAAATCAAGAACAACAAATCAATATCCCTCAGATGGATATGAGTAGCTCTTCCCGCTAATTTAATTTTTAGTAACCAATGTTTTAGGCTGACACACAATGTAAGATATTGTCCTTGAAAACAGGCAGCTCTGTTGGCTGCTCAGGATTTTTATTTATTAGAAACTGAGCCAGGAAAATCTGATGTAAAATTTATCATAGCAGCTGAGGGGTTCTGTCTGGCCGAAGAAAATTAATTGCATGCCAGTTTATTAGACGTTGTCTGATAACTTTTTGTAAGTAGCTATCTTGACCACATCAAAATGTTGCCTAAGAAAATGCTTTGAGCTACATGAAGTGAAGTTACATTTTGCATGCAAATTTGAAATAATATAAGTAGTAAAGTCTCACACTATGTGCAAATTTGAAAGTAATGCAATACTTGGATTTTTGCTACATTTGTCAAGAATTTCATAACTTAAAAGCTGGCAGACTGAATGAGTGGTGAGCTGTTTGGGATATTGCCTTGAAGCAATATCCCTTCAAGCTTGGAATAGAAACTCTGGCCATTCCTTTTTAGCCTTATGGAAACATCTAATTAAGACCTTAAATTGCTTGAGGTCCTCAAGAACATGTTCTTCAAAGGAAACATAATCTCTCTGTAATTCATACTAACCAAGCATGAATCCCAAATATGGTAGGACTAAAACTCTTAATCCTGAAAATCCTAGTATCACTTAATTCAAATCTACAAGTCTCTGTTCATGCTTAATTTCATTAAATGCTCCTTGATGCTTTCTTTTCCCAGGTATCATAGGATTTTATTGAAAAGGAGATGAACGTTTGAGAGATAATAGTGAAATAATTTACAAAAAAAAAAAAAAATCACTTCACTCCAGAGGCTGATCTTATGCCTCCCTTATCATTCAGAACTCCTCACACTTTATTAAATGTCTCAGACTCTCTGGCTTTTCCAGATCTCCATGGGGTGGAATATAGGATTGCTTAGTAAGGCCAAACCATCATATTTTAGAAATCTGCTATGGCCAAACATGGTAAAGTCATATTTATAAATACTGTCTTATATAAGCTTTAAACAAAAACATTTATGAAGAAGAGACTGAACTCAATAATGTTTTAGTTTGCCCAAGATCAGAGTCTATGAACTTGGTCTGTATGATTCCTAAGTCCGTAATTTACTATTTATGCTCCATTTATCTTTTTCTCCCCTGCATCATACACGATGCCTAGCATTGGTTGTTCAATATATATTTGTTAAAGGAATGAATCAATGTTGCTTGAATTCCAGAGGAGAAAGGGAGGCTCCTTTTTTATTAATAAATCATTACTTTTTCAAGATGTCCAAAAAAATTAGCATTTTATTTTATTTTTTTTAGATTATTTATTTGAGAGAGAGAGAGCAAAGGGGAGAGAGCACAAGTGTGAGCTGGGGAAGGGGAAGAGGGAGAGAATGTCCAAGCAGACTCCTGCTGAGTAGGGAGCATCATGCAGGGCTTGATCCCACAGGCCATGAGATCAGGACCTGAGCCGAATCCGAGTTAGATGTTTAACCAACTGAGCCACGCAAGCACCTAAAACAATTGGCATATTCAGAGGGACCATCTGAAATGCCAGATCCTGGCAAACCTGCCACTTGGAGACAAGGGCATTCAGAAAGCTGAGCTTTGAAAATTTGCAGACTGCCCCTTCTTGGTGGCCTTCAATACTAGCCTGTGGTTGATGGAAGTTATGGGGGAACCAGAGGGGAAGGTGGTAGTTGTAGGAAACCCAGCACTGCCAACAATACTGGATAACTTGGGAAGACGATGCTGTTAAAATACACTCTGATCGCTACAAGGAACAGACCAGAGTCATGAAGCCGTGTTCTCAGGCTAATATTTCATAGGAAGCTTGTAAAAACAGCTTTGTGGGGAAGGAATTATGGATTCTATCTTACTCTCTGGATGAATAAAACCATTGAATTCCATGTGCCCTCAGGATCACATGGGCACAGACCCGAGCAGGACAATTTGTCTGATAAATGGTTTTATAACCAAGACAGATCTGAGGTTTAGGTCGACTCTGGGGAAGACACTGAACTGAACATGTTTGGGCTTCATGTTAATGATGACAGTAACAAATGCCTCTTTATTTTTTATTTTTTGAGCACTTTACAAAGCACTCTCCCACTTGGTTATCAAAATAGTTCTTTGAGATACACTCGCGTGGTATTACAGCCTATAATTTACAAATGAGGAATTTCAGGAAGTTTAGAAAATGTGCAGCTCAACTGCTGCCAGGCTGAGACTCTATTTCAGATCCTCTCAAATTGGGTTACTCTGTTCCAGTATGTTCTTGATACTTCAAATGTGGTATTGAGACCATCAGCATCATCTGGGAGCATGTTAGAAATTCAGAATCTTGCAACTCGCCCCTGAGCTACTGAATCAAAATTTGCATTTTAATAAGATCCTCAGGTGATTTGTATGCACTTTATATTGTGAAAGGCATCTTATACTGTACGCTGTCTTAGTCATCCGGAATGCCGCTGCTTTGGGAATCTTATCTCAAGCTGCTATGAATAAGGGTAAGTGAGGCATGATCATGAGAATAAGCCGCCAATCTATGAATCTTCTCAAGACATAATCAGATTTAAATCCTGATGGCACCAGTGATATTAATATGGTATAAGTTAAGATCATAGACTCTGAATCTTGGTTTGTCCATTCACTGTGAGACTTTGGGAACATTTTTTAACTCTTTACGCTTCAACTCGTCATCTGGAAATGAAGGTGATGAGCATACTAGCCTCATGAGGTCATTGTGAACACCCAACGAAATGAGTCTTCAGAGCTGGTACTTGGTGAGTACACATCCATGCCCATTATTTTAAGCGTGATACATGACAGAGATTCACTCTAGCTGTTAATCTTACCAAGAGAAACAGCTTCTGAAGAGGTTCTCTTGGTTTTTCATTAATTCACTCCTCTGAACACTATCAAGGAGACTCACTCCATGTTGACTCCTATCACTGGAGTTCTGCCCAAGTGGCACAAGTTCATTGTGAGTTTCCAGTGAATTGACACATTTTCTGGTGTTTTCATCCTAGGGATTATTCATTTGTGTCCATATTCTAAGGCGCCAACATATTGGGTAACACCTACCATGAGTTCTTCCCTTTTGGGACCTGAAAGTCTGGCCCTTCTAGCATTTGATACACTTTTAACATTTATTCTTAAAATCCATAGACCAACTGAGAAGAAGTTCAAATAAATTATCTTCCCTAAGGAGTCTGGACACAAGAGGATGGAGGAGGGTTCCTCTGTGGTGCTCCGAGACCCGGGGAGGCTATAGGGATTGAGTTCCAGCAGAGAAACTAATCACAGCAGGGTTAGCTGAAACTAGAAACCATGGGGTCCTCAACTCGGTTCATCACCTCCGTCCAGCTGGTGCATCGGGTCTTTTAAAGAAAAGAATGGAGAATAAACTAACTGGCTGTGTTGTCTGTAGTACACACAGATGCACCATGAAGACCTGACTTTTATTCTAAATGAGACAAGAAACATGGAAAATGCTTTATTAAAACGTGCTTAACAGGGATGTGTGCATGGCTCAGTGATTGAGCATCTGCCTTTGGCTCAGGGCCCGATCCCAGGGTCCTGGGATGGAGTCCCACATCGGGCTCCCCGCAGGGAGCCTGTTTCTCTCTCTGCCTATGTCTCTGCCTCTCTCTGTGTGTCTCTCATGAATAAATAAATAAAATCTTTGAAAAATAAATGAAATGTGCTTAACGGAGATGAGTTATTAGTTAATATCGTGTGCCTTTTCTCATATGGAAAGAATGTCATAACCATAAGACATGTGGTGTGCTGTTTCAAAATAAATATCAGAAATGACTAGGGTAAGAACGTACAAGGCTGATACCAAGATGCTGGTCCTGGATACAGAATCATTATTCTTCATAGAGCTAGCAAATCCTTAAAAGGTTCAGAGAAGGATCTGAAGACACTGCAAACTGTCACAGGCATACACGGAACTTAAGAGAGCAAAATGAAATGTAAGTGGAATATCTTAATTCTTCTCGCTTTTCCTAGTGAACAACAATCCCATATCTTTCTGTCAAACTTTATTTTGTATCAGCACTTGATCTAGCTCTTCCACTTCCCTGTTGTTCCATGGGGGGGAATATTAGCAGAGGTGATGAGCGCCGTGGCGGGATTTATAGCCCGTCTTCCTCCTCTGCCTGGCTTGCTCATTTTGCCACAGCCCAGTAGTACCTTCCCCCTATTGGAGGACTTCATGCTTTCATGAGCCGATGGAAAGGAGAGAAATCCTTTCTCTTCATCATGAACGTTAAAATGTAAGTAAAAAATTATAAGCCACAGATTCTTTCCAAGTCTCCAAAGATGGCATTTTTATTTTTATTTTTATTTTTATTTTTTTTTGCATTTTTATTTTTAAATGGAAAATAATTATTTAAAAGTTGAAGTAAAGCAGATTTTATTTTTAAAAACTTTTTTGTTTTTAAAGATTTTGTTTATTTATGAGAGAGAGAGAGAGAGAGAGAGCACTAGCAGTGGGAGGGACAGAGAGAGAAGCAAACTCCCACTGAGCAGAAAGCCCAATATGGGTCTTGATCCCAGAATCCCGGGATCATGACCCGAACCAAAGGCAGATGTTTAACGGAGCCATGCAGGCACCCCCGTCCCCACATTTTTAAAGGCTGAGAGTCATCTTCAAATCATTGTAAATTAGTCAAAACATAGTTTCACCTACATGCTCTTTCGGTTGTGGTTTCTTTCTCAGCTGATTTGAAATGTCATCCTTCATTTTAAAAAATCTTTAAAAAGGGGCACCTGGGTGGTCAGGCGATTGAGTATCTGACTTGGTTTTAGCTCGAGGCATGATCTCACCGTCCTGGGATGGAGCCCCGTGTCAGGCTCTGTGCTCAGCATGGGGTCTCCTAGAGAGTCTTTCTCTCTCTCTCTCTGTCTCCTTTTGCTCCTCCCCCTGCTCTCTCTCTCTCTCCCTCAAATAAATAAATAAATAAATAAATAAATAAATAAATAAATAAATAAAAATTTTAAAAAAATCTTTAAAAATTAATATCTATCTTTCACCTCATCAAGATTTTATTTTTTTATAGTTTGTCTTTTGGTTGCTTATTTTTTACTGAAATATTGCTATGGTTTATCCTATCAAGTTTAATTTTTATCTTTTTTATTGCTTTACTTGGGTCTAATTTTTTGGTCAAGCTTCTAATCATTTCTCAAAATATTTTATTCTACTTTAGAAGTTTTCCCTTGCGGCGCCCTCTGAAGGGTAGTAATGATTCATATGGATTATTAAGGATTATATGAATCTATTGACAAAAACAGCAATTTATTAGCACTGTGGGAGCTTCCATGCCTTCACTCACCAAATCTTTCCAACAACCCTTCACAATATCACCCCAATCTATATATGAGGACATTGAGACCTAGAGAGATATTAAATGGGTTACCTGGATCACGAAGTTAGTAAACTGCTAAAGCCAAGACTTGGACCCTTGTAATCTATCACCAGATGAGGGCCCTTAACAATCACTTGCCCCATATCTGGCACATCATGTACTGGTCAATAAGGGGCAGAGACCATGCAGAGGATATCTCTAAATAGATCTTTACATAATCACTACTGAAGACACACCAAATGTATGTGGCCTCTCATAGATCTGTGTGGGCAAGCCTGGAACTGATCTAGAAAATTCATGACCAACTGGCAATACCTTTAATTGCCCAAATTGATTACTTTGACCAGACTCTCATCAGTCCCTCCCTGCCCTGAGGCAGTCCTTGTCTTCCCACCTTATTAGATTATCAATTTTAAATCAAACACAGCAGGGGGTGCCTGGCTCTCCTCCATGGGCTCCTCAGTTTGCCAAAGATTTATGGAAGCTGTATTTTAAAGAATCACATTTACCCACTGAGCTAATTTTCTTCTCAGTTAGAATTCCATCATTCTAGTCCTGGATAGAAAAGTGAATAGAACTTAATCAACTGAACATAGAACTTCCTACATTAATGTATGTATATGTTACTTTGTCTAGTAGAATAACTCCCTGCTCCCATAGTTAAGCTGTGCACGCATAGTTGAATTCAAGAATCGAAAAAAAAAAGTTTTCATATATGCTTGACTTTATAGAATGTTGATTTAGTAACATTGGTTTAAAACTAAGCACTATTTGAACGCTAGCAAAGTCTTGTAGGTATCAAAGGCCTCATATCAGAACTATTCTTCAATTATACATTGATGATTCAGAAGTCGTCTAGAATCTTTGGAACAAAAATAATTACATTAACACCGTGGTTTTCCTATTATTTTTTAAAGATAACTGCTTAAATATAACACGGATGAACTTCACTGTAGATTTGTAAAATTAACACAGAGCGTACCTAGCTAATGCACAGCATGGAAATAACCCATCTATTTTTCTAGTACCCTTGATTGGAGAGCACTTAACAAAAAGCTTGTTTAATTAAGCCTTAACTTTTTTCCTCTACATCATGATTATAAACTCTTAAACTAATCATATACTCTTAAATATTAATAATATTTTAAAATGTACGAATTTCATGCAAGGACACTTGCTTCAAATTAAATTTCCTTTCTGTCCAAATAAATCTATGAGGATGCAATTCTACTCATGTTTATCCTTAGTCATCTGAGGGTTGAGTAATGGAGAGATAGTAGTGAGAAGGAGGAGGAGGAGGAGAAAGAGAAGAGGTAGAGACGGTGAGAGAAGAGAAAGGAGAAAAAGTTGTGTTGGAAGAAGGGGTTTCAGGAAGGCATTTTTTCTTTTTTTCTTTTTTTCTTTTTTTTTTAATTTTTTTTTTTAAATTTTATTTATGATAGTCACAGAGAGAGAGAGAGAGAGAGAGAGGCAGAGACACAGGCAGAGGGAGAAGCAGGCTCCATGCACCGGGAGCCCGATGTGGGATTCGATCCCCAGTCTCCAGGATCGCGCCCTGGGCCAAAGGCAGGCGCCAAACCGCTGCGCCACCCAGGGATCCCCCAGGAAGGCATTTTTTCAGCCGAGCTCTAAGTCATGATGTAATGTTGTTAGAATTTAAAATAAAAATATTTCCTTTGGTGAAAAGATGTTCTACATACAGGTGGTACTGGTGTACTAGAGCTACCACAATAAAGTACCGCAGGCTAGGTGGCTGAAACAGCAGCCGTCTATTTCCCTACAGTTCTGGAAGCTGGAAGTCTAAGATCAAGTTGTCAGCAGGTTTGTTTCTTTTCTGAGCCTCTCCTCGGCTTGTAGAAGTCTTTTCTCTGTATCCTCGTGTGGCCTTTCTTCCATGCTCCAGAATCCCAGGCGTCTCTTCTTCTTCTAAGGACACCATTCGTACTGTATTAGGGCCTCACCCTTATGCCTTCATCTTAACCAACTTTTATAATGCCTCATCTCCATATTCAGTCACATGTCAAACCACCGGGATTAGGGACTCAACATATGAATTTTGCAAGGGTCACAATTTAGCCCATAATAGGAGGCTTTCAGTAAATGCTTGCTGACTGCTAAGGGGCAAAGGACTATCTACTGAGAAACAAAAATGATCATGTGGGCTGCTCTTCAGCATTATCCAATGAGGTGGTAGCAAATGGGATGTGTTAATGTTCTTCTGGTTCTGCAAGTCCATGTTGGCCCTTCCCAGTCCTTTTCTTACCTAATCAAGTTATTTTATTTATTTTTACTTTTCTGAGAGAGAGCGAGAGAGCAAGCAAGTGTGCAAGCAAGGGGCAGGGAAAGGGAAGAGCAGAGGGAGAAGGAGACAGAGAATCCCAAGCAGGCTCCACACCCAGCATAGAGCCAGATGTGGGGCTCAATCCCAGGACCCTGAGATCCTGACCTGAACTGAGATTAAGATTTGGACACGTAACTGACTGGACCACGCAGGTGCCTTGATCAAGTTCCTCTTGATTAGGTTATAATAATGATACTACAACTGGTTACCCAGTTTCATCTGTGTCCCCCACTTCCATGAGATTGTTCTTTCTAAAGCATAGTTCCAACCTAAGAAGCCCAGCAGTATTCAGTCATTCAGGTGATGCATGCTTCTGAGTGTGCCCATGCCAAGAATTCTACTCGGCATAAGAAGAGCAAGAAAGAGCAGTCAAAACTTTCCATTGCTTCCATTGCCTACCAGATAAAATGCAAAATCCTTAACATAGCATTCAAGGTCATTCAGTATTTAGGACTTATCCACTTACCAGTGTCCTCTCTACCACTCTAAAAATTAAACAAAAAAATAAAACACAAATATAACAAAGTCTCAGCACCATGAAAGGTATAATTTTACCTTTGAGGTTCATTAAAATGGAAACTGAGTTGTAAATGCTAACAAAGATTAGAACTAAGAAGATTGAATATGCCATTATGTAAATTAAAGGAAGCCTTCGTATGATTTTTGGGTCAATTAGCATATAACAGTCAAAAAATTTTGACTAAAACTTAGGAAGCCCTAATTCTAGCTCTGTTGATCACTTGATCCACAACTTTGGTTAAGTTACTAAACAGGTCTCTTTAAATTTATATAAAATCTAGACACATAATCTCTCCTCATGTGATTTTTGATTGTGAAAATTTAAATGAAATAAATATGGAAACATTAAAAACTGAGCATCATTTTATATTATATATAACCAGGATGACAAAGATAACAGTTTTGCTGAATAAACTCTGCTTTGATAAATGCAGATGGAAAATATATAATTTATTTAAAAGCATTTCCATTGGGAATTTGAAAGAATGGTAGTGTGATAATTAAGGGATACGATCATTTATTTACTTTAGTTCTTCTCTTGGTGCTGTTGTTAGAATTGAAGGATTTAAAAAAAAAAATCAAATTTCCTTGGATTCTTACCAAACCACCAGCATTTTAAAGCTAGTTGTCATGGATATTTATTTACTCATAACAACTTGTTCTGATAAAAGAGATTCCTGATTTAGAATACTCTACATTTTTGTAATGTCCCTGAGCACCTACTGCAGGGTATTAATCTAATTAAGCAAATTAGATAGAACTGTTCCCTTATTTCTTTTGGGAGACTTCTTGTCATTCTTTCTTAAAGCCAAATACTTTGAATCCTACCTATTGTCATTCCAGTCTTCCCAGCCTACAGATTGTGCTGCAAATTGATTTAGGTTTGTTTCCTCAAGTGACTGGAAGAAGCTGCTCTAATATTTATTTATATAGCTGGCAAGAATTTGTCTCAGATGGATGGATTATGATTTATATTGAGCCACTTATATCCTGCCATTTTGAATAGAGAATAGGTCAGGGGTAATTTTGCAGTTGTGACCAGGTTCGAGTGACATCTCCCCAGTGAAGTTTCCCCTAATACTCGTCTTCCCAGAGTTCATCATAGCCGTAACAGCTGCTGTTTGTGGAGCTCATAACATACACCTGCTGGGCACGTAGAGCCGTGTTGTTTGGGCAAGTTCCTTAAACTCTAAGGCTCAGTTTCCCTGTGGGTTGAGCAAAGATAATAATAGTTTTTGCCTCATTTAGTTTGTTGAGAGCTTAAATGAAGTAATTAAAGATCTTGGCACAGTGACTATTTCTTAGTAAACCGCTCATAAATATTAGTCACTGTTACTGGGATAGAAACTTTAGCAACAAACTGCGACAACTGACAAGTGGAAACGACCTCATGTCCACAATCAGATCACGGGTTGAATTAATTACAGTAGCTCCAGATGACAGACATCAAATATTCTGTTATAGAACCATACATAGGGACTTGGGAAGATACTCTAGGTCTGTTGCTAAGTGGAAAAATAGGCTCCAGTTTGCTCATGGAACCTACTGGAAAACCATACACCAAAATGTGACCAGTGGTTACCTTGGGATTGTGGGACTTTTTTGTTGTTGTTTATTTTACTTTTGTGTTTTCCTGCTTTCTTCTTTGTTTTTCATAGAGTGCTATTTACTTTATTAAGAAAAAAATCACTTATAAGAAATGTATAGCCCTGTCACTCAGCATACAATCATCCTATTATTGGGCATCCACACAATGGCTGAATTGGATACGCATATCACCCTTGACTCACTACCACAGCAGCTTGAGATTTTATAATATACACACCACTTCCCAATAAGTTGCTTAAATATAAACATACAAAACACAGATTATCATCCCTTTTAAATGGTCCAGTGACCCTCCCTTTACGGGAGTTTGGGGCCCATGCATGCCAGTGACAAACAGGCTCCACTTTCCCCTCAGTCACTCTGTCATCTGGAACACTTTGGTTCTGACGTATTTACACCTTCCTATTCCAAGTTTCTTCTCCGTTGCCTGCCTTCACCATAAACGCTGAAAAAAGTAGGGGGACCTGGGTGGCTCAGCGGTTGAGTGTCTGCCTTTGGCTCAGGACATGACCTCGGGGTCCTGGGATCAAGTCCCACATCGGGCTCCCTGCAGGGAGCCTGCTTTTCCCTCTGCCTGTGTCTCTGCCTCTCTCTCTGTGTCTCTCATCAAAAAAGAAAATCTTTAAAAAAAAAAAACAACTGAAAAAAGTTAATACTCATTTTTCTTGTCTTCTTTCCATTTGTGACTGTTGAGGTGATTCAAATTGGGGCAATGAGACATTTACCAATGTCTATAATGTTTTCATGGGTAGGCGGACACTTGTACTTTCATGATAAAATGGCTTTTATGGACAGCACATCTCTTCCCTCCTACTTGCCTGCCAATGGGTACTAATGAGCCACTGCAGTTAAAGCTCTGAGCAAAAGACCAAATGATTCCCACAGGTGCTAGCCCTGATGTCATGTAGTCACTAAATCAATACCAATAGAAACTTCCCATTGCCAATCTTATTTTAATGTGAGGAAAATAAACTCCTGCGGGTTTAAGCAGCCACCAGTTTTTTAGGTATTGTAGCCCCCAAATATTTGTAATCAGCACATTGTTCTTACCTAATCCCACTGGAGACTAGACCCTATGGGTTTCTTTTTCTAGTATTTTGTTATCATCACGTTTTATTTCCTTTTTAATTAGCTTGGATTTTCCTCACTGGTTCACTTCACTTCAGAGTAGTAAGTGTAGCCCCAAAGACTAACTTTCCACTTAGAGAGAGAGAAGGAGAAAGAGAGGGAGGGAGGGAGCACACATGTGTGTCTGTGTGTGTACATTAGAAGCAGGGACGGGTGCCCTATGGTGCAGTGGGTTAAGCGCCGAACTCTTGGTTTCTACCCAGGTGTGATCTCAGCATCACACTCAGCATAGAATCTGCTTAAGACCCTCTCTCCCTCTCCCTCTGCACCCCACCCCGACTCTCTCCCTCAAATAAATGAATAAGTCTTAAAGGAAAAAAAAAAGGGCAGAGAGTGAGCTTTTGATCACCACCTACATGTTTCGTGACCAGCAATTATTGGGGTGAAACCAGCCCCTTTCGAGCACCATCACCTTCCAGATCTACCTCACTCGGTCTACTTCACTTTCTCCTCTCTGCCAAGCCTCCTTCTGCATCCTGCCAAGGGTAGGAGAGTGGGACACAGAGTCAAGTCTGACAAGAATCGTGACCCTAATATAGGTCTCAAAGAAAAATGCAGCAGAATAAGACTCAACCAAATTTCAGGATGACCATTGTTTACTCCTTTTTCCCAATTCCCTGGCCCTTCGCTCTCGAAGTTCAGTGATCTAATAGCCTTGGAGTCACTAAAACATGCTGTAACTTGCCCAGATGATTCATACCCACGTATCGCTCTTTATTCTAACATAGTTCTGTCTCCTGATCCTACCTTTCAAGTAAAGCGCTGCTCTTTTCTCTTACTGTTTGGAAAGCAGTCTGATTACATTGCCCTGAAGATACAGTTGTTTGTTCTTCTCTTGAGCCTCTTGCCTGGCTCCACCCCTTCTGGGTGTGACAGCTCCTGGGGCAGCATTGGACCTGGCTACCAAGGCAAGCCTTACATCTCACTTTATCTGAGAATTTGATATCCCCCCCCACCCCCGGAAAAATGAAAAAGAGGTGTCTGAACTCTTAATATTCTGGAAATTCACAATGAAGTCTTTTCCTCAAAAAGAGAAAAAAAATGAGTGAATTTGGGTACAAACCTACCGCTAACCTTCTAACTCTATTTCGAACTAACTTAGATTAGGAGAAAGAGGGAAATAGAAATCTGCATTTCTTGCAGCAGACATTTTCTTTTGATTTTTTGCAAGGTTATTCTTTCTTCTTACCAAACAAGGAAATGGCTTGTTTGACTCTGAAAATTACAAATATTTTTGTCCATAGAAATGACTTCATTTTATGATCGAGTTTACAATATAGCACAATGACCATTATGGGTATTATCAAATAAGTGTCCGGTTAACTGTAATGCAAATTTTGTTTGCTTACAGTACTAACTCTACTCATGGTGTTCAGCTTCATGGTTCATTATTCAAGAGCTATGCACTCTTGGCTTAAACACTATATAGAATAAAGGGGACCCCTAATCAAGTGTGAGCAAAAATAGGTTGACTTTATCCTATGTCTGCTGCTTTTAAGATGGGTCAAATTAGTTTTAAAAGATGATGTATGAAGAAGAGGAGGGAGGGTAAATTTCTGGTATTTCACAACTTCAGTGTTGTCTGAGCCCATGACTCATTTGAAGAGATGAGTGCAGTGAGGCTGAATCGCATTGTGCTACTATCTTCTTGACATCTTCATGACTGTGGCGGGCAGTGATTAACTGAGGCTCTGCTCCTAAGACTTTTCCTTTTCTCTATTAAAAATAAATCAGTGTGGAAATGGCCTTCACTTATTGAATTCACCCTCTTCTTTGACTCAGAAAATAAATTCTAACATTTTTTTCATTTTGAGTATTTATAAATAAGGTGTAAAGAAGGTTAAAGGCCTATCAAACAGATTTTATGACTCTATTATCCCTTCCATTGCAGGAACCAGAAAGCTGGAATCATTACAGAAAACTTTTGCTTTCAAGTAATTACCCATGTGGACACCAGATTGAGTTTTCTGAAACAATAATCTGGTCACACCCTAACCCAGCCCACTGTACGTCAGAGCCTCCTCAGCACTCCTGTGCAGGACAATAAGACTCTCCCTAATTTTACCCCTTGGTTCTAAGTCTTATTTTATGCTACATGCTTACCCAAACTAGGGCCCTCATAGTCTGGGACTATGGTTACAAGAAAGAACATTATTTTACATTTTTGTAACTCTAATGAGAATGAGTCCTCTGCAAATCTTCTAGGTTAAATTTGAAACATATGTTTTGAAACTCAGATTAATCCATATTGGAAAGGGAGACACTAAAATTATCTCTATTTTCAGATGACATTATTTTGTATATAGAAAATATGAAAGAATCGAACCAAAAATCACTTATAGTTAGTAAATGAGTTCAGCAAGATCACGGTATACAAGGCCTATATACAAAATTCAATTTTATTTCTCTACTGTAGCAATGGTCAATTCAAAAATGAAATTAAGAAAAGAATTCCATTTATAGAATAAGCATATTCTTTACAAAAAGAATATGCTTAGAAATAGGTTCAACAAAAGAAATGAAAGATCTTTACACTAAAAACTATAAAACATTGTTGAAAAAATTAAAGACCTAAATTACTGAAATGATACCTCGTATATCTATGGAGTAGAAGATGCTACTTTCAAGATGGCAATACCTCCAAACTGATCTGAAGATTCCATGCAATCCCTCTCAAAATCCCAGCCAGATTTTTTATACATATTGACAAGCAGCTCATAAAATTGAAATGAAAATGTGAAGAATCCAAAACACTTTTTAAAAATCTTAAAAAATAAGAACAATTTGGAAACTTCACAGTTCTGGATTTTAAAATTTGGTGAAAATAGGGAAAGCAAGGTTGTGTGGTATTAGTGGGAGGACAGACATACAGGTGAATTGAATAGAAGTCAAGGTTCAGAAAAAACTCCATACACTTAGTTCATTTAGGTTTTTACAAGGATGCCAAAATAATGCAATGGAAAATGAATGATTTTTTTCACAAATGATCTTGGGACAACTGGATATTCATGTACGAAGGAATGAATTTGGACCTGTAACTTACATTGTATGCCAAAACTAAGTAAAAAACCTAGATCTCTGAGTTAAAATGATGAAACTCTTAAAAAGAAATATAGATGTAAATATTCCTGACCTTGGGTTAGGTTTCTTACATATAACACTGAAAGCACAAGCATAAAAAAAAAATCAATAAATTGGACATTGTCAAACCAAATAAAACCAAACCAAACCAAAGGATACCATCAAAGAAAGAAAGAAAGAAAGAAAGAAAGAAAGAAAGAAAGAAGAAGAAGGAAGGAAGGAAGGAAGGAAGGAAGGAAGGAAGGAAGAAGGAAGCAAGCCCACAAAATGGGACAATAGTTTTGCAAATCATGTAGTTTGGTAAGGATCTAGCATCTAGAATGTATAAAGAATCTCAACATTTAAAAGACAAACTAATTCTAAAAATGGAAAAGGAATTTGAATAGATATTTGCTCAAAGGAGATATATAGTCAGTACATGAAAAGATACTCAGAATCATTAGTTATTAGGGTAATGCATATAAAAGTCGCAGTAAGATACTATTTTATACCCTCTAGCATAGCTATAATCAAAGAGATAGACAACAATGATGTTAGGGAAGATATAGATATAATCAGAACCCTCATTTCTACTGGTGGAAATGTGAAATGGTATAGCCACTTAGGGAAATAAAGTTTAAAAGTTCCTTAAAAAGGTAAACAGAGTTACGATGGCCCAACACTACCAATCCTAGGTATCTATGCAAGGGACTTGAAGGCATACATTCACACAAAACTTGCACGGGAATGTTCACAGCAGCATTATTCATAGTAGTCAAGAAGTGTAAACTACATGGGATGCCCGGGTGGCTCAGCCGTTGAGCATCTGCCTTCAGCCCAGGGCGTGATTCTGAGGACCCAGGATCAAGTCCCATGTCGGGTTCCCTGCATGGAGCCTGCATCTCCCTCTGCCTGTGTCTCTGCCTCTCTCTCTCTGTGTCTCTCATGAATAAATAAATACAATCTTTTTTTTTTTTAAGGAAGCATAAACCACCAAAGTGTCTATCAGCTGATAAATGGGTAAATAAATTGTGGTACATTCATACAACGGAATATCATTTGGCCATGAAAAGGAATGAAGTACTGACACAAGGTATAGCACAGGTTGATCTTGAAAACATCGTGCCAACTGAAAGAAGCCAGATGTAAAGTGCCACATATTATATGAGTCCATTTATAAGAAATGTCCAGAATAAGCAAATTCATAAAGAGAGAAAGTAGATTAGTGGCAACCAGAAGCTGAGGGAAGGGAGAATGAGAGTGACACTAGCAAACAAGTATGGGGTTTCATTTGGTGGCGATGAAAATGCTCTGAAGTAAGCCAGTGGTGACCATTGCCCAACTTTGTACACTAAAACCCACCGGATTGTACATTTTAAAGCAGTGAAATTAATGGTGTGCGATTATGTTTCATTGAAAAAGAAACTCCGCTTACCTACTAACTTCTCCGTATAATCCTTCATATCTCCTAACCCCACTCCCA
The DNA here is from genome assembly GCF_018345385.1 of Vulpes lagopus. Lineage (NCBI taxonomy): Eukaryota > Metazoa > Chordata > Mammalia > Carnivora > Canidae > Vulpes > Vulpes lagopus. The sequence continues at coordinate 149,081,363 of NC_054827.1, read as the reverse complement.
GAACTTCTTCCCCAAGTGCTCCACCATAGTTTGCAATTATAGGCAATTTAGAGAAGCGGTCAGCAGCTGGGCTGTAGAGACAGGGCCTTTCTTAAAATTCCTCTCTAGCTGAGCGAGGGTGGCCAAGTTAATTAATCTCACTCGGCCTCAGTTCTCTTTCTCTCATCTGCAAAATGGTGACAATAGTATACTTAGCTCATAAGTTGTTGTGAGGATTATCTGAATTATCTCTTCTTAAAGCACTCTGAACAGTATCAATTATTCAATAAATAATTAATAAACTCACCATTATTCATAAGACAATAGTATTATAATATTATGTCATCATTATTATCAGCTATGTCTCTTCAGCATTGTACCTACTTTCTATCCTGTAGGCACTTAGCTGTGTGTTGTTTCCAAATGACTGGCCGGGGGTCACACCATACTTCTTCAGGGGTCAATAGCTCAAATGAAGTCTAGTAATAACATCTTTTGCCCAATAGTATAGGGATGGTCAGAATGGTGACCGGCCTATTTGGTTGGATGACATACCCAGCACGTTGTAACTGCTTCTTGTAAGAAATGCACTTGCCTACGTGACTGTAGAAAGAAACTTGCTTTTTTTAAAAAAAAAATTTAAAATTTTTATTTATTTATGATAGTCACAGAGAGAGAAAGAGAGAGAGGCAGAGACACAGGCAGAGGGAGAAGCAGGCTCCATGCACCGGGAGCCCAATGTGGGATTCAATCCTGGGTCTCCAGCATTGCGCCCTGGGCCAAAGGCAGGCGCCAAACCGCTGCGCCATCAGGGATCCCGAAACTTGCCTTTTTATCATAATTTTTGGGAATTAGCAGAAAGCTCTGAGAGATAATAATTCTTGAGAAGTCCTGGACCTTTGAGATCCCTGAAAGACTGCTTATACATCCTTGCAGTGCCAGAGTCTGGGGAGAAAGAAAGTTCCATGACAGCTAGTACTCCCTATCCTATAGGTTTCTTTATTTAAATGACTATTTACTCATCAGTTTATAATCTTTGAGCATGACACAATTTTTTGAAGAGCCAGAAAATGTTGTTTATTCTCAACATGGATATTTCTTATGTGCCCCAGGAAAGAAAATACTATACTCAAATGAGTTTTGGTTTGTTGTCCACACAGCAGCTCTTGCAACTGAGTCATAGCAATGCTTTTTGAAGTTCACCCTCAGATCTACCCAGCAGGAGTGCAAAGCAAGATGAGAAAATGGCTCATTACTTATTTTTAGGGAGGATGAGCTCCAGAAAGAAAACTAAAGCCATAAAAATATTTGCTTTGAGGTGTATGTTTTCGGATTGGGCAAAAAGAAACAAAGGAGACATTTTGATTTATGTAAGCTCTACAGACAGCATACTGAAATATATCAATTAATACAACTAAATTTTCTTTCTGCAGAACGAAGAAAATACCAATAGAGTCAGTAGGTTTTTCTAAAAGAGCTTTTCACTAAAATTAGCTTCAGGCCACTCAGGGACATACATTTTCTTCTTTGTCCAATGAAGAATTTGATGTTGTCTAACATAGAATAAAAAATAAAAAACATATATACATATATTTACACATATGCAAGTGTGCATACATGTGCACACCTATATAGGATGTGAGACACAACAGTATTTAATCTACTAATCAGGGAATAAATGAATATTTTCTGACTTCAGATGTAATATTTAGAACTGACTTGTCATTGCCAACATCCCTCTAATCTTGTCTTCTTTACACAGAAGCATGATAAAGTGTTTTCCCTCCATTTAACACCGCAAAGAATGAATGAGATCGAATTTCTTGGGCGCGAGAAAAAAAAAATTCTCTGGGCACACCTGGCACTGAAAAGCCTTTTTTTTTTTTTTTTTTTTTTTTTAAATTTTTTATTTATTTATGATAGTCACAGAGAGAGAGAGAGAGAGAGGCAGAGACACAGGCGGAGGGAGAAGCAGGCTCCATGCACCGGGAGCCTGATGTGGGATTCGATCCCGGGTCTCCAGGATCGCGCCCTGGGCCAAAGGCAGGCGCCAAACCGCTGCGCCACCCAGGGATCCCTGAAAAGCCTTTTTGAACTGAATTTTTAAATCTGCTCTTCTGGATTATTTTATCACATAACTGGGTAAGGGGAAGAAGTTTTGTTATGCCCCCAAACATATATTCTTGAATTCACTCCTGAGGGAGAAAGATTAGGGGCAGGACAAATGAGTTCAATTTTCAATGTCCCCTCCACCCTACCATCCATCAAGCTTCTTTGTGGTGCTACCAGGATCAGCTCTGTCCACCTCCGCTCAGAATCACCCCCTTAGAGAGTGTTCTCTTCACTCCCTCAAGGCTCTTTTGATTAGGCCTGCCCCAAAGATCTCTTTCCCCTGACCTCCACCAACATTTCCTGTCTACGTGCCCCCCAGCGGCTTTTTAAAAGTGTGCATCTTTCTGTGGTTGTCATGGTACACTTGCTTCATCCGCTAAAACTGTCGGGATGTTGCTTGTTTCCCTCTTGAGAGTTCACAGATTTACCCACTAATAGAAAATATGTATGTGGTTTCTGTGCGCAACCCAAAGAGGGGGGGCGGGCAGGAAATCGTATTATAAAACAGAAGAGAGACACAGTGGGGAAGGGGAAATGAATTTTCCATGAAGAGATGAGTTCAAAAGATTTTAGAAGTTCAATTTAATTGGTAGCCCTTAGCATCCACTCAAAAAATCAGAAATAAAATTACTTATAATCACAGCATGTTCTGGATGCAGTTGATGTTAGCTAAGTGGAAATCCAGTTTAAAATCCCTCTTTGCTGCCCCAACCCTTGAGGCAAAGTCTTGTCCATAGAGAGCATGGCTGTTCAGTTATCAAAGCCTTTTGTTTTGAGTCCTAACCTAAATCCATAATGGACAGGCTTTTTTCTAATATCATCTGATATGATTATGTTCTCCAGTGTCCCAAACTAAACAGTGTTTTGCTTCCTCCCAGTCGTTTTTATTTCCCCTCTTTTTCCTTTTCCTTTTTATTGGGTCAGATGGGGGAGAAGGATTCTTCTGCTATTGAGCATCTCATATTTATCATTTATTTTTGTTAAAAGACTCCTGCTGGGGGATTCCTGGGTGGCTCAGCAGTTTAGCGCCTGCCTTTTTGGCCTAGCTCATGGTCTAGTAGGAGCAGACGAGTCATTTACGTTAATGTTTATAAAACCATATATGAGACAATGTCCTGAAAGAAAGGACATAAGAGTTTCTGAGAAAGAAGAAGTATGAAATGAACCAGGATTGGGGCACTGGAAGAGGGTTTAAGGACAGCCTATAGGGCAGCCCTGGGTGGCTCAGTGGCTTAGCGCCACCTTCGGCCCAGGGCATGATTCTGGAGACCTGGGATCGAGTCCTGAATCGGGCTCCCTGCGTGGAGCCTGCTTCTCCCTCTGCCTGCGTCTCTGCCTCTCTCTCTGTGTGTCTCATGAATAAATAAATAAAATCTTAAAAAAAAAAAAGGACAGCCTATAATGACATCTCAGGGCTGAGTAGGTTATGTTTGAAACACAAATCTGATTAAATTCCAGTCTCACCTCGAATTCAATTTAACCCTTTCAGCGATTTCCCATGGCCCCCGAGCTCCCCTTCTTTTGTAGGCAATCCATTTAGCATTCTTTCAAATTATTGGATGCTCTATCTACTGTACTGACACAGACATAGCACTTGTTCTTAATTCTCCTTGGAATGATCTGCTTTCAAGTCAGTAAGCAACTGGTTCCTTCTTTCTAATTATGTCTCTGTTCCTGAAGGGAGTTAGTGAGGCTTTGTGCTACGCAGGGCATAAGAGAAGAAGGAGGAGGAAGCAGAGCTGCAAGAAACTTGTAGATTCTGAAAAGATGAAATGGTCCAGCGCAGCGTGAGCACGTTCAAAATAAGCCAAAATTTGAATTCTGGCACTGATAACTTTTGAGATATATGACTTCAGAGGTGATCTAAAATCACTCTCAGTCTGTTTTCAACCAGAAATAATGCCCATTTTGTAGATTTTTTGGTGATAATTTGAGATAGAGTTCGGAAAATATCAGTATAATGCTTAACATAGAAGAGATGCTAAATAAATATCGTTGTTGTTGATTTGGGAGTCGATTTTTAATTATTATTTGAGAGTTATGAGAAAGTACTGGAAAGTCTAGAGATAATAATTGACGTTGGATACCAATCTTTCAACCACTTGAAGAACACAAAGAACGTTTCTAGGTGGGAATTTTGAAGCATGAAGGAACATTGGCTTTCATTTGAATTCATCAAAAACATTCCAATATTTATTCTAAATGTTAATTGCTTTTTTGTACAGACCTTTGAAATTAAGACAGTCTTGTAACAATTCTCTCCCATGAAACAAAACGAGATTTGTTTCAGAATGAGCTGATATTTGTTAATTTGGATATCTCCTTTCCTGGACTAGTCATTCCTAGAGAGTAGAAACCATGCTTTGGTCTCTTTTCCTGAGAACCCAGCATAGTATATGTAGTAGTAACATTCAGAAATATTTGATAGCTGTATAAAAAACAATGCTTTATTGTAGAACTCCGTCTTTGCTTTCTGTTGGGAAAAGAAAACTTGAAATGTCCAGTGAGAAAATTTGGGAGTTCTTTGCTCAACGGATCATCTGCCTAAATCAATTGCTTTTGCACAAATTATAAGCACTATCCTTCAAGGAAGCAGAGTTAAAGTGTGATTCTGCAATGAAAAACCTGCTTTTAGCCAGCCAACTCACTTGAGAAAAATCTAATAAATGACAGGTATGTCAGAGAAACTACAATGTTGGAGTCTTTTTGGTCTGTTTTAACATAGCCAAGTTGTCCTGCCCTCCGGATTATGGCTAATTTTCACGGACACAGCTCTAATTGTCTGCAGGTACCCTTTTTAATTTTAGTTTTCTTTGTTTTTCCAAAAAAAGACTGCAGGTATTATTTAAGGCAAAAGTATTGGAACACTTTTGGTGCAAGTTTTCTTCCTTGTGAATTATTTATGTTAGGATGAATTGTTCAAAAATCACCATCTTGTAGAGTTGAAAGGGATGTTAAGCAAGCTCATCTCTACTGCTGCCTCCAGACAGGACTATCCTGCTAACCTGTCCAAAGGATGGGGTGCTAATCCAACAGAAGTTTCCTCTGTAAAATGTCCTAGGGCTTCATAACTTCTCTTTTGGGAAGATATTAGTCACCTTACTTCATTTTTGCACTCCAAGCCTACATTCCTCTTTATTTAAGTTCATATAAAGAATCCTTCACATGCTTGATAGTAATTGGTTTGCCCGCTATTAAAGAATCCATGGCTACCAGATGTAGTATATATGGCATGGATAAATGTTGAACCAAGCTTATCCATTTTCTTTTTTCTTTCAAAAATTTTTTTTGAAGGGAGGTGGATTTTTGGAGTGTTTCCTCTGAGAATATGAAAAGTACTCTGTAATCCTAAAGCCTCCATTTGGCTCTCCTTGCCTTGCCTTCGGTTTCAACACAGATTTTTAAATTCCTATGGATTCCAGATGCTGCACTAGGTACTGGGAATTCAGCAGTAAACAAGACAGTCATTTTCCTTACCTTCCCAAAGCTTGTAGTCTAGCCAGAGTAGTCTCACTTTGCTTCCTTTATTTTTTCTATTCCCCTTTCTATTCAAATCTTCCTCCTTAGGATTTTATGGATTAGAATTGAAGAAGGTAGTCTCTTACCCAAAATGCACTCTGCATCAAAACCAGGGATTCTATAAATGTGTCCAGACTCAATCCAAAAATCCACAAGGGAAGTCTGAACAGTTGGGAAAACCAATATGTGAGAAAAAGGTCAATGGAAAGTAGGCCAAGCTTAATAAGATATGATCTTGGGTGTGGGTATTATAGGCCAGTGCTGCTTCCTGCCAAGGCTCTAACATACAAAGGTACTCAGACAAGATGTCCAGGTATAAAGGTCCAGTAGAAGGAGAAACCTATTTTCCATTTACTTTCTTTTTTACTCTATTTCAGAAAATTATCAAGAAATTTAAGGTCTTCAGGATTAAGAGCAGGTCAGATGTGAGAGAAAAATTTTATAATAGTAACAGGTCTATCGTGTTTTATAATTTGACATGCCTTATCTGTGTGTTGTAAGAGAAAGAAGCCAAGCAGTCCTGAGTGTCAACCCAATAGACATTTGTTCTTGGAGAGCAGGGTCTCTCGTGTACTCATTATTTTGCATTCCAGGCCACAGTACTAACTGGAGCATGGCAGACGATGGTTGTGAATGAAAGGATTCCCTGCCTCAGGACTTGGTATCCATGCAAGCATCCTTCTTCTTTTCTTAATCTCATTTTTTAACACATAAAATAATTAGAATATAAATATGTATGTCGTAGCATTATTTGAGGGTCAAATGAGAAAGCAACTAGTAAATGGGAGATGCTCAATGAATGTTTCTTAAAGCATTATCATGATCCCTGGCCCCATTCCTCCAACACCAGATTTTAGTGGAACTGGCCTCAAAAACTCAATTTCAAGCTTGCACAGCATTCTACATATGTAGTAAAGGATAATTTTTCTGTTTAGGACCTTGCTTTGATGTCTGAAGAGGAACTACTCTAGACATTTCTATCACAGAAATGTTTATTAAAGGACCTTAGGCCATTTTAAACAAAGGAATTATAAAAAATGAAAAGTACAGTATCATTTTGCTGTTCATTACTAATTAAATTATTTCAGAATGTAATTTTCACACACTGAAATTTATAATACCAAATTATATCCAATTATATGCAATTTCCAAGAGATTTGAGGAAGAAACCTATATGAGTCTTCTATTTTACTAAAGCTATTTAGTTTTAAAGCTATTCATTTTATATGATTTTTAAATTCTGGCGAGCTAAATGACATACTAGACTATTCCTGGACAGTGTTACAGATAGAGATAAGAAAAAATCAATTGTAAAAAAAAAAAAAAAAAAGAAAAAATCAATTGTCATTGTACGTGCAGGCTAAGATTTGTGAAATTATTAAGATTTGTACAATAACATTAATAATTTTGTAGTATAGTACTTCTCAACTTGAAATACTTTAATTTCTGTCTTTATTCAATCTTGTCACTTGAGAACATTCTATGGAAAGGATGACCTAGCATAGGCTGAAAATCGTGAAAAGGCATATTTGTGGAATTATGAAATTCGAAATGGCTGGGGCAAAGGACATTCAGGAGGAGAGGCAAGGTGGGGCCTGGAATTAGGTTGGTACATTTTGATGAACATAAATGATACATGGAAGAGTTAGGTCTTACTTCCTGTGGAAAATGGATAGTTGGCAAGAATAAAAATGATCTATTTGCATTTTTAAAAAGCTAATCCTTGCAGAATGGTGGAGGATGAGTTTGAATAAGAAAAGCCACGGAAACAAGAATACTAAAGAACGGGTTGTTTCTATAGACTAGGCAAGAGTAAATGAAAAGCTGAACAAAGGTATTACTGGCATTTGGGAATACAGAAAGTCACCAGATTCAAGAGGTGCTTCTGAGGCAAAATTGACAAGAATGGAGGAAGGAGAATCTAACCTAACACCACATTTTAAAAGCTTGAAAGACATGGTTCATGAGAGTGCCGTGAGAACATGGAGAATGATACAAAGAAGGTTGGTTAAGTTGCCATTTTTAAATCAATTTTGCAATTTTTGATCCAAAAGAGATGCAGCATGAATTTATGATGACCGGTATTAAGTGTCTAGATTTTTATAGTGCTTTAAGTTGTTCCTAGTACTGTCAGGTGCATTTTCTTATTAGAGCCACACAATAATCCTGTGAAGTAGGTAGCTATGTAGATAAGGAAATGAAGGCTCAGAGAAATTAATTTTGTTGGCAAGGTCGCCTGATAATAAGTGGAAGACTTGTTTACTATATGATGTTCCTTTTTATAAAATGCATCCAGTAAAATAGACAAAGTTATATTTAGAAATAAAACTACTTAGAATCCCAACACTTAGGAAATATTTGAATGCTTGATACTTACTCTTTGATTTTTAGAAAGTGGAATTATAGGATTGAAATTATAAAAAAAAAAAAGACTGATCACACACACAAAAAACTGTGATTACAAATAAATTCGGTTGCCCACTTCACAATATTCTTTTGTGTGTATGGTTCTATGTGAAAAATGTTATATCTTTGAAATCAAAGCAATAATGAATTTCTAGAAACAACTGCTGGTAAGTCCTTTCCTTGTGGTTGATGTTAACAAGTTTAATATTAATGAATGGTTATCTCTACCATATTTGTTCATGGGACTTTGATATATTTTTAGGCAAAAAGTTACATTATCAGTAAATGGACACCAGAATCCTGAAGACAATTACCATTGTTTCTCCTGAGTCATCATGAACAGTTTTGTTACTAAATTTATCTACCCTTTGCCATAGTTATATACGAACTGCATATTCAACATTACCCGTTAAAGGAAGTACTAAAAAAATCACATCTTATTCTATTTCCTTAATTTTCATCTGTTAGGATAATGGTCTGTGAATCTTCTAAATAATAAATTGGGGACACCTGGGTGGCTCAGCGGTTGAGCCTCTGCTGTCAGCCCAGGGTGTGACCCCGGGGTCGTGGAATCGAGTCCCACATCGGGCTCCCTGCGTGGAGCCTGCTTCTCCCTCTGCCTGTGTCTCTGTCTTTCTCTCTGTATCTCTCACAAGTAAACTAAATAAAATATTTAAAATAAAGAAATAAATCGAATGGCAAAAGCCAACACACTATAATCAAAATGAAGTCTTTTGCTATAACCTTATTTTGACACATAATTATTTTTCCTGGAATGTTGGACTGTATCTAGATATTTGATATTCTCTAAAGCTTCCCCTTTGGCATCCTCAGAATAGTATTTGAAATGTATGGCTTTTCATTTGAATACTTTCCAAGTTTATGAGTACAATAGTAAGATAATCAATTTAGTTAGTAACAGTGAAGAGATCCTTATAAGGGAGCCTACCTGAGTTCTCAGTAATCCAGGTTAATTGTCTATAATATTGATTACCTGCAAATAATATGTCTTTTAAATAATTGTATATATCCACCAGATATCTTAATTCCAGGTAGTAATTTTAAGGAACAGATAAATATCTGGGGGTACATAGTGGAGTTAGAGTAGACATTTCTTCTAGAGATGATTGATGATATATAGATCATTGCCCTGCACGTACTGCCTCATACAATTGTGTTTTCTTTTAGAGGAAATCTGATTTTATACCATAGTTAGAGAATCTTTTTGCTCTATTAACTTAATGATAATTTTGGTTCTTTTTCATCTAAAGTAGAATGATTCTTTTCCTTTTTCTCCTTTCTTTTTTTTTTTTTTCCTCTCCTTTCTTATCAATACATTCTATTAGAAATAGAATAGTATAGCAAAATAGTTAATTCCTCTTTAGGACCCTTCAAAATATTTACCAGTCTATGTAAAACATAGGCCACAACAAGGATGTTATTTTTAATTCAAAAATTCTTCTGTCTGTGCGAAGACAGACAGCCTCTGGAAATGCAGTATTAGTCATTCACTTACTTTTGTTCCACTGAAGAGGCTCAACCTGATGCAAACAAGGCGGAGACAACCATCTCATGTTGTTCTATCTCATTGATTTCTGTACATTGAAAACTGTATGGTTGTTTGTAGTGAGGTGGTGGGCACAAATATGTCCTAGGCAGTGTAGAATAGTCCTAAAAGATTCAACTTTTTTGATTTTCTTTGCATACCTTCTCCTTCATAAGCCATTTTCCCATTGAAAAAGAAATCAACAAACAAGCATATTTCTTGCCCATTCCAGAAACTTACTATGGTGTGAAGTCCTCTGGAATGTCAAATACATGGACAATACCATATATTATTCTCCAACTGGATGCTGATTCCTAGAGCAACACACCATTTCAAATTTTTAATTTTTCACTTTCAAAAAAATTGGTAAGAGATATAACTGAATTGTAAGCTGATGGATTATCAAAAGCAATTTTTATGATGAACCAATAAGTGATATTTAGAAAATAAATTGGAAGGAGTTCAAAGAATTATGACATGAAACAAAATTCATTCCTTTCCAATTTACTTCCTATACTTTAAAGGGGCCATATAGAGCTAGACTCTGGCTGAACTCAGACTCACCTCTTTACTTTCTTGTGTGACCATGGGTAATTTATCATCTTTCCTATGCATAAGTTTTGAATCCTAGTAGCCAGCACTAATAGCTAGGCACTTCAGGTATATTAATTCATGTAACCCTTATAATAGCTCTGTGGGGTAGGTAATGTTATTATCTCAGTTTACTTAAATTTAAGTTTAGGGAGATCAAAATGGTAAGAGTAAATGTAGGTATTTAAAATTACAGAATTTTAAAATTACATAAAGGGAACCAAAAAAAAAAATACTGCTTACTTTATAGAGCTATATAGTAAGGATTAAATGAATTAAATAAAACAGCAAACATTTGGACCCATGCCTAGTACCCAATAAACACTATATGAGTTGAGGTGTCATTACTATTTATGAGCAAAATTTTCAGCACTTACATCCATAAAAATGTAAAGGAGGACTATTTTTGATGATGAGTCCTTTCTTATTTGGGTAATTAATAGTCTTCCATGGAAATATGAATGAAGAATGAAGAGATAGTACTCTGAAAAAATTTTGTTCTTTTAATTACCTTTAAATTTTCAAATAAATTATTTTATTTTATTTTTTAAAGATTTTGTTCATTTATTCATGAGAGACACAGAGAGAGAGGCACAGGCATAGAGAGATGGAGAAGCAGGCTGCCCTCAGGGAGCCCTATGTGCGACTCGATCCCTGAACTCCAGGATCATGCTCTGAGCCGAAAGCAGAGCCCAACTGCTAAGCCATCCAGAAGTTCCTGAAATAAATTATTTTAATCAATACTATTAACACTTGTTAATCAAGTAAACTGAGAATTAACATTTTTTTGAATCCCTATAGTCAGAGAATTTTTTTTCCAAAATTAGATTGCATTTCATATATATTTTTTTCTTGCAGAGAAATATGATAGCATGATGAATAAAAGGCTTTCAACCTTAAAAAAAATTATATTTAGATAAATGCCTCTAGGAAAAGTTAAGGAAAAAAAAAACATTTCTACCTCTTAAGAAAAATAACAGATGCATGATGGGTATCAATTTGCCATAGCAGTTAGATTCAACTTCATACATTTAAAAGAGGGATGAAACACATTTTATTTTAAAATATCTGTATTAACCGTATGCTGGAAATTATAATATCCAGAATGATGGTAATTAAAGTTATGTGTGAAAATATTCTAAATTTCAATTTAAAACATGCAGGAGTGTACATAATTGCTCAAAATTATTTTAGGGGATATGAGAAAATAAAAGGATACTTGTTAAAAACACAGTAGACTTGAATACAGAAGACCCACACTTTAGACTTAGTTTAGTGACTGCTAATAGTTTTGGGACCTAGGTAAATTAATGTCTCTGGAGTTCAAATTCTTTATCTGTAAAAATGGTATTAGTTATAAAAATTAAATAGTAATACATGGAAAATTTCTTAAACAGTCTAAAGTACTCTATAATTATAAAAAATATGGGATAATTAATCAAGAACACAACTTAGAAATCTTTCTTGAAAGATTTGTGGAGCCCAGGATGTAGACTTCTTTCAGATGAATTGACTGTTCTTTAAAAATACTGTTTATAGAATTTACTTGATAAGTTTTATTCTCTTGATGTAAAAAATATAAGCTATCTCTGACAAACTTAAGAAACACTATATAGCTTTTGATGGTCCATAGTTGAATTTGTAAGCTTTTGTTTTTTTTAGAGTGAGGATACAAAAGTAAGAAGATGGATTTTCACCCTTGGATTATAAACTGGCTTTTTAGAGAATTTCAAAAGGATAAGTTATCAAAATATTCTACTAGTGTCATCAAAATCAGAGAACAGTTTTTCAAGGTCATCTCATTAAAAGCCAAGAATCATTTGCATGAATAAATCCTGGTGTGTTTGCTAAAAAATTTTGTCTTTACCTACAGTCACAAGTTGCATCTTTGTTTTCTCATTCACTTGCAAGAGAAAATACCTCCAGTCATCCCTGGCACAAAGCTAACACTATGAGCAGACCAGCTACATGGTGATATTTGGAACAATTGTGAAGTTCACTCAAGGAACCCAACTGTTGTGTCCATTTTTTGAATTTCCACACCACTCCTCTCATCTTCTTGTCATTTGCTCCTGCTTGGGACATGGGATCTCTGCAGTATTGAGTCACCAGTATCCTCTACATGACATGTTGTCTAGGTTCTTCATTGTATAAAAGCATCACAAAAACACCCACTGATACTTAGTTCATAATGTATATGAGTGACTCTAACATAGCATTAGGGAGGGACCTGTTCAGAATAGCAATTTGAATGAAGCAAAAGATTATACTCAAGGCAACCAATCGGTATGTCATTTAGCATCAGTTTCCAGCTTCATGGGGAAGATTGTGACTTAATCAAATAAGCGTATTTCCATAAAACACAGTTTAGAAGTAGGCAGTCGATTCAAGCTTCTAATTTTGTTGTCATGTTAATCTGCAGCTTTCTCATGCTGAAAGGTGGCCACTATACCTCCAGACATCCCACCTCCATAGCAGTCTGAGAGAAGGGAATGATTGAAGGACAAAAGGCAAGTGCTAACTTGCATCTGAAAATTCCACCCAGCAGACCAGTAGACTAGCCTTATACCTCATTATTTGCCATTGTGTGCTATGACTGTCTCTAATGGCAAGAAAGCCTGGATGATGGCATAGCTTCTCTAGGCACATGGCTGCCCCAGTTAAAATTGGCGTTCTATTAGAGAAGAAGGACAGAGAAGGGACGGAAGCAGTGTCTAGCCCTGTCAGACTCACTCAGCCTTAACACTGCATTAAAAAAAAAAATTTCTTTCAAAGTCCACAAATGCACTGAATTAAGCTCCAACATATTCAATTTATTTGTAGTTTTGTGGTGTCTTGTCACATATTCAACTGCGTATTCCTCCTCGAGATCAATGATTGTATCTTTTTCTCATTGTGTAGCTCCTAGTACATAAGGGGAGCTTAACCCATGACTTATTCTTTTCCCGTACTGGGATTCAATTATTTGACTCTAGGATATACTAAAGTGCCCAATACATTCCTAATGAGTTTTGAGTTTGTATGTCTTGAATTATTGCACCATTTTATGCTAATAACTAGGTACACAGTCTTGAAGCTTTTGTACTTTGTGCCTAATTACCTTGATTTGATTGAAAGCACGGTACAGTCCATGGTATGTTTTTATACTTTATCCAGGTCACTGCTTCCGTTTGAACAACCTGCATGCCATTTTCACTCCTAGAATACCTTGGGTTGCTAAAGCCAAGTGGAAGTGCTCTGAATAGCCATACCAAGAGTCTGAGCACAAATTTCATGTCAGACAAACTTTGGGATGCCTATGATTTATTCTAAATACTAATTATATGATTAGATAGAGAATCCTCTAGCTTCATTGCCTATATAGATTTTTAAAATTGGGGTTTAGTTTGCTGTATTGAAAAATAATACTTTATTTCTTGCCATTTTTTAAAAAGATTTTATTTATTTATTCATGATAGACAGAGAGAGAGAGGCAGAGACAGAGGCAGAGGGAGAAGCAGGCTCCATGCCGGGAGCCCAATGCGGGACTTAATCCCGGGATTCCAGGATCACGCCCTGGGCCAAAGGCAGGCGCTAAACCGCTGAGCCACCCAGGGATCCCCTCTTGCCATTTTTTTTTAACCTATATCCCATGGCCTAGCACAACCTGGCACATATTGAGTCAAAGTAAGTGTTGGATCAATGAATGACCATGGGCCAGTTTCTAAGCCTCTATACTAAAGTGTCCTCATTAGTACAGAGATACATAAAGGTATCTCATATAAGGCAAAAGCCTAGCATAAGGGAAAGTACTAGTTTGGGGTTAGAGTCATGGGTCTACGTCCCAGCTCTACCTCTTATTTTCTTATAGAAATTTCAAAATTAATTTTTTAAATTAATGCATTCATTCATTCCATTGCATGACAAGGTTCTCTTCCAGACGCTGGAAATACACATGTGGGAAAAAAAGTTATTTTTTGGTAGCTCATTGTCTAGTGTGAGAGACAGGGAATATATATGATAAATGCTTTAAGTCTGTTCCTTTACCTTTCAGCTGGGTTAGTAATCTCTGCTTTCCAGCATTGCTGCATGGATTCAGTCCATACATAGGTATCTACACCTACCATACTTGAAGATGTTCATAGCACAGAACAGTGCTGGCCAGAAGCAGTCACTCAGAGCACCTTTTCTTTCTCTTGTCATTTTTCCTTTGACAGGAAAGCAGTGCATATTTTTAAAGTTTTATCTATAAGAAAGGTCTAGGGACCATTTGAGGATCCATAGTACTTTGAGTCCTTCTCCTCCAGAGTTCCTCATCAGAACCACAGAACATGAAAAAATGATTTGAGTAACAATTTGTTCTCCCTAGATTAGAACAGAGCTAGTGCCTTGCTAAATGCATGGAAGAGAGAATAATTTATTTTATATTATATAATCACATTTTATATTACAGATGCTTTTGTTGGAAGTCCCAAAGACACCCTCAGGTTTGGTGATTCATTGGGAGGACGCAGGACAGGACTCAGCAGATAGTTGTACTCATGGCTGTGAATTATCACAATAAAGGCATACGAAACAAAATTAACAAAGGGGAAAGGCACTTTGGGCAAAGTCCAGAGGAAACCAGGTGCAAGCATCCAGGAGCCCTTTCCCAAAGGAATCATACGGGACACACTTAGTTTCCCCAGCAAGAGTTGTGAAAGCTCGTTAAAGACAACTCTCAGGGATTCTACTGGGAGCAGGTCACGTAGACACTAGTTTCGGATATACCAAGATTTCAGATTCTTAGAAGGAAATGAGGTCTTGGCTACAAACCATAATTTTTGTGCAGTTTAGGTACACTGAGCTATCCTTAGCAGTTAGGGAATAAAGGGAACTTTTCCTACAGCCAAGTTCCCAGATGCCAGACAAGGGTTCCTGTAGGAGGCCCTTCGGTGGACAGTAGTGTTGGGACTGTCTGTTAACTTCTTTGTATATAGCAACTAAGGATCTTTGCATAAGAAAGGACTAGCCTTTTGGGGCCTTTGCCATGCTTTACAAAGAAAGGGACACTTGACAGGTGAGGAGTATAGAGAGTAAGGGAAGAATACAATGGGGATAGGCCTCCCCTCCCCTTTGGGGCAGAAGGCAAGGAAAGCCCGGACAGTGCCTGGGTTAATAACATCATCTGCATGTCTTCATTCTTAATTTTGCCGCTCGTCACAAAGGGAACAAAGATAATCTTAAACCCATAAACCTTGCAAGACAACTTTGGCTGCATTCCTGAAAGTACCTCATACATCGTGTTCTGTGTTCTCCGTATATCGGAACCTCCAGTTTAAAGTCAGCCTCTGCAGAACCATTGGGGAAAGTGAGAAATCCATTTATAAAGTTCACTTCTTAAATTGTTTATTCTATAAGCACAGAGTTTAGTACTTTTGAGATTTTGTAAAGTAAGGCACAGCCGTGGGGCATTTGAAGTTTTTGCAGCTGAGTTTCGACATGAATCCATCCAACGTACTGAACTACCTGAAAATTACTGAACTTAGAACAGCCTCTCCTAGATTTCTTGTTATGGTATGAGATTTACGGCTTCAGCTTAATCTCTCCTGCTAAAATAATGTAGCTTTTGGCCACTGGGAATAATTGCATAGCCCAAAATAAATCCTTGCACCTCTCCAGACAAAGCAAGAAAATATAAAATCAACAATTAGTATCAAAATGAAATCTTATTGTGTTTTTCTTCAGATATTCTTGCTGGTTTTACTTTAGAACTGTGCTTAGATGGCCTTTATCCAAGAAAGTGAGTGTTTTAGTGAACAGACAAGGAGAAAGAAGTGTGTGGGAATAAAAAATTTAAATTGCTGTTTTCTTTGCAGCTGTTGTAGTGCCTGTTACTGGTAGGACTACAATATTTAGAATTTGAGACTATTTATCCCTACCTTAAATATTTTGAGGATCATATTTTTTTTTTATTTGCAGCTCTTTGAAATATGATGACAGGTGGTTACAAGTAAAAAGTTTTTCCTTGATGTGCTATGAATCCCTTCGTGGAGGAGCTTTATTAATGAAAGAAAAAAGTGAAGGCAAAAATATTTATTGCTAGCATTTTGACTTCTGGAGGAGGATTTGAGATTGAATTCTAGCTGTTTGTTTTCAGTATTTATTACAGTTTAAATTAAAATGTGTGGGATTTAGTCAGAATGTCCTAATACTGTTTTAACTGTATACAACTGAGCAATTCTGGTGCCATAGAAAATGCCATAGTTATCTATATTTTAAAAGGGTATTTTTAAAGCTGAAAAACAATACAGCAGCATATATTTTTAAGCTATTATTCTAAGCAGTGTTATATTAAAATGTCTATTGTTTCTAGGGCTTCTTAATAATTGAAGACATGATTTATTTCCAGGGAAATAACTTACTCAATTCTAAAGGGAACAATAGAAAGAAGTGTTAAAACAAAAACTAAGAATTGTGTGTGTGTGTGTGTGTGTGTGTAATTGGACACAGAGAAGAATAATGAGAATCATAAAATATATTCAGAGAAATGTATTGTTTTCAGCATGTGCGCTCATTAATGGCATTTTGGTGTCACATTTAAAACTATGAAAAACCTACAGATTACATTATCTTATGATTGGAAAATATGGGTTTTTTTTGACAGTTGCTATTTTATCTCATTTTATTCTTTTCTTATTCAAAGCTGACTTGTCAAAACATGCCTTAAGTACAGATTTAATTTTCAGCTTTTAAAGATTTTCACAGAAATGAATTTTTAAAAATTTTTCCATAGCATAAATTAACAAATCAGAAAAAAAAATTTCCCAGGTCATTATATGTTTTAATTAATATGGAAAAATATAAGCTTTGCTTTTTAAAGTTACAGATCCATATCACTGCAATTTGGAGAAATCCTCATAGTCTAAATAAATACTCCTTGCCACACTTGGAACAAATATTTATATAGGTAGAACCTAGCTAATTCAACCAATATTTATTAAATGTCCAGTAAGGATAGAACATAATTCTTTGATCAAATCTCATGTTCAAGTGCGAGAGAAATAAGTTTAAAAAGATATTTATTATACAATCCGATATGTACGCTGTTCATAATTATTAAGAATGTTCTGGAAATCCACAGAATGGGCACCGGACTCTACAAATGAAAGGGATAGATTTAGGAAGGATTTTCCAAAGGGACGACACAGGAGTTGGGTTATTACATAGATCCACCTCTGTCATACTGTAACTAATACTAATTACCCCCAATTCATGATATTTAGGAACAATTGCAGAGTAAGGTGAGGTAGACCCAACAATGGTAAATATTTAAAATGTTAACCCAAACAACTGTTGCTTTAGGCTGGAAGTCTATGAATTTCCATTCTCCCATCCTTCATTTCCCTATAACTTTAGATGCCACAGGTAGCTAAAAAGACAGAAAAACAGAAAGAAATTTAGCCAGCTGTGAATTAAAATTACTTCACGATGTTTATGCGTAGGGTGGCCACACTTTGGTTTCTTTCACGGTCTCAGGATCTTAGCAGTCAAAATCTACATAGATTACATTGATTTTCTTTCTACAAGCCAGCCATACCCTACCAGTCACTGCTTGCTAGTGAGTGCTGCGTCATCATCACCCCCCACTCCTTAGTGCACCAACAGCATGGCTGGTACTGCCTCTTTGTGTGTGCTCACTATGTACATGGAACTCCTAATTTACATAAGAACCTAATGAGGTACGCTATTATAAACTAGAAAACTGGAATACAAGAGCTTAAGTTTCTTGCTTGCAAGGTCCTTAATCATACGTAGGATACAATTTTCTCTTTTTTTTCAATTTTCTTATCTATAAATTGGGGTTAATGATTTTCACCTCATAGAAAGATTGTCATTGTAAGGATTAATTTGACTTAAAAACACATCTAGGGGCACCTGGGTGGCTCAGTCAATTAAGCATTTGCCTTTGGCTTGGTTCATGATCCTGGAGTCCTGTGATCAAGCCCCGCATCGGGCTCCCTGCTCAGTGGGGGGGTCTGCTTCTCCTCTCCTCTGCCTCTCCCCCTGCTCATGTTCTCTCTCTCTCTCAAATAAGTAAATAAAATCTTAAACACACACACACACACACACACACACACACACACACACAGACATCTTTATAGACACTGGCACCTGTCAGGTTTTCAAGCAATGATACTAATGATGACAGGAATAACCATACCTTATAATCTGAAAGAAGAGAATAAGCCACTGAAGGGAAAGGTTCTGTCCAAGAAGAAGTCGATGCTGAGCTTCTAACAGTATCGAAAACTTGTTCTTTCTATCCAGACAGATATCTACTCCTCCAACTCACAATCCCAGTGTAAGGAAGGAATAGGATTGGAATAAATTGTTCTTGTTGTTCGTTCATTTTACGAACACTCCTCCAGGATCTTCTGTGTGCCAGATTCTGAGATCACATAGATTTTTTTTTTTATGTCCTAAGATTTAGTCAGTCATAAGGACATTTAATAATAATCTTTAAACACACACTCCAAGTCCAGTGCTCTAATAGGTATGAACAAAGACAATCCTGACATTTCAGTCTACATGATAGAGGTCTAAAATGTCAGTATTCAGACTGCTTACAATATTGCCCATATCCTTTTTTTTTAAGTTTATTTATTTTTTTTTAGTAATCTCTACACCTAACGTGGGGCTCAAACTCACGACCCAGAGATCAAGAGTTGCAAGGTCCTCTGAGTCAGCCAGACTCCCCCAATATTGCGCATATGCTACCAATATCCACTCATCTCTTTATGCTCCCATATTATTTGCATATGACTCTGACCTGAATGAGTCCATACACAATTTGAGGGGAAAGTGTGTCTTTTGTTTTTTTGTTTGTTTTTGTTTCGTTTTAATCCTTCACTACTTTCCACCAAGGCCAAGCAAAAGAATTAAAATTTAGCCCAAGGCTGATACCTGAAAAATAGCTAGTAATAAAACCACAGTTATTAAAGACGGAGTGCACATCACAACCGTGAATAATAGTTATCCTGGTGAGTCTTTCCTGGGGCTACTCTGGGACTTCAACACTATCTAGGGCATGATCTCAGGCAGATGTTTCAGTGATCTAATCGATCAGGTGAAGAAAAATGTCCTTTTCTTGATGTCTGCTTTGGTCAACTGCACAGCTTTGGCACCATGAAAGAGGAAGAAAGCCTTTCTTGAGGCAAGGGCTGACTCGGTGCGGAAACTCCAGCCTAGAGAGTGTGGCCCTTCACATGACTTAGAGGGAAAGTCTTTACTCAGTGAGGGGTCATCTCATAAGCACATGATCAAGGCTCTAATAAAGGTGAATCCCAAAGAGTTTTTAGGAAGAATTTGATATTCAAAATTAGGAGAAAAAAAATTGCATTTGTTTAATCACCATAGAGAAATGAGAAGAATGCCATTCAACATTCTTGCCTTTATTTTATCATTTAGAATTGATTTTCAATATGGAAGGGGGAGGTACCAAAGCCTTTTCAATTTTTTTCAGACTTAAAATTTTCACATGGCCTTGATTTTGAGTAAATTTAGAGTTTCACATAGTGGGACTCTTCACTGTCTACAGCCTAGCTTTCAGGCTGGCCAAGGTATTTCACAGATGGATAACGAGGCCAGTTATTTATGTCAATTAATTAAGTTAAGGCACAGGTTTCATCTTTATTCAATTCACAGTCTTAACCATAATGTTTTTTAAGATAAATAATTGTATTTTTTTTCTTTTTATCAAAGATACTGTACAAAGATTTTTAAAAAGTTAGAACAGGTAACTGCATTCTGTTTAGTGGCTTTCAATTTTAAAGAACAACAAAAGAAACAGCTAACCAAGCATGAATAGGCTTTCTCATAAATACACATCTTTAAATTCCAATGAGACGCAGCTCATGCAAATGTCACCTTGAATATTAAATGGAGCTTTTGATGTGCTTAAGTTGAATCCTCCCTAGATTTTTCTCATACAAAAGATTTTACTAATGCATTTTTTTCAGTAGAAATTCACTGCTCAATTACAGGTTGATATTAAATCAGAAGGAAACTAGGCAAGGAGGAGCCAGTGGAAGTCCACACGTTGACTTTTGGTGTTGGCTGGCTTGGAGATCAGTCATATTTCATGAAGCCAAATCCAACCCTGCTGGTATTTCTACACTATATTTGTTACCACTAAATAACCAGCTCACCACTGATACTTTTAACATTTATTCATCTTTGCCACTGTCCTATGATGGGTAGTGTCCTCCACCTGCTGAGGCACCAAAATGATGACCCCGTGAAGGGACCCCTTTAAAAGCAGACTCTTCCATCCATGTCTCTTTCTCCTGCTATCCTTTGTCATTGGGTACAGAAGTAGGCCCTCCCAGCCTTTTATCACACAACCAGGTCTAAACTCCTCCTTATATTGAATTCCTCGTGGTCTTTGACTTCTCTGACTTGCCTCCCTATCAGATCCTTTCCAATGAGATTTTTTGGAACCCACATTTCATCATTGGAATAAAACAAAACAAAGAAACAAAATCTCTCTCCCATATCCTCCACTTTTGCAGAGCGTTCTTTCTATTGACGATATTTACATTTAGCTTAGTCCAGTCTCAAAATAAACAAAAGACACCTTACTTCTGATGACCCTTACCCTTAGAGCTGAACTTCAAATCTTTCCCCAATCTTCAAGTGGAAATTTGTTGAGATATTATTTTATTCTTCCTTCTCCAATTTCTCATTGCCCATTCACCATTTAATCAACAACAAAAAATGATTTTATCCCCTACCCATCTAGGAAAACTATTCTTTACATATTCACTTACTATTCCCTAATCTGCAAATTCAGTGACTCTTTTTAAGATCCTCTATTGAACTTTTCTGTTACATTGGATGCTGTGGAAGTTTTGGGATCTCTCAGGTTTCTGATATTTCTCTCACTCTACATCTCTCACCATCCCTTTTTACTCTGCCTCTTGCTTAAATACTGCCTTGATGCATGATGTCATCCTTGACTTCACTCTGCACATTTCTTGGAGGGATCATTTCTAATCTCTATGTCCTCATTTGCCACCTCCTTGCTGAAACTTGTCCTTCTACCGGCCTACTGAGCGGATCCTCATAGATGCCCTATGCTTCCCTCACTGCTAGATGTTAACATTGGAACGTAGCATCTTCTCCACTTAGTATACACATTATTTTCTTCTTATCTGAATCGAATGCACCACCATTTCACCATCACCCCCGAATCTGAAGTCATTTTTGACCATCCTCAACCTCACTCTCAACTCACCATAAGATGCTCCTAATTCTATCTCTGAAGTATTGACAGAATCTGTTTCTTACTGTCTCCACCAGTTCTTTATAGCTCATCAGTGACCACTAGTCTGGTTCAGGCTTTTATCAATGTCTGAACTCCTACTATAGTACCCTAACTTACCTCCCTGTCTCTAGCTTTAGTCTCCTCCTACATAAACAGTGAAGCAAAATTTTCCATTAAGTTGCAAAAATGACTTTGTCATTCCACTGCTAGACATGTTTCTTACAACTGCCTGACTTGCACGTTATGTAGATCACCAACTGCATCCACCAACTATTTTACAATTATGTGCTCCTGGTGTTACAATATTCTCCATCTGAAATGCCCCTCTGTTCCTAATTTCAGTCAGATATTTTGTATTTGTCCCTCAAAGCAAAGCTCCCTTATCATTTCCTCTAGAAAGCCTCCTTATCCTTCCCAAGTTAAATGAGGTACCATAGCTCAATACTTCTACAATGACCAATTATTTCAATTATCACTTAACTGTTTTGTACTTATCTGTTCTTATAACTGACTCCACAACATCCTGTGAGAATCTTGAGGGAAATGGTTATATCTCAAAAATCTAGGTGCTCCCAACATCTTGCAAGGTGCCAGACACAAAATAGACATTACAAAAATTATAGTGACAATTGAGGAGGTGGTTCACTTTCACTTCTATTTTTTCCATGAAAAACAGGAATAAGATGTGCTTTTCATGCTCAGAGGCTGAGGAAATTAACGGGATAAGTACTTTTTTCAGATCTTTGCTTTTATACCTTTGAGATACAAAATTTGTGGAAGAAATTTCTTGTGTAGATGTTTCCTATAAAGCGTGTTCAGGTTGTTGCTCATTTCTCAAGAGAATCAAATGTCTTAGAAAATGACTTCTATAGATTATCACATAGTGGGACACCTGGGTGGCTCAATGGTTCAGTGTCTGCCTTCGGCTCAGGTTGTGATCCCGGGGTCTTAGGATCGAGTCCCACATCAGGCTCCCTCTCGGGAGCCTGCCTATGTCTCCCTCTGCCTATGTCTCTGCCTTTCTCTGTGTCTCTCATGAATATATATATATATATATATATATATATATATATATATATCTTTTTAAAAAGAAGATTACTACCTAGTTGAGACTTCCTTTTACATAAATATTTTATCCAGGACACAATTATCCATCCAGGGGATTGTTCTCATCATTATTTCTTTGTTTTATTATTATTTAAATTCAATTAGCCAACATATAGTACATCCTTAGTTTTAGATGTAGTGTTCAATAATTTATCAGTTGCATGTAACATCCAGTGCTCATCACATCATTTGCCCTTTTTAATGCCCGTCACCCAGTTACCCTATCCCCCCAACCCCTCTTCCCTTAGCAACCTTCAGTTTGTTTCCTAGAGTTAAGAATCTTTCATGGTTTTTCTCCCTCTCTGATACATTCCCATTCAGTCTTCTCTTCCCCTATGATCCTATATTTCTTATGTTCCACATATGAGTGAAACCATATGATAATTATCTTTCTCTGGCTTATTTCCATCTGGTTCCATCCACGTCAATATAAATGGTAAGTATTCATCCCTTCTGATCATTGTTTCTTTCATCAGTCTTTGACCTACCATTGTGCATGTTCTATTTCCACCAGAGACTAATCATTAGGAGTAAATGTGGACATTCACTGAGTATCTGTTGTAAGAAGGCAGGGCAGGATGGTGGATAGACCATGGCTTAGAGATGAACACACTGGACTCCAATACTGAACATTTAATGACTCGGTAGCAATGAACAGCATTTCTCAACTACTGTGGGCCTTATTTCATCCCCTTTTAAAATAGGAAATAAAGTGCTAGACTATAGGATTATTGTAAGATTACATGAACTAATGCCTTTAAAATTAAAATAAAATATAATCATTGGATTCCTCCTATCCCTATGTGGAGTTGGTACGCAAGGACTAACAGGAGAGCCTAAAAAGAACTGAATAAATGTTTGAGTATTTTAACTATTTGCATACTCTCTAATTCATATTAACATGTATAATAAAAATAGGGCTTCTCAAAAGGAAAATTCTTAGTAAAATAAAGTAAAAGCGAGTATGATAAAAAAAAAAAAAAATTCCCGTCTTGGTAATGAACTTATTTCTGCTTTGCTTGACTGGTTTCCAAAGTTTTATCCTTGATTCTATGAAAGTAGAAATTGGATGAACTTTTCCTAATTGGCCAAAAAAAGAAAAAAAAAAAACCTACCTCAAAGCAAAAGTTCTAAAAGAAAGGTATTCTTAATAGAAACTTACAGACTGAAAGTTGCAAATGGAACGTTCTGGTGTCAAAGGATGGAGAAAGAAGGACAAAAGGAGAGGAAATTTAAAAGACAGAAATTCTCTCATTATGAAGATTGATGATTTAAAGTCAGGTCGTTTTTTGAGGCTTAAGGACCTGTTCGTTTAAGATGGCAAACAACAAAATGTTACTGCTAATTAGACATCCAATGAAATGTCACAAGGAAAGGTTAACCATTTTAAGGAATGTTATGTATTCTTGTATTTAAAATGTCATTGTTATTAGTTTTGAAACAGAGCTTACTGACAAAACAGGAATGAATAAATGTTTCAGAGAAGGAGGCAGGACTATTTTATTATTTGTCCAATATATAAAAATATGAGAAAAAAAACTCTGGTGATTTTTGTGCTTCATTTGAAACATTCGCATTCAGCCATTTCTCTGGTAACTTCCCCAGGGAATTATGTTGGTTCATGCAGATCTGACCCCAGGCAGATTTGAAAACAACAACAAAATGCCTGTGTGGAGGGCCTATTTTGTGCCAAGTATTGTTAGAGACACTGAAGAAAGAGAGTGAGCAAGACAGGCAAGGTTCCTGGTCCCATGGAAGTTACATTCTAGTGGAGTAAAACCCACCATAGGGAAATCATAACCCAACGTAGTAACAAGTGCTGTGAAGAAAGTAAGTAGGGTTGGAAGACCGAGGTTTCCCGATCACCAGGAGTAATGGGTCAAAGTTTCACGGAAGAAGTTGTATTGAAGAAGAGACCTCACCAGGAGAAGGGGCAAGCACGTGGATACTCATGCAGAGGTGAGAAGTGCCTGGTGTGGCTCCCATCCTGCCTCCCCTCGCTGCAGTTGTTGGTCCCTGCTGCAAGGGGGATGAGTGGGGAGAGAATTAAGAATTGTGTTTTGGATGCTCGGCAAGCTATGTGACAAACGTCATTTCGGTCTCCTAACCAACCCGTAGGACAGGTGAAACTACCTTTATCCTCCAGCTAAAGCAGCTGAGATTCATGAAACTGAAAAAACTCATTCAGGGCTCTCAGCTAGTAAACTCTTAATAATCCAGTCTCCAAGCCAAAGCCCACCCATATTGCATTCGCTAGGGCTACGTAAGGAAGCAGCTCTACCCCTTACCGCCTGCTGAAAGCGTGCTAAGGCCAGGTGTTTCTGTGTGTGGTCTCCTTCAGTTCCCACCACACGTCTATGGGGTAGGGCTGTTGGTATCCGCAGTGATCAGAGAACAAAACTGAGATTACACAGGGTTGAATAACTTCTTCAAACTGATGGCAGGTCCATAATGAATGCTAATCCCTGCTGTTTAATTCTCCCTGAGGAACTTCTGTATTTTCCTCGAGGCTGTTGATTTCAACCGCAAATCAGGATCAATGTGCTTGATTAAGAAATTCATATAGGAAAACAATAAAATCCCAAAGAATGTGTAACTATAGGCACTGCATTTATTTATTTTTTGCATTTGACATGACTATTCAGTCACTTTATGCTGACATTTATTATTATATTTGCTTTAAAGTAGAACCAATTAAATATATTTGGTGAGAAATCCAGTGGTGTTACACTAGTCTCTGTTCTTCAGAAGACAAGAGGCTGCCAAGATATTGGTTTGCAGAGCCTCAGCCGCACAAATGCTCTTAGAGAGCATCAGTGTGCATGCCAACTAGTGTATACCCTGCAATGCTTTAGTCTCTTCTTATGGATATTGAGCATCTATTAATAGCCAGAGCTACCATTTATGGCAGAGGCAATATTTTAGTGATTAAGAGCTGAGGTTCAATCCCTGCTCTGCAATTGATTACAATTTATTTGCAGCCTACTACAGATTTTTTGTTAAATGCTCATTGTGTTCCTGAATGCTCATCATTGGGCCAGGGACTATTCCACACACTTTACATTTAAGCCTCCTACTGGTCCCAGAATAGATCATTAATCCCATTTCACTAAGAAGAAAACTGAGCTCGGAGAGGGAAAAAAAAAAAATTGTTGAAGGCCATACAATAGGTCATAAAGCTGGCATTTGAACCTCAGGTGTCTTTTTTTTTTTTAAGATTTTATTTATTTATTCATAAGAGACACAGAGAGAGGCAGAGACACAGGCAGAGGGAGGAGAAGCAGACTCCATGCAGGAGCCTGATGTGGGACTCGACTCGATCCCAGGACCCCAGGATCCCATCCTGAGCCCAAGGCAGATGCTCAACTGCTGAGCCACCCAGATGTCCCATGAACCCCAAGTGTCTTTGATTAAAGAGCCTATTTCCCTTACTACATAACACTACAGGACTACAGGGGGCCAGTGATGTGACCGTGTAAGAGACAGAATCCGTTCTAGAATAAAGGCAAGGCACGCAGGTCCTATACAAGCTCAGCCAGGCACTGTTTCCCCAGTTCTGTCAAATTAAGGTGATTTTGCATAGCAGCCCAGCCTAGGATGAACTATGAAAGGGACATACTTTTGGGAGTGGTAGGAACAGTACAGATGCCAGAGAGAAGGATGAAAGTGTCGATTCTGGTAACTGTAACAAGGGCTGAATTAACACGGGAAATCCAAGGACCCAGAGGATGCCTCAGCCACTTGCTTCACCTGAGACTTCGTTCCTTCCATGTTCTGTAAAAGGGGAATAATCAGACTTAACCCGTGGGGCAGTTAAGATCTAACGTGTGAAAACAGGCGAAGCACCCAACCGCCTTCCTGTGCGTACACAGACCACCGCGGCCCCCAACCCAACCCTCTATCTAACGTTCTCCACCTTCCTCAGCTCCCGTGCACCTGCAGGGCCCTTGGCCGCCCCAAACCATCTGGAGAAACAACTCCGTGTCTGTGCCGATCCAGACACCTGTGATCTTGTGGAGGACGACAGACACGGCTTGAACGTCACTTTAATCCCATTTCCTTAGACCAAGGACTGATCTGCCCCTTGGGAGGAGCTCGGTCCACTTCATGCACTGCGTTTAGTGGACAATCAGACGTTCCTCAATGACTGAGGATTCGGGTCCAGACGAGGCATAATGGAAAGTCCACCTGTGCTTCACTAGATGGTGAGAAAACCAAAATACAGTGATTTATTTCCTCTTTATTAGCCCAGACGCGTTCTTCTCACAGGCAAAGCCACCAGGGCCCGAGACGAGCAGCTCCCAGGCTCTGCGCGGCCCCAGGGAAAACAGGGCTGTCGGAGCTTGGGCTGTGGGCCCGCAGCCAGAGACCTCTCTCTTCCTCTGCCTTCATCCCAAAATACACCAAGAAGACGATAAGCCTGAAGGACGCGGGAACCACATGTAGTCACTTACTCACACGTAATAACTTACTTCTGGGCAACTCAAAATTCTGTTTTCAAAGCCTTTGTTTGCCAAATACTCTCTCTCTCGTTAAACTTTCCTAAACTTTTCGCCACTGAACGACCTCAATCAGGCCAAGTGACTTGCCCAAAGGTCACAGCCCAGATGGAGATGCACCTGGGGGAGCATCTCAGACCCACCTGCAGCGCTTTCGAGCTGTGCTTCTCCAGTTCTACGATGTGCCTAGGGAACTCCAGGGATCTGAGTCCATCAAAGTGCCGTTTAGTTCGGACGCCTTACTCTTCAGGGTGTGGTCCATGAACCAGTAACTTGGGCATCACTTGGGAGCTGCCAATAATCACGGAAAAAAAAAAAATGTCCCAGAGCAGCCAGCCCTGTCCAGACTTGCTGATTCCGGACTGCAGTGGAACAAGAACCGCAGGTGACCTGCTGACACGCTGATGTTGGAGCAGCACTGCCTTGGAGATCATCCAACCCCTTCATTTTCCAGAGGGGGAAACTGAGCCTCAACTGAATGACTCTCCAGAAACTTCCACAGCTGAATCCAGATTAGCTGCCAAAATTACAATCCAGCAGTATATAACCTTCGGTGCTGTTACGGACTTCTTGGGGCCTTCTTTTCCAATATCCTGTCAAATGGGGATATTTTCAACTTTCCCGCCTCCCTCTAGGTATAGAAGGTGATACCCTCTGTGAAAGCACCTCAAAGCCTCATGCAAACCAGTGCCTGTGCCATGATGTCAAACCAAACCAATCTGAGTCCTCAAGGATTGTGTGTGCGCAGCGTGAACGCACACGAGAGTTCTACGGACAGAACTGGGCCATACATGAAAAATTCTGCCCTACTTAATTTAGAATGTAACCTAATTCTCAGACTGGTTGCCAAAAAAAGAATCCTTTCTCCTCTAAATCTCAGAAGGGCTCTGAAAATGGACGGGCCCTCTGGGGCTCTCCGACAGGTTTCCACCGCCACGGTCAGGGCAGCCTGAGATCACAGGGTTTTCTATCATCAGATGGTGTGAGATTTGGGGGCATGAGAGGAGGTGGGGAGCGGCATGGGAGGGATGCGCAGCCTCTTTTGATAAAGAGAATTCCTGAGAGCTACTCAAACCAAGTGCAGTGTAGAGACAGAGATAGGGATTAAAAAAAAAAAAAAAGAATTGAGAGGAAAGGAAGAGAGCAAAGGTGGGGAGGAGGGTCCTGCTGATGGTCCACCCGTTAAATAAATACTTGCTGAGCAATTTCTATATGGCAGACGCGTGCTGGGGACGTCGCCGGGGGTGTGAGCGAGGCCAGCGCGGGTCCTCCCCTTAGATGCGGTGCTGGAGGTGCAGCGGGAGCGCATGGAGACCCAACACGTGGAGAGGACACCGCGGGGTGACAGAGTGATCTGAAGCACACAGTGACTGCGGATGCCGGTGGCGACTGGAGGGCCAGGGTGGCTCCTCTGAGATCAAAACCCAACTCCGACCCTAGGGCTAGGAAGCCAGGGGCACACACTGGCCGAGGGCTTCCCAGGAGCTGCCAGCGCCCAGGTGAGGATGAACCCGGGGTTCCGAGGTTCAGAGTCAAGGGGGCGAGGTGGGAAAGCCTGGGCCGGGTTAGTCCACCGGGGGCTGGGGGCTGGGGGCCTGGGGGG
Source organism: Vulpes lagopus (assembly GCF_018345385.1). NCBI lineage: Eukaryota > Metazoa > Chordata > Mammalia > Carnivora > Canidae > Vulpes > Vulpes lagopus. Next base: position 149,052,714 of record NC_054827.1, on the reverse strand, counting down.
CAGCAGGAATCGCACTGAGCCTCAGGCCGGCTGGCGCTGCACCGCGGGGGCTAGACCGGCAGTGGCACCGGCAGACTGGCCTGAGCAGGGCACAGTCAGGGCCTCCCCCACTCTCCCTTCTACCTTCCGCGCACCTTCCTCTCAGGTGTTCGACACGACACGCGTATTGTGTCTCTGCGGGTGTGCACATTGGCCTAGCGCTCAAGTAAGTTCAACGCCTCTGCTGAACTGGTGCCAGACACCCAGGCCAGAGCCCTCGGTGGCTCCCCGTCACCAGGAGGAACGTCCCTGGGTTGTCCTGCAGAGTTTGTGTCATGCACAACTAGGGCGCTACCCCGCCGTGTGGAAGAAAAGTCTGGAAGGGTGGGCCTGCCTGTCCTTAACGTCCTCCGTGGTGATGCAGAGAACCCCTCGGAGCCGCCCTCCAAGCCTCCACTCCGAGCCTCTACTCGGAGCCTCCACGGAGCCTCTCCCAGGGCTATTCAGCATCTTCTCCACATCCCTCAGCGGCCCTTCGTTTCCCGGGGTCCAGTCAAAGGCCCCATCCTGTTGTCGACTCTCCTCAAAAATCTCTCACTCCCACTGCTCTGGGCGCTAGTCCCGGGCATCAGGACCTCCCAGGTGGAGGCCAACACTTCTCCCGCCCCCCGCTGGACGTGGTACCTTGAGCTGATCTTTCATCATTTCGTTCTCCCAGTACCTAGGCTCCTGCTCTCAACACAAATGCAAGAAATGATGATTACTGACGATAAAAACAGCATCGATGCAGACAAGGCTCCAAAGGGAAGGAGGTTTCTCAGCTTTATTCTGGTTCCCTCCAGGACGGGGAGAAATAATCACAACAGCAATAATCAACCAGGGATGTTGATAATGGCAGGTGTGTCCTGAACGCTCAGTACATGCCGGACACTGGGCCAGCTGCATGCAGCTTCTCATAATCTGATTCGTTCCTCCTCAAATCCCTGGATTTGACCCTAAGGGACTCAGCCTGGTGAGAAACGCTCCCGGTAAATCTGGACCCCAGTTTCAATTCAGTCACTCATCAATAGAAGGGTCCTTTGCAATCTCTCCTAGCCTCAGTTTACACATTTGTGAAAATGGGATCATAAACCCCTGACTTCTCTCTTTCCTAAGGTTGTTGTGACAACTGAATGAGGCAGTACAGCAAGTGCCATGTTATTTTTTAAAATATTTATTTATTCATGAGAGACACAGAAAGGGGGGGGGGCGGGCAGAGACACAGGCAGAGGCAGAAGCAGGCTCCACGCAGGGAGCCTGATGCAAGACTCGATCCCAGGACCCTGGGGTCACGGCCTGGGCCAAAGGCAGGCGCTCAACCGCTGAGCCCCCCAGGGATCCCCAGCAAGTGCCATGTAAACGTGTGTTAAAGAAGGATAAACACAAAACTTAAGAAGAAGAATAACTCTTGTTCCTGGGGCAACACCAGGATTCCAAAAGCAACAGACAATTCATTTTCTTGCTCCAGAAATGGACCTTGTTTATTGTAATATTGCTAAGTTACTTGTTAGATCTGAACTTGTCCCACAAACAGGTCATCGTAAGTGAAAGAGAGTGGGATTCAATGCGATATGGGAAGGCCGAAAAGCTCAGGAAAGCAAGATTCAATAAGTATTGACCAGGGCCCTTCAATTCTAGTTTGCTTGGACAATAACCTTTATTTTTCAATTAATTAAGCCAGTGTTTCCCCGAGTCAAATAACAAGCTGGACTTGGCGGGGGCCAGTGCTCCGCCGTCATCTCTGTTGCTCTCTACTGAAGGTGGGGGATGGCACCCACCCACCCCACCTCCTCTCCCCGACTCTGGAGGGAGAATCTTCACTCTGCTTCTGCAACACGGTGGCTCCCAAGGAAGGGGAGTACAGTCCATAGGAAACAGACTTTCTGCCTTGTGCAGTTTTGCCTAAACGCACAGGTCGGGATGCTGCTCTTTGGGACACGGGCCTGGGAGTTCCCCAGGAGAAGAGGGTGCATATTCTTTGAGTGGAACCAGGAAAACCTTTGGGTTTTTTCCTTGGTAATATTGGCAACACTATTGTTTGAAATTCAAATATCGGACGCGATTCACTTTGTTTTCACCCGAGTCTTTTTTTTTTTTTTTAATAACAGCAAATATTCCTGAGAGTGGTAATATGTAAAGTTTAGCACCTTGGTGTCAATCTGTCTGCTGACTCCCTTTTCAGAGTATGGGCCTTACAGAATAGACTCCAGGGCGGTGTATAAGGTGCTTTAACTACATCATCTCATTAAATCCCCACAACCCTCTGCGTGGTAAGAACTGAAGGCCGGAGGGGAGAGTAATTCAGTTGGTAGGTGGCAATGATGTGCTCTAAGCACACGTCTTCATATAAATCTGGCCTTTTCCCTGTTATTCCTCACAGCCCTCTCAAATAAAATATGATAATTCTGGTTGCTTGGAAGATAGGGAGAGGCTAAGATTTGGGGCACTGAATAAAATCCTTTGTAAATACTAAAGCAACCAGCCACGTTTTTGTAGTGCCTTGAAAGTCCTGAATGGCACGTTCGCCTGTACTGGTTTCAAGATACTTCCAACACCCTCACGTGTTATTCTAATAGACTCTTTGTGACAGAGCTGCTGCGGGTCATCCCTTAGCTGACCATGGGGTGGGTCATCTGTTTGGCTCTCTGTCCATATGGTTCATTAATTGGCTGAGGCAGATTTTATCTGTCACCAGTGGAAATGTTGATTTGTTCTCTGTAAGATAAGGAAACACGTCTTTTTTTTTTTTTTTTTTAACCTGGAGGATTTACGGTCATTAGCTAGTATGACTTTCCATTATCTCAGTTCTTTGGTCTTCTTACCTTTCACCTTTTCTCTTGACTTTGAGTTATAATGTTGAGAAGAAAGCAAAAAAACCTTTCCAAATGGTTGATTTGATCCCTTTACCGTGGATATTTCACTCTGCCTGTATGTCCTGGCTAGAATGAATAAACCCGCATTCCTTTTAATCTCCAGTGCTGTTCTTTGATAGTGGAAAACATTCCACTCACAGCCATTCTGCAATCAAAATCCCCAAGTCACTGAGGAGAGATCTAACTAGATTTTCGGTGGCAATTTAACTCCAAGTTGATGCAATCAGTGTTCTGTACAGGCGAGCGTGATGCCATTACGGGCTTTTCTCCCTTTGTAGGTTCATAGACTTCGTTTTTCTCAGCAGTTGGAGAGGCATGTGATGTTGAAGCCAATGAGATTATAGCCTCTGAATCAAATTCTGCAATTATTAATGCAATCATAGCCTTTCGCTCCAGGACTCTTACAAAACTGACTTGACTCCCTCAACCCGATTTGAGGATGCCTGGAATGCTCAAGGAGAAACTTGCATGAAATGCAGTACTGCACTCTGTTGTTTTTGCTTCCTTTCTGTTCTCCATTTCAAAAACTCACACTCTTTTGTGGGTGATACAGGGATCTATTATGTCCCCCACACTCATATGTTGAAGCTCTCTAATCCACAGTGGGATCGTATTTGGAGATGGGGCCTCAAAAGAAGTAATTAGGGTTAAATGAGATGCCAGGGAGCCCTCTTTCTTTCTCCTTGGCCTCCCAAGAAGATACCATGAGAAGGCAGCCATCCACAAGCCATGAAGAGAATTTGCACCAGAACCAAGATGGTGCAGATACCCTGATCTTGGACCTCTGTCCTCAGAGCTTTGAGGAAATAAATGTCTGCTATTTAAGCCATCTCGACAGTGGTATTTTGTTATAGTTGCCTGAGCTGATGAATTCACAATCGATCTGGGAAATGTGAGCTATTTGAATGAATTTGGAAGAAGAGTTGGATGAATTATTCCAAGATCCTTGCAACTGTGATTAGAATTAATATTAAATACTGAGGAGCAAACTTTTGATAATCTAGAAATGATTAAGCACATGATTTTTTTTTTTTTTTAAGTCTCAAGTGAGAACTAACGACTTCTGGTCATGGAGTATCCTGCCTAGGAGAACACTGAATACTACTGCCTTGCTCTCTTTTCCCCCACAAACACCCTCACACACCTATTTTGAATAGACATCATCTAGTTTTGCTTAATGGTAGTGGAGTTCCACTAAACTTGAGATCAGACCAACAATATATTCTATTCATTTGAGTGTTGGGTCTGCATCACTGTGTTTCACCGAGCTAATGAATTTACTTTTCTGATGGAAGAAAGCCAGAAAATGGGAGGAGAAAAATCTGGGTCTACTTCAGGAGTTAAAGATAGCACAATGGATTGGGAAATGGAGCAGTCAAAAAGCATTCGCGTTCCTTCTTTTAAAAATATGTACAACAAAATTTTTAAAAAGCAAACTCAACCCTCCTCCAGCAACGATAATTAAAACATATGCTTTGCTGTTACATCCCTGTAGGTGACGCACTGTCTAGTACAGAGCAAGTACCTTATAAAGAGCTATACCAATGAATGATTACTGATGAATAATCTGGCTGCATTGCAAGCACATTACTTAATAAGGAAAAACAAAAAAAAGTGTAACTTCTGCTTTCATGATTTATCTATGACAAACCACAGTAGAAGAGACTGGGATTATAAAATGAAATACTTCAGCCATAATCCACTTCAAGGTTGTTATTTTTTTTCCCTCAAAGTGTCCATAGTTACCTCCTTCCCCCAAGCCTACAGACCAAAAAGGAGAGATTATGTGTCTGCATTCTCTGGATTCAATTATTCAAGGAGCAAAGGGCATTTAATTGTGTTATTCAGATTTAGAATTACATTTTCATTATCAGCTCAAAACTCTTTTATCCAGTGACAGCAATGTTGTTAAGAATTCAATGGGTCACCATAGGAAGCTCTGAAGTCACTATCACATTTATTCCTCCCTATCACCTTCAGGACTACAGAATTGTATTACCTAGTCATTGAGACCTAGACAAGAAGTAAATTTTGCTAAAACAAACAAACCAACCAACCAACAAACAAAAAACCAGAAAACCCTTCTATGTTCAAAGGCTATACAAAACCATATAAGGTCCAGAAATACTAAGAGATTATTTTCCTATTTAGAAATGATTTGTAATAGAAGGTATAACTTTTCTCCTCACCTGATTCATACAATTTCTGACTTACTGATCTGTCATAATGATTTTAGACCAGATCAAAAAACTAATTACTGATTTAATACTCTAACAGTCCCTGTGAATGAGAACCCTGGACTTGCATGACTTGCCAGGTTACAGTTGTTACGTGGTAAAGTGTGGATTTGAATCTCTGTTTGATACAACGGTTTTTCTTTTCAGCCAGGGAAGCATGAGTGACCTTTCCCTCTGTCATTCACCCCAAGGGCTTCTGCATCTTTCCCGAAGGAGCCTCAAATGCCCTAGTGCAGAGGTCATTGATCACATGTCCACCTTTTCATAGCATCTTTCTGTTAGACCCCTAATGACTGGATGCTTCTTGAGACTCCCATAGCATGGGACCAAGTACAGGTACATAAAAAATAATAAACACACCATAATGGTAAATACACTGTAATTTACGGAATGAATGAATGGTGTTAATGAAACCCATCTTTGTATTCCATAGCCACAGATATTCATTCTAACCTTACCAGTGTTCCCCTAAATGTCATCTTCTTTAGGAAGTGATCACATGAAAGTCATTATCAATCACCAAAAAGGAGTCAGTTAGTTTTTGCTTTTACTCCTAGAAATATGAGTCAGTCTTTGCCCTCCTGAGAGCAGACCAATATTTCCCTGTGTTTTTCTCAAGAACCAGGCAGCCTTTCTGTGTGGGGTTTAAAAAAGAACATTGTGCAGAAATAATAAATCCACACCATTTCAAAGTTCTAAGTGCATTCATTCTAGATGCTTACAATGTATGTCTACACACTCTCAGAGCAAAACCATCTTTATGAACAAGTATCAGCTCAAATAAACACAGGAGCTCAAGATAAAACGTTATGACAAGAATATAAAAAACTGTATAGGCTTGAAGTTATACACTCAGGCCTTGGTCCATAAACGAGTACACCATCTAAGTTTCTCCAGATTGACTTCTTAGGGTTCTGCAAACATGAACAGAATATTTTTTAAAAGGAGGCTTGGGAAGATGCCTTAAAAACTTGGGTCTCACTAAGCCTGAAACTATGACATATGATATTATTTTGTGCAAAGAAAACACTGAATTAATGTTTTTTGATGGAATGACTGAGATTACAAAATCAAATCAATAGATACTAATTTAATGTGCATCAAGTAAGATGCAGGGTGAGGAGATGATTAACTCATCGAATCACTGATAGTTTGCTTTATTCAATGAGGCATGGTCATCATGACAGCGCAAAGAAACCAAACGAGGTCTAATTAAATAACAGCAACGACAACATCAACAGAGCCGTACGGCATCGTGGAATAATCTGCAACCAAGCTGGTCAGGCAGCAACTGACTTATGGGATATACGTGGTATTCATACAACTCCGACCGCTTCATGCCCATGCTTCCAGAAGACATCACTAATCAGTCACCAGGCTTTATCCTGCTGGGCCCAATGCATTTCTCAAATCTTTCTCAATTCTTTGTTCTTGGCAGCCAATTAGCTAGAACTGGCTGGCAAAATGAAATCTATTTGTCATCTCTGTCTTACATTGTTCCTCACATGGTGTGGCTTGGGTCGCCTAATCCTGTTTTTTTTAACCACTCTCTCGGATTTCTGGCAGCTGGTCTCAACTGTCTCACCTAATATCTTTTTTGACCTCCTTCTCATGAGCCATCCCTTGTTGAAGAGACTGGAAAATCAAGCCCTACCTTATCTCCACTGCCTTGCATTTAGCAGTCCATAGTTCATCTCCACTTGAATTTGGAATGGAGGGAGAGAGGCAAGGCTGGGGCAGAAACGGTGCAGTGCTGTGATCTCCGCTTCTGGATGTGGGGGTCTCACGGTGCAGCGATCAGCTTCACCGATTATGGCAGAGGTGGGGTGAGTCTGGGAGCTGGGAGTCATTTCCAGAAGCCCTTCCCAGAGTTAGTTCCTCTAGCCTTTTCAACTAATTTATAAATCCCCTAATATCTGGGAATAAAATCCTTTCTCCTTAAATCTGATAGTGTTCCTCTTACCTGTAACTGAGCTGTAGTCTCTACAGCCTTTGTCCCTGAAACAGCTCTTAATATGAAGTATGCCCAGGAGTGAGGAGAACAGGTTTCTACGGCCCCGTCAGCTAGAAACTAGGTTTCTGTGAACAGACGCTGATAGCACAGTAACTACTGGAAGCCTTCAACCCCCAGCTCTGCAGCTTAGAGTCTGACTTTGTGCAATTCTCTCGATTCCTCTTAGAGCCTGAATTCCTCATTTGTAAAATGAGAGGATCGTCCTGATTCACACTGGGATGCTTCTGTCTCTAGCATGCTTTACACTTGATGGAAAGATTTTCCAACGTGTCCCTTTACATTAATTATTCAACACATTAAAAAAATCTACTTATCATATGCTTTGTAACTTCATTGTATAAAGTGAAATCACTTTATTTTTGAATAAATATAATGGGTTACTTCAGAGAATGGTGACTTGAAGCTACTCCTGGAAGAGGCACCTTGCAGTTTAAATAAATTTTAGGGATCCTAATTTCATCTGACAGAGAGGGAAACTGAGGTCCATTAAGAAACGATTACTCACATAAATTCATACATCTATGAGATGTCGCTTAATTCTTTCTATTATAATTGCAGTAATATGCTCCTTTAATTATTTCAGTTTTACCAGAGAGAAAAAGGAAAGAATATAGTGTGAATTTGGGTGCTAATTATTTGAATGGAATGAAGAAGGTAAAACTGGGGATTTACATTTTTATTTCTCAGCGATACTCATTATGCTCATCATGTGGCCAGCCCGTGTACTATGTCTCTTTGTGCATTCCTGATACTTGTTCAGCTTCTAACATCTAAAACTTCATGTCTATGCATGAGTTTCTAAATTTGATCATAAACCTTTTGATATAAATCTGCTTTTCCATTCTTAGTGAACCCTGCATGCCCTGCATTACATAGGCATGCAATAAATGCTTAGTTTTTCTTTAACTAAATTATATTTAAGAACAAATACAATTTAACCTCCATAAAGAGCCAAATAGTTAAAATTCAGAGTAGTTCTTTTAAGTTTTCTCTGACTTCATTGTTATTATTATGTAGTTAGTGTATCCTTAATTTTTTCCAACTCCATTTGAGTTGGTGTTCAAAAATGTACATTTGTTCAAAAATGTACATTTACTGCAGAAGAATAAAACAGTAAATAAATTTTTAAAAAAGGGTGAGTTAAAAAAGAATAAAACCAGGTTAAGGGAATATAATGCTTCTAACAGTTAGTCAATATGAGTTTCAAATTTGATATTAAGCTTCCTGGCAGCCAAAGCAAAAAAGTAAAACATAGCCCTTTACAAAAAATAGTTACCACTTACAAATTTATAAGGTGCTTGAGAGGATAGTTTTTGCTAGAAATGAGCAGAATGATATGGTGAAAAGAGCACCTAACAGAAGTCAGAAAAACACAAATAATTAGCAACATTTGTATAGCATCTATAATATACAAAGCAGTATATACATGAAAAGTGACCTAAACCAGGCAAGTCTGATGGATGGATGATGTTTATTAGTAGCAATCCAATTTTTAAAAGCACCGGAAAAAAGAAAAGAGAGAGAGAGAATGAAATTAGACGTTAGGTTTATCTGGATTCAAAACTCATGTACCCATGTCTTGCTGCTGGACCAGTAACCTCCTTACCAATCAACCACATGACCTGGAGCAGGTCGTCTCTACCCTGGCACTCCCAGCGCCAATGACCTTGACATAGGAGACTATGATCTGTGCCTTTCCTGACATAGAGCCTTATGAAGACAGATAGTGAAATGTATGTGGAAACCCTCCGGGGTACCGTTATAGTTATTGTGAGTATATAAGTTGTTTTCTACATTAATAGTAATAATTGTAACTTAATCACCTAACTGAGAAAATATAGAATTATCTAAAAGTAATGGTTTGGTTTGTATATGCTATTTGAGAATAGCCAAGAGGTATTGCTGGCTATTCTCAATTCTCAATGTATTCTCTGATTTCTGAGCTCAAACTCCTTCAGGGGTGCAGTCTGTAGGAAGTGAAAGAAGGGGTGCAGAAGCCTGACCCCAGTGACCTTCTTAAGAAAATACTTGTAGAATGCGTTTCAGCTCCATTTTCTGAGAAAATTAGAAGTCAAATCCTTGTGCCTGGCAAGGGTCACATGTGTACGTTTGGTAACCTTAGAACAAATTGCTATTATTCAGGCCTCCGGGTGTGTTAGGAAGTTTTCTCAATAAGCAAGTGTGGGAAAGTATCCTATGTTAGTGCTGTAGAAGGAGCCATGTGAAATTCTCCAAACTGAGGAGATTCACTTTTATGGCCCAGAAGACGTGGTAGGCAGCTTCCAAATGGCCAGTGAACTTCCTCCTCAGAAGAACACAAATCCAGTGTGACATCTACAAAGCTCATCACTGTGCTTATTCCCTCAGCTGGAAAATAGGGTGCTTAATGGAGGAGCGCATGGAAAAAGGAAATCTTCTACTAAAGCGAAACGGGCATTAGAAACCCAGCGTACCTTCTAACAACTTTGCACTATCGAACAAGCCAGATTCCTCTGGAGGCAAGAATAAGTGCAGAATTTATTTCTTTTACTATATAATAAAAACTGGTGAGGAGGAACAGACAAAGTGTGGTTTCCCTTTAGACAGACTTCAGTAGATGTATCATTATACCTAGAATGACTTTCAACTGAATTGAGAGACAACGGAAGACTTTGGACAAATCAATCATTTCCCAAATGCCACATATTTTACAGAGATAAGCAATCACATCTTTCTTAGAGGTTGGCTCTAATAGAACTCAACTATCTAGGAGACATGCACGCCTCTAACATAATCTAAGCAAAATTAGCAAGTATCTGTAGCTGACAGGAAGTATCAGAGAACTCAATCCTGTTCATGTCGCTGGCATCAAACAGTGCCTTGAAGAGGTATGTTGATGTTGACCAGGATGAAAACCAGCAGTTGCAGATGCCCTCTTACCAGGGGAGGAAAGTCATGGACATGCACAACCTATGAAAAGATTGGCATTGCTGGGCACAGTGCTGGGATTAATCCTTCACGGTGGGGGGAAGCCAAGCAAACCTGAAATCCAGCCACCATGGAACACATTGGAATTGTCAAGTGTATATAAATCTCTATAGGATTACTTTGGCCAAGTGGAAGAGGTTCATTTACTGCCTGGTATAGGCAGTTTAGCTGATAACACCGAAGAGGGTAGGGGGGTGGTGAAATAAGACACTTTTCATGTGTACTAAGGCCATTACTCAAGAATAGTGTAACCGTGGAGAGTCATAAGGCCAAGACAATATGGCCCACCTCTCAGCTTCTGACAACAGAGAGCCAAAGTGACTATACTTTTAATTATCTTTAACAGTATGTGTTCTCTTATTTCATTGGTTATCCTATAATGATGTGCACTTAGCATTTAACTTGTTACAATTCCAGACAGTGACCTACATGTTTAATTACAAATTAAAACACAGGTTGAAGTGTGGTTCCAAAATGCTCAAACTGTATCTGCAAGAAACAGTGTGGATGGAAATTATTGAAACTAATATAATGGGGGCTATTTCTGAGCTCACAAAGGAGACTGATAATTAAAACCCTCCCTCCTTCAATCCACAGTCTTTGTTTCCATCATCCCCCACCTAGGAAACTCTTTGTCATCCCTCCAATCCCAGTATGCTTTCTATCTTTGAAGCTTTCCTCAGCTCTAGTAAACAGTTTCATGCTTTATCTTTTTTTTAAATAATTCTTTTTATTTTAAGATTTATTTATTTACTTACTAGAGAGGTGGGGAGAGAGAGAGAGAAAGGGCAGAAGGTGAGGGAGAAGGAGAGAAGCAGACTCCCTGCTGAGCGGGGAGCCAGACACGGGGCTCATCCCAGGACCCTGAGATCATGATCTGAGCTGAAACTAGGAGTCAGACACTCAACTGACTGAGCCAACCAGGTGCCCTTTTATCTTTTGTTTCATCACACCACTTTTCTCATGTTTTATGATGTTTCTTTTCTAATCTTAAAACTTCCTGGAAGAAAGCCATATCATTAATAGAGTGGGCATATGGTTATTAATAAAGGGCTCTGTAACCAGACTACCTATGCTAGAACCCTGGTTCCAGAGCTGTGTGAACTTGGGTATAACCTTATTATCATTTGCAAAATGAGGAAAATTGGAATATCTACTTGTTCAGTTATTGCGAAGATTAGGTAGGCGCTTGGCATTATTTCTTTTTCTTTTAACATCACTACTGTTTTGCTTAATGTTAATAATGACATGCTGTGGTTGTGCATAAAATGGAAGAAGAAATTCCATAACAAATAATGCACTTTTAAAGTGTCTTCCTGCCAGTTCTCCAAATAGTTGCGATTAAATAAGGAGCACCTATGATGGAAGTATGTATTCCGGGACTGAGCTTTATTGCCCCCTTGTCCCACATTGGAATTTCTTCAATGAGCCTCCAGTTATTTTCCTGAAATATTTTATAAGAAATCAAGAGTACTTGCATACATACTTATGCCCTACAGAGTTCTAAAACAATTCAGGCAAGGAATAGTGGATATGGGTGGCCAGGTTTGTATTAAATGGATTTCTTCAGAAACCCTTCAACAAAACTAAGGTACAGCCTGGGAAGCAATAAAGAATCTGATTCTTTTCACTGAAAACTCCATGAGCTGGCCTCCCTTGTATTCTGGTCATGGACACTTGGTGCTCCTCACTCCTACTCTCCTGCTAGTCTACCTCTCTGGCAGTAAATGTCCCAGAAAAGCTTTCACCATATATACAGGGAGTGGGGATGCAGGCATATGTGCAGGGAATAGACATCCATGCAAAGCAGTCCTCTCATCCTGAGAAGTTCCTATCCAGCTGGGACTACAAAACATTGTGACTCTGACTGAAATGTATTCAATTCATTGAACTAATCCTGAGCATCTACAAAGTTTGAGTCCTATTTCAGGGGCTAGGAATCCAGCAGTGAACCCCCAGAAGCAAAAACAACTAAGCAGACCTTAAGGAAAATAAGGTCTGTTTGACAGTGATGATGTACACTGGGGACAAATGAAGCAGAAAAGGGGGCCAGATGGAAAGAAAGGGTGGAAGATATGTGGTTTTAGAAGGGAGGATCAGGGAGGAGCCCATGGAGACTTGAGATTTTGTGCAATGGATTGAATATTTCTGTCCCCCTCCAAAAAAATCATATAATGAAACCCTAATCCCAAAATGATGGTATTTGGAGGTAGGTCCTTGGGGGAACTAATTAGATCCTAAGGATGGAGCCTTCATAAATGAGATTAGTGCTCTTATAGGAAGAGACCAGAGGGGTAGCTAGCTTTTCTCCACCATGTGAGGACACAATGAGAAGCTGGCAGCCTGCAATTTGGAAGAGGGCTCTCAGCAGATCCTGACCAGGCTGGCACCCTGATCCTGGGTTTCCAGATTCCAGAGCTGTGGGAAACATGACGTTTAAGCCATCAAATTCTAAAGTAATTGGTCCCAGCAGCCCTGACAAACTAAAGCCATGTAAATGAAGTACAGATATCAAAGAGTTTTTGTGTTTTTGATAATAGATACTGCTCTTCTTTGGTCTGACTTACGTCATGGAAAACCCACGTTCTTAAACATTTGCCTATTTAATAAATTGTGACTAAGAAGAACTATTCTTTCATTGCTTTTCCACTGTGTGATTAGATACGAATCCCTCAGACAAAAAAGAGCCCAAGAAAAAGTAAAATTGAACTTGTAATGAATTCAGTAAAAACCAAGTTTTCTATTTATTGGCTTTTCAATAATAACTCCCAAAGTAGGTCATAAAATGTGCAATAAATTATTTTTTTATGTTTGGGACTATGTAATAAGCATAGGAAATATTAAAAAAATCTTTTGTTGCTCAAATCATAATTTTAAAAAATCATAAACTAAAAAGCTATTCAATTCCATCAAGCCTCTGTACTCTATAGCAGATCACATAGAACCTTTGTGGATAAAGCCCCAGTTTCTGAGAGTCTGCAAGATGCTCATGGTTTTGAGAAATGAATACACTGATCTCCAGTGAAAAATGAAAGAATCTCAAAACTCATCAGAGGCAACAATTCAAACTATTACTGGAAATGAATAGACAGCATGCCTTCGAAATATGCAGGGTCTTTTTTTTAAATAAAAATTGATTTAGATAACTCAGCTTTCCATTAGTGTTTCACAAACTTAAATTGTCTTACAATCACCTGGGTGCTTCTAAAAACTACTAAGTTTTGGCTCCAATCTCAAGATGAGAATTTTTTTTTTTTTTTTTTATGATAGTCACAGAGAGAGAGAGAGAGGCAGAGACACAGGCAGAGGGAGAAGCAGGCTCCATGCACCGGGAGCCCGACGTGGGATTCGATCCCGGGTCTCCAGGATCGCGCCCTGGGCCAAAGGCAGGCGCCAAACCGCTGCGCCACCCAGGGATCCCCTCAAGATGAGAATTTGAAAACAGAACCAGGGAATCTGAATGAGAATTAAGTAGATGAAAGATTCAGATCCCAACGATCTGCAGACAGAAAATAGTTGCCCCTGGAATACAATGAAAACAAACAAAAAAATCCACATCTATATATGGAAATATTAATGCACTGTACACACAGCCCGTAAATATATCTACACATTTTGATTAAAAGTGGCTTTAGAATTCACAACCCACATGCTTTAACTCATAAAGCCAACTCTTTCTATTTGGAGATTATCAACAGGTCAGTGTGAGGAAAGAACCTCTTCTCCATCCTTTGGTTTCCATGATGACACATCTTTCCTAAACCATCCTGGCATCACTTGGTTCCCACTTCCTCCCTCCTCGTGGAGGAATGACTTCTCAGATTGGTACATTCAGGAAAAACAGCTTTCTTCTTCCAAACCTCAGTCTCCCCTGGGCAGCACCCTCTTTCCCAGGCTATGGGGAGGGGGAGGGCATGGTGTACCCCAGGCAGCATCGCCTGTGGTCAAGTCTCCCCAGTTCAAATCCAGTCAGCAGATCCATGAGGCTCTCACAGCGGGCGGCAGCCTCCATCTGGTTTCTATCATTAGAAACCATATTTTGTCCTCTTTCTCCCACGCTTTTGTCTTAGTTTTTATTCATTCAGAAGAAGGTGGTGGGAAAAGGGATGCTGTTTCTCTGGTTCCCTTCAAAACCCTGATAGAATAAGGGCTATTTTCAGCTATACAGGCAGGCATCAGAGTAGCAATATTAATCATGGATCCCAACACCAGAACCGAGTCATTTTTGTTAAATCTTATTTTAAAATGAGCCTAAGAAGTTTATGGTTTTATTATTTCATTCATTCAATAGTAAAAAAAAAAAAAAGGAACTAAAAGTAAAAATTCATACTACCTAATCACATGTTGGAATGTTGAAAGATATATAAAAAATTTGTACATGGTGATAATACGAGATATAACTCACTTGCAATATCAGCTTTAAGATTTACCCAAGTCTCCAAAGTTTGTTCAACTCATCTGTTATCCATCTGATTTAGACTTATAACAACGTATGATTAATTAGAATATTTTGACAGAATAGCACTGGGAAGTCATTTAATTTCTCTAATCTTCAGTTTTATTTTTTTTCTGTAAAATGGGAATAGAATTGTATCTCTTTTCTTATAAAGCTGGGGCAAAAATGAAATGGGAGTACATACCATAGTGATTCATGCATAATAAAATAATATGCCATTATGAATTATTATTTCATTTGAGAATTAGTATACTGAATATTCAAGAATTTGCTTTTTTAAAAAACTCAGGGAATCATGTAACTCTGCTATTTGTATTTTTTCAGGTGAAACAGCCACAATTTGTTGAGGAAATCCTACACAGACTAGGAAAGGTGCTATATATTCTACGGATAATGAAGGAACAGTACATGCTTCTTGTGTTCAAGAAGCTTTTACATAAGAGAAAGATACAACACGCACTGGGGACAAAAAGTAAAAAGAGAACAGGAGAATGGATTTCGTGCAGTAGAAGTCCAGGAAAGAGGAGGTTAAAGAAATAAAATGGGGAATAGACTTGATGTTAAAGACAGCCTCGCCTCTCAAATGGATTGAAGAGAGCGGGCAGGTAATTTAAAGGGAGATGAAGACACAGGGTAAAATCAGAGAGGGATGAACATGGTGTAAGTGCCAGACTGGCTGCGCCCAGGTCGATTTCTGCTCTCAGGTAAACAGCTCACTAGGTTCTGTTCTGTTTCCTCAAGGTAAGCAAGGGTACATGCCAACTTTTCAGTTATGGTTTTTGGTAAGAATGTGGCAGAAGTATGATTTTAAAAGTCTCTGTATAAAATCTCTCTAGATGGTCTCTAAACAACTTGCTAACTTGTTATGCTCTTGGTATAAAAACCACCAGATATGCATCATTATACACGACTACAGGGTTGCCATTTATGGAATTTTACTTATGGTAGAGTCTGTGTTTTACACACACACACACACACACACACACACACACACACACACTCCTCAGCTCTTAATTCTTACAACAAACCAAGGAAGGTCTTTTGTTGCTATTTTACATAAGACACGTTTGCATGTTAGAAAACAGAAATAACTTGCCCAAGGCCACACATCATGTTCATGATGGTCAGGAATCCAAACCGCTTCAATTCATACTCTTGACCATGCGTGCAGTCTATCTCTGGCCACACTGCCTGTTGATGGGTGTGAAAGTTAGATTTTGCCACGAGCCTAAAAAGCATACTTCAACCACAGTTAACATGTGTGATTCAAATATTACATTCATCATTCTTATGATGATCTATATGGTGATCCAGGTCATTAGCGATTAGTGAAAAAGAGCTATTGGTCCAGCAACATACAAAGAAAGTGCACTTCAGCCTGGGGCTCAATATCATTTTTGTTTGTTTGTTTGTTGGCAATAACTAACTGAACATTCTAGCCTTCATCTTCTGTTCTGATGATTTCCTCTAGCTTCTCAGGGTTAAAATTCTGCTGCAAAAATTATCCTGAGCCATTTGTTAAGCCTGTTTTAGGCTCACTACCTTTATTCTCCTCGAGCAGTAATATTGTGAATATTAACTAAGTGCTTAGTTGATACGATGGAAAGAAATATTTTTGCCTTATTTAAATAGCCAATTTTCCTTGTCTTTGAAGGAAAAACAAAGCTAATAAGGAGAAGTAATTGGTGCTGAGGTGGGAGAGGGCCAAGTCCAATGTGAAGGATCCCAATTTTCACCTACAGAGTAAGACTTATTTATCGTTATGCTGGAAAATTGGGGGAAGATTATTTTAATTAGGAGTATATTACATTCTCTAGCAGCATATGGGGTTGAGAAGAGGGAAACATCTCTCATTTGTTTACTTAACTTCTTTTTTTTTTTTTTTTAAAGATTCCATTTATTTATTGATGAGAGACACAGGGAGAGAGAGGTAGAAACACAGGCACAGGGAGAAGCAGGCTCCCTACGGGGAGCCCGATGCGGGACTCGATCCTGAGACTCTGGGGTCACGCCCTGAGCTGAAGGCAGACGCTCAGCCGCAGAGCACCCCAAGCATCCCTGTTTACTTAATTTCAAGACAAACATTAAATAATCTAACTTAGTTCTGTCACATTTTACTTAACCAAATTCCCTTTAACCAAGAGAAGGTGAAGAGAATGAAATAATAGCGTAATTAATTTAACTTTTAACCCTCTACATGGACTTCGCCTCTACTCTTTCCCACCCTAGACGAGTGTGAATATGGCCAGCACTCATCCGTGTTTAGAAGAAGTCACAAGAAGCAAATCAAGGAACGGATAAGCAGAGTTAGTCAATTCTTATCCTTTATCCCTTCTTTTTTTTGTATATTTTTTTTATTGGAGTTCGATTTGCCAACATATAGTATAACACCCAGCGCTCATCCTTTATCCCTTCCTATATGTGAGGTTGGCCTTAAAACAACACTCTTGATATGTCAGAATATACAATGTGCTAGAGACACTAGCAGACTGACTGTGCCTTACTATGCAAAGCATGAGCCAAGCTCAGGAGCAAAATACATGGCACTGTCAGGGAATGTCCCTGCTGACACCATTTATAATGAAGTGAGTGAAAAGTTCCGTAAGAGGGGGTAGCTCCCGGTGTGCCTGTCATGGAGGACAGTTTCAAGCCATTCTTACCCACATGAAATATTTCCCTCCATTCCCAGCCTGAGAAAATTCATTGAAAGTTGCTGACAGGCTTTCCCTAAATAATTATTCCAGCGCTTAAATTGTCCCCTAAAGAACAGACATATTCAGGTCTTTCTGGAGTGTGGTAAGGTGAAGAGATTTGCCTTCATGGAAAAATTTCTCCACTCACCTCAGACAGCCATTGGCAAGAATAGTTCCTATTATTGTAAAATGTGTGTTTTTGAATATATTAGCTAGACAGGTCAACTCTGAACTTCACAAAGAATTTGCGACTACAGAATTTCTTTGCTGATTTTGCATTTTCCCTTGAGTACACCTATAAAATGCTAAGCTACATGGTAGTTTCATTGTTGATATATTATAGAAAAGATATACAACAGTATTGAGGCCAGCTTACTATTTGGAGCATGATATTTTTAGTCCAAAATCTTATTAGGGACCTAGAACTTTAGTGCAAATTTTTAACGAGGTACATTTTCAAAAAGAGTTAGCTATACAATCATCTATTGTCATGAGGAATGCATTTGGCTAATTCCCTTGGTGTCTCCTTGAACATTTGCAGCAACAGGAAGGTGTTATTCCTTCTCACTCAGGTGATGTTTAGAAGCCTCTGGTAATTTCTTCAATGCATCAGTGATATTTAGGAATTGCTGAATATAGTTAAGGCAGATGTGGGATTTGGGTATTTGTTCAGGTGTCTTAGTTTCTAATTATTTTATCATTCTCCATTTTCCCCTGTAATTTGTTTAAATTTGAAATCACAGCATCAATTTACCTCATTGCTGCCAGGTCTTCAACATTTTCTGTTTATTTATTGGAGAGTTTCTGTGACCAGGCTATAAATAACTATGAATTTAGTGACATGTAAAGCTATTCATACTTAATTCTATTCAAATGGATGTCTGGGAAAGTACTTGACCCCAAACATACTATGTTGATTTTACTAATCCAAAGACCTTAGAGTATTTTTTCACGTATCACGGAGATTTGGAAAAACAAATAAAAAAACAAAAACCTTAGCCCTCCTAAGGAAACTCAGAATGGGAAAGTGCCAGCTTCTGAAGTCTGGTTGTTTCTAATTCCACTGTTTGCTTGCTCATAGACAAGTTACTTAGCCTCTTTGAATAGATTCCCTCACCTATAAAAGTAGCTATAAAAAGACCTAGGAGCTATCTGATATGCAACAGAACCCAACCTAGCACAGTTGCAACACAAAATATCCAGGAACAGCATAAGGAAATCTGTGTTTTGGGGCAGCTCTGTTCGCAAGATCTGGGATCCTTTCTAGCAGTAGTTATGTAAGAGGGGAGACTGAAGTAATCATCAGAAAATTTGAGTTACCAGAAGGTTCGAGCCTTGTCTCCAAACCAGTCTGTCTCAAAGTTACTCGACCATTTTGAAGATCTGTGAAGCTGGTGCTCTCCAGCTTGTGGGCAAGGAAACCGAGATTCAGAGCAGTTTGGAGATTTGCAGAGGACTCACAGGCAGCAAGCTCCAGCGGCAGAGTTTGACCTGTGTCTTTCTATCGGCAGAGCTCAGGGTCTCCTAACCTCAGTATTGTTCGGCTCCGACACGCAAGCTCTACCGTTAATTCACAGAGGGACCCTGTGTACCTAATTACTTCATCATGACCTATATAACATGAGGGAGTTTGAGTGGATGGCTTTTCACATCTATTTAGCCAAATATCTATAATTCATGGTTTTAGACTTCGTTACATGAACAAAATGCATCACGTTATTACTTGAGAGGAACATGGGCCTGCCCCTGACAAGACGTTACTCTTCCTCCCTGCCACTTAAAGTCATCTAAGTAAAATGCACATATTAGTTAGGCTCAGGAAGTATTTGCGTGTTTATAGCAGTGATTTTATGCATGTCAATTTTCCTCCTAAATTTCTACAAATACAGGAATTATTTCATCTAGTGTAAGACTGAGCCTGCTTTTCCCTCTGCCCCTCCTCCTACTCATGCTCACACACTCTCTCTCTCAAATAAATAAAATCTTAAAAAAATATATATGTCATTAGCAGTCCTTGAGGCACTTTGGTAGCTCAGTCAGTTAAGTGCCCGACTTTTGATTTTGGCTCAAGTCACAATCTCAGGGTTCTGAGGCTGAGCCCCATGTTGGGCTCCACACTCAATGGGGAGTCTTCTTGAAATCCCTTCTCCTCTGCTTGTTCATTCTTTTTCTGCCTCAAATAAATAGGTAAAATATTTTTTTAAAAGGTCATTAACAGTCTAGCTCTAAGGCAGTTTCTTCACTGAGCTGGCCAATATGGTCTTTCATGTCAACCTTCAAAATACCCCCTAACCAACAGCACAGAGTGATAGTAGCATGAGTGCAAACCACTGGGAACACCTACATTACAGTGGGACAAGTAAATTTGTGCAATTCCTTTATAAAGCATTTTGACCTTATATGTCAAGAGATTTGAAACACTTCATTCTCTTGTCCCATTAATTCTTCTCCTAAGAGCCTATCCTAAGAATATAATTCTAAATATAAGAGAAATTTAATACACAAAGGTTTTATTAAAGAATTTTTCAAATACTAGAAAAATGCAAATAACTTACATATCCTAAAATCAGAGTAATTTATACACATACATTTATAGAATATAATGTAGGCATTAAAATATTTATGAAGGACCTGTGAGCTAATATAAAAATACTTATGCTCTAAAATTGAATTTAAAGCCACATAGAATTTTATAATTTTAAGTATTATTTAGAAGTTTAAAGGAACAAGTGTATGTATATAAAAACTAAAAGCAAATAGAAAATATTACCAGTGCTATCCTTTGGTGGGTCTAGAGGTATTTTCTTCATATTTCTTTCTTTTTCTGTATTTATAACATTTCTGTAATGACTGTTTATTACTTTTGTAATGAAAAAATATACTACTTCTCAATACTCAATTTTGGTTTCCAATGATTTCCAATCTATGATGCTTTTAGACTTAAGTTCAGTTTTATGATTTATGAGTATATATATATATATATATGTATATATATAAGTGTTTACACACTGTGTTTGATCATGCCTCAACTCAATGGTCCTCAAGATGAGAGGAGTTGATTTTTCCTGACTTCCTGCCCCTGGAATGTTAGAGAACACCAGGAGACACTTCTGGTTGTCACAACTCCAGAAAAGGTACTATTGACATTTAATAGGTAGAGGCCTGGAATGCTGCCAATTGTCCCATAGCACAGAGGACAGTGCCTACAATGAAGGATTAGTTAGCCCAAGATATTAATAGTGGCAAGGTTGAAAAACCCTGCCTAAAACAAAATGATTAAAAATTACATCTGTTCAAGACTGTTGCAGAACTAGGACAAAGAATTCTAAAATTTGTATTGAACCACAAAAGACTCTGAATAGCCAAACCAATCTTGAAAAAGAAAAGCAAAACTGAAGGTATCAAAATTCTGGACTTCAAGTTAAACTACAAAATTGTAGTGATCAAAACAGTATGATATTGGCACCAAAGCAAACATATAGATCAATGGAACAGAATAGAAAATCCAGAAATGAACCCACAACTATATGACCAATTAATCTTTGATAAAGCAGGAAAGAATATCCAATGGGAAAGACCCATCTCTTCAACACTTGGGTGTTGGGAAAACTAGACAGCAACATGCAAAAGAAAGAAACTGGATCATTTTCTTACCCCATACACAAAAATAAATTCAAAATAAAGACCTAAATGTGAGACTTGAAATCATAAAAATCCTAGAAGAGAAAGCAGGCAATAACTTCTTTGACATTCAGTCATAGCAACTTCTTTCGAGATATGTCTCCTGAGGCGAGAGAACCAAAAGCAAAAATTAACAATTGGGACTACATAAAAATAAAATCTTCTGCACGGCAAAGGAAACTATCAACAAAATTAATAGGCAACCTATGAAATGGAAGAAGATACTTGCAAACTACATATCCAATAAAAAGCTAGTACCCAAAATATATAAAGAACTTATAAAACTCACCAGCCAAAAAACAAATAATCCTATTAAAAATGGGCATAAGACACAAATAGACATGTCTCCAAAAAGACATACAGATGGCCAATAGACATATGGAAAGATGTTCATCATCACTTACCATCACAGAAATGCAAATCAGAACTACAATATCACCTCACACCTGTGGAAATGGCTAAAACCAACAAACACAAGAAACAATAAGTGTTGTTGAGGATGTGGAGAAAAAGGAACACTCAGGTACTATTGGTAGGAATGCAAACTGGTGCAGCTACTGTGGAGAACAGTATGGAGGTTCCTCAGAAAGTTAAAAATAGAACTACCCTAAGATCTAGTAATCTCATTATTGGGTATTTACCCAAAGAATACAAAAACACTAATATAAGGGACGCATGTACCCCTATGTTTATAGCAGTAGTATTTATAATAACTAAGATACGGAAGCAGCCTGTGTCCATCAATTGATGAATGGATAAAGAAGATGTGAGATATATATAATTCATCCATAAAAAAAGAATGAAATCTTGCCATTCACAGGGACATGGATAAAGCTAGAGGGTATAATGATAAGCCAAATAAGTCAGTCAGAGAAAGACAAATACATGATTTCATTAATATGTGGAATTTAAGAAACAAAACAAATGAGCAAAGGGAAGAGACACAGAGATAAAGAAACCAAGAAACAGACTCTTAAATATAGAGAGTAAACTGATGGTTACCAGAAGGGAGGTGGGCAGGGAGATGGGTTAAATAGGTGACAGGGATTAAGAAGGGCACTTATCTTGATGAGCACTGGGTGCTGTATGGAGTGTCACTGTATGTTATACCTGAAACTAATATTTCAGTGTATGTTAACCAACTGGAATTAAAATAAACACTTGAAAAAAAGATGGCTGTGGAAGCTCAGAGCAGTTTATTACCAAGATCTCTAAATTATCTATCCATTATCTACCCATCCCTTCCATAAGGATCTGAGGTTATAGAGATAAGTGCTGTGCTATGGGGTGCTTGAGATTTGGCAAAAGAGAAAGACACGGAAATCAAGAGTTTCATGTAGTTTGAAGTGCTAAGATAGAGTGCTTTCGGATAACAGAAATAGGCACTTAATCCAACGGGGTGGTTCAAGGGAGGCTTCTGGAACAGATGACTCCTGAGCTGAGCTTAAAGGATAAGAAGGAGTTAATCAGATGAAGACCGATGGGATTTGTATTCTAGAAGGAGGGACATTCAGAGCACAAGCAAATGCGCGAAGCAGGAAACAGCATGAAGTGCTTGAGAAATAACAAGTTTGATAGCAATAGAGCATCACATGGGCACAGGGGTGCATGGGGAAGAGGCAGAGAGGTCTCAGAACCAGAGTGTCTTTTGCTGTTTGAGGAAGTCAAGACATGCTTCTCAGAGAAGGAATGAGCCAAGAGTTGAAGGCCGAAAAGACGTTTGCAGGAATATGAGGAGGGAAGGGCATTTGGGAAGAGGGAACAGTATATGTAAAGATGTGGCAGCTGGACACAGCAAGAGCTACTCAAGGAACTTCACTAGCTCCTTGTACTGGAACAGAAAATAGCAGAGGGAGGAAAAGAAGGCACTGGTCTGGTCCCATCTTTGTATAAGATGCAGAGAACATGGAGATTTTGTGTTGTATGTGATACAGAAGGATCTGGAGCATGAGCTCGATCCCTCCGTATTTGGGAAGGCTTCTATTGTAAGAATATGAAGTAGATTGGAAGAGAACAGGGTGGGGATGAGGTTAAGATGAGACAAACATCTTGATGCAAAGATGCACCTGAGAAACCTACTGATAAGTATTTGTTGAGCCTCCATTATATACTTTCTATGGCTCTGGACCTGGTGTTAGTATAAGGAAAATTCACCCTGTACTGAGGCAGAGTGGTCTCTCTTCTCTAACCGAAGAGAAGATGAATTACACAAATGAAGTGATTTGGGGAATAGGGCATGGAGGTTTACTATTATTGTGCTATGTTGTACAACATACGTCAGGATTGACTGAATTTAGATTAGGGGTGAAAAGTGGTATTAGGAAAGAGAATAGGTTCTAGTCTGGGCTTCCAAGGAGAGATATGGGTGCCTTTGGGTAAAAGAGACATTGTCAGAGAAAAAGGAATAAAATGTGAGTCAGGATTCAGAAACTGGGATCAACATTATTCTTGAAAATTTGAAAACATATTTTATCAATTGTCATTAGTTCCTAAGAATGAGTGATGCCCAGTGCTAAAAGTGTCACTCCGATTCAGCTCAAAGGTCATCTTTGTGAGTTCTGTCTGAAACTCCCCACCTTCTAGACAGGCCTGACTAGCCAGTCTCTTCCATACATCCCTAGAAGGGACACCCACATCTTGCACAGATGTGAGACCAGGGCAATTTGCTAAACCGACATATTTGGAAATTCATTTGTATGTAAACCTCTATTAGCCAAATCTGTGCTTTCAGCTCCCAATTACTGGCACAGTGCTTGGTGCACAGGTCGTTTCTTTCTGTCATAGGTGACTTGTTAAAAGAAAATGACATGCTCAAAATGGTGGCATTTAGGTTAAGTCATCAAACCAGGGCTTAGTGGGTCAACTAATTATAATTTCAATGTCCTCCAGAAAGGTAAGTTATAAGGCGTCAGTCAGAAATTTTCTGATAAGTGCCAATGAGGCAGTCTATCCCAGGGGTGCTCTCCGTACCCCCAAAGAAAGATGCCTTATTCTGTATAGCATTCATTGCCCTTCCCCCTAAGGAAATTGACCTTGATTGGAACCAACCTTTTTTTTGCTATTCACTCCTGCCCCACTCTGCTTCCTATAAAAACCTTCCATTTTATACAACTCCTCAGAGCTCCCCTCTACTTGCTGGATGGAATCCTGCCTGACTCATGAATCACTTAATAAAACTAATTAGACCTTTCTATTTACTCAGTTGAGTTTTTGTTCTTTGTCAGACCGAATGAATGACCATGTAGTAACAGGTATGATGGATGAGAAGAACAAAGATGGCCATGATACTAATGCTAGAAGGAATACTCAAGAGTTGTTGAGCTCTCTGTTTCAGTCACTGGGCTATAAGTAGAATTTTCACAAATATTTAATTTTCTTCTCACAATAATCCTGTGAGGTAGCTACTATTATTCCCGCCAATTTATATGTGATAAAACTGAGGTCAAGGGGGGTTATAAAGCTAGTCTGAGACCATGAGGCCAATGGAAGGCAGATACGTGTATTGACTTCAGGTCTGTCTCACTTCAAAGAACATGATCTTACCTAGTTTTTGTATATTTTTCATTTTCTTTCTTTGTAAAAAAAGATTTATTTATTTATTTGAGAGAGAAAGAAAGACAATGGGGAGAGAGCAGGGGGAGGGGTAGACATAGAGAAACTCGAGCAGGTTCCATCCTGAGTACGGATCGAGGGCTCGATCCCACAACATGAAGATCATGACCTGAGCCAAAATCAAGAGCCAGATGCCTGACCAACTGAGCCAGGCCTCCCTGTATATTTCTCATTTTAAAAAGAATCCAGATTTGAGATGATTTTATTAAAAAAAAAAAAAAAAACGTTGTTGATTCAATGTATTTGTCCTAGACCCAAAAGACTCAGTGTAATGCAACATTCTTAGGACCAGTATAATTTGAAAAGTTGAAATATGTCTTTAACAAATATACTAGCTACGGATTTATGAACTCCGTGAAAGGAGCATAATTCCACCTGTCCTAGAGGCAATGAAACCTAAAACGAAAATCAGTAAGATGGGAGAACCTAGACTGTCTAGCCCCAACACTGACTCACGTGTGACAAAACCATGCGGATGACTTAATTTATATAAGTACCTCTAAATTGGTCTGGACATGTGGAATTAGGGGAAGAGAAGGCATTTTGTTGAACAAACACATACACGCTAATTCAAATTATTTGCTAATTTGGTGGATAATTTCATAAACCCCAAAAGAGGGAGTAGATCCCTATTCATTCAATGAGATTGAGGGCTCAGAAAACCTAGACAAATTTCCAGAAAGCAAATTATCTCACCAATCTCAGACCCCGCCTCAGTGGGTTCCTTGACTGCCAACTCAGAACAGGGTTTGGCAAATTACAGTCCCAGACCGAATCTATCCTGCTGTCTGTTTATATTCTCTGCAAGCAAAGAAGGAAATAGTAGAAAGAGGAAAAGAAGGCACTGGTCTGATCCCCTCTTTGTATAAGATGCAGAGAACATGGAGATTTTATGTCGTATGTGATACAGAAGAATCTGGAGCATGAGCTCGATCCCTCCATATTTGGGAAGACTTCTATTGGGAGAATATGACGTAGACTGGAAGAGAACAGGGTTGGGATGAAGTTAAGATGTGACAAATGTGCATATCCATGCAAAGATGCATTTAAACATTTAAAATGGTTTAAAAATAAAAATAAAAACATAGTATTTTGTGACATAATTGTATGATAGCCGGATTTGCACGTCTATCAAGAAAGTTTTATTGCGACATAGCCACACACACCCATTTGTCTATCGTCTTTGGCTGTTTCTGCGCTACAGCCAAGCTGAGTAATTAGAACAGACTGCATGGTCCACAAAGCCTAAAATATTTACTAGAGAACAGACGGGGGACCACTGCTCCACAATAGAGTTTAACAGGTGCCAAAAAACTCAATGAAGAACACATTGCTTGCATCATGGGTTTGGCCTTTCAGGTTTATTGCCCAACTCAGTGCCCCTCAAAGTGTTGCTCCTTGACAGCTGCATCAGCTGGAAGTGACAAAGCATTAGCAATGGTGAAATTCTCAGACTCTAACCTAGATCTACTGAGTCAGAAACTTTGAGGGTAGAGTCCAGCAATCTGTGGTCTAACTGGTCCTGTAGGTGATTCCGATACACGGTGGAATTTGAGAATCACTGGTGTAACGCAAGGAATTTGAACATGTTATCCCGCGGTAATTACAAGAAAGGTACTTACTGGCTCCAGTTTGTATTCCAGACCCTGAGCTACATGTTTCACTTAGATGTTTGTATTCCCTGCCACAATCTCAAAGGGTTGGGTTTTTTTTTTTTACACTCATTTTACAGTAAAAAGAACTCAAGCTCAGGAAGGTGAAGTAACTTGTTTAAAGTTACTGAATTAAAGTTTGAATTAAATTTCAAACTCAGATCTGTCTGCTCCATACCCTACACACCTGCCCCTCACCTTACTCTGCCCTCCTGATCATGTATGAGAAGAAAACGGCCCCTTCCATCCTGAAGGAGTTGCCCTGGTTGATCAGCCAGACCTTGGCATCCCCCTAGTGAATATAAGCAACTCTAATTTCACAGAATATCAACATCAGACAAGACCGCTCTGTACCTTTGATCGATCAACAAAAACTAGATCACTCTGTAATCATACGTGAGAAGAGGCAAAAACATGAACTTTGTTCAAACTACAAAAATGACCAAATATCCCCCATCCTATTTAGTGTAGCTTATTTCTTTGCCAAATGCAGCTTTCGCCTCTGTCTAGTCTTTGCTCTCTATCGAAAAGATTTATTAAGACACTCGACCATACACTGGGTGTTATACTACATGTTGGCAAATCGAACTCCAATAAAAAAAAATATGCAAAAAAATTAGATACTCAACCACAGAATGAGCCTGACTTCTTGCCTTCAATCCAGATCAAAGACCCACTTCCAAAGTCCTAATCCCCCACACAGACTCAGATACTGCAAGTCCTTCCTCATACCTCATTACTGACATGGTCTATGCTCTCCGTGCTTTGGGTTCCTCCTCTCTGCAAGGAGCGGCGAAGCCAAATTATTCAACCGCAGGTGTATTCCTGATGACCTTTGACTGGAGGCCACTGAAATGGACAACTTCTCCACTTTCATGTCCCCTCCCCATGAAGATTCCACCTCTCTGCGCCTACGCAGCTGGGGTGAGGAATGGTTTTCGAAGTGAGCAAAACTGAAAAATAATATTCCACAAACCTATCAGTCCCAAGAACATTGCTAGATCCAGGGCAGACACTTGATACCTTAAATGGATCGATGGACTTTTAGAACCAATTTGATTACAAACAACGATTTCAGGAAACTGCCTCTTTTAAAAATTATAGTCCATAGCCTTCAGTTTTTATCTGTCAGTCTTCGGATCCAATGCCACCACCGTCTTCTCATAGTCTTCTCTGAAAACTTCCAACTGGATGGGAGGGCTCTTCTCAAGTTTTACAAAACACTTGCTTCCTCTCACCAGACCCTTTTAAATCTCTGATTAGTTATTCATGTTTGTACTTTAATAAATTTGAAAACTTTTAAGGACCGTAAAATGCCCTTTTGTCTTCTATTCCCCTTCACACAGTAGGTGCTTGATATTGTCAATTTTATTTACACATTTAAGGTTTTTTTTTTTTTTTCCAGTCATAAAACTGAAAGGGCTACTTTCTCAGCCAAATCAAAGCCCATGTAGGCTGGGCTTTTTCAGCTCACTGCTGGTTATCTCATTTGGAATTATTTCCCATGGCCATGGGGTTCTAATGAACAGCTGCTCCAGATGCCTTTGGTATGTGGGTATCTCTACTTTGCAGTGGGATTTTGATCTGAAATCTCCCTCACAGAAAAAAAATAAAATAAAATAAAACAATGTAGCCAACTAATCAACAGTTTCCAGGCTACCATGGAAACTTGAAAGAGCCCTGGAGGCCCTCAGTTATGTAGCATAAAGTAGAAGTGCACAGGCACCATTACTCTAGGAGAGTAAATGGCACTCACACTGTAAAGTTTCTAGTGTCTTCTATATACCAAGCATTGCAGCAGGTAGCATGGATAATTACATAATCAAGGAGAAGGAATGAAACTATGAATTCCCTTTGAGGCTCTCCGTTGTTATTGTTCCAGGAATTCCACATTCTGGACCATGTCCCTGTGTTGGCATATAGTATTACTTCACCCAGAGCCCTACACATGGAAACTGTGTAAGTCCTGCTGGCATATGATGGTGATGAACTTCTCTTTATCCACAAAAATCCGGCCTCAAAGTCAACTCTTCCAGGGAGTCATCTCTGATCACGTCTAGCTCTTCCACTTGGACTTAATTACTTTCCATTCTTCTTCTGTACCTTGGTCTTACTTATATCGCTCTATCTTCCATGATGCATTGCCTTTCCTTAGTTTCTATCCCCCACCTACTTATGCAGATGAGAGTTCTGTGAGGTTAGAGACTACCTTTAATTCACCTTTGTATCCTGGGCCTAGTCAAGTGCCTGGTGTATGGTAGACAAGAAAGACATAGTTTTAAGGAAACACAGATGGCAAAATGATGCTCATTATTGATGGGTGCATGGCAGTGCATTATACTACTCTTTATACCATGTTTTGTGTGATTTTACAAAAAAAAAAAAAAAAGGTCTCAAAATAATTGAAAACTTGCAAGATGTCAATATACCTACCAGAACTGTTAAGTTCCCACTATAAATCATGCCATCTTATATATAACTACGACCTCTGTGTGCTTCCCACGTTTTTTTTTTTTTCTCTCAAGAAAGATATTTAAAGCCTGACAATACTGCCCTAGAGTAAAACATGATTATGCTGTTTCAGAACAAGTGCAGGCCAAGAATATTACAGTAAACACGAATTTCTGGAAAAACTGGAGGTTGACAGCTCACATTAAGTATTTTATTGAGAAGGGCCATCTACGGAGCTTTGTCCTATAGTCTGTCAGCTGAATTATTCCAAGAAGATAACTAGTATCTCTGCTCCCATGATTTTACTACAGAATTCATCTTCACCTACTCTCAGATTGATCTCCCTAAAACAATAGTCTGTCACATTGCCCGTTTGTTTTCTCAAAGTAGAAGATTTTTTTTAGGTTTATTTATTTATTTATTTATTTATTTATTTATTTATTTATTTAAGAGAGAGAGAGGCAGAGACATAGGAGAACAGGCTCCATGCAGGAAGCCCCATGTGGGACTTGATCTCGGGACTCCAGGATCACGCCCTGGGCCAAAGGCAGGCCCTCAACTGCTGAGCCCCCCAGGCATCCTGAAGATTGAATCAATGGTTCTTCACTGATTAAAGAGTAAGTAGACACTCTTGGGACTGAACTTCAAGCCACCTCTTTAGCTACATCTCCCATTTCAACTTTCTGACACCCATGTGCACGAGACCCACGGCCCTTATCCTGCCAGTGCTTAGGGGCACAACGTAAGCTCTTTGCTTAGCCTGGAATATTCCTCCCTTCTCCAACTTGGAGAGTCCTTCTCACATTGCAAAGCCCGGTATAATTGTAACCTGCCAGGACGCCTTAAGCCCTTTCCAGAATGCATCGCTCCTTCCATGCTTCTACAGAGCATCTCCTGCTTATGCCCAGCACTTAGATTCTTCTGTCTTGATTCGTAATCAGTTTCCTTTCTCAGAATGAGAGTTCACTGAACGCACATTCCCTTTAATGTTCATCTCGCATCTCTCTCTACCGTCTCAGCCTAACAGAGAACCCTGCACACGTTCAGAGTTCAACAAGACCTACATTGTATGCAAATCTGTGCAATAATGAGATCCATTTTCTGAGTGTTCTTCCTCGTTCTCCTTATTAATGAGTGGATATGTGTAAAACCTCAGATCATCATATTAGAATCCCATTAGTCTTTTGAATCCTCTTTACAAATTGCTTTTGTTTCCTAACCCTTGAATTTCAGCTGAGAGAGAATTATATTCTTAAAATGAGGTTTTATAAAAATTGGAATCTAATTTAGGTGAGAGCAGAAATGTTTCTCTTTGTTCTTTTCTACCCATGGCTAATTTTCACTAGACATTGTAGAGGATAATACTAAGGTGACATTGCTTTATCCCAACACTACTACAGACCCTCTCCTTCAAATAGACTCAGAACTACTTTCTAAGTAAATTAATGCATAGTCAAACTAGAAAAATTGCTGTCCATAGTTGCCCCAGGGAAGAATCATTGCCCCTGAGGATGGTATAAAAGTTTCGTGTGGCCTTAAAGAAGCTCATGGTTCTGCTCTGGGCTTCATGTCCAGTTCTCCACTAAAAAGAATGGTTAATTCCCTGGCCTTATTCTGGGCTGTATTTTCTAATGCAATCAGTGAAAAGTTTGGCAATCTACATCGAGACAGCCCTTTTGGGAATTTTTATCATTTGTAATTAGAAAGGAGGAGAGATCACCTAATATTTTGTGGCTTTCTCTGTATTTTGTGCCTTCTCCTTATTCCTCCACTTGGCTGGTGGCCTAACACCCTGAGTTCTGTTTCTGCTTGGACACTGCCACGGCCTGAGAAAACACAGACGGGAGGTGTAGGCCAGACCTGTCATGGTCTTACTGGGTCTCCCTGCTGGGTTCTCCCTGGATAAGGCATTTATTGCCATTGAGTACACGTCACAGAGAGTCAAAATGCAGTGCAGGTCTTAGAGGTAAAGAAGCTCAGGACGCTAGTTAGCTTGCTTTTGTCCCAACCCTGCCTCCAGCCTATGATACAGGCAGTAGTCTGGATTCGCTCGCTTACATGCCGCCCTGGGTGCCGCACTCGGGGTGGGGTCGACACCTTGTAGAAATTGCGTGGCTATTGTGTAATCTTTCCTATGGATGTAGTTCCTTCAGATATCTCTCAGGGTGTTAGTGGACAGGTCAGGACTAGATTCCAGAAGTGAGGACATTTCCCACATATATTTTCATTGATTCTCTTTTCCAATATTAGGAAAGAAAAATAAGTAAAAAGTGTGTTATAGTAGGAAAAGAACTATATGCTACTCAGTAGTCCTTGGCTTTGGTCCTGTCTCTCCCCCAGTTAGTTTTGCCTTCTGGTAAATCAGTTAACCTCTCTGGATTGTAGTTGTCTCCTACGTAAAATGAAAGAGTTGAACTAGACCGGCATTTTCTAAAATGTACTTCAGAACAAAAAAAGACTGACTTGTCAAGTAAAGTGGGTTATACCCCATGTATGGTGACAATCTGCATCTTCGTGCTAAAGCACAATCAAGGCTTTTATATCGATCTCAATTTTTACCCAGCTTATTGGACATTTTACATAATATCTATGAATGTGTATCATCTATAAATTGTGTGCATATATATATAGAAATATAGAATCATTTATGGTTATGGATATCAATTGACTATGAATATGGATATCCATCCGACCAAAGACACTGCAGGCTAGTGCAAAAATCTGTGATTCTAGTTGAGGGAGTCAGCTTCGCGATTCTACTTTTCCATATTGTTGGAACTCAAATTTGAAGTTTTCATCTGAAAACTGTCAACTTTAAGTGACATAAAACAGAAGTTACAGAATGAAAGCTGAGTCATTTGCAGTGGTCATAAACCTGGGCCCTTTGACCTTATATGTGTACATTATCAACAGGGGCAATAAATGAACTCTGAAATAAATAAATGTCCCTCGGTTGACCTCCTCAATACCCCCATGGCTGTCCCCCTTTAGCGAATGCTCCACCTGGCTATGAAACCAAGGCATCTTGAGTATTGCGCCTTCAATTTGGGGGTTATGGTTCAGCCAAGTTCAGAGAACAAAAATCTAATACGTGATCGAATTTAACAGAAGGAAACTCTCCTCATCACAGAAATTGAAATGACGTCATCTGTATTTTATCACAATACCAACATTAGTACACTGGGACAGAATCCCGAAACAACGCAAGGTTGTTGACTAGTACTTGGAGAAGTTTGTCGATGCACCGTGTTCCTCCCAGGGATTAAATACAATCACCACGTAATACGAGAAAAGGAAGAAACTGATTTTTTGAGGTTTCGTTTAATCCCGTTACAACATTATTCTCTTGTGTGCCTAAGCAGAGCTGTCACAGAGTGAGAGTGCTTACAGGAGGACATGGAAACTACACGGGAACTTCTCATGTGCTTAGAACAGCCTAAACAGAACCTAACAAACTTAGTTTGTTTAAAAAAATAAAAGAAAGACTCCCTGAAGATAAGATACATCGACCATTATAACATATTAACAGACACAACCTGTGTACCGGATCTAATTTGGATGATGTCATTTTGGCTATCGGGTCTGTAGTTAGGGAGATGAGAAGCACGGGCAGGCTTAAATATCGCCGTCACCTTCCAACATCACACACAAGGGGAGAAGTGAAGAGTCATAAATAACTGGGCCATGAAAGAGCATGAAAGAGCAGCGTACTCTTATCTGCAGGGGATACTAGCAGGTGCTTAGGAACTACATCCTTTCTCTTGAGAAGAAAGGAGAGCTTGGATGTAGAACTGACCTCGGATGCTGAGGTCTAAATGATTCAAGGCAGGTTATTTCAGTAGAAAAATCATTTCATGAAAAAATAAATGGGCGTCTATACGCTATACACGTCTCGCAATTCATGCACGTCCATCTATCCAAGTTGCTAAAGCCAAGTTAACCAACTTTCCTCCCCCCATCTTTGAATAATAAAATCGAGTAGTAACATGTATACTAGATGGATAAAATATTTGTTGACAGCAACAGCGCTGCTCCGTGCATGTGCATGTGTCTGGGTTCCCACTCCAAAGCCGGAGGGGCCCTCCGAGTGGCTGGATGGGAGGTGTAAATGAGACACTTTTGCAAATTAAGTGTTCAAAGCACAGTTTTGCTAAGCACCCATTAACTCGATTTTAACCCAAGAGCTTACCCATCTTGTATCATAGTCAGCGACCCAGCTCCACCCCCGCACCTCCCAACTCGTGAGGCTCCGGCGGGCATTTCCCTCGCACGTCAGGGTTCCAGGATCACTAATGACACGAAGGCGTGGGAGCCATCGCGGACCTGACCCCCAGCACCCCGTACCCCCCCATCCCCAGGTAGGGGGGTGCACCCGGGCGGTGCGCCCGGTGCACCTGACCTTGCACCCGGGCGGTGGGCTGAAGCCGCCCCCGCAGCCAGCGGGGCTGGGGCACCCCGGGCCGCCCTCCGAGGCCCCCAGGTGCGCTGCGGGTCCACCTGTGCGGCCCGCTGCCCCCGCGCACCGGCACCTGCTGGAACTTGGCGGGCGCGGAGCGTCCCCAACTTGGGCAGCGCCGGCCGGGCCGCGGGAGCCGCCCCGTTACCTTCGGAGAAGTCGATGAGCCCCAGCAGGTGCAGCAGCTTCAGCGACGCGCAGATGATCACGACGATGCCCACGGTCTGCAGCCCCTCCGACTCCCACTCGAGAGTCAGCATCTTCCGAGCTGCCGGCGCATCCCCGCCTCCCGCCCCGGCGCCCAGGGAGTTAACTCGGGACGCCGAGCGCCGGCGGCCGGGCGCGGACCGCGGGGGGCGGGGGGCGGGGGCCCCGCTGACACCCCCGTGACACCCCCACCCCCACCCCCACCCCCACCCCCCGGGCCGGCCGGGGTGCAGCCCTGCCCCGCATCTCCCCGCGGGCCCCCAGCCCTGCGCCGCCGGGGAGCGCGCTCACGGGAGCCAGGGGGGCGTGTGCGGAGCCCCGAGACCTGCCGCGACCGCGGGGCGGGGGGGGGGGGGGGGGGGGAGGGGGAGAGGGAGAAGGGGAGTGGGGGAAAGGGGGAGAGGGGAGTGGGGAGGGGGAGAGGGGAAGAGGGGAGAGGGGAGAGGGGAGAGGGGGAGAGGGGAGCGGGGAGGGGTGAGAGGGGAGGGGAGAGGGAGCGGGCCAGAAGGGGAGAGGGAGAGAGGGGGAAAGGGGGAGAGGGGAGGAAGGGGAGGGGAGGCGGGCAGAAGGGAGAGGGAGGGGGAGCGGGAGAGGGGCAGAAGGGGAGAGAGAGAGGGAGAGGGGGCAGAAAGAGGGGGAGAGGGAGAAGGGAGGGGAGAGAGGGGAAGGGAGGGAGGGCAAAGGGAGAGAGGGGGAGCGGGGCAGAAGGGGAGAGGGAGGGGGAGCGGGGCAGAAGGGAGAGGAGGGGGGAGAAGGGGAGAGGGGGGGCAGAGGGACAGAGGGAGGGAGCGGGGACAGGGCAGAGGGGGAGGGGGAGGTCAGAGAGGGGGAGAGGGCAGAAGGGGAGGAGGGGGGCAGAAGGGGAGAGGGGGAGAAGGGGCCAGAGGGGGAGTAGAGGAGCAGGGAGAGGGGGGAGGGGGAGAGGGGAGGAGTGGGCAGAGGGGGAGTAGGGTAGAAGGGGAGGAGGGCAGAAGGGGAGAGGGGGAAGAAGGGGAGAGGGAAGCGGGGCAGAAGGGGAGAGGGGAGCGGGGCAGAGGGGGAGTGGGGTAGAAGGGGAGAGGGGGGGAAGGGGAGAGGGGAGTGGGGCAGAAGGGAAGGGGGGCGAGGGGGACAGGGCAGAGGGGAGAGGGGGGCGGGGCACGCCAGTGGCGGAGGATGCGCTTGCCCCGGCTCCGGAGCTCGCCCCCTCCGGGGACCCCGGGACCCAGCGGGTGGCCGGGAGCTCCCACGGAGGCCGGGGTGACTGTCGCCCCTCTGGGGCCCTCAGGCGCCCACCCCCCACCCAGGACGTCACCCGGGGGCCCAGCGGGGGCTTCTGCTTCAGGAGCAGGAATGGGGGCGGGAGGGGGCCTGCTGTTCACCCCAGCGGGTGGCCTGTCCCCTTCCCCTCTGACTTCAGCCCATCTCAAAGCAGAGTTTCACAAACTTCCCTGGGGACAGAAGCCACCCAAGGTGCTCCTTTAAAATGCTCTCTAGTGGGGAGTCTGTGTGATTCAGAGGATTCCGCAGTTTGTGTGTGTGTGTGTTTAAGTTTTTAAAATGTGTTCATGAGAGCCCCAGAGAGAGAGGCCGAGACACAGGCAGAGGGAGAAGCGGGCTCCCTGCGGGGCTGGATCCCAGGACCCCAGGTCACCCCCTGAGCCGAAGGTAGGTGCTCAACCGTGTGCCCCGCAGGTGCCCAGGACTTTGTGTTCCTAAACAAGAAGCCAGATGATTCTTCTCTGGCGTCATTAGTGCTGAAGGATCCCAGGGGGGCTCTACGCCAAACCGCACCAAACATCCCAGCCACTTTGTGGGAGCTCTGGGCTGGGGGAGGCCAGGACCCCGCTGGCTAATCCCCTGCCTGTCCCCTCCGCTCTGCTGGAGCCCAGCCCCAGAGTGCTGGGGAAGAGAATCAGGCGGGACCCTGGATGTAAAAGGGTTTTCCACCCCTGGAACTCACTAGGAAAATGAATACCTTGGGCCCTGGGGGGGGGGGGGGGGCATTTCTTGGTTCTGCTACTTTCTTGCTGTGTGATTCTCTCCAAGAAATTTAGCCTCTCTGAAAACACACAGCTCCTTTTCTGTGAAGTTGAGATTATAATACTTTATTTAAAGTTCTCTATTAAAAAAAAAATAAAGCTGTCTGTGTAAAGGGATTCACGGGAATTAGCGGGGTTGCCTTAATGGTGAACGAGTCCTGAGCGTCCCGCATGTGCTGATCCATAGTGCACATAGTGCAGTGATTTATGGACAATTGACTCATCCCCACGCTGTGCATGGCGATGTCGCATCATCTTCACTTTCTGGGCGACGAAACCGAAGCATAAAGTGGTTAACTTACTGGTCAAAGCTGCGGTGGGCACAGTGATTGGTAGGCAATGGGCATTCATTCATTCATTCATTCACCCGGTTATTTCTTAAGAGTTATTGCCCTGTCACGGTGAGCTCTGAACAGTACCCGGACGGTAAAGGCCAACCCGATCCTGTGGGCACATGCGGTGTAATAAAGGGAGCAAGCGTGACCTTGAACGCGGCCGCCAAATGCACCAGCACTTGCAGAGATGGCTCTAGGAAGCACTGGGAGGGCACAGGGAGGGAGAGCCCACGGGGGGTGGGTGGGGAGACTGTAGAGGAGGGCCTCATTGCAAATGAGGGGCTGCCTTATCATCGGAAGCCACCATCAGGCTTCGGGGGACACAGACCCCGTTGAATCCTGCTTCGGTCGCCTGCTTGCTCAGTGACCTTGGGGACACCACTCCATCTCTCAGGATCAGTTTTCTAAGTTCAAGATGGGAGTGTGACTGCCCACTTCTTGCCATTACTGTGAGACTTAGCTGCGGAGAGCTGAGCCCAGTGCCTGCTTTTGTGCGATTATGACAGCAGGGCCAGCTCCTCAGGGTTTCTGCTGGCTCTAGATGGAGGAAGGGACTTTGCTCCTCCCTGGTCCTATCACCCTCTCTGCTCCTAGGTTGAGTTTCGGGAAGACTTCCTGACCTCCCGGTCTATTTTTCTCCTCTGGGCACCAGGAATACAGTTGGGCCACCAAGTTGGCTTTTGTAAGTGCTTTTCATTTTGGATTATACGTTTACGAGAAATATCTCTCTTATCTGCCCAACCACCTATCAATTTAAACATGTTATTTTCAGTTTCTCAGCAAGCCCAGTGCAGGGGAAGCAGTTCTCAGAAGTTGATGGGTGAAGGAATGTTTTATGTAACCATTCTCTGAAATTTCTGACAACATCTGACTATAGGACGTCAAAAGTCTTTTTTTTTTTTTTTTAACTACAGAAATTAATTAGGTCAAGTGAACTGTAACTGTCTCTTTTAATCCTCTACAATTCCATTTTAAGGTTAGAAACAAAACAGAACAAAACTAAGATACAGAGAAGTAAAGTGAGTTGACCAATGTCACACAGCTAAAAAGGTATAGATGCAGAATTTATTGTTCTTTTTTTTTTAAAAAAAAAAAGGTTTTATTTATTTTGAGAGAGAGCATGAGTAGAGCAGGAGGGGCTAGGGAGAGGGAGAAGCAGACTCTCCGCTAAGCAGGGATCCTGGAGTGAGCCTCAGATCCCAGGACCCTGACATCATAACCTGAGCCAAAGGCAGACCCTTAACCCACTAGGGAGCCCCTAGATGCAGAATTTAAGCATTGCTTTGTCTGACTTCCAAATTCGTTATTCTCCCTTTATACCCCTCAGCAGATTTCAGCAAATAGTCATCAGTTGATCTCTTGATTTATAGACTTAGGCAAAGAATTTTTAAATCATCGCATTTCATTTTCCAGGAAAGAAACCGCCACCATCTTTGAAATGCATAGAAAGACTCAGGGGTATAATTTTGTTAATTCCAGGCAGGACTTCACGTCAGTACAATGGCTTTCCTCACACGAGATCCATGGGCCCAGGGTCTTGGGGGCCCAGCCAATCCCGATCTGCACCAGCTACCTTTACTGACTGTTTTTCTAAGCTCCTCCTGCTAACTCCAGCTACAGGATCCTTTGGCTCTCAAGAATGCCAGGGGCTCTTTCACAGGCACACCTCATGCATGGCAGGATTTCATACGCTAGCAGTGCCATCCATGAGTTTTACGCATCATCTGACCAGTCTAGGGAAATGGGGGGGCACCTGGGGAAGAGTGATATTTCTAGAGTCATCTTGGGAAAGAAGAGTTGGCTCTATGTTATTAAAAAAAATAATTCCAGGTGATGGTTCTATCATTTCATTGCAGTAGCTTGTTAGCCTCGACCTAGTTACATTAAAATATTCCTTGTCCTTCTCTCATTATTTTCAGGCTCACCCTTTTCTTTACATTATAATAGATGTCCAGCAAAGGTCTGTCTTCCAAAAGAAAAGCAAGCCAAAGGAATAACCTCACTTCTCTTGCTCACTTCCTCTAAGCCAGGCATTGTATTATGTATGTTCCACGTATAAACTTATTTAATCTTACCCTAAACTAATGAGAGAAGTGTTATTATTCCTATTGCAAAAAAATAAAAATAAATAAAACCAAGGATCATTGAGATTATTTTTACAAAGTTACATTCAATAAAGGACACAACCATGATTTATATTTGATTGACTCCATTATGGCTGCTAACAGTTAAATAGATGGTATAAGTATTAGGCACTAGTCTAAAATCTTCACACCTATTAACTAATTTAATTCTTTCCTAATGCTATGAGATCTATACTATTTCTCTGGTTTCAAGGAGAAAATGCAGGCTTTAAAGGATTAAATAATTGGTCTGAAGTCTTATAGATAGTGCTTGGCAGACTTGGGATTTGAACTTGCAAATCCTGGGTGCCAGATTCTGCACATGGTACCATTCGCCACTGCACCCTTTGGCCTCCCTGTCTCTTGTTGGTGATTCTTTAAGTGGATCTCTGTTAAGGATTATGAAGGGGAAATATTGCCAGAAACCCTTGGGAAAGGAAAAATGGATTCCAAGAGGCATGCCCAAGCCAATGGCCCAGTCTGGGAGAGAGAGGGTCAGTGAGGAGACTTTCAATTTCCTTGCACGGATCCATTATATTACTTTAAATGATCTCAAAAGGGATGGTTAGCCTGAAATCTGAAATTAATCATTTCCTCCTCTTTGTTTTAGCTTCAGTTTGAACTTTCACCAGGTGATGTTCCTTGGTATAAAAATGCTCCTCATCCTACTGGTGTCATACAAATACCAAAATAAATACAGAGAAATGTGAAAAAAAATATTTAAGTTAGATAGATTTATCTACCTACCTAGGGAGTCTCCAAAAATATAAATAGAATGACAATGCATATAGGAACTAGTTGAGTCAAACTTAAGTTTATTAGTTTATATGTGTAAAAACATTTAGAGATCATTTAGAGTTGAAATAATTCAATCTTGTATTTTAAGGAGGCTTAAAAAGTGAGGTGCAGAGGGCAGAACTAACTTGCCCGTGGTCAAAAACCGTGGAAAGTGGACAAAATTGGCTTGACTCAGCTCGTCATGATCCCTGAATTGTTAACTGCAGGAGAAATTGGGATGATCCACTGAGAAACTAGGAAGAAATCAAGTTCTAAAAGAAAAATTTTCTGATCTCAGTAAATAGGAAGTAAGAGAAGCAAAACCTCAACGTAGTCGGCATTTTCTAGAGGGTTCTGAAGAAAGAAGCCTCATATAGGTTTTTGAAAACACGCGAGGAGAGGAGAAATGAATTTCCAGGAATGGAAATGGGTGCACACTGGGGCGAATTCGTGATGGTGACGTGGCTGGGTAGAGGCCCCTGAGGCAAAGAAGAAAAATGGGACTTGAAAATTGTTGTAAAAGGCCTCTTAACATCTTTACAGAGCAAGGAATGAGGACAAGGTTGGTGTCACTTGGAGTCTCTTCTAATTTTAAGATTTTTCTCACCAAAATGATGAAAGTTATTTACCCCAGTGCCTTCTGTTCTATCCCTACCCCAAAGTCTATCACATCCCTCTGTCTTGGGGTTTCTCAGTGACTTGGAAAGATCCCCACATGTCCTCCAAATAAACTTTCCACTCAAACATGCCAGGACTCATGCTGTTTCACTTAGCTGCAGGGCTCATTCTGAAAGGTTCTTAAATGCATTTGGAGTGGATTTCTTTAAAATATGTATATGTTTGTCCATTAAACAATTAAGGATCCAACCTTCTGGTCTGAGTGCCTATTGGATCCATAAGGGAGAGGGGGAGAGGGGGAATACTTTTCACCTGAAAAAACTTCCAGCAATATTGCACTAATGTATCTTGAAAATAGTTCTCATGCATCATATGATCAAAGCTCATGCGGTATATAATCTTCATATAGACAAACCAGCAGATTATCTGGGAATTTAACTAGGAAACATTCCTAAAAATAGACTCTTTCCCTGCCATTTCTGACTTTTTTGCCTGCTCTGATTTCCTTTTCCTGGCTTTTCTGGACTAAAGTGAGTGGGCTCCTGGATTCACCCATTTAATCCAACATACAACTTCGACTCTCATGTCACAGTCCTTTTTATGTTCTTTCTCTACAAATGGTCTTGCCATGTGCCACCATAATGGGCTGGCTGTAGGGCAGTGATTTTCATGGATAATAATAACAATTATCCCTTGCTTTTTATTTTATAATTAGGGTTATATTATTGAGCCCCTACCTTGTAACAGTGTACTGTACACATTACATGAACTATCTCACTGAATCATCACAACCCCTCAATAGGCTAGGTAATATCATTAATCCACTTTTACAGATGAGGACACGAAATGCCAAAACTTAAGTAACTTGCCCAAGATTATGAAAAAAAATCAGAATATGCCATTCTGAAATATGTCACTTTGGAAAAACGGTGATGTTGGGGTGCCCGGGTGGCTCAGTGGTTAAGCGCGTCTACCTTCAGCCCAGGGCGTGATCCTGGAGTACCGGGATCGAGTCCCACATCGGGCTCCCTGCATGGACCCTGCTTCTCCCTCTGCCTGTGTCTCTCATGAATAAGTGAATAAAATCTTTAAAAAATAAAAACGGTTATGTTGAGCTGAAGGCATTTGAGAATCACCAGATGCAATGACGTTCTCGGTCCTCCTCTTATCTACCTAACTGTGGCATAAATTTCCCTTTGTGAAACTGCCCTCTCCTTCTCCTGTGCCAGGAATCAGAAAGCAATTCTTATCACTGGAGATTGAGAGTGGGCACCAAAATAAGTCTGCATAAACAAGCCTAACTAAAAGAAGCCTTATCTTCTATTAGTTTCCCTCATATATTTCCTAGTCACTGCCCTACAATTTATCATCCCTTGAGGCCCAAACTCCCTTTCTTTTGTTAAAGTGATACATAAGCCCTGGGGTCTAATTTCTTGCTTTTATGAGTTTTACTTGTTTTCTGTGAACTTCCAAATATACAAAATGAAAATTGTATGTCTTTTCTCCTGTTAATCTGCCTTTTGTAAATCTAATTTGCAGGTCCCCAGAAACTGAACCTAAGAGGGTAGAGGAAACATTTTTCCTCCCTGATAATTACATGCTAGAAGTCAAGGACTTGTGATTTAACCTCAGAAATTCTCACTCAAGAGTCCGTGTTCTTACATCCATGTGGTGTCATTTGTAAAGATCACTATTTTTGTTTTATTTTGTTCTTATTGTGGTCCCGTGAAACCAAGAGAAACAAGGTTTAAAATGAAAATGGCTTCCAGAAAGGTAGCATGTGGTGTGGCCCTCACCTCGTGTTGAAATGTGAATGTTCAGCATCAAGTTCTTTCTTGGAAATAAGATCAAGAGAGCAAAGAAAAGAGAAACAAGATGAGGGGAAGGACTCAGGAGATAAGGGGTAGCAGGGAGAAGGGAAGGGAAGAGAGAGGAGAGAAGACAATGAAGAGGGAGTCATGAGGGAAGAGGCAAGCAATCCTCCATGCCAGCCGCTGTGACAGAGTCGAGAACACACAGCTGGATGCAGCCTGTTTTCTACTTGTGAAATTCTCAGACTTCCAGGTAGATGAGATCTAAAATATGAGTAAAACAGACTATAGGAAAGGGTTGAGCGAAGGGTTACTTCTTGAAATTGTCCCACCTCCCTGATCCATCAAGCTCTCGAGCTCCCATAACGAGCAATGTAGACTATCTCTTTAGCTCCACTTTCTCAGCCATAGCCTGGAAGCTGAGCAGGAGGCTTTAAAGCATGAAGACTGGCATCTCCACGGATATTGCGCCAGCCAGAGCTAGGCCACGAGGCCTTCAGTGTCTGCTCCTAGCCCGTGATGCCTCCCCATTGACTTGTGGCAGGGCCTTGTTGCCCTAGACCGATTGCTTCATCAGTTTGATCCTCTCTGTTCTTAGGCATGAGATTCGCATAGATGGACCAGGATGTTCTCAGAGCTGCCCTGGCTCATTTCCTGTCCTGCAGCAGCACTTTGGGAAAGAAAGCCCAACAGGTTTGGACTGAAATGCATTGCAAATCTCCAGGGACACTGAATGATTATGTCGAACATGTTTCATTGTATAAAGAGTTGTAGGGATCTCTGGAAGGAGTATTTGTAGAAGTTTCAATGTCCTTCTCTGAAAGCACTTCTAAATCCCCCTTGTTTATTTGCTCGTTCATTCATCCTCTCTCTCATTCATATGTATGCACACTCGCGTGTGCACACACATACACACACACAGTCATCCCTGAGATCATTTCTGTCATCTGCGAAGTCAGAACAGGTGAGGCCCCAGTAGATACAGAAGTCTCGTTTACCCCGAGCTTAGCACGTGCACATTCCTGCTGGGGGTGAAAAAGCACAGTAACGGTTCAGCGAATGACTCTACGGTAAATGTTTCGGATGTAGGGCGCGGGTCAGAGTACGCTTCTGTTCTACAAATGCTAGTTCTCTGAAGTGAATGGCTCAGGTTTGGCAACTGGGATTCGTAGCCAAGTCTTGGGACGCTCAGTCCAGTGTCTTTCCACTCAAACAGAAAGTTAAGACCTCTGCATAATAGTAAATAAAGAAGCTAGGAGGGATCATGCACCATGGAAGAGAAAGACTTTTTCCAGTGAGAACAAAAAAAATCCACAAGAAGGAGAAGACATGGTCAATTAGGCATGAAGGCCCAGCCTAATAGTGCATGCGTCCGGTACTGCTCATGGTGCAGCTATTGCCAGGGCTCCCAAGGCAGACACATCTAAGACTTGCTTCCAACATCCACTACAATCTAGCAGCCTGGGAAGCTGGGGCTACATCTGAGGGAACTTTTTTGGCACCACGCACTAAACTTCATTTGGAAACAAAGAGAGGTAGAGGAAAAAAATCTCCCAACTGCAGCTCCAAAATCAGAGGCTTAGAGAGCTGGAGTTAGGGAATTACTTATCTTCTGAAAATGACACATTTCCTACAACTTCTAGTCAGTCAGTGAGGGAGGTTGGGTCTGCAGGAGACTGCTTGTTTTCCACCATTAGATTATTGCAATGCTGAAATCAGTTCGTGCTAGTTTCCCTTTTGCTGCTATAACAAATTACCACAAAGTGGATGGCTTTAGATATCTGAAATGGGTCTCATTTGGCTAAAATCAAGGTGTTAGCAGGGCTGTGCTCCTTTAAAAGTCCCTAGGAAAGAAACTGTTGCCTGGCCTTCGCCGATCCTAGAGCCCACCCACATGCCTTGGCTGTGGTTAGCCCCATCTTCAACACCAGCCGTGGCCAGCTGAGTCTTTCTCTGGCAGCATCATTCTGAACTTGACTCTTCTGCTTCTCTCTTTCATCCATCTTGTGATTATATCCGGGCTGCCTGGATTATCCAGGATAATCATCATACTTTCAAGTCAGCGAAAGAGCAACCTTAAGTCCATCTGCAACCTTAGTCACCTTTTCCATTAACTAGCGTATCCATGGACCCTGGATATTAGGAGGTAGACGCCTTCGGAGGGCCATTATTGTGTCTACAGGGTTAAGTTATATGAATAACCTTTAATAGGAAACACTGCCAACCCCTAAACTAAACCTACAAAGATGGACTCTACTTCATCAGAAGCAAGTCACTTGAGACGTGTGTGTGTGTGTTTAACGTACAGAAAGAGAACCTTCTCTTTCAGAAGGAAAGGGCAGCTTTAATTAGC
Source organism: Vulpes lagopus (assembly GCF_018345385.1). Lineage (NCBI taxonomy): Eukaryota > Metazoa > Chordata > Mammalia > Carnivora > Canidae > Vulpes > Vulpes lagopus. The sequence continues at coordinate 149,009,359 of NC_054827.1, read as the reverse complement.
ATTCCTATCTCTGAATTTCCAATTTTCACTAAGAAAGGACTCTGAAGAAATTACATTTCGAAATACTGAAAAGGAACACCAAACAATTTAGCAGACATAAGCTAATGACCAGACGAAGGGACACTCTCCTTTCATTTTAGTGGTCAGAAGCAATTAGATACAGAGCAGGTGTTTCCTGTAAGCCCAGGACTAACCTAGGAATTACAGGACACAGAACCTCCGAAAAGAAAGAACTGGGATAATGTTCCTCCTTTAAAACACTTCCAGGAGGATCACAAAAGATAATGGAGGAGGAGGTGCTTCCTAAGTGGTGCAAGGACACCCGGGGGTAATGCTTTAATTAACTGGCCCGGACTCCCTACAATGGATAAGACTAGAAATGAACCAAGATCTTCAGCTACCGGGATATTCATTTTACTCCAAGTTGTCAATCCTCTGGACACAAGCAAGTCACAGACAATGATTTTCCCAAAGACTGTTCACTGCAATAACAAAACAATGACAAATGAGTTTTCTCCTTGGAAGACCCTTATGATGATTCTTCCTCAAAACGCTGCATTTATTTATTATTTTTTTAAATCTTTTTGTTTTGTTTTGTTTTAAAGATTTTATTTATTTATTCATAGAGACAGAGAGAGAGAGAGAGAGAGGGGCAGAGGCACAGGCAGAGGGAGAAGCAGGCTCCATGCAGGGAGCCTGACGTGGGACTTGATCCAGGGTCCCCAGGATCACACCCTGGACTGCAGGCGGCGCTAAACCGCTGCACCACCGGGGCTGCCCAAAACACTGCATTTAAATGGGCTGGAAGCTTACACACGTTGAGGTAAAAATCACCTGTCACACTTTCCAAACATCTGCACTGATCCAGGATTTTGGTGTGATTTTATGTAGATTTGCACTTTGGCACACTTTGTCTCACTCATGCCTTATATCGGTCCATTTTAAAAATGAGAAAACTGAAGTTGTAAAGGTTTCCCTTCATCCACGGTCGAAACCAGCAACAAAGCTGAGTTCTAAAATGATGCATTCCAGTTTTGCATTTTTTTCGTCTTTAACATTTACAGAATGCTTTTTTCTGTGTTGGGTGCTGTGGTTAAGTGCCTCATATTCATGATTTATAAAAGGTGGATAATAAAAGTGTGTACCTGCTAGTGTTACCAGGAGCAATAAATAGATTAGTACATGGTACAGTTAAAGCATTCAGGGTATTGTAGGCCGCAGAGCAAGAGCTCTATTTGTAAGAGTAATCATTATTATTTCTTCACGAGCCAGCTCTGAGGCATTTCTTCTGTTATGCCTATTCGACGAAGGAAGAAACTATAATTCAGATCGGCTCAGATATTTGTTACAAACCAGTGTGTGACCGAGCAAGCCATGAGAACCCGTCCATATTCGCACAAGTCAGCCTCACCCTGCTTCTCAGGGCTCGGTTCTTTGAAACAGAGACATTCTTGGTCATTCAGTCAGTCCTGGGCTTCCAAGCAGGGGGAGCAGAGCCTAAAGCAACCAACCTGCATAGCTGTTTAATCTATCTGGAAAGATCCTCAGATTTCAGATGCTGGAGCTCAGTCACCATTTCTTTACTTGAGAACTTTGACTTGCACACAATTTCCATCTCATCTCATTCATGCATTTATTTATTCATTCTTCAAAAAGGTTGACATTGATTATGTGCCATGCAAAATATGCAAGGGGCCATGGGGGATAAATATCAGGAAGAAACTTATAGTCTGGGCAGGGAGGTAAGGAATGAGCATGAATCACTAAATCCACGGAAGAAGATTAATGTCTGTGAGAAAGTGTTTCTAGAGCGGTGAAAATCTGGAAGAGGGAGAGGAGCAGAGAAGTAGGGGGTTGAGGTCTGTTAGGCAATGCTTCCTGGAATCTGGGTTTGATTCATAGTAGTTCAATCATCCCTTCAATGAATCAATCAACATTTATTCAGTGTCCACTATGTACTAAAATATGCGAGACCTCTCAATATAATCCAATCACCAATTTCTGGAGACTGCAAAGTATTAGTACTTTACGGTACTAATTGTCACCAAGGCTCCTAACATAGCCTTACACCCAGGCCACGAATATGCATCCGATTTTCCTGCTTTCACTTTTATACAGTAGCCAGATTAAGAAGTGTCCTTTTCATTTAACTTCCCTGCAATGGCCTTTCAGTAGCTGCCCATTACCCTGGGGATGACATTCAAACTCCTCACCATGCATTGGCCTTTCTTTGATCTCAACTGAGACCAATTTTATTCTCAACCCCCCCACCCCCACCCCCACCGCTCTCTCCTTACAGAGCCTTTCAGTTCTCTGACTAAACCAAGATCTTCCCTGCCTCAGGCCTTTGTGCCTTGTGATCTTTCTTTCCCCCTTGTTATTTCTTGCTCTTTCTCATCACTCAGTTCTGGATGCGAATGCTATCTTCTCATAGTCTCCCCCAGGACCTACAAAACTGCTTGGTCATTCTAGGCTTTTCATAACTTCATTTGTTGAATGAATAAGTGAATGAATGAATGACATAAAAGCAGGGCTCTTCTCCCATGTGGTCAATGGAAGCTGCGTGAATTGTCTCAGCAGTGGTCATAAGCAGAGACCTGCAGCTAGCTTTTTTTTTTTTTTTTTTTTGTACGGTGGCTTCAGGACGGAATTCACCAGACTGGAAATGTGGGAGATGCTAGACTGTGAAAAAGTTGCAAGAATCTCTAGGAGAGTTGAATGATGAGGATTTAATGAACGTTTCTGGGTGGTGAAGTGGCATGGTCACGGCAGTGTCCTGTTTGTTCCATCTGGCAATAGCAAAAGCAAAAGCAACGACAGCAATGAAAGAAAGGAGAAGAGAAGCCAGAGACAGGAAGACCAGGGAGTGCGCTTCTGCAAAGGTCTAAGCCAGAGGTCACATCCCCAGGCGGAAAGAATGAGAGATGAACCTGGAAGAGCTGAGTGGTGCAGAGATCAAGGAGACGAGGCATCAGAGATGATCTGAACTGGGGCTCCTAGATGGCTCAGTCTGTTAAGCATCTGCCAGTTAAAATTTTGGCGGAATTGCATTTGAATAACAAGCGGGGAATCAAGTACAGCTGCTGGGTTGGTAAATTAAAATACAAAGCTATACTTTGGGAGAGAAGCTAGAGCTTGAGATAAAAATTAGATTAATCCATATAAATGATAGTTGAAGTGACAGGAGTGAATGAGATATTCAGGGAAGAGAGATGTACAGAGAGAGAGACAGAGAGCATGAGACAAGAGCAAGGGGTCAACACCGTAGGAGCAAGAGGAGCCCAGAGTGCCGGAGCAGGAGCGGTGGGAGGAATCTAAGGAGACCGTAGGAAGTAATATTTTCATAGGAGTCAAAAGAAGAGAGAGCTTCAAGGAGAGGATCAACCATCATGTTAAATATAAGAACCCAGGCATTGTCCAGAGTGAAGTATGGTTCTCTCATGAAATAATTTGAGTCTGGTCAAAGTGCAAGTGTATGCGTACACGTGTGTATACGGCAGAGGACTGGAGTTCAGGGGGTGAACGGGCAAAGAATGCTCTAACGAATTTTCAACTATAATTATTTTTTCTAATTTTTTTTTAGATTTTATTTATTTATTCATGAGAGACACAGAGAGAGAGAGAGGCAGAGACACAGGCAGAGGGAGAAGCAGGCTCCATGCAGGGAGCCCGACGTGGGACTCATCCCCGGTCTCCAGGATCACGCCCCGGGCTGCAGGCAGCGCTAAACCCGCTGCATCACTGGGGCTGCCCTCAACTATAATTCATATGCTTTTCTACTTAAAGCCAAGACAATTCTGTAACTACTACTGAGCATCCAGTATGTGCCCACCATTGGGACAGGTGCCGGGGATACAATATGTATGACTGAGGTAGCCCCTGCTCTCTCACGGCCTATGGTCCAATGGGAAATGCAGAGAAGTAAGCGGGCAGTCGTCAGACATCCTAGTGAGAGCAATGGTCAATCATCATGGTAGTTCGCCAGACAAATGCTTGAATCTGGACAGTTTTCCGAGAAAAAAAAAAAAAAAAAGATGTCACCTGAGCTGAGATCTAAAGGATAACTGGGGTCGTACAAAGGTGAGGAAAATGCATTACTAGTAGAGGGAAAAGTTGTTGCAATGTCTCAGACATGGGCAAGAACTCAGTGCCCTGAGTGGGCTGGCTTCAACAGGGGCCACCCAGAGACGATGGACTGGATGGGGAAAAAAAAGATTATATTTCGACATGTAAGGCTGGTAAAGTAAGCAGGACTAGATCACAAGGACTCTGTAAGCATGCTAAAGGGATTTGCTTCTTCTGTCTTCAGGGTCCTGGGGGACCAATGAAAGATCGTAAGCAGAGGCCAGACATCATCGAATTTGCACTTTAGAAAGATCACCGGGGTTGTTATGTACAAAACAGACTGGGAGGTGAGTGTGGCTAAACTACAGGCAAAGAGACTAATTAAGAGGCTCCTCCAAGTGGAAGATGAATTAGGAACGTGGTGGACTAGCTGGGGAGCTGTAGATGGACATAGAGATACGGAGGTGATGGATTCTCCAGGTGCTGAGAACTGAATTAACCATGAGGGCTGCAGGGGAGGGCTCCTGGATGAGCACGTTTCCAGAAAAGAACCATATACCCTCTCTAGTTGAAAGTCGGGATTAGTTGCAAAATCGCTCATAGTGTAAAGGGCTAACGCACAGGTGCATGTAGGTTTGAAACAAGAGGCATAAAGTTTATTTTATTATTTTTTTTTTAACATTTTTTTTTTTTTTTTTATTTATGATAGTCACAGAGAGAGAGAGAGAGAGGCAGAGACACAGGCAGAGGGAGAAGCAGGCTCCATGCACCGGGAGCCTGACGTGGGATTCGATCCCGGGTCTCCAGGATCGCGCCCTGGGCCAAAGGCAGGCGCCAAACCGCTGCGCCACCCAGGGATCCCGAGGCATAAAGTTTAGTGACTGGACAGTGCACTAGCCGGAGGTGGAAACGGCGTGTGCATCACAACTTGGAATTTGCTAATAGAAGCGGCTGAATCTTCCCAAAGCGTCCGTCTCCACCTTTGGAATGCTCTCTCGGGCCATAGAGAGAAGGAGAATTAAGAATAAGTGGCATGGGAACATTGTTTGTGGCCATTTAATACCAGATGCTTTTGCTCAGTGGACTCCCCCCGCCTCCACCTGTCTCAGAAAGGTGAATTCTCCAGGTAAGTATCTGCTCCCTATCCCTGTGATGCCAAGTAGGAAGCTCCCCATTACCATACTAATCATTAGCAAATCCACTACAGATTATCCGAATTGGACCAATTTTCAGCGCCTCACTGCCATCGCCTGATCCAAGCCATCATCCTATCCTTTCTGGGTTTTGTCTTCTAGGTCATTGCTCATCTTGTGCCCTTACCTCCTGCCATTGCTTCCCTTTTCCCAGGCTGCCAGTGCCTGCCTTGGCCTGCCCTTTGGTTTTCCTCCCTCCTCACCCAGAAGAGCTTTTCTCTTCCCAGGCCCCTCTCTTCCCTCTCCCCCTCTTTGTCATAACCTGTCTCCTTCCATTTGTTCCCTTCCTGAGCTCCACCTTTTATTCACATCCAGTTGTCATCTTTTATATTTTTCTCTAGCCCCTCTGTTCTTTTTATTTATTTTTTGAAGATTTTATCTATCCATCCATCTGTCTATCCATCCATGCCTCTCTCCATCGGAAAAAAAAGGTTTACATAGTAAACCTTTTATTTTTTATTATTTTAAAGATTTATTTATTTGGAGAGAGAATGAGAGAATGAGGGAGGGGAGGGGCAGAGGGAGAGGGAGAGTGAGAAGGAGAGAAGCAGACTTCCCACTGAGCATGGAGCCCCACGTGGGGCCTGATCTCACGATCCCAAGACCATGACCTGAGCCAAAATCAAGTCAGATGCTCAACTGACTCAGCCACCCAGGTGCCCCCAGAGTAAACCTTTTAAACTATGCAGCAAATCATGTGACAACTCTGCTCAACATCTCTTCCAATTGCTCTCATTTTTCTAAAAGTAAAAAGTAAGGACCCATGCAAACTGTGGCATGAACCTTTCGTGATGACTTTCTGACCTCAGCTCTCATCACTTCCCCCTTACTCATTCACTCCAGCAGCACTGGTCTCCTCCGTGTGCTTTGGTCATCCTATGCATGCCTCTGCCTCAGGGCCTTTGCACTCGTGGTTTCCTCTACCTGGACCCTTTGCACTCGTGGTTTCCTCTACCTGGACCAACCTTCACCCAGATTTCTACATGACTTACTCCCTTGACGATGTCAGCTCAGTATTCCGTTACCACTTTAGCCATCTCTGGAGGCCGCCTTTCCCAGAACTGCATTTTTTTTTCCCTCAATTTCCCTTCACCTCTTCTAAACTCATTTATTCTTCTGAGCAACTACCACCATCCTAGAGTCATACTTTATTCATGTGGTCTTCCCCACTAGACTCTAAATGCCATTAGATAGATTTTTGTCAGTTTTATTCACAACCCCCAGCACTGAGGACACAACTGACATGTCCAAGGAGCTAGATAATGAGTTGATGAATGTTTTCTGAAATATCCACCCAAAGCAGTAAACATTCATTCATAAGTACATACACACTTTTCCCCTTAATTAACACAAATAGATGTAATAGACTCCCCTTAAATATTTCCTATTTGAATGTAATATAAATGTAGATAGAGAAAAAAAAACCCACCAGGTTTCCTCTAGGAAAAACACACTAAGGAAGTGGTTTCATAAGTTGCTTATACAGAAGCTGAAAATGTGACATGTAACCAAAGCTCAAAAAAATATTTGAGTGCTAAAAAAAAAAAAAAAAAAAAAGTCACTAATCTGCCTTTCAAGGCAAGTGAGTCCTGAAATGGAGAGTTCTTATTCTTATTTTATTTTATTTTTTTGATCGCCAAGTAGGTTGGGGTATAAAATTTTGGGTTGAACGGGGTAAGTGGAATTGCTCGGCATGATTGAGGAAGACGGGATTGAAGCCCCATCTGTCCTCTGTTTCCTGTGTCTTTGGTGGCCACAGTTGTGTGGGTAGAAACCACAGAACCGCGGGAGGGGAAGAAGCCATGGAAGTGAGGACGCAGAACCAACCCAGGGAAGCGTGCTCCTCCAGAAACAGCAATTTACCGAGTGCCCACTTTGTTTAAGCCCTGGTGGCGGAGGGCCTGCCCCTACTCTCTCCTGTTTGCTCACCACGACTCCGGGAGGTGTGTATTATCTGCTCTTAGCAGAGAAGGAACGTGACCGGGGTTTAAAGTGCTTTTGCTTTGCACAGAATTTGTTGGCTCTGCGTTTGAACCTCATCTGGCACAGCACCTCTTCCCCCAAGAAACGCTCCCCCTTGGTTCTTTGAACCACTCTTCCCTTCTTGCCACATCGCAGAAGACATTTTTCCTTCGAAATTATTTCCACAAATGGTAATTTGGTTTCCAGGTAAGATCATTAAAACCTTTTGTGATGCAGAAGGCAGCCAAAAGATTATGATTGTTTCTATGGAAATATGAGCCAGGAGTGTTAAACTGCCGACAATAACAAATGAACTTTGGGAATATAATCTGTTTCCCTCTTCTCAGAGGAGATAAATAGGTGGCAATGTTCAATTCCTCAGTGCATTCCGTGTATCAGCTTCCCAGATAGCTTTGGGTCTTGTATTTTTTTCCCACCACCAAAGTACAAAAGCTGCAAGATTTCCTCCTGCCCAGAAGTAAGCGAGGAGTGCCAGAGCCAAGTTCTCATCTCAGACATTACAGACTTCAGTGTGCATCTGCAAGCTCCAAATAGGACTGTAAACATGTCAGCCAAAACAAACTGTAATTTTTATAAAATAAATCTGGGGAGCATGCTTTTCTGGAACCTAATGCTCCACGTCTACGCGTGCAGTTAGGAGGCACGAAAGGCAGCACAGCTCGCCTCCGCTCTTTGGCAGCGCTCTACCCCATACAAAACCTGGTGGGAATAACCAAGGCACGAGGCCTCATCTTTCCCTCTTTGCCGCTTCCCGGGAGCGAGATGTTCAAGAAAGCCAAGAACTGCTCCTGGCCAATTCAAAACAGAGTTGCCCGTTGCAGTGTTCCTCAAAGCACAGCAGCAGCAAGTCCTGGCAACTTGGTAAAGATGCAGAATTTCGAGCCCCCTCCGCGTTGACTGAATCCGGATCTCTGGGGTGAGATGTGGCAATCTGTGTTGCACAAGCTCTGGGGATGGGGATGTTCCCTGAAGTTTGAGAAGCATAAGCTAAAGGGAAGAACTTAAGCTTTGGCCCAGAAGGTGGGGTTCAAGTCCCTGCAGCAACACTTGATGAAGAATTGTGTTGGGATAAGTCATTTGACCGCTCTGGCTTCCTTTTCCCTTAAGTGTAAAGGAGATGAACTAATACTCTCAAATTGCTTCTTATCACAGTATCACAGCACCTGATGGCTAGCTCAGGCCGGTACCAATGACGCTGACCTAGTGAAAGATTCGGCGATCAGCCCCTGCCTGCTCTTCTCTACTCTAGCTCGTACAATGTAGACAATAATCATAATCATCACCAGATCAAAAATAACAGCGATATCTTTGTACCCCCTGTGTGCCTCCTGTGTGTCAGGCACTTTCTCAGGAGTCTGATGTTTGTTTGAAATATGTCTTCTTGCAGTAATTATTTCAATTTTTGCTACCAGAAGAAAAACTAAAGAGGTTTTATAACTTCCACAAGGTCACAAAAAAAGTAAATGATAGTGTCAGGATTTGAATCCAGGTCTGATTTTGAAAATCTATGCTCCTTCCCTTCTGCCGAGGTTTCTCTTCTGAGAACTGGGATCTTTTCATCTGTTGAAGGAAAACAAAACAAAAAAAAAAACCCGAAAAGAAACCCCCGCAAAACCCCACAACCTTACCGCAGTCCATAAGATGGGGCTAGGCAGACTGGACAATTTGTTTAAGTATATAAAGCAATTACTTTGAATATATTTAACACATATATTGACTTCATTTAAAAGCCACTTTACCTAAGAGTGATCAATAAACAAGGCCTGTCGTTGTTCTAAACTGCTGATTTATTGACAATTCTGAGATGCTTTGTCCCTGGTGAGGAAGATGCAGAAAATGGAAGGTGGAGAGAACTTTGGAAAGCTTCTAGCTTAAAAAAAGTCATTACTAAGCCAAAGTAACTTAGAATTGGAGCAGCAAGTGATTTGTCCAAGATCCCATAGCTGGTTGGTGGCAAGAATCTGACCAAAATGTATCTAACTGCCGACCTGAGTTGGTGCTATTGCCAAAAAGGTCTTATTAAATCAAACCAGATCAGACCTTTTTTTTTTTTTTTTTTAAAATAAAGTAGGCACAAATGCATCCATATTCAAGAGAGGTTTATAGGGAAGATAAATCTGTGGTACAAGAGAATCCTAAATGGTACATGAGGGTTAGTCAAGCTAATAAAGTTAGGATGATGATTTTGGGCGAAGGCAGCAGACTACACAAAGCTTTGGGGTTCTGGAATCAAGGACTCCCTGTGTGTGGAACTATTAGAAAATTTCGTCTGCTAAAAATTTTAAAGTGCAAATCAGGAATCAGCAGGTTGGGAGGCTGGAGAGACATGGAGTGATCAGGTCCTGGAGGGCTGGGAAGGCCATTCTAGGGCTCTCGAAATTGATGAAGAGCTGCTGAAGCATTTATGCCAGGGACTCACATTGTCAGATTTGTATCTCAGCTCCCTCTGGCTACAGTGTGGACTGTGAAACACCAATTTAAGGGGTGAAGAAAGGAGGGAGGGAGGAAGGGAAATCCAAGACTAAAGACATTGGAACTGGTGATATGTTATTTCAGGCAAAAGAATGTAAAGCCATGTGAGGTCAATTCTTCTAGCAATAGAGAGGGAAGATCCCAAAGATTTTTTCTGAGATGTAAAATGACCATGAGTCAGTGATTGAGTCAATAAGAAAGGAGAAGGTTCAAGGGGGTGACTCTTGGATTTTTAGCGTGGGTAACTGATGGATGGGGGATGAGGTCGGGAGAGCAAGGAGGACTACATTTGGCCAGGTAGAAATGGTAAACGCAGCACTGAGGTCATCGGGTCATTGGATCATCAGAGCGGAGACATCCTGGAGACAGTCAACACACCTGGCCCATAACCCATTACACCATATGGGGCTGCCCAAGGCAAGAGGGTAGCACGGGCAGGGGCAGAGTGACTTAAGCATATAACATATACACGTAATGAAGAGCCAGCAGAGACAAAGAAGTGAGAGAGAGATGGGACAATTGATGGGGCATTTCTGACAGTAGAGGGATCAACAGGCGTCATTTGACTCTGGCTTAGAGAAATCTGGTCAACTCATGTAATAGCAGAAGTACAGGCCTTTGCATATCAAACGTGTTAATCTACGGGAATTAATTCTATATTACAGCTGGAGGGTCCTTGTAAAACACCGGGGATTCCCACATGATGATGTTAACACAGATCAGATGTCTGCAAAGACTTAACAAGCTTCTTCTGACGCCCATCTGGTCATACCGAATGCCTCACACAAAGGCAAAGCCAGCGACATGCTTCCTCTGATTCGGCAGGCACATGGCGTATCTCTGAAATAACCAGGAGAATGTATTCTGGGAATACAGGTGTGACAGATAAAAGTAACCAGTAACCCTTGGGCCCTTCCCAGCTTCCCTCATTTATTGCAGTGCTTTTAGAACAAACCAAAGGGCCTAACCAGAGAAGGCTTTCATTGTTCCAGCTCTAATACATATACCGATGGTCAGAGAGTTCATACTTAATATTTATTTAGTAAATAAACTTCCCTAAAACATAGTTAGCATATGCGTGCATGTGTACACAACTGCGTATGTGTGTGTGTGTGTGTGTATGTATGATTTCTTTTTCAAGATCTGACTTGCTTGAGAGCTCAAACAGGTTCCCAAATTATGCTAAACAGTGGGGCAAGTTGGATGAATTTCACGATGAATAAAGTTTGACACAACTTTATTTTGAAAATGGAGTAATCGAATTTGAGGGAGCTTGTATCCAGCATTCTTGCACGGTTTGAATATCGAGCAGCTTCGGACCCAGTGTAGAAGGGAGTGCAGGTCCTTTCGGGTGTATCCGGCATCTTGTTTGATCACAGCAGCTGCCCTGCCAGGGAAGTACTGTCCAATTATTGGGAATGGTTACTATGAATTAGTATGATTCTAAAACATACTATTTCCCCTGACATCTTGTTGGAATTTGCAGGCAAATTTTTGGTCGATCTGCTCATTGAATGTAGTCTTTTGGCATTTTTTTCTCCTTGGAAGTGGTTAAGTCAACAGGATAGCGATAAAGATCCTCAGAATGGGGGACATTGAGGCTTAGAGAGGTCACCTATCTTGCCCAGGGATGTGAATTGGAATGGATGCAGCCAGGATGTCAACCCAGGTCTATCTGATGTTGAAAACTGGTCAAGAACAAATATTTATTTACCATCTGCTGTACTGACATAGACGCTGCTCTAAGTCCTGGTTTCTAATAGCAGATAGGCTAGAGGAGCAGCTGCCCTTCAGACGCTTGCATTCCAGAGGACAGAGCTAGACACTGAACAAAACACATAGATAGAGGAAATTTGGATGTGCCATAAATTCCACAAAGAAATTAAAATAGGGTAGGTGTTAGAGACAGACAGAGGAAGGAGTTGCTTCTCGAAGGTTTCTTCTAGGAGGCGACATGTGAATTTCTTCCTACCCTAGTTATGGCAACAGCACCTACTGCGTGAAGTAGCAGCCATAAAGGCCCTCAGTTAGGAAAAAACTTGCTCTTAACCAACTTTCAAATCACACACTTTGTACTGTAAGCCTTAAGCATATCCCTTCAAAAGGTCCACAATCGAAGGGCACTCGGGGGGCTCAGCAGTTGAGCATCTGCCTTTGGCTCAGGTCGTGACCCCGGGGTCCCCGGATCGAGTCCCACGTCGGGCTCCCTGCATGGAGCCTGCTTCTCCCTCTGCCTGTGTCTCTGCCTCTCTCTCTGTGTCTCTCATGAATAAATAAATAAAATCTTAAAAAAAAAAAAAGACCCAGAATTGAATGGGAGAAACAGATACGACAAATGATATATGATGGTATTCTATATCCCGAGCTTGGATGGAGATGTGCTCAAGATTCTACAGAAGCAGGGAAGAATGGAGGTTTGCTGGGGGTGGAGTGAGTGTGCTGAGGAAGGAGGTGGGGGCTGAGCTGGGTCTTGGGGGGAAGCTGGTTTTTGCCTGGGTCACGGGCAGGCCGAGGCTGGGTCTGAGCCATGAGAACAGAACGTGGAACAGAACAGAGGCATGAAGGGACACGGGCCATCTCTGGGTATTTTGTCACAACTGAGCTCCCAACACGAGCTTCAGAATGGGGAGTCACAGGGGAGGGTTCAACAAAATGCCGCACCTGGAAATGATTTAGCTTGGCGAGGCCTCGCAAGAAGTTCTCTCTGTTTTCAAGGACAACGTCCCTGAAAATGCTCCAAGGGGCTTTCCCGGCAGTGCCCGTCTGGCTTTCCAAGCTCTCTTGATGAATGAGGTGGAAGGTACAACGCTTAAGTCAGTGGTTCTCCACTCTGGCTGTTGACTGGAATAACTGGAGGCATTTATTCTAAATATAAGTAAATTTTTAAAAATCCCTGAGTGATTAAAACCAGAAGGTCTGGGAGTAGAGTTTAGATACAGGTTTTTGCAAGCTCTTAAGGTGAATCTACTGGGCAGCCAGTGTCGAGGGTCAGTCTTTCCAGATGGATCACCAGGGAAGCTAAGTTCTCCCGAAGACGTGCCCCAGCTCCTAGGAGGTATGACCCATACAGGAATCCACAAAGGGAGAAGGGACTGGGAGGGACTGGTCCTCGGACCAATGGTGTCCTTGTTCCAGGGCATAAAATAAAAAAAGCTATTTTAAAAGTAAAACAACTGAAAGAAATGTAATCATTATGCAACGAGGCTCTGAAGTCTAATGGAGAGATCTGAACTTAATGGTGCCCCGAACACTCCTCAGTAATTATCTCCGAAGAAAACCGTGGTGCCAAAGGGAGGCCCTGATCTTGAACATTCCCAGGCGACAGTAAATGAGGAGTAATCTGACTGGGAAAGCAATTGTGAGTCATGCCTTGTCTTGCTTTTCCATAATGACACCTGAAGCACGCTTGTGCGTTCTGTAAACCTTAAACAAAGTTACCCCCCAAGACACCGGGGTTTTGCCAGGGAACAGTTAGTTTAATTGGAGCGCGTCCGTTTTTGTTCCTAATGAGTCTCCCATTTCATAGCCTGCTCCGGGTTTGAAATAACAGGAGCCCCCTCTGTCTGGGATGATTAAAAACCTGCTTAAACCTACAATATATGGGAGCTGCCAAAACGTCTGCACCAAGCAATACTGCTCAGGATTGAGGCCTGCAGGCAGGATGGAAATAGAGAAAAACTGTTGATTGCTCTAGCATTAAAAAAAGGGGAAAAAAAATCAAATCCACTCATGCAAGTTATATTAAGGAAACCAAAGTAGAATTGCAGTCACTTCCCAAGGTTTGCGACCACCCTGTCCCTCCCACCCCGAGCCCTGCCCTTCCATACTCTTTGTTTTCTAGCTGGTTTTTCATTTGGAGACTGACAATTCTGGGTGTCCATACCATTGAGTCTTACCAGTGTTTCTGCCTGAAAGGAGGCTGTCTCTCCTGCTTGCCAAGGCGCTGCTTTATGCTATACAACGTCTGTTAAAAATAAACCTTTTATTTACAAAATCAGCCTTATGACTCAGAATAATTGCAACTTCATATGCCCATTTTCCTTTTAGAGATCTGCACAGTGCTAATCTCTGGATATTTCTTTAGGGCAAATATTTAAATAATTTAACTCTGAGCACCTTTGTTCTCAGATTTATACATCCTTTCACTTTCCTCCACAGATGGGGATTTCAGGATTTCTCTGTCTGCCTTGCACATTTTGCAAAGCATCTAACTAGTGCACTAGGAAAAAAAAAAAAAAAACTTCCACAAATAATAAAGGAGCAGATATTTCCTGGATTATAATAGTCAAACAGAGTGAGCTAATTTGCCCATTGATCTGTGGTTCTTAACCATTTGAAAATCTGATTAAAGGTGTAGAATTTCATCAAAAAGGCAAATACTCCCACCCTATTACATATACATACCTAAACATAAGCAGTGGGCTCCCCTGTATGTGTACACAACACCGGCTCAGGGGATGGCACATCGTTGATACTCAACAAATATTTGTTCAATGCATGAGTGAATCAATGAGTGAATAAAATTTCAGGGTGGACTTGGGTGGCCATAAAGGGTAGTTTTAATAAACTATGGGTTCTGAGCTTCCACCAGGAGTGAAATCATTATGAAACTGAATTCTTCCCATTTTTTCTGAGCCTTGAGACTTTCTTTCCTTTTCTGTGTTAATGGTTGACCATCTCCTTCCTCCTTCCATGATTTACATCTAGCCAGGACAGGTGCAAGTTTCTATGTAGAGAATTATAGTCACTTCCCGCCTCTCCCATGGAGATCACTCCAGATTTCCATGATGGAATATTCAGTCATTCTAAATTCCTCTATAATGCTTTTAATCACCATCTCCTGGTTTTCTCCACCATATCTATTATAATGTATTTTAATGTATTTTAATTTATCTTTGTTCTTAGAAGACATTATTTTTCCCTCTATTTCCAGGTTCCTGGAGCATCTGAGTCCATGTCTTGCCAAAGGCAGCTGCGATTCACTGGCTCAGGCTCCTCTCTGTGGCTGAGATGGGCTGCCCATTCTGAGCTTCTCCAGACTTGTGCTCTGAGAAGATGCTCACAGAGGGCTTATTTTCAGGAAAACAAAACAAAACAAAACAAAAACAAAACTCTGTTCACTGTGCTCTTTCCACTGAACTGTCTTGTCAGTGCAATTGCAAGCCTTGTTTGCCTGTAGCTCAGTCTGTCCGGGCTGCCATAACAAAATACCATAGACTGAACTGGATGGCTTAAGCAATGCAGATTTAATTCTCACAGGTGGCTAGGAAGTCCAGGGTCAGGATGCTGGCAGATTTGGTTCCTGGTGGCAGCTCCTTTTCTGGCTTGGCAATGGCTATGCTCACTGTTTCTTTACACGGCCTCTCCTTGCTGTGTACACACAAAAAGAGAGATCTCCCTCCGTCTTCTTTTAAAGCCACTAATTCCATCTTGAAGGCCCCACCCTCATGACCTAAACTAATCCTAATTACTTTCAAAGGCCCCATGTCCAAATACCATCACACTGGGCCCTAGGGCTCCAACATATGAATTTTAGGGAGATGCATTCAGGTAATAACATCTACTAACCAGGGGGGAAGGGACTGTGTTAGAAGAGGAGACAAGAATTCTTTTGGGAGCCTCTTGTGCACCAGATACATCTCACATGTGGTTTATTAAAAACTTTAACATTATGGGGTAGCCATGTAGACTCCCATATTAGAAATGAGATTAAGAGAAGTTATATTTTATTTTTTTAAAGGTCTTATTTATTTATTCATGAGAGACACACAGAGAGAGGCAGAGACACAGGCAGAGGGAGAAGCAGGCTCCATGCAGGGAGCCCGACGTAGGACTCGATCCTCAGACTCCAGGATCACGCCCTGGGCTAAAGGCAGACGCTCAACTGCTGAGCCACCCGGGGTGTCCCAGATGCAGAGAAGTTAATCAACTTGTTCATGGTCATATAGTTAGGAAAAGTGGCTTAGGACCCTCACCTAGGTCTCCTTTGTCTGCCTTCAGGTGGCTACACAGACTGGTCTGAGGATTATTTGTGTCGGAATCTCTTGCAGGGATCTTTAATCACACCAGCACTTAGGACCAACTCCCTATTAAAAAGATGCAGTCTGACTGGTGACAGGGCCACCTCCTCTACATTAAAAAACAAAAAACAAACAAACAAACAAACAAACAAACAAAATCCACAGGGGATTTTGACTCAGGGCCTGTTTGGAAACCACTGCACCTCATCCTACTGCCTCTCCAAGATTAATAAACACTGAGGTTGCCTTTCAAGTGCAATAATCATCTTTGATGTCCTTGACAGACACCATTTCAGGGCTCATCACAGGCTCCCTAGAAAGAAACAAGCATATACCAACTGTAGACTTTGTCTCACAGGGGTAATTATAGGCACACACCTACTGCTTCTTAGAAGTGGCTCTGTCACTTATTAAGTACAGAGGATCTTAAAGACGTTAGAAGCCATAGGAGACACAGACATCACCAACCACCAACAGACCTGAAAATGCACCAGGCATTTTCTCTGATTCCTTCTGCTACGAATATGTCCACATTTCTTTTCTTCTCCTGCACACTGAAAGAATACAAGATGCAACTACAAGATTTTTTTTAAATTAAAAACTGTAGCAATAAGCAACAAAGGGACACAAATTATTACTTTGATTGTGATGATGTTAACATGAGTGTATACAAAGGTATGAACTCATCAAATTGTACACGTTAATTTTGTGCAGGTTTTTGGATACCGGTTTAAACCTCAATAAAGCTGGAAAATCTTAAAAACCGAATTTATGTATTTAAGTGAAATATGATTTCCCAAGAAGTCCCTTGGGGTGGCCACACACTTAGTTTAATGGTGCTACTGAGGCTCAAATGCCTTTTGAATTCCCCAGGAGACATGCCTGCAGAGTCTGTGGCATGTTCTTTTGAATAACTGCTGCCAGGAAAAACTCTGACCTTTACACCATGGATTTGATTCTTGGAAATAACAAAACTGTATGGAGACAAGATCTGCAATCAAGTTAAGTGATCACACCAGGGAATCCTGCTTTGGAAAAAAACTGGGAAAGACGATAGAGTGATGTCTCTATAGTTTTCACCAACAGGTTTGCAAAACTTGTTTTGAGACCAATTGCAATATAGATATTTTCCAACTAATTTCAAGCAATAATTGTATGGATTCCGAGGGTAAATTAGGGCAAACAATTTGTAGGATAGGATACATTTGAAAGCTTTAGCTGTAATTTAAAAAAAATTTTTTTTTCAAGGTTGTCTTGGTACACTTGAGATTTTTATTTGAAATAATACCAATTTCAGTTGATATTGGTTAATTTGATGCTATCAAGTCAATGACTGATAAAACAATACGGTTTTAAAAATTACTTTGGGGTTGGATCATCCTATCCCAAGAGGTACCTTTTAGGAAACATAATCTGCACATACACCTTATTTATTCTACTAATGGTAAGATATTGTTGGAGCAACATATGCTTACTAAGGGAATAACTGGCCAAAAGATGAATAATAATTCTGATTATAATTAAGGCCAGCAAAAGAGGGGAAGGACAATACAGTCACTCAAAAAAACAGGAAATAATTGGCATCTTTGCCTTCTTGAGAAATACACACTAACCCACCTCATGAATCTTCCTCATTAACTTTAGAAGTGCTGCTTCTATCACATTCACTTCCCAGTTGCTTTGCAGATTTGTTTGCACTTTATGTGACTGACTCAAGATTTCATACAATCCTTGTTTCTGAAATGTCTTCTGATCACTGACTCATAAGGGTAACTGCTCTCAAGTTGTCATTGTTCGGAAAATATTTTAAGGGTCTCGGATACTTGGACAATGCTATTATTTCCCTCAGTACTTTTCCATCTTCTTGTGTATTGTATTATTCATAGCCGACTTTGAAAAAATAGCACCTATCATCCTAACAGCCTTGCAAGCTTACTTTGCACCTGCTTCTGCACCATAAATGATTATTTATAATTTAGACTTACAGAAAATGTCCATGTTAACCAGATCTCTGGGCACATATGTACCTACTGAGTGCTTCTACTTCTTAGTTTCCAAATAGAAAACCACATTTATAATGAAAGTCTCGTCCTCATTTTATTTCCAAGTCAACAAAAATTAAGCCCTTTTTGATACTGGCTGTAGAGATAACTCTCCTAATTTTAGCCTTAAAGAACAATAACCAATTCCATTAAAATCCTATTTCCAAAGTGCCTTTGATAAAATCCCTTACTTTCACACTATCCATAGATTCAACAGATGTTTTTTGGGGGGTATACTTAATGCTCCTGTTTATTCCTTTCAGGATCTAATTTCATCACTTAGCTTCTGCGGTATAATTGAGACAAGCTGGATGAATTATCTCCTAACTAGTTCATCATGAAAAAAGCCCAAACTGGTCTGAAAATAGTTTTGATGTTTGGAGTCTTTCAGAAAGAAAGAGGAGGATAATCGCACAGAAGCATGATAAGAATGTGCTAAGCTAATTTGTAAGGGAAACAACTGTGACACAACTGAAGGAAGATGTCCCGTACTGCTTCTACCCATCACTCTAACCCTTTAGAAGGACATGGGCTTATCACAGAGAGCAGAGATCAAGCCTTGTGGCTCTTGGTGTGTCTGGCACCTGGTATTGTGTCTAATATATAATAGATGCTTAATAAATATTTGTTGACTGTAATTTAGTCTAAGTTCTAGGGAGAAGCACCAGACACTCAAGTACATATGTGCTTTGTGTGTTTAGCATTCCGTGTCATAGAAAGTACTCAGCTAGGGCCTGGAAAACCAGATTAGGGTCATAGAGTAGAGGTTTACGTACCGTACAGGAAGTAGGACTAAATTATGACTACCTTACAAATTGAAAATGGATCAATCTTTGAAAAGACATCTGTCCTGCATCTCTCAAGATCTTACTGGTGATGAGATAATGACCAGATCACTTGATACATGCCGTGGTGTTGATATGCTAGCTCTTCCAGGTAGCACATTTAGCTTAGAACAGAATGCTATAACTCAAAGGTGTGACTCCCCCGATCCTGAAAATTACAAGAACTTGGAGGTAAAATATCAGGGCCCAGGACAATGAGCACAGAGGAAACTTCTCACTGGGGAGATCGGAATAAAGTAAGATGGACAAAACATGGGCGCTTGTAGTCTTTTTGTGAGTCCAAGGTAGGAAGATAAACTGGCTAATTCTGGGCTAGAGCCAATAGGTAAGGTGTCTAAACAGAGGAGGTAGCAACGATGCAACAGTGGAATTCTGCTTTGCTTTATATTTGAGCATTAGCAGGACTAGAAGGAGGCCAATCTGAGATGATGTGATAGGGACTGGCATCAAATCCAGCCCTGGGGAGAACATTGTGGTATTAGGAGAGGAGGTCATGACTTTCAGGAAAGGAGAATGGGAACCAGAAGCCAGACTAGCGCTACCAAGTATGTTGAGCACATACTGAACCCAAAGGGTGCAGCTTGATGCTCATGATGGTACTCCAGGACTGAATCCCCATCAGTGACACACTGACTCCCAGACACCAGGCAAGAGTTGACTAGTTCTTCTTTCCAGTCCCATTCAGTAGCTCTAAAGAAGCCCTGGAAATACCACCAGGTCCGTGGGCTCAGAATGATTTATGATGGAAGCTATAGCAGCACTTGAAACAGCAGAGCACTTCAGGACTTTCAAACTTGGCCTCATAGAGGGTGCTCTATTCCTTTTACTCCAGAAGTGCAGAAGTGGCCCCACTAGGCAGGATTCATGTCAGGTAGGAGAACATCAAGTAGGTTACTGTAGGGGCTATCAGTGTCTCTTCTGCAATTGAAATTGGAATTTGAGTTTAAAACTTAAACAGAAATATAGGATGTGACTCAGTGGACAGAATTCTAGGTTCTAGTTTAAGTTACATTTAGATTTTCGTTTAGGATCAGGTCTAATAATCCTAGCAATCCGTGCTATATTTAGTACAATAAAATTATGAACTCCTTAAAACTCCTCTCTTTGCCAGCCTCCATGAGGCAGTGATCTTCTTGATGCCCCTTTACATCTTTAAATTCTTCATGAACTCCTTCTTATCTACCCAACTCATAAAAATGCTGCTATTCCCCGATTTTTACCCTTTGCCCTCTTGTTCCCTATGTGATCTCACCCATGCTTCTTCCTCCAATCACAACTCTTGTTGGATGAAAACCACATCTTTATCTCTGGTCCAGACTTTGGATCTTCAAAATCATATTAGCAACTTCTACCTTCTGGGCCTGAGTATCTTATGGATATCAGATATCTCAAATGCAACATAATCAGGTCGTATCTTCACATCCAAAACCTCTTTCTCCTGCTGGGACACCCACACACCCCATGTAAGCCATACTGAAGATTTAGGTGGTGTCTTGACTTCTCATTTTCCCCACAAAGCTCATCACGTCTAATCTGCCAAGTCCAGCTCACATGACCGCGACACTATTAATTGAATGGAGAATTTCTAACTCTCTCCTGGACTGTTGAATTGGCCTTCCTCTAGTTCTTCATGTCCCAGTCCTCTCCTTATCAGATATCCAGACTGCAGCCAGAGTGATCTTTTAAAATGCAAATATACTCTTAACTCTAAAACACAGGAGAGTAATAGCTATAACCAATCACTATCTCCACATCATTAAAGAATAGTGTTTAAAATCACATGCCATTCATTAGAGAAATGCAAATGGAAGCCACAATGAAGATATACTGGATATTTGATACTGAATATATGAAAATATTACTTCACACCCATTAGGATGGCCGTTATTAAAAAAAAAAAAAAAAGGAAAATCACAAAATGGTGAAGATGTGGAGAACTGGAACATAGCGCTGCTGATAGGAGCACAAAACGGTGTAGCTGCTACGGAGAATAACATGATGGTTCCTCAAGAAGTCAAACATAGAATTATCATATAATACAGCTATTCGACTTTTAGATACATACTCCCAAAAAAATCAAAGCTGGAGCTCCAAAGACCAGGGTTCGAAGCAGTTATTTATAATAAGCAAAACGTGGACACAGCCCAAATGTCAATCAACAGATGGATGGATAAACAAAATACAGTATAACATACCTATAAAGGAATATTATTAATATGTAAAATGAGGTTCTGATATGTGCTACGACCTTGAAAGCACTGCAGTGAGTGAAATGTCAGACATAGAAGGACAAAAATTGTGAGATTCCATTTATTTAAGGTAGCTAGAACAGGAAAGTTCACAGAGATAGAACAGTGGCTATCAGAGACTATGGGAGGGGCCCACGAGGAATCATTATTTAACGGATATTGAATTTCAGTTTAATGTGATAGAAATGTTCTGGACAGGGATCATGGTGAGGGCTGCACAATAATGTGAATTTACTTACTGCCACTTAAGTTTACACTTAGAAGTGATAAAAATGGTAAATTTTATGTTAACATAAACAATAGAAAAGTCAATGCAACCTCCTGCCTCACACCTTGGACACCAGCAGCTCTACAATCATCCATACAATCTTCATCCGCACCATATGCTCTGTCCATATGAACGTGACATCCGATAACCTCCCCAGGACTTCCCAGCTCCCTTAAGAACTGGATAAAGGGCTCAGCTTCATTGACTAGTAATGTTCTGCACATATCCTTTACCCTAAATGCACTGTATTGTGATCATCTGGTTTTGAGTAACTCATAAGATAAAGAACTCCTTGGGGAGATAACTGAGTCTTTTACATGGCGTATTTTTGAGCACAAGACTCAGCATACAATAAATTCTCAGTAAATATTGAGGGAATGAGCTCAGGAGAAAGCAACTACTAAAAAAATCATGAAATGCCAAGATAGAAAGAATCTTAAAGCTTATTTAATTTAAACTTCAAGAGTAAAGGAAATATGAATTTTGATATACCAGCCAAAACATTGCCTTCCAGAGGTCTAATTTCCATTAGAAATTCAATAACAGCCAGTTTTCTTTCTTTTTGCCATTGATTCTATCATTTAATGACTCATTGAAGGATTACATCTGAATCATACAATCCATCATGTCAATGTTTTTCAAACTTTAATGAGTCTTATAACATCTGTGTAGTGTTTGCTCTACCCATGGACTAATTGTCCTAATGTCCAATGAAGTTCATCTTTAGCCTAAGCTATACTGTCAATTAAATAACAGTTTTGATGTGTTGTTTCTTTGTTTTTTTTTTCTAATATGTTAAATATCTAGCTTTTAAAATAAAACCTCATCTATTTATCACCTAAAGTAATCTTCCTACACTATATGGCATGTAAATCATTCTTCGGGAAATCAATCTTAATTGTATGATTTATTGCTTTCTTAAATTATTCTCCAGGCACAACTTTGATTCCTCAGCAAGTTTGTAGACTCCTTGAGAGCAATGTCTTTCTTTCTTTCTTATCCTTCTATGTTCCCTAGCTCCTTGGTGGTTGTCAAGCTCTCATCACATACACAACAACTACCTGATGAGTAAATACACCTATTCCTTCGGAGATAACATATATAATCTACTCTTTTAAAGTCAAAGCTATTTCATAAGGCTAAGGAATTTGGAGATGAAGTATTGACAAAGATTCTCCTCTTGATCAAATTCTATTCATTCTCCACTAAAATTTTCAACCAGGTGTCAACTTTTGAACTTCTGTGTCTATGTCTGCATTGTCCAATTTTAGCAAGAATTCTGCTCAGTTGGTGTAGCCAGAATCTCTCCTCTTCCTTATCTGTTCATTCTCTATATCTAATTGGGTTCCTCATCTCCCACTATCCCTCTGGTCATATCTGATCACCCTGGCCTATCTTCAGCAAGAATTTTGCTTTGTTGGTTTAGCCCAAATCCCCTTTTCCCTTTGATAATTCCACTTTGTAATTTTCTATCCACTGATTACCAGCCTGCTTCTTGGCTATAAATTTCCACTTGACCATGCTGCATTCATAGTCGAATCCAATCTTTCTTCCCTGCTGCAAAATCCCATTGTAGTAGTCCTTAAACCTATTGCCATGGACCCCAGAGAATACTGTGCTTTAACAAATATGATTGAATATTTTTCCTTTAAAAATTAGAATATTAAAAAAATTAGAATATTATTTCTGTAACAGTGTCCAGGGAAATGCACCTTATAGACCTCCAAATACAAGAAGGAAATACTCTAAAAGTAGCCACTCTAAAATTTTTTAAAGTACTCTAAAAGCAGCCCACATCTACAGGCCAAGTCTGCCTCTTAGCTACCAGTTTCTGAACTCTGGGTATAGCTTGAGTCATAGTTGCTATACTCCTTTGCATATTTGCACCAAGGCCACACCTCTTACGGACTCTTAGCCAGTGACTGAGCTTGTAGAGGGTACTAAGGTAGGCTTGTCCCCAGGAGACATGGGACTCTTTCACAGTAACTTTGGTTCTAGGATTTCCCTAAGGATTGCTGAACCACTCTTACACTGCATAGTAGTTTAGATGGTTTCCTCCGACTGCCCTTCCCTGTCTCCTTTACTTGAGGTCAGACTTGCATCACAGTTTGATGGCTCTCCAGCTTTTCTCTTCCCATTTTCTTTCACAGGCATTTCTCTTAATAAAATTCCTGCACAGTTAACATTGTCTTGAGATCTACTTGTGGGAAAACCTAGACTAACACAGGGGATATTAATGAGAGCTATATAAATGTTAGAGTTATTTCAAGCTGAATTTGTTTGTGGGAGATTGGGGGTATGGTTAATTCTGAATTTTGACAATATTAAGTTGTATTTATGAATTACTAATTATATGAGCTTTCCAGGGCTTCCATAAAAACAACAACAAAAAATAGTACCATGATGTTAAACAACAGAAGTTTATTTTCTAGCAGATCTGGAGCTAGAAGGCCAGATTAAGGTGTCAGTAGGGTTGGCTTCACCTGAATACTCTCTCTTGGCTTATAGATATCCATCTTCTTGCATCTTTGCATAATCTTCCTTATATGTGTCTGTACTCTAATCTCCTCTTTTTTAAAAAAATTATTTACTCATTAGAAGCATACACACATGCAGAGGGAGAGGGAGAGGGAGAGGCAGAGACACAGGCAGAGACACAGGCAGAGGGAGAAGCAGGCTCCATGCAGGGAGCCTGATGTGGGACTCAATCCTGGGACTCCAGGACCATACCCTGGGCCAAATGAAGGCAGGCACTAAACCGTTGAGCCACCCCGGGATCTCCTCCTCTCTCTCTCTCTTTTTTTTTTTAAGGATACCAATTATACTGGATTAGGACTCATTTTAATTTAATTACCTCTATCTCCAGCTACAGTCACATTCTGTGAGACTGAGAGCACAACCTCAATATATGAATTTTGAGGGAATACATACAACTAGCCAATAACACTTAGCCAGTCATTTGACTCCTTTGAGCCTCAGCCTATAGAATAAAAAATGATAATATCTATCATATAGTTTTGTTCAAATCAAATACAATTACACATATAATGTCATTGTAATGTCTCATTACAAGTTCTTCTCCAATTGACTAGAATCATTGTCCATGTTTATTTATTAATAAACTGTGTGAGAGCTATATTATTTAATAGTTATATGAAGTAGAATTATATGATGAACTTGAAAAGGAAAGAGGAAGAAATGGAAAAGTCAGATTTTATAACTTCATGTTTACGTTATGGCACTTCTATGATCCTGTTTCTGGTATATTTATTTAAGCTATACACAGAGTTCAGAAACTGGTTTCTAAGAGACAAATTTGGCCTGTACATGTATGTTGTTTCCTTAGAGTGTTTTAAAAATCACAATAGAAAAGCCTTTAAATAGAGCATGCCTCTGTAGTTTTCTAGAGGTCTACTCACCCTTAGCACATGGTTGCATCACACCTGTACAATCTTGATTCCTTAAAGGCTTTTGAGTTAGCAAACCTTGAAGTTCAGACCACACGCTCAGAGGTGCTGCTTCTACTTCCTTTCTGCTCTCAAAAGGACATATTTTCTATCATATTCTCTGGGTTAGCTGCAGGAGACACATGTGCCTCTGGTGTTCTACTGCTAGAAATGCTCGTAATCATCTAGTATCCGTTGGTTCCTCCTATCATTATCTCAGGCTATTCCTTAGGCCCACTAATAAATTTTAATTAACAAAATAACAAGCAATGTGCTAAGCTTTTTTTCAACATGTACACTCAATTTGAAACTCAGCATGTTTGGGATGATATTCCTTCTTCTGTTTGTAGGTAGGTAAATACCTCTGCATCCCAGATCTGCCAAACTTTTCATGATTTACCTGTCCAAAAAGGACATGATCTTCAGAGTGCACAGAGAAGTTTCTTTCTCTGGATGCTTGATAGTATTGCCATTCCATCATCCTTCAGATTTATGAGCTTGGTTTTTAAAAAGATTACTTCAGTATCTGGTATCCAAAAACATAAAGCACTTTTCAAACTTTATTACATTATTTTTTATTACCAAGTCTAGAAGTTAAGTGAAAACTTATCATGGTTCAGCCCTCCAGATGGTTATGAAAAGATTGTGTGAAGCAGCCAACTTAAAAAAAATGAATAAAATGACTTGTATGGTGGAGTAGCAAAGCCAAAGAGGAGCTGAGACGAAAGGTGACCACCTTGTCTCCTGAAGACTGAATCATGAGTCTGTCAGGAATGGGGCATCACTACAGAAAAGACTGTTTAACCTTTTAAATATATTTAAGGGGCTTAACATAACTTTAATTGGTCTTACCTTTTTCTTAGTCACTCCATATTTCCTCAAGGTGTCTCTGATCATTGGAGAATGAAGCATAATGTCATACTTGGTAAAATCACATCATTTGTATACCAAAGCCTAAAAACATTCAACCTACACAAGTATCTCAAAAATAAACAAACTCCAACCCTTTTTTCATATTACATAGCCCTTAAGCAAATCCAACCACTTCATTTGAGGCTATTAAAAACATCTGTTGGTACAGAAAGTAAAAGCCATATAATTTTGGGATGAAGGGGGCGGTTAGGAGGCTAACACTTGAAGAATTTTCAAGATAATTTTGATTATTTTGACTAGAGAAAAGTAGTACCTTTGCACTGATTTTAGCATACCCTAATCTGAGATGAAAATACACAGGAATTTAAACTGGAATTGGATCATCTGAACAAGACAATTAATTTCTTTTTTTTTTTATGTTTGCCAGAAATAGTAAATGTTCAAAAATACAAGAAAAAGTTCTAAAGGTATTCCTCTAATTCCTACTAAAACTATCACAGATGAATTCTAGAGTTTATTTTTTATTTTTTCCTTAAAAGTCATGAATCTCAATGGGTCTCAATGACTCTGACCCTCATTTAATGTGTTTTATCTTGTTAAACCAGAGCTTTCTTATCCTGTATTTACTACCTAAAGAAAGAAAAAACAAATAAACAAACAAAAAACTAAAGAAAAGTTTAAGACTTTAACTAGCCATTACAAAAGTGTTCAAAGACCCTAAAGAAATCATAGAAGTAAGAAGTTATGATGACAAAATCTCATCACATAGAAAATATCAGTAAAGATATAGAACTTATTTTTTAAAAAGAACCAAATGAAAATGCTTGAATTGAAAAGTACTATAACCAAAATGAAAAATATACTAGTAGATAGTGAAAAAAATGACCCAAGGAGTGGGAGAAAATTTTTGTAAATCCTCTTGTGATAAAGGACTTGTATCTGGACTAGGAAAACAATTCCTACAACTCAATAATCAAAAGATAAATATTCCTCAGCCATTAGAAATGACAAATACTCACCATTTGCTTCAATGTGGATGGAACTGGAGGGTATGATGCTGAGTGAAATAAGTCAATCGGAGAAGGACAAACATTATATGGTCTCATTCACTTGGGGAATATAAAAAATAGTGAAAGAGAATAAAGGGGAAAGGAGAAAAAATGAGTGGGACATATTAGAAAGGGAGACAGAACATGAGAGACTCCTAACTCTGGGAAATGAACTAGGGGTGGTGGAAGGGGAGGTGGGCGGGGGGGGTGGGGGTGACTGGGTGACAGGCACTGACGGGGGCACTAGATGGGATGAGCACTGGGTGTTATTCTGTATGTTGGCAAATTGAACACCAATAAAAAATAAATTTATAAAAAAACATAAACTCAATATGTCACCTAAGAAAAAAAAAGATAAATAACCCAATTTAAAAATGGGGAGAGGACCTGAATAGACATTTCTTCAAGAAAGATATGCAAATTACTGATATGCATATGAAAAGATGCTCAACAACTTTAAGCCATCAGGGAAATGCAAATCAAAATCACAATGAGACACTCCTTCACACCCACCCATATGGCTATAATCAAAAAGACAAAAAAGAACAAGGGCTGGTGAGTATGTAGAGAGAATGGAACCCTTAAATTCTGCTGGTGGAAGGTGAAATGGTGAATCTTCTTTGGAAAGTCTGACAATTCTAAAAACTAAAGTTAAAATAATTAAATTAAAGTAACAAATTAAACATAAAGTTATCTCATGATCTAGCAAGTGTGATTATATTAATATTTTAAATTTCTGCTTTCTACTTTTAATTCACTTCTGTTACTGGCAAAATTTATTTTACTGATAAAATCACTCCAAATTTTTTTTTTTCAGTTGAATATGGTTTGAAAACAAGTAAGTCAATACTTTTTCCTTCTAACTCTATACTAACTGGTATAATTAGACTTCAAATGCTAATTGGGATTAGCCATTTCTCATCTACAGAATCTTCTCTTGAACAGGTTCTCTGGTTTCAGGTGGTTAATGTCAATGAAGCTGATGGGAGAATTGGAGATGATTCTGAAGTTCCTTCTGAACCATGAATGAAACACTGAATTCTATTTAATATCATGTTTTGTTAAGTCATTTTATTCTTGGAAAAATGGCAAACCTTCAATAGTATTTAGAGTCATTCCTGACAACTAAAATATCTGATTAAGGCTGCCAAATAGTAGAGTTTACAGTAGGATTTTTAAAGCTTACATTTTCATCTGCATATATTTTGAAATAAGTTGCCATGTGTTAATGCCTTTCCTAAGGTAGTCACCAAACACAAAACAATAAATCTATTGTTATCTGTACTAATTGGCTATACTTAGGCTGAGTAGAAAGTTTTCCTTAATGGTCTCTTCAAAATTTCAACCTTACCTGCTGGCATTTAGTGAATGTCAAGACACTTAATTCAGGACTGTGCTTTCTGGCTTGTGTAATAAGATCCTATTGTTATTGACTTTATCAAGAAAAAAATCTATTTCAAATCTTCAAAAATATATTTTTGTATCCAAGGAGTATGTTATTCTCTTAAAGTGCTAAATCCTTCACAGGAATTTTTTATACATCCCCCCCCCCCCCACACACACACACACATTTTAGGAAGTAAAGGAAATGTAATAGCTTTTTTTCTATGTGAAA
This sequence comes from Vulpes lagopus, assembly GCF_018345385.1. Classification (NCBI taxonomy): domain Eukaryota; kingdom Metazoa; phylum Chordata; class Mammalia; order Carnivora; family Canidae; genus Vulpes; species Vulpes lagopus. Next base: position 148,981,239 of record NC_054827.1, on the reverse strand, counting down.
CATTTATTCATTTAAAAATACAGAGTTCACTGACATGCCCTAAAATAGAATGAGAATATGGGACAGGACCAAGTAGAACCTGAGAGATCTACTATAAAAACCAAAAGAGCTTTTGAATGAATGTTATGAACAGTTTCCTAAGGAAGGAAAAGTATGAGAATTTAGCATGTTAAAGTCATATAGTCACTATCATTTTAACTGCTGCCAATTGTCATCATTCATCATTTATCATATAGGGTTTGTCTGACTTCTATACATGGAAGGTAGGAGAGGGAGAGGAGGAGGCAGTGGTTAGAGCTTAGAAGGTGAACAAGAACTAAGGGACAGAGGAGTTAAGAAATCCTGTCTAGGATGGACCAATTGCCAAAGCAGTTGGAGTGAAATTTTTTCCAAGTGTTTAGCGAGGGATTTACAAAGAAAGACAGAGACAAGACTGGTACCAGAAGCCAGTGGGCACCAGTATGGTGCATGAAGTGAGAATATCTGAAAGAGAGAGAAAACAAAACAGTTCATTGATTGATTGGTTGATTTTTTTCTTTCCTTCAAATATTTAATAACTATTTACTGAGTATCCTCAGTATGCAAAGACTAGGATAGGATTTGGTGATATAATTGTAAGCAACACTGGCATGATCTTTGACATCATGCGTTGTAAATTCTAGGAGAAAAAGAGAAATATTAATCTAATAATCCTGAAAATAAAAATAGATGACAATCATGAAAAATATTAGAAAGAAATAGTTCTAAGAACATGTAAGGAAGGGAACTGACATGTACAGATGTACAGACTGCTTCTCTCAGGGTCCTTTGCTTTCTGGTTTCCAGTTTGATTCAACCAATGAGAGGCACTGGCCCTAGGAAAGCAGTGGGAGGAGTTGGTGGTAATTTTTATGGTAAGAAGAAATTAATATAGGACTTACTCGATTATGAACAGTAAGAGGCACTGAGATCATTTCTAGGAGTGGGGATGGAATACCAAAGGTCTGTTTTTACTGGAAGAATGTTGGGCTGCAGGGTAGACTTTTATAAATACTGTGTTTGATGCAGTCACCTCTATTCAAAATTTGTTTTGACAGTTGCTGCTATTCCAGACAGGATCTGTCACCATCCTGCTCTATAATTTTGAATTTGGCACAAAATCATTCCAATCCTGAATACAACTTCTTCCTTTGCTCCCTTGTTTTGATTAATAAATCCAGCTTCTCCTTTGAAGAACTAAAATGGAGAAAACTAATTCAAAAAAGAAAGGACCACTATTCTAATTTTGTTGGAGTATCTCAGAGTTCAGTCTTCTTATTTATTTATACATACTTGCTCCTTTTTGATATTTTCTAACCTCATGACTTTAAATAACTTCTATATGTCAATGACTCACAATTTATATTTGTAGTATGAGGCTCTGAAACTCCAGACTTATACCTAATTGTCTACTCAACATTCCTTCACGAATGTCTATCAGACATCTCATAATTAACATGTGCTAAACTGAATTCCTGACCTGCCTCCTAACTGCTCTATCCATAGGTTTCTCATTTCAATTCATAAGAACAGCATCCTTCCAGGTATTCAAGTCAATAACACTGGAGTCTTCCATCAGGAACTCTGATAACTCTACCTTTAGATCATACCCAGAGTTTCACTATTTCTCACTATGTCTATTACTGTCACTCTGATCAGAGATGTCATCTTCTCTAGCCAGAATTACAGCAATAGCATCCTAACAAGTGTACTGGCTTCTGTTCTTGCCTCTCTATATATTGTATTTTCAAACAAGCAGAGTAAACCTTTTAAAATGGAAGTCAGATCACATTACTTCTTTGTTGAAAACCCTGCAATCGTCCCAAATTTCACCCAATCAGACAAAGTTCCTAAAATTGTCCACAAGGCTTTATAGAATCCGAGCTCCACTTATTCCTCTGACCCTTTATTTCACTGCAGCCATAAAAGGCTCCCTGAATGAACATGTTCCTACTCCAGGTATACTATAATAGAGGAGTAGGAAATACGTGTGATTTTAAGGCAGAATTGATCAGATGGCTGGACATAGCCCCCTTCCTTCCTTCTTTTGTTCCTTCCTTTGCTCATTCTTTCCTTCATTCCTTCATTCGTTCCTTCCTTCTTCTCTTCCTTTCTTTCCTTCTGTGCATAATTTATTTGGCAAAACATTTAGTACCTACTACTATATGTTATGTAACTGCTAGATGCTAGTGATAGCAAAATCAATAAAACACAAGAACTCATCACTCAGTAGGGAAAACTGATATATGAACCAACCAAAGCAAAACAACTGTCATGAATGTACTCTAGAATGGCAAGATGCCCTAAAAGAACAACATGTCAGAGTTGAGGACAGAAATCCTTTATTGTGTAAGATCATACCAATCAGGGCAGTCTTGAGGGACTTAGGTATTCTAAGCTATCTAGTGACTTGCAGGTTTCTCTACATAGTATAAGTAAGTATTTCCACAGTGACCATGCTGTTGTGTGAAAAATGAGTTAACCACTGAATTACTTTCCTTTTCATCATAGTTCAAGAACATCATAAATTCCTTTCATTTTTTTGTCTTTCCATGAGCTAGTGATGATAATAGTTATAGGAAACGTTGGCATCCTGAAATGATGCAGAATCTAGAAGTTTGAGAACACTTATTCTAATGAATACTTCTTTAAAATGATTTGCAGAGAAAAAGATAACTTGAGAACCAAACTGCAATATGAGCTTGGTGACTTTCTTAACAAGCCAGAGTGCCCAGGGAAATAGAAAACCAAAAGCATACATATAGTATGTCTCTTTCACTTAAAATTAATACCTTTTCTTACTCTTAGCATCCGTGACAAAAGAGTGTTAAACATTTTATCTTTCTAGAAGACTTACGTCTAATTTTCCAGCAGAAGAATCTGAGTGTTTTGTAAATTTCTCCCAAAAGCGCTTCACATAAATTCTGAGGGCTTCTATGTATATTTCAGAGTATATCTTTTAATGTTGTTTGCAACAAAATCTATTATTAAATTATTAGTCTTATACATACTCCAGGATATTAACTAAAGATTTGATGCATACAGACACAAACATGATTAATAAAAGTAGGTACTATGAATTTGAGAAAATTGAAATCATATCAATAATCTTTTCTGACCACAATGGTATGAAACTAAAAATCAATTACAAGAAGAAAACTGAAAAATTCACAAAATGTAGAGATTAAACAATATGCTAGTAAATAATCAATGGGTTAATCGAGAAATACAAAATAATTTGAAATAAATGAAAGTGAAAATACAATATATCAAAACTTACAGGATGCAGCAAAAGAAGTTCTACCAACAACCTAACTATACCTCAAAGAACTAGAAAGAGAAGAGAAAACAAAGACCAAAATTAGTAGAAGGAAGGAAATAACAAAGGTCAGAGCAGAAATAAATAAAATAGAGATTAAAATGTCAATAGAAAATATCAGTGAAATGAAGAGCTAGTTTTTTTGAAATATAAACAAAATAGACAAACCTTTATCTAGACTCACCAAGAAAAAAAGAGAGAAGTCTCAAATAGAATTATAAAATGAAAGAGGAGACATTTATAACTGACATCAGAAAAATACAAAGGATCAGAAGAGATTATGATGAAAAAATATACACTAGCAAATTGAAAAATTTAGAGGAAATGGATAAATTTTTAGAAACATTATAATGTTTAATATAAGTCTTATAATATAAGTTTAAATATAAGTCTTTATAATATAAGTCTTTATAATATAAGTTTTAATATAAGTCTTATAATATAAGTCTTATAATCTATAAGACTTAACTATGCAGAAGTAGAAAATCTGAACAGACCATGACTAATAAATTGAATCAATAATCAAAAACATCCCCAAAAAAGAAGTCCAGGACCAGATGGTTTCACTGGTGAATTCTATTAAGCATTTAAGCAAGAAATAATACCAATTCTTCTCAAATCCTTCCAAAAATTAGAAGATGAAGAACTACTTCAAACCTTGTTGTATCAGCATTACCTTGGTGCAATATCTATCTATCTATCTATCTATCTATCTATCTATCTATCTATCTCCAGGGATGCAAGGATGGTTTAACATCTATAAATAAATCAATTTAATATACCACATTAAAACAATATTGCCTACTCTTGACACTTACTCAACATAATACTAGAAGTCTTAGCCAGAACAATTAAGCAAGAAAAAACGAATAAAATTCATTCAAACCAGAGAAGCAAAATTGTCTCTAGTTGCAAGATGACATGACATTATATATAGAAAAGCCTAAAGACTCATATTTCTAAATACTATCAATAAACTATCATAAAGAGAAAGTAGGAAAATAATCCTATTTATAATTGCATCAAAAAATAAAATACCTAGTAATAAATTTAAACAAGGGTGTGAAAAATCTGTATATAGAAAACTATAAGATATAGATGAAAGAAATTGAAGAAGATACAAAAAAAAATGGAAAGACATTTCATGCTCATGGATTGGAAAAGTTAATTTTGTTAAAATGTTCATACTACCTACAGCTATCTATATATTCAGTGTAATACCTGTCAAAACTCAAATGGCATTTTCACAAAAAAAAAAAAAAAAAAGAAAAAAAAGAATCCTAAAATTTGTATAGGACTGTAAAAGTCCCTGACTAGCCAAAGCAATCTTGAGGAAGAACAATGCTGGAGGTACCACACTTCCTGATTCCAAACCACATTACAAAGCTACAGTAATCAAAATAGTATGGTATTTGCATAAAAGGAGACATATAGATTAGTGGAACAGAATACAGAACCTGGAATTAAATTCATGCATATACATTCAATCAATTTATGAAAAAGGAGCCAGGAGTATACAATGAGAAAAAGATAGTCTCTTTAATAAAAAGTGACTGGAAAATTAGACACTCACATGCAAAGAATGAAACTGGACTCCTACCATATACTATATATAAAAAACAACTTAAAATGGATTAAGGACCTAATTGTAAGACCCAAAACATTAAAAGTCCCTGAAGAAAAAAGTGGAGGTAAGCTCCTTGGATTTGTTTTGGCAGCGACTTTTTTTGACACCAAAAATAAAGGTAACAAAAGCAAAAATATTACTCAGCCATTCATCAAAAGGATGAATACCCACCATTTGCTTTGACATGGAGGGACCTGGAGGGTATTATGCTGAATGAAGTAAGTCAATTGGAGAAGGGCAAACATATGGTTTCACTCATATGGGGAATATAAAAAATAGTGAAAGGGATTATAGGGGAAAGGAGAGAAAATGAGTGGGAAATATCAGAGAGGGAGACAAACCATGAGAGACTCCTAACTCTGGGAAATGAACAAGGGGTAGTGAAAGGGGAGGTGGGTGGGGGGATGGGGTAACTGGGTGATGGGCACTGAGGGGGCACTTGATGGGATGAGTACTGGGTCTTATACTACATGTTGGCAAATCGAACTTCAACAAAAATAATATACAAACACCAAAAACCAAAAACCAAAAAAAAAAAAAAACAAACAAACAAACAAAAAAAACACACTAAAAAGTAAGCAAAAATAAATGAGACTACACAAAACTAAAAAGCTTCTGTACAGCAAAGACAGTAATCAACAAAATAAAAAGGGAACCTAAAGAACAGGAAGAAATGTGTGTAAGGCATAGTCCTATAAGGGGTTAATAACCCAAAATATATAAAGGACTCACACAACTCAATACCAAAAAGTTGAACAGTCTGATTAAAAAAATGGGTAAAAGAACTGAATACACATTTTTCCCAAAGGTAAGATACAGATGGTCAACAGGTACATGAAAATGTGCTCATTATCACTAATCATCAGGGAAATGCAAATTAAAATCACAAGAATATGCCACTTCACACCTGTTAGAATGGGTATCATTGAAGAGATAGGAGATAACAAATGTTGGTAAAGATAGGAAGAAAAAAAAAAGCATCTTGTACATTGTTGGTAGGAATATATGTTGGCACAGAAACTATGGAAAACAGTTTGGAGATTCCTTGAAAATTTTAAAAAAAGAATTGCCACATGATTCAACAATCCCACTTTTGGGTATCCATCCAAAAGAACTAAAACCAGGATATCAAATATATCTGCACTGCCATGTTCATTTAGGCATTATTCACAGTAGTGAAGAAATGGAAACAACCTAAATGTGCATAAACACATGAATGAATAAGGAAGATGGTGTATATATATATATAAAATGGAATATTATTCATCGATTACAAAGAAGGAAATATTGCCACTTGCAACAGCATAGATGAACCTAAAAAAAATCAAACTCCTAGAAACATAGAATAGAAAAACGGTTGCTAGGGACTGGGTAGGTCAGGGAAATAGAGAAGTTGGTAAAAAAGTACAAACTTTTAGCTCTATGATGAATAAGGTCTATGGATCTAATGTATGACATAGTGACTGTAGTTGATGAAAGTGTATCGTATAATTGAAATTTGCTGAGTGGAACTTAAATGTCCTTACCAAAATGAACAGATAAACAAAGCCCAAATCAATAAATACATGAGGTGATGCACATGTTAATTAACTAAATGAAGGAATCATTTAAAACGGTATACGTATATCAAATAACACAATGTGCACTTTAAATATCTTATACTTTTGTCAATTATCCTTGATAAAGTAGAAAAATAGATTAGAAGAGAAAATATCAGAGTGTTCTGCATACAATCCGGGCATATCTTACTTTTAAAAACTTGTTTTATTTATATGTAAACACAGACATATATGTGGATATGTACTGTATATCCCAAAAAGGCACTTAATACTGTGGGTTGAGGCAAAAGAAGTTAGAAAAACTTTTTTTTTTTTTACGGCCATGACTTCCTTTATGCTGCTACAATAGTCAATATTTCCTAGTACACTTTGAGTCTCTCACAGATTTGTAGAAATGTCTTTTATGTGTTTATTAATAGGTAATATAAAACCTGTTTAGTTTTCTGTATGGCATAGGTATCTACCAATCAGAAGGGATGCTAGATGAGAGACCCAGAGATTCTTATTTAAATAATTCCACTAAAAAAATACAAATGGACTGTGTTACTGAGATAAGCAATGCTTTCTAGAGGTATCTTTCACTTTGTACTTGTTTTCTGAATAGCGTAGTAGAAGAAAATAGAACCAATATTTTTTGGAAGGCTAACATGTGCCAAAAACTGGGCTCTGCCAAATGTTGAAAATTAAATAAGTGAATAAAAATAAAACTAGGTACTAGAAAAATTATCATGTGCACAGAGAGTATTTACAGGTGGTAATAATGTGTTGAGCTAAAATGAGGGTTGATGACATTTCAAAATTGGTACTTCCCTTTTTAGGACCTGGAAAGATGGAGGCAGTTCTAAAAAACGCTGCTCAACTTGTCATAAACATACTTCCAAGAATAGATTTGACTTAATTATCCATACCTTTAAAATGCAAATGCAGCCCTTCCAAGAGAAGCTCACATTTTAGTTAAGTTATTCTATTAGATTGCCTTCTTTCTAAGATGAGGGTAAATTTAATGTTACTATGAAGAGAGTACAGAAATCTTAAGAAATCTACCCTAGGGCACATGGCTGACAGTGACTCTCCATTTTTTTTTTTAAATGTTACATTTCCTGAATATAAAGTTATATTAATTCTTACCTCACAGGATTGTTTTGAAAGGTAAATATGATAATATCTGAAACATGTAGGACACTTTCTATGACATACTAGTGGCTCAGTGAATGTTAGTTTCTCCCATGCCTTTTAGCCAATCCATTCTCCTTCGATAAGTTGTAAGTTACAGACTCTTCTATAATCTAATGGAAACTGGACATGGTTAAGATGCACTGGAAAATCACCTTACTGCTCTGAAGAACCCAGAGAGATGTTTCTGTGCCAATGGGTGGGTTGAAATATTTTTCTGTCCTATGAAGGCAAAGGTAGACTAATCACATAGGAGATAACAATAGAATTTACTTGCTGCCACCTGGGCTTCCACTGTTAGAGGTCGCTGTCAGAATGTATCTACTGGAGTCTGGGAAGATGGCAGAGTAAGAAGATCCTAAACTAACCTTGTCCCATAGATACAACTAGGTAACACTCATATCCCCAGAAATAACTCAGAAAACAACCTGAAGACTGGCAGAAGAAACTCCACAACTAAAGGTAGAGAGGAATCCACATCAAAGAGGACAGGAAGGGTGGAGATGCAGGAGGGAGCTAAGCCATGGTCATCCATGGGCAGAGGGGAGCCTTGGATGTGGAAAAGCATGAAAAACTACCCATCACACTTAGAAATCTGTACAGGAAAGATGAATCCTCACAACATTTGGCTTTGAAAGTGAGGGGGGCTGAATTTCATGAGTTCTTACAACCAGAAGGACTTAAAGCCTGGAGTTTTAAAACCAGCAGGCTCAGTTCCAGGAGAACTTGGGGGGATATGGGAAGTGGAGTCCCTTCCCTTAGAGAGACAACTGGACAGATAGCTTCTAGAGATATAGTATAGAAGCTGCAGTTTGAAAAATACCTAGCGACACACAGGAGGAAGAGTAGTTTACTCATGTCAGAAGATGTCCTGGAGAGCCAGGGTTAGTTGAGGGACCTCTCTAGGAACAAAGGAGCTGGCAAGCACCATCTCACTCCCCCGCACCCCAGCATAAATTCACAGCCACCTGCAGGAACCACCTGCCCCACTTCTCCTGGGCTTTGGGGATCTGCCCTTCCCAGTCACACTCGCCTCCGTCCCGGCATTGCAGGTCCCCTCTGCCAGAGGACCAGCACAAATCTTGCCAATATCATGTCTCCTGACCTGTGTGTTCTGTGGGGCCTTGGACACTGCCATGGTGGCAGTGATGGGGTCTTCAGAAGCCAAGGCACACCTTGTTAAAACTGCACATGCCTCCAACACAGCCCTGGTCCTTGCAGCAGTGGCAGCAGGTCTCATTTTGCAAGCAGATTGGTGTGCATTTTGTTAAAACTGTGTCTCCATCCCAGGCAGGGACCAAACACTGACCACAACAGGCGAAGAGAGCCTCTGCACACAACTGGATTGAATAAAAAGGATCCAGGACAGAACAGGGTTCATGCAACACACATAGGAGACAACCACTGAAGCACCAGCTTCTGATGAACAGGGACATTGTCCTGCAGGACACTACAGGAACTCTTCTACATAAGGCCATTAGTTTCAGGAGCAGGAGATGTAGCTGACTTTCCTAACACATAGAAACAGACACAGAAAGTCAGAAAAAAGTGGGGAGACAGAGAAATATGTCCCAAATGAAAGAACAGGACAAAACCACAGCAAGAGACCTAAATGAAATGAATATAGGTAAATTGCCTGAGGGAGAATTTAATGATCATAAAGACACACACTGGACTTGAGAAAACAGTGGAGGACATGAGTGAGACTCTTTATAAAAAGATAAAGAGAACCAATTAGAGATGAACATAATAAATGAAATGAATAATACACTAGATGTAATGAATACCAGGTTAGAAGAAACAGAGGAATGAATTAGGGACCTGGAAGGCAGAGTAATAGAAAGAAATCAAGTTGGCTGGTAAGAGAATAACATATGCAAAATGAGAGTAGATTTAGGGAACTCAGCAACTCTATCACATGTAATAAGATTTGCATAATAGGGATGCCAAAAGAAAAAGAGATAGAAAAGGAAGCAGAAAATGTATTTGAAGAAATAATAGCTGAAAAAAAAATCCCTAGTCTAGGGAAGAAAACAGATATCCAGATCAAGGAGGCACAGATACCCCAACATAATCAACCCAAGGAGCTCTACAAGATACATAGTAATTAAAACAGCAAAAAGTAGTGATAAAGAGACAATTTAAAAAGCAGCCAGAGAAAAGAAGTCACTTATATACAAGGGAAACCACATAAGGTTCCATAAGGTTATCAGATGATTTTTTAGTAGAAACTTCATAAGTCAGAGTGAGTGGCATGATAATTTCAAAGTGGCGAAAAGAAAAAAAAAATACAGCCAAGAATACTCTAGCCAGCATGACTATCATTCAGAATAGAAGGAGAGATAAAGAGTTTTTTAGACAAACAAAAATTAAAGGAGTTCATGACCGACCACTAAACCAGCTTTCCAAGAAATGTGAAAGGGGACTCTTTGAGTGGAAAAGAAAGACCATAAATAAGAGTAAGAAAGTATGAATCATAAAAGTAGTAAAAATTAGTTTATCTGTAAAAATCAGTCAAGGAACTCACAAAGTAAAGGCATGTAAAATATGATATAATGTACCTAAAACATAGTGGGAGGGCAGGAAAGAATGGGTTCTAACTTATGCTACCATTAACTTAATATAGACCACACTATACGCAGAAGATGTTATATACAAGTCTGATAATAACCAGAAATCAAAACCAAGTAATAAATATGCAAAAATAAAGAGAAAGGAATACAAATATATCACTAAAGAAAGCCAGCAATCTGTGGAAGAGAATGAGAATAAAGTGTCAGAGAAGAACTACAGAAACAACTACAAAAAAGTACCAAAATAGCAACAAATAATTATCTGTCAATAATGACTTTGAATGTAAATGGTCTAAATGGTCCAATCAAAAGATCAAGGGTGAAGAAACAGATGAAAAAACAGGATCCAAGGATATACTGCCTACAGGAGACTCACTTCAGACCGAAAGACATATGCAGATCGAAAGTGAGGGGACAGAGGGGCTCCTGGGCAGCTCAGTCAGTGAAGCTTCTGCTTCCTGCCCAGGTCATGATAGGAGGGTCCCGGAATTGAGCGCCACATTGGGGCTCCTTGCTTGGTGGGGAGCCTGCTTCTTCCCCTCCCTCTGCTTGCCATTCCTGCTGCTTGTGCTCTCTATCAAATAAATAAGAAAAATCTTTAAAAAAAGAAAAAGAAAATAAAAAAGAAAAAAAAAAGTGAGGGGATAGAGAAACATTTATGGAAATATATGTGGAAACAAAGCCAGGGTAGCAATACTTCTATCAGACATAAAAAAAAAAAAATGTAATAAAAGACAAAGAATGACACTCTATAGTAAGAAAGGGGACAATCCAACAAGAAGATATAACAATGTAACAATTTATGCCCCCAAATACATAAAACAGTTAAAACAAACATAAAGGAATTAATCAATAGCAATACAATAACAGGGGAATTTACACTTTTAATACCCCACTTACATTGATGGACTGATCGTCCCAACAGAAAATAAACAAGGGTTTGAATAACACACTGGACCAGATAGATTTAACAGATATATTGAGATCATTTCATTCTAAAACAGCAGAATATACATTCTTCTCAAGTGCACGTAGGACATTCTCCAGAATAGATCACATACTAGGCCAGAAAACAAGTCTCAACGACTTCAAAGACAGAAGTCATACTGTGCAACTTTTTTGACCACAATGCTATCTATGAAACTAGAAATCAATCACAAGAAAAAAATCTGGAAAGCATAAATACATGGAAGTTAAATAATATGCTACTGAACAATGAATAGATTGCCCAAGAAGTCAAAGAAGAAGTCAAAAAGGGAATGGACAGAAATGAAAACAAAACCAAAATGGTCCAAAATCTTTGGGTTGTAGCAAAAAAGGCTCTAAGAGGGAAGTTTATAACAATACAGGCCTCAAGAAGCAAGAAAAATATCAAATAAATGATCTAACCTCGTACCTAACGGGCCTAGAAAAAGAACAAACAGATTTCAAAACCAGCAGATGGAAGGAAATAAAGATTAGAGCAGAGATAAATGATACAGAAACTGAAAAAAAAAAAAAAAACCACAACAGAATAGATCAATAAAACTAGAAGTTGTTTCTTTGAAAAGATCAATAAAATTGATAAAGCCCTAGCCAGACTTCTCAAGAAAAAAAGAGAAGGGACTCAAAATAAAAATTACAGAGGAAGAATAACAACTAATATCACAGAAAGACAAACATTCATAAGAGAATATTGTGAAAAATAATATTCCAACAAATTGGACAACTTGGAAGAAATGGATAATCCCCAGAAAGAAATAACCTACCCAAACTTAAACAGGATGAAATAGAAAATTTGAACAGACTAATAACCACAAAATAAATTGCGTCAGTAATGAAAAACCTCCTGACAAACAAAAGTCCAGGACCAGAAGGGTTCACAAATGAATTTTACCAGACGTTTAAAGAAGAATTAATACCTATTCTTCTTAAACTATCCCCAAAAATAGAAAAACAAGGAAAACTTCCAAATTCATTCTATGAGGCCAGCATTACCCTTAAACCAAAACTAAGGACATCACAAAAAAAGAGCACCTCATGCCAAATACCTTGATGAATATAGATGCAAAATCCCTCAATGAAATATTAGCAAACTGAACCCAATAATACATTAAAAAACATCTTTCACCGTGATTCAAGTGGGATTTATTCCTGGGATGCAAGTATGGTTCAATATTCATAAATCAATCAACATGATATATCACATTCATAAGAGAAAGAATAAAAACCATATGATTATTTTAATAGATGCAGAACAAGCATTTGACAAAGTACAACACCCATTCATGATAAAATCCCTCAACAAAGTGGGTTTAGAGGGAACATATCTCAACATAATAAAGGTCATGTATGAAAACCCCACAGCTGACATCATACTCCACGGTGAAAACTAAGAACCTTTCCCCTAAATTCAGGAACAAGACAAGGATGTCCACCCTCACCACTTTTATTCAACAGAGTGCTGGAAGTCCCTGCCACCGCAATCAGACAAGAAGAAGAAGAAGAAAAAAAAGACATTCAAATTGGTCGGGAAGAAGTAAAACTTTTATTAGCAGATAACATGATACTACATATAGTAAATCCCAAATGACTCCATAAAAAACAAACAACAAAAAACTCAAAAAACCAAGAGCCAATAAAGCCACAGCATACAAATTCAATCTACAGAAACCGATTGCATTTCTACACACTGATAACAAAGTAGTAGAAAACGAGTTAAGATAACAGCCTCATTTACCATTGCGCTGTAAATAGTAAAATACCTAGGAGTGAAGGTAACCGAGGAGGTGAAAGACATGTATTCTGAGAACAGTGAAATACTGATGAAAGAAATTAAAGACGACACAAGCAAATGTAAAGATATTCTATGCCAATGGATTGGGAGAACAAATATTATTAAACCATCTATATGACCCAGAGCAACCTGTAGATTTCATTCAATCCCTATGAAAATATCAACAGCTTTTTTCACAGAAATAGAACAAACAGTCCTAAAATTTGTGTGGAACCACAAATGACCCCTGACCCCAGATAGTCAAAACAATCTTGAAAAAGAAAAGCAAAACTGGGGGCATCACAATTCCAGATTTCAAGCTATATGACAAAGTTGTAGTCATCAAAACAGTAAGGTACTGACACAAAAATAAACACATAAGTCAGTGGAACAGGGTAGAAAACTCAGAATTCAGCCACAATTATACGGTTAATTAATCTTTGATAAAGGAGGAAAGAATAGGCAATGGGGAGATGATAGTTTCTTTAATAAATTGTGTTGGGAAAACGACACAGCTACAGGCAAAAGAAAGAAACTGGACCACTCTCGTATACCATACACAAAAATAAACTCAAAGTGAAGGACAAAAATGTGAGAACTAAATTCATAAAAATCCTAGAAGAGAGCACAGACAGTAACTTCTCGGACATCGGCAGTAGCAAAGTTTTTCTAGATACATCTCCTGAGGCAAGGGAAATGAAAGCAAAAATAAACTATTGCGACTACATCAAGCTTCTGCACAACTAAGGAAACAACCAACAAAACAAAAGACAACCTACTGGACGGGAGAATATATTTGCAAGTGACATGTCTTTCTTATTTTTAAGATTTTGTTTATTCATGAGAGACTCACAGGGAGAGAGGCAGAGACATAGGCAGAAGGAGATGCAGTGGGGAACTGGATCTGGGGACTCTGGGATCATGCTCTGAGCTAAAGGCAGACACTCAACTACTGAGCCACCCAGATGTCCCACAGATGACATTTCTAATAAAAGGTTAGTGTCCAAAGTATATAAAGAACTTATAAAACTCAACATTCAAAAAATAAATAATGAAAAAATGGGGAGAAGACATGCACAGACATTTCTCCAGAGAAGACATCCAGATGGCCAGCAGACACATGAAAAGACGCTCAACATCTCTCATCATCAGGGAAATGTAAATCAAAACCACAGTGAGCTATTGCCTGACATCTGTCAGGATGGTTATTATCAGAAAAACAAGAAACAGAGGAGGTTCCTCAAAAAAAAAAACAACAACAAAAAAAACAACACTTAAAAATAGAACTACTGCATGATCCAGTGATCACATTACCAAATCTTTACCCAGACAATGTGAAAACACTAATGTAAAGGGATATACGCACACTTATCGCAGCATTATTTACAATGGCCACCCTAGGGGAGCAGCCCAAGTGTCCATAACTGAGGAACAGACGAGGAAGATGTGGTACATACATGCAATGGAATATTACCCAGCCACAAAAAGGAAATCTTGCCATTTGCAATGACATGGATAGATCTAGATAGAATTATGCTAAGCAAAATAAGAGAAAGACAAATATGATTTCATTTATTATGTGGAATTTCAGAAACAAAAATGAATAAAGGAAAAATGAGAGGTAAACCAAAAAAGCAGACTTTTAACTATAGAGAACAAACAGTTGGTTACCAGACCAACTGAGTCTGAGTTGAGTGGGGGATGGGTGAAATAGGTGAGGGTTAAGAGTGCACTTGACTGGGGCAACAGGTGATGTATGGGATCGTTAAATCGCTATACTGTATACTGGAAACTAAGATAAAACTCTATGTTAATTATACTAGCACTAAAATAAAAACAAAAAATAGACGTACATCTGTTTATACTGGGTGGTGAGCATCCTTAAGGGGAATGTGAAGGGCCCTCCCTTCCTCATGTTTTACATGGATGTCGGAATCTTTAATTGCATAAGAGGTTTCTGATTGCAAGTAATGGTAAAAAAAAAAAAAAAGACTTTTTTCAGTTTCATATTCTTATTGGTATTTTACCTCAATTCCCATTATATAAAAAATTTTACTCCCAATAGTTTACATAACTGCATTGTCCAAAAGACTCATTAATGAGCTCTCTCCACAGAAGTAGAACTCATATTTTTTTCTTTTCTTCTTTTCTTTTCTTTTCTTTTTTCTCTTTTCTTTTCTTTTCTTTTCTTTTCTTTTCTTTTCTTTTCTTTTCTTTTCTTTTCTTTTCTTTCTTTTCTTTTTTCTCTTTTTGATGATTTAGTGGGAGACTTCATCTAATACCCACAGCACTTCCCAGTCTGTTTCTTACTCTTGGTCAACCCATGCATAAGTAGATGGACTTAACATACCTTTTGTCTAACTGGAAAGTTTTAGGACTTCTATGGTTTGCCTTTATGATTCTTATTACTTATAATAACACTTAAAATAACAATAGATTACTAGACTTCCATGTGACCGCATCTTCAGAAGCCCAATAGAGTAGAGTTAGCAATTGCTGCTAGATTGAAATGTTTGTAGATGAGAATGTGTGTGACCAACCCTACTACAAAGGGAAGTCCAGTACCATTTGCTTGTTTATCGAAGCAAACACAGGTGATGCCTTAGCCACATCCCCTGACACGCACTGAAGTCATCTACGACCGTGCTGCTCACACTCGGGCTCTCCAAGCTCAGTGAAATGCTTACCAAGGAGGCAATAGCACAGAACCAACGTTCACCCAACAAGAGACAGAAATTGTCCCAGTGGGACAATTGGGAAGCAGGTGGAACGTGGCGTCTGAGAGGATCTCCTTGGGATTGGGCCACGTGGGACCATAAATCCTTCATTATCTTTCCCTTCTTCCTTGATCTCCTTTCCCCCTCTCTCACGTGGCTTCCTGGAGGCATTTCCTGAACAAACTCTTAATACCTTTGTGCTTATCTCAGCATCTGATTTCAGAGGGACAGTGAGGGGAATCTTAACCAAGATATTTATTTATTCTTTTTTTTTTTGACTGAGATTTATTGAATTCCCACTCTGTGCCAGACATCTTTCATTTATTATATCTGAATCCTCAGAAATAGTCGCCTATTACTACAATACCCATTTTACACATGATAAATTGAAGTCCAGAGAGTTTAATCAAATAATGTATAAATCATAGTAGGTAGCAAAGCCCAGAGTCTATTTTTATTCTTCTGTTGCTTTTATTGTTCTATTTCTAACATTGCCTTATTCTGTGAATTCTTTTCCATTTTAATATTTTCATTATTTATTTGAGATAGAGAGAGTGCACAAGAGAGAGTAGAAAGCACAGCGGGGAGTGGGGGAGAGGGTCAGAAGCAGAGGGAGAAGCAGACTCCCTGCTTCTCCTGACACAGACTCCATCCCAAGACCCTGAGATCATGACCTGAGCTGAAGGCAGACGCTTAACCGACTGAGCCAGCTGACCACCCTTATTCTGTGAATTTGATCAATAAAAGGGACACCACCTAACTGCTGTCACATAGTTACACTCTCTAAAATTCATATTTGTGAGTGGGTTTTGACCTAAAAGATACAAGTTGCATTTTTTTGCTGTGACACATGCAAAAAAGGCTCCTCTTCCCTGGACACTGTTGCATTGGCTCTGCGCTCACCCACTCACCTGCTCTGGGCTTCAGTTTCCCCAAAAGAAAAATGAAACTCCCTGATCTCAACAATCTTCAGAATCTATCGAAGAGTTAATGTCACACAAACTGGAGTTTTTTGTAGTCTAGACCCTCTGCCAATTCCACTGCCCTTTTGGTCGCGTGTTGAATTCTCTTTATAAGCAATTCTAAAGCGGAGGTCAGCAAGCTTTTTTCTATAAAGCACCAGATAGAAAATATTTTAGGCATCGTGGTTCATAAGGTTTCTGCTGCAATGGCTCAATCCTGCCATCATGGTTCAAGAGAAGCAGGAGACAACATGTAAACGAATGCGTGTGGCTACTTACCAGAAACTGTGTATTTACAAAAATAGGCAGCAAGGCCACTGCGGCCTTTCCACTCACAGAACACAGTTTTTCTAAGACTCTTGTGGGTCTTAGACCTGGCAGATGGAAGATGGCAGAAAAATTCCAAACGGTGCTTTTATTTTCTGTCTTCCCGGCCTCCTGGAAACTTTGCAGATCTTTTTCCTGGAGCTCCTCAAAGAAGCAAAACAGAGAGCTTTTCTGTGTCTTTCTTAGCTGAGCTTAGCTGAGCGGCTTCTGTTTGACAGTGAGTGTTTTGTGTTTGTGTTTGTGCTGGGCTTAAGGGCCAAGAACAGTCAATACTCAGTGGTGCTGTCCTCTGGAGAGCTGGAGAATATATAAATATTGCATTGGGGATGTGCTTTCCTTTTGAACAAAGTTTCTGAACAGGTTTGCTTGCTAAGGGTCTATTATTGGCATTTTCATTATAACCCGTATAACACCAAGCTTTTTCAGAGGACTTATGACTCAGAACAAACATTTTCTTGAGGTTGAGTCTGGCATACTTGATGTTATTCAAGGGATACACTTCTTTGTAGAAACTTTCCGTGGAAAGCTCTCTGAGTCTGTGTCGGGGAGCCCAAAAAAATCCTCAAAAAAGGAATTGCTGCCTCATGCTTGAACTTTTAGTAAGTTTTCTGAGCTGACAATGAATAAACATAGTCTAACATTATTTCTGATTCCATTTTTATTGAAAATCTCTCCTGGACTGGTAATCTGTAACTAATGAGAATTCGGGAGACTTATATAAGTATCTCAGAGGTGTGAAAAGATGAAAAATAAAATAAGAGACCTTGGGAACCAATAAGTTTCTTGTCATTAGATGTAATCAAGCAGAAGTTGAATAACGACTCACCAGTGAAGCTGGGGCAAGCAGGCTCCGTGGAGCCCACCAACTGCCTGGAGAGAGAAGTGATGGACAAGTGGCCTGAACTCCACACTCTGACCATTTTCCCCCCCCATCTCCTCTTTGACCTGAAAAAGCTCTGTTTTCATCTGTTTCACATATTGGACATTTAGAATGCTTTTCTTTGAAGAAAGTGTTCTACTAAAATAATTTTTTTAAATAAAGAAAACAAAATTTAAATCACCGAGCAACAAAGATGTCAATGTCTTCCAACTTTTAAGATTTAAAATGTTCTCCAAGTGGGCTTTGATCATCGTAAATGAGAATTCTTTCCTTCCCATCTTGCTCCCAGCATCTCCTTATCTCCAATAAGCTAAAAAAAAATCTGTTAATTCTTGGTAAATTTTACAGTCAATGTTCAATAAAAGGGTAGAAATTTCCCCATAGGTATTCCATTCACAAGGAATAGCCGTCAGATTTAGGGTTTTGACCACTGTTAATAAGCAAGCCTTAAAAAAAAAAAAAAAAAAGTCAAACCAAGCTGTGTTTGCTGAGAACCCAGACCTTTAGGAACAAAAGGAAACCTTTCCTTAATACCCACTGGCCTACTGCATCCTGGCCTGAGGCGCAAACACTTGGTGCTCTTTTCTCACCTGACTTTTAGGGTTTTATATGTCTTTATATCTGAAATTCTCTTAAATAAAGTGTCAGAGAAGAAAATGAAAAGCAAGAAGGTATTACCAGAGAATAAAGAGAAACCCAAAGGTATTAGCTTCAGATATAAATCAGGAATGGCGGAAACTCAATAAAATGAAATGAGTGAATAAATGATTGAGGTCATTATTATAGACCTTGTATACTAAAGCCTCCTATTAAAAGAATTTTGAGACAACTTCAGATTTAAATACCAGGTCAATATGGATTTTTTAAATTTTATTATTTATTTATTATTTATTATTTATTATTTATTTATTTATTTTGTAATTTGGGCAAACTGTTTCCAGTGGAAGACTAAAGCAATTAGCAGGCATTTTGCTTATGTTGAAACCACTCAAGGTAAAAAATACTAATTTATATTTATTTGTATTTATAAGGAAACTACATATGAAGGAACCTTAATACAGTTTCTCTAGCAAAAGCTGGTTAATTTATGTTAAAAAGAAACTCTCTTTGTATGGCAAGTGTCATGGATACATAATAAACAACTATAATTCCATTTGGTTTTCCAAGTAGTTAATATTTTAAGTATTTGCAGAAAAGGCTGTAGAAAAAAAAATCCATATCTTCCATGTGAAGCCTAACCAGTTGACAACAGAAAAAGGAGAGACATTTTCCTATCTCATCACTAGAATCTGGTTCATTTTTGCAAGAGTCTCCTTCCCGAACCCTGGAGTTCTAGCACAGAGCAGAATCAAACCAAATTACATATTGCCTTAAAACCTCAAGAGAATCTCTTCTTTGTTTACTGATTGTAGTAAAAACACGTCAGCCTGGGGGCTTTAGCTGTCCTGCAAGGATGCAGTTTGCCTCTTTGCTAACACAAGCTGTTTCGAGAATGTTCTCTCTGGGTCCCAGATGCTGTTCTGTTTTGCTACCACTTTCCAATGCAAAGCGAGTGAGATTAAAATGGCCTTTAAACTCCGTGAAGATCCCTAATGTCCTAAGATCAAGGGGCGCCCCTGTCTTTCCCTGGTCTTCCTGAGCAGGGGAGTCAGTGATGTTTCTCAAAGTTGAGTTCCGGATGGCTGGGGACAGCCTGGGAAATCTTTAGTCACAAAGGATGGTAGGATGGTTTCCCTGCCAGTCGCCAGTGGAGGGCCACATTAATTTTCAAGGCACAGTGGAAGTTCCATCTGTTATCCTAAGCACTTGTGGAGATCACAAGCCAGACAAAGAGCTACTGAATGAATTAAAAGTAAATGTCACTTCCTAAAACTCAGCCCAGTAAACACAGCTTGGGGAAATATTTCCTCTTGCCCGGGTTACAGCTATCGGAGTTAGACAATAGGGTGCTTTCAGACCTGCTTCACACTGGAGAACCTCACGGTTCTCCTGCCCCCCATGGTAGGGATCACTGGACAGTTCTCACCTACCATTAGTTTGCAGAGACTCGAGGCAGGAAGCGTGTGAGATCCACAAACAGCACGTTGTCGATAGGACAACAGATCGTGGTCCAAAGCAATTCCTTTCTCTTATCCTTGCCTCTGAATTACATTTGCTTTTAATGGACGTGCGTCTGGGCTGTCTGCTGCTGAGAGTTTCTCAGACAGTGTTTTGTGTGAGAGCATCAAGCTTCGTTTCTTATCTAAGTTACATGTCAGCTCTTGTTCTCATCTTCAATACATTGAAGAACAGTTGCCTCTCTGATGAATTTGTCAGAACTGCTGGTTTCTGACACACTGAATCTTTTACCTTGTCTGCAATTGTCAAAGCTCATTTTAATATGTATCAGAAGCATTTGGGGATTAGAATATGACATCTCACTAATCATTCAAATAATAAAAAGAAAGAGAGCGGTTGAAATTGCTATGTGCTTGCTCTGTAGCAACTATCAACAAGCAATAACCATTTTTGTCCACCATCCCCAAGAGGCTCTGAGATTTACAGCAAATTGGAAATGCATAAAGGATCTTGGTTTCACAAGTGTGATTCATGTTCATATTCCCCCGGGGGCCCAGTAAATTCTCATTGGTGGTATCGTGTAACCACTGGGAAGTCAAAAAGTATATAATCTCTGACCTCAAGGCTTCATAAACTAGGAGGTCACCATATATGACAGCAGTGGGGACTGTTTAGGTATAGGAAAGTCCGGGAACTAATATTGATTGAGACTTTGCTATGTATCGTTATGGTGGACACCAGTGGTGCTGAGCCTAGGTCTCCTTGGGTTCCTGTTACCAGGCTCTCGTGCCTTGGGGGTAACATCTTGCCTCATCAATGGCCTGAATCTATGACTCAGCTTGGGAGGATGCCCTCAGATTGCTGGAGCTTCTGTTTCCACAGAGGCAGAGTGGGATGTGCCTGAGATTTATGGCCACTCTCCCATGGCCTGATTGATAAGGGACAGAGGAAGAAAGCCCAGCTCTCTGGCCTGGTGTCAGAGCACACTCTGAAGCATAATTTGCACAACAAAGCTCCTCTCTCTAGGATCTGTTGGGGTTGGAATTTTGCCTTAAATCAGATCCTTGCTTGGTTTCTTCTCCTTCCCAGGCTGCCTTCCTCCCTCCCTTCCTCCTTTCTCCTGGGAGTACTTCCTTAAAAAATTCCTTGCCCAAGAATCCTTGTCTCAAGGTCTGCTTGGGGTATGCTATCCTGTACCTTTTCCATATACTCTATGACATATGCTATGCCTTTATATATATACTGTGCATTTAATATGCAAAATTCTAGGAGGAAACTGAGGATCAGAGATTTTAATTAACCTGCCCAATATCATAGAGCTATTAGGTGGTAAGAGCACGGCCTCTTGAACCCAAGTCTTACCACTTTGTTATATTTTATTCTCAGCACAGGAAAGGGGTATGGAATGCATAAACACTATTTTGGGAATAAATGTACTTGGAGATAGATGGTTTCTACAAAGTAGGGCTGATGTAAATGCTAAGTGCTTACTGAGAAGACATCATTTGAGAAGGAAAAGATAAGCACAGGTTTGTATTCTATGTTGGTTGAACAACTACCCAGAATCAAGCATATGACTCAGCTATAAAAACGAGTGAAATCTTGCCATTTGCCACAATGTGGATGGAACTAGAGAGTATAATGCTAAGTGAAATAAGTCAGAGAAAGACAAATATTCTGTGATTTCACTCATGTGGAATTTAAGAAACAAAACGAATGAGCAAAGGGAAAAGAAGCAAAAAGAGAAACAGATTCTTATCTACAGAGAACAAACTGACGGTCACCAGAAGGGAGGTGGGTGGAGGATGGGTGAAATAGGTGATGGGGATGAAGGACAGCACCTGTGATGAGCGCTGGGTGTTGTGTGGAGGTGTGGAATCACTATACTGTATCCCTGAAACTAATATTACACTGTGTGTTAACTATACTGGGATTTAAATAAAAACTCAAAAGAACCGAGTATATCTCTTGGCGTTGGAAGCAAGAGTCAAAAACTCCTATGTGAGTTGTTTCATGCCTACTTTCTAAAATAGAGTACTTAAGTTAGAAGTTGCTAGATTCCCAGTGACACGTCCTTTTCTAGAAACAAATCTTTTTTTTTAATTTTTTTAAAATTTTTATTTATTTATGATAGTCACAGAGAGAGAGAGAGAGAGGCAGAGACACAGGCAGAGGGAGAAGCAGGCTCCATGCACCGGGAGCCCGACGCGGGATTCGATCCCGGGTCTCCAGGATCGTGCCCTGGGCCAAAGGCAGGCGCCAAACTGCTGCGCCATCCAGGGATCCCCAGAAACAAATCTTTGTAAAGAATAGATCAATAAAGTCACCCTTTGCTGCTTACCAGGGAAGTTAAGAAACCTGGCAGGTAATGATGAAAGCCTGGCAACCCTTCAGCTTGGATTTTTAATAGCAAATTAGTTCCAATTAATGGCCTCAAATGGATAGAATTACAGTTAGCATTTAGCTTTGTCTTTTCTCATTAATAACTTCTGCGGTGCTCCTGCCACAGTTCGTTTTATAAAGGAGCCTTGAAAGCAAACATGTCAAATGTTTGCTTCCACAAGAAAACAGCGACTTCACAAGAAAACATTCCTCTTAGATTGTTATTAACTTTACCCAAAAGATTCCATTGTCTTTTGCTTTTTCTTTTTCTTTTCTTTATTACCTTTGGTGCTTGGGGAATTCAGAGATGCCATAACTGCAGGGCTGTGTATGACTCATCCAAAAACATTGCTAACAGTCTCAGGAGGGCCATGACTTCTAGACTGGCCTCCTCCTCCCACTTTCCCAGGGCCTCAGCTGAGACACACTAACACTGCCCAATTCACCCTTCTTTGAAGGGCTTTGAATCCCTTCACCTTTATCATGTGGCAGGTAAAAGTTCTAAAGCTGCAGCCCTGCTACACAGGGGAGGAATGACTTATAACGAATGAAGCTCAGAAGACAAGACCATAGTCTCTAAATGTTAGTCGCACAAATGAAGACTCAACTAATGTGTATGACGCATCAAGCATTTTGTGAAACAGAAGAGGAGTCTTGAGAGTCAGAGGGATAAACGACTTGGCTACTCCAGGGCCTGAAAGAGCTGAGCTTCAAAGCCATGCATCTCCAGTTCCAGCTCAGTGCCCGAGCTCCTCTCTGACGTACCCCTGGGCTCAAGGGTCCAAGAGGGAAAAGACTACATTGTGCAGAAGCCACAACAAATTCTCCAGGTCATCGTCCCCATGTTTATGTGGGTGAGTTGAGGCGGTTTTTCCAGATGTACAAGACTGGTGGTTGGTATATCTGCAGAAACTCACTTCAGGAGACGGCAACAGAAAATATTTTGTGACCCTAGATAGACTTAATCACTATGAGCCCTTAAATCTCCTAAGGGACTTACTGTTCCATTCTATACTATTCTTTTTTTTTTTTTTTGAGTACTATTCTACTTCTTAAACTAATTCTTAGTGGGTGCCCTCTATATGCCAGATTCCTGCCTTCAAGGCACCTACATTTTAGTAGGAGAGACAAAATAAAATGGGTGATTTCAGGTTGTTAAAACCATTATTAAGGAAATAGAGTGATTCAATGGCTAATAACATTTCATGGCACTTATTTATGGTTCTGCTTTTATGAAAGACTGAACTCTTGGGAGTGGCACTTTTTCATTATTATTATTCATTTTCTATGCCTAATCACTAGCATGATATTAGAGACCCAATGAGCACTCATTTAATGAATGGACTAATGAACATGTGGAGCACCTGTCAATGAGTACACAGAAGGATTGCTGGTAGAGCAGAAATGAGTAGCTCAAAGGCAGGCCTATTTTCTCCACTGAAACTGAAGCCAAAATGCTTTCAGACTCTCTCTCTTTGAAATATTTGATGCTCCCATAATAAGAGGGAGACTACTCTATCACATTTTCCACTAGTGGCTACTTCCCCTAAATACTTTCAAGGACAAAAGGTCACAACTGGCTATTTTCCAGAAAGGATTAAAGATAATTAAAAGGAATATTGATTTTGGGCTTCAGGCTTAGGGGATTTGGGTTTCTTTGTGGGTTTAGAAGGCAAGTTCACTACCAAAATATTGCAGCTGATCCTCTTACAGAAAGGAACGTGGTCACATTTTGAAAGTGCATCTTGATTTCTATTTATCACCCGAATTTTAAAAATTGCTTCCGACCTAGAATTGAAGCAGTCCCTATTCAATATTAACCATACTCTTCTTTGCTGCAGCACTAGGAGGCAGGATATATGTGGAAATCAACGTTTTCTTTTTATTATTTTTTAAAGAAATCATATGATCTGCACTTCAGCCTAGCCATGACTGTATCAAAATTTCAAGTTACTAAGGACTAATGAATGAGATCTCAGACACCGGAAAACACACAAACAGATCTTACAGTGTGTGGATGGACATGACTAGACAGGCTTTCAAATGCCTTGTCCGAAGACATGGAAAATTCTTTTTCAAATAGCATTCATTCCCCGTTGGACCTATATTGTTATTTTGGCTAACTTTCTTCATGTGATAAGAAAAATGCATTTTTATTTTACCTGACGTGGAACTGAGTTTTGAAGAAGAGAGAACTTACCATAGAAAACCAGAGGAATCAACGTTCAACACGTCTTTATTTTCTCAGCTTGTCTTTCTCTGTTTCAACATTTAACCCCCTAAACTCTTTGAACTTCTACCCTTCAGCTTTGTAGCAAGGGTTTCTGTTACTATATGAGTATCTGCAGATATAAAATAGGATTTAAGATAATGTATATGAACACCTGACATGTTCTAGATACATTATTGACTCCCGGTGAAATGGAGCAGTTTCATCGGACTCTCTTTTGGGATATTTCATATTTCATGAAAAGTGACCCATTACCTACAACTAGCAATCATTAGGTGCACCTTTTCTGCTTTTCTTGCTCAATGAAGTATTCTATCAGAAGTTTCTCAGGCAGTCTCAATCTTAAAGATTTAACTTCAAAAAACTAACCATGCAAAGCAATGTCAAATTAAAGTAATTGGATTTGGATTGTGGAGTAAGCAAGACAGGAGAAGGGCATCTTCAAATAAACTACTGCTAATATTTCCAAAATCCCACATCTGGGGAGGACACCAATAAAATTTTACTCCCTATGCTCTATTTGCTGTGGACCACAGTTTAATTGCAGCCAGATAGGAACTCATCCTAGGGAAATGCAAAAGAGCTAGAAGTGATTTTTTGATGATGACAAAAAAAAATGAGCTTTTTGGTCTGCACAGTAACTAGAAGAAAAACAACTTGGGAGAAAATATGGGAACACAAGTAGACAGCATTATATAAATGTCTGGAGGCAAATATTATTTTATCTAAATGAAGCATATTGTGGATTTGGCAGCCAACATCTTCCATGATGAAATCAGCATGAAGTAAAGGAAGTGAGAATTAGGAGAACTGGGTTTGATGTTAGTCCTACCACCTGTTGGTGTCCTCTCATCTGTCAAATACAGATAAAATACTTACCCATCGTGGGAAGCTGGTGTAAAGATTGGATTAAGTGATCCATGTACAAACACACGGCACAAAGCTGGGTCAGGGTGGGTGCTCAGTGGACAGCACTTCCCTTTCCCTGCTTCCCTCCTTTGCACATGTCTTTGGGCTACTCCTGGACTCAGTTTCCACTTGTGTGACATGGGAAAGGCCTTAAAGGTGTTCTGTGTTTCTCTGTGATTTTAAAAGGAGGGTTAGGATAATATAATGCTGAAATTTTGTTTTCTGGGAGGAAGAGAAAGTGATAAATATTATGACCCTAGAAGAGGAAAGGGAGAATTTTCCTTAAGAGAATATAAGTCAGAGGTATAATGACATTGATGTATCATAACAATGGAGAGCTTCCTGTCCAGCCAAGTTGACTCAGCTCTTGTCCAGTGTTTAAAGGCCTTACTAGGTTACCTGGAGGAACTTGCATTATAGTTTGCTATTCCGTGACACTGTGGAGATGATTTAGAGAGCACTTGTTGGAGGGGGTCTAAGCACCAGGAGAGAGCCAAACTGTCAGGAAAGAAAGCTATCTTGGCCAATAGGAGTAGGACAGTCTCTGTCAGCCTGGTTTTATATAATGTGGAAAAAGATTCGTATTTAACTAGTTCTACTAAAAGAATACAGATGGACTGTGTTATTGAGATAATAAGCAATGCTTTCTAGAGGTATCTTTCACTTTGAACTTGTTTTCTGAACACAGAGTAGCAGAAGAAAATAGAACCAGGATTTTTTGGAAGGCTAACGTGTGCTAAAAACTGTGCTATTGTTTTCAGATAAATAATAATAGGAAAAATAACCATTTATGTATCAAGTATTGTGCCAGGCGTTTGGCGTACATTATGCCACTTAGCCCTCATATGCAAAGGAGGAAACTGAAGCACAGAAAGGGAAATAGTCAAAAGTCAAATCCACCAGTCACTGAACACAAAAACCTTGCATCTTAACTATTGTACTATGTTGTCCAGAACACTTAATATTAATTCCCATTGGATGGATTAGAAATATAGTGGGGTCCAATCAATTAAAAGTCTTATAATTTTGGAACAGAGATTCTTCTCCAGGGTGCTGGCAGATATGACCTCCTCAAACATCTGTGAGAACTTTACACCTGGCCCCACCCACAGTTAGGTGATCCTAATAGAGTCTCTCATGAAATCCATAGCTTCCCCTGGAAGGGGCAGTGGCCAGCTGTCTATTCATTCAGCCCACTCGTATCTCCCCCAAATCTTTCTTCACATGATTGTTGTAGGATTCCTATTTGAATTCTCTAGTAAGTGATCTTGTTGCCTCAGTTTTCCTTACCAATAATTACCTCCTAAATCAGCGGCACCTGCATTCCATCCCTTTACCCATTTAAAAGAAATGTAGGCTTGTCCCTACGTCTCTCCTACCAAGAGCTCCAGCCCCCTGAAGCTGCTAATGCTTACTTCCCAATCCATCCTGCCTCCCTTCTGGAACTTTCCTTCTGTCTTCTTGTTCATACCTTTCCCTGTTATCTAGTCACTTCGATGAGTCAGTGGATTCCTCATGTCCTGGGTATTCCCCCAACCTCCCAACACTGCTGAGTCATCATGACCTACCTCGGGGTTAGATTTGAGACTACCTGCTCTTTGATCCAACTAGGATTCACCTTTAAAGCATCAGGGTGATTATCACAGTGCATGCTTCCTAGGTTTGTGGTGAGAGTAAATGAGAGCATACACATGGAATGGGATTTTAAAGATACATACAAATGTAAGACACCCTCATTATTCATTATGGGACTTATGCATTTTCCAGCAAAGGAGATACATAATTTTTGCTTTTATTTTTATTCAGGGAATAGTACCTCATTTTACTTTATGCTTTTCTATGAACAAGAGATCTATAATGTGTTCTACAGGGGCATGTAAATCCTTCTTCTTTTGCAAACTAGTAAGTTCTAGTTTTAGCTGTAAAGAGGCAAGTGAAGGATAGCATAATATGCCATCCCCAAATACGTCACTTTAGTGTAAGGATTTTTCTGAGTTGAAGGCAACTGAGAAGAAGCAGATGTAATAAAAGTCCTCTGCCTCTTCTTATTTGTCTAAAAGCAGGACATAAATTTTCAAAGGGGTCCCTCTTCCCCTCTCTACCAGGAGGGAGAAAAGTTAATCACCAGAGACAACTTTTGGCTCACCCAGCCAGAAGACTGAACCGGAAGAATCTATAAAACACACTATAATAACTCGCCTTCATCTTCACCCATAGAAGCCTATGCTTTCCTTTATCCTGTCATTTCTTCACAAATGTATTATTCTATGCTAAAAATGCAATATAAGCCAGAGTTCTAAGCTAGTTTTTGGGCTATCCATTTTTCCCCACTGAGGTATATATGTTAATAAACATCTGCTTGTTTTCATCTCATTAATCTTTTATTATAGGATCTCAACTAAGAACTCAGAAGAGTGTAGGCAATGTAACTTATTTCTCTCTTACACAGTCTCTTTGTCCCTTGGTGGGTTTCTCTAAGATCTTCAGAATTGTGTGCCTACCATTTTTGTCTGCATCTTATTACCCTTAGTTTCTATTAGGAACAAACATCCAATTCTTATTGTCCCTCCTCATGTCCCCTTTACTTCCCTAGAGCCTGCCAGCATTTCCTATTACCTATGTATAGATTTTGGGACCTCTTCCCAATTAAGGCAATTATACTTCCTCACCAGTGTCTGATTTAAACTCCACTTCCACTGTGAAGCCTTCTGTGAGGACCCCAGCCACCACTGATCAAGCAACCTAATAGGATTACTCATTATTCTGCCCTGAACCCTAATAGCCTGCATTACATAATTAAGTATATATACACCATGTCATCAAATTAAACTGTCATTTCCTAAGGAAAATTAATGCCTGAAAATGTCCTTGATAGATATGATCCATGAACAAAAAAATAATGTATAGAGATATAGAAAGTATATAATATATAGAGGAATAAAAAGTGTATAGATGGAAAGTATATATATTTGTGTGTGTTTATACATATATATGTGCGTGTGTGTGTGTGTGTGTGTGTGTATGCACAGAGTAGATGCGCAGGTAAAAAAGGCACAGAAAGATAATATGATATTGCATATTTCTAACAACAAAAAATATATATAGTCAATTCTCATTATTTGCACTAGTTATGTTCTATAACGTTATTGCAAACACTGAATTAGTGAATCACTGCTTTTAAAGACATATAGGATTAAGTTTTTGCAAGCTTCTGGTCACAATATTTTCATAAACTAATCAGTACATAAACTTGTCTGTTTATTTCTTTTTAAAGTTATCTTATTTAATATATACAGAAGTCCTCCCTTTTCCATAAGGGATCCATTCCAAGGTCCCCAGTGGATGCCCAAAACTGCAAATAGTACTAAGTTTCCTATAAGTAGGAAACTATTTTTACTATATTTTTATAGTATATACTAGATTTTTCCTATATATACTATACTTTTCCTATATATGCTATATATACTATATTTTATATACTATATTTTTATTATGCATATTTTTTCTTGTAAATGCATGCCTATGATAAAGTTTAATTTACAAATTAGGCACAGTAAGATATTAACAATAATAACTAATAATTAAATACAATTATAACTTTAGACGGTGATGAAAGTCATGTGACTATGATCTAAGTATCTTACTATACTATACCACCCTTCTTATGATGATTCAAAATAATAAAATGCCCCCATGATGAGACAAAGTGGGGAATGACATAGGCATGTGATGTAGCACCAGGCTACAAATGACTTTCTGATGATAGGTCAGAAGGAGGATCATATGCTTCTAGATATGGTTGACTGTGTAACTGAAACCATTGAAAGTGAGATTGCAAATAAGGGGAGAGGGGTGCTTCTGTGTTGATTCGTTAACATTGAATTTACAGCCACAACAGCATAACTCACACCTGAACAAAGCGTATCTAGTCCACATGTTTTCTCCATAAGGTACTTCACAGCCTTTTTAAGCCCAAGACCAGATAGCACTTCACCACTGTGCATGGGGACTTAGAATGGGAAATCACCAAGAAAGAGCACAGAAGTATGAAAAGCATGTAACCAAATAGATGGTGAAAAGGACACTAGTTTATGGCACAAGAACTGAAACTAGAAGGCGTAGCATTGGCTTTTTCCCTCCCTGGGCATTCCACTAAGAATGTGTGATCAGGTAACTCTGATGTTTTGCCTCTCTGTGGACGTCCACAATAACTGTGAGTGTTGATGCGCCATGAGTGTTGATTTTGGGGTTACAGGCAAATTTAGTGAGTAAATGAATTTGTACACATGAAATCTGTGAATAATGAGGATTGATTGTATTTATAAAGAAAGAATAGAAAGAATTGTGTAATTAAAAAATAACCTTTGGTGTCCTTTAAATTGTTAATATTGAGTAGGCACTACTGTAACACCCAGAAGGAATAAATGTTTAAAAGTCTAAGTCAGGTACACTAGTTTCATCATCTAAATTTCAAAAGGAGAGAAAATAAATTCTGCTCTTAGAGATTATCAATAAAATTATTTTTCAAGGTGATGTAGGGAAAGATCAAAGGTCAATTGGGAGTTACACTTACATCCTGCTTTCGCCTTTTCCAACCATACAACTTTTGGCAAGGCATGCAGCTGAGTTCTAGTTTCCTCAGCTTTGGGTGAAACCTTGAGGATCTTGAGAGAAGATCTTGATAAAATCCCTGAAGATCTTGGATAAAAAGGAGATGGATTCAGTAGATCTGGGTTGGGGCCTAAGAATCTTTATTTCTAACAAGCTCCCAGGTGATGGGTGCTGCTGGTTCATGCATGATCACACTTTGAGTAGCAAACCTGAGAACATTGCCAATGACTTGTAATCTCCATGACCTGCTTTGTCTCAAAATATTTCCTTTCTTTCATTTTTCACTACCTTTTACCTATTGACCAAAGCTCTGATTCTTAAGTATAATAGACCTCATGCAGTTAAAGGGAGAATCAGAGCCAAAACTTGCTGATATCTCCTTTAGTTTCTCTATGCTACTCTCGCCTCAATCCCACTGAGTATAGATTGTATGTAAGTGTAGATGAATGAAACATTTAGAACTTATTCTTAGATAATACAGGTGACATGAAGTCATAGCTCTTGAATCCACATTTTAATTATTAGGGAAATGAGATTATGGAAAAATGATTAGAGAAATCTGAAGAGGAAAAATATGAATAATGAATGAAAAACAATTTATCCTTTAAATAGAAATAATATCTGCTTTCATTAAGCACTTTCCATGTTCCAGGTATATCATTACATGACTGATGAAATACTGCAGAAATGAGTGATTGATTATCCCAGTAATTTGATAGACTCAGACAGCTATTACCTTTGTTCTGTGTTGTACAATATTGCCTTATTTCTTTCAATGACTATGATGTGATTTATATAGAAGAATAGGAAATTTAATTTGATATAGTTGACAAGATGCTTGATGGGGCTGTCACAATGACAGAAAATTTTCAGTGTGTTTATTGGGGTTACCTATGATGATTGAAATTCAAAAGGAAGTCAGAAAAATATTCATTCCCACTGACCTATTTTGAGTGCAATGCAAATGAAAAGAATAACATAACACAGAATTATCATGATTTCTAGGAGGAAAACACTGCTGTTCTGTCTGTCCAGAAGTGAGTAGAATCACAAATGGAAGGTGATTGGCATATTTAAATGATCCAAAATGGACCTAGTAGAGCAAGGGAACAAAGCCTGCACTGGTAGAAAGAAAGAAGGGCAGACCCATCCAGCTCTCGAGTCCTTACTATTTTACTGAAATATGTTATAAAATATGGATTGCTATTCTCCACTTAATTTTTGTCCTGACCGTGAGGATGTTAGGTCTTTATGCTTTGACATTTCTGTTTTGAGTTTCAAATTCAGAGTGCTAAACAGAGATGAAGATGGTAGGATTTAGACTTTCAAAACAAATCAGGAAATATTCTGTTTGAAAAAGGAGAGATCTTTGAGGAAGAGTGTTACCAGCTAATCTATTGAAGATGAAATATATATGTTACTGAAGCTTGTTTTAAGATGATATCTACTCTGCCACTATAAGAACGAAACCTAAAAGGCACCATGTTAGGACTGTCACTTTCTCTACCTGGGAAAATACCTATATTGCTGCTTATTAATAAAAATATGTTTTAAAAATTAACAACAAAATCCCAATGCTTTTAAAACAGATTGTCTTCTTACTGACAAAGTATATATGGTCTCTGTCATCATATTAAAATTTATTTAAAAAATTATTTAGTGTGTTTTGGCATCTCTTTTCATAAGGCTTTTCTTGTTAGCACATTAATTTACCTCTTCAGGATTTTTTTCCTCTTACTGTCTTAATATTTTGAGCCTAAGAATGAGGACCATGTTGGGATGTGTGGGTGGCTTAGTGGTTGAGCAACTGCTTTCAGCTCAGGGCATTATCCTGGGATCCCAGGATCCACTCCTGCATTGGGCTCCCTCTGGGGAGCCTGCTTCTCCCTCTGCCTGTGTCTCTGCCTCTCTCTGTGTCTCTCATGAATAAATAAATAAAATCTTTAAAAAAGAAAGAATGAGGACCATGTCAAGGGATTCTTGGAATCCTCCACAGTGCCTATCCTATAGTGATCGGCATCCGTCATGTCTACAGCATTAATTATAATAAAATGGTGGTCACTGTTTTATTGAAAGTCTGTCTGTGACAGGCCTTCTGATAAGTTGTGTTCACATATAATTGATACTTCTGACAGCAACTCAACTAAGAGGCATCATTGTTCCTTTTTGACACATGAGGAAATTGAGTCTCAGAGAAGTTAATGGTGTGCCTCCTGTCACAGAAATAGTAATCAGAACAGCCTTGTTTCCTCTGGCTCCAAACATATCCATCATCACCTCAGTGCTAGAGAAGTAGCTATCTAAGAAAACAACATTTAAGAAAAGTCTCCCAGCGCCAGCTACTTTCATTTTAGTCAGTTTTGCCAAACCACACTGATTCTACACGCCAGAATAAATGCCAAGTGTTATGGTAAAGCCACGTCCAAGGGCATAGGATATTTTTCAACTTTATTGGCTAAAATAATGTGGTCTCCACGGTCTGGCCTGCAAGATCTTTCTTCATTAATTACAACCTTATTTTTCCTCATTCCCCTTTAAAACTCAACAGATCATTAAAAAAAAAAAAAAAAAACCTCATGCTAATATCATGTGTATTCAACTATCAAGAATATCTGCAACCCTCCAGTATAGGCAGGAGGCAGTGTGGTATGGCAGAAGAAATCTGGGACTGGATGTAAAAGTCCTAGAACATTCTTATAGCAACATTTCTTAATTCTTGCCTTGACCCCCTTTCTACAAACTGTGCTCCTGTCTCTATAGTTATCTGGTATCCCTTTACCCTGAGCTACTTTTCTTCATAGCAATAGTCACATACATTAGTCAGCTTAAGTAATGCTACCTCGTTCTATGGTAATGAACAAACCCCAAATCTCAAGGGGTTAGCACAATAAGATTTTTGTCCTGCTTCCATAATAGTTTGATGTAGGTCACATGTCCCTCCTCCAACTCATATGATGTGACATATGTAAACACGAAAGACAAAAGGAAAGGGACGGGAGAGGCATGTTGGATCTTAACTGGCTTGGCCTAAAAGTGACCCTCAACACTTCTGCTCACAGTACACCATCCAGAACTACTCAGGTGGCCCCTAAACCAACTGCAAGCAAGGCTGGGACATGTAGAGTGGCTTATGTATATGTGGTGAACACGATCATTACCACACTGCTTTACAGGCATGTTCATATTTATTTGCTTTTCTCTTCTCTCTCCCTTTCACTGGAAAACCTTTCAAATGGTTATAGATTTTCTTTTATTGTCATGGTAACAAGATCAAGTAGAGCAGTGCCTGGTACACAGTAAACACTTGATAAACAGATATTAAATGAAAGAACATCCGTGACTGATGACAGAGGGCCACAAAGTCTGATACATCTCTTCATTGAAAAGTAGGGTGTGTGTCCCCTGCCCTTGAATCTTGGCTGGCCTGTGCATTGTGGTGGAAGAAGCACTACGGCCAGTGGAAGGCCTGGCCTCCAAGAGAGCTGGCAGTTTCCACTTTGTTCTTAGAGGAGCCCTAATCCATCTGAGATAGGGTCTGCCAATGCTGAGATGGCCATGCCGTGAGGGAGCACAAGCTAGCTATTTGGGAAGGCTACGTGGAGAAAGAGATGGAGATGTCCTAATGGCCCCCAGCTCTTTCAGCACCTCTGGTTATCTCAGCTGAAGTCACGGACATTGTGGAACAGAAACACATCATCCC
Organism: Vulpes lagopus; assembly: GCF_018345385.1. Classification (NCBI taxonomy): domain Eukaryota; kingdom Metazoa; phylum Chordata; class Mammalia; order Carnivora; family Canidae; genus Vulpes; species Vulpes lagopus. Next base: position 148,947,439 of record NC_054827.1, on the reverse strand, counting down.
TATCTGAATCCCTGGTCCACAAAATAGTACGTAGTAATGATCATTGCTCTTTCAAGCTACTAGGTTTGGAGTGGTTGGTTATGCTGCACCAGATAATTACGCTAAACGTTCATGGGTGACCGACTCTTGCTATTCAACCTCCTTACGCACAGTCTTGGTCCTGATGTATGCATCACCTCTCAGGACCTCGGGCTCAATGTTTTAAAAAGATGTTAGCTTTTTCATGTTATTGTATATATGTTTCTTTCCTGTGAAATCCTTAATCTGTCTGTGTTATGAATTTGAGGACTGTCTTCCGTCTACCCCAAAGGCTCTACATAAGTGCATTTCTCACAGCACTCAGGACACCTGATTACTTCTGCATGTTTATTTTTTACTTGCTGTGATCTGCATAGCAAGTGTGTTCATTCCATGCCACATTCCAGCGCACATTTTAAGGACCTCTGTCATTCTCTGTTTCTTATCCTCCACCCAAGGAAACAATGTGAAATCCAAGTGAGTGGCAGTAACACCGTTAGAAAGATAGCATTTCACCCATCTCCATGTATTAATAATCTTAAAAGCCAATCATTCACAGAAGCTATTTTTAGTTAAATTTACTTGTGTACACACTTTATAACTGAACTCCGTTCATCTCATGGCTCATCTTGACATACCCACTTACCCAGCAACCAGAGGCATGAGAGCCTGTTTAATATATTCCTGTGTTGAAGAGCACTTCTGTTCCTATTAGCTGTAAAACCCTTAAGGCAACCTATATGATTTATCCCTAGTCTGAAGTTACCCAGCTGAAGTAACCAGCAAATGCTAGTGTTTATGCATAAAAGTGAAAATAAAATTAGCAATGTGATGCAAAGCTGAAAATAAATATTTAGGAATTCTTCCTAAATCTTTTTTTTTTTTTTTTTTAACTTTCAGGCCATTGCAGGCTACAGTGCAATCATAGTATAATTAGACTGCCAATACAAAAGGATCAAATCACGGTGGCACCGTGATCACAACAATAACAGATATTTTCCTGTGGTTAATCTCTCAGGTTCAAAAATACCATATTTATCTCCAGACATTCTAATTAGGAAAAGCTAGTTGGTAAATTGAGCAGTTGGAGGTCGAAAGCATGCTTTCAGTAAAGAAGAATGTCAGTGATTTTCATTTACTGGCCTCTTCTGTTTTCAGTAATTTAGTTCACATTTAGCACCCCATTGAAGAGGGCTATATCCAAACTCAATTCGTTCTCTGAGCACTGCTCAAATTCCAGCCATTTCAAAAATGGCTCCGGAGGTTCCTTTCTAGAACAACTCTGCTGTTCTAAGCTGCCATAGGATGCATCAGGAATTCTGTATTTCCCCTCAGAAATGCAATTATTTCCATGCATTAGCTTGTCTGCCAAACTGGAAGCTCCTCATGGAGCAGAACGCATGTTTTATTCACGTTTGCTCCTCTATGGGGCATAGCACTTGGGCCTTGCTGCTTTGAACACCGAAATAAAAAAGTGTCATTTTTCATTCACTTATTTTTAACATCCATGTCCTTTTCTAGGATAGATTTTTGTAGGTCATTTCATGTCTTAAGGAGACCATGTTTGAATCCTGATAGATGAGTGAGGTAAATGACGAGTCTAGGACCAAACAGGAAAAATTCCTTTCTGCTATGATACCTGTTGTATCTTTCAGTTTCTTCAATTTTAAAGTCCATTTGCTTTCATGATGGACAGGTATTTTTTTTTTAACTAAAAAATGGTAATTAAGTTTCCCTTAATTACATGCTATCATGTACTTGTCACTCGGTGATATATTGTAGAAAAATTCATCCCTTTGAATCACTAACTACAGCTATAGGTGTTGTCCAAATATTACCTAGTTCCTCTTCTTCTATTGTGAAGGAAATATGGAAAACATGGAAAATGTTTGACTATCCACAGAATTGAAATGAAAACAAAGCAGTTTGTCCCTTGAGTTTTGAAATGTTTTGATCCTAAAAATGTAACTCTAATTACAATCTTAACTTATTAAATAAAATATTGAACTTCTACTAAAACTTGAGGGTAAGAGTATGTTGGAGAAGATAAATGCAAGATCAAGACTAACTTGGCTCTAAAATTCTTCCAGTTTAGTATCAATGGTAAGGAGTTTACAAGAGGTACACCACCACTATTTTACATCATGTAGTAGGATGCGGGTCACAAGAGAGAGGCAAGTTTCAAACAGAAAATAAATTTATGCTACAAGCAAACCTGACTTTGGAAAGAAATGGGAACATGTTATATTGTCAGTGGGTCATTGCTGGGATATCAGAAGGTCTTAGATAGTCCATAATATGGCTAAACCATCAATATTTGGAATTTGGATAATCAATCAGATTCTATTTATTTCTCCAGTATCTCCTATCCCAATTGTCTCCTTTCTATGTCCCCCATTTCCCTCCTGTTATATCAAATTGTCTCCTCTCCTCCATGATCTTTACATTTGAGATAATTTCACAGTTTTCCGAGTATTTAGAAACTCATGCCTTTGCTGTGAGTTCCAAATTTCATTAGCTTAACCTTTAAATCATCTTTTGATAATATCCTTGAATGAAATGTCTTTAATATGGAATTTATACAGACAACTAATGAGGGTCTTTCCAAGAATCCCCTTAACCTTCTGAAATTCTATGCAAAATTGTATATTCATTTCCCTAGGATTAGGGCCTATGAGCGTCAGAATTGCTCAAAGAAAGTCCCTGCCTTACTGAATTTGGGAAGTTCTATATTCCAGACCATTGAGAACATACAGTCTTTAAATGCTGTGAAGTAGCAGGGTTTAAGATTTCTAGGAAGTATGCAGAAAAATTTCTTGAAGGTAATTTGGTCGCTGAAAGAAGGACATTGAATCCCTCCTTTTGTAAGGCATTCTTTATTGAATAACTCCCTCTCCGTGGCAGGATTTCAGATTGAATATAAAGTCTCACCTCTCTAACTTACTATACTTCCTGTATCTCCTCTGTCTCTTTCAGGCTTAATAGGGTCTTCTGTTGACTTGAATTAGTGTCGCATTCAGAGCTGTGACCATTGCTGACTTCACACTGCCACTTGTGAGTTACCAGGACAGCTGTAAACTTCTAGGGCTGGAAGAATTAAAGCTCACGATGATTCTATCATGTACCTCTGCCTCTCTCTCTCTCTCTCTCTCTCTCTCTCTCTCTCTCTCTGTGTGTGTGTGTGTGTGTGTCTGGGAGAGAGAGACAGAGAGACAGAGACATCTGATCTCAAGCCACATCCTCATTAGATCTCTCAAACTGTAAGAAGACAGACTGATAAACATAGATGAGTGAAAAGAATCTGTGGGGTCAGGGGAAGACAACCGGAGGGCACTCTTGGTCGCTGTTTCTTCACTCCCACGGATCTCACTGATTGGATGTGAGAGTAATGTTAAACGACAGAACTTATATGGAAAGCTGAGAATTTAGATTTCATGTGAAAATTTTCAAGATGTATGTATATATTCAAAACTCATTAAAAACATTTAAAAGAGCATAGAATCAAGATAAAACAAACATTAGCTAATGTGGAATCTAGAGACCCTCGTTTGTGAATTTTCCTTTTTTTTCCATGATAAACTCTTTTCTTTTCTTGTAACTGGCTTAAGCTCTCAGTTTCCTTCCACCATCTTTGTGGTAAATTTGGACTATGCAGCGTCCCTAGCAAACACCCTGGGATTTCCTATCACTGGCTTATTCTTATACAATTTTCCTCAGTTAGTAATTCCCTCTCTTCACTATCCCACTTCTTCACCAGGTCCAGATTATCCTTCCATGATGACACCTTTTCCTTCTAGGACCTTTACATAAAATGTCTCTACCACACATATGACAAAGTGTGATATATTTGCCTACAAGATATTTTTTGGATTTTGCTGTTATTTTTTTATGTGCATGTGTCTTTCTCATGTTCTTTATTATTCATTCATTTGCCCTACAAATACCTATTCCACACTTTATACTAATGTACTTTGCGCTGAAGATGACATCAATGAATCATAGTCTTCTTTCTGCCCTCACAGAGCTCACCGTCAATGTACATCTATCACATCAACTCATCAAAAGGGCAATTGTAAATTGTTGAGAGAGAGCTGAAACTCTCAGAAGGCTTCTTCTACTGACATAATATTATGGACTGAATGTTTGGGAAGTAATTAGGTTTAGATGAGATTTTTGAGGATGAGGTCCTCATGATAGGATTAGTTCTCTTACAAGAAGAGATAAGAGCTACCTTGATCCCCTCATCCCACCCCTGCAATGTGAAGACCATAGCAAGAAGGCAGCTATTTAGAAGCAAGAAGAGACCTCTTACCAGACCCCAATTTTGCTGGCACTTGATCTCAGACTTCCTGGCCTCTAGAACTGTGAGAAATAAGTATGCGTTATTTAAGCCACACAGCCTATGGTATTTTGTTATCAAAGCCCAGCTAACTAAGCATACAACATCTACAGAATGGCTTGTACATGGGGAATATTCAGAAGTATTTATTGTTTGGCTACTCATTTTCACATGTAATTACTTATAACTTCTTAAAAACGTATTCCTGCCTTTCACGATATGGACAATTTTAACTGGTTGTTTCCATTGTGTAACTGTGTGAAGAACCACTTAGAGACCAGCAATAATTTGTATACCATGTGTCTACATGGCCACCATTCATGTAGAAAGTTCTTAGTTACTCAAAAGAAGCATATAGTTCTGCTGTGAAGTAGACTTTCAATCACTTTTTTATTTGCATTTATTTTAGGAAGCTCTTACAATTCTTTCACAGTACATGATTTATGAAGGAAGACTTTGTTAACCTAAAATGTAGCTGTAATAATTATTTTTCAAAGAAAAAAATCTCAACACAATACTTTTAAACTTGATTTGATTACCTCAGAATTTTCCTAAAGAGTGGATATGGACTTAAATCCATTTTTCATAAAAAGGATTAACCATTGTTTCTTATAGTCATACTCAGTGAGAATTGAACAATAGCATCTCCATTTGAAAGAGACTTCTGCTACAAGGTTGAAATTAACTTCTTTTTAAATGGTTCAAAAATAACTCATAGCATAGTGGTTATCTTGGAGGTGAGAATTATCTGTTTTATTAGCTCTTTTAGGCTGTATTTCACAGAAAAATTCTCATGACTTACTAGTGTGTTTCAATCCATTGTTTGGAAAGCATTTGATAAGAATTGCAATGATAACAGCTAAAATATATGAAGACATTGGAAACTGAGGTTCTCATTATTGTAGCACGTTGGTTATCTGTATCTCATTCAATGGCATATTTTAAAAGCGTCACACTGATTTCCAAACAAGAAAGAAAAATTATAGGAGTTTCAGGCATTGCCTGCTATTTCAATGTATCGTAACAATATTTTATATTCACAGACATTGAAAAGGTAAATTAAAGAATGGAAAAGAGGACCAAAGTAGGCATAAAGATAGTCAGTGTTTGGTAAGTATAAATTTTAGGGCACAATTCAATGCCCTGAGTTTAAAGCAAAAAGTACCCAGATCCTGTTGCTTTCTTTCTCTCTGACTAATAAGGGGTTAGCAAAGCCGTAAAGAGGAAAAATGCAAATTTTCAGTGGCTAGTGGGGGGGGGGGGTAGTACTTTGTAAACCTAAAGATTGGTGGCCCAGGATAACAGAGGAGGAAGAGACCAAACTAAATAAGAAGAAAATGCATCAGCATTGTTCACAACCCCATCTTTTCTGCAATCAATGGATACAAGGAAAGATAAATCCATGAATGTTCAGAAATTTAAATTTAAATGGGGAACACAGTAGTTATTGAAGTGAAGCTCCAGACTTGGATGGAATATAGGTTCATACAGGATATGAGGTGTTTGTCTATGAGCATATCACTTATTCCTAACCTCCAGTTTCATCACCTGTAGGTGGGATGATAATTGAACCCGTCTCATAGCACTGGGAATGTTAAATGATATAATTGAAGAGTTGAACAGAATGCCTGGAATTTACCAAGCCTTTATGAAGTCCAACCATAATGTTCAATTATATTAGTAAAAATATGTGAGGGCTTTAATCAATCCCTTTATAAGCTCACTCACCCAAAATTTTCCTTTTTTTTCCATGATAAACTCTTTTCCTGACACTGAAGACTGGGACAAATTTACCATCATAGTTGCATAGGGAACACTGTGTTGCCTAAGTGCTGATACCCAAGTAGCTCACACTGGTAAGACCAAATGGACTTTTTTATGGTTGGGGTGGGTTGGTTTGATGGGTGGAATTGGGGAGCGGTAGTTTGACTATGACCTCAGAATATGCCATCAGTTCATGAATGTGTATGATGGAATCAAAGGTAGATTAACTGAGAGACTAATTTCTTTTATTATATTTTTTATCTATGTGATGGATACAGAGTTCCACTACCCAGATCCTCCTTCAGGGAAGAAACGCTTGCGCTAGCAATAAAGAGTGACTCAGGCTGTCAGCAGCTTCAGAGTTTGACTCATCTGCAGAGAGCTGCCTCACTCAAGGACCACTGTAATGAGTAGAAAGTCCCAACTCTTCTGGGGCAATATAGGATAACTCTAACACCCCAGAACTCCCGACAGGGTTGGTTGAGACTTTGTGGTTCTGCAATAATAAGACTTCTCCTCTCTATAATCTTACTTCCACCCTCTCTCTTCCATAAATGTTAATTTTTTTATCCCCGTACACTAAATTTTTGGAGAACCCAATCTCCTTGGTTGGCTTCAGACATTCAAACTCTTCTTCAGAAATCCAGGGCCTTGTTTGCTTCTTTCTCATACTCACAAAGTTACAGGATTTAAACATCCAGCTTCCTGAAGACCCTCAGTACCTAGAATCCTCTTGGGCCAAGGCCTGAAGTAGGAATCCTCTGACACACTGTTATAGGATCACTTGCAGAAGAGAGAGGTCTGGGCCATACAAGAAAAGGACAGTATGGGTCCTAAGTCTGGGACAAATGAACACCATGGATGAAGGCCTGATCCTGATTTAGACCTTATGCTTTTAATGAGAGTGTATTTATGAGATTAAGAAGGAAAATTATAAATTATGATATTATAGATTCTAGAGAACTAGAGAAACTGAAAAATAAATACTAATAAAGTACATTTACCTAGTAAACCAAATGATAATTAGTCATTTATATGAGCCTCTTTTCATTTCACTCATCCATTCTTTTAAGAATTAATATTTTTAAGCAAGACATTTTACAATTCCAGGCACTATGCTAGATCCCAGGATAGAGTTAACTAAAACCTGGACCTTGTCTTAAAAACAAAACAAAACAAAAACCTCATGTTTATGCCTTATTATCTTGCAATACGACATAATTATGTTTTATTATGCACATGCCAGATCAATTTTTTATGTCTCATAGGGACAATCTATAAAGATTTAAGATTACTGAATACTAGAAAAATTCTGTTTCATCTTTTTATAATTAAATCTCTGAAGTTCCAGGTTCTTAGTGTTCAGTTTAGGTATTATAAATACCTGCTAAAATTTTTACAATAACGAATGAGAATATTGGCTACACGTGTTCCCAGAGGCTTTGGATAACTATTCTGACAATTGGTTTGCCTGAAGATTTGAGCTGATTGGTAACAGGCTTAAAGCAATTAGATGCATAATATAATGTTAACTGAATAATTGACTAAGACCGATTTTTCAATAGATAGTATCTTGTGGCTCAGTTCAGAATTGTTTCTGTACATGAAATAACAGTATTTTACTTTCAGAGAAGTCCTGGCATCTGACTTGATGTTAAGAAATTGCTCCAATAAGATATATAAGGCCATCACATTGCTCAATTAAAGGAAATGTTTGGTAGAGACGATTAGCTTTCCATCCAACAGTTGTGCCCCCTTCTCTAGTGCAGAGTAATGCTAGGAAGTGGCTGCCCAGCCAAGGACAACATAACCCGCACCTCTTGTATGAAGGGGACATGTGATTAGTTTCTACCAACAGAATGTTCACCAGCAAAAGTGGTTAAGAAGCATGGAGACCATTTCCACTTTCTTTCCCTTCAGATGCAGGGATTAGCTAAAGACTGAATCCTGGGGAGATGACAAAAGCAATAGATGGAAAGAGACTGAACATTGCTTGAGGAACAACTGTTGACTAATCAGAAATATCTTTTTATGCTTTATAAGAGTGAGAAATCTCCTTCTACTTGTATATTTATTTATTATTATTTACAAACATTTCCTTTAATTGAGCAATGTGATGGCCTTATATATCTTATTGGAGCAATTTCTTAAATAAAGCAGCATGTCTTATCTTAACTATACTATAGGCTTGAGGTTGAATATACAAATTTCTTATGGAAAGGTGGAGAAACATATGGTAATGACAAACTGCATCCAGTATAACAAATCAATTAAGAAATATGCATATTTTTAAATGAGTAGAATTTAGCATTGCAGCATTTCCTCAGTAAGGCAAATTAAATTTCTAAAATAATAATGTACCTGTGGCTCGAACTTTTAAGTGGGTGGATGAGTAGAAACTGCTCAATCTTCATTCTCTTGAAGATTAACATCTTGTAATCTAGAATTTGGATTTTCATATACGCATCAGTCTTCAACAAATGATCATCTGAAAATATGCTCAGAGCTTTAAACATGTATTGTCAGGTTATGTTGAGAATTACTAAAGGAGGGAGTCATATTTACTCCAGGTGTTAAGTAATTCTGGACCCCCCCATTTGGAGATGAAAAGCAGCACAAATTATTTATTAACTTATACTATGCATTCATAATTTCTCTTTTTTATGACATAATACTTAAAATGTACAATTATAATCATTTAACATATGCAAAAGAGCTTAGTTTTGGGTCTGACAAATTGAAAGCTATGAGGTGAGTCAGTCTCAACTATATCAATGAGAATCATACCGGAGGGATGGAAAAACAATGGGATAGATGGAACCTAGGTGTTTAGATGACATTATGCAGCAGAGGCTATTGATCACTGGACTTCGGCCTACTTCTGAATTATTGTTAGATGAGAGATAAGTAAAATTTATTTTTCTTGATCCAACTGTATTTTAGGATCTTTTTGTGATAGAAGCTTAGTCTAAACCCAAGTGTTACAGGCTGAATTTTGTATCCCCAAAATTCATAGGTTGAAGTTCTAACAACAGAATGTGACTGTTTTTGGAGACAGGGCCTTTAAGAGGTTATTGTGTTAAAATTGAGTCTTTAGCGTAGGACCTAACCCAGTATGACTAGTGTCTTTATAAGAAGAGTAGTTTAATACAGACTGCATTCACAGAGGGATGACTCTGTGAGGACAAAGCAAGGAGGTGGTCATTTGTAAGCCAAGAAGAGAGGCTTCAGGAAAAAGCAAACCCACTGATACTTTGATCTTGGACCTCTAGTTACCAGAACTGTGAGAAATAAATATCTATTTTTAAAGTTCTTATTTAAATTCCAGTTAGTTAACATACAATATAATATTAGGAATTTCTATTATTTAAGTCACTCAATATGGGGCATTTCATTATGGCAGCCCTAATACAAGTCATACACCATGCACACATTCACTCATTCAATTTGTACTTAGCACTTATTTTGTGACATGCCTTATGCTAATTGATGTAGATGCCAAGGTACTGAAGAATCATACTATGTCCTCATGCAAATCACACAGTGGATAAGGAATATCTCATTCCATTAAACCTTGATTTATTTTTAGGGAATATGTTCTATAAATAAAATATATTCCATCAGTTATGGGTTGAATTGCATCCCCATCAAATTCATTTGTTGAAGTCTTTGCTTACAGTGTCTCAGAATGAATGTTATCCTATCTGGAATATGTTTGTTGCAAATCTAGTTAGTTAAGATGAGGCCCCTAATTCAATACGATTGGTGTCCTACTGGAAATTTGGACACAGGACAGACAGGCATAGAGGGAAGATGCTGTGAAGACCTAGGGAGGACCCCATGTACCAGGAGTGCTTGAGGCTTCCAGAAACCGGGAGGGAGACATGAAACAGAATCTCCCTCAGGTCTTAGAAGAACCAACTCTGTGCACACCTTGATTTCAAACTTCTAGTTTCCAGAACTGTGAGACAATAAATTCCTGTTGTTTAAGCCACCCAGTGTGTGGGACTTTGTTATGGCAGCTTTAGCAAACTAATACATCATCCATTCTACAATACAGGTTAAATATTTTAAATCCTGGAATCAGTAAATAAACCCTGCTGCTTGACATTTGGAGCTAGGGGAGTAATCCCTGCCAGTCTTACACTAATTATTTTCCTTTATCTGCATTCACCAACATACCCTCTATTCTTTCAATCAACCCTTATTGAGAATTTTCATCTATATTCTTTATATTGTGCCACTGAGGTTGTGATAAACGCCACTGAGCAGAAGATGCCGATCTCAGATTTGAGTGTGATGTAGTTCCTAGGAAGACATGGAATAATGATCTGACATTGATTTATTTTCCCGAATTTAAGTTGCTTAAATTCTGTTAACCAAAAGGAATTAAGTCCTAAAGGTAATATCACCTTTAAATACACATTGACAGACAAGAAGACCAAAGATGCCAGATGGGTTATGTTAATTTAAATCACAAAATGAAGTAGATATCACTGGGGGAGAAACATAGAAGATCACTAGTTGCTGGTTATGTTTTTTTTTTCCTCCCTGACACAGACCCCAGCAGTTGCTGGTTATTTTAGAGAGTTTGGGAAAATAAAGAGAGAATGAAGAAATGTTTCTCTTGTTGTTTTGTTTTGTCTTGTGTTTTCACGGCACAATTCCTGGATGTGTGAGACAATAATAGTTAGAAATAGCATTCAAATTTTCGTGGCATTTAGCTCTGAATTAAGATTAACCTGGCGGGCATTATGCTGAATGAAATAAGTTAATCAGAGAAAGACAATTATCATATGGTTTCACTCGTTTGTGAAATATAAGAAACAGCACAGACGACCATAGGGGAAGGGAGGGTAAACTGAGTGGGAAGTCATCAAAGAGGGAGAAAAACCATGAGAGACTCTTAACTATAGGAAACAAACTGAGAGTCCCGGTGGGTAGAGGATGCGTTAAGTGGGTGGGCATTAAGGAGGGCACATGATGTGATGAGAACTGGGTGTTATACACAACTGATGAATTATTGAACTCTCATCTGAAAGCAATAATGTACTATATATGTTGGCTAATTGAATTTACATTAAAAAAGAATGACTTAGTCCTTGTTGTTTTCACTATTATCCAGATAAATATTTAATTGCTCTTATATAAAAACAAAAACCACTTGTCTTATTTTATACACCTCTCCTCTTTTGTTGCTCTCTACACTTGCAAAGACACACCTGTCTAAATTTAGAAAGTGAGTTCATTTATTATATTATAATTATATATTATATATATGTTATATATTATATGGTATAAAGAACATACGGAAGACTGCTATTGACTTTACAAAAGCCTAAAACCCCAATCTTCTTGGAATGATCTGATAGCCATGTTGTACTAAACTAAGGTGGCTTTTCCTCTGTTCTTTCTGTTCACACCAAATAATTGCTTCAGAAAACCATATTATGCTGAGTGAAACAAGTCTATTGGAGAAGGACAATCATCATATGGTCCCACTCATACACAGAATATAAGAAATAGTGAAAGGGACCATAAGGGAAGGAGTGGAACTGAGTGGGGAAAAATTAAAGAGGGAGACAAACCATGAGAGACCCCATAACTCTGGGAAACAAAGGGCTACTGAAGGGGAGGTGGGTGGAGGGATGGGGTGACTGGGTGACCAGCACTGAGGAGAGTACTTGATGGGATGAGCACTGGGTCTTATACTATATGCTGGAAAATTGAATTTAAATACAAAATTTAAAAAGTAATAGAAAACACAGTTGTTTCCAGAATCCCTCTACAGCAACCAGCACTATCAGTAAGAAAAATCTGGATAATTTGCTTCTTCAAGTCTCAGTGGGGCCAGGATGGAAGAGAGGATACATTTTGAATATGAAAGAAAGTAAAATTAGATCCCTGAACTGAATAGAATAAAAAAAAAATCTTGTTTTCCAATGGTATGTGTGTGTGTGAAGGGGAAGGGACTCTTCAACGAGAAAAAAAATATTGTTTTGTATTAAATTAACGAGAAAAAAAATTGTATTAAATTACAATACAACATACTGCAATCATTGTGGGAAACATTAAAAAAATGCCTAAATTCTATGAATTAGAGAAAAGACTACCAATAAAATCTAAGACTCTGATAGCTAATATATATATACTTTATCTCAGGACATTTTGTCCAAACAGGTACAATGATCGTCATTATCATATTATCAGTGAAATTGTACATTATCATTATCAGAATAATTGTAAAGAAAATTCAACTCTTGATTCAGTATTGACAGAAATGTCAAATAGAGTACATGATATTATTCAGATCCATTCTGACTTCGAATCCCAGGATTTTAAGAAAGGTGTCTTGATTCTGGAAAACAAGGTCTAGGGCTCCTTAAAAGAGGGGAAACAATAAACAGTTTAAGTATTTTGTAAGAACTTCTAAAATACATACTGGTTTTAGGGAAAGGAAGTATGGAATTACATTTTTCATGTATGATGTTCTTAATCAAATGACTCTGGAGTCTATGGTAACATGAAATATTTTTTAATCTCCTCGCAAATGGAACACTTACACTCCAAGTGTCAATGTCAAGGAAACAACTCCGAGTTTAAATTTCTACAAGTTTAAAGATTTACATTAAGATCTCAGTGTTAGAAAACTGTAATTGAATACAAGCTTGGACATAATTAATAGTTAAGCTGTATAATTTTTCACTTTCCATTTCAAGGATTGTTACTAAAATAGCAATTTTTCTCCTCTTGCTAATCCAACAATTTCATCCTGACAGCCTGTCATCATGAGAATTTACTATCACATTACTGCTTTACACACTCCAATACAAACATTTCCAAGCTGAAATTAGATACGTTGACAAGAAATATGGCTTTTAGTTAATGATTTATGGTTTTGCTTTGGAAAAAGAAATGTTCTCTTAAATATATTATCCTGACAAGTAGCTTCCAAACTTTTTGTTGAAGCATTCAAAGGGAAAGTTTTATGATCACTGATCAATAAAAATAGTGCTTTGGCATTTTTATATCCCTCTCCCCACAGAGAAAGAGAAAATACTATGAGAGTAGGTCACAGTGATTAATAGTACGTGGATTATATCTGGTAGACCAGGTGTACACCTCGGATTTTCCCCTGACTTGCTCTGTGGTTTGCGTTACTGGTTTCCTTTCTTGTGTTATAACTGTCCCAGCTCTCATTTGGATCACGAAGTGTACCCACCCCTGAAGGTGTTTTGAGAGACTGAACGCAGTAGTTTCTCTCATCTATGGGGGCTATATTCCAAGACCCCAAGTGGTTGCCTGAAACCATAGATAGTACCAAACCCTACACATCCTGTGTTTTTTTCCCCCTATATATACAGACCTATGCCAACGCTTAATTTATACATTAGGCACAGTAAGGGGTGAACAATAGCAAATAATAGGAGATACTACACAATATGCAATATAAACAATAAAATCACAAAATTAAAACAATGTACTGTAATAAAATTCATGTCAATGTAGTCTTCCTCAAAATATTTTATTTCTTATATTGATATTTTTCTTCTTGTAATGACGTGAGATGCTAAAATGCCCACACGACGAGATGAAGGGAGGTGAGTGACGCAGGCACTGTGATTAGTGTTAGGCTACTATTGACCTTCTGCTAATAGTGTAGAGGGAGGATCATCCACTCCTGGACCTTGGTTGACTCTGGGTAACTGAAACCATGGAAAGAGAAACCATAGATACAGAGGACTACTGTCATAGAATCCACCAGAAACTTAGGTAGAAGGAACATCAAATAGTGCTAAATAGTTATTTGGTATTTTTATCATCATTACCTACTGGCTGTAACTCAGGGCCAGTTTTGGGCTAAGAAGTGAGGACATACAGATGAGGAAGTCACACTTCTCTGAGACCCTCCAAATGTCATTGTCAAGGAAACAACTCCGAGCTTAAATTTCTACAAGTTTAAAGATTTACATTAAGATCTCAGTGTTAGAAAACTGCAATTGAATGCAAGCTTGGACATAATTGTTAAGCTGTATAATTTTTCACTTTCCAAGGATCGTTACTAAAATAGCAATTGTTCTCCTCTTGCTAACCCAACAATTTCGGTGGATCAGACTGTGTTGTCGAGCAAAAAGGAGGTGACACATGTGAATGCACTTCGAAAAATAAGAAACAACATAAATATGAGAATATTTTGTCAATAAAATCATCACCAGTGTCCTTAAAAATAAGTTAATGTTAAAAGGTGGGTCAGTATCTCACTTCAGAGTGTTAACAACTTGTATTTCACAACCATATTGCCAATATTTTAATCTTAAATACGTCGAGTGTCTGTTAGCCAACTGACTCCACCATCCATTCGTTCATGCACTCCACAAGATTCACCAGTGTCCACTCTGTTCTGGGGACTCACTTGCCAGCCTTTTTAGCCACCCAGGGCTCTGTTTCTCAAGCACACAGTCACACCTTTCTTTCCTTTTCATGTAAACTGATTCCTTAATTTTACGTCTGATCTTCTAGGAAGGCTTTCTGATGCCTCTTAGCAGGACGCCTCATGGGTAACTTACAAATGTCTTTTAAAAATTAAGCTTCCTTAAACCAGCAAAGTACCAAATCTAGTCAAAAGGGTACCATGAAAATGAATACCTGACACAGCTTTGGCTGGGTATGGGAAAACAACAGTTTGAGAGCCCAGATTTGGGGAGATAATGGTACTAAGATCCACTGGAATTGCATTTAAGGATTTCATACACGTGACAAAACCCATCTACTGCTGAAATTGGCTTGATTTACAGTGTAAGATAACAGTGCTTCTAGCATCGCAAATGCTAAAACAACTTATTTAATTGCTTTAATTCACTATTAATTGATTTTTTTAATGCACTGCCAAAGTACAAGTCTTTCCAAGCTCTACAAGCATAAATAACACAACTATAATATCTTTTCAACTTGCTGACTGCACGACATCATGAGCATTAAAACTATGGTATAACAGGGTGGTTTACTAGTTGTTACAGTAGTGAGAAATTATGAGTTGGTATTATTTGTCAAATCTATATAACATCAGAATTTTATTTTTAAAACCAGAAAAGGAAACATCAACTGAATTAAAAAATGGGTTTTATATATTACTATTTATTTTTAGAATGCAAATATGAATTAGATCTCCCCAGCATGACACTAAAATCATAATAGTGTATTTTAATATTTGTGGTTTGTAGAATTTAGATAGTACCTACTTACCAAGATGCTTACTGGTGAAATTCCTTTTAAGAATATGAAAGAAAAATAGCGTAGTATAGAAAAAAATGCATTGGGAGTTAATAATAGCCTCTTCTATTTTTCTAATAGAATCTAGAGGAACCCCATCCTTTGCTTCATTCTTCACTCTTGTGAATTGTCTGTAGGGTAAACTATACTGATGGAGAATATTCAAGAATCCATCTCATGGTGGGCAACTCTAATGTTCCCAAGGTTTTTGCTTGTGCTCAGCAGAACCTTATTTACCTGCAGCTTCTATTCATTAAGTTCTAGTTTTCCTCTTGGTGCTAAAATAGTTTCATTTTCCTTATACCCCTAAGTCCTTGAACCACTAGAAGGCAGGTATCTAGTTTCCACCTCCTTCTCATTAGACTAAACACACAATATCATCAATATTTCTTCCCAGAATGCAGCTCTAACTCACCATCCTGGTGAGTCTCCTCTGAATACGTCCTACTTTGAGGTTTCTCCATCTTGTCCAGAATATCCCATCAGCATAATTCATCCAGCTTTATTTCCCATAGTTTTATTATGAAAGAAGACGTTTTGCTTGTTGCTCAAGAAAATTGTTAACATTAACATTTAAAAATTTTATACTAAAATACGGAATATTTGTTAATATATTTAAAGTGTGATTATATACATACAGGCACTTCTTTGGATATTTTAACAGGCTGTCATCCACGTCCTATCCTGTTGCTACCCTTCCAGTGAATAGTGCCAAGTCCTGGCCACAGTACTCTGAGAGCCGCGCAGAGCTGACGCCGACTGCCTGTTTCCTGCACGCACACTCACTCCCTGTCCTCTGGCCCCCCTCTTGTCTACATCACAATCATCTGTCACCTGTGCAGCCTGAACAGGCTCTGCACTGCTCATCCTCTTCCCTTCCTACATCCTTACAGTTTATTCTCGGCTTAGTAGCCAAAGGGCTCTTTTATTTTTTTTAATTTATAAATTAATTTTTATTGGTGTTCAATTTACCAACATACAGAAAAACACCCAGTGCTCATCCCGTCAAGTGTCCACCTCAGTGCCCGTCACCCATTCCCCCCCACTCCCCGCCCTCCTCCCCTTCCCCCACCCCTAGTTAGTTTCCCAGAGTTAGGAGTCTTCATGTTCTGTCTCCCTTCCTGATATTTGCCACACATTTCTTTTCCCTTCCTTTATATTCAGCCAAAGGGCTCTTTCAAAAACCTAAGTCGATTGAGGCGCCAGGGTGGCTGGGCTGGTTAAGCGTGTCTGACTCTTGATTTTGGCTCAGGTCATGATCTCAGGGCCAGTCTGGCTCCGTATGCAGCACTGGGAGCCTGCTTAAAATTCTCTCTCTCCCTCTCTCCCCCACTCATTCTCTCTCTCTCTCTCAAAAATAAATAAAAACAAACAAACAAAAGAACATAAAGTAGGACAAGTCGTCAACTGCTGGAAACACCCTGAGACTCCCCATTATAATGAGAATGAAAGCCCACCTTCTTGCCCTCTGTCTTCTCTGTGACGTCTCCTCCCTCAAACACACCCTCTTATACCACCCACAGTGCTCCAGGTGCATTTTCCCTTCCTTCAGTCTCAGTGGGGCCTAGGGGATCCACCTTTGGGCATCGGGACTGCCTATCCTGGCACAGGAAGCACTTTTAGCAGGTGTCTGCATGGCTGCCTCCCTGTTGTCAGTTAGGTCTTGGTTTACCTGTCCCTTCCTTGGGAGGCCTTCCTCACAAGGTCACAGGATACAAGTAGTTTCTCCAACCTCTTTCAATCCCATCGCCCTATTATACTGGTACTTGGCGTCGTTAATACATTCTCACTTGTTTATGTGTTTACTGTCTGTTTTCCTAATGAGAGAAGCCCCCCAGCCCCCATAGCAGCATCCTTGGCTCTTCAGTCACTTCAGTGTTGCTGGGTGAATGTGTGCATGCATGCCTGGCTCCTGGGGAGCAGGTTCACAGGTCACAGCAGGACACTGTGAAGTGACCAAGGCCTGAGAGTCTGAGCCTGGGTTTGAATTGCTGATTTGTACTCACTAGCAGTCAGACTTTGAGCAAGTTATCTAACATTTCTGAGTCTGAAATTATACATTTAAAAAAAATGGGGATTAAAAAATGTTACTTCAGGTTATTGGAAGGATTAAATAAATTCTAAAGAGTGTGTAAAATGCATAGACAACTGCTATGTAAATTTAGCAATGAATAGTAATGTGGCCGAATATTTAAGTGTTTGGGGCAGCTACAGTGTTGACTCATATTACACTTGAAATATAATATAAAATTCTCTAAGTCTTTTTTTTTTTTTTTTAATGTGTGTTGCTGGGAAGTGCCTTTTTTTTTTTTTTTTTGCTTACACAGTTGGCTTTTGGGAGCCAACTATAGAAGTTTATATTCATCAGCTTTATTTTGTTCATTCATTCAGTACATCATTCAAAGCTGCCTAAAAATGTTGACAATTTCCATTTTATTATTCATTAAATGTCAATTTGGATATTTGGAACCAGGGTTTCCATCTACAATCTGAGGTACCCAACCCAAGCCGTCTTGGGTTGGGTACCTCAAGGATTCATGGGACCACCTTCTAGCAGCTTCCTTTCCTTTGCCCCAAGCACAGCCTGGACCTGCCCTTGCAGGAAGGCTAAAAATAAAAATAATAGCTTTTAAAGAAACTGCCAAACTATTTTTTAGGGTGGCTGTACTAGTTTATCTTCCCCTTGTCAGTATGTTTTACTTTGGCTGTTCTAACACGTATAGTGGCATCTCCTTGTCAACTCTATTTGTATTTCCCTAACAACTGGTGGTATTGATCATCTCTTCATACGCTTATTTGCCACCCATATATTGTTTTTGGTTAAATATCTCTTTATGTTATTTGCCCATTTTCTAATTGCATTGTTTGCTTGTGTTCACCGTTGAGTTTTGAGATTTCTTTATATACTTGTTTCTATGTATTTTCTAGGTATGACTCCTTTATCTGATCTGTGGATGCCAAATATTTTCTCCTTGTCTGTTACTTGCCTTCTCTTCCTCTTAATAGGTACTTTCAGTGGATAGGCTTATTTAATTTTGATGAAGTCCATTTATTGATTGTTTTATGGATCATGTCTAAGAAGTCCTGAGTTCTAAAGATTTTTTCCTTTGTTGACTTTTAAAAGTTTTATAGTTTCATGTTTTATACTTAAATCTATGATTCATTTTAACTTAATTTTGTAGGAGGTTGTAGGGGAGGAAAACTTTTCTCTACTTCCCTTCAAGGTTCTTCAGATGGACTAATGATTAAATTTACATAAAACAGATTAGCAGGATTAAAACGAATTTAATTTTATATATACAGGAGCCCATAAAAATATGAGATTCAAAAAAGTGACCAAAGAAGGTAGTCTTCATGCCTTTTAGACAAAGAAACACTAAATTTGTGAAGAATGAAGAGGACAAAGGGGTTTGGGTTTGGGGTAGTAAATTAGTGAAGAAGTAAGAAGCCTTTGTCTTCTCAGCCCTAAATACCTTGGTCATAGTGACACCTTCTATGGGAGATTTATCTCCTGCTTTCAGGTAACAGAGGAGCTCAGAACGTCCTCCTTGGACCAACTGTTTCTTAAGTTGCTTTAATTCAAAATAGTTAATATGCCAAAGTGGCATATTTTGGGGTGACATATTCTGGTTCCCTTCAAGGCATTGAGTTTTGGTTGAGGTTCTTTTCTTTTTCTTTCTTTCTTTTTCTTTCTTTCTTTCTTTCTTTCTTTCTTTCTTTCTTTCTTTCTTCTTTCTTTTTTTTATTATCATTGATTTCTCTGACATTTCAAAAAGACTATCTTTCCTCTATTAAATTGCTTTTGTACCTTTGTCAAAAACCATTTGAGCATATTTGCATGGATCTATTTTTGGGCTCTCTATTCTGCTCCATTGATTTGTGTGTCTATCTTTCTGCCAATACCAAAGAATCTTGATTACTTTTGCTATAAAATAAGTCTTGAATACAGGTAGAGTGATTCCACCTACTTTATTCTTCTTTTACAAAATGGTTTTAACTATTATAGTTTCTTTGGCTTCTCACATAAATTTCAGAATAATCTTTTCTATGAGTGCAAATATCTTGTCTGGATTTGAATAGAAATTCTGTTAAGGCTGTATATCAATTTGAGGAGAATTCACATTTTTACTATCTTGAGTCCTCCCAGTCTGTATACCTCTCCATGTATTTAGATCTTTTGTTCCTTTCATCAGCATTTTGTGATTGTCAGCCAGTTGGAGGTGGATGATACCATGTTATCTCCAGGGGGGATGGGGTGCCTACTGGGCCTTCTGACATCACCTTGGTGGTGTTGGGGTGACTCATTACAGCCCGTCAAGGATGGAAGTCTAGGCTCTCTGTAGTACTTTGCTGACTGAGGTGGAAGTGCGGCCACAATGTTTTTGGTGGTGTTTGGCTAGAGTAGAAGTATTGTCTGCAAGCTTCCTGTTTTGCTTGGAAACTCCTGATCCTTTGGCTGGAGAGAGCAAGCTTCTTTTGTCTGAATCTATTGGTGGTTCCAAGTTGCTGGGTTCCTCATTGTGTCATTTCTTTGTCCTGTGGTCTCCTGCTGGTCTGCTTTCCTCTCTACATCTATTAGAGTCTTTTTATATTTATTATATATATATATATATATATATATATATATATATATATATATATATTGTCTGGAGTTTTTTTTTTTTTTTTTTTTTTTGTCTGGAGTTTTTAACTATACCTAGCAGGAGGAATAAGGTACATGAATTTTATCTTTCTGGAAGCAGAAGATAAAAGTTACAGAGCAAGTGTTACTTTCTTTTTCAATGTGTGTTTCTATTCTCACTTTATTAGATCATTTTAAAAAGCTGGTATTAACCCCGACATGCTTATGAGAATGTTGGACAAAGAAGTTAAGTGCCTTATCCAATTGGACCTGGTCAGTTCATGCATGGGATTATTCCTTGTACCAAATGTGTATATTTTTAAAGATTAAACTCTTGTGTGAATACAAAGGGTTTTAAAAATTAGGCTCTCTTCAAATGAACAGAATAGGCATTAAATCAGTTAAAAAATCATATTGGATCAAGGTAGGAGTTAGAAAGTATACTGTGTTTGGTTTCATGGAAATATGCCAACTAGAGACATTTTTCTAAGTTCTGACACAAGATTTAAAAGTCCTGGTTTTTCTAATGTCTGGTAATTTTTTTTTGGAACCAGTCCCTTAACTGTTCTGGATATTACTTTCCAAATTTGTAAAACAATGGTAATAATACTTGCTTTGCCTATTTCTCAGACTTCTTGTAATGACCAAATGAATTAGGATATATGTAAATATTTTCTAAGTTGTTAAGCTATTTACAAATGTAAGATGTTATTTTAATCCCCATCATTATTACTGAAATAGTTATGAATTTTCTCTTTATCTAGCAAAATGGAAGGCAGTAAGATACATAAGACTTAAGGAGGGATATATTAACAATCATAAGAATAGGCTTTGCAAAATAATAGGTCCAATAAATATAAAGATTATTTAGAAGGCTATTATATAGATATTGATATGATAAAGAATTATATGCAATTACATAAAGCAAAGAAATTAGTTGAGAATTTCTTTCTCCAAAAATTTTAAAATTATATTTATTATCCAGTGTGGTTTAGACATGACATAAAGAAAATAAAAAGCAAAGAGTCAATTTCATTCTAACACAAGATCTTCCTGTCAGGCCAGTCACCTAAATACACCCCCTGCTTGTTATTTCATGATTCCCCTTCTTTCCCTCCTACCGGTTCTTCAGGATCCAGCAATATTCTCACCACCTCCCCCCACCACCCTGTTAAGTTTCTCTGACAATTCCAGCCTACTCTACTCTCATCCTGTTCAGAAATCTTATTGCTCTCATGGCCTATACTACAAAATTAGGCACTTAATTATATATTGCCTTGCACTGTCTTCTAATTGTGTCATGGATATCTTCTCTTTCATGCTAAATTGTAAATTATCAGCAAAAGACCAATTTTCATGCTTTTCTGTTTCTCCTTCAGCATTTAGAAAACTTGGGCATATACGAGCTCCTCAAAGAATAATTGGTTGACCAAATGATTCAGAAAAGCTTTTTATAACTCTTTAACTATACAGTATTAAAGAAGAACAGAGAACAAGACGACCAATGATAACTGTATTAATTACCCTGAGTGGTAAAGTTATTCAGTACACCTGGGCTCTGGAAGCTACTGAGACTTCTAGTTGGCAGAGTAGACAGCAGTGATGAACTAAAGGGCCATACATTTTGAGCTCTGGAATGAGTCATCACTACCTGCAGAATAGATTAGTTAAAAAGAAGTCTGTGATTTTTTTCACTATTTACTTCAGTTGTGTTGGTATCAACCATTCAGCATCCTATCCTCAAAGTAAATCAAGGTGATGTGAAGGGTTAATTTGTATGAAGTGTTATTCTGGTTCACATATAGACTAGATCCAGACAAGAGGCATTCATTAGGAAGTTTGGAATTCTTAGAAAATTCTATTAAGTTCTTTTATCTCACTCTAAGAAAAAATAAAAGCAAAAGTAAACATCTTTGAGGAGGTTGCCACTGGGAACCTTGGAAATTATCTAGTTTAACCTTCTCATTTATAGGTCACAGGCTCTAGAAGTTACATAAAAATGGGTTACTGTTGCAAGGATCCCTTTACCAGTTCAAAGAATGTTCAAAATACATCATTTTAACTACTTTAGTTCTTCATTTGCTAGTATTTGGATAAGCACCTCAAAGACAAAGTTCGCATATTTTACAATTCAAGTGCTCTGAATTTAAACTCCAGATTTGTTACTTATTAGTTACATAACTCTAAGTAAATGTTATAGCTTCAGTTTCCTCATGGATAAAATTGACAAAGCCATATTTATCTGGATTTTTTTAAAAAAAGATTTTATTTATTTATTCATGAGAGACATAGAGACATAGGCAGAGATAGAGGCAGAGGGAGAGGCAGCCTTCCTGCAGGGAGCCCAATGCAGGACTCAATCCCAGGACCCTGGGATCACACCCTGAGCTGAAGTTAGATGCTCAACCACTGAGCCACCCAGGCATCCCATATTTCTCAGGATTTTTCCAAGAACTAATAGTTTCATACAAGAAACATTCTTAGCACTGTTCAGAAAAACACAAGATCATAAGTTACTTTGCTTATAAGCTCCATTTTAAACATAATTTAGTAGTCTTGTTATTATATTGTAATCATCATTATTGTTAAGTTCAACTTTTGAGTAGGGACTATATTACTGATGAAAACAATAGATGATTAATTGATGATTAATCAAATGATTAATTGATTAATACAATTAATGAAGTTTTAGAATTAGTCTAGGATGTCAAAGGAGCATAGAAGAGGACACCTCACAAAACCTGGGTACCAGAAAGTATACCTGTAGCAGAGGATGATTGGTATGAGTCTTAGAGATTAGATTAAAAGTAATTGATGGAGACAAGTTGGTTTGGGTACATTTCGATTTTAGATAAGTGTATCAGGAAGGAACATGGTTAAGTGGAGTGTATAACATAAGGACCAATGAGAATTATTATAATAAAATGATGCATTAGGAGAGATGGAACAGAAGGAACCCATTTGAGAAAAGGTCATACTTTGTGAATGACTGGAATGAGCCAGTTCTGAGAGGGAAGAGTCAAGAGTGACTTTCAAGATGTCTAGTTTGGATAAGTAGGTAGATAGAGAAATGATGAGTGTACTTTGGGCTGGGGTGAACTTGACATAATATTACAGGGGATGCTTTTTCCCTACTTCTCATATGTCCATACTAGAGAAAACTCCTCTAGTCTGATACTTCTGGCTTCTCTTCCTTACTCATTTTGCCTTTTGAGGAATGAATGCTTTATTTGATGAGTAGAACTGGAAAGAGTAATGTGGGCAGAAGAACTCTTCCTTTAGGAAGCAACTTGGCTGTGGAGAGTATGTGCTTTTTTTTATGTCACAATGCATACTTTTAGGCTGGATAGGAATCTGCCATTTGGGGGCCACACTGTCACAGTCCAGATCAATTCCTGATTCATATTAGTAGTCTCACTTACCCACATTTGTAAGTCATGTGCTCCAAACTAGTCATGGTTTGACTTCCATCTTTGCTACTTATTTCTCAGATTTCTTAGCATTAGAGCAGGAAAGACAGGTGCAGTTTATAGGACTCCTCAGAGACCTCAACAGGGCTATCTTCTTGAAACTTACCGTGGTTTTAACAATACATCTAAGGCTCTGTTTTAGTATCTCATACAGCTGACTCGAATAAATTGTTAAATGTTGAGCCAACTATAGTTCGAGCATGTCATACTTTTGTATATCCCCCTTAACACATAATAAATACTCAGTAACTATTCATGGAGTTTACGTATTTCAAATTAGGTGGGAAAGATAATTATCTTGCATTTAAAAATCACTTTAGAAAGATTTAGAGGTATTAATTTATTGTACTCTTTTTTGGTGATTTGCAAACTGTCCTCTGTTCAATTTTGTCAACTGGATTATCTTTCCCTTAATAGACCCTTCTCCTTTTTGTCACTGAACCTATCTTATGTGCTATGTGGTAAGTAGAATAATAGATTTCCACATCTTAATTCCCTGATCCTGTGAATATGTTGTTACACGGCAAGGGGAATTAAGGTTGCTAATTAGCTGACTGTAAGATAAGGAGATTTTCTGGACTTTCTGGGTGACTCCACTATAATCACAAGAGTCCTTACAAATGAAAGAGGGAGGCAGATGAATCAGTCAGAGAAGACCTGATGACAGAAGCAGAGGGCAAAGTGATGCAATTGGCTTTGAACACAGATATGACACCACCAGTGTCTCACCAGTCAAGATGTGACAGCCTCTACAGGATGGGAAAGGCAGAGAAAACATATTCTTCCCTAGACCCTCCAGAAAGGAATGCAACCTGTTGACAACTGATTTTAGTCCAGTGAGACCCATTTCCAATTTCTGAACTGCAGCGCTATACAGAAATGAGTTCGTGTTGTTTTAAGCTGCCATGTTGTGGGAATTTGTTAGATCAATAATGAGAAACTAATATACTCTGCAACTCACCCTTCCTCTGCTCCCTGAGTGGGAGTTTATAAATGCAGGGACTCCGTCAGAGATGAATTCTGGTTCTTCCACTAGCTAGCTCTGTAACCACAGTTACTTAACCTCACGCCACCATTTCCTCATCTATAAAATGGAGGTTATAACAATACCTTCCCCGGAGGGCTGCTGAGTGGATTAAATGAATTAGCATGTAGGGAAGCACTTAGAACAATGGGCACATGGTAAACACTATGTGAGTGTGTGCTATTATTGTCAGTGGTATATCTACATCTACAGATTATTTTGATAACCAGTTCAAACATCATCTCTTTCACAGAAACATGCCTGTTATTTCTCCTTTTCTAGACATTAAAATCTCTCTTCCTTAAATTCACAGAGAATTTTCTCTGTATAACTCTTTGCTGCACTTGGCAACTTAAATTTTATTTAAGGAATTTCATACATGTTCAATCATCTCTAAGATATAAACTCTTGCAAGGAATTACTGATATGTGTTTTGTTTGCTTATCTGTATTAATCTTGTTATCCCCATAGTTTTTGGGCCAGTCTTTTGCATAGTATAGGCTCTCAACAAACATATTTTGAAGTACTAACAGTGTTTTCAAGAAGCAAAGTAAATCACCCACTGAATGGTGGTTAGTATCATCTGTTTCAAGAATTAATCAAAACTACAAGAGTGCCATAGAAAACATACTTACAAGTAATTGACAGGATTCAGATTTTGTTTTTTTCTTTCATTCTACATGTTCAACCCTAATTTAAATCACATATTAGATCAGGATTGCTTTTTAATTAATTATTACCCTCTAAAGAATATTTTATAAAGTCCCCTCTGAAGGTTTTCTCTTTGATTAGAAAGCATGATACTGTAGGGACTGAATTTTAGTGCTGTGCAAAGACATGATAGGACCTCTCATTTCTGCATTTCTAGAACATTTCCATTAAGACTGTCATATGTGGCTAAAAAGTTGACTTCAAGGGGTTTTCTAATAACAGTGGTCAGTCGACCAATATTTCATAAATGGAGTGAAAACACACAAACATAATTACCATAGGAATCAGTATTTTAAGTTCTAAAATTAATATTCTCCTTAGTGGTTATGTTAATTTTTTGCATACAGCTACAGTTAGTCTCAAAATACTGATAATTCCTGTAAGGTTATATCCTGGCCCAGCATAAGAAATGAAATCCAATTAAGACCAGCTGCTGTTAACCTTGACAGTATTTTTTGAAATTATTCTCCAAACAGTCCCAATTTTTGTTAAAACTGTGGAAGAAAAAGTTACTTATTGAGAAGGAGGCAAATTAAATCTAAACCTTACAAACTCTGACTTAGTGCCTCTAATGATAAGCTGATTCACATGGTTTCTGCTTTTTATCACTATTTTGACATTCCAGTACAATATCTATAATTTAATTACATGATACAAAAACAAGTCTTTACTTACATCCTATGCATGCTATACTCAGGGAAGACTAATTCATTCTACCGAACAGCTCATTGACTTTTGAGAGCTACAATAATTAGGAAATTTTTTATATAAAAATAGAAAAACACAATGGCTTATACATTATGATGTTGAAGACAATTAAAAAAATAGATGTTGAAGACAATCTTTGCAAACAACATATATTACAATTGAAGAAACATGTCTTCAGGTTGCAAACTTGTCAAAACTCTCTGTCAAATGAAGAAATAAACCTTCCTTTTTGATGTCAGTAATCCGAAATTGAAAAAGTAACTCTCCTTTGAAAAGGCAGGTTGTTGATATTTTCAGACAGTCTATTCTTTTTCAGTGGCTCTGAATTGATCCTGCTAATGCAGAAACTGGCTTTCTCAGATTTGTTTAGCTTTTGGTGTTAGCAATTTAAAAAAAAATTCTCTTTTGCTGTGTTTGAAATAACTGTAATGATTTTTTCTCATGCTGATTTTTAAGTGCTTAAAGGAAAGCAAGGGTTGATAGCTCATCAAGACACACGAGACTCCCCTAAGAGTTGACAACTTCCATTTTGAGAATGCATTAGCCAAACACTTCCATTTCCATTGGAGGGTGTCATTAGGGGCACTTAAGCAAAGAGAGCTACTAGGAACAAAAACATCCCAGAGAATTTGTGTAAAGACTCTGATGCACCCTTTGCCCCATATTTTAAAATGATATATAACTCAAAGAGCAACTACATTAACAGATCATTTGTATTATCATGAGTTGTGATGAACTAAAGCCTGTGTAATATTCTAACCCAACAACTTGCTTTATGACAGCAATAGCACGGGCATTTGCCTTAAAG
This sequence comes from Vulpes lagopus, assembly GCF_018345385.1. NCBI lineage: Eukaryota > Metazoa > Chordata > Mammalia > Carnivora > Canidae > Vulpes > Vulpes lagopus. The sequence continues at coordinate 148,920,706 of NC_054827.1, read as the reverse complement.
AGTCATCTTACTTCCTCTTCTCTCGGATACCACTGGGATTTACAGTGTCTGAGGCAAGAGGCAGAAGTAATAAAGTCTTACAGGAAAAAAAGAGTTATATAAAGTCATTACAGAAAGGAAGACATGATGAGCAATGGGTTAAGTCACTATTACTAAATCAGTCCTGAAGAAGAGAGCTCTGAATCTGTTCTTGATCGGAAGGAAAATTTGCTCATACCTAATATGCACTCAACACTTTTGAGAGGTGACCGTGAAAGGATCCTAACTGTATGCCATATTATATGCCAGGCCTTTATATATTTCATGTAAATTATATATACATATGTAATTTATTACAATTATATCTAATTTATTGTGATTATATGAGATAAAATATAAATTATTATATATAAAATATATGTGCATATATGTGTGTGTGTGTGTATATATATATATATATATATATATATATATATATATGAATAATTTCAGGTAAGTGCTAAACTAATGCTGCATTTACGCATTATCATTGCCACATTAAAGATACTTCCAGAATAGTATAGCTAGTAAATCATTTAAATGGAATTCGGATACAAGTCTTATTGGTTTCAATGTGTGTGGTTTTTATTCTATATCATATTGGTCTTACTTGATTTTGTTCTCTTTATTTCCTTTCCCTGTTTCTTAATCAGGCAAAGGTAGAAACTGACTATAGTAAAGACTTTCTTAGCCTCATCAGATTTTATTTATTTATTTATGTATTTATTTATTTTGAGAGAAAGTGGGACAGAGAGACAGAGAGGGACAGAGGGAGTGGGGAAGGGCAGAGGGAGAGTTCCATGTATTGCATGGACCTCACGACCCTGAGATCACAACCTGAGCCAAAAATCAGGAGTGGGATGCCTAACCAACTGAGCCACCCAGGCGCCCTTGATTATTTTGTTCTTAAGGAAGATTCAGATTCTGTCTTTCTCTCAAAATATCTAGTCTTTATTCTTTCCATGGACTGAATTACGGCCTCCCAAATGATATGCCCCGGTCCTAACCTGAGAAGCTGTGACTGATACCTTATTTAGAAAATGTCTCTTTGCATATGTGGCTAAGGACCTGGAGAAGAGGTGCTTATTCTGGGCCTTAAATACAGTGACATCTGTTATCAAAGAGAGAAAAGTATCTGTCTCGCTCTGCATTTCTCCCTCTAGAGGGAGACAAACACACAGAGGAGGAGGTAATACGACCACAGAGGTAGAGCCTTGAAGTCAAGAAGCCACAAGCCAAGAAATGCCAGGAACCACCAGAAGCTGAAAGAGACAAGAAATAGATTTTCTCCTGCGGCCTCTAGAAGGAGTGTGGACCTGCCGATACCTTAAGTTGACTTCTGACCTCCACAACCGTGAGAAAATAAATTTTTGTTGTTTTAAGCTAAGAAGTTTGTAGTAATTTATTTTGGCTGCCACAGAAACTAATACAACTCTCCCCTTTTAAATTCTGAAATTGGTGGTAGGGGAAATTGTAATATAAAAACACTGCATGCTCACTCTAGCCCCGTAGAGTAATAGGAAAGAAATAAAGTGTAGGAAAGACAGGGGCATTTTACTTCTGCTTAAGCCCCTAAAGCGCCTCAGAGTCACACAGCTTGTCTTTTTCTACCTTCTTGTGCCCAAATATCTTCTAATTACTGGGAGATAGTCTGTCTGTGGTCAATAGATATTTGTTGAGCAAGTCAACCTGACTTGGCAGTAGCTTCAGCAGAACTAGAACATTTCAGGAAAGAATAAAAGGTCATTTATCCTGAGAGAAGTGTTCATTCTTGCCTGAGTTCTCATCAGCATGCCGACACCTGCTCTGACGTGCATTTAGGTCCATCAGCGAGTCGGAACTACCAGGCTTTGTGACACGCTGAAAAGACAAGGTAAATGAGGAATGCAGGTGGCAAACGTGCATAGTCCTCAGGGTGTGGTGGCAATCACGCATTAGTCATCGAAGGTGAACTCTGCCATTTTTTAATCTTTCAAAATAGAATTTTCCAGAAAAAACTTAAAATGTGATAAATGGGAATTGCGGGGCAATACAGAAATCTAAATGGCATGACATAAGGCTAGGATTCCACTCTACCACGTCATCTGGAACGTTGGGAGGAAATCAGTAGATCTGGGAATAGATGGGGGTGCCTTTTAGTGTAGACCCTTCACATCAGCCAGGATGTACCGGTTCCACCAGGCGGTACTGGGCCTCTCCAGGAAATTCAGTCTTGCTAGTTGATGCCTTGCAGGCCAGCTATTATATATTTCTAACACCATTTCAATTCATCCATTTTCTCTAGAATATATACTCCCTTTATTGCAGCCCCAGTGTTGTGGCTCCAGTCTGCCACTATTTGGATCCCTGTCTCCCACTTGGATGCCCAAAATAGCCTCTTCAGAGATCTCTCTTCCTACAGAATTGCTCCCTATAATTTATTCTCAACACAAACTTTCTTGAAGCACAATCTGCACATATGACTGCTCTACTAAAATGCATACATACGTCAAGGAAAAAAAAAAACAGAAAAAAATTCACCACTGTTGGCTTCCTGTCATTCCACAGGATTAAATTTAGATCTCATACTGTATACGTGTGTATGTGTGTGTGCACACACAGTAGACACACATTTAAGTATATGGCATCTATATTATATAGCAACTATATTCTATAAGTGGATAAAACCTATACTAACATATTTGAGCCTCATCTCCTTCTGCAGTCTCTTCTGGTTTTCTCTACAATGGAGTCTGTGTTATAAAGCTGTACACTTTTCTTATTTTTTTTAAAGATTTTATTTATTTATTCATGAGAGAAACAGAGAGAGAGAGAGAGAGAGAGAGAGAGAGAGGCAGAGACACAGGCAGAGGGAGAAGCAGGCTCCACGCAGGGAGCCTGATGTGGGACTGGATTCTGGATCCCAGGATCACGCCCTGAGCCAAAGGCAGATAGACACTCAACCGCTGAACCACCCAGGCGCCCCAACTCTACACATTTCTTATAGCTTTTTGCACCACCAACTTCCTGGCTCCATGGTTTTATACACACCTGCCAATGAGTAGGGATACCCTGGTGAGCCCAAAGCAGCAGGCATCTTTTCTGACTGATCAGGGCTTCTGTTCTATGTGATTGGGTGGTATTTTGGCTTCCACCAAGGCAGAGCCTGAGACAAGGAATTGGATACGAGTAGTTTCACAGTGTTTTGAGGAGGTAATCTCCGAAAGCAGGAATGAGAAGGTAGTGAGGGATACAAGGCTGGAGAAAAATGTGCCTTGCTAAGCTTGCTGCTGAGGAATCAGGAGCTCAAATGTGTCAGGACCTGTGAGATGCCAACTCAATGTTCCCAGAATTATCCAGAAAGATAAAGCTTTTCTCCTTCATCACTGGTTGAGTCTGTTGGCCCCTCTCCACCTCTAGGCTGTAATTGTGGACAGTCTAAGGGAGCTCCAATGACATCACCCTAGGCCAGGAGGCTGAATCAGAAAGATACACAGTGAACAATGAGATAAAACCCTGGATTTGCAGGGTGGCCCGGGTGGCTCAGTGGTTTAGTGCCACCTTCAGCCCTGGGCCTGATCCTGGGACCCGGGATTGAGTTGCACATCAGGCTCCCTGCATGGAGCCTGCTTCTCCCTCTGCCTGTGTCTCTGCCTCTCTCTCTCTCTCTCTCTAATAAATAAATAAAATCTAAAAAAAACAAAAAACAAAAAAACAAAAACAAAAACAAAAAACCCTGGCTTTGCAACATGAGTCTGAGCTCCCATGCAATTGTGTACCATACCTGCTGCTGCTATCAGATATGGTCTAAGGGAGGTGATGCAGGCACTGAATGAATCTACTACGAAATGTGTGGCATTGTGGTTGCTAAAAGTTTTGATTACCTTAGCCTTTACATATGTTGGTCCTTTATCTCAGAAACCTCTTCCTCTTCTTGAAAACTCATGTCCTTAACGGTTCAGACCAATGTCCAGCACCTGTGTAAGATGAGTGGGTTGCCCCCAGCAGGATTCTCCTCATCTCCCATGATAACAGAGTTTCAGCTGGGCATATGGGACCTGAGCATCAATGATTATACCCAGATTATACCCTCAGTTTCCTCTACTCCCTTCTTGTGCACTGAAACATGGATATGGAGATGGAGAGCCAGTTTCTATCACACAGATATAATGGAGCAACAAAGTAATACAACTATGGATCCCTGCATGACCTCATGGAGCTGAGCAATCCTATGCTTTCTACATTCCCACTCTTGGAGGACATGACAGTTCTATATGGTAAAGTCAAAGTTCAGTCTTAATCAGGTAGCTAACCCCACATCCTAATTCACGTGGCTGTCTTATGAAGTGGCTCCCTTCTCTCTCCATCGACGGCACTGTAGTTCTACCTCTGGCCCGGTTACATTTCCATCAGTACCAGTATACTGCAAGGCCTTGATGGTGCCATGAACGTTTGGCAGGTAATCTATATATAATAACTTTGCTTATGATACATGTTACCAAAATTTTTGAAAATAAATTGCTCAGATAGTAAAAACATAGTAGATGCCACTATGAATACATGATGTATAATAATCATTCAATGGGCTGCTTCTCACAAAGCCTATCCTATCCTAGTTTTACACGAGTGCTTAATGAAACGGTTCCTTATGAGACATGCTTTTATATATAAACGTGGCCCTGAAATGCATCCCTGTGCCTTTCCTTTCTTCCTTCCCTTGTGTCACAATTAGGAAGGCATCTCTTTTCATGGCTAGGAGAAAATATTTTTATCTTTTCTTTCTAGGTTATCTCCCTCCTATTTTTCTTAAGACCCTGTGCTCTCTTTTCTCTATTCCATCAAGTTCTCTGTCTCTGTTGGCTCAAATTTCTCTCAAACAACCAAAGAAAATTCTCCTTACTCCCCTTCAGGTGACAACATCTTTATATGTGTCATAGTTAAAGGTTTCAAAATAGCTTCACTTGCTGTCTCCATATCCTCACCCCTACTTATCTCATGACACAATTCCAACCCAATCATGTTTCTATTTTAATCAATCTACAAACATTGCCCTCACTAAGGTCTCAAAATCCAATGAATTTCAGTTATCATCATATATATGTATTAACAACATTCGACACAACTCATCACTCCCTTGAAGTGATTATTGTGTCTTACTTTCCTTTGATTCTTCCTCTCTCTAGCCACTCTACTAAATGTTTTCCCCTGATTTTTCCTTATCAGACATTTAAAGTTGAAAATCTTCAGGACATGTACTTCTATTCTCAGTCAATATAATCTCACTAGTTTGAGTTTTTCTCCCCAGTTCCATGGCTTCATTGACCGCTTAGATTCACAAGTCGTAAATGTCTATCACTGCACCAATCTTCTGATACCAGACATTTCTATTCAAATGTATACTTAATTGTCTTACTGGCAACTCAAAACCATTAGCCATTACCACTCAAAATTGGCCTCTTTCAGGGTTCTGACACAGGAAGTGGTACCACAATCCCCTTCATTCTTCAAGCCAGAAACATAGGAGTCTAATAGGATTTTTCGTTCTCTCATCTAGAATGACCAAACATCCTAATTTGCCTTGGACTGGAGGATTTTCTGGGATGTGAACTTTAAATGCTAAGATTGGGATGATACTGGTCGAATCAGGACGGTTGTCACCATCAAGTCTTGTGGATTCCACCTCCTAAATATCTCTGGTATCTGTCTAGTTATTTCCATCCCAGGGCTGCCACTATTGTCTGTTTATATTATATGGCTTCATGCATCCACTCTCACTCTTCCATCCTATCCTCCAAATCTGTCCTCATCTGTTCTCCAGCCTCATCCTTCATCACTTGCCTTCTCTCTCTCTCTGGGTTCCAGCTGTACTAACATTTCCATTACTCAAATGTGTCAGGAGACAGGACTTGGATTATTTCACCCTCCTCCTTCTCCATTTTAATTCCTTATCTTTCAGGTCTCAGATTCAATGCCATTTCCTCAAGAGCTTTTTTTTTCTCCCCAAGACAAGATTAGGCACATGTTCTCCTCCCTGCCATAGCATGCTATATTTCTTCACTGAACTCAAGAACATTTATTATTTATCCAATGTCCATCTTCCCAGCTACACTACAAGTTCTAAGAGGCAGGTATTCTTATTTTATTTTTATACTCACCATTGTATCCCCAGAACACTTCTCAGTGCCTGGAATGCATTAAATATAGATGTAACGAATGAATAAATATTTGGTAAAGAAATATTTCCTCATATGATATCACATCCCATTATAACTTCAGATACCTCATTAAAAGTGAAACTATATTAAGGAAGAAAAATATGGCTATGATCCTTCATAAAATTAGCAAGCTTCTCCATGTTCTATCAAATCTAAGGTGTCATCAATTGTACCCTGTGTCATTATTTTAAGCATAACTAAGAAAGAAAAATAATGATGGAAAATAAACCATGAAATGCCATCAACTAAAAGACACATCCAATTTCCAGATGTTAAAAAGCAAAAATATGAGGAAGGCCATATGGCAACAAGTACCAACACATATCTCAAATCTGTACACTTCTCTCCATCCTCCTTACCCCCCTTTTGGTCCATGGAGTGATCACCTCATTCCTGGGCTATTGAAGCTTTGGTCTCTTAACTAGTGTCTTCCCTCACATTCTTGGACCTAAATTAATCTCTACATTTCATCCAGATTGATCATTTCAAAATGCAAACCTGGTCACACCACCCAAACCCTGCATAGCCTCATCCTTGCTATTTCTTTTTTGTTACAAGACACACACACTCCTTACTTTCTATCCTGATATGCCTACCCAAATTTTCTATCCTAAAATATGCACCCCTCCTTTCTTTTAGCTGGAATAGTCTCCAACTCACTGCCCGCAATCCTTGCTCCAATTCCTCATCCTATAAGTTTCCGTATAGACTTCCCTTCCCCGGAAAGATGTTCTGCGATCCTGCCATTGTAAGTCAGGAGCCTCCCTACCCTGTCCTGGCACTATTCTTTTTCAAACACATACGCTGTTCTCATTCCTCATGGCACTCATCTCAAGTTGTCTTTATATTATTTACTTGTGTTTGTATATTTGTCTCTTTACTGAACTCTAAGCTCGATGAGAGCAGTCATCAAGATGATGTCAGTTGGCTTCATATATCAGAATGTAAGGCATATCTAGTTGCTAAATGATCATGTATTGAATGAATGAGGCAATGGAACAGACACGTTTTACTGAAATAAGGACAATAAAAAACTCAATGCAGAGCTCTGAGGCATATGAGTGCTTCTAAAAAAAGAAAAATAGATATCCCCAAAAGGGAGGTGACAGATAAACTTGCCTTCAAAAGACTTTGTTTAAAGACAAATTCACATGAAATGTACTATTTCCGATGAAAGTAGTATATAGATGAAAAGAAGAGTAGGGCCTTCTATTTCCAATATGCTTTATTTATTCAGTTTTATATTTATACTCAATATTTTCATTTTTAAAAAAATATTTATTTATTCATGAGAGACATACAGAGAGAGGCAGAGACAGGCAGAGGGAGAAGCAGGCTCCCCAGGGGGAGCCCGATGTGAGACTTGATCCCAGGACTCTGAGATCACACCCTGAGCCAGAGGCAGACACTCAAACACTGAGCCATTCAGGCATCCCTCTCTTCAATATTTTCAAATTATTCTTAATTATAGATCTTTTCAATAACAATAATTTTGGGTTTTTTTTCATGAAAAGAAAACAAACCTCAAAATATATTTTTACACTTACGAACCCCAGAATCATTTGTTGTGTTTCATTTTGAAAAGTAATCAGATTTGAAATAAAATGTGTTAAAACATTACAAATGACATATTTTCCCTCAAATTCGTTTGTGAAAAAACTGGGTAAGTGATAAATGAGAAAATATTGCTATGCTAAATTTACAAAAATTATAGAGTAAACACAGACCAATTTTAATAGAACCAGTGCCAATTACATCTTGCACTGCAATGGCAGTAAAAGTAAACTTAATTTTGACACATGTAATTGTGTTAGCGATAATTTCATGTAGAGGAAAAAGCTATTCATCTTTAATATCCTTGGGGACATTTTGCTCAACCAACTTCCAATTTTCTAATGCCTGGCTCTAGCTTGAAATGAGGGCAGTCATTGCTTCTCTGTCCTTGAATATTGCTCATGCATCATTCTTGTGAAAATATGTATGCTTCTACTCATGCCGTCATTCATTCTTTTATTCACTCAGCATTTATTGAGCAAATTTTATGTGCCAGGCACTGTGCTAGGTTATGGCTCTGCAAGGATGAACAACTCGAAGAGTTCAAATATGGCAAGAAAAAATGCATTAACAAATAATTATATTTTCAAAGGCAAATGTTAATTTAAAAAGGGCAAGTGTCAGAGTAAACATATGTGCAAATACTGCATACCATTTCATCTCACTCTTCATGGTCCAGAAATGGACACTGAGGCTTAAGAGAATAAAGTAGTTTCATAAACATCTCACAGCTGATGAATGAAAAGACTTGGGCTTGGACTCAGGTCTCCTGATTCCTATACTCAGAAATTCCCTTTGCTGAGTGCTTCAGGTTCCATGCCATCTATGTTACATATGGATGGATGCCCAGTTTACATAAACCTCATGTAATCCCAATAACCATGACAAAGAGCAACTGTTATCTCCATTACACTGTTGAGGAAATGAAGATTCAGGCTCAGCAATGGCTCAGTTAAAAAATTAATGGCAGAACTATAATTCAAACTGGCGTTTGTCCAACCCTGCAATCTATACAATGTCTGCTATCACCAACTTCCTGTCCCGGTTTATTCAAGCCCATATGTCTATGCAATAAATTAATGATTGTAAATAGCTACCACTATCTGAACATTTGCTATGTATCAAGGCTTCCTTAAGGGCATTTTTCATGAATCAATTTAAAGGTACTTTCCCTGGATCACTAAGACACTAAGTAGATCCTACTATCCCCAAAGCATACTGCGGACTATCTGCTCTCCCACAGATGAAGAGTTAAAGGACGGATGTCTCTGTATCCTTCAGTATGGGTCAGTCTAAAAAGTACAGTCATCTACTTAGTTCACCACCCCAGAAAATATACCATTTTCAAATTACACACGTAGTTCATTATAAGTTTCAAACCCAGAATAGCCAGGTTTTTTCTTTCCTCTCTACTTGTTCTGCAAATATAGATTATGGCTAAAGAACGAACTTGAGTGAGTATCTGGATTCAGAGCCATCAATTCAAATTTCTGTTGTGTGTCTTCCCCTCCTACCACCCTCCTCAACCAGGTGCAGAGATTCCTGGCAATACTTGTTAGTACAGGGAGGAGAGAGCCAATGATGGAGCAAACAATGTGGTTCTCTTTCCCTTTCGGGCCTCATGGTCCCAGAGAAAGGGCCTTGTAGATGGTGACAGGGAGCATGACTTTATGATAGAAATAAACAAATATCCAGGTAGCTCAAGCAATGACTAGCCAGTTTCCTATTACATCTCTTAAACAAGTACCAACTTGCAACCTAGTCTGGAAACAGAGGCATCAATGACTAAATATCATACGGTGTGATGAGCACCATTATGGACATATGAGCTAAAATAATCTGAAGGCCCCAGGAAATAATTTATTATGCAGAAGTGCAAGATAGAGAGAGGTTAGAGCCCATCATTCAAGAGCATACAAGAACATGCAACCAGGAAACCTAAAAAAATATACAGATTTTGAAGCAATATTTTAAATGAAGAGAAATCATTAAAAGGCTATATGTATATACTCAGTAAAGTTTATTCCTGAACAAATAATTTGCTTCCTACCATGAGGGCTGTTTTTGAAACTTTCTCCAATAAAATTCTTAAGATTGAAAAGGCAACAATGTTTAAGAAACAATTTTATGTTGTACATGACACTTCATAAAACTGGAGATTACTCTACATACTGATAATGGTGACTCCAAATACAGGCATGAATGGCATCCACTCTGCAGGAAAATAAGTCACCTTCTTAATAACCCTTAATTACAGTCAGAATGTGACTTAACTTGTATTCCAATAATAAAAGCACTGACTTTCATTTTTCACTTGATTTAAAGGTCAACATAAGCTGAATACAAATTGCCTTCTAAAATTAGAAAAGCAGTTGAATTAACAGTAACACTGTACCCCAGGATGAGAAGTAGGAAATTTCATACAACCAAAACATCAGTGTGTCCTACAGAGCTCTTTTGACTTCAAGATTTGTGATCTCAGTGGGAGACATACACATGAGAGAGAGAGAGAGAGAACTCAGTTATTTGATCAAACTCAATCAAATGAATGTTTATAAATATAGTTTCTATTTTTCAGAGATACGAGTTAGAGACATTATGGGGACAATCATAAAGAAAGTGATAAAGTTTCTTTTAAAAAAAGATAACTAATGTTCTGTTTGTAAAAAAATAGAAAATAGAGACCAGTAAAATTTATAAAATGAAAATAAGGTAGATGAGCTAACATGAAAATATTTTTTAAAAGTCTGTGAGGTAAGCTAATTTAGATCTATACCATATAACAGATGGCAAAACAAATTTCACATGAATCAAAACTTTATCTGAAAATAATAAATAACATTCTAGTCTAAAATAGAACTATGTGAGCTTCTTAGAGGAATAGTCCTTTTATAGAAGGATAGAAGATATCACAACAAAACCACTGACAGATTTGACTACAGAAAGATTAAAACTCCTCATACAATGAAAAAAATGTTATCTAAAGCAAAGGGATATGCTTAGAGAAGATATTAACAACTAATAGGAGAAAGAGTTAAAATCTGAATTGTATAAGAAGTTCATAGAAAATGATAAGGGGTGGCTCTGGCTGCTAATGGCTGGAAAATTGTTGGAAATGCAAGAGATGAGAGGGAAAAATTAATTGGGAGCATAACACAAGAGAAGAAAGGAAAGCGGATGTAAGGCAGAAGCCTTGATAGTAAGCATAGCAGCTGGCCTCCACGATGGCCGCAATGAACTTGGCCTCCCGGTTTCATTCCCTATGGGAGAGGTCCCACACTCACCTATGTAACACTAGGTTATTAGAGAAATGAAGTTGTCTGACCTCTGGGACCATGTTATTAAAGATATTGTGGCTCCCGCCGTGTACTTTCCTGGGTCACTCACTCTGGGGGAAGCCAGCTGCCACCTGTGAAGAAACTCAAGCAATCCGACAAGAAAGGTCCACCGGGAGAAGGATTGAGGCCTCCTGCTGACGGCCAGCATCAACTGGCTTGTTGTACAGAAGAAGAAATTGAGGCAGAGAGTTTAAAAGACTTGGCTGAGTTGATACAACTAGGGAATGCCCAATTGAGGATCAGGAGCCCAGCATCTGTGTCCCTAACCATTACCTGTACTGCCTCTTAGTGAAGTAACAGGACCAAAAAGTACTAGCAATTGTATGAAACAAACAACAAGAGAAAAGAACGCGAAAGTTCAGAAATTAGTTGGAAGTGGGGCACAAGAGAGGGCAAGGGGAAGACTAAAAATGACTCTCATTTTTCAAATAAGCATAACGGAGAGGATAGTAGGGTTATTAATTGATATGGGGGGCTGTCAGATACCAGCAGCTTGGGAAGTGATGCATGTGCATGTGTGGTTTCTCTCCGAGGAGTCTGGGGAGCTAAGTAGATACAGGGGGAAGGTGATGAGTGGGCTAGCATGGAAAGTCCCTGATCTGAGTTTTCCAGGCAAGGAAGCTTCCAGAGGGATTTTACTCCACTCACATCAATGGTTAAAGATGGCTTCTCTCAAATGAAAATGTTGATGTTACCCTCTTTCTGGAGGTTAATAAAAGGCTAGAAAGTTCTACCCTCCCTTTAACTTCTTTTTGACCATTATCTTATCATTATCAGTCTAGATATTGACATAATCCAAAATTAAAGACAAAAAAAAACCCACAAAAAAACAAACAAAAAAGAACAAAATACTTGCCTCTTTAAAGACAAGTATCAGTTAAGTAAAATCCACTCAAATTAGTTCAGTTAAAACATCAATGAGGGGCTCCTGCCTTCAGCTCAGGTCATGATCCCAGGATTGGGATCAAGTCCCACATCAGGCTCCCTGCGAGGAGCCTGCTTCTCCCTCTGCCTACGTCTCTGCCTCTCTCTCTCTCTTAGTCTGTGTCTCTCATAAATAAATAATCTCTTTAAAAAGTCAATTAAATAAAAAAAAATAATTGCACTGGTTGCTTTCAATAACTAGAATACAAATTAATACTTTCCATGTATATCCAATGTTTCAATTAGTGTGTAAAATGTATATTCTGGTTTGAAAATTAATGTTTTCCCCATCTTTTTTTTCTCATGGCTAACAACCACCAAGGGAAATTCTAGTCCTCCCCACCCAATGTATGTGACTTTATTTCACTGTAATATATAAGCCACTCTAATAAATAAGATTCTCTCCACGGGAAGCTATGAAAAAGGCTGATACCGCAGGTGTTATTTTGGATGAGTTTTGTATGTATCCGCAGCTGCTTAGTTGTAATGCCCTGCCGCATGCAATGGCCAAGAAAATTCAGCACAGATGCTACGACAAAAATTCCCAAGAAACCAGCAAAAGCGAAATTGGACAAATCCTAATACATAATGTATACACTACAATATTCTACTGCTTGTACTTACAAATCTGAATATGTCACTCGGCTTATCTCTGTACTTTACTAAAATGAAATTAAAAACCCACAGACTCTCTGGAGAGACTTAAATTTACCATAGACAAAAATGCATGAGGAGACATTGAACACCTTTTATGATAGGGGGACAAAATATATTAAACAATAACTGGAATGATGCAATTAGCCAGACGAGTGGTAATGAATGGATACTCTGGTTCCCTCACCCCCTCTTGATTTACTGCCAATCTCATGACTTCTCATTTCTTAGTGCCCTGCCACCTTTGCTCCCTTTGCACAAAAAAAAGTAAGATTGTAACAATCAATATGTTGCTGAATCCTCTGTTTACCTTTGTGATGTTGTATTAATAGTCATAATTTATTTATAATTGTCCCTAAAGCTCACTATGCAGGTAACAGGCTGTTTAATAGATGATGCTCATTCTAGGCTCCTTTAGCTTTTATGTTCTCTGTCGCTACCTGTTGTATTCATCAGATAACTGCTTATATGGACATCAAAAATATCAATTTTCTTTGTAGAAGCCAACAAATATCATAATCCAAAATATTAAAGATAGTTATTCAAGAGTTCATTTGAAAACAGTTGTTTGTTTGGAAAAAAAAAAAGAAAATACTTGTTTTGAATGTAGAAAATAGATTGCTTTGTATTTCACATTTTAGATATTATTCCTATTGATAAATATACATCTGATTTTCCCTTGATATGCTCTTTTCACACCTTCAAATAGTTTTAACTTAAAAAGAGACACAATTTCGAATCGTCTCAAGAGCCTTTCAGACGTTTACTTTGTGCAGTGAGTAAATAGCTAGGAACCTGAGCAGAACATCCTTTGAGCAGGGATGACTGAGGGTTTCCAGAGGATGCTGTGCCTGAACGTCCTTCCTGTCCTGAGAACATACAACTGGTTCAAATCCAAACAAACAACAGGACAAAGCAACATACTTTCCAAGAAAGTTTTGTTAGTTTCTCTTCCTCCATGAAACTCCAAAACTAAAACAAGACAATAAACAATTATACCAGTAAAACAAATAGTATGTCTTAAAAAAGTTACACACGGACTTAACATATAAACATAGGACTCAGCAATACCAATCCTAAGTATCTTCCCCAAAGAAAAGAAGAGTCTGCACCAAGATTTGCATGTGAATATTCATAGCAACTTCCTAACAGTCAAAAAGTGGAAACGACCCAAGTGCCCATTCACATGTGAAGAGATGAAGAAAATGTGGCATACCCATACAAGAACACATTACTCAACAATAAAAAAAAAAAAGAGCGAATTCTTGATAAATGCTACAAGACGCATGAACCTCACAAATGTTTTGCTTGGTGAAAGAAGCCAGACGTAAAAGATCGCATGTGTAGGATTCCATTTATATGAAACGTCATAAAAAGGCAAATATAGAGAGGCAGAAAATAAATTTGTGGTTGCTTAGGGCTGGGGAAGATGGAGGATCGGATAGCAGCTAAAGGGATATGGGGCTTCTTTTGAAGGTGATAAAAATACTGCATTGTTAGTTTGTCGTGATAACTAGATAAATATGATAAATGCATTCAATTATACACTTAAATGTGAATTTTATGGTATATAAATTATATCTCAGTAAAGCTCTTAAAAACAAATAATATAAACAATCATAAAACAACATTAGCGTGGTTATTGAAAATCTATAAGGTTTTTTAGAGATTTTTATCTATTTATTCATGAGAGACACACAGAGAAAGGCAGAGACACAGGCAGAGGGAGAAGAGGCTCCCCGTGGGGAGCCCAATGCAGGACTCAATCCCAGGACCCCAGGATCACGCCCCGAGCCAAAGGCAGATGCTCAACCACTGAGCTGCCCAGGTGCACAAAAATCTATAATCTATATGGTCACATCACAGGCAGAGGTGGTCTTCAACACAGACACTATGGTTAAGTGTATGTTGATCTTTAAGTGACTTAAGTTAGTTCCTTTTCAAAGACATTGATTAAAAAATTATGGACAGACAGCTAAGGGAGGTAGGAAGATTGGGGTAAGAAACAATTGTCCAGCGTCAAGAGGTCCAAACATACTTAAATCACAATCATGAGCCAGGTGGCTTGTTCTGCAGACCATTGCCTTTATAGACCTCCGTGGATAAGAATTAGAAAATCTCTATAGGAGGACGATTGACAAAGGATAATGTAATAGAATATACATTGGTGTTTGATTTTAAACTAATGTCTCTAGCATTTGTAAAATACTGTACATCATTACTTCATGTGCTATGTTTGCTGAGGCAGAAATTTAAATTTATCAGCTTTGCTGCCTGGTACATAGTAACGCTCAACAGACGTTCATTGAATAGAGAAATAAGAAAACTGTTGAACCATCGATCCACTGCATTGTTAAATATCCATGCTGGATTATAATTCAAGGGCATTGGCCATGGGCTGCGTGAGGAAATTTGGAGGAAAGGCAGCTTTGTTAGGACTGAGAGATAATGAGGTCAGTCTTGGTCATACTGAATTCAAAAGGACCTCACCCCACTGACTTGGAGCTATTTAGCTTATATTTCAATATAGAATTCTGGGTTAAAGATATAAAAGTGGAGGTTTTCAGTGTAGTTTAATTCATGGCTGCCTGTGACTTACAAATCAATAGCAAATCAATTTCTTTTAGGTGATACAGAAAATATTCCCAAGTAATTAGTTCTATTTTTGGATCCAATTTTAAATCGGAATAAAAGCCTATTAAAATCTTCAAACATAATGCATTTTCTTTGAAAACAATAGTAGCTGTAAACAAAGCTGCCTTTGTTGGCTCAGAGAACATTTTCTGTTCTCTCCAATTACCTTCAACCATGCAAAAGTCCCTCTGAGACAAAGACTCACCCTTTCTAGTCTCACTTTGTTACCTTTCTACAATATGCTCCCTTTGAGACATCCACAGCCTGAAAGATGTGAGTCAATCCACAGAGGAGTAGGAGAAAAGAGAAATGGCACAACTATTTTCCCTTGAAATGAAATGTTGACGTGTACTCATTAGAAGTCTGCTCATTCTTGCTATGTTGCATTTGAATATTAGTTTCACTGGTAGAGCTGTTGAAATATTACTAAGCGGGGATAGATTATATACAGGGGGACACACCCATGATTTGGAGTCCAGTGAACTTTGATTTACATGGACCACTTTTCTGGGGTGTCTGGGTGGCTCAGTCAGTTTAACAGTTGATTAGTGCTCAGGTCATGATCTCAGGGTGTTGGCATCGAGCCCCGCGTCGGGCTCCACACTCAACCGGGAGTCAGCTTGAGGATTCTTTGTTTCTCTCCCTCTGCTCCTCCCTACACTTTCTCTCTCGAAGGTAAATAGATCACTCTTTGTAGATAGGTAGGTAGCAGCTTTTCCATTTACTAGTTTTATGATCTTGGGTAAATTACAAAATTTCTCTGAGATTCAGTTTCTTCATCCATACAACTAATATATATTTATGTCCTCAGTAGGGTTTTGGTGAGAGTTACATGAGATAATACATAAAAATCCACGTAAATTGGTTGTTTTCTTTATCCTTAGAGGATGGTGGAAAGGATAAATCTGGGACTTCTCTTAATCATACCATTAGTTTCCACAACCAGCAGGATCTTAAATCAGAGGAGATGTTATTCAGATGTATTTCCCACAAAATTTCAATGTAGCCAAGTTTTTTGAAGCATCTTGAAATGTGATTTTTTTCCTGTTATTTCCCTCTAGCATTCCCCTTTGATCTTAGATACTTTTAGAAACTCGTTGCTTGCTTACTTGAAACTACTCTTTTCTGAAGTAACTGAGAACTTAAATATTTTTAAGACAAAAAAGTGTATGAAAAACAGGTATTATTATTATTGTTCATATCTACATATTGTTACTTAAAATAAACAAATTCATCATTGAAGGACGACACCAAACATTCTAAAACCTAATGAAGTCTTCTACCTGCAGTTCTAGCTCTATTCTTAACTATGTGGTTTGGGGTCCAATATTTAATCCTTTCACACTGATTATTCTACATCTAAAATAATCAAGTTAGAATTTAGTTCTCCAGGAGTTTATTGGTTGTTGCCTTTTTTTTTTTAAATGAGAATTTTAAATTTGGGGGCTTACATTTTGATGATCGCACCAAAACAATAAATAAAATCATAATCTGCATCATCAGGTGGCCTCTTGAGCATGGTCATCTGATTTCCACCTTTATGCTTGCCACAGTAATGCTACTTCACTTTCTGGGGGTTAAGGAGAAAAGAAGGAACTAGCATATCTAACTGATGCATCCATCACAAGGAAACTTGAGCGCTAGCTCAGCTCACTGTACCACTGAAGGTTTGGCTAGAGTTTGGGAGGAGAAAAATGAGAGAAGAATTGAGTTAACAATAACCTACAGCAATAGGTATGTCAAATTTGTACCTGTTCTTGGCAGTCGGTACCATAATCTTCCATTACTTTAATGCCAGTTATTTCAGATTTCTTTGGCCTTATAATTTATTTATACATTTATAAATAAAATTTATATTTTATTTATAAATGAGTTTTAGGCTTTGGGGTTATTTATGATCTGTAAACATAAAGAGCTTTATGTTTTTTCTTTGTACAAATTTAAATAACATTTTAATAAATAGAATTTCATAGTCAATATTCTAGAGAACTTTGCCTTTCAGAAGGAGGTTTCTACTTTACTGAAGTTGGAGAAACACTGAAATAAAACATTTTTAGAATCCCTTTCACCTCTAACAACACATACTGACGCAGCAGCTCCCTTTGGGCAGAGTGACTTTCTTGCCTTTTTCTCAGCGATTCACAAAGGCCCCTGGGAACCATATAAGTGTGTTTTCCCATGACTACTGCTTCATATCTTAATGGTGCCATCGTAAATACCAAAGCTGACTTAAAATATGATGCAAATATTAGGAAACCAAAGAAAAAATGTTTACAAGTTACTCAGAATATAATTAAGTATATTTATTAATATAGTTAATTTATATTACACTTTACAATCTTTACAATCTTTCTGCATATCTCTCATGGCTTCACAGCTTAGATTCTACTCCATCTGCTCAGTGGTGTCTAGTGTCCCAAAGAGCTCAACAGCAGCTTCCTCTGGAAGCTTCTCTGCTTCCCCCAGTTAAAGTGCAGAATCAATTTCCCTTTGCCTCACAAAACTTTCCCTCTGTATCAGCCCCCCACATAGTGCCTTGCATGTATCCCTTCCATGTTGTCTCTCTCTTTTATCAGTTCCCTTACGGCAGAGATGGTTCTTAACTTCCTTCTCATTGTCTGGGATAATGTTATGTCCATAAAAATGCCCAATTAGTATTACCTCACAAAACCCCATTTTAGAAAGTTCTTGCTACTGCTGCAAGTATAACTTCCCCCAATTGGATTGGATGCAACTTAGTCATTTACTCACCCCATGTGGCACCAGGGAATGAGTCCTGCCCTTGAAGCCTGGTTGTCAGATCTGAAATTTAATTCTGTATCTAGCATATTTTCATTGTGTGGCCCAAAGCTAACTACTTCCCATTTTGAGCTTCAAGTTGGCCATCTCTGAATTGGGAAAAATAATCACATACCTCACAAGTTTGTTTTGAAGGTTAAAAGGCATTATTGAAATGTTTTATTTTTGTTTTTTAGAGATTTTATTTATTTATTCATGAGAGACACAGAGAGAGAGGCAGAGACACAGGCAGAGGGAGAAGCAGGCTCCTCACAGGGAGCCCGACATAGGACTCGATCCCAGGACCAGGATCATGCCCAGAACTGAAGGCAGATGCTCAACTGCTGAGCTACTCAGGCGTCACTATTTTAATTTCTTAATACAATGCCCATTATGGGACCTGAAATATTAGTTCTTTTGCCCCTTTGAGTCTTCTGAGCTTTTTGCGTTCAAATGTTATCAAATGTTTTCTGTTTATCTGCTCTAATTTGCTAATATCTCAGTAACTACTATATAGAGAGATAATATCTTGATTTATTCATCAATTCTGTTTTTGATTCCCAGCATTATTTGATTCCCAGCATTCATTATCCCTGGATGTCTCCCAGCTTCAACAGCAGCCAGCAAAAGGAGAACATTTCTGGGGGGGGGGGGGGGGGGGAAGGGGAACATCAAAGAAAGAGAGAACAAAAGAATTGATCCCTCACTTTGAGTTTCAAATAGTATAGGCTCTGACATAAGACAAAAAGATTTAGTGGAATATATGATTATATATGATTAGAGAAATGTTTACTTGCACTTTACCCTCATCCTCAGTCAAAGTCAAGATTCCATTTCACTGAATTCATAGGTAGGGCAGTAAGGGAAAGGATATAAATCCCAGACAGCTTCAGGGCATGAGGTTTAAGAGGGTCCTGTCCTCTCCACGTACAACCCAGGCAATGGCAATCCCGTGGAATCTACGACTAGCATAAGTGGGGACAGAAAAGGGTCCTGTTAAAGTTGCATGTGGACCGACCTGAATCAGTCTCTCAGCTTCTCAGATTCTATGGCACCAGATGAATTAGATGATACCCAAAGGGGGCTCCAAGCATAGGTTTATTTTAGCCCCCCATGAGTTCAGGAGCGTGGAATGCTTCTTGTTCCCCCCCAGTGGTTGAGTAGGGGTGAAGTGGGGTGGCTCAGAAAACCACAGTCCTGAAGAGGTTTTATAGTGAGTGGGGCAGGATGCAGTGGGGGCAGTGCAGATAGGTGATGAACACCCAAACATGATCCACACCCCCAGCTCATACCCACCAGCTCCCACCAGGTCCTCACATTAATAAACAGTTGGGGAGAGCATGTTAACTCACATTTCTGATACACAGTGGAAGGATTAAAACAGAAATGAGATTTCTTATACAAAACAAAGACACACGACAACAAATCTCTCTCTCTTTCCTCTCTATCCATCCATCATCCATGCATCCACCCATCCATGCATCTATCTGAAATTCTAAAATTCTGGTGGACTGAAACTCATGAAGAAATTAAGACTGTGGTAGAGTTTTTTTTTAATAAATTAATTTTTATTGATGTTCAATTTACCAACATACAGAATAACACCCAGTGCTCATCCCGTCAAGCGTCCCCCTCAGTGCCCATCACCCATTCACCCCCACCCCCCGCCCTCCTCCCCTTCAGACTGTGGTAGAGTTTAAGAGACTAAAGATCTTCAAGGATGGGAGTAGAAAGGGTAAGGTGATGACTTGGAGAAAAGTAGCTTTAGAGGGACCCAAAGACCAAAATACTTTAGGATCCATCTTGCCCTGACTACCCCTGAATTTCTACAATGTAATCCTGGTCCTGCTGTGTAGTCTTCATGCTAGAGTTCTAATGCAGAAGCAAGGCTGGGTCCACTGGTCAACTGGTCCCTACTCTGCATGTGGATGGAGTTGGAGGTGATAAAGAGTGAGCTAGGACTAGGAGGTTTTCCAATATCCTCCAAGTGAGGACAAGCATTTGTTCCACTTTAGAGACAGGAATATATGGGGACAGACAGCCTGCCATAGAAGAAGAAAGGGAAAGGGGAGAAGGTTTCATGAGTAATCAAGACATCTCCAAGTAAAGTGTCAATATTGTGACTATTACACCAACTGTCAGCTGAGAAATGGTTACTGGGTCACTGAGTGTTGACCCCAAACCACCTGGCTCCATCACTGAACTTCACTAAGCCTATCTACTTCTCAATCATCTAGAGAAACTGAGGCAGCCTACCAGGACCCTAAATATAATCTGTAGTTTATTTGCCTCAAATTGATTGGAAATACAGAACAGGGAAGCTTGTTTCCTTACTCATCTAGCCCACAGGGATTTGTATATTCTTCTTTCCTTTTTCTCTAACAACAATGAAAGAAAGAGTCACATCCCACCGACACTAGAATAGCCAATCTGCTACTGTTTTTGAGATCTGATTGCGTTTGTTTTCAAAATTTTCCCAGACTGTAAACCCACAGGGAGAATGTCTTCTATACTTCATGCTATTCTGTACATGCTATCAATTCCTAAAACATAAAAATAAGATTTCTGACATGTTTGACAATATCTATTCCCCTGAGCCCAAATTTCAGAGAAATATCTGAAAATGCACAGGGGTGTTGCAAATGGAGGGGGAGGGGAATGAGCCTTGCTGACCATACAGGGAAATGAGGAGCTCTGCAGGTGGAAACAGCACAATCTAGTCCTAGGTAGGACTCGCAGGAAACAGGTTCTTTCAGCAACAGTGACAAAGAAAATCTCATCAAGTTGGATTTCACACAGACAAAGGGCTGTAATTCAGCTGAGGCGAACATCAGGGAATATCATTTCCTTGTCTACTTCGACTGACAGTGTGATTCTCTCTTCTTGTTTATGGTTTGACTTTTCTCTTTTGCCTTAGAAGTCCGAAGGAAATAGAAGGGAGTGACTGTATCCACTTGAAAGGAAAGGGAAAGATGTGCTTGGTGCAGAGGACGGAAGAATCACTTCAATTGATCTCTCTGGGACCTAATCTAAGCTAAGGAATTCTAAAATCAGAATTTGCTCTATTGGACGGGGAGAGATTGTTTAACGTGTGTTCTTTCAACACTGAAAACAATTACCCAGCTCTAGCCCTTGTGGACATGTGGAACTATTCTGGGATTGAATTCAAGCATGTATAAAAGATGAGTATTTTCACAATTGCTCAGTGCTTGAGTAGGTATCAGTGTTCTTTTCTTTTCTTTCTTTTCTCTTTTCTTTCTTTCTTTCTTTCTTTCTTTCTTTCTTCTTCTTTCTTTCTTTCTTTCTTTCTTTCTTTCTTTCTTTCTTTCTTTCTCTTTCTTCTTTCTCTGGTTTTGATACTGAAGGTCTTTTCATATCAGGACCTCTTAAGCTAGGCCAAAATATTGTGCCTTGTTCTTGCCTCTGCTTTGATTCTCCTAATGGTGTTCACCCTATCCTACCCATTATCCATTTATCCATTTCAAACCAGAAATAGGAGCAAGTTTAACTCTTCAGAAATCTCTTTATCTCTTATTGACAAACTTAGTGGATAATTTTCAGGCTCCTAGGCACTATCCTAGTCCTACTAAATTAAAATCTGGTGCTTGGCCTGCAAATTTGTGTTTTTAGCAAACTCTGTATTAATTCCTAGATATGCTAAAAAAAAATCTAAGTGTAACCTCATGAAAGAGATCATGAAAGATCTCTCCTACTGTTTGTCATCTGCCTATGGGGTGTTTGATAATTATTTGTGTAAAATGAAATAAGATCATACATTAAGTCATTTAAGCACACACACAGACACACACATACCCACACACACACTACACACACTTGCATTGTCGGAACTATACTAAGAAATAGGGGACATTTGACTTAACTTTAATATTTCATAATTATTTCCTTCCTCTATCAAAAAATTAAAATGAGTCCATTTTGATCCAAGTCTGGAATTCAGAAGTCTTTCCCCTCTCCTCTGTCTGGTCACATTGATGAGGTGAAAATGGGAAAGTGAGAGAATCTGATATGGCCCATACCCTTCTGTAGCCTGCTTCCTCTCCCTGATTCAGTCTCATCAGATCCCTTTCCATATGCTGTGAAACTACCCTCACAGCTTCAGAATAAGGGAAAGTAATCATAGAGAGGTGCCTGTGTCCAAAACGGAAGCTCCTCCTTTGCCTCTCTCTGGATTCTACTCTCTTCTGTCTCAAAGCAATTATCCAAATGACTTATTTTAAATAACCAAGCACAACCTATCAGTGTTTTCTAGGATGCAAACCAAAGTACAAATCAGGACCAAGATTAATCAGCTCATTATTTAAATCCTTCATTTCCCCTCCATGTGTTGTATACGCAGTGTGTACAAATCCACAGACTATGCCAGATTATCTAGTGTCCTAAAGAAAATAAAGTGACCTAGAAACATATACATTGTTTTTATTGATAATATCCAATGACATGCTTCATTATTGTCTTAAATTCAATATATTTTAAAAACAAACAAAATCTTCACTGTGTTCCATTTGGGTTTTGGTCAGCACCGAAATACTCACTATACTAGTCTCTAACTTTGAAATCATGACAAAAGTTAACTCATGTCATGTGCTTACTATGTCCCCAGATGCCAATACTAAATATTTATTATTCATTCCTCTATTAAAAACGCTTAGCAATACCATGAAACACAGAACTGTTCGTTAATACTACCACTTACAGATGAAGAGACTCAACCTGAAAAGGTTAGGGAACTTGCCCAAAGTGACACAGCTAGTAAGTTGCTAACACGAATTGAACACAGACCTCTTTGACTATAAATTCAGAGCTATTAAATCGTTGGCAGCACAATAAATTTGTTTCCCCCATCCAAGAATCATTGACGATTTCATGTTCCACCAGAGTAAGAGAAAACCTTATGATTTCCAGTGATCTGGCTGCTTCTTGTTACTGTCAAACTTATTTTCACCTGCCTCCACATGGGTCCCCACCCCATACGCCATTATCCTTAAAGTCCCTGCCATGGATCTGTGTGCTTTTCACCAACTTCCTTCACGCCTTCCCCCACCGGGCGTTTCCTGTCTCTCCTCCCACAGTGCCACTGTTACTCTATCTGCATATTCCCTTCCAGGTCACGTTTTTACTCACACACACCTTAATACAGTAGCAATCAGAACAAGCATCCAGACATAAGCTCCTATAGATAATAGTTGATTTCATGTAGATTATATTCCTCTTGTATCTAAAATAAACCCTTACCCATTGAAACCAGGGTCTATGGATTTCCAATTCATCTTTTTACCCCCAAACAGAATATTAAACTCACAGAAGACTAAATAAAACATTGTTGTGTAAATAAATAAATGGGAACTAATTTTAAACAAAATAGAGTATTATATGAATTTTCTAGAAATTTCATATCGGCTTAAATCACTTTAAAATAGTAGAAAGGGGCATATACGCATATCTATCCAATACTTATTAAAATGTTTGACAATTCAGCTTCAATAGGAGTTTAATTATAAAACGCAACTAACCAAAGATGAAAAAAAAAAATCAAATCCAACGCAATTCTGCACCATGCTGAAAGATCGATAATAATAAATTGGATTTTTAGCCCTTGGGAATAAATGGGTACCAAAAAGAAAAGCAAACCTCAGTAAAGATGTTCTGGGCTACCACCAGTGAGTAAACAAAATTATTTTTACAATCAATATCATATTTCATTGAAAAGCAATACGATGTATTAGAACCTCAGCAAGATAAACAAATGCTTGATGCATGAGAATAACCCCAACAGATATAAGTTTTTTAAGGACACACATGTGACCAAAGTTTTTGAAAGAGGACCAGTGGCACTGTTAAAGTCATAAAGTCATTTAGAATGACTAACAACAAATTATGAGAATTTCCAAAATTCCTGCCAGGTCAGGCCTAGGCAAGCAGTGG
Source organism: Vulpes lagopus (assembly GCF_018345385.1). Lineage (NCBI taxonomy): Eukaryota > Metazoa > Chordata > Mammalia > Carnivora > Canidae > Vulpes > Vulpes lagopus. The sequence continues at coordinate 148,896,669 of NC_054827.1, read as the reverse complement.
AAGAGACCATGTCGGGAATAGTTGACTTTCCTCTAGGTTATTTTCCCTCCACTTTATTCCAAATTCATCACAAAGCCAAAGAACCTGTAGCTTTAGGGCTTCCTGTAGACTCATGCCTGATCCAATCCTATGTATTTATATATAGCAAATAAGGATATTTAAACTCCCTTTCTTAAACAAGGTCTCCAAACTGTTTCAACTTCAAGTCCCACAAACCTTGGTTTGACCTTTGATCACAGCCGCGTGCTCCTTTGGAATCCATGAAACTTTTAAGATTCCATTTAGCAAAGGTTTTCTTTGCTCTGGTTTTCTTAGGTGCATTCATTCACTTATTCACTCATTCATTCATTCACCTAGCCAAGGAACAGAGACCCATTCTTGCTGTCTCCTGTCACGTAGGGAGGAGGAATGGGAATTGAGGAAAGGTGGAAATAAATAAGATAGTCTCAGGCTGTCGACTTCCGGTGGTACTGGGACAGCTCTAGACTTTGCAGACCAAGGACCTGATTCTCGAACTGGGAAGACTGAAAAGGGAAGCTTTGGGCATTAGGCCATTCCTCTTACCTTTGGGAGGTAGAAATCCTTGATCTAACATCTTCAGAATGACTATAACTTCCTGTCCCCCGTTCTACAGCTTCTGTCACTAATAACTAACATCCTGCTTCCCTCAGGATCACTTCTCCACACCTCATGGCTTCTGCTTTCACCCATCTTTTGCAACTTCAGGGTCTCCTCCACTCATCTTTCAAGCTTTGCTAGGAGTACTTACTTCTTCCTATCCCTGGCTTACCATTCCCCCCAAAAAACCATGTGATTATCTCTGTGATAAGTTAGACCTCCTGGGTCAAAGCTCTCAGAATAGACAAGCCAGCAGACCATTTTCTGGCCATAAGTTGGCTGCCCATACATAACAGGGTCCAACGGATGGTTAGGCATAATGATAAATGGGCAGAACCAGACATCTGTGTAGGAAATACTGTTGACAATTACAACTGCCTTGCTGGGGACTGTGGCCAGAGGGTTTTCCCTCAAAAAAGCACTACTCATGGCAGCTTTTAGGCTATCCGATATGGTGTTTTAGCCCTATTTACCCAGGCAGTTAGATACATCAAGAAACTGACCAATTTTTCTTTTCTCCTAGGGATTTTCCAAATGTGTAATAGAACACATTTAAATATGTCTTCCTGTCTGCCTCATTCGTGTCCACTGCACCGGTAATAAAAATGAAATAGTTAACAACAACAACAACAAAACCCTAAACAGTTCTTTTTGGTTTAAAATAAGGCTTTCAACTCAGTTATTAATGAATAATGTTTTCCTCTTTCTAGATCAAATTATTAGAAGAAAAAATCTTGGGACACCTGGGTGGCTCAGTGGCTGAGCATCTGCCTTGGGCTCAGGACGTGATCCCAGGGTCCTGAGATTGAGTCCTGCATCAGGTTCCCCACAGGGAGCCTGCTTCTCCCTCTGCCTGTGTCTCCGCCTCTGTCTCTGTTTCTTTCACGAATGAATAAATAAAATATTTTTAAAAAGAGAAGAAAAATCTTGAGACCCAACTAAGTGGTTCCTACTTCAATGGTGCCTTCCACAAATCCACTTTTATTTTTTTCTCATAGCACAACGATTTTATCTGCATAGCTGCATAAAATATAAGCCTTCTCAGTGTTTTTTAAAAAGATTTTATGAAACCCAGAGAGAGACCCAGAGAGAGGCAGAGAGACAGGCAGAGGGAGAAGCAGTCTCCCTCTGGGGAGCCCTATGCGGGACTCAATCCCAGGACCTGGGAACATGACCTGAGCCAAAGGCAGATGCTCAACCACTGAGCCACCCAGGCGTCCCTATTTCTTCCCAGTATTAAAGTTATTTAAATATTTCCTTATATTTTATTATTTCTGTGTTTCTATTGGGCTTAATTATAGAAATAATATCATTACAATATGCATTAAAATAATAATAGAATATGTCTTAGTATGTGCCCGGACCTGTACCAGCATCTTCCTGCATCGTCTTCCTCAATCTTTTCTAAAGCTTTTGGAGGCAGATGCCACTCCCTTCATTATTTCACAGACGAGGAGACGGAAGTTCAGGGAGCTTAAGCAACTTGCTCACCTAATTGGCTGAAGTGCTGGGGTTTAAATCAGAAGATCTGATTCTAGATCAGCAACTTTCAACTTTAGTCAAACATTGGAATTGCCTGAGGACTTTTAAATATCCTGTGTTCCACCCTCAGAGTTTCTGACTTATTGATATGAGGCAGAGCCTGGCGAGATGAGGACGTCAGGAGACTCTCCCTGGGTGATCCTACTAATGCAGTCACGCTTGATAACCGCCACTCTACAAAGTGAGTTATTAGCCATCAGGTGATGAATGAGTTAATGTGCAATTTAATGCATTATCTCTTCATTTTCTATTTTTTGTAAGAAATACACACTGACAGTTCCATTCACATAAAAATAACAATAACATTTAATTGGCCGCTCAGAGAAAATAATGGAACCAATTTTGTCAAAATTGATTTACCCGGACCAGACGACTTGCCAAAGAGTTAATGCTATTTCCCAGAGAGAGGCAGTAAGCAGATTCCGTAAATGACCAGCTCAGTCTAGCTCACTTTTTCATGGGGACAGGGATGTGCTGGGGGAGCTACGGACCACATCAAACTGACTTAAGTTGTTCAAATGGGCTCCGAGGTCCATTTCTTTGTTTTATGTTCTCCAATTCCCTCACCCTATTATCCTTAATGTGTCATCCCTGCATGCTGCCTCTCTGTTGCAGAGAGGGGAGCCACTGTGCTTTAGGCAATTAGCACTCAGAGTAGGCAACAGGAGTTTTATTTTGTACTCTTATTTTTTTTTTTTTTTAAGATTTTATCTATTTACTTGAGAGAGTGAGAGAGCAGGAACAGGGGGAAAGGGTAGAGGGAGAAGCTGAGCAGGGAGCCAGACACAGGGCTGGATCCCAGGACCCTGAGATCATGACCTGAGCCAAAGGCAGACACCTCACCTAACCATCTGAGCCACCCAGATGCCCCTATTTCCTACAGTGGAGCCAATTTTTTTCTATCAATCAGAGTCAAACCAAAGATATTAATAAAAGAACCCAGACCAAACTGTAAATACATGTTAGGTGTTAATACACTGACAGTATGAAACGACTTAGAGAAGTTCCCAAAGAGCTAAGAACGTTGGAGGGGGGACATGTGGACACATGGGGCAGGCTGAGTTGTAGAGTTCCCACCTGCCTGTGACTACGTGTCCGTCTGACTGTCTCTCAGGATGTGTCATTCAGTCTGATCAGGCTAATGTTTGAGACCCACGGCCATGTTCAATTGGTCCTACCTGTTCCTCTTAGAGCAAAGAGACTGAAAGCATGAAAAAGCAATGGCCAGACTGTACGACGGCAGAACTCTGACCCACAGCGCAGCAGCAACCAATCCAGGCAGACAAGCCACGTCTGCAGTGACCCACCTAGGTCAGGCGGGACTTGGACAACTGTCAGCTCCCCTAACTTCTGTCCTCTTCCAAATCAGAACCAATCGAAGAAAACTCAATGTGCTTCCGGAGCCAATCACAGAAGATGCTCCCCTTCCAGTAAGCCCACCTCCAGCCAAGCCAACAACCTCCCACCAGAGCACGCCTGAAGCTTTCCTCCTTTTCACCATAGAACTTGCCCTCTCCTTTGCCTGCCTTTGTCTCTGCCAAGCACAGGTGACGGCGCGGACTCCCCAGCTATCACAAGCTCAGAATAAATCAGCACTTGTTCTCTCTGAATAGTCTTCATTTATTTCCATGCAGCAAGGGGAAGGGGGGCTGTGTTGGAATTTTGAGCCCACTCTCTCCAAGGTGGCTTTCCCATATGTTTCCCTGAAATCCCCTTGCCTCCTCTTGAAGGTGCCTCCAGGGAGCTGACAGGCACCGTGACAGAAATGGTAACTGGACCCTGCATCACATTCAGAAGGATCAACCTGAGGAAGCGGAGACTTAACTTCTTGCCAAAGTCACAGTGGTGTTTGAGTCAGAATGTCAGACCTTAGCATCAATCTCCAAAGAGGAATGAAATCATGAATTTAAAACCCTCACATCTGAAATGAGAACAGCAACACCACTAAGTGGATTTACCTACAAATAATGACTTTGTTTTCTTTAACATCAAACAGTATGAAAGTCCAGGATAGACGTGGAGGCCCGTGAGGATGCTTTGCCCAGGTAAACACTTCCGTGGTGCTAACCTGAGGTGGCTACTCAGAAGTGTGCAGGAGAGAACATGATCTGGTAACGGGAGGATCTCAGTGTGAGGCTCATGGAGGACGCAGCATTTGGAGGAGGCCAAGAAAGCCGAGAAGGATTTGGACACATGGACCTTTAGTCTTCTTCTAAGGCCCACAGCCGCTGGTACAGATGCTTTACTGAGATAAGCCATCAGGTGAAGATAACATGGAAGTCCGCATGGTGACCACCCCCCCGTCGCTTTCCTGCTGGCCGCAGTGCAGTGGGTGGGAAGATGCTGTGGTTCACCTCAGTCATTACAGGCCAACCACAGACATCAGTTCACTCAGCTTCCCACGTGTGATGCGGACGTTCTCCTGGATTTCTACGATTATTAATTACGTGCGAGTGGTTAAAAAGGCATAACCAAACACTGGGAAAAACTGTTTTCTTATTAAGGCTCAATATTTAATTAAAACAACAACAACCAAAAGTCCTTTCCTACTAACTAACCTACATTTCTTAAACAGTAATTGGGTCCTTTACTAAATTTGTTGTCCCTCTTTATCTCCCAAACTGATATCGTAAGGTTTTTTTTTCCCCTCCTTTCAAGAAGCATGCAATGGAATTAGCACAAAGTAATTAGCAGGTTTAGTTAGAATTTAGAAACCGAGAGGCAAATAAAATTAAACTTGGGGTAAATTAATTAGTAAAAGGTGCTAGAGTTGTGTGTGCTCGTTAATTAAGTGTTATTCAATGTGTCAGCAGTGACAACCCAATGCTTTGTGTGATTTAGAAACACAGAGGAAAAAAGGCTCACACCCCAGGGAGCAGACAGGAAGGTGTTGAGTGGGGTGTGCTTCTCGGGAGGGGATGGATCAGAAACCATCTCTGGGGTCACTCCAGTATCCCCAGTCCCTTTCCACTCAGTGAGGCACCAAGATGGCCACAGGGGGTGGATGGTGGTCCTGGGTCTAGACTCTGTAAATCTGTGCTCTAAAGCCTTAGATGCCAATGTGTTGGGCTGTCTTAGTCTGTTCCAGCTGCTGGAACAAATCACCACAGACATGGGGGCTTGTAAATCACAGAAACTTATTTCTCACTGTTCTGGAGGCTGGAAGTCTAAGCGCAGGTGCCAGCATGGCTGGGTTCTAGGGAAGCCTCTTCCAGACTGCAGACTGCCGACTTCTCACCATGCCCTCCCATGGCGGAAGAGGCTAGGGAGCTCTCTGGGCTTCTTTCATAAAGGACTCATCCTCACCGAGAGGGCTCTGCCCTCATCACCTAATCACTTCCCAAGCACCCTACCTCCTCATCACCTTGGGCATTAGGTTTTCAAGACATGAATTTTGAAGGGATGCAAACATTCAGATGATAGTAGAGGCCAAAGTTTTCATGAAAAAAAGCAGAGCCTGTTTGTTAGCGAGCTATACTAATACACACAGCAAGTACCACACTCTGGGTGGCTCCAGCAACAGAAGCTTATTTCTCACAGTTCTAGGAGCTAGAAATATGGGATCAAGGTGCTGGGAGGGTCGTTCTTCTGAGGCCTCCCTACCTGGTTTGTAAATGGCATCTGCTCATCACAGGGTTTTCCCTCAGGGTGTGTCCTAATCTCCTCATCGATGAGGACACCTGTTATATCAGAGTACCACCCACCCCAGTGACCTCATTTAACCTTAATTACCTCTTTAAAGGCTCTATCTCCAAATAGTCACATTCTGAGGTTCTGGGGATTTGAGTTTCAACCTACGAATTTTGGGGGCACACAATTCAGTCCATTCAGCCTGCTGGAGAATTTTGTATGTAAGGAAACATTTTATTTAACAGCAACAGCTAATTTCATGAATACACATCTTATTCTGGAAGAGCACAAATGCTTTCATATCCTCTACTTCCCAGAAAACTGGCTGGTCAAGGCAAGAGAAATGACAATTTCTAAAGCTATTACAACCCATATTCAATCCCAGATGTCTCTTGCCCACAATCTGCCTGCCCTCTGTTCCAATCCTACCCCGTCCCTTACCCAGGGGAAGAAACTGAAAGGTGGAGGTGAAAATCCATAGGAAAAGCAGTAGTTTCTCTCCTTTTCTCCTAGCAGAGAGATTATAGTGTAGTTATTCTTGATGTGTAATAAATGCTGACTGTCTTGTGGGTGGGCCATTCCAGATTAGAGAATTCAAATTACTTAAATTTGAAATCATGTTAGTTTTTTAAAATTTATTTCATTATTTGATTCTGGGTAATCATGCATTACCGAAATCACTGTTGTCTTATACCTGTGTTCCTGTTTGCATGTTTTCTCATTTTGAAGGCCTTATATGGAATTCACCAAGACACAGAACATGTTTTATTAAAATACTACCTCTGACTCAGGCTGTGTGACCTTGGACAAGTTACTTTCTCTGAATTGCATGTTACTCATTGGTTAAAATGCACTAATGTAAGGGAGAAATGAGATATTTCATGTATAACAGTAAACATATACCCAACACAGAACCTTTCTCTTCTCTAGGTTAATTGTGCAGGTGGAAATATGATTGTCAGAGCTTTCTCATATATTGTCACGAAAAATAAAGGGGTCCTGTATAAGGATCTCAAAAATCTGGATTGTAATCCTAACAATATCTTATTCAGGGCTACAATGCCTCTCTGATCCTCAGACTTTTCAATGACTTCTATGGTCTGAATGTATGTATCCTACTCTTCTCTCTGAATTCAGGTTTTAAAATCCTAATGCCCAATGTAGATTTTTGGGGATTAATTAGGTCATAAGGGTTAAGCTTTCATGAATAGGATTAGTGCCCTTATAAGAAGAGGCCAGAGAGCTAGCAAGCTTTTTCCCACCATGCAAGGATACAACCCGAAGCTGTAGTCTGAAGCCTAGAAGTAGGCCCTCACCAGAACATCACCGTGCTGGCACCCTGATCTTGACTTCCAGCCTCCTGAATTGTGAGAAACTTTGCTTTTCTTTATAGCCACCCTGCTGGTATTTCATTGTATCGGCCCAAGTAGACTAAGAGAGTGGCCAACATTTGGACTCAACACAACTGATGAGGAGGACCGTGCATGCAAGGTGAGAGAGAGAGAGACACACAGGGACAGAGAGACAGAGACAGAGAGACAGAGACAGAGACAGAGAGACAGAGAGAGACAGAGAGAGTGTGCCTGGCACACAGTTGGGTCTGTAAATGAGATAGGACCATCTCCTCTGTCAGGTGGAGTTCCACTTTGGAGAAGAAGCATTAATCCTTACAAGTTACCAGGAGGCTGAAATGTTTAGGTAAAATTTACTAAACATTTCTCCTGCAAAAATTATTTCTTAACAAAAAAAGATAAAAACAACAGCCTAAGGAAAGTGAGACAATGTGTAATTTTTGTAAGTCAAGATTTCCCCCGTTATTTAGGGTCATTTGATAATTCTGAGCCAAGTGGAAAGGGAATTGGACCTTATTTCTTAAATTAAAATGTTCCAGGTCACATCTCTGCATCTTAAGATAAAGCTGGTACCCAAAAAAGAAATATGTGGAGGATGGAAAGGTGGAAGGGGAGATGAGCAGGGAAAGCACAAGTGAACAGGGGATAAACAGCACCCTAAGTACTTCCCACTTTTAAAAAAATGATTTTATTTATTTATTCATGAGAGACACACAGAGAGAGGCAGAGACACAGGCAGAGGGAGAAGCAGGCTCCCTGTGAGGAGCCTGATGTGGGACTCGATCCCAGGACCCTAGGATCATGACCTGAACCAAAGGCTGAGCCACCCAGGCACCCTGAGTACTTACTTCCTACTTTATGTTGATTCTGGAACATGAAGATGACAACTGAGGTCGGGGTTTCCTGTCACTGATTTCAGATTCTATCTTCAAGACAAAAGGTAGGCAGTTTCTCTGAAACAGTTCCTTTCTGGATTTTTCATTCTCTTACTGTTGGTTAAATAATTACTATTGACTTTTGTATAAAATATATATTCTTTTCTTCCTAAGATTTAATTATTTATTTGAGAGAGAAAGAGAGAGAGTGGGGATAGGAGCAGAGGAAGAGAAAGAGAGACAGAGAGCTCAGGCCAACTCCCCACTGAGCAAGGAGCGTGATGCAGGACTCCATCTGATGACCCTGAGATGAAGGTCCTGAGTCGAAACCAAGAGTCGGCGACTCAATTGACTGAGCTACCCAGGTGCCCCAAAAGATGTATCCTTTCATTTATTCAATTCAGATGTATTGAATGTCTATGATATACCAGGCACTGATCTAGGAACTTGGGAAACAGTTCTGAGCCAAAAAAGACAAGCATCCCTCTTCCCACAGGGCTTATAATTTCAAAATTATCTTTTGCTGAGTGGAGATCTAACCATTTCTTTTTAAAAGTCATGGTAGAGTGTAGCAATTATCAACCTTTTGATCTCAGGATCTCTTTACTATCTTCCCAATTTTTATTTATTTATTTATTTATTTATTTATTTATTTATTTATTGAGAGACAGATAGAGAGAGAAAACATGAGTATGGTGGGTGGGACAGAAGGAGAGAGAGTTGGAGAGAGAGAATCTTAAGTAGACTCCACGCCCAGTGCAGAGCCTGACACAGGGCTCAATATCATGACTCTGAGATCATGACCTGAGCAGAAATCAAGAGTCAGATGCTTAACCAACTAAGCTACCCAGGAGCCTCTATAATCTTCCAAATTATTAAGGCCACAAAGAACTTTTGTTTATGTAGGTTTTATTAATCAGTAATTACTATGTTAATAACTATAACATTTAAAAATACTGTTTATTCTTTCATTAAAAGAATAATAAACCTGTTAGATGTACAAAATAACATATTTAAAAAATGGCTATATTTTCTAAAGCAAAGAGTGAGGAGAGTGACATCAAGTTTGCAAATCTGTTTTCTGTCTGATTTAACAGAAGAGCTGAATGTTCATGGCTTCTGTATTCCATTTGTGGTATCAATATCATGCAGTGTCTGGAAGACTCAAGGGGATGTTTGCAAGAGAAGGATGGAGTGAAAAGGCAAGTTAGTTCTTAATGTGGCTATGAAAGTGTTGTTTACTCTATAGACCCCTGAAAGGGCCTCAGAGACCCACGGAGCAGAGTTCAGGGACTCTGGTGTTACTAAAAAAGCACACATTGGGGAGACCTGAGTTATTTTTTAAGGTTTTATTTATTTATTTGAGAGAGAAAGAGAGCATGCACAGATAGAGGGGAGGGGTAACCGAGAAGGGTAGAGGGAGAAGCAGACTCCCCACTCAGTGGGACCCTGACTCAGAGCCCCATTCCAGGAACCTGAGATCATGATCTGAGCTGAAGGCAGACACTTAACCAACTGAGCCACCCAGGTGTCCCTGGAAGAACTGAGTTCTAACCTATGATCTTCAGAAGTTATTTCACCTCTCTAAGCTTCCACTTCCTCCCTCTGAAAATGAGTGGTTTGGATTCAATTTTGGTCAGAAACTTTTCCAGCTATGACATTTCCAGCTGCTCTGGGTCCTTTAATATTTGAATGGAGAAGATTTTTTCTTTCCCCTCCTCCCCATCTTCCTGGCCCAGGTGCTGGCTGAGTTAGGATAAAGGAAGGGAGCTCTTATGACATTCAGAGATGAAAAAGCTACAGTTTCTTAGCAAAGGAAAGCCCATGGCTATTTTATAAACATGTCACTTTGACAGGAAGATTTAGTATTGACAACAGATGATTAGCCCCACAATGGACTCATAAGGACAATTTTATTTATTTTTCCTCTCCCTCACCAACATGATCTCATCCACATGATCTCAATCCCCTTCTACATCCTGGAAAATCCTGACGACTGACATTGGCTATTGAAGTTCAAGGCTTAACAGAAATGGTGGGGCTTAGGGATAGAGAAATAAAGAAGCTGTAGTTTAGGGATATCCGAGGTACCCCAAAGAGGGAGGCAAAATGGAGTCCCCAAGAAAGTCTGTCCCACCTGTAGATGGTGGGCTCTGAACTCCTGAATGATGCCCCTGCCCCACCCTTTGCTCCTGAGAACCCCCTACTCATACTTTTTTGCCAGATGAATAAAGCAGTAGTTCTCAGACTGAAATGCGCATCAGAAATCTCCAGGAGGACTTGTTAAAATAGGTTTATAGGACTACCTCTGTAGTTTTTAATACAGCTGGCCTAGGGTAGAGACCTGAGAATTTGCATTTTATAGAAGTTTTTAGCTGATCTTGTTCCCCAGGTGGCTGGACCTTAGACCACACTTTGGAAACTACTAGAATACTTAAATTATTGAAAGTGATTTGGCTAACAAAACAAAACAAAACATGTTTTCTGAACTCTAAATGTCTCTGTAATCAGGCTATAAAACAAGGCAAGGGAAACAAAAGTATAAATAAACTACTGGGCCTTCATCAAAATAAAAAGCTTCTGCACAGCAAAGGAAACAACCAACAATTCTAATAGACAACCTACAGAATGGGAGAAGATATTTGCAAATGATATATCTGAGAGAGGGTTAGTACCCAAAATATATAAAAAACTTATACAACTCAACACCCCGAAAACAAATAATCCAATTAAAAATGAGCAGAAGACATGAACAGACATTTCTCTAAAGAAGATTTATAGACAGCCAATAGAGACATGAAAAGATGTCTTATCATCAGGGAAATGCAAATCAAAACTACAATGATATACCAGCTCACAGATAACCTGTCAGAATGGCTAAAATCAACAACACCAGAAACAACAGATGTTGGTGAGGGTGAGGATAAAAAGAAACCCTCTGCACTGTCGGTGGGAATGCAAACTGGTGCAGTCACTATGGAAAACAATATGTAAGTTCCTCAAATAATTAAAAACAGAGCTACCTTATGATCCAGCAATTGCAGTACTGGGTATTTAGCTAAACAATACAAGAACCCTAGTGCAAAGGGATACATGCACCCCGATGTTTATAGCAGTGTTATTTACAATAGCCAAAGATTAGAAGCAACCAAAGTATTGATTGGTTGATGAATGGATAAAGAAGATGTGCATACACACAGACAGACACCCCCCCCCCACATATATAATGAAAATTAATCAGCCATAAAAAGAATGGAGTCTTGCCATTTGCAATACCACACATGGAGCCAGAAAGGATAATGCTAAGAAAAAAAAAAAAAATCAGTCAAAAATACAGATACCGTATGATTTCACTCATATGTGGAATTTAAGAAACAAAACAAATGAGCAAAAATAAAGAAGAGAGAGGCAAAGCAAAAAAAAAGACACTTAATTATAGAGAACAAACTGATGGTCATCAGAGGTCAGAGGGGTTGGGGGATGGGTTACACAGGTGCTGGGGATTAAGGAGTGCACTTGTCATGATGAGCACAGGATAATGTATAGAATTGTTGAATTGCTATATTGTACACTTGAAACTAATATAACATTGTATGTTAAATAACTGCAATTAAAATAAAAGCTTAAAAAAATAAAATAAATAAAATAAATTTAAGAACTAAACTAAAATATAAACATCATGGTGGCTTGACTTTGCCTGTCCTGTTCATTGTGCTATCCCCAGAATTTAGAACATCACTCAGTGCAGATTAGATGCTCAAAAAAATGTTTTTTGAATAAACAAAATGAACAAATGAAGATGCTGAATATCAGAAACCCTCCAATATGTCATTGTAGAGGAATCTTGGTTAGCAAGTCACATTCTTGAATTACTAGATTGGGGCGTTATCCTTTTGCTTTACTCCTAGTTAGATCCTTCCCATTGCTGTAGCCTCTCCTTGATCAATCACTTTTTGTTAAACATGCTGCCCTGCACAATGGAAAGTTTAGAAAGATATATAAAAATCAATCCAGGTTTGGGGGCCAAGAAGTTCATTATTCTCCTCCATCTATATTTATAAGCAGATATTGAAGACATCCTGAATCAGGAGCCTCTGCTCCTTTGGCCCCTATCACATTAGCCTTGCATAACCATCTACGCTTATTAAAAGAAACCCTGGTCTGTTTTGGTTTGACAGTAACCTTCAAGTGCTTGATTTAATAAGCTAGGGAATTAAAATAAATTGTATTGGCTTGTTCAATCATCTGTATTACGAAGAGCTGCAAAAAGCTAGAACAACATGAAAACACAGGAAGGAGCAAGCAGCCTTCGGCAAGATGAAGAGGGAGAGTCAAGGGAAAAGAACCTGTGTTTAGAGATGCTCATGTGGAATGAAGAGAACAAAAGCCCATGGCTTTCAAGACCATTTCCCCCACCCCGATTAAAAAATATTGTCAGAGCCGACATCAAATGAGCATTTGCTTATGAAGAAGGTGACACTTCAAGCCATGACATAGGAGCTATACCTCTATTAACAGTTTGTTTAAATAAATAAACACAACTCAATAGAAAAACAGCATTAAATTAGTTTTATTCCCTTTAACAAGCCACACAGGGGCTACGCAGATGGAGGATGAGGACGCTCTTCCCTGAAATGTTTGGCCTCTATATGAGATTAAGGGATACTGAACGTGGAGGCTGGCTTGTTTATGTACCGGCTCCTTCGCATGCACAGTGCCTAGAAGACCTGGCATAGAGTAGGGGCTCAATAAAGACCTCATTTAAAGCTGGAAGACATAATTACTTAAATTTTCTGGGATAAAAGAACACACAACATGCTCAAACCAGGGTAGCCTATCTTTTACTTATGTTATGATCAGTAAGAGGCACTCTGATTCTGTGCTGTTTTTTTTTTTTTTTAATATATAGCCTCCCCAGAAACAGAGAATATGCTATTTCTTGATCGGTTTTGTGTTACGAAGGGAACACTGGGTGGTAAGTAAAAGAGCTGGGTTTGGAGTCAGCTGCTGAAATTTTAAGCTTCTTTTCTCTGCCATATAACGAAGCTATTAATGCTAATTACTTCATAGTTATTCATTATTCGGGGGGGGGAGGGGATTCAGTAACGTATTTATTGAAAGCATACACCCAATGCTTGAGACAGAGTTCACACTCAACAAAATACTTGTCACTCTCCCTCCTATTGTAAGGACGAGAAGATTGTGCTTTAGAAGGATTAGGTGACTGTCTCCAGGATCATCCCACTGGGATTTCAGTAAATAGGGATTCAGTTCTCCCTAACTACACAAACCATGGTCTTTGTCCACACTCTAAGCCTTCCTGTGCGGGGGGTGGAATTCAGGTATACTTGAATACAGGTATACAGGTTCCCTCTCTGGCTTCCCCCCACACACACATGCAGACATCCCAAAAACAAATAATCCAATTATTTGAACCACTGCACAAGCTTATTATCCCAAGCCCTACTTCGGCAGTAGTGAACGGGCTGTTGTTGACTTGGAAAGTAGCAGTGAGTTGACAGAAGTTCTCAACTTAGGGGAATGTTTCCTACTTCATAGTAGAGACACAGGCCTGTGGTCATGATAAATGTAAAACATTGTGGCGGGGTGCGGAGGGGGCAGATTCTCTAAGTTTGCTATTTAAAACATGTTTGTTTGATATAAGTTGATATTCTTGAGACAAATGTGTCAAAAAATGTGAGATAATATAAAGGGTGTTGAAGCAGAAATGCTAATTAAACCAGTGTGAATGTAAATTATGTTTTATAACATCACAGACTAGGAGAATTCTTATACACCGCTCCCCTACCCACTTTTCACACTGGATTAGCTGCATTAGGTAATAAGCCAACGTGACTTCTTTTTTTCTGACCAGACTTTTTGACCAAGGAGGAAGCTATGGGTGGTCTGCCTGTTGACTTCTATTCCAGGATATTAATTGCTATTCCCTCTCTCCTAGGCTACGCACAAATCATGAACACGTTGCAGTTATTTACATCCATAAACCGGTCGCTCATTTATAACTTTACATTACAATCACCTGGCAAGATTGTAAAAATTAGATAGCTAATCCTTCCCTGCACAGATTCTTAATTCATTGGACTGAGGTGGAGCCCAGACACTATATTTCTAAAATTTTTCTAGGTGATCCTAAGGGGTGGGTGGGTCTGAGAATCACTACCCTAATTGTTCTGCCTTTGAACCACTGCACAAGCTAACATTCTTTTCTTTCCTTTTGTCACTATGCAACTCCTAGCCATTCCTCAAAATTAAAAAGGTACCTGTTTCAAGAAGTGTCTCCATTGGGTAACATATCAATCTTTCTCTTTAGAATTAAAAATAATCATTCCATGTTCCATCCTCACCCTCAGTAGATTCCACACTACTATAAATTCCTTGAAAGCAGAGACATAGGGTGGAGATTGTAGAATGAAGAAAATAATTAGGGCCCAGTCACACGCAGGGATGCTAAGCAAGAACCTTATAAACACATTGCAGCACTGTGGAGGGAGGTGGTAAAGATGATTTTGAGCAATCACAAGAGTACATACTATATGTTATACATTTACGTAGAGAACCGAAACCAAAAATGTCATCCCTGCTATTAGAAACCGGGTGAGTGGTTATCACAGAGGGAGGGTATGGCAACAGGAAGGGGCATGAGGACGGTTTATGTGATGCTGTTTATGCCCTTGATCTGGTCCATGGTGACATAAGTCTACGCTGTAAAAATTCTTCAAGATGTAACCTAGGATATGATACTGTACTTTCCTGTATATACATTATTCTTCAATAAAAAGGTTAAAAACTCCTTTGGTATAAACGATATAGCATACACACTTGTGCATAGCATCATTTCTTTATAAATCTCAGGAATGCTAAACTGACATTTGAAAGGATCTACTTTCCAGATGTGGCTCCTCAGATGGGGTCAATGGATTAAGTGGAAGCATAGATCAGTGTTGATTTCCTGACTCAGAAACTAGCTATGAGAGACAGAGACAGAGAGAGACAGAGATTGAGAGAGAGAGAGAGAGAGAGAGAGAGAGAGAGGTGTTGGAGATTCTGGATGAAGTGAAGGATGGGAGTTCTTTGTACTATCCTGGTCGCCTTTCTAGGGGTTTGAAAATATTTCAAAATGAATTATTTAAAATGTAAATAGAATTTACTTGCATATCCTTCAGTCCCAGGGCTGTTTTGCAGGCAGCGAAGACCTTTCCAGCAAGCTGTAATCAAGGTGCAAAAGGGACCAAGAGCAGGGACCTCATCAAGCGTCTAAGAACAGTTTGTAGCCGCGTACTTTGTTCTTGTACCACTTGCCGTTAAATGTTTACACATTTGGTAGAAATGGATTTGCCACTTGCTTTTGTAACATAGCACCCAGGAAACCCTGGGGAAGTGTCTACTGTTTATCCAGATCCTTGTACTTGTTGAATGGAGACACTGGGTTAGGAGAAACCACTTATCCTCTTGGAGCCTTCGCTTCTTGTGTAAAACAGAGAGGTTTGCAACACTGACATTCTCAGTTTGAAACTGCAATCTGGCTAATCATTGGAAGCGTCCCCTTTGTCTCTGAGTTGGCTTGATATGGAAGGTAAATTATATGGTCCTGCTGCTCCCAAGGAATCTTCCAGCCTTAGATTTCTAGACATCTGTGGCTCTGAAGATGTGAGCCTGGATTCCAGGGGCTGGTGCAAGTAAAGGGCAAAGCCTCTTGATGGGTTTGCAGCTGTGCAGCACATGTAATTGACAGGATGTCAGAGCAAGAACTGTTTTTGAGAATGTCAAAAACAGTCCTTTTTTTTTTTAACAGAAGGGAATTCATTAATTGCCTCATTGGTGATTATAACACAACGCTAATACTTCTCTCCTTGGGTGATAGGTGCGGAGAGGACAGGGGAACATGCAGCTAAAATATGCCCATATTAAATGTCTCTAGGTTTGCCCTATTTATAACAAAAGGTGCTCATTTCCTGCTAAATACAACTTTAATGCTTTAGTTTTTAAATGGCCTGAGTTTAAAAATAATTATTAATTTATTTTGCAGATATGCATGGATTATCTTCTATGTGCCAAGAACTTAAAATGCTCAAGACAGATCAGTGAGCCAATTGGAAAATGAGCGGTATCTTCAGCTTGTCTGCATCCCATATTCCTCTGGAGTCCTGTCGGGCTCCCATTTTCTCAAACTCCTATTCCCCATCAGCACAGCCCCTTGTCTTGTCTTCTATTTTGCCTAGAATCCAAGATTAGGCGATTCAGTGATCGTCTCCCTATATTCATCAACCCCTTTATTTTCTACCATTCTCCTCAATGCCACTCAGTGAACTTTACCACCTATGGTCTTCTGAAAACCTCAGTCTCTGGTAATTAAGATGATATCACCTGCAACTTCTTCTGGTTCTACTGCAATCAGGTGCTACATGATCTCAGCTAAACTCACAAGACTTCAGCATCCTTCTTATTAAGTTGTATTTCATTTTCTGTTTTCTGTTCTGAAGCCACCAACCCTCAAAGAAACAAACACATACACTCCAGAAACCAAGGCCTTTTTGCTTCATTGAGGAGATTTGGGTAATTAATTGCCAATTTCCTTTTCATCTCAAAGTCTCTCTGTGTCATTATTCATGGCTTTCTACTTCCCTCTAGCACTGGGGGAAAAGAGTCATTCCTCTTTCCCAAGTTGCTTTGACACCAGCTTTCTTCTGTAGGATCCTTTCTTCACCATTTCCCTTTGGCACCACGTACTCTAGCTTCAGTCCTCAAAATGAGGCCAAAATTGTCCTGACGTCCCCCACACTGATCTTCCAAACCCATCTACTCCCAAGGTCAATAACTTTGCTAATTTACTTGCACCATCACCAAGGGGATTTAGAAATCAAGCATCTTGTTGAAATCTCTTCTCTGAGTTTCTACTCATAGGTTCTTCATTTTGTCTTTTTTCTAGATTCCGGTTCCATTTCCTTTCCTTTATTCTTGTTTTCTGAAAATATACATTCCCCAAGTTTATGTCCTTATCCACTCCTCTATTAATGTGATCCTTTCCACTATCCTCGAAGATCCCCAACAGTCTTTTATACAAGAAGGCCACATGGTAAGTCAACACAGAACACTATGCAAACTCTGTTAAGCACCACAGTGCCTTGGATTGCTCCACCCGTGAATGCACCTGGATAGTGAGGGCGGATACCACTACGATGGATTGGCACCCTTTGACCCAGACATCAAGCCTCTGCTGGTAGCACCAGGAGGCAATGCTGCAAGTGGGGGCCTATGCTACCCATGCAACCAGTAGGACTATAACATGGGATGGAGACTCAGGCCAGTATAGCAGCCTCATCTGCTGAGTTTGGGGAACCTCAGAGGTCTTTTGACAATGCTCCACTCAAAGATGGGGATCATGCAAAACAGAGCCTGTGCTGATCTCACAAAGAGGACATTTGAGAAAAATCTATTACATCTCCCAAAGCAAAGGTTCACCAGACTTGCTCTTATAAAGTATATCATTGCTGCTCTCTGCTGGTCAAAAGCATTATTCTCCTCACTTAAGATTAGCAGAGACATGGAGTGGGTCAAAGGGGGAAGATACTGTGCTTTCAAAATGATATGGACTCGAGCTGAGCGATTGCAGTTGCTGAGATGACTTCATAGGCTTTGATACATAG
Source organism: Vulpes lagopus (assembly GCF_018345385.1). Lineage (NCBI taxonomy): Eukaryota > Metazoa > Chordata > Mammalia > Carnivora > Canidae > Vulpes > Vulpes lagopus. The sequence goes on along the minus strand of NC_054827.1, from coordinate 148,878,987 downwards.
TCTCATGCAGAGAAACTGATTTCACTGAGGATCTATGGGACCACGGAAGTAAAGACGTGCTATTAATCATCGCCTTTTTAAAATATCATTATTATTGCGGTAGATCAAGAGTTCTACCCTCTTGGATGTTTAAGTGCACGATGCAGTACTGTTAACTATAGGCACGGTACAGCAGAGCTCGAGGACTTAGTCATTTGTGCAACTGGGAGTTCATGGTCCTCGAACAGCAGCCCCCCACTTCCCCTCCTCCCAGTCCCTGGTAACTGTCATTTTATTCTTTCTAGGTGTTTGATTCTTTTAGATTCCTCATATGAGTGGAATCATACTGTATCTGTCCTTCTGTACCTGGATAACTTCACTAATTAATCCCCATTTGGGTAAACCTTTAATTATGGAGCCTACAGGCTGCATCATACATTTCAGCTAGCATAAAAGCTGTTGCCTCTCTTTAGTGCAAAACTATCAGCCATCATGTTTGCATTTTTACAGGGAAATTGATAAGTTCTAGGGGGGATGATAGCCTTGCTATATTGCAAAATCCTAAAATGTTTTCTGAATGTCTAAAGGATGGTGGAATTGAATTATATAGGTACACGTATGTATCCCATACATATATGAATATATGTAATTATGTATGTGCGTGGGTATATGTGTGTGAATATCACACACAATTTATTCTATTGAAAACTCTTAAAAATGTGTCAGTGGTAGTTTTTGATTATCCAGAATATTCGCAAATTGAGAGCACTCCAAGAACTGCCCAGTGAGGATGAACATGGGCTATAAAGCCTAACACAACAGATTTGACTCAAGGCTTGGCCACTTATTAGCCGCACTACCTTGGGGTGGCTACTGAATATCTTTGAGCTCTACTCTCCTCTTTTGTCAAATGGGGGAAAAATAATATCCCTTCATTTTGTTATTATAAATATTAATTGAAATATTTTGTATTATGGCCCAAAGTAAATGGTCGGCAAATCTTAACTGTTACCATTAATGTTATAATCCAGTCTAGGTAGCAGAATCTATTACATCTCCCAAAGCAAAACGATTTTATCGCAGGTTTAAAATATACTCTGCAGATACCTGGAGAAAGCTGTTTTTAGAGCACAGCCTTCGCTTTGACACTAACTGAGTAATTTAAAGTAATGCCTTAAATTTTCTGAGCCATGAAAATGTTTCCTGATGCTTGCCTTGTCCTAAGGTTCCAACACGTCTCTGTGTTTTAATTTTATTTACCACTGTTTAATGGCCTATGGTGCAAAGTGCTTTATTTTCTGACCTTCTGTTCCCCACCTAATGACTTGCCTGAAGAACAAACAACCACTGGAGGAAGCTAGTAATCTTCTGGGAAAATTAGCAAAGAATAATTCTTAGAAGGAACAATGAAAGCAGCAAAGTGCACAGACCCAGCAATGCATTCTTGTTTTTAAATATTACCACACTGAAATGTGATTTGACCGTTGTTCTGTTAATTAGCTCAGTAATTAAGGATTTGGTGGTCACTGGGTTTGTAAGCCAGAAGTCACAGAGTGCTGAATCTTGAGGAAACTATCCAATCGCTGGAGACGTGTTCTAACCAGAATGTTCTAGATGGTTTCTGCTCCTCCTCTTGTCCATTCTTCTCTTAGAAAGAGGAGAAGCCTCCTCTGAGTACAATTCTTCTAGCATAAAGTTCAGAAACCTAAATATCTAAGAGTCATCTTCCAACCCACGCCAACTCGTCAAGTCCAGTACTGATGTGGAAGGGTCCCAGCAAGATAAATTCTGTTTTCCATTTGTTTGTGACTCCCTTCTTCCTCCAACAAGACTCTTGCTACCTTCATGCTGTTGATATTCTACAACCTTCACTATGTCTGTGTTCTGCCCACACCTCTTCTTTGACTTGCTCTCTATGAACTTCTGGACCCTTCTCAGAATTGACCTCTGCGTTCCATACCTTTGATCGCCCCGCTTAATAAATGAATACAGTGAGTTAAGCTCTCCTTTTTCTGTCCCTCCATCTTGGTTAAATATTTTAACAATAAGTATCGGGTAAAAGATCAACTCTGGGGCAGCCCCATTGGCTCAGCGGTTTAGCCACCTTCAGCCCAGGACGTGCCCCTGGGGTCCTGGGATTGAGTCCACGTCGGGCTCCCTGCATGGATGGAGCCTGCTTCTCCCTCTGCCTGTATCTCTGCCCCCCTCTCTCTCTTTCTCTCTCTCTCTGTGTGTCTCTCATGAATAAATAAATAAAAATCTTTAAAAAATAAAAAAAAAAAATAAAGATCAACTCTGAAGGTTAGTTTCCAAGGGCTGGAAGACCTCAGAGTCCCTTCAGGATCTCTGCCTGACGCCTCACTGGTACACTAGAAGAATTACCCATCGCAGAGCAAATCACTGGATCTTCCTGGAGATAAACCAACTTCTTCAACAAAAGAGAACAGCAATGAGTGGTGTTCCCAGAGATGGTAACTAACCAAGGGATCCACATCCCTGTAAGTGGCAACTCCCAACAGTCAACAGATGATTCTTCAAATCTTTCTAATCAGGACAACCAGAAGGGAACCTTTCTCTTCCTCCTCCTCCATTGTTTCTTTCCTTCATTTCTTTTTTACACATTACTTTAGATTTGAGATACTATATGTTGGGGGTGGGGGTAGAAAAGCAGGCTTCTTCTGAGTCTGCAATTTTATAAATGGACAAAATAATGTTCACTTCTTACAATCTATTTCTTTAAAGATTTTATTTACTTATTCATGAGAGACACAGAGAGAGAGGCAGAGACACAGGCAGAGGGAGAAGCAGGGTCCATGCAGGGAGCCCGATGCAGGACTCGATCCCAGAACTCTGGCCTGAGCCAAAGGCAGATGCTTAAATGCTGAGCCACCCAGGCGGACCCACTTCTTACAATCTTATAGGAGTATTAACTCCAGAAAAATATCTTAGATCTGCCTCTGTGTGGTTTAATATCTTAACTTGCCAGAGCCTCTTTTCATCTGTTCAATAGGTATGATTCTTAATGCAGCGCTTACTACCGTATTGTCACATAGCAACTCGATACAGGATATTTATGGTTAGACTTTTGACACAGTTATGGGAAAAAACAGTAGAAAAACCAGTGACTGGAAAACTTTCCATAGTAATGGAAAACTTTGGACGTTAAGATGTGCATGTTTAGAAAATAATGTCTAATAAAAATGTATCTTTCTAAAATAGGTATTTCCCCCTCTAGCCTACCTTCTTTTTGAATCTTGAAGCCTCCTTTGAACCTAATAGAAACTCTGATAACTATATTTCCCAGGATGTTCCTTACATTCCCAAGGACACCGTAAAAATGAATGTGCTTAGCATTACCATCTCCTCGACTTTGCTGGTGCTGTTTCTGCCACGTGAAATTCCTTTTTTTAATTTCCAATGTCCTCTCACCCTGCTTCCTATGGATTCCATTAAAAATGCTTAAATATTATTATTTCCTTTAAACACAGTTCAAATGCCCTAATTTCCATCTGATTGTCCCATCTTATTTTTTTTTTCGTACTTATTTCTTGCTCCGAATGACAAAATGTATCACTTATTTCTCCAAACACATACATACTTTCTCATGCTATGTTCTTTCTGTCTGGAGAGTCAATCCTTGTTTTAATTCCCCCTGGGAATTACTTACTAACCCTAAAATCTCAAATCCTGCAGCCTTTCCCAGCACCAACCTGGGCAGGTTTTTTTTTTGTTGTTGTTGTTGTTTAAAAACTGAAAATATTATTACATTCAAATCCCAATTATTTGTATATTAAGCATGGTTTATATATATGAACATGGGAGTAGAAGACAAAGAAACATTTACTTTTGAAAACCAATGAACCATACCATTTTAGCCTTCAGAAAATTTTTTTCCATAGCCCTATAGTAACCAATTAAGTATATTGAACACATTATATTGCTACCAACTGTCGGAATCATTTATGTAAGCACCGTAACATATTTAAACATTACGTAGCACTTTTTTTGTTCTCTCACAATTTTCTCACATCCCTGGGGCAGACAGAATGATGATTATCTAAAAATGTACGAGTCCTAATTCTCAGGATCTGTGAAAATATTACCTTATATGACAAAAGGGGCTGCACATTGATTAAGATTGTTGCAATGATCTTGGATTTCCTGGGTGGAACCAAAAGATTCACAAGGGTCATAAGGAAGGTGGGGAAATGGGTGTCCCAGTGGTGCAGCGTGAGGAAGACCTGACCTCCCATTTTGAAGATGGAAGGGGCCCTGAGTCCAGGAGTGTGGACAGCCCCAAGATGAGAAAGGTAAAAAAGTGGATTCTCTGCTACAGCCTCTGGAAAGGAATGCACCCCTGCCAACACATTGATATTAACTCAGTGAAATTCATTTTCAACTTCTGACCTCCAGAATTTTAAGACAACAAAGTCATATTCTTCTAAGCCTCTAAGTTGTGGTAATTTGCTACAGCGGCCATGGGAAACTAATAAAATTCTCCCATTCCAACACTAATTAGGTGTTTTTTGACTTGGGTTTTCATTTTGCATTTGTTTCAGGTTTTGCTTCAAATAAAGTAACTCACGTCACACCAATATTGTGATTATTATTATTTTTTAAGGATAGTCCCTGGAACAATAATTAGGGATCTCAAAACTGCATCATGAGCTGGCGTAAACTCTGTATTAGTTTGCTAGGGTTGCCATAAGGAAATACCACAGACTGAGTGACTCAAACAATAGAATTTTATTTTATTACAGTTCTAATTGCTGGAAGTTCAGGATCAAGGTGTCACTAAGTTTCACTTCTGCTCAGGCCTCTCTTTGGTTTGCAGATGGCCACCTGTGACCCCACCCTCACATGCTCTTTCCTCTGTGCCTGTACCTCTTTGGTGTTCTTATGCCCAAATATTTTCTTCTTATTAAGAGTATTATTCAGATTGGGGCAGCCCGGGTGGCTCAGCGGTTTAGCACCGCCTTCGGCCCAGGACATGCTCTTAGAGACCCGGTATTGAGTCCCACATCGGGCTCCCTGCATGGAGCCTGCTTCTCCCTCTGCCTGTGTCTCTGCCTCTCTCTCTCTCTCTCTCTCTGTCTCTCATGAATAAATAAATAAAATCTTAAAAAAAAGAATGTTATTCAAATTGGATTAGGGCCCACCCTAAGAGCTTCATTTTAACTGAATCACTTCTTTAAAGCTCCTCTCCCCAAATCACATTCTGGTTTTCTAGGAGTTAGTGCTTCAACATATGAGGAATGGGCAAAGTTCAGCCCATAAATCATCATTTGTTTCAAATATTTGACTTGTGCTTTGAAGAGAAGAAAAAGAACAGAAAAAATAATATGAAAGAAATGTAAACAAGAGTAACCAATACTTACAGTTTTACTGTACCAGTCAGAAAGTTTTTAGGTAAAATGAGAAGAAAAACAATTTTTTGAGCACCTACCAGGTAAAATTTGTCATTAGAAAAACTATGAATTAGGATGCTCTTCGTGGATGCACCCTCAATGAAGGACTTCTTGGCCAGCTGCTGACAGCTGTCCGCAGACCACACTCTGCTGCCGGTTCTTTCAGGGATGGCCTCAGGTGCAGACAGCCACCCTGCCCCTGTTTGTGCCTTTCCCAGGATGACCCATATCCACTGAGATTTTAGCTTTCTATCTTGCCCCACGTGGGACAACTCTGAAGGACATTCTAGTGTCAGCGCTCTCCACGGGATTGGCTGAAGCTTCCACTAAGACTACCTCGCAGCTCAGCATCTTCTGCTGCATACGCTCTTCCTCTTCTCTCTTGAGATGTTGATCTCAAGAGCATCCCATCAATATTCTTCACACTAAACATCTCTCAGGGGTCACGTCTCAGGGCCCCCAAGCCTAGGATGCAATTTCTAGAGCGAAAAAACCTAAGTGTCAAAACATTGACTAATTTACTCAAAGCCACATTTATTGAGCCTCTATCTTCTCCAGGCTCCAGTGCTTTCTCATACTAGGCTTTACATCTTCTAGAACTTCAAGTGAAAAGTCACAGATCAAGGATCTTGTGCAGGGTCAATTTTACTCTAACCAGAAATTTAAAATGCTGTTTTTAAATTAACAATATCAGAGTAGATAATGAGTTTTTAAATTCAAGTATGACTCCTTCAAAGATAATCTCTTACTTATAGCTGGTTGCTTTACTGTGTCAGACTACCCAGGTTGGAATCTATGTTTTACCAGTTTCGCCCAGTACTTAACCTTTTTACCAAAAATGAAATCATTAGAATATATATACATACCATTGGGATATTGAAGGAGGTTAAATTAGTTCATGAAAAGTTTTCAGAACAATGTTCAATACATTAAGTACTCAGGAAGTGCTTAAAATTCATTTAAACCTCATAGATACATTCTTTTTCCTCTGTGCTTAGGGTATCTGATTAATTAATTAATATACCTATAGGAATCCTGCAATATCAATACCACACACCTCCTCTGTGCCAGAATTTTAATTTATAACTTCATGTTAATAGGTTTCTTTCTTCTTCAGCACACTCCACTGCTCTACAAACCAATTTAACAATAAGTTCTTAACAATAAGTAAATTTAATTTGACATTTACATTTGGCAGTAACTAAATCTTGAATAGTCTCGTAGTGCCTAACAAATCAAGACCAAACCAAAGGCAGCTTTAACAGGGCCCTGTGTTTGGGGCTGAATCGTGTCCACCTAAAATTATACGTTGAAGTCCTAGTTCCTAGTACCTCAGAATGCGATCTTATGTGGAAATTGGATCATTGTAAATGTAATTATCTAAAATGAGGCCATCCTGGGCCCCTAATTGAATATATCCTTATAAAAATGGGAAATTTGGACAAAAACATGCACACACTGGGAGAATGCCATGTGGGCACAAAGACAGAGATCAGGGTGATGTATCTATAAGCCAGCTGAGGAACGCAAAAGATTGCCAACAAACCACCAGAACCTAGGACAGAGACATGGAGCGGATTCTCCTCCACAGCCTTCAGAAGGGACCAATCCTGCCAACACTTTTATTTTAGACTGCTAGCCTCCAGGACTATGAGACATGAGAAATTTCTGTTGTCTAAGCTACTGGGTTTGTGGTATATCCTTATGGCAGCCCAAGGAATAACACATCTTTTGTGGCCCAACTTACAACTACTTTTCCAGGCCATTTTGCATCTTTCTGTTGTTTGCTGCAGCCAAGTTAACACAGTCCTTAGCCCTCCTTCCTTTCTGCAAGAATGCATTAACTCAAGTTAGTTTCCACGGCTGGAAAGTCCCCTTACTCTCTGTGTATCACTCACATGTAGTCTTCTCAGCCCAGCTTCTCCATGAAGGTTGTTCTTCCCTCTGACCCTGCCTCCATCTCTGCCCCCACTAGCATGTATTGTTTGGAATAACCATTTTTTTTTCTCTTTCTTTTAAGAACTGTATACTATTATTAATCATTTTGGTAAGTGTGTCTTCTATGTAAACTATACTGTGCATGGTTTAGGAACGATGAGTCCGAGTTTTAATCCCTTTTCCATAGAAAAGAGTATGGTTATTATTCTTATCATAGACATTCAATAACTAGCTATTGATTTCCTTTGGATGGTAGTATTTACATAATATTTTTTTGCATGGTTTGTTGAAAAAAAAAACCTATCAGCTACAACTTGAAAAAAGAGTATAAACAAAGAGAATTTTTGGGTCTTCACTGTAAGATATCAATGAATTGTTTTTATATAAGGATTTGTGTAGTTTCCTGTATTGGATAAATGTTTGAATATATACTTACCATAGAATAATCAGGTTGGGACATTTTAGGAAAAGCATGCCCTTTTATTGAAATGCAAGTGTTATTCTGTGCATGAATTTAAATGGGAAACAATTCAAATGAGTCTGAGTTGATTTGACAAGAAAATCTTATTCTAGGGCATCATATATAAATGGAATAGATGAAATAAAATGGGGTGTTATATAGATCTGTGTAGAGGGCTTCAAGACAAGAGAAAAACGGGAAAAAATGAAAGATGCCATGAGCTATTAGGTATTAGAATATGCTTTGATAGGAGAAAAGCCTTCTGGAGACTAAATAAGCTTCTGTATTGTTTTCTCAGGGAACAGTTTGGTCTTAGAGATGATGAAGTTTGGAGCACATGAAAATCCGGAGAGGGTGATAAGTTGACTAGTTTTAGGAATAATTAGTGACAAGCCTTGCAAAATTGGAAGGGTTACTTACATGTAGAAATGTTAAAACTTTCATATTCTTGGCTTACGGTGATTCTTTGGCTTTAGCAACCCCATTTTGGAGATTCAGGAAGGAAGATTATTTCTAATATTGCTGCCTCAGAAATGTAATTTTTAACCAATGTTCCTAGGGCCCTGCTGACTCCTGGATATGTCAGCTGTAGGTAAGCAGTAAAGATCTGAGGTCAGAGGCACTAGGTTCTCTTCTTGTCCCTTCCCTAGCCTTGCTTTCTCAGGAGCATCCCTTTCTTTTGTCACGCTTTCTGAACAAATGCTACTGACACAAATGAGATGCATGCACTCCTGAGAAATGTCACAGCTATTAGAAAGTGATAATAAGCCTAATGCCATGTAATAATTTGAGAATTAAGGGATTACACAGTGAATATTTGCATGACCTATAAGGTTTGCATATTGAAAATTGATGTTACGAACAGACTGAAGCTATGGTTAAGAAGTAAGCATTTGTATGTTCTTACTATGCTTAGTTCATATCTACCTAAAACACACAAGACTGGACCCTAAAATTTAAACCACACAGAACAATTTCTTTATGCTGGTTTGTAAGAAAAAAAAAAAAAACTGTGCAAGACACAGTTAAGCCATGCTGGCTTTCTGGTTGATAGAACTAAGAGCTAATAAATGGGTATGTTTTAAGCCATTGAGTTTGTGATAATTTGTACACAGAAACCAAAAACCAACACACTGGGTGTCAATCCTCAGGGCTTTTATTTTATGGAGCACCTGGGCCTTTCATTTTCCTTGAACTATTGTATAATTCTGTAAGTCATAGATAACTGATAATACAAATGATTTTTGTCAATAGACATGCAGATGAATTTTATCCATCAGAAGAAATACAATCTCCCTCTACTCCAAGGAATAAGCTATTTTTTCTCTATTTGTAAATTCATTTCATAATTTATCTGCCCATATATGGGTGGTACATTAAATTCTCTTTTGATTCAGTTGTAACATCCTATTGGTTCCCTTATTAATTAATGAGTTAAATAAAATATTTAACATGCATTCATTTTAAGTCTGTGTAAGTGTCTTAATTTAGATATGTATCATTTAACAGTGATCCATTCAGGGATTTCCAAATGTTATAGGGCAGAGACAAATATTTATGGATCTCATATCTTAAGACTAGAAGAGGGCTCAGTGTTGTACTTAAATTCTCATCTATTCCTTACACCAAACCCCCCAAGTCTGGTAAGAGGAGTCTCCATTTAAGGTCAGGAAATCAAGACTCAAACATATCACAAAAATTCTTGAAGAACACACCTTCCCTTCCATTCTGTCATATAGTTTTCTAATGCCAAATGGAGCTTGTCTCCTTTCATTGTATTCAACACCTCTTCCCCCATTTGCTTAGTCCATTCTTGATGACAACATCTTCCTAATCACTCAAACTTCACAACATAGAAACCCTTTATCCTTTCATTTCCTTTTCTCCCTATATCCAACTGGTTCTCAAAGGCTATGAATTCAGCATCTATTACTTCCTTCACAGCCACTCCCTCTTTCTGTCTCTGCTTCCACTCATCCTCATTTCTTCTCACACTAACAAGAAGCTTAAACAGAGCCAGATCCAGTGTTGGATGCCTGGCATTTCTTCTATTTGGAGGGCCATCTTTAGGCAGAGGAGAGACATATTAAGAAAAGAAAAATTAGAAAAGTCCTTCAGGATGAGATAAGAAATCATAACAAACTAACAAAGTCAAAAAACTTCATGCCCCTGACTATAGCCTGGCCCCCGCCCCACTCTAAACTTCCTGCAACCCAGAGCACTCATGGAGGCCATGCAAATAAAGCCCTAAAACCTCTGCTTCTTTAGAGCCTGCTCTCAGTTCTTTCTGCATTCTTAGTAAAGGTAATAAGTTATGCAATGAGAAGTGCCAAAAGTTATCTAGAGCTTCATGGGGAAGGGGAAAGTTACACACCTAGGAGATTTTAAATACGTGGGGGCCTGAACTGCAGCCCAATATCCTGAATAAAACTTCAGGGGATCTGTGCTTTTAAAAAAGTTTCACAGGTGAAGTAGATGCAGCTGGCCCATGTATGAAGAGCTTGAAAACCACTGCTCTAGCTCAAAAAGGGATCTCATCCCATGACTCCAAGCTTGGCTAAAGCACACAAGGGCAACCGTCCTCCAACATTTCCTGGGCACTGGGCTCTGTACAGTAGAGAATGCAGATGCCATAAAAAATGCAGGTAGAAAGAGCTTTGATTAATGTCTGATATTGAAACAACTGTTCTTCTATCTTTGAAGTAACCACATTGGCTTTGATTCAAGTAAAGCAATGAGCTTGATGAAAATCATCGCAGCCCAGATAATGTCCTGGTCCTGTTACTCAGAGGAGATGAAGAAAGGAAGAGTCAGGACCAGAAAAGAGACGTTTCCAACAGCCACATCGAACTAAAGACTTCACCGAACCCTTAGCTAGAAGAGGCTGGGCATAAACATCAGGGCTCCCCTGCAAGGATATCTACATAATTGTTTGCGATTTATTGCTTCTATCTTTATGCTTACATAATACTGTTCAATTCAGTACATGCAATCCATTTTAAAGTGTAAATCCTGTCATTCCCAGTTATACACTGGCTTTGTAAAGTCCATCATTTAAAGAATTATTTTGGATATGGGGAAAGAGAAAATTCCTTCAAAGTAGGACACGGATGTACAGAATCCAGATCTGTCAGTTTCCCCCAGACAGGGAAGATCAGTCACCAGCATGATGTTTACATTCCCCCCACATACACCCATCCCATATGAAATGCAGGTTAGAAAGTCCTCTGTACTTCCAAAATGGTGAGAATAAATCTCCCTGTCCCTTTATGTCACGGTCTTGCAGTCCTCAAATAACCACCCATAGATAGAGCCCTCAGCAAATTTGTTATCAGAGGTATGTGTTTACACATGACAAGTCTCTGAGAAATAAAGAAAAAAAAAAAAAAAGAAAATACTTGTCAGTGAAAATGAAGCTCTTCCTTCCAGAAACTAATATGACGAAATTTTAAAACACAGCAGGACATAAAACTATTTTTATATTCAAAACAAACTAGGATATGATCAGTATTAAGTGCAATGAAAGTTGTAAATCAATATTTTTGCTCATTTGCTCTATCAACACACATTCCAGTTTCCCATGGTTACTGGGGGGTGTATCTGTTTGCCCCTCCTTGCATCCTTCTACACTCCCTGCTCTGTCTTGGGTGCTACACCAAGAGCCTTGCATCCTTCTACACTCCCTGCTCTGTCTTGGGTGCTACACCAAGAGCCTTAAAGGCTCCCAAGCTCTCCAGCTTCTGGGTTGGGTTCAGCCCCTAGGGTGCTCTGGCTGAGTTGAGAGGGAGGAGAAGAGGGAGATGGAGTGTTTAAGTCCTTCCCAGAGTCCTGGCTCTTCCCCCAGGCCTGGCTGCAGCTGAGTTCACTCCTTGACCAAAGGTCACTTCCATCTCTTGCTCTCTGTACACCTCCCCCCCACCCCCAACACCTGCTGGGATGTACCAGCTGCTCCTCCTTTATTTCATCTGGTTTCAAGATGGCCCAGTAAGTCCTGCTGTTACTAGCCTAGGAGAGTGTACTTTGCAAATAGTTCCCTTATTAAACTCTTCTCAAATTACTGAATGTGTGTATTCCCTACCTTTCTGACTTGACCCTGATCAATACATTAATTGAATGGCGTTATACTCATAAGCCTATGGCTTATAAACTGCTTCAAAGTAGCTTAGCTTCTAGCATAGAATTTATTACCAAAGTTTTAAAAAGATGTACTTATTACTCATTTGTTTCAAAACTGGATTTATGGCTTTTTTTTTTTTTAGGTTATGGGTTAATCCCTTAAAAAAAGATAAGAGGAAAAATCAAGTAATGTTTCTATGACTTCTGGCATTTTAAGTAATTTTATGCCCATACAAACCAGGGACTTTTTCTTCTAAATCACAGACTAAATATTATTCAATTAATCTCTCCATAGTATGAAAATTGGGACTCTGTCGATTAATGACCTAACTTTTGATATAATGTTTTTTGCTCAACAGCTTAAATCCATGACAGTGTTTATGTTTGTTATATTGTACCAAAATACTTTAGGTCAAGAAACCATGTGTTCCTAAACATTGTTTATTATAAAAGAATAATTTATCCCAAAATAACAACCCTCAGAGAGGAAAAACAGTATGCCTGTGTCAACAATTGCTAAGTCTTTGACAGGATGGTGAGTAATGGAGTTAATAATCTGGAAATATGGAATATTGAAACTACCAAACCCATATTTGGATGACTAAATTAGTGTTACACTTTTCACGTTCCTGCATAATTTTAATGTATTTGATGATAGTCATTGTGTTTTGTCTAATATTAAAGTATGCTTACACCATTCCATCATATGATACTTTCATCAAATGCGAATTATTTTACTAATTTTAACATGATTAAATATAAACAGTAAACTTCTGCTGTCAAGATGCATTAATCATTGGTTTTTCTTTTTTCAGTTCAGGAAGTATTGGTCCTGAAAGAGAACTGGACCAAATTCAAAATGTGATACTCCATGAGGGAAAAAAAAAAAAAGAAAAGAAAAGGCAGCTGAAGGAAACAACACTAAGAAAAGCCAAGGGAAGTGACAAATCACAACAAATAACAGAAGATTTATCCCTACTGAGAAAGACATCACAATTCAATTTGCTAAATTATTTTATTTATCTCTGAGCGGCAATATAAATGATCTATCTGTTTTGATGAACATTCAAACTTTGCTGAATGGAAAATTGCACTGCTTCTAACATGTCAAATTTGGATATAGTAAAAGAAGATGTGAATTAAATTGGTTTTGAATATACCGCATTAAAAGATGGATTGTCAGCTTAGAAATATCTTCCCAGTAGCTTTATTTGAACCAAACACTTTTCTTAAGAGGAATCACATAAGTGTACAAACTAAAATAATAATTGATTATATGTTGGTCCCTACATTTGAAATGTTCTTGAATTCTAAATGCAGTAAAAGGCTAGGAGGATTACACAAAGAGAATATTGAGTTTGATCAAAGACATTTGCAGTGAACTAGAAAGAGTTTTATAGTTTCAGACAAAACAATTTATAAGACCCTAAATTTTTGTCTCTTTCTTCCTTCATGCATTTATGCATTTTACTATTTATTGAAATACTCTTGAGTACAAAGTTTGTCTTAGGAAATGGTGGTTGGATATGGGAACGTCCCTGTCTTCAAAGAAAAGAAAAATGGTCAGAAGACTTCATCTGAGTAATTGGATTGTCTATATACCTGAAAGTGCTCTGAGTCTTCCAGACCTACATACCTGGAGCCTCTGCTCTACTGTCGAGGAAGCTGGGAAATGAACTCTAAGTTGAGACCTAAAAGATTCAGAGGGATTACCTAAGTGAACAGAGAAGGGTTGCAAGTGAAGGAGTTTCCAAGCAGAGGTAGTAACATCTTCAAAAGGCCAGAAATGAGAGGCCCCTGGACCACCCGAGGGAATCCCAAGAAGTTGAGTTTGGCAAGAACAAAGATGTGAAGTTTCAGCAGAGGACATTGTTGACATAAGGTAAGATGAAGAAAGGATTTTTAGAATGGTGAGGTGAAAGAAAAGCTATTAGTGGTTGTCTGATATCCCTGTTAGGAAGGAAATGAGCTCTGGTTAGGGATATACCCACACTTGGGCTAAGAAGCAAGGCTCCGAGGAAGGCCGGTAGCAAGCACTGAAGTTAAGAAGAGAGAAAGCTAATCGATCTGCGTCGGAAAGAAACAGGCTTTCATGGTTTGAGGACATGAGAAAATGAGAAGGAACTGGGGAGATAAAAGAGCAGGGAGAGAAATACGAATGGGGGCAAAGAAGTTATAAAACAGGCAATTTGTTTGTTTCACTGTCTTGACATTTTCTCCCCCCAAAATATCAATATTGTCTACCACAAAGACAAAAGACATGTAGGATTATTCCTATTTTGTTTTATACTTGTAGACATCAAAGAGAGAGTCCCAATTCCACATCTGTTGTGATACCAGGGCAGAGATGGACCTACAGACCTGGCCGTTAGAATCAGGATGTAGGGTAAAGCAGCAATTCAATGGAGAGAGGGTGTAGGAGCCAGAGGTGACTCTGGAGCCTGCAGGAATGTGGGAGAGAGTGTGAGACTGTCCATAAGACAGTGTGCAGGAGTTGGAGCCGATCCTTGAGATTCAGGGCATTGGAACGCCAGCTGATGTCGAGGGTATACAGAACTTGGGGACCTTTGGGATTGATTTGAGGAGGATGACAGTGGTAAGCAGGATAGCGCCTGACTCCGTTGGCACTCTGGATTCAAGGTGGAAACAAGCATGGAGGGAAGCAAGACTGAAAAGAGGGAGGCCAGTCAGGGAAGCATGCACATTGCGTCACTTGCAAAACCACCCTTGAGTCTGATTTTCTGGAAGGGCTCCCCAGGTTGTTATCTCAGTTAGCCTGGTCCCAACCTGGGGACCCAGAGCAGGTGCTGAGGCCTTGGTCAAAGACATTATTAGCCGCCCTTGTCTTGGAGGAGTGTTCACTATAGTTGGGTGATGGTGTGAATGTGTATGTGAATGTGTGCATTGGGGAGGGAATAATTAGAAACAGAGCAAGAGATAACCACATAATTCAACTGGTTATTATTCCGGAGCAATTTGTGAGCGTAAAATTGCGTGTGTGTTTACTCATTCAATAAGAAAGTCATTGAGAGCTCAATTGAATCAAATTGGAAATTGATAAGCCCCATATTCTGTAGTTCTGCCCTGGTAGAAAAGTAGACCTCAATTCAGAGACTATCAGTCTTAATAAGCAGTTAATGAAGGAGCTTGAAATAAAGGCAATCTGTTCACTGGGGTGCTTTGAGAAGACAGGCCCCGAGCTAGCCATTACTTCTTGTTAATAGGCACAGAAGATAATGAATATAAAATTTATATCCCTGTTACCATAACATTTAAGTTACATCTTCACGCTCATCCTGTATCTTGTCATCGTGGAGTTATGTTTCTACCTAAATATCTACTCGCTAAGAAGGGCAAGGGGCCTCCCTGTGATATTAAAAAGTCTCTTTTCAACGACCGCGAGGACTATACAGATTCTAAACTGAAGACTAGGAATGAGCGTTAAAGGAAGGTACCTTTGTTAGAACGATTGCAAGAAACTTTGCTTCCTTAAAGATTTAAATGCAGTTAAATGAATTCCAGAGACAATGACAGTATTGATCAAACTCTAAGTAACTCAATTTATATAAAAGAACCATGAATATGCTATTAAAACTAAAACTCTAACTCACGACTTTCACAGGCTCCAGCAATCCTATCTGGCCCTTGGGTCTCTGTCTAGGTCTACTTGAGCTGCTACAACAAATTAACATAGATTGAGTCGCATGAACAACAACAATTTGTCTTTCACGGTCCTGGAGGCTGGGGGCTCCACGATCAGGATGCCAGCACCGTCGGGGTCTGCGGAGAGCTGTCGTCCTGGCTTGCAGACAGCTGCCTTCAGGCTGTGTCCACACATAATGGGGGAGAAAGAGAGCAAGTTCTCTCATGACTCCTCTTATAAGGACACCACTTCTATTGCCAGGGCCCTATCCTCATGCCCTCTTCTCAGTCAGCTTATCGCCCGAAGGGACCTCCAAATGCCATCAGATTGGGGCTAAGGCCTGAGCATATGAATTTTGGGGGTGAGGACACAATTCAGTCCATGGCAGTCCCCTCTCTTGTACGGTAGCCTTCCCTTCCTGCCTGTAGATGAAGGGTGTGGGCTCCTGTCCAAGCCCGCCCACCCCCTGTGCTCTGGCTCTGAGGAGTTCTTCATGCTCAGGGAGGTCACTTCAGGTATTCCTTTCTCTTCTCTATCTGTAGCTTCCCTTTCTCTGCCGGACTGGTGCCATCAGGCTACACAATACTGAGAGTTCCCTATCTTTAAAATAAATATGAAAATAAAATTGAGGAGCCTTTCAACCCCACATGCTCCTCCAATCTTACTGCCTCTTTACTCCCTATTACAGCAAATCGCCCCAAACAGTGTGCCCGTATTCATTCTAACTTCTATCCTCCCATCTCTCTCTTTTCAAAAGAAGCAATGCCACAATTCAAACAATGCAGAAAACTATGAACAAAGAAATCTTGCTTCTGTCTCTGCTCCTCCCAATTCATATATGAACCCTTCTGTGAGTTTCTAATTTTCTGATCCTTTCTTTTGCAGAAGTCAGTACACCATACAGTCTTTCCTGCCTTTTATTTGTTTTTACTCAAAGACATAACCTGACGATCTTTCCACTGTCAATGTTTGAAGAATTTCTTCATTCTATTTTTTTTTCCTAATGGCTGCATGTCATCAGTTATCCCCCATTCCTCTCTTGATGGACAGTTGCTTGTTACTGTCATACAAACAGAACTACATGTGGCATTTCATATTTGTGCAAGTGTCTGTGCAGAATAATTTCTGAGTAGTAGACTGCTTGCTCAGAGAGCAAATGCATCCATAATTTATTGTCAAGTTTTGCTTCTTAGGAGCTATTCCATATTCTCCTTCAACCAACAACGTATGAAACTTATTTTCCTGAAACTTTGCCAACTGTGTCATACTTTATATTGATAGATCCACAAAAAATCATATTTAAGTGTGGTTTTAATTTGTATTTCTATAATTATGAGCGTCATTGAACACGTTTTCTGTATGGTTAAAGAGCATTGTTATTTCTTTCTCTGTTAACAGTTTTTAGATACAAAGCCTTTGCCTGTTTTTTTGTTTTTTTGTTTTTTTGTTTTTGTGGGTTGCTGCTCTTTTTCTTCTCAATTTCTTTAAGCTATTTATATACTACAGAGATTATCCCATTATCTGTGATAGGAACACATTATCCTTTCAATTTATTCTAATCAATATTTTCTCCTTACACATTAGTAAAATTTCCATTGTCGAGATCAAACATGACTTCTATGTAGCTCACCCAATAATCAATTCTCAGTTACTAACTTGATTGGCTGGCAGTTTTCCACATAATCGATCATTCCTTCCTCCTTGAAATACTTTCTTCACATGATTTCCTGGATACTGAACATGCTATCTATACGTTGACAGTTCTAAACTTTATATCTCCATCTTGCAACTCTCCACTGAAAGCCAATCTCATGGTCACCTCTACACATGGGTCTATTATAGGAATCTTAAACTCAGTGTGTTCTACTGAGTTTTATCCTTCCAAATGAATTTCATGGCAATTTGACCTCCTTTTTGTTCTCAATACCCATGCTCAATATATCAGCAAAGTCTGTTGTCTTTACCTTCAGAATGTATGCACAGTACAATCTTTCTAAGTTTACCTCTCCCACCTTGTCCCAGACATCATGGTTTCTCTCCACATTATTGCATTAATTTCCAACTAATCTTCTTGCTTTACCCCAGCACATCTTCTATTTATACATATCATAATGATCAGAGTAAACCTTCTGAAAGGTCAGCCAGATTGTATTGTTTTTCTGTGCAAAACTTTCCAATGGCTTCCCTTGACACTTGGAGTAGAAGCCAAAGTCATCATAATAGCTTACAAGATTTCACATCAAGTGCTAAGTTTTCACTTTAGTCTCCCTCACTTCTTTTTTTTTTTAAGGATTTATTTATTTATTTATTTATTTATTTGGTGGGGGGGCATTGCAGGTGATGGGCAGAAGGAAAGGGAAAGAGAATCTCAAGGAGGCTCCTTATTCCATGCAGAGCCCAAAATGAGGCACAGTCTCATAACCCTGAGATCATGACCTGAGCTAAATCAAGTCGGATGTTTAACCTACTGAGTCACCCAGGTGCCCCAATTCTCCCTCACTTCTTTTGGTCTAATCATGCCAGCAGTTCCCTTGCTATTACTTGAACATGTCCACCATGTGTCTTGCATTTGAAATCTTCTGTCTCTTGAATACTCTTCCTCCAGCTACCTATGTGGCATTCTTACCTCTTTTTTTTTTCTTTTACTTTTTTTTTTCTCATATCACACCTTATCTTTGAAGACTTCCCTGAATAGCTCTTTAAAATTCTTAATCCCTAGGGCACTTGGGTGGCTCAGTGGTTGAGTATCCACCTTCAGCTCAGGTTGTGATACCAGGGTCTTGGAATCAAGTCCCACATCAGGCTCCCTGCAGGGAGCTTGCTTCTCCCTCCGCCTCTCTCTCTGTTTCTCTCATCAATCAATCAATCAATCAATCAATCAATCAATCTTTTAATCCCCACTCCCTCCACACAAAATTCCTTATCCAGCATTAGTTTATTCTACTTTTGTTTATTGATAACATTTGTCATTGAACATGATATATATTTTTATTATTTATATATTTATTATTTCTTTCATTGTACTAGGATATAAGTTGCTTGAGAATCTGGATTTTCATCTGTTTCATTCACTAGTATCACCTAGTACATTGCCTGGCTTGCAGCATGTGCTCAGTAATAATTCATGAGTGAAAAAGTGCATTCTTCCTTATGGTATAGATTTTAAAGCAAAATAATGTGACCCGGTATATTTACTTTAAAACGAAAATCCAAATGTCAATTTTACCTCTACCACAGTTGAAGAGCACTAGAGATAGTAAAAGAAATAAGACATGGCCCTGACCTTAAAAGAACCGAAAACAGTAAGAGTGAATGCATGTTTATATACAAGCAATACAGAAATTCAAAATAAAAGACCTAAAAGTATATGCTGAACAATCATTATTCATTGTGCTTTCAACTCATTTCAGAATTGTGACCAGTTCTTCAATTTACATTTCATTTTAATTACATAAGCTTGTATTATTCACAACTGCTAGGACTCTTACTTTATTGATGTTGGAATGGCAGCCTAGAGAGCTTAAATGATTCATTATCAGACCTGCAAAAGAGACGGATACTTGCCTATCTAACATCTGTTTTTGTTAACAACAGAATGCCAATTTTATGAGGAGTGATAATGCTCTCAGCCAAAAGACCATGTTTCCAGATTTGATGCAGCTGGATCTGGCCATGTGGTAAAGTTCAATCCAACGCATTGTAAAAATAAGTGATGTGTAAGACATCAGGAAAGCTCCCAGGGTGCCTGCGTGGCTCAGATGGCTGAGTGTCCAACTCTTTATCTAAGCTCAGGTTTTGATCTCAGGGTCATGAGTTGAAGTCCTGCAGTGGGCTTCAGCACGGAGCCCTAAAAGGAACTGCCTCACCTGGGAGGCATGTCCTTCTTGTCCTTTCTTCTTTTCTCCTTCCTGCTGCTTGGGATGTAAGCAAGATGGCTATAACTCCAACTGTGTTTGACCATAAAGATGACTTGTGAATGCAAGCCTTACCCTAGGGCAAGGGTTAATAAAGTCTCTGTATACTTTGTGGGTTGTATCTGGTCTCTACTGTATACTTTCCTTTCTTGTTTTTTCTCTGAACCATCAGGAATGAAGTGAGTCCTACAATTGTCCTAGCTTGCCATCTTGAAAGAAGTTTCAGGTCATGTAGGGAGTGGGAACTCAGGTGAATTTGCTGAGACTGCGGAGACTGAGGCAGCTAATGTTTACTGGACAGAGTATCAGAGAAAAGAAAACTTCACAGAGAGAATACTCAGATGTGCAGAGCATCCACCTTGATTACTGATCAGAATTCTGATCATCATATGCATGTGAGAAATGACGCAAGGATAGAGAAAGAACCATTACAAAATATTAGAGGAGATAGTACTCAGAACTCACACAGGACCAGGTGTAACCTCTCAATTATGAGATTGGGACATTAGATAATTCATGGGACATGAGAGCATTGGGTAAAATATGCAGAAAGGTCTAGACTCAAGAGTGAAATATAATTACCGTAGGCAAAATGCTGTTTTCATTATAGTCAACAAATATTAAAAGCAAAACCCAGGGTGTCTGGGTGGCTTATCATCTGACTGTTGATTTCAGCTCAGATCATGATCTCAGGGTTGTGAGATCGAGCCCCATGTTGGGCTTCATGCTGGGTCTAGAACCTGCTTAAGATGTTCTCTTTCCTTCTTCCCCTCCTCTCTCTCTCTTTTTCTCTCTCTCTCTCTCAAAAAAAAAAAAAGAAAAGAAAAAAAAAAGAAAAGAAAAACAAAACCCAAAAGAAACAAACTGATTTGAAGTAACTAAACTGAATTCTAGAACAAAGCTCAAGAATATGTACAATAAGGAAAAAAATCCCAGCACACAATAACATAAAATTCACGACATTTGGTCTCTAATTAGATTACCAGGTTCTATATAAGAAACCCGAAAAATACAATCAACAAAACAAGTAAAAAATTATTCCGTCAAAACCAAACTAGAACTGCCACATGGGTTAGAAAAAGAAGATAAAAAGATAAATATATGAGGGGATGGATCTAGTTAACTAGATGGGAGGAATCCTTTTACAATGTATATCAGTATCAAATCACCATGATGTATACTTTAAATATCTTACAATTTGACTTGATAATTACACCTCAACAAAACTGAAATTTTTAAAAATAGATAATCTGAGTAACTCTACATCTGTTTAAAGACATTAAATTTGTAATTAAAAATTTCTCATATAGAATACTCCAGGCTCATATGGTTTCACTGATGATTCTTCCAAACATATAAAGAGGAAATCATAGACATTCTAAGCAAACTCTTCAATAAAACTGAAGAAAAAAGACTTTTCTATACATTCTGTGAGGTCAGCATGACCCTAATACCCAAGCCAGACAAAGACATTACAGTTGAAGGAAAACTGCAGATGAATATCTCCAGTGAACAGAGAAAAAAATATAAACCAAATGTTAGCAAATCGAGTTCAATGATATATTAAATGACAATACATTGTGATCAAGTAGGACTTATCTCAGGATTGCAGAGGGAACAATTTTCTAACATTAGAAAATCAATCTCTGTAATTTACCAAATTAATATACTAAAAAAGTGATGATCTCTATAGATGCTAAAAGACCATTTGCTAAAACTCCAACATCTGTTCCTAAGGAAAAGATTCAGCAAACCAAGAATAAAAGGAAACTTCCCCAGCCAATCAAAAGCTTTGAAAATCTTGTAGCTAACTTAATGGTGATAGAATGAATGCTTCCCCCAATATCAGAAATGGATATCTGCTCTCACCTCTTCTATTTGACATTATAGTGCAGGTTCTAGCTAGTGCAATCAGGAAAAAAAAAAAGAAGGAAGGAAGGAAGGAAGGAAGGAAGGAAGGAAGGAAGGAAGGAAGGAAGGAAGGAAAAAGAAAAGAAAAGAAGGAAAGAAAGAAGAAAGAAGCAGAGAAGGGGAGGGAGGGAGGGACGGAGGACGGAAGATTTCAGGACTGAAAATGAAGAAGTAAAATGGTTTTCATTTGAAGATGACATGTTTATGTGTAAATTCCAATGAAATATGCATAAAAATCTATTAGAGTTAACTAAATTTAGTATAAGTGCATTTCTTTATACTTATGTTGAACAACCAGAAATTAAAATAAAACAATTTACAGTGCCATTAAAAATTGAAGACATAATAATATTGTCAATTTTCCCCAAGATGACTTATAGATTCAACACACAATCCAAATCGAATCCATAGAAGGCTTTTGCTTTGTTTTGTTTTCACAAAGCAACAAGCTGATTCTGAATTCATAAGGAAATTCAAAGAATCTAAAATAGCTCCAAGGAAATAAAAGAAAAAATAACACTACCAGATTTCAAGACTTGGTATACAACTATAATTATCAGCATAGTGTGGTATGGATGCAACAACAGTAAAACAGATTGATGGAATCAAAAAAGGCCCCTTAATAAATGGAAATTTGATTTTTAATAACAGTGCAGGCAAACCAACTGAAAATAATCTTTTGGACAAGTGGTGCTAAAAAAACTGGATGTGTTGTTTGTCAGGCAAAGAAAGACAAATAGCATATGATGTCACTGATATGTGGAATCTAGAAAATATAAATGAATAAACAAAAAGCCCAATCAGACCTATAAATATTGAGAACTGATGGCTGCCAGAATAAATGGAAATTTGATTTTTAATAACAGTGCAGAGGGGAGAGGGGTGGGCAAAATGAGTGAAGGGGGGTGAGATATACAGGTTCCGGGTATGGAATGAATAAGTCTTAGGAATAAAAGTTACAGCATAGGGAATACAGTTGAAGATATTGCAGTTGTGCCGTATGGTGACGTACGCTCGTGGTGAGTATAGCATAATATATAAATTTGTCAAATCCCTATGTTGTACACCTGAAACTCATACAACATCACATTGTGTGTCAACTGTACTCATGTTAAAAAAATACAACATAAAATTAAAGCAAAATAAACTAATTTAGAAAATGGATCCGTGCTGGCCTGGAGAAGTGTGGTGAGGAAGGCCAGGAATAAGGGATTATAGGAGACATGGAACTTTTAAGGATGATAGATGTACAGTTCACTATTTGGATTGGAATTATTTAATGAATAAGGGCCCAACGCTGCCAAATGGGTCACAACTTTTTTGTTTGAGTATATATAATATATATCCATATATTAATGGATATATAGATATTGATATAAACTTATCAAGTTAAATATTTTGAAATGTGCCACTTATTTTATGTCTATATACCTTAATTTAAAAATGTAAAAATGTAAAAGAGAAAGAATAATCACTTAGGATTTTTCCTGATTCAAAGCGTGTTATGAATGCATCAAACTCTGGATCCCATCACGTACTCAACAATTTGAGACCACATTAGCATGGAGTTTCTAATGTCTCTCTACTTACTAGTGCTAAAAATACATTTTCTATAATGTGGAGATTGACAGATTATATGCTAAATGCTCCTTTGTTAATATTGTCATCAACACTGACACGCAAAGCCATTCCTGCCCTTTAAAGTTCAAGTCACCACTGTTCATCAGTTGTCACTTTTATTTGAAGCATATTTACAAAATTATAAATGCATTACATGCTCTTGTCTAATAAAAATTATAATTACACTCAAGAGTACAGAATGTAAGATGAAAGTCCTGCTCACCTCCCACTTCTAAATATTTCTTTAAGATAAACAATGAGGGTGACAAAGAGGATGAACTGCCATTTCCAGTTCTTACTGATGCCTGAAATCACTTATGTTCTTTTGTGAACAGAAAGTACTTGAATAGAAATTGTGCAGTGATTCATGGTCCTGGGGAAGACTTCTGATGCTCTGATGAAGCCACCGTAAAGTTCTCAGAAAAATCAGTGTCTTAGAACTCTGTAGCTATAAATTTGGACTGCTTTTAAGCCACCTTGTGTTCCAGGTAGTGAATAATTTTTGTAAAAGATTTTATTTATTTAATCATGAGAGACAGAGAGAGAGAGAGAGAGAGAGAGAGAGAGAGAGGCTGACAGGCAGGCAGAGGGAGAAGCAGGCTCCCCTTAGGGGCTGCTATCCCAGGACCCCGGGTCATGCTCTGAGCAGAAAGCAGATGCTCAACCGCTGAGCTACCCAGGTGTCCCACAAACAATTGTTCTTAAAATAAAAGGCATTCCTAAAGGGATTCATTTGTCCATGTGTTTGATCAGAAAAAGAGCATTATTTTTGTTTTGGAGGGAAAAAATAAAGGGAGGAAGGAAGGAATGAAAGAAGGAAGAGAAAGGAAAGGAATAGAGAAAAGAAAAGAAAAAAAAGAAAAGAGAAAGAAATGGAAGACAGAAGGGCTAGTTTCATGTACTAGAGCAACTCCTCTTTTTTACTTTTAATCAGTGCCTTTCTCCCAGCCATGTTTGGTAATACTATGGTATTGACTGGGAACCCTTTTTCTTTGGGGACAATGATGACAAAAGAGAAGCTTAGAGATGGTGGCAGGAAACCATGAGTGTCTGTCCTTAGCCCTCCATGAACAGCACTTAGCTCTCTCCATTCCCTTTTGCAGTTTGATAGTTATAGTGAACTCTCAGCATCAGGTGCACCAGAGAGAGGCGTCCATACCTGGAAAAGACCCTTTTAAGCACAGGTGTGCAGGGTCTCTTTTTACTACTAGGCTAGGCAGGCTATGGAAATGGATATGCAAATAAAGGGCAGCTTTACAGAAACCATCTAGATTTTTCTCTTACATCCAAAGGCCTATTATCCTAAGGTAGATGGAGCCTTAATTTCCAATAGTCTCAGAAAATAACTCAACAATCTTTGATAGACTAGGAATAACAATATTTATTGAGTTCCCATTATACACCCAACATGATTCGAAACTTTATATTTGTAAACATTCTACGTCCAAACCATATTAACCTGGAGAAAACAAAGTCAAAGGGTCAAGACAAGAATCATCAAACAGCATATCTGCCTTTGCCCTCACTGCCCCATCTCTATACCATCTCTTTAAAACATGATTTGCGTGTATTTCTGGGAGTTCACTGATATACCTCACATGTGCTCACAAATAAAATCTTCTCAAGTACCAGGAAACACCTGACAGTTTACTTCTATTTGCTCACTCTCCTTTCGATCTATGACTGTGATTAGAGCCGCTGATAGTCGTAAAACACAGCTATATCACTTCTACTCTGCCAACAGCCCCAGTGATGTTGCGCACACAAGCAAATTTATTTAAAATTCTTTTTCATAAAGAATTGATGTAAGTCAACCTGTATCTACAGCTTTGAATGCTATCATCCTTGAATCAAAAATGAAAACTTCCAAGGTGGATACAAAAAGCACTTCAATAGTGTTATCAAACTGTACCAGTAGGCTTTTTGGCAAAATAGATATTTTTTTTTAATTTTTTATTTATTTATGATAGTCACAGAGAAAGAGAGAGAGAGAGAGAGAGGCAGAGACACAGGCGGAGGGAGAAGCAGGCTCCATGCACTGGGAGCCTGATGTGGGATTCGATCCCGGGTCTCCAGGATCGCGCCCTGGGCCAAAGGCAGGCGCCAAACCGCTGCGCCACCCAGGGATCCCCAAAATAGATATGAGAAATAAGTTTTCATTGAATGAATAAGGGCCCAAAGCTGCCAAATTGGTCACAACTTTTTTGTTTGATTCTGGTTTTTTTTTGAAGATTATTTATTTTTAAGAGAGAGAGAGAAAGAGAAAGAGATTGTGAGTAAACAGGGGGAGATGGAGAGAATCTCAAGCAGATTCC
Organism: Vulpes lagopus; assembly: GCF_018345385.1. Taxonomy (NCBI): domain Eukaryota; kingdom Metazoa; phylum Chordata; class Mammalia; order Carnivora; family Canidae; genus Vulpes; species Vulpes lagopus. Next base: position 148,853,683 of record NC_054827.1, on the reverse strand, counting down.
CTGCCAAGCACAGAGGTGGACACAGGGCTTGATCTCATGACCCTGAGATCATGACCTGACCTGAAATCAAGAGTCAGACACTCAACCTACTGAGCTACCCAGGAGCCCCAATTACTTTTTCTGGTTGTTATGTTTTATTTTTGCTTTTTAGGGCAGTCCTCCCACAACTGGCTTCTGATATAAATCTGGTCCTAAATTAAAGGACCCCAGAATTGGGCAGCCTGGGTGGCTCAGTGGTTTGGCGCCACCTTCAGCCCAGGGCCTGATCCTGAAGACCCGGGATCGAGTCCCACATGGGGCTTTCTGTATGGAGCCTGCTTCTCCCTCTGCCTGTGTCTCTGCCCCCCCCCCCCTCTGTCTGTCTCTCATGAATAAATAAATAAAGTCTTAAAAAAAGAAGACCCCAGAATGGCTCACCCCATGTGCTACTCACTCTCTTAGCCTCTAGCCCTGACTTTTTGTGTTCAAAATCTTTTGTGCATCTCTGTTTTCTTATTTTATGAGTTATAGTCCAGAAGGACTGTTGTTCTCTTAAACAATTAGATTTCTGTTAGGCCTATTCTATAATGCGGGCAAACATTCCCCCACATATCAAAAAAGAGCATCCTTACCTTGTTATCCTATTTCTATAGAGAAACAAATGCAGCTTTATTTATTCAGAGTCCAAGCCACTAGGAGTTCAAATAAACAAAATGTTTGGAAGGGGGGAAAAAAAAGGTACTCTTGAGATTAAAGTACCTTTAAGGAAAAATCAAATTGCATTTAGTAAACCTTTACCACTGAGGTCTATGTTTGGATATGGCCATGATGACCCAGCCACAGATAACAGACTCCTCCCATTCATGGAGTTCTGTGTTGAGTAACTTTTAAAATCATTAGTGAAACATGGTAATTCTTTCTTCAGCGTCAATTTTATCAAGCTATTTTTTTACAGGATGAAGGGGAGTATTTTCTTTATTATAACTATAACCATGAGTATACTATGGAGTAGAATGTGTAACTGGCTTGGGTGGCTAACCATCTTTGAAGAAATTTTGCCCTTTGTGGTCAGCCAATACACTACAGCCAGTAGTGTAAAGACCCCAGACTTCTTTGGAAAATTTAGATAAACATGAAAAAGTAATATTTGAGACTGTCAGTAAACATAATATAATTTTACCCAAATATAAAATGTCCATATTTTAATTTTAATGCATTAATCCCTGGGAGCTGAGTCAGAGAGGAAGCAGAGAACGTGAAGATCATTGTTTAACAGAATAGCAGCTGTAACAAGCAATATTGTAGTAAATGTCATTTGAGCATCCAGTGAAACCTGAATTTAACTGCATTATGAATACTTGGTGTACATTGCAACCAAGTGTATTTTACACTGATTTGCTGGGATTTTATTTGACATGTAGAAAATAAAACACCAAAAACTAATTTAAAAATATACCTATAATACTTATGATAATGCGTATATTACTTATCAGCTGAGACACATTTTTCGTAGATAAAAAGTAAATTTCCCTTTTTACAGATGTAGAAGTTTGACTCATGTTCTAATTCTTTTTTAATCCCCTGTGTCACATATTTCTTATATCTCAACCTGCTGTATTTAATCACACTAGATTTAATTTTGAAGTGGAAAATGGGTTGTCAGGTGGGGACCTTTATATGCTGACTATTTTGCTTTCCTTAGCTTTAATTTGTATTCTGGGAGTGGCAATATTTTTCAGTTCAATTGCCCCCCAATAACTAAGTATTCGACTGTTTCAGGTTTGAATTACAAATAAATCTACATAAATGCCTCCATTTCCTCTATGGATTCTCTTTGCAAGCTTCTAATATGCTTTTAGGTGGTTAAATGGCCAAATCCAACTGCATCCATGACAGAGTGAGTTTTAGCTAAACCATTGGGGTAGAGAAGAAAATTAGTCCTGTACTGTAGGAAATTGTCACCAACACTTCCCTAATACAACTGTTAATAAATTCCTAGACAGATAATGACTATGTAGATTCAAGAGGAGCAAATTCTGCAATTCAAATAGTGTCTCAGGGCTACCTAGGTGACTCAGTCAGTTGTGCATCTGAGTCTTGATTTTGGCCCAGGTCATGATCTAAGGGTCCTGAGATTGAGCCCCACATTGTGCTCTGTGATGGGTGAGGAGCCTGCTTAAGATTCTCTCTCTCTCTCTCTCTCTCTCTTTCCCTCTGCCCCTTCCCCCCCCTCAAGTAAATGAATACATAAAATTAAAACAAAACAAAACAAAACACAGCCCTATGCTGAAAGAAGATTCCTTCTTTGTGAGAGACAGCACCTTTCCTACTGCTCTTGGATAGCTGTGCCCAAGCATGAACCACCTCTCAGTGGACATAGCAATCTCATATTCCTCAGAGCTGGCATCTACTGAGCAATTACTATGTACCAAGCTTTATTCTGAATGTTTTAGTTGAATTAACTCATGTAATATTTACATAAACTATATAAGGTGGGAACTTATGTATTATTTTGCTGAGAACATAACACAGGTATAGGATTGCCTAGTGTTAAAAAAAAAAAATGGTGGGAGAGCTTTAGAGCTGCAAAAGATAGGATGGGAATATAGATAACCTAACACATGAGCTCATGTTCTACTGTCTCTCCTACTGAGATGTAAGGTCCTTCAGGGAAAGATAATTATGAGGGTTTCTTTGATGCCCTCTCAGGACTCACCATGGTACCCTGATATGGCATGGCTAGTGGTCTACGTACGAAGAGCTCTTCACGTACTTGACAAGATTGAATATGCAAAGATAGTAAAACAAATGCCATGTATAAAGCACCCACTCTGCTCCAGGCATTAAGTTCAGTACATTCCTGACTTGATTTAACCCTCAAACCAACCTGACACCACAGAAATTCCAGTTGCCAACAGAGGCCCTGCTGCAGTGAGTTTGAGCAACAGGGGAATTCATTAAAGGATATTCAGTAGCTCTGAGCATTTTGGAGAGCGCTGCAGTATCACTCTCGGATTACTCTTGGTCAAGCTTGATGCCAATCACAGCCCCCGGCCTGCCTGCCGAGGGGAGAGCACTACAGCCTGCGTGGCCAACGTGAACATCTAATTCCCCAACACTCCTCTCCTTGGGACCTGAGTGACCCTATCATCACCCTTGTCAAAAAATGGATTCTTCATGGCATCTGTTTCCTTACATTCAAATCAAAGTCCTGAGATTGTGTATCTGATTGATGGAGGGTTTGGTCAGATAACTGAGCCCTATGTGCAAGGAAGGCTGGAAAAACGAGTGTGTACTTTGAATTTGGAGAGAGGGACTTCTAGATGGGAAACTCCCCAATTAAAGGAAAGATATTGTTTAAAGTGTTAGGCGGGGGGAGGGGGGTGGTATATAGACAAAAACATTTGAAAAATATCCACTACATCTCCATATTATAGATGAGGAGACTGAGGCTCACAGGTTAGATCATTGATTCCACATCATGCAAGTACTAAGCAGCAAGGTGAGCATTTGGCACATCTGCCTGCCTCTAGGTATTGTTCCATCACGCAAGGCTGCCTCCCACGCAACAAAGATCAGGGCAAGTATATCCGAGAGGTCCAAAGAGTCAGCAGGATGGGAATTCAGAGAAGGAAGGATCTCTTCTGGCTAGGGTGATTCCAAAAGGCCTCTGGGAAGAAATATTATTTGGATGACTCCTTCGAACCCTAATTAAAGACTGTAAGAAACCAATCTCAGGAGTGATTTAGTTTATAGTTTTCCATGGGGGAAGAAATTGAGGCTCAGAGGAAAAAAAAAATAGTGCTTTCCCTCTGGTCATAACCTCTTAGGGAAAGTAGCTTAAAACCCAAGCCTGTGACACTAGGGCCAGTTCTGTCTGCAAAGAGCTTCTGACCTCAGCGAGGTGAGTTCACCTCCTAAATCACATCTCCAGCAGCATTATTGAATAGATTTTCTTTGACTTGATAAGCAGAGTGGGACAGAAAGTCACATGCTGCTGTCTAAACAAAAAAAGAAAAGCTTTTATTTTGTATGTGGCTTCTCATAAAATACTTCTTGCCCAGCTGTACCCAAGGAGGTAAAAGGCTCTTGCTTGTGACAGAGAGCTTTTCTTGTCTCTGCCCACCCCACTTCTTTCTTGCTAATGCCAAGTATAGAAGGCAAGGAAAGAAAAGGTCACCTGCCTTCCTCCTAATGGGGCACTGATGTCCTTAAGTGCTCACATGGCCTGTCCCAGAAAATGTCAAATCGCACCTTTAGAGCTCCTGGTTGGCAGTTTGTTGAATGGGTCTATTGTCCAGTCAATAGGTCCACTCAATTCTTGCCTCTCATTTTAACACCCACAATCAACAAAACTTGGGAACAAAATAACAGTAAGGTTGACCTCTCAGGTTTCCAGACAGGATGACTATATAGGTTTGTTGTCTCTGGCCTCAGGCCTGATAAAGTTTCTGAGAAGTTTGGTATTTGAGGAAAAAGCAAGGGCTTAGAGGTTAGACAGCTCTTTGGTTGAATCACAGCTCTACCCCTGCTGGTGTTCGACCTTGAACAAAGGACTTAAACTTTCTGAGACTTGGTTTATTTCTCTGCAAAATGAAAATAATGATAAATTTTAGGGATTAGACATAATGTGTTAGCTCCTTGTTATCTATGAGAAATTATGAGTTTTATCCTTTTCATCATCTTCACATTTAACCAAAGCTCGTCTTATCTGATGAGCTCTCATAGGCTCTCTAGTATTTGATATCTGTATGATATTAAGTTCTACAGATAAAAGAGTATTGATGATATTAACCCATATAATTTCCAAAAACTTTCTCAAGATATGATTTTGTTACCTCCTCTTTACAGATGAGGGCATTGAATGTCCCCCGACCTCGACTCTACTTCAGACAAGATACTTCCTGAATATAGGCTCCTGCCCTCCCTTTCCTTAGAGTATTTCCTTTAGAAAAGCTGGGATTTGGGGTGCCTGGGTGGTTCACTGGTTGAGTGTCTGCCTTCGGATCAGGGCGTGACTCTTGGGTCCTGGGATCGAGTCCCACATCGGGCTCCCTCCAAGGAGCCTGCTTCTCCCTCTGCCTGTGTCTCTGCCTTTCTTTCTATCTCTCATGAATAAATAAATAAATCTTAAAAAAAGAAAAGAAAAGAAAAGAAAAGCTGGGATCTGTCTCTGACCCTTTGTGATGTAAATATCCTACACCCAAAAAAGTCTTCTTCAAGGACCCGATAACATTCCCTTTGAAATGTAATCATCAATAAAGAAACAGCATCTGTTTCCAAGACTCAATGGGAGCCAATTTTTTTTCTTTCTTTTTTAATATTTCATTTAAATTCAATTTGCCAACACGTAGTATAACACCCAGTGCTCATCTCATCATGTGCCCTCCTTGATGCCCGTCACCCAGTTTCATAAGCAACAATTAGCAAACACAGGTGACCTAGTAACACTGACCAACCACTCCCTCACGTTGTCAAATGCTTTCCCATTCACTCAACCCAATGTTTAAAATCCTCCCCGCCACCGACTTAAATGTAAATTAGTGCAGTCACTATGGAAAACAGTATGGAGGTTCTTCAAAAACAATTATGGCTGGAAATACCATGTGATCTAGTAATCCACTCCTGGGTGTTTGCCCAAAGAAAATTAAAGAAAAAAAAACTAATTTGAAAAGGGATATGCACCCTTACATTTAGTGCAGCATTAGTTATCGTAGCCAAGATATGGAAGTGATCTAGGTGTCCATTGGCCAATGGCTCGATACAATGGAATTATTGCTCAGCCATAAAACAGGATATCTTGCCATGTGTGACATCAGTTTCAAGTGTATAACATAGTGATTCAACAAATCTATATATTATGTTGTTCACCACGAGCATAGCTGTCACCTGTCACCACACAATGCTTTTACAGTCCCATTGACTATATTCCCTTTGCTGTCCTATTATTCCTGTGATTCATTCATTCCATAACTGGAAGCCTGTATCTCCCACTCTGCTTTACCTATGTTTCCCATCCCACCACACCCCTTCCCCTCTGGGAACCATCAGTTTATCTTCTATGTCTATGGGTCTGTTTCTCCTTTTTTTTGTTCATTTTGGTTTTTAGATTCCACATATTAGTGAAATGATATGGTGTCTTTCTCTGTCTGACTTATCTCACTTAGCATAATACCCATAACAACTCATTTGTTGTCACAAATGGCAAGATTTCATCCTGTTTTATGGCTGTGTGATATTCCATTGTATTGCTTCATCTATTAATAAACACCCAATTTGCTACCTATCTTGGCTATGGTAACTGATGCTGCAATAAATGTAGGGTTTATATACATTTTCAAATTAGTGTTTTAGTTTTCTTTAAAATTACTGGATCACATGGTATTTCTATTTTTAATTTTTTGAGAAACTTCCATACCATTTTCCATAATGGATATATTGGTTTACATTCCCATATAACACTCTTGTGAGGGTTCCTTTTTCTTCACATCCTTTCAAACATTTGCTATTTTTGTCTTTTTTTATTCTTGACATTCTGAGGGGTATAGCATGGTTATCTCATTGTGGTTTTGATATGCATTCCCATAATGATTAGTGATGTTGAAAAACTTTTCAAGTGTCTTTTGGCCGTTTGTTTGTCTTTGGAAAAATATCTATTCGGGTCCTCTGCCCATTTTCTTTTTTTTTTTTTTAAGACATTTTTTTTTAAATTTTTATTTATTTATTTATGATAGTCACAGAGAGAGAGAGAGAGAGGCAGAGACATAGGCAGAGGGAGAAGCAGGCTCCATGCACCGGGAGCCCAATGTGGGATTCGATCCCGGATCTCCAGGATCGCGCCCTGGGCCAAAGGCAGGTGCCAAACCGCTGCACCACCCAGGGATCCCCTCTGCCCATTTTCTAATTGGATTATTTATGCAATTTCTAGTGGTAAGGTGTATAAGTTCTTTCTATATTTGGAATATTACTCCCCTCTTAGATATATCATTTGCAAATATCTTTTTCCATTCATAGGCTGCCTTTTTGTTTTGTTGATGGTTTCCTTTGCTGTGCAAAAGCTATTTATTTTGGTGAAGTCCCAGTAGTTTATGTTTGCTTTGATTTTCCTTGCCTTAGGAGACATATCTGGAAATCTATGGGCTTTTTTAGTTCTAATATTCTGAGACTCTTTCCAAATCTAAAACTCCCTTCTAAGATATCAAAGTACATCCAACACTTCTCTCTGTCCCCCAGGGTCTGCTTTCAAAGTTTGAGTTATCTCATACATTAACCCAATACTGTTGCTGTTTAAAAAAAAAAAGGCATTCAGTTATTAAATACCCCTCAGATAATACATATTTACATTTCAGCAGGCTCTGTGCTGGAGATAACTTCTAAATCCATAAAACAAAACAAAACAAAACAAAACAAAAACAGCACTTCAGCAATGGGAATTCCATATCCTTGTGCCAGGATGACTGGGACGACTGGCTCATTTGTTCAAATTATTGAGTGCCTATTGTAAGCAGCCATTGCATAGGGATTTCAGTGTAGAGTAAAAATAATATGTCCTTGGCCTCATGGATAATACAATTTAGTGGAAGATATTTGACTTTCATCAACATTATTAGAATTTCAAATTTTAAAACATAGAACTGCATTAGGTTAGGTTCTTTAGAGTTCTAGTCAATAAGAATTCTTTAAGGATAAACTATGTGCATGATGTCTTATCAGAGCATGCATTATGGGAGCAGGCGATTGTGAGATTCCCATGGGCAGGAAAGCTTATGTTCATAGATACATCTCATCTCTCTGATCCTCCCCACTGTGTGCACCTTGCACGATACCAGGAATTATGAAACAGCTATTAAATGCTTGAATGAATATTTAAAAACTACTCCCTGCATGAAAATTATAGCACATCTTAAAAAGAAAACTTTAAAAAAAGTTTCCAGTAGTTTCCCCCACATTTCACAAGCTATTATACTTCTCCAAATTAAGTTCAGAGAGACCTATCTATTAGCATGCCCCAGGCAGGTTTATCAAAAACATCTTTTCACTATTAAAGCCTCAACCTACTTCAGCTACAAATCCCCATGGACTTAGCATAAGACACTATCATTTCCATCTTTATTACAACAAGTTTAATTATCTGCCTTAGAAATAAGGTCCTGCCTCTTAATGAAAGTGGTTAGTCTGGGGGCTCCAAAGGGCATAATACAGCTTCAAGGCTTAATTTTGATTATATATGCAATTATAAGTTAGAAGATGTGCTTGAAAGTCAACGCAAGTTCTTTCACCTGTTTCTCTAGTTGAAAAACATAAATATTGATAGGAATGAAGATTTTATTGTCTTTCTTGTACTTCTTGTCCAGAGCAGTGTTTTCCAAATTTGAGGATGGTGCTTCCACGTGTCATCTGGTGTCACCTAATGTCAGTTCCATTACTGCTCCTGGAGTTCATATGAGGGCCAGTGGATTCACAGATCTAGGTTCATTCCAGGTATAGTAATCATGTGTCCTTAGTAGTTTACTAAAGCAGAAGTAAAAGAGTAGGGCAGATGGATGGATAGATATATAGGATGGATGTTTTGAAAAAACAATAAGTTACAAGGGAAAATCTCTGGTCATGAGTAAAATATCTTAAATTTGTGTTAAGAATCATAGAAATGAGTGTGTGTGAGTGTGTACCTGTGGGTGTACAGTGAACCAAATTAAAATTTAATTCTAGCTTATGAGATGAGGGGGGGGTTTAATTTTCTTTGCATTTCTCTGAATTTTCTAAATTTCTTATAACAAATTTATGTTGCATTTATAACAGGTGAGAAATCAATGGTCTTTATAAATGCTTTTTTTGTACTCATGTTCTCTTCCAAATAACACCTCATTTATTTTTTTTCTTTCATCTATCCATCTCCTTCAAGTACAGTTTACATTATCTCCCTCCACTTCTTTTGGCTCATTTTCTCTTCAACCCCATGCAGTTCACAGAGCCCCCATTAAGGATCATGCACTGAGCAAAGTACGGAATAGGTCACTGAGGTTATGATGATAGTGGTGGCTGAGGAGACTGTTGAGACAATAAATATTTTTTCCATCAATGGCTTGTAACAGGCTGCTAAGAAACCAAGTACTCTTTCCATTACATCTAATTACTCAAGACCTAAGTTCATAAAGAACATAAATATACTGAAATGTTTATGATGACACCATTTTAAATAAATGCCTAAAAGCACAATTACCCAAGCTCTCATAAATCTGACTTCTGCATCCTTTCAAAATCCATGGACAAATAGCTGAAATGCTCTCAAAGTAATTCTAGATTAATTATATGAATCAGACTTCCAGTTCCAGAGTTTAATAATCCCAATGATACTTTTTCATTCCCATTGTCTATAAATAAGAAAAACACTGACTTACAATAAAGTAGTATAAATATTTATATGCTTAGAGTTCTACTTTAGATATATTAAAATATGCTTTTCTGATGAAAAAATAATATATATATAAGAATTAGTGAAAACTTATAAACTAAATAAAAAGCCAGTAAGACAAAAAAAACACATATATATGGTTGAAGAATAAATGAGCAGGAAAGTGGAGGCAGCTGACACGGACTGTACTTTAAATAAATAAAGAAGAGAAAAAAATTAATGTGTCATTTGGACGAGAACACAAGATAATGTGAATACAAATTAATAATCTTTGAGTGTATCTCATAGCCCCTATCTTTACAGATATATTTAAATGGAAAGGTCTTTTTTTAAACTATTTTTTTCTTGTTTAAATTCAATAAAGAGAGAAAAAGATAATGTTGGCGAGTTGCTACGGCTTCTGTTCTCCAAATGCTCCCCTATAACCCTCCCACCCTGAATATATCTAGGCAGATATAAAAAAATGATTATACTAGATCTTTATAGACAGGTCCTACCAATTAATAAGGCAAATAATGCTCTATGTATCTATTTATGTATCTCCCTACTTACTTCCAGTATTTTTTATGTGGTGAACCATACAGTGATTATATAGTAACATCCCAATCTCTTGACTACAGGAATATACGTAAAGGCTTATCCTGAGAGAGCTTATACTGGATCTGTTTTAAGTTTGGATCCCAGGGCCTCTTGGGTGGGTGGCTCAGTTGGTTGGGAGTCTGCCTTTGGCTCACGTCATGGTCCCAGGGTCCTGGGATGGACTCCTGCATCAGGCTCCCTGCTCAGGGCGGGAGTCTGCTTCTCCTTCTCCCTCTTCCTCTCCCCTGGCTTGTGCTCACTCTCTCTCTCTCACTCTGTCTCTCAAATAAATAAAATCTTAAAAACAAACAAAAAAAAAGTTTGGATTCCAGACAGAGAGTGACTTTACCTATTAAGAGATAACATCCCTGGCAATTTTAATATATTATACTAGATTTCAAACACCGTGGAGAGAACTTGAAACAACATGACATTTACGTAGCAATTTACAGCCTATTCTTGTGCAATAAGGCAAGTGGGATGTGCACTTAATTTACCTAGAGGTGAGGAATACATTCCTGAAGGCAGTGACTCTGAAACCAATGGAGTTAACCAAGGGTCAGGATAGGTTGACAAGTTTTGTCCTGAACTAATATCATCTGATTAAATGCCCTTGACTTGCCTGACTCCACGTTTAGAAACAGGTGGAGCTAAACTCAGCCATACTCTAGACATCAATGGTGAAGTTTCTCTTAAGACTGATGATCAGTGTTATTTCAGCTCCTGACCATGTTACCTCATCTGGTTTGATCATCACCAAGGGTCCCTTACAGGGAAGAAGGATTCCCAGGACTGCACTCGGACTGTTAAGGCTTTTGAATTCTCATTTATGCATCCAACCATCTACTCATCTATTCATCCATCCATCCATCCATCCATCCATCCATCCAATTTAACCATATGTACCTTATGAATTACAAGGTACTGTGTCATGCTTGATTTTGTGGTAATAAAACACTATAAAACTTCTCTACTTAGGGATTTTTCAATCTAACGAGTAAGCCTAAGTCAAGCACATGTGAAAGGCTGAGGAAGTTGAGTTCCTCACATACATGTGAGGAAGCACACGCCCTGCGTCCTTTGCGACAACCAGGCAGCCTTTCTTCTGCCCTCCCTGCGTTCATTACGTACCATTACTACAGATGCTGTAATTCTTCCCCATGGGCCCTTCACATTCACTGTGGGAACATTATTCATCAGAGAGTAAAATCTTGGAACTTAATAAAACAAACATAGCAGAGATTCATGACTAACACTAGTACAATAGTGCCCTTCGGTCAAACATTTGCTTTACTAAATGCCAAACAGTCTCCAGTTTCTAGCAATAAAACATGATTTCATTTGCTTTCAGCACTTTCGGAATGCTTCTTCTGCAGCCCTTAGTCGGCGGAGATATGACTATGGTCTACCTTCACGGCTACTGGATGCTGTCAGTGGACATTCAGACCAGTTAGAAAGAAGAATGTCTGGAGAAGAACAGTCAAGAGAAGGAAGGCTGTTGGCCTTTCAATGAAAGAAGCTGCTAAGGACATTTGGGATATGAGATACACGTTTCCTACGTGCATGCTGGAATGTTTTTGAGAAATACTGTAGAACCTGTGACGAGCAGAAAAGCTTCCAGCAGAAGCAGTCAGGATGATGAAAGGGGTTGTATCATGTCCTTGCTCAAGGCGACCCAGGGACGTCTCACTGCCAGTAGAGCGGATCTCGCCAGGGGAACGGCGGCACCTGCAGGAGGAGACCACACACCTTCTTCCTCTTGGCCTTCACCTTTCAAACTCTGCAGGGTCAGGCCCTTGATACCTTCCCAGCTTCTTCTCCTCCACTTCCTTGTTCCCTCCACCCCAACTGCAGACACCATCTCTCTACAGCCCAAATCTCCTCAAACGTTCTTCTTGCCTTTGCGCTTGGTGTTTCCTCTTCCTGGGGGGCTCCTCTGCCTCAGGCTTCGCAGAAAAGGATTCTCTCTTATGACTGAGAGACGTCTGTGGCCACAGGGTCTAGAGGAGCCCCTCCGTTCTCACTTCTCCTCCTAGACCATCATTCTCCGTCCTCATGGTCACATTAGATCTTCCTTGTGGCTCATTTTGCTACTGCACATTGTTTTACAATGAATTATAAATTATAAAGCAATTATTTGCTACTGTGAACTATTGTAAATCTGTTTATTAGTGGTTCTGTCTTGTTTCTCTTATTCATTGAGAGGTGGTGGTTAAGAAGAGACTCCAGAACCGGTTCGAATCCCATCTCAACCACTTATTTTTTGGGTGACCATGAGCAAGTTACTTAATTTCCCTGCACTTCAATTTCTTCATTAATAAAATTGGGATGCAAATAGTACTGACCGCATGAGGTTGTTGTGTGAATTAAATGAATCAACAAAAATAAACCACTTAGGGGCACCTGGGTGGCTCAGCGGTTGAGCATCTGCATTCGGCTCAGGGCGTGATCCCAGAGTCCTGAGATCGAGTCCCACATCGGGTTCCCTGCATGGAGCCTGCTTCTCCCTCTGCCTGTGTCTCTGCTCTCTCTGTGTCTCTCGTGAATTAATACATAAAATCTCAATCAATCAATCAATCACTTAGAACAGAGCCTGGCACAGGGTGGCATTAAATAAGTTAGTAGCAGTTAAAAGTAGTGGGACTGCTGCTAGCAGTAGTACTAGTATCAGTAACAGCAGTACTAGTAGAAATACCAGCAGTAGTACTAGTACTAGCAGCAATGGCAATACTACTAGTAGCAGCAGTAGTACTAGTAGAAACACCAGCACTAGTATTAGTAGCAGCAGTACTAGTAGTAGTGGCAGCAAGACTAGAAGAAACACTAGCAGTAGTACTAGTAGCAGCAGCAGTACTACCAGTAGCAGCAGCAGTACTAGTAGAAACAGTAGCACTAGTACTAGTCCTAGCAGCAGCAGCAGCAATAGTGCTGGTAGAAACAGCAGCAGTGGGGCCAATACTAGTGGTACCAGCAGTTCTAGGAACAGTAGCAGCAGCACAAGTCGCCGTCTCTTCCACTAGCACCGTAAGAACCGGAATTTAATCCTTTAGCCCGATGGTAAACTCCTAGGACCCAGCCTAGCATTTGGCCACAGCGGATACTCAATCAATATTGGTCGAATAAATGTCTTCCAGCAGAGTGTCTAGAGGAAGATAAGAAATTTTCAGGGGACTAGATCTAAAAAAGCAATTTAAGCCAGCGAGGAAAAGAAAGTCATGATTACATAAGGATGGGGGGAGACAGAAGGTGCTGTTAGCACAGTTAGCTGTAACCTGATATTAATGAGGACAAGGTGATAGGTTTGACACCTCTACGCTCCACTTCGGCAACCCAGTGCCGTTGGGCTGCCCTCTGCACCAACGTGTGGAACCCGGGAGAAGGAGAACAAAGGAGTGAACCTCCACCGACCGTGGCTGAGGCGCTGCTGGACAGCGGGGAGACTCCTGGCATCGGCATCGGGCCCAGAGTTCCAGCCCCTAACACAGGGATCCCCGGATCCCCGCCAGCATTCTCGGTGACTGACCGCTCCCTCCCAGACTGAACTGGGACTTGAGCAACAGGGAAGGAAGGCTGCACGTCTTCTCCTCGCCTGGCATCACTTTAGCTGCCACCGGGCGGTACTAGGTCTTTAGCTGCCACCAGGTGGTGGTACCAGGTCTTTAGCTGCCACCAGGTGGTGGTACTAGGTCCTTTGCTGCCACCAGGCGGTACTAGGTCCTTAGCTGCCACCGGGTGTTGGTACTAGGTCCTTAGCTGCACCGGGTGTTGGTACTAGGTCCTTAGCTGCCACCGGGTGGTGGTACTAGGTCCTTAGCTGCCACCGGTGGTGGTACTAGGTCCTTGCTGCACAGCGTACTAGTCCTAGCTGCCACGGTGTTGGTACAAGGTCCTTAGCTGTACCGGGTGGTGGTACTAAGTCCCTAGCTGCCACCAGGCGGTACTAGGTCCTTAGCTGCCACCGGGTGGTGGTACTAGGTCCTTAGCTGCCACTGGGTGGTGGTACTAGGTCTTTAGCTGCCACCGGTTGGTGGTAGTAGGTCCTTAGCTGCCACCGGGTGGTGGTGGTAGTAGATCTTTAGCTGCCACCGGGTGGTGGTAGTAGGTCCTTAGCTGCCACCGGGTGGTGGTACTAGGTCCTTAGCTGCCACCGGGTGGTGGTGGTAGTAGATCTTTGGCTGCCACCGGGTGGTGGTAGTAGGTCCTTAGCTGCCACCAGGTGGTACTAGGTCCTTAGCTGCCACCGGGTGGTGGTACTAGGTCAGCACGTCCAGGCAGAAAGTCCAAGTTTCTTGGATACCAAATGGCTTAGAGTTGCAAAAAGTTGTTTTCCTTCAGCATAATTTCTAGAAATATAAATATTGCATAAAACAGAATGCACATAACACTCGGTCTGGAATCTTAAGATGATGGTTTTTCTCTAAAATTCAACTGGTGTTCAGCTTTGGAAGGCAACATCACCTCCTATGGCTCAGGATCTGGCACCCGGAAAGCTTCATCCTGACTCCGCGGGCACCTGCAGAGCCCGGGACCCTGGCCGCCCGGCCCGGAGCGTCGCTGCCCCTGCGCCCCCGAGCGCGCAGCCTCCACTTCCCCGCCTGTGAAATGGGGATAGAAACACCTGCTCCCCCGGGTCCTGCCCGCCTAGGTGAGCGTGGCCGCTCCGGAGCTAAAGGTAGCGGGTCACCACCACATCCTTGTGGACCTTCCCAACTAATCTTCAGGGGCAAGACACTTGCAGTTCTTGTTTCCCCTTGCATCTGAGAGGAGTGCAATCCCCTTTCCGACCTGTTCTGCGGTGGCAGAGGGGTCCCCGCAGGCCATCCGGGACACCAGCAGGCAGCTACGGGAGCAGCAGCAGCAGGAGGAATGGTTCCCTGGGGGTGAACCGAAATAAGCCCTTGACCACTGTCCTGGTGCTGCTGTCCTCGCTCCTGCCCCTGGTAGCACCGCTCCTTGTTCACAGATGACTACATCTTTCCGCGCAGGCCTGGAAATCCAGACTGTCTGTCTCCTTTCCATAATCAAGCGGCGTCTTCCCTTGATTTCAAACACAAATAGCCTAACTCTGGCTTCCAGGCGAGTCACTGCCCCCCTCTCTGCATTCCCGCCCAGGAGCCCGGGTTCCCAACCACGCTCCTTCAGCTCTCCTTCCCAGGTCCTTATCCTCTCTCCTTTCTCTCTGCTCTTCTTCACTCCTCTGAGGATCTTCGGTTCAACACTTTTATGATCCTATAGATTGTAGCCCAACTGTCATGAAGAATCAGTGATTTGATGAGAGAAATATACACTTTGCTTAACCCAATCGCTTGCACTGGCACAGCTAGCAAACACCTACGACTATTTCCAGCAAGGCTCCCGCTGGGGCCCCAGAACTACTGCTCTGTATCAGAGGTTCTTTATTTTATTTTATTTTTTTTTTCAGAGGTTCTTTAAAGTCCTCTTATTCCGGGGAGGTAGACAGGAGGCCCAAAGTCAAGGTTGGGTAAGGGAGAGAAAATGGAGATAAAATAAATTCTCCTGGAGAATACATATTACCTTATAAAGCATCTCCTACCGAAACTGGTTCAAAAGTCTAATCTTATTTGAAAATTCAATAATTAAAGAAGGATTTAGATAAACTGACACCACTTCATGCACTTAAAATAAAAGCACAATTTCCCTACTTGCCTTTCTCAACCCATTATTTTTCAATGGCTCAACTTAATAGGCTTAGGAAAAAGCAGCTACCAAACATCATATTTTATGGTAGCATGGCTTTTTTTTTTTCTCTAGACTCCATATGTTTGGCTTAAGGCAACATGGGCATTTTCTCATTTTGTTTTCTTCTGGGCAATATGACCATAAGTAATTCATTTATTTTGTTATACCTCTAAGGGAGAGCTCAGCTGAAGCCAATAAAAGTCAAAGTTATCATTTACATGGGTATGTGGTCCGTTTCTGACAATCCTTAAGACAAAAGCACGATACTTACTATTTTAAAAATCTTTTGATATGCACATTTACATTTTTCCTTCCAAACTAAGCAAACATGAAATTCCAAGGAAACTAACCATGCGTGATTGTACACAGTAGCATTCAGATGGGTTTTCTAATAGATTTCCTAACCTGTAATTGGATCATTGATATTTATCAAGGGCCAAATGATCTCCAAGAGACTGTGGCAGGATGCAAAGGGCATAACCCTGAAGGGTGAGACCTGTTCATTCATCCTCACTGGGAAGATTTCTACTTTAAAATTCATTTTTGCTTATTTTGAATATGCATGCCTGTCCTCTGCTAGGGACAAAGGAAAGGGTGAGAAATTTAATAGGATTTGGCTTCTTTAAAAGAACAGAAGGGTATCACGTTCCAGGACACGTTGCATGTAAGTCAGGCTCTCCCAGCAACCCAATGACTCTGGCGTTAGGACACTTAGATCATCCTCACTCATTCTCCAGCACGTTCCTTCCGCAAGTTCTTA
The DNA here is from genome assembly GCF_018345385.1 of Vulpes lagopus. NCBI lineage: Eukaryota > Metazoa > Chordata > Mammalia > Carnivora > Canidae > Vulpes > Vulpes lagopus. The sequence continues at coordinate 148,837,253 of NC_054827.1, read as the reverse complement.
GCTCTGCCTCTAGATTGTGCACACTCCCTGGTTGATATATCCTGGCGACGTGCAGCTCCTGTTCTAGCTGGGCTGAAACAAAATGACATCAAATACAGAACCACCCCTCAGCCAGGGTGGAAGGAGCACAGGCTCTGTAGCCCACTGACCCCAGCACTGAAAACTGCTCCCTTCACTAGCCTTTGGCTTGGGGAAATTCACTTAATTTGTCTGAACCTCAGTGTTACCATCGGTCACATGAATCTAACCTTACCAACAACAGTAATGGCACCAAGTCCCAGTTCATCAGGTCGATGTGACCGTAAAATGAGAAAGCCTTTAAAAATCCCATAGCACCTGCCATATGGTTGGCAGCCAGGAAATACTACTTCTCTAGGTGAAGGGAAGGCTGGTCATATTTCACAATTTTGTTAGGCTTTACCTTTACCATGAGTTCTGAATGGTGACAACATTGTTCCAAAGAATTCCTGGTGCCATTGCCTTGTAGATGCAGTTTTATAAACGGGGACACTTGCATCGGATGGAAGAGAAAAGCAGAAGGGGAAAAGCAAATCTTCAAAGCCAGAATCTCCTGACTACTACCCACACCCTGATTTTGCTCACTTACACTGCTGCACCTGCAGCAGCAGGCAACAACGGGCCAGAAGTAGCGAACAGGCACTTGAATCAAATAAAACATTGACCAAAGAGTATGGCTTCCCTTCCTCTCTTCTAAATGGGCGCAGGAAAATGTTAAAGGTGATAATAACATATTAGAGGTAACATTTCCTATGCTATTTTGTGTCTAAATATATGGCTGTGATGGGATGAGCACTGGGTGTTATTCTATACATTGGCAAATTGAACATCAATAAAAAATAAATTTACAAAAAATAAATACATAAATAAATAATAAATAGATAAATAATAAAATAAATAAATAATAAATAAATAATAAATAAATAAATAAATAAATAAATAAATAAATAAATAAATGGCTGTGTTATCTATAGAGGGACTACCAAGAAATTCAGCTCAGCACTCAAAAAAATGCAAACATGTGTTAGGAAAGGAATACTTTGAATTGATGATTTTGGAATTTAAAGTCTAAGGAAAAAAAAAAAAAAACCTTCCTGACGTTTATAAGTCCCACTTCTCCACCTGTACATCAGGATTTCTTTCTATTTCGTTCGAGTACCATCCCTCTACCCACAATAACACCCTGGACTTTCCCTCCTTGATACTAACCGTCATGGTAATGGATTAACAGCCCATGGTAAGGAGCCAGCTTTAGACCCAGAAAGGCCTGGATTTGAACCCGACCAAAACTCTATACTCTCCATACCTGGGCAAAACTGTCAAGTTCCCTAATAGGTTTCCTCTTCGATCAAACCAGAATTGTACCTATGTCGCAGAGCCATTATAAAGTGTAAAAGAATAATATATATCAGACACTTCGGAGTTTACCTGACACCTGCCAAGCGTTTCATGATAATTGCTAGTAATGTCATGATCGCAACACAGTAGATGCAGGTAGAATGAATTAGTTAATGTGAGGGTGAGGTCAGGCCTGGTACTACTGAAACCTTTCAAAGGCATCTCCCGACCCCACTCCACAGCTCCACTCACATGTCTTTTTAAAATCTACATCCAGCTTCCAGGCCCCTTTGAAACATTAACAGAAATCATTTTACGGCACCACATTGAACGGCCAATGGAACGTTCCATTGCTGAGTCTGTGTCTGCATAAGATTCCACTCCTGTTATCAGTTAATATTTTGCAGGACAAAATTGCTAGCGGCCGTTTATGTCCATCGGAAATATAAAGTTATTCAGCTTTGTAATGATTATTGTTATTATTATTATTCAGGTTGATAAAATCTTCGCTCAAATGCCAGAGGTCTAGCAAAACATTGAATTCAGGGGTTTAATTTTCTCCTTCATTTTATTTCTGACATTTGCATTTCTTCTGCTTTTTACATCCTCAGCTACACCAGTGAGGCTTTTCCATCAAACCCTTTGTGTGCCTGAGTATCTACACCTTTGTAGTTCAAGTCCATCATTGTGGCTAAGAATTAAAGAAAAAGAAAAAAAAACATAATGTGGTCTTTGTGAGGCAATAGGATTCTTTTCTAAATTTTTTTTAAGATTTTATTTATTCACGAGAGACTCAGAGACAGAGGTAGAGACACAGGCAGAGGGAGAAGCAGGCTCCATGCAGAGAGCCCGATGTGGGACTTGATCCCAGGACCCTGGGGTCACGACCTGAGCTGAACAGGTGCTTGATCACTGAGCCACCCAGATGCCCCCTTTTTAATTTTTTAAGAATTTTATTTAAATTCAATTTGCCAACATACAGGAAATAGAATTCTTAAGTGATGTAAGGAAAAAAAAAAGTGCCAAAGAAGATTTCAAAAATTTCCCATGTCTGTGTTAAAGGCTTTGACCATTTCACGCTCTTGAATATGAATTTTGCTCATCCTAAAACTGCAGTTCTCCCAGTAGGAGGATCACAGGGGGAGGGTTTTCGGCTTTTTCATGTTCCTTTTAATGATTATATCATTATAACCATTATAAGTATGACCTGCTAAACAATCTTGGGGCATTGGAACCACAGACCTCATGGCCCGTCCTTCAGCTAACTGTGGGGATCATGAAGCCTACTCTCTCTTTGGCTGCAACGGTCAACATGACGTCAGGGATGTAGGAAGGCGCTGCCCCTTAGGAGCTCCGTGTGTGCCAGGGCACCTGCGTGCCTCAGTCGGCTAAGCCTCCAATTCCTGGTTTCGACTCAGGTCACTATCCCAAGGCTTGTGGGGTCAAGCCCTGTGTCCAACTCCCTGCTCAGCGTGGAGTCTGCTTGAGGATTTCCCCCCACGCTCGTTCTCTCTCACTCAAATAAATAAGTAAATCTCAAGAGCACAACATGTGCCACACTCCTCTTACCATTGTCAACTGAGTACAATTTCCCTTTGTTTCTTTCTTGGGGGGCATCGGGCCGGGCAGGCAACCCTCATGTGTTCCAGACCTGGGATCAGGTGCTGGAGATTCAACGATGAACAGGAACCAAAAGTAAAAGGTTAGCAAACAGTTATCAACCAACATCCTAAACTCCACAGGCTTAAAGAGCAAACCTAAGGACATTGTACTTTATTTGCCATTCTAGGATTAAAAAAAAAAAAAAAAGAAGAAGAAGAAAGAAAGGGAGAGAGAGGGCCTAAAAATAAAAGAAATTCTAATAGCCAACAAAGACAAGAATCTATTTACATAGTCTTCCACCTAACCAAGTCCCATGCAAATTAACTGTGTAATTACATTTAGATGGTGCAGCTGCTGTTACTCCTGCCTCACAGCGCTTATTTCTGAGTTTCAAAGGTTTCACGAGGAAACCTTAAAAAGGAAAAAGTAAATGTTTTGCAAAGGAGTTACAGTTTGTCAGCAGTAATCCTTCCCTGGATAGGGAAACAAAGGTAAATCCTGGTAGATCAGAGAATTGTGGCTTTCGAAAATAATAGCATTGCCCTGGAATTCAATCTGCTAGTATCATTTTTCCAAGCAATGCCTCTATGAATTCAATTTCTTTGTCATTTATTACAGTAAGAAGCAAAATGGTCAAAAGGAGAATTGTTTGCAGTGAGCACAGAGAGACTGTGAGCAAAGGTAGAGTTGGATGTCAAGCCAAGACACAGGGGACACAAAGCACATTAGTTATCCGGCATTCTGAGTCACCTGCTCATCTGAGAGCTTTGCGTGTTTGATAGCAGAGGAAGAAGAACTCAGGCGTATGGGAACGTTGAAATGCGTGATAGGGTGGACGGGATATTTTAAAGGCATTTGAGCCCACATCTTATGCTTCCACACTTGGCGCCTGGAGAGGACGCGTAAGTGATCAACTGCGTGCAGCTGAATGACGGAAGGTGGACATAGTCTTCTGAAACTTTTTATGCTACAAGGAAACAGCGAACCTGGCCCTGCCACGGGCCAATTTGTCTGACTGGTATCGTGTAATCCCCTTTCTGAGCGTGCCAAGGAGACGGTTCCTAGTGCTGGAAGGTGGAGGTCCACGAGTGCAACAACAGAAGGCCGGGCAACCAGGAAAGGAGGCCCAGGGATCTACAGTTACGTCGGCCGGTGCACCTGGTCATGAAACACAGTTATGCTGCTCTTGGAAGATGAACAATCCGTCACAGACGAAACAGATTTTTCCAGAGATCAGTTTAGACTCTTAAATGATGGATGAAGTCGATTTAAAGGTGGCAGGGTTTGTCTCAAAAAATATGGCTTAACGCACTCAAAAGGAAGCGATGCTTTTATTCCTGATTTCTCAGTTCCTTTATATCCTCTTCCTTGACTGTTTGGCGATATGGAAAGCAGAGGGGCCACCGCCTGGCACATAGTAGGCATATACTGAATGGTGGAGATCCTTATTTTTGTTATTATTATGATCTTTTTTTTCTCACCAAAATGACATGACCTCAACAAATGATTCGTTTTTATGCTTCTAAATAGAAATCTTAATCCGTTATTCTCCCCAATATTCATCCATTCCACAATGTCTTATATTATTCTTAAAGATATGGATTAATTTTGAATCCTTTTCTCTAGACCTGTAACCTACAAGCAGCCATCCTATTTTTCTCTGAGGGGAAATTTATTACAGTTCAGGAGAGAAATTTAACTGTACAGTTTCTACCAGTAGGTAACATCAGCATTTTCATTTGGGAAAAAGTTTCATCAAAATGTTATACTGCTTTAATTCTGCAATCACATCAATTCTCAGTCACATCATCAGTTAAGTCTCAAGTTTTTGTTTTTTTTTTTTTTTTTTTTTGGTTCCTGAGAAGAACACTCCATTCCACATATAGATTAATGATAAATCATCTGGTTTTAGAAATAAAGTCAGATAAACTGAGAATTTTTTTTTTACATGGAGGAAACCGATAACTTGTGAGTATCAAGTAAGTGCACAGAATCTTACGTGCTTTTCTCTGTTGTTAATGTGGACTTGAAATTACAATATCAAAATAAAAATAACACAGAGCCTCTTTGCACCCATTTTATTGATGACCACTCATCTTCAATCCATCTTCAGTTCACTCTTGTCTTAGTCTACTCAGGAGGTTGTAATAAAATAACCTACAGTGGGGGCCTTAAAAAACAAACATTGATTTCCCACAGTTTAGAGGCTGGAAGTCCAAAATCAGGGTGCCAGTATGGTTGGTTCTTGGTGAGGGCCCTCTTCCTGGCTAACAGACAAGTCTTCTTTTCCTCTTCTTATAAGAACCATCACGGAAGCTCCACCTTCTTGTAATTATCTTCCAAAATTCCACCTCCAACTAGCATTGTATTAGGGCTTCAATATATGAATTTTGGAGGGGGGGGGATAAAAATTTTAGAGGCATGTAATCCATCTGTAAGAGTCTGATGGAATGCTGTGGATCAAAAGTGTGTACCCCTCTTGCCCCCCCAAATTCATTTTTCTCACATGCAAGAGACACACATTCTATCCCAAGGGCCCTCAAATCTTAACTTGTTCCAGCATCAACTAGAGTCTAAAGAAGTCCAAAGCCTTGTCTAAATGTCTAATGCAGATATGAGAGAGAGATTGGAAGTGGGATTCATCCAGAGACAAAATTCCTCTCCAGCTATGAGCCTCTGAAATCAAACGTGTTATATGCTTCCAAACACAATGATGGGAAAGGCATAGGGAAGGGATTCCTATTTCAAAAAGGGGAAATGGGAAAGGAAAGAAAGAACGATGGGTCCTGAGTGAGTCCAAGATCTAGCACAGCAAACGCCATGAGCCTTTACAGCCGAAAACAGTCCTCTTTGGCTCAGTGTTCCACCTTCCAGACTCACTGGGGTGGCAATGTCACCTGCACAACTCAGAGGGGTGCAGCTCGCACTGCAGCTGTCTGCCAGGCAGGGACTGCACTCCAGTGGCTCAGAGTGGCCCTCTCCCCAGAGCATCTGTTAGAGCCTGTCTGACCTACGAAAACCCAGGCCATGGCCTTGACGACCTCCGAATTGCCTTCAGGATCCTTCCTTTTTCTTGAGAAAGCACCCATTTTGCAGCTTTCCTTCATTAGGTCCCTTCTCCTTCCATGTCCGTTCAAATTGGGGGTTTCCTGCTGGGTGGATAATTCTGTGGTTCACACCCACGTGGATCTCTTTGACAAATGGTTCTTCCACACATTTAGTGTCTTGTCTTCCAAACACACTTTCACTTTCACTTTCTCTCTCTCTCTCTTTGGTCAGGTGGACAGGCTGAGAACTTTCCAAATCTCTAAGTTCTGTCTCTTTGCTTAACCATGCTGTCTTCAATTCACTTCTCTCATCTTCTGCCAAGTTGCTCCTTCAGCATTTCGCTTAGAAATCTCCCCAGCTGAGTATCCAGGTGGATCGCTCACCAGTTCGAGCTTCCATACTCAGTGTGGCCTGTGCTTTTCCATACACTGTTGTCTCAGGCTCTACACCTTTCTTCTGGAACTGAGCCTGGCTTTAAGGACAAGGGGAGCCTGGTACTTCTGTTGCCAGTCTCTATTCTTTTTCGTCTTAATTTAAAAAAAATAATAATTTTATTGTGGTAAAATACATGTGACCTGGAATATGCCATCTTAACCTTGTTAAGTGTACAATTTGGTGGCATTAAGTATATTTGTGATGTTGTGTAACCATTACCACCATCTACTTCCAGAAATTTCTCCTCATCCCAAGTAACAACTCCATGCTCCTTAAGTGGTAATCCCTTTCCCTCCCCTCCTTAGTCTCGAGTAAGACTCGAGAATTGGACTACACCAGTTCCTAGAAGTGCAATCATACTATATTTGGCTTTTTAATTTTTTATTTATTTTGCATTTATTTTTATTTTTTTTGAAAAGATTTTATTTATTTTATTTATTCAAGAGAGACACAGAGAGAGAGAGAGAGAGAGAAAGAGAGAGAGAGACAGGCAGAGGGAGAAGCAGACTCCTCGCAGGGAGCCCGATGCGGGACTCGATCCCAGGACCCCAGGATCACATCCCTGGGCCGAAGGTGGCACTAAACCACTGAGCCACCCAGGGATCCCACTTAGCATAACTTTTTCAAGGTTCATCCACACGGTAGCACGTGTCAGAATCTTGTCCTTTCTATGCCTGAATGATATGCCATCAAGTGCATACACTACATTTCATTTTTCCATTCATCTGAAGAACACTTGGGTTTTTCAATCCTTTTGGGCAACTGTGGAGAATGATGCTGTGAACCTCGATGTACATGTATCTGTTTGAATCCCTGTGTTCAATTCTTTGGGGTGTACACCTCTGAAGAAGGTTACTAGATCACATGATAATTCCACGTTCAGCTTTTTGAGGAACCACCAAATTGTTCTCCTCTCAGCTCTTCTTTCAATGTGTGTTTCGTCTCCTTAGTTTTTGCTTTGTGGAGCTTTGTCTCGTTCAGGTTCAGTCTTGCCCTCTCATTCTTACTGTCTTCTTTCCCCTCTCCTGCTCTTTTCATTCCTAAATAAGAGTTAGCCAAGCACCCAGTTGATTCACCATAGTCACAGAACAGACTCACAGGGAGCAGTTTTCACTTCAAGGCAGATAAATGTGAGAATTCTTTATTTTAAAAAGAAGGTTAAATGGCTTTTCGCGGTTGGTTTACTTTTCGTTTGTGTTGTTCATGGAGACGACTTTAAACTCTTTTGACAGGTCATTTCTTCTTTGGTTCTCAAATGGTACGTGCTCTATGCCAGAGGTTGGCAAATTCTTTCTCTGAAGGCCAAGGGAATAAAGAGGCTTGCAGACTGGTCTGGTTGGAACTACTCAGCCCCGCTGTTCTTTCACTAAAGTAGACCCTGATGTGATGGAAATGAGTGGGCGCAGTTGTGTTTCCAGGAAATCTTGATTTACCACAACAGGTGAGCTGGATGTGGCCTTTGAGCTGCAGTTGTGCACTCCTGACATTTGGGGGCAGAAACTCAGTTTTAATTCTCAAATTTTTGCCAGATAACTAAGATTAGACAAAAAAGCAGTGTTTGAAGGTCCATTTGCTTATTTATTCATTTATTCAACAAGTTCTTAGAGGAATAAGGCCCTGTGTTTCATCTTTCCTTGCAGATAGAGTGGAAACCAAAGGAGACAAAGTTTTTGTCCTGATGGAGCTTACGTTTTTGAGACAGGGGCCAGGAAATGGTGATCCAACACATGTAAGTTAAAATAATAATCAGCACAGGAATATAAACCCAGGCAGTGGGAGAGAGCCTGTTGGGGGTTACTTGAGTCAGCAGAGGCCAAGGGAGGGCTCTCCGAGGAAGGAAGGCTTGAGTCAAGACCTAGAAGATTTGCAGAACCGTATGATTTAGTTGGGGGATAGCAAAGCACATGTGAAGGCCCCGAGACAAAGAGAATATCCAGGAAGACAAGTAAGAATCCGGGACAGTGAGGTAGAGAGAAGGAGCTGACATCATCAGAGAAGCAGAAACATCCAGGTTAGGTACTGTCTTGCACATCATGATCTTTAATGCTACCAGGTCAGGCAGGCACTTGGTGCTGAGGGTAATATAGAGAACACGTGACACGGGGCTCCTGCTTTGTGCAGCTTTACCTTTGCAGGGCAAGACAGCAGCAACCCCGAGAGGAGGCTGTGAACAGAACCAGTCTCATGGGCAGGCGATGCTTACAGTTCCACAGGGTTCAACCCCCACATTCCCACCCCATCCCCTGCTCAGATGGCCTCCAGCTTGGTCTCGTGCTCTGCTGGTGCCATTTTTAAATCCTTAATAGTTTGTCAACATGCGCCCTGCATTTTCACTTTTCACCGGGCATGAAAATTATTTCACTGGTCCTATCTATGAAGGGGCCTAACAAGAAGCTGCAGAAGCCCTGAACAAGTGTCCAAATAGATTCTTTGGAAGAGGAGGACATAAGGGAAGATTTCCCATAGAAGCAAAGGATCATCCGTTAATTGACATAGGAGAACGAGGGAGAAGAGATGTCCAGGTCAAGGAAACAGGAACAAAGAAACAGGAAACAGGGATGTCTGGGTGGCTCAGCAGTTGAGGGCCAGCCTTCGGCCCACGGTGTGACCCCGGGGTCCTGGGATCGAGTCCCACATCAGGCTCTCTGCGTGGAGCCTGCTTCTCTACCTATGTCTCTGCTTCTCTCTGTGTGTCTCTCATGAATAAATAAAATATTTTTTAAAAGGAAACAAGGAAAGAGGAACAAGGAAAGAGACACAGGTGAGAGACAGCAACCGGAAGAAAGTCCAGGGGTTTGAAACATCAGTGAACAGGGCAGCACCAGTGGCTCAGTGGTTTAGCACCGCCTTCGGCCCAGGGCCTGATCCTGGGGACCTGGGATCGAGTCCCGTGTCAGGCTCCCTGCATGGAGCCTGCTTCTCCCTCTGCCTGTGTCTCTGCCTCTCTCTCTCTCTGTGTCTCTCATGAATAAATAAATAAAATCTTTAAAAAAAATACCAGTGAACATTTATCTGCAGGTTTTTAAAAGTCTGGTTGCTTGTTGCAGAAGAGTAGCAACGAAGACTCGAGCATGATCATAGACCAGGCTGTCTCACAAAGTGGCTGCAAATATACTGTTGGTGTTGTGTAAGCTATTTTTTTAGGATCAATTAGTTAATTGCTTGTTGCTTTAATTACTCACACTTCTTGTAAAGCTTTCTTTATGTGTCACAACTGAGCCAAGGATCTGAAAGTAAAGACAGCAGAGACATTCTTTAAGTGCCAACATAAAATATGCTATGATGATTGGCGTGGTGTTTAAATCGGGCACTGCTCATGCCTAGAAAAGTGTTTTATCGGCCACCTAACTCCCGCTAGTCAAGAATGTGGAACACTATCATATTTTCCTCTGTGTGGGTAACTTCTGTGTCTGCGAATCTCCCTCAAGCAGTCATTCAGTATTGATCACATATAGCAATTTAAAAATGTATTTGAAAAATACAAGAGGGGAACAGTAGAAATCATTACATGTTTCCTAACATCTCACTTGACAATTAGTAAAGCAAATCCAACTGCTGAGTTTTTTTCAGTACAAAAAAAAAAAAAAGGTGGTTTATGTGCAGCAATCTGAGTGGCTATGCCTGGGACATCTAAAAGCACAGAACAGTTTGGAAGGATGGAACAATGGAATTGCATTAAAGACACTTTCACAGATTTTAGTTAATCAAGTGTTTTCTTTTTAGTGAATTCCCTGCTTTAAAGCTTTTTCCCTGGGGCCCCTGGGTGGCTCAGTGGTTGAGCGCCTGCCTTCAGCCCAGGGCGTGATCTCGGGGTCCTGAGATCAAGTCCCGCATCGGGCTCCCCGCAGGGAGCCGCTTCTCCGTCTGCCTGTATCTCTGCCTCTATGTTTTTCTCATGATTAAATAAACAAGATCTTTAAAAAGAAAAAAAAAAAACTTTTTCCCTAATTCTACCTGTTTTATATTCATAAGAATTTCATTTAAGCACCAATGATCAATTTCAGCTTTCTCCTTAAACGATTATCCAAAATGTGAAATGAAAAGAGTTTGCCCATGTCTCCATCTGGCATTTTGGTTTATGACCTGTCCACCTTATTAATCTCTGCATGAAAATGTAGTTTATCGACCAATCGCATAGTATATACTGTAGGTACCTGATAACTTTTCAAGGAATAAGTGGATGAAAGAGTGACTAAATGAGTAAAGGAATAAGCCTATTTCTCAACTCAGCCACAGTAATAAACGATCTCAGATTCTAATGGTCTCAATTATAATCTATGAAGCTTCTGAACTATGAATTAGTTTCTAAAAACTTTAATTCCTCCATGGATTTGACCATCCATTGTGGCCAAGTTCCTGAGACAGAGTAATTGAAATATACGTGGAAATGTTATATGGGTTTTCCAGACCTCCCCACACTACCCTCCATGCTTTTTTCTCTTGTCCTTCTACAGCTGGATTGTCAACGCACAAAATGACATCGAAGATCAAGCACTCAAGACAGTGGGATCTCAGGGGATCCCTGGGGGGCTCAGCGGTTTGGTGCCTGCCTTCAGCCCAGGGCGTGATCCTGGGGTTCCGGGATCGAGTCCCATGTCAGGCTCCCTGCATGGAGCCTGCTTCTCCCTCTGCCTGTGTCTCTGCCCCGCCTCCCCCCTCTCTCTGTCTCTCATGAACAAATAAATAAAACCTTTAGGAAAAAAAAAAAAAAATAAGACGGCGGGATCTCTGTCAGCCAGGGCTCATGGGGCCTGTGTGATGCAATTTTCCACTATGGAAATAAGGAATAAAGAGCCATGGTGCTAAGGCACTGATATTTCAGGGGTTGTTGTGGTTGCTGGAGCAGACGCTTTTTCCTTACCATATTCCCCTGCCCACACCAAGCTCCCTCCCTCCACAGGGCTTTGTTCCTACTGTTCTGATGGTGCCCAGTTAATTCCTATCTCATCTTTACATCTCAGCACAAGTATTACTTCTGAAGGGGAAAGTTGTCTCCCCGATTAGTGACATCTCTTCTACTCCTCTGCATCCTTAGACTTTTCTTTCTAGCATTTATCCAGGGATCACCACGATGTCTCCTTCCATAAAGTTATTGATGACTTTGAGGTGGCTCAGGAGCACCTACCAGGAATCCAGGGCAGAAGTGCAGGTGGGTACGTACGGAACAACCTACCGGACATCCAGAGGTAACCAATGGAGGTGACTGTCAATGCAGTACGGGTGAGGATAAATTCAGATATTAATATAGGCATACATAGAGATATCGCAGGTTTGGTTCCAGAACAACACAATAAAGTGAATATCTCAATGAAGGAAGTCAAGATGCCTGGGTGGCTCAGCGGTTGAGCATCTGCTTTCAACTCAGGGGGTGATCCTGGGGTCCCGGGATCAAGTCCCACATCAGGTTCCCCACAGGGAGGCTACTTCTCCCTCTGCCTATGTCTCTGCCTCTCTCTCTGTATCTCTCATGAATAAATAAGCAAAATATTTTTTTAAAAAATGAAGGAAGTCAAATGAATTTTTTTTATTTCCTTGTGTGTATAAAAGTTATGGTTATACTACACTGTAGTCTAATAAGTATGCATTAGCATCATGTATAAAAATGTAGGTAATTTAAAACATATTTTATTGATAAAAAATGCTAATCAATCATCTGAGTTTTCTGTGACTTGTAATCTTTTTGCTGCTCGAGGGTCTTGCCTCAGTGTTGATGACTCCTGAGTGGTCAGGATGGTGGTTGCTGGAGGTTAGGGGGGCTGTGGCAATTTCTTAGGACAAGACAGTAGTGAAATTTGCCATATCGATTGGCTCTTCACGAAGCTATCTCGTAGCATGCGGTGCTGTTTGATAGCATTTCACCCACAGTAGAACTTCTTTCAATACCAGTCAGTCCTCCCAAACCCCACTGCTGCTTTATCAAGTAAGTTTACTAAACCCTTTGTTGTCATTTCAACAGTCTTTACAGCATGTTCAGCAAGAGAAGATCCCGTCTCAGGATACCACTATCTTTGCTCATGGGTAAGATCCAACTCCTCCTTCGTTTAAGTTTTATCATGAGATGGTAGCAATTTGGTCACAGCTTCAAGCTCAACTTCTAATTCTGATTCTACTCCTCTGGCTATTTCTATCACATCTGTTGTTACTTCTTCCACGGAAGTCTAGAGCCCCTCAAAGTCATCCATGAAGGTTGGAATCAACTTCTTCCAAACTCTTGTTAATGGGGATATTTGGACCTCTTCTCGTAAATCATGAATGTGCTTAATGGAATGAAAATAGTGAATCTTTTCCAGAAGGTTTTCAATTTACTCTGCCAGAGGAATCACTATCTATGGCAGCTATAGCCCTATGAAATGTATTTCTTAAATAATAATTCTTGAAAGTTGAAATTACTCTTTGATCCATGGGCTGCAAAATGGGTGTTGTGTTCGGAGGCATGCAAACAAAATTAATCTCATACATCTCCATCAGAGCTCTTGGGTGACCAGGTGCACTGTCAACGAGCAGTAATGTTTTGAAAGGAACCTTTATTTTCTGAGCAGCAGGTCTCTAGAGTGGGCTTAAAATATTCAGTAAACCATATTGTAGACAGATGTGCTGTCATCTAGGCTTTGTTGTTCCATTTATAATGCACAGGCAGGGTAGATTTAGTGTAAATTCTTAGGGGTCCTAGAATTTTTGGAATTGTAAATGAGCATTGGCTCTAACGTCAAGTCACCAGGTGCATTGGCCCCTAACAGGAGACTCGGCCTGCCCTTTGAAGATTTGAAGGCAGGCACTGAATTTTTTCCAGCTGTGAAAGTCCTCGATCACATCTGCTTCCAATAGAAGGCTGTTTCATTAACAAAGAAAATCTGTTGTTTAATGGAGCCACCTTGGCGAATGATCTTAGCTAGATCTTCTGGATCACTTGTTATAGGTTCTATGTTAGCACTTGCAGCTTCAACTTCCACTTTGATACTATGGAGATGGATTATTTCCTAAAACCTCATGAACCCAACTCTGTTGCTTCACATTTTTCTTCTGCAGCCCATCACCTCTCTCAGCCTTCGTGGATTTAAGAGTTAGGGCTTTGCCCCAGATCAGCTTTGGCTCAAGGGGGTTCAAGCCACTAACAAGACCACTAAAACTTCCCCCATATCAGCTACAAGGCTGTTTTTGCTTTCTTATTATTTCCCTATTCACTGCTAGAGCAGGACTTTTAAGTTTATTCAAGTTTTCCTTTGCATTCACAGCTTGGCTAACTAGTTGACGCAGGAGGCGGAGCTTGGAGCCAGAGCTTTCCATATGCCTTCCGCAGTAAGCTTAATCATTTCTTAATTATTTCCTTCAATTAAAGTGAGGGATATGCACCTCTTTATTTCACTTGAGCACTTAGAGGCCATTGTATGGCTATTAATTGGCATATATTTAACTTTATTGTGTCTCAGAGGATAGGGAGGCCCCGGGAGAGGAAGGGTTAGAGTACATACAACATTGACTGATTAAGTTTGCTGTCTTATACAAATGCAGTTTGTGGCACTCCACACAATTACAGTAGTAAGATCATTGATCACAGATCACCGTAACAAATATAATAATGACGAAAAAGCTTAAAATACTGTGAGAATTACCAAAATGTGACATAAGGAAAAGAAGCAAGCGAATGCTGTGGGAAAAATAGAATGATAGACTTGCTTATGAGAGGGTTGCCACAAGCCTTCAATTTGTAAAAAAATAAAAATAAAATTAAAAAATTGCAATATCTATGGGGCACAATAAAGCAAAGCAAAATGAAATAAGGTATTCCTACACAAATAAAGTTCCTTTATGTCAGCAGCCTTGTAAACTATTGGAAACTTCATGTTTTTATGAATGTTTGTGAGGGAAAGGCTTACAGACAAGATAACCATCCATGAAAAAGCTATGAAGATTTCTATAAAATGTCTTAAGACCCACATTCATTTGTGAACCCATGCAGCTCAGAGTGACCTCACTGTAATTTTAATGGAATGCTCGCTCTCTGCTACTAGATTTTTTTTATGACTTTATTTGTCAATTTGAGAGTGAGACCATGAGCCAGGGGTGGGGGGTGAGAATGAGAGATAGAGAGAGGGAGAAGCAGACTTCCAGCTGAGCAGGGAGCCCTACATGAGGCTCCATCCCAGGATCCCAAGATCATGACCCAAGCCAAAGGCAGATGTTTAACTAACTGAGCCACCCAGGCACTCCTCTGCCACTAGATTTTCAAAAGGTCCTTACTGTAGCTGTGTAGTTGGAAACAAGGCATTGATGTAAATGGGAACATATGTTGGCATTCAAGAAACCAAAGAAAGAAACTAATCACAGCTATCGCAGTTTAGTTTTCTCATGTGTTATTCCTCATGCCAATGGTTACTTGTTCTCTACAAGACAACTTCCTTCACTTGCATACCAGCTCAGAACAGCCAGGTTGCAATGCCTCATTGAGAATGTTGTACATAACAAGATATCACCTTACACCTGTCAGGATGGCTAGTATCAAAAAGATAAGGAATAACAATTGCTGGTGAGGGTGTGAAGAGAGGGGGACACTTGGGCACTCCTGGTAAACATGTAGAGTGGCGCAACCACTGTCGAAAACAGTACGGAAATTCCTCAAAAAATTTTAAAAAATAGCTTATGATCCAATAATTGTACCACTGGGTATTTACCCAAAGAAAACAAAAAAACATGAATTTGAAAATACATAGTTACTTCTGTGTTTATTGCAGCGTTATTTACAATAGCCAAGAGATGGAGATAACCTAAGTCTACCAGTAGATGAATGGATCAAAAGGACGTGGTGTGTACACACACACACACACACACACACTGTAATATTACTCTGTCATAAAAAAAGAATGAGATTTTGTCATTTGCAATAACATGGATGGACTTAAAGGGTAGTATGCTAAGTGATATAAGTCAGACAGAAAAAGACAAAATCACATGATTTCACTTAATCTAAAAATCAAAATAGACCAAAACAAACAAACAAACAAACCCAGAAATAGAATCATTAATACAGAGAACAAAGTGTTGGTTGCCATAGGTGAAGGGTATTAAGAGGTATAAACTTCCAGTTATAAAATAAATAAGTCACAGTGGTGAAAAACACAGCATAGGGAATGTAGTCAATGATATCATAATAACATGGGATAGGGACAGATGGCAACTATACTTATGGTGAACAGAGCATAATGTGCAGAATCGAAACACTATGTTGTACACCTGAAACTAATAAACACTGTATGTCGACTACAGTTCAATTAAAAAAAAATAAAGAAAAAAACTTCTGCACAGCAAAGGAAACTACCAACAAAATAAAAATGTAACCTCCAGAATGGGAGAAAATATTTGCAAATCATATATCTGATATATATCTAAAATATATAAATATATAAATATATAATATATATAAAATATATATATAAAATATATAAAATATATAAATATATATTTATATATAAATATATATAATATAAATATATAAATATAAAAATATATAAAATATATAAAGAATTCACACAACCCCATAACCCCAAAAAATTCAATTAAAAATGGGCACAGGAAGTGAATAGACATTTTTCTGAAGAGGATATAAAATGTCCAATAGGTACATGAAACACTGGGCAACATTACTAAGCATCTGGGAAACGCAAACCAAACCACAATGAGACGTCGTCTTACACCTGTTGGAATGGCTATCACCACGAAGACCAGGTAACAAGGGTTGGCAAGGATGTGCAGAAAAGGAAACTCTTGTATCTTTTCGGTAGGAATGTAAATTGGTGCAGCCGCTATTGAAAACAGTATGGAGGCTCCTCAAAAAAAAATACAAAAGGAGGGGCACCTGGGTGGCTCAGGTGGTTAAGTGTCTGCCTTCAGCTCAGGTCTTGATCCCAAGGTCCTGGGATAGAGCCCTGTGCTGAGCAGGGAGCCTGTTTCCTTTCCCCTTCTTTTCCCCCCAACTCATGTTCTTGCTCTCTCTCAAATAAATAAAATCTTGATTGAATGAATGAATGAAGTACCACATGATCCTACAGTCCCACTTTTTGGGTGTATATCCAAAAGGGAATGAAGACAGGATATTGAAGTGAAATCCACACTCTTACGTTCACTGCAGCATTATTCACAGCACCCAAGACATGGACACAACCTAAGTGCTCCTCAATGGATGGACAGATAACGAGGATGCCGCATCTACCTACAGCAGGATATTATAGAGCCACGGCAAGGAAGTAAAGCCTGGCACCATGTGCAAAAACACGGATAGAACGTGAGCGCATGACACGGCGCGAAGTAAACCAAAGAAACCACACACGTAATGTGTGGATTCTCAACCAAACCAAACCAAACCAGCCTCGAACTTGCAAAGAGTAGAAAACAGTTGCCAAGAGCTGGAACGTGGGGGAAATAGGAAGAGATTAGTAGAAGGGGCAGAAGGGTACAGACTCTCAGCTCCACGAGGACTAAGAGCTGAGGATGTCACGTAAAGCGAGCTGACTACGGTGGGCAGCACTGCAGGGCCCGGCTGAGATCGGCTAACGGCCCAAGGTGAAACTCCTCACACACAGATAAGCACGTGAAGCTGCAGATGTGAGTTAGCTCGATGAGGATCCTTCCACAGTGTACGTGTACATCAAGTCACCGCGATGGACACTTTAAATAAAAGAGACTAAATACGAGAAACAAGACTCAAAGAACGCTGTGACCCTTTTCTGCTCAGGGAGGCTCTCCCTTTCCAGGGTGCTGGGCCCTGGCGCTAGTCCTAGGGACTCCGTCTCTGAAAGGCAGGGGACTGCTCGATGACACCGGATGGCTGGCTCTCACTTGGGAGGAAGGAAGCAAAGTCTGGGCCCGGCGGCCTGGCCACCCCCCGATTCTCCGAGCCTCCCTTTGTCTCCATGATCTCATATGTCAAATACTTCACCCTGGAGGCGGGAGTTTTTCAAAGAATTCCAGTGTATTTAATGATTGAGGCCACATGACTACAGCACCAGGCATTCTCCATCAGTGAAGGGATGGGCAGCACCAGCAGGCACGTCACTTAGCTCACTAGCGCTGTGTGGTTGCAGCATTTCTCTCCCCGCGTGGAGACCACTGCTCGTTTCCTTTTGACAGAACACATGTGTCCCGTCACAGCTCTCCTGTAGATGCTCTTCTCTTGATTAAGGTGCTGTATTTCATCTCAGTTTTAATATGTTTTCCCATGCTAAGTATTTGTCCTATTGCCTTTTCGATAGAGTAGAAACACGTCCTAGTCACCTGCCTCGATGGGATACCATCTCCTCCGCCCCGAACTCCACTTGCCCCGCACAACCAGGATTGTCACACCAGGTAGGTGGCTGATGTTAGCGAGACTTCCTCCATTTTGAGAATTTCTTCTGAGTATCTCTGCGTAGGGCTGGCGTCAAGGGTGTGCAGTAGGACCTGGCTTAGAAGGTTCCCACACTCACTTTAAAGGTCTGCTTCTACCATCATGAAACTCTTGACATTTAAACAGAGGAGCAGTATTTTCATTTTACGCAGCTCCTATCTCTATGCAAATACTTGTAATCCAACAAAACCACAGTCCCCGTGTCACACAACGCTCACTATTCAGGAAAAGGAGATAGAGTCTTGTCTCTTCATTCAATTGGGTATTGAGGTAGGAACTATAGAGTGGGTGTGCGTCTTGACGAATGTTTGTATCCACATACACACAAAGGAGCGCACACGCGTAAACACCACCCACCTCAAGATACTGAACATGTTTAATCTATCACATGTCCCTCATTCTTCTACCCAATACTGGCCTGCACCAGGAGGAACCGCTCTTCTGACGTATCACCGAGGCCTTAGTTTTGCTTGTTATTGAACTTCGTATTAGTGGAATCATACACAATGCAGTTTATTGTGCTTGTTTTTTTTTTTTTTTCCTTTCATCATTATAGATGTGTGACTCGTCCACCGCCTGGCAGCAGTGTATTGTTTTTTTATTGCTGTGTCGTGTTCCGTTATATGAATACATCCATTTTACTGTTGTGGGTATCTGGGTTGGTTCCAATACTTGGTTATTATGAATCCAGCTGTCACGAACGTTCTTTCACAAGTCTTTTGGTAGACGTATACAACTTCCTTTCGGGTAGATGCCTGAAGTGGAATTGCTGGTTCACGGTGGATACTTCACATTTCTCTTTAGTAGCTACTAGGACTGACTTTTGAACACCCAACATGGTACATTTTTTTAGCGGTCTCCAAAACATATTTTGATCCCAGCACAACATGTTGAATTTGGTCACATATTTTAGCTCTTTTGAACTCTTTGAGATAGATGACCCTTGGAGATAGGAAGTTCTCTCAATTTTCACAGATTTTTTTTTTCCCCTACATTGAGGTTTAGAGAATTTACGACCAGACCAAGGTATTGAGTTAGTAAATGGCATCAGATCTAGATCTGATACTTGTTTACTTTCTATTGATATGCAACCTATCTGACTTTATTGGACTTATATACTAAAAAGTAGTCATAACAAAAAGGTCATAGAAAGGTCCAGGAGAGCACCGGTTCAAATGCCTGGCCCACGTTAAATGCTTAATAAATATTCCATAAGTAGGTATTGAACTGTGACACGCCTATGAGTTAGAAACAAAAACCTATTAAGCAATCTGTAGTTCTCTGAACATCTTCCTTTCAGTTACTTATCATCCATGGTTCTAAAAACATCTAAACTTTGGATTTGATGATCCCAGGAGCTTGTACAAATATGCTTAGTCTCACTAATAAGTAAAGAAAAGCTCAACAGTTTGCTTCAAACCTTCGAGTAAGAAGCAACTTCAACCACTTCATTTAATAAGTCAAGATATTCTTGCAAAACATTTTTAAAAGAAGTATTGACAACATGTGGAACTTTTTAGAAACCTCCTGACCTTTCTCATTCTAAAAGTGGACTTTCTCCATACTCTTCTCCTATAAACTTTAATTATGTCACATCATTTTACTAGAAAATGCGGTTTAAGGATTTACATAAGACTGCAGATGCCGGTATAACGGTCTCCAAATGTGAGCTTCGTGAAGCCCTCCGTTCTAGTAATATCTATTCTCACCCAATTTGCTTTTAACCTGAGGCACTAATGTAGTGTAAGCTAACTCAAATCTTTTAATTACTGCAGTCCAGAGGTCGGCATGATTTAAAAACATTCAAGTTAAAAGGACAAGTAAAGATGATGAAAGAGAAAGACAGAAAAAAGGGGACTGAAAACATGATTAAATATCAGAGAAGAATTCAGAAGAAATGCCCACAGGACTCCTAAGTGCTCGCACACTTCCATTAATTATACAGCTGCACAATACTATGAATCGTGAGCGTCTACTGTCCATTTATTATAGTCTTTTTAAAATGAGTAAGATGCTATTTACTTAATGTTGGCAAATCAATTTTCTCAAAAGAGAAATATCTGTTCTATTTGACATTCGGTAGGTGGCATCTTTCAATTAATCTAGACCTTTCTGAGGCCAATAACCCCCCCTTCACCGTGGGTTTTTTTTTCTATGTTGCAAAATCTGCTTCCTCCTTACCCTTCATACCTATAACTACTTTTATAAGATGCCTCCTGAGTGGGTGAAGTATCCTGCTGGATGTCACTCACGTGTATACCTGCCTGTATAATTCTAGAAGGTAGGTAAACATCTCTTCTTTAAAGATTAATTTTTAAAAAGAGAGAGAGAAAGAGACACAGAGCACACAGTGGGAAGGGGCAGAGGGAGAGGGGGAGAGAGAATCTCCAACAGACTCAAGACTGAATGCAGAGCCCGACGCGGGGCTCAATCTCACAACCCCGAGGTCGTGACCTGAGCCGGAACCAAGAGGCCAGCACTTAACCAACTGAACCACTGGGGCACCCCAGTAGGTAAAATTTAAGCCTCAATTTAGAGACATGATTCAGAGAGCTGAAGTAATGTGCTCAAGGTCCCAGACCTAAGAAGTGGCAGGTCAGAACCCTGGCGGTCAGCTCTGTCTCATTTGAACCCTGCTCTTCCCACGTGTTTATATTGCTTCTTCCCCCGTATCCATTCATGCCTCCAGGCCTTTAATAAAGTCCTATGCATCTACTTGCAAATCCTATAATGGGCTCGGTAGGTGCCCTGTGTGCTACTACTTCACTACAACTTAGGGAAGGTGCTTGTCCCATCACTAAGTACAAAAAAACAGAGGGACAAAAGTCTAAAGAAGCCGCTGGACCCACACCTCACATTTGTGGGTCCTGACGAGAATACCATGGAAGCTCTTGCTCTCTTCTAGTCCATCCCTAGTTCAGTTTTGCACAGTACGGAGCCCCACATCCATACATGTGGATCCTCCAGACCGTAAATCCGGCCTCACTCCACACCCTCCACAAATAACTAACACTGCCTATGCTTCCAGGCTAGAATGGCATCTGCTTTTGTGTAGTCGACTGTTTATAAGTTGAACTCGGGGAAGTCGTTTGTGTAGGTCCTAAAAACAAACTCAGGCCTCCTGGGTAAGAGATTCTGAGGCACTGGGTACAGAGAATGTGGAACAGAAGGCAGAGTGTGGGCTCCAGGTGATCAGGGCTCCTTAGCCCTGTGGGTACAGGCATGGCTGGAAGAGACTGGAAGAGACTTCCCAAATTCCTGGTGCCTGTGGGTCTTCAGATGGTGTTTATTGATCAGCGGATTGGCAGGAAAGAGGAGGATTGCAATACATGGGGCCATTCCAGAAATC
Organism: Vulpes lagopus; assembly: GCF_018345385.1. Lineage (NCBI taxonomy): Eukaryota > Metazoa > Chordata > Mammalia > Carnivora > Canidae > Vulpes > Vulpes lagopus. Next base: position 148,816,086 of record NC_054827.1, on the reverse strand, counting down.
ATAGAAAAGAGCCATAATCATAGTCTTACTTTATTCCTTGAGCTGCAAATGATTCACCATCTACAAGACAATTTCAGTTTCCTCTACTTTGATTCCAACTGAGAACAGCCAAGTTGCGATGCCTCATTAAGAATGTTGTGATTTCCCTCTGCCTGGGCAGACACGCATCTCCAGCTTGCTGAACCTGCATGCTAGCGCCGGAGCTCCTGCTTCTGGAAGGCAGGGAACTGCCCTGTTCACACCCCTGCTGGCTCTCCCTCTGTGGGGAGGAGGCAGCACTGGGCAGGGAAGCCAGGTAAGTAATCATGCATCCTTCTCAGAACCTTATGTCAAATACTAGATCTGTGAGGCAACCGCCTATATATTTCTTCTCAATGTCTCAAAGAATGTTCATGCATGTTATGATACGAGTGACAGATAAGATAGCAGGGAATGAGAGGTGGCATACTGACTTAAATTTACTAATTAGATATATCTCAGTTTTCTCCTTTTGGTAAGGAAAATTATCCGAAGTTTGACTCCCTGCAAAGGCTGGTTCTCTTTTTCCTGTTTTCTATCCCATGATGGCCCCTAGGCAGAGGGAATTTTTTTTTTTCTCATGCATTAAATGAGGGGGAAACTTGCTTCATGCTCACCCTTGGGTTGGTTTCCATTGCACACAGCTCAGGTGTTTGAATCCTCAGAATTGTCCAGTTGGTATTTAATGCTGGGAGTGGGTAGCAGCTACCTTTGACTTGGACTATCACCACCCAGGTTAGAGATGACTTTATTTTCTCCACCCTTCCCATTTTAAAGACATGTCTATTTATATATATATATATTTCCTTGGATTGGTCCAATAGAAGGAAAAAACAGAGTTGAATCTGGGTTCTTTCATGACTTTACTACCCCCCTGATGCAGGATGTCCTTGCACCTCTTTGAGACTTCATTTTCCCCACTCTCTGAACCATAACAGCATAACGTGTTATTGCTACAGCATAGATTTGAGGATCAAAAAGCTACATGGGTTAAAGGAAGTTGTGAATTATCGAGTGCTTGCAGAATGGTAGGGTGGAAAAAATGTGGGATTAAGAGTCACATGACCCACCCTTAAGCCCAGGCTCTGCTAATGATTGGTTTTGGATTCCCAATATGCAAAATGACTAGACAATTTTAACTTTCCTTTAGAGGTCTAATACTCCTTGAAATTAAAATGTCAAGTATTAAAAAAAAAAACAATCAATCTAAATCCAACCCTTGACTCAGGAAATAAAAACTGATCTCTTGTTGATTTTAAGATTCTAAATAGGTTAAATTATACATAAACAGAAAGAAGGACAGATTGGGTTTGAGAGATATTTTACTTCAAATAAACTACCTTCTCAGAACCATCATATGGGATCTCTGATGATGTAACTCACTTGCTCAACACATATTTACTGAGCATCTACTAACAGCATAGGAATAGTCTATACATTGCGGGGAGACAGAAAAATGAGAAAGCTGGTGATACTTTTGATGTAGGAACGAGTTAGGGATAGATGGGGCTAGGCAGGGGAAGTTAAGGGATAGGCCCAGTGTCCGGCTCCCATAAATCTGTGGGCTCTCATAGATCCCAAGGACACCAAGTGGTCCAGAGGCAGGCACCTACCCATCCCAAGGAAACAGAGATAAAACAATAAAAACAGAGAAGAAAGTAAATGAGGCTCCATAGCTCCAGGGTGTTAGGGTGTATCTCCCCTTGATGGTTACTAGACAGTCCCAGAGGTGAGATTCACTAGACCTCAAACAGACAGCCCAGTGTCAATCACGTGAGACAGCACAAAGAAATCTCAAGGCCTTGGGGTCCCTGGTTCGGTTCCCAATAAAAGGCCAACCCAAAAGCCCTCGGTGGCAACCCTGTTGGGACCCGTCTCACTCCTGAGACCCTTCTCTCTATCTCTGCTTAATAAACGTCTATGGCTTTGCTCACTCTCCTGTGTCTGCGAGGTTCGTTCTTGGACCCTGTGAGACAAGGACCCAGCTCTCCTGTATCACTTTATCCTTTATCTCAAAGGACTTACTCAGTGATGGAGACAGGCACAAACCTGACAACGAGGGGAGTGTAGATGTTGCCATCCCCTAGGATGTAAGAGCACAGGGTGTGTACGTGCTCCGTGGAAGACTTGATTAGGGATTGTCGGAGGTTTCGGGGAGAAGCTGGACACCATCTGTCAAGGATGCCAGAGAGCATACCGGCGTGCTCTGCGGCGACCAGCTCCAACCTCACTGCTTTGCCATCCCCTGAGAATAACCCCCTGTGTACCTCGCGTGTGCTGGTGGGTGTCCACACGATCCTTTTCTGAGGGCAACGTTCCAAGTTTGGGTGCGAATGTGTCTGTGTACGTAGAATATTTTATCTGCATCTTTATATCTTTTTGGTCTTTTTACACACGTGAAAGAGGAAAGCCTGGGGGTGGACCCAAGGAGGAACACAACAGAACACCTGCTTCGGGGAGCTTCTCTAGGTGGTGAAATAAAAACCAAGGTGAGGATGCTCCGGCCAGTGCGTGCCAGGTGCTATGCATGCGTGATCTCGGTTAGCCCCGCAAACTCTGTAAGCCAGCCCCCGTGCTCAGCCCCCTTTCCCAGATGAGGTGCCCGAGGCTCACAAGGTCTACGTAAACTTCATTAGGGGTGTAGCAAGTAAGTGGCGGGCGAGGGCTCAGGACTGTATTTGATCCGTACTTCTACAACGCTTACCTCGCCTTTTACAGATAGTAACTTCTTTCTAAACCTTTACCTTACTTGAGTAGGTAGGGAAGAGGAGAAAGTCAGGGGCAGAGGCTCGGTGACTTGCCTGAGGTCCCACATTCCACAGGTGCCTGAGGCCCTGGGGTCGGGCCCCCAACCCTTGCGGGCAACACTCTGAGCCGCTGCTCAGCTCCAAGGAGGTCTCCCTTCAAGGCCCTTACCCTAAACCACCACCCCCACTGGCCTCCTTCTCTTGGGTGCTCTTTTCTGAAGACAATCAGTTGTGATAGAACCTCAGCGACACCAGGGAGCTGTGAGTTCAACTGTCCGCAGACAGGTTCTGCCTGTTCGTGCTCAGCCAGCCCCCCTGCTCAGGCAGCAGCGCCCCAGTCTTCCCAGCACCGCCCTGCACTTGGCCATTCTTTTCCAGGGGCTTTAATTAAACCTTAACATTCATTTGCCCTTTCCCTTTGTATTCGAGATAACCTTTGCTTCCTGCAGCCTCTAGATAAGCTTCGCTCCATGACAGGTAGCCAACAGGTTCATCTTGATATAAAAGTAAAGAATAGGGACTCTTTGATCCGCTCCACTGACATATTTTAAAATGCCAGTTGGAATATTTGTTTTGTACTTACTTCTTTCACGTAATGTCAGGATAATAAATTATTTCTGGATACTGCAGTAGCTAAAAGATTGGAGTCCAAATTAGTCATACTAAGTGGCTCTGACCTTTCCTAACAGTCAAACAGACTGTTGGGAAGTTTTTTTTTTTTTTTTAATTTAATTAATTTATTTATTTATTTACTTTGCTTTAAATAGTCGTGAGGACCTCCTGGAGAGAGGTCCCCGTTGGGAGGCAGAGCCTCACAGTTCACTGATCTGGGGAATGGTATAACGAGGTCCTCTGAACGTCTGCTTGAACATTGTCCCCATCTGCTGGGAACGGAAAGGCTTCCTGCTGAACTGGGAGGACAGGTGGACTGAGAGCCAGGCCCCGACATGCCTGGCTTTTGCCACTGATGTATTGTGTGACCGCGTGAGCACGTCTCTCACTTTCTCCCAAGCCTGCGTGCCCTACTGCCCTACAGGTTATATTCGCATCCACCTGAACCATCGTTCAGGTTTACTGAAGGATGACATGGTGGCAGGCACATAACACAGCTGATGGACTCCCCAGCACAGACCTGTGAGATGCACGTTTTATTTACTCTTTACAGAAGAGAAAACTGGTCCCTTGAGAAATTAAGTGGCACACTCACATCTCCAACACAGCTGCTAAGAGGCCAGGACTCCTCCCAGGGCTTGTCCAATTGGGAAACCGGGTCAGATCTACACCTCACTAGACTCACCGTCCTTTAGACTTACTGCATTTTGGCGTTGCCACTTCTTCCCATGTCTCTCCTGCAAATGTCAAATGTCCACGGTTTTTGGTAGCCCGCTGCAACTTTGAGATGGGGACACTGAAGGACTATGCAAAAGTCTGCTTTTTGCTCCTTTTCCTGCTTCTATTCTTGCAAGGACCTGCACCCTCACCCCACTTTACACATGTCTCATGATGTCCTCCCTGTGAGGGACAAGGCGTTAATGATTCTCGAGAATAGATGACATCTAAGGAGGGACCAGGTGGGAATGACCAAAGGAAGGCACCATATGTGCATTCCAGACCAGAGGCACTAGACATCTCTATAACAAGGCCTCCTGGCTCCAAGGGATACCAGCTCTGGACCCTCATCACCATTCTAACGAGTTCCTGGATGCCTGAGGGGGCACATACACCAGGCACCATCCACCAAAAAAACCCCAGACACCAAACAAAGACAAGACTCACATTCCTTTCCTTTTCGAGTCTCCCACATACTGTCTGTATCTGCTCACTCCATAACTTCAATAAATAAACTCTGTGTTCACCTCCTGCTGGCTTGTGTTTGATTTCCATCCTATGCACAGCCAGGGACCCTCTTGGCTGGTCCTGGTCCTGTGGGACCCGCTCTCCGGGTGCCTGGACAGCCCTGATCCCTCAACTGAGTTACTTACTTCTCTGACAACATTTGCTTTCCCAGATCCTGAAAATTCAACCTATTCCTGGTTAGCAAGATTGTCACAGGCTGGGTCTATAAAGGTCTCTTGAGTTTTACAGAAAATAGAGGGATTCTGTGTTTCCATACAGTGCGACTAAGAGAAATGTAATGATTTTATTTTTGTAAGTTGTGATGATTTAGACAAAGTGTATTCAAAAATAAAAGAGACAAAAAGAGAAAACGAGAATTAAAGGTGAGCCAAAGAGACATCACTCTTAGCAATGCTTCTTATGCCAAGTAAATATATCACATAGAGGATCCTCAAGGATAAAATATTCCAAAACGTTAACAATGTGCATTATTAAGTGATGGGATTGCAGAATTCCTCATTTCTTTTTTCTTTTTAAAATTTGTTAGCTTTTCTACAGTAAAAATGTGTTATTTGTGTACTAAAAAAATGAATACACACACATATATGTGCCTTGTTACAAGTAAATCACAAACCATCAAGCAATCTTGGACTAGCTAACATCCCAGAGGGCAATTTACCTTGTTGCAAACTTCTCGAGGCTAACTTCACAGGCAATGGAGGCATCAAACAATTTATGTATTTTTTTATTAATATCTCTGGTGTCATCTATTATTTTCAGTGGTATCTCATACAAATCATCAGTGTGATGTTTTCCTAAAGTAACGTACCTCTTAAATAACTATCTGACAGGAAGTCTTCAAAGGAAGATTCTATTTCAATCACTTGATTATTTGCGTTTTAAAAAATTCTCTTTACTTTCTATCAATTTAAGTGGATCAGTTACAAAGTGCACAATTTGTAAAATTTGTCCTCTTTTTGTTTATTCTTGTTTTGTCCTCCATGCTGTATTCCGAGACCTCTTCTCCCCGTTTCCATGCTTTTATACACTCTCCTAAATGCCCTCCCTCCTCATGATCTCATGCCCTGAGCCACAGACACAGTGTCGCTATCCTACCCTCTAAGAGAGAGGTGGGTCAAAGCAGTTTTTGAGTCTAGGTGGTAATTTCCCCATCATCTATAGATTCTTTCCAAAATAGTTAACACAATAATCTCTTCATAATCTGGTTGTGTTACTTTTACATCAAACCACATCCCCTGGGGTTTTAACATGCATCAACCTTCCCAGCCTTTCTGCCCCATGGTCACACCTTGCTCAGTCTCTGGTCTTGTGCTTTGATTCTTATTTTTTTTCTGGTTAATGACAGTCCTTGTCTTCTCTTCTGCTTATCTTCTTTCCAGTGGGGTCTCTTCCTAAAGTTTTCTACAAGTACCATGAAGACTGAATTCACTCTTTCTATTTATTTTTTATTTATTTATTTTTTGAATTCACTCTTTTTAGTTATCTTTTGGGAATGCAAATCTTCATCACATATTTATCATATAATAAGATTTATTGTATTATTAGATATTATGCTTTATCTTACATATATATGGATGTGTGTGTGTGTGTGTGTGTGTGTGTGTACTTTGGCTCTCTAACAAAACCATAAACTTTTGAAAGTCAGGGAAGTAATCTACATTTCCGTTATGTCCCTATCAATGTCTTGGATGGTGCTGAGAATATAGCAGGTACTTGATAAAATATCCCCTAAATCATTATGAGGTTCACGATGACTAACTGCATTTAACCGTCCACCAAATAAATACTATTCCATCTTTTGTAAATCAATTTTTAATTAAAAGATTTTTTTTCTAATTAAACAAAGTTTAATAATCAATTTCTCATCTATTTTGTTTTCTCTATAACTACAGGGTTTGGATGCGCAAATGTTTAACTAGTTGAAATAAACCCTTCCTCTGACAACTTACTGTCAAATGGTTATTTAAAACTCTCGCGTGTATTGCTTTAGAAGACTGACACACTGGTGATTTAATAAGGAATGATGCCTAAATAATGGATGACAGAAGAGCTATTAATAAAGGAACCTATATTATAGTGCCCTCAAGAGCTTGTGAATGATGGGAAAGTTAGCTTAAGTCGACTAGCTGCCTGGTAAAGACTGTTGGCTCATTAAGATTTGTTGCCTCTTTTCTTTTACTGCTCTAAATACTTTTTGAGTAGTTTTTGTTGTTGTTTTTTAGATTTCATTTATCTATTCATGAGAGACACAGAGAGAGGCAGGGACACAGGCAGAAGGAGAAGCAGGCTCCATGCAGGGAGCCCGATGCAGGACTTGATCCCAGGACCCTGGGGTCACCACCTGAGCCAAAGGCAGATGCTCAACCACTGAGCCACCCTAGGCATCCCTTGAGCAGTTTTGCACTTATTCCCCACTCTTACCAAATTGTCAAGTCCAATATGGAAGGACAGGTTGTACTTCTGGATTTCAGTATCCTGAAATGCATTCTCCCTTGGTGAGATTTTTCCACCATCCAAATAGTCTAGAGAACTAACATACAGCTTAAAACTAAGCTCTGGGTGCCATTGAAAGCTAAAAAATCTATTATTTGCATAGATACAAACTCAGAAAGGAAGACATTCCATAAAAAATAATCACCACTTACAATATAATTAGCATTGCCCTTTAAAGTAAAATTATTTTTAGGGCAGCCCAGGTGGCTCAGGGGTTTAGTGCCACCTTCAGCCCAGTGCATATCCTGGAGACCCGGGATCGAGTCCCACGTCAGGCTCCCTGCATGGAGCCTGCTTCTCCCTCTGCCTGTGTCTCTGCCTCTCTCTCTCTCTCTCTCTCTCTCTCTCTCTGTGTCTCTCATGAATAAATAAAATCTTAAAAATATATATTAAAAAATAAAGTAAAATTATTTTTAAAGGCATTTGCAGGAAATAGAGATAGTCTTTATGTAATAGCTTAGGTGATATTGAAAAACGTAAGCTTGATCAATATTGTCTAGGATTACATCATATGTGCAAAACTTTATAAGTATTATCGTAAAACATTTCTTTCAGTATTTCTTCCAAGTACCTGCCAAAAGGGCTACAATTTTCAATCCTTCCACCTTAAGGCCATGAAGAGAGATATTATTTTCTCAAATCCTTTCTTAAACAGAGAATTAAACTGAATTTCAGACATTATTCAAAGACCTAATGAGATCTCAATGAAAGTTAGAGATGGGGTCACATGTACAATGCACAAAATTTTAACATTTACCAATGAGAATTATTAGAATTGAAACAAAGTGAAGCCTACTTGTAGATTTTTAAGAACTTTAAAAAAATTCACCAGATGTTATGCTTGAGAAGTGAGGATTTAAAAGCAGTATTTAGCAATCAGGAGGTTTAGCTCTAGATTTAGAATCAGAGAAATTGGATTTGAATCCCAGCTACATAATCTATTACTATGTGACCTTGGGTTGGTCACACAATATCTGAGTTTTCTGACTTTTAAAATGTGATAAGAACGTCATTCCCACCTATTTCACCAAGAGAGAGCTAGCAACATGTGAATGGGAAAATATTTCACGTCTATGAAGAACTCAAGAAATGTAAGCTACGACTAGCCTCATAGTTATTGTTATATGAATTGTGCATTTTTTAATCCCTTGTGTACAAGAAACAGTTGTACCCTATGGCATTGCAGAGAGCCGAGCTGCTTGGAGGGAGAACAGAGTAAATGATCTCGGGTGCCAGCTGTGTGCTAGGTGTTATTCTCAAAATAATCCTCTCCATTCATTTTAAATCCAGTTTACAGATCAGGGGACATTTAAAATCTTGTCCAAGTCAGAGCACAAATAGTTAACTCGAGCCCAGATTTTCTTTGAATACTGTTCTCTTCACCACACAGCAAGGGAGGTGTTCTGTTCCACGGCAAAATCAACAGAAATGAGAGTGTATTTGGAGGAACATGCCCTCATGATAAAGGCTTGGATGGCACCTGTTCATCAGTGTAGGAACGGAGGACTCAAAATACTCGCTCTTTAGACAACCCTGACAGGATACCTGGTCTGTAAGTTTCCCCGGTGGGGATTTTGCTGTTTCTTCCATGTAATAGATCCTTCTGGGGTTAGTCTGCCTCCTGGCTTCTATGCTCTTGAACAAGAGGGCAAATCAGCAGATGACAAATGCAGCATAAGCGCAGAGTTTGGAGAAACTCTGCATCGAAAACAGGAGAGAGTTGTATTTCTAAGTTCCTGTTATGTGTTCGCTTCTGATTATCTCATTTAACCTGTTAATAAAACTTCCCTAAGTACATATTATTACTACCATTTTTCTCACAGAAGAAGTTTGCATGAAGGCAGGTTAGGTCAGAAGCTAGTTTGATTCCAAACTGTCCATTTCCAATGTTCTCGTTATTATATTCTGACAACATCAGAATGCAAAATAGGGAACAAGGTATAGCATAAGGCATTCATAATCCTCGGATCCTCGGAGGCTTTAACCAGTCCCAAGAGGATGAAAATTGGTTCACGGTTTAAAAAAAAAAAAACTTACTCTTTTTATGTATAAAGCACAGATTTGCATACAATGCAGGAATATACAACATATCTGGGTATTCAAATTTGATTGGTGGTGATGAGACGAGCATTTCAAAAAAGGCTTCTGAGATGCAAAAGTAACGAGAAACAACAGAGAAACACTGGCGTAGGAGGAGAAACACGACTACAGTGGGCTAAATTTACAATGGCTCTGGTTCTCACCAAGGCCAGAATCGAGTGAAGACCCTTGTTTCTCAGCTGCTCCAGCCACACAGGACGGCAGCATCATCCTATGTCACCCTAGATCACGTGGGGTAGGGCGGGGACAATCTTTGCGCTGGATTAGCTGAGATGCTATTCAAACCAGTGGAAATCAGGAAGAATTGGGCACATCAAGCCACGGATTCTCTATAAACAGTCGGAGGATCTGAGGGAACCGGTTTGGCCCACACGAGAGTAAAACCGTGTCTTCAGGTGCTCGCCTTGCCACAGAAAATGTCCTATCACCACACTCGGCCTTTTTTTCCCTTCCCACCTGCCAGGAGTCAGTCTGATTTCATACTTCCAGGAAGTCTCTTACGTTCCTAATTTACATCTACGTTCTCCTCCTGGAAGGTCCAATGTCCCTGCACAGGGCTCCTTACAACGCAGGCATTGCATGTACAAGGACCTGGATCTGAATGCTGACCCTGAAATTTAGGATTGGGCATGACTGATTTATCTTCTACTTGGCCTCAGTTTTTCTATTTTCTATCTGTAAAACGGGAATGTTGTCTCTACAGCCCTGAGGAAGAAAATGGGTAAAACATGTCCCACTGTGCCCGGCTGTTAATGTTTATGTGATGAGATTGTAATAATTTCAACAACTAACTTACTGTTTCTTTAGATCCTGAAGAATACATAGAGTGGGACACAGTAGAAATCATGAATCCCAGCTCAGATGTCATCTCCCACCTAAAGTCCCACCTGCATCCCTGTTGCTCCAGCTTGACTCTGCCTCTGGCTCTTGTTTCTTTTGTTGTGCTATTTACGCTGTGTACTAGGTGATCCGTGCATTTGACCATCTCCTTTCCTCTACTAACTTCTTCATAGACAAGGATTTCATTTGACATAATTTTCTATTTTCAGTATCTAGAATAAAGATTTGTGATAATTTTTATCACATCATGAGCACAGAGTGTTTCCACAAATTGGATTACCTGTGTTACGTGAATAGAGAACATCTTCTCACCTATATTTAAAGAGTTAAGGGCTCCTGGGTGGCTCAGGTGGTTAAGCCTCTGACTCTTTTTTTTTTTTTAATTTTATTTATTTGTTTATGAGAGACCCAGAGAGAGAGGCAGAGACACAAGCAGAGGGAGAAGCAGGCTCCATGCAGGGAGCCCAATGTGGGACTTGATCCTGGACTCTGGGATCATGACCTCTGCCCCTTCCTGTCCCTCTACCCTCCCTCTGTCTCAAATAAATAAATTAATAAATCTTAAGACTGATAACAGCATTCTATCTCCTTATCTTGAAGCAAAGATGTCTTTGTATTATATACAAGTTTATCTTCCATTCATTTTTTATTTTTACTTTTTAAAGATTTTACTTATTTATTCATGAGCGACTAAGAAAGGCAGAGACACAGGCAGAGGGAGAAGCAGGCTCGATGCAGGGAGCCCGATGTGGGACTCGATCCCAGGACCCCGGGATCATGACCCGAGGCGAAGGCAGATGCTCAACCTCTGAGACACCCTGGTGTCCCCATCTTCTATTAATTTAAAACTCAACTACCTTGTAACTATTCGGATACATATAGACACAGACACAAAATCTACTTTACAAATGAAAAATGTACCAGTCTTGCACAGTCTATACTTGTTGCCTTCTTCATGCTGTTTTCTCATTTATTATCAGGCATCTTCACACACGGAGAGGTTGAGCTTTGAGCACAAGCAGGAGGCGACTCATTTACAGTCTTTCCTGCGCTCTGGGGCTAAGTTTTAGCAAATGTTCTGGGTGGACTCTTTCAAAAGATTTATAGTTTGTACCTTGTAACCTTCCGTGAGGAGTCCCAAGAGCACCAGCATCCCCATGCCAGTGAGAGCAGTACGTTCTGGTAGCCACGCGCTGCGCTGGTGGCCTTTATCCACAGAATTGTCCCAGCGCTTACTCCTATGGGTACGTATCAACAGCCAATTCATCTAATTACTCATGTTCACAAATTACCTGAGTGATAACAGATTACGTTATCTTCATTCTGGGATATCTTTGGAGATCTTCGGGGAGACCAATCTGATCATTTTAAGGAGGGGTCTGGAACAGTAGAACATCTCAGGGTCGATTCATAACGCATGGCTTATGAAGTATCCTCATTCCCTCGGTGCAGTTTTTTTTTCAAGCAATGAACATAATTCAATCAGCAAGTGGTGCAGCTTTTACAGTAATAAAAGATGCGAGCTTTTCCATAGTTCTGCTCAATAGCCAATGTTACAATCTACGCTTCTTTGAGATTTAACTAAAAGACACATTCATTCATCATTCAGCCAAATGAGTGTTCTTTTCTTGGCACTGCTTTTGTCTCCCTTATTTTTATTTTTTTTTTTTTGAAACTCCATGCACGCATCACTTCCTCCAAAAGCCTTCCTGGGATCCTTAACTATGTGGGCGGCTCCTTCTCCTTGCTCACCTGGAACTCCAGACAGGCCAGGGGCATAATTACACTTCATCGTGATCTTGCCTCCCCTGACTTCCTGGAGGACCGAGGCCTGTTTGTTGCCTGGCACATTCTTTTTTTTAATTTTTTTATTTTTATTTTATTTTATTTTATTTTATTTTATTTATTTTTATTTTTTTAAAATACATTTATTTTTTATTGGTGTTCAGTCTACCAACATACAGAATAACACCCAGTGCTCATCCCGTCAAGTGCCCCCCTCAGTGCCCGTCACCCATACCCCCCCAACCCCCACCCTCCTCCCCTTCCACCACCCCTAGTTCGTTTCCCAGAGTTAGGAGTCTTTATGTTCTGTCTCCCTTTCTGATATTTCCCACACATTTGGGGAATATAAATAATAGTGAAAGGGAATACAAGGGAAGGGAGAAGAAATGTGTCTGGCACATTCTACAGATCGGGTGCTACCTCGGGGATGAGGGATGAAAGACAAATAAGAGGGGAGCCTCTCCTCGAGGGATCACAGGTCAGTAGGAAAGATGGAAATGTAAACTAAAGATTATAATCCAAGGGTTAAAGTCTATGACCAAGGTATCTCCAAAGCACAGTGAATACAGAGACTAGCAAGAAATTCTTTCACAGAGGTGATGATTTCACAGAAATCAATTCTCTAGACTCGTGGTTTGTAGGAGATACTGTGAGAGAGAACCTCAGGGATAATTCTCATATGCAGTTACCACATCGTCCTAAGTAGGTAACCTTACAGCAACCAGGGTCGCAGCTACTATATTTATATTGTGATGTGTCCTCCCGGTTTACATTCCCGCTTGCTATCACCGGGTGTAACAATAATTTTGTTTAATTGGCATTTTTCCAAGTGCCAAATATTTGTAAGGCAGGGTGCTAACTGCCGTGGAGAAGATGAGGCTCAGTGATTGTGTTTTCCTGACGAGGGTGTAAGAGGAGAATTTACTCTGAACTGAACCCTGCCTACGTGCCAGGCACTGGACTAGGTGCTCTTCCTGCACTGCACGGGCTTATTTAATGCTCACAAACACACCAGAAGGAAATGTTAGGGTTCCCATTCTAGAGATCAGAAAACTAAGGGACAGAGAGGCTGAGCCACTTGCTCAATGTCTCACCCTGAGCAGTGGCGGAGCCAGACTTCAGAACCAGGTTCTTCTACCCCAAGCCTTGGTTCTTTCTACTCTAGTACATTGTCCCCCAAAGAGGTTACCATCCGATTGAAGAAGACAAAGCGTCTCTACAAATATCCCTATTATGCGAAGACCACAAAGACCTATTATGCGAGATCAGGTGTAAATAACGAAAGGGAGAAAAATCAATGGAAGTCTTCGTGTGCAAGGCTGCGAGGCACCTGCGAAGATTTCTGACATGCGAGAGGGGAATGAGGGGAATGAGGGGAAATCTAGCAGACAAATATGCAGCGTCTATCCTTCCGGTGAGTCTCATCTGGGAAGAGACAGACTAATAACTATTCTGAATACCTGTCATGAATTTTAATGAGGACACTAACAATCACCCTTCACTGAGTGATGACTGCACCCCAGGCAAGGCGTGAAGCTACAGGATCTTAACCAGCCCTCACTACAACCCCTGAATCCAGTGTTACTAGATCTCATTCAACAGAGCCGGAAGAGGCGTGTAGAGTTTGGGCAACGTGCTCAAGCTCCCGAAGCCACGGAGCTGGCATTCAAAGCCCAAATTTGCAGCACTATTTTGCTGGAACTGCCGTTCGTGAATGCAAAATACTTAGCCCAGTGTCAGATCCACGAAATATGCTCAATAGTAATCGTAAAGGCGACCATCACTTAACAGTCTTGTTATTGTCAAGGGTATAAAAGTGAGAGTAGAACAACATCAGAGGCGTCATCCTAGGGACCTCAGAAAGGGTTCAGCCTTGGGATCCGTTGAGGGGGACATGGGCAAAGGCAAGATGGGAACACGGAGTGCAGGCACCTGAAGGCCAAAGGGGTTTGACCTTGATTTGAGAAGCCATCACAGAACAATAAAGGTCTTATACAATATAACCTAATGAGAACACGACGTTTAGGCTGCATGTTTAAAATGCGAGAGATCACTGAGCTAGACTTGGAGAGCGACTGCTCAGGAGCTCTGAGGGAGGCAGGGAGTACACAGAAGGAGTTCTGAGGGCTTGGGCTGAAGTGGGTGGTGGTGGTGGTCGCCTAAATAGAAGTAGAGGGCAAGTAGTAAAAATGGACTGGGGCTTTGGAAAGGGGTAACAAGAGGGAAATGTTAGCCAGATTTTGCAGAACTCCGATCCATAGGAGTCCATGTGACATACGCCAGACAGCCTGGCAGGCTGTTAGGTATTTATGCGACCAGGTATAGTCCAGAGGAAGAGACGGGTTGATAATGCAGATTCTGGAATGAGGTGGAACTGAGTAATATTGGCTCAGTTAATGATTACTTACTGTATCCAAAGTAGCTTCTGTTACTAACCCTTTGCATAGGTAGGTAGGTAGGTAGATAGATAGATAGATAGATAGATAGATAGATAGATAGATAGATAATAGATAACAGGCAGATGATTGATAGATGATAGATAGATGATAGAAGTTGTACTAGAATTTTCAGTACCTCAAATTCTGTATGATACCAGCAGTTGTCTTTACTTCTTAACACCTGTATTCATCACTCCATGGTTCTAGGGCATTTGCTCAACTTGTTCACTGTATTCCCAGGTCCTAGAATAACGCTGGGCATACAGAAGACATTCACTGCTTATTTCCTGTATGAATGAATGAAGGAAGAAAGGAATGGGTCTGTTCTCATCGCCACAATGGAGAACATGTTTTTTATCTCTCATCAAGCAATGCCACAGTAAGGAAAACAAAACAAAACAATGCTCTGAGTCATCTGCTTAGAAAAAGGCACACATTCACACAATTACAGGGGATTCACAGACACCCCGAAGCCCACGGATTAGTCTCCATGGAATTCAGGGTAAGAATCTGTGGGTTTAGTCTTTCTCACTGCAAACCTTGAGAAGGACCTAAATTTAGGGTTTCTGTTGTATTTTTTATGACTGATTTTAAAATGTCTCAATAAAATGTCTTGTATGCATATATGATAGTTAACTCTATACCCTGGGGGAGGTTCGTGTTTGAAGGATCCAAGTCAGGAGCTCCAATTCCAGATATAGCTACTGCACATCTTGACAATAGTTTTTGGAGTTCTAGAAACACTTTTTCATTAATAAGATGAATTTTTTTTTTTTTAAAGCTAGTTAGATTGGCAACACCAAATGCTGGTGAGAATGTGGAGCAATAGGGAATTCTCGCTCACTGTTGGGGAGGATACAAAATGGTACAGTTATTTTGAACGTCTGGCAGTTTCCTAGAAAAGTAAACATTCTTACCACAGGATACAGCAGTCATGTCCCTTGACATTTACCCAAAGGAGTTGAAATCTTACTCAACGACCTGTTTTTGTTTAAGGCAGCTTTATCCGTAATTGCCAAAACTTGGAAGCAACCAAGAAGTCCTTCAGTCCATCGTCCCAGACAATGGAATATTTCTCAGTGGTAAAAAGAAATAAGCCAAAAAGAATTGAAGCCATAAAAAGGACATGGAAAAATTTTTGTTTTAAAATGAGAGAGAACATTGGTCACTTCTTAGAAAAAAAAATTCAGTGGAATGGTTGAGTGAAAATTTTTGGAATGAAGAATGATAAAACATATATTGAGGGCTTGTTCTGCACAAAATATTATGCTAGTTTTTTTCTGGGAAAACACAGCTTATAAGACAAATTTTATGAAGTGAAACAATGTTTGGGTTAAGGATTCCTTCAAAAAGCACAGGGAGGGATCTTACGGAAAATATTGTCCAAGTATCATGAGGCTCAAAAAGTTATTATTTGTTTGGTATTTAATTCATTTATTCTTTTCTTGTTTATTTATTTTGCCACTGAGTTTCTTCACCCATCCTTTGCTAAAACAGCACCACGCTCTCCCTTTAGGTAAGCACTCTTCCCCCATTTTCACTATGCAGCTAATAAATGACATCACCACCAACTCTAGGGATGAGCCCAAATTGGGCTGAGATAATTGATATATTGCTCCAGTGATAACTGATTCATGAGTGGGGCTGTGGCTCAATTCAGGCCAATAAGAATAAGATTCAGGAATTATGTTAGACTTCTAGGAAATAGAAGTTTTCTTTTTTTTCAGTTGGTAAGAATTGGGGTCCATCAGTAACTCCTTTTGCTGCTCCCTGAGGCTGAGCATAGAAGAGCCAGAGGTCCTCAGCTTGCAAGGCATAGAAAAGGAGACACAAGCCAGGGCTCCTATCTTTTTTTTTTTTTTCTGGATTAAACTTTACCTGAAGCTTCATTTTTAGATAGTCTCTAAAAGTGTAGAAGTATCTCTAAACTTTTCAGGTACGTAAGTTAATATATTATCATTGTTATTTAAACTGGTATGATCTAAATTTTCTTTAAAAAGTTCTAATGGAGAAAAGTCTGTAGTAGTAGCTCATGGAAAAGGTCAAGGTAGAGACGAAAGTTCACAAAGGCAAAGAATGGGCTGAATCTAGAAGGATTCGAGCTAGAAACAAAGGACTCTTGAGAGATTTTCTAATTAGCTAGAGGTTGGGCTTTCAGATAATTTATTATTCATTCCACCATGTTCTTCAGACCTTGTCCTTCAGCTCCAGTTGTCACTGATGTCATGCAGCCCTGTAGTAGAGCTCCTTGTTCAAATGTTTCTTTCTTCCACTAGATTGCAGGTGGAAACTCCTTGAGTTTTCTTGAGTGGTTTTATTTCCTACTCATGCTAGTAGCCTTGTGAGCACTAGTACAATGCCATTGCCTTTCAGAGCAGGGACAGATGTGGTGAGAAGATGTTGCAGATTTCTGGGGGCGGTGGGTGGAAAAACTGGGATGACATAAGGAGGAATAGGGAGGGAAGCCCACCAGGTATGCATTTCAGTGTCCCAGAGCAGAATGGATAAGGGCCCTAGAGAGATAAATCAGCAAAATGTTAAGACCTAGCCCCCATGAATAAAATTGACACGGCCGCACAGGCGAGTGTGCATACGGTATTTCTCCTTCCTATTCTTTTATTCAAATGAAGTTCATAAAACCGTTGCCCATGGTAACATTCAGGGGAAAGCTGACCAGCATTTGGATGTATCTATCAGATCAAACATTGATGAGAGAGGCCTGTTTCTTTGTTCCACTGAGTCAATTGTTCTAAATATAGACTAAGCAGGTTTCTTTGAGCAATAGAAGTGACTAGAATGGATTTCAGGATTAGCAGTGTCCATTCCACACTCCCAATACGAGCAAGCTTGAAATTAATATAGCATAATCCGAAAGAGATAAATGTTTAAAACAAGCGTTTTCCAGTGTTTGTTGAATTTTAGAGGGTTGATTTCATACTTTCTCTCATGGTACCACAATGTTGAATATAAAGAGAGATGCATAATCTAAATAAGCATAAACCTTAAGGAAACTTGAGTGTATTTGAATGAGAGATACTTTGGAAACAGGCCCAGTATCTATTTTCACAGATGACTGAGGACATTTTCTATGCATTCAACCTTAAAAAGCAACATGATATCCACCCCTTTCATAAAATAAAATTTCTCTCACTTTTTAAAAATTTAAAGACAATAGGGCAGCCCAGGTGGCTCAGCAGTTTTAGCACCACCTTGGGCCCAGAGCGTGATCCTGGAGACCTGGGATTGAGTCCCATGTCGGGCTACCTGCATGGAGCCTGCTTCTCCCTCTGCCTGTGTCTCTGCCTCTCTCTCTCTGTCTCTGTCTCTGTCTCTCTCTCTCTCATGAATAAATAAATAAAATCTTTAAAAAATTAAAGATAGTATTTCTCATTTAAAACTAAATCAACATAGAAAATTTGGAAAAGAGACAAAACACAGAAAGAAGAATGGGATCACTCCCATGATTTAACCTCTTCATGTAACTACTATCAAAACCCTCTAATTTTTTTTCAAATATTATTTATATGAACACATCTATTTAAATTTTTTAATCCTTTGGGATTTTGCTTAAATGTCCCTTCCTTAGAGAAGTCTTCCTAAACATCTAACTAGTAACATGGTTCCTTCCCTATCATGGCTCTTCTATTCCATAGCACACTATGCTTTGTAGAACTTAACAATTTTTAATAGTGATTGTGTATTTTTTAATGCCAACATTACACGTGAGAGTGGGATGATGATCGTCTTCTTCACTTGTGTATCACACACAAGGCAAGTACTTGGCATATAATACATTCTCACATTAAATTATTTATTAATTTTCAGGCACTATGTTGCAGTAGTTTAAGGCAGCCAGATGGGTTTGAACCCTGATACGGGAAATGGAACACAATATATATTACCTTACACTGTAAAAGCAACTTTATCAGTATAACTAAGTTAAGTATCTTAAGATGGGGAAATTATCCTGGATTATTTAGCCCTATGGGATCACAAAGGTCCTTATAAGGGGAAAGCAAGAGGGCCAAGGTCATAAAAAGACAATGTGATGACAGACGGGGGGTGGGGGGAAGGGGTGTAGATGGGTTTGATGTTGGAAAATAAATCCATGACCCAAGAAGCATGGGTGGCCTCTAGAATCTAGAAAAGACAAAGAAACAGATTGTCCCCTTGAACTTCCATAAGGAGCCAGCCCTATCAACTCACTTTAGACTTCTGACCACCAGAACTATATGAGAATACCTCAAATGTGTTGCTTTAAATCACTATAGTTGGGGTCATTTGTTCTGGGAATCACAGGAAGCTAATCTGCCTGCTTTACATATGGAAGGTCTCAGGAAAGTGAATCCTCCTCTCTGTGCCTCAGTTTCCTCATCTGTAAAATGGAGAAGCAGCACCTGCCACACAGCATAGTTTCAACCTGAAGATGTATGCAAAGCATGCAGAAAAGGGCTCAGCAGGTCTCACGGCCTCCATAAGTATTAACTGTTGGCAAAGGTACAAATTACCAAGCAAATGCGAGATGTGTCAAGGGTTCCCTTATGATATCTCTGGTCACCAGGTTCTCATACATGTTGTAGTTTTCACTTATATTGGGATAGTGGCCTCAGCCCAGCATAATAAAATGGTAACAAGGAAGATCTTTTTTTTTTTTTTTTTAATGTAGTTGTAGTGAAACCCAGGATGTTGGAAAAGGTCTTGGGTTTGAATCCTGACTCTCTACCTTCTTTTCATCCACAGGGAGAGAGACGGCTTGTCCCACTTTCCCTGGGACAGTCCTAATTTGTAATAATTGACCCAGAATAATTAAGAGTGCACCCTTTGACTCTCAGAAGTGCCCTGGTTTGCACAATAAAATATATGGTCACTCCATGTTGCACCTTGGATGAGTCACTTAATATACGAGGCTTTATTACTCTTCTATAAATGACACCAACTCCCCGGTGGGATGCTGGGTGGCTTGACATGAATGATGATCACGGCACATAGGAGATGCTCACTCTGCACTAGTTTCCTTCCTTTTCAGTAATGACTGAGGGCCTTAAAACCAGGGAGAGATGTAAACAGTGGGGTCCATGGATTAATTAGCATTGGAAGAAGGCATTTAAAAGGAGGATTTAGCTGGTTTCAAACACAGGCTCAATCAACTTGCCAATGGCCCAGAGCCTGGAAGGACCACCAGAATCACAGAAGCTCAGAAACAGAAAAGATCTTACTGATGATCCCATCCAATCCATGCCAGCACCACACAGAAAGCCTTCCACATCCCTGACAGCGCCATCTCTTGATGATTGTCAGTGGTTAACCTATATGGAGTGCTTGTCATGTCCAGGACATCACACCTTGCATCGTCCATGTATTACTTTAAATCGTCTTTATAGGATTTCCAGAAGGGAAGTACCACGAACCTCACTGTGAAGATGAGATTTACAAGTTCTTGTAGACAGGATCTGGTCTCTTGCCTCCCAATGAGTGTTTGGGCAGCCACACAGGATTTTAGCGGAACAATTAAAAACTTAAAATTTGTACCTGAATAACACAGAGTTCAAAATGTCCTTAAAATTTCTAAATAATTTGCAGGCGTGTGTCACTGTCACTGTAAAGGTTTCTTCAGCTTTGTGAATTTTACTCTGCACATGTTAATTCCTATTTGTGTGCGATTCCTTTCTTCATCACCGTGGAATGCTACAGCATCTTGAAACATAGGAAGGTGCTCTGTGGTTACCAGGCAGTGACAAAAATCACACCTAAGAATTTGTTTTTTTTTCTCCAAACCATCAACTCGTTGTGGGGTCCAGGAGAAATTTTTCCCCTAATGGGAAATCAATCCATAATGCGTTGACTGGATAGTTGACAGAGAAGCAGGGAGGTGTCATGGAAAATGCTGAGGGTTTTGCAGACAAGAAAACTTCATTGCAGTTGGTCTGAAATGACTCATTATGTGAGCATGAACGAGTTATTTGACTATTTTGTGCCTTGCTGACCCTTTCCATAAAATGAAAGCTTGGGGAGATTGTCACTAACATCCTTTCAAGTTTGACCAGGCTCTGATTCTCTGAAACATGGCCTAGATTCCTTGCAAATTGTCACTTTGGCAACATAGCCTGGTGCTTAGAAAGCGCTCAGGGCGTTCAGAAGAATTCAGTTTTGTATTTCACAGATGGAACCTAATTGAAATTCTTTAGGTAGATCAAGTGTAACCACAAAAGCTTGCACAGGCCTGTAGCAGACCCGTAGCCCAGAACGGCCTCAGTCTGTCGGCAGCACGGGGCATGTTGCGGGAAAATCAGTAATCATCTGTCTATCTTAGGGTAAGTCGTCACCGAGGGCAGAGTCTTGCTGGGTCAAGGGCACCAGGTTGCTCACTTGGCGATGGCTCAGGCTTAGAACCTTGGACGCTTGAAGCAGCAGGCCCTGGAAGGGAAGTGTGTGCGTGCTCACTGGTCGGACCTCCCTGTGTCCTGGGACTTTGTGGACCATTTCAGTATTTGCCTCTCCTCTGTGTCCACATCGCGAGCCCTTTCTTCTTCGAGCCCATCCTTCTTGAGCCCATTCCTCCCCAAAGTTTGAAGCCTACCACTGTGTACCTTTTTAGCTCCCTTTCATTGCTTGTCCCTCTTTTGTGGCATCTAATGTGAATCTTCCCTTCCTTGCTTTATGTTTCATGTATTTGGATTTATTCTCACCTGTGTCTCATCCAATTGTCTCCTAAATTCCAGTTCTAGGACTTTTACCAGCCCATCTGAAACGGCTCTCTTGACAGCAGAAAAAAAAAAAAAAAAAAAAAAAAAAGGCCAACCAGTTAGCAAGACCAATCTCATTTTAATTATTTCTTGATCATGAGTGTTAGGCTCTGTCCCATGCCTGACATTGGAGGTTCAGAAAAGATTCAAATACCATCTTGTACCATCTACACAGAACCAGCCTTCTACTGGAGGAGTAGATAGATAAATTATCCTTTATTTCAGTGAGAATGACTGGTTTTGCAGAACAGAGCTTCCCAAACTATGTTGAAGGATCAATTTGTTTCTTTCTTTTCCAACACACTGAGCACAGATACTCTTGTCAAATACAAAACAGCACTTACGGGTGTTGTGGCAATTTCAAATTATTGCAACGGTTTCCAATAAACACTTATGCTCAATTTCTGTCCTTCGTCCTTGCAAATGGGCTGTTTTGCAAACCCCTCCGCAGACTACAACTTGAGGAGCGCCCTGTTAAAACAGCTGATGTAGGACACTGCTGGAAAACACACGAGTGCCCCCCGCATCCTGGCTGGGGCAGGAGAGCATCTCCCAGAGGAACATGCGGACCTGCCTTTTAGTTCCCGTCTTCCTCCATCTCTGCTTCATGGAGGGTGAACTGCCTTCCCCAGAGAAGCCTAGTTTCCATTTTCTTCCATCGGATTGCACTACATCCGGTCACCTCCTCCTTTCTAAAACATGCTTCTGTTCTCCTATTCAGATCATTTTCCCCTCCATCCCTTAGCCAATCATAGCTGGTCCCTGGGGGGGGGGGGGGTGTTACCCTTATGCTCTCCATTGACTCCTGCACTTGCTTTGTCAGAGCCCGTGGAGGCCGCACGGTGGAGCTCGCCTCGCCAAGGCAAACAGAGTGCAGAGCCCACCTTTCCTCTGTTACCTTCCTGTAGCATCTCCTCTTGGCGTTGCCCTCCTATTCCCATCTAATTGTCCAGTCACTTCGGTCACAGTAATCTCATCATGCTGGCAGCCCAGCATCGAGGTGGAATTATTGGCTTTTCCAGTTGGTCCTGGACTTGCACACCGTCGTAGGCCTTCAGTCATGTTTTTTTCTTCTGCCTTAAAACTTCTCCCTTGGGCTGCCAGGCTGGCTCAGTAGGCTGAGCACCTGAATTTTGATTTCAGCTCCGGTCTTGATCTCAGGGTCCTGGGATTGAGCCCCAGGTTGGGCTCTGTGCCAAATGTGGAGCCTGCTCTGCCCCTGCCCCCACCCCTGGCTTGCAAGTTCTTTCTCTCCCTCTTAATTAAAAAAAAAAAAAAATCCTTCCCTTTTTACTAATTTTCTACCTGCCCCACTGACCCATCTCTGTAAAATTCCTCAACGCTCAACTTGAATATCTATCGTACCATACCTGCCATCAAACCTCAGAGATCACACCACAATTGAAATAATCCCTCAATCTCTTCCACGCCGCCTCTGTTCTGGTACCACAGACTGTCCCAAACATGGTGGTCTGAAGGCACATCACCTACCATCCACGTGAGCTCTCGGAGGTCAGACTCAGTGCCTACCTACTCTCTACTAGGTCTCCAGCCTTGGTTTGCCCCTCAGTCAATTCTTCCCTTTTCTATTCGCCTACACAGTTTTCTGAAATGTCGAAGTGCTGGCCATACCTTCCCACCCTTCCAAGAACTCAAGGCATATGGGCAGAAAGCAGGTACATTACCAGGTAATGATGGAGCTGTTTGGTCAGTGCAAAGAGAGTGTTTTGCACTAAACAATACAGAATATGGGGGGGGGGGGAGATGCCCAGCTCAGGATAAAGGTGAGCACAGTGCCCAGGGAGTCACTCTTCAGAGGTAGCAGGTGGGACGAGAATAAAAAGATAAACAAGCCCAAGAAAAGCATGCAGGAAGGGGGCCAAGGAAAAGTGCCCAGGCTGAGGGGCAGCTGGACAAAGGTTCTCAGGCAGGAAACACCTGTCCAGTGTACCTAGGAGGTCTGGGCAGGTCCAATCACTAAGAACTAAGATAGGAAGTTGCTACTTACGAAGGGAAAGCATATAAACTAACACGTATAAAGAAGCAATATTTCTTGCAAACAGAACAGTTTTATAAGCACACATAAACACTAAGAATATTAAAAACTGAAGAATGATATATAATGCTAATATTCACAAAGTCATTTTGAGTTACTGATATTTTAGAGCCATCTAGATTGCTCTTCCCATTTGATTTTTGCTCTCTGGTACAGTTCTGAGAGTCTAACTCTAGTTTATTCCCTGAGACTTCTTAGTAGACTACGGGCAGCTGTAGTCCCCTAGTCGGGTATGGCTAAGAGTCATTCAACCAACCATGTTTCTAAATAGAACAGTCTAGCAACTGTATTGGACTGTATGGAGCACTGCCCCACCCAACGCCTTAAATTCACGTCTACCCGGAACCTCAGAATGTGAACTTATTTGGAAATAGGTCTTTACAGATGAAATTAGTTAAGACGAGCTCATCCTGGATTAAGACAGGCCTCAAAAACTTTGGGTGCCCCCAGAAGGAGAGGAAGATTTGGAAACAGGCAGATGCACACAGAAGGAAGACAGCCATGTGGGGAAGAGGCAGAGATTGCAGCAATGACGCTAAAAGCCATGAACTCCCAAGGACCAGGAGCAACCACCAGAGGCCACGAAGCAAGGGGAAGATTCTCCTGTAGAGCCTTCAGAGAGAACATGGCCCGCATGAGGTCTTTTTTTTTTTTTTAAAGCAGAATATTGTTCATTTTATTTCTTTTTTTTTTCTTTTTTTTTTAAGATTTATTTATTTATTTATGATAGACATAGAGAGAGAGAGGCAGAGACACAGGAGGAGGGAAAACAGGCTCCAGGCCGGGAGCCCGACACAGGACTCGATCCCGGGTCTCCAGGATCACACCCTGGGCCAAAGGCAGGCACTAAACCTCTGAGCCACCCACGGATCCCCCCACATGATATCTTAATGCCAGACTTGCAGCCTTCAGAACTAAAGAAAGACTAAATTTCCACAGTATCAGGCCACCCAGTGTATGGTAATGTGTTACAGCCGCCCTAGGATACTAACATAACAACCTAAATCGGTCAGACATAAACACTCTCTTACTTTGGCCTCCTCTCAGAAATACCTTCTCCCTTCCAGTCTTAGACGCTTCATTTCCGCAGAGCACTCTGCTGAGTTTTACAAATCAGAGGCCTGGCTGGATTCTCTTAAAGGCCTAGAGATTTATTCTTGTTCTCTTAATCCACTGACATTAGGTAAATGAATCTCCCTCAATTTTAAATAGGTTCCAACACATTCTCTGGGTACAAAACTTTAAAGCTCATTGTATTTATGGATCTTCCTCATATAAAGTAGTTCCAAGTTCAGGGGATATTTATTACATTCTAACCCAGGTGCTATTTCCCAAGGCATACCGCTTGGTTGATTAAGAACAAGTAACTTGTGTAGAGAAAATATCCAGATCTATGCAATCATTCAATAAAATAAAATAAATAAAATAAAATAAAATAAAATAAAAAAAATATTTTATACACACACACACACACACACACACACACATAACACTAGTGTATATTCTTTGATAGAATCGAAGGTTCTAATGATCCATTATATCTTGGAATTGTGCCTCAATACTGAGTTGGCTAAAAAATAGGTTGTTACTACTCCTCTTTGTGATAATGATAGGTGGCCACTGGGTTCTGCTCCGTGGGCCACCACATGTATTTACAGGAAGATTGGAGATGATGACACTTCCCTTTAAAGGTTTCTGCCTGCCGTTGAGAATACCACGTTAGCATTTATTTCATCTGACAAATATGGGAAGCTCCTTGTCAGAAGGTGAGGGAGAGAGTAGCATGGCACCTGGAGTTGCAATAATATTAATAATTTGGGGCCCCTCTGGTTCATTTATCTCTAGTGTTCAAACCTTGTGGCACGGATGCCTGACTGTCCCAGTTGTGGTCAATGTCAAGACACAGATAAGCACACGTGCTCAATCAGAGAGAAAAAGCAAGCTGCCTGGTAGACAAGGGCACAGTTAAAGAATATGAGTGGGTTAATAATGCTCTCTTCAATGAGCTGAAATTACCTGTTCTTTACCCCAATGCTTGTATTTGACAAGGGGCCTTGATCCACTGTTACTGATAAATTGCTGGGTAGAATGAATGCCTGTGTTCAGACCCTGTCATCTGTGGGAGATATTATTTTTGTTCTTTCCCTGAGAAGCACAGGTACAAATTTCCAAACAAAGGCTTTAACTTCTGTGGTGTAAAGCATCCGTGTCACTTTGAAGGAGCTGTACACACAGAATAGCGATGCAATTGACTCACTGAATTGCACAATTGGACTTATCATAAATAATGTTTTAATGAAGACAATATTTTAATCTATTATGAAATAGTTTTTTATGAAATAGTTTTTAATCAGTGAGCATATCGTAGATAAAGAAGGATAATTCAGTAAAGAGATTTAGGTGACAGTTGGTGATAACAGTTGGCTATGGGGCACGTTGTCTTATAAGCAAAATATATCCAAATTTAAGAATTATTTCTGATATATCATTCAAGGGGGTACCTGGCCGGCTCAGTGGGTAGAGCATGTGACTCTTGGTCTTGGGGTTGTGAGTTTGAGCCCTGTGTCAGATGTAGAGATTACCTAAAAATTAAATCTTTAAAAAAAAAGACACTCATATATCATTCAGTAGCTTTTATGCCTACTATTGTGAGTGAAATATCTTATTCAATAAATTATCATTAAGAGCTTACTCTGTATTAGTCATTGCCCTAGATCTGGAGTTAATTGTTGAGGGATAGAAGGATTTCTTTCTTTTGTTTATGAATTTATTCATATAATCACTCAAAAGCATTCTTGGAGCATATATGCTGTGCAAAGCATTGGGTTAAGAGTTATTCCTTGTCTTCAGGGCAACGCCCCAGTCTAGCACAGAAGGCTCATAAGAAGATAATTGGTCAAAATGCAAAATGATAGTGATACGTATAATATATGAGGTCTGGTCATAGTGAGAATGAGGTAATTAGCTCCAGAGGAATGTGGGAACGTGTGAAGGGGGCCGGGAGGGTACAGACCTGTTCACTGAGGAGACACTTCACCCGGAATTTGAAAGTTAATTACAGATTCACTAAAAGAACATCCAAGACAAAGGCATTCCAGTGAGATGAGGAAAATGTGAGCAGTGAACGAGGAAAAAGGAAAGAGAAAATTAGGTAACTAAGTAGTTTGATCTCACTGATAGGGAGGCATGAGCCCAAGAGGCATGTGAAACAAAAACAGGGAGATAGGACTGACGAAGACTGAAAATATTCCCATGAGTTCGGGATTAAGAAAGTCCCTGGTAATATTTCCGGGGGCAGGGGGCAGGAAGCTGGAACATAAGGGTTTCCGAGGTTGTGTGTCCCAGAGGACAGGGCCTCGCGCACCGCGCCTGAACACAGCTGGTGCTCAGCAAATTCTCCTTCTTCTCCTTCACTGCTCCCATTTTCCTCCTCTCACTGGAATGTCTTTTGTCCTGGGTGTTCTTTTAGTAGATCTCTAATTATCTTTCAAATTCCAGGTGAAGTGTTATTTCCAACTACTGAATGGATAGAGTCATCATATGCAATGTAAATACGAGAAAGAAGGGAGTACAAGCTTTCAGGAGAGGAGGCTATGATTTGAGGGAAGTTACTACTGATGGAGCAAGAGCCCTGGAAAGGGAGACGGGGGCACCGGGGGGATTGAAAGCCTTGGTACAGGGACAAGCCTCAAAGCTGCTTGTCAAGCAGGTACAGCATCAAGAAATGTGTATGGGGCACTTGCATGATCTGAGGGCTGGAAGATTCCTTGCAGAAGTTCACAAATGTAACTCAGAATCCTCCTATCTCTTGTCAATATTGATTTGACTTCAATTTTTTAAAAAAATCATTATTATGATTTTAGAGAGGGGAAGAGAGAAGAGGGGCTGGAGGGAGGGACGGAGGGAGGGAGATTGAGAATCTTAAGCAGGCTCCAAGACACAGGGCTCGATCTCACCACCCTGAGCTGAAAACAAGAGTCACGCTCCTAATTGAGCCACACTGGCACCCCAATCTTTTTAAAATTATGATGAAACAGGGATCCCTGGGTGGCGCAGTGGTTTGGCGCCTGCCTTTGGCCCAGGGCGCGATCCTGGAGACCCAGGATCAAATCCCACATCGGGTTCCTGGTGCATGGAGCCTGCTTCTCCCTCTGCCTGTGTCTCTGCCTCTCTCTTTCTCTGTGACTATCATAAATAAATAAATTTAAAAAAAATTTATGATGAAACACATCTTAAATCATGACCCAACACACACACACATGCACACACAGACACCTTACACAAAAGTGTCACCATACTTCTATCTAATGAATACTTTTCTTACTGTGTGTCATATACTATGATTGTTTGCATCTTATTCCATTTTACTAAAAAAAAAAAATCTGGCTAAGACCTGAAATATTCATTACTTTTGCAAGGATTATTAAACTTATTTTGTACCATGGACATCACGGTAGTCTGGCAAAGCTGTGCATACCTCAGAAACATGTTGTTCCAATATATGGAATAAGACATAGGGTTATACAGCAATCAACTCTATTACAATAGTGTTATCAAAATATTAAAGACAGAGCAGCAACCGACTTAATATTTACTATAATTTCAAAGTAGTAAAGAACATGAACGTTTTGAGATATCCACATTACAACGGGACATTAAATATTTTAAAGTCTATTAGTTTGGGGAAGCCTGGGTGGCTCAGCAGTTTAGCGCCTGCCTTCGGCCCAGGGCATGATCCTGGAGTCCCGGGATCGAGTCCCACGTCATGCTCCCTGCATGGAGCCTGCTTCTCCCTCTGCCTGTGTCTCTGCCTCTCTCTCTCTCTCTCTCTCTCTCTCTCTCTCTCTCTGTCTCTCATTCAATAAATAAATAAAATCTTTAAAAAAAATAAAGTCCATTATTTAGGAAGTTAAAGATGCTGCTAAAAATACTGTGGCTTGTTGTCTGCATTTGTAAGTGAACGAGGGGCACCTGGGTGGCTCAGTCGGTTCAGCATCTGACTCTTGATTTCGGTTCAGGTCATGATCTCAGGGTCTTGGGACTGAGCTCTGTGCTCAATGCAGAGTCTGCTTGAGATTCTCCTCTCCCCCTCCATCTGCCCCTCCCCCATTCTCGCTTTTTTTTCCCTCTCTAAAATAAATCTTTTAAAAAGGTATAATTAAATGAAATGTTGACTTTCTGTTATTGTTAATGCAAATACATATAAAATACTCTTTTTATCCAGGTTCAAGGAGCTCCTGAATGCTCTGGTCTACCTACACCAGGTTAAGATCCCTGTGCTAAAGGCAGAGAAGAAATGACTACTGTCTCTCTTGCTCTCTCTCTCTATCTCTCTCTCTCTGCCCCATTTCCTCCATTCTTATCCTCACACACCCTGCTTTAGTTTTATCAAACTAAACGTTCTTGCCTCTTTTCCAACACATAGAGAGGGCACGCTTCTCTCGCAGGGCTTTTACATTTCTCATGCCTTCTCCGTCCATAACATTCTCCTTAGATATTTATAGCTTGCTCCTTCATTGCGTTCAGGTCTCTGATCCAATGTTTCTCCTCAGGGACCTCATTCTGACAAGCCTAGAATAGTGCCCCCTGCTCCATCATACTCCCTTTCTTTAACCTGCTTTATCTTCACAACATTCATTTACCTGGTAATATATCATAGATCTATTTGCCTATTAGAATGTAAGTTCTATGAAGCAAGGATTTCTCTGGCTTAACAAATTCACAGTAACTGGCATGCAGCACACTAGGTTAATATTTGTTGAAACAGATCATTTCAACAAGCTATGGTACGTGCTTAGATGTGGGGCATTTCCGTTGTGCTGGGGGCTCAGAGAGGAGGGCAGCTCCTAGGAGGTGGTATTGTCTACAGCCTAATACCTGCAGAGACTGAAGGAGAGACAAAAATTAAATATTTCACTTGGAAAGATGTTTAGGTTCCAATCTAGATAGTCTAAGGTCATGTTTAATGAAAATAAATGGCTTTTACAGTCATACTTTAATGGTCTTGATTTTGCATTTTCTCTTTACGTTCTAAGCTCTGCATTGATTAAAAAAAAAGCTCTGCATTAATTAAGGGATTTTTAAGAAGCAATACAGTGTAGGCATAATAAATAACACAGATGGCAATGTGAGCACCACGCAAGGGCTTCAAAAGATGAGTTCGATTATCAAAGAGCTGGGCAGGTGGGACTGCATTTGTACCTGTATAACTATATTCCTTTTCATAAGGCAAATCTGATTCATTTTTCCATTAAAACATATCACAACCATTCAAATCCATCAAGAGGGAGATGTAACATTTGAATCTTAACCAGCAAGTCATTGATTCTACCGACTTTTTTTCCTCACTGAAATGGTTTTGCTCCTCATTCAAATTCTTATATTAACCAGACTTGAGACAGGCATGGTTTTATGCTGATTGAAAGAATGTCTCAAGATAAAATGTCAGCGAGCTTTATCTGAAAATGCCAGATTCAGCAAGTTATACATGATACTGAAAATCAGAAATTGACATAATTTTAATTAGCTGCCACTTAGCAAACACATATCTATACCTGGTCATTAAGTTTCCCCTTTGAGATATGCATTTGTTGGTGTAAATTTTTCTCTAAATTATGCACCTTTGTCCTTGAAGAGCATACCAGAAAACCATGAGGATGTACATATGTAGAGAAAAATCCTTAATGCCATATACAAACCAAAAACCCAGTATATAATTTATTATATATGAAAAATGGAGGTATTCAAAGGATCAGAGATAGATTGCAATCCTTTCAGTCATTTATCCCACCAATATTATTTGAGATCAAAACTATGCTCTATGCTGTGCTGGGTGCAGGATATATAAAGGGAAAAAATCAGACAAGGTACCCATCTCATGGAGTTTACCTTCTATCAAGGGAATAGATATAAACAAGCACATGAATGAGTTCACATACGGGTGTGATGAAGACAATAAAATGGATAACAAATAGATTTGATCCACATAGATCTTCAAGGTCCCTTCAAATAAAGGCAATTAAAATTTAATTCCTGCTCCTACCAAACCCTCACACTTCAGAAGTAGCAGCAAGAAAAATTCCTACATTCCTCTACACAGTCAGGTCAAGTCCAACAGGAAATACTTGTTATTTTCTAAAATCCAGTCTCTCAAACTACCCATTCCAGAAAAATTCTTCACCAACAGAATTTTCCAAATGTCATTTATCCCCTTTTGTCTGTTGCTGTTTTACTGTCCTTAGTCTCAAGTTATATGGTTTTGTCTGAGAAACCTCAGGTTTGTAAATTGTGGCACAGTAAGTGAGGAAAAGCTTCCTGGCTTCCATGTAAGTCTGGAAGGTGATGGTGGATTACACAGGAGAATAGAGTCTTCTAAAAGAAGAGCAACTAGGGAATCGAAGGTGAGGGGGGATGAAAAACTACTTCCCAATGGAGTAGCCACCTCCAAAACGCCTCCCCACGAATCCTCACAGTACAAGAATGCATCTCAGAGACAGAAATCCCTTGAATCATGATGGAGACATTTTTTTCCTTAAAATCACGTGCTTGCTTTAATGTGAATTTTCTTATCAAAGTCTACCCAAAGGAAATGACAACATATGCAATCAGATATTTATCTAGAAGGATATTCATCTCAATGTTAATTATAATAGTGAAAAACTGAAAATAAGAGTCTAAATAGGCCAAAATAAGAAACTGGTTAGATTACATTAATGTATACACCTACAAGCTCATCTATGAGGAATACCATAGAGCTATTATGAGTGATGTTGCCGAAGAACATTTAATGCCGTGAGAGTGTGTGGATGGTATACAACTGAAGATTAATAGACAGTTTACATACAGTATGTGCAGTGCAAACTAAATCATGTATATGCTCGCACAAAATTTATTCAGCGCATATATAACCGAAGCTAAATATTGGTAAATTGAGTAGTTTGAAAAACACACAACTTTTTATTCATGCTTTTCTAAAATTTTCCAAAGCAAGCAGGAGTTATCTTTCATAATCAAGAAAACACATTATTGTCTAAAAGCCTCTCCTCTGGGGTGGCGAACACCTTGTTGTTGAAGAGGCAACAGGTTTGCCCCTCAACACTTAAGCGGGGTGGTGAGAGTCAAGCCAAAGGCTTGTACAGGCTGAGTCTCCAGGTAAAACAGGTAAGGACGAAATGCAAGCTCCAGTTATTGCAGAGCAATAAGCCAGATGGGCTAAGAGGAGCTCTGTCAAGAAATGACATGAATGAATCAGAGGGGCCTTGGGACTTAGCCTCTGGGGCTTTTATCTATATGGGAGGAAATTCATGAGGATTTGTCACTCTATGGAATGGCTGGAGCTTTGAATCTGTGTTGGTTTAAACCCCACGGGGGACCTTGAATTACCAACCAGAAGCCATAAGCATTGAGCTCTAGGCTTCCCACCACAGATTCAATATAAGACATGGTGCAGGGCATTTAGCCACTAAAAATGCAGTATGAAATAAATAAATAAATAAATAAATAAATAAATAAATAAATAAATAAATAAAAATAAAAATAATAAAATTAAAATAAAAATTTAAAAAAATGAAAATAAAAATGCAGTACGTTCATCTGTATCGTGGGCATTGGAATGACTTCCTGGTCATCTTCACCTCTCAGGATTGTTGGGAGACCATCACAGACCCAAAGCAAACAACTAACCAAACAATCTTGTGCAAGAAAAACCTTTGTAATCTATAAATACTACACTTAGGTGACACTGTGAGCAAATATTATACGGTTTCTGAGACTGTGCCTCTAGGATATCATCTGTAGAATGAGGATGATAATAGTAGTCACCACTTCGTAGGTTGTTACAATATTTGAATGTTTAAAGCATACTGGTACTTTCCTCAGCTATATTTATTCTCTGAGCAAAACAACAGCTTGATAATAGAGACCACTGCCTATGGTATAAGGTATTTCTGCTAATTAATGGAACCAATACAAAAATATAATGGTGATTTAAAAATAGAGATCTATTTGTTTCAGGAACTTTTTTTTTTAATTTTTATTTATTTATGATAGTCACAGAGAGAGAGAGAGGCAGAGACACAGGCAGAGGGAGAAGCAGGTTCCATGCACCAGGAGCCTGATATGGGATTCGATCCTGGGTCTCCAGGATCGCGCCCTGGGCCAAAGGCAGGCGCCAAACCGCTGCGCCACCCAGGGATCCCTGTCTCAGGAACTTTAATAGAATAGTTTTACATGTAGACCAAAGAGTTATTTTTACTGTCTAAAGATAAAAAAATAATGAAACAAATGTATATTTCTGTGGAAATGTCATAATTTGTTTACTCACAAATTCCAGGCAAATAGCATTGTGCATAAACCCTGCAAATGAGCTTGCTAAGGACACGGGTTGGCTTCCTTGTCACTGGGCCTATCCCCAACGCACCCCAGAGTTGTTGCAGTCTGGGACTCCCAGAGTTAGAACGGGTCACGGGAGTCATTGATAAACCTATTAGCCTCACATGAACGAATGCAGGACCTAGAAACTCTCCACCTCTCATTAACGGTTGCCTTAAACACTTCCTGCAGTGCAGGAAACCACACGCAAGCAAACACAGTTAAATCCCTTACTGACTCTGGGCCTTCAGCAACTGGTTTTATAAACCTGTTTATATCTTTTCCTCATCTGAGCATAAAATATTAGTGAGGCTGTAAAACCAAAACCGAAACTGAACAAAAATCCTGTTCTTTAGAGTGCTTTAGTGCATGAATAAGCTAGAGGCTTTGTTGGTTGGAGAAGATCACCATTTGGTCGGTTTTTTGGAGGAAAAGGCATGGGCCAAGCCCTGTGGACCAGGAGGGTAGGCTTCACTATATATTTACTGCATTCACCGACCTATGCAGAGCTTTGGCAATTTTACATGAGTGAATTGTTAGTGAGGCGACCACTTGCTGAAACGGTTCTCTATGGTAGAATTTTTTTTTTTTTTACAATTTTATTTATTTATTCATGAGAGATACACAGAGAGAGGTAGAGACACAGGCAGAGGGAGAAGCAGGCTCCCTGCATGGAGCCCAATGTAAGACTCGATCCTGGGACTCAGAGATCACGCCCTGAGCTGAAGGCAGACAGATGCTCAACTACTGAGCCACCCAGGTGCCCCAGAAAGAAACTTTTCATCGGCCCATTTAGTTAGCGCAATAGTTTAATACAAAGTTCATCTTCATTTTTCATTCATTTTTCTTAATTGTGAAAGATTACCAAATACTGGCATTTTCCCTCTATACCACTTTCCACCCAAACCAGGCTACCAATGGCTGAAGACCAGAGCTACTTCTAAACTCATTTCCTTTTAAATTGTTCAGTGATCTGAATACTTGGGTAGGCAAATGTTTACTGGTCATAATGCTCTAACCACAATGACAGTTCACATTTACGTTGCTACCAGTAGAATGATGGAGTTTGGGAAGCAGCCTTATTTGATCGCCTATGTATCTCTTCTATTTATAACACGGAATATAAACATACTAATCCCAGAGAGAGGAAAATGTCTTTCCAGTTGAGTTCTGTATCAAACTGAGACATAGAATATTAATTCTGCATCAGTGTTGATGAATTTTGATTCTAAAAATATTCCGCTTAATGCATCATAAAATACTTAAGTTCGAGGTTAGTTGAAACTATTAGAATGTTTTTCGGCTTTCAGAACAAATGCTTTATTAAAATGCACATTTAAATGAGACACATTTCTGAGACCTGCTCCTTTAAGTTGCTAAGTCCTCAATAACAATAATTAAAACTTCCATCTCATTACAATAAAAGGACAAATTGAATATTATGTACGTACCACTAAAATTCAAATGTATTTTAAAAATTCTTAACTGTTACTGAATCAAAAGGTGATAACGTGCCCAAATTGGTTACGTGAAGGCTATTTCCAAATTAAGAATAAAATTGATAGAAAGAGAAACAAACCCCTTCCCATCCTGTATGAATAACAACATGGGCACTGATACCAGTGGGATGAAGATCTGGTTGGAAATCTCACCTTTGTGACTTACAAGCTACTTGACCTCAGCTCTCTTTTCTTTATTAAATGTGGCCCCTAACATTATTTATCATGCTTCTGTGAGGTTAAAATGAGAAGACAAACATCATTCCATTGCCTTTCTCTAGGCAAGGAGGGATAGACTGGGTTTCTGAAGGTCCCCTCTTCTCCCGGGCCTTCCCTGGCTGCCCTGATGACACCACATCACTTCCAGAGTACACACTTTGCAGCCCTCGGATGAATTATAATTGCTCATTTGTTTCTTTTTGTTTGTTTCCTTTTTTAATATTGTGTTTATTTATTCATGAGAGACAGAGAGATTGAGAGAGAGAGACAGAGAGAGAGAGAAAGAGGCAGAGACACAGGCAGAGGGAGAAGCAGGCTCCATGCAGGGAGCCCGATGCGGACTCGATCCTGGGTCTCCAGGATTACACCCTGGGCCAAAGGCGGCACTAAACCACTGAGCACCCTACTCGTTTATTTCTATTCATTCCTAATTTAGGTAAGCAAACAGGTATCACAAACTCATGGAGCTTTAAGTATAAGCTCTATGAATGCAATATTCTGCTTTGCTTTGGCTTCTTAGTTTTGCTCATTTTTGCATATTCCACGGTTTTAGGACATCCTTGTATTGTATGTGCTTAATAAACACTTGTTGAGTGAACAGGCATGAAAAGTTCCTATAAATTCTGTGTGATAAGCTTCTGAGGAACAAGTAAGGTTTGAAGTGAGTAATAGGGGTCAGGTGAGGAGAAGTAGAATATGTCAGAGCTGAAACTGGATATTTAAAAGAAGCAATTAAGGCCCCATCGAGAATAAGAGTACACGAAGAAGGTACGGGGAAGGCAGATGCTTCAAGTGGTCCTCCTCGACCCTGTCCCATGAAACATTGTGTTGTTGTGTAATCCTCTCCCTTGAGATTCGCAGGGCCTGTGACTTGATTGTAACCAAGGGCATAGGGCCAAGTTGAGGGCAAAGAACAAGATTGCAGTGTACAGCACTATAGTATCTGTGTTGCTAGAGTCTCTCTTTCGGTCTCATTGGCTTCGAAGAAGCAAGCTGCCATGAATTGTATAGTCACAAGGAATCAAATGCTGTCAACAATCATATGAGCAGTGAAACAGCTCTTTCCCCAGTCAAACTCCAGATGAGAACTCATCCGGGCTATGTTCTTGACCGCTGCTTCGTAAGACTCGAAGCAGAGGACCCCTCTAAGTTGTGCTCAGATGACTTTTTCATACAGTTGTTGACTGGGTTTCTCCGAACCTCTGGTGGTTCACTAGTGATTCCTCAGCCTGATCAAAGCCTCAAAAACTGGAGAATTTCCAAATGCTGCATTTTTTTTTTTTTTAAACCAGACAAATGGTATGGTAATGGTATATAGGAACTTATGTCCTTCTTTCATTGGAGTTTGAGTATCTAAACTCTACCTTTTGGGATTAATCTACCCCTATTGTAGATGTTAACAGAATGGAGCCCAGTTGAGAGGAGGGGAGATCAGCTGCTGTTGATGTCATGTACCATTTTGATGGGCTTAATGTGGGCCAGGGCAGTACAAGGACTTTATATATATTATCCCATTTATCACTCTGTGGGATAGATACTATTATTGTTCAAATTCATCTGGAAAACTGATGTTCCAACAGGTTAAAGAACTGGCAAAGCCACACACCCATTCCATGGTTGAGTGTCACTGGAATGTAAATACAATAATTTTAAAGTCAATGCTTTTGCTATTGTATCTCTACCAATGATGCCAACGCATCATTACCACACACTTTCTCCATACAACATTGAACAATCTAATAGACAAATTTTCTTTCCAGCTTAGCCTAAAAAACTCAATTTCTTTTAATTCTGGAGTGGAAATGACTAGATTTTCTGATATCGTCTACATAGCATCCAACTACATAGAAAAGAAGAGGCTGAAAATTTCAATCCTTGGGGTGATTATACTATTAAATTGGGTGTGCCTCCAACATGGTAATGCATGCACATGTATTGAAAACAGACTTAGAAAAGAGAAAGCTGATAGAAAACAAAAAGCCTGTAGCTTGAAATGAAAGTGTCAAAGGTCAAAGTAGCAGTCCCTGTCATTACAAATTAGTGATGGTGTTGGAGACGCAGCATGTTGTAGGAAGATGAAGTCAATGGTACGTATGTGAGTATTGAGACTCTTGCCTTCCAACCTTGGAGCCAGACTAAGTTTCAAATACTTGCTCCCTTTCCTGTTAACTTTGTGAACTTTAGCAAATAAAAATCATTTTAAGGTTTTTTTTTTCTTGACCTTGTAAAGCCTGGTGAAAAGATTAAATGAAATACTGGGTATCAAGTACAGAGTGTTTAGAACAGAGCAGCCACCTATAAATATCATTTATTTCCTTTGCCCTCCCTTTTATGGATTCTTGGCTAATCGAGGCTTTTCAAAGCACAGGGACTGGGGACAGTTCTTCTAGGGACAACTAGCCACAATGGTCGGAGAGATATGTCTAATTGAGGGTGATGATGAAGGTCTCCTACGTATCAGAAACCATGCCACGTACTTTGCACGTCGGATAAGAATTAAGCCTCCTAGCAAACTTGTGAGAGAGTTGCCATTTTGTGGACAATGAACTTGAACTACAGAAAGATTGTATAACTTGTCCCAGATTAACTTGCCTGATAAATTGTGGCGCTTGAACATGAGCATGTTTCTGTGCTGAGAGACCTATACCTCGGTACAGGAGTAAAGAAATGGTAGCTGGTAGCTTAGCCTCAGTCAAGGTAACCACAGCCACCCTCTTCTCACAACAGTGAAGCATGAAATAATTTAGGATTTCTTCTCAGACAATAGTTATCTTCCCCTTTGATCCAGTATCCATTCCTCCCAAATACGTTGTTCTTGTCTGAGTTAAATACATTACTATGAAAGGATATTTTTTGTAAGGGTTCATTTAGAATATGCACAACTATCTTTATTTAAATTTGATCACTCTTCGAATCAGCATGGTGCCTCAAAATGTAGCCACATTTTGGTAATGAAAAACTGTACCAATAACATGGATTATGTTAAGGCTTGTGCAATATTTTTCTATGAAAGAATTTTTTTCCCTTTGAAATATTCAATAAGCCTACAGCCAGCGGTTTAATTATTTTATGCAAGCATAATAGCTTCCCGATAACCGAGAGCACTGCCTTGTGACAAAGCTGGTTTCCATGTATTTTTTAATAAGGAAGGGTTCAGAGTGGTGATTTCTTGATATCCCTTAAGGCTTTTTAGTAGAGATCTTATCCAAGCAACACATTTTCTAAAAGTGCAAAGGGAGCAGTAAACTGTTTAGAAAGGCTGAAGTATCTCATTTCTTTCTTGGAATATTTTTTTTTTATTTTCCAGGAATATTTCTCTGTAAGACCACAGGTGGTCATAAAGGCATCTAAACAATTGTACTTTGAAAAATAAATAAATTAAAATATAAACAATTGTACTTTGTTCAAAATCCCAACACTGTTAAAGAATATTAATATATGCATAAAATGCTGATAATCATAATGAAAATAGCAAACAGCAATTCTACAGATTTGGAAAGTTCATTGAAATATGAAACTTCTTCCCTGTAGTTATAATGTAGTTCATTTCTCATTCCACTCTCAAACTTCCATCTGAGATAATGATAATGAGAGATCTCTGCAAGGGGACACCTGATCTTTCCAGGAAGCACCAGTCACCAAAAACGCCTGTCCTGAGAAGCAGCAACCTGCTATTTTGCTGAATTTGACCATTGGTTTTTCCAGGAGCAATGTATTAAGACACAAAATTTGGTACTAACCTCTCTATCAAGAGTAATGGTCATATAAAAATAGACCTAGTCTCTATAAGTTTTTTAAAAGTTAGATTTTGTACATGGATTATACATTTAGATAGGTCCTTATGTTTTTGGCTGGCAATCCTATGAAATAGAGAATCAATCTGAACTGTAATTCAGAATTAATTATTTGGCTTTAAAAAGAAAAAAAAAATCAATATTCTGATCCAGTAAGTACTTTATGCTGGGGCTTGAGGAGTTGTGTTTTTTAGTTTCAAATCTCAGGAAAAAAGTAGCAATATAGATCCAGCATATGTTGCAATAGATGAATATATGCAATATGTATTATAAATATGTATTATATTCATATATATATATCTATATTAGGAGCATATATATTTTAAAATAGACATATATAAGCCACAACTACACTTCATCCCAGAAATTCCCTTCCTACATTATCCTCATTTTGACACATACAATTGCACATACACAGGAATGTTTATTCATGTCAGCTTTTTAAAAAATTATTGAAGAATTAGAGATAAATGCTCAACACCGAGGAATTTAATTAGATAAATTATTATATAGCCAAACAGTGGAATACCACACAATAGAAACTAAGTGTTATATTTATATAGTTGAAATGGATTTTTTAAAAAAAGCTATCCAAGGCATATCATTAGAATATAGTATATTGCACTATAATCCAGTAAATTATAAGAAAATTATACAAAGAAAGGAGTATTTACTTTTCATCTTAAATCCTTCTCTACGAGCTAAATTTTATTCCTTTAATATTCATTTGTATGGGTCACTTTTATAATGTAACAGATAAAGCCAATTAAAAGTAAAGAAAGTAACTCTGAGGTTGTGATGTGCGTCCTGTGGTAAGAGCACTGCGGGCTCATATGATGCGGGGCTTTCTTCTACCCTAAGGCCTAATGACTGGAGTTCAATCAGACCAACAATATTACTCAAAACTTCCCTACGGGAAGAAATATTTATCTTAATCTCAGAAATAATCACACTTGACTTATCTTTTAAGTAGACCATGTACTTGCGGTAGCGATACAATACGCCTCCCCTCATGACAATGAAATGAAGCGTGATGAGGAAGTGTGCCATTCTGGGGCGCCTGGGTGGCTCAGTCGGTTGCATGTCTGAGTCTTGACTTTGGCTCAGGTCATGATTTCGCGGTGGTGGGGTCAATACTCGCTTTGGGCTCTGTGCTCAACGGGTATGAAATGTGCTTGAGGATTCTCTCTCTCCCTCTGCCCCCCCCCCCACCTGCCACAGGTTCTCTTTCGCTCTCTCTTTCTCTCTCAAACAAAAAAGCTCCAACTATCTGATTTCTAATAATGATGATAACAAAGGTGAAAAATTCTCCTACCCAATGAATCAATGATGATCTTGTGACCCCGACAGAAAACTCAATTCAGGCCATTGACAGTAAGAAATTGAAAATATCCATCTTCCCCTGTTGGCAAATACTTTTTTTTTTTTTTTTTAAGTAACTATTGTATTTTGTCCTTGTGATGGAAAGATGGAGGTGGGGTCAGGGCCAACTGTGAGGATGCTGGCAGCCTGGAGCCTTGAGTCCCATCCTAAAAGACTGAGGGATAAGCCTTGAACACACCACTTAACCTCTCTGCATTTTGGCTTTCCTATCATCTGTGAGATGAGAATAACGCTTGCCATCTGCCCCATAAAGGGGTTGAAAGGGACTGTGAGAAAGTCCACAGAAAGCACTTTGAACTCCTCAGAAGTAAGCTTGTACAGAAGTACAAAGCCTTGCATCAAAGGACACGCTCGTACCTTTCTGAGACATCAATGAGTGGTTCAGGGATAGGATAATGTGTAGGCCTGACACTGAGTGTTCCTTTTCATTAAAATAATTGCCACAGCAATTCCTTTTCTTTTTTACCTGGACATTATTCACATGCAGCCTTGGCAAATCCCGACACCCCTTCTCAGATCACGGCGAGGGGTCTCTGAGGCTCATTTTTGGCTCATTCAGCTGCGTTATTGGGCTGACAGGTATGAAATGTGCTCCCCCCTACCTCTCTCCTTAGGGATTGCTAGAAAGCAATCTTCCGGAGACAGAAAGGTTGAACACATTCCAGGAGGTTATTTATGACTCTGGGCGCTACGGTCACATTTGAGGCAGGACAGAGCTAATTCACTCACACCAGTTCTTCACTCTGACCTGTTCTGGAACCAAAGCTCTTTCTCCGGGTACCCCACCTGCATTATTGAGTGCCACCTGTGTACTAAGCCCTTTAGAGGGATGTATATTACTCACTGCCTTCCCTATTGGCTCCTGCCTTGGTCCAGCTTTCCCACAGTGATGGGGGGTGAGGCAACCATCATGGGACCCCAGCCCTTCTCACAGCCTGGTACCCTCACTCCCAAACTCATGCCCCCAACCTGGACTTTACTCTTCCTACTAGCAACCATCTTGCCTTTGCTCAAATACATTTACTTATTTATTATTATTATTATTGTTATTATTATTAAGATTTCATATTCATGAGAGTCACACAGAGAGAGGCAGAGACACAGGCAGATGTGGGATTCGACCTCAGGACCATAACCTGAGCCGAAGGCAGACGCTCACCCCACATAGCTGAACAATAATAACATCTGAGTTCTACAAGAGTTTTGTCTGTGTTCTTAAGCAATCTCCTTCATACTCATGCTCTCTTTCTCCTCTCACACCCCTTCCCTCAGCTCCACTGTGACGCCATTCTCCTCAAAGTTATCAAAATCCATCTTCAGGCCAAATCCATTTACAATGTTCAGTTCCTCATCAGCATCTGGTCCTCTGACATTTAATCTTCTTAGACTCTCCCCTCCCTCAGCCTCTGAGATGATCAACGTTTGTTTCTGTTTGGTTTTTTCTTACTCTTTGCCTCGGCCTAGGCAAGTCCCTTCAACTTTTTTGAACCTCTGAATCTATCTTTACCTTTAAAATAAGAAAAATATCATCTAATTCAGGAAGTTGCTAGAGGTGCAAGGAAGCGAGATGTCTATTTATTTACTCATCCAACAGGCACAGGTGGAGCATCGACAGCGCGCACAGAACTGTAGCAAACACTGAGCCACGAAGATGAAATAGGCGCCGGCACTGACATTACGGAACCTCAAAGTGATCTGAAGAGACGTCTTGACCATTAGTTATAGTACTTTATTTGTTCATTTATTTATTCAATTAATTGTCCTTGAGGGCCTGGGATATGTCACACACTTATCCAGGCAGTAGAGACGGGACAGTGAACAAATGTGAGTAAGTCACTGTCCTCCTGAAGCTTACATTTTAGTGCTAATTACTCCGGAGCTAGTGAAATAATGTCAGAGAGCAGTGAATGCTACGAGGGAAAAAAAAAGCAAGTAATAATACACAGAGTGGTGGCAGTGAGGGTTGCCTGCGGAGGTGATATTAGGTCTAGGACCTAAGTGATGACAAGGAGAATTTAGGAGGTTTCTTACCTGAAGGGGGACTGCGAGTGCAAAGGCCTTGGGGCCGGAGTGAAATCAGCATTCAGAAGGGAAGAAAGAAGACTCCAGGAGCTTTTCCAACCATGAAGAGATAAATAAGAGAGTTTGGAGAGGTCTCGTCTGCCCTGCTCATTATAGAGTCTAGATATAACACTGAATGCGAAGGAAAGTCACCAAGAGGCTTTAGGTAGAAGAGTGGCATAATCTGATAAATACTTTAAAGGATCATCTAAAAACTGTGTGGATAATTGTGCTGGGGAAACAGCAGAAGCAGGAGGACTACTTATGGGTCCGTCGCAGTAGACCAGGCACGGGATGATGACGGAAATTAGGGTAGTGGCAATTAGGATGCTGTGAAGTTCGCACATTCTGGTTAGAGCATACGCCTTACACTACACACTTATCTACTGGGTGTTTTGTATTTTTCATACCAGAATTTAAAGTCTTTGAGCACTGGACACTTTGTTTTGGCCACTGCTCTATCCCCCCATATGTAGAACTTATGTGCTAAATAAGTAAACATTTGTTGAATATATTAATGAATGGCTTGGGTGTGGGTGCCGAGATAAACTCCTGAGTGTTGGACCTGAACACTCGGGTTGAGAATGTGTGGTAAACTGAGGCAGGAAAGACCAGAAGACTAGGTTTGTAGGTGGAAGACGTTCCATCTTGGGCATGTTAGACCTGAAACATGTCTTTTAAGTAAACTCTTTCTTATGTGTATCTGGAGCTTAGGGCTAGAATTTCATTTCATTTCATTTCATTTTCATTTCATTTCATTTTCTTTCTTTCTTTCTTTCTTTCTTTCTTTCTTTCTTTCTTCTTTCTTTCTTCTTCCTTCCTTCCTCCCTTCTTCCCTTTCTTTCTTTTCTTTTTCTTTTTCTTTTCTTTCTTTTTCTTTTTCTTTTTTTCTTTTTCTTTTTCTTTTTCTTTTTTTTTCTTTTTCTTTCTTTTTCTTTTTCTTTTTCTTTTTCTTTTTCTTTTTCTTTTTCTTTTTCTTTTTCTTTTTCTTTTTCTTTTTCTTTTTCTTTTTCTTTTTCTTTTTTCATACAACCTTTGTCTCTGCATTTGGTTTGCAAGCTTGGCAAGAGTTGGGGCTCCCTAGCTACTCCAAGAGTGCTTCCCAGGCCAGCAATATCAGCTTAACCTGAAAAATTATTAGAAATGCAAATTCTTGGCCCCACCCAGACCAACTGTAGGGCCTTCCTCATGTTTCTCATGCGCACTCAAGTTCAGGAACCACCCGTCTAAAACACTGTCAGCTAGGGTCATCAGAAACAGTTGAACAGTCCGCAGAAGGTTTCGGTGACCATACAACTTAACAAACTGTTCTGATATTTCTTGTCTCTCATCAGGTTTCCCTTTATCCATCAGCCTTCCTCAGCCTTTAATGTAATTAATTTAGTTCTTTCAGAATCAAATGTTTTTCTCTTCTTTTAAATTATTTGCAATGGTTAACAACAGAACTTTCCAAGCATAATTTTAGCATTTCAAAGATGCTTTCTCATCAGTCCTTTAGTTCTGGATTCAGAAGAGCCATGAAATAGTAGAGATGGGAGTTCTAGCCCCATGCCACATACGAAAATATTTAGGCCTGTCCTATTCGGTGTTTATTAATGTTCACATTACAAGTTCAGGCAGATCTGAGACAAAAATCTATTGTTGGTAAATACGAGATGAATAAACCTCAATCTCGAGTTTTCCTCATAACACTCGGGTGCTATGTAATGTATAATAGATGTTCAATAAATATTCATTGACTGAATTAGTAATTCTTGAAACAGACACTGCAGGCTGCAGGTTCCAAGAAAATATAGACTCACCTTAGCAAAAACAAACACTAAACCAAAAATAAAAATGAAAAAGAAAGAAAGAAAGAAAGAAAGAAAGAAAGAAAGAAAGAAAGAAAGAAAGAAAGAAAGAAAGAAAGAAAAAGGGAA
Organism: Vulpes lagopus; assembly: GCF_018345385.1. Classification (NCBI taxonomy): domain Eukaryota; kingdom Metazoa; phylum Chordata; class Mammalia; order Carnivora; family Canidae; genus Vulpes; species Vulpes lagopus. Next base: position 148,772,765 of record NC_054827.1, on the reverse strand, counting down.
ATAAATACAAATACTATATCAACCTACTCTTTTCTTTACTTGGAGACCCACTAACCAGTTCATCACAACTAGCAACACTATCCACACTCACAATCCAGCAACGTGGAAATTTTGGGAGAGAGATATAAATTAACTTCTGAAGCCCTTAACTATGACTCTCTTCCTTATCTCTTTAAGACAGTTGATGCAGCCTTGTTCTATAATTCTTGAGGTCTTTATTCTTCTGACACCGTCAATTAATTGCAAATCTGAATGCGTCTCAATGTTTTTGTATTTTGACCTCTGCTTTGAATTACCTAAGAAATGCAAAAAACCGGCAACATGTCCTTCACGCTGAGATTGCTTCTTGCTGATGTTATCTGTCTCTCTTTATTTTAAACCTAAGACACAACCCTCTCCTATCAGAATTCTTTTAGTCTATCAGATGCAGGGTGATAATGAAACATTCCTGTATTTGCCTAACACTGTAGAATTTCCAATGTGCTCTCAAAATACACCGTCTGACTTGGCTTAGATTAAAAAGCTTTAGACAATTGTTTGGTTTTTATCCTAATAGACATTTAAAGCCAAAAAGGAGTGTTATTTTATTCTTTAGTTACATTTATTCAGGATATTCAATCAGTCATATGCTGAAACATTAATGATGTTGACAATGATAATAACTGTAATTGCACCCATTTCTGAGTGCCTACTACGTCCCAGCCAGTCAGCCATGATTTAACATGTATGGTAACATTTATCCAGCCCATGAGGGAGGTGCTATCGTCCTTATTTTACTGGTGGTCAAAAGCTATAGCTCAATGAGTTTAAATAATCTCCTAAATCACACTATTTAGCAGTTGAGCTAAGATTTGGATCCAGAGGTTAGACTCCAAAACTCATGATATTAACTTCAACTCTTGCCTTCCTGAAACAATCACCACTGCACTGCTCAATGCCTGTCATCGGAGTTAATGGTACAGGCAATGAGAAGACTCAGTTCATATGGTCAAATACAATGGGTTTTTATTAATTATATTGATGCTCTCTTGGGCTATATGAATGTAAATACACATGGCTGGAAAATGAAAAATGCCTTCCGTTTCCTGATTTAAAATCTAATCACAGATACATCTGGTTCTTCCATTATGGTTGTTGGAAATCTCAAATTCTCATACCATTTAATCTCACCTCTAATCTGTCACTCCTCCTACTCTCCATCTCATTTTCTGCCTCTGGCTACTAGTTCTGATGTTTGAAACTCCTGTTATTTCAAAAAACACATGTTCAGATCCTATTACATAGCAGGCCCATTTTGAACATGATAGATATCGAAACAAGGAAAAGCAGTCCGTTTTATAAAGGGCCTTACAGTCAGGGGGGAGGGAAGGGAACAATGTAGATAGATAAGGCATTTGGTCTTTCTATATTTCAGCTCTTTGCTACTTATCTTGGCCATCACACTAGGTGTCAGCTGCTCTGGGTCTTTCTGACAAACAAATAAAGCAAAATTCCTGCTTTTCTTTCTTTCTTTTTTAAAAAAATATTTTTTAAATGTATTTATTCATGAGAGACACAGAGGCAGAGACACAGGCAGAGGGAGAAGTAGGCTCCCTTCAGGGAGCCCGATGTGGGACTCGATCCTAGATCCCGGGATCACTCCCTGAGCCAAAGGTAGATGTGCAACCACTGAGCCACCCAGGCATCCCTCCTGCTTCTACCTCTATCCAAAGGAACACCATCCTAATGATTGGCATTTAGCATCATCCCCATTTGTCTTGTATTCCTGGTTTTATTCTTTCCAGTCTCAGTAAATGACCATCCCACCTTCCCAGTTACTATGCCCAGAAACACTGAGAATTATGTGCACTTACTTTCATTCTCATCACACACCCCGCTCATCAGCAAGACCTATGGCTGTATCTTCACCACGTATGCTACCTCCATCCACCTCTCCCCATCTCCCTGCCCTGGTGGACATTACTATACCCCTCATGTTGACTAAACAATAAACTGTAGAATGGTGGCTCTACTGCTCTTCTTCCCCTGCTCCAATCTATACATTATACAACGCTCAATGAAGAGTTCCCTAAAACCTGAATAACAGGTTCGTCACCCCTAGGCTCGAGACCTTCAAATGGAAACTCCCTGCAGTTGGAATAAACCCTACCTCCTTTACGTGGCCTACAAATGTCAGGCCCTTGCATACTTTCTTAGTCTTATAAACATTCTTCCTCTCACTTTTCATGCTGCCCACATACAGATCCTTTCGATTCCTTACATACACTGGCCTCCTTTCTATCTCCATGCCTTCCCACAAACAGTTCCTGCTTCTCCCTCTTCTTCACAAGGCTGGATTCTCCTCATCGTTTAGGTCTTGGTTTTAATGTCACCTCGCCAGATGACACTCCCCATAGCAGGTGCTGGCGGTACTCTGCCCATGTCACTTTGGGTCATCCTGGTATCTTTATGAACATGAACTGTCACTGTGCTTCCACTCCCAACTGCCAGTCTCTGTGGATATTTGATCCAGCAGATGAATTTCAGTGGCCAAGTTGGTTTTGCTTGTACTCGGAGAGCTACAAGTGCCTATTTCTATCCCGCTCCACCCTGGAGTGCAGCCAGCCCTAATCAATGTTTGCTGGATGAGGAGTATAAATGTTTCAGCTTCCTCGATTCATGATGGGCCCAACTCAAAAGCTGAAATACAATTCCTTCAGAACTCTCCTGCAGAGTTAAGCCAAAGTGGCCATCTGAAGTCTTCACTTGATATCACGCTCCTATGTGCCCTCCTTCCTTTGCTTGTCCTATTCCCATTTTCCTACAATTTTTCCCAAGTATTGCTTTCTAATAATTCACACTGGTACAAAATCTCATCTCAGGATCTGTTTCTGGGGAAGCCAGATAAGAGACTACTTCAACCACTATCCAGTTATTCTCCATCAATGCACTCCATTCATTTTCTTTCTAGCACATGTCAAAAGCTGTTATCATACATTGACTTGCTTGTTCACTTGTTTGTGGTCTATATCTCCTGTGAGACTGCAAAGAAACTGAAGACAGAGACTGTATCCTGCTCTCTCGTATATCCTCTGCACCTAATACAGTGTTTGGGCCATAGTATTATCTAATTAATATATGCTTAATATGCTTAATGAATGATTGAATAAGTAACAAAACATTTCCTGATGCCCCTCATCATCAAGGGCTGAATTACCTGTCCCTTCTATGGTTTCCATGGCATCCATCAAATAGCTTCTGATCAAGATCCTGGTTTTTATGGAGCCTGACTGTAAAGGTAGCATGTCTTGGTGACATGCTTAGGTCATGGTGACATGCGTACTCTTCCATGTGATGATTATAGTTGTTATAACATGTCATTATCCCTTAAGAGTTTACTATGTGCCAGGTAGAACCAAGGTAGAGATACAACATTTTATTGAATTCTAGCAAACATTTTGTTTTGGAAGACACATTATCTATGTATTTCAGAAGAGAAAATGAAGATACAGATCTATAGGATGTGCCCGAGGTGACCCAACTTGTCAGTGGCTGAAAGTTCTACAAGAACCCAAGTCTGATGGCAAGACTCATGCTCTTAACTCTCAACATGCTGCTTCTGTTCTAGGTTTGTTTAGCTTCCATCATCTTCTAGGGGATTAATCAAGTGAAAGGAATAAGCTCCTGGGCCTTCAATGTCGATGGCCAAATCCTGGAATTCTATGCCTTTTTTTTCGAGCAACTACTCAGTTCCAATGATAAGGGATATTAAAGGCAATGAACTTTTTTCTTTTGCTTTTTCTGCCCCAGGAATAACTTTTGAAACTGATACTGGATTAAGTGTATGATTATTAGACGAACTATTCTGATGCCCAGCATTCCACAAAATAACAAAATAAATATCGGTCTTGTGATTCAAGGAGACAATTGTTTGGAACACTTGAAAAGTCAAGGGAATGGTGTAGGGATAGCACTGAACGATCAATGCATTCAACTATATATATATGTATTTGTACATATATATATATGTATATATATACACATGTATATATATACATGTATATGTTTATATACATATATATTTACATATATATGTATATATACACACACAGCATCTACATATGGCAAGAGTGCACTTGATAAGGAAAAGGCACACGAAAATGAGAACCAAAAGGAGTCCTTCTGACACTAATATGGGGATAGAGATGGTTAGGAAAGTGGTTAAGAACATAATGTGCAAATTGAGCAGGAATGTGCAGGAGTCTCATGGCTGAATTTGAAAGCCCACTCTACCTCTTACAGGCTGTATTCCTTAATTTCTCTGTGCATGAGTTTCTTATCATGTGTGAAGTGAAGTTAAAAATACCACACCCACCACTCAGAGTGGTCCTGAAAATCAAATGAGTTAATACTTGTAAAGTGCTTAGACTATTGCCTAACACACAATGAGCGACATCGAACTGTGTACAATAAATAAAGAGATTCAAGCTAGAATAAAATAGACACAACATACTATAGGGCATGCCAAACAGAAACACTTGACTCAGGCTGACATGAGGCTACAGGACCAGAAAAGAATCGCAGAGATGTAACATTTGAGGGGAGTCTTAAGAGAGGACCCGGAAATCACCCATGAAAGAAATGAGGGAGAGAGAAAGACGAGCAAAAGGAACAGTACAGGTCAAAGCAGGGAGATGCGGGGCTGCCTGCTATGTGCCTGAGTGTGTTTGCACAAGGAACAAGAGCAGAGTAAGATGTAAGATGACTGGCTGAGATGAGCCAGGCCATGAAGGGCCTTGTTATGCTATGAATAAAGTACCATTGGAGAATGTTAAGCAAGAAGTATTTCATCATCAGACTTGCAGTCTAAAAAGATCACTCTGACCACATTGGGGAGGATGGATTTTTGTCGAGTGGAATCAGGAGCATGAAAACCATTTACTGGGCTGCAGGCATAAGCCAGACAAGAATGGCAAAAGCCTCAAAAAATAGCAACAGACAAACCAATTTTGCTTGCAATGGTCAAGTTGTAGTAGTTTATTTTGAGTAAAGGTATTGACCTCGGAGGCAAAAAGATAGAAGCACAATAAAAAATAAGCTCCACAATCAGACCCTGGTGCTCCAAATTAAAAGCCAGCAGTCTTCCTCTATTTGGTACATGGAACATGGTTAAAAACATAATGTTTGTTTCTTACTTTTGAACTTATGGAAGAAGCCATCAATTTCTATGTTACCTGGAACAGTAAAGAAACAATGATGTGTTTGAAAGGGCTAAGGAAGTATATAGATTCCCTACATAATAATTATTTCATGATTTTGGTAATTCCTATAAAAGAGCTAATTATTGGGGAATTCAGTGACACTAGTAATAATTGTTAGAATTTCTTGAGCATTTAGTCATTTCCACTATACTAAGCAGTTTATGCATATTATCTCATTTAGTCTTATCAATAATCCAAGGAAGTAGATGTTATGAGTCCCATTACTTAGGTGAGAAATAGAGGTTTAAGGATATTTAAGCACTCCCTTGAAGTCCCAGGGATATCAAGTAGCAGAGCAAGAACACGAGTCTTTCCAAATGTTAGGAGTCCATACTGATTTCTTCTGTGGTGTCAGCGCTTGTCATAGAGGTATTTGAGCTCAGCTATACTTTTAGGGACACGAACATTCTACCTCTCAAAGTTATGGATGGCTAAAACATCATTTTTTCTTATTCCAGGCCATTTTGGCACAGATCATTATCCCTCCATTTTCACATTATGATGTTTTTATTGAGGCCCAGCATCAGAATTAAATTAACAAATTATTACTTAAAGACAGGCGACCAAGTGATTAATGTTAAAAAATGAAGATGGTCCACACTGACCACTTAGTAATAGCTTCTTGCTAACAGGAAGTGGTATGATGCAGTGTTGACCACTTGGATGATCCAGAGTCAGCCAGGATGGACTTTGCATCCGAGCCCTAGCATTTACCATTGGTGAGAGGTACGGCAAGTCACATAGTGTCTCTTGGACTCAAGTTTCTTGGCTGTAAAATGGGGATGACAGTTCCTACAAATGCAGGCAAGTTACGACATTCAATAGGACACCCAGTCAGAGTGACTAATTTAGCTATTACCACTGTAGGTAGGATGATAATGGTGACGATTAAAATGATGGATATCGCTGCATGTTCAGTTGTCTTTTCTTTCCCCAAATATGACTGACTCCAAAAAATTTGTGTTATTGAATTTGCCTAGCTAGGATAATGTTCATTGTGGCAGTTTCCTACTGTTTTATATGTTCTTTTAATTGAACTTGTTTTTCATTGAAGAGTGCATTAAGCTGCCTTCTCCTTCTCTCATGAGGATAATGTCATAGCCTTATGTTTGACTAATCTCAGGCCCTGAATGTAAAAGGTGAACGTAAAAAAAAAAAAAAAAATCTCTTCTAGAGTTATTTTTATATCATCTATCCTGTGTACAACATAACAATCCTGCAGCTAAGTTTTGCAACACATTTTAAAAGGTCACTTTTAATGAATTGGGCTTTTCATGTATCAATCTCTCTACATTTACATTTTCTAGAACTTCAACAGCAGAGTTTTCTTAAACTAACTGAATAAATATTCAAGTCTCAGTGTGTATTTTGAAATGACTATTTACATAATGTCTTTAGGTAAAAACAGAGTCTCTGGCCACACATAAACAGGTTTTACTGATCTTTTAATGGGACCAAGTGAAACAGTGCACTCAGCGTTTATGAATGTTGCATAGAGATGCCATTCCCTATTCTAATACCTTCTTACTATAACACCAATAATACTGTTTTCTTTAACTCATTAGCCATTAATGCTCTACAAAATTAATTTGGAAGAACAGATCACTGGTAGGGTCTAAATTAGTGAGCCTGACTTTTATTTTGAGTAAAGGAGAGTAAAACAGGAACATTTAGACATGGATTAACCTCTGCCTCAATCAAGGAGAAGAATACTTCTTTTGTATGTGGTCTTTGAAGTTGTGGCATATTTGAAATAAGGAGCTAACTCATTCACCAATTCTTTCTGAACACACACTTTATGTCAGGCAATACTCTAGGGGCATGGTGGGGATGGACAGGGAGGAGATAAGAGAATGCATGAGATATAATAGCCTCTGCCTTCAAGAGGTTTATAACCTGATTGGAGAGTCTGAATAGGAAACAGGCAATTTAAGTTCCATGTGTTCATGGTTATGATAGAGATGGTTTGGGGAGCCATAGGAGGACATCTAGTCCAGTCTTGGGGTTTATAGTTAGGAAAGGCTTCCTGGCAAAAATCATGGCTAAAATGAAGATAAGAAAAATGAAGAAGATTGACCTAAGAATCTTAGGGGGGGGGGTGTTGTGAGTCGTGAGGCATGTCTATCAGGAAGGAGAAAGAGCATCTATAAATGCTGTGTACAGGCAGATTTTGTACCTTGATTTGGGACTTACAGGTACCTCAGTATGGCTGAGAAGTACAGTTTATGAGATCCCATATCAAGTCTCACATAAACTGAGCTAGAAATTTGTAGGGCAGAAGAGAAAACAGATCCTCAAAATTTAGGGGAGGAAAAAAAAAAGGGTTGAGGCTGCATGAAAAGAAGTAGGACATTGGGAGTCAGATCTCAAAGTAGGCAGCAGCCCCAACAAGTGCAGGACTTCCGGGACTGTTCTTGGTTTTGGATGTGCCCTAAGAAGAAATAGTTTGGCAAGAGATCCTAAATGGAAGGCACCTTAGATCTATCCTGTTACTCTTCCATTTTTAAGCAAAGCCCATCTGAGTTTCCCGTGTTGAGTACCTCACTCAATGATCAAGTCAGGTGTGTTGGGGTGGAATGTGGGTGGTAGCTTGTCATACCTCCGTTAAATAGTTTGGCCACCAGGGAGTATCATTGGCACAAAGACTTTTCAAGCTCTGAGCAATCCTAGACACTGTCTAAGGCAGTGGTTTTCAACATTTCCTAGTATTGGGCTTTTAAAAAAATCAAATTAGCACTTATACGAAATTGCAAAATGCCAACTATGAAAAGGATGAAAAGTGTAGCAGCTTTGGTTGATGAATGCCTGAGAGCCCAGACAATGGGTCCACTCTCCTCTCCCACGAAAAAGCAATTGTCCAGGAACCACAAGCATTGCCAATGCACACATCTGTACTCACAGGCCTGAGAGGGGACTTTTGTCTAAGGGGAGGATAGCAACTCAAAAGTGCTCCGATGACAGAGCACCTAGACACTATGCTGCTAACAGAATAAAAGCCATAGATTTACTCTATCCAAGGGACCAAGGTCAATTTTAATTGCAGGAAGCAAGAATATGTCACATAATAATTACTTATATGCATGAAGAAATCCAAAGATCAAAATATGATCTGGTCTTCTTTCGTATTTTCAGTTTATCTTCCTCCAGAACCTTCTAGCAGACACCAATAATTTAAGGATAGATTATAGAAGAAAGTTTAACATTGCATAAGTTCTATCCATATATATATTTTCCCCTGAAAATGAGAAATAGCTGCATTATTTAACCTAGGGTAGAAAGAAGCACGTTGATTCAGCTTGCATTACTAGTACTTCCCAGGAATATGATTCAAAAACCAGTGTTTTAATCTAGTCATCTGATTTTAATATATAAATATGAGGCATACAGGAGGTCCTTCTATGAGGCCACTAGCCAGAAGCATATTTGTTTGTTTATTCGCTTGTTTTTCTGCAGCAGTGTCAGGTTGCGGTCAGACACTATAGACTCAGACTTTATAGGCTGGAAGATTCATGGCATGACATTTCATTCCTGCTTTGATAGATCAGAAGGATCTGAGACATTTTGATCAGTATCTGTTTTACTCTTATCTTTCCAGGTGGAATGGAGATAATTGGATTGGGAAAAAAAAAAAGCATTGCTTTTTATTTCTAAATAGTGAGCTTGGCATCTAGATGAAGTGAAAGCTGTTGGTAGGTCAGTCAAAAGAACTGACTCCTGCTTTGAGATGCTGAATTTCTGGAGTGTGACATTACTCACGCAACTTGTACTCATCTGCGTTTTTAACATGTGTTATTTATGAGTCTAAGGGTGCCAGTGCTTGTAAATACTTTTTGGAAGCAATGATATTAGCACTATGCAAAGGATGGATGGAGCCAGAAGAAGAGGCCTACATGGGGACTTCCTGTCTTTGGTCACCAGCGTGCGGCGAGAAGGAATAAACATGGTAGTGGTCTTGGCCTCATGATCACAACGTGGTGCTTTTGAACAGCAACTCTAGAAGCCTGGGATCAATAGGAGCAATAAAATCTTTCTGTAAACGAAGCAGCGGGTTGCTAAAAGGCTCATAATGAAAGAAAATAGAACAGAAACTATTGGTGAAAACAGGAAAGGAAAGGAATTATCAAGTAGATTGGTGGCAATTGAACAAGACTGGGAAAGCAAATCATTAGCAATCACAAAAAGCTCCTGGGATAGGGCAAGACAAAGAGGTAGAACTCTTAGGAGCCCTCGCAAGGGTGCTTATGGTCTTCCTCCATTAGCACCCCACGTAGTTGACTTATTTCGCTATTTTTTTTGAAGAACCATCATTACCTAGAAATCGCAGAGTATGAAGGATACCTCTCTTCTTGGTCCAATAGCATTGTTATTTGTGGCAATTTATCCCGAGGCACTTGTCATCTAGTGGCCAGGCATATGGCCTCAAGGACAGACCGCGGGGCTCCATTCTCAGCTGGGGATTGGCGGGGGGCATTTTTCTTAACCTCTCGGTGCCATTGTTTCATCACCTATAATTCAGGACACTAGAGTGCCCACTACCTGGGGTTGTTGCAAAAGCAAATGAGCTACTACCTGAAAAGCACAGAGAACAGCATTTGGCCAATTGTAGATAGTACATAATGGTTGGCTCTTATTATTTATTCATATGTAAAAACAACACAAAATTATGAGAACAGCTAATATTTATCGAGTGCTTTTCAGGAGTCAGCTATCATGCTGAGCGTCCTGTGTGCAAGTAGATCATCACGGCCACCAGGTAGGCAGAATTATTATTATCCCCACTTTACAGATCAAGAAACTGAGCGTCAAATCCCAGGCCTGATGCTCTTTACCTTGCTCTTTACCACCTCCTGAACATGAATTCTGAAATCCCTTTTTCCGGTACCTTCAGATATCTCCTTCATCTTGTACAGCAATTAAAGAAATGAATGTACTTCACTAAAAGACGTGGTTAAGGAAAGAAGAATTAAGGCAGACTATTATTATTTAATTCAGCTCAATAATCCGTACCTTCATAAGCCTGTGACACTGCTCTCTCTGTTCCCACTTTAATGCCATTATTTTACTAGGCAACTTGTACATATCAATATTTTATTCAGACCTTTCGTGTGTGCCATTTGGATGATGAAAGGCATATATGCTAATGAAGTTCTGAGATCCTCTGATTTTTTTTCCCTTTAAAGTCAATTGTCAGTTATCTACACCAGTTATTCTAAGACTAAGGAATCTTCTATATTTTCTGAATGGTATCACCTTTGCTTAAATGGAGCATTTTAGTGGCAACAGCCTTATGAATAACATGATCAGACTCCTGTGTCTCATTTCATCACCAAGGACGAGTCAGGCAGATTCTTAAAGTGCTGCTTTGTTGACAATACAGTTCCCGCTATTTATTGTTATTCTTAATTATTACTGAGAGGATGTCCAAAGTTGAAATGGGTAATTGAATAAACATTTTCCCTATTAGTTCAAACTCCTCTGAGGAGCACAGGGTCCCTCCATCAGTGTACTCTGAGTGCTCACCCACTACAGCTCAAGTGCCTGCTGAATTAGTCCATTTATAGACCTGGCTACTTCCAAAGAAGTCCCCTTCCATCGTGGATTGTTACTGATGGAAAACATGTTGGGTGGAGGCAATATCGTGTAATGGATAGATGGCTGCTGAATGATCTCACCTAGAAAGCCCAACTGCCTTCCTCTAGGACCCTGTCTCAGTGGGCCATTTCTGTCCAAGCAGTCACTCAGTTCAAGAATCCCAGGAGCATCTTTAGAAGTGACTATGGCATCATCATATTCTGGGTATGAGGCCATACAGATCATTGACATTTCCTCGATCTTATATAAATTCCCTCCTGGCATATTTAAGACAAACACTGTAACATCTATTTCTATGCAAACTGCAGAGCTCCTAAGAAGCACTGTTAACTGAAATCTGAAACTGCCACAGATTCTTTTTCTCTTACTAGATCCAAACCTCAAGGGGAGCTGATCTCTTGTTTCCATAGTCCACATGTATACCTTGTACATATTTCTAATGTTGCACTTTCTAAGCTGTGTATGTTCATGTACATGCTTGCATGTATGTGTGTGTGTACTTGCATGCATGTGTGTGAATGTGTGTGCCTCCACTAGACTGCAGTCTCCAAGGGCAAGGTCCTATTCACCTCTGAATCCCAAATGTGCAGCACAGTCTTCGGTATGTGATAGGACAGGATGTACTCAATAATTCTTGCAGAATAAAGATATGATGGGTAAAAATGTGGACTAAGGTTTTGCTTACACGTCTCACATGAACTTGGAGAAATCACTTAATTTCTCTCTACCTAATCTTCCATTAATTAAAAAAAAACATATTAAGATATGCCCTATGAAACAGATGGGTCGTGAAAATCATACTTCAGAACATTTGTGAAAACCGTCTACATTGTGTGAAGCCCCATGTGTGAGAGATTACAATATTGTGGACTCAATAAAGGAAAAACAAGGAAGGAAAAACTGCCCTTAAAGGATTTCTCAAGATGTATGCTTTTGGGAAACCATATCCCCGTTAACAATCAACAATTTAAGGAAGAGTTTAAGATTCTAATCACAAAAAAGAAGAATCTTTATTTCTCCCTCTGGGATATGACATTTAACAAATTAATTTAGAATCCTTTAAGACCAACAGAGCTAAGAGGAAATTGAGAACACTTGTACTAATCACTTCCAACTTCAATGTAGAAGGTCATATATCTAAAAGGTTACTACAATGGAAAAATTCAATTACTAGGGACTCCTAATGGGCTTTACTTAAAATAGCACAGAACCATAATGTCTTCAATTGTAATGAAAATCATCGTATTTCCTCAAATACAAGCATACATCATTTTATTGCGCTCCGCAGATATTGCGTTTTTCAAACACCGTTTGCTCACTTCATGTCTCTGTATCACATTTTGATAATTCTCACAGTATTTCAAATTTTTTCATTATCATTATATGTGTTATGGCCATTTGTGTTCAGTGATCTTTGATGTTACTACAGGAATTGCTTTTGGTCACCATGAACTGTGTGTCTATAAGACGATGAACTTAATTGATAAATGTTGTGTGCACTCTGCTCCACTGAAGACCCATTCCCCAACCTCCTTCTTTTCCCCCAGCCTCTCTGAGATGCAACAATATTGAAATTAAGCCAGTTAGGGGCACCTGGGTAGCTCAGTCAGTTAAGTGTCTCTTCGTTTTGGCTCAGGTCATGATCTCAGGGTCCTAAGATGGAGCCCAGAGTTGGGCTCCATGCTCGGTGTGATGTCTGCTTGAGATTCTTTCACCCTCTCATGCTCTTTTTGTCTCTCCCAAATAAATAAAATCTTAAAAAAAAAAACCACAAGAAATTAAGCAAGTTTATAACCTACAATGGCCCCTAAGTATTCATGTGAAAGGAACAGTCACATGTCTCTCACAGTAAATCAAAAGCTAGAAATGATTAGGCTTGGTAAGGAGGCATGTTGCAAGCCAAGACAGGTGAAGAGCTGGGCTTCTTGCACCAAAGAGCCACATTGTGAATGCAAAGGAAAATTTCTTAAAGGAAATTAAAAGTACTACTCCAGTGAACACACGAATGATAAGAAAAGTGAAACAGACTTATAGCTGATATGGAGAAAGTCTGAGTGGTTTGGATGAATCAAAGCAGCCACAACATTCTCTCAAGCTAAAGCTGTATTTGGCACATGCTCTCTCTTCAATTGTGTGAAAGTTGAGAGAGGTGAGGGGCTGCAGAAGAAAAGTTGGAAGCTGGCAGAGGTTGGTTCATGAGGTTTTGGGAAACAAGCCATCTCCACAATACAAAGGTGCAAGCTGAAACTGCAAGTGCTAATGTAGAAGCTGCAGAAAGTGACCCAGAAGGTCTAGCTAAGATCATTCATGAAGGTGACTACACTAAACAACATATTTTCAGCATATATGAAACAGCCTTCTATTGGGAAAAGATGCCATTTAGGACTTTCATGGCAAGAGAAGAGAAGTCCTTGCCTGGCTTCAAACCTTCAAAGGACAGGCTGACGCTCTGGTTGGGGGCTAATACAGTCGAAGCCGATGTTCATTTACCATTCCAAAAATCCTAGCACCCTTAAAAATTAGGCTAAATCTATTCTGCTTGTGCATTATAAATGGAACAACAAAGCCTGGATGACAGCACCTCTGTTTGTAACATGGTTTACTGAATATTTTAGGCCCACTGTTGAGACCAAATGCTCAGGAAAAAGTATTCCTTTCAAAATATGACTGCTCATGGACAATGCACCTGGTCACCAAAGAGCTCTGATGGAGATGTACCTGAGATTAATGGTGCTCGCAGGCCTGCTAACACAATATCCATTCTCCCACTCCAAAAAGCAAGGAGTGATTTTGAGCTTCAAGTCTTATTATCTAAGAAATACATTTCATAAGGCTATAGCTGCCATAGACAGCGATTCCTCTGATGGATCAGGCAAAGTAAATTGAGAACCTTCTGGAAAAAGATTCACCATTCTGGACGCCATTCAGAACATTTGTGAGTCATGGATAGAGGTCCAAATGTCAACATTAACAGGAGTTTGGAAGAAGTTGATTCCAACCGTCATGGATGACTTTGGGGCTCCAGACTTCAGCGGAAGCAGCAGTTGTAGATGTGATGAAAATGGCAAGAGAACTCAAGGGGAACCTGAAGGTATAACTGACTCGCTGCAACCTCATGATAAAACTTCACCAGATGGGGAAGCTCATCTTCTTATGGATGAAGAAAGTAATTTCTTGAAATGGAATATACTCCTCGTAAACATACTGTGAAGAGCACTGAAATGACCACAAAGGGCTTAGAATATTACATAAACTAGGTTGACGAAGCAGTGGTAGGGTTTGAGAAGATTGGCTCCAATTTTGAAAGAAGCTCTGCTGAAGATAAAATGCTATCAATCAGCATCACATGCTACAGAGAAACCATTCATGAAAGGAAAAGTTGACCAAGAGGCAAAACTCATTGCTGTCTTACCGTAAGTTGCCACAACCACCCCAACCTTCAGTAGCCACCAACCTGATCAGTCGGCGGCCATCAATGTTGACGACCCTCCACCAGCAAAAGGCTTGTGACTTGGCTAAAGGCTCACATGATGGTTGGTACTTTTTAGCAATAAAGAATTTTTAAATTTAGGTATGTGTGGGCGGCCACGGACTAGCTGGAGTAACTGAACCAAACCAGGCCCCGACTTGTGTCCCTCATTCACTCAAAAGGCTCAGGAGCCTAAAGGGTGAATAGTTGGTTGACGCTTGAGAAGGGGCTTGAACAATGGTTCTCAGAGCTCGCTTGTACGTGATCGCCCACATAACACAATAGATACAATTTATTCTGGCCTGGTCATAAATGTAAATAAGGGTCTGTGCTGTCCTTGCTGGTCTGTTAACCATATCTAATATTTCTTTGAAGTATGCACATCTGGAGCAACAAGCTTATCTATTTACCAAGGTCTTCTGGCACCAGTGGGTCTGTCTTGCGTGCTGAGAAAGGGGAACTTTGGAGGGTTTCACAAACCTGCAAAAAATAGATACCTCCTTAGCTTTGTTTTGCTCATGCTATAAAATGTTGTAGAACCTTGAATAAAGCTGGCACTGCTTGGACATCCTCCACTGTGTCCCTCCTGTCCCCATCTCTTTACTTTTCTTTTATTTTCCTCATCCCCTTACCTTCGGGACCCTGATCGTGTTGCCGCAGAGCACACAGCAGTTATGTCTATTGTTTTTTTTTTTTTAAGATTTTTTATTTATTTATTCACGAGATACACAGAAAGAGGGAGAGAGAGGGAGAGACACAGGCAGAGGGAGAAGCAGGCTCCATGCAGGGAGTCTGATGTGGGACTTGATCCCGGGACTCCAGGATCACGCTGTGGGCCAAAGGCAGGTGCTAAACCACTGAGCCACCCAGGGATTCCCAGGTATGTCTATTGTTTTTAAGTGATATGCTATTTCACGTGGAATAGGCAATAGTATAATGTGAAGCTGACTTTTACATGCACTGAGAAACCAAAGAATTCATTCTCCTCACTCTATTGTGATATTTGCCTCATTGCAGTGGCCTGGAACCAAACCTAGTATCTCCAACGTCTGCCAGGACTGTGAATGATTTGGTAAGTACACATATACTCTCTAAGCACAAGTTCTTGACATCTGCAGAACGTAGGAGCCAAAGTCCTAATATTTATATATTGCAGCAAGAGGTCTAAATTTATCGACCCAAACAAATTCACTCAGCTAGCATTTCTGTACTTGATGATGTCCCTTTTCTATTTGATTTCTAGAAAAGAGGGAGAGGATCTTGCTTCAAAATCACTATGAAGATTGTTAATTTGATTTTCCCCCCTCCCTTTAACAAATTATTATTTAAGGAACTTTTTAAAAAGTGATTGTGATAGCCTAGATTCATAGAATGCCAAAATTTAAGAGAAATTGATGAGTGAATCCCATTATACTCAATCCTGAGGCAATTTCTTAAAGAAAACTAATCTGGGACCTGCTGTTCCTATTCAGATCCTGTTGGTCTAGAATGAAGCCCAGAATCTATTATGTTTAATAGACACACATTAATTTTGATGTGCTGACTCATGGATCTGAATTTGTGTCGATGAACTTTTAATTGAGTCTTTTCACTTTATATATGAAAACATTTGAGATCTTTAGAGGACAAATGCTTTTTCCCAGGCCCTTTGGACTTCACAGCTGACTCATGAAAAAGCCATGATCATTATCCTAGTCTCTGATTTCCAGTCCAGTGCTCCTCATATTATGAGACACTGTATCCTAGAAGGTCACACACCTCAGCATCCATGTTCAACATATATGTTTTGAGTCCATACTGAATGCCATTGGCCACATTAGATCATGGTGATAGACAAATACATAAATAGGAAACCTGAACCCACAGAATTCAGCTTAATGGGGCAGAATGAACAAATGGGTACTCAACTCATGTAAGTGTTCATATTTACAATTATGACACTTTTTAACGCAAGTCCCATTTATAACAATCTTCTACTCATGCAATCCTCCCAAAAATCCTATGAGAAGTCACAGTTGCTGTTCTCATTTTATACAAAAAAAGGGGCTTTGAGTATAAAGCTTTAACACAACTGGACAAATACATGGGTGGGACAGCATCCAAATACTGTTCTGTGCACTTTGTCTTCTCCCTTCCTGATGTGGGAAAACAAGATAATTTGGGGATGGGCATTTTTTTTTAATGAATTCTGTAGAATGTTGAGTGCTTAGGCCTCCCCTTCATGCACAGGGTAAGGAGAGGGGGAGGGGAGCAGGACTATGCCAGTTGACCTTCATGTGTGAGTGGTGCTCTTCTGGATACCAACAATAAAGAAGTGTACAAGATCATGATAGCCTATGGCGCCAGGGAAAACATCTGGCCAAGGTGGAATTACAGAACAAAAAGAATATGCCATTTACAAATAAAACTTGGTAAGTCTTTATAGTAGTCTAACAATCCCATGAGTGAAAAAGACTTTTTCCTATCCAGTGACTGTAATAGATGTTTTGTGTTTCTGCAAATATTCTCTCAGATGAGAATAAATCATACCTGAAAGAACTGGAAGGAGCATGGAACAGAGATTGGGAACTGAGTGTGCTCTGGGTAATGGAGAAGCTTGGAATCTGAGAGCCTTGGGGAAGAGTCAGAGTAGAAGGAGCTTCTCTCCTCCCTCTGCTCGTTTTCAGTAACTGCTCTGGGAGATTCCATGGTCTGGAGCCACACAGACCTGGATCCCAGTCCTTAATAGTCATGGGCAAGTCCCTAGAACCTGGAACAGGATTGTCATAAGGATTAAATAAGATGTAAAGTCCTTGGTATGCATTTACTGCCCAAAAGTCAGTACTACTCTATTCATTATTATGTCTTAATTATTACATATCTGAGATCATCAATTAACTATAGTATATGAAAATACTTTTATACTAATATATGAGTTAAGATTTTAAATATAAAATGTTCAAGTGTTTTTTTTTAATTCGTCTTTCATAAGCAAATGTGAAATTGCATAAATCAGCAGTAATTTGGGTCATGAAAGCACATATTTAAAATAAAAAAAATCAAACAAACAGGAAATATGATCTATAATGCCTTTACTGGGTATTAGGCACAGATCAGAGTACTCTACAGACATTTACTCATGTAATCCTCATAATACTCTTAAAAGGTAGGTACATTACTCTACCCTGTCTACAGTCTACACTCACTGTCACTTTATTGTACCATCATTCCAAACAACAATTCTGTCTGTTGCATTGCGTTTCTCTAAAATATTGTTGGCCATTGTCATCAGATACACTATAAACTAGAAATTCTTCTATAAACATCAGATTAAGTGGAAAAAACCCTTGGGCATTGTACAAAAGCTAAAAGGTCTGTTGAAAATTCTTTTTCAAGGGCACCTGGGTGGCACAGTTGGTTAGGTGTCTGACTCTTGGTTTCAGCTCAAGTTGTGATCTCAGGGTTGTGAGATCCAGCCTGGGATCCAGCCCTAATTTGAGCCCTACATTGGGAACCATGCTCAGCACAGAGTCTGCTTGAGATTCTCTCTCTCCCTTTGCCCCTATTCTCTACTCTTTCTCAATAAATAAATAAATAAATAAATAAATAAATAAATAAATAATAATAATAATAAATAAATAAATAAAATCTTAAAAAAATAAATCTTTTAAAAACTTTTTTTTTCCAAAATTGAGTTTAGCTAAATGGAAGAGTTTTTCAATTCATATTGATGCTGAATTAATATCAATAAAGTTGATTAATTCTAAAAAAAAAAACTGATGAACTCAAATGGAATGGCTAATAGCTACAGAAATCTTTAATTAAGGACTCAGTACCTGGCAGTGCAATATGTCATGTTAACCCTCTCACACTCATGGAGAAGGTAATATATTTTTTCTCATCTTGCAAATGTGGAAAGCTAGAGCCAAAGAGAATTCATAATTTACTTGATACCATGCAGCTAATAAGTGATGAATCTGGAATTTAAGTCCAGTTTGCCCTAATTCCTCATATAGTAAAGTCTCAGAATATAGTGTCAAGACATAAATAGAATCATCATGACTTGATCAGACCAAAACAAAGCAGGGTATGAGCATAATTTCTCTGTCCTGGACTCTGTTTTTTACAGATAGTGAATCGGCAGTAAAACCAAACCAAACCAAACCAAACCAAAACAAAACAAAATTTCCTTTTGGATCAGCTGAGGCTCCTCCTTCTCTCCATATTTTTTAGGACTGTCGAGTCCTAAATGGTCTCTGGATTTTTTTGAAAATGGGTGCAAATCCCAGATCACTTATTAGCTGCATGATGGTGAGCAAGTTAACGTTCAAATAGTGATAAAAGGAGGTAAATTTCTCACATAAACACCAAAAGTCACTGGGTTAGTACAAGACAAATCTCAGTTATTTCATAACCCTGTGAAATTTCAACTTTATAGCTTCAGCATCCACCTTCTCTCACTCTATCCACTTGTAAAGATTTTTTCCTTGTGATTATGCTATTGTATTTTTTTCACCTCCCTCATCTAATTCCTATATAAGAAATCCATAATCCTGACTACTCATTAATGAAAGTATAGTTTCTGGGAGATGTTTATTTGATGGGTTTATGAATAAAATTTGGGCCACGCCATCAGAGAGAACTGAATTGTTGTGCCTAATAGAGAGGAACTGGATATTTGGAGAAGCGATTGGTGGAAATTCAGGCATGAGAATAGGCTAAGGGAAAAATATCCTCCTGGGACAAGGGGCTAAGACTTTAAAAATCAGAAAGTTTTATTAAAGACTTTGTAAATTGTATCCTACCATATGGTATATATTAAAAATTCTCCCTCCTTTCAAAAAGCATTAGTAAAGTAAAAATATTCACTGATTTTTTTGTGTGTGAATGGATCATTTTTGAAGATCATGATGAGTTGCCTATCTGGGTCTGTGAGGTACAAGTACAAATCACAACATCACAATAGCTTGGGATCATTGGAGCCAGGAGTTCAAAAGTCACTAGGAATCCACAGGTACCAATCTAAGGCCCAGGGCTTACCAAGGCTTATCCCATCCATTTCCCAAAGGCCACAGAGGCACCAGCTGATGTTTGGATTGTATGAAGATTTGGTAAACACATTGGCTATGGCCTCATGTGAATCATGATTGTTATGAACTCAGTGGGGCCCCTAAAAAAATAAATAAAATATGTTGAGGTCCTAACCCCCAACATTTGTGAATGTTACCTTATTTGGAAATAGGGTCTTTGTTGATGATCAAATTCAGATGAGGTCACTGGGGTGGGACTTAGTCCAATATGACTGTGTCCCTATAATAAGTAGCATACATCTGGAAACAGAGATAGACACATGAAGAAGGAAAATGATGTGAAGACACAGGAAGAACAGCAACTACATGCCAAAGAACATCTGAGGCCACCAGATGCTCAGAGTGCATAAAACAGATTGTCCCTCAGAGCCTTCAGGAGTAAACAAGCCTTTACACACCTTAATTTCAGATATCTGGCCTCCAGAACTATGAGTCAATACATATCCTTTGTCTAAACCACCTAGTCAGTGGTACTTTGTTATGGCAAATCTAGCAAATTAATACAATGTCAGAGAGGAGATAATCCCCACTGGGAGTCTTAATTACAGCTGATGATCACTTGAAGTATCCCTTTTTGTATGTAATTACTTAACTCCTTATTGAGTAATCTCATTATGATATCTATCTTACCCACAATATATATTTTTTTGTAATTACCTAACTTGTGTCAAAAGTGCACTGGCCAAAAATACTTTATATATGTCGGTCGTTTAATTCCCATATCAATCATATGATCCCGGCGTTGTCATGATCCTTATTTCACAGATGAGAGAACTGAGACACAAGAATATTTAACAACTTACCTAAGGTCACAGGGCTAGGAAGTAGCCCCACCGGGGTTATACCTGTGTAGACTGATGTTAGAACCTATATACTCAGACACGAGAGGATACTGCCTTTGTAGGAGTTACACCAACTCTTTTCCTGCACTTCCTTCACCTTTAATTCTAACAGTTCTTCAACAAAAGGCAATGGGATGTTAAGATTTCCTTTGTTGAATAAAATAAGGCTGCTGATGATCAAAGTTCTCCTTCCTTCCCTCCTTTAAATGCTCATTGTGATCTACATAAAAATTTTAGTCATAAGCAATGTATATAGCAGTGTCATATTTTCGATGTTTCCATTTAATAATACTTATCAAATACTATTTGCCAGGAAAAAAAAATAGGTGCCAAATTTACAATTATGAGTAAGTTTCAGCCACCATACTTAAGGAGAAGACAGTTTGCTAACTCTGTGGAGAGCTAGGGAGCACAGTGGAGCACCAAACATAGTCCTGCTGGGTTAAATGCTTCCTAATCCTACTGTTAGAGTTGGTACATGAATGCACTCATGTCCTTCAGATCAGATTTCATATCATTGGATCCTAAGATGATAAGAGTGAGCATAGTGCAGTGGGTTTGAAGCTCTTTCACTTCACCTTGGATGATGCGTTTAATTTATTTAAGATGGCAAACACTGCTAGTTTTCCTAGTCAATATCCATCCTCCTTCCTTCCTTCCTAATAGAAGCTGGATTTTGTTGACAGTGGCCCAGCCTTAAACCTCAACTTCCCAGGTTCCCTTGAAACTAGAAATAATCTTACAATATAGTTGTGGCTGAAGGAGTATGTTAGAGACTTCTTGGAATATTTATTTATTAATTTATTCATTCACTTATTTCAGCATAGGTGCTACACTTTCCTCCTTCATTATTTCTTTTCCTTTCTGTCGAGAACACAGACATGAAATGGGAGCTGGAGCAACCATGTGGAGACAGTGGGTGATAAGTATGAGTGACAAAAGCCATATGCTAAGTACTGTGGATAAAGATAGAGCTTGATGAGGCCTTCAGCCATTTTACTGAGAGGGAATGGGGAAAAAGTCTCATGTAAATAAGCAACTAAAGTTAGATTTCAGGTTTATAGATCCTTGGCCAATTTTCAACTGATGAATGATAGAAAATCAGTTCCAGCCCCAGAGAAAAGACCCATAGAGAGAAACATTTCAGGATCTTCTGATGAAATGACCAGATTTTTAACTCAGCAGCCTTGAGTAAAAGCCACTAACAAATAAGGTCTTCTCAGCTACACAGGTGATGCAATCAGCATGTTATTATCTCACTCTGAAATATTCAGACAGCCCAGGGTGGAAAGGCAGAGAATGAAACGAGTAATAATAGGGATTCAGAGGAAATATTCAGTACATGGAGCAAAGGAAAATAAATTTTAAAAATACATTTGGTAACTTCAGATAAAAATTTAAAAAGGTCACAAAAAAGGAACAGAAACAAGTAGTCACTGTAGAAGACAAAAAGAGTAACAGTAAACTCTGGAAAATTTAAAAATGTGTTAGCAGACATAAAAAGGAATTCATTGAGGATTAATGAAAATAAATTTGAGGGACTCTCATATGAAGAAATATGGGGGAAAAAGAAGTGGCGGAAAATAGGAGAAAAACATTTAGAAAATTTCAGGATCAACTCAGAAGACCCAATTTCTGACTAATGGAAGTCACAGCAAGAAAAAGTAGACTCATGGCAGAGAAATACATTTCAAACAAATAAAAGAATTCCCCAGAATTTAAGGCTTAGGTTTTCAGGTTGCAAAGGCCTACTGAATACACAAGATAGAGAAGGGCAAGAAACCACACTGAGGCACATGATTTGGAATTTCTGAGCACCAGGAAAAAGATAAATGCTAACAGTTTCTGGGAGAAAAAAAAGAAACAGTTTAGATTAAAAGAATGGCAGTGGGTTCTCTCTCTCTTTCTTGATACTGAAAGATTGAAAAAGTAAAGCTTTTAAAATTCTAAGGGAAACTATTCTTCAGTGCAAAAATTCCAACATAAACTAGAGATCACATGTGATGGCAATTTTTTTTTTAAATTGAGAATGAAAGTTTTCTTTAAAAAATTCCCTCTTTGTGGCCATTGCTGCTATAAACATCGGGGTGCAGGTGTCCCGGCGTTTCATTGCATCTGTATCTTTGGGGTAAATCCCCAGCAGTGCAATTGCTGGGTCGTAGGGCAGGTCTATTTTTAACTCTGAGGAACCTCCACACAGTTTTCCAGAGTGGCTGCACCAGTTCGCATTCCCACCAACAGTGCAAGAGGGTTCCCCTTCCTCCACATCCTCTCCAACATTTGTGGTTTCTTGCTTGTTAATTTTCCCCATTCTCCCTGGTGTGAGGTGGGATCTCATTGTGGTTTTGATTTGTATTTCCCTGATGGCCAGTGATGCAGAGCATTTTCTCATGTGCATGTTGGCCATGTCTATGTCTTCCTCTGTGAGATTTCTCTTCATGTCTTTTGCCCATTTCATGATTGGATTGTTTGTTTCTTTGGTGTTGAGTCTAATAAGTTCTTTACAGATCTGGGAAACTAGCCCTTTATCTGATAGGTCATTTGCAAATATCTTCTCCCATCCTGTAGGTTGTCTTTGAGTTTTGTTGATGTTTCTTTTGTTGTGCAAAAGCTTCTTATCTTGATGAAGTCCCAATAGTTCATTTTTGCTTTTGATTCTTTTGCCTTCGTGGATGTATCTTGCAAGAAGTTACTGTGGCTGAGTTCAAAAAGGGCGTTGCCTGTGTTCTCCTCTAGGATTTTGATGGAATCTTGTCTCACATTTAGATCTTTCATCCATTTTGAGTTTATCTTTGTGTATGGTGCAAGAGAGTGGTCTAGTTTCATTCTTCTGCATGTGGATGTCCAATTTTCCCAGCACCATTTATTGAAGAGACTGTCTTTCTTCCAATGGATAGTCTTTCCTGCTTTATCGAATATTAGTTGACCATAAAGTTCAGGGTCCACTCTGGGTTCTCTATTCTGTTCCATTGATCTATGTGTCTGTTTTTGTGCCAGTACCACACTGTCTTGATGACCACAGCTTTGTAGTACAACCTGAAATCTGGCATTGTGATGCCCCCAGCTATGGTTTTCATTTTTAAAATAGCCAAACTGTGGAAGGAGCCTCGGTGTCCATCGAAAGATGAATGGATAAAGAAGATGTGGTTTATGTATACAATGGAATATTACTTAGCCATTAGAAATGACAAATACCCACCACTTGCTTCAACGTGGATGGAACTGGAGGGTGTTATGCTGAGTGAAGTAAGACAATTGGAGAAGGACAAACATTGTATGTTCTCATTCATTTGGGGAATATAAATAATAGTGAAAGGGAATATAAGGGAAGGGAGAAGAAATGTGTGGGAAATATCAGGAAGGGAGACAGAACATAAAGACTCCTAACTCTGGGAAACGAACTAGGGGTGGTGGAAGGGGAGGAGGGCGGGGGGTGGGGGGTGAATGGATGACGGGCACTGGGGGGGGGGGCACTTGACGGGATGAGCACTGGGTGTTATTCTGTATGTTGGTAAATTGAACACCAATAAAAAAATAAATTTATTAAAAGAAATAAAAAATAAAAAATTCCCTCGTTCTTTCTTAGAAGTAATGGAAGACATATTCCAGTAACTAGGGGGAGGAGCAAATAAGAAGGGGCCATGGGATATTACCTAAAAAAGACTTCGAGGAAAATCTAAGTGAGTCTCGGGAAGAGGGTTGGCAATAGCTCTAAATTGGAACAAGAAGAGAGGATCAGGGAGGGATTTACCAAGGGAAACGGACTTAAGAGATTTTAGAATATGTGTATCTGTAGTTAGAAGAGAACTATAGTTTGAAATTGAGATTGAGAACTGGAAGTCACACATGCATAGAAAAGTTAGCAAATTAAAAACAAAAAGCCAGTATTAACTCCAAAGAAAACAAGAAAGTAAAGTTCATTGTACACTATCTTGAAGAGTTTTGAACATTATTACATGATTTAATGATGTAAGACCTTAAAAAAAATAACAATGTAAGGCCTCGAATGCTGAGTGAAAACATTGGGAAAATGGAGTAAGGGTCTTGGGCATACAATAAGGGGTCTCTTAGGAGAATGCAACCCTCATCTTCCGTATCAAAAAGACAATAATAATATCTGAAATTGAAAATTCAATAAATAGAAGTAAGAACAAACGTATTATAAAAATCCATAGTAGAAGAAACAGACCAAAGTTTCCAAGAAGTTGCACCTGGGCAAATGAATTCAGAAATTAAATATTTTCAGTGGCTGTTTATTTTTCATTTTATTTTTGTGTTTTTCTGTTATGATGGAGAGTCACAAGCATTGAGATACAATTTCAGTTTAGTTTAGTTCATGTACTATTTTGATAAAAGTGAATATGAAATAAAATTATTTGAACTTTGAATTTACTCTTAGGGAAAATTGATCATTTGGTATTGACATTATTTTATCATACAGAATTAGCTACTGTTTCTAGTTTATCACTACTATGGATATACAGGGCATATTTTCTACACCTTTATCAAGCTATTCCCCTTCTAGTATTTTAAGTGAGGTCTTTATCATAATTTTGGTTCTGTGACTTTGCTGTGCTAAATAAAGCATCTCACAATGCAGTATTTTAATATTCAAAGAGTCAATTTCACAATTATTTCTAGCACTCACAAACTAAACTATTGGGGATAAGGCCATCAGCAGCACAAAACGGCCACCACATTTCTCTTTAGTGCTAATAGACAGATTCCCCAATTCTGCATCTAGTCACTCGGTTTTGTCTTATTTGTAGAATATGCAGTCCATATCCATTCCATTCTTTTTCTCTGCCTTGGAAAAAACAATCTAATAAAATTATTCAAAATAAAAATGCACTCAACTGCATATGATGCAAAAGAATGATTCTGCTGAACACAGCAGCTATAAAATGTACCCCAATTCCCTGCCCATCAGCTTGGATTCTGAGACTATTTTGTAAATATGCAGAGACAAGCCTTTTTTATGTTTATTGGAAGGTCAAGAGTTTTGGAAGTGAGGAGGTATAAGACAGGAATATATTATCATATATTTATTAAACAATTTATTGGAAAAAGAAACATACTGGGCACATTGCAAAGTGCAAAGCAAGCACCTGTGACTTCTCCCACCCTGGTTTATGCCACTATCACTTCTTTGTTTGGTAACCGCAAAAGCCTCCAGACTGGATTTCCTATTTCTGCTTTGCTCCCTCCTCCATGAAACCATCAGCTAGAGTAACTCATTGAAAATATAATCCACATCATCACCCATTCCTCTGCCCCAAACTTCCACTGTCTTCCCCAAAAGGGCAAGCTCCCCGCAATAATCTAGAAAAAGTATTTGTTGAATTTAAAAATTAATCAATCAATCAGTCAGTCAATCAATCACCAGTGAAACTTGGGTCATACATACAACTGAATGCTTGCCCTCAGTGACTTTAAGTGTTATAATCGGCATAGAAACCAGTCAGAACATTGGAAAGCAATTCAGTCTTGGGATCCAGGACAAGCAGTGCGAATAAGAACTTTTTGAGAAGTGAGGAAAAGAAAGTCATGTAGGCCACCGTGGTTTGAATTCCTTGCATAGCAGACACACTTAGGACTGAATTAAGATACAGGCTTGACATGTCAAATTTAGAAGTGACAGGCCCATCTTGAAGGTGGTAGACAAATTGAGCTCAAGTAAACTCTTATCTGGCACCCAATAAATTGCAACTTGATTAAGTGGTATCTTTGCACATATATACTACAAATCCAATTAATATTCTCATTAGTCTCTCAGACTCTGAATTCAATTGCGATTCAATAAGAAGAGATTAAATTACACATGGCATCAGGAGAGTATTGGTTCTATTTTTATTGCATTCTAATTATTTGAAAATTGGTAATCTATGTACATATGGCAACTTCCCAATGACATGAATATTGGATTAAGTGAAACCCTGGCATTGACAACTAACTGAGCTGATTTCGTCTAATGAGATAGAGATGTGGAAAACAGCTATGGGCCTTTCATCACTGGCTGCTATCCTGCTACAGAGTCCTTGGCAAAAAAAGAAGAAAAACAAATTCTTCAAGAGTCGTTTTCAAGTCACGTCTGCCTCTTTCACCAGCAAACTTTCCGTTCTAGACCACTGCCTGCTGTTTGCTCGGTTGGTTCTAAAATGGACTGGTTGGTTCTCAGGTACCAGAATATGATCACCAAAGAGACATGAAATAATTAATTTCAATATATAAATATTTATATCTATATCTGTACCTATATCTATCCATCTATCTATCTGAAGTCATCTTACGTAAAAGATATTATCAGTTTAGGTATGTTTAATTATCAGTTTAGACATGAAATAATTCATTTAAATAGATAGATAGATAGATAGATAGATAGATAGATAGATAGATGGATAAATATAATGAAAGTTACAAGTAAAAGCCATTATCAATTCAGGTAAAGCTTAGAATAATGTTTCCAAACTTTTAGTTATTCACAACCACCTCTACTACCTTTACCAAAATTCATATTTCACTTACGCTATTGTTATTTTTCTTAAATTACTTCATTTAATTTACATTTAAATACAGCATTTTAAAGAGGATACTATATAACTACCAAATTGCAAATAAGCATCATTTGCCATAAAGAGGGAACTGTAAACACAATGAAACAATGTTGTTTTGAGGTTTTAGGTCTGAGCTCAGAACTGTTAATCTCTTTTCAAAGAAGAGACACCAAAAAAGTGTTCCTGATGTTTTTAACACTGGCACCAAAAGGAGACTATCTCTATAATCAGAAGGTTGAACTAGGATTAGGAAGGGTATAAATATCTCCCTACTAATACTATGTTAGTAATGATTGTCCACATATCACCAAAAAGTATCTTGCACCATCATGATACTTTCCTTAAATTTTGGGAAACCATGATTGAGAACAATGATTTTTATTTTTTATGCAACTATAACCCACTCTTCCTACACCTGGAAAACACAGAAATGAAGATACAGAAAAATACATGTAATAGAAATGAAAGTTTTGTGAATCAATACCTACCCTATACAGTGCATTCTGAACATTTTTTCTCTTATTAAAAATGCACAAAAATAATTTCTTAATCCAATAATGGCATATGGCAAACAGAAAAATAGCAACTTGGAGGAATGGGTTAGAGTGGTTTTATTCCCATTTTCATATTTGGGATGATAACATAATACAATTTGCTCTAATGGAAGTATGAATTACAAATGGTAAGGAATCAAAGAGCTACATTAATTTTAGAAATGTCCACATTATCTTTTATAAGACAGGTTTTTCTTCACAATTCCTATCCTGGCCTTCAGGAAGAACCTATGTTTTATATGCACTAACTAAAGCCAATCCATAGAACGTTAGACTCATAAAATATTAATAATGCTAATTAATAAGAATAGATTTCAACGTGTGTGTAATGGAAGATTAAACAGAATTTAGATATCTTAAAATATATTTTATATTATTATTAATTATTATTATTAATTATTATTATTATTATTATTAAAGGAGGGAGAGAGAGAGCAAGAGCAGTGTAGAGGAGCAAAGGGAGAGGGGGAGAGAGAACCATCTGTGGGCTCCACGCTCAATGTGAGCCTGTCGTGGAGCTCTCACAACCCTGAGATCACGATCCGAGCTGAAATCAAGAATTGATCGCTTAACCAACTAAACCACCCAGTTGCCCCTTAAAATATATTTTAAAAATTGATATCTTTACTACAAGACTTTTCAGAATTTTAAAAATGATAGTGAACATTTTTAATTTTTCCAGAAGGGCATGTTACCAAGTGCTTTGCAACATGTTTTGAGCAGGAAATATTTTCTAGCTAGAACATATCAGAAGATATGTATGACTATTGGTGCACATTGGTAAATTGTGCTATTGTTTTCATTTTTTCCTATTCTCCAGACCTTTATGATGCTTTCGCTTCTGCTAAATGCGTAATCACTCTTTCTTGAGCGCAGTATAGACTTGTCATCTCCATTCCTATTCACAGCACTTCCGTCACTGCTAGCTCATGTTCAACTGTTAAAATGCATCTGTTCTCTGCACAAGGATGTGCACACAAAGTAGCCAAAAAGTAGAAACAATCCAAATGTCCATAAGTGGGTAGTTAAGCAAAATGCAGTACATCCATACCATGGAATACTATTTAGCAATAAAAAGAATAAATTAGTGATAAATGCTATATGAATGGATCTCAACATTAAAAAAAAAAAAAGAGCCAGATACAAAGGGCCACATGTTATGCGAATGCATTTGTACAACATTTTCAGAAGAGGAAAATTATAGAGACAAAAAGTAGATTACTAGTTCCCCGAGGCTGTGGGTGGGAATGGAGGGGTCCTATCAGCATAATAGAAATGTTCTAGAACTGCATGGGTATGTTAGCTGCAAACGTGATGAATTTACTAAAGCTACTGAGTTGTACACTTAAAATGGGTAAATTTTGTGTGATACAAATTATTCCTCAATTAAAGTCATTAAAAATTCCAGCCAGCTCGTTGGCCCATCAGCCATCCATCCATTCATTCGATCTGAATCCCTCCTCTCAGATTCTTTCATGCCTCCAGCTGAATGTGACATTTCCACCTTGAAGGAACACCTCACTTTGTTTTTATATGTCTTATTCCTTTGTCACGTGCCTTCCAACCCTTCTTTGTATTGTATTCGATTATGTGTCTAATATCCTCACTGGGTTACAAGTTTTTGCAGACACCAAGCATACTGGACCACTCCATGTAAAAATATCGTTGAATCTAAGTGGAGGAAGCAAATATTATTTAATGAAGGTGAAAAGTAATAAAACTAAGAAATAAAAATGAGAAAATGCCCAGTGCTGGGTATTCTTAAATTGGCTGCTCTGAAATGTGAAAGTTACCCTGAGTTACTTAAGATTAAAAAGTGGTTTAATATCTCAACATCCAGGGCACCTGAGTGGCCCTGTCGGTTAAGCATCTGCCTTTGGCTCAGGTCACGATCTCAGGGCCCTGGGATCGAGCCCGTGTCAGGCTCCCTGCTCACAGGAACTTGCTTCTCCCTCTCCTCCCTGCTCAGGTCCTCTCTCTTTGTCTCAAACAAAGAAGTAAAATCTTTAAAAAACTATCTCGATACATCAGCTACTAACTTGAGTAATAATAACAAAAGCAGCAGCCAAGGCAGCAACATCAGGAGCAGCTACCTTGCCAAGCACTCACTTCAGGTGCTTCTCACCCTGTGGATATTATTCCAGAGAGAGCAGCTAGACACAGCGAAGTTCAGCCCCTTGTCTTAAGCTTAAGACAGATTTCTCATGCAAGTGGCTGATGGAGGGAACACTTCCAGAGAAACTCAGAATGAGGTGTAGGAAGCAAGAAAGAAAGCAGAAGGAGCCTTCATGTTTCTGGGGAAGTCTGCTTTTTGTCTAATCTGTGGGGAGCTCTGGAAGATGAATAGGAGAGAGAGTGGAGTCTGTTCTGTCTTGAGGAAGGGAGTGAGACTTAAATAGAGCTGCTGTCGCAACTACCGTGTGTGTGTGTGTGTGTGTGTGTGTGTGTGTGTGTGTGTGTGACTCCCAGGTGCTCTGGCCACAGCCACCCAAGGGGAATCCTCCAGAGAAAGTCACAGTCCTGAACCTTGAGTGAATCCCCATAGCTGAGGGTTGGACATTGTCACCAGAAAAAGGGGTTCCAAGGGACCTGGGCAGGTGCCAAGAGCACCTGCTAACACTTGGCTCGAATCACACCCCCAGTAATACCTCAGGGTCAAACCCCAATAATTCTGATCTCTACATCAGTGCTTTTAACTCCCTGCCTTTTTTTTTTTACTTCAATATCACATTTTGTTATATTCTGTCCTTAAAACACAGACACACACAGACACACAAATGCACAAACGCTCCCTGTGAGGGCCTAGGTCGATCCATTAGCATCTATTTTAAATTAAATATTAATCCAGACAAGGATAACAAAGTCAAGCCTATTTGATACCCTCCTTTAATCTTGCTTTTAATGAATAGATAAAAATAATTTTTAATTACATGCATTATTTAAATAGCGTCTGAGGAACTTGGATGTTGCTTGAAAACAGCTGACTTCTTCCAGCATTTTAAATATCCCCCACTCCGAATCTTCTTTAGACTAAAACTCTCTGTGAAGAGAGATTTGCCCAGGAGCTCAGTTCAGACACTGCCCCAATCACTGCACATTCCAAGCGAGCCGGACTGAATTTCAGAGAAATTACTACGTATTTTTAAATTTTTCGAATCAGAGGTGAAATCACAAAGGCAAGTGAAATTTGATGAGAGAAGCTGCAATCTAAACAACAAACAAACAAAACCAACGCATGACATAATGCCGGCTCTCCAGCATTGCGCAAAAGAACTGGCTTCATTCCAACAATGCATGACTTATTGCAAGAGTACGAAGCACTGTTTATAAGGAATGACAAACTCTAAATGGAAATTGCTCCGTCTGAGCCCCTGGAGCCTATGTTCATCCATTCCTGTCCTTCCCCCAGTTCAGCATCCTTTCCATTTAAATGCAGGTATTCAAAGGGATTTCTACAGTCTGCCACTTATCTTGCATACCTCTCTTTCCCCCTTATCTCTCTTATTTTGCCTATTTTGAAAGCCAGGCTCAGAGCTCTCCACTGGAGAATAAGTAGGCAAGAGTTCAGAACATTTGGAGTAAACAGAATGTTTGATCGTGTATGCATTTCATGCAAAAAAATAAAATGCTACCCCGGATGCCTGCATGGGATAAGGCCACCGTGCCCTGTTACAGCGACATAGCCACTGGTTGAGTGGGTGAGAATTAGCAGGGCCTGAGCAGATTATCTGATAAATGGCACCAAAACTGGCTGCATCGGGAGCCACGGAAGTGACAAAATGGGGAAATAAGGTGTATTGCTTTGGGGTAAAGGACGCATGAGGCCGAGACCAAGTCCCTGGAAGTATTTTCTCTGAAAAGGGCATCTCATAGGCATCTTCTATCCTATTTCAAACCATAGCCAGAAACATTTCTCTTCAATGAGCCATTTGCAAAACCTTCCATTCATTGGAGAGAAGGGAAGGGAGGAAACATTGGTGAAATAGGCTTGTGCTTTTCAACTGTTATTTAATTTTTACGATGGATCTTTGGTGATAATATTATCCTTACTTTGCTGACAAGAAAACTGAATTACATTAATTTTTTTTTTTAAATAAAAAGAATAATACAATTCACTAAAGGACAGAGCTAGATCCGAATCCAGACCCTTCTGACCCAGCTCACGTGCTCTCCTCTCTTTCATGCTGCCTATAGCTTAATACAACATTTCCCAAGTGTGTCCTGTTGGAGCCAATGGGAGGCAAGCTTCGTTGAGTTTAGCAAGGCCGGTTTGTTTATGAGACTTTCCAACGCTTTTAATTCATCCAACTCTATTCTACGTCTCCACCCGGGACCTACAGGTCAGTGTTTCTAAAACTCCACAGCCTTAGAGGCCTTTTCCAGCCTGACCTTCAAACTCTCGTGAAAATACTTTAGAAAACTATTGTGACTCCAGGGGTACTCTACAAGGAAGGAAGGAAGGAAGGAAGGAAGGAAGGAAGGAAGGAAGGAAGGAAGGAAGGAAGGAAGGAAGGAAGGAAGGAAGGAAGGAAGGAAGGAAGGAAGGAAGGAAGGAAGGAAGGAAGGAAGGAAGGAAGGAAGGAAGGAAGGAAGGAAGGAAGGAAGGAAGGAAGGAAGGAAGGAAGGAAGGAAGGAAGGAAGGAAGGAAGGAAGGAAGGAAGGAAGGAAGGAAGGAAGGAAGGAAGGAAGGAAGGAAGGAAGGAAGGAAGGAAGGAAGGAAGGAAGGAAGGAAGGAAGGAAGGAAGGAAGGAAGGAAGGAAGGAAGGAAGGAAGGAAGGAAGGAAGGAAGGAAGGAAGGAAGGAAGGAAGGAAGGAAGGAAGGAAGGAAGGAAGGAAGGAAGGAAGGAAGGAAGGAAGGAAGGAAGGAAGGAAGGAAGGAAGGAAGGAAGGAAGGAAGGAAGGAAGGAAGGAAGGAAGGAAGGAAGGAAGGAAGGAAGGAAGGAAGGAAGGAAGGAAGGAAGGAAGGAAGGAAGGAAGGAAGGAAGGAAGGAAGGAAGGAAGGAAGGAAGGAAGGAAGGAAGGAAGGAAGGAAGGAAGGAAGGAAGGAAGGAAGGAAGGAAGGAAGGAAGGAAGGAAGGAAGGAAGGAAGGAAGGAAGGAAGGAAGGAAGGAAGGAAGGAAGGAAGGAAGGAAGGAAGGAAGGAAGGAAGGAAGGAAGGAAGGAAGGAAGGAAGGAAGGAAGGAAGGAAGGAAGGAAGGAAGGAAGGAAGGAAGGAAGGAAGGAAGGAAGGAAGGAAGGAAGGAAGGAAGGAAGGAAGGAAGGAAGGAAGGAAGGAAGGAAGGAAGGAAGGAAGGAAGGAAGGAAGGAAGGAAGGAAGGAAGGAAGGAAGGAAGGAAGGAAGGAAGGAAGGAAGGAAGGAAGGAAGGAAGGAAGGAAGGAAGGAAGGAAGGAAGGAAGGAAGGAAGGAAGGAAGGAAGGAAGGAAGGAAGGAAGGAAGGAAGGAAGGACAGGGATTCCTGATGTCTGTCCGAAACCGCTCTGTATTATTTCTTTCCATTCATTGGAGAGAAGGGAAGGGAGGAAACATTGGTGAAATAGGCTTGTGCTTTTCAACTGTTATTTAATTTTTTTTTCTGTTATTTAATTTTTACGATGGATCTTTGGTGATAATATTATCCTTACTTTGCTGACAAGAAAACTGAATTACATTAAAATTTTTTTTTTTAAATAAAAAGAATAATACAATTCACTAAAGGACAGAGCTAGATCCGAATCCAGACCCTTCTGACCCAGCTCACGTGCTCTCCTCTCTTTCATGCTGCCTATAGCTTAATACAACATTTCCCAAGTGTGTCCTGTTGGAGCCAATGGGAGGCAAGCTTCGTTGAGTTTAGCAAGGCCGGTTTGTTTATGAGACTTTCCAACGCTTTTAATTCATCCAACTCTATTCTACGTCTCCACCCAGGACCTACAGGTCAGTGTTTCTAAAACTCCACAGCCTTAGAGGCCTTTTCCAGCCTGACCTTCAAACTCTAGTGAAAATACTTTAGAAAACTATTGTGACTCCAGGGGTACTCTACAGGAGAAGAGAGAATGGAGACCCACGGCTTAAGCTTTTATTCCACAGACTTCTGCATGGCCCCAAATTTTATGAACTTGCATTAACTTGGGTGAGAAGGAAACAAAGTACCATTTATATGAATCAAGATAATACCATTAAAAGAACAACTAAAAACACGACTTGTATTCCCATTGGAATGTGCTTACAAATACATGAAAATAAACAGGCGCTAAGCAAAATCCGCATGTCTTATTAGCATCTGATGCTAATTAGTAGCATCTGATGAGTATTATAATAGTAAAATAAAAATAATATTACATATAGTAATATTACTAGTTATTATAATGGTAATAATAATTATTATTAATAATTATATAATTATTATATATACTATTATTATTACTATTACTATTATTACTATTATTTTACTATTAATAGTAAAATAAGAATAAAATTACATAATAGAGTTATGTAAGGCCAGGCAGCAGTGCCTGGTATGTATTAATTCATGTAAACATCATAACAACCTTCTGAGACAAACATTATTTTCTCCATGTGACCGATGAGAAACCTGGGGCAGAGGGAAGTTATTTTATTTCTCAGAAGTCCTACTAGTGACTTGCCCAAGCAAATGTGTGTCAGAGCCTGGTACCAAATGGTTTTCTACTGACTCTATACTGCTTATGACCCTGCCTTAGAACTATTTTGCAAAACAAAACAAAACAAAACAAAACAAAAAACTATTTTGCAAAGGAGTCTAACTGCCTTTGGAAGGTTTCTTTAGCCTAATAAGGACTTTTACTATTTTATTTATTTATTTATTTATTTATTTTTACTATTTTTTTACTATTTTATTTATTTTTTACTATTTTACTTCCCTTTAAATGTCTTCCCTCCACATCACTGTCTTCTACTCCTGTGTTACTGGAAATTATGTATACAACATGAAACTATATATTAATCATATATAATGATATAATAAAGTGTTTTAGTATTTAAATAACTGAATTTAAAAAAATACTTTATTTGTTTATTCATGAGAGACAGAGAGGGAGGCAGAGACACAGGCAGAGGGAGAAGCAGGCTTCCTGCAGGGACCCTGATGTGGGACTCGATCCCTGGACCCCCGGAGTCATGCCCTGAGCCAAAGGCAGATGCTCAACCGCTGAGCCACCCAGGCATCCCAAAAAACTATAAAATTTGATTTAGTAATGCATAAGTAACATTTTATAGTCATTTGTCTGACTTCCTTATTCATAGCCACTTGCTGAGTATCTACTAAATACTGCTGCAAGGAATATAAACATTCATTAAAAACTCTCTGCCTGAAGACAGATATTTGGTCTGTGGTGGAGGGAAAGATGCTTGCTACCACAGGCTGGGTTTGCTCCACCAGCGGCAGGAATGGGTTGACTCATACACAGCCCCTCGCGAGGTCTTGCTTGTTCCCAGAGCGTGTGCACTGCTACATGATCACTAGCTCAGGTGGGACCATGGGCTCAGCACCGGTTCACAGCACAGCTGCCGCACAAGGTGCTAACTGAACCTATAACCTGCCCTTTTGCTTTTTTCCTCTTCTGTGAAGGTTTAATGATGCACAGATGTGTGCTTAGGCTATGAGCAAAACACACAAAAAAACAATGGAAAATGAAAGAAATTTAAGGTACAATAGAAGCCACTATCACTATTTAAAAAAAAAAAGAAAGAAAATTGGACTTAGACTCAATTTTGAAAAAGAATTGACAGTTATTCAATACAGTAAGAGCAATGCTTATACAATGCTTGAGCCAGACACTTTGGTGCTTTACATATATCGACTCACTTATTTTCACCGTATGAGTACTACTATTATCTCCTTTTTACTGATGAGGAAACTGAGGCACAGAAAGGATAAGTGGTGTGCCCAGGATTCCAAAGTGGGTAGGTGTCTGGACTGAGGTTCAAAGTCAGGCCATCAGACCCTGAGGTACACTCTCCTCACACTGTGAGACGCCTGTGA
Source organism: Vulpes lagopus (assembly GCF_018345385.1). Taxonomy (NCBI): domain Eukaryota; kingdom Metazoa; phylum Chordata; class Mammalia; order Carnivora; family Canidae; genus Vulpes; species Vulpes lagopus. Next base: position 148,737,445 of record NC_054827.1, on the reverse strand, counting down.
TAGAAGGGGTAACAAGTACGGGTCGAGTGGCCCCTCTCCGTGGCTACCGCACTTGATCCTGTACATACAGCAGCTCATTATTCTTCACACCAATGCACTGAGGTTGGTCTGATCTCCACTTGTTGGAGAGGAGAAGTAACTAGTAGGTAACTAGTACTGGCTGAGTCTGGATGAAAACAAGACTGAAGGAGGGAGAGAAGGATGGAAGGGAGGGAAGGAGGGAGGAAGGAGAGAGAGAAAAAGGAAGGAAGAAGGAAGGAAGGAAGGAAGGAAGGAAGGAAGGAAGGAAGGAAGGAAGGAAGGAAGGACAGACTGCAACCAACGCTGTGTTCTTTCCACAGCACCAGCATTCTGGAGGGATCCTTCCTGGACTAACACTCTGCCAAAGGGCTGGCCTATACCTTACCTTGTATTCCCAGATTATAGCCTAGAGCCTCAAAGTAGGGGTTTTATGCCCCAAATTGCACCGATTTGAATCAATATCAACCTAGTTGTCTTCACATTCATTATTCAAGAAAAAAAATCTAGTAATGTAAAAGGAAAATTATACACATCATCCCCATGGCCAAATTTTATAAAGTATTTTGGAAAGAAGCAAAAAAAAAAAAAAAATTGTGAGAAGTACTTAGAATTCCCTGCTCGGAAGCACATAATGGATCCTTGAATGGGATTTATTGATTTATTGAATTTATTTATTTATTTATTTATTTATTTTATTTATATTTATTTATTTATATTTATTTAGAATGGGTTTTAAATACCTCCCTGTACTTCATTAAACTTCTTTCTGTCACTCCTTCCCTTGAATCTGTTTCCCATATTAAATAATTCGCACCCAGGCCTTCACATGGATGGTGCCCACCGAGAGGCAAGCAAGCCTCTGTGCAAGTCACGGAGCTCAGATGTGAAGGAAGCAGAGCTCCGCCGAGCAGCAGCAACCACAGTCCCCCGCACCCCCCACACCCTCTGTCCCACCCCACCCCGATCCACATACCACACACCCAGTTCAATTTCCCCTTCCAGAGGAAATGAAGCAAAACACATCAATAGATTGAACTGGTTTATTCCTACGAATCATAAAACTACACTTCCTCGTAAAAGGTGCAGAAAATGAGCTCGTCTTTTAGGTAAGTGAGGCTCTTAGGCAAAATATCAATATCCTCGCCTCTTGATAACTTCCCTCGACATAGGAATATTTATAGAGACAGCTCTTTACCAACCACTGAGGTTGAAAAATGACTTCAAGGTATGAAAATCTGTCCTTAGTTCCAAGATGTTTCTTCTGAGTTATCTTATTTTTTAAAGATAAAACAAACATAGAACTCTTCAATTTTAAATATGTTTCTGGATCCAAAAAAAAAAAAGTTTTTCATCTTAAATTGATAAATGACTATGCTCCAAAGGGCACTGTGTTTCTCCTATTGGAAAAAACAAATAATGTGCATTTCATATCGATATTTTCCTTTTAAAAGGAACCTCTAAAATTATATAAAAACATGTCAAAAGTGTACAACTTCAAAGGAAAAATGAAAAATGCCCCGTGTTCCTTCTCCCTCCACCCTCTGTATATCTTTTAAAATGAGATCATTATTTTGCATCCTGTTTTGAAACCTGTTCTCTTAACTTACAAAATATATCCCGGACCACTTTTCAACACAGTGGTATTTACCAGTCTCACGGGACATATGCCGGGTAAATGGGGGAATTTACTAACATGCACATGAAATGAGGCTCTTGCCCAACCTGAGTAAATACAGGATGGAAGCATGGCCAAGGGAGATGCCGCTGAGCAGGTGAGGGAGGAACCCAAGCTTTGGAAAGGCAGCAGGTTGGGATCCAGAACAGGCAGCAAGAAACCAGAGACGGGGCCTTTCCAGACTCAAGGAGGTCACAATGTCCTGGTGACCAAGAACCGAGCAAGGTGAGAACACGCACCTGGGCACTTACGAGGGACCAGAGTTAGTCATTCTAGGTACTTTATGTCTAATAATACATGTTTGCTTCAGTCAATAGTCTGTGAGTGAGATCCAGGGGAGGATTTTATAGAAGAAAGAGAGGATTACGAAGGTTAGATAACCTGCTTAGGATCACACAGCTAGTTAGAGCAGGGATTGCAGTCAGGGCTCTTTAATCGCAGAGGTATGCAGGCTCCGCTTCAGCTACATTCAGGTGCATTCTCCCTCTACTGCTCTTTCCCACCGTACCCCTCATCGCCCTTGTACTTACACACGTGCTTAAATGGAAATCTATCTCCTAGGGAACTTTCACAGGCCTTGGTCCAAAAGAATCAAGAATCCATTTCTTTCATGAGCTCCATGGATTTTTCTATTAACAAACTTCATAATGTACGTTCTTGGAGTGTGTGAGTGTGTGTGAATATGTAGGTACATGCACTCACAAGTCTAATATATGTTGACACAAATACATTTGTGCACGAGTGTGTGTGTGTGTATGAACATACAAAGTTACATACCTCTTGGGTTTGGACAGACACAGAACACAAATTTTTGAAGCCATCAGATCTGGGGCTAATAGATACTGAATTGTCTAAAAAAAGCTAGTAAGTGGCTGGTGGCTAAAAGTTGCAGAAACAACAACAAGAGTACAAGTTCATCATCATTAAAAACATCTAAAAAGAACCATCTAATGGATAAACCTTTATTTAAGGTTTAAGCAGAAAGCCCCCCACTGTGTATTTGAATTTTACTTCATTGATGCAGGCACAGTACATGACTTTAAGGAATTCAGCAGCTGTTTGAAGAGACATCTGAGAACATTTTCTCGAACATTTTTACTATAACAGATATGCCAGTATTTGCAAACATTTTGTTGGATCTTCATCCCAAGGAATTTTACTAATTATTTTGATTTATAACCAGGCAACTGAGAAATGAGATTTTTCAGTCACTGGCCTCTGCCTCACCCTACAATCAGAGGACACAATTCCCAGGTCTTCTGCAGCCTCTATATCTGTTTTTACATATTTGGAGGTTGTCTTAAGCATATTCCTGCTAATTTCCTTGCTATTTTTCCCATTCTCCCATCTGCTACCCTCCTCCTCTTTGAACATATCTGGAAAGAATGATCTTATAGCAACGTACCCATGAAAGTGCTTACTTCATCCGAGTCAGGGAGCGTCTTCTTTTAAAATTATGACCACGGACCTCAAATGGGCATTAAGTACTGCCCGGCAATCTTCTTACATTTGCTCAGTAAATTCACTTCCTCAGGCACTGAAAAGACTGTACTTTCTGTCTCCTTAAAACGTTCATTACTTGCCACCCCACAAATGGTTTTCACTTCACCTCATTTCATATTAACAGGAGAAAGCAGCCACAGCGTCTCTCAACTTCCCATTATGAATGTATGCACGTCCACACCAATATTCTCCGCCTTTCCCAACACATAATACAGGGAAGGAGAATCTCTGCTGCAGCCAAGGCCAGCTCCTCTGTCAAAGCAGGGATCTCTGTTTATGTCCCTGTTGGATGCCCAGTCCCTAGAACAGCATCCAGTAGGAACTTAGTAAATACAGTTTGAATGGATGGATGGATGGATGGATGGATGCTTATGAATAGGAAAGAGTCCATCTCCCCTAAATGAAGAGGAGGACAAGTGCAAGCACAAAGATTTTTCGAGGGTATCACTCTAAATCTGTAGCACATATCTAGATACTCATATGAAGTAAATGATAAAAAAAAAAAGAAATAAATGATAAATAACAGATGATCCTTGTCTGTGCTTCATTTCCTTTGTCTTTGTCCTACCTGGCTTTTATATGGGATCTAACAACTAATGGCCACATTGATAGAGCCAGCCACTGTCCGCTGATGGCTATTAGTCTTCACGACAATGACAAACTTAATGTGTGTTGAAACTGAGGCTCAAACAGATCAAATAAGTTGCCCAAGGTCAACCAGTAAGTGAAGGAGGTAGGACTCAAAGCCACATCTGTCTGATGGAAAAGTCCACGCTCTTTCCACTCAACCATTCTGCCAGTTGGCCCGTGAAACCCTCCTACAAAGCTAAGCCCAACTAGTTTCGGAGTCAGTTCTGTGGGGGAATAGAACTGCATTCCCCTTACAACCAGCAAGACCTGGAAACCTCATGCTGCCAAATGATCTCACCTTCACTCAGCCAGTCAGTCATGGATCTGAGTAGCCCTGGACATGAGACATGAGACATGAAAGACATGAGAAACCCTAATGGGAACTTCATATCCACTGTCCTGTCTTTGAGGATGGATCTTGCTTTCTGTGTCCCTAGCCATGACCTTTAATCATGGCAAGAAAGGTAGGACCTTCAAAGCTCACAGTAGGGGCAGTTCTTGGCATTGTGGGGCCTAAATCTTATATAATTTGAAGGAAGAAAATCCATCAGAAAAGATTAAAAACATCACATATACAAAGTTTGGCATGAGAGTTAATATTCACTTGAAATATGAATGGGAAGGGGACCACACACTTGGGAGACTCGTAGCTTAAGTTTCACTTATCCCAAGATAATTCTGTCTTTGACTATGACCTAGCCCTATCTAAGAGGCAAGGCAAGTACATGACAGCATGGATTATTTTCTTTTAAAGATTTTATTCATTTATGAGAGAGAGAGAGAGAGCGCTCATGTACATGCAGGGGGAAGGGCAGAGGGAGAAGCAAGACTCCCCACTGAGCAGGGACCCCCAACACAGGGCTCTATCACAGGACCCAAGGATCATGACCTGAACCAGAGGCAGATGCTTAACCCACTGAGCCACCCAGGTGCCCTGACAGCATGGATTTGAATCCTAGGCAGACCACTTCTAGATTTTAGACAGGTGATTAAAATTTCTGGAACAGGGATGCCTGGGTGGTTCAGTGGAGCATCTGCCTTTCACTCAGGGTGTGATCCTGGGGTCCCAGGATTGAGTCCTGCATCGGGCTCCCTGCGTGGAGTCTGCTTCTCCCTCTGTGTTTCTGCCTCCCTCTCTCTCTCTCTCTCTCTCTCTCTCTCTCTCTCTGTGTGTGTGTGTGTCTCCCATGAATAAATAAATAAAATATTAAAAAAATAAAATAAAATTTCTGAAACAAATACTTTATTTGTTAAATCTTCAGTTATATAACTGGTTCATAAAAAATTATTGTCGACATGAATAATGCATACAAAATGCTGGCCATAGTGTCTGGCCTATGTTCAATAAAGTACTCATTGAGGTGTCACTGGTATTCTTAGCAACTGATACCATCTTCTTGCTTCTTGATCTGGGACTTCTTTACCTGAGGCCCCACTTTAATGTTCCTTTGATGGCTTCCTGAATGCCTGAGCACCAGGCACTCGGGATTTAACCCTGTGTCCTCACCACCATAGATCACATTTTGGCATGCCTCATCAGTTTTTTCCAGAGCCTTGTTTCTAACTGTGCACTGGCAAAGTCTCCCATCTTCCTGGGCATAACCCAATAAAACTAGAAAATAGCAATGCAATGAAAAATTTTCATAATATATTCTTAAGTAAATAAAGATACAGAATTCCTATAATTGTGGCTAGTAAGATTATTCTTACCGGGTTTTATAAAAATTGGATACCATTAGCTCCTCTCCCAGAATATGATTTATCAGTCTATCACAGATGATGCACTTATTATGGTATCTAAGGCTACCAATTAGTTTTGTCATTTCCAACAAGTCAATTAACCTTCCTGGGCCTCAATTTACTCATAAAATGAGGAGGTTGGACTACAGTCCTTATGGTTCTTGCTAGTTCTCCCCAAAATATTAGCAGGACAATAGTCTGGGATATAAATATATTATCCTCATCTCAATGTGGGATATGTGAGTTTGAATATTTATCTTTGAAGCTAATATGGGGGGAGGAGGAGTTACTTAAAGGAAAACACGACTTTCCTTTTTTGTGAAATTTGCCTTTTTGCCTTCACTGTCATAATACTCCCACTGTGGCAGGTACTTAAGGAATATTATTTGAATTGTTTAAAATGTCTTTTCTAGTAAAGTCCTATTAAGACAATTTACAATGGTCCTGTAGATGCAATTAAGAGTGAGCTCTATGTCCCAGGATCTTGAAGCAGCCTGATGAGGAGAAATGAAGATATTTGCTCACTTGCCCCAGGTGGCTGGTAGAAGGCAAGATCTAACTTCACAAGGAGGGATGGATATTTTAGGCTGAGCATGTGTGAAAGATCGTTCATGAGAAGTACAGGCAGTATTTCCAGGTAAGAGAGTACCGACAAAAGGCAACAAATCAGTGTCTTGGCAGGTGTCTGAGGGAGGGCAAAGGGGTTTCTGTCTACCCCATGCTGAGTTTGGGGTAGGCAGATATGGTCTGGAAACTGATATCAAGGCCTATAAAAGAGGCTTGAATGGAAGACTTGCAGACACGTCTACCCTAATCTCTCAGTAGCTTCCCAGTATAAAAAAGAATAAAACTCTAAGTTCTTATAATTGCCTGGTATGTCATGACCTTGGCCATCCCTCTAGTGCTCCTACTGCCCTCACTGGCTCACTCTGCTTCAGTTCCATTAAACTTCCTATGCTCCTTGAGCACAAGAAACACACTTCCAGCCAAAGCCTTTGTACCGGGTCATGTCTTTGCCTGGAATCCTCTTGTTCTAGATTCTACTAGGTCTCATACACTCATTTCTTTCAAGTGTTGGTAAAAAAAAAAAGTCAGTTCCTCAGAAAAGTCTTCTCTGATTACTCTATTAAAGAAAAAAGATTTTATTTGTTTATTTGAGAGAGAGAGAGAGAGAGAACATGAGAAGGGAGAGAGGGAGAGGGAGAAGCAGTCTTCCTGTTGAGTAGGGAGTCCCACTTGGGGCTCGATCCCAAGACCCTGAGTTCATGACCTGAGCTGAAGTCAGACACTTAACCAACTGAGCCACCAGGTGCCCCTGACCACTGTATATTATAAATAACACCTTTGTTTCTGATCTTTTTTTTGTGTGTGTGTGTGTGTGGATAAGGTTCAGAGAGAGAGAAAATTGTGGAGGGATTCAAACTTAGGTTTGTCTATTCTTATTTTTCTGCACACAGAAGTTCCTGACCACTAACTGAAAGAGAACACCTCGTCCACCACCGTATGGTCAATTAGTGTTTGAGAAAGCAGCTAGAATATCCAATGGGAAAAAAGATCATTTCTTTGACAAAGAGTGTTGGAAATACTGGACAGCAACATGCAAAAAGAGTGAAACTGGACCACTTTCTTACGCTATACATGAAAATAGATTCAAAATGGATTGAAGACCTACATGTGACATAGGAAACCATTATATTTTGTGCTTATTTCTATTAAATATCAGATTATGTATCCCTTTGTTTCTATATCTTTTTGTCTTGTTTCCTCAATAGTACATAAATTCCTCAAGAACCTGGCTTATGCTCATTACAATTCCCAGAACAATGCATGAAGCAAAGTAGAGGCATATATGTTTAGTGAATGAATGAATGAATGAATGAATGAATGCTTACTATAAGCATGCTGTCTTCCATACGTTTTTGTAGTAATTATAGTTTGTATCTCAACACTTAGCAGATTAGCTTGAAAGAAAGGAATTTTTGTGTTTTTGTTGAAAGTTGCATCCCCAGTGTCTAGAACAGTGACTGACACTTAGGAGTTGCTCCGTAAATAATCTTAAACATGATTTACCGTGAGAATCAAAAGTTCCTGTGCTGTAGCTCCGAGAAAGAAAATGAATGGCTTTTGATTATAGTAACAAGTAGCCCCAGAATCAGTTTTAAATCCAACCAAATCAATCAATGACAACTTCCTATTAGTAAGAACTGCTCTTTGGAAAGCCTAAAACCCTGTATAACATCAACATTGTGTTACTCTGAGCAACTGCATCCTACAAGTACAGCTCTCACTTGCTTAGCAAGCAAAGAATTCAGCTTTCAGTTTCAGATATTGAGGGGTCGCCTCCTTTCTTTGGAAGAAAAGATGGTGCCTGACCTTAACGGCAAAACACACAAAACATCCTGGACAGGGCTCTAAGCCCCCACAAATACGAACTTAGGTCAATCCCCACAACAAACAGAAGAGGGAGGTGCTGTGATTATTCCCACCTAATCTATAAAGAAACTGAAGTATGGGACATTGGGGTGCTTACCTCAAGGCAACTAATATGTATGAGAGCTAGAATTTAATTATTGAATCCAATTATTTTGGCTTCAGAGCCTGTGCTCTTAGCATCTATACTCCAAGATCTCTCCATAAACACTGAAACCCACAATTGGTACTGTTTCAGCAGTAAGATTTGTTTTGATGATGAGTCTCCTGACCTGTTCAAAGGCTTTTCAAATAATTGCATCCGAAAGCCTGGATGGTGGGGGTGAATTTCAAACAGAGAGGCCAAGGCAGGCCTCTGTGAATGGTACCAGCAATGAATAAAGGAGTTTAGCTTCCTGCTTTTAATCATCAGAGGGAGGAACAATTAGGATAACTGCCCCTGTGATTTATATATGTATCTACTGAGTATAAAGCCTGGGCCTTCCAGAAATTCATCTACTGGGACATTGAATGGCTGCCAGGTAGGAACAACTCTCTACCACTAACTTATTCGGACAAATCATTAGGGTAGAAAACACCTCAGTTCATACCTCAGCTTGAGGGTGCTTTGTGGTAGTACCTACTGCTAATGATAAAACTATGCTAGAAATCACCTTAACGTCAACCAAGTCTTAGAATCCTTGAAATGTAGAGTTACTGGTCCACTAGCAAAATAACTTAGAAGAGCTATTCTTATGTTGGGTAAATATTTTGTGGATCTTAGATCATGTTCGAAATTTATTTTTTGAGTGTAATCCATGAGATTTTTTTTTTTTTTCCCTTTGCAGAGAAGAGTTCTGTCAAAAACAAGTCACTTGGTAGTCGTTTAATCTCTTTGGGACTCCATGTTTTCATAGATGAAACGATTGCTTTGGAGCTTGCAAATTTCTGAAGAATTTTCCATTTTACGAAGCCTCTATAAGTGAGTCCTTAGATTATGTGATCTATAGATATATCTTTCCCTGTTTGCCCTCTTCCTTATTTGTTAATTTATTTCAGTTCATGATTACGGCTGCGTTTTCACATAGATGCCTCTACATAGAACTAGAAGTAACAAGAAATCAGATTTTAAAAAGGAACTTTTTTTTTTTTTTAGTTTTTATAGTCTGTAGAAAGGTTTTATATTAGGGGTGGCTTTTATTTATCTGTGTACATTTTATCCTATTTTTGAACATTTATCTTCTGTAGTCATAGTGAACACCATCTGGAACAGTGCCGCTATGAAGATACTGGAACTAATCCAGATTCCTTCACTTATTCCCTTGAGACTTTGAGCAAAGCAATAGTCTCTCTGATTCTCTGGTTTATCCACCAGCAAACTAAAAGTAACACCTGCAATCTGGTCTGGTTGGTATGATCATTCCAGGATATGGCATAGGTAACCCTCATTTCACCTTGTTTGTCCTATGGACTCTCAACTAAGGTAAGCTTTCTTCCTTCCTCCCTTGCCCTCTGTTTCCCATAACTAGAATGGTCTAGTTCCTTCTGCTCTAGATCTGCTGAGAAAGGCTGGACCGTGTTTTCTGTTGATGACCATCCCGGTCAAGCCTAAAACCCCATTGAGGCTCGTGTTATGCTCTAAATCATTGCTGGATGCACCTACTCCAAAATCCTACTCCAATATAAATCATCTTATTTATCTTTGTTTGCCTATGCTCCAATCAATCCCCTCCATTAATCTCAGATCCTTTCATAAATAAACCCCTTCCTGGATTTAAGGTCTCTTCATTACATAGTTGCATCTTATTTTGAATTTCTTCCTTTCCCCAAAAATCACCAACTCTTCTCTGTCTCATCATTTTCCAGCAGTCCCACCTGTTACCCATAGACAAATCAGGAGCTGGCTCCATCTGAGAACAAACATGTATATCTACTTTCTTCTCAATTTTACCCAAGGCCCAAATAAAGACTATATTTGTTTGACTGGAATTTAATGCAGATTCATTTATATTACAAGATTTTGTCTTATTTATGACAGGGGCTTTAGCATATTCTTTACGTTGTAGTTAGACTAGTATAGTCTTTATGTCAGCATAAATATTTATGCCCCCCCTTCTTTTAAAAATATAGCACACATGCATGTGAGGAGGCAGGCAGAAGGAGAGGGATAAAAGGAATCTGTAGGCTGCACATCCAGCACAAAGTCCAACGTGGGGCTCAATCTCACGATTGAGATCATGACCTGAGCCAAAATCAAGACCTGGATGCTTAACCAACTGAGCCACCCAGACACCCCTGGATATTTATGCTTATTAAACAATGCTAGTGACTAAGTGTTCTGCATATAAAATGTGTTCTGCATACAAAATGTGTTGTAGAAACAGTTGATGGATATTTGACCTAACACCCTCACCTTTTCACCAAATTGTTTGCCATTGCCATCATGCTGGAATGCTGAGGAAATTGAAATTATACAATAGGATATAGAGCCTCATGGCCTGAGTTTGACTTCCACCGTTATGACTTACTAGTTGAGTAAGCTTGAGCCAAATTACTTAGCTTCTGAAAGTCTAGGTTTCTCATCTAGGATGAGAATCATAGTACCTACCTCAGAGGACCATGATAAAGATTAAATAAGATAGTACTATACAATACAATGCTATGTGAACACTTTAATTCACAGACTAACATTATACTGTGTTTAACACTTGCCTTATATATAGGTAGTCTTCATAAAACTAGATATTTATATTATTTATCATTATTTAATTTTTAAAAATAAGGTCAAGTAATAGCCCCAAATCACATGACTATTATGAGGCAGAGCTGTGCTTAGAATCCAAGTGAATAACTCTGAATTCTAAGTGTGAGAATATATTAAGTATCTGAATATACTAAGTCCTCTTCCTTAGTTACTATTTAGACATTAATATTCTTGAGATAAAGGAAATATTACTATAGAAGATCCTAAAGAAATTCAAATGGTATAAATATTCCCTTTGTTCCTTTCCTAATTGGTGTAAAAAGTATGTTTCAGTTTTATAATACTTCCATAAATTATGTTTGTATTTCTTAAGCATTACAGCTTAGAAAAACTTTTCTGATCGTCCAACTATCCATCAGCTTTGGCATGCCATTGCATATAGGAAAGCAGAATGCCAGGAGAATTCAAAAAAAGAGCCTGCTTTATGACTTTCAAATAGGCTATTTAAGATGGAAATAATAACCCCCTTCCAGGCATCTCCAGCCCCTTGGTCCTCATTAGACATCATGAAACGCACACACAGTCAGTACTACTTTCCAGTTGACCCAATTTATTGACAGACCCAACACATCCACACTTCTGTCAACAGCACATGAGAACTAAGAATTTAGGTTCCAAACATCCATCTCTGTGTACATGGCTAATACCTTGTGTAGGGCTCTTGAGGAAGCTTGCATTACAGTGTCACAGATACCTGATAACTCAAGTGAGCTGAATAAATACAAAAGAAATTCTAATGCTTATTCATTCGACAAAGGACTTAGATTATCAGTTGATTTCCTTTTGTCTTTTTATTGAAGACAATTGCCAATAAAAATGATTTTTTTCAAGCCGTGTGTTATTGCATTTTTGTAAAATCTTGTCTTTTACAAAGGTTGTTAGTAGGGAGAAGGATGGTTCTTTCTTAATCCAGTAACTACTTCAGCATGATTTAATACATATTTGGGTGAAAAGTAGATATTTTCACAGCCCAGTGTTGCATATAGAGATAATGAAATCGCTCTGCCATTAACATTTTGATTCAATTTCTCCCTGGAATGTGTTAACAGAAAACCACTTTCATGTTTATAGCTGGAAAGGAGGCAATTTATTGTTGTGAGGTTTTACGAGTATTCCAAACCAGCATAACTGTGGAGCTTCCTAAACTCCTCATTAAGAAGAGAGAGCTTATGAATTCACAACTCAGGAATTCTGTGTGTGATATCCTCAAAACTTTGCTCGAGTGGAAACTATTATCTGTATGCATACTGACCAGGTATTAAGATTACTTTGTTTAAAAAGAAAAAAAAATGAAATCTAACTGAATTACAAAAACCAAACAAACAAAAAAACAAACACCAAAAAAACCAAAACAATTTACCTCTGAAATGTTAATAAATCATAACATGATGTGTTTGTTATTGGAACTCCCTATAAATTTCAAGAAACTCTATCACAAGGATGCCTAAAATAGCAGTCCCAAATGTCAAAGTCTAGAGCTACAGGAAAGGACATTTCTCTATTCTCTTGAAATACAATGAAAATCTCCTTGAGGTATGATGAATTATCCCACTCTGGAAAGAGGAGGAGAGATCAGTCTCACAGCTGCACTGCATAGCCGTTCCAAAGTAGGCCATTGATACCTATTTCATAAGAAAGGATACGTAGTATAGAAATGATCATGTTTTAATTATTGGATAGACTCATAAACTTTTTGAAATGGAAAGTCTCATGATGATATTCAAGTCCAGTTTTCTCATTTTTCGACAACTAAAGACATAAAGTGGCTTATCCAAGGTTAGAAAACAAAAGGGTGCAGAGGAAGGGTAAGAATATGTTGTTTTATTTTCTCACATTAAATAATGTCACTAGTAATGTTGCTAAATGCAACCCTTTTTGTTTATAAATATATGCCATGGGCCTACATGTAGTGTTACATGTTTGTGCTCATCACACACATACTGGAACAGAAGGACCCAGGATATCCAGGACCTAAACCCCTGTTCTTCTACAAAGAATGGGAGCTCAAAGTACTCAAAGATAATCAAAAACAAATATTTCAGATTTGAATGTTACCAATTTATTTTGAAGTACATTTACCGTCTATATATTTGAAGCAAGATAGTAAATACATCCTGCAAACATAGTATTATATATATATGCCCTTGAGAACATAATGCATATTGCATATATAATAATACAAAAAGAAAAAAATTCCTATTCTGAATGATAGCTGCATTGTGGAACAGTTTTAAAGTTAGAAGAAAAGATTTAATTGTTTAGGAAAAAAAATCAAAATCATCCTCACAGGACTTTAACTTAGGTTCACATCTTTCTACTTAATACTCGAATGTCTTAATGGGACCCATGAACAGCTAGAACTAAGAAAAGTGAAAGAAATCATTATCCCCAACTTACATATGTACAATGGTGGGCAAGGAAGGAAATTCCTAGGTGAAAATAAATCTGAATGAAGTGAGTATCAGTGTTTATTTTTAAGAAAGCTCCATAAAACCTATGAATATGCTATTTTGATATTAAATGATACTGTTTATCATTTTCATTAATATTAGTCTGTTATTTCAAGTGTGCACATTCTGTTCTGTAGATTCAAACCCTATACAATAAAATAAAACAACTCAGCCTATTCATGTGTTTCATATCTCCAGTAAGCAAAGGATGTGGCCAACTTAAATCTTGTTTTGAAGGTTTTCTGATTCTAACATTTAGTTTGGAGATAAGTCTTATACAAACTTCAAAATGGAAAGCACTACTGCTCTGTTCCTATCAACTTTTGCAAATTAAGTATTATTCCCCCTTCATGTGGTTATCAACATCTTACCATTTCAAAACACTTTCTAAAGATAATGGAAATAATTCAGATATACATTTTTACTGAAGTTTATGAGACAACACATTCTCTCCGTAGTATTAGTACAATATTAGCTTGGGAAATGCTGACATTGCAAAATATAAAACACAAGAAAGAAACTGTTCATACAAATCAGTACAATTTGGAATATAAGTAACAAGGGAAAGGAGAAAAAAATAGTTTCATACAGGTTAGAAGCTTTTAGCAGAAGGAAACACATGGTCTCATTTGGAAAAGTGAATGTTTGTGTTCCTTAAACAAAAACCAATAATACAGTAAATTTGATTCCAAAATCCAGAGAAAAAGCCCTCAACAAAAGAGTTTAAGGAATTACCACACACTGTCTATAAACCAGGTAAAACAAGTCCCTCCACATGGACTAGAAACACTGACACTATTCCATGTTACTGTCAGACTCGGGGGAGGGGGGGAGAAAGAAAAAAGGGAAAACAAAACAAACCAAACCCCAGTCCATTAAAATGGGAGGTGCCTGTCACATTTGCCAGGTAAAACAACACACCAATGAACAGAGAAGCCAGATCAAGGTACTGGTTTTATGACAATGCACAAGATAAAGTCAATTTTAAAGAACAGTTACCACTTCCAGGATTTAGAATTTATCTTCGTTTTTGCATTATAAACGTCTCCATCACGGAGGGCTCTAAAAGAGCATTCTGCAAACTTACTTTAACAAATCTGGCTCTCCACCATCCCTTACCCCACAAGGAGTTACGAATGTAGGTTTCTGATAACCTACATCAGAGTGACACACTTAGCTGTAATTTGATGTTTGCTATTTGAAATTGCAGTCATGTCACATGTGGTAGTCTTTCTCTGGAGGACTGGATTAGTTGTGGTTGTAAATACATTTATAACATATTTGCATTTTTACTCAAGTTTAAAATTTGAAACAACACGGATACCAAAGCATAGCTATGTCACATAACATCTAGGGATGCTTTTCAAAAATTGCTCTGACAACTTTACAGAAGCAATAACTAGCTGTATGCAAACATGCTCTCAAATGTGTTCCGAGCAGTAGGAAAATCATAATATAAATTTACACAGATTCTCAAAGAAACATTTAATTCAGAAAAAAATATATATATATTTTTTAAAGAAAGAGATGATTGCTAAGGAGAATAGAAGAATGAGCCCCTGAGGAATGTAAACAGTAGCACTTGAAATACAACTGGCCATTTGGAATCTATGTTAAAGTCTGTCACGAGCTGGGGACTCTGCCCCTTAGACTGTACCTTGAAATGTAAAAAGGTAATATTATAAATGCTTCTCCAGACAACCTTACAAAAAGCTTGCCATTCTTAGGCTCTCATCTTAAACCATAAAAAATTATAATAAATGTATATCTATTTCCATGTGACAAATGCATTTGCATAGCAACAAACAAATAGACCTCACAACATACCCGAATAAAATTTGCTGATGCAATAAAAGGGGATATAAGATTTAAAAGAAATCTAACATCAATATGGACTAGACGGTCTCAATATCACAGACATACCAATGAGTAACCTCTAATTTCCTAGGTTTTGGTTCTCACATTTTGATTCAGTGTTTCTCACAGTTTTAATGTTCTGCTCTGAAAACATTACTGAAACTTACAGAAAAGT
Source organism: Vulpes lagopus (assembly GCF_018345385.1). Lineage (NCBI taxonomy): Eukaryota > Metazoa > Chordata > Mammalia > Carnivora > Canidae > Vulpes > Vulpes lagopus. The sequence continues at coordinate 148,722,221 of NC_054827.1, read as the reverse complement.
TTATTTTATTCATCTTTCCTACTCTGAAAGACCTGCCTGTCTTCATGTCCACCCCAGAGTAACATTTCTCTGATCTCATTTCAGGTGCCTTTCACATCCGCTGAAGAAATTTTTATTGCAAAACAGAGAATTTTTAGAAGTCACTAAAAAGCACTCCCTTACCTTCTAAACCTGCTTCAATCAGCCCAAACTGTTCCAATAATTTAACAAAAAGCACAATGACGATCAGAACTGCTATCATTTCAAGCCCTTCCAAGTTCATGGTCAGCTAGGTCATGGTCCGACCACAGCCAGTGAGAAGTGCTCCTCTGCCTGGCTTTCTTTGTAAAGCCATTAAACTACATTAAGAAGGCTACTGCCAGAGGAGAAGGGGAGGAGGAGAGGGAGAGAGAGAGAGAGAGAGAGAGAGAGAGAGAGGAGAGGATAAGAGAGAGAGAGAGAGAGGATGAGGGAGAGAGAGGGAAAGAGGGAGAGAGGGAGGGAGAGAGAGAAGGGAAAGGAGCCGAGATGGAGAGGCTGAGAAGGGCGTGAATCCGAGCAAGGCATCCATCCCGTCCAGGTCCAGGGTAGCAGAGGCCAGCAGTGGCAGCCGGATTAAGCGGGCCCGTCGGAATTATCGGCTTCCAGGTCCTCACTCTTGCACAGAGAGCCAGCCCCGCAAGGAGGAAGGCGCAGATCCCCCGAAGACCCGAGGTCGCCAGGACGGTCCGAGGAGCAGTGATGAGGGATTGATGCTCGGCGGCTCCTGGACCAGCGCCCGCTGCCTGCTTAGTTGGGCTGCTCGGTTGCCTTGGCAACGGAAACTAAGCCAGGGCAGGACTCCCGCTGCAGACCCCCAGGAGCATCTCGAAGCCCAGAGGCGGAGGGACAGCTTGGGTTCGGCTGCTTCCCAAGCCTGCTTACTGGTCACCCAAAGCCAGGGTGTGTTTTGCCCTGACTAGCTGAGCGCGGAGAGGAGCCAGGCTTCCCGGGGCCCTTCAGGATTTACTTTCTTCTCAATGAGTTGCCCTCTCCGAGGGCTGGGTCTGAGTCATCGTGAACTAATATTCTCCGTTGAGTAATATCTGCCACACTGCTGCAAAGCAGGCGTAGAACAAGCTAATAAATATTCTGAGTATTTGTAAATGTTAGGGTTTAGCAGGTACCTTATGCATCAGCTCACTGCCGTTAGATAGACGCCAAAATAAATGTTTCTTTTCAATGTGTACCTCCAGTGCTTGTGTGTGTGTGTGTTAACTGAGTTAGGTAGATTCTGAGCCAGTAAAAGTTTGAGAACAGCAACAACAACAACAAAAAATCCGAAACAAAACTTTGGAGTTTCTGTCTCTATTCTACACAATCACTGCATTCACTCCTCCCCCTCTGACTTCCCAAATACTTCAGGCCTACATTAAAATACAGAATTTTGGAAAAAGAAACAAAAAAGCAAGAGTTACAAAGCATCTCAAAAAGCCAATCAAAAAAAAAAAAAAAAAAGCCAATCCAAGTCTCCTGTTTCATAGATGAACAAACTGAGGGCCAAGAAAAAAATCCTGAGAGATCCAACAAAGGCAGAGCAAGGTAGATGGAGTCAGGCATCCCTAACTCCTAGCTGGCTTTTGAGGCAATGTGGTGTAACAGTGCAGAGAATGGACTCCAGAGCCAGACTCCCTGGCTTCAGGTATAGGACCCCTTACTAGCTGTGTGACCTTGGCTAAGTTACTTAACATCTCTGTGCCTTAATGTGCTCGTCTGATGATGATAATAGCATTTTTCTCATTGTACTGTTGAGAGAATTAGCGAGTCATGCTTTTAGAACAGAGTGAGTGTTGAATCACTCCTAGCTTTTCTTTCTTTCACAAGTGTCTCCATGCTCCATTCAAAGTAGTCACCCTAGGATGGAGCCCTCACCCTATCATTCCCTTACTCAGAAGCCTTCCATGGCTCTTTATTTGCCTACTGAATAAAGTTCAAGCTCCTTTGAACAGCATCCTAGTCCTAGTCTGGGACCAGCTTGAGAATTGCACCTCATTGTCACTACTTCCGTACATCACCTAACGTGACAGCTCAGCTTCCTTCTCCCAAACTCACTCCGAGTGTGTCCATCTCCAGGCTTTGTTGAAAATACTATCTCTCTGGGAAATCCTTTCCTTACCATTTCTATGTGCCAAGTCCCTAAAACTCACCCAGGGTACTTCTTCGAGCAGAATTGTAGGAGAAATCTCTCCTGTTTTTGGGTTTTTACGGTACCTTTTCATCTTACGATACATTATATTATAGCCACTTGAGCACACATCTTCACAACTTATGAGTAGGCTTCTAGGAGGCAGAAATCATGTCTCCTTTACCTTTATGTTCCCCACATGCCTCCTTGAAGGGCACGTTACAGTTCACAGATATATGGAATAGATATGTGTTGGATAACAATAGTCACCATTAATTGGGTAATTACCATACACCAGATCCTTTATACACATTACTTTTCCCTCCTAGCCACTCTGGAAATAGACATAATTAGATAAGATTTACAGAGAAACACTAAGCCTCAGAGAGTTTAAATAGCAGGCTCAAGGTCATGCCACTGGTGAGTGATAGGCCAAGTTTCAAACTCTGATTTGTTCAACTCAAAGCTCAATGTCCCCCCCTGCCCCATTATTCTAAACAGCTTTAAACAAATTAAAAATCCAAACATTGGCACAAGTGGTTGTCAGCCCAGGAATGAAGGTTATAACCAAAATGTTCCTCCCAAACTGTTCTGCAGCATCCTAATTAATCCACCAACCCCTGTAACTTTGCAACAGGAGAAGTTTCTAAACTACTGGTTAAATAAATTCCTGGATCTTCCTCCTGCTCTTTTACAGGATTATTATTACTTAAACACACATCTCCTCTGGTCTCTACAGAGGATTGTTGTACATTTTTCTACCCAAGGGAACTCAGTAGAGCCCCTCAACTTGTCGGGTAAATGAAAGTCAAAGATCAGGTCCTTTATGTTGGTATTCAAAATTGATGTCCTGGCAACAAAATAAAAAATAAACAAGTGGCACTACATCAAACTAAAAAGCTTCTGCACAGCAAAGGAACCATCAATAAATTAAAAGGCAACCTACAGAATGGGAGAAAATATTTATAAGCCATATATCTGATAAAGGGTCAATAGCAAAATATATAAGAAATTCAAACAATTCAGTAGAAAAAAGAATAAACAAAAATAACTAAAAATAGGCAAAGGTCCTGAATAGACATTCTTCCAAAGAAGACATACAAATGGTCAGCAGGCACATGAAAAGCACTCAACATCATTAACTATCAGGGAAATGTAAATTGAAACTTCAATAAGGTGTTACCTCACACCTGCTAGGGTGGGTATGATCAAAAGATAGAAGTGTTGCCAAGGATGTGGAGAAAAGAGAACTTTTGTGTACCATTGGTGGGAATCCAATTGGGAGTGCCATTATGGAAAACAGTATGAAGTTTCTTCCAAAAATTAAAAATAGAATCACCACGTAATTCAGCAATTCCTCTTTTGGGTCTATATCCAAAGGAAATGAAATCCGTACTTCAATACCTGCACTCTCCTGTTCATTGATTGGTTACTCACAACAGCCAAGATATGGAAACAACCTACGTGTCTGCTGATGAATGAATAAATGAATGAATGAAGAGAGAATCTGTCACACACACACACACACACACACACACACACAGGAATATTATATAGCCTTTAAAAAGAAGGTAATACTGGAATTCGTGACAATATGGATGAACATAGAGGACATTATGTTAAATGATATAAGCTATGCTCATAAAGAAAGATGCTGGATGATCTCACTTATATGTGGAATATAAAAAAAAAAGTTGAATTCACAGAAGCATGAGTAGAACAGCAGTTATCAGAGGGAAGGGAGATGGGGCAAATGGGAAGAAGCTGGGTCAAGAGATACAAAGTTGTAATTTGTAGGATGAATAAATTCTAGATATTTAATGTAGAGTCTGATGACTGTAGTTAATAATACCATATACTTAAAATTTGCTAGGAGATATTTCCAGTGCTCTCATGAAAAGTAACTATGCAAATAGATATGATAATTAGATTGACTGTAGTAATCATTCTCTCTATATAGAGATCTCAAAATATCATATTTTACATCTTAAATACATACATACATACATACAAATAAATACATACAAGAATATATTGATGTTCTTTTGCTGAGAACCATGTATGGGTGGGTTGTTAATAAAAATTGCCAGGGTGAGGGTCTTCCCACTGGGCCTGGATATATATAGTGTTCTCTTGGAACTGAACTGTTCTTCCCAGAGCCTGTAGGTTTCCTTTTGGATCATCATCTACCTCCTAAGCCCAGGCCTTTCCTCTTGCTGTTCCTACTATTGGAATGCATATTCCCGGATTGCTCCAGGAACCAACAACTATATTTAGGTCTTGGCTTCGAAATCCCCACCACAGAGAAGCCCCTGTAACTGTCCTGTGTGGAGCCCCACCCCTTCCCCTAACCCTGGAGTCACCACCCTCTACTTTCCTCCAAAGCACTATCACCACCGGACACATACATTTGTTCGTGTGCTCATCTGGTATCTCCTCCTGCTAGAATGTAGCCTCCTGCCTATGGAGGCAGGGATTTGGGTCCATCTTGTCCACTGGGATACCCTTGAACTTAGAAATAGTTCCTGGCACTAAGAGGCAGTGACTAGCTGTGGAATGGATAATGTAACTGATATTCTCACCTTCCTTAAAAAGCCACCTGCTCCCGGACTCATCTGCCCGGACCTCACTCCCTGTGATCTAGAGTGCTAGGTCTGCCTGTGGACACTTGTGAGGTTTCTGCAAACCCTCCTATCTTGACCATGCTCTTTTCTCAACACCTTATGTTAGTAGGATTTGTGGTTCCTGATGAGGTGACCAAGGAAAGCAATATAATGAAGACAGCAGGGAAGGTCTCCCAGTCCCAAATATCTAAGCACCACTGGTATGCAGGGTGTGAAATATCTGGAGAGCATCCACTCCCATCCTTTCCTTGTCAGCTGAAGGAACACCACAATCTAAATAGGTAAAGTGGCTCTGTCAGTAAGTCCTAGTTTCAGGTCATAGCTCAGACTTAGATTGAAGCATTCACCCGGTATTTTTTTCTTCCTATGGAGCCTGACATTCTCTTTTAAGAGAGAAATATCGAAATGACCAATACAAAGAAGAGACCTGGGTACCGACTCCAGACATTTGACATCATTGAAGTTAGACACCTCAGTTTGCTGTTCTCCAAAATGGGACCAATACAGCTCCCTTGGGAGTGTTGTGAGGATTAGATTCCACACCATTTGTAAGTGACAATTGGGCTACATGAGCACATACTTTGCCAAGCACGGGCTAAGCATGTTGGCTGTTCCATCCTCACAACCACTCCTTGGGAAGATAAAGGTTTCATTCTCACAGACCAAGAAATGGAGGCTTGGGAAGAGTTGATAAATCCCTCCTCATCCCAAAGCACCAGAAGCCAGTCAGGCTGGTAGTTGTACGCTGACTTTCAGGTCATTCCCCATGTGAAGGACCAGGTATATAGTAAGCACCTGATAAATGCTTCCCTTCATGAACACACAAACATCACTGACCTAAGTATCCAACACTGTTATTAAGACTTTTGAAAAAATTGTTTGCCCGTTTTGGATTGATGCAATTTTAGATGCAGGTGCCTCTGCCCTGTGAGTGGATGGACGTAGAGGTGACGTAGAGGTGAGGGAGGGAAATGCTGCGATGACAATTTGCCGAAAGCTTCTACATGGCATTTTCCCAAGAAACTAATGAGGAGGGTTAGAGGCAGATCCAGGTCTCACTGCTTAAAAGAAGAGTTCAACAAAACAACTTGGGGAGTCGCTCAATCTCGACTGCCACATGAAGGTTTCCTTGGCTTGTCCCCAGAAAAATAAACACACTTAATTATGGACACTTTTACTCTTGTACTTCAGAGCATATCAATAAAGTGCAGTTTGAATATTAAAAATCTCCAGTTACTGGCAGGAATGAACCCATTTCTGCTTTGTTTTCAGCAATATGGCTTTTGGAAGGTGTTCTCTTCCCAAATGAGAGATGAGACTGCTCTTTGATGAACTGAGGCAGAGAAGAAAGATTCTGCTCATTTGTGCCCTTTTGCTTGCAGGTTGGGATGGTATTAACCAGAATGAAAGGAGAGAAAGGCTTCTCCATACACTACTCTCCGAGCCTCAATTAGCTGGCCTGGTCAAAGACGAAACTTCATGCCATTTATTTCTGATCACTTATCATTTATTCATTTGTGAGGTTTTTTTGGTCCAGGCACCATACAAGGGGATGGGAGCAATCACAATCCTCTCCCCTGTCCTGGCAAAGTGCAAAAATCTATTAAAACAAAATTCAGATGACAATAGCTAGTATTTTTTTTTTAGGATAATCATTATTTGAAAGAATGGTGAGCTGAGCACTTTGTATGAATTATTTCAGAGCATCCTCACATAAACCCTATGAGGTGACAGCCATTAGTATTTCCATTGAACCAGGGGAAATTGAGGAACAGTGGGTTTCATAGATTACATCAGGAAATATCCAACCCAGGATTTGAACTCGGATCTGACCCTAGAGATAATAATGAGATAGTGTTTTGGGTACAATTGCAAATAACCATAAGCCATGGCAGCATCTCTAAGTAAATATGGAAAGCGTCCACTTAGGCTTGAGAGGCAGGGGAAGGTAGGCGAATGGAATCAAGATCAACTTTATTGCATTAGGCTTACACCATATAGACATTAAGTCGTGATTTTTTTTTTTTTCCCACAGAAGAGTAGTCTGCATTGCATGGCTTCTGGAGAATAAGACTAAATCTTGGCAGAGAATTCATGCAGAGCCTGGAAAATACTCAAAGCCAGCCAAATCACTTGTCCCAACGCCCTCATGACAATTGTTCCCTCGTTTTTCAGGCCATCTCCCATTCTGACATGCAAAATGAGCACCAGTTGCCTGCCTCTAACTCATTTCCCTCCTTTGGCAGTTACTCGATCTCAGGGAAGCTGGCTAAATCCCATGACTGAGTGAATAGGGAGGATATTTGAATTTCCAAAATGAACTGAACTAACACCAAGCAGCAAGGCATCAAATGAGGAATTTATTTCGGTGGTAACATGGAGAAATAATAACTCACATTCGTGGAAATACCCAGGAAATGCAGACGTTAGGAGCACACTTGGGTTCAAATTCCCATTTTGCTGCTTTAGAGCTTCATGATTTTGGGGAACTTGCTGAGCTGATTCATGCAAAGCACACAGAACGGACACCGGGGCCTTGTAAATGCTCAATAAACGGTACCTATTATTGTTATTACTTGTTGAGCCCTTGCTACACCCCAAGTACTGCTCTAATTGTTTCCAGGAATTATCTCGAGAAATATACCGAACTCAATTAGCTTACTACTATTATTATTCCCAGCCACCATGTGTATAAAAATGAGGTATATCTTCCATTGATTTGGGATTCTAAAGAAAACACATTTCTCACATTTGCCCATCAAGATTACCACCATCTTCACCACAAGTAATATGGGAATGATTCATTCAATTATAATGTCTTGGCTTTTAAATCACTCACCTTAAGAAAATCCATCTGGGTATCCCTAGGTATACCTGTAAATCTATATAGTATATCTCTACCTTCATCTCTATCTATATCCAATAGATACAGAGAGGGACAACATTGAAATAACTTTCCTGGACACTGGTTTTTGAGACTGTCATAGTCACTCTCCCTTCCGGGACACTCTAGAGCATGAAAGATATAACGATGTCTCAGTGTAGCACCAAGATCCACTCAGGTTCGACTGCATTTTCTAAGAACCCGGTCGTCTGCTGAGGAAATTCACCTTCACGGACATATTCCACCGCTCATCGGCCTCCCCATCCCCACCGACGCATCACACTGCATGTTCCATGACTAGAAAATGTCCTCAATGGTAAGGAAGCAACAGTGCACCAGGCTTCACCAGACAACCCTGACCTCAGGATGAATAGCAGAGACAAAATACTAAGTTCTTGAAGGCGGTTAAATGGAGGAAGAATAGACAGTGACTCAGAAACACTCTGAAGCTGTACTTTAGCGCATCTTTCCAGGATTGAAGACCAATGGGGCGAATTGTAAATGGTGGAGCTATTATCCAGCAATGGCAAGAGAGAACAGAGAGCCGCTGTACAAATATATTATTAGCTGGTGGTGCTCCAAATTTAGTGTGCATCAGAATTACCTAGAGATGCTCTTGAAAGTGAATCTTCAGACCTTCCCCAGAGATTCTGATTTAGGAGGTCTTCGGGAGAGCCCACGAATCTCCTTTTTAATCAAACATTCTAACGGTTCTAGTGCAGAACTTCTCTGGACCACACCATGAGAAACACTGCATTAACCTGCCGAAACACGCCCCCAGTAAGGAACACAGCCTCCAGGGAGACATTTCCGCAGCTTATTAAAAACTAGCCGAGAGTCACACCTTTCACAAACTCGACACGGTTAAGAATAGATAGGAGCTCCATCAGTTTCTCAAACTTCTCTACAAAGTTTTTTCTCCTACTAGAAGGAAGGCATTTTTAAGTCATTTGTGAATAGATACAAGTTTCCATTCCATGTGGTCATAGTATATTTTGATGACTCATTCTCTGCGTCCATCGCAGGTTTCTTTCACCAGGGAGCTTCAGATGCAGCGTAAATGGAGCCAGGACTGTAAACCTTTCCACCCTTCTCGGTGTTGCTACACATCCTGGCTCCCTTCCTCTCGAATCTATCCCTGGAACGTCCCCTGTTTAGCTCCAAACACAATCACCTAAGTGAGGGCCAACATCGATACACAACCACCTTAACAACCCAGCAAAGTGGAATAAACAGCAATTGATGGATGCCGATGCTCAGAAGCGTGAAGCTGATTTAGATAAAGTAGATATTTTAGTTGGAGATCTAATAAAAAAAACCAAACAGCAGCCACTTGGAGCCTTTTCCCATTATTCTGCTGGGGATAATCTTTATCTAAATCAATACTATAAAAGTAACAAAAGACACAAAGTTGTCCGATGCCTAATTCATTTACTCTGAAATTATCTAAGACTCAAATAATTGAAACAGGATTATTTATGTGATCGTTAAACCCAGGGCAATTTCTACAGATTTTAGCCCCGCTTAATGGAAATCTTAGCTGCGGATATATATTTAGCCAGATTTCATTCCAAATATTCCTTCCAACAAATTATTCCTCATTACAGTTGATATGTTGAACTTCCTCACAGTAACAGAGTCTAAAAATTGTTTACCCTTTTATTCTACCGCACTAAATAAAAATATGAAAAATAATGCACAACAATTTCCTTGAAAATTATTCACGTTACTTTTATGTTGTAGTTTAATTACTAACAACTCCAACTTAATCACTTTTTAATAACCTTGCTTTTTAACAAGAATAGTTCAAATGTAATAGCAATGATATTTATCTCATGCTAGGATCAAGTTTTGCACAAGAATCAAGCATATATTTTATGTGAAACACACATATGGACTTGCCATTAGTAGGACCACACTGAAAAGAAAGACCAGCAGCAGCAGCATAATGGAAATTGCACTTATTAAATAGCAGGAAGTGGCCCTAGAGAAGGAAAGATGATCTTTTACAGATAATTGAATGCATGCTATATTAAATTTATTTATAGCCATCAACAGATTAAAAAATTTTTGAAGGGTCATCAAAACAAGTCAGTCAAGCATGACCTGCTGGGTCTGAGGACACTGCTTCTCTGAGCTGTTAGACTACATGGAGTCGTTTCCCACTGCTGAATGCGCAATGATCTAGGAGTAAAGGCCCTAGATTTGGACAAAGAGAGAAACAGATCTCCAAAGCAGTTACGAGGATAAATTTATATAATTTTTCTGAATGACTTAGGACAAGACAAATTATACTTCACAGTTTCTGTGGATGATGAGTCTGATTATGGGTGAGCTGAGCCCTCTACTCAGGCTCAAATCAGAGTGTAGGCTGAGGCTCTGGTCACATCCGAGGCTCTGCCTGGGTCTGCTCCGAGACCACTGGTTGTTCACAGAATTCATTTCCTTATGGATGCATGAGTGAGATCCCTACTTTCTTGTGAGCTGTGGGAAAGGGACCACTCTCAGTTCCCAGAAATCGCTTCGGGTCCTTTGCTCGCTCTATGACATGTCACTGACAGTGGGAAAATCTCTCTTATGTTTCAAATCTCACTGACCTCTTTTCAGGGATTACTTGATTAGATTAGGTTCACCCAAGATAGTCTCCCTGAGGATGATAGAACTCTGTTGAGCCTCTCTTCCTCTTCTGACCCACTCTCAGTCTACACTGTTGTCAGAGTGCTTGCTAAAAGCGTATCATTCTCCCCCTTCAGTTTGTAGTGGTTTCTTGCTGACTATAGAATGTAATCCCCAAACCACAGCAAGGCGCACAAGGTCCCTCCCAACCCTCTGAGGAGCTCTGCAGCCTCATCTCCTGACAATCTGCCTTCACGTCCTGTGTTCAAATCATGCTGAAATATTACTGCGGTCAAACTGCCAGGTGGATTTCTGTAATTTCTTCCTTTCCCTTCTGGGAAGTTCATATCTATCATTTAAGAATCAGCTTAAATATTTCTACCTGAGTCGGGTCTTTCACAAAGCTCTTCCCCAACAAGGTTGACCCCCTTCTTTCTGCTTTGTACTTAACTATGGTCCTCTCAAGATTTAAGAGCTGGTTGACACAACCATCTCCTCTATGAAACTATGAGTGCTTGAGAGGATGGATCATATCTCCCACTTGATACTCTACTTATCCATGTGCCGGGAATATATTAGCTAAGCAGTAAAAGTTATAGTAAATGAAGATGCGAAGGAGGAGAGGAAAGAAAGAAGGAAGAAACTAATGGCATGCTGTCTGCAGGGCAGGACTTAGGCCAAATGCATAGCCCTCCAGCAAAGGATCACCGTAGCTAGAATCCACCAATAACATTTTTAATTTTTCACATTAAGCATCACAGGTGTCCTGAAAAGAACTTAAATGGTGGAACACATTAATCTCTAACACCTTGGTGTGAAAGAGTTTCGTTCATCACTTCTGTACAGGAAAAGTGAGACCACTGACAACCTGACAACTTGATGCCTGATGACACTAATGCATGAAGAAGGAGATATTTTAAGAGCCAGTTTGTTAGCTGTAGGAACCTCATCCAATGGAATAGCTAGTCAAACTGGAAAATTCAGAGCAATTCTTAAACAATCCAGAGGTTCTAAGACAATCAGTAATCCACAAAATTGTGCCTCCCCCCCCCACCATTTTCCATTACATTTTTACTCTATTGAATATCCAAATTTGTTTCCTTGAAATAATTATTTACTAACTACTCCATTTCCTGCTGATTGATGCAGCCTCCCAAATTATTAAAGCAACTCTATAGCGGCTGGCTTTGGCAATAGGAACAACTAGCTTAGGGGCTCACGTATCCCTTCTCTAGGAACCCACACTGCCTTACGTGGTATCCTCACAGGTAACATCAATTTGTTCTTATGCTCTGGCCTTCACACCTCAGGGATGGCCAGCCATTCAAGAGACACTGGAAAGGTGGCTCAGTGTTCTTGTGGGATGGAAATGCTTGTCTTTAGCAAGAAAAAAAATTGGCATCTGATCTAGGTACTGAATATTTGTATTGTTTGTACAATATCTTGGATTTGATCAAACTCAATTCAGATGCCAACAGTCCCTTTTCCATAATTGTTGAACTCTATTTCAGCATAAAGTTAATCAACACATTTTTATTAATAAGCATAGGAGTCATTATGATTAATTAACATAAACCATAAAAATATACTTGTTATTCAGTGACCAAAGAAAAAACACTTTTAATTATTTTTCTATGACTCTTTTTCTTTAGAGGCAAAATACACACACAAATTCATGCGAGAGATCAAATAGGCAAATATGTATTTTCATCAACCAGTTGTTTTTTTTTAACAATTAGATAATTTCAAGAACCTGGTAAGTAAGCAAACATTCATTCTTATTACACATACAAAATGAAGGTATAGCTATAAAAAAAAATCGTAAAGTAAGAGCCAATATGTGTGACTATTTATTGTCAGGACTCGTGTATCCAAATGAGTCTTCTACTCTTCGAAGCCTTGTTGGGAAGTTACACAGTGCTTCCGGTGATGCTGCCCTTGCTCAAATATATTGAAATTCCCCTTTGGGGAATTCACTTAAACTTCTGGCTGCCATCAGGCAAAAACTTTCAATCCTCTGCACCAGTGAGAATAAGAATAGATGGCATTTTTAGAGCCACATCCTTATTGGTAAGCTTTTCTGAAAATGGTGTGTGGCTCCACATATGGTGGATGCCTGAGGCCCCCGGAGATGGGATGAGCATCTTGGCAGCTGCTTGAGCTTCACATGGTACCTTCATTCTCTCACCTCACCATGCATGTCATTTGTGGCTAACCATCAACTGTGAGCTCCTGAAGCTTGTAGTTATTGGCTATGGTTCCACCTTCAGATTCTATCCATGTACATGAAATCAGTAGAACCTAGAGTCTGCCTGAAGCCTACATATATCCTCACTGCCATTAGCATGAAAAATAACTCAAGCTTTCCCCAGCTCACAAGAAAGCCATAACTCCTTCTCCTCATATTTTGACTACTTTATATCGTGTAAACAACATCGCCAAAAGGGAAGATATGGAAGAGAGAGAGAGGTAAATGATGCACAGGCAGCTTAGCTATTTTTCACTGATTTATACAAATGTTTACTAGGAAAGAAGAACATTCATGGTTAAAATAAGCCTTTTGTGTTATCGTTGAATGTCAATTATGTACTATCCTTGCCTACATTACCTGGGATAATTAGAAGTTCACAGCATCACCATGAGTCAAAGTGATCCTAATAATGAATTTCTTGCTACTCAGGGTAGAAATGTGCCCCTACAATTCTATTCTACTTGGAAAAGGAATCTTAGATGCACCGCTCACTTAAGCTCCTGACTTTGAAAGTTTGAAATGGGATTTTGAAAAGGTCATTTTTCTATGTATTTTATCAGTAATTTACTTTTATATTTTTGGGGACTTGTGCATTGTGGATCAAAGTACTTTGTTACTTTCATACCACCAAATAGTGGGAGAAAAAAAAATCACATGCTATTCCATGCCTTCTTTTCTTTCTAAAACTGTTACTTTTTGTAATGTTCCCTGATATATGTCCTTAGTAACTGCAAGTTTATACATGAACTTGGGATTCATTTGGTTAAGGAGCCTGGGCATACAGAAGAGCTTATTTTTCTCTTCATAAATTTAATCCTATAACTTTACAAGGGTAGCAAAAAACCTTCACAATTTTATGTTCTTCCTGGACATCAGAAATACAAAGAGTCATTCAATCAGGAATTGTTTAAAAAAATATTTAAGCCATTAATAAGCTATGCAGAAAACTCGATATAAATTCTCTATTTTTAAAAATGAATTATTTAATATTATGAATTTGATAATGGCTGTGCACGCCTGGAAAGAATGAGGTGTGACTCTAAGCAGATGGCATACGAGAGCAGTTTGAAGAGAGAACTTACAAAGGTAAGTCAGAGGAAAAAATACATTAAAACACATTCAGGGAGGTACAACTTCTAATGTGGTCCTCAGGGCAAAAGGAGGGAAATGTCAAAGTCAAGGGAGCCAAGGCCTGTCTGCTTCCCAAGATCTATCAGGCACTGTTCATTCTTCACACCTTCAGACTGGCTTCAGTCACAGCTTTGATCTTGTGGCTCCATTTGCATGTGCTTGGATCAGTCATATCTAAAGTAAGGACAAACTCAAGGAGCAGCAAGTCAACAGACAGATGTATGATAGAGCATGGGATGAGCCTTGTCTACAGCCCTGCTGTGATTTTAGGATCCATTTGTGACTAGTGGTTTACTGGTATCTAAATCCACAGTTTAGCTCTAATACTTACCTCTCAATTACTGGGATTCCTTTTTATGTTAAGAAAGCTCCCAAATGCTGGCTACCCCCTGGATCTCCGGATAGTGCCTTCTCCTCAATGGCCCATTCCAGTAATCCAGCTATCCACCCCATAGGAGCTCCATTACCTCTTACTACATTTGCCTAATCCTTGAACTACCTAGTAACCTGTTAAATATCAGTGCACATGTGACAATCATGTCCCATCAAGGTAAACTCTTCTGCCCTCAGTGAAGTCAGACAAGCATTGCCTTCTACCACCTACACAGGCATACTGGATATACACAGTTTCACAAACATCAAGTAAAAGTCTGTACTGTAGCTATCCACTCACTTCCATTGAAAAATAATCCTTTTGAGTGTTTTTTTCCTAAGAATGATTGCATCATATTAATAGATAGCAAAATCAACTTAATGAGTTAATGATCTGTCGTTTTAAAAATGGAACAGTCTAGTATAGAATTGAGTGTACTAGGTAAGAATTAAATACAATCTATTTTTATAGACTTATTTGAGAGAGAAAGTGAGAATCCTCGAAAAGACTCCCTGCTGAGCATAGAACACAACATGGCGTTCAGTCCCAGGACCCTGAGATCATGATCTGAGCTGAAATCAAGAGCCAGCCACTTAACCATTTGAGCCACATGGAATCCATTTTTAAAAAATATTTTATTCGTTCATTTATGAGAGACACAGAGAGAGAGGCAGAGACACAGGCAGTGGGGAGAAGCAGGCTCCATGCAGGGAGCCCGACGTGGGACTCGATCCCAGGACCCCGGGATCATGACCTGAGCCAAAGGCAGATGCTTAACCACTGAGCCACCCAGGTGCCTCTGGAATCCATTTTTAAAGATAGGATGGGCTATGTAAGTGGCTCAGATGTAGAAAGGGTCTGCTGTGTTTTATGAAATTATTTTCCAATTATTTTCATGTGTGTTCTGGGTCATGATAAAGAAACATACTTCTTACTGTAATTCATGTTCAAATATTTCTATAAATCATGTAATAGAGCACTTGGAGTGTAAGGCATTGTATCAACAAATACCTTAATGAAGTTACAACTTTGTGACCTGAAATGGATCACACATTAAGCCAGTCCTTCCTTCGAGAGACAGTGACAACCCAATTTTATCTGATAAGCTTATTATTTCCAAGAAAACAGATAAGCAAAACTCTGAAGGAATGGGAATCTAGATGAGTCCATTTTTATGCCAAGATACAGAAATAACAAAGCCTGTGTATGAACAGTACATTGGATTAGTTTTGGCTTGGAGGTACCTGGGTAGGCAGGGGCTAGCATAATCAGGGCACTAGGAGCTTGGGAGAGTGAAATGCTGAGACCAGAGGGGGGCTCCACATGTGTAATGACTCCACTGGTAGAGTCGTTATCAGACTGGTGAAGAATAATGACAGCAATACCTTACATCTGGTCCACATGGTCACATTTTTGGAGCATTTTCACACATTATATTACTTTTTTGTCATGAGAAGGGCTGGAACTAGGATGAAACACATCGCACTTTAGGTGCAAAGTTTAAAGGGGGTGCTCATTCTCTGGGGCCTGCAAATCTCACCATGGTCCAGGCCCTTTTCATGAGAATGTGCATCATTAATTCTGTGTTAGATATTAAGAACATTAGTCACATGGAATTTAAGTGCGTGTATCACAAATAGCATTGAATCTGGGTTTAAACACTTGTTCCCTCTGCCTCCTGGAAAAAGTGCATTTTTTTTAAATCTACTTCAGACAACCTCAGTAAAATTTTTTTCTGCATGAATTTGCAAAGCAATAAGTTGGCAAGATAAAGAACCATACTATATTTGTTTGTTAGGAAATGTTTGTTTGGAGAAAAGGAAAGGCAAAATTTAGCCAGCAAGCTCTCAGCCTTTGAATCCTGAGTTAAGTCTGAGGCACTTCCATTTCAGAAAGACGCAGACAAATTGGAAACAATTTAAGGAATGATAAAAAAAAAAGATGATTAGAGAAAAGAAAGGTTTGATTTATGAGGCCAGATTAAGGAGATAAATGCCTATTATTTGGGTGACACCAAGGGATCAGATAAGAACCTACAAATATTGGAAGGATATAAATATGGGTGATACAGAGGACTTCTAAGTATGTACAAGACAGGACCAGAAGAAATGGATGAGAGCAAAATGTGAAACTATAGCAATAAGAAGAGGTGATTTTTGCAAGAAAATTCATTAAATTAAGGAGTACCACATAAAAGAAGGAGAAGGGGAGAAGAATCAAAAAGAGCAGGAGTATAAGGAAGAATAAAAAAAACAATGGAGAAAGAAGGGAGAGAAAGAGGGTAAAGAAAGAAGGAAGGTGAAAGAAGGAAGGAAGAAGGAAGGACAATGGATGGATGGATGAATGATGGAGGGGAGGGTTGAACACCAATAAAAATTAATTAAAAAAAAAGATATAGATACTATAAAAAAAAAGAGCAGGAGTATAAGGAAGAAGAAAAAAAAGCAATGGAGAAAGAAGGGAGAGAAAGAGGGTAAAGAAAGAAGGAAGGTGAAAGAAGGAAGGAAGAAGGAAGGACAATTGATGGATGGATGAATGATGGAGGGGAGGGATAGATGATGGATGATGGATAGATGGATATATGATGGATGGAGGGAGGGATGATGGGTGGATGATGGATGGATGGATGACGGATAGAAGGACAGGAAGGATGCAATGAAGGAATGGAGGAAGGAAGGATGGAAGGGATAAAGGAATGATAGTAAGGAATTTCAAATCCCCCCACCCCTTGTATAATTTCTCTATAAAATATACCAGCAAGACTGATAATTGGTTTTTGGATAGATTTTTTAAATATGGAAGTCATGGATCACTATAATAATTTTAATAGGTAAATGCTTATTGGTGAATTGCTACAAATAGAATGTATAGCACATAAGGAACGCTTCTGTAAAACAGCTCTGTTTGGTGTGGGTGACAGAAGTTACCAAAAAAAGAAGAAAAAAAAAAGAAAGGAAGGAAGAAAGGGGGAACTCTGTCTTATTCCACCACAGCTAATAACAGGAAATTAAAAAAATAGATTCCTGGCAGGTCTCAGGCAGAATGAACATCTCCCCAGAAACCGGAGCCAGACCAGGAGATGGCATCAACACCCTAGCTCAGGGGAGAAGGCCGCCACTAAATCAAGAGCAGACAGTAATGGGGCGTTGAAGTAGCTGCGCAAAGCCATTACTGCTATTAAATTCAGGGCCTGGGCATAGGGAAGTTGGCAACCTTTGACTCTCCTGCTACACATAACAGTTACTGTAATTGAAATTGAATTATAACACCACCTTGGCACATGCCCTTCTTTAAAAATCCAACACATAATAATGCTATTAAAATAAAGGCATCTGGAAACAACCCACAGCCCAATTGTCTCTTTGTAGCTGGCACCTGCCTTCTTATGGAGCCCTTCTTGGTGTTTTCCTCTGCTCTAGGGTGTGGAAAGTTGGGGGCTCCCCCTACGTGAATCACTAGGTTAACGTGCACTGAGTGTCAACTGGATGCCAAACATTGTGCCAGCCCTACCCCCTTTATAACCTTCCACGAGATTGAGATTCATATCCTCTATTTCAGATAAAAAATCTGAGGTCAAAGAAGTTAAGTAATTTGCCCTAAATCACTTAGATAGTAAGAGAAAAAGCCAGGAATAAATACAATTCCGGTCTGCTCATACCCAGGTGTTTGCACTCTACCTAACATTCAGTGAGTTGCCCAATGCATGACACATAGGGAGCGCTCAATTAATATGTGCTAAATTGAATTAGAGGGATTTGACAGTATAATTGAGATCTGGCAAGAATCTCCAACCACGCTGGCCATGAATTGGTGAAGTGTTGCCAGATTTGCACCAACTATTGAATTATGTATGAGTCAACTATGGCCGCATCTATGAAGGGGCATTTCGTAAGAACAAAGTATCTTTTGCCTTCTTTGGTACTTCTCTTACCACAAAACATACACTAGATCTCTTCAACGTCATTTAAACAGGAAATAGGCCTTAACATCTGGATTATTTCAATAGATGCTGAACTCTTGTAAAACAACCTACAGAATTCACTTCACGTCCTGTAAAATATTATGCTGACTGAGAAATAAGACTGACAAGCAGCATCTAGTATTTGATTACATAAACATAAAAATACTGCTCATGTGCTCCTAAGAGAATACTTAGATATAGGAGACCCAGTCCCTATACTTCCAGAGCTTATAATTCCACTGGGAGACAACATATAAAAGCATAGGAAGGTAAATCAAACTTAAATAGCCACTTGAGATTTTTCTTTCCAATAGATTTCACTCAACTGATATTTATAGGATGCTGCTTATACACCAGGACTTACATAAGGCATTGGCAATAAAAAAAAAAAAAAAAATAAGTTGCGATCATCTCTCAAGAACCCCACAGACTACTGGGGAAGAAAATTTGCTAACATACAGTTCCAAAATAGCATGATTCGTCCTTTAGAGAAGGCATATGATCCTACGGCATGCAGAAGAGGGAAGTTTGATGCAGGTGACAATGGGCCTGATGATTTTATCAAGGAAGACTTCACAAGGAAGTGCAGCCCAAGCCCAGTTTTGAGCAATGAATCGGAGTTTCTCAGGCTAACAAGAAAGAGCACTCCAAGAGGAAAGAACTTTATATACCAGTTGGCGCAAGAGTAAGGATAACAGAAGAATGTGGCAGATTGTGGTAAGAAAGTCTTATTATAAACTTACTAATATTTGACGAGGAGGATGGCATAAATGTTACCTAAACTTTTTCAATTTCAGTTTTTTTTTTTTTCAGGTCCACTTTCAGTGTCAATAATTACTGTGATGAGTTTGAGACCATCTCAAGCAGAATTTGAACATCCCAACCAATCATATTATAGGATTTCCTTCTTCACTATAGGAGAACTTATTAAAAGCAATGTATTCAGACTATGTAAGCTAAAGCTATGTTTAGGTTAACATATCTAATATATGAGAGCCATTATTAAGATTTTATAAACTATCTCTTAGGTAATTTGAGCGCTCAGTAGTGTTCAAAAGCATACCCACTTTTGGGTATGCTAACTAAAAAAAAAAAAAAAAACTAACTGCAACTGCCACAGAGGCACCATGGGACATTTGATTAACATAAAACTAAGAAGTAAGAATCATTCCTTTGAAATGTACAGTTACACAAGTGTATAAGTTGGTCAGCCTGGATATGTCACAGAAATTTCTGGGTCTGGGATCTCTGGAGTACCGCTGTGAAGTATTCTTTTGAAACACTGCCTGTAAGAAACACAATGGAATCAAAGTTATAAGAACTATAGACAATGACGTTTGTAGCTACAGAGTTCTGATTATAAGATTTCCGGGAATTAAACAGTTGCACTATCCACTTTCACACCAAAAACTAAACAAGAATACTGAGCGATGGTCTTCATTTTGCCAATTTATAAGGTTAAGGAGAGCTGTAAATACTGATTCTCAAGTGGAGACAAGGAATAATTTCATATTTAATCCCGAATGAATTTAACTGGCGCCTCATAGAACATTCCACAGGATGGCTGTCAACCAAAATGTAACATCCTTAAATAATAACCAGCTCTATAGCTTCCTCTTCCAGCATGATCGATGTTGTCATTGAGCTTGGTCACTCCTACTTCCAGTGGATGATTATCTTTTGAAAGTGAATTTTAGCAGAATCTTCCCCATCCATCCTCAGCAGTGTCTTTACCTCTCCCTATATCTTTCGGTGCTTTTCTGAAAAGAACCTCTGTTCCTTTTTTCTGAGCTGTGACTTGTCCACCACTTCTGGCGGAGCCCAGTTGCCAGACACCAAGTGGCTAGTTCAGAAAAGTAAGACCTGTCCTGTCAAAGTCAAACCTGAATCAGGCACTATAATTAAATTGGATTAACTTTTGATCTGTTCCAAGTCCCATCCACCTGTCGATTTCTCTGTTTCCCTGTTCCTAATAATCTGTCCGGTTTCCTCCCTAAAACTGCATCCTGCTTTTCCTTGGTGGACAGAGTCTCTCATTTTGACTCCTTCTCACATACTCTGGCTGTAGTCTTAACTGCTTCTTGTCGCATTAGCTAAAACCAATATTCAGGTATGGTTTTCCCTTCCAGATCCCAACACATCACAGTTTGGACTTCACAGGTTATGCCCAGTGCCACCTTAAAGCAATTTCTTTTAATGTTCATTTACAAGATGCTTAAAAAAAATGATGTCCTTTCCTTCCTTTCCCTCTCTCCCAATCCCTGTTCTCTCTCTCTCCAAACACACCAATAGGCTCTCTTACCACCTTATCAAATACCTATGCATACTGCCATTGGGAATTTTATATGCTATTATAGAGAGTTTGCATTTCATAATAATACAAAAAGTCCATACATAAGGAATCTTCCTATTTCTTTTTCCCAGAAATTGGAGCCCAATATAGAGTGAGCGAGATCTGAGGGCTCATTTACTCCTTTATTCATCCAACAGGTATTTACTGAATGCCGGATAGATCTTAAGCCTTCTGCTAAGTGCTACAATCAACTTTCGATTTAACCATGTAACATCTCCGTTTCACCTTTTCTACCTTGCACGGATCTCCTGCATGGAATACCCTCCGTCTTGTTTTCTTAGAAATCTCTCTTCATCCTTCCTGATTCAACTTAAATATTAGGTTTTCCATAAAATGTTTTCTAACCTTTAGAAGTGTATTAGTCCCTTCTCTTTAATACCATCCCAGAATATGGCATTTACCACATTTCATCGTAATTACTACTTGCTCACATGTCTGTTTCCTCCCATTTAGAGTCACTCTAAGAGATGTGCCTTCTGCCTTCCCAGTACTTTTAACAATGCACGGCACATAGTAGGTCCCCAATCAATGGTAAATACGATAATAAGAGGATCTGCACATGTAGGATTTAGTATGACAGGCAACATCCTGCAGTTCAGTGTTGCTATCCATAAGCAAACCCAAACCCAGTGACCCGGGACCTCTCAACATTTTGCAAGCCATATAGTGATAGTCCAGGCCAGTTTGTTTAAAGAAAAATGGAATCCTAAATGATGCATTTGATTGCCCATCTCCTAAAATGTAACATATAAAATCCATTGGGGATTCATCTGAAGCCCTCCTGTGCTACCAGACATCGTAGACACCAAAAAGTTAATTAATACAGCAGACTCTAAGGAGCTGGATCAAAGGATTCTGACTGTTTATTGTTAGCAGAACAGAAATTCCCCAGTATTTACTGATAGTCTTTCAACTCTAGCAGTTTTACTATAATGAGTCTTGTTTTGCATCTCCAGCTCAGAATTCCCTGCACTCCAAATTTCTTTTCCATCTCAGTACAAGCCACCTCCACTGGAATGTCTCAGAGACATCTTGAATATGACATGTTCAAAAGAGAACCCTCAATTTTACCCTTAATCCTGCCCATCACTATCATGGCTCCATCCGATATATCAGAAACCCAGGCACAGTAACCTTGACGTGGCTTTGACTCCACCTTTCCTCTCTCCACTCTCATCCAACCCTTAATAAGCCCTACTAAGTCTTCACCCAAAATAAATCAAACTCTTCTCTCTGCCCCCTGTAATGCATGCATTAGGAATGATTCCTATTACTCCCTGTCTTTGGTATTGAACTACTTCCTATCGGTCCTCCTATTTTCTTCTCTTGTTCCTTCCAATCTGAAGGGATTCGAAACATATATCGGACCATCTCACTACTTAAAAGCATTCAGTGGCTTTTCATTGTATTTAGAATAAAATCCCAAATCCATTTATGGCTTATCAAGTATTGATAAACCCTCCTTCTTAGTTCCAACAATGTTCCAGCCTCAGTGATCTTTGACCTCCTGCAACATGAGTTCTTTACTGAGCTTTTGCACATGATTCTTCCTCATGGAATGCTTTTCCCCCTGACTCTTTCCATTGCTTGTTCCTTCCCAGCATTTTGTTCTCTGCTCAAATAATATTTCAGATAATACCTCCTCAGAGAGAACCTCTCTGACCATGCTACTTAAATAGCTATTCCCTCAACCTCACAGAAACACATAATTCTTCAATTTTTTCATATCTGATTTGATTGTTTCTTACCTCTTAACACAATAATATCTCTCTTTATTTGGGTTTTATTTACCTTCCTCCCTGCAATATAAACTTTTTAAGGCAAAGACTCTGACTCCCTTGCATGCCATTCTATTTCCAGGAACCAGTATGGAGGAAAACACTTAAAGTATTATTATGTGTTAAATAGCAGATACAATAAAATAATTAAAAATAAATAAACTCAGTGGGCCCTAACTGAGCTTCCACTCTCTGCACAGAGGTATATCCATGCCTTCCTGCACCACTGATGTTCACAATAGCAAGGTACATAGTCTTATTCCTATTTAACTAACACGGAAAGTTTCTCAAAGTGTTACTATCATTTTTAGATGTTAACCTAAGTTCCTGAATCTAACTCCAGCACTTTGCTTTCTTTATCAAAACCATTGTTTAACTTAAAAAAAGCATTGCTTTATTGCTTTAATTAAAAAGAAGTTTCTACCCCTTGCTGATATTTTATCATAAAATTCTGTTCTATCAAATAAATTCTTTTAAAAAAAAATCAAGGAAACAAACATAATGACATACATTGTCATTCTCTCTTTGAAAACAACAAAAAATAAATAGAACTAAACAAAAACCTCATCAATAGTAATCTCCTATATACACCTGCCACAGCAAATTAAAGATGTGTTAAAGAGAGATCCTTCCAGTGAAAAGACTAATGGCTGGTGGCCAAGTGGCAAAGGCAATCACTTGCTTATTCTTTAATAATTCAGTCCAAAAACCTGGGAACTTTTTAAAACTACTACTTTATTATATTGCTTTAGAAATTAACTGCAGGAAATAAAAAAAAGGCATAGTCCTAAATGTACTAAAACCATGACACAAAGAGTTCGTGATCCAACTGCCCACCGTTTGGTGCGAAGCCAGTTCAGGAAGGCAGCCACATAAAATTCACATTTCTTTCCTCCCACAAACACTCATCGATCACCTGGTAGGCAAGCAGTGGCATTATGGTTGAGTCTGGGCTCTGGGAATCAAGAGTTCAAGTCTCCTCAGCTTTGTGCAAGCTAGATGACATTGACAAACGACGTGGTTTCCTCATCATTAAAATAGGGTTGACATAATGACTGTCTCATAAGGTTGTGTTGAGGAATAAAAGACAAAATGGGTAAAGTGCACAGAAAGATCTCAAAAAATGTTGGTTTTTGTCACAGAATCCTGTGCCCTGAAGGGCAAAAGTTTAAGCTACCCTGCATCTCGAGAACATAGGTTTCAGGGGAGGGTGAAAGGGTAGCTAGTGGAGTGAATGGAGTTAAGTAACGTTTGGTCTTTTAAGGATAAACTCTACCCCTTCCATATTTTTTTTAAATAAACAGGTTTACTGAGGTATAATTTGCATGATATAATTTACATGTACCTTGAATGACTTTTAGCAAATTTACAGAGTTGCACAACCACTGCCAAAATCCGACATTAGAACATTTGCATCACCGCCAAAAGATCCCGCAGGCCCATTTGTCGTCATTACCCTTCACAATCCTGGCCCTAGGCAACTACTCGTCTACTTTCTGTCTCTGAAGATTTTACTGTTCTGGATTTTTCATATAAATTGACTTACCCAATATGTTGCCTTTTGTGTCTGGCCTTTTCACGTTCTGAAGGTTCAACCCTGTGGTAGCATCAGTACATAGTTTATTTTTACTGTTAAGTAGTATTCGGTGCTCTCAATATACTACATTTTGGGGGCACCTGGGTGGCTCAGTGTTTGAGCGTCTGCCTTGGGCTCAGGTCCTGATCTTGGGGTCCTGGGATCAAGTCTCGCGTCGGCTCCTGTAGGGAGCCTGCTTTTCCCTCTGCCTGTGTTTCTGCCTCTTTCTCTGTGTCTCTCATGAGTAAATAAATAAAATCTTTAAAAAAATACTATATTTTGTTGCTCTATTCCCCAGTTGACTGGCACTTGAGGTGTTTCCAGTTTTTGACTTGCACATAATGCTGCTATAAACATTTGCATACAAGTCTTTTTCTAGACATGTGTTTTTCGTTTCTTTTGGGTAGATTCCCAAGATGGGTCCCCCCTTCTCCATTTTAAGTAAAGGATCTGCCCCTCACAGTTTCCAGTGCAATTTCCTGGGGAGAGAAGAGTTCTGTTTCCATTGCCAATTACCACTTAGTGGTCAGCTCATACAATGAAATGGAAAAAAAAAAAAAAAAAGCACAGCAATTGTTGTCTCGGTCTTTTCTTTTCCTAAGTCTCTTTGTGACCTTGGGGGAGAATTCTTTCAGTACCCAGGTGTCTCCATTTAAGAACCAAACACAGAAATGAGATGCTTTCTGGATTTCTTTTACCTTAAAAAGCGTAGGATACTTTTAGTTACTGGAGAATGTAAAAACAATACAGAAAATACAATCGATGAATCATCTCCCTTGCCTCTGGCATCTTCTGGGCCTGGGACTTTGCAGGAGGCCAGCGGTAGTTACAAAAGAATGATACAGAAAGTGAGTGATAAAGTATCCATATACTCTCATTGCTTGTAGAATTCACAACTCACTAGTTGATGCTCAAAATAAATGTGTCTTTTGCTTTTGAGGTTCTTGCATATCACTATATTTCTCTGACTATATTTTGCTAAGGCAGCCATTTCATTCAAAGTTAACTGGCCATAAAGCAAACATCACCACCACAGAATAGGGTGGATTATTTTTATCAAGCATTTAAAAATATATAAATCCAAGTAACAGCATTGCCTTCAAAACAGTCATCTCAGTGACTCTACACCTTTTTTCTTTTATTCTGACATTGCTCAGAGCAAAGATCTGGGATATTTCCCTTTGGAATTGTCCTCTGAGCTAGTGGCATAGCCATTCTTTTTTTCAAATTCACATTAAACTAATAAAAAATTAAAAAAAAAAAAAGAAAACAAATCTGTTAGGGATCCCTGGGTGGCGCAGCGGTTTGGCGCCTGCCTTTGGCCCAGGGCGCGACCCTGGAAACCCGGGATCGAATCCCATGTCGGGCTCCCGGTGCATGGAGCCTGCTTCTCCCTCTGCCTGTGTCTCTGCCTTTCTCTCTCACTGTGTGCCTATCATAAATAAATAAAAAATTTTAAAAAAAAGAAAAAAAAAGAAATCAAATTCACGTTAAACTTTATTATTAAATACTTAACATCTAGCACAAAGTATAAAAATATAATAAAATGAACAGGTATGTACCAATCACAGAGCTTTAAAATAAATGAGTACCGATGCTCTGGAGCATACTTATTCCCATGCATATATTTAAGCTGTTCTACATGTATATGTTGTCCTAAGTAATATATGGTATTATCTTTTTTTCAGGTGTAAATATATACGTAGATGGTATCATAGGATATGTACCTTTCAGCAACTTGGGATTTTCACTCAATATTATGTCATGTATCCACAGTGATACGTGAGTTCTACTTCATCAGTATTTACACTGTGGCACATTAAAAAAAAAAAAAAGTTTAATGATTTATCCTGTTTCCTACTTGTGCATATTTAGGTAAAATCTAGTATCTCACTATCACAAACACTTTACCTATAAACATGTCTATATCTGTTGCCTTTGTGCATGTAAGGAGGGGTTTTTTTCAGGCAATTTTCTAGGAGTAGATTTTCTATATTCTGGCAATTTTTTTTAAAAGATATTATTTACTTATTGATGAGAGACACACAGAGAGAGGCAGAGACATAGACAGAGGGAGAAGCAGGCTCCCCGCAAGGAGCCCCATGTGCATGTGGGACTCGATTCCAGATCCTGGAATCATGCCCCAGGCCAAAGGCAGATGCTCAACTGCTAAGCCACCCAGGCATCCCAATATATTCCGGCAAACTGACATCTTCATCTGCACTACCTATTATTAACTTTTCTCCAAAGTCTTTGCACCCATTTTCATTCTACCCATGAGGGTATAAAATTTCCCTTCTCCACAGTCCCCCCCAAAACTTGGTGTTGTTAAACATTTACATTTTTGCCACTCACTAACTTGGTTTTTGAAAATCAAATTTAACTATCACTGGGTACCTAACCCTGGATACATCACCATCCTCGATTCTGGGTAGAATGTAAAGCGACATGTAGTGAAATTACACTGAGATTGGGTGAATCTACTGCTGAGCCCTCCTTCCCACCACCTGTGAAAACCTGGACAAGTCACTTCCTCTTCTCAAGCCTGTTTCTTCATCTGTAGTATTAAGAACTGGACAAGGACATTTCTCCGGCCCCTCTCACCTCTGACCTTGACTCTATGGTGTTCGGTGGGAGCTTGCAAGCAAGGAGGAGAAGCAGCGGACACAAAAGCCACTTTAACTCCAGTGAAATAGACAAGATGTTTGGAAAGTCTAGATGATGGAATCCAAATAGGAAAGAGAGAGGAACTAGAAATATTTTTTCCAGGAGGTGCAGATGAGCTCTGTCCAGGATGGCATGAGTGAAACTCTGAGGAAGGGACTGGCAACAAGGAATTTCGAGAGTCTGAAAGGGAGCAGGTGCAGTTCTAAAGGTAGGAGAGTAAAGGGAACAAAGGTACACAGTTGGGTGTGGGTAGAGCACAAGGTGTTATGCTTGGGGGACCGGTGAGGCCAGCTCCATTGTGTTCCTTATGTCAAAGTGTATAAATCTTCATCATTTTGTTGATGATTTGATTTTTAAAACCTCCCAAAGCAATCTGGAATCAAATCTGTATCTAAGGCAGATGGTCATTTTAGTTTCACTTTAAAAATGAAGCCATAAAACTAATTTCCGCGAGGCTCACAGACAGACGGGACTGTCACTTCCCAAACAGGATTGCCCAGGGGTTTTGAGAAACAGGAGGAAGTGTTGCAAAAATAAGAGTGTAGCCTCCTGAAGGTGACAACTTTGAGTAAACCTGCTCCTCTGATTTTTGAATTCTGGTAAGTTGGTTTAAAGAGTTTATTATTTTACAGTTACAGCTGGTATAGACAACTCAGAACCCAACAGATTCTTAGTATGTCAGAAAGGAAGGAAGGAAGGAAGGAAGGAAGGAAGGAAGGAAGGAAGGAAAGAAAGAAAGAAAGAAAGAAAGAAAGAAAGAAAGAAAGAAAGAAAGAAAGAAAGAAAGAAAGAAAAGAAAGAAAGAGAAGAAAGAAAAGAAAGAAAAGAAAGAAAAGAAAGAAAGAAAGAAAGAAAGAAAGAAAGAAAGAAAGAAAGAAAGAAAGAGAAAGAAAATAGATATTTTAAAGAAACATTAATTCTAAGAGAAAAAAATCCTTCCTGGGATGCCTGGGTGGCTCAGTTGGTTAAGCGTCTATCTCCAGCTCAGGTCATGATCCCAAGGCCCTGAGATCAAGTCCCACATCAGGATCCCTGCTCAGTGGGACGCCTACTTCTCCCTCTGCCTGCCACTCCCCCTGCTTGTGTGCTCTTACATGCGCTCTCTCTCTCTGACAAATAAACACAAAAATAAAATCTTTAAAAAAAATCTTTCCCAAGAAGTTCTAACTTCTTTGAGAAGGGCTAGAATGGTTGAGAATTACACTTTGAAGAATAAGTAATGTATCTGATTTTGAATAAACTAAGTTAGTTTTGGTTAAGTACATAGACCTGGCAGGCAGTATACATGGGTTCAAATTTTGACAATCGCATTGTAAACTAGAACATTTAAGCAAGTTATTTAATCTCACTTTGCTAGTACACATAGCCAAATTCCTAAATTAATCCCCATGTGTTTAAGTCACTTATTTTCCCCACATATTAAGAACTCAGAGGCAGGCAGCTCAAGGTAGATATAGTGGTTTCATGTTGTCACCAACGTTTATTCATTCAGCTTCTGAGGGATATACTGATTTTTTTTTCCAAGTTTTGGCAATTATAAATAAAACTGGTAAAAACGTCTGTATAAAGGTTTTTGTGTGGACAAAAAGTTTTCAATTCCTTTGAGTAAATACTAAGAAGTACAATTGCTGGATTGTATAGTAAGAGTATGTTTAGTTTTGTAAGAAATTACCAAACTGTCTTCCAAAGTGTCTGAGCCATCTTGCATCGCCCCCAGCCATATGTGAGAGCTCCTGGGGTTGCATATCCAGCACTTGATATTGTCAGTGTTCTAGATTTTGACCATTCTAATAGGCGTGTAGTAGTATCTCACTGTTGTTATAATATTCGTTTCTCTGATAATGTATGATGTGGACTCTTTTCATATGCCAAGTGATATCTGCCCATCTCTTTGGGTGTGCGAGAGAACAACAGTTCTAATTACACAAAATAGTATTATCAACTAGGTTCAGTATGTTATACATTAGATCCTCAGGCCTTGCTCATCTCATGGTTGAAAGTCTGTAATTTCTTACCAGCCTGTCCTGGTTTCCCTCACTCTCTGAGCCCTTGGTAACCACCATCCTATTTTCTGCTCCCATTTTTTTTTTTTTTTTTTTTTAGATTCCACTTACAAGTGATACCATGCAATATTTATTTTTGTTTTTCTCTGTTTGGCTTATTTCACTTAGCATAATGCTCCGCAGTTTAATTAGGATTTCCTTTAAGGTTGAATAATATTCCATTATATACCACATCTTCTCTATCTATTCACCCACTGATGGATACTTAGGTTGTTTCTGTGCCTTGGCTATTGTGAATAATGCTACCACGAATGTAAGAGTACAGGTATCTCTTGAAAATAATGTTTTCATTTTCTTTGGATTATACGCCCAGAAGTGGAATTGCTAGATCATATGGCAGGTTTACTTTCAATTGTTTGAACACCTTCCATTCTATTGTCCATAGTGACTGTACAATCAGTTTGCATCTCCACTTCAGTGTACAAGGATCCCCTTTTCTCCACATCCTCACATACCTCTTATCTTTTTGATAGAAGATATCCTAACAGGTGTGAGATGATATCTCATTGTGGTTTTGATTTGCATTTCTTTTCTATTGTTAATCAAACACCTTTTCATGTACTTGTTGGCCACTTGTATGTTTTCCCTAGAAAAATGTCTACATCAAAAATACATAAGTTTGACTAAATCAAACTCAAAAGCTCTTTCATGGCAAAGGAAACCATCAACAACATATAAAGGTTGACCTATGGAATGGGAGAAAATATTTGCAAACTATATATCCAATAGGGGGTTAATATCCCCCAAAATACAAAAAAACTCATGCAACTCAATAGCAAAAAATCCAAATAACCTAATTAAAAACTGAACAAAGGACCTTAACAGACATTTTCCATTATTCTCAATATTAACTTTTGTCCTTGGTTTTAAGGTAGCTCCTTCACCACTAGGCATTGCTTCTGAGTTTGAGGCAGAAGCAAGAGGGAAAGAGTCCAAAATCCTTCCCTTTATAATAATTCACAATGTTATTCAGAAGGACGTTGTACTCAAGGGACCATCACTTAAGTCTCATTGGCCAAAACAGAGAGATGGTTATACTTGTGCCATAGGAAACTGAAAGAATGAGTATTTTTGCTCAATATATTGCTTTACCAAACAAAATTGGGGTTCTCTTAGCAAGGAAGATGTCAAAATTAAAACCTGATAGGCAACTAACAGTGCCTATCATGATATATTATCATGAGTTACTTTGAAAGTTAAAAAAGAAAATTAATCAAAGTCTCAGCATACAATAGCCATTCAATAACTTTTACCCCAAAAAAATTATATTAATGTATGATTAATAATGTTATGTCTATTCCTTCAAGGACATGTTAATCACTCATGGCCCAGATCAAATACCACACTTACTAAGATCTCTCTCTGATTTACTATTCATATCTTATTCACTATATTTGATGAAATAAGCAACAGAGAAGAGAGTCAGAGAGCTAGCATTGGCAAAGCACAAAAACATAAGGGAGTTTTATGGGAATAAGTACAGGGTATATGTTGTGCCCCAGGAGCTACTATAACAGAGATAGTTTCCCACCCTGATTCCCGCAGAGATCCACAATGGGATTGCCCCTACATAGGTGAAGTGTTTTGAGGCTAGGCAGATAAAGCATAATTGCTGTCTACTTACAGCGTCAGAATTGCATAAGTAGTTGACCTTGGCCAAACAACACTATGTTAGCTCAGTGTTACCTAATTCCCAAAAAAAAAAAAAAAAAAAAAAAGCTATTTGTCCATCCTAATATTGCTGGGTATCTACAGTGGAGGAGGGAGGAAGATATTATTTTAGAGTAAATGGTGTGAATCAATACAGAAGCAGTAATGCATATTTTAATTCATAGAATGACAGGTAGTTTGCTTTAGTTTGAAAACAGTATTGAGAAGCAATTACTGGCATCTTAAAATAGCCAAAAAGTAAGCAATTTTATCAAGAAATTGGGTATACCTATGGAATATCATGACAAAGTCAGGACTAGGCTTTGGGAGCTTCCTCTGGGATGCTGAATGAAAAGGAAAGCAGCAGAAACCGTGATTTCCTGAACATAGGCAATAGGCCTAAATATGGGATGTGAAGTGGAGATGGGTAGAAAGGGAATAGGTGAGAGAATTAGAGAGGAATAGTAGAGAGGAAATGTCAATTAAAGATTATTTTTAGGAAGCAGAGATGGATGGAAGCTTTCAAGATCCCCTGTGATTCCAACCTTGGTTAAATTGTTGTCATGAAAAGTAATGAGATACCAAGAAGCAAAACACCTATAGGAAGGGACATAAGAAGTTGCATTTTCTATAAGTTGAGTTTGATATGCCAGTAGATACATACGGAATTTGGAATTGCATAACTGGTGCCAAAGTAAGAACAGTGGGCAAAGTCTTTTGCCGTTTTTCATAATGTTCAATAGTTCCCTCCAATCTTCTATATCCTCATTTTCACCAAGTATTCAATTTCTTTGTATATATCTGATTCTGCAGTCTCAACTTATTTCTGTTTTTTCACATGATGCCTCCAACCAGCAACCACTGTAAACTGAAGGCACTATTCTTTTCCCATTTAATTAAAAAAAAAAAAAAAAAAAAAAAGCCAACAGTCTAAGAGAGAGCCTGCATTCTTTTCTATTATTTTCTCTTTCATGATGAATCAAAAGGAAATGCTAATCAACTTTTCTTTCCCTCTCTATTCAGTGAGCTATGGATAAGATTTTGGGCACATGCAAAATCATTTAAGAAAAAAAAATAACTAATTCTTCTTACAGATTTATGACCTGCTAAAATTTTCTAAGATCCATTATCTCACCTGTTGGCAGGTTTTTTTTTTTTTTAATGAATTCTTTCTCATTTAAAAACAGTCCATTTACATTTCAAAAATCTTATCAGTATTAACCAGATTATTCCTTCTAATTATTCTTGTAGGTCTGATCTCCGAAAACTATTTGAAGCCATCTGTTATTTAAATTCAAATTTGATGCACATGAAAGAGCAGAACTTGATTTATATTATCTCCGGTTAGTTCTAGTATGTATAGAATAATAACTTGGCAGGATCTCAGAGCAGCTATTGTATGGTGCAAGTCTACAAAATAACTGCCACTAAGATTCATGATCACACACATCTACTAAGGGCAGCTAAAGGGCATAAACATCTCAGAATTCCGTCTATAATCAGTACTTACCCTGCTGATACACAACCAGAAAAACATTCTACTCTTAGAAGAAAAATATGTATCTCTGTTTTTCAGGCAATGTCTCAAATACACAACATCCCCAGTCCAGCATGAGATCCAATAGCTAAATTCAAGGGAGCAGAAGCTTCAGTTAGAAAGAAGCATGAAGAGGATTCATAAAGTTTGACTCACTATGGCCAGCTCTGTACATTACATTGTGTATATTAAAGGCACATAGAGCTGATAAAAGGCTGTGTACCAGGTTGGATAGTACGCCTCAAAACTCACGTCTGCCTGGGAACTTACAAATGTGATCTTTTTGGGAAACAGGGTGTTAGCAGATGAAATTAGTTGGGACAAGCTGAAGTCATACTGGATTAGAATGAGCCACAAATGGCTGGCACCCAATGACTGGAATCATGATATGAAGATCTTGTGGGAAGACACGTACGGGAAGAGAGCTATACGACAACTGAAGCAGTTTCAAGCAACGGAGCTTCACATCAAGGAACGCCGATGATTCTTCCCTAGAGTCTTCACAGGCAATGACCCTACAGACACCTTGATTTCAGACTTTTAGCTTCCAGTACTGTGAGAGAATAAACTCTAGTTGTTTGAAGCTCCCTGCCTTCCCCCACCCCCCACAGTTTGTTAGGGAGTCTGGGAAACTAACACGGGCTCTCAATGGCAAATTGACAACTAGGACTTTATTTGCTTCCCTTACAAGAGCAGAGATACATTGAGAGTGATACCACCTCCACACTGACCTCCCTCCCATATACTTCATAGGTAACTGTGCAAACACATAGATAAAGCACATGCATTTTGATGTCTTCAGTCAAAAGCGTCTTCAAGTCAAAAATAATTTAGAGGGAATGCTAATCAACTTTAAAATGCCATTATTAAGAGTTTCTTTTAATTACCAATTCTTATTGCATCCCTGTATGTGCAAATTATTGGCACCCAAGGGACCAGTAAGAGGAAGACATGGTGACAAGATTTCCTTCTTGAAACACTTAATTTCGTTATAACAACCAGGAACATCTCCTTCTTTTGGACCTCTCCTCTTCCTCAGTGCTTGTGCTTCCTGCAATCTCTCTTTGGTTTAGTTCTTGGCCCTCATCTCAGTGGGCTTTCCATGGTGGGCTTGTCCTCCCTCAGGGTTTCTGTTATCACCATAATTCTGATGGCATCAAATCTACAATCTTCCTTGGTCATTGATCCAACCTATAGTCTGCTATCTTCACTTGCTCTCTGTAGTTGATTTCAAATTTGATATTGTGAGGAACACAAGATCATCTGTACTCAACAAGGTGCTATTTGGTAGTATTGGTCAGATTGTTTTTATTGTGTTTTTGTTCCCTGACTCTTAACATTCAAAGGCTGCCCCACACCAATCAGAACCAAGAGTTTAGAGAAGCCACCCATATGGAGTCCTAGAGGCATGCTTGCAGAGATTACTATTTCTCCTACAAAAATTAGCTAAGACTGCATAGGAGAAAATGAAGCAAAAGTGATGACTTCAAAGTGTAGAAGAAGGACCAAACTAAGGGACAGATGTAGGAAGGTGACATCCCCAGCAAATTAGGAGAAGAGGTTCTTTCTCAAGGACAAGGGAATCAGATGGGAGGGAGTCAGAGGACTGACAGGCTCATCACTTACAGATAAAGGAACTGAATGTTTTGCATTTTTGTCCATAGATAGGAAAAAAAAAGTATTATTTTAGAGTACACAAAGCAGCCTTCACATCATTTAATTTAATCCTCAAAATAGTCCAGAAACA
Source organism: Vulpes lagopus (assembly GCF_018345385.1). Lineage (NCBI taxonomy): Eukaryota > Metazoa > Chordata > Mammalia > Carnivora > Canidae > Vulpes > Vulpes lagopus. Next base: position 148,688,867 of record NC_054827.1, on the reverse strand, counting down.
AAGCATTGCCATTCTTCCTCATTTGAGGAAATTAAAAGCTTGAAAAACATGCCCAATGACACACAACTATGAACTGCTTGTTAGAACTAGAACACACTTCCTTTGACTATAAACCCACTGTCCTCTTTCCAATTTATTTTTGTGTATGACCCTTGATTTATCTTTTTACTCCCATGTGAGTATTTGAAGAGTAAAATTATAAATTATAAACCCTGGCCATTCAAGGATCTTTGTAATAGAACCAAAAACTTCTCCTCTCTCCTTATTCTCTACTATTTCATACATGAAACATTTAATTATGCTGCGAGGCTCAGAGGTTGCTCTATCCCCTGTAGGAAAAAAAATCCTGCCACATATTCCTTCATACTTTGTTCCTCCCTCTGGAATATCCCTTCCTGATCCAAGTCCTCCCTAAATGTCAAGGGTCAAACACATCATCCTCTGTTCTTTTCAGCAGAGAGGAAACAGACAATGATGCTTTAAACTTAGAGCCAAGAAGTGGTATGTAGCATTGTAGGTTCTGAGTAAAAAAATAAAAAAAAACGTTCATCTTTTCTGAGCCTTGAATTTTCCTCATAAAGTCTACTTCTTGCCATCTACTTCCGTAAGGCGGTGCTTTAGTCTGCTTAGAACCAGCAATATGTGACTAGAGAAAGAAAGAGTTTGTGAAAGATGGGCCCAATTACAGCAGTCTGCATTTTCTTATAATACTGGTGACAGCAGGGAAGTTGAGAAGCTGCTTTTAAGGCTATGATAAATAGAAAATTCTGCAGGTCCAAAGTCAATAAAAATGTACATAATGTACTTGGAGCTAAGGTGGTAAACTAGGTCACAAATGCCCTGAAAGTATAAGTATCAGGAAATAAAGGATATATTTGGGTAGATACTCCTTAAAAAAAAAAAAAATTGGAAAGAGAGAACAGAATATAATCAGAAAAAAAAAATTATGTACTTTGGTAAACTTCTACTTCGGACGGGTAAGGTGGCTCTTCAGGGAGTCATACATCCCGTTCTTCCAAGTGTATTATCTCTCTTCAGTCAGTAAAATACTTATATCATGAAGAACTTGTTCTTTATTGACTGGAACCATTCAACCCATAAAATTAAAAGGCTACTGGTCTATGAATTTGTTTACCAGGACCCATGAACCCAGGTCATTTCCCAAGGAGCAATAATTTTTGATCTTTACTCCATGAGATATACCTAAGGAGCACAAAATGAACCTTCTCTAACTCTGCCCCCTGCCCCAGGTTTTCCTAGGAGAACTCTCAGACATGCCCATTTTAAAAGTCCTCCCGCTAATTCTGAAGAAGGCCAGTCCTCCTTGCCATAACGGAAACTTACAAAGAGGAGAAAACTATGGGAGTTTTAACTCATTAAATTTGCACAAAACTCCATTTTGCCAATAGGAATATTGGTAAAAGTCACAGTTAATAAATAACCCAGGATTTACGTATCTGGTCTACCTATCATTGCCATGCCCTTTCTACTTCATCATATAGGTATGTAGATGCCTAGGAAGATAGTGAGCAGAAAAGTAAAGACCAGGGGCACCTGGGTGGCTCAGTTGGTTAAGCGTCTGCCTTCAGCTCAGGTCATGACGTTGGGGTCCTTGGATTGAACCATGTCAGGCTCCCTGCTCTGTGAGGAATCTGATTCTCCTTGTGAGGAATCTGATTCTCCTTGTGAGGAATCTGCTCCTCCCCTGCAACCACCCCCCTTGCTCCTGCAGTCTTTGTCTCAAATAAGTAAATAAAATTGATGGAAAAAAAAGAAAAGGCAAAGAATTTGGGAAACATACAATTATTTGAGAAGACATGTACTGGTAAAGGACCATATGCTCAGCCAAGAAGAATAAGGAGAAAAACTTTATTATAACCACAAAAACCTGGTAAGTCTGGAGGACCAGTCTTCAAGGGGAAGTTGAGAATTAGGTCAAGGGCCTAATTACTAAACTCTATCTAATATGGACCATGAAAGGAGAATTAAGTTGCCAAAGAGAATAAGGGCTTGATAGGCTTTTTCACTATGGAAAACAAAAGATCAAGAGAATGGTGTCAGAGGCTGAGGAGTGAATGAGCCCTGAGGCTATCTGTGAATATGGCATGAGACACCCATCAATACATTCCATGGTAGGATTTTCAATAGCTAGAGCTCTTGGAGACCAAGTTGTGGGGGATTAAGAGGGTTTGGGAAAACAGTGGGACAGAACTATGGAGACAGTAGAAACATCAGTGGTTGGGAGGGTGGGAAAGAATAGGAGGGCACAGAGAACATTTAAGGCAGAGAAATACTTTGTATGATATTATAATGGTAGATATTTGCATTTTACATGTGTCCCAACCCATACAATGTACAGACCAACAGTGAATCTTAACATCAACTCTGAACTTAGGGTGATGATGATAAGTCAGTGTAGGTTTGTCCTTGCTAAAAAAGCGGGGGGGGGGGGGGCACCATTCTGATGTTATGCATGTGTGGAGGCAGAGCATGCATGGGAAATCTCTGCACCTTCCTCTCAATTTTGCTGTGAACCCTAAATTACTTTTAAAAAGATAGTCTTTGAAAACGAGAAACAAAAAACCCATGAGACAGAGAAGAATTACTTGTTGAATCTAAAAGGAATCACTGCAGGGACACCTGGGTGGCTCAGCAGTCTTTGGCTCAGGTCCTGATCCCAGGATCTGGGATCAAGTCCCACATCAGGCTCCTTGCAGGAAGCCTGCTCCTCCCTCTGCCTGTGTCTCTGCCTCTCTCTGTGTGTCTCTCATGAATAAATAAATAAAATCTTTAAAAATAAATAAATAAAAAAAATAAATGAAAGGAACCACTACAAATTCAAAGGGGAAAACAGAATTTCCTGAGAGAAGATGGAGCAAACCAAGCCCAGCAGTGATGCTAGCCTGGTGTTTGCCAAAGTGTTTTCAAAACCACTGTCTCATGACAGCATTACACAATTCCTGCTATTTAGAGAGAATAAGCATCGATGTTCCAAATTTCCAGAAAAAAAAAAAAAATATATATATATATATAAAAGCGATGTCTTCCCCCCACGTTCAGAAAACACTTAGGTAATTCTTGACATCATATTGCCAATAATTGTAGGATCTGGGACTAAAGATGGGTCTCAGACCCCTATGTCAGTGCCCTGTTCAAATGGTGACCTACACAGAGGCAGAAACACCTCAGACTTTGAGTTTGAGAGAAAGTTCTGGAGTCACCACACCCACTTACTACATAGGTGTCCTGGCTTTAAAAATATATCCACACATTTTCTGACACTCCGCTCCTTAGAAGGTGGAGTTAAATTCCCTTCCCCTTCAGTGTGCGCTGGATTTAGTGACCTGCATCTGGAAAGAACACTGCGGACACGATGAGGTGTCACTTCTGAGATGAGGTTAGGAAAGTCCTGGGCTTCCATGCTGGGTTCACTCGCTCACACTTTCTCCCTCTTGAATCTGTGCTTTGAGGGCAATCGCCTACCCTGTCACATAGCACCTCTAGGGGAATGGGCCCCACTTCCCATGTAAGAGGACCTCCACCCAGGTAGCCTCTAGAGAGGCCCATGCAGTAGAGAACTGAGGCCTCCCAGCAGCATAGGGGGGAATATTGAATCCACTGCTTTCTTGCCACCAGCATGATTGCAACTTCATGAAAGACTCTGAGTCTGAATCACTCAGCTAATTCACAAAATCCATGAGATAATGTTCTTTTCTTAACCACAAGATTTGGGGTCATCTATCATGTAGTAATGGGTAACTAATACAGGACAGAACCAATAGATTTTTACAGTACAGGTAACCCTGATTATAAGCAAACCATATATTCAAACAAGAATCTTTGCCTTATTCCAATGGAACCTCTGTAAAAAGACAAAAGGATGGCAACAAAGTAAAAGCTATTGAAGGAAAGAAGTGGTGACCATCAAGGAAAGTGAATGGAGGTGGTCTCCAGTGTGTGCCCCCCACCCTTGGGGGACAGCTGGCCTCCTCTCCAAGTCACTTTCTCACTGTTGAAATTGTTCCTTCTTTCTTTTGTTACGCTAGGTGCGGTTCCACGAATTAAAGATTTAATGGAGCCAACCACCATCTTGTTATCAATATGAAAATTCTTCTGAGAGTGTTTAAATGGCTAGTTATCCACTCATTAGTAGGAATTAAAATTCAGTAGCTTTCACAATCACGCCTTGCTGAAGCGATCAATGCTGGGAAATGCAGGATTGATGAAAGTGGCATGGTCTTAGCTCATTTTGGAGCACTTGGGGGGCACAGTGAGTCTGGGTAAGGGTCCACCATGGGCTGATACCCAGGAAGGGGTTGATGAAGTGGGAGAGAGGCACCCTGGGTGGAGCAGCATGATGCCAGTCTAACTCTGGGAATGCAAAACAACAGCAAAGTGCCTCGAACAGGCTTTGTATCCAAAAAAGAAAAGACATTTCTCTTCTACTTTGAAATTAATCTTGTACTCATCACATCCTAATTTAGCCTAAATTCTAGTGGGCTAGACTAATCAAGATCCATAACACGATCTTTATGAGGGAAGGAATTCTAAACCTGTCCCGACAAACAGAATTTGTTGTAAGCTGAGGTAAAGGACAAAACACGGTGGCTGCTAAATCTGAGAAAACATGAACTCACAAACTTTTTTTATGGTATTATCTTTTAAACGTTAAGTGTGCTTTTGCTTCCTTCTTTACTCATATTCTTTTAGCACGGTGTTCCTCAAACTTCACCATGTATACAAATCACAGAGAAATCTTGTTAAACCAGGTTATGATGTGACCCAGGGTTCAGCAGTTCTAAAAAATTTCCAGGTGATAACAATCCTGCCGGAAGTCCAGGCCACACTTGAGGTAGCAAAACCTTAATCTACACAATTTAAGAAAGCAACTGTGCATTTTCTATGATGCAGAAGATGACCAGATATGGCACCTCATGACTTTAGATTTTGGCAACAATCACACCAAATCAAGGTCACAGGTCACACAGCTAGAAGATTGCAAAGTCAGAATTCGAATCCATGGGCATCTAACTTCAGACTTAGGTTCTTGGGTGGGGCAACATTGTCTCTCCATGCCATTCTCTCCTATTACCCATTTTCTTCCTGGTATGTGGAGTCCTAAGGTGATTAGAAACAGATTATTATTAATATAATAATACATTAAAATTATGCTGTGAGAAACTGTATGAACAGGGAAAACATCTGTTTGTTTAATGCATACAGTTGAATCAGAAAGGCTTAAAGTCCTCTACTGGGCACATTATAAGAACCCACAGCTTCTCCGTGAGATGGACTCAGAAGCAATACGTAAACCTGGACGTTTTTTGAGGACTATATTTTGGATTGTGCTAAAGACATGGAGTGTAAATTGAAAAAAAAAAATAAAGGATTTAGGGGAGAAGGAAGAAGAGGGAGGGAGACAAAAGTGGAAAAGTAGGGGCACCTGGGTGGCTCCGTGGTTGAGCATCTGCCTTTGGCACAGGGCGCAATCCCAGGGTCCTGGGATCGAGTCCTACATTGGGCTCCCCACAGGGATCCTCTCTCTCTTTGTCTCTCGTGAATAAATAAATAAAATCTTTAAAAAAATGAAAGAGGAAAAGTGCTCTCATTCACCATTCACTCATTAAGATCAACTGTGTGGACTGACCCAATGCAACGTGCCCGTATACTTGCTATCTTTATCTGAACTTCAGGAGTGTTGATATTGGCGGGTAATTTGCTCTTTTCTCTCCTAACTAGGGCCAGACCTGCATGCCTTTCCAGATGCTGTGGCCATAACTGAGAAGCTACAGTACTATCGAGGCACTAACTAACAATCTTCAATGATGAAAAGAACAGTTTTCCTCAGTAGACTTGTTCCCACGTTGTTATCAGAAGCTTACAAAACAGACACAGATGTCTCTGCTAGGTTATATTGCAAAGAAATCAGAGTGTTAGCATATAGCTCCTCTGTGGAAGAAAACAGAACCCAGCCCATTTATATTCTGGCCTGTGTTCATACAACAGGGGAAAGGCAGCATTCTGCTTAACTTTTCCATCCTGGTTCATCTTGTTTGGGAGTCAGCAAGCAAAACCCATAGTGACCCTGACAGTCTCTCCCTGACAATGACCGTCACTGCTTTTGGTAGCTCCTTCCGATCTTAAACCAATTCATCAGAATATAGACCGGTTTGAACAGTGACAAGTGTATGAGAAAGAGCATTACGGAATTCGTAAATGAGAAACCAAAATGGAGTTCTGAGATACTTCAGAGCGGCGCTGGAATTATTTATTTATTCATTACACATTTATTGAGTTAAAAAATAAAATGAAGCAATAAATCCTAGAGACTTTACCATCTGGCATATGCTGGGAGCCAAAAGAATTGGTGCAGAAAATGAGTGCAGTGAGTTCTGAAGGAAGAGAGCTAGTGGTGGGCTGGAGGACTCATGTGTCTCCATGGCAGAGTGGGGACCGGGCTGGGTTTTGAGGGGCTGGTTGGAGCTGGCCAGGTGGAAAGAGCAGGGAGGGTGCAGCTGGCTGGGGGTATGGCTTCAAGAAACCCTTGGTGTGTGGATGCTGGAGTTGGCTGATCAGTAGGACTGCAACTACGAGACCATACTCAAGAGCCTGAATGCACAGCTCATCTGGCCAAATTAGAACGTTGGCTTTGACACAGTAACTTCACATGTCATCCACGTGGACCAAGACTCTAAACCAGTTCCTTCTACTAGGAATAATCTAGTACCTGACTCATGGGATTATTGCTAAGTAACAAAGAAACAGAGAAACCACCTGACATATTATAAAACATTAGTCAATATATAGTTACTATGATTTTATTCCTGGAGGACAGAGTGCATTTATTCCTCCAATAAATATTCATTGGGTACTTGCCATATGGGAGGCAGAGGAGCAATGCGAGTCAGAATAGTAACTTCTTGGACCATAGGCCAAGTTCCAGACACTCTCTTTTTTTTTTTTTTTTTTTCAGACACTCTCTTGATGAAATGGGTGCTATTGGAGGCACTAGGGTTAAGCAGGGGCACAAGAAGAGATACCTTAAAGGATTAATCTAGAAAGTGTAGTGCCTGTACTGCTTCATTCAGCAACTTATTTTATAAACCTTTAATGAAGCAGAAGAGAAAACTGAGATGAGGACTGTCTTGGCACCAGAAGATGCACTTAATTACCTAGCAGTAAATCTAGGGGCCCTTACAAGTCAGTAATCGAGACTCACTGGTGGCTGACTGCACTTTGTAGAACGTATGACGAGCCACCAGAGCCCCGGGGGACTTCTGAGTTCCTGAGGACAGAGTGTGCAGGGCAAGCTACCCAGGCCTACCCTGACTCAAATTGGGAGAGGGACAAAAAACTAATGACAAGGAGCTGATAAAGTAGGGAATGTTTCTATCAGCCCTCCAGGGCAATAAAGTACGGGGAAAGCAAATCCTAGGGAGAGCATTCTCAAGGACATTAACTTTGCTCTAAAGAGCTCGAGCAGCAGTTCTCAGCCTTCTGTTTTTGTGCTGATTTACATAATGAAAGAGTTTCTAGTCTAGGAAACACTCCTGCGGGTACACCAATATTATGTTCAGTCCCCAGCCAGCTGCCTATACCTCCACTTCCTTCTCTCTCTTTCTTTCAGTGACATTTATCAAAATGAAAGTGTATTGTAATGAGAGGCATAACTACACAAATTTACTTAATAAAGTAAATTATCCATCAATTTTGGTACTGTTATCATTAGTAAAAATCATTTGGAAAAGCTCAGAAAGCCAATATGGATGTGCCAGGTTACCACTCACATTTTAATGAAGAATTCTAAGTCCAAAGACTCCTTGGGTCCTCCTCCATCATTTCTTCCCACTTATGTACACTCTGTTCTTTCTAGATTTCCTTGTCTCCCAGTGAGTAAAAGTAATGGAACAGCTTTTTATAATCTGCCTTCCATGAACACTACAAATATGAATGGTGAATGTAAGTTAACATGTCAGGGAAATTCAGAGTTGTAGAACCAATTATCATAACCAGCATAGATAAGAGAGCTCTAACCCGCTGCTGTAAGGCAGGGCATCCCATGGGTCTGTAGGACAACCTTGTTGAGTCTTCCTGGAGGATGGGACTGAAGTCTCTTCTGTGAGATGAGGCTCTCCAAACCATCTTGCTCAAGCAACACTATTTGTCATCACAACACTCACTCCCAAATGTGTGTAACTGGGAGAAGTGAATCTGTTTTCTCCGTCAGGCTCAGTTTCCCCATGCCTTTAAGAGTGAGAGTATATTGCCATATTGTGTGCATGTCTAATGTTTAATAATATGCATCTTCATTCAACAAGACTGCAGTAAAGAAATGATATCTCGTAGTGGAGGAAAGTCTGGTTGGAGAGGAGTTAGTGAGAAATAGTACATCTACACCATGCTTTTAGCAATGATTTGAAAGGATTTTCAAAGATTATTTTGACTATAGGTAAAATAACCATATATTTCATCCAGCCAATTGGAAAGCTTTTAAGACAGGAAATTAATGATTATACTGAGACAACAGGTGTAAAAAAAGATTGTCCTGGCAAATCAAAATATACTGTCATCCTAACTGTGATAAGCTGAATGTTGTCCACCCTTGAATTCAGGTGAAGTCCTAATCTCGAGTACATCAGAATATGACTGTCTTTGGGGACAGAGCATTTAAAGAAGTAAGGTCATATGGGTAGGCCCTAATCCAATACGGCGGTGTCCTCCGAAGAAGAAGAGATTGAGGACACACACATGGGTGTGCATGTATATAGGAAAGAGCATGTCAGGACATCTTCTGCACATGCTTGGAGAAACCAAACCTGCCCATGCCTTGATATTGTACCTCCAGCCTCCAAAACTATGATAAAGTGCTCAAGCCACCCTACTAGTGGCATTTGTTATGTCAGCTTTAGTAAACTGGATATAACTAATTACAGTGATTTTCATTTAAATATTGGCATTGAACCTATATTGGCATTGAACCTAATCCCATCATAAAATGTGTCCTGTGGGGCATGAAAGTGGTGGGTTGTGAGGCTGCTTGGTTGAAGAGCTGATGAACTGCTTGAGGCTATGCCCTGGAACAGCCCTGCCCATAATCCACAGGGCTTAGATTTTTTTCCCCCTTTATTCAACCACCTAACAGTGGCTATTAGAACAATCCCTAAACAAAATTAAGACCAGTTAAGGTCCTGACACTTGCTAGTTAAGAATATGCTTAGCCATGCTTAATCAAATAAGTCCTCCGAGCCTCATTTGATTCACGAGCACCACTGAGTAATACTCAAGTAATTCATGAGTCGTAGTTGGCCTGCTTCGTTGAGTTACTCTGTACGTCACATAAGACCAGAGCAGTGATATGCAAACTATTTGGTATTATTATGTTCTTGAAAGAAGGCTTCTTATAGGGAAGTCATTCAGGTAACTGTGTATCTGAACAAAGTAGAGAGAAGTAACATCAGACATGATACAACAGGATTGTCAAGAAAACTAACTCCTGCCCTCACATATTAATTAATTAATTAATTTGTTCATTCATTCATTCATCCTCAACCTTATTATTACTGCTGGGAAGCTTTCTACAGACCTATGGATAACCTTTATACCATCAACAGCTCTTTTATTCAATGACTTCTCAGAATTTCTCTAATTTTGGGTTGGGTTTTTCTTTATGATTGACTTGGGTTTTTCCTTATGATTTATATATTTTAATTTCAATATCATTAAAATGGAGCTTAGACAAGAAAAATGTTTCATTCTTTTCATATTCACAGCAGTTTCTATCACCTTAAAGGTGAGCTTGATCTTGTTTTGCATTTTTGTTTCCAGTCCACTCATCATTTGACAGGGAAATTATTCCAGCTAAAATCAAGAGCAAGTACTTATCATTGGTTCTCTGCTTCCAGGTAATAGTCCTACAAGATTCTGAAATCCTCTAACCACAGAAACCATGCTCTTTTGGCTAGATTTTTGTAGCAGCGTGACCACATACTTGGTGAGGGGCATATTCCTATCATAAATGTTGTGTGCGTGTCGTTATTTTAAAATACAGCATATAGTGAGCACCTTCTCCAATAGGAGCTAGTGATCCAGAGTCTTGTCACAAATAAAGAAGGCCCTCCACATCTCAACTGATTGATGATGGTGCACAATGACAATCATCGTTTGTCATTGTGGGAAGGCCATGTACTAGACAGATTGCCATTAGCGGCCAAGTATCTGAATATACACTTAGCTTCCAGCTTCCAGTGAGGAAAACCACTTGTCAACAAATAAGTTAACTTTTCTTATGTGTTTGTTCAACAGTTATTTGAGTGTATCCTCTGTGCCAGGCATTATTCTAGATACTGGAGATATAAAAGTGAATAACTATATGAAAAGGCCAGCCCATGTGGGTTTTACATTCTATAAAGGCAGAGTAGAATGAAAGCACGTAGATTTTTGGCCTAGATTTGAATAGTGAGGCCAACAGCCTCACTATTTATCAGTAGGTGTTCTTGCTCTAATTATTTGATCTCTCCAAACTCTACATTCCTTATTTGTTGAAATACAGATGACACCTACCTCATTTGGTTGTCAAAGCATTGATAAAAGATATCATATGATTGCCTGGTTTCTGGAAAGCACTGTTCTTTTTGTGATATCCAAAGATATTTTCCTCTTATAGTATTAATGGGTTGAATTCTGTCTTCCTAAAAAGATATATTTGGAGTCCTAGCCTCTTGCACCTCGGAATGTGACCTTACTTGGAGATAGGATCTTTATAGAAGTAATGATTTAAAATGAGGTCATTAGGGTGGGCTCTAATCCAATCTGACTGCTGTTCTTATCAAAAGGGGAAATTTGGACATAGAGACACACACTGGGAGAACACCAGGTGAAAGGCAGAGGTAGGTCTGATGCTTCTATAAGCCAAGCAATGCCAGAGATGGCCATCAAACCATCAAACCACCTAGGAGACTGGCATGGCCCCCATTCTCCTTCACAGCTCTCAGAAGGAGCCAACCCTGCCAGTACCCTGACCTTAGATTTCTCTCTCTCTTTCCCTCTCCTCCCCTCTCCTCCCCTCCCCTCCTCTCTTCTCCCCTTCCCTCCTCCCCTCCTCTCCTCTCCTCTCCTCTCCGCCAGTGTGTGGCACCTTGTTATGGCAGCTCTAGCAAACTAATAGGGTTGTAAGACTGAAGAGCACTCTTTATCCTGTTTTCTTAAGGAAGAGCACATGATATTCTTCATAACTACAACAGACACAATGAACCAAATGAAGGTCCGAGAAGCCACAGGTGTTTATACAGATATTGTACAGGGAAGTAATCACTATTTGAACTTTGTGCCCTGGTTCTCGCTTTAGATGTTAAAGATGAAATAGGAAAGCATATACAATAAAACTCTGAACATCCAAGACCATTTAAGGTGCTTCGAGACCATTGAGTTGGAGATTGACCTTTAAAATACCTGCATGACTGTTTCCAGTAGTGTGAGTTTCTTGTTGTGACTTTTTTTTTTTTATTAATTTTTATTGGTGTTCAATTTACCAACATACAGAAAAACACCCAGTGCTCATCCCGTCAAGTGTCCACCTCAGTGCCCGTCACCCATTCCCCTCCAACACCCGCCCTCCTCCCCCCTTCCATCACCCCTAGTTCGTTTCCCCGAGTTAGGAGTCTTTATGTTCTGTCTCCCTTCCTGATATTTCCCACACATTTCTTGTTGTGACTTTTAACCATTTAATCAGCTCATGACACAGTTGTAGCCACACTACGAAATAGTGTCTTAGTGATCAGACCCGTCCTGTGCTCCAAACATTTCCTGGAGGGTACCATGAAGAAATCAGATGAATGAATCATTTTTATTCTGTGTTTATTGCAACTTACATTAGGTAAAGAGACAACATTTGGAAAATTTGTCATTATGCTACCAATCACCAATATTGAGTTTTCAAGAAAATAAAGGAAAAAATGATTTAAATTTGAAAAGGAAATTATACACAGGAATACGAATTTGCAGATAGTTTGCATTACAAATCCATTTGCTCCCTCACTGACTCAGTCATCTATCCATTCATCCCAGATCTTATTGAATATTTAAATTAAAACTGTTTTTCTAATTTTGTTTTGTTTTGTTTCTTAGAATTTAGAATTAAGAGGTATCTAATCTCATACTGATTGATTGACATGACTTACATTTATTTCAATCTGCTAGAACAATGTGAATCAAAATCATCAGGAATCATTATGAGTCACTGGTTTCACTTATTTGAGCAAGAAAAATAACTTTGATAAATCATCCACTACGTTCTACTTGTGAGTATATTACAAAGTTAAAAGAGTTTCATAATGAATTTTGTTTGTATCTCACCTAGTTCCAAAAAAGAACATGAAGAGAGATTTGCTTATCTATTCAAGTAAAACTCATTCAGAGCTTTAAAAGAGAATGTTGATTTTGGTTTTGGTTGCTTGATGCCTTCTTTTTGAAGACTTGACATGCTGCGAAGAAACGCTTTCTATGTTTAATTGGTTTTTTTTTGTTGTTTCTTTTTCTTTCTTCTTTCTTTTTCTTTCTTTCTTTCTTTCTTTCTTTCTTTCTTCTTTCTTTCTTTCTTTCTTTCTTTCTTTCTTTCTTTCTTTCTCTTTCCTTTTCTTTTTTTTCTTTTGTCAAGGACCTATTCCTAGCCAGTACATCATTATTTTTCAAAAGTACAAGAATACAATGTAAATTAACTGATTTCTTTAAACTAACAACGAAACTTCACCATGTGCTTTACTGCGTTTTCCATAACAGCCTTTAATGGAAAGTGGATATTGTATCTCAAAAATTCCTCACAGTTGTACCACCATTTCTTTTATGTTTAAAAAATATATTCAAAGTAATGCTATTTGTAGAAATGTAGGTGAAGCAGTCGAAAACTGAGTCAGAGGGGCACTCAGGTGGCTCAGTGGTTTGCCTTTGGCTTGGGTCATGATCCCAGAGTCCCAGGATCAAGTTTTGCATTAGGCTTCCCCAGGGGGCTTGCTTCTCCTTCTACTTATGTCTCTGCTTTTCTCTGTGTGTCTCTCATGAATCAATAAATAAAATCTTTTAAAAAATAAAAATAAAAATGAATGAGAATTTTGAGATTGAAAGTATGATTCTCTGCTTATAAAGTCAGGGGGTCAGACAAAAGAGCAATTACCTTTAAATTCTCTCAGTCAAGGGTCCAGTATCAATATTCCTAGAATCATTGTAAAATCTCGAATCCATAGTCTTTTCAATTTAGCTTTAAGTTGGCATCCTGCTGAATCTGGAAGCCCAGAGGTAGAAACTGGCTCGAAGACGAAGGGTGTGTATATGCTAGCACATTCTTCACCATCATCAGTGCTATCGTCACCATCACTTTATTTACATGCTGCAGGCGCATGTCTGATTTCTACGACCTAAATTTTAACTTATGATGGTCTTATTCCTGGATACTTGGAAGGGGATAGAGGGAATAAAGCTTAGTTCTGATCAGGAAGACTCTTGGTTCAGCTCTCTTAGACTGCAACCTTGCTCCAGCACTTGTTAGCTGTTTGATTCACTTTTTAGTGCTTTAATTTCTCCATGCATAAAATTAGTATTATCATCCTGGCTTCAGTTTCATGTAGTGAGGGCTAAGGGTGATACTACTTAAAAGTGCCTCAAACATTATCTGGCACACAGCAATGCTCAAGAAATGCCAGCTGGCCATTGCAGTTGTTGGGTCCATGAAATTTGCATTTACAAGCTCCTGGACAGTGGATTTTACCTAGAGAAGGACATTATCTAGTATAAAGTTAATAGTTAAAAAAAAAAAAAAAACTGCTTTTATGATCTGGCTCCTAAAAGGATTTGAGTTGCAATCACTGCTAACATTGATGTTGTACAGCTTTTAAACTGTGATCTCGATCTCAACCCCTGAGGTCTTTCAAATTGGATTTTACTTTCCTTTCTTTCTTTTCTTGTCATTTGCAACTGAATCATGTTCCAAGAAATACAAAACAATTAAGGAGTGAACTGCATGAAAACTGAATGTTGTAATCATATAAAACTTGGAAGCTAGGATATTTAATAATATGGACACATAGGGGCACCTGGGTGGCTCAGTGGTTGAGCGTCTGCCTTCGGTTCAGGTTGTGATCCAGGGATCCTGGGATCGAGTCCCACATCAAGCTCCTTGCAGGGATCTTGCCTCTTTCTCTGCCTGTTTCTTTCTCTGTCTCTCTCTCTCAAAATAAATAAATAAGGAAAGAAAATCATAAAAAAATAATATGGACACATATTCAGTGTTGAACTTGTCATAAGTATAAATGGTTCATATTTCCAACTAAAATTAGTGTTACTTTGTACTTTTCTTCCAGAAGTAAAGGAGGCTGTAAGCTTCCAAACTTTCTGTTCCCCTCACAGTTCTCTTCCCACCCTCTCCCCCGTCTTCCTCCCCAGGAAATAACCTTGATCAAAGCCCAAGAGGGATGCATCCTTACTAGTTCATGATCAGATATTTGTTTGGTAAACAGGAGAGTACACATGGAAAAGTGAAGAGAGGAGGGGCTAACACTGGAATAGAAGATGCTAACATACACGACTCAGAGGAAACGGACTGTACTTTCAACTGCTGCTCTGTCTAGAGAAGGAAACGGAACACATCAAATTCCCCCTGAGACATCCTGAACTCCAGTTTACAACTATTTAAAGCACGTAATGGGGCTGTGGCAGTTATCAGGAACTTATACAGATGGGACATCACATAATAAAAGAAGGGGCCGCAGAATAGCCCAGGGCCTGGTTCCAGATGGAGATGGATTTCACAGTGGAGAAAGCAGTGAATCTCCTTTCTTGACCCAGAACTTGCAATTCTGGAAACTGCTGTTGATAAAAATAGAAGACAAGAAGAAATAGCCAAATAGCCTCTGAAAATCGCTAATTTTCCTAATGTGAGGATATTAAAAGAAGCACGAGCTTTGGAATCCTAATGTACTTGGAGTTCTGGATCTGCCAAGCCAGTTCCAAATTAGGTAATCTTTGGTAAATTACTTCATATCTCAGCCTCATTCTTGTTATCTGGAAAAGGAGATTATTTATACCTACATCTTAGAGTTGAGATAAAAATTTGGTGAAAGATTCCAAACCCAGAGTAGTACACATCGGTTTTTATTCTCATCTACAGCCTCCAGCTCCTCCTCTGCAAAAATGATCTCAGTGAATCTGGAGCAAAATGTGCTAAACACCCAAGTCCCTCTGTGGAAGTAATGGAGATCTTCCCACTTCGTGGAAACAGGAAGAAAGGTTTTCAGGCATGGTTTTACTAATGAATGTGAAGGGTGGCAAAATACACTACCCAAGGTACACCACTTTGACATAAGCATTAGTTTTCAGCTGAAGGCAATTGAATGAAAGCAGCTACAAGAAAAAGTTCCTGCTGTCTCTTATATGGCCAAATTTGTAAAGGTTTCCCCACCCTCTGCTCTCTACCAGAAAGGACAGATGTGAACCACTGGGGACAATTCTTAGATCCTCATCAGTCAGGACACTAACCAGAGAAATCTATGGAACAAACCTTGCTAAAAGTAGCCTTTACCTACTCACTTAGTTTCCCCGTGTTGGCCACCCCTTAGAACTCAAAGTCCTCCCTTGTCTTGCCACTTCTCTATAAATAGCCTTAAAATGCTATGTAAGCTCAAATTCTAATTATTCTCTTGAGTGGCTGTCTCTGAGTATTTCCAAGTCTATGTACTGCGCACACATTAATAAACTTGTTTCTCTTGTTAATCTGTCTTTTGTCCAACTAATTTATGGGGTCCCTGCTAATGAGCCTAAAACACCTCCTCTACAGGTGAAATTGAAGTTAAAAGCTATAGACAAGGCCACTCTTACCCAGTCCTTTAATTTGGTCCCAATTGTTCACGGAGCACATCACAGACATGCAATGGGGTGCAAGAAAGCATTTCTCATTCTCGTATCTGTATGCAGCCAGACCTCCTACTCACCTATTGTATTACAATTAATGATGATGAGAATAACGGTGAACATTTATTGAACTAAAGTATAAACCCTTTCTTTATACATGAAATCTCGCTGAATCATTACAGTTGCTTTTTGAGGGGGGTTTATAATAGAACTCAAGGGATTTGCCCCTTGGGGTACTTCAAATTAAACGTAACCCCAGGAAATATTGAAACTAATATTTTTTTTTCTTACTTATTACAAGTAAGGAGACAGAGAGAAAGCTCTCAAAGCATTGTTTCTCTATGGGGCTAGTACAGAAAGCTTTTGTTCCTTGTATTAGGGGGCAGGGACCTTACACGAGCACGCCAGGTTCAATTGTGTATGCCTAGCCTGTCAGCGTGCTAGTGCGTACACCGTATGCTCAAAAAAACAGCAGGAAATTCTGCCCACAGGAGGTGTTACATTGAGCTAAAGGTAACTTGAGGACAACTCAGGTCCTCAGCTCTGATCTGGCTCCAAACTGGTTCACTTAGGGGCTTCCAGGGGGAGACACATCTGGCAAGGGGCTTTCAGGTGAAACATCTAGTTGGGTTGTCTCCTTGGCTCCAAGTGTTGTTTCTGCAAAACAAAACACATTCCTTCCACACTTTTGTCCCTTCCCCCTCGTCTCTTCTGCCTATAGGTCTCAGCCTTCTTATGCCAATAACTTCCCAGTGCAGCCCAGCTAACAGATTCTCTTTTTCATCTCCTTCCTTCCAATGAGCAGAGACTCAGAGAGGTTAAGCAACCTGCTTGAAGCCACACAGTAGTTAGTGGGAACTTGCTCAGGACTACCTAGTAGCTCATGAGTGCTAAAGCCATGATTTAGATGCTTGTCTATCTGATTCTATGTTCTCTGTTCTTGTCCTCATCTTTCCAGCCTCTCTGACCCCTGGGCATTGTGCTTTGATGATCTGCACAACCCTGCAGCCCCTAACTACCCCCCACCCCACCCGATCTAATAACACAGTTGGAAATGTTTCCCAACTTGTAGCACTCAGCTTCTCTCTTGAACATGATTCCAGGCTTACTTTCTGGTTCCAAGTCCCCACCCATGACTATGGATAAAAGATGTTTTCCAAATCCTGCCCTAGCCTTGTGAAGCCTGTTCTTCTAGTGTAGATGTGTCTACATAAAACAGTAAACCAGGAGTGTTTGCCACCTACTTTTATCACCAACTGTACCAGCATTAGGGAAATTACCAGGTGCCTATATTTTTCATCTGTAAAATGAAAATCTGCAGTATGCTTACAAGTTATATAGCTTTTCTGGAAAGGAGAAAATTGAACTTTTCAAATTCTCGGTGGCAAGCTGTGCTGTAAAGTATCATTACTGATTTTTTGATAAGCACTTTCTGGTCTTTGTGATTCAAAGTCCGATGGTTTTGACTATCAGCACTATCAATGTGAACAGCAGGAGCACTAAGAGAGCCCAGACTTGAGGTAGCCCCTTCCATCACCTGAGGGGCTGAGGTAAAACTATTCTTTGGGAGAGGATTCTTAGGAATTATCTCCCTTCCTTTTCTGTAATACTTAGGAATATGTAAGGATCCAGTGCCAGAGGCCCTAGATGCTGGTACACTAATTTCCCAAATCAGAAAGCAAACACTGGCTCAGAAAGAGCCCTCTTGTTGGCTAGCATTTTGAGTCCAGAGGCTAGATGCCTGATAAAATGTGAGCATTTATGTTGTGGTGGCTGGAAGGATGACGTGAGCTAAGATAATAGTGCAGGAGTTGCTTATCTCTAGACCAAGAAAATGTGAACCCCGTCAGATCTCTGCATTTTAATGATCCTTCTTTGGTCATTCTCACCGCTAACACTTAATTTAGCCATGTTACATCATAAGTATTATATCCTCAACTGGACTTTTTGCCTTCAAACACATTACGCCCACCGCAATGTCCCTAAAAATTTCCTTTTTCCTAAATCATTTGTGCATTCATTCTTCCACTCACCAAAGCATCCAACCATATGTTTATCAAAGAGACATTTTTTGAGAGCCTATTAAGTGACAGGTGTTGGGAGTTTAAAACTAAATGACATAGTTTCTACAAGAAGGAATTAAGAATTTCTGGAAGGCAGGTGACTACTGCATAATGTGATAAGAGCTGAGATAGTAGCACATAGAAATCATTATGGGAAAAAAGATTTGGACAAAGTATCTACACAGGACAGATATCAATAATTCGTGTCAGATGAAAACGTATAACTGACAGGCATATAGATAGGCATGAATTAATACATGAATGACAAGCAAATACTTCTGTTATGAGAAGGGTAGTACCAACGAAAGGAGAATCTCAAGAACCATATAAGCAAGTAGATCATGAGGAGACACACATCAAATTAACTATAATAAAAGACAACATGAGATAAGAGGAATGAGAAATGTATAAATAAACAGCGAGCTGATTTCATAGCATCAAGAGGACTATTAGTCAGGAGCATCCATCTTAGAAGGAAAAGTACATGTGTTGGAATCTCAAGGGTGCTGGGCAGAGCTTTTGTAAAGGCACAAAGTCAAGAAAAAACACCACTGGAAATGGAGGTAAAATAAAGGGGAAAGAGAAGAAAGTGGGAACTATGGCATAGGTTCAACGTGACAGGAGTGCCAGGATGGAAGCAAAAACTGGAAAGGTAGGTTTGTCCTAAATGAGAGTTGTTTTCTCTAAAGGGTTTGAACTATTTGATGGGCAACAGAGAGTTGCTAAAAGTGCTTCTGGCCAAGGACTACTGCAATTCCCTGACGTTCAAATATGCACTTAATACTACCTTTATTTTCCATTTTATACTGAAAAAATATCAAACGTTTTCCATTTCTGAAACAGTTGTATTTTCTCTATCATATTTAGGTGTGATTGATTTGAAACCATCTGCAATTTGTTTCTTATTCTATTTTGTTTTCTCACCCAACAGCTATTTATTCTGTTTCTGTTGTCGTTATTAACCTTGGCAGTGAACATTTATCTAAAACACCTTCAGAATAGAAATGATTCAGATTAGCAATAATTTGAAGCCTGAGATCTGAATAATGTCTTTGTGTCTATTACAGAAACACTCATACCTCAGTTTTATCCAGCTCATATCTATCTACCAAACTCAAGAATACTTACATTCTGAAAAACCTAAAGTTACAAAGGTTAATATTTTCTTCTGCTGTTATTTTTCTCACACCATCCATTCTGCTAAGCCTAGATCATAAACATGTTATTGGTGTAAAACATCTAATGACATTTATGCTCATAAAGGTTGCTTGACTGTCCTCTCATGAATAGATGGTCTTTTGATAAAAGTATTAGATTTAAGATCTCAGCATTGCACTTCCCACACATATTTTTAAGTGCAGTCACTATTTTCCTTAATGGTCAAATGCACCTTCAAATATATAAGGTTTGAGTGTTTTGGGTGAATACTTTCAACTCAGCCAGCTTTCCCAGGGATGACAAAGAAGAAACTATTACATGGTTGGTTTGGCAAACAAGAAGCCACCTCTTTGTAAACATTTTAAAGTACATCTGACCCTTGAACTACACAGGTTTGAACTGTACAGGTCCACTCCTACGTAGATTTTTTTTTTTTTTTACAGTACTATAAAAGTCTTTTCTTTTCTTCTGAGTTTCTTAACATTTTCCTTTTCTCTAGCTTCCTTTATTGGAAGAATACAGTACATAATACAGACGACAGCAAACTATGTGTTAATGAGCTGTTTCTGTTATCAGTAAAGTATTTGGTCAATAGTGGGCTATTAGTAGTTAGGTTTTTAGGTAGCCAAAAGTTATACGTGGATTTTCAACTGCATGGGGAAGGGGGTGGGGACAAAGGCTCTTAACTCCAGTACTGTTGAAGCGTCACCTGTACTCTAGCCCACAATCTCCATGGGATGCTGCGCTGCAATGCAGTTATCATGTATCCTTCCAAATTTTTAGCCATTCAAGCAGTTGTGTTTTCCTCCTATTGCAAATCTCCCTCCTAGCCTTGTCTTCAAAAGAAAAAGCAAAGCTAGAGGGAAAATGAGGAGGAAATTCCCGAGGCTTGGTAGCTCAAGTTTCTTGTTTTAGTGTTTCCAGGACCACTGCCAGAGTACAAAGGCAGAGTACTTAGGATAAGAGCACAGCAAGTCCGTGCTGGCTTAGCTCAAGATACTGAGGGAAGGCAAGTTACACAGCCTGCCCTTGAGCTGTGAAAGGCAGCTTTATCCTTGGGTTGAGAAAAATCTCCTTTTTACCCTTCAATATCTCTAAGCCTTAGAACTAGGGATAAGGAGGGACAAAACTGGGATCCTGACCCCATGGTTCCTGGTATTTACCCAGGAAAATAAAAGATTAGAAGAGGAAGAGGGAAGGGAGAGAAGGAAAGAAGAAAAATATACAAAGGAGGGAGGGAGGGTGGGAGGGAGGGAGGGAGGAGTTCCAGTTCACTGCATCTCAATCATACCTCAGATGAACAAACAATATGACATCTTACCTTCAGTCAAGTTATCCTAAAGTGGAATGGGAAGTAGATTCATTGTCTAGTTTCTTATATCTGTTTTGTCCTTCTACTTTCTATACCCACACTATCCTATCCTTGTTTTATTTTGCTTAGAATTTTTTTTGTCTTTTATTCTTTTCATCAGGACCCTAGCAAGCATTATTCTGCATGCTAGAGACTCCACAAAATTGGACATATTCATTGCCTTTCAAGAGCTCAAAGGATGGTGATGACAAAAGATGGTGGTGATCAAAATCAAGCCTAGCTAGGTTATCCATTCTATATTCAGAAGCATTTCACAGCTTGGAGAATATTCACTATTCCTAAAAAGTTTTGTTAAGAACTTCCCCCCAATGAATGCAGCTGTATCAAAACCCAAACACATGATGGAAATCTCTGGCTCCATGGGGAGCTTCAAAGAGTGGAAATGCATCTGTGTAGGAATTCCTATTAAATGAAGACACATAGAGCTACATTTTACCCATGAGGGAATTTGTAAGTCTACATATGCAAAGTCAAATCTGTTACTAGCTTGTAAACACAGAGCCTACTGGGAGCATTCACAATCTGACATATTCCCAGGTCTGCAACATTTGATCTGAGACAGTAAAAATGCAAGTAATTCCCCAAAGACTCCCTACAGAAGGAGGCTTGGAGTCATTGCTGGTAACTGGCAGAGATTCTGAAGTAAAGCATACACATTTTTTAACTCTCAAACCCTTCTGCTAGGATGAGCTGAAATGTCATTTCAAACTGGTCAGCATAAGGTTTTAGAAAGAAGGACAGATTTGGATTCGGAAAGATGTGAGTTTGGATTCCGGCTCTATTGATGTCAGTATGAGTCTGTAAGGTGCAAAGGCTTTGACTGGGTTAGTGATACTAGCTGACGTTGAAACGACCAATGGAAAGAATTATGAGTCTTATTAAAGTGACTAGAATTTAAGCAGCTTTCAAAAGAAAAGATATGGTTAATTATAATGGCATTAGCATTGACTGAACAATACATAAGAACGAAACTCAAATTTGTTGTGTAAGCTTATTCTTCTAGTGACATCCGAAATTATTTGTGATTAAGCAAGGCATGTCTAATACTGTGCATGAATGAAACAAGCCCAAAGGAAAAATAGCTAAAATATATGAAGCACAGTGTATGGCGGATCCTGTTCTCAACCATTTACATGCATTAAGTCAACCATTTATATTAAGTTCAATTATAATTCAAATATTATCTTCGCTTTACACTTGTAGTGACTAAGGCCCAGTGAGATTTAAGTAATTTGTCCAAGGTGACACAGATAGGGGTATATCTAAGTAGACTTCAGAAGTCTGCTGGAGCCTCTGCATTTTAGGGACCTCCCTCTACCTTTCCTAAATAGTCAACCATCTTTGTTAGATATGGAAGGAGCCCTGTACGGTGTCAATATAACTATAAATCTTGTCTTAGGGTTTTAAGTTGAAAAGAAAAAAAGGACAAAATAATTTGATGATAATTCTAGTCTCTGTGTGGGTTAATTATTAAAATGCTGTAGCATTGTCTCTAGGTGTTTCAGCCTATACAGTTGAGAAAGAATAAGAAGAGTGAGTTAATTTAGAATGGCCAAGAATGATCATTGATTTGTCCATCCATCCACCCATCCACCCTTTCTGGTTGTAGTAAAGTGATGCAGAACAGACCTTTAGAGTTAGGTAGACCTCAATTCTAGTTCCAGTTTTATCACTTACTAATTGGGTGAACATGGAGGAGTAAGGTAACCTGATTGAGTCTCCTAAAGTATAAGTTTTTAAAGTATCATTTAATGGGGATGTTAAGAGAATTGAATGACATGATATTTATAGGCTTTGAAGCGTAGTATCCAGGGTAGAATTAAATGGGATAAATGAAGTCCATCAATATTAACCTTCAGGCTTTTATGTGTCACACAATAAGTTACGTTCTGAAGATATCAAGATGAGTAA
This sequence comes from Vulpes lagopus, assembly GCF_018345385.1. NCBI lineage: Eukaryota > Metazoa > Chordata > Mammalia > Carnivora > Canidae > Vulpes > Vulpes lagopus. The sequence goes on along the minus strand of NC_054827.1, from coordinate 148,666,469 downwards.
GATGCAAGTCTTGCCCTCTAGGTAATGAAGTGTCTAACAGGAACATAGTAATAAGTTAATGATGAATGTGGAATGGTTAATTCTACTAGGAATAGAGAAATCAGAAATAGAAAAATAATTTATATATATATATATATATATATATATATATATGTAAATTTTCTGATGTATCAAGCTCTAAGATAAGCACATAGGCCCTCTACTTGTTATCTCATTTAATTCTCATAATGCCTCTAGGAAGAACTATTATTAACTCCACTTTAACAATGAAAAAAGTAAGACTTTGAGAAATAATGGTATGTACCCAGAATCATATACATAAAAAGGGAAGAGCTAAGACCTTAATCCTAGTTGTTCCTAATGTAAAAAAATGAGCAAAGCAGCCTTTAAATGGAGTCTTAAAACATGACGAGGCATTCTTGAGCAGGTGGGTAGTGAGGATATTCAGCATACAGGAAGCAGTAAAAATAAAATGACAGAAAAAAAAAATCAAACCATGTGACACATTTAGGGAATTTAGAGTGATTGAGTATTCATTCCAGGGCTATCTATTGAGGGTCTACATGCCAGGAAATTTTTTAGGTACAGGAGGCTGTAAAACAGACTAGAATTCCTGTCTGTGTGGACCTTATGTATTCTCTTGAATAGAGACATCCGAAGTCAAACACATACACACACACACTCCAGTAAATTAAGAAGCCCTGAATAAAGTGAAACATAAAAATGTACAGTAAATAATAAAATCTATGTTCTTAGTGCTATTGAGAAAAATGAAGCAAGGAAGAGTCAGAGTATGTTGTGAGCAGAGAAATTTTCTGATTTTAAACATAAATCAGGGGAGAGTTAGGTAAACAGAAGATAAAAGAACCAAGCTCTGAAGGGCATGGGAGTGAGCCACTGGGATACCTAAGGGGACAGTCTCGCAGATGGAGGAGATAAACATCTTCAAAGGCCCAAGAAGAAAGGGTAACAGGCATGACTGAAGAATACATAGGAGTCACTGGATTTAGCAACTTGGAAGCCCCTGGTAAACTTGGCAGGAACATTTCAAGGAAATTGGTTCGAGCAAAGCCCAGGTCAGAGAAAGTTCAAGAAAGAAATGGGGAGAACAACTGGACATCGTACTTAGGTAACTCTTTGGAGGACAAAACAAAATAAGCAGTGAAGTAAGGTTCAGAAGAACTTTCCTAGGGGCACCTGGGTGGCTCAGTTGGTTAAGTGTCTGTTGGTTTCAGCTCAGGTCCTGATCTCAGGGTCATGAGATCAAGCCCCACACCAGGCTCCCCTCTTAGTGCAGAATCTGCTTAAGACTCTCTCTCTCCCTTTGGGACGCCCAGGAGGCTCAGGGGTTGAGCGTCTGCCTTCGGCTCAGGTTGTGATCCTGAAGTCCTGGGATTGAGTCCCGCATCGGGCTCCCTGCATGGAGCCTGCTTCTCCCTCTGCCTGTGTCTCTGCCTTTCCTTCTCTCTCATGAATAAATAAAATAAAAAAGCCTCTCTGCCCTCTTCCCCTCCCCCCTTCAAATAGATAATCTTAAAAGAAAAAAAAAAGGAAAACTTTTCCAATTTAACATAGAGAAGGAAAAACAAAAAACACTTGATGACTCAGGAGAAAAATGGGAGAATTCAGAACAAAATCTTTAGTACTGGGAGGAGCAGGAGTCTTGTTCACAAGCATGGCTGGAGCAGAAAATGTGTGCTTTGGGTACTGGAGTGGGAAATGACAGAGGTCAAGCAGGGCAGTGCACCCTCAGCTGCAATTACAGTTTAGTAGGGACCAGGTCATGAAGGATCTTCCATGCCAGGCTCAGATGTCTGGACTGCCCTTTTGGAAATGGAGGTCTTTTAAAGGATGTTAGCCTCAGGAATGAAATGTTTTAATGAGCTTCACCAGGAAGGTGGGGCTTGTGCTGAGCCTTGAGGTATTTTGGGGATTTGAATAAATGAGAGGGTAAAAGAGAGAACATTCTAGGCAGGAAGGTCAATAATAATGATAACCTGGAATGAGGATGAATTTGCTATATAGGAAATCCGTAAATAACCTGTCCTTGTGGGAAAAGACCGGAAAATAGGGAATTATATCTGGAAGGCTTTGGAACTCACTAGGTCTTGACTTTACCACAGACTAGCTCTGTAACCTTGGGCATGGTACCTAATTTGTCTTTATCTAATCACTCCCTATAAAAAATGGGATAATGAAAATACTTCCCTCATGAGGATAATTAAATTAAATAATATGGATAAAGTATTACTCTTGTGCCTGGCACACAGTAAATCCTCACGGAACGTTAGCTGTTATTATATGTAGTGCCCTGGGAGCTGAGGGAGTCTGTGAGAGATCGGCCCCAGGTTCAAGGACTGTGATAGAAGGAAACATGATTGAATGCACTAGAATTTCAGAAGGCTGATTACATTACATAAATCTAAATATTGATCCTTAATATCCAAATTCGTAATGTAAAAGGCCAAGGCTTATAACAGGATTCATTTAGGCTAACCCTTGAGACAATACAGAGGTCAAAGTAGCTCTAAAAAATTAATAATTAGGAAGTCCGAGCTCTGGAAATGGAAGGATAGTTGTTAAGTAGCAATTAAAACTTGAAAAAAAAAAAAAAAAGGTGTGTCATTTAAAATAAACACAATGCCTATCTCTCTACTGCTGCCAAAGTCTCCTATACTGTGAGTTCAAATGGGCTACGAGCAAAATTCAGTGCTTCAGAAAAATGATTGATGGTCATTTCTCTGTAATGAGAGTAATTTGAATGTGACAGCTGGCCTCGGCACATTGAAGAATTCAGAAAGGATGCAGCATTGTACTGTGGCCCACTTGAGAAAGGGTCTTTACATTTACCAGAAACCCAAATTATAAATGGAATCTTATCTCACCTATCACAGGAACAGACTGCTACCTATGTATTCCTTAATTTCATCTTAAAATTATTTTCCTTCAGAGTTAATACATGCTTAATGAATCAGATTATTTTTTTCTATTTTTTTCTAGTTTTCCAGTTCAGTAGCAATAGGAATTGCTTCTCTCTGAGAAAGAGCTTCAGTTCTCATTCCATTTCTGTTTTATGTATTAAAGATCACAGCAGGTAGGTTTTTAAAATGTAATCATAAAGTTCTACTCTGTTTGGGGCTATGCAGCTAATATCTGCAACCAGAAGCAGGAAAAGATGCCGATTTGGTTTTTGTGATAACAGATTTACCTCTCGCCATTGAGACCTCTCATCAAAGATGTTGAACGGTCTAAGTAAATTCATAAAATGTCATCCCTTGATCAAGCAAAATGACAAGGAATACAAACCAAAAAATCACAAGAGGCTACGATAGGAACAAGTAGGTAGTAGTTATCCAGGCAGAAGCTTTGTGTTCAGTTCTTAAAATCCTGGACATCACAAAATGTTAAGGAGTGAATACAACGGTGCTAATCAAGTCTGCAAAAGAAGTTTTATTCCCAGGATGCTAGATGCAAGAGGAACTTCAACTTCTGAAAATGTACTTCATAGGATCATGTTAATAGGATTCCATTTGAGTGAACGTAAGCCTACCAGATTACTGGGCAGAAAACAAAATTTAAATATAATTTCTCCATTAATTGGTCTTAATGGGTTGAATAAAATGGCTCATTGAACAGATTATATTGAAGAGTTATAGTTACAAATAAGTCCATGAGAATATCCTTCCAACACAAAGATGTGATACAAGAATTTTTGGTGACATTATAGAAAGTAGTAGAGCTGGAAAGAGTAGCCAGTTGAATACAACTTGCAAAGGAAATGATCCCCAGGGGAGGGGCACCCAGGGGCTCAGTGACTTAAGGCTCTGACTCTTGGTTTCAGCTCAGGTTGTGATCTCAGGGTTGTGGGATCGAGCCCCACACGTTGGGCTTTGTGCTCAGTGCAGAGTCAGCTTGATGTTCTCTCCTTTTCCCTCTGCCCATTCTCTCTCTCTCTCTCTCCTCTCTGTCAAATAAATAACATTTAAAAAAGAAAATGATCTAAGGGACTTAGGGAAGTTTGCAAAATGGACATCTAGTGTTTGGTTCTCAGAATCTACTTTATTTTGGTAACAGGGTTTTCACTGGGGAACTACCCCTTCTTCACTGCACACGGTCGTGTTATCTCCATCTTAGTATGACCCAGAGACACAAGGTCAGAAGCCTGAGGCTCATGGCTAGGCTCTGGCCCAGCGTAACCCTGGGCAAGCTGTGTAACCTTTGCGAGGATTTGGCTTCTCATTTTTGGAATAAAACCAATACCAGTGTTTTTATTGTTAATACAAATAAACAGTAACACAAATACCTTGCCAGGTGATTTAGAGGATTATATAAGTAACACACGAGAAAGAACTGCGACACACATATGAAGAACACCTAGGGGGGGCTTTCTTAATGCAGATCAGCATGACCAACCGTGATAGGTAAGTTCTATTACAAGGTAAGAAACTATGAAGGCAAAAATTAGTGAGTCCTATGGCATGTACGTAATACCTCAATAGATTGTTTTTTAAAATGATGGCAACTCATTTTGACCAGTGGGTGGCCTTTTAATCATTGTTGTAAGGATAATCAATGTATCTTCTATAAAATGAGGGAGCATATTAATACCCATTTGACATTCCCCTTGACCCAGGCTTGGGTGGAGCACCCAACCGGCTCACCGTTCATGTCTAGGAGGCACTGCCATGGAAAGCCTTTCTTGGAAGTTCTTTATGCCATCAAGGCTAATTTTGTTTTCCTTTTATAAATGAAAGGAAAGCCCCTTGCCCGAAGCCTGTTTACCTCAGGACTGTGCACTGCCCTAATGGCAGAAGAAATACAGCTTATTTTACATTTATATTTTTTAAGTAACCTCAAGCATCATACACACAGAAGAAGTGACACAGAATTCGGAGGTAATGGGGAACAAAAAGCACTTAGTGTGTTAATTTAAGAAGTGTGTGTGAACTTCATGCGGATTTAAATTTCCCAACAGCTTGCAAATGGGTTACTCAAGTATTCAAAAGCAGAAGTTTCTGGAGGTACATTAGTCATAAGGACCAGATGATGCAGCTTTTTATGTTTATTGTTGTCTTTTACATTCTGTCCAACCCTGAGTCATATAGTCTAACATGTACTCGACGGCACCCAAGACTGTGTGTTGGAAGCGGAGCTCCGCCACGGTGGAATAAGAATAAGGGCTTTGAAGTAAAATAACCAAGTTCAAATCCCAAGCTCATCTCCTCTCACCCAGGGTGGCCCACTCATCTTGACCATCTACTTCGACTTTCTAAGCCTCGGTTTCTTTAGCTGTAAACCGAGGGATGGTGTCCTCACAGCATTGTGGGAAAGGTAACATGGATCATATATGTAAAGTGCTTAAGTCCAATGCAGTGCATTTGACTAAGAGTGTATTAAATCATTAACATTTATCATTAGCCTTTTCAGTAGAGTTTGTGCAAGCAAAAAAGTCCCATGTTGCAAAAAGGCACCTGCGACGTCTTAGTGCCCCCCCAAGGGAGTAGGGATTTCAAAAGCAAATAGGCAAACACATTCAGCGGGGTGTCTGATTTCTTGGAAATTAGTCTTATCCTCTGGCTTCTAGTTTCTACTCAGCAATATTTAAAGCCCCAGGAAAAATTTTCATGTTCTCACAAGTACAAATATGCCTTCTGCCCAAATTATTATTGTACGACTTATTTTTCCCCTTCTTTTGAAATCTTTGCTGTAGGGGAAAAGTTTAAGTTAAGAGGAGTTTAAAAATAATAACATGACCTAAAATCGGCCACTTGCAAAAATTTTGCTAGAACTAGTATACTCTACTTTCCACATGGTGATGTGTCACTTTCCCCTCAAAGTAGAGAGGTTTCCCAACCATGGCCTTCCAAATCAAACAGAACCTGAGGACCGTAGACAAGTTCTTTCATGACCTGCGCCCAACTTCCGCTGCCAGACCCCACTCGTTCTCCCCAATCCTGACAATGTATTTGCAGCTTCTCAAACATACCCGGGTCTTTCAGTAATATGGGTCTTCTCATCTGCTTTTCCTTCCAGTTCCCCCATTGATCAAGCTACGCAGTCGTTGCCCATCCTTCAAAATTCATCCCAAGCTCTCCCTCCTTAGGAAAGTGTGTCTTCAATGTCCCCGCCCCCCCACATCTTGCTAAATTTCTGTCTCTTCCTCTGTTTCATTAAAATATTCCCTCAGACTTGCTCCATGAAGCTTATTATTCCGTGAGGTTGGCCTGTGGGATTGTCTGTCTCCTGAACTCCTGCCTGGAGAACAGGTGTGTGTCTTTATCTCCCCCACTGGGCTCCGCCCACAGTGGGGACTCAGTAATTATGCCTCTCTGACCCTGTGCACCCAACATGAGGCTCCTCTAGGCAACCTTGACACTGAGAGCGTAACTGAATGAATGCATATAGCAGATTTTATATCTGCAGCAGAGGAGGTTATTTTAAGAACTGCTTGTTTTGTGTCTGGGTAAAGATAGCATATCAAACATAATTTCTTTACAATCAAAGAAAGCTTACTTCCAAGAGAGGAGGGCCTCTTTTTTTTTTTTTTTTTTTAAGTAAGGAATTAAATTAGAAGAATCATTTGCATTTTCACATTAGCCTTCTCTGAATATGCATGGCTGGTTAAATTCCGTCTGACACCTTCCCAGAACTCACTCAAGTCAGCTTGCCATTACTAAATAAATTGCATCCATTCTAATTAAAGATACGCAGAGAATACTACCTGGATGGGAAAAGTAAGGTGGTATGAGGAGCTAGGGCTTCCATGGTAACCCTGCTAGGGACGATGTAATTGATTCATATGGTCCCTTCTAACATGTATTGATTCCACGCCAACAAGCCTTCAAAACTGTCCATCATTTCACAGAGCTATTTATAGACCAAGTCCAGCTGCAACAAATACATGGTGATAGGGTATAGGGAGACGGTTACTAAAAAGAATGAGAAGAGACTCTGGCTTTCTGGCTCCTTTGACCATTTGTTATCAATACGATTTAAATAATTACGTAGTAAGTACATGGGTAATTTCCCAAGACAAAAATACTCATATCAGATCATTTTTGTGCAAAGGATCTGCTGAAGGAGAAACAAAGGAAAAACTCAAGTCTGATCTTATAGGCACCACGTGACTTCACGATGTCGGTGCCTCATTCTGTCTCATGGATGGTTGTTAGCACCCAAGTCTATGAGGCAATTTGTCAGAATATTAAGCACACATAAAAGGAAGTGATAACTTAATGCCACATGGAAACAAAGAATCGGAACCTGAGACAAAGCTTGGGTAGCACAGTCATTTTTCATGCCCCTTGGAGCACAGTACGTACTATAACTGCTCTGGTTGGCATATTGGTGAGAGAGAGAAGTGAGGTGCGCACCAGTCCATGGATTTCTCTAAGCCAAGCTCCAGAACTGTACCACCTCACATTCTCTTTGAATGAAATGCCAGCATCACCCAAGGCTGATGGGTTGATGCTTTCCTGGGAGACAGGTGTTTGTATGAGGTGGTAGTGGTGATGGTGGTGTTGGGTGATGGTCATTTAGGCAGGAGGCCATTTGTCTCAACCTTCCGGTGTAACCAGCTTGTTCAACCATGCACTTCACTCCACGTACTTCACATGCTTTTTTTTTTTTTAATTTTTTTTTAATTTTATTTATTTATGATAGGCACACAGTGAGAGAGAGAGAAGCAGAGACATAGGCAGAGGGAGAAGCAGGCTCCATGCACCGGGAGCCCGACGTGGGATTCGATCCCGGGTCTCCAGGATCGCTCCCCGGGCCAAAGGCAGGCGCCAAACTGCTGCGCCACCCAGGGATCCCTACTTCACATGCTTTAAACTTGCTCCCAAATTGCCACCTGGCTCACACTTCATAGCCTGCAGATCTAGAAGCCAGTCTCTTGGATGATTGTCAAATTATCAGGTAATTCATTTCGATTTAATTTAGTGGAGTACTCAGGTTGAGCTAGCTCCTTCTGCTCATTTTTGTTTCTTTACATCTTAAGATTTCAAACTTCCGTATATTTTATTTCTTGGCTAATAAAACGTTAGCACTGTCTACTTTTAATGTCTTTTTTCTAGCACCTCTTGGATCCTGCATGGAACCTTCTTCTACTCCTAGGTGGGAGTTTCTCTAAGGTAAATTCCTATCGATGAAATTCGGTTTCTTAGACACCGAATCATACATTTAAAAAATTTTACTAACTCCTTTTATAATTACTTTCTCAAGTGATCATACCAATTTATGATTATACCAATAACGTGCAGACCATTTTTTATGCCTTTGGAGCACCCTAGCGTATGGTTTTGGAGACAATAAATGGTAAATTATTATGTCTTCAAATCCTTCATCTTCTAAGAAACAGCTCTCTTGCCATCAACTCACCTTTCTCTGTGGACATTTTAATACTTTTATTATTACATCTTCATTTCATATTGTAATGATGTATTTTTGCCCCCCACCCCCACCCTGGAACTTGACCTTAGGACTGGGTTTTCATTGCATCCTAGTGTCTAAGAAGAGAGAATGAAAATTTTCTAATTTGGGATCATCCATGATCAAGCACAGACAATTTTCTTACCCATGCAACCCTTTCACATTTACAGTTGCTACTGGTGATGGGTATTGCTCTGATTCCCACCTTCCAGATGAGAAAACTGAGGACAAATACAGAACTAGGAAAAGGCAGTGCTCATGGAATAAAATGGCCAGACTCTAAAACCTCCCCTCAAGCTACCACACCAGGTGCTTCTCCTATCTTCTTGTCTGGTGTACAGCAGAGGCTTCATGAATGACTTCCTTAGATGATACCATGCAAACACTGCTGGATTCTATTCTATTCAGCCAGTATCAACCTTTGTTAATGTTTTATTTTCTTTGATCAGATTCTTAAGTGGAGATGGTCTCAAGAACTGGAAACAAGCACAGTTCACCTTTCCTTCACTCTTAGGGAGTGTGGGAGGGAGAGAAGGAGAGAGAGGGAAAGGGAGGGAGGGAGATTGAAAGATGTTATATGTTGCTTCCAGTCCCAACAAAGTATAGATGACTTTTAATTCATGGTTATTGATGAATCAGCCTCCTAGAATGTATTACTAAAATACTAAGAAAGATGGCATATCTTAAAACATACACTCCAACCCAGTGGCTCTGAGTGAAGAGAGACATGGTCAACTTGAACCAACAATCATATTTTCAGGCATAGATTAGCTACTGTTTATCATATTGGACAGATCTATTTCATTCATACACCATCTCCAAAACGCCTCTTCCTCTGTGGTTCAGTACCTTTCCCCACCACTCACATAAACACAGTATTGCTGTCGGTGTCATTGACACACAGATAACACTGACTGACTTGAAGAACAGTCCACTGACTTGCACAACACAGAAAGAGGAACTTGATGAGCTCTGCGAAGGTGCCCATTCTCAGCCCAGGCCTGTTAAACCTCAGATGGAAGTCCAGTGTCTTTGCCTTTTTCTTTTTTTTTTAATCTGAAGGGTCAGAGCTCTTGTTTACAGCTCATGAAAGGCAGCACTGGGGGAGATCTGCAGTGTCAGTGTCTGCAGATTTGGCAATAGTTTTAAGTAAACAACTAAGAGGTGTTCTGAACCTTCATTAATTACTAAATGTCAGGGGGAGTGAAGGTACAAGATGTCATTTCTTCCAGTTATCCTACTGGCTTTATTGAAAACTCAGCTTTAAACAATAATTCTCTGCAATTCTCTGCTTTTTCACTGTCACCCAATTAAGCTTGAAGCTTTTATTTTGCTCTAAGATCTTTGTATCTCTTCAGGAGGAAAGTAACAGGAAATGGATAGTTTTTACAGCATTGCAGGCAGATAGTAGATTTGTAATGATTAGCAATGACACATGCTATTCTGGGGCTGGATTTATCATTCATAGGCATCCACATTCCAAATGACATTTTTACTTAGCTTTTAAAAGTCTTTGGGATCCTTGAGCAACTCAAGTGCATAGAAACAATACTGCATTATTCCCACTAAAATCTTGTTGACTGTTATCACTGAAATTACTGAGGTGAAGAATTTTAATTCCATTAATCTTATTTTTCCCCCCAAGATAAAGATAAGAAGGTAAAATGTGAACTTTGGGGAAAATCCTGTGTCCTGTGTAATAGAGTTCTTCTGCTGAACTGAGGATGAGGGCAGGTGAATTAAGATTTGAATCCACCATGGTTGACTTACTCTTAGTTTTGAGATCTAACTTGGGCTTCATATGTCCCAAAGATTATCTATTTATAACCATGTTCTGGAGGATGAAATGGAATCGGGGCCTTGGCATTTCAATCTGCTTACTGCTTTGGAATTACCAAGGAGTAATCTGATGTTTCCATGACTTCCAGTTCTATTTTCTACCAATGGCTATTCATTGAGCACCAATTAAGTATTAAATAGACAAGCCCCAGATATACAGCAGGGACCAAAGAAAGACTCAATAAATCCCACAGCATGCTGACAGTCTAGCACAGAGGTATGCATTTCTCAAACACATGCATACTTAAATAAATAACTGAAGGAATCAAAGTGCTATGAAGGAGGCTGGAGCATCGACAGGAGCTAAGGTACCTCAGACAAAATGGAACATATCTACCAGGTTGAGGGAAGGGGAGACCTCTTAAACAGTGGACCTAAGGAAACATAGCGTGATCTTAGACAAATGTAGCATGTAAAAGGACTACTGAGGGATAGATTTTCCAACAGAGATGATAGCACATGCTAATGTCTGTGACATTTGAATAATCAAGGGACAGAGAAAAGTCTGCCAAAGCCAGAGTTCATACAAGGAGAGAGGATGGTGGCCCAAGAACCCATTGAGGTATATGGGAGCTTTCAGGGCACCATAGACTATGGTGAGGAGTGTGGCTTTCATTTCAAGAGCAATGGGAAACATAGGTGAATTTTAAGGAGAGCACTGGTCTGACCAGGTTTATGTTCGAAAGAGTTCACTCCACTGAAAATTGAATATAATTATGGCTGGTATTGACAGCTTCAAAAATCACTATAATGATTAGAGAGAGTCACATGAATGCACTCAAATAAATTCAAAGTAAAAATTAAAATTACTAAGTATCCATTCAAGTTAATGAATGCACTCTCAGGGTATAAATGAGAATCTAGTTCAGCCAATTATCCAAAAAACAGACACCAGTGCTCAAACTCCAGAATCCTACTCTAAAATTGGGCATTAATATAAGTCTCCAAGATGTAGTAACATCTTGACCAGAAGTGACCTTTGAACCTTGGTAACTTGCCTATTACCCCTTGTTTCATTTATTGGAAAGCGAGCTGTACCCATGTCTCAAACCCTTGATCACCTGCAAATCAAAACACCTGAAGTTGTAAATGAGCCATTACCATCTATCGTTTATTACTAAGATGATATTAGACAATGAAGTTCACCAACACGTATTTACTGAATCCCTACAATGTTCCAGATACTGTGTAGACAACAGTGCCTACTCTGGACTGAATTGTATCCCCTCAAAAGTCATGTATTGAAATCCTAACTCCCAGTACTTCAGAATGTGACTGCATTTGGAGTTAGGGGTGATGAAGGCAATTGGAGTTCATGTGCGACGTGGAAGCGACCACCTGAGAAGGAGGGCCTCTGCAAGCCTCAGGAGGAACCAACCGCCACTAACATTTTAATCTTGGACTTCTAGAACTCTTATGAAGTAAACCTCTGTTGTTGGAACCACCTAATCTGTGGTGTCCTGTTATGGCCATGAAGGCAAACTAATACAGGATCAAAGCTATAGATCTTTCTTCAAGCAGTTTCCAGTCCCATGAGGAACAGAGAGAAGCAAAGATACAAAACAGGGAAAATAAGTTCCATGATCAGGGAAACTGAGGGTGCTATGGGATAACTAATCTTAATTTTTGGGGTCAGGGGAGGCTCCCTGGAGAGGCTGACATCTAGGCTGAAGGCTGAGTAGGAGTAGCAAGGCAAAGGAAAGGGTAGAGGATTTCAGAAAAAGAATATGTGCAGGTGTGTGTGAAAAGCCCAGAGAACAGTGTGACACCTGGAAAAACCCTAACACCTGGCACAGAGGGGTCACGAGCCACTCAAGCGTGTTTTCTGACTCTTGTAGGGGCTTATCTATTAGACTGTGGTTAAAATATCCTCAGATTTCATCCAGATTCATGCAAATATCTACAGATCGATTTCCCTGCTTCAATTCTTGCTCTTTACTCCCCTGTCTTTTCACAACAGCCAGGGGAGTCTTTCAGAAACCTGAATTAGATAATCTCACCATCCTCCTTAAAGAGCCTTGGGAACTCTTCACACTACTTACAAATAAGCAAATAAATATATAGATAAATGGATAATCTTTACCTGCAAAGCTCAGCGTGATCTAGCACATGCCTACTTTTCACACCTCCTTCAATTCTATTCTCCATTGCTTGACCTCACTCATCCCCAGCTCCTGGCTGCTCCAGAAGAACAAAACCAACTCATTCTTGCCTCAGGGTCTTTGCACTTGCTGTTCCCTCTGCCTAGAATACTCTTTTCCCAGGTTTTAGCATATTTATCTCCTTCTTACCTTTCATCTGTCATCTGAAACATCACCTCCTTAGACGAGTCCTCTCTAACTTATCTAAATGAACCTCCCTCTACTCCTTCATGATGATATCTATCCTATCACCCTAGGTTTGTTTTATTCATTTATTTCAAATAGCACTTATCCTATTTCTTAAAAAACATTACTCATTGCTCATAACGATAAGTATTCTTTTGAATTCCCATCACCTATGTTCCCCAACTCCCCACCTCCCTTCTGGAAACCATCTGTTTGTTCTCTATAGTTAAGAGTCTGTTTCTTGCTTTGTCTCTCTTTTTTCCATTTGTTTTGTGTCTTAAATTACACATATAAGTGAAATCATATGGTATTTGTCTTTCTCTGACTTATTTCACTAAGCATTATACTCTCTAGTTCCATCCATGTTGTAAGGATTTCACTTTTTTTATGGCTGAGTAATATTCCATTGTATGTATATACCACATCTTCTTTATATATTCCTCTGAGGACACTCAGGCCACTTCCATAATTTGGCTACGTAAGTAATGTTGCTATAAACACAGGGGTGCATGTATTCCCTCTGAATTTGTGTTTTTTGTACTTTTTTAGAGCAAGTTCTTACAGTACAATTACTGGGTCATACGATAATTCTATTTTTAATTTTTTGAGGAACCTCCGTACTGTTTTCCAGAGTCCAGAGTGACTGGACCAGTTTGCATTCCCACCAGCAGTGCACAGGGTTCCTTTTTCTCCACATCCACCAACACCTGTTGTTTCTTGTGTTTTTAATTTTAGCCATTCTGACAGGTGTGAGGTAATATCTCATTGTGGTTTTCGTTTGCATGTCAATGATAACAAGCAATGTGGAGCATCTTTTCATGTCTCTGTTGGCCATCTGTATGCCTTCTTTGGAGAAACGTCTGTGCATGTCTTCAGTCGATTTTTTAATTGGGTTATTTGGTTTTTGGGTGCACTTACCCTATTTTAAACCACACTGTTTACTTAAGTGCTTCCTCATCACTCCTCTTTCTCCCCACACTATCATCAGAGCTCTGTGGAAATAGGAAACTTATCTGTTTGTCCATTGCTTTTTCCATCAGTGGCTGACACACTATAGATATGAAATAAGTTTGTGTTGAATTAATAATGTTAAGCCATCCAAACTGACTCTGATTGTAAATTCACATCATCCATCTTTCACATGAAACAGTAAACAGTGGGAAGATTTTGAACTCCTAGAGAACAGAGACAAATCTCACCCTGTGGTACAAGAAGATAAAAGCTGCAGTAAAATCTCATCCCAGATCGATGTGGAATAACACGTGGCATGTTGTTAAGCCTGTGCCTATCAGTATATATTGAACATTTCATGTATGTCCACAAATCACAGTGATTCAAAAGGGACAGAACTGATCCAAAGGATTTGCCAACCGGCATTGTCATTTGACTCTGAATAAGACACTTAATGACATAAAGTGTTCTGTGAATTATGGATGACGATACTGGCTCTGTCGCATAGAAATAGTTTTGGAGGTAATGGAATTTTTGTTTTAAGTAGCTGAGCTCCCTGGGGAGAAAACTGGGAGGGGCAATGAAATAGACTATGGCTAAATATCATTAACTCTATGTATTTGCAACATGATTTACTGAGTTAGTCCTGGAAAAGGAGGGGTGTTTGGGCTCTTTCCTGGAGAAAATCTCCCCCTATATATCTTCTATGCTGTAGTGAGGCAGGGCTTCCTGGGACTTCATTGATAAAGACCTTCAAGGTTGAAAGAGAGAACTAGGAGCAACTGGATAGAGGAGGGATTCCAGTTAAGCAGACAGTGCTCCACACAAGTGTCTGGCACTCCCTGAAGGGTACTGGGTCCAGCATAAGAAAGAAGATCATATGGTGCAATGGTTAGGAAAATGGACTCCTGTACCCAAACACTTGCATTTGAATTTCCATGTCCCAGGGGGGTAATCTCAAGCAAATGATGTTATGTCTTTGACACTCAGTTTCTTCATCTCCATAAGGGAGTAATACTAGAACCTATATGAGGATCATGAAGAGTAAAAGGATCCAGATATCTAAAGCATCTAGACAAGTTAAAACCTCATAATAGGTGCTCAGGAAGTGTTGTTTTTCATTATCATCATAATCAACATCACTATCATCAAAGTACTGAATCAAGCTGTGAAGCTTAGAGAGGATGGCACTTTGTTGGTCAAGTGCTGGATGGAGTCAGCTGGAAATGTTGTAAATCCAATGCTAGGGGACTTATGCATGGAATGCCAGATTAAGACATCTACTGGAGAAATGACTTCATCCTGAGTACCACTATGTCATTGTGTCTAGTGTACCCACAGTTTTGCTGAACATATTAAAACTTGCTCAAACAAGGGATTGAGTGGGCACAACTTTGAGAGAACTAGAACAGACCATGCCATGGGAACTTGATACTCATCAACCAAGGAAAGAATATTACTCTAAACTCTTTCTAAAACTATATTTTCATCTGCAGTGGATGATATAAAAATTGCGGAATGACTTTGTAATAGCAGATACTCTAAAAACAACAAAGAAGTGGACTATTGCTTTTCAGAAACTGGTGGCTTGTATGTAATTGAATTTTTTTCATTATGTTCTTGTATCCTTGCTCTTTCTTAAAGCAGAGCTGACCTCCTTGAGACAATAATGAAACTGAACAACTGCTGATACAATGAATTTACCCCAATAATACACATGGAGCTCCTCAAAGAGGACATGAGACAGATATTCTCTGTTCCATTGTGTTTGTCTTCAGTCACCTGGCCCTTAAATTGATCTACAACTTGGGCTACCATTTGACTGTGGTTTATATTTCAACCAGATGTGAGTAGATTTATGAGACTGCCTTTAAAAAAATAGGGAAATTATTCTCCATGGTTTTCATACCAACTGTTGGCAAACCGCGTAATTTCTCCCAGTGAGATACTTTGACAAAGAAACTCAATAATTCATTCCTTAATCTATAAAATATTCCTGAGCATTACTATCAGCTACACTTTGCCTGGCAATGTCAAGGCTGAAATGAACAGGAAAATTTTGTTCCAAATCTTCGTGAATCCCACCTTTTGTTTTAGTAGCTTCAACAAACACAGAGTACTGAGTTCCATGTACTTAATCTATCGTCTGTCCAGGGAGCAAGGGAAAGTTATTATTTCTTAAGTTCTTACCATGCCAGGCACCATGCTAGACACTGTGCAAACATTCGGAAGGCTAGCTTACTTTCTGACAGCACACCCAGGCTAGTTAGGTTACCATGCAGCTGCCTATCTGGCCTTTTTTTATTTTCAAGGAAGTAATTTCTGCAAACTTTAAAGTTTGTGGAAAGCACATTTCCTAGACACTCACTCTCCTCTTGCACAGCCTAAACTTTGAATTCTCATTTTTGTGGACAACCCCAAAGAGAAATAACTTCCTTTTGGTATAAGATATAGGAAGTGAAGATAGAAATTGCCTTTTGGAGGCAAGAGCCTGAAGATGGATTAATTTCATGTCAAGCTTCAGACAATGTCCTCTCTAAATAGAGCAGGCAGGAGAGGAAGAGTAGGAATATCAATTGATGCCATTGCGTTCAGAAGTCCTTTATGGACAGCTCAGTAAGGAACTAAATAATTGGTGATAGCTATTGTGTTTTTCCGTATCACTAAACCAGAAATGAGTGTTCATGAAAATGTCATTCTATGGCCAAGAGAAAAATGAGGAACAATGATCAGTTTGACATTTCAAATAGAAGGTGTATTTTTCTTTGGTTCATTATAAAAGCTTCTATGCAACATGTAATTATATTTTACACCAGATTTCAGGTGTGCTTAATTAATGTATCAATCCTTTTGTTGATGGCACCTAAAATACACCTGGTTACTATTCTGAGCATGTCTTTAGCCTCCCTTCATGAAGCCCAGTGATCTAATCAACAAGTGATATGTCATCAGAAACAACTTGTAAAATGGGGGCGAGAGTTAAAAATTATACTTTTAAAACTCTCCACTTTTGGAAAAAAAAAAAAAGGAGCAGTGCACACTGTCAAATTCCTGGCTCCGAAGATTAGTCAGTATGACTCCTTTCTTGAGGCTCATCAACCATTCTGGTTTGCCTGGGACTAAGGGGGTCTGGCAACATGGGATTTTTCAGTGCTAAAAGGGGAAAGTCCTCAGCAAATGAGGATGAGTTGGTCACTTTACCTCTCCCTGCATAGATGTGTTATGACGACTGAATAAAAATGCTTATTAAAGACATGTCATAGTAATGCTTGATTCTTATAAACATTCACAAATGTCAACTATTGTTAAACTGCTTACTAGTGACAGGTGTTGTGCTAAGCAGTTATTTTTCCACGAACCTTCTCTGCTCCCAAATGCCTTAGCTTGCATCACTGAAAACAGGGAAAGCTCAGAAGGGTGAATAAGCCGAAAGCCAGATATATCCCATTCTCTGGGATGGGCTCAGAGGCATTTAAATACCAAACTGCAGTAACAGGGAGAACTGGAGAGGGACACTTGTTGCCTGACATTAGGCTCCCCAGCCGGAATGAGGGATGCTAGTAAATTAGCTACAGGTAAGTAAACTATACAGTTTACCATTATTTTTAAAAAATATATTTACTTTTATAGTATAGTAATATATTCTAAATATATAACAAAGATAATAAATATGTACTGTTATATATATTTAATATAATAATTAAAATCCTCAACTCAGATGTCACTGCCAGCTTCTAGACTATGAATCAATGACACCAATGCTTCAGGAGTCAAATTGGAAGGCTAGACAAGAAAAAAAAAAAAGGCTAGACAAGGTCATTGAACTTGAGTATTAAACAAGGTAATGGGCTGTAATACAGTTTCTGGAACAAGTGTTCAATCAATGCTAGCTGCTGGTACTCAGAAAAAAAAATAAAAATAAAAATAAAATAAAATCCCCAACTATCCCACTCACAAACCGTACCATTAAGTTGCAGTTTACCTGCCTGTAAAATGGTGTTAAATGTCCCTATTTCATAAGAAGGGCTGCTTCAATGAATAAATGAGATAACACACACATATATAACATATATGTTATATAACATATATATGTTATCACTTTTCATGAATTAAGTACTCAGTGTATGTATGAATTCCTAATTTTTTACTTTTTTGCTTCAGCTTTATTGAAATATAATCCAAGTAACAAATGATTCACCCTTTGAATTGTATTGAATGAATCCAGTGGTGTTTTGTATATTCACAGTTGTACAACAATCACTTCAATCAATTTTAAAACATCTTTTTCCTTATCTCCCTCAAAAAACCCCTGTCCCTACCCCTTAGCAGTCACCCTCCCTTTCTCCACAACACCCCATGCCTAGGCAACCACTCTATACAACTGCCTATCTTGGATATTTCATAGAAATTTCATGTAAGTAGAATCATACAATATGTGCTGTTCTGTGACGGGCTTTATTCACTTAAGACAGTTTTCAAAGTTCATCCATGTTGTACCCTGTGTCATCATCATCCCTTTTTACTGCTGAATACTATCCCCTTGTATGTAATGCATGTTATTTATCTATGCATTGCTTGATGAGCATTTGGTTGTTTCCACTTTTAGGCTATTATGAATAATGCTACTATGAACATTCTTGTGTGAATTTTGTGTGGATACATATTCTCATTTTTCTTGAGCATATTCCCAGGAGAGGAATTGATGGGTCATATGGTAACTCAGCATATAACATTTTGAGGAACTGCCAGACTTTTTCTAAAGTGATTGCATTACATTACACTCTGCAATAGTTTATGAGGGCTCTAATTTCTCCACTTCTTTGCCAACATTTGTTTTTAATCTGTATTTAAAAAATATAGCCATCCTAGTGAGTGTAAAGTGATATCCTACTGTAGTTTTGGTTTTTGTTTCTAGGATAGTGACATGGAACTTTTTTCACTTACATATTGTCCATTAAAAAAAAAAACCTTCTTGGGATCCCTGGGTGGCACAGCGGTTTGGCGCCTGCCTTTGGCCCAGGGCGCGATCCTGGAGACCCGGGATCGAATCCCACATCAGGCTCCCAGTGCATGGAGCCTGCTTCTCCCTCTGCCTGTGTCTCTGCCTCTCTCTCTCTCTCTCTCTCTGTGACTATCATAAATAAATAAAAATTAAAAAAAAAAAACCTTCTTTGGAGAAACACCTATTCAGATCCTTTGCCCTCTTTTAATTGGATTATTTGAGTATCAAATAGTATTACTATGAAGTCATTTCTATACCCTCTCACTATGTAAAGAGCACTGACTATATTTCAAATACTTTATAATCTCTCATATTTAAAAAGTAATTATTCAAGTTAGTATCATGATCCCCACTTTTTAAGATTAGAACACTAAAGATCAGTGAATGAAGCAATTTGTCTAGCTAAACATGTGGCACGTTTAGGTTTAACAGACACCAAAGGGTGCATGGTGATTTTTCTGATGTGAGCTGGCTCAGTAGGGAACATGAGCTCATCCTCTGTTGGCTACTTTCTCGGATCCTTCAACTTCTATCAGGAATGTGCCCTGCATGCACATGGATATGGCTCCTCCAACACACAGTATAACATTCAAATTCCTCAGCATGCCACTCAAAGATTTCCCATTCTTGGCAAACCCCATTCTCTTGGCCTTACTCTACATCATTCCTTTACCCTGAACATCACACATCTGGAAAACCATGAGTTTGGCACTTTTTTGTCTCCTGGGGAATTCTACAGGCAGGCATCTGTTCAAAGGTTGTCACTTTCTTTGACCCCTTGCAGTTGCATCCCTTTCCCTACTCGGTGCCTATACCTCTTCTTAATCCAGCCAGCACTGTCTGTGTCACTATTATGCTTCTAGTGTGTGCAAAGCAGTGGAGATGTAATAGTAGGCAATGTCCAGTCCTTGATCCTAGGGAGTTCAAAGTCTACCTTGTGTCTGTTTTTACCACTATACCGCAAATAATCTGAGCCCAAGGATTATATCATTACACTCACTACCAAGCATGGTCTCTGGAAAAACCTAGATTTGAAGGAAAGCAGTTCTGATATTTTCCTGGAACTACTGATTCTCATATATTCCATAGGAAGATACGGTCTTGATAGTAACAATAAATGGGAACAAGCTCCACCAATATACTGCTGAGGACTGTACATTAGCTCCTCTCAGCTATCTGCCCTATGTGTTTTAGACAAGACAATGTAACCCAAATACGAAGGTGTAAGTGCACAATCAATATGCAAAGCTGTAAGCTAAGTGATAATTTTTGTCTTGATTGTGTGAACTAACTCTTAAGCAGATTATAATTAAGGGTGCATTTCTTAGAGTACCAACAAGCATTTTAATCAACCTCTATAGCATTAACTCCAATTACCATTAGTAAACTATGAGGATTCTGTTTTAAATTGTGGTAAGTTGACACATTCAAGATGGCATTTGAGGAGTACATATTAACAGGACCTTATCATTATCCTGAGCTGTCACTTAAGGTTTGGGTGGGGGCTTCATTGAATGCAGCAGAAGCAATAATGGGATATATGAAGAGCTACCGAACTTCACGTATGGTATTTGCACTCTGACGTGAAACACAAATATATCCTAGATAACTTTTAAAAATTATTTGATTGGTGAATTTTAGCTTTATAGCTTTAAAGAACAACACTTTATTTAGTTGAACAAACTAATAGACTAGCAAACTCAAAATAAAGGCTGATAAACAGGGTCCTTTGAAACTCTTATTATTAACTTACAATATTTGCATAAATTTGAACAAAGATGGATGGCTTTAAATGACTGTCACTAATTAAGAGACTGAAACAAACAAAAGACTAATAAAACATTATGTACAAAGACAGGCACATTAGCATATCCTATCCCAAATCTCCGTTGCAATGACATGAAGACAAATATTCCTGATTATACCTGAAGCAATAATGTAAGTAAGGTAATAAATCATTTGAAGAAACCTAAGGGGGCTTCTTTTTAAACACATTGATTTAGGTATTAGGCCTGTCATTGAAAAATAAACATAAAAATGGAATCAAATTTGTTGTGATGATGTACGGCTCAAAGATTTGTCTCTCTCCTGGAAAAATTTAATCAGTAGGTGGACATGTGACTGTATCCTGAAATATATTTGTTAAGGAGGACTGTCAGATCATTATTAGAAAATTCCTTTCAAGTGTCCACCAGATAGAGATTTATCATTAGCGAGGCACATCACGCAATCTAAAAGTTGAGTAAAAAGTCGTTTGGTGCTTAGGGGCTCCTTTCTTTCTTTCCTTATTTTTCCTTTTTCTTTTCATAGAAGAATTTCTACAAGATACTTTTTTTTTCCAATTAGTTTAACTCTAAAATATTATCTTCAAAATTTGTAGCAAGGTTCACATTATAGAAGAAAAATTTATTATAGGGAAGCAAAGGAAAGAAGGGAACCATCGGGCACAGTCATGCTATAATTATACAGGGGTGGCTGTTTTTAGAAAGTCTATAATAAAGAGTAAGGGAGAAGGCTCTTTATCCAATGAGCTCCTGGAAACCTATCCTGCAATTAATCCAGTATCCCAGGCCTGATATTCCTTAGTTCATTAGTCTACAAAGCAATGCTGTCCTATAGACCAATGGTAACTATGGATTTGAACCCCGAGAAGTTCAAGTTCTGAAAAACTGATATTTTTTTATCAAAATCTTAACTTCCTATTTGAATCATGCTGTGATGCTAGGTTTAGAATGTTTCATGATTTTTTTTTTCCCTCTAGTTGTGATTATCAGGTTCCCTGCTGCCACAGTTGAAATTTTCCACTGGTCTAATACATAAACCATTTTATACTTAGGTACCTAATTTCAAAGATGCCTTACTAAAGTGTTGATTACAGTCCAATAATTAACCACATAGAGACTCAGAATCTATATGAATTTACGTGAAGACTTAAGGTCCCACATCCACTGATAAAAATGTCTGGATAATCTATTAATTTACCAAGCATTAATTGAATTCCTACCTCCCTACTGTGTAAAGTATTATTTATTTCCCTTAATACAAACTCCCACTTTAAAATGTTTATCAACGGAATAGCATTTAGGGAAAGAAGTATTGAACCTATTGAAGGTATCAGGGGCACCTGAGTGGCTGAGTCAGTTAAATATCTGACTCTGGACTTTGGCTCAAGTCATGATCTCAGTGTCGTGAGCTAGACCACCACATCAGGTTCGGTGTGGAACCTGCTGAAGACTCTCTCTCCCTCTCCTTTTGCTGCCACCCTCAAAAATTTTTCAGATTTTTTGAAAAAAAATTAGAAGAATAAAAATCCATGGTTCCATAATGGCAATGGGTTATTTCAGTGTTTGATAGAAGCAACATTTCTTTTACTATATGAAAAGGAAAAAATATATATAACATATGTATATTGTTTTTAAGTAATCTCTTTACCCAACAGGGGACCCAAACTCACAATCCTAAAGTCAGGTTGGCTCTACCAACTGAACCAGCCAAGCACTCCTGAAAAAAATACATTTTAAATTAAAAAAATTCGCTACTCCTTAACTCTTATAATAGACCATAGTATCTAGTGTGTGACAATCTTTTCTATTTCCCCTTTTCTTCTGGGGACGGTTCTAGCTCTCCTTCTTCAACTTCTCCCTACCTCTGGCACACACGGAATGACACAGAACTGGCCAGAGGATTCCATCTTCCTGGTATCAGTGATTAATCAGAAAAAAAAAATTAGAAATTATGTTCAATCAGTGTTCTTCTCTGGGATTACTCATAGGTACCCCAGGCCAGATATGTTCTCTTATCTTTCAAGGTTGATAACCTGGGAATATGAGACCCCCTCTGTTCCATGCTACTTAAGAAGGCTCATTAGAGTAGGCCAGAACAACACCCACATACACATCAATCCCCCCTTATCTGAGTTTTCATTTTTCATGGTTTCAGTTACCTGTGGTCACCTGTGGCCTGAAGTGGATGATTCTCCAATGACAGATCATCAGAATGTCAATAGTAGGCTAATGCAATATCACAAGGCCCATGTCATTCATCTCACTTTATCTCATCACATAAGCATTTTGTCATTTCATATCATCACAGGAAGGATGAGTATGGAGCAATAGGATATTAAGGAGAAAGGGAGATAAACCACATTCACAGAACTTTTATTACAGTATATTGTTATAATTGTTCTATTTTATTATTAAGTTATTGTTGTTAATCTCTTACTGTGCCTAATTCATAAATTAACCTTTATCATAGGCATGCACGTATAGGGAGGAACATCATATGCGTATGTATGTATATGCACATACTATGGTACTATCTGTGGTTTCAGGCATCCTCTGGGGGACTTGGAACATATTCCCCAGGGAAAACGGGGGACAATTGTAAGTGGAAGCGGAGAAAACAAAAGAGATTGATAGAGTCCCGTTACTTTTGAGTTCCAATTCTAATCTCCAAACCCGCCATTTCTATAGATCATTCTTTGATTTGAACCAGCCACAATGTACTTCCTAGTAATATATGCTGATAAATCCTCCTTTGATTCAGTTATGTTCTTTTTTTCCCCTATAACTGAAAAGTCTTAGCTGACACTTGTCCTTTAAAGTTGTTGAATAAATTGGTTTGCATGCTTTGGCACTCTTTATTAAATTCACACTTATTGAACATCTGTGCCAAACACAAGGCTCACAAAAAATAAGCCACAATCCTCATATTAGGAAGCTAATCATCAACATCAAATTATCCAAGCACTTCCTTGTAAATGACACAGTGGAAAGTAACCTTCAAAGAAACTATGATGAATCCTAATTTGGCACTTCACATCATTTCAAAGTTCTAAACCACCTATTTGGCCTAAAATAAAATTTATTCTCCATAAAATTCACTTTGGTTCCACCTCATCCAGGAACATCTCAAAGTGGAAACATGCTTTTTCATTTTGATTTTTTTCCTTTACATGGATGAATGATATATATTATTTCACATGCTCTTTGCGGAAAGACCTGGTTCTAAAGATCATATATACGTGATCTCATTGAATTGTTCCCTAAACCATATGAGGTGGCCATTTTTATTATCCCATTTAAGAAAAAATGAGGATTATTACACTGACAGTTGACTAAGTTATCAAAAATTACATAGATAATAAATGGTAGAACTAGGTCTTGGCAAAGTCACGGGTGACTCTGTATGGATTATCTAAGTGGACCCAAGGTAATCACAAGGATTCTTACAAGAGGGAGACAGACAGGTGGGTTGGGGTCAGAGAAGGAGCTGGAATGTTGGAAACTGGAACAATGGCAGAGCTGAGGGATGTGAGAGGTCTTTAGAAACTCACAAAAGGTAACAGAGTCTAGCCTACAGATTCGTGAAGGAAACCAGCCCCGCTGATACCTTGATTGTAGTCCAGTGAAACTAATTCTAACTCCTGATGCACAGAGCTATAAAGAATAAACTTGTTTTGTTTCAAGCCACTTAGTTTCTGGTAATTTATTATCACTACCACAGAAAACCAATACAGTTTCACATGTTTTCCCAGAGGGTGACTAAGTGTTAATACGTCATGTCCAAAGAGCTAGGGGGCAACTTTTTGGAAAACATCAGCAGATTTGGCTCTGCAGTTTCAAACCTATTTCAAACCCTCCCTTGGCATTTTTCTTTTCTTTTCTTTTTTTGATTTATTTATTCATGAGAAACACACACACACACACACACACACACACACACACACACACACAGAGGCAGAGACACAGGCAGAGAGAGAAGCAGGCTCCATGCAGAGAGCCCAAAGTGGGACTCGATCCTGCGACTCCAGGATCTCGCCCTGGGCCAAAGGCAGCCGCCAAACTGCTGAGCCACCCAGGGATCCCCGGCATTTCAATTATTACCAAGGATCATGGGAACACCTGGAATGAGAGAAACTTTGAGATTCATGTTTTGATCCATGAAATTATATTGTCCCATTTACCAGTAACATCCTGAATCACTTTTTTTTACATTCTTCCTCCAAGTAAGATATTAGATTTAATAATCAGTTTTAAATATTTTTTAAGATATAATGTGGCCTCTGACTTATACAATGATCTAGAACTTCTATAAGGAATTTGATGATGGTGTCAAAAAGCTAAATATGGCAGATTAGTGATCACTTTAGCTCTTAAAGGATGGGTGTTGCACGTCAAAATGGAAGTGGGAGCTCTCTGCCCTTGGGTATGTCATTCTTTCCTAAATGGGCCTCTGCTTTGAAACTATAAATTGAAGGGGATGATGGATTAAGGGGGTGATGGATTACACATCCAAAAAATGACAGGTCAGTCAAAGATGGCAGGGTACGGAAAGCTCCGTGTCAGCACTTTACTGAAGCTATTTTCCAAAAGCAGGAGGCAAACACAATCACACACACCGTGGGGTCACTCCCCACAGGGGTGATTTGGGGAGTTAGCTGAATGAGTCTGAAAAGCCAGACCTCACAAGTTTATTACAAGCAGCTGCAATTTTAACCAAGGCCTGGGCTGTCACACTCAATTTTTTTTTTTTTTTTTTTTTGCCAAGGTTAAGTCTGGCCAGGTCTATTCAGGTCTGTTTTCCCAGAGTTTAAGCCAAAATGATGAAAACTACCTTTGAACTAGAAGGCCCTGTGATACGAGAACAAATTAAAAATATACATATCTGAAGGAAAGAAGAAGGGAAAATGACTTTCTTCTTCATGTGAATGTTCAGAAAAACCTGTAATTAGATGTGATATTTTAAAACAGAACTTAATTCCTTTAATCTGAACATTTCAAAGGGCTTTCAAAAGCTCACAAATTACTATTAATCCCATGACACAAAGATGATCTATGTCATTCTCATGATAGTTATGTTGAAATAAAATTACAAGAGTTTGATCATTCCTCTGAGATTTCAGTTTCTTTTTCTTCTCTAATAAATTAATTTGGAGAGAAAAAACAATTTGGTGTCAGTGACTGAGCGGTAATTTTGATGCATGCACACACGTACGCACACACATATGCACATTTGCTTTGAGTTAAATTTATTTTTTAAGTAGCCAAAAAGAACCCACAAGAGCAGAGTCATTATTTAGTGTAAATAAAACTCATTCCACTTATACTAAGAGTACTCTTCTAGTACCTGCAACTTCGATCCCAAACACATCGAATGCACTAGGACTCCTCTCTGTATTTTATTCATAATCTTCCCCCTGCAACTATTCACAGCACTGGGAAGTATTAGGCTAGTTAGGACTTCAGAAACCACCCAACACCCAGTTTTAGGTGTGCGGGAATTAATTCACAGAGTTAAAGTAACATGAACAGGTTTGTAGAATAATGAGAATTAATGCCCGGAGCTTTTGCTGCCATCTCTACTTTCAAAACCTCCTCAGAAATCAATACCAGGTTTAGGAACCTAGAGCAAGTATAGTGAGCAGTTTTTCTTTTTCTTTTCTTTTTTTTCCCCCCTTTTACATCTGTCACTTAGCATCTACTTCCCATCTGAGAAACTGTGGGCACCCCAATTTAGTTCATAAGGAGCTACTCCTCCCACACCTTGAGCTCAGGTACCTCCTGTGGGGCTTAAGGGTGGGATGGGGGTGCTCAGGTCTGATGGATCAGAACATGGCGTTGCCCCAGCCAGGGTGTAGGTGAAGGGTCCGCAGCGTGGCCCAAGGAGGGGTGAAGCAGCTTCTGCTGAGGCTGCGGGGCAGGAGGCAGAGACTCATATCCACTGGGTGATTATGAGGTTGGCCCTAGCACAATGCGAGGCTGGCCCTGTCTTCAATCACCTAGCACCATGGGAAGCCAGAAAATTAAGCATTAAGGTCAAAGATAAAACCGAGAGATTGAATGGATTCCTAACGACATACTAAATTAAGTCCCACCTGAAGCCCAGAATTACCACCTGGGCCTTTCAGTTACGTGGACCAATAAATCCTTGTTGTTTTATTGTTGTTGTTGAAGCCAATTTCAACCAGGTGGCAAGCCACTTGAGTCCTATCTAGGGTTGCTAGGTCAAATATACAATGTCCGGTTGAATCTGAATTTCAGACAAACAGCAAGTTTTCAGCCTAAGTACGTCCCACACACTATTTGGGAAGTCTGACAACTCTAATCCTAACTCCTATAGGAAGTTATTTCCACCTGCTGAGCAAGACCAGTGTTGGAAGAAAAGACGCCTGTGACCGTAGCACCGAGACACATAAGTCATGGCAGGTAGCGAGGTGTCCTGTTCACTTCTCTTTAGAGGAATAAAGGGCCAAGGAGTTAGCTCACCTCATAGAAAGAGGAGGCATGTTAGTTAGCAGGCTGGTGTTCCCAATTCCTTTCTCTATCACCTGTCTCTACATCGGTTTTAAAGCCAAGGCCCTGGAATCCATCCACTAGAGAAGGAAGTCCTGACAGCCTCTATGTTGAGCAGGACTCCCTCAGCGTTCACCTGGATTCGTTGCCTTTTCCCAAGCAGGCATTCACCAAAGGCTGCCCACGCCCCAGACGTTATGCAGAGCAGAGCATTATAGGGGAAACGTGGGTAAGCAGGTCCCAATTCCTCCACTTCAAAGGCCTCAGGCTTTCCAGAGGGACAGATACAAGCAAAAGAGAGAGGGATAGTACCTATTGCATTGGTACAGACCAAACAGGACCCCCTGTCCTGGAGGAGATGGCCCCTGGACTCTGCTGGACTCCGCAGGGGGAGGAGGGCATCGGTGAGGGTCAGAGTGCTCATCTCAAACAAATGCCCTCTTATGGCTTCCTATTTTCCTGTTGCTCCTTCTCTTCTCTTCTCTTTCCCCTTTGCACTCCCTTTTTCCCCTCTTTCCTCCTGCTTTTCTAGCGATGCTGCTGCTGTTTAGCAAGCAAGCAGTGACAAGGGCAAAACGCTTAGGTGGGGGGGAAGTGGAGGGAAGTGGTGCTGGTTGGTTAGGATTCATGAATTCAGAATGCAAACACTGTGAGCTCCGTGCTCAGCAACTGTGTAGAACTTTAGAGCTGGAACCCCTGATTCTACAGGTGAGATCACGGTGAGAGATCAGGTAACTGATGACAGTTGCAGATCTGGGGCTAGAGCTGGGGCATCCCCACCTTTTTGGCCTGGCTTGAGGGCATTTCACCAGCAGGCTCTTTGTATCCCAATTCTTTCCCCCTCTTTTAAGATGAGCCAGTGAAGATACACAGCTGAGTCTCATCTTTTTTTTTTTTTTTTTTTTTTTCTTGCACTAGCCTAGAATGATTTCATTTGGACTTTCCTCACATAAGGCAAAACATGGACTTTCTCTTTAAGGAATGAAGGTGTGTGAGGACTGTCCCATTTTACAAATCTCCTATGCCCCGGCTCAAAGGGAAACCCAAGGGGCTCCCCAAACACTTCCATTTGTCTTTTTCTGGGGCAGACCTATTAAGGTGTCACTGTTCAAAAAGTCAGCAGCAAGTCGTGAACTTGCCCATGTTGGAGTGGGTCTGCCACATTTGAGGTTAATTGACATTTCCTTATTTCAGATATGAATGTAGCGAGAGAAGGAATCACTTTCAGCTTCTTAGAAAACTTGGGTTAATTTGCTCAAGAAAAGGCTGGTGACAGAGAATTAAGGAGCACAGGATCCTGTCTGCTTTTACTTATTGCAACGCAATGCATAGTGTAAAATCAGGTTACCAGTGAGAATGAGCCTGTTGTGCTAATTCATAGCTCATTCTCTATACTTTTGTCATGGGCCCATTATATAATTTAGCAAGATTCTGGGGCCTTTCTCTAGGGAGGGCAAGTTCTAGAAAACAGAGGTGCTAGGAAAGCATGAGGGTAATCCTTTGGTGAGATAATTTGGGTCTCTTTTTTTCAGAAGTTCCTGCTATTTTAATAAACAATAGTGCTGGCTTTTACTTCTCCCCAAAGTACACGCTTTCACATGCATGGAAAGAATCCTTCAGCATGTCATGGATTAAAAAAATCAAGTCATGGTCTATTAGTTTAAAATGAGGCATTAAAGGGTCTTTGATGTAATTCCATTTTTTTTTAAAGCACATACTTTATCCTCTAGGTTACTTACAGTGGACACATTCTTAACTGCTTTGAAATGCAGAGTGAGGGGGGAGAAAAAAAAAGACTTGTCTTCCGCAGATTCACTGGCTAAATGGATTCTCTGAATTTACTTCAATTCCTCCAAATCTGAATACTACATCTTTAAAGAAAGCAGTTATTCAAAAAAGATAGCCTTGTCACGTTTGCAAATTCAAATTTCTTCAATGGAAGCATAAATGACTATTTCTTTCTCAAAGAACAAATGAATCACAGCAGATTTCCCTCTACTGCTCTGTCTCTTCCTATTACCATAATCATAGATATGATATGGTCACACTGAATAGGAATATCTCATCCTCATCCTGGACTTCAGTTCATAGAGAAAGACAAAGCATTGCATGGCCAATAGGCCTTGTCAATCCCCCAGTGCCCCCTTGTAGGTGGGGAGGACTCCATTCTTAGGCTGGTTTCCTAACAAGGGTAGTCACAGGCATGGACAAGACTGGAGCCCTCTTCCTCTTCTCTTCACGCTTCACTGCTGTTTCTAAAAGTCTTCAGCCCTACGATGGAACTTCAGAAGGGAACCACCACGGCAGCTCAGCACAAAATCTCTCACCTGCTCCTGCTGGCATGTTTTGCTCCCTCCCATTATAAATGCACAGCCAGGCTTGCATGCTGGACAGACTCTTGTGCTCAAGCTCTGGATCCCATTTTCTCTTTGGGATGTACCTATTCTCTCTCATCCCATTACTCTTCCCTCTTCACTGGATCACTGGCATATGGGCATTCTACAATAAATCCCACTTCTTTTTTTTTTTTTTAAATCTTTATTTATTTATGATAGTCACAGAGAGAGAGAGAGAGGCAGAGACACAGGCAGAGGGAGAAGCAGGCTCCATGTACCGGGAGCCCGACGTGGGATTCGATCCCGGGTCTCCAGGATCGCGCCCTGGGCCAAAGGCAGGCACCAAACCGCTGCGCCACCCAGGGATCCCATAAATCCCACTTCTAATAGAGCTTTCCATGGGCCCCACTCCCCTTCCTGGACAGAGATTTTCTGTATTCCTTTCTAATTCAAATCCTTTGCTCCAAAATTCCCTCCCACTCATTCAAGGACCCCTCTGCCCACTCCGATAGAAATGTAATCTTTGCCACTCCATTGTCGTGGTCCCCAAGACACTTTGTCACATCCAGTAGTCTTTCCTACTTTCCATGTTGCTAGACAGACCAGCAGCATGTGACACAGCTAAATGCTTCCTCCTCCTCGAAACATTTCCCCCCCTTGGCTTTCGTAAGATGCTCATGGCTCTCTTCCCACCTCTAGACTATTTCCTCCCAGTCTCCAGATTTTATTAACTATCAGTTTATCAATCTTTGTATACTGGAAGGCCTCAGGATGCTGTCCACAAACCTCTGTTATTGTCTGTCTATACTTGTACCCAAATTCTATTGGTTTTGCACTGACATATATGCAGAAGCTCACTATGACCCAAGATGGCCACTGCTACCATTTTAGTTCATGGCATCACCTTCTCACCTCTGCACAACTGAAATGGTCTCTTAATAAGTGGTCTAGCTGCCACTTTCCCCTCTTCCAGTCTGTTCTCTGTTCAAGGGCCCCATCAGCCAGTGCCATCCTTTTAAAATGTAAGTCAGGTCAGTACACTTCTGCTCAAAACCCAGTGGATGTTCATTCGTCTACTCTTCATTTAGAATAAAATTAAAATTTCAACATGATTCACTCTGCCCATCTCTTTGCCCTGATAGAATGACACCCACCCCCCGTACTTCCCTTATGCCCCAGTAGCCACACTGGGTTTCTTACTGTTCCTCAAATACACCAAGGATACTCTCATCTGTGGTCCTTGCTCTCACATAGTCCTCCGCCTGGGGAGCTCTCCCAGCAGGTATCTATGCAACTTGCTTCTTCAAATAACTCAGATGTCATGCAATAAATTGTACCTCCTACTCTCATTACCCTCTATTCTTTTCAATCTGCTTCATTTGTGTGCTACTTACTACAATAATAACATTTTTTTATTAGTATTTTTCTGCCTGCTTTAGACTATAAGCTCCATTGTAGCAGGGACATGTTTTATTCTCTTCTGTTCTTCCAAAGGCTAGAACAGTGTTAGTCACTTGGTGGCTGCCTAGGAAATATCCTTGGTTGAATGAATCTCCATCTCTGTTACACAACATCATCTGTATCTGTCTTACCGCCCCAAGATACCTCTGAATATCACTTAGATTTTGAGTACTTCTGTTTCAGGTATCCTAATCTTACACATACACACGCGCACACACACACACACACACACACACGCGTAAGCTTATATACCCACAGAGAAACACACAGGCATCACAGGTCACATCTACTATGAAAAGTTGGTACTTTACAGTATGGTAGACATATCTAAAAATGTTAAGGCAATTTCTACCTCTTTTATATAAACCAAACTATAAGTGAACTTTATATATATATTATTTTATTTATATATATATAAAATTCACTTATATATCTATTTTGTATCATTAAAACTATATATATATTTTTTGAAGGGCATCAGAACGGCTTTATTGTGGATTTAGGGCAGCAGCCCCGAGGGCCCATGCCATCTAGTGCTCCCCAGGCATATGCGTGGGGCGTGGGCAACAAAGGAGAACCTGGGTGAGCACCTGGAGAGACACTGGCCTGCGCTAAAGCAGATCCCCGACGAAAAAAAAATGGAACGAGAGCCGTGTGCAACATATATGTGTGTGTGTGTGTGTGTGTGTGTGTGTATATAGTTTTAATGCTAGAAAATTCTAGATTGAGGGTAAAATATTAGCCCAGGATGCACTTGACAGGATGAGCAATGGGTGCTATTCTATATGTTGGCAAATTGAACACCAATAAAAAATAAATTTAAAAAATTAAAAAAAAAATCAGCACAGAACAAAGGAAAAAAAAAATATTAGCCCAGGATGCATGGCAATTGCAGTTGATTAGCCACACATCAAGAGATAACTGGTAACTGACCTATGACATAGTTCTAAGCTACCTAAATCTTTAGGAATAATTTTATAACTAAAATAAAAAGAACTTCTGATATTATATGCTCAAACTCAGAACCTTCCAAGAAGACACCCCAGTAGATATTTCCTTTCAACTCCCAGAGACCAAGGGATTAGCCCAAGAAGTGCTCAGGGTGGTGAAGTGAAGAGCTCAGTCTCTGAAGTCTCACAGATGGGAACTCAAGTCTTTACTCAAATACCTATGGGCTCAGCAATGTGCATCCTTTGTACACTTTGAGAGGATTAAACCGAAATAATGTCTGTAACACACTAGGCATCATGTTTCACACATGGAAGGGCCCAAAAGATGTGAGCCATTGTCACCATTATCATTGTCACTATCAGCCCAAATACTAGCTGCAAACACATAGACTACTTATGGCTTGTTGGCCTGCCTGAGATCCTTCCCTCTTGTCATTAGGAAGAATCAGTCCATCATGGCTAGTGGCTTGTCATCTTTTAGACCTTAAAGACAGAAGCCTTGCTCTCCAGCTAGAAGTTGACATTTCCCAACCTCTCTTGCAGATGAGTGGCTGGCAAACCAAGGTCTGGCTGAGGAGATGGAAATTTAGAGGGGCTTTTTTTTTTTTTTTAAGATTTATTTGTTGATGAGAGACACAGAGAGAGAGGCAGAGACACAGGCAGAGGGAGAAGCAGGCTCCCTGCAGGGAGCCCGATGTGGGACTCGATCCCCAGGATCACACCCTGAGCCAAAGGCAGATGCTCAACCACTGAGCCACCCAGGTGTCCCTAGAGGGCTTGTGAAGACATGTTTTGATGAAAAACAAAAACAAAAACAAAAAACAAATAATCAAGCCCCAAAGAACCATACTAAACCAAAACCCTTTAAAAAGGGACACTGAGATCCTTGTCTGCATTTTCTTCCTACCCTAACAGCCTAGAGGATATAAATAGCATAAACAAGACAGATTGTTTTCATAACTAAATATTATTTGCTTTTTTTTATCCATTGGAGTGATATTTACACCAATGGTACAAAATCAGAGGTGGGTAAAATTGCTGTCCTCACTGTGGCACCAAACAGAATTTATATTCGTTGTGTTCTTCACCATCACACAATGGCAGAAGCCAAGTACGCCAGTTTCAGTTACTAATGGACTTAATAAGTGATTAAAATTATTACTTTTATTAAATCTCAACTAGAGACAATGTCTTTTTGATATTCCTTGTAACAAAATAGGTATATATGAGGCACTTCTGTTGCCTATGTAAGTATGATATCTGTCTCAAGGAATGGCACTTGTGTAACTGTTTTAATTATGAGCTGATTTAGTCACCTTTTCTGAGGGCTAATATTTTTGAGCAAATGAACAACAGACTATGGTTACTCAGATTTGGATGTCTGGCAGATATTTTCGTAAAAATGAACTTTAAGTCCATTCCTTCAAGGAAGCAACTGACAGAATTTGTGGCTAATGATTAAATTTGAGTTTTCTAATAGATACCAGAATTTTGAAAGACTCCTATCTATCACTATGATCTCGGCAATTTTGCTATGGTTCAAGTCTTTTCTGATGAAATTGGTGATGATATTAATAGAAGTGATTTTTTTCACACTGTGTAATAAAATGTGCAATCTTTGGAAAACATTCAAAACTTAGTGAATCTGTATTTTCCAAATGACCAACACACGACCAATTCATGGTTATGATATCATCTATGGGTAAAAAGACCCATGGTTCAAGATGGAATCAATAAATTTCTAGAATAACTGCAATTCTCCATGGTTGTGACAAGTGTCTCCTATCACCTCCTGTTTGTTCACCACCTTTGCCTTCCAACAAGACTGGATTCCTTTTGTTTTGGTTTGGTTTGGTTAACAACCAAACATCCTATGTCTTCTGTCTGAAGAACACAGAATCATACAGCAGGTTCCTAACTTCCCTCAGATCTCTCTATAAATACTCCCTTCACAGAGAAATTCCCTCTGAGGGCCTCATCCAAAGCTCATCTCCAGATCTTCAGCTTTCCTCATTGTACTTATAGTTCTCTATCATTCCCTAACACATTTATTATTGTTTGTTTGTTTTTTTTCCAAAGGGATGCAACCTCTGTGAAGCAGGGAATTCATTTATTTTGTCTTTTTTGTTTACCAGTGTTTGCCAGAGCCTTGAACAATATCTGGGGTATACTACATACTCAGTAAATGTGTGTTGAATGAATAGATCAATGAATCAATAAACATTTAAAATCTTAGTACACTCAGGGTCAGAGGAACTGAACACTTTGAACAAACTTAGAGAGCTCTTTGTTGGCAAAACTAGAATTGATGTCTGTTTAGTGCCAGAATCCAAACTCCTAAAACACTATTCTACATTTTGAACTTTAAAAATTTACAAGTACTCATTTTCCTTGTCAACTTTTATTTTAGACCATATTTTATAACTTAATTTTTTTTTTTGTTATTGTTGTTAGATAAGCTGTTTTCCACTCCAAATACTTTTAGGAGAGAAAGACTATAGTCATTTATAAGGAGACTTATAAATTATATAAACATAGGCCATCAGGAATGCTGAAATAAATTTGTTCATTAGATGACACATTGCCAAAACTGATCAATATTCACAGGGCAAAAGAACAACAGAACCTCCACGGGACACAGTTTTGAATTTCTATGGCTAATTTAGCTCAAAATACACAGAGACCCCGTAGAATCAGAAAACCAAGACAAATGCCTTTAGACACTGAAGATACCCAGCACTCTTTCTGATCCATTTCAAAATCTTGTACAATCATTTATATACATATTTTTTAAAACCAGAGAACAATGTGTATTGTTTGGTTCTAAAAACAACACAAGTTAAGATTCATCCTTTATATTAATATAAGAGTATAAAAACATTGGCATTCAGAGACTTCCCAGATCCCTCGTCTTAATCTCCTGCTCCCACCAAGGAGAAATCAATGTTGATCTGCTTGGGTTTTGGGAGACAGCCAGTTTTGCTAATCGTGAGAATGTGCAAAGAGACAAATTACAATAATGGAATTTAGGTTGACTTACATGATAAAGCTTCCAGAAGAAGGAAGCAGAGAGTAGGAGGAGCCAGAAAAGTAAAAGCTGAGAATTTCTGAGCAGAGTTTGAGGGGACAGAAAGTAGATACATTCAGGGTTGGGAAGGGAGGGCTTGAAGGCGATGTGGAGGATATTTTTCTGTGCTCATTACAATGTGATTTCTGAGAAATGTTATGAAAGCAAAATTACTTCGCTATGCCAGTTTACACTTAGAATTATACTTTGTTTTTCATTTTAAACCTAACCACCAAAATATGGATCCTTGCCCTAAAAAGGCCCAGTATAATTCTTGTTACAGTGATTTGCTAACAAAAAATTTCATTTGTGAAGTTTGGAATATATGGCATTGACATGAGCTAGGTTTCCTTCCACTCTTTCACTTCTCAGCATTGCTTTCAGGTAAAGGTTAATCTATAACCCAGCGACACCCAAGTGAGTTTCTTTCTTCTGTGATTTTAGAGTTATATTACCCAATGTGGTAGTCACCATCATTGAATCCTTTAAATGTGGTTAATGAGACTGAAATATGTACTTTTTAATGTTATTTCATTTACATTCAAAAATGAATACTCGGGACACCTGGGTGGCTCAGTGGTTGAGCATCTGCCTTTGGCCCAGGGTGTGATCCTGGAGTCCCAGGATCAAGTCCCACATCTGGCTCCCTGCATGGAGCCTGCTTCTCCCTCTGCCTGTGTCTCTGCCTCCCTCTGTGTCTCTCATGAATAAATAAACTCTTCAAAAAAATTAAAAACAAATTTATTTAAAAAAAGAATACTCAGTTTAGTTGTTGGGAAACTTTAAAGTACCCTGCAATGGGGATCCCTGGGTGGCGCAGCAGTTCGGCGCCTGCCTTTGGCCCAGGGCGCGATCCTGGAGACCCGGGATCGAATCTCACATCGGGCTCCCGGTGCATGGAGCCTGCTTCTCCCTCTGCCTATGTCTCTGCCTCTCTCTCTCTCTCTGTGACTATCATAAATAAATAATAAAAAAATAAAAAAATAAATAAATAAAGTACCCTGCAGTAACATCTATATAAATCTATTTTTTTTGAGCTATACGTTTTATGAAGTCTAAATACAGATCAAGTAGTGATGAAAATTTAGCATACAAATTGAGATATGTAAAAGATACAGATTTTGAAAACTCAGTACAAAAGATGGAAAATATTTTATTAATAATTTTTATATGGATTACATGTTGAAACAATATTTTGGATAATTGGGTTAAATAAAATCTTTTACTCTAATATTCTTTCAACAAGTACTTAACGTGCACTTGCTATGAACAGACGTGTTGGAAATACAAAGATGGACAAAATCATATTGAGCTGGATATAATCAGGTAAAAACATACGAGGGTGAATGAACTGTCAGAACTGAGGGAAATATGGAAATACACACGGCAAAGGTATCTGTCAATTCTTCACGGAAAGGTGAGACTTGAATGTGCCTGTCGTAGGTGCCAAGGGTTGAAAAGGCAGAGCAAAGGAAGGAGAAATGTTCTCAGTGAAGCTAGAGAGACAACAATAAAAACATAGACACTGCAAGAGTGAGATCAGCTGGTTGAACTGGACTGTATCCTGGAAAAGTAGAAGAAAAAGCAAATATATGCATTTTGTACTAAATGTAATTTGATGTGACCCCTTCTATAGAAGTACAATAAATACACGACAGAGGGTTCAAAAGCCTGGAAACACAAGGAAAACAGTGCAGTTACTATACCTTGCTCAGATTGAGAGTGTGACTTAATGCTTTTAAATTTAGAGTTATTTTACCCTGAGAAGTACTAGAGATTGAAGACAATTGTATTGAGCATATTCCTGGAGAATGTAATTAAGGTTACAGTGGTTTTAAAATAGGTCTGCAAATTCTTTGACATTTCTTTCTTCCAAAGGATATGTTTAATTCCCCTCCCCAGGAATGTGGGTTGGACTTAATGGTTCTCTTCTAACCGTAGAATGTAGAAGTGACTTGCTATGTGACTTGCAAAGTCATCAAAAGGATATAGCATCTTCGTGTTCTCTTGCAACCACCTCTCTGGGGGAAGTCAGCTTTCATATCGTGAAGACATTCAAGCAGCCTCGTGGAAAAGCCCAGATGGAGAGAAACTGAGGCCTCCTCCCTGAAACAAGCCAGCCCCACCTTGCCAGCCACATGAGTGAACTGTCTTCATGGACCATTTAGCCACATTTAAACCTTTTGGTGACAGAAACATGAACAAACATTTTGATTACAATCCCATGAAAGATGGAGCCAGAACCACCCAGTTAAGTTGCCTCCAATTTCTAGAACCAGAGGAAACTGTGAATTATGATTAGTGTTGATAATGTTAGACTAATAAGTTGTGTGGGGTTTTTTTTTGCACGTCATTGAGTAATTAATGGAAATGTACTCTTCAAAAATAATTTTACCCTATATTTTCTAAACTTTCAGACACCCTGTAAATAATCGGAGTGGGGAATGTGATGATGGTGGTACCAAGGTGGCAGTGATAATCGGACAACACTGAGAAAGGGATCAGATGGCCAAGGGACAGCCAACATTGAAAGGTGACTGGGTCTATTTTAGTCTCCCAGGGTACAGGTGACCTTAGAAGGACAATGGGGGAAGAGATAGGAAAAGAGAAGAGATGAACCTACAAATGTCAGGAATGACTCATTCAAAGATGACACTACCTTTTTGGGCTAGAGCATCTTAGTGGTTGATACTGCCTTAGGTTAAAATCCTTAGGTGCTTAGGAAGAGGGGTTCAGTTAAGGATAGAGTGAAATTTAGGGTAACAGATGCCTTGAAGCTGGAGAAGGGGTAAAGAGTCTATGTTGGTGAAAAATGAACTTTAAGGTAATTGTCGATTTCTTTTATACTAAAAATAGTGGGGAAGTTAACTTTTGGATAGTGAAGAAAATTTATCAATATTTGGCCAAGGGATTTGATTCTCTTATGCTATGTCCAGATCAATCATGACGGGAAATCTATCAATTAATCTTTGACTGGTTGTTCTTAGGGATGCTACCAATGGTAAATGAAGGTCAACACCACTGGTATTATCAAAATACAGTGAAAAACAAAGAAATGTCTTTCCTCCATTTTGTCAATGAGAAGTCAGAATTATCTGACCATTCCCCCCACTCTTTTCTATTTTGATCTTATTAAGAAATTAAATTCTGGCCTTGTAGGCATTCATCATCATCATAGGCTTCCCATTCCTTATCATCCTCATCAGAGGAGAATGGAGGGGAAGCGACCTGTATTGATCACAAATTAAACGGCACGTAGTCAATTTCTCTTAGCTCCTAAGTGCACTACCATTAATAGAGATGCTTGTTCTCACATACAAATGAGAAAACTGAAAGTAAGAGAAATAAATTAATTGTCTAGAGCTTGGATTGAAGACACCAAAGTCTTATCTTCTGGTCTTAACATTTCATGATTCTTTGATGGCTGCTCATTATATATATAAACAGTAGCCATTCTCTTCTTTGTTCTTTCAAGTCATACAATGTTCATATCTAACCTTCCATCTGAGCACATGCTGATCCCCTGTCCTGTCTTCTGCTCATCTCTACTTACTCCACATGTATTTAACATCTAAAGTTTCTCTAGGTTCTTGCCTCTTCCTTGAAGTCTTCCTCTACCCACCAGTTCTCTGACCTCTAACTTAGAGTTAAGTACACACAGATTGACAATGAACTACTTTAGTTAACCAACTTGACTGTCTCCACAACTTTTGGAGAACAGCAACCATAACTTCTGCTCCTACAGAAGGTTATTTGATAATACATATTATCAAATATATCTAACACATATAAATATCAAATACATAATACATAAGTCAACATATATATTGATTTGATTATCTAATACATATTTGATTTGATTGATCTGACTTATAGTTGATTTGATCATATATATTATCAAATATATATTATACACATAAACATGTAAATATATTTATTTGATTAACAAAGACCCAAAGCTTTAAGTTATTCTCAAAATTATCCTGTATCTTTCTATGATATGTAGGAGACATTCTAATATGCCTATAGCCTAATTTGGGGTTTTATTTATATTTTTTTAAAGATTTTATTTATTTATTCATGAGAGACACACAGAGAGAGAGAGAGAGAGGCAGAGACACAGGCAGAGGGAGAAGCAGGCTCCATGCAGGGAACCCCATGTGGGACTCCATCCCGGGTCTCCAGGATGACACCTCGGGCTGCAGGCGGCACCAAACTGCTGCGCCACCAGGGCTGCCCTGGGGTTTTATTTCTAGATAGTCCATTTGCCCCTATGTCTAGCACAATTTTCCCAGAATAATGCATGCCATTTTATATTTTATGATTTTTCATATGGTGTTCCTTCTACTTTCAACATTACTTTTCTTCAGGATGTCCTTGGAAAGTTCTTTATTCATCCTTTAAGATTGCAAGGCATATTGAAATTGCTATGCAAGAATTCCTCTCCTTTCCCACTTGTGTAGCTGCTCTGTGGTTGGGTAGGAGCAACCACAAATCATTACTTCAAAAGTGGACCACCACTGCTATACGCCAAAGACCCTAGTTCCATTTCCTTTGTGGGTGTAGGCCTGGCAGGCAACCC
This sequence comes from Vulpes lagopus, assembly GCF_018345385.1. NCBI lineage: Eukaryota > Metazoa > Chordata > Mammalia > Carnivora > Canidae > Vulpes > Vulpes lagopus. Next base: position 148,627,230 of record NC_054827.1, on the reverse strand, counting down.
AGATATATGTCAACTATCTCATGGAATTTCCTAGTCACAACAACTGGTGAAAGAGTGAGTAGAGTAATAAACCTTAGGGGTCCAGCTGGATATACCATTGTATCTTTATTCAGTAGTTGGGGGAAAATCATCTCTTGACATAGATGGTACAGCATTAGTGTAGATTAAAATGAGATGTGGCAATGATGGTGCCACGTCCAAGCTTGAGAGAAGCCAGTCTGGGATAAAGCTGCCACATGGAAGAGATCAGGTCTGTGAAAGAGACCAGAGAGATGGCTATGCAGCTTTGATTTCTAGCCCTGAATTCCTCTCTGTCGCCGGGTGTTTTCAGCTACTTGAGCCAATACATTTCCTTAATTGCGTAACCCTAACTGAGTTTTCCATTACTTGTAATTGAAAGTGTCTTAAACAAAAATTCAGGTAAAATTTAACTTCCTTTGTAATGCCTTCCTAAATTCCTATAGGTAGGTCAGCTTATTGACCCCCTCCATGCCCCCCACCCTGAAATTTGCTTATACAGCACTCATACCATTGAAAGTACTGAGTTGTAATGAACTGTTTTATTAACTGTTTCCTCAGTACCTTATGAACTCAGTATGGGCAGAGACTAGATCCTGTTCCACATTATATCCCTAGAGTCTTACACATTGCCTGGTTTTCTGAGAAGCCATCAATATATGAGTGAATGAATCTTTGGCTCCTTTACCCTATATCTTATTTTGGCTCCTGACAAGAACCAATATGTTCAATAGATGAGGAAAGTTAGAGTTTAAGTGTCTAAATTGGTATAATATAAGTCTGTAGGTTCAGCCTGCTTATCACAGGGTTATTAGTCTTTGTCATGTAACCTTTCTACCAATTCCATTACACTCAATTTCCTTTTGAAATTACCTACAGCTTCTGCAGAACAGCCTGTTTTCACGCTCATTCATTCATTTATTTGGTAAGTATTTATCATATGCCTACCTTGTGTTAGTCACTGGTCCAGGGGATACAACACTGAACAAAATTATTTCCCCTATATCCTAGCAGGAGGAGTCAAGCTATAAACAAAATGTATAAGCTAAATACAGAGTATATTAGATGGTGATAAGTCCTATGAGGAAAAAGCAAGGAAGTAGGGCAGGGAGTGCCAGAGATGGTCAGAACACAATTTTAAATAGAGCGACAGGGATAGCCTCACTGAGATGGTGACAACCAGAAAAGGTGAGGGAGATGTATGCACATCTTGGAAACAACAAAAACAAAAAAAAACATTCGGGGAGAGGAGACGTAAGTGCAAAGACTCTGATGTGAAAGCACTTGGTGTGTGAGAGGGCGAATCAGGTGGCCAGGGATGTTGGAGCATAGTGAGCGAGGAAGAGATGAACAAGGCAGCCAGGGGATGATAGTATCAGAGAAATAATGCAGATTGGTAAGCCACTGAACTTGTCTGACTTCGGCTTTTTAATCAGAGAAAAGTGAGAAGCTTCTGGAAGGATTTACCAAACAACGCAGGACGACAGTGGCACTGTTAGAGGGCAGGAAGGCATAGCCATGTGCATTATTCTGGGCCTAAGAAAAGCAGCTGCTTAGCTCCACATAGGGAGGCTTCACTTCATTAGTTCTTGAGTCTCCTATCAAGTTGCTCTGTTTCCTTCTAACAAAGCCCAGTGCATTTCATTCTTATTAAAAATTTCAGCTAACCTGTCAGTCACATACTTTTTAAATAAGGGTGGTGGCATGTGGGTAGAAATGGAATACAGAGCCTTTCAAACTATGTGTAACTTGGTAGAGGGATTAGAAGCCGTCTTGTAAAGATATGGAGTGTCTAATGCTACACTTTGTTTTTCCTGAGAGAGGACTTCATAATAGAACAACTTTTTTTTTCTTTAATTTTCTCCTCTTGCAGACCTGCTGCCTGTGATTGATAGCTATTAAATTAGGTTTTACCTCCCCAGTTCGGTCTAGATTAAATACATTTATAGCACAGCAAGCCACTGAGAAACAAAGGAACAAGTGGCAATTACTTTGTCTATTTTGGTCTTCTTCATAGTTAACCATCATTTAAACATACAAAAGAGAAAGGTTTGAAGCTAGGAAAAAAGGAAACTGAACAAAGCCCATGGAGCATTAAACACATTTAAAGCTGCCCAAATTTACAAATATAAGCTACCACCACACATATATTTCTTAAAAGGACTGATTTCAAATGCAGAAGCAAAGAAGGAATCTTATAGAATACATAGGTCCGCGGGTGATTTATAGCATTGTCCTATTTCCCACCATGACAGGGGGATATCCACCAGTCAAATTTGAATAGAACTGAGTTTGAGAAGAATTCCACTCATCTAGGATACTCAAGGGACAGAGTCACATGCCCCTTAAACAGTGATGCCAAGGTTATTACTCTGAAATGAGTAGGGTCGATATCATGCTAATAGGAGAAGATGCTTTCCCCATGTGAAATTGTATTCCTTTGGGGGGAAAAAAAGAAGAATCATATTTGTTACTTTTGCTGCAGCAATATATGTTTGCTGTGGTGTTTTACAAGGAAACTGGGAGGGCAGTGCCTATTCTTTGAAAGTCTGAACTGGAACTATAGTCGCCCATAGTTATTCTGTCCCTCATGAGATGAGGTTCCAACTGCCTCTCACCCTGTGAGAATAGAAGAGAATGCTCCAGAACAACAAAGTCTCCCCCTAGCACAAAAGGTCATAAGACAGTCTTCTGAGTTTTCTTCTTTCTTTGGGGAGGAAAGTAAGGTCTTAGCACACCTATTCACAGGTTATAGTAGGGCCATATAGAACAATACGGAATTTTACTTTTACAGGAGATCCTGGGCCACCTGAGTTGAAGCCAGGGGGCCAAGGCACACACTTCTGAGATCGCTTCTCCTTCCCATAGATCTGTTTCTTTGTGTGACTTAAGGTAGACTTTATGGCTGAACAGAAGCAAGTGTTCAGAGGGAAGTAGAAGCAGGAACCAACACTCTTTAATTATAGAGTTACCTGTGCCTTCTGGGCCTCCTTACAGAAATTCGAAGAATAGAACAAAAGAGCTATTCTAAAAAGCAGTCATGAGAATGTGTTTCTAGACTCGGTTTCTTTATATGGATGATAGTTAGGTTTGAAACTGTGAAGGTTCTGTGGTCTGTGTCTACCTATATGCACATATGTACACACATACATATACACACTAGCAGGAGCACAAGGCTTCTGGATCACTGATCAGAATATCTGTCTACACACAGAGCAGCTTGCATGAGTTATTCATGCCCAATGTGATGCAATGAGAGTCAGATGTGCCCTGTGCATACCTTGGGGTTTGTACCATAGAAAAGGAACCCCAGAATTATGAACCTTGGACCTTACATAAGGTGGCTTTCCCATAGGTCCCTCTACCCTTCTGAAGACAGCAAAAGGGACACTTGCTCTGGATGGAGAAGCTCAGATCAGGGAAAGGTAGGGTAGGGGCTCTACACCAACATCCTGGGATGTAATCAACTGTCTCTAGGGGATAGATGGGAGTTTCTCTTGTCAAAGATCTCTACCCTGAAGGATGCTTCTTAATCCTCCTTTAACCCAAGGGGCTCAGTGTTCTTTTCTCAGAAAGTTCCAGCCATCAGAAACACAAAACTATTCATGGGGAGCTATCCCTCTACAAGAGCAGGAATAGGATGGATTATTTTCTTCAGAGTATGGTTTGAAGGGAGAATGAGATTGCTCAGAGACTGAGATAAGAAGCAAAGGAAAATACGGGCAAATCAGGGAATAGAACAAGTCTGTGTTGACTTTCCTGAGCTATTGGGACAGAGGGGCTGGGCCCAGGGCAGGACCTCCACCAGAGAGTTTTCACCTGCACTCCATAGGGCACTATCCTCAGCATTCGAGTCTAGGATGAGGCATCCCTCTGCTACAATTGTCACTCCACCATAGTTTTCCTCTTTTCCATAGTATAGTGAAACAGAAACTTATTCACAATGACTTTCCCACCTCCAGCACCAAGAACGGTATCCGGAATGTGAAATGTATTGAAAAACTTTGATCTAGTGTATTATCCCCTTCCATACTAGGCAATAGCTTCCTAGACAGCTTCCTACAGCCCATTCCTGATTTCCAGGGTGTAATGTATACACAGAAGCAATGATGGTGGTGATGATGGTGATGGTTTTGGAGGAAGAAAATGGAAAGCATAAGAGTATAACCAGATGGTTATATTGAGTCAGAGAGGCCTAAATTTAATATCATTTTATCATTAAGTCATTTGACTCAGAGGCTTGTGTTTGCTCACCTATGTAGCAGACACAGTGTTAGTATCTATTATATCTAAGATAACAACTATCAGGGAATAACTAAACACAATTATGCATGCACAATACTTAGCATAGAGCCCAGCACCTAGCAGGGCTCAAGAACCAGTAGCTATTGTTATTTATCATTACTGGGTTTTTAAAAAGCAGATAAAGCATAGGAGGATGAGCAAGCAAAGGAAGAGGAGAAAAAAAAATGGAATTTTTTGGTTTTATTCTGTTTGGCTTTGCTTCCTGCCAAGTCACTGTTATAACCAATCAAAGAAGAGATGGTATGTGCAGAAGAGATTTAGGGAAAACTTATGACACCCAATCCCTCAAATGAATTTCAGTACATGACGAAATTGCACTTGCCTAGCTGTTAGATTTGGGCAGAGAAGGCTGGATAATTACAAAAAAGCTGTAACTTTGATTTTCCTTCTGCATTTGCACAGAGGTCATTCCAACGTCAAAAATCATTACAAGCAAAGAGATTTCGGTTGTAGCTTTGACGCAGCACAGGAGCTGGGTCAGACCTGTCATTGGTGCTGTAGCCTCACTTTGGTCTATTTGGAAGAGTTGCCCCGTGTGACCTCGAGAAGCAGACAGACACTGTATCCCTAACTGTCAGTGCTGGTGCAGTGCCCCGAGTTCCACTGAAAGAAACATACCAAAATATTATCATAACTGAGGAACACATTGTACTGGATATCTGAGGATTTATTTTTTTTCATTTCAACTGTTTAAAAAATGAAATCAAAAGGTCCAATGTACCTTATTTAAATCTCTCTTGTATCCTTACATCTCTCTCCTTCCTTACTGCTAATACTCTACTTCAGTCCAATTTAAGACATCATCATCTTGTCCCAGAATTACTGGAAGAGCTACGCAAAGATTTTCCCCTTTACAGTCTTGTTCTGGTCTATGCCTCCAGTACGTCCACTCTCCGTAGGAATCTGCGTGGCACATATATCAGATAAAGTCAAAGTCTTATGTATCTTAATGAAAAGCCTTCAATATCCTCCTCTTAGGGAGGTCCAAAACCCTTAATACACCTTAGGCAACCTTCCAGTTCCTGGACTGGTTTCTCTGTCGTTTCCTTTATTCTTCCCGGACCTTCTACCATATAACAATCCCACGCATCTTTCATTCTTCATGGTTTCCCCTCTGGAATACGTAATTTCCTTTAGGTGTAAGGACTGCTATTCAACATTGAGACGTTAACTTAGAGCTTAAGTGTCTTTTTCTCTGAGAAGACAATCTCCGTTCTAGACCAAGGCAGGACCTACCAAACCACCACTTCCTCTGGTGGAATCTGTATCCCCGCTGTCATATTGCCCTTCCCATGACATCATTTATATGACATCTGTGGTCACTAAGAGACTATGTAACAGTATCGATTCTTGGCACCTAACCTGCCCTCTCTTTAATCAGAGGTATCCTTGTGCTAGAGGTAAAATCAGAAGGAATGAAAAGAAAAAGGGCATGGGTTTAGCTTTTGGGTTCATAAACACGAATTTGAAGCTCATAGCCTGAACATAATGACAAAACCCAAGGCACGGACACTCTAGAGAGGGATTTTTTTTTTAAATTCTAAAATTTCTCTAGTCTACTTTTACAATAGTGTTTTATTATAAGCCATAGGTTAGAGAAACATAACAGGATTTATTTAAGGTAAGGTTCCATACATCCAAAAGGGGAATTAGAGAGCCTTCTGCTACCAAAAGAGAAAGGTAAGTGGAAGAGAAATAGAAGGTTAGATGTTCACCCTTCCCTCTTGGGGGTGAAGCTTCAAGGGAGAACAAAGTAAGTTCACTTATCTGAGAACGTAGTTTCTAAATTTTCATTTTGCTCTACTTATAGAAACTGTGTCCCTAAGGGGGACATTTTTGTATATGTAATACTGTATCCAGCACACACAAAAAATTAAAAAGTGCCCTGTAAACATTTGTTAAATGAAAAGATAGATGAGTCAAGCTAATTAGGAAAGAGCAATTTAGTGATTAATTTCTAACATGTTTCCTTGATTTTTCCCACAATCGCTCTTTCAGCCCTTCCCTTCTCTGTGCGCCAAGTCCAGGTCACATTCTTCAACCTTATTTTTATTTATTTATTTATTTATTTATTTATTTATTTACTTACTTACTTACTTACTTACTTTCACAGAGTTGTTGATGTCAGAGATAATGTGTTTTCACTAAAATTCTCAGAGAGAAAACCACCCTAATAGCATTGGCACTTCATGGGCATGCACAGCATCCTCCTATATGTGAGCCATGTGACTTATGAGATTTCTATTTCAGTGACAAAAGGTAAGGGGATGGAAGACAGGTAAAGGTATGTGGAAAAGCACACTTACCTTTTTACCACTAATCGGACAGGGGGTCTCTATATTTGGTCTCCCTAATCTATTATAATACATATTCAGTATAAATAGTGAAGTAAGTTTTCTTTAGAACCATCTTATACTTCTACTAAACACTTTCCTAAGGTTCTTAAAATTTAAGAGAGAGGCAAATTTAAGAATTAAAAATAGAAGTTTAGGAAATTACAGGAAGTTCTTCATGTTTCTTCTGATGTATCATTTTAAATTAGTAAACATTAATCAAATGTCTTCCAGTAGGATACGCACAGCACCATATGTTGGGAGATAGATAGATGTCTGGGTAGAACAAATCCTGCCCCAAAATATGCATACACTAATTTATTTTTAATTTCTTATGGCTCCTCATAAATCCCCTGCCCCTCTCAACAAAGTTCTCTTTGTAAATCACAAAGAAGAAATTTATTGAGATGAGACAGATGCATAATAAAAAATGGAGGAAGAGATATATTGGAGGTGAGGTGCGAAATCCCAGGAAGGCTGAAGGACATAGAATGATCCTCAACAATCTATTTTTTGTTTGACCTCTGAAAGACTCTGGTTGTATCTTGTTTTCTCCATCTTGGCCTAATCCTCTTAAATTATTAATGAAATAAAATTAGTAAGCATGAAATACTACCGTTCTCCAGCATAACTTAAAGTTCAATATTACAGAAATAACACATAGCTAATTTTCCCAAATGATCTTTTCTCAAGCACTTGCCGTTTAAATATTTTGACTTGTCAAGAGACAACTAAAACTATCTGTGATACTAACACTACAGTCTTTCTTTTTTTCTTGACATGAGTTAGAAAACATTAAAACTTAACTCCCCCTCATCTTTTTACACTTCATACTTGAAGTGAAATATCTGTTAAGTGTGTATGCAAATCAAATGAGAAGAATTTAAAGTAAAAGCAGTATTTTAAAGAATGAATTATGAATAAAAAAACTTTTCAAAGATTTTTCTGCATATTCTGATTATATATTACATTATATGTTATATTTGTTAGTATGTACCATTAACCTTTACGATAGTTCTTTCAGAAGTTACAGTGACATAAACTACTTTAATTTTTTAATGTTTTTTATTTTTTATTTTTATTTATTTAAGAGAGAGCAAACATGAGCAGTGGAAACAGGAAGAAGCAGGCTCCCTGCCAAGCTGAAGCCCAATGTGGGGCTGGATCCCAGGACCCCAGGATCGGAACCTGGGTGGGAGGCAGACACTTCGCTGAGCCACCCAGTCGCCCCTGATAGAAACTACTTTAAAAGAAAAGAAACTCTTCAGAGTTTCAAACACGTTTGTTTCTAACGTTATATCACATGCTAGCATATATTATAAAGCAATGTGTGGGAATATTATTCAAGGAGAGGGAACAAAATATTAATACATGCTGTAGCATGGGTGAACCTGAAAAACATCATGCTAAGTAAAATGAACGGGCACAACAGATAATGTACTGTGTGTTCCAATTTATCTGAAATCTCTAGAAAAGGCAAAGACAGAGACAGGACGTGTTATAGTGATTGCCAAAGTCCACCGGTGGAGATACGAGAGACTGCAAATGGGCAGTAGGGATCTTCTGGGTGTGATGGAAACATAAAATTGGATAGTTGAAATGGTTGCATACCTCTGTAAATTTAATGAGAATCATTGAACTGTATACTTAAAATGAGTTATTTTTATAATTTGCAAATTGCACCTTAATAAAATTATTTTTAAAAATCTGTGCATTCCCTCTCAGATGAAGTAATCAAATATTTAGATGACACAGGACGAAGTATAAAATAACAGGGGTGAGGAAGTCTGGAAACACTCATTTTTGTGTTGTTATTCCTTCAGAACACACCCTTGTTTTACTTATTGACCTGAATTTCCTATGAATCTTTAAACATGTAACTCCCTTTGGTGCACACGTGGAAAAACATATCCTTTGATAAAGAGAAGAAATCACCACTAAATATGCTGTGAGGCATGAATTAGGTTTATTTTCTGTAAAATCCAAAGTATTTTTGAAGGAACATTTTAATTAAGCATGATACTTTAAATCAAATCACATCCTCACCACCCTTCACAGTAATTATTACATTTCTGTTCTCACAAAATGTATCTAATTCAGTCTGAGGGCAAGACCAGCTCCCTTTGTGCAAGGTGTAGTGTTTTTCTAAACTGGAGTTGAAATTTCCCATACATGACTAAAAAATGCTCTGCTCTCCCCTCCCCCCCTTTTTTTGCATTTTTGGAACACACTTGTCCAGGAGAAACCTGAACAAGAAAAGCGAGCCTCATCCAGGATAGGAGCTTTAGGCTGGAAAATACACATATCCATGATCTATTTTCCCTGTGAACAGTTGCATTTAGCACTTACACTGTGAATAAATATTTCACAAATATTTATTGAGCATCTACAATGGGCAATGTTTAAAGCACTTGGTATAACACTATAAAAAATTCCAATTTTAAGTTTTACTTTTCAATCCATTATTCCTAAGGCCTCAGTCAAGTGATGTTTCATGGCTTTTTAAAATGATGTTGTAGATAATTTAAAAAGGAAGGGTGCCCATGCCTCAGAAAGGCTAATGAAGCAAATCACTGCCTTCCTTACACTATGCCTCCTCTATGGTCAGCTCAGGAGTAGCGGGAACTATAATGTGATCACAGTAGTTAGGACTCTCAGGCGATTCCTTGCAGGGTAACAGGCTTAGTCTTTGATGGTTAAGACCCAGGCTTTGAAAGAGGGTAACTCAAGAGTGGTCCAACTGAGCAGAATGGGTTCCCAAATCTGGGGTTCACCAAACCACCTGCAAACTCATTGATGTACAGATCCTCAGTCCCCGAAATCCCGAGGCAGGTGGTGAGAGATATATCACTTCAAGATTACCTGGACCTAGAAGAACCGGAATCTGCTAGGAGCGGATGAGAGCTGGGTCTTTGTGTTCTATGTACATGTGGATACAGATTATCCAGGTACAGTGGAAACAGGACGGAGAAGACTTAGCCTGTCCCCTTTCCCAAGGTTCTTTAGGAAACTTAACTGCCGGACACTAAGTGGTAGCTCACATGAAGTGTCTTTGTAATCCAAGCATGAAACACTAAGGCATTGGGACGAACTGATCATGGTCTTTGTTCCCAGAGGAAACTGGACATCATGCTCCAGCAGTCATGGGTATGGTAACCCAGAAGGAGAAACCTGTGTCAGGAAGGGTCTGAGAGGGCCTTTGTATAGGCAGGGAGCTGACAAATGGATGGCAAATAAAACTATTGTTGCTGGCGAAGAGCTATCTCTATTATTTTCTCTGGCTGTTAGCTCTGAATCAGAGAAGAGCATTATATTGTCATTTTGAAAGTAGACGCATGGAAGGGTTCTGGTTTTATTTGAATACTTTCCTTTTGAAATGTAATATCATGCTTTGCCAGCAACATAATCATCCGGGGCAGGACATGAGGCCACCGTGACACTGATGGGAAGCCATGGTGAGAGGAGCCATAAAAGTCAACTGAAATAAAAGAGAAGTTGATATTTTTGCATAAGAAGAGTTCATGTGACTTCTACGTACTTTGGGCCAGCATTAACATCATCTTGCAGCCTCATAAATCACCACAGCCGACACGAAAGAATGATGCCCATAGCCATGCGTGGTGGTGGGAGGAAGCTCTCATGCTATCCACAGTGGTTCTTAAACTACAAATGGGATCACCATAGAAATAATCTGAACTGACATCTAGGTACCACTGATGGTGGTATGCTTGCAGGCTAATTTGCTAAAATGAAAGGTAGAAATCCTAGGAAATAAGGTGCATATTTTTGAGGATAAATTTAAGCTCGGTTAAGTCTCTCAAACATGGAGAGTAGACTAGCATCATCTCTGATATCTCTTTTAATTTGAGTCCTCTATAATTCTAGAAGTTTATTTGCTTAATCCCCAAACTGAAAAGTAAAATATTTTTACAACCAGTATTTCTTCTGACTGGAGTATCCATTCTCATTGAAACAATGCCTCAAACTATTCCAATCCAGCTACCTCCAAAGTAATGTTAATTAAGCCTTTTTAGCTCCAATCTTCCCTTCAATCCTGCATGCACTCAGCATCTGTTATCATTCACTATGAAGATAAGAAAGGAACTTCCATTTCAAGAAGAGCCGCCACTGACAAAACCATCATTCCTGACAGGCCGGGAATGCTTTGGTATCACTGACAAAAATAAAACAGTATCTTGCATATAATATGTTCTCAGTAAGTATTAGTAGAATTAATGTGCTTCTCTCCTCTGCATTTTTAGCAGTTTGCTCTTTAAATTTAGTCCAATTTATTTCCCTGTTGACATATCTTTTATCCTCAGAAACTGAAATTAAAATGACTCCACAGTAGTCTATTATGGCATCATGTTACATAATTACTAGCATATATTTTAACGATTTCAACAAATATTTCAAGGTGATAAAGGCTCTTATGAATGGCTTTCCTTCAAGGGCGAGGTAAACAGAAGAGCTTGAGGGAGGACAGGTTATCAGCAATATTCTGTTATGGAAAAGGAAGAGATGAGCACAATATGAGAGAGGCTGTACAATTACCTCCGGGGAAGCATGCCGTATGCCCATTATCAACATAGTGCAGTGATGCTGAAGAGAGTAGAGAAGCTTGAGTCAAATCAATCTACTCAAGATTAATTCTATGGCTAATAACTCCCAGTAATTTTCTGACTCTCCCTCAAATGGATGTCAGCAGCATTTAGCCATCACTTATGAAAGGTATACTATGTGCCAGATATTTTTCTTTATCTATTCTCAAAATAGCCTGTGAGGGTTACAGGCATTACAGATGATAACAGGAGACTAATAGGTGAGAAATCTGAGTCTCAGAGAGGCTTGGTAATTTACCCAAGGTCACATAGGCAGTTAAGTGGCTGACCTAGGATTCAAAACCTCAGGCTAAGTAAATCCAGCTCTTTACACTCTACTCTGCTGCTTCTAAATTGGATCATGAAATATAAGTGTGGAGCCAAAGATAAAAATAGTCATACTATTCCAAATAGATTCAAAGACGTTTCAAAAGAAAGGCACTAATTTAAGATATTATTTACAGATGAAACTCAAACAAAGCACCTAAGCAATGTAAAAAATAGAATGCAGTGTGCTTCTGGTGTGCATTTCTTGCAAGAACAACCTCATTAGATAAGAAAATATGAGAGATGAGGCAGATAGTTGTCAATGCGCCACGAGCATTTCTCCAATTAAATATACTGAATTAAAGAACAGAAGAGAAGGGCTAGAATGTCCAATCCCTTCAAAGGAACGAAGGATAAGGAATACAGAACTGAGTGTAAGAAGACGAAGAATATCAAAAAGGACCATGAAAAATTCAGGGAAAAGTTAAGAGTCTGCCAATTCAAAAGGAAATTCTAAATAAATGCAAGAAAGTCCTAGTTCAGAACATTCTAATCACTAAAAAGTAGCATAAAGAACACATAATAAGTACAAAAAGGACATGGGCAAAACACTGATCTTTATAACCACATAGCACCATCCACAGTTCTTTGATTTGCTTTGACTTTGGTTCTTTCCAGAGTGATTATAATGAATATACACCTACTCTATGGCAATGATGAAATGCATTCGTAAAATGTCAGTAAATGATGTTCACACACATATAAACTCAAAACTGGTCCCTAATGGTAATTCTTAAAAATAAATTATGTGCTGCATGTATCTCAGATATGGTCCAGATAAGAGTAACTATTACCAGAGACACCTAGAGCAGGAATTAGCATTAAAATGCTGTAGAATGGAAATGTTTGGGAAAATACAGAGGGGTGTTTCAAATAGAGTTCAGATCTCACGGTAGATTAACACACTGTATGAGCATACAGTCATTTGATTAAAATGATTAAGGATGGAACTATCAACTTCTAGGACAGATGAATGGCCACAAACCACCATTTCCCATATGAAATGAGAAACAGAGAGGAAAACCTGTAGACAAAAAGAGAGAGAGAGAGAGAGAGAAAGAGAGAGAGAGAGAGACTTACATTTGAGTTCTTGATCATAATGTTTGCACCTAAAACCACAACGATTAGTTATTTAATAAAATGTAATTGATAAACGTGTCAGGCACTGAAAACACCACGAATAAATGAATAAAGGCCTTTATCTGCCACGTTGTTTATGTGATCTTGTTAAGGAATAGAGATGCAATATTAAGACGTTCAAAGTGCCATATATATAAAATCTTATGGGAAGCATAGACATCTGGAGGCAGGGACAGTGTCCTCAATTTCTACTGGAGAAAACAACATTAAGAAGGCATTATGCCTGGTAAGATCTCGTAACTCTAAGCAAAGTCAGGAAAACTTTAGATTAGGTTCAAAGAATAATCACAGCCATTTCTCCCGAGAGCCAGCAAACGTTCCCAGTAAAACTTAGTCTCGGTTGCTTCTCATTCCTTGACCATAAGAAGTATCTCAATTTAGCAAAACATAATGGTACCTGCAAAGCCCTTAAATCACAACTGACTTCCACATATATTGATTTTGGGGAAGATACACACTGCAAACTGTAGTGTACAGATGCACACTGTAACAGAAGCTATGATGCTTAATAGCCCTAAAGAATGCATCTATTCATAAGCAAAAAAAACAAGGAGACAATTTTATTGAATCTTCACTATCACTCTTCAAATCAGTCAGCTGGGAAAAAGCCCAGTACCAATGGTGGAACAATGGACCTTTCTACATTGTGCTCACAAATGCTGCTCGAGAAATGGAAAATCACAAGTTAGACATGAAGTTCTTGGAGAAAAGAATTTAGGGAAGGCAAATGGATGTGTAATCAATAGGTCCATCCACGTCTACCAGCAACCTTGATAAAGCAAGCGAGTGAAACCCCAACACCAAAGCAAAGCAGTTAAGCATGGCTTCCCACAAATAGAAGGTCACATGTGCCAGATCACATAATTGAATTGCAGTCGTAGTCAGGATAATTGTTTCTTTCACTAGGAAAATTTTCATTCTATTGCAAATTGATGTCTCTCAACCCACAGCTGGATTTCAGGTCTAAATTCTAGAACAATTCTGGACCCTTTGCAAAGGAGGCAGTGGAAACTCTAGATCGGCCGCTTCAGGCTTTAGCAATCTCTATCACTATTACCTCAATTTTGACCTTTGTGTGGGAGATTAACTTATTGACCCCAGTTCTACATTCCCCTATAATAAAACTGTATATCCATATATTGTCTGATGGGAGTGGAACAGAATTCACGGTATGATGCCATATGAATTGTTTTGGTCAACAGATTAGAAGACCTGATGTAAGCTAATACCTTAAATGTGCACATAATGTAATCCGTGTGAACTGCAGTCCAAACCTTTCAAAGCTCTTCACCTTCTGCGTCCCCTCATACACGTATTTGCTTATCCACATATTCTCCATCGTGCCCTGCTTTACATTTTTCCACACCAGCTACTAAAACAGTTGGAATTTCTTGGGCTTCCTCTTTCTTTTTCCCCCTTTGTGGACATGTTTCCCTGTTTTTCTCTCACCTTAGAAAGGCCCATTCTCCTTTAGAAAAGAACAATTACCAGAACAAGCCTTCATGGAACATATCTAAGTCAAATCTCCATTCTTCAGCTAAGGCTGGCTGACCCAGGATATGAGAGCTATTGCTGAGCTGTCTTAGATCAGACAAAATGAGTATGCTAATAAATTGCCTTATAAGCATTGTATTAGGATGTTTCTCAGCATTACTGTGGCAATAGCTGACTGATAGAGATGCTTCTGAGCGCTAGCAATTGCTACTTTAGTTATCTCGCTTTGCAAACAAGCCTAGTCTTCCATCCTATCTCCAGTAACCAGGTTAATGCCCTACTATACACAACTTTTTTTTTTGAAAGATTTTATTTATTCATGAGAGACACACAGAGACACAAGCCATAGAGGGAGAAGCAGGCTCCTCACAAGGAGCCTGATGTGGGACTCGATGCCTGGACCCGAGATCATGCCCTGGGTGGAAGGCAGATGCTCAACCACTGAACAACCCAGGCTTCCCCACAACTTCCTTTCTAATTTGAGTCCCTTTAGTTGGGTTTTCCTTTCTAATATGAGTCCCTTTTGGCTGGGTTTGGTTGGGTCACAAACTATCAGGAGCTGTCACACCCTCCTGATAGTTTGCCTCCCTGAAATCTACCATCTACCTGTTTCCATATATGAAAATCATCAAGTGCTCTACATATGATACAAATAGTGTTTGACACTGTGATTTATTAAGAAGTAATTATAGGTCAGGGACATTTACATATTGAAGTAATATGTATAATGTAATATTACATTTGAAGTAATTCTGCAAAATTTCAAAAATGTTGCAAGGGAGATTTTATAACTGCCATTTTCTACGTTCAATTTATTCATTCTTTATACTGTCCGTATTCATAGCCCTCAGCTCAGAAAAGGGGAGTAACCTGTTTGAGATATTCCAGAGAGTAAATGCCAGAGCCAGGATTCAAACCCAACTGTTGCTTTTCAGGCTTTTCCATATCTAATATTTAAAAGGGAGAAATCATGAAATTTTGTATTGGTGAGAGAGATGTCAGTGTTATAACTGAATAGTTTCCAAGAGATAAACATTATCTATATGTAGGCCTAGGAATACTGAGAACATTTCTTGTCTCACCTAAATGACAGCATGCACCGCGTCACTTGGCAAATACGGTCAGAGAACTGAAGATGGGTTGGCTAAGGTGATGCAATTCTCATTTTTAAAAGTAATATTATTAATGGCAGCTATTCTAAGAAAAAATAATGGTGAAGTGCTAGTGTTTGTACATTTTCCTCCTGGGAGATGGTCTTGGTTCTATTCCTAAGGGAAAGACAAGCATTAAGTCTGAACTCAAGAGTTCAGCACTGGGCTCTGGGACCATATAAACCTGAGGTTCAATTGTGAATCTTTTTCTACCTTGGTAATGTTCTATATATATGACTTTCAAGATAGATAGATAGATAGATAGATAGATAGATAGATAGATTTATTTATTTATTTATTTATTTATTTATTTATTTATTTATTTATTTATGCATGCCTCTAATGTGAGAGAAAAGCAGGGAAACAGGTCCATAAAGGGGGAGAAAGAAAGAGGAAGCCCAAGAAATTTCAACTGGTTTAGTAGCTGGTTTGGAAAAATGTAAAGCAGGGCACGATGGAGAATAGGAGGATAAGCAAATACGTGTATGAGGGGACGCAGAAGGTGAAGGGCTCTGAAAGGTTTGGACTGCAGTTCACGTGGATTACATTTCACAAAAGCAGCCAGATGCTATTCTGGTCAGCGGGACCAGGAATGCCATTGTTTAAAGGTGAACAGAAGTAATTTAAAATGCAGCTACTTCCACTTTGTACCAGTGAGATTAATCCATGTTTTGAGCTGCTGTTTTCACCTCTTCATTGTTTATCGGGTTTGAGTCTAATTGGGCTTGATTGGAATCATGGGAAGCCACTAATTAAAATGATTAACAATATCAATAACAGCAAAGGGAATAGAAAAGAAAGCCTCTTATTTTTAATGGGCTGAACACTGATTCTTGCTGGCTGAATGAATAGAAGTTAATTGAGGAGTGACACGGGATAGCAAATTTCTAAAAAGTCTATATTCATGCTCTTAATAAAGGGCACATTTTCCAGTAGGCAAGAGCTATACCCAAATCACAAACACAGACAAGACTTTTTTCTTCTACCCCCCTGGCCAAATTAAAACCAATTCCCACCTTCATATGTTTGCAGGTACCTTGTTATTAAGAATGTCTTCTACTAGAAGCTGTGCTTAACGCTGGTTATATTGCAGCTTTGCCACTGACCTTTAAGTTACTCTAATCTGCTTTTATTTACAAATGTAGTTTCTACAAGTAGAGGCTCTGAAGAGAACAGAATTTATATACAATAGCAAGACACAATCCAGACTCAACAGAAAAGGGGGAAAGCATACATCTTGAGCACGTTCTCGGGATAGATCTTGACGATGCTGGAGTTGCTTCTTCCTGAAACACAAGTGAAACCACTTGGACAGCAGATTTCTCCACTTAAAATGTTCACCCTCTAGCTCATAAAGGGTTTGTTTCTTCATTATTGATGCTCAACCCAACACTTTATTGGAGCAGATTGACTCAACGTCATGAAAATCAGGTGTGTATCTACATTTGGATGGTCTTGCTGGCCCCTAAGGATGAGATGTACATAGCCAGAGCCTGGGAAATATCTGGTCCTTATTTCCCTCTCTACTGATATTTAACCCAGCACAGACTCTGAATCAGGCAGGAATAATTTATAAAGTATCATTTGTATCCCAGAAACCGGAGGTAGTTCTTCTCACGCCTCTAGATTTAACTTACATCTTGACTTTTTGGGGGGACACTTCCAGTGTGTTTTACATGGCTTTTGAGTTCCTTCTCTCTCCTCAGTTTAACAATAATGACCACAAACACAGAACACCACCGTTTCCCAAATGCATTCACAGCACAACTACGTATCCCCCTCTTGCCGTATCTCCTGGATTCAGGGACAGAAGAATAAAACTGTTTGGGGCACGGGATCGGGCCTTCTGAGAATTAAGCTCGAGAGACATCTCTGCACTTTCTAGCTGTGCAACGTGGGTAAAGTTATGACCGATCAGTGCCTCACTTCCCTACCTATAAATTAGAATAAATATATCACGTCTCTAACTGTATTTCCAGGAAGATTCTAAAAATAATTATTGTAAAAGCTCAGGACATTAGGGGCCCCAGAACACTTATGACACATGTTAGCTGGTCTACTACTCAGGTGACTACCACTACTCTGTATGTTCTTTAAGGGCATGGCAGCCCATTTATGTCTGGGTCCTCAGTACCTGGCACAGCGCCTGACAAAGAACTGTGCCACCATTTCATAAACTGGTAAGCCAAAGTTTTGAGGACAAGTGACTGTGGCCTTTGACTCTTCTGCTGTAGTCAAGGCAGGAAACCACATTTTCTAGTTCAAGTGCAGTGTTCTTCCTACCGTCGCTATGTCCCCCCAATAAGTCACTCCATCTTATCCTCTGAGCCTAGCAGGGCGGTAGGCAGTGGGGATGCTAGGCCACTACTTGCTGGAAGGAACTTACTCTTTCTGGATGCTGTCTTCTTGTGTTGAGAAATAGAGCATGGGTTCACAGGCGGTTCCATGAGGTCCTGCTCAGGCCTTTTCTTTTCTTCTTTTTTTTTCCCCCTCTCCTTTCACATACCTATAGTCCCTTGGCATAACTCTTCTTAGCAACAACAAAAATTTTTTAAATAAGATATACTGGGATGCCTGGGTGGCTTGGCAGTTGAGCGCCTGCCTTTGGCCCAGGCTGTGATCCCAGAGTCCTGGGATCAAGTTCCACATTGGGCTCCCAGCAGGGAGCCTGCTTCTTCCTCTGCCTATGTCTGTCTGTCTCTGTCTGTCTCTCTGTCTCACATGAATGAATAAATAAATAAAATCATTTAAAAAAAACACATACTTCAAACAAAATCTTTGACAGAAGCCGAATTTTATAACAAATTAAAAAATGGTTCGAAGATCTCTCCAGGGATTTCAAAAGCAAGGATGGACCTACCAGGCAAGCTGCTTCTCTTCCCCATTTCCACACCTTCTCCTAAGCTCCAGAGGAAGTTTTGCTGAACCTTTAGGATTTCAATGAGCACCATTTTATATTTACTGCCTTGGGCCCAATAATTCTGGGTGCCCCAATTTCCAGTAACCAAACCTCGTGCCATGGGCTGGCCAGTAGAACTGTTTTCAGTTTTCAAAGAAGGTAAATTGAAATATATGTATAAAGTACTGTGGATCTTCCAAAGTAGCTTAACTAAATAGTGATAGTGTTGCTAAGCAAGCCAGCAAATAAACCCTAACTCCTTTTCTAACAAAAAGGGCTGATGAAGCTTTTGTTACTTTTAATCTTCTTTTAATTAAAGCTGCGTGGCTAAAGTGATTAGTCAACATGAAGTCAATGGAACTTAAGCTTTTATAGCTTTTTTTTTTTTTAATTTTACAAATGGCTGATATGTGTATGTGCGTGTGTGTGTGGTTACTGGTCTGAAGAAGAGCACTAATTTTAATGTTCTTGTTGATGTAGCTTATACTTGTTAACTCCGTTCTCTAGTAATGAATTTCGTGAAACTTGTTAGGATGATGAAACATTTTGCTCCTGGGATTATTAGCCAGTGTGCTTTGCCAGGTATTTTCAAAGCATGTGTCTCAATCTTCCATATCTATTTCGGTAAGGAGACATGATATGGCCTTTTTGGTGCTGTGACGGTAGTATTTTCCTAGAGCTAAAGTTCTCTGAGGATTCTGAATGCAATTTTATGCAATTTGCTATTTGATAAGTGCATATAGAGTTAGACAGCTTGATGCAATATGTTATGTAGAGATATATGATTTTTTAAAGCTTAAGTCGAGACAGAATTTTTGTCATTTCTATAAAATGTTTAGCACAGAATTAGTATTATATCTTTCCCATGCAAAAAATATGACTCAAATATGTCTGTTGGGGGGCTTTTTCTCTAGAATGGCTAGGTGCTATAAATATGACTGGGCTGGTCAATGAACAACTGAGATAGCAAAGTTGTACAGTAAATATATAAAATCAGAAGATTTTTATAAAAGACCTAGATGATTATGTGAAAACTTAGAAAGGTAATCATAAAGTATTAGGAAAATACCATAAAATAATATTTATACTAATATGAGCATGCAAATAAACTGACATTGAAATTATGCTTTTAAGGTTTTATTTATTTATTCATGAGACACACAGAGAGAGGCAGAGGCGCAGGCAGAGGGAGAAGCAGACTCCATGTAGGGAGCCTGATGCAGGACTTGGTCCCAGGATCCAGGGGCCACGACCTGAGCCAAAGGCAGACACTCAACCCCTGAGCCCCCCAGGTGCCCCTGAAATTGATTCATATAGCAATTTTATCAAGTATAGGTGTTTCACAAAGTTATGCTAATATAAATATAAGGTTGAAGTTAACTTAGAGAACATTGGGTTTTGTGTTCTTTTTTCAACATGTTTTTAGGAGAATTCCAGGGATAAAGCCGAATTATGTTAACACATACTAGAAGTGATCAAAAAGTAGAGAAAGGAGTCAGTAAGAGGGAAGTCTTGCACCCTGACCTGACCTGACCTTGCCAGTGTGCCTTGTATCTTCTGGGAGTATAGGTGACTAATTCAAACCCATGTTTACGTATGTCCCATTAAACATCAACCCTGAATATCTGCATTAGTCCATTAAAGTGGACCTTTAAGTAAAATTAACTATAGCTAAATAAATGAAACTCTGGGTATGGAAATTCTTTCATGCTATTTACTGATTGGGGCAGATACGGCTGGCTGACTAATCGGTGCAATGCTCATTCCCAACTCTCTCTTCCTTGCCTGACTCCACTAGAGAGACATATCTTCCCAGACTGTCTTGTAGCTTGGAATGGTCACTTGGTAGAGTCCTGGCCAGTGGGATGTAAACTGAAGTCTGCTGGTTGCTGATACAGTGATCTGTAATAAGTGGGACTGACATGATCACACCTGCCATTTCCCCGGTCTCTTCTTCTTGCCTTGAGTATTGATACTACGCCTAGAATTGAGGCAGCCACCTTGTGGGGATGAGTGAAAGACGCCCATCAAAGATACTCAAATGGGACTGATCCACAAAACCAAAATAAAATTAGTCTCAAACCCCTTGGTACGTGAGGAACTAAGGCTCTAGTGTTTCATGTTCCGTTACACAGGAAGCACCAATCAAATATAACAGAGTATTTAATTCACAGTCCATCCATTTCAGTTTATAAGCAAACATCTGCAAATACTTCTACCTTGAAGGTGCCTGGCTTTAGGAAATCACAATCCATGCTCTGACTTCTCCCACACTCAGGCTGGAAAATCCAGTGAACTTGCTTATCTCTGCCCCGATTACAAAGGAAAAGGCAACCATTAAATTCAGAACTCTAGTCGAGAAAACTAGAAGAACATAAAGCTTCCAAATTCGTGAGTATCCTGCATAATACTGTTGCAATGGTTAGCAGTAGAAGCAGGAGAAGCTCATATGTAGGTAATGCATTTAAACCATACATTTGAAATAGTAATCTGTGTGTGTCTAAGTACCCCTTTTATGTGTGTTCGCCCTAATGGGAATAACCTTCTCTCAGGTAACCTACTGAATAGAAGTACAGATCAATACTCCTAATGCAGAAACCACTTCAGAAAATATCAGAAGCTATCAATTGTCAACTAATTGGGAGATTGTTTTCCTAAGTGAATGGCTATAAAATCCCAACTACTCAAATCACTGTAATCATTTTATTTGTCCTATTCTCTAGAGGAATTTTAAACAAAGCCTGCAGTGATTGCTTTGTTATTTCAGATCTGCCTAGTAATTTTCCGGTGTATTAAAAGACATTCAGTGTTGACACTGGTACGGAAAAAGATTGGGCCTCTGCCTAATGGAACTGCTCATTTTCAGTCAACATAATTACTCTGTATTAACACATCTGCTATTTAAACAATATCATACTTTCCTATTTTTTGCTAATAATTAACTTGATGGGATCATACATCTCTATTCAAGTTGAATAAATATCAGAATCATTTCTATATTGTGAAAATGGTGCTAAGCCAAATGAAATGATTGGGCTTGAGCTATTTAGTGCTGTTGCCTAACTCAATTGCACGACCTCCTGAAACGAAGCAAAACAAATCAAAACAAAGAGTCTAATTCCTAGAATGTATGGCCATTTATGTAATACTGGAAAAATACCAAAAAAAATCTATGGATATAAAATATTTTTTTCCAAGACCTCAAGCACTGTTTCATATTATGAAATGTCCAATCAGTACCAAAGGCTGTCAAAATAATCTTCCTTGCTCATAGTTTTGACCACATCTTTTCCTTTCTCAAACCTCCAGGGCTGCCTGTCACCTTCTGTATCAAATTTAAATTATTCTCACTGCTTCAGGGGCTTCCATCTGTCCTTGTTTACAATGCCTTTCTCAATTTCCCTTCCCTATTGTCCATTTGCTAGAGTTCATCTAATTCACAGGACTTTTCATATCGAAATATAATTGATCGGAAGAAGGAGGCACTATGAGTCAGAAAGCACAGAACTTGAGCAAATTATGTAACCTTCTTCAATCTCTTTTTCCTCCCCCACCTTGGGGGAAAAAAAAAAAAAGATAAAGGGCTACTAAAAGTCTCTCCCCCTGCACGATATCTTTCTGTTAGAACCACTCATCCTTCTATGATTACTTTCAAATCTACCGCAATTCCTCTTCATTTCAAATCCTTTGTCTGATATACTAGAGACAGAGGATCTGAGGGAGAAAAGCAAGGTTCATTTGGAGGTTCTGGAAAAAGATCTAATATTTATTGAACATCAAATCTACTGATTTTACTTCATTTAAAAAGTACCTGCGAGGATCTATTCAAAAAGGTAAGATACTCAAGATCAGTCTTACTTTCTATTGCGTATCAACCTATGTTTTACTTTCATTTTCTTTCTTTGTTTTTAGGTTTTAAACTTTACCCTCTCCCCCTGTTTTTGCATTATTGCTAAGATCAGGAAATTTCTCTCCATAATATTTCAACTCCAGGCCTTGCCAGTGAGAGATCATGATTGACAAATTGAGTTAGAGGCTACCAGAGACACCCTCACCTCCAGGGTCTGTAGAGATCTCCAGAAAGCAAACAGTTGAGTCTTTTGATTATTCTCCCTTGCAAGAACTTGTAGCTCATGATGCCATCATTGATACCAGAAGCCCTGAGTGGTTTTGCCCACTGGAGACATAAGAATCAGCTATGCCTCAAGAGTGAGCAGCCATAGTCTCCATCCTTTGTTTCTCAACAGGGTTGTTTATATTTGTTGTGTCTAATTCTTCTCTTTCCGTTCTCTCTTGTATTTATTCCAGCCTGAAACCTCTTAGCAAGGTTGACAGTGATTGCTATACTTTTAAATACGTAAGTTAATTTCAGTCCTTGTCTTACTTGGCATGTCAGAAATATTTAATCCATGATGACCACTTTCTTTTTTTTTTATTTTTTCATGAGACACACACACACCACACACACCACACACAAAGAGGCAGAGACACAGGCAGAGGGAGAAGCAAGCTCCATTCTATGCAGGGAGCCTGACGTGGGACTCAATCCTGGGTCTCCAGGATCATACCCTGGGCTGAAGGCGGTGCTAAACCGCCGAGCCACCCAGGGATCCCCAACTAATTTCTTTCTTATAAATCTTTGTTTCCTTATCTTCCAGGATGCAACTACCTAATTTCTTCCATGGTAGAGATTTCTGATGGCTTCTCTTATTCTTCCTTGCTGGTTCTTTGTCCGTTTCCCACTTCTAAATGTTGGGGTGCCTCTGAGTTTACTTCATACTTTGTTCTTTTTCTAAAATCAAGACTTATTCTCTTGGTGACCTTATCCATGTTCATAGCTTTAAACCCATTGGTGTGCTAACAAGTTCATCTCCATGTCTTGGACATCTTAGGATTCTATCAAACTCCTCTAAGAAACCTAGTAGGCACTACAACTTAACATGGCCACTGCCAAATTCTTGATCTTTTTTCTAAATCAGTTTCCATTCAATCTTCCCAATGTGATATCTGATAGTTCCGTGGATTTGGATGTCACTTCCCCTGTCAGTGCCTTCATTTAACATCTATAAAATGAATCTTATATTTTCTTGGCCTACTCATAGGCATATGATAAGGATCAGATAAAAGCATGTGAATATACTTTGGCATTTTAATTGCTTTATAATTCTATTTTTCACAAAAATATTTTATTGAGATTCTACTGTGTGCTGAACACCACTTACACTTATTCCAAACTCTTGAAATAAGTTGGGGTTTGCAAAAGTAAGAATTCAGGGCAATAAACTTTACATATGCTGCTTCCAGATACGAAGACAAATGGATGGATTTAGACACAGAGCAAAAAATAACATAATCATGATTGTAAATGGCACCAGAGAGGTGTTTCATCAAATGGAAAGAACACTCAAACATTTTTTTTTCTTTTTTTTGGATAAGGGAAACTCAGTGCCGCAATCACAGGCAAGAGGAGAATTTTCTTAGACCTGTGATAACAGCAAGTGGTCCTTTGTCATCTGAAGCTAGTTTTCATTCCATAGTTACTGCTTTTCCTGAGGAATGAGTAACAAGATTGCTTTCCCATCTGGCATTTTATGGCTGAGAATAGCAGTAGCATAAGGTGAAATGTCAATTGTGAGAAACAGTGGTTTATGCCATTTGTAAACCATGATCACAGACACAAACATCCATGGTAGCAAAATATAGCAGAAATCATTCTAATGACAGCAAATCCAGCTCCATGGGGGTAGTGGAAGAGATTACATCAGGGAAAGCGGTTTTGAATTCTGGTTCCACTCTAGATGTGTGGCACTTGTCCTCATGGTTACCGATTTTCCTTATTTATAACGATAAAAAAAAAACAAAAAACTATGAGAGTGTGGCACTTGTCCTCGTGGTTACTGATTTTCCCTATTTATAACAATAAAAATTATAATAAGCCCTCTTCTGCAAAGTTGCTTAAAGAATCAAAAGCATGTGAATGCCCTTTAAATTTCAGCATCCTATAAGAAGTTAGTGGTTTCTGCTGTGTTTCTGGCAAGGAAGAGAACTCCAAAGTGATCATCTTTCCCCCCAACAATGACAAATGAAAGATTCCTTAATGAAGCCACATTGCACAGTAGCAAGTGTCACCAAATATATCAGTGGTGTGGTAACAGCAATCAAAAAAATCTTAAGGTGGTCGAGGTAATTTTTACAAAGGGACATGTGAGAAAATATTGCGAAAACATCTTTGCTGGGAACAATGTACCAAACAGGTTTCAAGGCCCGAAGTCAAGTGAGGATTGAAGGAAAAAGAAACTATAAGAGAGTAATTCTTAGGGCATCTGAATAAACTAACATTCAGGATGCCTGAAGATTATAATGCACTTAAAACTATTTCTTACTTAATCTCACCTAACTGAAATAACAGCTTAATATGCTGACACCTAAAAAAAAAAAAAAAAAATCCTTCTTTCTCTAACCTTCCAGAAGCTAACAAGGAGAATTTGCATCCCCGACCACTTAGTTTAAACCACTAGGGAGAGAATCTGTGATCATCCCACATGTTGGAAATAAAACCAAGAACTTCAAATTTTAACATTTTAAAAGAAGAAAATTTTAAAAAAAAGTAAAAAGCAGAATTGTACCAAATGTTACCACTGCCCTGAAAACTCAATATTTCAAATTCTGGTATGCAGCTGAGAGTCCTTACATCCAGGAACCAGACTACATGGAAGGGGGGAAAGGGAAGTCAGGGCTGCCAGGAAAGGAGATTCCCCGAGATGAAAGGGTGGAACTGATGGAAAGGGAGGAGCGTCTCTTCCCCAAGTTGGTACTTGCAGGTGGTTGGGGGTTTGGGTTCTATCGTCTCACTGTCTAGGTTCCTATCCTGGCTTCCTAAACAGTCTTGCGCAGCTTACTTAAACCCAATGGAAGTAATCATAACAACACACCCCTCCCAGGGTGGCAGGAATACACACCTGAAGCACTGAAGTGCTCCACACAGCACCTGGCACAAAACAAGCACATGCAACGTCAGGGACCATCATCGCAACTGCTACCACGACAACAACGCTATAATTATCATCCTCACTGTCATCATGAGTGGTATTGTTTGTCCTGCATGTGGAATTGTCTCTTCAGAGGAGTCAGAGCGTAGGGAGAAAGCCAAACCAGCCATCTCGGGGTGGGGGGGGGGGGGGTGAGGGGGGAATCCTTTTAGCAAAGTCTCTTAAGACAGTTAATACTAAAAATAAATAAATAAAAATAAAAAATACTAAAAAATAAATTAAAATAAATAAAATGGTTAATGCATACTTTCGTTCTCGTTATAATCAACACTAATAAACCTGCTTCATTCTGGATCTGTGCTTACTCAAGAGGAAAATCGTTTTCACGGACAGATGAGGCACCTGGGGCTACCCAGAGTTTGGGGATCCTTTAGCCGCCAACGAATGAGCTTCCACTGCCTGGTGGCAGTCATTTTAGAAGAACAGACTCGAAGAGCAGGTCCTCTTGTTTGGGAAGCAGAGCATAGTAATGTGTGGGTCAGCTGTCGCAGAGTGCACAGGCTCCAGGGTGAAAAGGTGGGAGGAAAAAAAGGTACAACCTCCACGATCCCTTCCAATGCTGAGACTTGATAATTATTCTGGCAGAGGATAAGAATGGCTTCAAATTCGGGGTAAAAACTATGACAATAGGGAAATATAAGGAATGACCAGTGACTGAATGCTTGCTTTCTTTCTTTCTTTTTTTTTTTTTTTATTGAATGCTTTCTTTGGAACTGGCAGATAGTTTGATAAATGATGACCATGGCTCATTCCATTCCTTCAGCAATACTAGAAGATCAGGTTTATTAACCTCATTTTACAGGGGAAGAAAGTGAAGCAGGGTTTCAGGGACATCTGTGCAGGGGACCACATGAGGAGCAGCACTGAGGGTCCCAGCCAGCACTCTCACTCTCTGCACGTCGGGAAAGATCCGTGAGGCCCCTGTCCCTGCCCATCCTGCCCTCTGCCCCGACCATCACCGCAGGCAGCCCACTCACGCCTCCCAGCAGCACGGTGAGGTGAGGGATGATGTCATCTGCATGTCACAGGTGAGGGGACTGAGGCCACGGAGAACCCCCAGAAAGCTTACTTGGCATTCGTCGTCAGCAATACAACAAACAATGCCCTATAGCTTTTGATTTTCAGGCCCCAAGGAATGTCTTCCCTAAACTGCTGCTAGATCAGGGTCCCCATCTCCTTTCAGCTGGCAAGCCTTCTGCCTTTGAAGCAAGGTCCTATTACTCACCTGCTGCTGAACTCGAGAACTTTCTGTTTTTGGACCCTCCTTTTCCTCAGCTGAAAACAATGACCTCTAAGGGCCCTCAGGAGGACTAACGGAGTCAAGTCATGCTAAAGTATTAGAATCAGGCTTGGAATAGAATTAGCACTCAAAAACATTAACTGTTGTCATCCTTACGGTCTCAACATGTGGTCCTTGGCCCACTGCCTCAGAATCCCCTCGGGCAGCACACCTAAGGCATTATGCTATTCAGTGGATCTAGGGTGGGCCTGAGATCTTTCTCCTCTCACAGGCTCCCAGGTGAAGCCTGGACCAGATCAGACTTCGAGGAGTAACGAACCAGGGTGCTTTATCAGCAGCAGATTCAGGGGCCCTGCCTCAGACTCCAGGAAGGAAACCCAAGAGACTAAACGTTTAACTCACTCTCCTAGAGATTCTAAGGCGCAGTTAAGCTTGAGAAGGCCGTGAGAGAAGCTTCAGTTGGTTCTATTAACATTATTTGACAGTGCAATTCACTGGAGGCACAGCCTGATCGAGTTCCTGATTCATCATCATGACTTCAGGGTAAAACGCTTCTGATGCTAAGACACCCTCATCCCTTTCTGTAACAGAGGTAATGAGTCAATTTTCCAAACAGAGTAAGTAGATAATCCTTCTCAATTTACTAACATAATTCACTGAATATTAAGGAGCATTAGAAAAGGCATCCTTTTTGCAAATTCAACTAAGCAGTAGTTTTCTAACACAAATATTAGGGGTAATAAAGAATTCCATTCAAGGTTGACAGCTTGAGTTAACAGTTTCCATTTTATATAGATATTCTCCTCTTCTCCTCCAGTATCTCTTGTATATAGCACTACGCTTTTTAAAGATTCTTTTGGTTCAATTCCGGAGAGTTTAATCTTAAAAATGCAGTTTATGGAAAGGATACAGAGGTAGAAATCCATGCAAGATCTGAACATTTGGTCTTGAGTAGGGTAGTGACCAGGGCAGCTCATGCAGTTACCAACCACCCAGGTTTATTGAGGACTCTCCTACTTTTAGCACCGAAGGTCCCAAGTTCTGGTTAAATTCCTCAGTCCCAGGCCAACAGGGCTACTTGGTCACCTTGGGGAGACCTTGCAGTAGGCCTTCTATGTAGCAATGCAATGCAGCAAGTCTGATTCAATTGCTCCTATTCTTTGTCTTTCCCCAAATTAGAATGGCTCGGGTCAGGTGTGTCTGCTCCTGGCCCCGTCAGCTACAGGCCAGGAAGGAATTTTGCCACCACCACCCTGCTTGGTGGTTGAGTGCCCACTCTTGTGAAATAGAGACCAATTCCTCGAGAAGACAGATCCAAACAGTGACCCCAAATTTTATAACCTCTCAGAAAGTGTCATTGCCTTATAAATTCAACTTCCCTTTGCTTTGCTTTTCCAAGTGCACCAGGGAGCCCCGATCCACTAAAATCAGTCAGGCCCCACTAAACCACAGTCCAGAGCTTAACTGTGACAGAAACAACTAAAGTGTGACTGAGATTCACTGAGCATTTACTCTATGCAACTGATTGATAGGTAGATGGTTAGGTGGATAATTTATCAAAGTGTTTTTTTTTTAAATAAAGATTATATTTATTCATGAGAGACACACACAGAGAGGCAGAGACACGGGCAGAGGGAGAAGCAGGCTCCTGAGAGGGAGCTCAAGTGGGACTTGATCCCGGGTCTCCAGGATCACGCCCTAAGCCAAAGGGAGATGCTCAACCACTGAGCCACCCAGACCTCCCTTTACAAAGGTTCTATTGCATTTATTGAATGGTTTAAAAAAAATTGAAGTTTCTTTCCTTTCCAAAGGGAGGAAATGAATCAAGATATTCTAAGCTCTATGCCGACTCTCCTTCCACAATATCTGTTTTTGTTCTCTTCCCATCCTCCCACTCTCCCTACTCTCTGCCCTTCTCTCCATAGGTCACCATATGTATGTCAGAGTCTGTAGGCATTATCTTACCTAAGTTTAGATATTACTATAGATGTAACTGTGTACCTTCCCAGTTGGATTTTCTATATTTGGCTCAGAGAGAATAAATGAACGACTAAGTTTCACATTCATTAAGTGGAGTTTTTTTACTCTGCAAATTAAATCCAAATCTTGTGTTTATCCATCCTGTCCTCTTTCCATCATATCACTCCATCAGATTTGAATGCCTCATTATCTATTGGTTAACACAGAGAGAAGAAAATGGACCTTGTTTTTGTATCTCCAATAATGGCACTAGAATTTCTTTAATGCTTTTCTGTGAGCAAAGCATGTGCTGAGAACTTTATATGGCATTATCATGAAGTAAAGTAACTCAGAAGAACAATGAGCAGTTTCCCTAAACCCATTCAGCAAAAAAAAAAAAAAAAAGTGTATAAAGCCAACATTTGAACCTAGATCCATGTGTTTCCAAAGATTTTATCTTTCCAGTTTTGCCAAACTATATATTTGCAGAGGGATCAGGATTTGCTTAAATATCCTCTTAGTCTGAGCAAGTTTGAATGATAGCACAGTATTTCCTTATATTGAAGTAACTTTTCCTTGTTATGCTGTTACTCATATTTATAAGTACAATTATGTCACATATCTTGGTTCAATTTTTACATCTACTACTCACTTGTATAGATTTTTTTAGTATAGATTTTTAATGCTATATTTCTTTACATCAACCCATTCTTGAAAATTAAGTCTAGTCCTAGTAATAATATCCATAAAACCATAAATGTGATACCCTTGTGGCACAGTGTTAAAAACACATTAAAATAAATATAGGTTCAGAGAGCCAAATTCTGGATCAGAGAGCTAAAAATTATATGAAATGGTGATTTTTCTGTTACAAGGTTTTCTTTATCAACTTTGCTTAAAAGAAGGGTTTCTTCTTTTCTGTAATGTCACTTTATAAATCCAAATAACTTAAATAAGGGAGCTCAGTAGACTCTTGGTCTGAGGAATATCTACATTTCCTGCTTTCATCTTTTGAGTCACTCTTAGGATATGTTTCAAGCACTTTCCAAGAGAAGTAGATAAGCTCAGTAAGCTTTTCTGTGGGGTAAGCTAGCCCGATCCAGCCTCTATAGTTCCATGTAAATGTGCTCCTCTTTGATTATTGCCAGGTAGCTTTGCTTTCATTATGCCACACACTCGGAGCAGTTTTTCTAATACAATCTTACATTTCGTTCATTTTTTAGGATGAATTATAGACTATGATGCTAATCATGAACTTGCATGTTCCCAAAGATCTCAAGATGTGTTGTTCTAGAACTCCAAGGGATACCTCTTCATATCATACCCCTTGCTCACTTAGGGGATCCAGGCTCTTACGAGCTTTTTCTACATCTTCTCCTCTGATGGAATTTCAAATGAGTCAAATTCTCAATCTGGTGATTTTTTTGTGGCCTTTGCACATATCCTGCTCAGCTGGGTGAAAAACCATCCTATGTATTGTATCTAACTCCCATTCTCACTCTTCTTCCATTTCACTATGTCAGTTTTATAAAAGAAATCTTTCATTTAGTGGAGTCTAGGCTTCTTTCTTTGCTTCCATCTTCATTTTCCACTGAATGAATCAGGTCTCAGCTTATGATCATTTGTTATATGCCGCCGCTTTTCCTGGACCGCCCCTAGCAGCCTGACAGAGCTCTGGGCTGTATTCCATGATCTCTTTTAATTCCTTGTTGGCAGCTTGCTGGCCCTTTCTCTTTACCTTCCTGCCAGGTTTATTGCCTTTTAAAAGGCCAGCTATGTTTTTCAGAATTTTTCCAAAATGAGATTAAAAAAAAAAAAAATCAAATCTCCAGCTCCCAATTGTCAGCGAGCATTTTTTTCAGATAATCCTTCACCATCCTTACTATTCTTCCTCTTCCAAGTTTCTACCTCCATAAAAAGAACCCCATGAAACAATCAGAAATAGCTTCATCTTATAAGAAAACTCTCCTGGCAACGGGGAGTGATGGGGCTAAAACACACTGAAGTGTAAGCAATGTAAAACTAGTTCATTCATGCAAACAAAATCATACTACCTGGCCAGCTTCCCTCCTTCCTGTGAACCTGCCTCTTGTAGAGAGTAAAGGCAGATGGAAATGCTGGGGTATGCAGAGTTGGCATATGGCAGCCCCAGAATAAGGTTAATCAAAAGCAAATACCAAAATCATCTAATCTAGAGGCCCAATGGGGAGGTGCTCCTTCACTGCTCTATGGAAAAAGAGAATACCTTCTCAAATATGACGTTGTCTGAACCTCACAGAGATGCAAAAATGAAAAAAAAAATGGTACCCATGTTCATTAGTTCTTGCCTAAACATCTCAGCAGCCTGTTTCCGAAGTTCTGTCCTCCATCTTATTCCCACTGAATCCATCCTACAAGCTGCTCCTTCTATGTAAATTTGATTTCATCTATGTCCTGCCTAAAACCTTCCTTCCACCCATGACCTAGAACCCTGGATACTTCATAAAGAATCCCAGCTGATTGGCAAGGAGTGTTACATGAAAAAAGGTAGTGTGCTTATCATACAGCTGTGCTGGCACTTCTCCCAGTACTTCTCCCATCACTTTTAAGAGAGCCCTCAGCACTGCCAGGCCACTGGAGCACATTCCTTGCATTTACTCCCCACTTCCTTGGCCAACTGACTCATGTAATCTCTCACTTCAGAGTCCTTATACTTGTTTCATTCTTATTCGCAGCCTAAAATCTCCTGAGAAAATGGAAGCACTCAAAAAAGGAGACTCCTCTGGCTTCCATTCACTTGCCTTAATCTAGGCTCAAATATTTCTCCTTTCTGAACTGGCTCCTGGGTAAGACCCGTTTCTACAACCACATACAAGACTGTTTTTCCTCTCACCTGCTCAAGCTTCCTCTTCCCCTCTAGAGCATTGCGGCTTTGATCAACATACCAACACGCTTTTATTCTTTTCATAACTGCCAACCACCACCACCACCATCATCACTAATTACCATCATCACCATTGCCACCACCACCACCACCACCACCACCATCATCATAATCTCACTTATTCTCATGTTCCCTCCAGCTACTGCTAAACACCTCAAAAGTTTCTGTGGTCTATCTCTTTGATTCCCTTATTCAAGATTCCTCTTGAACACACTTCATCCCGGCTTTCACTTCCATACTCACTAAAACTGCTCTCATTAAAGTCACTAATTACGTCCACTTTGCTAAATCCCATGGCTGTTTCTCAATCTTATGCTTACCTGACCATTAGCAGTATTTAATTGGATTGAATACCCTGTCCCCCTAGAAACACATTCTTTACTTGATTTTTAAGACATTAAACTATATCAGTTTTCCTATTTCCTCTCCAGCTGATCTCCCTGCCTAATTTGGTCTTTATTCTCATCTGTGCAAGCTCTTACTTAACGAAGCAGTACTCCTGGGACCAGATTTTGGACATTTTTGTCTACACTCACTCCCTTGGTGGTCTTACATATTTTCATGGCTTCAAATACCATGTAAATGCTGATGACTCCCAAAAGTATATCTCCATCTCTTGCTCTTCAGTTGCCTACTTGGCATCTCCACCTGAGCGTCCACCAGGCATCTCAAACTTATCAAGTTCAAAACCGAATTCTTGATTCTCACACTCCCAAATCTTCCCCTCCAGCTTTCTCCAGTTTCAGTATAGGTGAATTCTAATTGCAGAGGTCAAACACTTTAGTAGCATCATTTCCTTGCCTTCTCTCACACCCCATAGCCAATCTATGAGTTAATCCCTAAAAGGTAGTCAGAACTACCCTAAAAAGTATATTTAGAATTGGGGCACCTGGGTGGCTCAGTGGTTGAGTGCCTGCTTTGGCTCAGAGTGTGATCCCAGGATTCTGGGATCGAGTCCCACATCAGGCTCCCCACAGGGAGCCTGCTTCTCCCTCTGCCTGTGTCTCTGCCTCTCTCTGTATGTCTCATGAATAAATAAATAAAATCTTTAAAAAAGAGTATATTCAGAATCCAACTACTTTCACCATTATGTGTACTTTACTCTCACTCTTGTCTACCTTAAGCTTGAGTTACTGAAATAACTTCCCATTTGATCTCTCTGATTAAAGATCTGTCTCCTTTAACCTCTTCTCTAGACAGGAGCCAGGGTGGTCCTGTACAAACACAAGTCAGATGAGATCAATCCTCCGGTCCAATCCTCCAATGGCTTCCAATACCACTCAGAGTAGAAGCCAAAACTGTACAATGATCTACAAGGCCTGGCATAGTCTGGTTTCCTCCTACCTCTCTGATTTTCTCACTTCTCTTCTCTTGACTCTTTCTGTTCTAGCTCTTACTCAAATTTACAGCATCTTCCTGCCTCAGAGAATTTGTATAGATCACTCACTGACTGATCACTCCCTCCCAGCCCACACATGCATGGTTTGCTTTCACACCTTTGGGTTTTACCCAAATACCCTCTTTTCAGTGAAAACATTTAACTGCAATATGCCTCTGTTGGACCTCACTGGTCACCCCAGCATGTAACATTACCTAATTCACTCTAACCTGACTTCATGACTTAGTTCATTATCAGTCTCCTCCTCTGGGACACAATGTGAATGAGAACGTGGACTTGTATCCATATCCTCAGCACAGGGAACACTGCCTGGCAAAGAGTAGTCACTCAGCAAACATTTGATTACTGGAAGATGAAATGAATGCATTCACGAATAAAGGAAAAAGGAAAAATTTCATAAATTTAGGCCAGTTTAAGCAAACGTATTTACTGTAAGAAATCTTACAGTAAATAATTTGGCAATGCACTTTATGCATTTAATGCAGTTTATGCATCTCTTGGGAGAAGATGGAGCAGAGAAAATACTCCATGTATCCCATATACTTTGATCACTGTGGCGTTTTTTGGGATGTGTTATCTAGATCTGTGCTACTCAAAATGTGATTTGTGAACTAGAGCTAGCTCACAAATTATTTATTACTTGTCTGCAATAAGAAAAGTACAGAAATTGACAGTAAATATTGAGAAAAGTTTACAGCAGCTTGACGTTGCTGTCAAGAGCAATTCTCTTGTGGGCTTGTGTTTTGCTTTTTCTCATTTAGTTTTTCTAGTAATCCACTATCATTAGGTTTTTATAAAGTATCAGTTAATGACAGACTAAAATTAACAATAATAAAAAAAAAATCTTGTCCTTACCCCTGATAATTCAAGAAGGAATTCCTTGAAACACATTTTGGTTGCAAAACCTAGATTAAGGTCCAAAAATATTAGGAAAAAATAAAGAACACTTCAAGATGCAACTACTTTTGATTCTAGACCACTGTCTTGTCATTTCTCCAGTTACACCCTATACACCAAGTGAGTTAACTTGTTCGTCTCTGCTTTACAACCTGATAAACCTTTGTCTCCTCACCTGAGTGGCACACTTTAATTTATCCTCCGCAATTCAGTTCTGAAGGCTAGTGGCTCAAGACTTAGATCACCTCCCTGTGTTTCCACAGCAATCTGGGAACCTTATCTCAAAATGAATGTCCCTCTCTTGAATCATTTTCTTTAGCAAACATATGTATTGACTACTGATAGTATGTGAGGCTCCATGGCCTCACTGGTGGATATAAATAAGTCCAAATTCTTGCCCTTGGGAGTTCACTCTCCAGCAAATATAACATCTCCTAAATCATTATTCTGAATTTATTTTTAACAGATTAAGATGTAATTCATGTACCATATAACTCGCCTGTGCAATTCAGTGGTTTTTAATGTAGTCGCAGAGTTGTGTCACCATCACCACAATCAAATTTAAAGCATTTTATTCATCTCCCCAAACTCTGTACCCAGTAGCAATCACTTTCCTTTCCCTTCTCACCTCACTCTCATCCCCAGGGAATCACTAATTTATTCTCTGTCTCCATAAATTTGCTTGTTCCGGACATTCTTATAAATTGAACTATACAGTAAGCGGTCTTTTCTGCTTAACTTCTTCCACTCAGAATATTTACAATGTTCAACCACCTCATAGCATTTACTTTTAATTCTTTTTTTATTGCCCAATAATAATCCATTGCATGGGTATGCCACATTTTACTTATTCATCAGTTAATGAACATTTCATTTGTTTCTACATTTTGGCTATTAGAAACAATACTGTTATGAACATTTTCATATGAGTTTTTGCTGGAAATATGCTCTCATTTCTCGAGTCTATAACTAGGAGGGAAACTGCTGAGTCATATGATGTATAGTCAGTTAAACTGTGGCCCCAAAATATATGTACCCAAAATATAATGTATAGGGGATTATTGCAGATGTAATTAACTTAAAAATCTTGAGATGGTATCTTGGATTATCTGGATGGGTCTTAAAATACAAAGACGTGTCCTCATAAGAGACAGACAAAGATAAAATGGAAAAAGCCATGTTTGGGTTTATGCCGTCATGAGTCAAGGAACACATGGATCTACCACGAACTTAGAGGTAAGGAAGGAACCTCAGCTAGAGAATTCAGAGGGAGTATATTCCTATTGATACCTTTATGCTAGACTTCTGGCTTCCAGAATGATTTAATATTTCTGTTGCTTTTGGCTACAAAGTTTGTGGACACCTATTATGGTGGCCCTGGGAAACTGACATATATAGTAAGACTGTGTTTAATGTTTTGAGGATCTCTTAGACTGTTGTCTGAAGCAATATGCACCATTTTATATCCCCACTGGCAACGTGGGAGAGTTCTATTTCCTCCATTTCCTTACCAACACTTGTCATTCCTTCTGATTATAGCTTTGCTAGGGAGGCTGAAGTTGAATCGATTTGGTTTTGATTTGAATTTCCTGGTTGGCCAATCAGCTTTCTCATCATTTCCTGTACCTATTGACCATTTTATGTATCTTCTTTGGAAGTATGTCTATTCAGGTCTTTTGCTCATTTTTAAGTTTTTTTGTTTTTATTGATGTTTAAGATTTCTGTATGTTATCTAGGTATTCACAATCTTATATACATGATTTGGAAATATTTTCCCGAATCTGTGGGCTGCATTTTCACTTGATTGGTGGTTTCTTTTGAAGCAAAAAAGCTTTTAATTTTAAGGATGACCAATTTATTGATTTTTTTTTTTTTTTGGTCACTTGAGCTTTTAGTGTCATTTCTAAAAATGCTTTGCCTAACCAAGATAACAAAGATACACTCCTATATTTTCTTATGAGAGTTTTATAATTTCTGTTCTTATATTTAGGACATTGATCCACTTGAGTTCATTTTTGTGGGTATTGTGAGGAATAGATCCAATTTCATTATTTTTCATGTGGATATTGTCCAGTATCATTTGTTGAAAAGTCTATTCTCTCCCCCCTTTTAATTGTTTTGGCACCTTTGTTGAAAATCATTGACCATAAGTATGAAGATCTATTACTACACTTCAATTCTATTCCAGCTTTCTATGTTTACCCTTATCTTAGCTGCATACTTTCTTGGTTACTGTAGCTTTATAGTAAGTTTTGAAATTGGGGAATATGACTTCTCTAATTTTATTCTTTTTCAAGATTGCTTTAGCTATTCTTAGTCTCTTGAATTTCCGTATGAATTTTAAGGTCAGCTTGTCAATTACTGCAAAAAACAAATTGCCACCTGGGGATTTTGATAGGTGTTGTGGTAAATGCATAAATTAATTCGAGAAACATGCCATCTTAATAATATTAAAGCTTCTGATCCAAGAACATAGGATATCTTTCAATTTGTTTGTATCTTCTTTAATTATTTTCAACATTACTTTTAAATTTTAACCCTTCTTTTGTCAAATTTATTTCTAGGTAATTCATTCTTTTTGATGCTGTCATAAATGAATTGCTCATTTCAAGAAAATAAAAATATAAATGATTTTTGTATGTTGACATTGTATATTGCAACTTTCCTGAACTCGGTTTGCTCTAATAATCTTGTGTGTATTTATTTCTCAAGATTTTCAGAATACAGGATGATGTCATCTGCAAATAGAGATAATTTTACTTCTTTCTGCCCAATATGGGTGTATTTTTTTCCTTATTTAATTGTCCTGATTAGAATTGCTACAAAATGTCATATAGAAGTGGAAGTAGCAGACATCCTTGTTTTTCTTGACCCTAGAGGTAAAACATTCCGCCTTTCACCATTAAGTACTATGTAGGTTGTGGGTCCTTTATATAAGCCTTCTACCAGGTTGAGGAAGTCACTTCTATTCCTAGCATATTGAATAATTTGGTCATGAAAGGGTGTTGGATTATGTCAAATGCCTTTCTCCATTTATTGAAATGAACATGTGGTTTTTATCCTTTATTCTATTGATATCCTATTACATTAATTGATTTTTGTATGTTAATCTAACTTTGTATTGCTGGGACAAATCCCATTTGCCCTTGGTGTATAATCCTTTTATAGGTTGCTGGTTGAGTTTGCCAACACTTTCTTGACGATTTTGTGTCTATTTATAAAAAAAAAAAATGGTTTCTAGTTTTCTTGTCTTGATCAGATTTTGTTATCAGGATAATACAGGCCTCCTAGAATGGGCTGGAGATTGAGTTTACTAATTTTAACTAGGAATTGAATTATGAGTTCAGTCTCATGACTTGTATTCAGATTTTATTTCACTTGAGTCAGTACTGGAAGTTTGTGTCTGATTTGTTGTTATTTAGGTTACCAAAATTTTGGCAAAAAAAATATTTGCAGCATTCTTTTATAATATTTCTATTTCTGTAAGGTCAGTAGTGATGTCTTTCCTCTCAGTCCTGATTTTATTAACTTGAGTCTTTTCTTTTGATAAATCTAGATAAACGTTTGTCAGTTGTATTGATTTTCCCTCCAAAAATCAACAAGGTTTCATTGATTTTCTTAATTATTTTTTCCTACTTTCTTTTTAGATTACTTTTGCTCTAAATTTTTTTATTTATTCTGCTTCCTCTGTGTTAAGTTTGCTTTTGTAGTTTTCTTAAGTTGACAGTTTATTGATTTCTTTTTAATAATATAAGCATTTATAGTTACCTATTTCCCTCTAAGCGCTGCTATGGCTGCTTTTGGTATGTTTTGCTACATGCTCCTTCATTTTCATTTATCTCAAAGAATTTTCTAATTTTCCCCTTGTGATTTTTTTTTTAATCCATTGATAGTTTAGAAGCGTGGTGCTTGGGGTGCCTGGCTGGCTCGGTTGGTTGGTGGAGAACACAGCTCTTAATCTTAGGGTTGTGAATTTGTGCCCCATATTGAGTGTAGAGATTATTTAAAAATATAAAACATTTAATTTTTTAAAGAGGTATGTTGCTTATCATTATTTACAAATTTCTGTTACTATTTTCCAGTTTTATTGCATGGTAATCTGAGAGCATATTTTGTATGATTTCAATCATTTTAAACTCATTGTGGCCTATTTTATGTCCTAGCAAATGGTCTGTCCTGTAGAATATTTCATGAACACTTGACTAGAATGTATATTCTCCTGTTTTGCGGTGCAGTGTCCTTTCAACACATATTGCTTCTCAGTGGTTTATAATGTTGTTCAAGTCTTCTATTTTCTTAATCTTCTGGATTAGCAAGATATTTCAGATATTTAATTTCAATAAATGTATTTTTTAAAAGTATTGATCGTTTTTTTCTCCCACGTATGAATAATACCCCTTTACCACCAAGAAAAGTCTCTATTTTGGATACTAGTAATTGAAGATTTTGTGATAGAATATGAAATCCTCAAATGCCTTAAGATTCACTTCAGAATTATTCGGGAGGTGATCGTGCACAGGTAGACTGTCGGCCCCTCTCTCCTGCTTTCAGCAGAGCTACACCTGGGAGTACATAGAATACAGTGCCCCACTTTTGCTATTTTGGAAAAGGAACAAACTCATTTATTTAGTCATTCATGAGCAATGACTGAAATGCCTACTATGAGCCAGATATTCAGAGTATTCACAGCAGGTGTTATACTTGGCTTTACTGTTACATAAAACGAACAAACAAATCTGAGGCTCAGTCTCACAGAGAGCAGCTAAGAGTAATACCTGGCATGATCAGCAGGTACAAGAGCTTTCTCCTTCCAGATAAAGCTAGAGTTATGGCTGCTTTCTGCCCACAGGATTAACCACATCCCCTTTTCCCACAAGGCAGCCAGGTTTATTTAACTCTTGTCACTCGTCCAGGGTCATGTCCAGTGTCCCTCTCCCTCCTCATCTCCAAGATGCAATCTTCCCTCTCATCCCTTTAAATTATCTTGCTTGCTGCCTTAAAGCAGAAAGATCTCTGATTACAGACAGATCAAAATGTAAAACTTGGCTCTGGAACTTATTAGATATGTGACATTGAGCAATTTGCCAAAATTCTGTGTTCCACACTCTCCTAATCTAGAAATCAGACATGAAAACACCTGTTTCACAAAGCTTTAAAAATGTTTTGAGATATGCTAGTGTCATTATAGTATCTGGCACATAATAGGCGCTCTTTGCAAATGGTAGCTTAAAACATACAGATAACAGTTCTCAGCTTCTCACTCTGTTTTCTGGCCTATACTCAAAAACTGTCAGCTAGTGGAGTTCATTCTGAAGCCAAGACTGCCGTCCTGTTCTTTTGTCCTACCTAGCACCTGCAAACAACTGAGGCTTTCCTTTTCTGGGGGTAGGGCATTGATGGATAAGGGTAAAGTGTCCCCTCTTCCTATCTCTCTGGCTGCCAACTGGAATTCTGCGTTGAGTGGATTGGCCACACGGTCCCACACTGCTGCTAGACATTAGCATGCTGCTCCCACAGCGCTCATGTTCACTACGTTCCTTTATATTCTATGCACACTCCTGCAGGTACTGCTCACTGAAACCAGGGTCACTGTCCTGCCTACTTCCCCTCTTGCTTCCTTTTTTCCTCATTTATTAAGGTTTATGAAATATCTAAATCCCTTAGAACTCAGCCTAGTCAAAATGGATAGCAAAAACTGAACTCCAGGATCTTATCCACAATGTTCATAGATACAATGGATGCATTTGGCCTGTGCTGAGGCACTTCAGGGAACTTACAGTGACTCAACACTGACCCAGACAGTCCCTTAATCTAGGCCAGATGGCAAATTGATCATTATCTTCATTCTGATGGACTTGTTTTTCCCCAAGATGAGCTATTATAATTAATTATCTGCTCTCTGGCATTTTATCAACAAATACCATCCATTAACTAACATTTCCACTGCCAGTTCAATGATAATTAATTGTCACAGTGATAACCTGTGGCACTAAAGGATTCTGAAATCACTTCAGCATACAGAGTGACAAAAAGTTAGACTAAGAGAGAGAATGAGAGACAGTGAAATAGATAGGTCAAATCATGCTCAGCATAGTTATATTAAAGGTACAAAGCATCATTTCTGTGATGTCCTCGGGACCCTATCCCATCTCCAGGAGTGTCCCACATACCATTTCCTAATGGGGCACCTATATAGATAATCAAAATGCTCTAGGGCTGGCTGGAACTTTTCCAAGAAGTGTGTCCTTATCTGTACCCAAAACTCATAATGCCTTGGGCATTGGTCAACAGATGTGGAACTAAATCATCTAATCCTGGAAGAAATAGCATATCAGTCGCCATCATTTTATTTATCACCCTATACTTAAAAAGGAATAACTTCCTTTTCTTGGCCATAAGGCTTTTCAGAATAATTAGAAATGTTATAAAATATAGTGTGGCAAGGACCTAAATGGAAAATAAATAAATAAAACAAACCTAATATAATAACTTTCCTTCTGGGCTTCACATTTTTATTTTTATTGCTTAAAGATTATTAATTCCATAACAGGATTAGTGCTCTATTGGGTACATGGTAGGCATTCAAGGCATTTTGGTTTAAGACGACTCAGTGAGGAAATGTAATAAATGTCTCAGTAAAATGTTTTTCCAACTTGTAAACTTTTTCTGGATTTTGATTTGCCATAGGAGCTTTATATAGCCCGTTTATTTGTTCATGGACACTATGCCTCACTCTGTGCAGTTACCCCTGGGAACAGGCACCCCCTTCTCAGTGAAGACGGAGCCACTTAAGAGCTACTAGGTTAGAAAGAACAGGCTGGCCTCAAAACCAAGGCCATTTTCCTCCCCCAGAATGATAACGGAAAAAAGCAACAGAAGGTGGATATCTTCATGAACACATGCTTAGCTAGAGCTCCTCATAGAATTCACTGAAGATGTGCCCAAAAAGAATATATGAGTACATGAAAAGAATTTCTAAATTGGGATTTTGAAGCTCTTGGAATTCTGCTGTGTCATACTGACTGTGACTTTTGAATAAAGGAGAACGACATTTCTTAAAAGTTTGAAGGCCATCATGACTCATTTCTGGAGTTTCTGGGGTCCTCTCCCACTTTCCTGTGACAAATGGTCATGACACATTGGTTAGGTTAAATTCTTACAGCCGGCGGGTAGCTCAGGGTCACTAAAGATACGACCATATTGAAAAAGAAGAATCATAAAACTGTAGTAGATGTCCTGATATCTTGCCTGCATGGGTGGAGAGCCTTGGATGGCATCAGCAGACCCTAATAGATCCTGCTACATGGACAGCTGGTACTGACATTACTGGACCTGGAAAATCTGCCCCAGAAGATCTCCTGTGAGCGTTATAAGCAAGAGAGACTGACAATCATCCAATTAACTTCCCAGAGAAAGTATAGGGCCATGTAATTACATGCCTGATTTCTCACAAGCTAGGTTCTAAGGTGTTGAGAAGACAGACTTGCAAAGAGTCAAAAGAAAAAAGAAAGCCAGAAGACAAGGATGAAGGAAAATGATCAAAAGGTTATGAGAAAAGTTAATATTTAGGAAAGACAATAAATATCACAAAGGAGGACGAAAGACCTGAGCTCCTAATCTTGCAAAAAGCAGTGGGAAAGAATTTGGACAAGGCAGACAGGCAGGGGAGCTTCTACTGCAAGGTGCACGTTCTGAGCTTCTGCTGTAAGAGCACCAGCTTTGAGCGACACCTTCGGTCACTAGTGCAGAACAGGCAAGAAAGGCTCAATCCCCAACGGAAACATTTCAGGCCAACAGAAAGCTGAGTAAAGCTCTGTTTTGATCACTCATACTATGCAGTGCACCCTGTTGTCTTGCATTGTAGACTCGCAGTAATTCATAAATAGGATGGCATATGTTGTGTAGGCAGGGCTTGAAACCTAGCAGTATTCCACTTACTGGAGACTGGAATCATCGTGGTGGCTGTGTGCCTGTGGATTTGGGGTCCCCCAGAGAACAAGAGGAGGTCCAAGATGGCCATTTGTCCTCGTAGCCTTTAGTAAGATTTTGGAAACTGCTTTTTGAAGAATTTTCTCTTAATTGTACGATGGCTAAATTCAGATGTAAGTCTTGCTAGCTGACAAAATCTAATTTAGTTAAGTGAACTCTAATATTCCCCACAAAGTAACTCCTGTTTCTTCTCGTTTGTGTGTTTTTAAATTCTTAAAAACAGTTTTCTCATTACCTTTGGGAATTAGTATTTTTGTACGAATTTGTTTGCCTCAAATTGTTCAACATTATCAACTATTTACATAGCCACAATTCTCTGAAACATTTTCTCCTTCTAAATACGTAATGTGAAACACATACAAACCGAATGAAACATTCTTAAAATAAAACCTACAATAAATAAATAAATGCAATAAAGTAAACAATTATTTTTTTTTTATTTCTTTTGGATTTCCTCACATGTTAATAAAGGTAAATTTTTTCACAGTGGAGAAAATGTTCTTATATATGAAATATACTAGGATATAGTTTCTTAATTTTTTAAAAGCTACTATAGGCACCTTTTTAAATCGAATCCTTCACTTTCCTTCCAAAGAGAAAGCTTTGCAGAAATAACTTGGGAAAGACAAATACTTTTCTGGTCAAGTAGGGATATTTTCAGACAGCTCCTCTACTGCCCTCTAAAGCTCAAGAACAACATAACAGCTGTACTTTGCAGACAGCAATTTATCCAATTGAAATACCAGAATTATGGAAACCTCAAAGAGAACTGGACTCCTTAGTTCCTGGTCATACTGCAGTGTGTTCAGGCACATCTGCTTAAATGTAAGGGCCCAATTTAAGAGCAGACCTGAGATAGAATAAAGAACTTGAGAGCTAGGTGTTGAGCCTATCCCCAATGCCAGAGGGATTCAGTCCCTATTATTCACGTTTTAATACATGACCTAACACACAAGTAGCCAGACTTCTGAGTTTTGAAAACATTCAATCCTCTCAGGATGCTCATATATTGTGTTTTTGTGCTTTTATGTCACCTGTGCCACAATTATGACGGAGCTCTATTACAAAGAAAACATGAAGGATTGGTAATATTGAGAATGTCTGTTAAGACATAATACATAAAACTATATTTCAGAGATTATTACATGTTGCTTTATGAGATCATTTTAATGATGTACAATGGAACAGAGTGAGACCTGGGGGCTTTACATTTGGTCAGATTTCTAGAACCTGAG
Organism: Vulpes lagopus; assembly: GCF_018345385.1. Taxonomy (NCBI): domain Eukaryota; kingdom Metazoa; phylum Chordata; class Mammalia; order Carnivora; family Canidae; genus Vulpes; species Vulpes lagopus. The sequence goes on along the minus strand of NC_054827.1, from coordinate 148,584,271 downwards.
GATTAAAAGCATGTTCCAGAGAAGGAAAGCAAGATATTGGCAAAAAGTAGGCCTTATGGAACCATTTGGCAGAGTGGGAAATGGGAAGAGATGGTCTCTTCTCTATTCTTTACAGTGGAGGTGAGGCAAGGAGTGGAGGAGCAAACACTGGAATAGAAGGAAAAAGGAAAATGGCGAAGCAAGAACGCAGACAAGGCAATACAGAATATTCTTGAGCCCTTACTTTGCACGAAGTACTCGTATTTGTTCACATCAACATGTAAGGTGTTAGCTCTATTTTAACAGATGAGAAAAATGAACTTCAGAAAAAACTACATAAATTTGGTTTAGTCATACAGGTGGCAAGTGGTAGGTCCCTGCACAGAAGGGAAAGGCGACTGTCCTAGACATTGTGTACCTTGTACCTCTCACTACTTTGGCCAAACAACCTTCTGGGCCCCACCTAGGGAGTGAGTAGGAGCAGCATATGAGGAACGTAGAGAGGCAAACAATGACAGACCTAAGAGGAGGAAGGGTCTTTGGCACCAAAGAGCCTTTGGCGACACACTGGAAAGCCACGAGGAGGTGGTTAGTGACAGGACCAAGTTCCTAATGCAAGTCCAGGTGTTCAGAATAATAACAATAATAATAATTTATCTGCTCTGGAAGCCTATAGTCATTGGGACAGTGCTTCTAATTCTAGATGCGCATCAGAGGTTGACTGAGATGAGCAGCCAAGGACAGTATCAATGCTTTAGGCCGGGTGGTTCTCACTATGTGGTCCCTGGACCAGAAAGCATCACCTTGGAATTGTTATAAATGTAAATTCTCATTTACATACATCTCTCTCCACCCCAGACCCATGAAATAAGAATCTCTGAGGGCAGGGCCGAGAAATGTGTGTTTTAGTGAGCTCTCCAGGGGATTCAGAGGCGTGCTCAAGTTTGAAGAGCAGGTTTAGGTGTGTCCTTTGTTCAGTAAATCTAGTTCCTATTATTGTTCTGAGTTCCTATTATTGTCAAGTGTGTTTGAGGGGCTCTGCTTTAGGTATTAAGGGGGAACTTTTACCATAGTCCTAATAAAAAAAAGTTCCTTCCCCCTAGAGCTAGGCATAGTAATTCAGATTCTCTTCCTTCATTTCGGTTGTAGATGGATCAAATTAGGACAGTAGACTACCAATTCCCAGAGTGCTTAGCAGGCTTGATTTCCTAACTGTGGGTAGAGTAAGAAAACTGCGCAAGTTAGGGACTTGGGGAATTTGGGAAGAATAATGAGCAAATTACTGATGATCCTTATCCCTACATTTCAATTCTATAAGGTGAGCATTTTACATTTTGCCATGATTATGTAAATGGAGCTGGATGGGCTTCCTTAAATTTGCATTTTGTGTTCAGAAGCCAGCTCTGCCAATATTCATATACACTGATTCCTATGGGTTATGGAAGGGGAAATGAGACAATAAACAGCCCCCTGAATTCCCTTCTTCACGAGGGTTTAAAGTCCTCATCTAATTTTAACCCCACATTATACATGCCGAACAGGGATATTATTATTTCCATTCCACATGTGAGATCCAAACAGAATTCCTTCTGTCCCTGCATTTGACATGCCAAGGGGAGACACCCATGGTATCCCTTAAAGGGAAGAAAACATACAGTTTTTTTGTTTATATATCCCTAACTATATCTAGTAAGACCTCTGGAAGGTCATTTATAGATTTCTTAGCAAAGACATGTTATATTTGGTTTTGTTGGTGGCATTTGGAGGAAGGGAACAGGAGTATCCTCACCAACATTTGTTGTGCTGTTTTTCATTTTAGTCATTCTGACAGGTGGGAGGTGACAGGGCGCTGTGGTTTTGATCTGCGTTTCCCCGATGATTAGTGATGTTGAGCATCTTTTCCTGTTTCTGTTGGACATCTGTACATCCTCCTTGGAAAAATGTCTTTTCATGTCTTTTGCCCATTTTTTAAGAGAGATTTTAACAATTTTATTAAGATTTTATTTATTTGACAGAGAGGGAATACAAGCTGGGGGTAGCAGCAAGCAGAGGGAGAGGTAGAAGCAGGCTCCCCGCAGAGCAGGGACCCTGACTCAGGCTTGATGCCAGGACCCCGGGCTCATGACCTGAGCTGAAGGCAGATGCTTAACCAACTGAATCACCCAGGCACCCCCTTTTTATTGGATTATTTGTGTGTGTTAACTTGCTTTTGTTCTTTATATATTTTGATACTAACTCCTTATTTGAAATGTTATTTGCAAATATCTTCTCCCATTCAGTGGGTTGGTTTTTTTTGCTTTGTTTTTTTTTTTTTTTTAATGCTATGAAGAAGCTTTTAGTTTTGAGGTATTCCCAAAAATTTATTTTTTGCTTTTGTTTTCCTTGCTTCAGGAGACATCTAGAAAAACGTCACTATGGCTGATGGGAGATAAATTACAGCCTGTGCTCTCTTCTAGGATTTTTATCCACATTTGGGTCTTTGATCCATTTTGACTTTAGTTTTGTGTACAGTGTAATAAAAGGGGTCCAGTTTCATTATTTTGTATGTAGTTACCCAGTTTCCTAGCACCATGTGTGGACGAGGCTATCTTTTGCCCATTGCATATTTGTGCCTCCTTTGTTGACAATTAATTGACCACAAACTTGTGCATTTATTTGTAGGCTCTCTATTCGGTTCTATTAATCTATGTGCCTACTTTTTTTTTTTTTTTTTTTTTGCCTATACCTTAGTGTTTTGATTGCTATAGCTTTGTAATATATCTTGAAATTGGGGCTTGTGATACTTCCAGTTTTGTTCTTCTTTTTCTTTTTTTTTTTTTTTTAAAGATTTTTTATTTATTTATTCATGATAGAGAGAGGGAGAGAGAGATCAGAGACACAGGCAGAGGGAGAAGCAGGCTCCATGCACCGGGAGCCCGACGTGGGATTCGATCCCGGGTCTCCAGGATCGCGCCCTGGGCCAAAGGCAGGCGCCAAACCGCTGCGCCACCCAGGGATCCCCTGTTCTTCTTTTTCAAGATTGCTTTTGCTATTTAAGGTCTTTTGTGTTTCCATATAAATAAGGATTATTTTTTCTAGTTCTGTGAAAAATACTGTTGGTATTCTGTTAAGCATTGCATTAGGTCTATAGATTGCTTTGGGAAGTGTGACCATTTTAACTATATTAGTTTTCCCTCTTACCTCAGCTATTGCTGTATCCCAAAGATCTTGGACTGTTGTGATTTTATTTTCATTTGTCTCCATGTATTTTTGACTTCCTCTTTGATTTTTTTTTGTTAACCCATTCATTATGATTTAGCCTCCAAGTATTTGGAGGTCCTTTCCAGATTTTTTTTTTTTTTAATGGTTGACACCATTATGATTTAGCCTCCAAGTATTTGGAGGTCCTTTCCAGATTTTTTTTTTTTTTTAATGGTTGACACCTAGTTTTGTAGGATTGTGGTCAAAAAGATGAATGGTGTGAATTTGATCTTTTTGAATTTATCTAGACTTGTTTGGTGACCTAATATGTCATCTATTCCAGAGAATGTTCCATGTGCACTTGAAAAGAATATGCATTCCACTATTTTAGGATGGAATATTCTGAACATAGCTGTTAGATCCATCTGGTCCAATATGTCATTCAAAGCCATTGTTTTCTTGTTGATTTTCTGTTTAGGTATTCTCTCCATTGATGTAAATTGGGTACTAAAACTCTCCACTGTTATTATATTACTATTGATTACTTCTTTTACATTTGTTATTATCTGCTTTACGTATTTGGGTGTTCCCATGCTAGGTGCATAAATATTTACAATTATTGTAACTTCTCGTTGAGTTGTTCCCTTTATGATTGTTATGCCCCTTCTTTATCACTTGCTACACTTTTTGTATTAAATTCTATTTTGTCCAATGGAAGTACTGCCACTTTGGCTTTCTTTTCACTTCTATTTGCATGAAAAATGGTTTCCATTCTTTCACTTTTAATTTGCATGTGTCTTTAGGACTGAAATGTGTCTCTTGTAGGCAGCGTATAGATAGGTCTGCTTTTTTTTTTTTAATTTTTATTTATTTATGATAGTCACACACACACAGAGAGAGAGAGAGAGAGAGAGGCAGAGACACAGGCAGAGGGAGAAGCAGGCTCCATGCACTGGGAGCCTGATGTGGGATTCGATCCCGGGTCTCCAGGATCGCGCCCTGGGCCAAAGGCAGGCGCCAAACCGCTGCGCCACCCAGGGATCCCCGATAGGTCTGCTTTTTTATCCATTCCATCACCCTGTGCTTTTGATAGCAGTGTCTAGTCCATCCATATTCAAAGTAATTATTGATAGGTATACTAATAGCCTTTTCCTTACTTGTTTTACCATTATTTGTGTAGTTCTTTTCTGTCTCTTTCTTCTCATGCTCTCTTCTCTCTCACGGTTTGGTAGCTTTCTTTAGTCATATACTTGGAATCCTCCCCCCCTCCCCCCCCCACACACATCTATCACTGATTTTTGATTTGTGGTTACAATTAGGTTTACATATAACGTCATATGCATGTAGCACTCTATGTTAAATTCATGATTGCCCCAGTTTGAACTCATTTTAAAAGTACTAAATTTTTACTTGTCTCCCCTTCCTGGGTTTTAGGTGCAATGGTGTCATCCTTTATATCCTCTTATTTTGTGATCACTTGACTGATTTTTATTGGATATATTTAATTTTATTGCTTTTGTACTTCTTACTTTTCTTACCCCTGCTATTGTCTTTCCTTTTGACTCAAAGAGTTTCCTTTAACATTTCTTATAAGACTGGTTTACTGGTGGTGAATTCCTTTAACTTTTGCTTGTCTAGGAAACAATTCCCTTTGGCCTCAAGTTTCTGCTGAAAAATCAGCTGATAGGATGGCTGAGAGTATTCTAACTAGAAATCACTCCATAATTCTGGATCTCTAGATCAGAGAACATACAGCAAAGCCACAATTGCCCCACAATGGAATAAATGACATACTTTTTTGGTCATAACAGATGGAGATTTGCAGGCCATTTGTTACTGTAGCTTAACACAGGTTTTCTGACAAATGCATCAAATACATGTTCCTCAATCAGAGAATATGGGGAAATTTTTAAATTGTCTAACTCCTCACCAAGAACCAGGAAGTTTAGTACTTTCCCTGTTCTTCCTTCCTTGCCTCCTATTAATGACCACTAACTAATAACAATGATCTAGGCTTTATCCTACCCCACTTTCAGAAGAAACTGTGATTGGTCAGGATGAAGGAAGTGGCAGGACAGGAAAAGGGACAGAGCCTTTGTGCGAGGAGGAAGAAAGCACATTAAAAAAAAAAAAAGAAAAAAAGAAAAAAAGAAAAAACTCTGCCCTAAGCTTTATTCCTTATGCTTTTCATAGCTTTCCTTTTACACTCTATCATATTTTACTGGAGGCTTAACTGACACCCTGCCAATCTATTCTTTCTAAAATGCTGTTAGAAGACACACTTTGGAGAATACACACTTCTCTATTTTTATTTAAACACACAATTATAATTTGCCAAGTGTTTACATATTAGAAATGTTGGGATGCCTGGGTGGCTCAGCAGTTGAGTGTCTGCCTTCTGCTTAGGGTGTGATTCTGGGATCTTGGATCGAGTCCCACATCAGGCTTCTTGTGGGAGCCTGCTTTTCCCTCTGCCTGTGTCTCTGCCTCTTTCTCTCTCTCTCATGAATAAATAAAATCTTAAAAAAAAAAAAAAAAAAAAGGAAATGCACTCACTCCCAAAGCAACACTAAGTTGCATTCAATATGATGCTTATCTTCATCTTACAAATAAAATGGGCTTGGAGAAGACACAACAGAAGTGAAGTAGAACTCTGGCCCCTGTGCGTACAGCCCATAAGGCATGGGAAAAGCCATTACCCACCCACCGAACTGATCCTGACAGCTTGACAAGATTCAATACTCTATTAACTGACATTTTCTAACAAATGCAAATAATGGTTTAAAATGATATCATTAACAACCATCATTTAACTAATTTTCCAAGGATCAAGAAACACTCCAACCATATATTTAATACTGACCACTCGTGGTGCACTTTTCAAAGACTCTTTTCTGGTAATGAAAAACAAGTTCTCATTTTCAGAGCTTACAAAATTGTATTCCAGTATATTTCCTGAAATGCAAAATTTAGCTATACTGCAGCTGCAGAGATGGAAGCTTTGTGAAACTCTGATATTAAAGCTAAAGAACTATTAATCTCCATCTCACTGGCGATTTCTAATTTTGACATGTAAAAATTACATTCATTTTTTTTACCCAATTCTAGAAGATTAAAAATCTTCTAGGTGGTATAGCCATGTTATTTAATTTTTAATTTCCACAAACCTCACTTTAAAATGCATAAACCATTTTATCATGAAAAGCATCTTTCTCTTCAGTGCTATGCCATTAAATTCTTATTCCTGCAGTGCCTTCTCACAAATGAGTTCTCTAAAGGGAAAAATATATATTCTCATTGCTCTTCATATGAAGACTCAGGATCCTGCTTTCTAGATTAATGGAGTTTAGTTCAAATCTGATACTTAATAAACATCCCCAACCTAAAAGCAAGATAGAGGGTTCACTGGAGGTGTTTCTTTCTTAAGAGTCAACTAAATTCTTTCATGAGTCAACTTTTCATGAGTCAACTAAATTCTGTATTTCACAGAGAAAAAACTATAAGAAAAGCAATTACTATCTATCTATCTATGTATCTATCTACTCAAGCTTCTCATAACTTCTCATCTATTCAAACTTTTCCTATCTATCTACTCAAGTTTCTCATAGAATTTATTAGCTTTATTTTAAATAGTAAGATTCTAAAACACAGAAATGAGTTTGTGTGGCCTATGTGCTAGAACCTGGAGAACCTGAAGGTCAGACTTGAGTTTCCAATCTCTTATACTTTGATATCATGCATTTTCTTCTATTTTTCTTTGTGTTCCTCCCCACCCTTTTCCCTTCTTAAAGCCAGGTGGGACTCCATACCAGCACTTCTCTGGGTGCTGAGGCTGAAAGAGTACCCTAAATACAGTCCCTAACTCCAAGGGATGTAATAGCAGAGGGCTTGTCACCAGCAGTTTCTCACTTAAAAAATATTTGTTGACTAAGCTATAAAAAAATCATCTGTGTTTTTAAAAGTTCAGTACTATAGGTCCAATCCAGAGTTGGGATATAATGAATTAGAGTCCTCTGATTTATTTTGACCATATTCCCAGAGCCAATTATTCTTCAGTTTATCTTTAATTTTTTTTCTTTTGCAAACAACTATCTTTACTAAACTTTCTTCAGCTCCCTAGGGCAACTTTGCATTGCTAAGGTATTTCTCGGGATTGTGTTTGACATCCCTAGCTCAGTGTTGGAAGCAAATTTAATGAGCTCATTTTATAGTTTCTCCTCTAGATCTTGATGAAAATATTAAATCCAGTGACCAAGACTAATTCCCATTGAATAACATTGACTTTTCTTGCATTCTGAAGTTAAAAATAGCCATTTTCTGGGTAGAACATCCCAATTAATAGTATATCAACTAATTTGTGTATCATGGGGGCCCTGTTCCATGGTTTACTGAAGCATGTCATGGATACAAAACCAGTAGCCTTGCTGCCAACAAACGTGATCATTGGTATGGCTTTCCTTGACCTTCAAAACCCTCTCATCTACAATAGAAACAAGAAGCTATGTTATTTTAAAACATTATTAGGTTAGTTTTCATGATGTTCTCTCAAACATATTATTCAAAATGTGTCATAATTAATTTTCTACCAGAGCACTGCTTAAAAAAATATAAGTCCCCCATTAGGACCTCATTTTCCTGGCTCCACGCCACTCTGACATGTCCCCTAAGGGTTACGATGACAAAAGAGTGTTTTAGTTCAAGGAACAGAAACCTAAAGGTGTTTTCCTACATAATTTATTATGATCACTCACAATTTGTTTTCTTTTTTTTTTTTCCTTTTTCAAATGCTGTCATAAAACAAATCACTTAGGGGGGCAGCCCGGGTGGCTCAGCGGTTTAGCACCACCTTCAGTCCAGGGCGTGATCCTGGAGACCCAGGATCAAGTCCCACATTGGGCTCCCCGTGTGGAGCCTGCTTCTCCCTCTGCTTGTCTCTGCCTCTCTCTCTCTCTCTCTCTCTCTCTCTCTCTCTCTCTCTGTGTCCCTCATTAATAAATAAAATCTTAAAAACAAAACAAACCACTTAATCCAAGCCTGCCTTCAATTTCTCTAACCTTTCAGCATCAACCTGACAACCTATACTGCTACAAATACTCCATTGTTATTTCCTATAAAAACTTTGGATTTCTCATTTTTCTTAGTGGCATTTGATTTTTTTCCTTTGTTGTTACTTCTGGTTGATGTGCCTGATTGCTGTTGTTTCATATCTACCTAACTTTCCATTTTTTAAACATCCCATGTTAACAATGAAAGACTGAGGGTCCTAGGTTGTTTTTATTGTATTCACTTAGTCCTCCATTATTTCTCACCCAGTGTGCATCTCAGTAAAGATTCCATGTTGTTTTTTTCCACTTAGAACTTGAACTGAAATCTCAAAGGCCATCATCCTATTGATGGACCTCAGACTACCTCAGCATCCCAACTAACACCTAAATAACTACTTCCTGTTAGCTGCTACATTAGAAAATAGGATGATAAAGCTAGTTTCTCTAATGCCAGAGGCACAATTTTCCTTGGTGCCTTTGATTGTTTTAATATCTAAATATCTATATTGTGTAAAAAACAATTACGTGTAGGCAGTGAGATTCTCCTTAAGAGTGAAAATACTAGCTAAGCAAAACAAATAAAAAACACATAAAAGTTTATCAGTAAAAGGATATTTTCCAAATTGCTGGAGGAGGAGGAGAAAAAGATCAGGTTACTCCCCAAACAGCTACCATTCAGATGCCAAATGCCAGAGTTATTTTGGCTCCTATGAGACTGCTTACCCCTGGGTGTAGGGCATAGGCTTGATTCTGGCCATCTCTCATTTTCTTTCAGGATGGGAATGTCCATGATAAAGAAAGACAGGGAAGGCAATAATGATAAGCACTGTGGCTTTCAGGAGAGGTTTCTGATTTTTCTACTTTGATCCCAGGGTTTATAGATTCAATGTGAATACCTTAGACATTCCTGAAGATGAAGATTTAGTAGGTCTAGCAAAATTAGATCACCTGAATGGCCATGTCACACACAGAGAAGAGAACTGGACTTCAGAGTTAGGTAGCTTCAGTTCAAGTTCCAACATTCCCACCTTTTCATTCAGTTTTCTAATTTTAAAATGGAAGGCAGAGGGTCCACCTCTTGCTTTATTATTTCCACAAATACACAATGACAACAACATGCCAATTATATCATGCATTAAATGGTCTTTCATGCCTCTTAGCACTTCCCTTTGAACTAGCCATGAGTCTTCCATAAGCCTCTGTGATTCAGAAGGAAAAGAAAGGTGGACAAGCCCAGGATCTGTAGGGCACAAGTCAGGATCAACACTTACCAACCCCTTGCTCCTTACATTACCCAGTTTCATCCTGCTACTGCCCCAGAACAAAAGATGAAGTAAAATAGGAAAAATACATAGGAGATAAAGCTCATATCGCAAACATGGTAGATAATAATGGTAAATTTTTAAAAATCTGCTAAGCACTGGCCATGTGCTTAACTCTGCGGGAAGGCAGATGTATCTGACATGGTTCCTGTCCTCAAAAAGCAAGACTCATATGGAATCAGTGGTGCAGTTAAAGGGGACATATGATTGAATGTGGATAATGTGATTAGGACTATGAAAACTTCAGGATTTAGGAGAAGACCACATGAACCAGGGATGGCTCCATGAAGAAAGATAGTTGAAACTCTTGAAAGAATTTGTAAGCATAGGTTACAATATAAAAGAACAAAATTGATACAAGACTTTAGAAACCTAAACCAGCTAAGAACCACTTGAGAATTTTAAAAGCATATAGCCATGAATTCCTATCCTATCGCATCCTAAAAAAAGCACTTGCGTAAATGGTTTTATAGGAAAGTGAAATCAAATTTCCAAAAATCAGATATTTCCTGAGTTAACCAATGGAGACATGAGCAACTCCTCAATCCATTTAATTGTAACTAAGCCTAATTCTGATACGATCAATCAGTCAATCAAAAAATACCTAAAATAAAAAGACAGAGATAGTTAAAAACAAGTATAACCCAAAATCTTTTATCAATAGATATAAAACTCTAAATAAAATAGAAAAAAAAAAACACTCGCTTGGTTTATGACATAAGGAATCTTCCTCAACTTAATAAAAAGTAATTAAAAGAACCTCATCAAAATACCACATTTTATAATTATGACTCACTAGAAGCAGTAAGTTCCTCTAAAGAGAGTGGAGTACTTGTTCACATCAAGTCAAGCAAATGAAAAACTCAGAACTAAGGTGAAAGTTAAAGTGGTAAGTTACAAAATAATTATTCAAAAGGCTGTAATTTTGTATAACTCAGCAATCATCAAATAAAGAATATATAAGAAAATCCAGTATACAATAGTAACAAAACCTATACAACCTATAGGAATAAATCCAATTAAAACCATTAAAGAACTCATACATAGAAAACTCTACAACATAAATGGAGAACAGAAAAAGAACACCTAAATAAATGGAAAGTCATAAAATATTCCTAGTTGGGGACATTCAATAATGTTAGAGATGTGAGTTACCTCCCCACTAAGCAATTTATAAATATTTCACAGTCTCAAACAAAATCTCAAGGGATGTTTTATTGCATAGGGCAGACTCATTTAAATATAGGGCTCATAGAATAAATGCAGAGGAAAAGCAAAAGAAATTAAGCAGAATAACGAGAGGAAACCTGTACTACCAGGTATCAAAACAATATTTTTAGTAGCAAGGTACCCATACATATGTAGAAAGCTTGGTCATTGGAACAGGCTAAACATTTCTTCAGTAGAACAATGAGTATTTGGAAAATCTAACTTTCTGTAGGAAGTATAAACTGCTCAATCAGTGTCACAGGACAAAGTTGTTATTCAAATAAGATTTTCAGGTATCAAATCTTGTGGTGAGTTTAAGCCTTTGAGGGCAGATCAATAAAAGATAGGATGGACGAGGCAGTGTTAACAATGAGTAGCAACGAGTTTTACTTGGGGCAGCTCTGATAGGTTGGCTTGCAGGAAAGGAGGAAAGTCCTTATAGCAGGAGACCTTTTGGAAGCAATGGTGCAGGAGGACTCCTTGAAAGGGGGATGAAGTTATTAAATCCAGGAGGGGAGGTGGGAAAAGAGATGGGCTTATCCATCTCGGTGACTTTCACTCAGCAACATGGGGGGGTGGGCGTGTGTGTGAGTTTTCTGAAGCCCAGCATGGGTTTGGTGGTTTTCTATATTCTCAGACTGTATCTTTTCTTTTCTTTCTTTCTTTTTATTTATTTTTTTTAAGACTGTATCTTTTCTAACAGAGGTGGATGCAGTTTTGTGGGGATGCAAAGTGTGCAGGCTCTAGCTGGCTAAAGATTTGCTTACTGGAAAAAAAAAAAAAAAGAAAAAAAAAAAAAAGATTTGCTTACTGGGACTATGTTTAAAACAACTGGATTTGGAACAATTTGAGTTTGGCACTGGTGGCCTTTTGAGCTAATGGGTCCCAGCCTGCTATGAGAAAGTAGACACCTTAGGGCTAGTATATAGGGGCCATCCTTGGCTTATGTATATAATGGATCCCCACCTCACTTTTTCTATGTACTATCGATTTATGCATAACATCTCAGATAGGTTAGATAAAAATATTAGATAAAAATATAGGTAAGTAAATTTATAATATCAGGGTGGATAAAGCCTAATCCTAGAAGCTGTATGCTTAAACACAGTTGCAATTGACTATATAAAATGTTTTAAAGTTCCATATGGGTATTAGTAATAATGATTTATATTTATATGGTATTTATAATAATGGTTATATGTATTGATTTATTCAATCCTCACTCCAAATTACGGGACTGGGCACTATTATTCCCATTTCAGAGCTAATTATATAACTAACTGAAGAATGTGTCTACACCAAATTGATTTGCAAGACTGCCATATAAAGTTGTATATGTCATATACTACACAGCTTCAGTGGTGTGTGCGTGGGGGGAAAGGTGTCATTCTCACAGACTTTGATATGAGTTGTGTCTCCCCGGGTGCTACTGCAAGTCTGAGTTGCAGTGTATACAAGCAATACAACTGAACTCAGCGGTTTTCTAGAGTTCCTAAACTCAGTACAGTGTTTCCCACCTCCATACCGAATGTACCACAGCCTCTACAGATAGGCGCAACCCCGGCTACCTTGTGAACATGAACTTAGCATTCAAGACTCAATCCAAAGAAAGGCCTTTCTCGGCCCAATCCTGGCACATACACCAAAGTGGAAGTGATCATTTTCTTCCACCCTCCTATTGCCCCTTCCATAACCTACCCTCCTACAACATTGACATCTCATCTTGCTTCTTGATTCACTCATCTGGCTTCTCCACCAGATCGCAAGCTGCTCGAGCTCAGAAAATCTTCTCTCTCTCTTTTTTTTTTTTAAGATTTATTTATTTATTTATTCATGAGAGAGAGAGAGAGAGAGAGAGAGAGAGAGAGAAGCAGAGACACAAGAGGAGGGAGAAGCAGGCTCCATGCCGGGAGCCCGACGTGGGATTCAATCCCGAGACTCCAGGATTGAGCCCTGGGCCAAAGGCAGGCGCTAAACTGCTGAGCCACCCAGGGATCCCCTCAGAAACTCTTCTTAATCATCTTTGCATAAACCGTTCCTGGCATAGGGTCTGCTACTAGTAGGCATCTAGCAACTATTTGTTGAATAAATAAATAACAAGGCCCAGAGAGAGACTCTACTGGTTGGCAATCTGTGAGATATGATTTTTCTCTGCTCCCATTTGGTGATATTATCAAACCTTTACTGGAGGGCATATAAGAATTGAAAGCATTTGTGGTCTTTTCACACATTAATTAGCACGGAGACAGTTCTCAGCTATAAAATCTTTACAGTCAGCAAAACACCCCTATGAGCACTTGCTATTAAACATTATAAATACTGCAACATTAAGTTTTGTGGCACTGCAAATAAAAGCATGAGCAAGTAACAGGATTATATCATTGTGCTCTCTTAAATTATTAAATGCTAACACTTACTTCATTTACAACCATTCAATTGCTCCTCACTGGCTAATGTCCATAATTCTTAGTAAAGTCTAGAATGCTCTTCACAATCTGACTGTCGTCTGTCTCTCTAAGTTCATCTGCCAGCCCGTCCTACCTTCACTCCCATGGAGGCCACATCACCCATACACCCTATACTTAGACACTCTGCAGCTTGAAATTGCAACTTGCAACTTTCCTGATCTGAATCCAGTTCCTTGAATCATCTCTCAACTTTAGATTTCGGCACCTTCTCTTCCCTCAACCCAGAGTGTCCTTCCTGCTTTCGTAGACTTGAAGCTCTTATTCGTAATTTTTGTCTCAGCTTAGGAGCCACATCACATCACAATATTTATAATTGGCGTCACCTTTCCCATCTGCCTTTCACTTCTTCGCAAGAAGTGGTTGAGTCTGGCTTATTCGTGAATCACGGTGTCCAAGAGCCGTAGTGATGGCAGCCACATCACATTCAACAGGGGGTGATGTAAACAGGACAGTCATCTGATTCAGGCCTATTCCCAACCACTAGTTTTTGTTGTTTAGATTCTTATTTATTTATTCATGAGACACAGAGAGAGGCAGAGACACAGGCGGAGGGAGAAGCAGGCTCCACGCGGGGAGCCCCATGTGGGATCACAACCTGGGCCTAAGGCAGACTCTCAACCACTGAGCCCCCCAGGCGCCCCTGCAATCACTAGTTTTGAGAAAAGTCCCTTTTGGAAAAAGTTCACTGCTGCCTTCCACTGCAGGGCACGACTTGGGGTTCGGTTTTCACCTTATTACTTTTGCCTGTGGCATAGGAAGGAGACCCACGGAAAGGATTCCAGGAAGATCCACCTGTTTCCTCTATGCCTGTGCTTCACGCAGCTGGTCCATTTAGGGCAGCTTCCTGGAAACTGCGGCAGAAATAAGCTGCTTCTACTTCCTTTTTTAAAATTTTTCATTAGCTCTGGTACTGTGTGATGATTACAAAGAATCTGCCGGACAGGACAGCAGTGCAATGACCCGATGATGTGTGTCTCCTCCTTTTTACGGTGAATTACTCACTTCCTCTCGCAAGGCTGTGAACGGGAGCTGCGGGCGATGTGGGGGTTTAGAAGCTATGCTCTGGGCTCGGATAAGGGCACAGATTTAATAATTCCACAACTCCAAAGCAACTTCCCAGATAAAAGCTGAATTTATAAATGGAGAGATGCTCTGAGCAGAGGAGATAAGAAATAAGTAATGTATTTTAGATGCTTTTAGAGTTTTAGCTCCCTATCCTCCAAGATCAAAGGAAATGGAAGGACTCATCTCAAGGACCATCGGGGGAACAGGGAGTTCTGCTCAGGTTTGTATTTTGTGTAATTCTGGTTCCATCTAATTTGTTGACTAAATACTAAAAAAGTATTAAGAGAAAATTAAAAAGGCTTTTTTTTTCTTTTCTAAAAACTGCTTGGGACAATACTTCTCCATTGTATCATTCTAAGTATTCCTCCCAGACTTGGCTTTCCTACCATTGACACTTCCTATCAACTACTATTTTCTAATTTTCAAATATATATATATATATATATATATATATATATATATGCATATATACATATATATTTAAATTTAGAACAATTTTATATTTACATAAAAAGTCTTTTTTTTTTGAAATATAAAATGCCTTTATTTTCAACATTAGAAACAACAAATACCCACCATTTGCTTCAACGTGGATGGAACTGGAGGGTATTATGCTGAATACATAAAAAAGTCTTGAGGACAGTAGAGTTGAATACCCAGGAGCATATGCGCTCTTCCCAGTTACCTTGTTGTTAATACCTCATATTATCTTGGGCATGTTTGTTGCAATATTGATACATATTTATTAATTAAAGTCCACACTTCATTCAGATTTATTTTGTTCTTCTCTAGAGTTCTTTTCTGTTGCAGGATCCTACTGAGGATAGCAAATTATATTTGGTTGTCATGTCTGCTTTGGCTCCTCTTGGCTGTGACAGTTGCTTAGGTTTTTCTTGTTTTTGATACGTTGTCTATTTTGAGAGCGCTGGTCAGGTATTTTGTACAATGCCTCTCAGTTGGAATTTTTCATGCATTTCTTTCTCATGATTAGACCAACATTATATATTTTCCTCTGCAGGAAGACCATAGAAGTAAAGTGCCATTTTCATCATATCCTATCAAGGATGCACATCGTGTCAACATGACCTATCACTGTTGATGATAACCTTGTTCAGCTGGCTAAGGTAGTGTTTGGCAGGCTTCTGAAGCATAAACTTATTTTTTTCCCTTTTCCATACTATGCTCTTCAGAAAGAGGTCACTATAGTTAGCCCATGCTTAATGAATAGGAAATTACGGTCCATCTCCACGACAGCAAAGTATCTACAAAAATCATCTGAAATTTTTCCACATGCACATTTGCCTGGTATCACTCATTAATTTATTTTTTCAATCATTTATTTATCTTGGAAGGAAATCATGAATATTTGTTGTATATTTTGGGTTGTAATAAAACTACCACCTTCTTTTTCTACTCAAATAATTCCAGCTTTGGCCATTGGAAATTAACTGAGTCGGTTTCCATGTCCCTTTGATATCACTGTAGGTTTTTTTTTTTTTTAATTTAGTACTTTCTTACTTTAAAACTCCTCTTGTGTATGTTCTGTCTCAGTCTTCGAATCAACCATTTCTCCAAGGATCCCTGGTTCCTTTTACTGAAGAATGGTGCTGATTACCCAAATCTGGGCTACTAAGTGTGCTCATTGCTACAGAGGTGTTGTTGATTTCTAGGTCCTCTCACCCGACAGAGCAACAGAATATATGTCTGCATACTAAACTGTGTATATACCCATATATATATATATATATAGACATTTCTATATTTAACTACCTGGATCTATACTGAGCTAAACATAAACTCATACTGATATGTCCAGCTCTAATCCATTACCACATGAATTAGCCTAGCCTCTTCCCTTTGCTTATCTATAACTTCTCTCTCAACAGTGAATAGCTTGGCTTGTCCACCCACCATCTATTTATCTAATTGTTCAATTCCAGTATGTATGTTTAGAAGTACCAGGGTTGTTAACCCATGCCCTATGAGAAACAGTTATTTTTCAAACTACATTTCATTTTTAACTTTGGATTTAACTTGGAAAAAACTATGGGGAAAAAAAAGGAGAGAGGACGTCAATACAAGCTAAATGAAGCCAAACTAAAGAATATGGACACGGTAAAGAAGCTCTATGCTAAGCCAGGTATAGATCCAGGAAACCTGACAAGGAACATGGAAGAAGGTATTTAATGTTATTTTGGTTAGGTGAATTTTAATAGCAAAATAAAACCAAATCACCAGTCATACAGAAAGCAGGAATTAAGAAATACACAAAGAGCGTGAGATTTGGCAGTGGATACATAAACACATACCAAGAGAATACAGATTCCAGAAAGCAGAGAAAAGCAAAGGAATTTAACAGTTAGTTAATAGGTAATGAAAATAAAAGCAGGAAGGCTGAATGGTTGAGATCTCAGAATCTAGACATCTATGACAGGGAAAGAATTGATGCTATCTTGCTAGAGGTCCTCGTCAGTACTTTATCTTAGGGATTTTACATAGAGCCTGTGAGGAAAAGTCTAAGTATAAATTAGTTGAGCATTTGACTAAACTTAAACATTGAGTAATGTCCTTTAGGATCCAACACAAAGCTGTCCTTCACAAGAAGCCTCCTGAGGCCTCAGGCAGGAGTTCCTCTTCCAAATCTCACAGAATGTTCTCATTACTACTGTAATAAGTATTTGTTTATTTGTTTGCAAGCAAGAGAGTGAGGTCTATAAGGACAAGGACCATGACAAATTCCTTTTGATCATCAATACTTGGCAGTGTATTTGGCTATAAGCAGCAAGTCAGTACACGTTGAACAAATAGAACAAAGGAAAATAGATTCCCAGACACTGAGAGTTTTTGAACAGACACTAAATCAATATCCTTCCAGTGGGTTATGAAGGTGGGCCTTTGGCATGTTGGTTTTTCTGACTTAATTATTTACCTTAATTGCTACAATCATAACTAATTCAGTAATCTATCTACAAGGACTAAAATCTCTAATGAAAATATTTTAGAGCATTTAATTAATCCCATTATTCTACAATCCCATTAATAAGGAGCTCACTAGCATCTTACATCTTTATTTTCCATGGGAGGTATAGCTAAGGAATTATATTAAGCATTTCTGTTGTACTCTGATTTCTGCATGATGTTTCAGGAACACATTTCACTATATTATACTTTTCTGCAGATAATTCCATCCTTGGAAATTGCTTTGGTGACGCAAAGGACCAGAGGGTAGATATTCTGAGTGTGTCCTCTAATTAAAAGATGTCACTAGTTTTCTGTACACCCAGAACCTGGGCACCTTTTATCACTAGGAACTTTTATTCCTAAACTGTTCATAGAATGAGCTGAACTGTATAAACATTGAGGTTTTGACACATCCTTCCAGAATAGATGAAGAAAAATATGACATCCCAAAGTTCTTTGATTTGGAGAAAAAGTGAACTTTGATAAGTTTAGTGAGACTTTCAATTTCTTGGCTGACTGCAGTTTATTTTTCAGACAGTTAATTTAAGTTTTGCCTGATTCTACGTGAAATATTTGAGGGCGGAAAACACATGGAAAGGGGTCTTTTGTTTTGGGGGATTTTTTTTTTTTTGCTTTGAAAGATTTTTAATTTTATTAAAAGAGAATTTTTGTTGACCCAGGAGTATGTTGGGTCATACACTCATACACTTACAGGTCTGGGTTGGTCCCAGTAGGAAAGTCATTTAGATCCCTAGGCATCTGCCAGCTTATCTGTAAAGGGGGCGCAGTATTAACTTTTCTTTATTTGAAGAAAGAAAGATCTGACTAGCTGCTGAGATCCCTTTAGTACTTGAATTTTATAGGAGATAAATGATCTAATGAAATCCATTTACTTATTTTCCTGGAGCACAGAAATCTCTGTTGCTTGCCTTCTGCCAATCCCAACTCCATCTCCACCCCTAAATCACACATCCAAAAGACTTTTCTTTCTTAAGACAGACTTTAAAATGCTTCCAAGACAATAAGGCTGCTGGGAAAACAAAAGTGAAACAAAACTAAGAATGTAGCTGGAAACACAGAAACACCAATCAGGTGGTACTCACACTATATTTCACTCAGGAAACAGAATTCCTCAGAGATAAATTCACTTGAAAGTCACCCTGAAAACCCATAAAAATGGAGAATGTATACATTCTCCATTGAATAACTAAAAAGTTTTTTTTTTTGTAAGAAAATGTTTTTACTTAACCAAACACACACACACACACACACACACACACATTTAGTTTGGCCAGAAATAAATTTCAGCTTATAGGCTGAGGTTAATGGAAAGTACTAGCATTTATCATGTAGGACTTCCCATGTCCTACATGCTTTATATGCACATTTAGGGTGTGTGTTTAGTGCATCCAAGTGGGTAGGAAATTTGCTCAACTTGGAGTTTTAAGAAAAAGCCTCTCTGAAGAAGTGACAGCGCAGTTGAAGCCAAAGGTTCCATAGGAAGATAGCTCAAAGCAAAAAGAATAGCAAATGCAAAGGCCTGACAATAGAACACATCTCCCCATCATTGCCCAACTTAAAGTAAAATGAGGCTCATAAAACAAAAAGCAGGACTCTATGAAGCACAGTCTGAATGGAGATAGAAAGTGCCAAGCATGACAGAGATTGGCTAGTTGTAGACTAGTTTTCCCTGATTTTCCACAGGGGGACGGACAGGTCAAGCCAAAATAACTCTTCTTGGGCACCCTTGCAGCCAGGAATGACCTTGTGAATAAATGTTGACCAGTGGACTCTGACGGGACTGATGGAAGCCAGGTCTGGAGCATGAAAACTTCCCAGCAGGATCCTCCATGCTTTGTGCCTTGGGGCATCAATGGTGGAAGAGAGGCCTTACAGATCGAAGAGCCACAAGGTAAAAGCAAAGTGGGCCCCAGAAGTGGTGCCTGAAATGGAGCTCTTCCAGGAACACCCACTGGGACCTTACAAAGGGCTTAGATATAAACCTGCATTCTGACAAGCCACCTACGCTTTGGGATTTGTTATATCAGTGTTGCTTTAACTAATGTGCTGAGATTCATTTGGTTATAGGTTTGGATGATTTTTTAAAATAACACATTCAATAGTGAAACTGCCAGCATCTCCAAAATGTAAAACCCAGAGAGGAATATTAGATGCAGAATAACTAGTTAAATGAAAAGAATAAGTATTATATACCCTGGGACAATCGCAGACTCACTGGATAAAGGTTAATTTTTCAAATCCCTGGCACACAATCTTAGAAGTGGCTGTTTTAGTTCCAAGAATAGGTTTCCTTTTGTATCCACGCACAACTAATTGTGATTTTGAGCAAGGGTGTCTCACAGAAAGTTTGCTTGACAAAGTCGGATTCCTCGCATTTCCATCACATGTGGATGGCCATTTCAAACAAAAATGATTGAAAGGAAATATCAGTAAAGAGAATGTATCCATTGGTATATCATTTTATCAATCATTCAAGGATTTCCTTGAGAATCACTGGTTCTTCTGCCAAGATTTCATTTTGTACACCCGCAGCACTGAGTGGATGCACGTGTGGCTGGTTAGTTGCGTGGCTCTAACTTGAGGTTTAACAGGAGATAAATTTATTTTTCTTTAACCTCTGGCTTTAAAATGTTCTGTAGGATATATCTTCCCTGTCTTTGGAGAATATCTGGGGATTATCCCAAGCTCAAGTCACTTACTTTTTAAGGAAGGGTTTCATTTTGGTATCTAAGATTCAATTTCTTATATGAAATATCCCCATCCAGTTAAAATAGACACTTCATAACCTCCAGTGCAAAGCTCCTCCACACAGCTCTCACCCAGGGTGTATTCCTGCCTTGAGGATCTACAGTAGAGCAGAGCAAACCACTTTCTTCCTTCTTTTTTCCTTTTCTCTCTTCATCTCACTCACTCTGCTGCTTCAGATTCCTCCAAAGTCTGAGCAGGAGACTTGAGGAAAGAATGAAGAAGCAACAGGTGTTTTAGTTGCATGGAGCTACTTAAGAGTTGTCTCTTGAAAAAAGAAAAAAAAAAAAAAAAAGAGTTGTCTCTTGGTTTTGCATTTCCCCTGTGGGTAAGAACTCCAAATTCTGGTTCTCTTTTGGGACATAAGTGGAGTCCCCACATCCAATCTACCCCATAGCTTCTAAACACTGGCGCTTCTTTGCCTGAACTTCTCAGACAGGCCTCTTAGTTGGGATCCCCTTAGCTTGTTGTAATTATCTTCTGGGCATCTGTTGGGCCCATGGGAAACCAATACATCCCCGGGCACCAAACACAGGTAGTAGCATCACCTAGGACATCCCCGGCCTATTCTGATCTCCCACCACAGGATTCCAAAGATTCATCTACCTCCACAGTTCTCCAGGGACAAAGTAGGACCCAACCATGCTTGTGTGCATGCACACCAGTAAGTCCTGAGGACATTTTTAAGCTCTCCTAAGAACTGGACCCTTGTACTCCATTCTAGCACACTAGGTTGCCCTTTGAGTTTCTGCTGTCTCCTCAAGGTTCTAGCAAGGCAATAAGAGTCCTGTCTGCCCATCTAGCTTACAACACAGCATCTTTGAGATGATCTCTTGAAAGTCCTTCTTTCACCTGAATGAAGCACACCCTCCCCACTTACAGTGGGTAGGAGAAAATCCAAGCTCTGTTCCGCAGACCTTAGACTCACCATCATAGTAACAAATTCCATTTTCCAAAACCTTCTGGCTTCTGTTTAATAGGGTAGATGGGGGTTCAAATGATCCCTTACAGAACCACGTAGCAAGCTCTGTGGGGCTGGTCTAGCAGCTCTAGCATGGTGCTCTAGGGCTAGAGCCCAAATACAAGGATACCATAAAAAGGCTAATTTTACTTCCTGTTACATATTTCAGGAGAACATTTATGTGCTCAATATGAAGAATTTTACAATCATTATTTCCCTTCATCCTATAACAATTTTATGAAAAAGAAAGGATTATTCCCCAATGTCAGAGCTGATGAGATAGCAAGTTAGTAAATTGGTCCAGATCATCAAGCACCTTTTAAGTGACTGAGCTGGGACCCTGCCCTACAGTTTAGTAATGCCATCCTCTTAACAGCCTCAATGTCAAAAGATTCATAAGAGAAATAGGAGACACAATTACTTTTCTAATTGATATGAATGCTGGCCTTAAAGATCTAGGATGATTAACTAGAAATATATGAAAAGTTGTAAGAGACAGACTTTAAAAAGTTAATGATCTTCTAAATATTAATGACAACAAAACAGAAAATACAAGGGGGGATTATCAAAAGCAAAACTTTGCTACCACCATTATTAATAACAAAATTCAAAATATTTAGGAGTAGCCCTAACTAGACATCTGAAAATCTTCTATTAAAAAACATACCCCCCCCAAAAAAAAAAATTGAGGAAGACATACAAAAATGAATCAAGAAGTACCAATTTCTCCTTTGCCAGCTGGCCAGATGTTAAACTATGCCAATGGAGGGTACTTGATAGGCATGACAGGAGAAAGGGGTTTCCTTCCTGGTTCTGGGGGGATTACTTGGCAGAGCTGCACAGTGCACATGATTTTTCTAGGGCCACACTCCTGCTGGGCATAGCAGCCTGCAGCTCTCGCCAGTACCTTTCCTTAGGCAGGTCTGTAGTTGAAAGCCTCTAGGGGGACACCTTCTCACAAATGGCTTTTTCTAGAGTCCCTGCCATGCCTCTTCTGCAACGGTCAAGATCTCAGTACTTGGGGAGAGACAGTTAATTCGCAAGCATCCCAAAGTAGCTGAGGTTTTGTGGAAGGAAAAAGGGACAAAATTTGTAAGCAGGAACCAGATGAAGGAAGACAACCCACCTGCTGGTTCTGTGATGAGACTCCAAACGATGATGAAGGGTGGGGAGCTTTAGGATTCTCTGATGAGAATCATGAGTAGGAACACTGTTAAATGCTGACCTTTTTTTTTTCTTTTTTCTTTTCTTTTCTTTTCTTTTCTTTTCTTTTCTGGTGTGGACTGAATCCCTACACAATTCAGAAGTCAACATCCCCTTTGTATGTCCCAAGGACCAATCTGTGAGAGACACTTCTAAGATAAGTAAGTGCTTTTGTATGTTAGAAACTAAAACAAAAGGATTAAAACAGGTTATCAAGACCTAACTAAAAAAGAATAAGAAAAGGTGTCTTTTGTTAATGATATTTTTTATTTATTTGATAGAGCTTGAGTGAAGGCAGTGGTTAAGAGCAGACTCCCCCTGAGCTGGGAGCCCAGTGTGGGCCTGAATCTCAGGCCTCCGAATCATGACCTGAGCTGAAGGTCAGTGAGATGCTTAACTCACTGAGCCATCCAGGTGCCCTGAAAAGGTAGGTATCTTCTGTATTACCATGAGATCTAAGAACTCTGTATTCAACTGAAACAGAAATTTATACCTATAGAAGGAGCTCCGGAAACTAGTAATGAGATTACAAGTAATCAGAGACAAGAGAAGGGGTGTCATGGTGCTGGAGATCGACGGATCCATGTCGCTGAGAATCAACGAAGAAAAACCTGGACCAAAGCAGGAGCTTGTGACAAGAAGCCTTTACTTCCTGTTCTTATTGCCAAGTCCACTGGGACAATCTACCTCGGGACACAGGGAGTGTGGCTTCTCAAGCACTGAGGGGAACAAAGGGCCCAGCCCAACTCTGGCAACAAGGCCAGCCTCCTCCAAACCAGAGCCACCATTTTGATCTTGCTTTGGGCCATCCCAGCTCTTGACTGATCCAGGGTGACTGGTTTACCTGCCTCCAGGCTCAACCCACTTCAAATTCTCAACACAGTGGAGCCAGATTGGTTTTCTAAGTGCCAATCTATTTACTATAGTCCCTATCACACAATATTTCGGTAGTTTCCTGATGCCCAGAGGATAATGTCCAGTCTTCCTCTAAAGGAGGTACATGTTACTTCTCGTTTGTCTAAAGTACACTCGTCAGCTTCAAATCTAGCCTTCATACTCACAACTGTGTGATACCGGGCAAGTTATTCGACTTTCTTGGGAGGTTTTGTCATCTATAAAACGGAGATGTTAAATTCTATGGGACACCATTCATATGGGCAATGATGTCAGAAGCACCCACTGGAACAGGACAATGAAGCAGCCTGAAGATACATGCCTCACATCACTGTCAAGAAGGTTCAATAGTCTAGTGTGAAGTATGTACAAACGTGCTTAGCACATCGCCTTTAGTAAAAGCTGTGATGATAATTATTTCTCTGTCGTTTCCCTATGTGACTCTCGTTCTCCATCCTCATACAGTTTTTAAGTGATGCTGTTTCACACCTTAGGCTTCAGCCCAAATGTCCTCCCTTCCACAGACGATGAACTCCTAAACATCCCTCAAGCTCTGGTCCAGATATTTCCTCTGTGGCCTTCCCCGACTTTACCCAATTTTATACCCACTATTTCGTTAAAGTGACATCAAGTCCAAGACTCAATTGTTACAGTAAATCCTCTCTACTGACATTAGTCATTCATGTTTACAGTCTTCTAGGAGAAAAATAGGTCCCAAACTATGGCATTAGTTGTACCAGCTTCAGAACTGATGACATAGCCTCCTAAACTTTACTGTAATTGAATACTCTTCCCAAAATCAACTCTTAATTTTACTTATATAAATAAATTAATTTCAAAGGAACTTTATGTAACTATTATAGATTAGTAAGTACAGATCACTCTAAAAATGAATACTAATGATGATACAACAAAAAACACCCTTGTTCATCTACCGGCTAATTCGTCTGGTACCAGCACTCTGGTGGGAAACTCTATATTAATATACAAAAACTCTCTGGGTGGGGGAAAATCTACAATAACACCCTCAGCACCTATTATATAACGTCGGACATGATGATGTCGTCAATCTCAGCAAATAATTCTCAAATTGCCACAATCTTTCAGAAAGCCCTGAATTCAAATCTTGACTTTCCAAAGGGGGAAGGAAACTATAGATCTTTATAAATTCAACCATTGACTAGCCGAGTGAGATTCTGCAGAAAAAAAAAAAGAAAAAGATCCATCTGAATATCGTTTGTCATGGAAACAGAATTTTCAAATCTGGAACTGAAGTCAACAGGATGGGATGAAGGTAATGTGAAAGAGTCTTTAAGTATTGGGGAAAATTGTGATGACTCACCAAGGAATGATTACTTTTTCCTACTGGACTTTAAGAACTATGAAATTTTCTTTGGCCAGCAGATAGATCAGAGCCAAATACGTGTCTAAGCCTGGGGAACAGCTCAAGCCTCTCCACTGTGCTATCTGCACATTCTTTTTCTGTTAGTGTTGCCTCACTTTTGAATTTCCTCTTGTCCCTTCTTTAGGTGATAGTGCACGGTTTTAATTCATGGGTTTTTACAATAATTTATCTAAGATTACTATTGACCCAGACATATATACAATTATGTTAATAAACAACCAAATCAGTCAATGAGTAGATGAATAAATAAGGAAGGTCATGAATAGTAGCAGACTCCCAGATAAGTTTAGGTGATTTAGTTGGTGGGGGAGAGGGGCGTTAATTAAGAGACAGGAAATTGGGCAAGATGTGAGTTAAACAGCCCCTGTGGATAGTACTTTTTACCTCTCAATCTCTTATGACAACCCTTGGAAGGCACAGCTACTGACAGCAAAACCAGTCTCACCAACACTTGGGGTTTAGCTTCTCAGGAATAACAACTGGGCACACACAGGAGAGACACTGGAGGGGATGGTGGTTGCGTCAGCAAAGTGAATCCCACACCTGTGTCTCACGAAGGGGCGCAAAGCCCTGTGAGACACCGTCAGTCACTTGGGCTGGGAGGTTTGCAGATGCAGTTGCGAGCCCTTAAGGAGGTAGGCACCTCCTCACCAGGTGGAACCAGGAACTCACAAATACTCCAAGCATCCTGCAGACTCCTGCAACCTGCTACCGAAACACATTTTTCCCTTAGTGACAGCCTCAGCAACCAATTCTATTTAGCCAAGATTCGTTTTCTGGAAACCCACACCAATCAAAATTGTTTGTAAACAAGCTACACAAGCATTCCCTTTTACAAAGCCCCCCCCCCCACGTTGGCTCCCTAACCGGGCGGTGTTTGAATTGCTCTCCATATCCGTGTACCCCAAGTTGCGATTCTTTGATGGCAAGTAAGCACTTGTGCTTAATTCTTGTCTTCTGACGATTTTCGGCTGACAGTACGTTAAATGACAAAGAGCAAACAGGGACTCTGATTCACAAAAAAACAGGTACCAAGTTGACAAACTCAAAGCCAAGAAAGGAGGAATCAATTTTCATTACTATCTAAAAAATAAGGTCATTGCTTCCATGGGGGACTGACTTGCTTATAAAGTTACATCATATTATAATTTTCCTTATTAAAATTCCTTTCACATACATCATTTAAAAGTCTTGAAAAATACTACATAAACATGAATAATTCAAAGCTAACAAAACTATACGGTAGCACCGGTGATATAAAGGTCAAATCATTGAGGAAAAAAAGAAATCAAAGTACTATCCTCTTTTTGCCTTCACAGAAGTCTCTTAGTATTATTTTTACTTGACAAACACATGAGGTACAAGTTTATATAAGGTGGTAAGTCACTTAGATGCACTTTGGATATAGAGGGATTCTATGAGCCTATGGACAGTGTGATGGAGCTATTTCATTTTGATGATTATACAGTCCCTTTGAAATAGAATATAATGATGTATGCAGAAACACACTGATTTCGGAGTTTATAACTGTAATCATTACTTTTTTAAAACCTGATTTATCTTCCAATTTCTCTATCACGTGTCCATACACACACACACACACACACACAAATGAATATTCACAAAATAGATCTTGGTCTCAAAGTTTGGAAACACAAAGTATCCAGGAACACAGAGGGTAAATTTCAACTTTGTAAAATTTGAGATAATCAGAGAAACTCACGCTCCTATACAAGGTCACTAATATTGGGCGCCTTTATAAACCCCGATGTGTACGAATCAAACCACAACAGCTACAACCACAACAGCCAATAAAATCAACTGAAAGATATTTTAAGCGTTCGATTTCTATGCTACCAATATTTCTAAGAGCTTAATGCCCTTGTGTTCATTTCGGAAACAAAGCACTGCTATGAGACCATCGTGGAAACTGCCAAGATAAAATTTCATTTAATTTTTAAGTTTTATTACCTCAATGTGAGGTTTGCATAGAGGAGAGAACTAGTTGGAGGCAAAAAGCCTGGGTGTTAGTTTCTGACATCTACCACTCATTATCTTACTGGACGTTAAGCAACTCCATCTTATAGGGCTTCCCTGAGCCTTAGTTACTCGGTTACAGAGAGAGCGAGCGAGAGCGAACATGCCCAACGTACCTCCTGAAGGTTAGTCTCCTCACTCCTAGAGAAGGCTCCTCCATGTAATTCCTTCTACTGAGCAGCCTGCACGCAGACTCCCAATCCTCAGCAAGCTTTGAGAGTCAAACAACTCAAATAAGATATTCAACTTTACCAGAAAAAGGACCATCGAACCTTCCTTAAGTCCAAGGCAGAGATGCATCTGCTACTCGATTGATAGGGAGGCTGTCCTGAAGTTCTCTAGCAGTTCCCGAGCTCTTGAAGTTCCCGAGGTCATCAGGAGACACACCTGTTACTGCTCTAACCTACTCTCCCACCACCTTTTCAAGAAGTGGCCAGAATTCACAAGCCAAGGAGACCATCAGCTCGGTGGGCAAAGGGATTGCAAACTGGGATGTGATTTGTGTTTTACCAACCCCGCCCCCCGCCCCGAGTCCCACGGACTTACACTGATGTGCATTTTCAAACTATGCAGGGCAATCACCTCCACGTTTCAAGTCATTAAACAAAAACCACAACCAACAAAGACACGAAAAACTCTCCTTGCTCCAGAAGAACTGAATTAACAGATAACAAAATCAATAATTACTCTATTAAGAGTGTGCTGGTGTTTATTTTATTCCAAACTCAACAGCAAAATGACTATAATGAATCCTGTTTAAAATGCCCGTAAGCCTTCATCGGAGCTGATTACTTAAGCTTAAAATTTCACTTGAGACCCTGTCAAATTTAAAACCCGTCACGTCCACAGAACCCAGGTGAAAACTGTTGACTGTGTAAAGCCGAAAATTATATCATGACTCCCAAGTGATGATGACACTAGTCACACCTTTGGCCCTGTTCTCAACCTGCACGATGATTCTCATTTTTCTTAGCTTTATCCTTCTTCATTCTGGCGTCCAGAGATTTGTTAACATAGAGTCACGTAAAGAAAAGTCTTTCTGGCCCCAGAGCATGAAAAATAGCATAACAGTTAGGTAAGATCTCTCATCTCTCTAACTTCTGAATCTCTTGTAGTGTGACTTTGCATTCTTTACATTTTGGCCGTACAACCTCACATTCTCTTGCCTTCTCAAGGTGCTAGAATTCTACAGTTAATCATGACATTTTGTCTGAGCCAGTGACAGAATTTAAGCATGAAAGATATTTGACAACAGCCTCATTGCCTTAAATTACTGTCAGTGGACTAATTTAGGCTTAGATCCCTCTTGCTCAGGCTCACACAGACACACACACACACACACACACACACACACACACACACACATCCTTGCCCTAACTCGAGCAACTCAAGTTTAAAGAATCTGCAAACAAATAACCTTTCACGACTTTGCACGTGTAAGAAAAATGTTACGGAATTCCCATTTGGAAATGGACACTGGACCCTTACCTTAAATGTGTCTCCTTGGTTTTATTTGAATGGAAACCTTCACCAACACATCCACCATCTTCTCATTCATGTCTCAGATGTCTCAGTGTCTCCTGCTCATGGACCTTATATGTTAAACTCTCTGCAATCTCCCACTTAGAAAAGAAGCGGGGGATGGGGAAACCAGTCTGGCGACATGCACAGAACCAAAGGTTTTCACCTGTCCTCTGGGTCTGGATGGCAATGATCTTCAGTTCTGCTTCAATTACGTGCTGGGATCCTCAAATCTCACATTTTGCAAATGCAGAAGTGTGCTTTCCTAGGAGAGGCAGCCTACATCCAACACCATGCAGATCTATGGTCTATGAACATCTAGATTAAATGAGCTTGAATATTGCTATCAGCATTGTCCTGTCACATGCAATGCATCCCCTTTCTCATACAGTACATTCAGCTTCTGCCTTGCAGAAAATTTAAAACAAAATAAAACAAAACAAACAACAACAACAACAAAAAACAACTTGTGTTTCTGTCTCTCTCTTTCTCTGGCACTCTGTCTCTCTAGTTAGATATACAGAGAGATGAGATAGAGAATTTTATATCACACACACACACACACGCACACACACACTTCAGCCTAAGGCAGAAAGAAGACTTGCTAAAGAATATAAGTATGATGTCTACGTAATTCTCCCTGGATTCCCAAACTAAGGTTTGAAATTACGAAAGCAGCATAAAGGATACGTTTTCTGTATGAAATTTGTGACATCGTAGTAGCCTGAATCCCTTTCCCTTTCCTATCCATATGGAGCTGAAACAGGGCATGCTCATCTCTATTTCAAGGTCTGATACATGCCGAAAATGGAAATGAGCATGTTCCCCTAATTAGCAGCCGGGTCTAGAGTGAGGAAATGGGAGTGAGGAGGGGAGTCCTCTTTTTTTTATGAAAGAATTAATAACCAGACACAAAAATAGGTTAGATCTTCCCTAAATGAATTGAAACTTCACAGTTATTACAAAAGAGAAATTATCAAACAGTGCTTTGCAATTGCTGGGCTTTTTCCTAAGAACATACCAACACCGGGGCCTTGGTTTTTTGAGTGGGAAGAGATTGTTTTTCAAGGTTCATAAATTTTTCACTCAGATCTTCTGACTTAACCGAGAGTATCTCCTCAATGCTCCCCAAATCCACAATACAGCTTCCTTTCTCCAAAACTCTGCCTACAAAGTTCTCTTTCACTGAAATGTCACTGCTCCTTTTCTCCTATATTGTCTCTTGCGGGAATAAACTATAAAATCAGGAATGTGGGTTTTACCTTTAATAATTGGGGAAGTCATTTTTCTTATGAAAAAGCTTTAAAAGCTGGAATACTTGAGATGCAAATGTTCAAATCTGACTACATTCTGCACAGAGGTTAGGACTTACTATAACCCTTAGCTTGTCCTAAGAGGTTCTTTGGGTCCCTATGTAAAAATCACATCATTGCGGATGCATTCTAATTCTTTTTGAAGAAGTGTATGCCTATAATTTAGGGAATCTATATTTACTAGTTCTCCTAGATAAACATCTTTTATTATTGAAAGGGATTTTACAATCACATATACCAACTTTCTCATTATGCAGGCATGGGATTACTGTGGGCAGAAGAATCGGGGCTTATTTAATGTGATAAAATGCCACCCCACGGTTTTCATTTGGGTTCAACCTGCTATTTTTTAAGAAGTATGCTGCTTCTCTATCTCATTTCTTTACAGAATATTATATTCGATAGGAAAGAAAATTCACACCCATCATTGTATTTGAGAAGTGGTCCTTCCAATATTTTCTTGCCTGAAATATTGCTTTTTTAGCCATATCCTCCTTCATATTCCTTTCTCTCTGAATAGAGCAATTGTGCCAATTAGCTCTTGGGGGATGGGGGAATGATGGGGGGGGAGACTTTCAAAACAAAGGCACTTGTTATGTCACCAGTAATTCTCTGAGGAAAATATGCAAACAAAACTGTCATCATACACCTCAATCATCCTAATAAATCATGAATTATATAATAGGAATTATTGTTATAATAAGAAACATAATCTAGTATACCCTGGACATTTCAGGCATGAGGAATGGATGCATTCACTTACTGGTAAGCTGGGAAGTTACATAAACTTTCATTTCAGATCATTTTTGTCTTTCCAGAATACATACTAAATAACTGGCTTTTCTTCACAGGAGAAAGTCTTTCTTTTTCTTTCTTTCTTTCTTTCTTTCTTTCTTTCTTTCTTCTTTCTTTCTTCTTTCTTCCTATCTAACTGAGATTGACATATAACATTACATTAGTTTTAGGTATACAAGATAATTATTTTATATATATGTATATAAAATTGTGAAATGATAACTATGTAATTATATATATATATATAGTTGTGAAATGATCAACTGAAATAAATCCAGTTAACATCCATCACCACACACAGTTATATTTGTGTGTGTGTGTGTGTGATGAGAACTTTTAAGATACACTCTCTTAGCACTTTTTTTCTCTTGTGGCAGGGAAGTGACTGATGAAAAAACTTGCTAAATGGCCACGGAGCAAGTCAGCAGGGAGACAATTTAACTTTAATTCTCTGGGAGGCTGAGGCAAGATAAAATCAGATGGAATGAACAGCATTGGCCAAGCTATGCATCAAATTTCACTCTAGCCATGTCCTAGAGTTTGCTAAGGGAGAAGCTCTATTAGCCACAGCTCTCAGCTCTTGATTTCTGGAAAAGTAGTTAGTGAGACTCCCACAGCACGGTGACTGATAATCAATTCCACTGACTGTCTGTAAACCACAATCTGATCCCGAGCCTCTTGAACGTCAGAACACATTCATATCATCAAGGATATTTGTTAAAAATACCAATCCTCATGACCCACATCCACACACTCTCATTATCTGCTTCTCCAGGATTCAAAGATGTACATTTTAAACATCACCGGGGTGACTTAATCCAACCACCATCAGGTATTGCACCTGTGTGTACCCAGCTCTGGGCCAACACGACTATGATAATGGAATAGGGACTTGTGTCTTTGTGTGGCTAGTCTCAATTAGAGGTTCTTTCTTTAGAGAGGCTAATTTACCTATTATTCAATTTGAAAACATCCTATGCTGAGTCTTTCTGGTTTCTCAAATAGAGATTAAAATGACCAGGAGAGTCTCATAGGAAATTGTCAGATGATACGTACGGTATTTATGAAGGTCTTTCACAAAGAGTCATGAACAAGAACCAACTGTGATTATTTTTCAGTTAGTCTCAGTCTGTGTGCATATATATATGCATTCTGACCATTTTACCAAATCTGCCATTCATTTTAGTCAAACTCAATGTACTAGTTTGTCATGACCTCAAAAATCCGCAGAGAAAATGAACTATCACCTGTGTTGTAATGTAGCCAATAAAATTCCTAAATATATTCACTAAGTTTCTTTTCTTTTTCTTTCTTTCTTTCTTTCTTTCTTTCTTTCTTTCTTTCTTTCTTTCTTTCTTTCTTTCTTTCTTTCTTTCTTTCTTTCTTTTTTTTAATACCTGTGTGCTAGACCTTTACATGACCTGATTGATCCAGCTCCAAGCTGACTACAAACATCTACATCTCACACAGCACTGGGCTGTTTTCAAAGCAGTGTCATACATATGGATCTATTTGATCTTCACGAGGCATTCAAAGTTTAGAAAGACAAGTTCTTGAACTACTCCTGTGGCTGTGGTTTCATAGATTTTTTTCCCCAGGGCATTCATCTCCTCACATAAAATTGCAATATTAAAGAAAAAAAAAAAGAGAGAGTGAGAGAGAAAGATCAAACCAAACTCAGGACTTATCATCTACCATTCAAAATCACTTTCTCTTACTCTGGTTGTCAGGCCAGCACACTTTTGAGTTCAGTCTGGGGTGTAAAAGACCTTTATGACCATCCCATTAAACTAACATCCTTGCCCACAATCTTAAGCTCAGGTGATATTGAACTGTTCCTAGTGTTCTACATGTGCCATGATGTTTCATGCTTACGTGACTTTACCCAGATTATCCGTTCTCAATTTTCTGTTTCTGCCCAACAAATCCTATTTTTCCTCCAAAATTCTGCTTAAATGCTATCTCCTCTGGGGACCATTCTTTTGCTTGTCTCAGATGCATATATTATATATTTATATGTCCAATTCCTGAATACCTGGAAGGAAAATCATGTGTCTTACTCATCTTGGGACCAACAGCGTTTCCTCATTGCGATGGATGCTAAAAGGTCAACCTGGAACATGGTATCTAAAAATGACCACACTACTATCTAAACACATTTGAATTTTATTAGTAAGAATGTGATAGCTAAGAATTTAGCAACTATCTATGACTACTTCTTAACTTTGAAAACATGCTGAAAATGGTTTTCCTATGGCCAGGGTGGTTTTCTTTTTCCTTCTTTCTTTTCTTTTCTTTTCTTTTCTTTTCTTTTCTTTTCTTTTCTTTCTTTCTTTTCCTTTTCTTTCTTTTCTTTCTTTCTTTTCTTTTCTTTTTTTCTTTCTTTTCTTTTCCTTTTTAAAAAAGATTCTATCTATCTATCTATCTATCTATCTATCTATCTATCTCCCTTGTTATTTATTAAGTGTGTGCAAGCCAGGGAGGGGTTATGGCTGAGGGAGAAGGAGACTATCACTGAGCATGGAGTCTGAGGATGCCATGACCCTAAGATCATGACCTAAGCCAAAATCAAGAATTGGACATTTAACCAACTGAGCCACCCAGGAGCCCCTGGTTTATATTTTTCATCCACACTTTCTCTTCAATAAGGGGACAGCAACACAGTTAAGGAATATAAATTCCAGAGCCAGACTGTCCTCAAATCTTGATTTTACCTCTTGATAGTCATGCGACGTTGAACAAGGCTTCAGCTCTCTGGGCTTCAGTCTTTTGTGTGAAGTTAAGAAAACATTAGCTGTCGGGGATTCCTGGGTGGCTCAGCAGTTTAGCGCCACCTTCAGCCCAGAGCATGATCCTGGAGACCCGGGATCGAGTCCCACATTGGGCTCCCTGCATGGAGCCCTCTGCTTCATGCTTCTCCCTCTGCCTCTCTCTCTCTCTCTTTCATGAATAAATTTTTTAAAAAAACTTTTTTTAAAAAAAAGAAAACATTAGCTGTCTCGTAGAATTTTTTGTGGGGATTAAATGAGCAAATGCTTGCAGAGTTCTTAAAAAAATGCTTGGCACCTAGTGAATTTGCAATACAGGCGCTTTAGTAGGAAATAAACCTGCAAACATTTTTAATTCCCTGAGATCATAAGTTTAGGTAGAAAGGAAGCCAGGATATATTCACTCTTGCCACCTCTACTCATGATCTAATACGTTCTTTGGAGCAAATTTACATGGTTTACGATATATATATATATTTTTACCCATATACTTTTACCAAATGACTTACCTGGTCAAAACTACTCAATTAAATCTCTAAGTTACTACTGTATTATGGGAATATAATGCAAGCTAGGTATGTAATTTAAAATTTTCTGACAAAAAAAATAAAATAAAATTTTCTGACAGCCACCTTAAAAATAATTTCAAAATATAAAAGTACAATGAATTTGAATATATTTACTTTAATCAAATATATCTAAATATTATCTTATATGCAACTAATGTAAAAATTATTAATGACATCCAATGTGTATTTTACTCACAGCAAATCTCAGAACTAGCCACATTATAAGTACTCACCGGCTGCCCACAGCCAATAGCCTGGATATTGTCAGATGTTGTATTTGTAAGACCAAGATGCCATCCCAACTCAATAACGTGCAGTTTTTAGATTTGTCACTGGGTGGTGCTGGAACCAAATACTGTTCTTAAATAAAAGTTGTTAAAATAGCGCAGTTGAGTCTCACGGTACAATGTCTCTTTATTATGCTGATTCCAAGTTCTACAAAAACAACTATGATGAATTAATGGGATAAAAAGCAACATCTTAAGAAACTAGCAACACGAAAATCAGCCAAATCTCAATTCTCCTCAAAAGGATATTCTGATGTTTGCTACACTCATTGTATGTGCAAGGCCATGAGGTTTTAACATTTCTTAGAAACAACACACGTTAGATGCCATTTATAATTTCTATGATGTATCTAATTTCACCAGATAGGTTGCAGCTCATGAAATCTCTTTTTATCCCTATAAGCTCAGGGTGCTTAAATTACTTGTTTCGAACTACAGCTTCTTTAGCCAATTTTCTTTTTTAGTTAGTCCTGAATAACACTGACCACATTTCTAAACACAATGATAGATGTCCTGGAGAGCCAGCATAGATAGCATTTATTTTGTCAGGGGAACAAACAAACAAACAAACAAACCTTAAGATTGGGAAAAATGTGATATTTTCACTTAAAGATATAGCACTTGAAAAATACACATTATTTTTCCATCAATTACAGCAGAAGTAACTTACAAGGGAACTGATACTTGCAGCAAATTTCTCACTCCATTCCTTTAATTCAAAATTCTCTCAGTCTCCATCTATCCTACCATGTTCTTTGTCTCTCAGCCCCAAAACACATATACTAATAACTCAAGGTTCCAAGCTCATTGGAAATGCCATCATGTTTACGATGTACCTTTAAAGGCAACTGGCCCCTTCCCCACCAGCTCTGAGAACTGCGCCGTGACAGGCCCTGCTCACTGTGTCATTCTTCCTACCCGGTCATTCTTCCCATATGCCTTGTTAATGAAACTCAGA
The DNA here is from genome assembly GCF_018345385.1 of Vulpes lagopus. Classification (NCBI taxonomy): domain Eukaryota; kingdom Metazoa; phylum Chordata; class Mammalia; order Carnivora; family Canidae; genus Vulpes; species Vulpes lagopus. The sequence goes on along the minus strand of NC_054827.1, from coordinate 148,549,565 downwards.
TTTTTCTCACACTTGCCATGTACCTAATTAAATATTCATTTGCCCAGTGTTAGTTGCAGCCAGGAATAGCCATCTGACATCATCTGGCCTTTGAGATATAATAAGAAGTGTGCCAGGGAATCTTGGGAACACTTTTGCTCTCGTTGTAAGGGACCGAAATGGCTGGTACCATCCTTTTATTGTTCTTTTGTTAAGATTTTATTTATTTATTTGTTTGTTTGTTTTTGTTTGTTTATGAAAAGAGAGAGAGAGAGAGAGAGAGAGAGAGCGTGCACACGTGAGCAGAGGGAGGGACAGAGGAAGAGGGGAAGAAGCAGACTCTGCTCTCCCTGCTGAGCACAGAGCCTGACTGGGCTCGATCTCTCCCACAAGCCGGAGATCATGACCTCAGCTGAAATCAAGAGGCAGGTGCTTAACCGACTGAGCCACCCAGGTGCCTCTGAAGTATAATAAGTTTGCCAGGGAATCTTGGGAACACTTTTGTTCTCTTTTTAAGGGCCAGAAATGCCCGGTACCATCCCTTTGCCCTTCCTCCAGCCTTCAACATGGACCATGGAGCTGCGGTAGCTGCTGCTGCCACAAGATACCACTCATGGGGATGAAATCTATCGGCAGTGGAGCGGAGAGATCCTGGGTCTCAGCACTGCTACAAGCTGACCCAAGCCTAGGAAACCAGCTTCCTGTAAACTTGTTAAATAAGAAAGCATTAGCTCATTAATTTAAGTCACTGTTAATTGAACACCACATTGTAGCTAAATAGATTCTTAATACATGCACCTGCCCTGCTCCTGTCTCTAGCTCCCATTCTCCTTCCCTCCAGTAGTTATGGATCTGTATGTACTCCCCTCATGGCTCAGTATTCAGGCAGGAACCTAGAAGAGTAAATCCCAGCTAATAAACATGTTTCTATTACTACTACATTATTAAGATTATAATTACTGACTCACACATGAGCTCACCTGACCCACTAGTGGATTTAGAAATGAGATCAGTATGAAAACTAGGAAGAAAGAGAAAGAGATAATGATGCTAACCGGCATTTGAGCACATTTTACAAAGCCCTTTCACAAGACTCTTTCCTCTGACCTCACAGCAGCTTTGCACAGGGGGTATTTAATATTCCCCTTTACAAGTGTGGAAATGGAACCTCAGTGAGATGAAGTCACCCTGGAAGGTCACCCACTCATTATGATATAAACTCGCTCCTAGAGACTGGATATGGCAATACTGTGACTTGCACTATGTCTGCTTAATTCCATTGCCTGTAGGGATGATCAAGATTAACATTTGTCAAGCAGGTACTATGCGCTAACGGCATTTGCTGAATCGAGATCTGTACATCCATTACTCTGTTCAATCCTCGCAGTGACCCTATGGCCTGGCACCACTATCATCCCCATTACTGAGGAGGAAAGTGAGCTTTGGTCCTTGGAAAATCCACCAGCCTCATCCTCTCACCGGCTGCTCCCTCAACAACCTGCGTCGCATCTTCCTGCCCTTTGCTCCTGGGAGGCTAGGTTTTTTTTTTTGTCCTTGAGCCCAAATCAAGCTGCCAAACTAGACTCTCCTCACCTTCTGCTTTCTGTTTGTTTTTTTCCATTGCCATTGGACTGTAAATCTCCCTTGGATTTAAGAACGGCAACCATCTGCTTCACATCATACAAAGATTCAGCATTAAACTATTTGACTTGATTTTCCTGTTGAACTGATGTTAATGAATTTTGGCTCTGAAAACTTGGACTTCAAAAGAACTCAGATTCCTGACTTTTAAATTAGCTTACAGTTTTCCTTTAGCTCCAAGAAGGCTTCATTTAGAATGTACTTAATAAAAAAGTGTGCACTTCAAAGATAAGCAAATACATTTTCATGTGATTTAAAACAAGCCCTTTGTACTTACCTTCCTGATACCACTGATACCATATTCCTATTAAAAAGTAAACTCAGGCAGATTTAAGCAATGCACATTGTCATTCGGAGGTAGATATTTAAATGTTTCCCTTTGGTTCTGTTGGTGGAATGGACATCATGGGTCTGATTTTATCCAAGTCCTGTGACTCACCAGTTATGAGACCTTGAACATGTCGCTTTTATCCTCTTACAAACCGTTTCATCATCTCTGAAATGGAGCTAATATACTAGCCTTTTAAAAATTTTGAAAAAAATAATAAAAAAATAAAAAATTGTGAGGTATTTAAACAAGCTAACAGATATTAATTCTTTGACACGTGCCTGTGCATAACATATGCACAACAAACAGTAATTCACATCCTTCCTTTGTTAAATCTCCCCAACTAACACGAGCATTTTAATCGTGTTTCCCAGGTTTGCTAAGCCCTAAAATACATTTGGGTATTTCAAGGCTCTTGATACTGGGAAATAATATATTAAAGAAACAATAAGTAAAGCTCATTTTTAAGAAACAGCTGCCACTTTTATGACTTAAAGGAATAATAGAATATTAAAAGGTCATTTCATATGCTCTTTGAAGCAATACTTTATTCACATTCGATTTTTAAACCTTGGTGGATATTCTCATTCTTAGGTATTGCTTTTTAGAGATACTGGAAACTAGATAAATACCAATATTGCATTAGATAGATGAGGAAAGGTATGTGTACAAAAGAAGCATATTTCTCTTTTGGTTGCTTTTAGAGAGGCGGGGGGCAGGGGGGAGAGCAGAGGGAGAAGGGAGAGAGGACCTTAAGTAGGCTCCACACCCAGCATGGAGCCGATTCGGGGCTCAGTCAATCTCACAACCCTAAGATCATGACCTGAGCCAAAATCAAGAGTTGGCCTCTTAACCAACTGAGCCACCCAGGCCCCTCAAAAAGAAGCATATTTCAAAATAAGGTTAAAAAGATCCTCACCTTTCTATCTAAAGCCCTTTCAATTACTCTGAAATGTACTAATTAAGTTATAAAGAGAGGCTCTGTTTAACAATCACTTTCTTTAATCCCTGTACGTTCCAATTACCTTCAACCAAAGATGACAACAATCACTCTCATTATAAGTAGGATACTTGAGCTCATGCCATCTGCAGGTAGTTGCTGTCACAGTCATTGCATGATGGGAATCCTGATTCTCGGAAAAGAAAGTATCAAAATTCCCTGCAAATAATTGATACTTGTGGCTTTGGAAAGCTGCTCTTTTGCAATCCCATGATATCTTGTGGGAAATTCTCTCAAGCCTGCTTTATATTCTAATTTTCATTTTACATACCTTTATCACTAAAGAATGTCCTGTTGAGATTCAGAGATATAGCATAAATTTGATTCTGTATTAATACCATTCAGCATAATGTGTGGCGCAAGATAAGAGATACTCAATTTTAATCGGAGAAGAAAGGAAAAGTAGAAAAAAAAAAAAGGAAGGAAGGAAGCCCATATCTTTGATAAAAAGAATTGAAAGCTTATATTTCCTTCACTGTACCAGGCTGCCTCCTTTACAGTGACCACATTTTGAATTGAGCTCTTTACCCAAGCAGTCAATAAAGCAACCCTATTAATAATACTATTATTTCTCCCTCAATTTGTAATGACTTAAGTTAACATCATCCTTTGTCTGAAAGCTTTTTACTTTAATGTTGTTTTTTAATTGAATTTGAGGCACTGTAAATGACAATTGCTCCTTCGTAAAAAAAAAAAAAAAAAAAAAAAAGGCAAATATATCTACGAAACTAATGTTTTATTTCGTGTTCTCCCACAGTGTGGCAGCAGAGACTTAAAAAGGTGGAAGAGCCACCAAGTGCTCAATGAGAAGTATCTCTGGGTCTCCTTGAATCAGACCCTGGAATGAATTCCTCCCCATGATATCCATGATAATCAAATGGCAATCGATTTTTCTGTGCTTAAAGCTCTGACAAAAGGAAATATTGGTTAATCAGTTTCTTATGCTCACTGTAAGATATTCACTGACTTTACAGCAGGGGAAAGTTTCCTCTTAGCTTTTAATACGTAAATCTGTTGGAAATGCTGGCATTTGTGTTGGAATGAATAAAGGTAAACACAGTGGATTGATTTACATGATACAAATCTATGGAAAGAATGCCCAATTAGTTGTAACCACCCTTCATTAAACAAAGAAAACCATCTCTCTTTATCACAGATCTGTGAAATGAAAATAGAAGCACTTGCATAGGGTAGATGAGATAAATCACCAGGAAGTACACAGTAGGTCATCTGGCAAGTAGGGAGTGAGCAGTAGTTAAAAGCTGTTACAGTGGTACCATTTATCCCACTGCGACCATCACCAACTCGCCTCTCCTACCACGGGACTCTCTGTTCCAGGTGGAGAAATGCAAGAAGAAACACAAATGAGTGGTAGGGGAGCCCTGTTGTGGAAGAGTTCAAGAGACAAGCTTGTCACTACATAACCTTCTCACTATGTGATAGAACAAAACCATCTACCTCCACATGCAGGCTGGACACCGAGGACAGAAATCACTCACCTCCCACCCCTAACTTACTGTCTACATTCACGGGAATTTACGACGCTGCTCTCTACGTTAGCATGTCTTCGTGTTCTAGGAGACTCTTGTCCAAGCCAATAACTTGGTAGTTCGTTAAAGAAATTTCCTGAAAGACCCATCAATGCCTCACTAGCAAGCACCAGCCAACAGTTTACATCCTGAGAGCATACAAACGCTTCCTCTCAAAATCCTGCCTTGCAGTTTCCGCCAATCCTGGACAGTTGTATCCTGATCCTTACTCAATCCAAATCGAGGCCTCTCATTGAAAGCCCAAACTTAAACCAAACTTGAAATTCTCAATATGGCCTGACCTTGAGTCCCTCTTCAGAGACACGGCCAAAACTCTCCCAAGGCAGTGCTCTTCCAACCAGGGTACACAGCAAATCCATCCTTGCCTCATCAACAGTTTACACTGATGATATTTAATTAAGGAGGTGACACTGGGCAGAGAAGTTCTACAAAGCAACATATATAAGATGAGGATGAATTAATTTTCCTTGAAATGGCCATATTTTCAGATATATGGAGGCATTTTAACAATTTGGGCCTTTCTCATTAGAATAGATATCTCATACTCAAATCCTGTGATAAGATAAATGATATCACACTGAAGACATCATTATGAAACCAATTCTGTAGTTTGCTCTATAATTACAAGAGTAATCAACCTCACACTAATGAAACAAATTGTTGTATAAATATACTTAATGACTAATAAGGTTATTTTTTAAAGAGTCATTTATTTGAAAAAGAGACATTCAAGCCCTTAAAGCTTTCAGCTGAAGAAATAAGATTCAGGGAATTTGTGCAATATCCAATACCACATAGCATGTAGGAGAAAGATTGGGGTGAAAATTCCATTTTTGTAAGAGGTAGTATAGCATCATGCATTTTTTATAAACTTACACAACATATAAACCTGTTTTAAATGTAAAAAAAAAAATTAAGGGCCCCATGTAATATACCTCTGAATCTTTTATTGCTGGTATAATAGAATCAGAAAAAAAAAAAGCATTTGAAACCTATATCTTTCTCTTAATATCCATGGGATTTTATTCCATTTATTAAGCAGTTTTGAACACATTTGTTCATCCACCAATAGTATTTTCCCAGGGGCTTGTTGTGAACGTTAAATAGGATGACATACGCAGACCACTCAACCTTTTTACATGACGGATACGAAATGGTCAATAGATCTTTTGCTGTCATCTTCAACTTTACTCTCTGATAGCTACTTTTTCAACTTTGCCACGTGGCTGTATTTAGTTAGATCTCATTTAGATAACCATAAAATAAATGAAAAGAAGCCGCATCTTTGGCTTGAGGAATAGCATAGAAAAAAAAAAAAAACCTTTGTCCACTTTGCCAGCTCTATCTGTGAGACCTGGAGGTAGGACAAAGACTTAGGAGAGCTTGATTTATTAATAAGTTTAACAAAGGTGTAAAAGTGGCACCTCATCTACAAGAAAACAGGCTAGAAATCGTAAACAGATCCAAGTCTGGTTTCTGTTCATGAAATAGATGTAGGTCTTCTCAGCAAGGTGCTTCATAAATCACAAGGAATAAGAAAACCCCTGAGAAAAGTAAAGATATTAGTCTTATGTTGTCACCCAATATTTCTAGTGTGGGACTGTCAGAGCCCTGAAACCAAAGGAATCTGAACTGTGAGATGCATCAGGACCCTTCAGAGACGCAGTCTCCCTGATAGAACTTCTGAAACAAGCCATTGGAGTGATTTGCATGTACTGATGCTGTTTCTAAGCTGTATTTATGCCTTCAAAAATGGCACAGTAACATGATGTCTCCAGTTATATTTCCCAAGGTAAAAACATTTTCAGTTCAGTAGAGAAAAGCCTGTTGTCACTAACTCAAGGCAATTGGATCGCTACAAGCCTAATGTTTTTTTTTCCATGGTACACAGAGGAAAAGGGCCGATATTTTAGAAAGCACATCATCAGATTATTGATATCCACACAATAAAATAGAACCACTTCAAACAGAGTGTATGTTTCCACAGAGACCGTGGAGCCTACAAAGACAGCCCTATGGGAAAAACAGTAACTATATGGCAATGGCTTTTCTTTCCTCAAAAGAATTAAAAATATACTGATAGATAAGCAAACCCAATCAACACAGGGTCACTGGAGGGTTAGAGAAGAGACACAAAGGAAAATAGAAGGACATATTAAAGAAAAAGAAGGGAAAGAAATAGGAAGGAGCTATTAAATTATTGCTGGAAAAACATAGGTGAAGGGAAGGTTGTCTCCTCATTAGAGCCTTTTTATTTATTTATTCCCCAATGTCTACCCTCACATCCCTCAGGAAAAATGGTGAGGGATGTAGGCTGGTCACTTCTTCCCACTGAAAGCATTATTATCTAAACCTCACCTATCCATCCTTTCAGGGGAGATGTGTGCCTGAAAGAAGACTATTTATTCATTATTCACTCATGCATTCTTATCTCCATTATAAACATGACCTATAAGGTCTGTTTGATTTACCTACTTTCCAATGTCACATAACACAACTCACTCTTCATACTACAACCATTCTAAATTTCGTTCAGTGGCTTGAACAAGCCTCTTTTTGGTTTAGAAACTTCCACCACCTTTGTCTCACTAGTTTCCATTTATCTTTCATGCTCTTGCTTGAGCATCTCTTCCCTAAAGTTTTCCATAAGCTCCTTGACCAGGTTGGGTCTCAGGGATAAGTGCTCCTTCTCTGCAGGGACTCTCTACTTCCCTAGTATCTTATTCATTGCACTTTGTAAGTGTCTCTCTCAATGGGCTTTATCTGTCCTCTCTTTTTTTGTCTTGTCATCTTCCTGCAGACCAATTGCACTGAGCAATAGCTTGATATGTGATTGTCGCATATGAGAATAAAGAAACAAATCAGAAGACCAGTCAATGAATGGAAGCAACCATGCAAAAACAAAAACAAAAACAAAAACAAAACAAACAAAAACAAACACCTACAACAGGCTCTACGTTTGAGCAAAGTGCTACGTGAAGCAAGGGAGTAAGTGATACAGGGATTGAGAAGCCTTCCTAAATATCTTCAGAAAACTTAGTCAGCCTCTGTCCATTGCCATAAAGAAGATACTTGTACATGCTCTATGATGTTGAGAGGTTCTCTTCCTGGACCTCAAAGCTGAGTCCAAGTGCTAAGTAATTTAACTCTAAGGGGTCACCTACAACTGAGGCCAGACACCATCACACGTGCATACCTGTGAGCACAATAGGGCCTGCCAACAACAATCTCTTCTTCCCTTCTACCCACTGAAAATTGATGAGAGGACTTGGGGGAAAAAAGACAGCAGAGATAAGACAGGTAGTATTTCTTCCCTCTTCTCTCTCATAGTCCCCACCTCCCACCTAAACTGACTGATAACACCCATGACTCACTAGTCAGTATCTGGGGTACCTGTGAGAAGGAAAAGCTGGAATCTATTTATTCTTCTGTAGGCTGCTGAGCTGCAGAATACACAGGTCTATCTTAGTGCAGCCAACAAGTCAGAGAAGAGCCTGGTGAGTTGGCCTGTGAAGACCTGGAGTTGAGGAGCATACATGATAACAGAAAATGATGCCTGGATGTAGTCTGGATAATGATAAAGATTGAAGAATTGGAAGAGCAGCCCATATGTGCAGAGAATATGGGATACTATGCACAGAAAAAAATGGTACAGCTCATCCCAAGTCCATGGGACACTCACAGGATGTCACAGAAGACCCCAGTGGTGCTCACACTTCATGTGAAGGATCATGGAGATTCTGGGGAAATCTAAAATGCTGACAAGTCCAGTCTAGATAAAACCATGGAAGTTGAATATCAACACCCAGGAAAACCATGAGTACTATACATTCAGAAACTACAATACAGTGGGATCAGGGACTTTCTTCCCATTAACAACCCTAAGCATAGAAATGAAGTACACTTCTCTCTCCTTCACCCTGCCTCACATATTGGAGGAGCTAGATCATAAGCAAAAGGGGAGGGAAGGTCAAGAATTTTGAATAAAAGATGTGATAAGGGGTTTCAAAGTACTAAACTTTGATATCTGACATTGATCAGAAAGTTCTGGAAAATCTCCAAGTCATTAAGGAACAGGAAGAAGGTGGGGGAGACATGCATTAAAAATGAGACAATTATGGAAAGAAATAAAATCATCTCATGTTTAAGCTCTAATGAATTGAGGTTTTCCAATAAATGTTGTTTCTATTTATCATTGATTTTTATCTTACCCAATATGAGTTATTATGTTTCTTTCCTCCTTCAGGGTCAAGGATTTTGTCTCACTAATTTCTTTATTGTACTCAACCCTGTTGCTGACATATTGATTGAAGTTCAGCAAGCACTTGTTGAAATGAAGAACACCGCGCACATAATTCAAATTTCCCTTAACGGAAGGCTCGGGAAACATTCAGCCATGCAGATACAATGCCACCACTAGAGAACTGCGCTTTACAATGACACTCTCCATTTATTCCCAATTATTCCACACACAATTCTATGACCTGGCACTACTATTTCCATCTCACGCATACAAAAACTACCACTTGGAGAACTTGGGAGCCTGACCCAAGGTCACATAGCTAGTAAGATATGAATATAGGAATTTGCCGCCCCAGGTCCTTTTGATTCCAAATTCTGGGCCTATTCCTCTTTCCCACATTTCTCATAGTGCCTCTTCTCTGAATTTCAAATACAATCAAAGAGAACACACCCACTCACTCCATCAACTATTCCTTGACTTTCCACAGAACCATGTAACTGGCTTTAGCAATTGCATAAGCAAGCGTAAACATTTATGACTCAAATCCAACATCATTCTGAGGAGTTAAAGGAAAATGCAATCCCACACTTATCTATTCGTTTTCTGAGCAATCAGCTCTAAGACACTCGAGGTAAACTATTGCATTTTCATTCCAGTGGAAGGAGAATTTAACCCTCTCTCATTAGCAAGAGCACACATACAGGTGGAACAGCAGCCCTCTGAGGGGAGGCAGGACAGCGCCATGGTAGCAAGTAAGGGTGAGCACAGAGCGAAGGATGTCACACAAGACCCCAGTAGTGTTCACACCTTCTTGCCTGAACCCTGCAGCACTCAATTCATGTTCAGTTCTTAACCACTGTACTCAGTGAGGCCTCCTGAAAAGACTGGAAAGATGATCCGCCTCTGGGTGGAGAGGCCAGGCCATAGAAGGAGCCTACAGTAGAACAGTATTTCCCAGAGGCCCATCAGCAGTGTGCTTCACCAGGTTCTCTAACACTTGGCTGTGGTCCTATTTCTCATGAAACTGCCACTATTTCCTTTGCTAGAGCACAGGTCCTTAGGAACTAAGTTTGGCAAAGTACCAAGGTATGCCAGCTAAAGGCAGCACTTCTTTATCCCCAAGAAGAGATTCTCAGAATCCTTACAGGAGCTGCAAAGATTCTGTAGTACAGAAAGTGCAGAAGTCTTATGTCTAGGTCAGAAATGAGGCTCTACTAGGCTTGAATCTGAAAATACAACAAGAGAATCCCCTCTACATTGTCCATGTGGTCAGAGAAGACCGGCCAATTCCAAGTGGCCTAACTGGCATATTTGGGGACAGTAAAACAGATACCAAACAACTGCCTAAGTGTCCTGGAGCCCAAGAAGAGAGACTATGAACCCTGCCCCAAATCAGGGTTAGATTTAATAACCGCTAAGAATTCTTGAGTGCCTCTTATGGACCATGCTCCATTCAAAGCATGGAATACTTATTCCTTTAAATACTTATTTCACTTAATACACAAGACTATGAAGAAACACCATTTTTAAAAAGATTTTATTTATTTATTTCATAGAGAACACAAATGGGGAGAAAGAGCAGAGGGAGAAGCAGACCCCCAGCTGAGCAGGAAGCCCAATGTGGGCTTGATCCCAGGTCCTGGGACCATGACCTGAGCCAAAGGCAATGCCCAACTGACTGAGCCACCCAGGTGCCATTTTTTTTTCATTCATTTGACCAATTGAGCAAACTAAAGGACAAAGAGGTCGAAGAATGTGCCCAAGGTCACACAGCTATGAATTAGTAGAACTGAGATTTGAACCCAGGCTTCTAAAATGCCTCATTCTTAATGATCATGTTATACTGAAGAGTATAAGAACTCTGCTTTTGTAGATCCTTTTAGAATTCACAGAATCTATAACTCCTATGGGGATACCTATTAAGAGGTGAACTCAGCAGTTGGCTCGATGTCTCAGCACAATGCTTGGCACTTGGTAAATAATGTGTTAAGAAGGAAGTTGAAAATTTACAACACAATTTGTTCATGCTTTTCCCTTAACTCAGTTCATTTCTAAATGGAAAAAAAAATGCTGTATGCCTACTTGAGAAAATACTTAAGCAAATATTTCCACCAGCTTTATTTCAATATAGTTTAACCTAATGCTGTGATATTTATAGACTGCTTCAATTTAGGGAAGAAATTCCTGGGTAGACTTCTATGAAGTGAAAATGTATGCTCTTAAGGCATACAAAGATACTAGAGCATTCTTAATTTATTCCATTATCTTTTAATTAAATTGCCCTCTATTATCATTTTGTGAAGTAGAATCATGAACTTGTTGGAGCATAGAATTTGTCAGCCAGTACTTTTGTCAAAATTGCAGCATCTTCTTCAATGCATTTGTCCTTCAGAGCGTTAGCTATGCTGCACCTCTGATCACCATCTACTGCGGTACCCACATTTGAAATATGACACGTTTTCAATAATCTAGCATCCAACAGGGACATTGAAAAACATCCAAAAAATTATCAGTGAATATTCTAAGCGATAAACTTAATGGATACATTTTTATGAGGATTTTCTTAGACCCTAGCACTGATTTGTACTTCAAACTAGATGATCTCATTTTATTTTTTGTACCACTGCCTTCACGTGTAAAATGGGGATGACAATGGTCCCACCAATGACCATGTATGGTGCTTGTAAGGGTTCAATGAATCCATGATATAAACTGTGTGGTTAGACATGGAGTCTAGTATATTCCATGTAGTGGCAGAACTTATTATTCCTTTTCTTTGATTTCTTTACTTAGAAGTACCACAAGAATCTCAAAACGAATATGTTTAAAACTGAAATCATCCCATTTTCCCCAAACTGTTGGCTATGCCCCCACCTCTGTCTTCACTTACTCAGGAATGACACCACCACCACCACCACCATCATCATCATCTAATTCATATTAGAAACCTGAGTGTAGAGATTCTTCTAATTCTTCCTTTTTTTTTTTTTTTTGCATTGCCCGATCTGTCCACAAGTCTAAGAATGCTTATCTCAAAACTGCATCTCAATTCTATTCACTATCTCAGGCACCACCAGCTCTAGTCTAGACTACTGAGTTTATAAAATGCTCTCTCCACTTTCTCTCTCTCTCTTTTTTGAAGATTGTATTGTTTATTTGAAAGAGAGAAAGTGCAAACAGGGGGCAGGGGCAGAGAGAGAGGGAGAAGCAGACTCCCTGCTGAGCAGGGAGCCTGACACCGGGCTCAATCCCAGGACCTCAAGCTCAAGACTTGAACCAAAGTCAGACACTTAACCGACTGAGTCACCCAGGCACCCCTCTCTACTTTTACTCTTAACTACCTTCCACTTTTTTTTCTCACAGCAGCCAGATTAATTTCTATACTCATGAAGTGGATGGAAGTTGTTTCAATGATGCATGTGTCTTTTTCAGAGGTTCCAGACAATCCGGCAAATGTGCAAATTGAAAATCCATACTCACTTGTGATGAATATTATTTAAAAAAAAGAAAGTGGCCCATTTAAATACCTCTTAGAAGCCCTGCTGTCTTTCAAGACACTATGTCAACACATCTACCTCCTCTAGGGGATGATGGGGAAATGTAACACACTTTTGAGAGACATTTCAAACACTAATTACTTCAACCTGTGTCTATCATAGTTAAAACTGCATTAATAGAAGTAAATGAGTTGACAGGTGATTGCAAAATAAAAGACTTTTAATATAATATGCATTAATATTTTACCTCAGTCTACATATTATCATGTTCCAAGCCCACTGACTAAGGAGTTGCATTTAACCCTTCTGAGAGTCCAGGAAAGAACTAATAGTAGGCACTGAATTCTCAAACCTCTTCATGAATGCTTTCTAAAGCAATAATATCATGGTACATTTTCTTAGCAATTATGAGTAAAGCAAGATAGATTTTCATCTGTCATGGCATGTTCCAGATATGACTGATCCTCTCTACTCAAAGCAGGAAAACCAAACATAAGACAAGGAAAATTCAAACTGGTCCCTAAGTTCTCCTATCCCTACCCCATGCATCTGTAGCAGAGAGGGTAAAATCAATTCCTACTTCTACTAGTTATTACCTGTTTAACCTACAGGCTACAATTTCAAATATTCTAATGTTTGAGGTCTTTATCTATAAAGTACAGATGAAAAATCACAATTCCTACCTCATTAGGTTTAAATGCATTAAATGGGTTAATACTTGCAAAGCACCTAGAACACTGCCTAGAACAAACATAGTAAATGATGTTTGCTTTCTATGTTTATCCTTGCCATATTAAATATGATATTTTCATGGATAATAGTGGTTTGATAGGATTTTTGTCTTAAATATTCATGATGTTTGTCTTTCGGAAACTTTTGCATCAAGTCCCTGAAGTGCCCTTTTAATGACCTATATTGGATCATGTACACTTTCCTTAAAAGCTTACAGTGGATTTACAACAACATCCCAATTGTATAATACCCCTGTCATGTTTCTTTGCCATCATGATGTTTCCTTCCTGGAAGGACTCGGGATTGATGGGAGCCTGGTTCTCTCTTGCTCCTGAATTTTGTTCCACCCTCGGGAAGGTGGTGAGACCTACGTGACTGGCGAGTGTGAGAACAAGGTGGTGTGCTCTGCTGTGCTTGGTCCTCTTCTCACCTGTCCCTCAGGCCCACCGTGTTCTGGTACTTCTTAGGAACGGGCTGGTGAGGTCTATTACTTTCATGTTTCAGGCATGGGCCCATTTGGCTCTCACACTAAGCAGATGTTTTGGCTTCCATGTTCGTCCTAGCATTTTCTCACTTCATCCAGATTCAGAAAGGGATGAGGTGCTATTTACTGAGTAGCCTCTTGGAGACCCCAATCCCCCAAATGTTCACATGATTATAAAATACAACATCTTCCACTTGACTATTTCTTAAAATTTCTCTTATGCTATGTTCTGATATATGTTACAGCCACTATGACTTTTTTCCTCCTCCTCTTCCATCTCTTAATTCTGTGAGCGATTCAAATTCTTTTCCATTTCTGTCTCTTATAACCGCTATTCCTCTGTCTTCCCATTCTTTATAGACTTAACACTTTTTCATTCTTTAGGTGTTATTTTAAATATTAACTCTTCAGATAAACTTTCTATGTAAGCCCCCTATTCTTCCTTCACAGCTTCTCATCTTTTTTCTATCACTTATTTTTTGAACTATTTCCTGCCTGCCTTCATCACCAGATTGTGAGCTCCATGAAAGTTGAGACACCGTTGGTTTTCTTGACCAAACCAGTGCCTTCACAGTGTCTGACAAATAACGAACTCAATATATACTCGTTGGCAGAAGTATATAAGACAATATACTTCTGTCTTAATTGAACTAAACAGCAGTTCATATTTTATCATATGCACAAAGAAGGTACTTTGCTAAGTTATTTATGTGCCTTTGCCCTCTGGAAGACTGTTTTCCAATATACTCAGTAGCAAGAGTCCAGCTTGAAACCATCAGAGAGCCTATCCTTTCTTTCCATTAGTTTTATAAATTCCCATACACCCTTTGACAAAAAACTAGCAAAGAGACTATCAACAAACAATTTATTTTTTTTAAAAGGAGCAATACAACCCAAAATATCTCAAAAGGAGATTTCTATGCCAAATTTTATAGCTATGTGTAAATCTTCCATAACATGAAAAAAACACTCATGCCATTATATGGTTTTGTGTATTCCATCTTTCCAATGATACAGAAAGATTCGGGAAGTCACAAGTTCTCACTTAAGCTTTGGATCCTTTAAAATGCCTAGTAACAGATAATTTACAGATGATCCATAAATACCTGATGAATTAACTGTCAAGCTTTTATATTACATATACTATTATCTTAGATACTAGATATAATATAAAGGAAGTAAACTGTGTATGTTGTACTATTTATACGCTCAAATGTGAAAGAAGAGTAGGGAGGCTTAATTTTTTTAAAAAAGATATATTTATTTATTCATGAGAGACACAGAAGAGAGAGAGGCAGAGACATAGGCAGAGGGAACAGCAGGCTCCACTCACCGAGCTCGATGCAGGACTTGATCCTGGATCCCAGGATCACGACCTGAGCTGAAGGCAAGCACCCAACCACTGAGCTACCCAGGTGTCCTGGGAGGCTTAATTTTTAACTCCAGGGAAAATACCCAACCACTTCCTAAATCCCCATAAGCATAGAAAAATGAAGGACGCCTCACAAAATAATCAGTATCCGAGATAGTTAATTGCTGGTATAGAAATATCTCATTTCCCAGGAGAGTATTATTTTATTTTCTTTAATCAATATAAATATAACAGTGTTATCTCCAGGGTAATAATTATCATTAAGAAATGTGTGCTCCTATGCTTGTGGTTGCCCTAAATTGGAGATTTAGAAATGTAGAAGGAATTATAGAACATGCCTCTTTGTTTTTCTAAGTGGGGAAAACTTTATATACAATTGAATTAATTAATAGCAATTCAACCCTCAAGTTATTGTGGCATATTTTAGTAAATCAACCATAATCATTTCCTGTCTAATCCTTACAATCAATAGTAATCAGGAAAAGAGTTGTTCTTGTTTTGAAAATTAAATTATATTAATCTTACAAATGATATTTGTACAAAGAAAAATAAAACAATTTCATTTTACTAAAAAAAGAAAATTAGTCGCTTTTTTTGCTGGTTATGTTTTTTCAATGGATGGCTATATGAGTAGATCCATGAATGTATGGAAGGAAGGATATGTAGAATAAGCATCTAATAACATTCTCAACTATAAATAAGAAAATTGAAGTTAGGGCAGCCTGGGTGGCTCAGTGGTTTAGCGCCGCCTTTAGTGCAGGCGTGATCCTGGAGACCCGGGATCGAGTCTCACGTTGGGCTCCCTGTATGGAGCCTGCTTCTCCCTCTGCCTGTGTGTGTCTCTCTCTCTGTGTGTGTCTCTCATTAATAAATAAATAAAATCTTAAAAAAATAATATTTAAGTTATATGCTTTTCCTTGATTGAAGACGATTCGAGTGCATTTTTACAGTCCCGAATCATTCAATGCCCCAAACATCATGCTTCATGAGACAGAAATATGAATAAGACTTCTATGAGATCTGGGGGCTCAGATTCTAGCATACTGGAGGTCATATTTACAGAAACTAAGCTTGCAGTCTGGTTTTTGACTCTGTGGATTTTCCACAAACAAACATCAACAGTTTTCAGACATGTTACTAAAGGATGCAAAGAGGATTCCCAGCTGCCAAAAACGTTAGCAACTCATGCTTCCACTATCAGATGCATTTCAGTGATGTGATTGAGCAGTTTGGGGAGATATATCTTCTTTCTGGGATATAACCCATAACAAATCACAAAGGGTTTTTTTAAAGTGTTTTCAGAGGACAAGAGTAACTCTGCACAGAAGCTGACAATGTCACGGTAGGCTTTTCTTACACACATCAGTGTACCTAAGAGGATGGAATTGGGTCGACAGCATCTTGAGCCTCATTTAGAGAAGGACCTCATTCTTTCAGTGGTTGTGGTACCCTTAAATTGCCTAGGCTGTAGTTTCCTTCCAGGAAAAGTTGCCATTAATGGTAGTAAATGAACGTACATTTCCTGAGGTCATGCTAGACATGTTTAAGTTAGTATGTGGAACATGCAAAAAATAAATAAAAAAAAAACTGAAAAAAAACTTTCTAAGAATCTCAGCCACTATGATTCTCCTCTACCTTTCATTCCTCATCCTAATATATATATATATATATATTAGGATAATATATATCTATATAATAGGATATATATATTAGGATATATATATAGGATATTATGTATTTGTATATTTTTTATTTTAAAAAATATATATAATATATTTAAATAAACAATGAGAGAGAGAGAGAGAAAGGAGGTAATCCTTCCTATCATACTGAGCCATGAAGCCCTTGGCATATATTACATTTTAGCTCATAGAAGTTGGTGCAGCATCATGATGAAGGTGCAGATTTGGGCAGCAGCAGAACTTCATTCAAAACCTGGCCCTGATGTTTCCAGTAGCATTACCCTATAGTGTTCTGTTTTTCAACTGGTAAGACTGAGATAAAACCAATCTCCCAGGATTACTATGAATATAAAGTATGCATGAAAGTACAAATGTAAAGTGATGGACTTAAGAGCCTACCAGACTAATTGGCACACAGTAGGTGCTCAAAATTATTGAATTGCTTCTACGTTGTTATCAGTTTTAGAGGAACATTGTAAATAATACAGAAATCATTCATAATGCTTTGAAAATGTCTACTGCCTAAGATTTTAAAACCACATTTGCACAGTCATCAAATGTAAAAGCAGGACATTCACATTAGGCATTATACAATCAGACTTCTCAAAGTCAATCTGCATTTCTCTCTAATTAGTTTAAATTAGGGAGGATACATTGCAGCGTTTAACCCCTGTACCACAGGGTCCGGTCATTGCCTGCTTCTATTTATGTTTCTGTTCCCTACAGGTTTTGTCCTAGGAATTCTCCCATCAAGAGGCCAAGACATTGTCTAAGTAAAAAAAAAAAAAAAAAAAAAAAATTAAAAAAAATTAACTTTCTGAAGAAACCACCATGGGGTCAGCCCTAATCAGCACTTAATTTTAATACATTATCATCAAGTACTAGGATTAATTTTGTAAATAACTAATGAAAGTATTTAATTGAATGGCACTCTCTGTTGTCCCTAGCTATTAAAGATCATCGCTTTCACTGATCCCAGATCAATGGTTCTTTGTATTAGTCAACTCTGCATTTCTACATTGCATTAACTGTTTTTTTCTTTTCTCTCTCTCTCCTCCTCCTCCTCTCTCTCTCTCTCTCTCTGTCTCTTTTTTCCCTCTTGCTTTGCTTGAATCCAAGTCTTCCTTTTGAAACTCATCTGTGGCTCAATGAAATAATCTGGTTTTCTTTGATTATTTGTTTAACAATTATACAGCCCTTGTTGACTATTCAAAATCCATTTTTTTGGTTCCCTCCATAGGAACAAGAGCTCAATTTTGGGGATGTGGCAAAGATGCCCAGCTACACTACATGTTTGATCCAGCTGCCCCTGCAAGTGGCCACGTGACGCTGCTCTGGCTAGTGAGAAGTACAAGCCTGTGTAGGAATCTGTAAAAGTGGTGCTGTCCCATCCTAGGCTTCGCCCCTTCCTCCATAATTGCTTTTCTTCCTCCCTCTTGCCTAGACCTTGTAAAGCAGGCTACAGTGCACCAGCTCTCTTAGGATGTGATGATGGAACCTGAAGCCTGGGACAGAATGAAGAGTGGGTCAGAACCCTCTAGTCTTTGTTTGCTGAGCCTTCGCTAGACAAACGAGTTAGGTTCAGGTCACAATCTATCCTGGAATGGCAAGAGAAACGATCTTCAAAAACTGTGCAAACACAGTGGAGGGGAAATGAGAGCAAAAGACATTAAAGCTTCCTAGAACCACAGCATTCACAGCTCACTCAGAGATGGGACAAGGAGCAGCAAGAATTTTTATAAGTTCAGGACAGGGGTTGAAGCATGCCTCCTCAGATTAGGTCAGAACGGGAAAAGTCTACAGACAGCTGAGGGAACACCGTTTTGAGAAGAGAGGGGTCAGTGAAAGCCAAGACTAATGGAATGCACTCTGTGATTTTACAGGAATCAATCTCTTTTTTTCACCTCCCTGCTTCTCTCAAAGAAGGTTTATTACAATGAAATATTCTCAGGTCTCCTTCCAGGCTCATTACACTTTTTAATGTCACCTGGTCAGTAATAAATCCTGAGATTGCTTTGGCGGATGCTAAGTAGAAAGCGATGGGAATGACCATCAAGAGAGGCATTACCATCAACATCGTGGTCTCTGATGCATGATCCCAGGTGTTGGGAGACACAAGTCAAGAGGGTTACTGCTTTGTGAATCTGAGAATATCTGGTCTTACTACATATTAAATGCCTCTTGACACGTCCTGGAGACATGCACTTTGTGCTCAGTGAACAGAGATGACTGAGCTTTTCTTCAGTCTAATCGTTGCAATTCACAACACTCAGAAAATTCAGAAGTCTTCTCTTCTAGTTATCAATCCACCATGTAATAATTAACAGTCAGGACACCCCGATCACTGACTAGATATCTGGCACCATGTGATACACTTGAGCTCATTTATTCCTTGCAACTCCAACATGAGGTGCCATTACCACATTCATTTTTCAAACAGAATCTTAGGTGGCAAAGGATAAGTTCCTTGACCTCTTTAAGACTTTGGATGAGGCACTGATATATCTCAAATAATATTTTGGTGCCAGTGCTTTTCTCACTGTAATTTTGGTAGGAAAAATAAATCTGCTGGCAAATACATAGTGTACCTTGGGCACTGAGGTCATGAAGTCCTACGTAGAGCTCTGAGTCCTACACAAACCTCAAAGTAAAAAATAAATAAATGTCATAAATATGATTGTATTATCCTTTAAAATATTTTATTTACAACTCAGTTTTGGTTAGTGACTTTTTTCTTTTTAATTTCTACTCTTCAGGGATGCCTGGGTGGCTTAGTGGTTGAGCATCTGCCTTTGGCTCAGGGTGTGACCCCAAGGTCCCGGGATTGAGTCCCATGTCGGGCTTCCTGCATGGAGCCTGCTTCTCCCTCTGCCTATGTCTCTGCCTCTGTCTCTCTCTTTCTGTGTGTCTCTCATGAATAAATAAATAAAATCTTTAAAAAAATGTCTACTTTTCAAATACTTGTCTTATCTTTATATATTATGATGTATTGATAGGATTAGGTAATAGGGTATGGATAAGTATAGCATAATGTATCACAATAATATTTAAAATATTAGCAACAAAAAATATTAGCAACAGCTTTAGTGACAATTTTGCCAAATAATTATTGGTATTATAAGAAATTAATGCATAGGGGAGGGAGTACATGGGACATGAGATCTCTCAACTCTGTAAATGTCTTAAAGATTCACAGGACTCATGTGTGTACTAGTTATAGATCATTAAATAAAGGGTTATCAAAAGCCTCTAAGGTAATTAAAATGTCACAATAAAAATGAGCAGATTCATTAATTTGTTTATTCAATAAATATTTATTGATAATATTTAAGAACCGTTCTAAACAAGACAGACACCAAATCTATTTTCTTGGTACTTGGATATCAGCAAGAGCTGTGTCCATGTGCGGCAAGTTGAAGACAACAGTACAGGTCACCAGAGGTAAGCAAAGGCATGAGCTACACTTACAGAGAATAAACTGGGCCATTTCAGTGGGACGTATGAAAAGACTCTGGAGATAGTTTCCTGGAGGCTGCAGTGTAGGTGCACAGTCAGGTCCAAAGTTTACAGGTTGGGACTGAAACCTTTGAAATCTATGATTTCAGGGCTCATGTCAAAGCACCCCACTCTGAACCACAATAAGAACCCTGACCAAGAGCAGAAGAGGGGTGGTCATATGGTTTTGACTGTCTTTAGCCTTAACCCTCTCTCTGAGCTTCTTATCTGAGGCTTCCAAGTGAGCATTAACCTGTTTGTCTTGCCTCACCTTCAATTGTAGGAAAGAGGCGAAACTGGAAAGTGGTTTTGAAAAATTGCAGTTTAGAGGCACCCGGGTGGCTCAGTGGTTAAGCATCTGCCTTAGGCTCAGGTCATGACCCGGGATCCTGGGATTGAGTCCTGCATCGGGCTCCCTGCAGGGAACCTGCCTCTCCCTCTGTATCTCTGCCTCTCTCTGGGTGTCTCTCTTGAGTAAATAAATAAAATCTCTAAAAAAATGAAAATTGCAGTTTCTCTAACTTGTCATTACTGTAAGGTTAGGAGGCAGCAGGAATCCTGCCTTTGAAAAAATAATGATGGTTAATGTGGCAAAAAAGTAAAAAGGAAAGTTACTGTGTGGGGTGGGATTTCTGTCTTTCTCCTTCTATTTTGTAAATATTATATCAAGAATACATTATTTAGGGGTACCTAGGTGGCTCAGTCAGCCAGGTTAAGTGTCTGACTCTTGGTTTCAGTTCAGGTCGTGATCTCACAGGTCCTGAGGCATCGCCCCCACATCAGGCTCCACACTCAGCAATGAGTTTGCTTGAAGACTCTACTCCTCCATACCCCGTACTCAAATGCAATCTCTCTTTCTCTCTCTCAAACAAAATGAATCTTTAAAGAAATATATTACTTAGATTATGTCATTTTAGGGGTGCTTGGATGGCTCAGTTGGTTGAGAGTTCAACTCTTGATTTCACTCAGGTTATGATCTCAGGGTTGTGAGATCAAGCCCAGCTTTGGGCTCTGCACTCAGGGTGGAATCTGCTTCAGATGCTCTCCCTTCCTCTCCCTCTGCCCTCTCCCCCCATGCTATTTCTCATTCAATAAATAAAAATAAATAAGTAAATAAATAAATTCTATAAAAAATGAAAAAAAAATTTATTATATTTTTGGTGGGTATGCATTAAGTTAATGGTGAGCAATAATACTACATACAAGCCAAAGGAGAATAAATTCCTATTCTTTCAAACCTTGATGTGGCAGATGATTATAGAAGGTGAGTTAATGATATGGGTAGGAAATTGAGGGTGGATTGCCATTTTCAGCCACCATGTTTAGTGCATGGTAAATGTTTTCTGAATATTTTCAGAAATTTATTTCTAATGTACTGTTACACGTTGAGTATAGGAATGGAATCCTTAAAAGCTATGATTTGAGGGCTTATGTTAAAGCACCTTGCTCTGAACCATAAGAACCACGACTATGAGCAGGAGAAAACAGGTGGTCATATGACTTTGACAAGAGTCTGGTGCTTAGGCTGCTCTTTGAGCTTGTTATCCCAGGCTTCCAAGAGAGCATTAACCTGCTTGTCTTGCCTCGTCTAGAATTACAGGGGAATTTCAGTCTTGGCACATTCAACTGTGATATGAAATCACTATGATACTGAAATAGGAATACAGGTATAAAATACATAGATATCAAAAGATGGATGCACATTTACAGAAAAAAAAAGAAAAAATCAAGTTTCCCCATTGCAAAAAAAAAAAAAAGTTTTTAAAGTTTATTATATAAGGACTGATGACAAAAGTATATTTCTTAGCTTTGACCAGCAAAGAATAAGATAGTTTTTAATGCAATTACACTTAAAAAAAAATCCATGTATGCAATCATCTCATTTTGAGGTGAGATTCATAAACATTTATAATGATATAATCTCCCCCATATTTAGCATTCTTACATTTCAATTATTATTATTAAGTATTATTTTGATAAAAACACTAAGATATTTCGAAATGCATGGGGTGATTTTCGCTCCCTTAGTGTGCATGCTAAAAGATGAAGCAGGAGGCGCCTGGGTGGTTCAGTTGGTTAGGAAGCCATCGCCTGATTTTGGCTAAGGTCACGATCTCATATGTCATGGGATCAACACCCCCCTCCCTCGGGCTCTGAACTCTGCATGGAATCAGCTTGGGATTCTCTCCCACTTCTCCCTCTGTTCCTCCCCCTGCTCATTCATGCTCATGTGCTTGCTCTCTCCCTCTCTCTTTTTCTCAAACAAATAAATATTTTTAAAAAAGACGAAATGGGAAATATGTATGGTGGGGGAAATATTAGAAATATAAACTGGATATCAGATAGATGAGCAACACTTGGTTCTCACAACTCAGCATATACTTTCTCTACAAAAAAAAAATTGATCAATACTTAATATAATTTTCTTTGGAAAATCTAAATCTGAAGAGATTAAAATCAATCTATGTGTATCAACTTGCTGATGAGCAAATTTAGCACTTTGCCTTTAAGGTTGTGTGTGTGTGGGTGTGTGTTTTCCAGTTGCTGATGTGCAATCAGCTGACTAATTGAAACGTTTTCCAAATTATATGGATCTCTGGAGAAGATACATTCTACTTAACCTTGGCATTTGTTTTAAATTACAGGAATCTAGTATATTATATTACCCAAGATTTTGAAATCATCTTTCATTTATTTCTGAATTTGCATCTCAAGTTTGTTAGATTTCTCCTTGGAAGCTAATGAACTAAAGAAAAAAAAAAAAACACACACACACACACAATCCTCTTCTACACAGGCCTGAAACAGCAATAATATTGTTTATAGCTATGTAGTATCTTCTTCCGAAGGAGTTAAAAATCCCTTTTAGGTGACCATTACAAATCTTTAAAGTGTCTGTAAAATCAGGGAAGTAGTAAGATACCTAAATAGCAAAATGGAAGCCACGGAAGTAGGAGCATGTTATGAATGTGGATTCCCTTCCCTTAATCTGATGGCTAGAATGCTCTTGGAGAAAACTCCTGAGCAGTCGTAGCAGATACTGGTGGCCCCTGCTACCCGCTGGCACCCCCATTGTACATGGTGTTGGTCTTAATAGTGCATAGCCATGCTACCTTCCTGAGAATTTCCCTTGGTTAAAAATACCCTAGCAGTGTGGCCCTCAGCCAATGGCCGAATGGCCGAAGGGTACAGCTGGCCAGCCCTCTTGTCACAGAGTGGGACAACCCTGTGGTACCATTCACGAGCCAGGATCTTCCATAGCATCCAGCTGAGGCTGAGCCTCAGCTGGGCTGCCCCCTTTGCCTAGCCTGGACCTACTCGGCTCCCCTCTCTCCCCCATGAATGAGTTCACCTCAGCACACTCACTATGCATCACTGCACAAGAACCGCCAGCTCAGGCTTTGATTTGGCAGAGCTTAACCCAAAACAGAAGGTTTCCATGCCAACATAATTACCATAATACTTAGAATTGCTCAAAGCCCAGTTTATGGGCATTTCACACTGTCATCCCACTAAATCCACATAACACTTTTGCAAGGTGACCAGCCATCCCTGTTTGTCTGACAGGGATCTCTTGGGGGGTAGGATGGCTCCCGGTAAGACCAGGAATATCACCAAGCAAATCAGGACACGCCGATCTCCCTAGCTTGTCTTCCATGACCCCTCCACCCCTGTGGGGTTTGCCTCAGCGAGCAAACAAGACTAACTTAATGCGAAGTCTCAAAGCAACAAAGAACAGATCCCAGATCCAAACTCAAGTGTGTCTGACTCCAAATTTATGTTCGTTATGCTTGTCTTACTGCATCCAGTGGCTGCTGAATGCTTACATTATTCTCTCCTGCCCTGTTTGCTCTTCCAAGTATTCTTCTTTTATTAAAATATTACTAATTTGAAAACAAATTGGATGAATTGAGTAATTTTTAAAGAATAATAATAATAAAAAAATGTAAATAGAGGATGACATCAAACAGTGGTCCAGGAGCAATAGCTTGTCTAGCCCACTAACCAGCTTAATGGTCCTACCTCATTTTAGATCATTTTCATCTGTTATACTCAAACACAAACTGAATATCCAATGAGAAGATACCATAATCAATAATGACTTTCTAGAGAACAGAAAATCATGTTGATTTTAAATTGACTAAAATTGATTTGTGATTTATTTAGGGATGGATAATAAGGAGAAAGCAGAAAAACATTTTGATACATACCTCATTTATTACAGACGTGGATTAGCTAGGCATTGCATCTATTCCACAGGGAATCCTATAAAACTCATTTACCAAGCAACTGAAGCTGGGAAGACAAAGGTGATGTAAAAGAAATGAAAGTTGGAACAAATTCTACGAAGCATTAGGAAATTGCAAGGAAAAAAAAACTTATAATAAAACAAGTGCTCTGAGTAGCCATTGAGCTTTGGAAAGTCATGGAAGCAGATCGAGCAGACATAGGATGGATAACTCCTGCAGAAAACTTCATGGAAACTGAAAATCCTACAGCTATTCAAACAATGGTGACAATGGTACAGAATAGTAGTTGAGTATGAACTTCGAGTCTAGACGGCTGAGTTTACAAATTATGTCTGTGGGACACAATAAACACGTGACTCTGGGTAAGTTATTTATCATCTCTGCACTGAGTTCCTCTCTAAGATGGGAGTAGGACCCACTGCATAGAGTCTGTGACAATTTAATGACTAAGCATACCTAAAGCATTTAGCAGAGAGATGGCCCCAGGGCCACCAGAAATGGTATTGCACCTGCAGGCAGGATTGCAAATGAGGGCAGAAGTTTTGTGAAGTATCCCTGTGCAGAGTCGGGGCTTCACTTTCACGGCCCTGAACCATGATGCCATTGGTTCATCTGAGGTTGATCCAAGTCAAAACTCTGACACATCCAACACTATGTCAGTCCAGTTATTCTGTTCCCTTCCATTCACTCCATTCCGTTCCACATTTCAGCCATTTCAACCTTTTCTGGTCCATTTCATTCTATTCTTTTAAATTCCAATCCATTCCACACCCCTCTACTCTATTCTGATCCATCTCATTCAAGCGTATTGGCTACTTAACCCATATGAATCTCTAAGAAGCAACTGCTGCTACAAAAATAAATAAAATTAGAATTTACTCTCAAGGAGCTCTCAGGAGGACCAAGCTTCATTTAATAGATAGGTTTACAAAGCCAAAAACTAATTGAGTAATTCACAACATACCCAATTTGTGAAATGGAGTACATGAGAAAGTAATTTAAATACACACGGCTATAAAACCAGATTTGGTCACAAGGTTCTTTCTATTACTAGATAAATCTACTCAAAGGACTTCATTCTTGGGGACTTCATTCATGAGGAAAAAAATAAGATGTTTTCAGAGTACACTTCCAGTGAACCATGAAAACTAGAAGGGGGTATTTTGCTATATTGGTGAAACCTCCAAAATAATATTCAGAGTCTCAAATCCAAGTTCTTTTTTCCCCTGAAGGTGTGACACCATCACTGATAGATTTTTTTTTAATGGATCGTGTTTTTCTATAATTTTTGCCAATTCCTCCTTTCTGCCAAGTCCATGACCTCTGTTATTTAGGACAAATGGAGTGTAAACACCATCATTTCATTTGTAAGCATTTTCTACTTTTCTCAAACATCCTCTCTGGTGTTAATAGAGATTTCAGAAACCCAACTAGCTTTCTTAACCCTACATTTACAAACAATACTTCCATATGAATTGACTGAAGAAACAAAACGAGCTCTATTTTTATGTTGTTCCTTACTTTGGGGGATGTAGTCCAATCTTGGAGTCCCTCATTGCTCTGATGACATATTATCTTTGCTTCCATTCTAGAGTTTCTCTAAGGTAGGTCTGTGTATTATCTAAATCAATAATCACTGGGGTGTTTTTTAAAATGTCTATTCATAGATCCTATCTCATTTCTAAGAACCTGAATCTTTGGAGCCAGTACCCCCAGACTCCCCAAATAATTTCTCAGTGATTCTCACTCTGCAGCCTTTGCAAACCACTGCAGCAGTGATCAAATCCAGAGATGGTACCAGGAGCTTCCTTTAACCTTTCTAACAGAGATTTCTTGGCACTCTCACCTAAATAAGCCCTCACAAATTAGACACTGTGAGTGCAAAGAAGGCTCAGGTGTGGAAGTCATTGACTGGTAAATGCTTCATTAATTCTGAAAAGTCAAGAAAAAAACCTGGCCAGAGCATAAATGCTAATACCCATGGGCAGCCTGGTGGGTGTCCTGTGGAGGCTGGGCATTTGAGATTTTGCAAGCTAGGCAATATGGTATTACATTATATATCATCATACGTGTTCTGCAGATTCTGATACCAGAAAAGGAAACTGTCATTCTACACTGCATTTCTGCATTTGCTAATTCTGTTTTCTTAGTATTTTTTTGTTTTACTTTGTATCTCAAATTTGATTGCAACAAATAACAAGTGACCAAGAGATGCAAAAAAGGGAATACACTCTATGCATCTACTATGATTACATATATTATTACCTCATTTAATCTGTGCAGCATGCTACGGATATTGTTAATCCCTATATTTAAAAAAAATCAAACAAAGCTTAAAGAAGTGAATATTCAAAGTTAATAAATCTCAGCACTGGTTCTTGAGTCCTATTATAATCAAAGTAAAATCAATCAATTAATCAATCTGTGCATTTTTCCTGCTACCTCATGCTGCTTCTATTTCTTCCCCTCGACTATCTACTCCTTAAAGAAAACAACTATGAACTTACACTGAGGCCATGTCGTAAAGACAGAGAATTTCGACAAAGTCACACAACAGTCTCATTTCCTCGTGCTGTCTATCCATTCAGTGAGGGTCTGCTCTAAACACAACCAGTTGAGGATGAAATTGGCACAGATATTTCAGGTAATCTTTCATTTTCTCCAAACTTTACAGCCAGTCGAGGTTCTGGCTAGTGTAAAAACTACTTAACATTTTCTTCTTTCAAATATGTATTACTATTATTTTTTTAATTTCAAGTGGGCTCCATGCCCAGCATGGAGCCTGATGCGGGGCTTGACCTCATGACCCTGAGATCGTGACCTGAGCTTAAATCAAGAGTCAGATGCTTAACCAACTGAGCCACCAGGTGCCCCGCATACTTGTATTTTATACATCAAAGCCCATTGGACAGAACCCTGTTGAAGGTTGCTTTTAACATGTTATCAAGCAGCAGCTTACGGGTAGTGGAGCCACATCATATTGCTGCACATCATTAAGCATCGTTTATGCATTAAAGTCTGTGGTAGTAAAAGGGCAGCAGGATATTTTAGACTTTATATCCCAAAGTACAGAAGCTCATCAACTTGTGTGTGTTTGGCACAGCTCTTGGCATACTGCAGAAAGAGACAAAAACCACCACCTATGTTGGGCTGGATAGTGTCCCCTAAAATTCAGGTCCACTCAGAACCTGTGACTATGACCTTATTTGGAAATAGGGCCTCTGCAGATATGATCCAATTAAGATGAGGCCTTACTGGATTGGAGTGGGCCCCAAGTCCAATATGATTGGAGTCCTTATAGGAAGAGGGAAGTTGGGACACTGAAACAGAGGTACAGAAAAGCAGGCCAAAAGAAGACCAAGGCAAAGAGTTTGGGGTGATGCGTTTACAAGCCAAAGAATGCTAAGATTTTCCATCAACCACCAGAAGCTAGAAGAGCCAGGAATCTTCCACAGAGCCTTCAGAGGTGGAAGGGCCCCACCAACACCTTGATTTTTGGATATTTTGCTTCCAGAACTGTAAGACAATGCATTTCTGTTGTTTCAAGCCACCCTGATTGTAGTACTCTGTTATATCACCCTAGGAAACTGAGACATCTTTCATAAGTACCACCTATGATATGCAAGGTGCCATATTAATGTTGAGAGTTAGAGGAGTAGAAATATAAGCCTGGCTTCTGAGGGCCACATCAGTACTTCCAGCTGTAGGGGAGGAAGGCCCAACAATGTTCTTCTCCCTTTTAGTTCTAGCTTGTTACTTCTAAAGAGCCACAAGCCATTATTCCTTTTATTCTTCTTCCTTGCTCCTTGGCTCACAAACTATAGCTTACTACTGTGGCATTCCTAGGATTTCCTTCTCTTTACAATATTTTATGCCTTATGGTTATGCATTCCCTGCAACAGAATAAAATGGCATGAGGTAGAAACACAAACTACATGCTGGTTTTATCAAGCCTGGTGTCCCAGGACCTGAGTTATGTGCAATCTCACTCAAGCTTCCATACTGCAGGTATGTGCTCTGAAGCATGTGGCAGGACTAAGGATAAAAAAATATTACAAAAAACGAGGGGTGGACACCTGAGTGGGCCAGTCAGTTAAGCATCCAACTCCTGATCCTAGCTCAGTCTTGATCTCAGGGTCATGAGTTCAAGCCCCACACTGGGTTCCATACTGGGCATGGAGCCTACATAAAAAACAAACAAACCAATCAACAAAACCCCCACATATTAAGTACATTTTAAAACAAACAGCTCTCAAAATCATCTAATGCATAAAAACAGCATTTGGACTGCCACACATGTCATGGGCCTTCTATGTTTTCCAGTTTGACCTGGTCACCTGAAGTGTCATTTCCTCTCAAATTCTGGGACTACTTCTTACAGAAATATGCAGCTTCTAAAATTAAAAGAACCACCAGAAAGTGCCTCATTTAGAGGAAGGAAGGAAGGAAGGAAGGAAGGGGAAAGAGAAAAAAAAATTGATAATGAGTGAATTTCAGAGATTCTTCAAATTCTCAACATTGGTTTCCTTGGTGTTATCAATTAAGGAAATTTTTTTAATGGCACAAAATGTCCAATGACTGTTTTATATTTATAGCATACCTTACAGAAGATGAGAAGATCACTGAAATGTTGATATTCAGGTCGAGCTAACATTCATGAGTGTCTATTCCATTTCAGACGTTGCTCCAGAAACCTTTCCATATGCTTATAAGAATCTTGTGGGTGATTTTGCCCAAAAACACAGGATGAAATTGAGGTGTACAAAGTTTCAGTAATTTGCATAGAGCCTTACAGTATTATGATAAATAGAGATTCAGGGCTTTCAGATTTGAAAATCCAAATGTTATTTCTGCCAAACCATGTGGCCTCCCCAAATACATTTTCACACAAATCCTAGGGCACATGTTATCACGAGAGAAATCTTTTTTTTCCACTCTTACAGAACAGGCACATGGCCAAATAAATAAGAAGTCTTACAGTTTATAGTATAAAATCACACTGCCGCATGACAACCTTTATTAACAAAAATAGACAACTTCACACATACCCAGCAATTAAGCTGAAGTTTTCCAACAGTGAGCCACAGCTAAAGTTGTGAGTATTGGTACTTTGACATCAAGACTCACATCAGGTGAATATGTGCAAAGGAGAGGCGGCTCTCTCATTGGGGATAATCAGAAGTCAAAGAGTACAGGAAAGAAGCCACCACACCTGTCTGAGGCTTCCTCTAGAAATCAAGGACCTTCTGATGTAAATGTGATGTACATAACGACAAAAGAATCAATGTCAAAAGAGTAGTTTGGAGCATAATAATCAGAAAACCTGGAGACCTTGGGGTAACAGGACACATGAGAGGTGTCTGGACAGGAACAGGATGACAGCCACAGACCTGCCTAATCCAAAGAATGCTCCAAGACAATCTTGGGTCTCTAAGTCTTAAGAAGTTCATTTTGCATACCTGACCCCCCACAAAAACTGTTGTGGTCAAATCAATTTTAGAAACTGCATTCTCCATCACGCTGTAGGAAATTCATGATGTGCTTTGGCGTGTTAAAGACTCTTGAAAAGCCCTGCATTAAAGACAAATGTTAAGCAAAGGGTTTCCAAAAGTAATTCAGTCAAAGATTGTGTCTCCCAACCATCCCCTCCTACCAATTTTACACTGATTAGCACCTCCCATGAAAAGATACACTTGAGCATAGAGTTATACTTGAGTAATAGTGATCTAAGAAAAAACCATCTAATACTGAAGAACACTGAATAGCTCTGCCCATGGTGGTAGGCTTAGCTTAGAGTAATAATTCACCTCCAAACTAGGAAGAAAATGTTCTTACGTTCTTGAATCATCAATCTTCCCAGTACAAAATAATTTACATGTGGGTCCAACATGTCCTTTATCAAAGGAACAAAAAAGGATTTTAAGTAATGCTGCCAGTTAATCCAGTTAGGTTGTCCACTTCATAATTAAAATTGTTAAAATGTCCCTATTCCCCAAAGCAACCTACAGATTCAATGCAATCCCGAACACAATGCCAACAGCATTTCTCACAAAACTAGAATGAGTAATGTTAACATTTGTATGGAACCACAAAAGACCCAGATAGCCAAAGCAATCTTCATAAAGCAAAATACAACTGGACATATCACAATCCCAGATTTCAAGATATACTGCAAAGCTGGATTAATTAAAACGGTATGGTGCTCACACAAAAAAGAGACTCAAAGATCAACAAAATGGAATAGAGAGCCCAGAAACAAACCCACATTTATATAATCAATTAATCCATGACAAAGGAGGCAAGGATATAATGGGGAAAAGATGGTCTCTTCAATAAATAGTGCTGGGAAAACTGGACAGCTATATGTAAAAGAACAAAACTGAACCACCTTTTAACACAGCACACAAAAACAAACTCAAAATGAATTAAACACCTAGATGTGAGACCGGGAAGGGGGTACAGGCAATAATTTCTCTAATATGAGCAGTAGCAACATTTTTCTAGACGTTTCTTCAGGCAAGAGAAACAAAAGCAAAAATAAACTGTTGGAACTACATCAAAATGAAAAGCTTTCTCACAGCAAAGGAGCCATTAACAAAACCAAAAGGCAATCCCCTGAATGATAGAAGATATTTGCAAGTGATATATCTGATAAGGGGTTAATATCCAAAATATATAAAGACTGTATACAACTCAAATTCTAAAAAATCTGATTTAAAAAATGAGCAGAGGAAATGAATAGACATGTTTCCAAAGAAGACATATAGATGGCCAACAGACACATGAAGACACACTCAACATCACTAATCATCTGAGGAATGAATGTAGATTAAACCACAATGGGATATTCCCTCACACCTGTTAAAATGACTAAAATAAAAAAAGACAAGAAATACCAAGTGTTGGCAATTATGTCGAAGAAAAGGAAGCCTCATACGCTATTGATGGGAATATAAATTAGTGCAGCCACTGTGGAAAACAATATGGAGTTTCCTCAAAAAAAAAAAAAAAGATGTACAATATGATATAATAATTCCACTCCTAGGCATTTACCCAAAGAAAACAAAAACACTAATTTGAAAAGATATATGCACCCCTATATTTATTGCAGCATTATTACAGTAGCCAAGATATGAAAGCCACGTAAGGGTCCCTCAATAGACAAATGGATAAAGAAGTTGTGGTATAACACACACACGCTGAAACATAACGCAGCCATTAAAAGGAAAAGAACATGTTATTTGAGACAACATGGGTAAAACTAGAGGATATTAGGCTAAGTGAAAGAAGTCAAACTGAGAAAGATAAATGCCGTATGATTTTACTCATAGGTGGAATGTATATAAATTTTTTTAAAAAAGAACAGAATTAGACCTATAAATACAGAGAACTGAGAGTTCCCAGAGGGGAGGGGTGTAGGGGATTGGGGAAAAAAATGGGTGAAGGGAAATGGTAGATACAGATTTCAGCTACAGAAGAATAAGTCGCAGGAACACAGGGGACAACACAAGGAACACGGTCAATGATACTGTAATGGTGTAGTACGGGAACGGGTGGGAGCTGCCCTGGTGGTGAGCACAGCATCATGTACAAACAGCATAGTGTATAAAGCACTGTGGTGTATACCTGAAACTAATGTAGCATGATGTGGCAGCTATACTCAAATGAAAAAAAATTCATTAAGACACCTCTATGAGGAAGGTAATACTATCTCCATTTTACAGAAAAGGGACATGAGATTCCTAGAGATTAAGAGAATCAACCAAGTTCATGCAGATCCTGTAAGAGGTGAGATGTGAAGGTCTGCTTAATGCAAAGCCAGTGCTCTGTACACAGCATGTACTTCCTGCATCTGAAATAAAGCACTTTTTAAAATGTGCTATAAAAATTGTCCACTTCATGACCGCAAAGGATGATGTTTCTGTCTTGACTCCTGAGTTCAGGACCTCGGCAATTCCTGACACATGGGAGGCTCCCAGTGAATATTCATTGAGCGGCTGAATGAATGCATAAATGCAATTAAGTTATACAGCTGATTCTCATTATTCAGAGATTCCGTATTTGCAAATAAACCTCCTTGATAAAATTTACATGTATTACCCAAATCAATACTTTGGGTATTGTTGTGGTTATTTATGGGTTTACATATGCAACAAAACCCAAGAATTTTGAATCATTCAGTGTCCACATCTCTAGCCAATGCGGAGGTGACATTTTACCTTTTTTAACTCAACTCTCATAATGTAAACAAGTGCACTTTCCATGCTATATTCAGATCATGTTTTTCACATTTTGAGGGTTTTGTTGGTGATTCTGCTGCTTGAAACTACCCCAGTGTAAGAAAGCAATGTGCCTGATGGAGAAAACAAGTGTGTTAGATAAACTTGATTCAAACATGAGGTATAGTAGTGTGGTCTGTGATTTCAGCATTGACAAATCAACAATACAGATTTAAAAATAGCTCCTTAAAGAGAAACACACATAGAACAAGATTATATATGGATCAGTTGATAAAAAGGTTGTGACCAGAGGCTCATAGGAACCTAACCCTGTATATCCTCTAAGAGCAATGGCTCAGTATTGGCTGATGCAGCGTTTGCCATGACTTCACAGAACATAACCACTGCAAATAATGAGAACTGACACTACTTTTCCCTATTCTTAGACATTTACAAATGTTAATAGCTTTCTTAAGGTTCAAGTTAAGTCCTGAAAAAAGCAAAACTAGTTTAACCTTCTTTAATCCATTATTTACCAAACAGAACTATGGATCTAACTTTAAGGAATACATATTATCACCTCACAGGACAGAGATTCAGGGGACAATGTTTCAAAGGCTCTGCTGTAGGCATTAAGAAGGTTTTTACATTTTTTGTGTATATGTTGAGGCCACTTGGCTTACCATTTAGAGGATTTTAGAATGTCACTCATGACCATCAATAAAGATATGAAAGGATTCCAGTCTAATTAAAATATTTTGAATACACTTGACCATCATACCAACCTGACTTGGTGCCAAAATCTGATAGCTTTTCCACCCTGTGCTCTGATTAGTTGTGCTTTAGACTCGTTCTAATGTATTGGGATTTCTCTACTGCTGAACTTTTTACCTCTTTCTTACCTACTCTTTCATTTCCCTGAGAATACATCTGTTCTATTCCAAATATAAGCCTCTATCCATAATCTAGGGGGTGGTGGTGGCAGGAGTTCACTGTTAAAAAAAGAAAGTAACATTCAACATATACTGTACCCATATATAGAGTCAAGTTTACAGTGGAGTGAACGAACAGGTCCCTCCCTCACATAGTTCACCCCATCCACGGGCTGTAGCAGCATGTTCACACGGTCATATGATTTTCTAATATCTAGAAGGCAAGATGGTTTAATTGGAATTAGCTGACATGGCTCTCCTCTTCCACTCCAACTTCTGTATGGCACACTTTCTCCTATGGCTCTCAGACTTGGGGGCAACTATGATCATTTTTAGAATCCAGTTAGGGAAAGCTTAGGTTTATTTCTGTGACTCATGATCACTTTTTATGTGTAATCAAGTCTCAGATGACTATGCTAGTGTAGAAATGACTTCCTCAAAGTTGACTGCCACCCAATGTGTGAACTCACCTGGTGCCTTGATATAAAGGTGACCCAAAGGTGATATGAACTTCTCTGGCAGTCCCTAGCCCTGGAAGTATATGGATACTGTATGGACTCTCATTACAAAGCTGTTCAGACTTGCAACTTACAACTTGGGGCCAAAGATATTTTATGCATCAAAAATATATTTCTAAAGATTTACCAGAAAAATTTTAAAAACAAACTTATAAAGCATTCAAAAGCTTGAGAAAGTCCAAAATGCCATTTTAATTGCAATTTGAAAACATGTAGCACATTCCAATAAAACAGCAAGAAATTATAGACCTTGATTATGATGTATATGAAATAATTTTTGTTGTAATCTATAGAATGAAAAATTAAAGAAATAGAATAAAATTTATATTAAAAACAATACAATATGAGGGGTTCCCTGGTGGCTCAGTTGGTTATCAGACTCTTGGTTTCAGCTCAGGTCATGATCTCATGGGTTGTTGGGATCGAGCCCTGCATCAGGTTCCCCACTTAGTGGTGAGTCTTTTTGAAGGTTCTCTCTTTCTCTCTGCTCTCTCTCTCTCTCTTAATAAATTTAAAAAATAATGTGATACATGAATGTTAACTAAACTTATTGTGCCAATCATTTCCCAATATACACATGTATCAATTCACTATGTTGTACACCTAAAACTAATACAACATTATTGGCCAATTATATCTCAAAAAAAAATAAATTAAAGAAGGTAAAATAACACATTACAAAATATATTGCAAAATTATCAAACAGTATGCAAGCAAGAATTAAGAAAAGTATTATGCGATGAATAAAGCAGAAAATATATTCAAATTTTTATTATTTTAGTTTTTTCCCTATTTATGTAATTTGTCAGCTTTCTAAAACTTACAGTTTTGAAATTTATAATTGTTTATCCTAAATAAATTTAGGAAATTTGTTTTCACTTTACACTTACTTTTATATTTTACTCACATCATCTTTCTCTTAAAGGGAGTCCTAAAACTATAGGCTCCCGATCCCACAAAATCTAAATTTGTTCCTGTTCAAAGGTAAGATTAAGTGATTTAAAAGTAAACTCCAAGGCCAGGCTAAACATAGTGATCTAGCAAAGTCGATGTAATTTGATTT
The DNA here is from genome assembly GCF_018345385.1 of Vulpes lagopus. Taxonomy (NCBI): domain Eukaryota; kingdom Metazoa; phylum Chordata; class Mammalia; order Carnivora; family Canidae; genus Vulpes; species Vulpes lagopus. The sequence goes on along the minus strand of NC_054827.1, from coordinate 148,514,580 downwards.
GTCAGAGTTAATGTATCAGCTCTAAAATATGAAGAGGGTATCACTGACATAGTAATAAATAGACACACACACGTAAAAAAAGTTTTAAGATATTGAATTCATTTTATAACTCTCCATGATAAACTAACCCAAAATCTAGCAGCTGAAAACATTATCCATCTATTATTTCGCAGTTCTGTGGGTTCAGAAATCTGGGCAGGCTAAACTTCATTTTCTACTGAGGATCCCACAGGGCTGAAATCCAGGATATCTCATCATATTCAAAGATTCTACTCTCACTCAAAGGGGGCGGATTATACAAGGATAATGGGCCATTGGGGGCCAGTCTTAAGATTGTGTCTGCCGCAGACATCCTATTGGGGCTACATGAATTCATAGTGTATGTCTGGCCTATGTCAAGGGGAAGCAAAGTTGACTTTTTCACTGGGAGCTTGAACCCTGGCATATAAAAAGCTAAAGAAATAAATGTTCGAGAGATCAAGAGACAAAGAGAAAACTCGATAGTGTGGGAGAGAGAGAAACAGACTTGTCGTGACCTGCAGTACTGTGTATATTATTTTTCCTCTCTGATTTGTTAACTACTATTCTCTAGAAGACATGAAACATTCTAAAATGCCTGTTTTTCTGAAAAGTCATTTGCATCTCCTAATTGGTATGTCATTTCATAATTACACTCTGGTACCAAATCTGAAGTTTTCAGCCATTCTTATGACTTCCTTCCCCGTTAAGTTGTTTATGCTGTGGAATGTCTGAGTCTATAATTAAATTATTGTCTCCAACAAATTAACCACATCCGTGCATACATTAGCATATCATTATAAATGTGGAAAAACATAGATGTGTGCTATAGAATGTCAAGCTGAGTGATGCAGCACAGATCTGGGCTTGCTTTTCTGAGAAGTAGCCTCAATGTTGATGCTGGAAAGAGGTAGAGGAAATAACCCCAGGAAGGAGAAAATGCACCATTAACTGAAATAAGAAGAAGGGGATGATTGGAAACAGTTTTGAGCAAATATTTACTCAAAACCCCCTTGTTCCTCATTATGGGGAAAATATTATCCTCAGTCCATGGACATTGGATTTGGTCATGTGTCTTGCTTTGGCCAACAGAACATTAGTGAATATGATCTGAAAAGATCCTTAAATGTATTTGTGAAGTTTGAGTTGGCTCTTGTGCTCTAGCTTATCCACTGTGATAAAACCAAACTCCTTCAAACTGCACGCTCGGACACATGTGTATGGAGAACTGACACACCTGAGCCTCCCGTCTCAACCTGGTCTAGATGAGCTGAACTCCAGTCACCTGCAGACCTCTGAATTGGAGGATAAATATTTACTGTTGCAAGCCCACCCAGTTTGGGATAGTTTGTTACACAACATCATTGCAACCTAGTTGACTAATACAAAAGAGAAAGGAAGGGAAAAAATCTAGGGATACATCTTTAGATTTGAATCTAGGTAAACTTGGGGCACCTGGGTGGCTCAGTTGGTAAAGCATCTGCCTTGGGCTCAGGGCATGATCACAAGGTCCTCAGATCCAGCCCCACGTTGGGCTCCCTGCTCAGCAGGGAGTCTGCTTCTCCCTCTGCTGCTCTCCCTGCTTATGCTTGCTCTCTCTCCCAAGTAAATAACAAATAAAATATTTAAAAAATTATAAATAAATCTAGTTAAGCTTAATATATGGATACTTCTAGCACATACTTATACATTATGTCTACATATACATATACATATGTGTGTGTGTGTGTGTAGTGCTTCCTTAACAGTATATCACACTTATAAAAGTTCTCCCTTTTGTAGAGAGTTTCCTGCTAAAATTTATATGTAGAGAGGTCCTTATATGACACTATTGCTCACAATGAAATGTGACACAGTGCAGCTGGAAATGTTAGTTCTCCTTATTGGGCTATATACTCCTGGTTATTCACAATTTTAAAGGGATCTTATAACTCTATAAACAGAAGCATATACAGAAAACTGCTTTTTGAAAGGCTATAACCTTCTACATGATCTCAGGTATATATTACATCTAATTTTGTGAGATTTTATGTTTCACTTTTACAAATAAGAGAAAAACATTTGCAGATTACATCAAGGTCACCACTGTCCCTCTGCATCAATACAGCATCAAAGCAAAACAAACAAACAAACAAACAAATAAATAATATATATTTTTAAAGGAATACTGGAGTAGGGAAAACACTTTAAAAACACTATTGAAATAAATTTCAATGGTTGGGAAAGCCTTTTATTTCAGCAGTTGTAAAAGCACATGACTCTCTATGAAGACTTCTGACCCTAAGATTTCTTTTTCTATTTCAATATGAAATCAAAAACAATGAATAGCAACACTCTACATAATCCAAGTGAATAACCAGTATGCAAAGTGCTAAAAATGCATGCCTTCTTACAAACTTCTGTGTCAAAAAAAAAAAAAAATCTGGATCATTTGAAATTGCTCAGATCATAACAACCAATCTCTGGGGAAGAATGACGGGTATTGACAATGTATAGATAAATCTCACGTACAGACTTTGAAAGCAGGGAGAGCTCATTATAAGACGTCCAGCAACGTTTCTGGCTTCTGCCTATTAGATTTTAGAGCATCTTCTGACCTTGAGCTGTGACAATCAGAAACATTTCCAAATATCCCCTGGGGTAAGCCGCCCCCAGTTGAAAACCAATGATCTGCAGAAATACAAGGCAAACCTCCTTTTCTTCTAACACTAGATGCTAATAACAAGCATAAAAATAGCCACGAGAATATGATGTTTACTATTTGTCAGACAGAGAGTACTCCTCTCAAAGCCAAACGCCTTATGTATTATTATTACCTCTATATTATGGATGAGAAACTAAAGCATAGAGAGAAGCTAATTGACGTGCTTGGATAGAAAGCTGAGCAGTGGGACCCATGGGGTAAAAGTCCCACATGAAACGGGCTTCAGGACATCAGGATTCCAGCTGGACCTTGGACACATGGGCAGTGCCCCTTCGGAGCTCTGTTTGCTCACCTGCTAACCCCAGGAGCTGAGCTAGACGACCTCAGAGGACCCTTCCACTGCTAGCAATCTGTGAGCCCCTAAAGTATAGTTACAGCTATTCTGCTGCATTTATTTCAATCAAGGCAAGCTGACCACACATCAGACAATGTCCAACTACAGCAGCCCAGTTCCTAATGGCAGCCATCCATCTTCCCTGCTTTAAATTCTTGCTGTTTTAGTGCATATATCCCCTTAAACCCGCCTGCTATGAGAAAATTCTGCAGGCAAGAGAGGCTGCCTGTGCAACAGTCTTGCCAATTTCTCCACGGATCTCCTCTCAAGGTTTTCAAGGTCACGGCCAGTCACAGACAAGGTTGCAGTGAGTGCTCCTAAGTTTCCTCTTCCTGCATAACCAGTGGGAGAAAGGAATTACCTGTTGACCAGATGACCATGAAGATTAACATCTGAAGTAAGTACCAGAAAACTTGATCAAACAGCGCTAATCACATTAATAATGAGCACTGGAAGAAGGGGCCAGTTTCCTCGCCTAAATTGACTACTGGACCCCCCATGCTCACAACAAATTAGATTATTACAGTGCGTAAGGCCATGCTAACTTCCACTCCAAAACCTCACCAAATACTTCTCTTCACTAGTTTCTTGCTAGCCTCTGTCCTCCCTCAAGGAATCATTGCAGCTGCTGCTCCAACCAGCCTTGTGTTAACGTTACAGCTCACATCGTATAGTTCCTTAAAGTGCATCACCACATCCATCCCTGTTGTGTCAAAGCTTTTGACCATACAACCTCCCTACCCATGGACATGATCCCAGACATGGATTCTTACAAATCCCAGTGGAAAAAGAAGACTCTGTGATGACCTACATGATGAACTCTCTTTTACATAATAGGACATTCCAGGAGAATGTCCTGCATTTATTGAAAATGACTTTTTTTAAAGGACTTTATTTATTTAAGAGAGAGATAGTGAGAGGGAGCATGAGCAGGGGAGGGGAGAGGGGGAAGCAGGCCTCTCGCTGAGCAGGGAGCCCGATGTGGGGCTCAGTCCCAGGACCCTGGGATCATGACCTGAGCTGAAGGCAGACGCTTAACCCACTGAGCCACCCAGGCGCCTCTATGACTTTTGACAGAGATATTTTGCAAAAGTATGCTCTAAATATAAATTTTAAACTTTGCAAAAAAGAAAATAGAGTTCTCAATATTTCTGAGCCAGAAACTCCACACTGCTATGTCCCGTCCCAAAGACTCCCTCCTCTGCTCCTTCCACACCCAGGTGCATTACCACACATTAAATGCTTTAGAGGGTCACTTATGGTCACTTACTGCATCTTCAGATAGTTTTATAACCCAAGTACACTCTTGAAGATTTAAAAGACTCGAAACAAAGAAACAAAAACCTGGAAAATGTTAACCATGGTTTTTACTACACACACACACACACACACACACACACACACACACGATGTATCATATACAAGCTATGTATGATATTTGTGAATAATTGCTGCATGTAAAAACGTATCCTTTAATCAATATGCAAAACTGAAAAATGCATGCTTTCTCACTTCTTCAAACTCTGAAACACTTTTTATAAGGGCATGATTATATTTGGAAAACGTATCAACACACTTAGGTTATTCAAGAGGAATGCAATGAGGCACATAATAAAGTTGACAGATACCTAACTGAAACTCTTTGGTTCCTCCAGCTTTTAACAATAAATTTTCTCCTGGTGAATAACTGTGATTTCTACCTGTATCCAATCCATAGCCAGTCTCACATCTCCTTGTCATTAATATACTAGGAACTGTCCCTGCTGAATTATTCAATGATCTTTGGAGTTGGCGACAGTTTATAGAAATGTGACAGTCCTGTGCGTCTTAATGCTGTGAACTGTTACCAAAAGACTAAACATCCTTGACAGGCTGATAAAAATTTAATTATTATTCTTTCAATGGAAAGGATACAACTCTGCCAAAAGCTGTTAAGTGTGGAGATTTTAGAGTTCTCCATTTCTCTCTTGCAGAGGACACACACACACACTAGGATTTTTCATGGGGATTAAATAGCATGTACAAAATATCTGGCCTTGTCTGCACACACCGGGTCTTTATACCTTCATTCCTCTCACTGGCCCTAGAATTTTTGTCTTCTTTCCTCCCTGCATGTGAATTCATCTTTAAGGAACAGAGGCAACAACAGAGCAAATTGGAAGACTGCAAGATTGTGAGATTGTGAGATGCTAGATTGTGAGATGCTAGATTGTGAGAAAAGATAGCAGTTAGGAGATCCCGATTTTATTTTATTTTTTAATTTTTATTTATTTATGATAGGAACACAGTGAGAGAGAGAGAGGCAGAGACACAGGCAGAGGGAGAAGCAGGCTCCATGCACCGGGAGCCTGACGTGGGATTCGATCCCGGATCTCCAGGATCGCGCCCTGGGCCAAAGGCAGCCGCCAAACCGCTGTGCCACCCAGGGATCCCGAGATCCCAATTTTAGATACAGTTAAAATACTCAGATACCCTAGGGAAGTTCTTTCCTCAGCCAAGCCTCCCTCCTCATTTGTAAAAGTGGCTTAAGCCCATCCAGTTCTATCTGTCTGCTGGGTCACTGTGCAGATTGAAAAGGACAGGGACAACTTCTTTCCCCCCCCCCCCAGGCTGCATATGTTATAAAATTTGAGTCTTATTTTTACAGCTAGTAGGTATGGAACTGATGTACAATGATATTAATGAATTGTGTGATTAGGAAAGGTCGTGACTAGTTCCCCAAATTCCATTTATCTGGAGAGAAACAAGCCGCTAGCTTCACCATTTAGTGATAACGCCTTCACACCACACACGTAAGGTCCTGGAGTACAAGTACTGATTGATTAACCCGGAAAGGATGTTACTAGAGATGTAACAGAAATACAGGTCAAAGACTGAATTGCAGGAAAATAATACTGATGATGGACATTCATCTTTTTCCTTTAAAATCAACCCAGTGGGTTGAGGGAGTTTCCCGATTTTGCATTAGAGGAAGAATGTTCAGCATCTAAAAAAGGAATCATCCCAAGACGCAATAAACAGTGTATAGAGAGCCCTTGGCTCTTTTCTCCTGTTATTACAAAGGAATCCCTACCTATGGAATATTTCTTGTGCATACCCTAATAGGATATAACCACGGAGTCTAAAAGTCTCTAGAACTGAAAATAGTTTTATTTTCAAAGATGACAGAGGTTGGGGAGGAAGGACAGAGTGTTATCTGTACTCGCCACGGCAAAACAGACTTTTTTAATGCCTAGTTTTCAGGCTTCTCTTGGCGGACTGACCTTTCCTTAGGGTGGCTTATCTTTTCTGTGGAGCTCTATTCTCAGGCCTCCTGGGGTTCCCAAAGCTAGGAAGAAGCAGTGTCAGGAAATAAAGGGGACGTGGGGCCAAAATAAAGTTTCAGCTGAGGTAGATGTAGAGTAAATGTAGAAAAAACATCCAAACTCCGAAGATGGCTCTGCAACTTTTTGGTCCACATCCTACTCAGCCGTCCCAAGAAGAGATGCAGCAGGAAGCGTAGGCTCCAGAAGAACAAACACGAGGTGGTGACCGGTGGGAAAAATCCCACCTTTCTGATGAGGGCTGAGAGACGACTGCTGAGAAGGCCAGTGAGTGCAGCATGGCTGCAGAAGTCTGGGAAACCGCATCCGAAAGCTGCAAATGGGGCATAAAAGAGTGGGGGTGAACTCAGGTGGGGCACAGGTGTGCACAATCGGAAAGCTCTCCGCGGTGGAAAGAGCAGGGACTTTCGGGTCAGCCACAGCAGGCTTCACTAGGCCTCCCTCTCTCTTCAGCTCTGGGCTAATATTCGTCTCCACGTCTGTAAACTGAGGCCAACAATGACAGCCTCCCACAAGTGCCAAGAGGCCCAACTGAGATGATGTGGGCAGAAATACCGATGGCAGGATGTGTGTATGTCACGCTCCCAGGGGAGGTTTGTTCTGTTCTCTGCTACTCATGCCGATGCTAGAAAACACAGGGCGGCGAGGGGTGCAGAGTCAGAGCGGGGCCACACCCGTCGAGAGGCCTTCAGAGATGTCCCCCCTCGACTTGCTGAGGAGTCTTAGCTACGAAGCTGTGATCAGGGCATGTCGTTGAGATTTCTCTGAGCTTGGATGTGGTTACTTGTGAAGTGAGGTGGTGACAATTCATTATCATGTGATTGTTGGGGACACTGAAGGAGAAAACCAAAGCAAATGGCTTTGAATGTTAATAGTTACCCTTTTATTATCACCATCATCCTTCATACAGGCTGAGAGTCAAGAGCTCTATCCTCTTCCTTTTTCTTCTTTTATAAACACGCATCCGTGGATTTAGGGCCCACCCTGAGTCCCACGTGATTTCATCCCAATTCCTAACCTGCATTACATCTGCGAAGACCCTTTTTCCAAACGAGGTCATATTAATAGGTTCTCCAGTTGGGAAACGGGCATATCTTCAGGGGGATCACAATTCAATCCACTACAGGAAGTTAGATACTGAGCATATAAATTGCCGTATTACAGAATGTCAAGTGGTGATGAGTGCTCTGAAGGGTAAGCTGTAAGTGGGGGATGCTCTCTGGAGAGGATGCTCTCTGGACAGAAAGGTCTCCTGAGGGTGGCAGCTGAGCCAAAAGCTGAATGATGCTGGAGGCAGTAAGGCATGCAAATCAATGGGACATATGTTCTAGGGGGAGGGAGCAGCAAATGCAAAGACCTGAGACTGGAAGATCCAAGTCGGGGTGGCTGGAAGCACAGCAGAGAGCAGTGCAGTAATAGGGGAAGAGATGGGGGGGTGTGATGGATTTGATGTGTGTGTCTCCCAAAAATCATACAGTGAAAGCCTAACTCCGCATGTGATATTAGAAGGCAGAGCCTTTGGGAAATAAGTAGGCTCTGTCCTCAGGGTTGGGCCGAGTGCCTTCTAGGAAGAGACCTGCGAGTGGCTTCCTGCCCCTGCCCCTGGCCCGGGGAAGACAGGGAGGGAGCTGTCGGTAGCCCAGAAGGGCTCCCACAACCTGACTGCGCGGGCTCCCTGACTCCCAGACTCCTGAACTGTGGGAAGTAAAATTTCTGTTGCCGATAAGCCACCCAATCTATGGCGTTTTGTTAGAGCAGCTTGAGCTGGGACAGGAGCATGTAGGTCACAGCGAGGATTATGTATTTGATTCCCAGTTAGACGGGGAGCCAAGGCAAAGCTGAGAGCAGCGGTGTCACCTTCGTCTTGAGGGCAGACATTCTATTTCGAACCAAACCCCAGACACAGGCCTACACATTTAAAATATTACATCCTCAAATAATTAGTTCTAATCATGAGGGCAAGCTCCGAGGGCAACTCTTTGCCAATATTAAAACTAAATTCCACTTTCCCTACCATTTCTTTTCAACATCTTTTGCTTCACTGGACATGTCATGCGTTTGCATAAATGATTCCTTCTGCCTGCGTGCCCTTCCCCGTATCCCTCCTCCCTCTGGTCCCCTGGTTGTCTCAACTCCCCAGAGAAGCCCGCTCACCCTTTCTCCATGCTCCAGGGCACCTATTCCCCTGAGCATTTCCCTCACTGGACTTCTGCTGTTTACAACCTGCCTCCCCGACAGGCCTGCAGGACTCTTTATGGCCACATCTATGCCCTTTTCAGCTTGGTAGTCCTGGAAACTGGCACAATCCACAGTAGGTGCTGAATAAATGTTTGCTAAATGTGTAAATGAATCTTGGTCTTATTCAATTTGATTTTGCCTGGGTTTATTTATTCCATCCCACTATTTAATTAAACATAGGCTCCCTTCTGGTACATATGTATATATTTACTTATTTATTTTTATTTAAATTCAATTTGCCAACAAATAGTACATCCTTAGTTTGAGATGTCATCTTCAATAATTCATCAGTTGCATAGAACACCCAGTGCTCATCACATCACGTGCCCTCCTTTATGCCCTTCACCCAGTTACCCCATCTCCCCACCCACCTCCCCTTCAGCAACCCTCAGTGTGTTTCCCACAGTTAAGAGTCTCTCATGGTTTGTCTTCCTCTCTGATTTTTTCCCCATTCAGTTTTCCCTCTATTCCCTTATGGTCCCATTCACTATTTCTTATATTCCTCATATGAGTGAAACATATGATAATTGTCTTTCTCCAACTGACTTATTTCACTCTGTATAATACCCTCCAGTTCAAACCACATTCATGGACTGGAAGTCCTAGCCTCAGCAATCGAAGAATAAAAAGAAAGAAAAGGCATTCAAACTGGCAAAGAAGAAGTCAAATTCTCGCTCTTCACAGATGACATGATTCTGTATGTGGAGAACCCAAAAGGCTCTACCCCAAGATTGCTAGATCTCATACAGCAATTCAGCAATGTGGCAGGATACAAAATCAATGCCCAGAAATCAGTGGCATTACTATACACTAACAATGAGGCTGAAGAAAGAGAAATGAAGGAATCAATCCCATTTACAATTGTACCAAAAACCATAAGACACCTAGGAATAAACTCAACCAAAGAGGGAAAGTATCTGTACCCTAAAACTACAGAAACTTTATGAAAGAAATTGAGGAAGACACAAAGAGATGGGAAAACATTCCATGCTCATGGGTTGGAAAAATAAGTATTATTCAAAAAGTCTGTGCTACCCAGGGCAATTTACATTCAATGAAATCCCTATCAAAATATCATGGACATTTTTCACAGAGTTGGAGAACATAATCCTAAAATGTGTACAGAACCAGAGAAAGCCCTGAGAGGCCAGAGGAATGTTGAAAAAGAAACCCAAAGATGGTGGCATCACAATGCCAGACTTCAAGCTCTATTACAAAGCTGTGATCATCCAGACAGTATGGTCCTGGCACATAAACAGACCCATGGATCATGGGAACAGAACAGAAAACCTAGAAGTGGACCCTCAACTCTATGGTCAACTCATCTTTGACAAAGCAGGAAAGAATATCTAATGGGAAAAAGTCTCTTCCACAAATGGTGCTGGGAAAATTGGACAGCCACGTGCAGAAGAATGGCACTGGACCATTCTCTTATCCCATAAACAAAAATAAACTCTATTCTGGTATTTAATGCATTTGTAGAAGTTTTGTACCAAAATACACAAAATTTGGTACAAGATTTTGTACCAAAATCTAAATGTTTTTTTTTTTTTCTAACATCTCACCAGAATTGCTCTCAGATATTGGCCTATTATCCTTGGCTTGCAAATGCCTCAAGAAGCAGATGCTTGGTGTTTTGCATACATTATCTGAGATAAGGGAGGCAGAGTGAGAGGCATTAACCCACCCGAGGCCATGTACCAAATCACTGCCACAGAAGAGCCAAATTTATGATCCGAGGAGCTGCTTTCTTCCATGTCTGTACTGAGTTCACTGAGCTGTCCTCTGTCATGCATGAGTTCTGAAAAAATCAATAAAATCTCTGAAGCATACCTCACAAGCATACACATAGAGGCAGGGAAAAGTGTCTGCTCCCTTCAATTACTCTGGCATGAATGGACCTAACAGCTATGGCCTCCAGTGAGATTTCTATGGCAATGGGATCTTTGGAAACATTCAATTTTTTGATGTATCTAATGCTCCTAATTGGACTCTCTCTAATGGAAACTGCAAAGTTGAATTGGCACAGTCGTAGTAAAGCATGATAGTCACGGGAATAAGAACACAGAACCAAGGCAGGTGCAGCCCACAACAGGAAAAGTTGAACCATTCAGACAACATATATTCTCAAATACGGGTAGGCATAAGAAATACATCAGGACTTCTCTGCTATGTGTGGAAAATGTTTTCTTTTAAATAAATATTGAATGTATCCAGTTAGCATGAGCATCTAAACAGAGAGGTTTCCATTATATATTTAGACAAAAATAGGATCACTGTGACCAATGTTCTGTGTTATTCCCACAGTTGTCAGAGTTCATATCTCAATTTGAGATCCAGATCCAGTTAACTGGTCCATCAGAGCTGGAAGGGCAATGGGCCAGGTGTGTCTGTGGACACAGCTGTATGCTGCAAAAAAATGCATGCTTAGCTAACCCTGAAATGATTTCAGATCCCAAATATCACAAGGAAATGAGTATCTTTTTGATTTGTTGTTTCTCAATACACAATGGAGGTAAATAAATTTTGCTTGGCAAATCTGTAAAGCCAACATATTTTTTAAAGGATGAGAAACACACATGTACAAGAATAGATTTGGAAAACACTGTGGAACGCTCATAGATTATTGGCTTTCAGGTTGGAGAGCCTTAGAAAAATAATTACAGGATCCCTGGGTGGCACAGCGGTTTGGCGCCTGCCTTTGGCCCAGGGTGCGATCCTGGAGACCCGGGATCGAATCCCACGTCGGGGTCCCGGTGCATGGAGCCTGCTTCTCCCTCTGCCTGTGTCTCTGCCTCTCTCTCTCTCTCTCTCTCTCTCTGTGACTATCATAAATAAAATAAAATAAATTTTAAAAAAAAGAAAAATAATTACAATGATGCTGAGATGACTGCAATTATTTTTTGCTTAGTTTTTTTTCATTTTATAAAGTGTTTTATCAACAAATATGTTAATTATATGTTTCGGCTATTACTATATCCACTTTAGAGATTGGGACAATACAGTTGAGAGGAGTTAAATGACTTGCCCTGGTTCCCACAATTTATATGTATCAGAGATGGGACACGGACTCAAGTCTTTTGTCTCCTGGTTGACATGGGAATAAAGGCAAACCTCCTGAGATTGGCTAGCTTTCTCATGGAAGAGATGACATGTTTTCTTTCTCCCAGATTTCAGGAATGGTTGCCATTTCTGCTTTCTCAAACTGCCAGTCACCTTGAAATAACTCTATTTGGCATTTTATGCCAAGGGTCTTCCATGGGACACTAATTCTACAGTATGTCAGTAGACACTACTCAAAACAATATTAAAAAATTGTCAAGGACAATTCTGGTTTCAGCTACACAAAGCATATTTCTTTCCTACAGCCCTTACCACCACTTTGAAGATAAATGTGTGCATTGTGTATCTTCTATTAGTGGCTCCATTACACAGCGCTTCCTAAATATGTTTGACCACATGACTCTTTTTATTGTTTTTACCCTAGATGAATATTTAGGAATGCTTTGCCGATGGAAATTTTAGTGATCTATAGTAATAGACATTCCCAGATTTAATATACATGACAGGAAATGTACACAAATGTACAGCAAATTATACTGTGACAACGCCAATGTAATTACCTCGGCTAGTTTCACCATGGATATTACCAGAATCACGTTATTTCACACTCATTGAGATGGCAAGAAAGATCAGGAGAGTAAAATGCAATACTGGGGAAAAAATAAATAAAATTGAAATCTGTCACCATGCAGACTGAATCTTTAATATGATTGTAGAAAAATGTCCTGTATAGGAGGTGCCTGGCTGGCTCAGTTGATAGAGGATGTGACTCTTGCTCTCAGGGTTGAGAGTTCGAGGCTCATGTTTGGTGTAGAGATATTACTTAAAAATAAAATATTTAAAAAAGGAAAAGGAAAATGTCTCATTAAAAACTTACAACTCCAGTAATATATCAATAATGATTTTATAAAAATTTTCCTCTTTCAAGTTAATCAATGATAATCAATGGTCTGCCTCTTGAAATCAGAAAACTAGAGATAACAATGCACCCTGATGCCATGGGACGGAGAGTAGAAAACTGTTTCCAAGTGGACTCAAACCCACCACTCAGGTCCCAGTAGCACTACTCCCTGGCTGACTGTACTACTTGGCTTGCTCTGAGGACACCCTTGAGATGGTGGAGCATCCTACACATCTTCCTTCTAGTTTCCAATTTTGAATCCAAGTCAAATGTTTCTCAAGTGACTTAAATTGACACCTTCAGGACATGGCAAGTTCAGTTTCCTTTCTGGGTTTTTTAACTATAGAAGAACAAGTCAGAGAGGTGGACAAGTAGGGGGGAATGATGAAGGTTATCTCAGGGTACAATGTAGGAGAAATGATGGAGGTGATCAGAGGGTACAAAGTGGGGGAATGATGGAGGTGATCAGAGGTTACAAAGTGGGGGAATGATGAAGGTGATCACAGGGTACAAAGTGGGGGAATGATGGAGGTGATCAGAGGGTACAAAGTGGGTGAATGATGAAGGTGATCACAGGGTACAAAGTGGGTGAATGATGAAGGTGATCACAGGGTACAAAGTGGGGCCATGATGAAGGTGATCAGAGGGTATAAAGTGGGCGAATGATGAAGGTGATCAGAGGCACAAAGTGGGGCCATGATGCAGGTGATCACAGGCTATAACATGCAGTTATGAGTTCTGGGGGTGTAATGTAGGGTGGCATAGTTCACAATCCCATATTGTATATTTGGAAGTTGCTAAAAGAGTAAATCTGAAAAGTCCTCATCCAAGAAAAAAGGAACATTGCAAGTATATAAGTGAAGGATGTTAACTAAACTTTTTGTGGTAATTATGTCACATTATGTACCTGCATCATCATTATACTGTATACCTTAAAGTAATACAATGTTTTATGTCAATTATATCTCAATAAAACCAGGGTGAGGGGAGGAAAAAGAAGATACAAAGAAAGAAGCGGAGATTCTTCTACCACCTGCGGTCAGATGGGGGGGCCAGCAATGGAGAGGCGGACACGGGAGTCTGGGATGGGGGAAGGAGGACAGTGCTGCTGCTGGAGATGCTGAGGTTCCTGAGTGAGAGTCTGACCAGAAGCTACTATGACGGGAAACTGGTTCAGATGCCCTCTGATTTTAAAAGGTAGCTAGAGAGGTGTGCTGTGGCCAGCAGCGTCTGGGGCCAGGAACTTCCCATAAACCAGAGTGTCCTGCATCCAAGGGCAGTGCTACAAATCAGCCTTCCCTTGGACATTTGCAGGCATTATGCTTGTTACCTTACAGGATATGCAGTCTGCATTTTTCAGGATTCAGATTTATTAAACTAGTGCAAACCATACATCGCTAGCCTCAGTAGGGAGTGCCACTGTATCAGGTGATGTCAAAAAGAAATATCTAGGTGCAAAGGCATCACAAAGACATCAATGCCATTTACTTAGATGCCACATTCAAAAGCAGTGAGTAGAGAAAACAATGATCTCTTGCCTGTTTAGAGCCACACTTTTATAATAAAGTAGTTGGAATGAGAAGCAAAGATTATGTAGATCGTGCTTTGGTGTTGTGATGTTAAAACGGTGATGATCAAAAATAAGTAAGCAGTTTGTCGGGGGTATAAGCAGTGCTTACTTTGGCCATTTATTCTTTGATAATGTGACTTCCTAAGCCCTTGTCATTCTATGTAATGTATTTCATTCAGGCAATAAAATCACTTTGCACCCCCATGCATATGAATCTTTCTCTCCACCGTTTCACCTACTGGATGAGAACATGGGCTTGGAATCTAGGGGTCCTTAATTCACACATAAGCTCTATCATCTGCCCTGATCAAGACAGTCAAGTTTTCTAAACTTCTGTTTTCTCATCTGGAAAAAGAGGGGTAATAAAAGGTACATTAAACAGGCCTATTTAAGGCTGAATGGAATGACTATAAAGCTTTAGAACACAATGTGGTACAGAATCATCAGCAAATAAATGATGAGAAATAGTCATAATAATATCATCACCTACTTTTAAGAGTGCTAGAAGGGAACTCAGAGTTCATTCAATCCAGATTTTTCACACTTTGCGTGAGAACACTGAATTGCTTAGTTCTAAACAGTTTCAAAGCACTTTAAAAACCGACTTCAACCATATTTTGTAGGACCCACCATTTGTCAAGCTCAGTGGTAGGCAGCGGCAACTTGAAGTATATACATTCTGCATGAATGCATGTACACTACAGACTCATACCCAGATTAGTCTGAGAACTAATGACAGCTGTCCCTTGAGTGCAGAGGGTACAATAGAGGAAGGACCCAAGTGATGCATCATGGAATGTAATGGAGGTCTCGGCAGTGTTGATGGGAGAACAGAAGAAACAATGACTCTGCCATGAAAGTCACTTCACAGAAAAGGTGGTGACTTTGGGGGTTTTAAGGAGAAGGAGCAATGTGGGACCATATCCTTGCAAGATAAGCAGAGTATGGACTCCATTTTATTCATGAGAAAACCAAGAACTTGGAAAAAAAAATATATATATACCAATTGTCCAAGGTCCCATAAGAGATCGGGGGGGCAAAGTTGGGAATAAAACTCTGTTCCTATGACTCATTTCTACTAATACATCTACTCTTTAAATGCCTTTCTCCCTCCCTCCCTCCCTTCCTTCCTTCCTTCCTTCCTTCCTTCCTTCCTTCCTTCCTCTGTTTATTTCCTTCTTTTTACATTTTCATTTAAATTCCAATTGACATACATGTAAAATTAGTTTCAGGCATACAATATAGAGATTCAATACTTCCATACGTCATGCAGTGCTCATCAGGACAGGTGCCCTCCTTAATCCCCCACCTCCCCTCTGGTAACCATCAGTTTGTTCCCTATAGTTAAGAGTTCCTGGTTTGCTTCTCTCTCTCTCTCTCTCTCTCCCCTTTTGCTCATTTGTTTTGTTTCTTAAATTCCACATATGAGTGAAAAATACCACTCTTTCTTCCATTGTCCCAAACATGTAATATCTAAGTTTGCAGAAAGAAATAACCACCAGTTTACCTTCTCAGGGGATTTTTTTTTTTTTTTTTTTTACTTAGTTTCTTCGTTTTTTTTGTTTTGTTTTGTTTTGTTTTGTTTTTTTCCGGATTTTTTCCCTCTTATTTAATTTATGCCTTTACTTGTAGATTTAATTTTATTTTGACTTTTCCCTTCTTAATTGGGTGATGCTCCTTTGAGAATATTTATATTCTATCTTTGTACATAGTAAATTTGGCCCCCTCACCCCCGGAGAACTAGTTTATGTATATTCTAAAAATAAGCAAATAATGTCAATGCAAGTGGGCTTCCAATGATACTACACAAGGCTCTCAATTGACCTTTTCTTCTCTCAGTGTTATGCGATGCACAATGTCCTGACCTCAAGGTCATGCTCCATTGGGTTATTCTAATTGTAAAATGAACTCTGCATCTAATTTCCAGATTATTGGATCTCCATGTTTATCATAACTCTGATTAAAGGCCCTTGCAGCAAATGGACCATTGCTGTTTTTGCAATTGAACCTTATTAAAATTTAAAGTGTATCCATAAATACATAAGTGCTTATTATAGATCAAAGTTCTGAAAATTAAATATTCACAAATACAGCTCATTTTACAAAATCAGAGACTCAAAATTACTGAAAGCCAGATAATCTTAATACCCGGTACCAAATAACCTTAGTTATTTCTGCAGTGAGTGTACTGTGTTTATGTGAAACAGCTGCTTTTGCAGCTTGAGGAGACATTTTCTTTTATTTGGGGAACTCACAAAATATAGCTCTCATTCATGGGATGCTGTGGTGACGTTAATGTCTAAACAACAGTAAAGTCCCACCTAATATTTTTTTTTTTTAATGGATCAGCAAGGATACCATTTGGGTTTTATTTACTTCACTGATGGGCTTGATTCTCAGCGTGTGACAAGGAGAATCAATTTGGGCATATTTGTTTTTATGATTATTCACAGAGTATAGCAATCTTTGATTCCTGTAATCTTCTATAAAGTTTCAGGCGACAGGTACAAAACTACATGGGGCACTGGAATGTGTAGATTAATGCCTCACCAATGAAGGACGAGGATTGTTCTTATTGATACTAAATAGATTATACTACACAATTAAGGGGGGGGAATCAATGCTGGAAAAAGAGAACAAGTGATACAATTAGAATGACATTTTGATTTGTCTTAGATTTTTTTTTTTTGAAGTTACTGGTCTATTAAATTGCATGGGGGGAAATAATAGAACTCATTACATGGAGTAATCCAGCTAGAGCCTGGATTGCACACTTATTATAAGTTACATGCACTGGAGCAAGTTGAGGAAATAGAGATTAGTAAGGAAATAACTTTTCCCATTAGAGGAGCTTCAATATCCTCAGGACCTTTTAGAAGATTGGTGGAAACATAAAAAAGAGCAGAGTATCTGTTTGCCACCCATCACCCACCATGGACAATAGGCACTAGGAAATGATGGCTTCTGTGTTAGCATCTTTCCATAATAGGAAGGACAGAAAGGGGGGATAATGGGGAGAATCCATGAGACTGGAAACAGAGGAGATGGAACTACGATCTTCTCAGACACCATGAACGATGGGAAAGTCCTTTTATTTCCTGACACCAAACACAAAAAGTAACTTTCAGAATTTGTTTACTGTCCTTCTGTCCTTCAAAAGTAATTTCAGAAGGAACTAATAAAACTTTTTTTTTTTTTCCAGTTTGATCATTTAAACTTGACAATGGTTCCACTGGTCTTCCTTGTTTGGGGGAATGAGCCAGTTTGAGGCATACTATGTATCCGTCAGAAAACTCAGACCAAAAGCATTTTAAAAAGCAAATGTTAAGGCAATTATATTATTTACTATCATCACCAGGAAAATTATTATAATAGGGGTCATTAATTGAGCAATCTACTATCCATTAAGAGTGGTATGAGTATTACGCATGCACTACATCATTTAATTCTTTGTGTCAGCCTGCCTCAGATTTTATTTATTTATTTATTTATTTATTTATTTATTTATTTATTTACTTTGATTTAGAACCCATCCTGACTTTTGGGAATACCACACTGTTTATGAGGAAGACCCATCCCTCTTGGCTGGGCAGGGGGAGAACATATGACCCACGGGTGGTTAATGAGAACTCTGTGACAATGATTAGTTTAGAAATGAGTGTGTGGTGACAGCCTGGCCAGTGTGATAGAATCCTGGGACTTCTGAAATTATTGAACGGCGTGAACAATCCTCTGGTCATATGTAGGTCTATGACCAGTAAGTCTTTCCCTTCCTTTCTCTCTCCTTTTATCCCTTTTTGTCCCTCTTGTTCATACCAGCAGCTGGGTTATTCACTATGACAATAACTACAGGTGTGTCATTTTTTGTAGACAAATGAAATACATCAAAGCTTTATTCTACTTATTTTGAAAAGGTGCTGACTCTGGGATACCTAAGCCTGAAGAAGTACTATTTTTTTTAAAGATTTTATTTATTTATTCAAAAGAGACACACAGAGAGAGGCAGAGACACAGGCAGAGGGCGAAGCAGGTTCCATGCAGGAAGCCCGATGGGGGACTCAATCCCAGGACCCCTGGGATCACGCCCTGAGCCAAAGGCAGACGCTCAACTACTAAGCCACCCACACGTCCCTAGAAGTACTATTAAAGCATATAAGCAATTATAGAATAGTCAGAAAGAATGATTAGAGTTTAAGTGGCTATTATTAACATTTAATTTACAGAGGTGGATAAGCCATTCACCACTGATATTAAAGAGCCATTACTAAGAATAAACATGTGTGCACATTATATCTAAATGGCTCCTCTATCTCGCTTTGGAGAGCTTCTAGAAACCACTTCTACCTAAGAGAGTGTTAATTGTTTACCTCCAATAATCACTCGTGCTGAAATGCTTCCAATCAAATGACCTGTTATATTTTGGGATTGAATAATGTCTTGATGGCTTTTAATATTAGAAACAAATAGTAAATCACTTGTTTACGTGTATCAAGAAGAAAAAGAGAAAATTGTTCTAACTGATACAAAAGAAAAGTAAAAGAAAAAAATAATGTAGCAAACTTTATATTTTATATAAGACCACCACCGAACCTCTGTGTAATCAGTATTTTGTTTTAAAATTTGAGGATATGTGGAGAGATAAGACTGTATCAAAAATTTTCAGATTTTGACTTACTATGAGAAAACCTTTTGGTCCTAAATTATTTCAAGCTCAAGACACCAAAGTGAACAAAAATACTTTCACATTTATATTCCACCTCTCAACACTTGAGCAAATACACAGAACCCAAAATATCTTTTGCAATTATCTTAATTACTGTTACCTTTGATTTATCTTACAAGGGTAATGCATTTGAAATTGTAATTTCTCATTAATGTCAGCTAGGTTTTACTGGATTTTAAAAACATTACTTCTGTCTTGGTTGGTCTGATATTTTAAATATGTGTGATTCAATGAATAAGAGATGCTAAAATAACCAGTTTTCACCTGAAAGGATGTTTCTGTAGGGCCAAGATTTTGCAATGTTAATAATTATTAAATTACATTAAAGATAGATGTATTTTCCCACAAGGGCATTAGTATATATATTGGTAGCATAATCAATATGCTAAACATTGATCTGAACTCAAGGTGACTTCTTAATGTTTTGTACTTTCTGTGTGTTTGGAATATTTCTTCAGATGGGAAAAACAAGATGATGGGATGTGCACTAGAAAATGAAACTGGAAAATCTAATTTTTATTTAAAGTCTATAACTCCACTGCTGTGTGAATTTTGGCATATTGCTTACCATCTCTGGTTCTTACTATCTCCAAATTGAAAGCGCTTTTGTTTTCATTACAGATATCCCTGTAATATGAGAACTGAATGGAATAATAAATATGAAAGGCAGTAAAAATTACAAAATGCTAAATTAATGGGTAGCCCTGTCCATCACTCAGTAATTGAATATTTAATGAGAAACTACTAAATATACAGAGACAATTCAAAAAACATACTCAAATTTGACAATGGGAGAGGTACCTAAAATATACCAACTGCTACAAGAACAGTTTAGTTCAAATGTTATTGGAGTTTGGAGGAAAGAAAAAGTGGGTTTGAATAAGAAAGAGATAAGAAGAGAACAAAGCAAAACAGCTTGAAATGGGTTTTGAAAAATACTAGGACCTGGACTTCAGATGAGAAGGCATATGGCAGGTAGAGGAGGAGGTTATGGGTTTGCAGAGATAGGAAGATCACACATGTATTTCATGTCTTCAGAGGACTGAGAGAATCACCTAAACCTTTTGAAAGAAGAGAAGAAGGAGGAGGAGGAAAATAAATAGGATGATAAACTATCCTTTACTAAACAATTAATACCCATAAGACATTAGTGTTTTTATCTAGTATCTCAACTTGATGATAGAAATAATATTGTCATTATATTTATCTATGGATTAAAAACTGAAAATATACCAAGAATTAGCTGGATCTAAGGTCATGCCCCTCTACTATACCTTACCTCATTAAACTCTTTTACAAGTAGATTGTGGCTCATTATACTCTTTTTAGAAGTAGATTGTGGCTCATTTTGTTTTCATAGAGCATTTTTTACATTGTTGTTCTGTGTGGTTGACTGATGACTGTGGAGATATCCTCAAATGAAAAGTAGCAAGCTGACCAGAGGGGTCTTTCTGTAGCAGATTCAGTCATGAGTCAGGGTTTGGAAATGAGCACTCACATGCACCTGCTCGGCCCTCAAACATCCATTCCTCAAAAGACTGAATGGTTATGTAGATGGAAAAGCCCCCATGTCTTGGAGAAGGATGAGCACATGACTCCTCTTCCAAATGCCCCTAGAGTCGTAGGTATTTGGAAAGCCCTCATTCTCAACCTGCCCATAGTTTTATAAGTGAGCCACCAGAATATATTAGTGAGGAGCATACGTTATAATTCAGACAAATGTAAGAGAAAGTCATGATTCTAGTTATAAGTTGTATGTCCCTAGGCATAATGCGTAAGATGGAGGTAAAAGTGCCATAGAATCACTTGAAGCTTTCATAAATATGAAATTTTTGTGCTGTTTAGCCTTAAGCCTGGAATACAAGTACTCCAAAGTGGCAACTGTTTGTGCTATATGGCTCTTCATGTTTTATATCCCCATCAGTACCATCTCCTACAATGCACACCTAAAGCAACAGATTCGTGTATCAATGACATCCACTGTAGTTTCAAAGATATTCAATACCAGAAAGGGAGACAGAACATAAAGACTCCTAACTCTGGGAAACGAACTAGGGGTGGTGGAAGGGGAGGAGGGCGGGGGGTGGGGGTGAATGGGTGACGGGCACTGAGGGGGGCACTTGACGGGATGAGCACTGGGTGTTATTCTGTATGTTGATAAATTGAACACCAATCAAAAATAAATTTATTAAAAAAATAGTCATTTACAGAGAACCCTATGTGTTAGTGCTGTATTGGGTACTAGAGAGGAGAAAGACTATGAAGAGATGAGTAAAATAAAGTCTCTACCCTTGAGAAGCTAGCGGGATGGTGAGGAGTAGAAAGAACTCCAAAGAAATCGCTGGGATGGAAAATGGGATAAGAACCTGGAGGAAATATGTCTAATTTCTGTCTGAGAAAATAATAAAAGTATCAACAAGGAGTGACATATCAGGTGACTCACTGGAGCAGCAGTCACGTATATGGAAGGGTAAAGAAATGAGAGGTTGGGGCACCTGGGTGGCTCAGTCAGTTAAGTATCAGTCTCTTGATTTTTGGGTCAGATCATCATCTCAGGGTGGTGAGATGGAGTCTGTGTTGGGTTCATGCTGAGCGTGGAACCTGCTTAAGATTTTCTCTCCCCCTCTGCACCTTTCCTCCCTCCTCAACTCATATTTTCCCTCTTGTTCTCTCTTAAGGAAAAAAAGATAGAGAAGGAAATGAGAGGATAGTTATACTTGAGCTCCAGATTATAAAGAGGCCAATTGTGCCACAATAAACATTAGAAAAAAAACAAAAACTATTTATAAGTGAATGTTGGCCACAGTGTGAAGTCTGGGTCAGTCTGGGGAGAGACTGGTATCAAGGGGACGAGTTAGACAAAAATGATGGATTCAAGACAGTAGTGGAAATAAAGAAGTGCCATACTGAGAGGTATTTAGGGATAGAATCAATACAGGCTGATAACTGGATATGAGGCAAGACAAAAAAAGAAAATATTAAGACTTTTAGTCTCAGAAAGTATGAGAAAAGAAAGAAAGAAAGAAAGAAAGAAAGAAAGAAAGAAAGAAAGAAAGAAAGAAAGATTACAATGAAATAAAGTATGGAACCAAAAAAATACAAAAGGAGGAATCCTTATTTGGAGTTCTGTTAGCCTTCTTTCCACTTCTTCCTGGCCTCCAGCCCAATTCATAAGAATAAAAAGGAACTGGACTTCTTGTTAAATATTTCTTGAATATAAGGCATGCCTAACTTAAGCTAGGGAGCTTCTAAGTTATGTTAAGACCTAATTAATGTGCCACAATTAAATATGTGATAGCTCTTACTATTAGACTCCAGATTTTAGCCATGTGAAGATACTGGCTTTAATTTGTGTTCAGCAGAATTTGTAGAACTTGCCCCCCAAAAGATCTTGAATCTTTTTTTCCTGTTGATCCTCCAAATGACCCAGTGAGCTGGATAAGTCAAGTAAAGCCTCCATCTTAGGGTGGATTAAGACATTTAGGTCAGCTGAAAAAAACAGAAAGGCAGACATTGGCTGCTAGGGTAGAGTGCCCCCCCCCCCCACTTTCTGACTGGGAGATCAGAGAGCCCACAAATACAGCCTCACAGATATATGGGACCTGGAGACAAATTGCAAAGATAATGCATCAAATTATCTCCACACTGTTAATGTCACATTTGTGCAAGTCAATAAGGAACTGCCAGACTCACCAACCACCTCCCCGATGACTTAATACCATGACGACTGTCAGTACAGGAAGCTGGCATTCCCTATTATAACTTGTAAAAGTCATATTTACAGAATCCAATTATGGACAATAAACATTTATTAATTATCTCTTATAATCACTGTGACAGAAAGAGCTAATTACCAATCCAGTATCTATTCTTGCTTCTACTTTAAGAACAGAACCCTGATTTATTAAGACCAGCAAGATGCCAATTTTTTTTCCATTCTCTAATGAAACTAGGAATGGCCAATGAGATCTAAAAAGAAGCCACTGAGTGGGGCATCTGCGGAAATGCTAGACTTACGTGGAAAAGAAGCCTTTTTGCCCTCCCCCATTCCTCTTTCCTGCTAACTTAGACTCTCTCTGTAATGGCCAAAGCTCAAGAATGGAAATATACACAAACCCTTGCAGAACAAAGAGAAAGAAGGAGCTCAGGTCCTCCAAAGCAGCCGGCCTCAGCCTACTACTGACCTTAGTGCCATGATAGAAGAGATAGAACAAAGATAGAACCCTAAATTGTATAAACTCATGCTATTTGGACTTTCTGATGGGTGCAAACAAACATCATTAACACGTAGTAAAGCCAGCCATATGCTTAGAGCGAGGGGAAGCAAAGATAAGTAAAAGTTATAAATGGCATCAAAGATTATAGGAGAGAGGATACAATTCTAAAAAAACAGTATTTTTTTTCTTTCCCCCAAGTAGTCTAACATAACTGAAAAATGGATGAGGAAATAAGTTATCATTGTAGTCCCAACAACGCTAAGTGTCATCAGGAGTGAGCACTCGGGCACAGAAACACAGGGTCTCACAAAGCCCTATATTTTTCTAGGTTCCAGTGGGGAAGAAACACAGGATCCTCACTCCCAAATAGTTTATAAACGAGAAGGGGGGACAGACTGGGACTTAACAACAAATGGCATGTATTACAGCCCTCACACGTGCCACCATGCAGCTTTCCAGTCGACAAATCTCCCTTGATGAGGTGCCCTGAGGACAGAGACACGAGTGAGAAATGATAGTACAATACCCGCAAACCTAGGTTCTGGGGGAGAAGATCTAATACAAGTGTTGGGATAGAGCCGCCTCACGTGAATTTAAGAGCCACCGTTTCAACTTTTCACAAGTGACTTCATGGTGGGTGGAGATGTTTCCCCTAAAACTCATACGTTGACTTCCTAGGCCCTCCGCAGCTCAGAGCGTGACCTTACTGAAAAGCAGGGTCATTGCGGAGATGATGAGTTAGGCTGACGTGTATGTAGCTCTACGGGAGCAGGTGTGTGGGAACCCAATAGGACTGGCTCCCTCAGGGAAGGGAACATGGGGTACATCGCACACACAGGGAGACCATCGTGGGGACACGAAGGGGACACTTCTTCAGGCCTAGATACGTCACAGATGGCAAGCCAACCACGGAGCTGAC
This sequence comes from Vulpes lagopus, assembly GCF_018345385.1. Lineage (NCBI taxonomy): Eukaryota > Metazoa > Chordata > Mammalia > Carnivora > Canidae > Vulpes > Vulpes lagopus. The sequence continues at coordinate 148,490,570 of NC_054827.1, read as the reverse complement.
TCTTCCCGCAGCCCTCGCTAAGACCAAACTGCCGACACCTTGATAATCTCAGACTTCCAACCCCCCAAACTGTGAGATACTACATTTCTGTTGCCTAAGACACGCATTTTGTGGGATTCTGTTATGGGGGCGGAGGAATGGAAGCTTCCGTGGAATCTGTACCCGGGCCAACATATTTTGCAGCGATGTGGTTTCCCCGCTGATGTTCTCAACCATTTGCTAGTGAGTAAGCTCAGGTGTTTCTATCTCAACACTATGACACTTGAGAGGGAAAGATGGGGGACTTTGCTGTTTGAAAAGGAGACAACCATGGGGGGCATCTGGGGGGCTCAGTGTGTTAAGTGTCTGCCTTCATCTCAGGTCATGATCCTGGGGTCCTGGGATCGAGCCCTGCATCAGGCTCCCCGCTCAATAGAGACTGCTTCTCTCCCTCTATGCCTCCCCTCTCCCCTCTGCTCATGCAGGTGTGCTCTCTATCTCAAATAAATTTAAAAATATATATATTTTTAAGGAAACAACCCTCTTCAAAACTTGATAACAATGAGTGCCAGTGCAGGAGCTGAACAGAATGTATGAAAGTCTAAAACACTGTGGTAATATTGTATGAATTTGGGGGTTCAAGAAGGTCTTAGGATACATTTTCAAAGACTAAGAAAGGTTTGTTTTGTTTTGTTTTGTTTTGTTTTGTACAAAGTAAAGGAGATGCCATTCAGTAAATGATGTAAAAATAAGTACTGGGAGGGGTTAAAGGTGGGAAAGTATCCGCTGTGGGGTCAGGAAAGGAAGTGGCGTTTGAGAACAGCTCAGAAAAATGTTCTACCAGTCAGGGTCCAAGCCCTGCCTGGTGCCTCCGATGGGGGGGAGATGTGATCTTTGGTGTCGGTTCCTCCGGGACTGAGAGCTGAAGATGACCATGAGGTCCTTCCTCTACACCATGCTGATATAATCCCCAGGCCAGAAGCTTTAGGGAGCACTTTCCATCCCCTAGGCTGATAGCAGAAAAGAGAGAGGGAGAAACAAAGAATTCAGATGCCAGGCAGGGCTCCCTGTGATGGGGGCTCAGATGTCCCACGGAGGGGGCCAGGGCACGGCAGGCCCCGGACCACAGAGGGACCTGGCCTTTCCTCAGACCACCCAGAGGGGCATGGCTGGGGGTTGCAAGGGCTGGGCCGTGGTGGCTGCCCAACACTCCTCCCACCTCGGGTGCAACAAAGCTGGGGCAGAAAGTTTCCACAGGGGACCCCTGGGTGGCTCAGTGGTGGAGCATCTACCTTTGGCCCAGGGCATGATCCTGGGGTCGTGGGATCGAGTCCTGCATCGGGCTCCCTGCAGGGAACCTGCTTTTCCCTCTGCCTGTGTCTCTGCCTTTCTCTGTGTCTCTCATAAAGAAATAAATAAATCTTAGGGGGAAAAAAAAGTTTCCACTGAAGTCGGAGACTAAAGCCAACGTTTCCCACCTCTTACAGAGAGCGAGATCCAACCTGGAGGCCAGAGAAAAGTCCAGTCTCCCCATCTGTGTCTTTCCCATCCCTCATCAGTGTTCCCCAGTGGTAAACCTGGCTGGCAGTGGATTCTGGGAAATGTGGTTCGGGGAGTCTCAATTTCAGCTTCTTTAGGAGAAAATAGATAACGTGTGTGTGTTATGTGGCAGAGGCAGGAGGTGATGCTTGGACCTAAGAGCCTACAGGTAAAACAGGAAGGGATGCAAAGGTTTTTACTAAAAGAAACCAGTCAGAGAAAGATAAGTCTCATAACAAATGAACAAAGAGACAAACCAAACCAAACCAACAATAAATCCGGCTCTTAACTATAGAGAATACACTGATGGTTACCAAAGGGCGGGGCGGGGGGGCAGGTTGGGGGAAGCAGGTGATGGGATGAAGAGTACGCTTCTCAGGATGAGCACTGAGCAATGCATGGAAGTGCTGAGTCACTGCAGCGTACACCTGGCACTAACATAGCACTCTATGTTAACTACACTAGAATTAAAATAAAATAGAAAAAGCAACAGTGGGGCACCTGGGGGGCTCGAGTTAAGTGTCTCCTTTTAGCCCAGGTCATGATCCAGGGATCCTGTGATCGAGCCCCAGGTTGGGCTCCCTCCTCAGTGGGGAGCCTGCTTCTCCCTCTCCCTCTGCCTGCAGCTCCCCCTGCTTGCTCGCTCTCTCTTTCTCTCTCTCTGTCAAGTAAATAAATAAAACCTTTAAAAAATAAAAATAAGTAGGGTAGAAAGTGGTATTTGGAGTCTCCTGAAGCACCCGGATACAGGCAAGGTGTCCGGAATGAACAGAAAGGTCAGTGGAACATGCAGATTCCCTGATGCGTTGCCAGGAATGATCCAGGTGCTGGAGATGTGAGGGTGGGCAAAGGAGGCAGCGGTGGTTAGTGCATTATGTAATTTAACTTGAGCATCAAATGTATATTAGGTAAATAAGTAGGAAATAAGACTAAAACGGGAGGAGGAAAGCCTAGAACTATATTCTGGATAGCCCAGGACACCACCAAGGGGGAAATGCATACAATTCAATAAACCATGGCTAATCTTCAGTGGTTGGTGACAGTGGGCCTGCACATCTGTCAGTGGGTTAGCAGCATTAATTCAGAGTAAAACAGATTTACTTTTCCTAAGAGTCAAATATATTATTATATCATCATCATCATCATCGCTGCTGTATTACGTGCCAGGAATTGAGCACTTTTCCTACATCACATCATTCCCTCCCGATACCGCTTGCCATAGGTTTCATGACTCCTATTTTATATGGAAAGGAAGTGAAGATGAGAGAACATAAATTATTTGGTCAAAGGCATGCTGATTATAAGTGGCTGAGCCTAGATTCCAACCCAAGTCTGACCCCAAATCCCTTTCCCTAAAGCACCACTCCACTGTGTCTCAGAAAGTCATCCAGACTCCCACATTCTTTCCAAATATCTTAGCCAGCAAGGTCACTCCAAGACTCAAGTACTGCCTGGCAGCTGGAGCCAGCCCTCCACACGCTCAGCTCAGCTCAGCTCATTGATAATCCCCTCCAAGTATCACCTCTCCCTCTTCTCACTTTTTCAGTTGTTCCAGTCCCCGGCGATGACAGGTGAATGATGGGGATGGGGATGGGGTAATATAAAGCTCGCAAACAGCAGAGGGCACCAGCAGTGGGCAAGGAGAGGTTCACGGAGGACGCATCTGGGAGAGAGCAGCCCCAGCTGTTTGAACATATGTGCAAACTACCCGTGTGCCCGCACACCCATGCCGACCTGATCACAGTTGTTCAGAGGAAAGCACAATTAAGCTCAGCAATGCAAACATACGGGCTATCGTTGCTCTTTTCCCAAGCCTTAATGGTTTGGCTCTTTATCCTACACATATCAACACAGTAGACAAAGCCTCCAAATAAATAAGCAGCAGGTGCACTGGTATTCTCTTGCCAAGATATTATGCAAGTGTTAAATCCAGCAGAAGCGCACATCCGTCGGTTTCACTGCAGAACGTGGGAGGAGGAAGTTAAGGTTGAGCAGGCGGGTTAAATTAAAACTCATCTGGCTTTCAGAAGGGCCACCTATTGCCCAGAGTTGGAAGGTGCCCAGGGGCATAAGAGGTGTAATTGCCCTGAAAGGAAATCCAGAGGTGGTGAACTCCGGGAAGTTTAAGATGAAGTGGGGAGTGCCCAGGCACATGCAGAATGATTTAGCAAAAGAGGAGCAGTTGTGATCAGCACTTCCATCCAGCACTGTGCTGAGGGTCTTGCTTATATGAACACCTGATTATCACATCAAACTTATAGGATATGTAAGGTGCACAATTTTACTGATACGGAAACTGAATCTTAGAGATATAAGGCAACTTTCCTAAAAGATGTTTTAGATACATATGGACAGATAGCATACATAAGGGGAACTAGATGGAGAAAAAGAATTGAATCTAAACCTAAGTTAGAAATTCCTATAACAAAGCAGCCATATCTCACGTCTTGATTGTTAGAGATTTTCCCACTAGAAATGGCTAGATTCCTTATAAACACACACTTATGCCCTTAACCACCTCCATCTATTTCTAAAAGAGCCTGATATTTGTCAAAAAATCCAGCAAATATGCGCGTAGGTGGTGCATATGCTATAACCACTTTGAGATTCTTATTTTAACAAAATCTGCTGCTTCTTTTTTTTTTTCTTTTTTTAGATACATAGCAAACCTCGATTTGTTCTGACTGAAGAGTTTAAAGTACATTTACTATGGCTTCTTTTTTTACTTTGTAATGTAATCAAACTGTAGGGCGAAAGAAGTTTGAAGCACACACTCAGGGCACGCCGTTTTGAAAGTGTGCATGGGATGTCATGTAGGTAAACCAATAAAACAATTCTGTCAGAATGAGTCCTGCTGTCTCAATGTGTGCATCCTGATTCCGACCATCACTTCATTTCTTATCTTCTTCCTTTTAACCCCTGGGCCTATTTTATATAATAACAGTTTGGAAAGCCGTATGGGTCCCCTGGGATCTCTCATCCTTCTGTGCCTTTGTGTATTCCATTCTCTTATTGCTTTTTCCCTACTTCCTTGTTGGACTCCACATTCAGTTTGATCCTCATCTCTTCAGCAAAGCTTCTCTGCCTTCTCCAGTTGGGTTAGGCATCTATTTCAGATGTCCCAAGAGCATCCCGGACAAGTTAGTATTTCCAGGACTGCAGAGCTGTAACAATAATGGTGGTGGTACTAGGAACAGCAGGACCGTTAATAGTAGAAACCAGCACTGAACTCACACCACCAGCAGCAATGGCAATTGTTGGGAGTTGAATGCCTTCTGCGTGCCAGGCACAGGACCAGGAGCCTTAACCATATTAGCTCTAATCCATTTAAGTCCTATGCATTGGCGTGAATTAATTATCCCCACTTCACAAATTGAGGGAAACCTAATTCCTTTTCATTTCCCCTTTATCAGTAGCTATCTCTCCCTTATCATTTCTGATTTTCCACCATCATGCTGCCCTCTACACTTCTTAGGTAATTTAATTATATATATTCATATTTTATATTTTGTATATTTATCTATATTTTTCCCCAAAGAATTGGTTTTTGGTACTTGTCAGTTCTACTACTTTTCTGATTTCTAAATCATTGATTTATGTTTTTTCTTCTATTAAATTGCATCCCACTTCTTTCCTTAGTTTTTCTTTTCTTTTTTTTTTTTTTGTAACAGATTGAGTTTAGATGCTTAATTCATTTGATTTTTCACATGTTATTAATGTGAATACTTAAGCCTCATAACTTCCCTGGGGCAGTGCCTAACTGGATCCCATACTATCTAAATCCATATTTCATCAATTCTGAGGCACATTTTTTTTAGGTTATTTCAACTTGTAACACTTCTTTGAAGATTTCACTTAAATATTTATTTGTGTGTTTGTTTGTTTATTTATTTTAAAGAGAGCGAGCGAGCATGGATTTGCAAGCAAGCTGGGGAAGGGTCAGAGAGAGAAGGAGAGAGCAAATCTCAAGCAGACTCTGCAGTGAGCATGGAGTCCGATGCTGGGCTCAATCTCAGGACCTGAGCCCAAATCAAGAGTTAGTCGCCTCATCAACTGGGTCACCCAGGCACCCCTATAACACTTCTTTGACTCAAAAGGTGCCTTCATCAGAGGGTGAACATACGCATCTATGAATACGCTAAGCTCCATTTTGATCAGATCCCAGTGGTTATCGGCCAGGCTAGAGTCCCGACATAGCTACCCTGTAGAGGCCTGCACAGACTCAGGCGTGTTGTTCCTCCTGGTAACCCTCCAGTTGAGTTACATGCACTAAGTGGTATGGTAAGAGCTGAGCTCAGTTACTGTTTCGAATACTTTCATTTTGTCAATCAAAAATATTGTATAAACAATTTTAAGACGATCATGAAAGCACTACTATCATCAACACTTTCCAAATGGGTGTCAGTGACTTGAAAGAAAATTCTAGAGATAACAGTGGACCACTGCCTGAAGTAATGCCCCATCTCTAATGCACACAGTGGCACAGGAGAAGAAAAACTCAAAAGGAATAAAACAGGTTGGAGGCATAGCTTACTGGCAGAAACCTTCCTCTTAAGGAACATAAACTAACCCTGTGTCCCACAACTGATGTCCTAGATTTGATGAAGTTACATTTGTGCCTTTAAAACTATGACTTGCTAGGAATTTACAATATTGTTTTCATTTCCATTTGATCTGTGTGCCTTTAAGAAGGGATTTTTTTAAATCTCCAGGTTATACTGGATTTTTGCTTTTCAGTTTTGCTTTTAATTTGATGCTTCATTGTATGGAGACCAGAGACTATTGTCCACATTATTTATATATTTAAATAACCTCTTGAAGTTGTGTGTTTGTCTGTCTGTCTCTAAAAATAACCAGTCTTGTCAAGTTTACATGGACATTTGAAAAAAAGGTGGTTTCTTATCTTTAGAGGGAACAGAATCCTTACCCTTGGTAAGGAGACCCTTGGTAAGCCTTTAAGTGGGACAGCAAATAAAATTCTATGATCCTAGTAGAAGGTAAACAATTAGAGAAAGAGGAAACAAGATTCGAAGGAGACTGATTGTCTTTAGTTGTTGAAAATGAATGTTCAAAGCAGGAGCCTGAGACAGAATGTCAGCTGGAGGAACTGAATAAAATAAGTTGAGACTAACAGAAGGTAAGACTGGGCTTGAGGCTGGAATCCAAAAGAAGTGTCTCTAAAAGAGAATAAAGCCTACGTCCGGTCATTCTACTCTCCTCTTTCTGCGTCTGCCTTACTTCACCATTTCCAATATTTCTACTTAGATTTTTGTCATTTATGAGAATCTGAGAATTATCTCTACTGTTACTCACCTAACAACTTTAAGTCTGTTTCATATCAATTCACCTTTGAAACAGCATTGTTTTAAGTAACAATATTCATGAACTGACGGAATGACATGATGTATATACCTGCAGTTAAATATGACTGTTTAAATAAAGCTCGTCTATGTATCTTCTAAAATAATCTTACCCCTTGTACGTAAGACTTTGATAAATCCTGCATAATCAATAAGTGCTTTATACTTATTCTGGGACCTGTGGGAGAGCTGGTATTGCCCGCAAGCTAACTGCAGGGAGGTGAGTCATGGAGGTGATTGACAGCCCAGGGGCTTGAAACATGAGCCACCTGAAATAAATAGAAATAAGTAGATGAGAAGCTAGGGATCTAACACTTGTTGAATGGAGAGTCCAAACTGATTTGCAAGTCTTGAGATAGACAAGTTTAGGGCAGAAATCACTTATTCTGTTCTGAATTAAAGTCAACACTTTCTATATCAGAGGTCAGATGCTCAAGCATCTTAAGGAAGAAAATATTTCAGATTATTATTTCTTTTACTGAGGAACAATCTGGCTATTGGATGGAATAATGTCCAACAATTTGCTTTCTTTTGTTTTTCCCATAGCTTATTTCTTAGCAGCTATTCAGGCATAAGTTGAGTTTCCTATTATGTACGCAATTTGTCATCTCCACAGGGGACTACAGTCACAGTCTCTAGACTCATTGTCCTATACTGATAACTCTCAAATATCTAAAGCACATTTTATTTTTTAATGTTTTTTTGTAAGTAAATTCTATCCCTAACTTGGGGATCAAACTCACCACCCCAAGATCAAGAGTTATATACTCTACTGACTGAATCAGCCAGGCATCCCAAAGCATATTTATATTACATGACATTTTCGTGTCAGTTTGTAGCAAGCCACATTTATTTCATTTGTTAAATACAGAATGGGTACCTGTGGCTTTGCTGGTGAGAAAGATACCATAAACTATATGATTAGAAAAAAATAACCCCCCCAAAAAGAAAAAAAATAAACCCTAGTTTCCAACTATTGAGCATGATGTACCAGGAAAAATTAATGCGAATATTCTAAGTTTGTAGACAAAAATATTAAAACTTAAGTAGGTTAATATACTGAATGTCACACAAATAGGAAACAACAGAGCTGGGGTTGCAAATCAAGACAGTTGGGCTACAGAGCTCAAGCTGCTACTAGACCTCAAGATGCAATGATCCAATAGACCTTAAACTGGATTCTTATCTTTATTTTTTTATTTAAATTCCATTTGCCAACATATAATACATCATTAGTCTCAGATGTAGTGTTCAACAATTTATCAGTTGCATATAACCCCCAGAACTCATCACATCAGGTGCCTTCCTTAATGTCCATTATGCAATTACCTCATCTCCCCATCTACCTCCCTTCCAGCAACCCTCAGATTGTTACCTAGAGTTAGGAGTCTCACAGTTTTTTCTCCTTCTCTGATGACTTCCCATTCAGTTTTTCCCTTCTTCCCCTTTGATTGTTTGTGCTGTTTCCTATGATACATATGAGTGAAAGCATATGATCATTGTTTTTCTCTGACTGACCTATTTCACTCAGCATAATACCCTCCAGTTCCATCCACATCGATGCAAATGATAAGTATTCATCCTTTCTGCCTACTGAGTAATATTCCATGGTATATATAGACCACATCTCCTGTATCCATTCATCTGTCGAAGGACATCTTGGCTCCTTCCATAGTTTGGCTATTGTGGACATTGCTGCTGTGAACATTAGGGTGCAAGTGCCCTTTGATCACTACATCAGTATCTTTGGGGTAAATACCCAGTAGTGCATTTGCTGGGTCATAGGGCAGCTCTATTTTTAACTTCTTGAGGAACCTTCACACTGGTTTCCAGAGTGGCTGCACCAGCTTGCATTCCCACCAACAGTGCAAGAGGGTTCCCCTTTCTTCACATCCTCACCAACATTTGTTGTTTCTTGTCTTATTAATTTTGGCCATTCTGACTGGTGTGAGGTTCTATCTCATGGTGGTTTTGATTTGTATTTCCCTGATGGCAAGTGATGCACAGCATTTTTTCATGTGTCTGTGCAGTAGGAAAATTGGACAGCTGCATGTAGAAGAATGAAACTAGACTATTTCTTATACCATACACAAAAATAAACCTAAAATGGATGTAAGATCTAAATGTGAGACAGGAATCCATCAAAATCCTAGAGGAGAACACAGGCAGCAACTTCTTCAACCTCAGCTGCAGCAACTTCTTGCCAGACACATCTCCAAAGGCAAGGGAGACAAAGGCAAAAATAAACTATTGGGAGTTCATCAAGATAAACGCTTCTGCGCAGCAAAGGAAACAGTCAATAAAACTAAAAGGCAACCTACAGAATCAGAAAAGACATTTGCAAATGACATATCAGATAAAGGGCTAGTATCCGATATCATAAAAAAAAAAAAAACTTAACAAACTCAACACCCCAAAAACAAACAATCCAGTCCAGAGATGGGCAGAAGACACGAACAGACATTTCTCCAAAGAAGATATACAAATGGATTCTTATCTTTAAATGTGCTACATTTGTGTAAGTGTTACAAAACAGTTTTGGGGGCCGTTGCCTATTTTTCAAGTTCGTAGTGAAGATTAAATGAAGTAATGTAGGCGAACATGCCTATCAGCTCCACATGGCACGTGTAGGTTCCATGTACTTGAGTTCCTTTCATCCTCAGAATGAGTAGCTGGTGCTGGCAAGCTCTTCATCACCCCTGCCTTTTCTTCCTTCTGTGCTTGGAGCTAGAGCACATTTACCAGACTTCTAGCAGTGGTCACATTACTGAATTCCAGCTATGGGAATGTGAACAGATATCATGTATTCCACTTTCAAACAGTCCCATAAAAATCTCCTGCAGGTGATTTTCCAATGCAGATGACCTCTAGAGAAGCCCTGGCAATCACTTCATGAAGGCGCCGGAGTCACAAAATCGAAAGACCTTGGGTCTCTGAGCCATCACTTGGAGGAGAGCTATTCAATTGGGTATAATTTTGGAATTTAGTCAAATAAAAAAAATAAATTTCTATTTGGTTAAACCACTGAAAGTTTTTAGTTTGACTCTTACAGAAATGGGCCTATTGTGTTAGATTATGAATGTCCTTTGTCTGAAAATAATTTAAAATCCTTGAAAAATTTGGATATCAAGTAGAAACATTAGAACTGGCTTGCACACTGACTCAAAACCAAAGTCCTAAAATTACCTAATGCACTCAAAATTATTTGAAAACCTGCCCAAAGCTGTTTCTGGAAATATATCTCAGAAGTGAATTATAAATCTCTGATGAGTAATTTATCAAAATTTTGAAAATTTTGGAAGACTTCAAAGTTATTTCTCTAATTTTGATTATTCATTTTATCAAATTACTACTTTCTTTGATAATACATTTTTCCCTAACCCTTGAATTCATGACATTTGAAGTACTATGATTATAATTATCTCATATTAATATGTTAATTTCTTACGAAATTATACTCAATTGAAACACTTTAAGGTTTTAACCACTGTAGACTTAATTAGGTTAATTAATATACTATTGTGTTATATTTTTACTTTATGATTATCCCATTATCATTAATGATTTTGATAATAGCAATAGAATTTATTATTTATGAAGCATACTTAAAAATAATGATAAAAATACTTTTTATGCTAAAACATTAGTTTTATGGTTACCTTCATTATAATCAATCAGATGCATATCCAGTGAGGTTTTGCCTATTTTTTCTTTAGTTTAATAAATTCTACTCTACAAACTAATGTCAATCTATTCTTCTAGTGATAACCTCCATTATGCACTGACAAATCTCTTTAGCTGAAAGGAGTTTACTTGTGCTTTATATATTCTTTGCTGGATGCTATCCTATGACCTTAGTCAAGCAGTTTGGCATGTCTGAAAAACCCTGGATTCTAACAAGGAAAGTAACAGCAATCTGTCTCAAATGTCAATTTCTAAAGACTGCAGATTTCAAGATCCTTCATGATCTGGTCTGGTTTAACTCGTCTGCCCCCTATTACTTTTAGAGTTGAACTGCATAAATACACTCTATTCTCTGGTGTCTCTATGCCTTCACATGTACTCCTTCCTCTGCCATAGTTGCCATCCTTTGACTTGACCATCATTTAACTCCTTTCCATATCTGGATATTGTTCAGAAGATACTTTCCATGGAAGAATTTCTCATTCTTTTCTTGGTACCATTCTTTTTGACTCTACTTGCTTCCAAAATCATACGCTGCATATTGTATATCACCGTTTGCCAAACACTAAACCAGAGGCTTATGTATATTCATGAGAATTCTTCCTGAAAACTTCTACAAATTTAACATTGTGAACATATTTTAGAGGCAAAAATAAAAAGTTAACCTATTTGTTCATACTAGTTGATGGATGGCTTCTTAGGGTTCATGTTAGTTAAACATGAGTACCTCTAGATTCTATCCAAGGTCGTCTGCTTCTAAAGCCCAGAATCTATTATGTTCAGGTAAACAAACATGTAAACAAACATATATTTGTTTGACTCCATGTATGTAACTGAGAGAGGGAATCAAGGAGGAAGAAGGAGAAGAAGAGGGAGAGACAGAAAATGAGTGATTGAGAAGAAGGGATATAAATATGGCAGATTCTTTAATACACCATTCTATTCAAATGGTGAATGACCAAGAATGAGTCAGCCTGAGAGAGGAATGTCATTCTGCTGCTCACCTGTGTCATCTCAATTTCTGGAATCTCACAGAATATGAGCATCTTCTTGTCCTGAGTATAATTCTATTTTTTTAATCATGTCCATTTTTTTCCCACCTCTTGGCAGCCATGGACAAGAAAATGACTTCATCTCATATTCTACCAAAGAAATGGTGAACTTTTTCCAATGTGGAGATGATACACGTCAAGCTGGGGTAATTCAAAGGTAGTCCCTCTCTCTTTAATGTCATAACTTCTTAAAGTATCCTTATGTTCTGACTTAAGAATTCTACTCTTGGGGATCCCTGGGTGGCTCAGTGGTTTAACGCCTGCCTTTGGCCCAGGGCGTGATCCTGGAGTCCCGGGATGGAGTCCCACGTCGGGCTCCCAGCATGGAGCCTGCTTCTCCCTCCTCCTGTGTCTCTGCGTCTCTCTCTCTCTCTCTATCTCTGTCTATCATAAATAAATAAATAAGTCTTTAAAAAAAAAAAAGAATTCTACTCTTTTGCACATTGTAGGTGCTCAATAATCATATGTAGAATGACTGAGTCAATAAATAAATGCTACTACTCATCAACATTTGCTTCTGCTCCTTCAAGCCTATATATTTTTTAGTGTTTTTTCCTTCACTAACTTAAACAGTCCTACATCGAAGATTCTAAGGGATCAACTGATTTAATGCTGTTCCATATAAAGTATGTTTTATGAGGTGAAAGCCCAAGAAGCATGAAAACCCAGTGCATTGCTTTGCTGCTTATGACGGCTTCCCCAGGCATACCATAAGCCAAGGTCACATCAGCACTAAGCCAGAACACAGTTGTCTTGTATCTTCTGATAGTATAGAAAAACCCACTTAAAGCCACACTGCTGTCTGAGCATAACACAAGTATAAGATGAGCCTGCAAAAGTGTCTAAAAGAAAGAAAACTACTTTGGAGAAAAGTTGACACATTAAATTTATTTCATGCAAGAATACATTAAGAATATAATTTGCATCCTATGCATGCCTTGCTCCTATTCAGATTCTTTCATGCCATGTTAAATATTAATTTAATCTTATTTATTTATATCTTATTTGTAAATAGCTTGCTATGCAGCCTATTAATGTACTTTAATTGAATTCCATATATTCACTTATGTGTTTGTTTATCTCCCCACAGATAAACTTTTGGCACTGTTCCACATTTAGAATTCTGGAGGCAGTGACCCCCTAGGATCAACTCCCCTCAACCACCCTGCTTTTCATTACTGAAAACTCTTACCCTATATTGAGGGCAAACCCAACTGACATTCTCCATATCCTCAAAGTCAATGGATAACTCAGTACATGTTGAACAAAATGACATGCTAGTTATTATTTCTATACACTGGCCTTCAGCATGGAGATAAAAATGTGATTGAACTAAATGTTTCCATCTTACCCTGATCATATAGCAGGACAAGAAAATATAACATAATAAAAATTACTTTTGAAAAATAATTTCTTAGCTAACGTGGACCTTCTCCAATAGAGCTCACAGTTTCTGATGCAGGAACTCTTAAATAAGTTGAGGTCCATTATGTTTTACAAGAATCATCGACCAACCCCAACTACAACTAAATGTGTCATTTCCAATTATAATAATAATAGCCCGAATCTATGCTATAATAAAATATCTTTATTTGTATGGTAAAGTGACAATATCTATTTACCACAGAATTCTATCTAGGTAACTTTAAAAGTACAGGAATTCTAAATATACGAGTTCCCAATGGTTGCAAAGAAAAGGGAATGAATCTTTATTGAGGCTTGACCTTGAGCCAGGAACTCTTTTAGGCTTTATTTATCTCACTTAGTATCCACAGTACTCCCTTTGAGTATTATTGCCCTCTGTTGCTCATAAAGAAACTTCAGTGCAGAAAGCTTAAACACCTCATTCAAGGTTATAACATTATAACATTAACAGGTGACAGAAACAACACTTAACTCTAGATATGTCTTATTGTAAAATTAACCTTCCTTGTATGAGAAGGTTCTGATTAAGATTTTTTTTTTAAATAGCATCCTATAGAATGAAGAATTGCACTTTGATGAGATTAATACTATCAGGAAATTATTTTTAAAGGTAAACTAATAAATACTATTGAATAAAAACTATATTTATCCTAGGTCGCCATGGGATAGATATTCTCTTCTATGCAATTGTGCAAAGTGTTTTCTGTGAAGTAATCAAACACTTAAACTTTTCCCCAACTTGTCCTCTCACAATCGCCAAATACACATTTAAAGAATATTCTTACGTTAAGGCTAGTGAACTCCCAACCTGTTTTTCTGTTCCTCTAGAAAATCAACTCGACCACAGTGTCAACAATAGTGTCAGGAGAGGCCATGGGAGAGGGTTATAAAAAAAAAAAAAAAACTGGATTTCTTTTCTTGAGCATCACAGTGAAGAATGAGAGAGAAGAGGCAAACTGGTATCATCTGTGCTTTAATAAGGACATGTCAGTCCGTTCAGGGAGCAAAGGACCAGGTTCAATGAGTGCACTGAGAGCTTATCCATGAGAAATGACACTCAACCTGGGCTAAATTTATCAACTCTAGTGCACATTCAACTTATGTCATCTTCTGCATTTCACCCTGTCACCCTGCACGATTGCATTAAGTACAAACCTGCAGAGAAAATAATATCTGTTTCTGAAATGTTTTTGTGAAATTCCATTACATTCCTAAACAAATGAAAACAAGCACCTTGGTGGGGAAAGGCCTAATAATAGACATGCAGGAGGTTTATTTTGTTATTTTCAAGGGAAGTGATGATTTGAGTAATTCACAATTCTAAATTCAAACTGTCTTTCTTGTTAGAAAAATTCCATGGCCCCCTCTGTTGAGAAATCCAGAAGAGAGTGCAAATGTCTCTTTGGATGCAGGTCATTGACACATAACAAAATGTGCTAACCTTTGCACCATCAGAGACAGCCGATTTTTGAGATGGAAAGGAGACTGGAATGGAATGGATGAGAGTTTGGGCTGTAGTAATGAAAGTCTAGGTTCAACTTCTGGCCTTGCCAGTTACAAGCCATGTGAATGTGGGGGAAGTATTTTCAAAGCTTCAGCTTTTACAGTTGTGAAACAAGGATAATAGATAATACCTATTACATGCAATCAGTTGTTAAAGGGCTTAAATGATAGGATGCACTTGAAGCCATGGTTTCCATGCAGCCTTTAAAATGGAATTGTTCAGTATATGTAGACTCTCATTATTTTTCCTATTGTTTGGCTCAGACCTGCATCCTCTCTCTTGGAGAACTGGCTCCTTCAGTTTGTCCATCAAACACTTGACCAGGGGATCCCTGGGTGGCGCAGCGGTTTGGTGCCTGCCTTTGGCCCAGGGCGTGATCCTGGAGACCTGGGATCGAATCCCACGTCGGGCTCCCGGTGCATGGAGCCTGCTTCTCCCTCTGCCTGTGTCTCTGCCTCTCTCTCTCTCTCTTTCTCTCTGTATGACTATCAAAAATAAATAATTAAAAAAAAAAAACAAACAAACACTTGACCAAACTTTTGTTTTCATGTCTTTCTCCTGTTCACTCACCTCTTACAATTATCTATTTATTTGTTTATTTAATAAGATTTTTTTTTTATTTATGTGACAGAGAGAGAGAGAGAGAGGGAGAGGGAGCAAGCACAAGCAGGGGGAACAGCAGAGGGAGAAGGAGATGCGGGGTCTCCACTGAGCAGGGAGACGGATGTAGGGCTCAATCCTAGGACCCTGGGATTGTGACCTGGGCCCAAGCCAGACACCTAACAGACTGAGCCACCCAGGTGCCTCCCAATCATCTACTATTTACAAATAGTGTTTTTCACATTCTAGGTCATGATCCATTAATGGGTTGAGAAGCCAATTTAATGATGAGTAAGGATGAGACTTTAAAAGAAGAGAGGCATCTGGGTGGCTCGATCAGGTAATCTTCCAACTCTTGATTTTGGCTCAGTTCATGACCTTAGGGTCTTGAGACCGAGCCCCACATCAGGCTCTGTGCTGAGCCTGGAGTCTGCTTAAGATTATTCTCTCTCTCCCTCTCAATCTCTGCCCCTGTGGTCTCCCTCTCTCAAAAAATCAATTCATTCATGAAACTAAAAAAAAAAAAAATAATATCATAAAATAAGAAAGAATGGAATGGGATTAGAATTAGAATGGAATGGACTGGAATAGACCAGACACTATCAGAGCACATCACGCATAGTAGGGGTAAAGATTATCGTTGAAACCTCTTGCTACAGTTAGTGAGTACACATGTATGTGTGTGTGTGTGTGTGTGTGTGTGTATGCTGACTTTTAATGTAAAATACATTTTCTTATTAATCAAAAACATCCGAGAAGCACTGGACAGGATGATACCCAGATTTTAGAGCTTTACTATCCATATGGCAATCAGTCTCGGCTACTCTAGGCTCACGACCCACCGAATAGGAAGTGAACATCACACATTTTGTCTCCCACTTTGAAGTGCGATAAGCAGTTTAGTATGATAGGAACCAGAGTATAATAAGACTATGATTGGATACGTTAGTGATTTTATTTCCTAAATTTACTGGCTCATTAATGGAAATGTATATAATTTAGAGTTCAAATGTTAACCGTACCATATCATGGCTCTTCCCACTCGAGTCCCACAGAAAAGGAATATAATCATTGCTGAATATATTATGTGCCAAGAATAGCCCACAAAGCAGTTTAAAAATTTCAGTGACCTGGAATTTCTTTGTAATTTTAGAATAATGATTTTACATTTGTTAGATGAAAATATTTATATACAGAGATGCATTTTCTTTTCTTTCTTTCTTTTTTCTTTTTTCTTTTTTAGATTTTACCTATTTATGAGATAACATGAGAGAGCAAGAGCACAAGCCTGGGAATGGGAGAAAGATAAGCCAACAGCACATGGGGCTAGATCCCAGGACCCTGAGATCAGGACCTGAGCTTAAGTCAGATGCTTAACCAACTGAGCCACCCAGGTGCCCAGAGATGCATTTTTAAAGGAAAACATTTCCAATACAAATCAATTTCCACCTTGTAAATAAACCATGAACACATCATACAAAGAATGTAAACAGGGCATCTGGTATAAAAATATAACCCCCCTAAGATAACCAAGAAGTCTCCATTGTACATTTAGATAGTCATTCGAGCATGAGGAGAGTAGTCTTTGGGGAAGGATGAGAAGAAAGAGGATCAAATATATTAAAATTAATGTGCATATCCCTCCCCAGACCACAGTATTTCTTAGCTTCAAACATCCTCATTGTCTGTCTTTAAAATTTCAGAGAAACTAGGGTAACATTGAGGAATATTCATAATACTAGGAATTATCTCAAATCGGTATCTTAACTAAAAATCTGTAACTGCCATAACCAGCAAGAGAGACCTCAACTGCAAAATGAGGCTCATGTACATGCTTGAGGTCTTTTTTCCCCTTTGAAGATAATCCCCTTTGAGGACAGCATGCCCTCCGAAAAAAACAAAAGTGAATTTTAGTGCGTATCCATCATCTTTAAAAGCTGAGTTTACAAACAGGCACTGTGAACAATTTATGAGCATGTTCATTACAAGACTGTATAGTAGAGCTCCTCTCACTTAAACAGACTCTTAACTATAGAGAATGAATTGTTGATCTCCAGAGGGAGGCTGGGTGGGAGGACGGAATAAATAGGTGAATGGGACCAAGGAGTGCACTAGTTGTGACGAGCACCAGGTGATGTGTGGAAGTACTGCATCTCTGTACTGTATGCCTGAAACTAATATTACATTGTATGTTAACTAAAAGCATTTAAATAAAAACTTAAAAAGAAAAAAGTGAATGTATAGCGGATTTAAGGGCCAAGGATTTGAGAATTTGATAAATCTAACATTAGTAAGACTGAGTTCAAATAGCAACTCAATTAGTTTTCAGCTTTGTGACTTTGGGAAATTACTTAGGCTTTCTGTGCCTCGGTGTCTTCACGTGTCAAATTAGGATGACAATATTTACTTTATAGATAAAGTAAGGAAGTGGTGCTTAAATAAGACTACATGTATATAACGGTTGTGTCAGGACCTGATGTATAATAAGTGCTCAATAACCGGTAGCTATTAAGTGTGAGAATAGTCATAAACGAGTCCTAGGAAATAGCTCCTTGGTACAATGCCAGGATTATATACTTGGCCTTTCACAAAATAACTTATATTTGGGAAAACATTTTAACATTAGCATTCAAAATTATGATGCATTATTTTAATGCAATTGTAATATAGATTTATGTTGGAAGGCCAAATGTTCATGACTGAAACACTGAACAGAGCCCATTACAAAAAATGCTTTCATTTTTACCCTTTCCTTCTGAGTTCTGGGCAGGGGGAGAAATGAAGAAGAACCAGAATGAGTAGATGAATTGACTTCATGGACTTGAGAGAAACTGAGATGATGCTCTCAAAGCACAGAGGAGTCCTCTACATGGAGAATCAACATTAGTTCACTGAATGAAGACTCCATATAAATATTTCATTGTAAAACTATTTTTGTGGAGTTAAATTTCTATTCCTTTCTTGCATTAATTCATTTCAAACCAAAATATGTCTCACTCATCCTCATATCACCAGGGTCCCAACAATGCCTGGCAGGTAACTGGCACTCATTGGACTTATAAGGAATGATATTGATATACGATATACACAAACACGTAAACAAGGGTTTACTGCTCAGCAATCTGCCTCGCCCTTGGTGAGTGGGCAGCTGGAGGGTAAATCACTGCTCTCGTTTCTATTTTCTTTTCCCTCATTATCAGTTATACTTTAGTGAAAATAAAGTTAAATGAGTGTCTTTTTCCTTCTAAAGTGTTTAGATCTTGGACCAAAAATGTCTGTTTCTCTTCTAAAACACAAAACCAACTTTGAAAGATGTGATCAAGCATGAAATTCTGTTTAATTCATAGAGGGCTGCTTCTGGCCACCTGAATTATACTATGTATTTACCCCAAATCATTTTAGTCATCAACAATTTACATCCCATAACAGAAATCTGCCTTCAAGAAGCTTAAAACCCAAATCAATATATACACACTATGAGAATTTAGTAAAATGACTAGGCAAAGTATAATTAAGTGAAATTTGGATAATTTAGGCAGCAAATTCCCTGGATTAATAATAAATACCATATATTGACCTAAAAACCTACCATTATTATTGATTTTCAAAACAACCAATTAGCAGACCTTCACCCAATAGAGAAATTTGGAGTCTGTGCTTTGCCCCAAGGCACGTAACCAGGGAGGGGCAAATGCTAGATTGGATCCTATATCTGCCAGCCTTCAAAGCTTGATTTCTTTCTACTACACTTTGCTTCTGGAATTACGAGTGGGAAGAAACAAACTGAAGAAGGAGAAGGAAGGAAGAAGAAAAAAGAAAAGAAAGAAAATAAATATTGTTACTGATGAGAGAGAAATAGGAATTTGAAAGAAAGATAAAGGAATGAATTGAAGGGGTTTAAACTTTGTAGAAGAGCAAGATACATTGCCCTCTCCACGCAAGCCTGACCATCTCCTATGATTGACTGAGCTTCATTTTATTTCATTTTTTTAATTTTTTAATTTTTTAATTTTTATTTTTTCATTTTATTTCATTTTTAAAGAGACAACAAACCAGGCTGGAGAAGGCAAGTGGCCCAAGGGCAGAAATAGCCATTGAACAAAAGCCTAACATAGTAAATCCTTACATTGAGCACAGAACTTGGCAAATATAAATGCTTAATAAATATTCCTGGAATATACAACAGCAAGTATGCACCGAGTCCTTACTATGTACCACCACTGGCTAAGCTTCCTGCCGGTATTAACTGACATGCTCCTCATGACAATGCTGCAAGGTGGGTGCTATAATTATCTCCATTTTCCATGAAAAATGAGGAAACTGATGTTCAGAAAGCATATGCTACATGCTCATGTCCCAAATCAATGGAGAACCTGACCCAGGAACTCAAGCTTCACATGCCCAGTCAGTACCCACCAGGCTTCACTAAATGGATGGAATAATCAGAACTTTCTTAGCTTATTCCAATTATTCATTAAAAAAATTGCCTTTAAAAATGCATTGCTAAACATGCATCGCTTTTTACCACTTATACAGCTGAAAAGAGGTAGAAACAAAGGGAAGGAAATGCAACATATTTCATTGTATCATGAGAGCAACAACCACTGATCCTGGCAGATCTGAAGCTTCCTCTTTGCTCTTTAAAGAGCACGCAGTGGAGTTGTCAGGGAAAAAATGGAAAATATGCTTGAAAATTCATCAGTTCACATATATTCCAGGAAGCATTTGCCATAAAAACAACTGTGCTTGAATATATAGTAAAAAATATTAGTGTATAAAGTCTATTATTCCAGAAATCATAAAAGGAATTTCCAAGAAGCTTAATTTATTGACTGTTATTTTTATGAAATGAGGGTGTTGAAAGGAAAGCAAACCTTTGAGATAATGGAATAGAGACATATAAAAAAGAAATACCGGTAATGAATGTCAGTTTGAAACACTGTGATGGACCATGATGATGATTAAAACGAATCATTGCCAATGAATACTCACTGATGGAATGAGCATTTAAGTTAAGAGGGTCTCCAGCCTTTGTTGAAGAAGAAAAACTGCTTTTTAATTTATGAATAATAATATCATTGATTAAAGATAATATACATTTTTGACATGATACTAAGCATTCACCCACATGGTGTCAGTTAATTTTCTTAGCCATGAGGCAAGTACTAAAGTATCCCGTGTATAAATCAAGATGAAGAAACTGAGCACTGGATTTATTCTAGAAAAATCCTGTAGTTTTCAATAGTTTATCTAACCCAATTAAATGTTTGCATAACCTGTATTTGAACACATCCACATAGGGGTGTTACCACTTACCACTTTGTGGATTGGGTACATCCCGTTTTTCTTCTGTGTTTGACTACCAAGATACCATATTTGTATTCTCTTGAAACCTAGCTTCCTGTTGTTTCTATCCATTGATCTTAGTTGTACCTTTTGAGGTCTAATTGTATAAGTCAGACAACTATTCCTTGTGACAGCCCTTAAATATTTAAAAATATCCATCATATGTTAGCTAACTAGCTAACCACCAAAATGGGGCTCCTGGGTGCTCAGCTGGTTGGGCATCTGACTCTTGATTCCAGCTCAGGTCATGGTCTTAGGGTCATGGGATTGAGCTCCACGTCTGGCTCCATGCTGGGTGTGCAGCCTGCTTGGGATTTTCTCTTTCTCTCTGCCTCTGACCCTCCCTCTTTCCTCTAAAAACAATAAATATACAATAAAGTAAAACAACCAAAACTGTCAACATTATTTCTCTTTTCATATATAAAAAGTAAAATAAATTTTATGTAGATAATTTCCATTCCCTGCCAATGAAATTGGAATGATTTATGAGCATCTATTTAATTTTAAGAGAAACTGGAACCCTTTCATATATTGAGCTTCCAAGTAGCTGTACTTGACCCTACGTATCTACCATATTGTGGGTGGTAGGCAATTGCTCCATCAAAGACTGGTATGGTGAGAGAAAATCTTAAAAACATTTTATTCTCAATAAATTGTCCCTGAGGTGCCCTCTTCTCCTCATCAAAGCAACTCTCAAACCAAAGAGGAAAGAGGAAGGATTCTGATGCTGGTTAGGCACTGGAACTTTATACTTATTTCTTCTCTGATATTCCAACTGTGGTATATAAGACCATCCCAGATGGGGAAAGATTAAAACCCTAAGTACCCAGAGTCCTACATGAGACACTCAATTCCCTAGCTTTCAAATATCATAAGCAGGATACCATCTACCTTTTTATGTGCAGACAGCTGTGATCCTAATCCCAACCAAAGGGGCCCCCTACCTTAGCAAAGGTACTCTAAAACATGTAACTAGGGATCCCTGGGTGGCGCAGCGGTTTGGCGCCTGCCTTTGGCCCAGGGCGCGATCCTGGAGACCCGAGATCGAATCCCACGTCCGGCTCCCGGTGCATGGAGCCTGCTTCTCCCTCTGCCTGTGTCTCTGCCTCTCTCTCTATCTCTCTGTGACTATCATAAATAAATAAAAATTAAAAAAAAAATTTAAAACATGTAACTAGTAATGAGAGAAATAATAAAAATACATTATACAATAACTGTGGCTGAAACATACCTATCTCTAGGAAATATTGTTGGATACCTAGCCAAGAATGAGTTTTTTTTTTATGTGAATATTCCTACTTTGTGTTGGTATATTAGAGTATTTGTAATTAGTAATATATCCTATAAACCAGGATTCTGCAGCCATTATTTGGAATATTACCCAACATTTATATCCGGAAGCATGACAGACTTAGTACGAGTAATCACTTCCTCATCCATTTAAAAGCTGTTGAGCATCTCCTATTATGAGCCTGGTGCTAGGATAGGCACTGGGCATAGAAATGAAAGATAGTCTCTAATAGCACAAATGCATGGATAGATAGATAGATAGATAGATAGATAGATAGATAGATAGAGGCATAGGTGTGGATATGGAGATAGATATAGATACATAGATAATGTATACTGCACTCCTGGTTGGGAGGAAAGGGCAGCTAGGCAAGGATTTCAAAGAAGGCAAGAGCTGGGCTGAGTCTTAAAGGACAAAAAACATATGAGGCATAGTCTAGACCACAGTCTAATTGAGGAAACAAGAAATAAAATATTAATGAAGAGGGTTGAGTTGCCTAAGCAGATTGTAAATACTGTAAGCAAGGGAGATGAGTAACAAGAGTCTACATGTCAAAGGAAGCCATTTATCTGGGTTTCTAACTAAGTATGAGGTTTGAATAGTCAGAGGACAGAGGCAAATCATGCTCCCCTAGATTTTCTCCCATAATTCCTAACTATTCCCTTTCATGAGATTCTTAACAAGTAAGCAATCACTTATTAAATATCTATACCCCCACTTCTAAGCTGTAAATTACATGAGGGTAAAAGTCAAATACGTTCTGTTCCCCTTTGCATTGCTTCCTTTATTAGCATGGTACTTGTCAAGGAGTGTGTGTCTAGGAAATTTTGTTAAACAGTCAAAGGGCTGAATTAATTAACTGATGAGCTCAAGATGCTAAAAAATGTAAGACATTTTATAACACACTCGTGTTGGCACACTGATAATACCATGGAGATTAAAAATAAAATTAGGGGGAACAGCAGGAATTAGGGAAGGTTTCTTCAGAAGTTGGGAACAGATTACTGTTTTCAGTAATCAGCTGGTTGGGGAGGGAGGAAAGGAATGACTATCAAGAAACAATCGTGCATGGAATAGCTGAGACTTGATCTGGCAAGCAGATATAGCTACATCATATGCTAGGCCCATATCAAAATTAAATTGCAAGATACCTCGTTTAAAAGGTATTAATAATTTCTTGATCATGACAACAGAGCATTAAAATAAGTATCAGTCTTGGAGCCCCCGGGTGGCTCAGTTAGTTAAGTGGCTGCCTTCTGCTCAGGTCATGATCCCGGGGTCCTGGGATGGAGCCCAGCATCCGGCTCCCTGCTTAGCAGAGGGTCTGCTTCTCCCTCTGCCTCTGCCTGTTGCTCCCCCAGCTTGTGCATGCAAGCTCTCTCTCTCTCTGTCAAATCAATCAATCAAACTTTTTTAAAAAAACTAAAAATAAAATAAGCATTAGTCCTTCTAATCCTGGGCACAGGCTGCACACCCATGAAGCTGGCCTTGTTGGTTAACATTCCATATTAAGAAAAGAAGGAAAAAAGCAGAAATGAAAGGAAGGAAGCAGAAAAAAGAAAGGGTTTAGAGATGTTATTTGACCATAAACTCAAAACGTATGACATGGAGACACGCAACTTTAAGATAACCTTAAATTACATGGTCTGTCATATTTTTCAAGTTCCACTAATAGGCTGTCCCAGTAGGTTATTGCTGTCTTTGACGCACATTAGATGTCATTAATTTTTTTGTTTTGTAGAGAAGAGAACTATAGAGGTTTGGACCTTTGCATCAGGAAGGCTATCCTAAGAAAATTGACCCCCATCCTCATCTCAAAATCAGGTCATAACATTTTAAGCCACATAAATAGCAACAGTATCCAGTATGATCCCTCTATCCCACTGAATATTGTCCATCTTCAGAACTACTCTGGCCATGTACTTATAAGCATTCTACTATAAAACACATTGATTTGTCTTTTAATCTCTCCTGTTATACTCACTGGTTCTCCGGAGACACAAGATGGAGAATGATGGATTGACTGATTGGTTGATTGGAGTTTTCAAAAGCCCACCTAGCTTTGTTAGCCTTGATAATCATTGTTAGACAAAAAAATAAAAAATAAAAAATAAATGGTATTTTGGCTTCTTTTGAAGAGAGCTCTCAATAATTCTGTTCAAGGTCATTTGTATTCTAGGAATTCCTGAATCCAACCACCTCATCCCTGAATTCACCCTCGTTATAAGGTACATGCTTATGACAAAGCCGCATTTCCCATCTTTTATCGCATTGAAAAAGAGATAATTCTATTCTTCTAGCATTCTATTCTAATTCTAATTCTTCTAGCAAAGCAAACATGCAGGCCTAATTAATAATCCTCACTTCTATTTAGGGGATTAGCAAGAAAGAAATTAAAGGGAGATACGGCTAATGCCTAAGAGGAATATAAGAGGAGTTTTGCTGTTTGGGATGGACAGGGAAGAAACAGCAATTCACAATCAGGAAGCCATTTAGTTTATCTTCAAAGAGACAACCTCCTGGTTACATGAGATAGCAACTGAAATAAGGTGAATACAAAGGAAAATTACACGAGTTTATTGATAATACCATTTTACAATCTTTCAAGCGTTCTGAGCAGTAATCACCAATCACTCTCCAAATCCTTCTTACCTCCTCTAAAATGTTGCATTGCATCACCTTGCCATTTAAATAACTTTTCCTCTTTTTAGAAAGTGAGGGAAAACAAAACAGCCCTGCTACTCCACAGGTAGTGGGCCAAGGAATGGAATCTATAAAATCCAGAATGGAATCTTTAACGTATGTGGCCTCTCCTGGGCTAAAAGTCCATGTGGTTATCTCTACCCTAAAACTGCAGGAATTAAAAAGGTAATGCATCTATTATCTATCAAAAGGCAAAGATAGAGTGGGAGCCTCCCGAGGTTTTGTGGTCTGGGCACTGGGCTCATGTGCTGACAACCTGTCGATGGCCTGTGTCTTTCCCGACCTTAATTAGAATTCCCGATTCAGAATTGCTGCCTGCACTACTGTTGCCACCGTGGTCTCCAGAACTGGCACAAACATGGCTAACCCCTCGCTCATGAAATGATTCATTACGTTCCCCTGCTGTTACCTATTAGCACTGTAGCTTTTGCAGCCATCTCCAGGCCAGGTCATATTTCCCACTGTCCCCAGGGCCCCACAGCACACTTGAGCCAGCTGGTGCTTGTTTCCAAACCTTGCTTCAGAGGGCATTTTCTTGACACGTCAAGACAGACACATACCCTTAGGGGCAGCTCTGCCAAGAGGCAAAACAGGGCAATTTGTCTAGTGATCCTAGTCACGGAGATTTTGAAAACTCTTGTTCCGTGGCAGCATTAAGGCTATGTCAACAGCCAGAACAACGAGAAAAGGAAGAAAGCAAAGAATTGTCACAAGGTATGTCATTACTGAGGCTGTTCATCCTAGTGAAGAATCTTTGTTTCTAGTAATAGGAAGCATTTGTGTTCCAAATAACTTGTAAAGATCTATCACTGAACAATCTGCTTACTTAGTAGACCTTGGGGTCTCCATGTGTGTGTTCAGCCCTGACCAGGGAAAATGAGGTTTGTGGATGAGCCGAAGGAGACAACTCGAGTGACTTGAAAGATATGATACCAAGTTTCTGGCAATCTAAAGTAACTCAACAGGAACAATGTGAACAAACAAAGAGAGTTGCATTTGTTCCGTGAAGGAAGCTGTGTTCTATGCTTATGCTTATATGCACTGCCTCACAGAATTCTGGGCTACACCACCTTGGGAGGTTACAATACTATTTTAGAGATGTGGAAATAATTCAATTTTTTTTTAAACAAACAATCAGTCAAGGTTGCAAGATAATTCAATGAACAACAACAAAAACAAATAACAAACAAGAAAGGATAGCATAATAGTTATGAGCAAAGGCTTCGGGTCAGAAAACATAGGATTAATTACTTCATGACCTTGAGCAAGATATAACCTTTGTGTAAACAACAATAGTATCAACCTGCAAGATTGATGGGTAGACTGTTTAAGATGCAAAATGCTCAGGGCAATACTTGGCAGAGAGGAAGCTTTAGTAAATGGAAGCCAGCATTAGAAACTATAAGAGCAAGAATAGGAAAACGCAGGAGGAAAAAGGGAAACAGTAAAATTCAATCAATCAATCAATCAATCATAACAGAACAAAATATGGGTGAATATTTAATTTGATCTCAGGAAGGAAAAATGCTGCCTAAGCTTAAAATTAATGGAAGAAATCGAAAGAGATTTAAAGAAAATCAGCAAAAGTGCCCACATAAAAATTTAAAATTTCTGCACATATGAATCATAATAAACAGAATTAAAAGGCAAGTCAATTACAATTATCGGTACCAATTATTTGGAGAAGAGGAAAGAAGACTAATCAGAACACGTGACTATACCATTTTTCCTTCGGGGTGCTTAGCATTTAATAGGAAATTCAGACCACATACACAGAAAAGATTTTATAATTATAGAATATCGTAAATGTGCAAATATTAGATGGAATTAACGGATACAAATCTGACTGGATATCAGTAAAGAATCAGACTACACCAGATGGGACCGATGCTAGTTGGCTTCCTGGAATTGAGTGGATCACATATGGCATCCAAAATGCAAGGAACCTTTTAGGATCCTCGACCTGAACCATGTGGATTGTATTGCACAAAATTCCTGTTTGTCTACCTGATGGGGCTTTATAAGGTTACAGTAAGGTCGTACATTTGGAGTTCTTCTCCTTCTCTCCCATTCAGAGGTTGATTGGACACTTTACAAGTATTATGAAACAGCTCCCTACATTTCACAAAGACTTGGGCTTGAAAATGAGTGAGGTCAACAGCCCTACAACTACACCTGGTCTCCTCTTAGCTCACTCGGAGGCTGAAATGCATCACAACACAAACGCACAATTCCAAGTGTCTCTAGAGCAAGACAATAGTTATAACAAGTGGGTCACTTTCACTGCTAGACTTCAAAAATTCTTCAATACATTTTGCCTACACTACAGGCTGTGCTTTTTAAATGAAGTTTCTAAGTTTACAGTCTGATATCCCTGATAGTTCATCATAAATG
This sequence comes from Vulpes lagopus, assembly GCF_018345385.1. NCBI lineage: Eukaryota > Metazoa > Chordata > Mammalia > Carnivora > Canidae > Vulpes > Vulpes lagopus. The sequence continues at coordinate 148,463,693 of NC_054827.1, read as the reverse complement.
GTAAACAATTTATAGTCGTCTTGTTCCTTGTTGGAATTACATACCCATTTAGAGCTCCATTACTTTCCCATTCCAAATTTGGTTTTGCTCCCCAGATCTGACTTATGAAACAAGCTCTCATATCTGGACAGGTTTACTATTCTAAGAATATATGTATTGCTTAGTGCTTCAGTTTAATTAAGAGAAGTTTCCTACTAATGACATTCATACTTAAGCATTCTGTAGACAGTGAGCCATAAACCTTTCATGTCAGCATACCTCTCAGTGTACACTACAAGTATACAGGGAAGAATGTACCAGCTCATGAACATGCCACGTGGCTGATTTGTTTCCTTGAGATCAACCAGGGAGTGGTAAGACATCATCTTGATCTTGATCTTGATCTTGATCTAAGGCATAAATCATAGTTGTAAGAAGTTGTCTATAACAATTACTCTGATAAACCTGAAAAATCATTTGGCAAAACCAAGGGTAAATGTTTAGAAATATGGACTAGTGCTACAGAAAGAGTGCCTATAGATTAGTGGTGCTCAATGCTGGATCCTACTAGCATCTCCTGGGGGACTTTTTAAACAATACCAATGTCCTGGATGCCTACCAATTCTAACAGTGTCTAATGCTAAGGGTCACTAACCTGATCGATGAAAGGAGAAGAGCCCATCTGAGGAGGCAAATAAATGCTCCATCTCCTCAAGACTCCGACTTAATCACCACTCATCAATGGCTTTAGCACGTACTGTATGGCAAAATCCATGAGATTCTCTGACTGAAAAGAAGTTGCAATAGAGAGTGTGAATTCACCTCCTTGTAAACTGTGGAATTCTGGGTTCAAGTGCACATTGGCGCAATCGTGTTGCACAATATCACCACGATCACTACGTCAACACTTCATTCCTTACTGAGGTATCCAGTACATTTGCACACTTTTTACTCTTAAGAGAGAAGCTCACTCTTCTGTTTCCATAAACTCACCAGGCAATGGAATATGGACCCTTTGGAGAACGCAGATGGGCTACAGGATGAGTTTAGAGGAAGATGAAAAGGTATTTGTTGGCTTCCCTCTTCCTCAGAGTAACAACAAATGCTTTCCCCTAAAAGTTCTTTCCCTATTTCCAGTTTCCCCTTGGAGTATCTCATCTATGGAGCCTCATTGACTCACAATAATTTGATATGTCTTGTTCTGTAATAAGTTGGCTGCTACCATGATAACCACTGCATAAATACCTAATGAAATGAGAACTATCTGTCTCCACTATTCCCAGCCAGGCTTGTTGCCTCCTAGCCAAGAGAATATCCTGAAGGAAACTGCCTAGACACAGTGTCTTCTGCAATAGTTCATGTTAATACAATTTTAAATTAAGGACATTTTTTCATAGTCTCAGGAACTATGGCAATAGCAAGGGTGCTTGCTTTTGTCTAGTCTTCTCCTTATGAAGCATTCATTAGTTATGTCCTTGGGGCTTATCACTTTTAAGACTAGCTCATCGAATGGGCAACTAGAATAAAATCAAAGCATAAATGCAGAAAAATATCTCTATCATTAAACAGAAATTCAAGTCCACTTTTTTTTCTGGTCAAGAGCTCACATACAATACTTTTTCTATGCAGTACGGCAACACTCAGACTTCTTCTAAGAGACTGGTTCTCCTCTAAAATAGAGAAAAGTCGAAACATGGCATTTCACTTGTGCTTTGCCAGATGTCTTTACTGCGCATCAGAGAAAGAGGCTGGCTACCTTAAATAGAAAAAGACACTGCCTGGATTTGTAGAGTACACTGGTTTGATGCGAACACTGGCTGCTAAACAAAAGGTGAAAATCAAGGCAATAATCAAAGTCCAAGTATCATAAACCACTTAATGAACTCATTAGACTGCCACAGTTGGAAAAAGTGAGCTCCAAATAGTTTCTCCCTCACCTCTTGCTGGCAGGTTGACTGCAGCAGCTCTTATTTATATTAAATATACATACTTGGTTTAGACCTCTTCCAGGCATAATAATAGTGATAAGAGCAATAATAGTGTCTTCTGTTTTGTGTGAAATGACTTTTGAAAAGTTCTCAGGGAACTTAAGGTTGGAGGCTTGTTGTCGGGGGAACCAACCATGAAACTAGAGGTTAGAACTTCCAGTCACCTCATCCAGGTGATGTATGAGAGATGTATGTATGAGATGTATGAGAGAGGGGCTGGAAATTGAATCAATCACCGGTGGCCAAAGATTCAATCTGCTATGTCTACACAAAGAAACCTCCATAAAAAAACAAAGATAGAGTTAGGAGGGCTTCTAGGATGGTAATCACGTGATCCAGGGTAGAGAAGTGTGCATGCAAAGGGCACAGAAGCGCCATACCCCTTCACCATATCTTGCCCTGTGCATCTCTTCCATTTGGCTGTTCCTGTCATAATAAAACTGCTGAACTAGTAAATCATATGTTTCTCTGAGTTCAGTTAATCACTCCAGAAATTTTTTTTTTAACTCCAGAAAATTAATCAAAGCTGAGGATGGGATTAGTAAAATTTTTGATTTATAGAAGGTAGAAGTCCAGGTTCTCACCTGAACTTGTGATTGGCATCTGAAGGGGGAAGGAGAGGGAGTCTTCCTGGACTGAACCCCTAAAGCTGTGGGATCGGATGCTATCTCCAGGGAGAGAATTGGAGTTGAATTGGAGGACACCCAGCTGGTGTCCAGAGAATTGCTTGGAAGTGAGGAGGAAACTGCTTCCACACATCAGAAAGCAAATCTCAGGACACCAAAATAACCCCTAACTTTATATCACTTCAAGTTCAGCAGGAAGGAAAACCTATTGTTTTTCTGACAACATCGAGGTAAATTTCATTGTGTCACCAGCTGCCTATCCCTGAAGCAATCACGGTGACCAGAGAACTAAATTCCCTGATTGGCCAGACCTCTCTTCTTTCCTCACTCCTGGAATAAGGGAAGAAACATAATTGACTCCATTGGAAACTTAGGGTCTAAGAGTTGAGAGGGGATGGTTCTACGAAAGTGTTCACAGCACCGTCATAAAGGAAATGCAAGGAAGCCGAAAAATTCGTGTGCGCTGTCCCACAAAAAGAGTCTCCCACAAAGGTTTGGAAGTAAAATACAAAGGTAATAAAGGGCAGACGAGCACATTGAAAGATGTCTCGTATCATCATATGCCATTTGGGAATTACTAATTTAAACAAAAGTAAGACAAACAAAAACAAAAACAAAACCCAAAGGTGAGATACCACTACAGACCAATTAGAATGGGCAAAATCCAAAATACTGGCAACACCAAATACTGGCAAGAATGTGCAGCAACAGGAACTCACGCTCACCGCAAACAGGAATGCAAAGTGGTGCAGCCACGTTAGAAGAGAGTTTGGCAGTTTCTTGCAAAATTAAACATAATCTTAACCATACAGTCCAGTGAAATGAAAACTTAAGTCTGCACAAAAACCTGCATGTGGACATTTACAGCAGCTTTATTCAGTTGCTTAAATTTGGAAGCAACCAAGACATCCCTCAGGAGGTGAATGGATGAATCAACTGTGGTCCATCCAGAGAAGGGAACATTAATCAGTGATAGAAGAAATGAGTTATGCCATGAAAAGACATTAAGAAGGAACCTTAAAGCAAAAGAAGCCAATTTGAAAAGGCTACTAATCGCCTGAGTTCAGCTATGCGACATTTTGGAAAAGGTAAAATTATGGAGATGGTAAAAAGATCATTGGTTTCCAGGAGTTGGGGGTGGGTGAGAGATGTATGAAAAGGTGGAACACAGGAAATTTTTTCTAAGATGTTATTTACTTATTTGAGGGTGGGAGGGGCAGCGGGAGAAGGTGAAGGTGCTCCCTCCCTGAGCAGGGAGCCTGACGTGGGGCTTGACCCCAGGACCCTGAGATCATGACCTGAGCTGAAGGCAGATGTTTAACTGGCTGGGCCACCCAGGCGCCCCAGAACATGGAGATTTTTTAAAGCAGTGAAAATACTCTGTATGATACCATAATGACAAATACATGTCATTGTTCTTTTGTCCAAATCCACAGAAAGAACAACACCCTACAGAGTGTTCAGTTCACCTACAGAGTGAACTGTAGTGTAAACTATGGCCTGTGGGTGGTTATGATGTGTCAGCGTTCACTTGTAACAAACCTACCACCGTGGTGTGGGATGTCGACAATGGGGGAGTTTGTGCATGTGTGTGGGTAGAGGATGTATGGCAACTCTCCGAAACTGAACCTCAATTTTGCTATGAACCTAAATTTGCTGTAAAAATAAAGCTGATTAAAATAATAATGATAACAATAATAATAATAATAATATCTCAGAAGCCAATACTCCTGACTTCTTCTTGCCCTTCTCATTAGCATCAAGGCCCCTGATAAACCATAAAAATTCAAGGCTTTGGAATTATTCTTGGGTCACATTTTCTACCAGCCACATTTTCTTAGCCGTACAACCTTGAGTAAAATGCCTAACCTCTGACATGTAGGATAAAATCTGATAACTTGTGTAGATTAATTACATAGTTAAGCATCTAATAATCATAACACTTATGGAACACTGGTTAAGTGCTGGGAACTAAACTGAAATGAGCACGTCCTACATAATAACTTGCTCACCTGTCATTTAACCCTCCAAAGTGGGCATTACTGTTTCTCCTATTTTAGGGAGAAATAAACTAAAGCAGAAAGAGGCTAAGAAGTTATACAAAGTCTCATAGCTGATAAGCATGAAAGCTGGACTATAAACCCAGATCATGTAGATCTGGAAACTTTTGTTTTTCCCCAATACACTAAACTACCTTTATGTCCGTATCCGTACAGAGAAGAGCTTACAAGTCCTAATTTCCTTTTTTCCCTCCATTCCCTCCATTGGATAGTTAGGTGTTCCACCACCTGTGGTATCAAGCTTCCAAGGACATAAGTGGGGACAAACTAAGGTAGCATTAGGAATTCTAGATTCCAAATAACTTCATTTTCATTGGGTTGTTACTTTGAACAGATTTTGGATTTTTGAGTAAGGAGATACACAACTCAGTCACCATATCTGAGATCGCTCCTGGGCCAGCATTTCAATTCCTACTTTCCACCTTTCCAGGCATCTTCTCTTTGAGAAGTAAGTAGGGAAGAGTAAAAATAATGTCTAATTCTGGCTTCTGATATGAGACAATTCTGGTCCTTGGTTCCATTTATGGAACAAAAGAGTCAAGTGAAATTGAACAAGAGCAGAAAGAGAAATCACACTTAACATTAATCTGAAGTGATGAATATTCAGAGAAGGAACGTTAGCTTCGGTTACAGACAAAAACACCGCTGCTCCGCTCTTCTGCTCAGAGATGCTGGTTTACGCAACAGATTCATTTCTGAGCCAGGTATATTACATGTTGGTTAACAAGATTCACTCTCAGAGTTTTCTGTTCAGGTAAAGTGAAATAATTTTTTTAAAGCCATTAATTTTTTCGTAAGGCCCAGACTTTGTTGTTGATGTTGTTTTGTTTTTCCATTTTTCTGACCGTCGCATATGCTCTCCTTCCACTGCCAAGTTCTCAAAGATAAAGCGTGTCTTGTTCTCTTCAGGCTCCTTTCTCTCAGGAACATTTGTTGAGCACCTACTAGAAGAGTACTTAGGCCTTGTGGGAGATATAAAGATAAGATGTGGTTCTTAAAAGATCAAAAAATAGAGCTAAACACAATTAACACAGGGCAGTTTACTCATGGGAGCCATGACACTGACCAGCCTGTTAAGTTACCCTTTACACCAAGGAGGGGTCGCTGGACTAACTCTGGCCGTTAACGCTGTGAGCACAGAAGGAAAGCCTCTCTTTCCAGGCTGGAGTATTTAAATGTTGATGCAAGACTTTTCAGCAAATTCTTTTTTTTTTTTTTTCTTCTGGATATTCTTGATGGTTCTGTTTCCAAAAGGAGAAGGAGTCGTCGGCCGGGGTTGACAGATGAGAGTGTGGACCTCAGCTCCCCCCGTGCTCAGTGCTGGATATAGGCCATGGATGTGCATTGAACCTTTGTTGCTTTATGAAACTGAAGCTTTAGGTTCACTTTTGGGGGTGCAGCGTGACTGTGTTCTACTTTAATATATTCACAATGGGGATTAGAGAACAGAAGAAATAACAACATTTATGAAGATCTTACTATGGGCCCAGAATTGTTTTAAGCAATTACTGCATGCCATCCTACAACAACACTAAGAAATAGGTACTATTGTTATTATTATTCCCACATTAAATATGCATAAACTGAGGCATGAGCAGGTAATGGTCTGCTCATAAATATAGAACTAAAATGTTAGACCTTGGAATTAAACCTAAGTTATTTGGCTCTAAGATTCATGACATCAACAATGCAATAAGAAAAAAAAAAAAAAGGGGAGGGGGGATCCATGGGTGGCTCAGTGGTTTAGCACTGCATTCAGCCCAGGGCGTGATCCTGGAGACCCAGGTTCAAGTCCCACGTTGGGCTCCCGGCATGGAGTCTCCTTCTCCCTCTGCCTGTATCTCTGCCTCTCTCTCTCTCTGTGTCTCTCATGAATAAATAAAATCTTAAAGAAAAAAAAAAGGTGTGTGATTGTACAAAGGAATAGAGCATCTTGATGTTTCAATTGGAATATTTGTGTTACCTATACCCTTGAAGGATATTTACTGAGAAGCTACTGTCGGCTGGCCACTGTGTCCCATGGTGATTTTCAATCGTCTCCATGGTCAATAACTGCCTTGGGAGCCCACGGGGAATGCACCCGAGCAGCCGCAGGTGCCACTTGAATCCGCTTTGCAGAGCACCTTGTGTTGAAGCATCAAGAGGTGCACCCCATGTTGCTGGCTCAATAGATCCCTCAATATTAAGCTGTTGTTAGGATGTAGCTGATTTGACCTTTGGCACTTCGGACCTGTTGTTCAGCTTTCCTGATTGCCCAGCTCTTGCTCTTAGCAACTTGTGTAACATGATGGTCTACACCTCCCAGAGTTCCAAAAGATGGCAGGCTAGTTTGGCCATACTGCAGATGGCTCTATGATCCTACTAATCCAATTCATATTTACATTTTGCAATTTTTTATGCTGAAACTTTTCAACTGCTTGGATTAACTCTAATGGGCAGATATTTACATAAGCCATCACTGCGTTGCAAAAGCAACTTCATTCATGCTTCATATATAAACACAAGAAGTCTACTTACTGACTCCATAAATGCTGACAACTGTTAAAATTGCCTTATTTATTTATTTTTTTCCCCTGTGGCTGCTTTTAGGAGTTGCCCTGCTTTTCCAGATTAAAGACTGCCCCATTTAACTTGAAATGTTGCTAAAGTCAGAATCGTGTCAAATTATTTGCATGGTGTTCTGATAACCTCTGGACCTTATCTACACTTCTGGGATGAAAAAAAAAGTGAATTTAAAAAAAGAGAAGAAAGAAAAAGGAAGGAAGGAAGGAAGGAAGGAAGGAAGGAAGGAAGGAAGGAAGGAAGGAAAAAGGAAGGAAGGAAGGAAGGAAGGAAGGAAGGAAGGAAGGAAGGAAGGAAAGGAGGGGTAGGGAGGGAGGGAGGAAAGAAGACAAAGCTGCCTTCACCTGGCTTTCAGCCAGGGAAGAACAAAGCTTTTGCTATTGGTGCTAATTATATTCCTGAATCACTCACTGTTAGAAGGATGGGGCCTAATCAGGAATGGCCTCCTGCTTGCTTAGCACAAACCACATCTTCCCCTCAATCAAAGCCTTACTTAAGATAATGCCAAAGAGGGACAGGAGGTACCAGGTATGCAGCTAGAAGCTGAGAAAGAACCAAGACATTGTGAAGGAGATACGGAGAGTGAGTCCCAGGCAGATTTAAGAGTAGAGCAAGGGAAGCTGAGGGCAGGAGGGCTGAGGGGCGGGGGCGGCCTGGGGGAGCCTGGGAGGAAGAGAAGTGTCTACTGTGATTTCAGCAGGTGAAACCTGATGGGGGTTGTGGGGTGGGGAATATAAATCCCTCCCCCTATGGGATCTCTGATAAGACGCTGGTCAAAAATATTTTTGCGCAACTTTCCAAGAAGAGGGACTGCTTCAACATTCGCGCAGAATGAAAGCCGGGCTTCCCCCACAAAGCCTGCCATCCAAGGGCACTGCCCCTCATCCACAGACTTCCTCAAAGTGTTAAAAAAAAAAGGGCACTTCTTTTGATTGAGCCCTTCATTATCCACACCTCACTGCGGACCCTGGCCTGGTCTACTGCATGCATCCGCTTAGGCCTTCCTCTTCCTGGAGGGCTGAGGGTGACCCACAATGAAAGGCGGAGGGAATTCTCTCAAAAAGAAACCAACAAGATGCTGAGGCTCCCTGTACTGCTTCACAGCAAGAGGCCCTGACATCACAGGCTTCCCTGATAGTGTGTCTTTCGGGAGAAATGCATCAGGTTCCCTGCAGTAAATACAAAAATGGAGAGTTTATTTACGGGAAAACAAACATGTTGCTTAAAAGGAAGGAAAAAGAATACAGGCAAAGAGAAGAGAAAAAAAATGCATCTTGATTCGGGACGGTCATAAATAATTGTAAACCACTGATTCAGTTAGGAGAGTAGATTATTTTTGTAGGTCTGAGAATTGAGAAAGCCGAAAATTCGCTAGTTAGCATGTGACTGATTATTGTGGATAAAAAGCAGCACCTGCCACCATTAAGTGAAGGGAGAAAAGGAAGAAGAATGGAACGTTGTGTTTTATCTAGAAGTCACATTCCAAGCTCGGGGCTAGAACATGCAAAGATCACGGTAGCTTAGCATCGTTATATCCATTTTAACGTCGAGGAAAACTGAATCCCAGGGGACGTTGATCAGCTTGCCCAACGTACAGAGCTGGCATATATTTCGAGTCCATCTAAGAGTTTCTGAACTCTCAGCTCTACGTCAGGCTGTCTACAAAATCAGGCTCCCAACACTTTCACTGTAAAATACCAGATGGTAAGTGTTTGAAGCTCCGCATGGCCGACTTCCCCCGGGGAACCACTCAACTTTGCAGTCACAAAGTGGTTTGCAAGCAGCCACAGGCGATGTGCTGAGGGAATGGGAGGCACTGCCGTGTGCCAACGAAACTTTATTTACAAAAGCAGGCGGCAGACCAAATTTGCCCTGTGGTAGCTGATGGGACATGATGGTGACAAAGTCACCCCCCTCCCTAATATGTCATAGGGTCTCTCTAATTCTAAAGGCCTTGTTTCTCTTTTACCTCTTTTGTTTAGACAATACCTCCCGCCAAAAGGACAGATCTGAGATTTTTTTTTTCTTTTCTTTTAGTTAAAGTGGTTTAACTGAGCAAATGAAGTATTTGCAAATCCACCCATCTGCGCCCTGGTTCTTTCCCTTTCATTCACCCCCGGGACTCCATAACTCATGCAGTTTATAGAGTTTCAGTCTGTCTCCGTTTCTTCTCAGTTTCTGAATCCAAGTGCAAACATCCTCCGAGCTGCTTTTCTATTACACAGAGCCACGTGATAGCTCCTGGAAGGCATATTAGGTTGGTTCATCAGACTTGCGCTTCAGGGGACGGCAGCCTCAGAACACATCAGAGTTTATAAAGTTGATACATTTGATTAACTGCATCATCCCTGCAGCCCTATGCCTGGATTATCACTTCACTGTCAATATTCTTCAAATCAGGATTTGGGTATCCTTATTTATTTGTTTGTTTATTTTTGGGTTTATTTATTTATTTATTATTGGAGCTCAATTTGCCAACATATAGCATAACACCCAGTGTTCATCCCATCAAGGATTTGGGTATCCTTTTAAGATATTTGCCCCTCTTTTTACTCAGCTCCTACCTAGATGGGGATAAGGATCCTTCAGAGAACGTTCTGGTACCTCTTACATCCTGCTTCGAAAACTCATCCCATCCCCTGTCCACATGTCAAAACAAATAGAACGTTTTGAAATTAATACACATTTTTGAAAGTTATGGTTTACAAAACCAAAATTATTGGTTCTGTACAATCTTTTATTTGTCTATGCTTTTTTTCCTTAGGGAAAAAAGTAATCAAGAGGGACTTTTATGTAGTTTCCATGAGAATTACGATTTTTATTTGTTAGTACTTTACTTCCAGAAATTTCTTAAATTGCTTTCCAATTTCACAACTTCCACGGAGGAAAAAAAATGCAAATAAGAAGAAAAAAGAAATGATAGTGGCTATCATGTATTGCATACTTAACAGGTGTCACAGACTGTATTTAGCACCATATATATTGATTTCTTTATTTGCGCACAAAAGCGGAGCAAAACCCATAACCGAAGTACAATTACCGTGAACAACTCAGATGGCAGAGCTGAAAGTGGGCACAGTGCAAGCTTTCCCAACTGCCACCCTCAGTTGCTTCTTCTGTAAAATGAAATCTAGGGTTTGGATTTTATTAGTGCAGTTCTGTTTTTCCAGTGTGAATTCATTAACTATTTTGAGCAGACTTGCTCTGACCAAGCTGACTTCTGTCTTCACTTGCCTTGTTCACCTACCAAGGTGAATTGTTCCAGGTGCTAAGAGACTTGACTTTAAGAGACCAGGATTTTGAACTAACCTATAAAAATTGGGGGCAGACTCAAAGAAGGTTCTAGGGAGTTCTAAATATATGACTTAATTACAAAGGAGCTATATGCCCATTCTCAGGGATGTTGATTAAGTTAGATCTCAGCAGTATTAAGGAGTGTACATTATTTTTTATTTTTAACAGAAATTCCTAGTGATTTTGTTTCAGGTGGTCCTGAGATCACATTTTTAAAAATATGGATCTAAACAGAACTGTCTGAAACCACCTCTCTCTTTCTTAGTCCCTTTTCTCTCCTGCCAACCAGGTCCTCCCATTAAGTCCGCCCAGAGGGCCTGGTCTAATTGTGCTGAGGTATTGCTTTCTCCCTAAAGCAGAGGCAAGGAGTTGATTCAATATCAACTTATGACAACTTTTTGTGTTTTGTGCCTAGATCCTTCATCCAGAGCAATCTAAGTTTTGAGCAATAATTTCTGAATTATTGACGTTCAAGATGCTTCTTGTTTTCTAGCTTTGCCTACATTCCTGACCAAGGACTAGAAAAACACCCATGTAGTCCATGTCCTCATCATACTTTTTGTTTCTACATGGTTGTGAATTATTCTTCAAATCTGAATTCCTGGATAGACCTCCTCCAGACTACTACAAGCTCTATTCTGTTTCCACCAGGAGTACTTGTTTCCAGAATCCTTGTCACATCCACAAACACCCTCTATTCCCAGCCATCCATGCACTTGTCTCTTCGCTTATCTTCTGCCTAACGGACATTTCCCCTTGGGAATCCCAGAGAGCACAAACTCAGCTTATCACCACCTCGAACCTGACCCCCTTTCATTTTATTTTTTATCTTATTTAATTGTGTCATCAACACATCCAATCACTAATGGAAAACAAACACAACAAAAACTGGATGCCACTTTGGATTCTTTATTCTTCCTTTTGCCAACATCCAATCAATCACCGATCTATATTGATATTTTATTTTAAAGCCATACCTTTCATGTCACATTTACCACATGTCCCTTACTTTAAACTCTCAGCATTTCTCACAGGCACTAATGTCACTGGGCCCTGTCTGGTCTTGCTAGACCCAATCTCCTCCTTTCAATTCCTGCTCCACTGTAAAATGTGGGTGAAGTTATATACCCTAAATCTGACCATGCTGTGCTCTCTTTCTCTTTAAGACACTTTAGGTTTTCATACTGCCAGAAGAATAAACTTCAAACCATTTTAAAATTATAACCTAGACTTTACCCACTTATCCAAATTAATCTTATTCTATATACATGTTCCATATATACACATATACATGGTAAAAAAAAAAAAATCCAGCCATTCTGCTTCTGACTTATACTACTCTGAATCAAAACACCATCATGTGCCTCTGGCCCTCTGCAAAATCTTCTCTTTTCTTCTTCTGATCGCCTAAACATATTCTCTATCAACCTCTAAAGTGAATTTTTAAAACATAATTAGATTATGACAGTCTTCTGCCTGGTTCTCCAGTGGTTTCACATTGCACTGGGACTACAGTCCACACTCCATCCCTTGGTCTACAAGCTGTATGTCATCTGATTCCTACCTATTCTCTGCGGTCTTTTTTCCATTCTCCCACTCATTCCAGTCACTCCAACCAAACTGACTTTCTGATCATAAAATGAGCCAAGCTAATTTCTTCTTCAGGAACTTGGAACACTCCTACAGCTTTTCCGCCATTGCATATACATGTCTGGTGTCCTACCAATGCTCAAAGCACCAGCTCAAAAAGCATTTGTTGAATGTCAATGGCTTTGCATAGGCTATTCCTTCTGCTTGATATATGGTTGTCCAAGCTGGTCACTATTTGCTAGGCTCTTGATTAGACTTGAACCCTTAGTTCAAATACCTCTTATGCTGAGAAGTCCACTATCACCCCCAATACAGTTGATCACATGCACCTTTGGCTCTGATATATATGGCCCATGCCTGTAGTACCATCAACCTGTTTCTTGATTATTTCTTTTCATGTCCTTCACCCTAAATAGGACTCCCTAGAATAGAGACTGTGTCTGAATCATTTTAGTATCCTCTGAATAGCACAATGAATTTGCTGCCATTATCTATATCGTAGTACAGATAAGACAGTGTCACAACTATGGCGATCACAGTGTTATAGTCCTAAAATACATAAGCTGGACTTAAAAGGCTCTCTCTGTATGTGTGTATTAGTGTGTCTACTTTTAATATATATAAAAGATACACAGGTATGTAAAGTATGGATAATCCTAAAGTACAACCATCTAAAGAAATTATGGATGATTGATCCTCATATTATACAGAATATATTTCTTCAAGATATTTGATCAGTTACTGCTGAATCTACAATTCAGTGTAGCTATAGATATTCATCTTATTTACAAATTTACACACTTTTCTAAAATGATAGATATAGAATGAAGAAGAGTCAGCATCAGTTATAATGCTTAGTCCATCAGAAGTGCTTTAAAATCCTCCTTAATTGTATAAATAAATGAAAATAATTCTGTGGGGAACTAATTATTGGATTTAAATTCTCCCATTTTAAAACCTGTTAATGGGAAAAAAATAATGCCCATGTTTTCATTTGCATTCCTATAAATGTTAACTGTATGCTCGCATCTACAAACCTATTCTGTTTCAACTATCTTTTCTTTTTGGCATTTGCATTCTATGTATTTATTTTCGGGGGTGGGGGGAAGCAACTTTTGCAATCCTTAGGAGACTCATGATCATGTCTCTCCTCTGTTACTACAGCTAAGAGCTTTAAAATATCTTTTATCACTCCTTCATTACATGGATGGATAAGCTTATTTGGGCATTTATACACTAATTTCTGCAGTTTCTCTAGTTTTCTGAATTCTGTGTTTTGAGTCACACTGCCCCATCAGCAAGATGACTTTGGCATTCAGTAATATCCCCAAATTAGATAAAATCATAGAGATAATGGAAACTACTCAGGTATTTTGAATGGCTGTAAGAATGTGTGGGAGGAAGAAGGGAGAGAGAAGAAGGGAACCGGAAAGGAAAGAAAGAAAGAACAAAGTAAAAATGCAAGACCTTGAATGCAAAGAAAGAAGAAAATGCAAAATCCAACGAAGTAATTTACTTGGTTAAGAGATGAGAGCGGGCAAGGAATATTATGTGAACTAAGAGGCCAAGTCCTTTTTACAACATTTTGAAGCCCATGACACCTGCAACTCCAAGTACCCTGTCAGCTGAACTGAAATCACTGGGCCCAACATCAGTCAGCTGGGTAGGCATGAGTGGCCACTCATCATCCAATCCTAAGAGAATAGAACTAAATAGCAATTATTGAAAATAATCTCATTGAGAAATGGACAGAATTGTTGAATCAATATGTTGTATGCTTGAAACTAATACTGTATGTCAATGATACTTCAATAATAATAATAACCCCATAAAAAAAGAATGGTAATGGTCTCCCTGACTAGAAATGGATCTTTCCATCCCAGAGAAGATAGAAAATCAAAAGTGAAGATTTAACAAAGTCAAAATTATTGTTTATAGTTTACAGAATTGATTTCTCATGTCAATAAATTTGCACATTTGGACAATTTATGTTCCTGAAATTATGGAAAAAAAAACTGGTCTAGTGGAGTAATAGTATTGTACTATTCAAAATATGAAATTTTAGTTGACATAGATATGGGATTTTACATTAAAATTTTAGTAGACTTCTACGTAGTAATGGGTGACCAAAGAGCATTTTTTATTCACTGATTATAAATGATTAGGTTTCCTTTGTTTTTGTTTTTGTTCGATTTTACAATAATTATTTAGTGCATGGGAAAATTTGTTAAAACCAGTTATCTAAAAATGACATAAAATATATTATCTTTATAAATATGTATCTTCTATTACTACATATAATGGGGCTAATAAAATAATAGTATCTTTTTTAAGATTTTATTCATTTATTCATCAGAGACACAGAGAGAGAGGGAGAGACACAGGCAGAGGGAGAAGCAGGGTCCACGCAGGGAGCCAGATGCGGGACTCGATCCCAGGACCCTGGGATCATGACCTGAGCCAAAGGCAGATGCTCAGCCACTGAGCCACTCAGGGGTCCCAAAATAGTAGTATCTTTTGCTGTAGTATAGAAGTTGAGTCTTTCTTTGCATCAAGCCAACTAACCCAGCAACTTCAGAATGCCAAGTAACTACCTACTCTTTGTTATGCTAATAACTACACTCCTGCTAACCATTCCTTGCTGCTTTTCCTCCCTGCTAGAGTATGCCAACTTCTGTCCACCTATCATCCTATGAGATAGTTGTTCTTATTGTCTCTATTTGTAGATGAACAAAATAGAAAACAAGAACTTTTTTTTAAAGATTTTACATATTTATTCATGAGAGAAACACAGAGAGAGGCAGAGACACAGGCAGAGGGAGAAGCAGGCTCCCTGCAGGGAGCCCGATGCGGGACTGGATCCCAGGTTCCCAGGATCACGCTCTGAGCCGAAGGCAGGTGCTTAACCGCTGAGCCACCCAGGGATCCTGAAAACAAGGACTTTAAGTAAGTTAACACACTCAAACATAAACATGCTCAAGGTTACACACCTATTCACTTTAGGAACCAAATATTTCAGAGTTGTGTGATTTCAGAGCAAAATGTTTAAACACCATAATCCAGGAGTAAATGTAATACCACCTGTACCTTGTTTAACACAAAAATCTTTCTCTTTAAGTATCAGGTATAGCAAATCAAATTAAATTGTAGGTCCCTTTGCTATTTGACTTTTTCTCACAGTGAATAATGACTGTCATGGGTCTTTGTATTTCTTTTTTTTTTTTTTTTTAGATTTTATTTATTTATTCATGAGAGACAGAGAGGGGTGGGGCAGACACAGGCAGAGGGAGAATCCCTGCAGGGAGCCCAATGCGGGACTCGATCCCGGGACGCCAGGACCACACCCCAGGCTGAAGGCAGGTGCAAAACCGCTCGGCCACCCAGGGATCCCCGGTCTTTGTATTTCAATACAGGTTTCCATACACTGGCTATATCTAAAGTAAACCCAACTGCTACATGGACTACAAAAAAAAAAAAAAAAAGAAATCGGATGCTATTTTGTCTTTAGAAATGAAGATGAGTTTTGATATCCCTCTTAGTACACTGAATTTAGACAAATTCAGGCAATTCCTTTGAAAGTCACTGTGGGACAGAGATTGAAAGACATAATAGAGAAAAAATAAAGGATCAGACTAGAAACAGCTTTCACTTTGATCAATTATTTCAAAAGCCTCAAAGTGGTCAAATTACTTCCCTCTAGATCCCCAATTGAATTAGCGCATTTCCAGTGTAAACAGGTATTATAATGCAGTTGGCTCAGTCTATGTGTTGTGTCTTTAGCATTCTCTAAATTTTATTTTTTTAAGTCTCTCTCTTTTTTTAAAAAGATTTTATTTATTTATTCACGAGGAACACACACACACACACACACACACACACACACAGACACAGGCAGAGGGAGAACCAAGCTCCCGGTGAGGAGCCTGATGAGGGACCAGATCCCAGACCCTAGGATCACGCCCTGAGCAGAAGGCAGACATTCAACCACTGAGCCACCCAGGTGTCTCACATTCTCTAAATGTTAAAGGAGTAATTCTGGGTACAGAATATCAGGCCTTCTTTGGTGGCTTTTAGTGGGGTTGGTAACAGGAAAGCAAATAAAAGTGCTGATTAAAATGAGGACAAATTTTGAGCCCAGGGCTCAAAAGCTAAGAGACCAAGAGACCAGGCATGTCACAAACACAAACACCAGCTCCTCCAGGGGACAGTGCCATCTGGTTTGCTGTAGACGTACTTGTCAGAAGCAGCAGACTCCTAAGGTCCTCATTCACTGTTATTCTGGGCTGTGTTTAAAGTGGCATATTGAGAACGGCCAGCAGTATGGCTCAGGAGTGAGGAGGCTTTTCTTGGAGGTGACAGGCTCTTCCCCAGAGTAAATGAGCAAAATGCAATAAGAGGCAAGTGATTTTTTTAAATGAGTCCTTATGGAGTATCTTTGAATGATTCAGTCCCATGCTCTGCTCTACCTCAAGTCAAAGCCAAAAGCTTCCAGGCTATGATTAATATGCTGAGTTATATATTTTTTTATTTTTTTAAAGATTTTATTTATTTATTCATGAGAGACACGGGATGGGGGGTGTGCAGAAACATAGGCAGAGGGAAACACAGGCTCCATGCAGGAAGCCCCATATGGGACTTGATCCCAGGACTCCAGGATCAAGCCCTGGGCCAAAGGCAGGCACCAAACTGCTGAGCCACCCAGGGAGCCCTATGCTGAGTTTTAAAACATTTTATTTTTAACACTGTTTACTACAATGCTTATCTCACTGACTTTAAAAACCAATACAACTCAGTTTTCATATGAAAACAAAGAGGTACCCACATCCATGCCAGAAAAGTGAATTTGTTTTTGTATATAAACAAAGACAGGTTACCTACCCTTCCACCATCGAAAGAAGAAAGAAAGAAAGAAGAAAGAAAGAAGAAGAAGAAGAAGAAGAAGAAGAAGAAGAAGAAGAAGAAGAAGAAGAAGAAGAGAGGAGGAGGAGGAAGATGAGGAGGAGGAGAAAAAGAAGGAAAAAAGGAAAAAGAAAGATATGAAAGGAGGGGATCGAAGGCAGCAATGAGTGGCTGGAAGTTGACTGAGTCTCCTCCAAGCCAGAAGAAGCCACTGCTCAGCTGTCTTAGAAATGCTGCCCAATAAATATCTTTCCTTCTACTCTCTTCTCTGGGGGCAGGAAAATATGAAGAAAAGATAAGAAATCCCTTAATCATTAAAACCAGTACTTTGGGGACACCTGGGTGGCTCAGTGGTTGAGCATCTGCTTTTGGCTCAGGGTGTGACCCCGGGGCCTGAGATCAAGTCCCACGTTGGGCTCCCTGCATGGAGCCTGCTTCTGCCTCTGCCTGTGGCTCTGCCTCTCTGTGTCTCTCATGAATAAATAAAAGCTTTAAAAAAATAAAAATAAAACCAGCACTTCAGACAAAGATTATGGGAGAGTTAAAACCATGTATGAAGGGCACCTGGGTGGCTCAGTTGGTTAAATGTATGTCTTTGATCCTGGAGTCCCAGAATTGGGCCCCTCATCTAGGCTCCCCGCTCAGTGGGAAGTCTTCTTCTCCCTCTCCCTCTCCTCTGTCCCCCACTCATACTCTCTCTCTTTCAAATAAATAAATAACATCTTTTAAAAAGTAAAAATAAAACAAAACCATGTATGAATAGCCAGAGAATATTCGGGTGGTGGATTACAGGGCAGTCTTGCAGATGTGGGAACTCAGAAGAAGGATTATCCCTAGATTATAACAGCTTCAGAATTTCTAGATCGTGATACTCCAACGAGGAACTGCAGTAAAATATTAATCTCGAGACTCCAGATATGGGATAAACACTTTTAACAAAGCCTTGAGGACGAGTGAGGATAAAGGAAGTTTTCTTTCGGAGAAACTCTAGTTGGCAGTCTTACTGTTATTGCTGCTGTACCAAATGATCACAAACTTAGTGCCTTTGCGCAACACCAATTTGTTATCTTACAGTTGTATAGGTCAGAAGTCTAATGTGAGTCTCACTGGAGCTGTTGGCAGGCCTGCGTTTCCCTCTGAAGTCTGGGGAGAATCCCTGTCTTTGGATTTTCCAGCTTCTAGTTAGGTGTGGGCTGCAATCTCTGGCTTGCCACCGCCGCGCATCTGCAAAGCCAGAGATGGTCGTTTGAGCCCTTCCCACATCACACTGCTCCAGCTTTTCCAACTTCACCACCTCACTTTTCCAACTTCTTAGGACAATTGTGATTGATTACATGGAGCCTACACAGGTAATTCTATTTTAAAGTCAATTTATTTATTTATTTTTGCCATGTAACATAACATATTCATAGGTTCCAGGGATCAGGATGTGGACATCTTTGAGTATTTTTATTCTATCTACCACAGCAGCTATGAGATGCATGATGCCTGGAGCCATGTTGTCTAGACTCAATCCCAGTGCCACCACATACCGGCTAGGCAACTGGCCTAATGATCCAGTCTCTCCATGCCTAGGTTCCTTCATTTATAAAAATGTGGCTAATAGAGCCTATCTCAGAGGGTTCTTTTTTTTTTTTAATTAATTTTTATTGGTGTTCAATTTACCAACATACAGAAAAACACCCAGTGCTCATCCCGTCAAGTGTCCACCTCAGTGCCCGTCACCCATTCCCCTCCAACACCCGCCCTCCTCCCCCCTTCCATCACCCCTAGTTCGTTTCCCCGAGTTAGGAGTCTTTATGTTCTGTCTCCCTCCAGAGGGTTCTTATAAGGATTAAATGAGTGAATGTATGGAATGTGCTTAGGCTATGACAAAGTAAGTGCTCAGTTTAACTCTACGGTTCTGATGTCCATCTCCTATTCCAAGATAAAAGGCAAAATCATTAAATGAGTAGTGAGCATATGAAGACTTCTGACCCAGGAAGGGGAATCGATTGCAGGGGTAGAGAACAGACATGCATAGTGCTTGCTCATATGTCAACACTCCACTGCCCACGGACACGATTAGCAAAGACCTCATTTGTCTGCAGACTCTCCCAAGCCATTCATTCACTCTGGGAATCTTGGTACCTGGAGGGTGCCCACATATAAAGTGCCTTCCTGAAGCTCTGCGGGTTTTCGTAGTCCTTCTCCACTGGTGGATGACTCGCAGCTGCGCACAGGGCAACTCCCACGCCACTGTCCATGGTACTGCTGGGCCCTCAGCAACGCTTTGGCCTACCTTTCTTCTAAACCACTGTTAAACCTGTGCTTACCCAGGATCTTTCAAAGAGTATTCCCATTGCACAGAAATGTGCTTCCTGGTAATATAATGATTTCCAATGTCCCACAACCATCTTCTTCACATGAAAACCAGGCTTCTGGTAATGGGGGAGCAGAGATGCTTTAGGTGGTGTACATAGTGATGCAAAGTGCCAAAAAACACTGTTGGGTTCTGATTCTGACCCAGATGCTCAGTCTAGCCCATTCTGTCAGACTTTATACTCATGGTAATTTTCATGTAAGGGCCTCATTTTTGTTTCCCACAGTGCTCTTTATTATGGACTTTCCCCTCTCTGCTCCTATATTAAGCACTTTTCAATTGCTGCCATTACAAATTACCACTAATTTAGCGTGCTAAAGAAACATCAATTTATTGTCTCACATTTTTCCATGGGTAGAAGAGTCTAGCAGGTGCAGCTAAGTGTCTGTTTAGAATCTCACAAGGCTGAAATCGTAGTGTTGGTGAGACTGTCTAGGGAAACATCCTTCTCTTTGATCATTCAGGCTGAATTCAGTTCCTTGTCATGGTAAAACTGGGGTCTCCTTTTCCTTGCTGGCTGCCAATTGAGGGCCATCCTCAGATTTCCAAAACTGCCTTCATTCCTTGGCTTGTGGATACTTCTTCTATATTCAAAGGCAGCAATTGTAGATTGCATCCTGCCCACATCACCTGTCTCAGACTATTTTGCCTTTCTCTTATTCCTTTGATTCATGCAATTATATTGGACCCACCAGGATAATCTCTGCATATCATGGTCTATAACCTCACTCACATTTGCAAAGTACACTGAATGTGTAATGTAATACATTCCCATGCTCCAGAGATCAAAAAATCTTTGGGGGCCTCTATTCAGTCAAGCACCTACCATACCTCCACCAGTCCATTAGGCCTATAAATGTCTTAACTCCTTGGTTCTAGTTCTTTCCCACAGGGCCTCTCTCTCCATGAAAATCTAAGTATATGGCTGTGTATCTCTTAGCATCCCTGAATGGTGTGTGACGCCAAAATGAACTCCAAGAATATAGCAACTGAAGTCATTCACACAGACTGCGGGTGGGTGATGCTTTCTGATGGGAAAAGCTTGGCCTAACCAAAGGCCATAGTTTTATCCATATTAAAAGATACAGGGATCCCTGGGTGGCACAGCGATTTGGCGCCTGCCTTTGGCCCGGGGCATGATCCTGGAGACCCGGGATCAAATCCCACGTCGGGCTCCCAGTGCATGGAGCCTGCTTCTCCCTCTGCCTGTGTCTCTGCCTCTCTTTCTCTGTGTGTGACTATCATAAATAAATTTAAAATATATATATAAAAATAAATAAAATAAAATATACATAAAATCCCGTGAGAACTGGTGAAAGATAAACTGGCTTTGCTGAGTGAATTAAAGAATAGGCTTCCAGAGATTGCATTTAAGTTGAGCTTTGAAGTATGGACAGTTTAGTAGGATGAAGGGAAATAGGCAGGAGAAATAATTTTAAGTATATAGAAGAGCAAATACATGTCCATGAATGTTGAGAAAGATAAATTTTGGAGAAAAATAGATTTGGAAGATAAATATACTTTCAAATGTGTGTGTTTATTTTAAATCAGGCATATGAATACTTTCAGTTGGTCGACATCAATAGGATAAAATAGATAGAGAAGTACGTTTCACACAGAGCTACAGGTAGTCCTCTCTTGGCACACCACCAGTACTATTTTAATTGACACTCACTCATATTACCAATTCCTCATTTTGCATGAGTTTCGGCTAACATAGTCCTGTACAAAATAAAGATTGCTTGTCTATTTTCAAAGATTAGAGTAACAACTAGAGGGCATACTCATTAATTCTGAGTTTCCTAGAGGTAGGAAATTTTGCTAATTGGTAAATAAAACAGGACTACATTTGAAAATGATCTTGAAAAACTAAAGCAATTTATTATCAAAAGGGAGATAGTTCTTCTTTTTTTATTTAAATTCAATTAGCCAACATATAGTACATCATTAGTTTTTAGCGTAAAGTTGGTTTTCAGGATTGGCTTACTTGAAATACTTTGCATAGGAAATGAATGGAACTGGACTGTATTACACAGTTTGAGGACACCAAAAGTGAAAACAAAACAGTATTTTTATATAGAAAAACACCATACTGATAACATTGCATAGATTTGGGCTAAACTCTCAAGTCACTAAATTATAGAATTTCAATGTTGAAAGCTGACTTTTTAGGTTGTCTGTAGTGGGCACTTAATTTAACTCAACGAGATGGGAAGTATTTGATAAAAACAGTTAGGCCATATCAGCATATTTTTAGATTGGCATTGAAAATGTGATGGCTATTTAATGAAAACCTTGGTTATTAAGTTTGACAGATCAATTATTAATCATATAGATGGAGCAGAAAGGGACATGCAACATCAGAGTTGATTAACTCAGCAAAGTCTTCAATAATATTGCCACTTTTTATCAAACCCAGTGGCTTGAAGCACAGTGGTTTGATGGAAGACAAAGTGATCGCAATACAAATCCTATTAAATGGCAAGTGCAAATCATAGGAAGCACTATGTAAAGGGTATCACGAAAAACAGGAGGTATATCTTATCTTGGTGATATGGGGAACATCTTTCTCCATGTAGAGGTAATGTTCTTAGTTTAATACATGGCAAGCAAAGGATACATAAGTAGAATCTTAGGGGGGAAATAGCTATTTTTCTGTCCCTAGGTCCCGTTCTCATCAGTCTAATCTTGAGTAGGTGCTGTCTCAGAGATGACTCCACCAAGCTGGAAAAGGAGGGCTAATTAATACCCCTTCCTCAATCCAGGATATCTTCTATTCATTATGATAGGCTGCCACAGGCACAGACCCCAAGGGGTCAGCCCTCTTGATCCCATTCTTTTGAACAGATGTCTGCCATACTGAATAGGCCTGATGTATGTTAACCAATAGGATATTAGAGAAATGGGGTTATACAAGATATTGCAGCTTCTACCTTGTTTCTTCTTCTGGATCACTCTCTGTGAGTGAAGCCAGCCACCATGCATGAGGACATTCAGGAATCCCTCTGGACAACTCCATGTGGAGCAGAACCAGGGCCTCCTGCCAACATCCAGCACCAACTTACTGACCATACAAATGAGCTACATGGAGGAAGCTTCAGACCATCAAGCCTTGAGAAGACTGGGTTCTCTTACGTGAGAGCCCAGACCAGAAGAATACAGCTAAACTACTGGATTCCTGGACCATAGAAGCAGAGACATAATGAATGCTTATGTTGTTTTGAGTAACTAAATTTTGAGGTAAATCTTATTATGTGGCACTGGTAACTAATGTACTGATATACTCTAATTCTGACAAAATCTCTGAGGAATGCGCAAGTACTACCATTAAATATGGCCTGTTTCCATAAATACATGTGGTGAAGAATGTTCTGTGCACATATTTACATTTGTCTCTGGAAGAGTTTCTATGTGGAAGCAATTCATCCATTTCTCAATGGATCCAGGTAGGGCTCCATCGACACTTTCATTTCTCCTGCTGTTCAGAGAAAATTAATTCAGCCTTGAGCTGAACAGAATAAATGCAAACCAAAAAGATTATTAGAGTGTGACTTTGTATTCATGCAGACAACACTCTCCCTGACATGAGGGATGCAAGTGTTAAGGCATATGATATACAACCTGCCAAGGTACAAAACCATGCCCAAAAAACATATTCTGGCCAAGCAAGCTCACCAGCTGAATAGAAACTCCCTTACAGCTGACAAAATGGATGTACTCCTATCTTCATTGGTGACTATTTACCCCCTCTCAGATAGAGAGATAAAGGAAAATAAGAAGAACAAACTTGAGTATATGAAATCTAAATCTCTTACAGATATATATATTATTAAAAATCCATAGAAAAGCTAATAAGCCTGGAATTAATTTCAGAAAACCTATGGGCATTTACTGGGAAAAGTCTTAATCACTAAGAAGTGCCAGCTGGTCCCAAATAAACACAACCACACATATGGAACACTGAAGCCACTCCATATCTCCCTGAGGTAGAGCACACCTGTGTGATTCATAGAAATAGAAGATTAGTCTCTTTCTGAATGTGACCATGGGATGGGTTTCCCAGATTAAAAACTAGTTAGTTAAAAACTAGGAAGTTAATAGTACACGAAGTAGAATGGAAGAAAGAAGAAGGAAAAGAGGGAGATAAGATAAATCTTTGGAAATGAATGTCATAAAAAAAGAAACAAAAGAAAAAAAGGGAAAAAAAAGATTAGTAATCAGAGTAAAATAAAGCAAAAATAGTAACATTAAAAATAGGAATCATTGAAACAGAGCATATACTTCCTAACTTATTCCATGAGGCCAACATTACCCTAAGACAAAGGTATTATAAGAAAAGAGGCTTGGGGCACCTGGGTGGCTCAGTGGTTGAGCATCTGCCTTCAGCTCAGGGCATGAATCCTGGGTCCTGGGAAGGAGTCCTCCCCACAGGGAGCCTGCTTCGCCCTCTGCCTATGTCTCTGCCTCTCTCTATATATCTCTCATGAAAAAATAAATGAAATCTCAAAAAAGAAAAAAAGAAAAGAGAACTCAGACCAATCTTTCATACATATAGATGCAAAATATTACCAAATTGAATCTAACAATATACAAAAATTATTATATACCAAGATCAAGGGGGATTTATCCCAGGTATGCAAGGCTGGTTCAACATTCAAAAATCAATTGGTGTAATTCATCACATCAATACATTAAAAAACAAAAATAACATGATCATATCAATAGATGCCAAAAAATGTATTTGACAAAATATAATACCCATTCATGATAAAAAAAAAAAAGCTCTCAGTAAACTAGGAATGGAGAAAAACTTACTCAACTTGTTAAAGACTACCTACAAAAAACCTACAGCCCACAACATACTTAATATTAAGAAACTTGAAACTTTCCCTCTAAGGTCAGATACAAGGTAAAGATGTCCTATCTCATCACTTTTCAACATTATACTGAAAATTATAGCTAATGCAATAAGACAAGAAAAGGAAATTTATACACACGTATGTATATGTATATATATATTTATATATACATGTATGTATACATACACACATATGCATATATATACATATATATACAATACCTATGTATATGATACATATGGAATTCCCTTATTTCACAAACATAATATATATGGAATGAAGAAATAAATCCATCTCTGTTCATATGCTATATAGATTCATTAGTTATACCAAATGTAACATTCTGTTTGAGGGTTTTGATAATGGTGGAGGCTATGCATGTGTGGGGGTAGGTGACATATGGGAATTCTATACCTTACTCTCAAGATTTCTATAAACCTAAAACTACTATAAAAATAGTTTTAATATATTTTTAAAAATAAGTATATGAAAGTAATAAACTAGATACCAAACAGATTATGCCATGATCAAAACAAACAAACAAACAAACAAACAAAAAATAAAGTATAAGAATTAGGAAAAGAAGCAGATAAAGTACATCTCCAAAACAAATGTTTTTTCACCCACCCCCTCCATCTGTCCCCACATTTGAGGTAAACAATTCCATTCTTCTAGAGAACAAAACTATAGGATTCATCCTTTACTCTACTTTTTCTTTCACACCATATATCCAATATGCCAGAAGATCTTGTTGGTTCTTTCTATAATCCAATCACTTTACCTCTCCACTGTCATCACCTTGATTTAAGTATTATCTCTTGCCTGAATTGATGAAGTAGCCCATGAATTGGTCCTTTGACTCTACCCTTGCCCTTTACAGTTGATTACAAGCATAGCTGAATTACAAATGTAATTATTTAAGAAGTAGGTTAGATCATGCCATGCCTCCACTTTAATCTTCAAGAGATCCCTGTTTAACATAAAAATCATGCAAAGCCCTGGAAATATCTGGTTCCCCAGTTATCACCTGAACCTCAGTTACTTTTACTCTTCCTCTTGCTTACTTGGGCCGTCATGACCTCTGACGGTTCCTCCAACACACTTGGCATGTTCCAGCTTTAAGGCTTTGTACTTGCGGCTTCTTGTTCTGTGGAATGTATTTTCCCCCATTTTTATAAAGCTAACACCTTCACTACCTTCAAATTTTTCTTAAATTTTAATGCTGCTACCTTTCATTCTCCCCTCCCTTTTAACCTCTACTCTGCGATACTAATCCTCTTTATTACCATCTAAAATATTGTCCAATTTGCTTGTTTTTCCTCCCTCTTAAGAATATAAACCCCACCCATGCAGAAATCTTTGTGTGTTTTACTGGTGTATTTCACATGTCTACAATAGTTCCAGGACACGTTGTTGGAGCCTCTATTAGTTGCCATGACAACCACAAACTGGGTGATTTAAAATAACAGAAATATTGCCTTGTACTTCTGGAGGCTAGATGCCTGAAATCAAGGTGTCAGCAGATACATGTTCCCCTGAAACTGTAGGAAAGAATCTTTCCTCATCTCTTGATAGCTTCTGGTGGTTTGCTGATAATCTTTATCATTCCTTGGTTTGTAGCACTTCAATCTCTATCTCCATCATCACATCATCTCCTCTCTCTGTGTCTCTGTCTGTGTCTCTTCTAAAGACAACAGTCATACTGGATTATGACCTCATCTTGACTACTACTTTAGTTATATCTAATTATTTGATCTAATTAATGGCCCTATTTTCAAATAAGATTACATTCTGAGGTACTGGCAGTCCGGACTTCAACAAATCTTTTGGGGAGACAAAATCCATCCCATAAAATTGCCCCTAAATATTTTTTAAGTGAATCAAAGAAAGTACAGGGTGTTAGAAATATTCTTTGGCTGATGATGATTTGGGAGGTCCCTTACTATGGTTTAAGTATATCTGAGTGAATAGACCCATTAAAAAGGCAAATATAGTTGCCTTGATAGTTACTTTTGAGTTTGTAAGTATTCTTACCATATATCATTTTTTGATAAACACAAAATCATTGTGTATTATACCTTCTCTTAATTGAAGAATGGATAAAGCAGGTTGGGGGTATATATATTATTATATTATATAATATAAATAATATTTGGCCATCAAAAAGAATGAAATATTGCCATTTTTAACAACATGGATGGAGCTAGAGAATATTATGCTAAGTGAAATAAGACAGTTAGAAAAAGACAAATACATGGAACTTAATTAAAAAAAAAAAACAGATGACCACATGAGAAGGGGGAAAAGAAAAAAGGAGAGGGAAACAAGCCATAAGTGACTCAGTGATTGACAACAGGCTGAGGGTGAATGGAGGAGGTAAATGAGGGATGGGCTAGATGGGTGAGGGGTATTAGAGAGGGCACTTGTTACAATGAAAAAAATATATATATTGCTTTTATATTACAAAATAGAAATCACGATTTTTAAAATGTAGATTTCAATACTGAATATGTTTTTACAAAACATATCACCACCCTGTATTCCTTCTGCTATGAAAATCACCATGAAATGGGCTTCAGTTTCAGAAAATAAGATGGAAACCACAATGATTTTAATCCTTAAGTCAGTGAGAGAAAACACCAACATGCATTTATGACAATTACTGCTGTCTTGTTCACTGGTAGAAATACAGTGTCTTTTAATTTCCCTAGCGGGCTGTAGCTTTATTTGTAAATCACATGCCATCATAATTTCTTTTTGGAATTTTGAATAATCAATCATTATTGCCTCATAAATAAATTATAGAATAACTGTTCTTCTCCAAAGCCCATGATGATTTTCTTGCTTTTTAATTTAATGTCTCCTGTTCCTTCTCAATTCAGTATTTATATTTATGATAGGCACCAGTTTTTAGTGAAAAGAAAATCTCCTGCAAAGTTAGCGCTAGGGAATATCTTATTCTATACTTTACAGTCTGAATAAAAATGTTCAGAAATTAGTTTCCTCCTCTTCCTAGATCCGGCCCATTCCAAATTCCTACAGGCAAGAAGAGCCCCCACCTTGACTTCTGAATATTTGCATTAACTTTTGACATTAACAATGTTGTACAGGGAATCCAAAAGGTTCTCTCTTCCTTCAGGCCTCTGTGAGGTTGAATTACCTGACAGCTAATAGAAAAGTACTATTTTTTTAAACAAAACTTTTATAGAATTTAAAATACTAATGACAGATGAAACTTCAGAAGAGACAATTTGTCCGGAATTTTCCACATTGTGATAGGTTGGATGCCACCAGTGGCATGTCGGAGGCTTTTAAGTAGTAACACCCTATTTAAAGATTGATTTTCATAAGAACGCATTTGTTTTCCATGGATTTGAATTCATTTTCTGACATA
Source organism: Vulpes lagopus (assembly GCF_018345385.1). Lineage (NCBI taxonomy): Eukaryota > Metazoa > Chordata > Mammalia > Carnivora > Canidae > Vulpes > Vulpes lagopus. The sequence goes on along the minus strand of NC_054827.1, from coordinate 148,436,080 downwards.
GCCAAATACTCAAAAAGGTAGTCGATATAGAGTTCCTAGTTTAGGCAGGGTGCTTTACCAAAATCAATTACAAGTGTATTAGAAGGAATTGTTTCTCCCAGCCTGTGATTCCACAGATGCTACTGTTTAAGAGAATACCATTAAAAAAAGGTTAATTGATTTAATGTTCATGGAAAAGAAACGAATAGTATAAAAGCAACACTTAGATCTATCACTTATATGAAAACAGTACCAAAAATTGCTAAAGTTTAGTAAACATTTATCTAGCAGGTAAGCAGGCTATAGAAGGGGCAGTGTGGCTGGGCACATCACTAGTCAATTCTGGAGATTCAAGAAAGAAATCCGTAGTAGGAATTAGAATGTGAGTTTTAAAAAAGAAATGCTAAAAGACTGACAAAGGGAAGAAATCATAAGTAACTAAAGGAAAGGTAAGTGAGTAATGTGGTGGGCGATAGAAGTTCTTGAGGCACCTGGGTGGCTCAGTCAGTTAAGTGTCACACTCTTGGTTTTGGTTCAGGTTGTGATCTCAGGGTCATGGGATCCAGCCTTGTGTTGGGCTCCACACTCAGCGAGGAGTCCTATAGAGATTCTCTCCCACTTCCTGTCCCTCTGTTTTTTAAATAAGTAAATCTTAAAAAAAAAATTCTTAAGACTCCTGACCTTCTTTCTAAAGCTACCCTCAAATTCTGTTACATGAATAGAGAAAAATAGGAAACAACAAAAAGCAGGAGAAAAAAAAATCATTAATGACTAATAGTTTAAAAAAAAATGTGCTTAGTTAACTACCCTAACCAGGTGTTCTAACTAGTCTCAATCTGTCTTATGATGTATCTTAAATCTGAAAAGGGAAAACAGGAGAACCCTACTTTTCTTGCTCTAGTTCCTGCATCTGTTGCTCATATACTTGTCCATGGTTTGGGGTTCAGTCATCCAGTCCTTAGGACTTATATTTGTCACATTGACTCCTCATCCTTCAGGGCTGGCTTCTGATCCCCACCATCAATCCCCATCTATCCTCTCCACATCCCCCTTGACATTCTACCGGCTATCATCCTGGTTGCAGATTGTCATTTTGTTGAGACCCTGACTCCAATGGTTTAACTAATGTATGCCCTACTTTTTCCCATCAATGCAGATATTCCAGGATCTGGAAAGAAAGCCTTGCCAGGACTTACAGTATAAAACTGGGAACACAGACAAATGCCTACAGAGGATAGGAAGTGCACCAAGGAGAAAGCAATACATAGGGAGTTTCATAATTATGGCAAACAGTAGCCATGACCCAACCAAAGATATTCCAATTCATTGTAAAGAGGCAAAACACCATTCCAGCCAGAAGACACCTGTCCACAGGCCTGGGGGGGTGGTCAGTCTGTAATCCTTAAATACTTAATGCAGCCTGGATCTTTCCAGGTCAATTTGCAGCTGCCTCTGACCCTAGAGGGTGCTTTTTATATAAAAAGGTGCCATCTTACTACCTTTTTTTTTAACAGCCTAAAAGACTTAAACTGGCTTTCCCAATAGACTACAAGACCCAAGCTGGTTTTCTTAAGATCCAGTGCACTAAGACACAAAGGCCTCAAGCCAGCCCACTAGGGTTACATCACATGAAAGAAATAGCTGTTTCATTTGCCACTGCTGTCACTCAGAAATGTTCTGAGGTTGGTGCCAGTACTTTTCTTCTATTGGACAAGCAGGCATTACAGTTAGTCAGAATGACCTAAGAGGGAATACCCCCCAATCCCTAAAGATTTGCAAATGGCACACATCTAAGAATACCTGAGGGTATCCTCATCCTAATTACGTGCTGACACTGGCAACTGGACACCCCAAGGACTTGGAGGTAAGGATATCTTGCCCCTCCATTTTGTGTGATGGTCCCTTCCTTGCTCTCCATCATTATCTTCATGCAGGTGATGTTTCTGCACCCTTTATTTATATTAAAGATGTGTCCTTTGTCTGGAAACACTGGTAGCTTCCTGTCAACTACTGTCACCTGGGTAACAATTGCCAGGTAATTATTTACAGATGTACAAATGGCATATAATTAAGCCCTGCTAGTTATTCTTTTTTTTTTTTCTTACTCATTTTTTTAATGACTTTGCTTCATTTTATCTCTGGGATAAGGAAAAAACAAAACACCTTGCCCACTTACTCACTGAGGCCATAAGTGGCCAATTTATAATCAATTCTTCCATGAGTTTCTCAACCTTTTGCCCCTCTATCTCATAATTCCTCCCCAATTAAAAAAAACAAGTTTATTAAATATATGTGTTCTTTTCTCCTAGTAAAAATCTCTGGATCCCCGGGGTACTATAGAAAGAGGGACACATCCCTGATTTTCCAGCTGTTAGGGGGAGATATGTCCATGAGTCATTATGCAGAGCTCTTTATGAAATCAAAAAATGTATTCATGATAACTGTTAATTTAACATGTTTATTTATATCACTGGAGCATGACTCCTGCATATAAAGGAAGACAGGGCGTGTAGTGGAAAAAATTGATTCTAGACAATTTATGAAACTGTATAAATCTCCATTTTTATCATTTTTAAGATACCAAAGCCTGAATAGGAGGCATCAACATTAGAAAGTGGCTTGAAGATAATTCATGCCAAGGAAAGGGAGACCTGAAGTTCCCATCAAAACTTGTGGAGTTATACCTGAATTGTCAGGACAGATTCTAATTAGAAAATTCAAATCTATTTCTGAAAGTGACTTGTATTTTTAATATTTCTACTGTCTCCACTCAGAACTTAATACCTGAGAAAACCTTCAAATACAATAGATGACAATATGTAATCATTCATATTTTTGTATAAATATTTAACATTCAATATGATAGGTCTTGTATAATTACTTAAATGCAATTAAGGAAGTTTGGATTTAGCCAAATACAGTACTAGGAGTAACAGCATTTTGCTTGCTACAAAAGGTATTAAATATAAGATATGCATTATGGGAAAGGAGATTCTACCTTTTTTTAAGAATTATTTACTTGAGAGAGAGAGAGAGAGAGAGAGAGCATGAACAGGGCGAGAGGCAGAGAGAGAGGAGGGGACAAAGAGGATCTTCAAGCACACTCCTTGCTGAGCATGCAGCCAGTTGGGGGGGCCCAAACCCAAGACCTGAGATCATGACCTGAGCTGAAATCAAGAGTCAGGTGCTTAACCTACTGAGCCACCCAGGCACCCCAAGGAGAGTACTTTTGAGGGCAAAAATAATGTCTCATGCATCTTTCCTGCTTTTATCCTACAAAGCCAGCTCAATATTTTTCAAATGGTTAAGTACTCAACAAATGTTGAATGGAATGGCACTTTAAATTGCTACTGTAATATAATTCATTTCTTTCTCTGCCTCTCTCTCTCATTCTTAGTTTTTAACATATGATGGTTTTCAAACTTTAGTTTTTAGTTTTGCTTTAGCATCACCTGCGAGTTCATCTTCTGCCAACTTCTACTTGCAAAATTCTTTGTCATTGGTCCTAGAGAGGTTTAAGAAGCTCTAGTCTATTGGCCACCTCGAGTGATAATGCCTTAGGAATTACCAACGGTTCTTTCTATTTGGAGTAGTGGTCACAACCACCCAATATACAATGAGTCAGGGTGAAATTTGAAAAAGAGTCTGCCTCTTTGCTCCATCCTAATGAGGGTGGAGGGTAGAATGATGACATGCAGCTGCATACAAGCATAGCATCTAAGTAGAAATAATATTTCCCTGGACACTTCATACCAGGCAGCAGCTATCAATGGTTTCTTTTCTACCAGAGAGGCAATGCATTGTGGTAGGTAAGCCCACGGTCAGAGGACCAGAAAGACCCAAGGAACTTTAAATCTTGGGCAACTGATTTAAATCCCCAAGTCAGTTCCTTATATGTAGAACAAAGACAGTAATAACTAGCTCATAGGTGGTTGTGGTGGTGGTGGTTTTTTATGGGGGTGAAATAAATTATTTTTCATAGCAGATGTTTCAGAGTTCTATTATCTTTTTTTTTCCATTTATACATCCTATATTAAACACATACTGTATTAGGAACCACATATGCTTGTACACTAAGTGAAAATGTTACTGTGACTTCAGAAAATAAGTGAGGGTCATATACATGATCTTTAACTTTGTTCTTAATTTACGATTTAATGATTCTATGATTCACATGGATTTATTTACTGTGATAGATGGAATGTTTGTGTCCCGTGTCCCGCCCTCCTCATTAAATGCATATATTAAAGTCTAATCTCAGTGTGGTATATTTGGAGGCGGTGCCTCTGGGGATATGATTAGGTCATTAGAGTGAAGCCCTATGAATGGAATTAGTGTCCTTAGAAAAGAGAACCCAGAGAGCTCTGTTGCCTCTTCTACCAACCACGTGAGACCATGGTGGGAAGACAAAATGACCAACTATAAACCATGAAGTGAGCTCACCTGATGCTGGATCTGCCAACACTTGATCGTGGACCTCCCAGCCCCTAAAATGTGAGAAATAAATGTTTGTTGTTTAAGCCACCCAGGCTATGGTATTTTGTTATAGGAGCCTAACTATAATTTGCTACAGGATTTTGCTTAATATTGTCAGTCGAACATAAATCACTCGGTGTGACCAGATACTTGTCACATTTCACCTTTTACAAGATATTAAATTTGACTCAAAATGTCAGTGCCCAATACTCTGGAAATAATTTTTTTTTTCTTGCTGGAATCTGGAAAATAATGAATAACTTTTCCCCTTTTTTTTCATACATAAAATGGGAAGGATGAAGTCTGAAAATGAGTATTATGTATCAACAATTGAGTAGAAATACTGAAGTAGAAGACCTTTTGACACTGTAAATTGAATGTCAACTTTCTTATTCACCTCATACTCTTCCCACCTTCCCACTTAATACTACAGGCTTTGATTGACTCCAACATGCTAATAGCTTCATAAAAACTTGAATATAATGAAATTGACTGAGACTAGTTTTCCTCTCTTGTTCAAAAGGTACCAAACTTTGTGACAAAGTAACTGAAAAAATGTGGCATTTAAGCCATGCTCACATTAGATAGTCCATATATATATATATATATATATATATTATATAGCCCCCCATATATATATATATATATACTAAATGATTTGAGATTCCAAATTATTAAGCAGCCAACCAATAGTTTTTGTAAGAACCAACTAAATTTTTAAATCAAAAATCATGGTTTGTTGGCTCTGCTTTCCAAAGCACTAAAATAATGATGACGATGATAATGATAAAAGCAACAATACACACCAAACGATCTCTATGTACCTACAACAATATTGAACTGCTCTGTACCTCCATTTCCACATCTATAGAGTTCAGATAACAGGACCCACCTCCATAGTGTATACTGAACATGAAGTCAATACATCTTCCAAGCTTGGCACACAGTAGGGGGTGTCAAAGCGTCTACTGTTACTATCATCCCATCAGTGAAATCTGGGGTGATGGATGTGTTGTTATCCCAGTTGGAGGGCTGCAAAAGCTAAAGCTTGGGAAGGTTAATAACTCTTGAAGTGGTGGGAAGACATCTGGAACCTGAATTTAAACCCCAGTCTTCTGACCCCAGGTGCTCTCGCCCTAATTGGGGGCAATGCAGGAAGTCGGTGAGTCCCCCACCCACAGCATGAACTATCAGGGGCCTTAACAGGGGAGCTCTGACACAATGGTTTGACCCTCCCCTCTCCTTAAGCCAGTTTTAAGTATAATAGAGGTAATTCTGCCTTTTGGTTAAATGTACTTAAAGCAAAACCCTCCAGCATTCGAACGACTAAACAAGAGAGGGAATAATGGGCACGATCCACAGTCAATACCTAGACTGAGAAATTGCTGTCTGTGTGACAGCAAACCATTACAATATCTAAATACCAATTTATAAAGCCAGAGCAGTCATAGCTGTCAGGGTCTTTTCATCTCATCCTTTTCTCAGACTGGATGTATAATTGGTTAGTTAGACCAGCAAAAGCCTTTGACCTGCAAATGAGCTAAAATTGTCAAATGTAGCAAACAAACATACAGACTGCCCAGTGAAATTTTAATTCCAGATAAAGGACAAATACTTTTGTATGTAGATATGCGTGTTCCAAATGTTCCACGGGGCGTATTTATACTAAAACAGTATTTGCTATTTATCTGATATTCAAACATAACCGGTTGTTCTGGATTTTCACCCAGCAGCAGCCTACTTTTCAAATTTCATTTTCCGGGATGGAAAAGGTGACCTAAGGAAGGAAGTTGTTATGAACTAAATATTTCTCTCCTCCACAAATTCCTATGTTGAAGCTCTAACCACCAACATGCCATTTGGAGATGGGAGCCTTTGGGAGATGGTCAGTTTAGAGGAGGTCATGAGGGCGAGGCCTTCACAGTGTGATTAAGGCCCTCATAAGAAGAGCCACCAGAGAGCTTACTCACGCTCTCCCTGTGTGCACAAAGAGGTCGGTCATGGGAGCACACAGCCAAAGGGTGGCCTCCGACAAGCCAGGAGAAGAGGCTTCAAGAGAAGAAACCTACCTTGCCAGCACCCTAATCTTCAGCTTCCAAGATTCCAGAATTGTGAGGAGAAACTTTTGTTGTTTAAGTCACCAGTCTGTGGACTTCTGTGACAGCAGCCTGAGCAGACCAAGACTCACGTAGTGGCAGCTACTTCTTGCCCTCCCTCAAGGCCTTCTCCCATCGTGATGCCACACTGTGCAGGTAACTCCTCTGCCTCAATGTCTTGGGTCTCCAGAATGTTCAACCCCTAAAGGAGGTACTGTCTGTGTCAGAGGGCTCACACATGTTTCATTTTCCCTGTCTTGCTTCAAAGTCTTCCCATGTGATTGGCTGCTCTCAGTTTCCAGGTGTTTACTGTGCATTTCCCAAGCTGGGTTCCACTTGACACAGCCTTCCTGGTTCTAGACACTGTTGAACAGTCTTACAAGCTGCCTTCATTTTTAAATCCCACTCATAACGGGTTCCATATATAAAGCCTTTGCCTACAAATTTCAGCCCGTTTCTCCATGGCGCCTTGAATATTGTTTTCACCTGACAGTAGATTTAGTGGATTCAGGCAAGACTGAAAGAAATTACCCTAGGCTTGTGATTGAATATTGGATTCCAATTTTCTTTTTCCCTTCAAAAAATGTTTGTTACAGAACTGTCTGGAAACTCAGCCTCCATTTTTAAATTCCTCAGCAAATTTTGTGTGCAGCCTCTAACTGTGTTAAAATAAACTTTTCCAATTACTTATTGGACTCCTGTAGGATTTCTAGAATTCAATACCCACTAGTCAGTTAAGATCTTGATTATAAACTGAAATTTTATTTTTCTCTCATTCCTGACCTCTTTTTTCCTATTACCAAACTCACCATCTCTCTCTCATACACACACATACACACAATAAGCATTAACGCCTACTTACTTTTCATTTGTCTTTGAACATAATTAGGAAGTGCTAAGCATGTAGCAGTTGCTCTATACATCAGTTATCGATTGTTTTCTGGCAACATTAACCTGAGAAATATTTGGTACTTTCTGATTTGTTAAATTATATCTGACTTTTACCCTCTTATTAATCTAAGAAGAAAATAAGAGAAAGATTTTGCCTGGGAAAAATAAAATTACCCCGAAGTAATTTCCCATAAAATACTTGCAAAAACACAATATAGAAAGAATTGTGTTTTATGAAATTTACTTTAGGCCTCCTGTATGTTGATCTTTTCATACCAAAGCTGATTTCATTTTGGCCCTCAGCTTATAAGCACAGAATAATTCACTTGCTTGGATGGTTGCAGAGTCTAATAAGTGTTGATCGTTAATAAAACCTTTCAGAACATGATAATGGCTTAGGCAAAGCACATTTATATACTAAAAGTTGAAGGGAAATGATTCTTGAGAGGAAAAGCATTCAGAATTATGCAAAGAATGAAATTTACTCAACTTTTAAAGATCCAATGGGAGAGAATATATATGCAGTTATGCTTGTTTAACCAACTTGGGCTGAGCTTTTCTACCCAAAATAGATATATTTTACATAAGAATGGTATATATTGGTTTATTATAAGTTACATGAGCCTGGTTTCCTCTGTAAGTATTGCTTACTTTACTTCATTTCAAATTCATTATCGAATTCATGGCTCCTTTGCACTTTTTCATAAAAAGATATTTCCCCCATGAATGCATTTTACTTTTGTTCAGCCTGCTTCTTCACCTCCTCTAAAATTCTAAATTCTGACTATCAAACAGGATTTAATGAGCTGAGAGTAGGTGTGTTCCTCAGCTGTGATTATCCAATACCCAGTGCATTCCTCAATCCTGCTGAGCTGCAATCACCACTTTGCTTAGCTGTATCCCCACACTAACCCTTGAGTTTCCCAAAAGCAAGGTGTGTTTATGATTCTTCAAAAGCATGAGTCCTAGCTCATGGTTGGTACTAGATATATGGCCGATGCACAAACAGATAAATAAATAGGGGCTCTAAAAGGAGCACAGTGACCCAGGCACTCAGAATACTAGAAGGCAGCAAAGTAGTTGAGAGCAAAAACCCATTTCTGTAGGTAGACTGTTTTCCTGGGCTTAAAATCCCATGGAAAACATTTCATTCCATTGAAAGGTATATCACCTCAAAATGTTCTGTTATCTTCTAACATTTTTATCCTTGTAGGCTGATCATAATTATATTTGTCCTTTTTTTAAATTTTTTTATTTTTATTTTTATTTATTTATTTATTTTTTATTTATTTATGATAGTCACAGAGAGAGAGAGAGGCAGAGACACAGGCGGAGGGAGAAGCAGGCTCCATGCACCGGGAGCCTGATATGGGATTTGATCCAGGGTCTCCAGGATCGCGCCCTGGGCCAAAGGCAGGCGCCGAACCACTGCGCCACCCAGGGATCCCCCTATATTTGTCCTTTTAACTGATATCCATGGTGTACCAGTGTTTAAGACAATCCATAGGACATTCTAACATATAACGAGTCACCCAAGAGTAACATTCTTAAGTAAATCAAAAATTGTGCAGTATTTACCAAATCACCACTGAAACTTGGTACTTTAATAATTACATGACTATCGACTAGTATTTGATTAGCACTTGCAAGTTTACAGTGTGTTTTTATATAAACTATTTTATTTAAAATGGCACTTAGTTTTTAATTAACTTTATAGGAACATGTGGGTTTTGAGAAAATCTGACATATAGAACTAAATAAATAAAAAAGGAAGAGTTCCAATTGACCTGAGAGAATAAACTTTCATATCTTTAATGCCTCCCTCCCACTGCCCCACTCATGGTGTCCTGTGGACCACAGGTCAGAGAACTGACTGAGCCAGGAGAGCTAACAGATGGGAGAAGGATTTATCAGGAAGGTTGGTTCCTCAAGGAGCAGGGAAGAGTGGCCTGAGCTGGAACTAGGGAAGTTATTTTAAAGAAAGGCGTATCGTATCAACAGTTGTCACAATGAGACTTGGGAGCGTAAGCACCCCGAAAGAATAATAAATCAATGATCAACTCTATCGACGTAACTGATTATATTGCATCACTGAGGCTAATGTACAAGGAAATTATCTGGGGGAATTAACTAACCTACTTTTATGGCTCCTTAAGGGAGCAATAATACTAACTACTCTCAAAATAACAAGAAGGCTGTTGGTTGTAGGCACTTCAATGTGAAATGTCCTTATTTGATGCCCTGCCAGAGCCCAGTTCACTGCGAGTATTCTTAGCCTGAATATGCGACGGCACTACAGGGTTTTATTATCTTAATTAGGGGAAAATGCTAAGATGTCATTTTATGAGACATTAAAACTGAATGCAAATGATGACATCACGTGTGACTTAAAAAAAAAAAAAAGAACAAAAAACACCAAACCCTTTAAATTTGTAAACAACCAGACACCTATAGAGAATTTAGAGGACATTTCTGTTCTGAGTTATGTTTGGCACAGCACACCCTATGTTCCTGGGAAGTTCCTAGGTGAGAGTTACTAATGTTCTGATGTTAGCAAAATGCAGTTTTCTTTTAAATACAAACTACCATCCCGTTATGATTTCTCAATAGCTTCCTATCCCATAGGGTTGATACTGTCTTCTATCAGCATCTCCATTTGTGTTCTGTCATTAGAAACTCCCTCAACCTCTGATGACTTTAGGACACAGACCACTTTTCCTTTCTTCCGCATCCTTTCTTATGGCCTTGGTTGGTTCACAGTGATCACTCTTCTAACATGCAGATCCCACGTGTCTTGACCTGCTGCATTCGTGCTCCACTTTAGCTGCCTATCAGCCTATGCTTTATACTGCCCAACGCTCTTTAATCACAAACTCTTAATTTCCCCCTCTACAATAACTTTCTTTTTGCCTGTCGCGCAAATTCTCTTAATGAAACTAACTTATGTAGTTAATAAATATCTACCCAAGGGCTCACAATGAGCCAGGCATCATGCTAAGTTCAAGACATACAAAGTAGAGTAAGATAAAAATCCTGTTCTAATGGAGTTAATAAGAGCTAAAAGCTAATGAGGGAAGCAGATAAGAAAATTTACCATTACATGAAGGTCAGCTAAGTGCCACAGGAAGGGTATCTAAGGGGATGATGGAATTCTGAGTAAAGAAATATCAATTAGATATTTTGGCAACACCCCTTAAAAACTTCCAACTCAAGAGCATCCATGAACGCACTGACTAAAAAATGTCCCATCTTTCTGGACCCCCCCCATTTAGACAAGTCTTTATTGTCTATGGGACATGTGATCTTACAGCGTAGTTATAGTTATTACAAGTTTTATATCTATTGCTAAATGTTAAATTCCTCTAGAAGGCTGATTTTTAACCTTCTTTGGGTCATGGATCCTTTTCAAAAGCTTACACATAATTATGTGATAAATTTTTACCTAATATTTTAAGCACTTTTGCACAAGTTCCCTCACAAAAACCTCTTAATGTTAGGAGTTTTTAATAGTACTCATGATACCTAATTTACATATAATAAAACTAAAAATTAATAGCTATGCAACTGGCCTATGTTTACCTGAAAATTAGTTGTTATGCAATTGGCCCATGTTTATCTAGCTAGTACATGGCAGACCTAGATACAGGTGTAGGCATGAGAGAGACTGTTAGCTATTCCTGAAGATTATTTTTTGTTTCTGCCTGGATACATAGCTGAGCTACATTTCCCAGCCTTTAATGCACTTGGCTTAGGCCATGAAACAGTTCCAGCTAATGGAATGTGAGTGAACATGCTAAGTGATCCTTCTGGGTTCTCCAACGATTCCCCACTTCAGTTCCTCTGTGCTCGTTCCCTTCTCCAGGAGACTGAGATGTCAGCATCAGAGCAAATTTGAAAGTCAAGGTTGAATATGGCAAAGCCACACCATTAACTTGGATTCCTGAACTATTGTGTGCTGGGACTTACCCCGCTAAATGAATACCTACTTATGTAATTAGTTGAGAGAGACATAGTCTCTGTGTAAAGTTAACAGCAAGGTAGGCTCTGTTTACTACTGTAGATTAACCCACCTTAATGATGGCAGACGAGCATTTCTCAAACATTTTAGTTCCATGAGCTCTTGACATTCTTAAAAATTATTGACTTCAAAGAGCTTCTGTTTATGTGGGTTTTATCTGTTGCTATTTCGCATCTTAGAATTTAAATTGGGACATTTTAAAAATATATATTTATTGATTTCAAAATAGTAATTTTATATGCTCATTTCCAAAACAAACAGAAAACTTAGTGAAAAAAAATGACACTGCTTTAGATTTTGGCAACTATCTCTGATATCTGTCTTAATAAATGATAACCGAATTCTCATATCTGCATCTGCATTTAACGTCTTATATCACACATCATGGGATTTCTGGAACATCCTACTTTGTATTCATTAATGAATGGAAAAGAAAAGGAAAATATAATCTTACTGTTACTATGAAAACAGATTTTATTTCTTGAACTACGTGAAAAAGTATAAGCTCCCACCCTTCACTGATCATGATTTAAGATCCACTGCACTAGGTTTCTGACAATGGAGCCTCCAAATTTATTATGTAGTACGTAAAATTATTATGAAAGCTATGGATTCTTTTCTCTAAAATTGAACATAAGAAAACATTTTACACATAGTGTTAATGGTTTTGTGTATCACATGTGCTATAGAGTGAATGCGTCCCACTGAAATCCATATGTACACAATTGTGATTATATTTGGACATAGGGACTTTGGGGGTCATCAGGTCATGAGAATAAAGTCCTTATGAATGGAATTAGTGTTCTCAAAAATGAGATTCCCTCCAGAGAGGTCCCTCACCTCTTGGCCATGTTAGGACATGGCGAGAAGATAGTGGTCTATGAACCAGAAAGTAGGCTCTCACCAGACACAGATTCTGCTGCAACTTTGATCTTGGATTTCTAGCCTTCAGAACTTTAGGAAATATATTTCTGTTTATGAGCCACCCAGTTTATGCTATTTTTTTTTACAGCAGCTCAAAAGGACTAAGATACCACAAATGTCATTCAATGGAAGTCAAACACTCCTTCTAGGGCAGATGCCATATATTTTTCACCTTGTATCTCCTACAGTACTGAGAACCACACACCCTATACTTTCTATGATTTCAATAGAAACAAAATATTAGAACTGGAAGGATCTTTCAAGATCATTTTGTTCAAATTTCTAATTTTTACATCCAGACTGTGCAAACCTGGGGACAGTAAGTAATTCCCTGAGGCCACAGCGAATGTGACAAATGAACAATGTAGAAATATAAATGTAGTCTGCAAAGTTAGCACCCATTGTTCGCGAATGTGAGACTTATTTGAAAACTTTAAGTGATATAAATCTATAAATCTATACCTTCGAAGACTCCTTGTTTAGAACAAGGAGACATGAGCTCATTGACCTAAATTATCTCATTCATAGGAAAAAGCTACAGGGTCTCAGAGAGAGAAAATCACTTCTCTAATTTCACAAAATGATAAAGACCTGATTTACCAATTCTGAATTGACTGTTATTACTGCTATATCATATTGCTTTTGAAATAATTCACATTTTTGTAGTAGTCTGATAATTCATATTTTGAAGCAAACAAATAAGAATAGCAACTCGTGTGCTGTATCCAAAAGTACAAGCAAAACTTCCAGATACTCCATAATAATCTAGGTTACAAATCTAAATCACTTCTAGTCAGCCTTTTTAAAACCCAAACCTAAGAGATCTGAAGCTGGGAAAATTAGTAACCTAGAATTTCATTTTCTTTTGTTACAACACTAGAACACACATATATAAAGTTCTTCTAAAATAAATTGTTCTGGCAAATTGGTACCTTGACCCAACAAGCAGGTCATGAAATCCAGTGCCCTTCCATACTTCATCGAAACTTATTCAAATCGCTGTAATAGATTTTCTGCTCTTGGGAAATGAGCACATAAATGGCAGCATCCTTTCTAATGGCAATTCTCGACATTCTTATTAAAGTTGTGTGTTAAGTGCCCAGATACATTAAATCAATCCATTGTTTTCCATCTGCACAGACAGCCCAGAGTTCTGGAGAGGAATGGAGGCCGCAAGGAAATCAATCATCAGAATGTGCTTCTTTTAACACATTATACTCTCGGTTAATTGGGTTTTAAAATAATCTGATATAAATTTGGATTTGAATTCAAAGTCTTTGACAGAACTATTGCCAAGAAATGAGAAAGTAATATTTTTCTAAAACTATTACTTGAAAATCTTGAAAGAAATGACTTATCCATAAAGATTTAATTTTTTTTTTCCTATTTGAAGTGCTGCAAGTACCCAGGCAGCACTAGAAACCGAAACCTTTCTGTTGTACGTTGTACTTAGACACCTGGTGTCGGGTCCACAATTTTTCCTGCTGAGCAGCAGACAATGAGATGTAATATTGACATTCTCTTTGAAATGCTCCAGGGTCTCCTAAAGGACTCCCTCTATAGAGGTAGAAAGTTCACTTAAGAACCTTGAAAAGGCATATAACCTCAGTCAGAGCTTTAGATCAGATTTTACCTTTTCTTCTAACAGAAGCTAGACAGCAAAGAGAAAACAATTGATTTTTTCATGATGGGCAAATAAATAATATAATGGAAACCATTATACAGGGGTCCAAAGTAAAAAATAAAAATTATTTAACACAAAACCACAGCACTCCAGAAACTTGACAAAATTGTGAACTCATGCCACCGATTCACATTATTTTACTACAAACACAGTGCTGTCTGTCTTTACGTAGGATACAGAGAGGCCGACGACCTAGAAAGCATTTCGTAGTGGTTGTTGCTATTGTTTTGTTGTCACTGTGAGTGACAGAGAACAGTGGTGTAAACTAGCTATACTGATCAACTACTAAATGTCAAACACTTGGCACCTTAGACCAGTTTTAACTCTCAAGAGTTCTCCAGGTGGAGTATCTTCATTTTAAAGATGAGCAAAGGGGTGTAAGAGAGTAAATACTTTGGGGTATTTACTTTGGGGTGTAAGAGAGTAAATACTTTGGGGTATACTTTGGGGTAATATCACCCAGCCAACAATTGCTGAGACTGGAGTTCAAACAGCATAAGTAATTGCTCACGTGGATTATGCTATGCCAAGTCCTGTGCTAAGCAACTTCCGTGGACCATCTCGTTAAATCTGCCCCATAACTGCAAAATAGGTCCTGACATTTTACTCACTTAAAAGATGAGCAAACAGAAATTTGGGTTTCCTTAAGAATTTGTTTTACTGCAGAGATAATTAAGTGGCTGAAGGCTGATTCAAACTGAGATTGTATGACACCAGAACTCCAAGTCTGTAAGCACCATTCCATAGTGCCTGCTAACTGCAATGCCCATGCTCTTGCCTCTGCATAACTCAGGGACAAAATAAAAACAGTAAAATTCAAAACAACAACGGTAAACTCCATACTTTCATTTTTTTCCTCCTCCTCTCATCAAAATTCTCCAAACAGTATAATGCTGTAACACTAGTGTCTTGGGAGGTTCAAAAGATGCTCATGATAATTTAGCCGAACTAAAAGGTCCATTTCCATTGCCAAAAGAAAATGTTTTCTAGAAGAATAAAAGAGCTTACAGAGAACAGAACTGCATCTATCTTGATGGATTCTTATGCAATAAATTCTCCAATCAGGATCACATCAAGACCAATGATAATTCATCAGCAACCCAAGAGACAGTCAGTGTGGAGTCAAAGGCAATTTAAAGCAATGCCACATTTCTTCTAGATTCAGGTCCATTTGAGATGGCATTCAATACCGTCTTTTTTTTTTTTTTCCTGGCTGCACTTATTTTGTTAGGCATCCTTTGGAAATATAAAATTGTGTAACCATAAAAAAAAAAAAGAGTACAGTAACATCCTGCCACTTCTAATGTCCCCATATTTTTATTACGGTAGTAAAAGCTCTACCTTTACAAAGCAAATTCTAACATGATCTTGGCAACTTCTGCAAATACAAGCATAGTCCCAGAAAAGTGACATCCCTTGGGCACCAGAGATTTCAATTTCTGCACTCTGGATTTTGGAAACACTGTTCTAGCTTGTAATTGAGGCTCTGACAGCCAAACAAATCTGCTGCAAGGAATGCTGCACAGTTCATAAAAAAATATCCATCTGAATGCACACATTTTTTCTGTTATGGCCTCTGATGTCTGATTGTGTGAACTTGTGAGACAGAGAGATAACTTTACTAGTCTTGAAAGAAGGATCCTCAAGTGAGACTCTTTTGGCACAAGGCAAATAGCATAGCCAAGCAAGAGCTTCTGAGGTATTCTGGGTATGTTCTGTCAACATCTTTTTTTTTTTTTTTTCAAATAACCTAAATTCACCAATGTTCCAGTTAATTTAAGTGAAGGATTACCTTTATAAGAAAAAAAAAAGGGAAAAATTTTTATGGAGTTCGTGAGGCCACTAATATAAATTATTCTGCTGATTAATTGGGTATAAAAATGTTTTAAGTTTGGACTTGTATTTAAAGCCCCTGATAGAACCATTGCCAAGAAATGAAAAAGTAAGACAGTTTAGACATTGAAATTTTTTCCAGGATATGAAACAATGGTTCAGATTCTTGCACAAAGCACATTTGTATTTCCCCACATTGCCAATCAAATGAAGGCAGCAGGAAAGGCAATCCATTAGACTTAATCATAGTAAGCTCGAATCACATTTGACTATTCAATTGGAGAAAACCACCAGCAAAACTAATTACAGAGCTGCAAAATAGCAATGATAAAATTGAAGCACAACAATAGGACAAGAAACTCCTAAGAAATTGAGAATCAACAAATTCTTGTGATTGCCAGTGAAAAGAGGCAAAGTGTCATTCATTAATTTTGAGAAAAATTAATTATCTTTCCATCAAATATTTTAAAATTATATCTCAAAACTCTAGAGTTCCTCTTCATTAACTAGACAACATGTTAAATGAGGAAACATCAACCTAACAAGAATACTGAAAAACTGCAAATAAAATTTCTTCTCATTTCAAAGATAATATAACTGAATTTTAGAAAATTTTATAACAAATTTCAAATTAAAAATACTTTAAAATATTATCTACCCCAGGGGTGCCTGGGTGGCTCAATAGGTTGAGCTCCTGACTCTTGATTATGGCTCAGATCATGATTTCAGGTTCTTACAATCAAGCCCCCTGTCCGGGTCCACGCTCAGCAGGGAGTCTGCTTGGGACTCTGTTCTCTCCATCTGCCTTTACTCCACCCCCTACCCCTGCTCATGCACATGCCTGTGCTCTCCTGCTCTCTCCCTCAAAAAAGATAAAATAAGATATACCTCTTTGTGCACAGATGAGAAAATACCAGTCTCACTCTTTAGTTTGTGGATTTTTTGAGAGTTAAACAGTATCTTATTCATTTGGGGAATTTTGCCACTTGCTAAGCATGACTGTTCCAATAGCATATTTTGAACCTGGGGGAATAACCATGAGATGGGTTCCAGGACCTTGCAGCCACTGTGAAACAGAATTGCATTCATCATCTGACCTCCATGAGCCCCTACTCTGGTAGACCACAGTGACATTTTGGGCCTCCCAGAATTAGTGGCACTTCACAGCCAGTGTCCAATAATCCCTAAAAGCTCTGAATATTTCTTTTCTTCTAGTGCACAGTCAACCTGGTAAAAGGCCATAGGTCACTTTAAGAAAGGATAGGAAAAGATGAACATAAGGTATTTTTGGTAACATAGCAGGGTCCTTTCTCAAGGGGCCCTGGCCTCTTGCCTTCATTCAAGGGGTTCTGAGCACACAAACTGGCTCAGGTCTGTGGCTGGATTGAAGAAACACGACTCTGTTTTTAGGGTTCAAGATAGACTTTTGTTCACTTGACCCAGAAATCTTTTACTTAGATCAAGTAAGAATTTAGTAGGCTACCCATATTTTAACTTTGAGAAACTCCACAATCAACGAGCCAATGCCAGAGGTCTCTGTGAGTCAGACTACTCTATTGTGATTGCAGCTTTGACCCTGCTTTCTCTTACAGTGACCACGCCCACACTGCCCTGGACAACCAAGTGCCACCTCTTTGCTCTTGTCATCCTGGGATCCAATTACCCCCACTGCATTTTGGTTTCCCAATTCAGTGACAGCAGTTCCCATTGTATTGTCTGGCCTACAGACAAAGTGATCAGAAAGCCCGTCAAGGTTGCTGGTGTCCATCTCACAAATTTCTCTCTCAAAGTCACGGTGAAAGGTGTGTCCTCTGGAACCTCCTAAGGTGGGTGAACAGATCTTGAATGACAAACCCATTATAATAAATCAAGCTTCCAAAACCTCTGAACGCCTTCTGTTATTTACCAGAGCAGCTCTAGTATTTTAAGTTAATTTACTATGGGCCACCTTTTGGTCCACATTTTAACCAACCAATCAACCGAACTGTTACAGCCCTTTCTAATTTCCTGAGCCATAACTGTGAATCTAGAATCTCTGCCCAGTAGGCCTCTGGATTCTGGGTGTGCTACTCTGGCCCATTTACTAAATGATCCCAAAGTTGCTAGTTTTGAGTGGGGGCCCAGAAAAAAAGAAGGTTCTTTCACAGATTCAGGCTTCCATACCAGCTGCTTTTCCATTTGGGCCATAGGACACAGTAGATTCAATGATGTTTGAAGTATCAGTGGCATACAGGGATGCTGTTTGGAGTTCTTGGCAGGCCCTATAGGTAAACTGCAACACAGGCTCTTAGGATTTTGGATCAAAGCCCTACTATTCTTTTCAGATAATTATTCTCTTCTTTCGATAAACAGTTTTTGGCTTCCTCCTGGGTCTCAGTAGAGACTCAGTGCTTATCCATGGACCACCAAGTTACCACCAAGTGATTCCTGAGCTACCTATCTTGATGTGAATATTATCTGAGTCAAAAATAACCACAAAATTGAACCACAAGTTGCTCATGTGCAGCAGCATGCGATCGTTAAATAAAAGTGGTTTATGCGTGATCAGGTTTGGGCAGGCCCTGAAGGTACAAGTAAGTTATGTGATTAAGTGACCCGCATGCCCACAGTCCCCGTGCCGGCTGTACTATCTTCTCTCTTTCAGCCTTCACATATGACCTTCACAGGAATCTTATGCTCAGTTGACAGAGAAAATGTAGGCTTGGTTTACAAGTGATTCCACACAGTATGTAGGATCAGCCAAAAGTAGACAGCTGCAGTACTACAACCCTTCGGGGGACATCCCTGAATAACGGTGGTGAGAGAAACCTTTCTAACAAGCAGAACTTGGAGCAGTGCACCTGGCTGTGCATTTTGCTTGGAAGAAGCAATGGCCAGATGTTCAACTATATACTGATTCATGGTTTGTGACTAATGGCTTGGCTAGATGATCAGGGACTCGAAAGGAACATGATTAGAACACTGATGACAAGAGTCAGGGGATGAGGTATGTGGATAGGTCTCTGTGAGTGGGTAAAAATATGTGAAGATATTATGCCCCATGTGAATCCTAGTCAAAGAGTGACCTTGACAGGAGGATTTTAACGATCAAATGGATGGGATGACCCATTCTGTGGACACCGGTCATAATCTTCCCATTGAACCCTAGCAGGGCCCACAGGATTCATGAACAAAGTGGCCATGGGGACAGGGATGAAGGTTTTGCAAGGCTGTAGCAACATGTACCCCATTCACAAGGCCTATCTTTCTATGGCCACTGCTATATGCTTAATCTGCCAGCAGCAGAGATCAACACCAAGTCCCCAGTTTGGCACCATTCCCTGAACTGATCAGACAGTTACCTGAGGGCAGATTGATTATATTGGATGACTTCCATCACAAAAACAGCATTTTCTTATTATCAGAATAGACAGCTCTGGCTAGGGTTTGCCTCCCCTGCATGAGATACTTCTGCCAAAACTACCCTCCATGGGCTTACGGAATGCCTTTTCCATCACCACGGTATTCCACACAGCACTATTTCTCACCAAATAACCCACTTCACAGCAAATGAAATATGGCAGTGGGGCCATGGTCATGGAATTCACTGGTGTTAACTATGTTTCCCACCATCCAATTACACACAGACATTTTTAAATAAATACACTCCAGTACTGTCAATGTGTCTTCTCTTCCTTATGATTTTCTTAATAACATTTTTTCTCTAGCTTACTTTATCGTAAGAATACAGTATATAGTATATATATAATGTATAGAATATGTGTTAATCAACTCTTTATATCATCAGTTAAGCTTCTGGTCAACAGTAGACTATTAGCAAAGTTTCTTTTTTTTTAATTTGAATTCCAGTAGAGTTAAAATATAGTGTTATATTAGTTTCAGGTGCACAATAAAGTGATTCGGTAATTCTCTACATTACTCAGTGCCCATTATAAGTGTACTCTTCATCACCCTCACTTATTTTACCCATCCTCCCTACCCACCTCACCTCTGGTATCCACCAGTTTGTTTTCTATAGTTAAGAGGTTTTTGTGTGTGTGTGTGTTGGCTTTTTTATCCTTTGTCCATTTGTTTTTTTCTTAAATTCCACCTATGTGGAATACAGTGGAATATTAGCCATAAAAACAAATAAAATCTTGTCATTTGCAACTACATGGACAGATCTAGAGGGTATAACGCTAAGTGAAATAAGTCAGAGAAAGACAAAAACCATATGATTTCACTCATAGATGGAATTTAAGTAGTTTATTTTTTGGGAAACTCATGAATTTTATGTTGATTTTCAAATGTAAAGGGTTGGGTGCCCCAATCCCATATTCTTCAAGGGCCAACTGTGTATCAGAAAAGATACTTCTAAACTGTCTCTGGGTCACCACAGGGATTCTTCCTTTTTTTTTTTTTTTTTAATCACACAAAATTGGGACACCTGGGTGGCTCAGCAGTTGAGCATCTGCCTTTGGCTCAGGGCATGATCCCAAGATCTGGGATTGAGTCCCACATCAGGCTCCCCGCATGGAGCCTGTTTCTCCCTCTGCCTATGTCTCTGCTTCTCTCTGTATGTCTTTCATGAATAAATAAATAAAATCTTAAAAAATAAAATCACATAAAATCTTGGAAGTATTATTAAATGCTGCAATCTTTCCATTTCCAGCATCTCCATGAACGGGATGGGAAAACATATGCAATGCAATTACTACCTACAGAGATCCAAGGGCACTTTAGATTCCAGAACAGCAAATATGTAAACAGAATAAATTTCCACCTGATAAATCATAAATCAAATCTAATATTACTTCTAGAGAGAAAGGGTTGGAGAGTTCTAATGGGACAAATGTATAGAATTCTTATCCAACCCATGCTATATCATAGCGCTATGGACTAAATGCTGAAGGACCTAGATTGAGAGAGGAGGCACAGCTTGGTTTAGTAAGCAGGGAAGCATACTGGGAGGAATGAGGCCTGGACATAAGCCCGGTCTGAATTGCAGATAATTTTATGACCTTGACAATAAGACTTCCCATTTCTGAACTCTGATTTTCTCATCCGAAGGCTGAGGAAGTTATATAGCAGGTAAAATCAGGAGACACTAAAAGTGTACATCCACATTCAAAGGTACCCTGATCCCGACACTGTTTTTGCCTTGTGATTATTGTAGTGAGGCCTAGGCTTACTGCAGGCACTTCCGTGTCCTCTGAAAGCCTAGGTTAATCTTACTAATTCTCTCACAGTTGTCCTGGAAGATTTAGTAATCTACCTGGGTTTTGTTTTTCAGCTTTCTTTCATTCTGGTCATTGAAATGGAACCATAACTTCAGTTTGTAGAAGACTTTATTTTGATTTTTGAACTCTGTGATTTATTATGGTTCCTTAAAACACCTTAAAATCTAGAAATATAAATACTATGATCATAAAGAAATTGGTCTAGTCAATTAATTTTGCTAAGCACCTTAATTTATAATCATTTATTAATAGTTTCCTGAGACTGTACTCAGAATATTTGAGTTAAATATTAAAATTAACTAGAGTCCCAGAGCTGTTTCTTACTGGATGTTACTCTATGATAAATACTGTATTATCTTCTTCACTCACAAAACAACCCTTAAAGTCATAATAATTAGTAGCTATGAACTATTTTATCTTTTTACATAACAAGCACACATGTGATGTTTCCTATAAGCCATGAAATGTTTTAAGTATATTAAACACAATAATTCATTTAATCCTCAAGACAGCCCCATGAGGTGGTACTACTATTGACTTAATTTGGCAGATATGTAAACTGAGACAGGCAAATTAAATAAATTGCCAAAGGTACATTTTAATAAGCAGTAGAACTGAAATTCAAACCAGAATCCAGTTCCGTAATCTATGTCTCTAACCACTGTGCTAAGTGGTTAGAACAGTTTCCTTAATAGGTATATGTAGTTATTATCCTTATTTAAAAAATGAACAATTTTGACATTCAAATTCAATGCCAAAGTCACATAGACTCTAAAATGTAGAAGCCAAACTCACACCCAGAGCAGTCTGGCAACAAAGTGTAATTTTTACTACCGTGCAACATTACCTTCCATCCTAAAGGCCAAAAACAAATAACAACCAAAAAGAAAAAAAAAATCCCTAAACTAAAGCCCTAACAGGTTGATGAAGCTACTAAGACAACTGGAAAAACACCTAATGGTGTTAAAACACTTAATGAAAAGAGAATCTCTAGTATCTGAGACACTAGCACACTCTGCTTTTGTTACAAAAACCTTGAAATGCCAGTGTGTCCACAGAAGGTTGGTTAGGATCAAGACGAAGCCCAGCAGCTCTCCCCAGTTGGGATCGGCAGACCTATTCTGGCCGTGCTCTGATATGGGACAGTTTGTATTCTGAGAGCTCCTATCTGCATTTTACCCCATGCTATTCTCAATTCCTGACTGAAGGAATTGAGGTGTTAGATGATCACATCCGATAATTTGACCACACATTTTGCATTAAAACACTTCTGTCTTTGCTGTCAATGTCCACACCACTTCAGATGTCCTTTCTTATCTGTTGCAATAGCATCCAGTCATTTGCCATATGCCAAATCTCATTCCATGAAACGTTTTCCCATTTCTAGAGTCAAATAATCTCTTTTTTGAATTTTAACAAGCAGATTTTTCATGACTAGGTTTATCACCCCGATCTGTTGTTGGTCTTCATTTCTCCATCGAGATGGTAATCTCTTACAGAGAGATTACATTAGAATCCCCTCCAGGGACTTGCACATAGCAGACCCTAAGGACACAGTGGACTCTACATGACTGCCCATCCTGAACTGAACTCCAATTTGACTGAGTTGCCAGTCGAGCTCTCACTTCCCAGAATAGCACCTTACCCAATCAAATGTACTTCTTGCTGTCTTACTAAATGTGCTCCCTTACACCAGCTAAGCCCAATTCCTCTCTGGCCCCATCCATCTCATTAATGACCTGGCGTTGTTGTCCTGGTTGGCGTAAGAAAAAAGAAGAGGCATACAGTGCAATTACTAGAGATATTATATCCCTATATTGAATTATGGTGGTAATAATCCCCAAATATAAATTTAGATTAGTGATCAGATGTTCTTTTCTAAAATGTTTTAATTAAATGAGTAGTTCTAAAACACTGTTGTAACATCTTCAATTCTACAGCCATTGAAGAACCCAGGTATGCAACCTGTGCCCCGTAACACAGTAAACTCAAGAGTGTGGGACACACATGGCAATGTGATATGTGACGTGCTCCCCAGCACCCCGCTATGGTAGCCCTCACTCTCTTTATGCCATACTCCCTCTGGCACTGTATACGATGTTATTTAACACATGTCATGGATTAAAACTATGATAAATCCATCACCATTCTATTACCCACTGCATTAACCATGAACAACTTTATTCTCTCACTGAATAGCAAACTGAAGAATCATTCTTCAGAAGGCACAGTCTCACATGACAAGATAAAGGTCAGATTTGCAATTTTATTTTCCTCAGATTCCTTTTTTTTCCCCATTCCTATTTCCTCAGAATCAAAAGATCTAAGAAGTTTTCAAGGAAAACAAGGCAAAACAAAAGTTAATTTGAAGATGCCCCTGAATTGCAAATTATATTCTAAAACAAAAATTTCACTTTATTTTTTAGATTTATTTACTTATTTTATACATAGAGAGAGAACGGGGGAGGGGTAGAGGGAAAGAATCTCAAACAGATTCTCCACTGAGCACAGAGCCTGACATGGGGCTTAGTCTCACAATCCCAAGATTGTACCTGAGATAAAATCAAAGAGTTAGTCACTTAGCTGACTGAGCCACCCAGCTGCTCCAAATTTCACTTTTTAAAAAATATACATTTAATACTAACTCTTTCAATCTCATTCTCTTTAAGTTGCTATTTATCTTGAATCTTAATTACTTACATCTTAGTCATATTGCCATATTTGTTAATCTTATCGGAAAATGTAATATACACATACGCATATACACATTTTTTAAAGGATGATAGGACATAATACACATAAATGTTTCCAGAATTCTCCAGGGAAATTGCTCTTTTAATATTTCTTTCCAAAAGTAAGATTATATATATATATATATATATTTACTATGTCATATATATAACAGAAAAGAAAGATCATACAAAGAGTATATTAGTACTTTAACTGCATGCAGAATGCTAATTTTTTACTATCTTTTTTATAGTCATGTGAGTGATAAGTAGACAGTATGTAGAATTATCATATTGAAGACAGAATTTAATAGAAATTTACATTAAGGGCACCTGGGTGGCTCAGTGGTTGAGCATCAGCCTTTGGCTCAGGTTGTGATCCTGGGGTCCTGATCGAGTCCCACATCAGGCTCCCCAAAGGGAGCCTGCTTCTCCCTCTGCCTGTGTCTCTGCCTCTCTCTGTGTCTCTCATAAATAAGTAAAATTAAAAAAAAAAGAAATTTGCATCAATATAAATATGCTAAGTGCCTACAAGTATTCAGTATATTATACTACATACTATCTCTAGAGGTGAGAGACAAATATAGATATATATTTGCATTTTTTCTCTTATCCTGATCCAAATATGAGAGCAATATGATTGCTTATGGAGGGTGGATGGGTAAGTTTGGGTACCTATCATGGACCTTTACTCTCTGCTTATCTTCTACCATAATCCTTATTTTATTTTATTTCTCCAAAAGATCTAGTCTTATAGATTATTCTTAAGAAGTGGACAGCTGGCTAAAATACTCACCAAGAGAGGAAAATGGGAGTTCACAGTGCACATCACAGAAAAGAACAAATAGTCAAATTCCTCTTTGAGATTTCACTTCCAGTGCTGAGTGTCCCATGTTTTCCTGCCAGCTATTCATCTCTCCTCCCTCTTCTTCTACATAGGGTATAGACTAAAAGTCTGTTTTGCTCAACATTCAGCCAAGCCCCAGGTTTGTGTATCCCACTCAATTTTTTTTTATGTATCATGTGCCACCAATTATTATGCACGATGATAATTTAAATATGCAAAAGAGCGGTAAGATCTTGTATGAATCTGCTACATTTCAGAGAGCTAAGATTCTGAAATTGTGTGGGGCTCTTAAGAAACTCTGTAATAGATCTTCAACTTTTTTTTACTAACTTATTTTATTTAAATTCAATTAGTTAACCTATAGGGTATCATAGGTTTCAGATATAGATTTCAATAATTCATCAGTTGTGTATAACACCCAGGGCTCAACACAGATGCCCTCCTTGATGCCCATTACCCAGTTATTCAATCCCTCACCATCCCTCCTCCCATATCCCTTAGTTTGTTTCCTATAATTAAGAGTCTCTTATGGTTTGTCTCCCTCCCAAAGTAAGATTTTGTCTTATTTTATTTTTCCCTCCCTTCACTTATGATCTTCTGTTTTGTTTCTTAAATTCCATATATGAGAGAAACCATATGATAATTGTCTTTCTCTGACTGATTTATTTCACTCAGCATAATACCCCTAGTTCCATCCACGTTGATGTAAGTGGTAAAACTACATCCTTTTTGATGGTTGAGTAATATGCCAGTGTGTGTGTGTGTGTGTGTGTGTGTGTGTGTGTGTGTACTATATTTCCTTTATGCATTCATCTGTTGATGGACATCTGGGCTCTTTCCATGGTTTGGCTATTGTGGACATTGTTGCTATAAACATTGGGATGCAGGTGCTCCTGTGGATCACAACATTTGTATCCTTTGGGTAAATCCCTAGTAGTGCAATTTGCTCAGTCCTAAGGTAGTTCTATTTTTAACTTCTTGAGGAACCTCTGCACTGCTTTCCAGAGTGGCTGCACCAGCTTGCATTCCCACCAATAGTGCAAGAGGGCTCCCCCTTCTTCACATTCTCACTGACATTTGCTGTTTCCTGTCTTGTTAACTTTAGCCATTCTGACTGGTGTGCGGTGCTATCCCATTGTGGGTTTTGATTTATATTTCTCTGATACCAAGTGATATGGAGCATTTTTTCATATGTCTGTTGTCCTCAATGTTTATACCTTCTGGGAGGTGCAGTCTATACAGATGGTTATACCTTGCCTGAAGTGGATAGAATTAGCAGACACACCTCCCATATTCCCAGGTTCTGAAACACACAGGCATTCACCCAGTGGTTCACATCAATTTCAAACATGAAGAGTAGCAATTAGAGGCAAATTCAATAGACACTACAAATTGGTTGAAAAGCTGTCAACACCTTGCTTGACCTATAGACCATTTCAAAAGGAAGTCATTGGGTGTTATTCTATATGTTGGCAAATTGAACACCAATAAAAAATAAATTTATTTAAAAAAAAACTTAAAAATAAATAAATAAATAAATAAATAAATAAATAAATAAATAATAAATAAGAAAAATAAAATAAGGAAGTCATGGTAATCATGCATTGTCCTAACTGTGCAGTAGCAAAGTAAGCCCATCTAGAAATGGGAAATTGTCATACATACATTTATTTTCCAGGCACATCACAGGAAGTCAAATATTTATTCATTAGGTTATGCTGTGATTTTAAATTCCCTTGTGTTTCTTCAATGACATATACTTCCTTCCTCCTGATTAAACACTTTATGGAATGTTACTTTCATTGTAATTAATATACTCTAGCTTTTGTTCAGTATTGACTTGATAATGGCTTAACATTCTCAATCAATTTCAATGCAAGATAAAGAATGGAAGGTTGAAGCCTCCCTCCTGCCCCTCCTGGCTGTATGTCTTACACTTAAGGCTGAAGCACTTTAGCTTGTAGGTGATCAGTTCTATAACTCACATTTATTTTTGAATGGCCATCGGGTATATTGGGCAAATAATTGTCAACAGGTCTGTGAATGACCTGGAGGAAAAGCATTAGAAAAGAAAGATCATACAAAGAATATTAGTACCTTAGCCACATGCATGGTGCTAATTTTTTACTATCTTTTTTATAGTTACGTGAGTGATAAGTAGGCAGTATGTACAACTGTCATATTGGAGCCAAAATTTAATAGAAATTTACGCTCAACATAAATACGCTAAGTGCCTACAAGCATTCAGCCTATTATACTATGTACTGAGAACATGAGGAAGAGATGAAAATCAGAAAGAAATATCACAAAGTGTGACAACTGCAATATAATATATGTTCAAAGTAGTATCTGTCTTGTGAGGTAAAAGAATCATGGAAAGAATGAAATGTCATATAAGCTAGCTTCCCTACATCCAAGATGTTTTCAATCATATGTTACAGGACTGTTTCCTTATCAATAATGCAAAAGGGAATCCCCACACTGTTTGGGCCTTAACAATTCCTTTCCAGGCTAGGATTTTATGATTACTTATCAACTATTTTTGTGGTCACAGGCCCTTGTGGAAATGCCTCTGTTTTTCTGCAGGTAAGATAAAGATAGTCCTTCTTACTTGTACCCTTGTAATGTGACATTTTTCTTCAACTGCACTTTGTGAAATTTTTTTATACCACTCTGAACTAGAGCGCTGAATCAATTGTGGGAATGTGCTGAATGTCCATCTATAACGGGAAACAAGATTAACGACCTCTAAATGTGAATGGGCACAAGCAATTTACAAGAGTGAGTGAGGGTCATATTTTATCCCAGGCAGGTGCCTTATTCCAACTTTGAAAACAGGAAAAATGCACACAATCACAAATCTTCAGCCTTTCTATCCTCATGCAAGACCACTGTGTGTTCAGGATAAATGATGCCTACTATGTTTTAATCTTGAACTCAATCTTCATATGTTAATGAAGACCAAAAAAGAATGCTAAAGTACTCCATGAATCAGAAACCAACAGAAAAAGCATTTTCCTTCTGAACCCACACCACAGGGTCTCTACTTCACTCAGCAAGAAAAGGGGCATCAAATTGTATTGCTCGCTATGCAGAAAACCCTTAAGTGCATGGTCTACTCATTTTGCATTTTTCTGAATTTTCTTTCACCTTAGACTTTGTCCTTGTTCCACTGAACTGTGACTTCTAATCAGTGCATCATATGGTGTTTATTTTTGTCTTTTTGGTACTCCTAGTAGGGGGTGTTAGAAGGTATGCGAATGGGAAGATGCTGGTAAAATCCTTATAGAACACATCATAAGGTAACAAAAGAACCCACACTTATTCCTATGATATTGGGTCCCCTATTCCTCACCTTGGTGATAATGACCCCTAGGATAGATTGGGCAAAACCCATTCTAGGACCAACTAAATGACCTGTGTGAGTTTACATATGCACATTTGAGGTCAAGGAAGAAGAGTTAGATATTTGGAATCAAAGTCAAGGTGTATCAGCCATCTATCGATGCATAACAAATTCCTTAAAACTTAGTAGCTTAAGACAGCATTGATTTATTATCTTGGTTGCCATTGGTCAGGAGTCCAGAGACAGAATAACTGAGTTTTCTGCGGATAGTCTCACCAGGCCAAAATTACAGTACCAGCCAGGCTCTCTTCTTATCTGGAGTTTAGGGTCCTTTTGCCACATAAGTGGTTGTAAGGAAACTTAATTCCTTGCCGTTTTAAGGCTGAGGTCTCTATTCCTTTGCTGGTTGTTAGCATGGGGCCACTTTCAGCAGCTGGAGGCCATCCATGGTTCCTTCTCATGTGCCCCCTCCTCTATCCTCAAAGCTACTATGGAGACTCTCCCTTCTGTTAAATCCTTTTCTCATTGTGAACCTCTGTTGCCAGGAAGAACCTTGCCCTTTTAAGGGTTGGTCTGATTGGGTCAGGCCTACTGAGCAAAATCTCCTTTCTTAAAGTTAACTGTGCCAGATAACAAAACCTAATCATGGGAGTGATATTGTGATATCACATCATCATCACAGATCCCTCTCACAGTCAATGGGAGGATGTTATACAGGGTGTGGGTCTTTGGGGGATCATCTTAGAATTCTGTCTACCATGTAAGGTATTGAGGACAATATAATGAAACCAAAGCCTGAGCCAAGACATGTAAGCTATTATCTCCAGGATGCTTGTCCAGAAAAGGCAGCAACAGGGCATGTCTGGAAAGAGAGAGCAATGATGAATAAATCTTAGTTAAGTTTAGGGGTTAAAATGGGATATTTTGATAAAGGAATGGCATAGTGAAAAATACTTTATTTTATAATATTAAGAGAAATATGAATATTTGTAACTTCCCATTCCCTAACTGAAAAGATTCTAGGACAGTGTCCTTCTGTGCTATTGGGTAACCAAGCTAAAGCCTGCAAATCCTGGGTAAGCCAGTTTACAAAATACGATGAATGCTGAATGAGTTAAAGGTTCTATACCATTGGCAACATCCAGAGAAAGTTCTGGAGATTTAAGAAAACAACAGCCAAACAAATAGCCAGAAGAAGCATTCTCAGTATCCTCAGTATTGACTGCAGATGAAGAGAATGCTGGTGGTAGACTGTGTTTGGATTTCACCTCTCTAACTTCCTGGCTATTTGACCTTGGGAAAGTTATCCAACTTCATTTTTGCCTCACACAGCTTGGTTGTAAATAGGAGGACAGAAGGGTATCAGGTTGATGTGAATAATAAATATGTTTTTAAATGCCTGTCAGAGCTATATGAAGAAATATCAGCCATTATTATCATCAGGTGTTCATATTCCTCATAATACTACCCAGAACTGAAGTTTGTATATCGTGACCCTACCACTGATACCTTGAAGTTCCAATGGGTACGCCTCCATCATAGCATTCTGTAGTTATGTGCTTGTCCATCCATCTAATCTTCTGGGTAGCAAATTTTCTTTTCTTTTCTCTTTTTTAAAATGTTTTTGCATTTTTAAAGTACTCGCTACACCGAACATGCGGCTTGAACTCACAACCGCGAGATCAAGTCACATGTTCTACTGATTGACCCAGCCAGGTGCCCCAGGGTGTAGGTTTCCTCAAGGATATAGAGTTGTGCCTCTCACTGATCTATAAATCAACAGACCTGTGGTAGATACCTTATACCTATGCGTTGCTTGAGTATCCTATATGTGTAGGCAGTAAATCGCTTCTGCAGTATGGGTTTTCAGTTACGGTAGACACTGCCAGCCACCTGATTTACATTTATGCTTCTTACTAACAGAATAGAGATTTTGTTTGAGGGAGCAGTATGCAAGGCTCAGCGATCCACAGTCCCTTGTGGTACAATCCTGTCCAAAAGATGAAGGGGGACACAGCTGGTACTTTCCTGACGGGAATGAGGATATGAGTTAGGAGGTGGAGCAGCCATTCTGTGACTTTGAGGCATAACACTAAGAATAGCAGTGTGGAAAGACATAAGGAATCTGGGATATTAAGGACATGAGCATCACTGTGTAATACTTGACAGGGCACCTCTGACCTCCTGATACGTGAGGAAAATAAATGCCTATCTGATTAAGCTACAACAGTCAGATTTCTGTTAAATCCAGCCAGGTACATGTTTTAACTGATACATCAGTTTATTCAGCACTGAAGGCCAAAGATCACCCAAAAGCTTGCAGAATACAGTTAATCCATATTAATGCCATCCTTCTGCCACTTGATGATACGTAATTGGATATAGCGTCCCTGTACAAATAACTTAAGGGGGTGAGAGGAAGCACACAAGGAGAATAATGCCAAAGGATGTGCTTAAGCATAACTTCGAGCAACGTGGCGCAATCACCCATTGCTGGGCAACAGAAAGAGGTTTCAACTGAGCATCTCCTTTTGCATATGATGTGCCATATAATCCAATCAGCCCGCTACGGAAAGGGAGACCACAAACAGAAAAGTGTAAGCACGGCTATAGGCCTCAGCAGAATAAAAGAGAGAGAAATAGTCTATAAAATCATCAAGCATTAGCTTTTTTAGGCGAATACACGGACGAGTGCACACATGCACCTACGTATCGCAGCGTCTACACATGCATTTGGATATACACGTTAGCCTGCTTCTCACTGAAATTCAGAGTATCATTGCTATTAAAAACACAGAACTGGGGCAAAATGTCTGAGTGGGAATTCCACTTCTGCAGCTTAATAGCTATGTGTTCTCATCTGTGGGCCTCGCTTTTTGCATTTGAAAAATGGTGATAGCAGAATCTATGCACAGGATTATTATGAGGAACCTACGAGTTACTTACTGGGAAGTACCCAAGATAAGGCCCAGCACAGAGTGGATAATCTTATTTTTCCGATGCTACAGAATAAATGTGCTCTCGGTCATGCACGTATAGAATAATGGCTTTAGAGACACATCTCTTTCTATACAGGTAAATGGAAAACCTATTGTGCTGATGAATGCTAGTTTACAGGTTGCAAATCCTTAGGAATTTTATAAAGTGCCGGTGGCATCAACTACAACAGCTACCACATATTGAATATTTACTAGGTGCTGGGCTGTATTAATGCTTTACTTGTATTACCTTGTTGAGTCCTCAGAGCCCCCAAATAATGTAGCATTATTGCAAGTCCCATAAAAAAAAATAGCAACATATAAAAAATAGTGAAAGGGATTATAGGGGAAAAGAGAGAAAATGAGTGGGAAAACTCAGAGAGGGAGACAAAACATGAGAGACTCCTAACCCTGGGAAACGAACAAGGGGTAGCGGAAGGGGAGGTGGGCAGGGGGATGGGGCGGCTGGGTGACAGGCACTGAGGGGGGCACTGGACGGGATGAGCAATGGGTGTTATGCTATATGTGGGCAAATTGAACTCCAATAAAAATATATTTAAAAAATTAGCAACTTGTCCTTGGTAACAAAACAAGTAAATGGAGGAACTCAAATTAGAATCCAAATCCAATTCTCTCAGTCTCCAGAGCTAAATTTTTGTGATTGATGCTGTTATTTTTACCTTTGCACTATTTATCAACTTAGATGTCATGCCATAACTGAAAAGATAAAAAATATCCACATTTAGGATCCTTGAATAAGTTTCTATTAATACAGGGCAATACACTTGAGCTAATTTCTACAAAGCAATCCCTTATTTACCATTAATCTCTTTTATTTATAACCTAGAATAGTAACGTTTGGAAAAATCTTAGAACAGAGTATAGCAAGTGTTAAAATATAAGACCTCGAATTCTTTGTTCAACCAGATGCTGCATAAACCATTACTTTCTGCCCATTCACATGAGAAATGGTCAATGTATAGGGAAAGGATCCAAAATGAAACTTAATAAACTTCTCCATTATATACATGCCCCCTTCCAAACCCAGCTGCCTCAGAGCATGAGAGTGAGCCACCTTGTTTGCTCTCTGCTGAGTATGCTCTTTACTAATTGTCAATTTAATTGCCTTAATCGTGTGCCTAGTGCAAGGGCACTTAGTCAGAAGGATGCAATCTGAAATCCATTACACACTCCACTCCCGATAGTGTGTGTCCTGGGATAGAGCCACATCACCCAAGAGAAAGGGCTGTGTTTTGTTTTTCTGACCAAAAGGAAGGAGTGATTCTTCTAGCAAACACCTTGCATCCATAGCTGTGCCAACTTGTCCAACCATTACCCAAGTACCTGGGGAAACAGGTGGCATCTAGTGGGTCCTAAATAAATGTCTGATTGAAATTTTGTTTTTTAAATGGGAAAACTGGTCTACAAAAGGAGTAAAGGGAAAATGACTTTTCTCCCGACTTTTCCTTCCCACACGTTGCACGGTTCAGGGTTGATGCTACATCCCAGGATGCCCTCACCCAGAATATCTCTGCAATGTCATAAAATGAAAGGCCCGGGGCCTAATGTACTATTCCATTCAGAATGCACAAGTAGACGTGTGCAGCATAAGAACAAGATTAGACCCCATGTGGGCTCTCTTTTGCATAATAAAATCCCACATGTTAAAATGCAGATTTATTTTAAGCCCTGGAAGTGCTGACCATATGCCTCAGTGGCTGAGGAGATGGCTACTTAATAGATAATCTGCAATGCAAGCCAAAGAACTAATCATGGCCATCTGATCATTGTGCCCCATCAAAAGCCAGCAATGAGGAGCTAGGGAACCGAGCCAGAGATTGCCGAGGCATCTCACGGGCACGGAGAAAGTCGGAGCTGAAAGGAACAGGAGGATAAGTGAACATCTCCCCCACCCTAACAAAAATAACAACATAACAACGATAATAGTACAGCTTCATTACCGTGGGCTTGCTTTGAAATATCCAATTCGCTATGTTACCACTGCAATCTTGTGTGTCCCTTCTCACTGGGGAAGTGGATGAGGACACTGATACCTCTGAAGGGCAGGATGTTTTCCAAAATCTGCATCCTAAACTGTCAGGTCTCTACTTTAGGTCTGTTATCAGTCCAAATTTGTGACCACTATCCTGCAGAACATGGCACATCACAGATGCTCTACACCTATTTGTTGAATAAGCGTAAAGCACATTGAAATCATTTTTTTGTCATTACATGAATTTAACAGATCACAGTGCATAACTTTTAGTCCCAGGCGAGTTTTCTTTAAAATGCATTTATTATTGTCAATAGAACAGTTTTAAAATGTTCTGGGGATTTCTCTGCCATCTCATTAGCTTGGAGGGGATGCTTCGCCCTTTATTAATGACCTTGAGTTATGAGCCAGTCTGTGTTTCGTGGAACTCCTTAGTCTCTGTGTTCATTTGATGGGGCGACTGTAGACAGTGGCTTTCTCTATGACATGGCTCACACATGGAAATGTGTAGCCTCACAGTAATGGAGGCTGGAAGTCTAAGATCAAGGCATCAGCAGGGTTGGATCCTTCTGAGGGCTGTGAAGGAGAATCTGCCCCAAGCTTCTCCTCTACCTGATGGTGGTTTGCTGGACATCTTCAGCGTTCCTTGACTTACGGATGCATGACCCCTCTCTCTATGCTCATTTCCACATGGTGCACCTGTCCAGAGGTCCCCTTTCAATCAGGACACCAGTCACATTAGACAAGGGACCCAGCCTACACTAGTAGGACCTCATCTAAGCTAATTACACCTGCAAAACCCTATTTCCAAATAAGGGCACATTGTGATCTTAGGACTTCAACATAAGATGTGAGGGAGACCCAATTCAATCCACAACAGTTTTCGTATCTGCCTTTGTGTAAGTTCCTCTCCACACTTAGAACACTTGCCCACCCTCTCATGCTCTTTTCAATTAGCTAATTAACCACACTCAGGTCATCCTTACTCTTTCTCTTCTTAAAGAAGCATTTCCTAACCCAGCTCAACAAATGTCAGCTAGCATTATAAATAATAATACAAATAATAGCAGATGAATATGACTCACACGGAACAGTCAGGCAGCAGTGGTAGAAAGCACTACTGAGTCTTTCAAGCCTGTTCTGCAACTGTTTGCTTTTTTAGTTCTCTAACAACATTTTTATCTTTTTTTGTTGTTGTTAATTGAAGAAAATTTAGGCTGCTCCTGAGTGTGGGGTTGTTACCTGTATTGGTTTATTGTTTTCTGGGTGCATACTCAGTCATGATAACAGATCTACAGGTCTGGTGTCATCACAATGACTCCCCTTCTACATTCTACCCCTTGTGACTGATCCAAGGCAAGACAAAAACATATCTAAGCCAAGTTTCTTCATCTCTAAAGTCAGAATACAATTCTCAGGTTGATGTGACATTGACAGATCTACGTGGCATAGCTCTTGATTCATGACATGTACACAGGTACATGTCAATCATCATCATTAGAATTATTGTTATTGTACAAAATTAAGATTATTAATGTTTATCCTGGTCTACATCGCCAAGAGTAAAAAAAGGCATATCTTTTGGACCTATCTACAACATGAAAATGACTCTGAGTGAGGATCTTTCTATAGGTCAGTATATGAGCTTTTCTGCAAAGGGCTTATGGAATTGACTGGCATCCATTGGAATCTTTTTTTTTTTTTTTACTTGCCTTTGCCTGTAATATAATGTTTGATGAATCTATGGCACAATGTTATTAAATTTTTTATCAATTATCTTTGAACAGAATCTTAAGATACATAAGCATACAGATAAATATTGAAAACAAGGGAAATCTTACAACTACCCCATAAACTTTCCAGAAGCAAACATTGAAAGATTCAACACAGAAGCACTTTACTTCTAGGGGAGGTAAGTGGATGGCTTATTAAAGTTGAAGAACTCACCACTCTATTGTAAGTGATGTGACCTGCACTCTATTCTATACAGGAAGACATAATAAAGCTCAAATCTATAAAAATAAGATCTACATAATACATATTCCCTAATACAACATACTTTGGTCTTGGGGGGGTTGGCATCCCAGGGTCATGAGCACGAGAATGAGGGAAATTGCCTAAGCGTATTGGCCTGTGACCTCTGCCTTTCTTGTGAAATCACAGAACTGGTCTAAATCTTCTCTGCTGCTTAAGGACTTTAATGATTCTGTAAGTGTTCTCCAATAAGTGGTTGGTAATGCAAAAGAATTACAACAGTCAGTTTGCAAATGTATCCTCCTTTCGAAACTGAATTAGTAAATAGACCAAAGTCTCTCAAAATAATATATATATTTTTTTATGCAGCAGCTCACAGAATAGTCCATTGATTATTAGATTAGCCTCACAAATTTCACCTCAAATCTATCTGAAAAAAATTTTGCTTTAGCAGCTCTGCAATCAATTGGGTGGCTTAATAGAATGCAGAGTGAGTATAAGAAATGGAATAAAGCCTATATAGTTAACTCTTCATTACAGTGGGGAAAAAAGTAACTAAGATATAAAAAATGTTTTTGATGCTGTCTTTTAATATGAAAGCAGTGAAAAAGGGAATTAATGAACCCGACATTGCAGCCTGGACTGATATATATGGCAAATTACTTCTTAAAAGACTTTAAAAATACTTCTGACTTAATGCTAAGTCAAATTTAAGATTCCTTGAAGCTTGAAGATTTCATCAGTATGGTATGCTAGAAGTTCATTATAACATTTATTATAAAAAATGTGGGTTTTTAAAAATACACCATTGCATCTTTTACAAATCCATTTAATTGGTTTGATAGCTAAAGAAACATAAAATGGAGTTATTTAAAATATAACTCACATGGATAGGAAAGATAATGACATATTTGTGTTCCAAAGTGTGATCATATCTCATCTTCCTGAGCTGACAATACCAATGAGAATAGAAAATGTCTTTTCAGCAAACAATAATCACCAGAATCAGTGATTGAATGATTCATTGATTGATTCATTCACTCATTGATTTATTTAACCAACAACTTTATATATATATATATATATATATAATGCGCACACACACACGACAAACTTCTGATGAAACTAAGAAGTTATATCCTTAGGAAGCCAGGTATCTTATTACACTTTACACTCAGCTGAGGAAATTGCATGCAAAAAAAAAAAAAAGAAAGAAAATTGCATGCAGTTGGAACTCAAAAACTGGTTATGGAAGAGATAAAGTACTATATTTTCTTTAAATCTGGGGATATGTTTATGATTGGCATTTTAGTGCACATATTTATTCTACTGGAGCTTCTCACTATTTAATCGAAGAAGAAAGAAGGTAAGAATAAAAGACAAGTTGGTATTTTAGATCTATTGAATTGAAAAATAATTTTTAAAAAATATATTTAAAACCTGAGTCCTGGCCAAAATTTGTTTCCCAACACTTTGGACCATCACCTTTATTTTATTCCATTTTTTTAAATAGAAGTTTATTTTTTTTAAAAAAAACCTTGATTTGTTTTTAGAGCACCTTTAGGTTCGCAGCAAAATTGAGGGGAAAGTACAGAGAGTTCCCACATAAACTCCTGCCTCCCCTCTCCCTACCTAGCCTCTTCCATTATCAACATTCCCCATCAGAGTGGTATATTTGTTACCACTAATGAACTTACTCGGACACACAATCACCCAAAGTCCATGGTTTACATTACAACTCACTCTTGGAGTACACTCTATGGGTTTGGATGACTGTATAATGACATGTATCCATCATTATGGTGTCATACAGAGTGTTTTTACTACCCTAAAAAATCCTCTGTGCTTGTCTCTTCATCCCTCCCCTCCCCTTCCCCCATATCCCTGGTAACCACCCATCTTTTCACTGTCTCTGGATTTTTGCCTTTTCCAGACTTTCGTACTGCTGTATTCAGACAGTCTCTAACATTTTTCAGATCGGTTTAACTTAGTAACATGCACTTAAGCTTTCTCTATGAATTTTCACAGGCTTAATAGCTCATTGCTTTTTAACCCTCAAAAACATACCATTGTCTGGATGTACCATAGTTCATTCATCCCTTTACCTACCAAGTGACTTCTTGGTTACTTCCAAGTTTTGGCATTAATAAAGCTGCTAAAAACATTAAGGTGAAGGTTTCTGTCTAGATACAAGTTTTTAACTCCTTCAGGTAAATACCAAGGAACATGATTGCTGGATCATATGGTCAATACATGTTTACAGTGTTGTAAGAAACGACCTCACTGTCTTCCAGAGTGGCTGCGACCACTCCGCATTCTCACCAGTGGGGGATCAGAGTTCCTATTGCTTAACATTCTCAAAGCACATGATGTTGTCAGAGTTCTGGATTTCAGCCATTCTAATAGTGTATAGTGCTGTTTGTTTTAACTTTCATCTCCCTGATGACATATGATGTAGAGTAACATTTCATATATTTATTTGCCATTTGTATATCTTCTTGTTTGTTTGTTTGTTTTGAAGAGGGAGAGGGAGAAGGGGATGGGGAGAGGGAGGGAGAATCTTAATCAGGCTCCATGCCCAGTGCAGAACCTGACACAGGGCTCGATCTCATAACCCTGAGGTCATAACCTGACTCAAAATCAAGTGTCAGATGCTTAACCCACTGAGTCACCCAGAGGCCCCCCCATTTGTATATCTTCTTTGTTGAGGTTATCTTTTGTGGATTTTGGCTCTTTTACTATTCTTTATTTTCTTTCAAAGATTTTATTCATGAGAGGCACAGAGAGAGACAGAGGCGGAGACATAGGCAGAGGGAGAATCAGGCCCCCTGCAGATCTCTGAGATCATGACCTAAGCCAAAGGCAGACACTCAACTGTTGAGCCACCCAGGTGCCCTTTTCTTTTTTTCTTTTTCAGGTGCCCTTTTTCAATTAGGTTTTTCTGTTTTCTTGTTACTGTTGAGTTTTAAGAGTTCTTTGCAAATTTTGGATATTAATTCATTTTTAAAAATATTACTAAGGATCTCTTATCTCTTCATTTGGTCCCAGTAGAGCTAAAAAGATGAATCTTCCACAAATATGATTCTGATCATGCATTAATATTAATGCACCTTATTAGTTTTTATATAAAATACAGACTCCTCTGCTGGTTTTCAAACCCATCCCATTTTTACCCTCATTTCTCCTTCTCACCCTTAACTTCCATTACTTTGGTACATCAAATAAACCTGGGCTAGTTTTCTCAGCTGGACGTTTGGATAATAACTGCTACATTTTAGGTCCTTCTCTGAGGATTAAGGAAAATGAAAACTGTGGCATAGCAGTAGGTACTCAATAAATCACAGTGATTCATTATTGTTATCATTGAGTCTCCATGCAGAAAGAGTATGGTTCCTATGACACAAGAAAGCTTGATTTCAAATCCTAAATTACTTGCCAGCTCCTTGTTTTCAGACAGGTTAATTCATCTCCTTAGGCTCTGGCTTCTTTATTTATAAAGTGGTAAGAATAGATGATGGACTGATAAAAGGATGACATTAGATTAATTGATGAGAGTAATCTAGCTAAAAGCACCAAGAGAGTTTGTTGCCTTTCTCGTTCATTCTATATATACTCTATACTCTAACTTCAGGCTAATCACCATGTGTTTATTATATTTGTTATATCAATTTTTTTCTCAGGCTAATCATTCAACTAGCACTCTTATAGTTCTATCTGTCAGTATTTTACCCACCCTATAAGGCCCAGTTCAGATGTTTGCCTCATTAAAAGTTCTAGGATTTTTCCAAGAAATATCCTTGGGCAGTCTGGGTGGCCCAGCAGTTTAGCGCCGCCTTCAGTCCAGGGCCTGGAGACCTGGGATCGAGTCCCACATCAGGCTCCCTGCATGGAGCCTGCTTCTCCCTCTGCCTGTGTCTCTGCCTCTCTCTCTCTCTCTCTCTCTCTCTCTCTCTCTCTGTGTGTGTGTGTGTCTGTCATGAATAAATAGATAATCTTTTTTTTTTTAAAGAACTATCCTTCTTATCCTTTATATCCCCCATATTATGCCAAAGATAACATTGTTATCTATTCTCCTTGTTTTCATACACCTCTTCCCTTATCTACACTGTAAGCTGTAAGAGGCAGAGAGAGATACATTATTCCCCTACATGCCTCTTAAATTGGTTACCCCAGTGCCGTGCACACAAGAAAAATTCAATAAAACTTGGTTAAATGAACTTCACTAAGATTTGTCTATACATTCTGGACTCTATAATGAACCCCTTACTTCCCACTTTAAGGTCATTTCTGCGTTTAGGACCATTTTATATCAAGTACAACATATGACATATCTAGCTTTCTATTGAACTACCCATACATCTTTTCAAATTTGCCCTGAAGATGTGTGATCATGGGTCGTCACAGAGGATGGCCAGCGATCAGAGTAAGCATGGCTCGGGGGAAGTTTATGAGTGGACTAGCATACTCCATTCCTGGACAAACAAAACATACAAACAAACAATCACAGTAGAACTAAAAAGACACCAATGTCATTTTGGACATGGAGGTCAGAGTTGGCCCATAGGAGATGGGGTTCTTCGTCCACCCACCACTCTAACTTGTTAAAGTTGTCCCTAATCAGAGGTCTAAAGAAGGTCGATTCTTGAAACTTAGCTGCATTTCCCACTACTGGCTGCAATGATGAAACTCTCATTTCTATACTGTTGTCACTGTCCCATTTGCATTGCACCCAATTCCTGCCTTTCCTATGAGGACCCTGTGACTAACCAAATTGACCCAAAGCTACTAATACACGTACAGGATAGAAGATTCCAGACCCAAACTCCTCTCCTGACTCCAACATCCACCCTCTGTCTAGTATACCACACTCAAAAGATTCTCTTTATCCTTGATTTTTCCACTGATATCCCTGAAATATTGAGAAGCAAATGACAAAAGAAAAAAATAATAAAATAAAACAAAAAAAATAAAATAAAATAGCAGATATGCAATCATCTTTAGCTAATGCCAAAAACAGGGAAAAATAAACAATCTTGGTGTGATAAATGACCAAAAGCTTTTGATTCTCAAGGGGGGAAGAAAAGAACACATTAGGTCTAAACCGAGTAAGGACAGCTGCCCAGCTACGGGGAGAATGCTCAGTTCCCGGTGAGGGGGGGACACAACCCAACCCAAGTAGTTTGCAGGCACTTCAAAAGGAGGGTTGAGGCCAAAGCTCCCCTTCAGAAATCTGTCAGGGCTTCCTCTCACCACCTGGACCAATGGATATTAGCTGGACCGCCACTGTTTCTGGTATTTTAAACAAACTGTCACCTTCATCCTGAAGTTTAAAGAACAGAAAGCAGAGTTGGGAATGCCTTGAGGCATTTCTGGCCCTACAGGCCTCTTGAGCTTGCGGAGATATTGACATTTGTTATATTTTTGTTAAAACCTTTTCCAGTAATGGAAAATATAGCTTCCCTTTATTTTTACATAGTCATTTTTCAAGAATTTTTGTCCGTAAAAAATTTCCAAAGTTACATGGTTTACTATCTGATTACACATTTCTCCTCCCACAATCCACAAAAGATCTCCTTCCCTGCCCACCGACACCACAGAATAGAATAAAGGTTGCCCGCCGGCCTGCAAAAGAGGATACCGTAACATCTGCCTACAAATTGATTTGCTAAACAGCACTGGGAACCTGTCTCCCGATATAAATGTAGCATTATGTAATCCACCCAGAAAAATGATAACAGCACAAAAGCAGCATTAATTAGGACCCTATTTCTTTCTACTTAGGCCTCCTACGTAACATTATCTTCATGTAATTTTGGTTTGTGGTCTAAAATAATTGTTTCTATATAAAAATGATTGTAACAGCTTTGCAATTACATATGTTCACTCTTAAAACCCACAGATCCTGTACAAAGAACTAACAGAAGGATTAAATATTAACCAAGGAAAAGATTCAGGCTGGTATTGCACAGATAAATGTTTATTACATCTGGAAAAAGCCAGGAGGAATAGGAGAAAGGTTATACCAACATCCTCTAGTACTTTCTATTTTCTAATAGGAAACTTAAACAGTAACTCTAATAATTTGTTCCTAGGGCTCAAAAGAGAAAATCAAACATAAAGTCGATACGTTTTACATTGGTAATTTAAACCCACCAAAAAGAAGAGATATTGACTATTTTTTTTAATGTTGCTATCATAGCTATTTACCCAGAAAATGTTTCACAACAGTCTCATTTGGGGGCAGGCAAGTGGACGCAGGTTAAGACCCCAGAGTGAGGGCTATTTGAGAATTATCAGGGCAGAGGGGAAAGCAATTATTGTCAACAAAACATAGAAAATAATTTCAAAGCGGTTTTTAAACTGTTCATGCAGCCCTTGCCAGTACTGGTTTCTAACTCACTTTAAGTCTCGACGCTTTTGAGAAAAGAAAGTGTACACAGGTGACATTAAAGCGCATATCAAGCTGGCTGCCGCCTTTTTTAAAATCCTTTTTTTTGCCAAGTGTACAGATGGAGTTTTGATAATAGTCTCCTGACTATGAAAAGCTGACCCCGGTGCACAACAGGGGTATGAGGGGAGGGGAGGGAAGAAGAGTTGGGGAGCATTGTGCTGGTGAATGCCTCTGTCTGTTCAGAGGCCAGCGAGATTAAATAAAGTCTATTTTACCTGTGTTCTGCATGCCTTCAAAGGCATAAGATTGGTCTTATAACTAGCTTCTGGGTGTTGCAAATTGACCCACATGGGCCTGGAACCTGTGATCACGATCTTGCTTGTCCCAAGGCCTAATGCCTTTGCCGTGAGTGTAGCATTGCGTCATTTCTGAAAGTGAAAGTTCTCTTAGGACCCACCAACCTCCCGCCAGGCACTTGTGCATAGACTTTGTGGCGGCCTCTAACCAAATCTATTCTAGAAAAGCCTAACGTCTAACATATCGAAGTCCCTTTTAAGATACACTTAGATGGTTTCTGAAATCTTGTTCCCACACCACCACCACTATGTAGGTAAGAAATCCAAGGCGCAGAAATCAGAGCTAGGATTCAAGCCCGGGTCTTCTGAGTTCACATCCGTTGCTGGTGCTTCTGAAGTGCACGATGGTTCTGTGCACCAGTTACATCTAAACTTCCCTATGAACGCTCTTCAGCAGGTGTATGTGTCAATGAAAACAGAAGCAACCAAAAGAAATAGCCTAGTCCATAAACTAGCCATAGCCTAGTCCTTAACTCCATAGCCTAGTCCTTAAACAGGACTAAAGAAATTAGGAAACTGAGAAAGTATTTATTATGAAAATACATTTAAGCCAAATAAATATTTCTATTTATCATTATTTGCAAGCTGAAAATGGCTGATGGTAAGAAAAATTTGGATGTGGGTCTGCCTAGGGAAGCATCTAGCAGAGTCATTAAAAGCATTAAACTCTAGGGTCAGACACCTCAGCTCATCGTTTAGCTTAGTTATTTACTAGCTATGTGGCCACAGGCAGGTTACTTAATTCCCT
The DNA here is from genome assembly GCF_018345385.1 of Vulpes lagopus. Lineage (NCBI taxonomy): Eukaryota > Metazoa > Chordata > Mammalia > Carnivora > Canidae > Vulpes > Vulpes lagopus. The sequence goes on along the minus strand of NC_054827.1, from coordinate 148,393,598 downwards.
TGTGTATCAGTTGCTTCCCAGAGACACATATAAAAGACTAAAAAGCAACATTCATAATATAAATGTAAGTTCTCTGCTCCTTTATCTAACCATGTCATCTATAACACACTAGGGATTGATTTCATTTTTGGATTTACCATACTGTGAAGATGTGGTTTAGATTTTATTGCATTGTTCCTATGTTAAAAATTTTTACTTTGTTTCACATATAATTTTAAACTCTCCATAATTTTAATTTTATGAATTTATTTAGTATTATTTGATTTTTAATATTCTAAGAGCCTGAAGGAAAACAAAAAAAAGACACGCCTTGGCACTCCAGACCTTGGAACGTCCTGACTTAAATTCATTGATGTTTCATTTCTTTATATATAACATGACGGGCTATTAATGCACACCACTGTACTTTTTGGTAAAGGTTAAATAAAATAGCATATATAAAGATGCAGCACAGTTCCTGACATATTGTGGGCCCTCAAGCAATTATTGCTGTTATCATTTTACAGAAAGGAAAAAAAATCATTATTTTTAAGATGTACTCCTGGTCCTCTCATCATTGAGCATATATTCCCCAAGTTCAGGAAAGGGACGGTAAGTGAATACTTTATAAACCTCCGTAGAAGTCTTCCATGTCCAGAGCCTCTCTGGATTAGATGGAAGATTTGTTCTCATTAACTTTTTTTTTATTTCTTCAATAGTAGGAATAGTGGGCAGAGAAGCCACTAAAGACAGGACTAGGCATTAAAGATGACACCATGTATGGGACTGAGAATGCCACACTAAGTGGAACCCAGCTATAAACCTAGCTCCTAAACCAACAGCAGACATGGAGAGAAGCCAGGAAAAGCTGAGTAATGGCCACTATTCTCTCCACTGAAAACCCCCTGCCCCCATATTTTAAATGAACATACCCTGCTTCTTTGTAGAAGCCAATCAACACAAACGCCAAAAACCTAAGTCATGACTCTAAGAAGATTGCAGATGGAAAGTTCAAACGGGGTATCTACATGAGAAGTAGGCACATAGCCGGATGGCCCTGTGTACAATGGAATTTCTTTTAGGAGCATTCCACAGTGCTGTCTGCAGTGGGCGAGAAGGTAAATCATAAAGGCATCCCAGCCATTTTGCAAAACTCGCATCGATGCTCCAAACGATGCTGGAGGCAGAAGACCCTCATTACCCAGGTCTTCCATTTCCCACTTGCAGGCTCAGCTGCAGCCAACTGCATATGTCCCTGAAAATCTTCATTCTTATGCTGACAACCCATGAAGTCCCTTTTGGTCTTTTGTCATTTTGAATTATTGTGGATGGAGAAAGGTAAAAACTAAATTTAATATAGTAAAACATAGGAAGAGATACATTTGCTAAAAATGTACAAAGTAGGAGCACCTGAGTGACTCCATTGATTAAGCGTCTGCCTTTGGCTCAGGTCATGATCTTGGGGTCTTAGGATTGAGCCCCATGTTGGGCTCCCAGCTGGGTGGGGAGTCTGCTTGTCTCCCTTTTCCTCTGCCCTTCCCCTCACTTGCGTTCTCTCTCTCTCTCTCACAAACACAAATAAAATATTTTTAAAAATTTGCATAGTAAAGATTTATTAATATCAAATAGATTTATTAATTTCAAAACGATCATCGACTAAATCCTCTGTATTTTCTTTGGCGCCATTTCACTCCACGCGTTTCTCTGAGTGTACAGATCCTGCTGTTGCTCCTGCCTATAGAAGAATATTACATTCCTTTCAAACATTTTATTTCAAACATTCTCTCAAAATAAAAGATAACCTTTGAAAGGGAATGCATAAAAATAAAATTGGAATGTCTCAGCTTTGTTACTTTTTTAAGATGAGAGCATAATGCACTTACTGAGGTAACACTGCCTCTCTGTGATTTAGAGGAACAGCTTGATGATAAAATATACAGTACTTTGTCCATAATAACTTTTGTTTTTTGTGGGGTTTTTTAATGTCATCAATTGAGCTGGATCTTTACCTCATTAGAGCCTTTCCCAGTGCATCATTGCAACAGATCATCTCTCCACATTACTGTATCCATTATCTATAGAGCAAGTTCATCCAATTTCCCAGCAGTTTATGAGAAAAAAACAAATAAAAAAAAGCCTACTTTCCCATATATCAGCGTGATTTATGCCAGTGTTAAAGCCCAAGTATTTGTATTTTCTCTGGCTCTTCTATTTGCCTAACATATGAAGTAGCAAAGTTAATATTCCTCTGAAAAACTCTGCTCTGGTCTCTACTGATTTGAACATAAAGTTCAAAAGGAGATTGTATCTTATAAAGACTCTAAGCTTACTGCATTAAATTAACAATACTAATCTCTGTGTTTCACATGGTACTTACTCAGAGCAGTTTTATAGACATTAAGTGAAAATGCCAAAGCTGTCTTTTAGATAAAAGGCATTAGCGGAAACTCCTCTAGACATTCCTTCAGGTCTTTTTAAAGGATATACTTCAGCTAGTTGTAGTCAATAAGGAGTTGAGGGAGAAGCGCTCAAAACAGATTTTTCTCCTCTATTTTTCCTCAACTCCAGACTTCTCTGAACCCCACTGACCAGGGAGACATAAAAAGAGAAGGCAGGAGTGTGACAAGAAGAAGAAGGAAAAATGGACAACCACTCATAAATGTAAAACAAAAACCAAAGAAAGAAACAAACAAAAAACCACAAAGCAAACATGATCATCATCATGCCAAATGGGAGGGAAACAAGACAACTGTATCATTACAAAATCCAGTTACAGTCCCCTGGCGTACCCATCCCTCAAGGAAACAATTGAGGAGGAAAGGGTCAAAGTCAACCCCAAACCCAAACAATTCAAGATGGTAGGACAATAAAGGTGAAAGCTACAGAAAGCCTCCATGATTCTACAGCCTTGTTTTAGTCTGTTTGAAATTTCAAAACAAAATACCACAGACTGTGAGCCTGATGAAAACAAATATTTATTTCTCACAGTTCTCTGAAGTCCAGGACCATGGCGCCAGCAGATTGGGTGTGGCAGCTGGTGAGAGCTCACTTCCTGGTACCTCCCATGGAGGGTGCTAGGGACCTCTCTAGGACCTCTGTTTTTTTTTTTTTTTTTTTCGTTGTTGTTGTTTGTTTGTTTGTTTGTTTTTAAATATTTTATTTATTTATTCATGAGAGACACAGAGAGAGATGAGGAGACACAGGCAGAGGGAGAAGCAGGCTCTATGCAGGGAGCCTGATGTGGGACTCGATCCCAGGACCCCAGGATCACGACCTGAGCCGAAGGCAGACAATCAACTGCTGAGCCACCCAGTCACCCCATCTAGGATCTCTTTTTTTTTTTTTTAATGTTTTTTTTTTCTTTTTTTTTTTTAATTTTTATTTATTTATGATAGTCAGAGAGAGAGAGAGAGAGAGGCGCAGAGACACAGGCAGAGGGAGAAGCAGGCTCCATGCACCGGGAGCCCGACGTGGGATTCGATCCCGGGTCTCCAGGATCGCGCCCTGGGCCAAAGGCAGGCGCTAAACCGCTGCGCCACCCAGGGATCCCTAGGATCTCTTTTATAAAGAGAATTAATCCCATCCATAAGGGCCCCATCTTAGTGACCTACCACACCCCAAAGGACCCACCTCCTACTACCATCACACTGGGCATCAGGATTGCAACATGAATTTGGCCAGGGGTAGAGAGTTGGGGGGTTGGTGTGGACACAAACCTTCAAACCACAGTCAGGTCTTTTATCATTTAAGATTTTATTTATTTATTCATGAAAGACACAGAGAGAGGAGCAGAGACACAGGCAGAGGGAGAAGCAGGCTCCCTGCGGGGATCCTGATGCAGGACTTGATCCCAAGACCCCAGGATCATGACCTGAGCCAAACTCAGATGCTGAACCACTGAGCCCCCCAGGTGCCCCAGGTCACTGCCAGATCTTAACAAAATTCCTGCTCATCTCACTTTAGTTCTTAAATTGACCTTTACACACTTGCCTATGGTTTGGTATATATTCCTTTGCAGCCCCAACCACCTCTAATCTATATTTCACCTGTTTTTAAATTCAGAAACCTTCTATTGAAAATATACTATATGCTCAGCTATGATTAAAGACATAGCATATGTCTTTATGTAATTATTACCCTTATTGGGCTCAGAGTCTTGGAGTAGGGGCGTGCGAGGGAGGACACGGGAGAAAGAGTAAGGGTAGACTATCACAGTAGCGCTGTGATAGGAGTCTGCATGAGGTGCTCTGCAAATCCACTCAAAGACAACAACCCAAGATGTAATTTGTGTTTTTATATTAAAATTTCAAACCCATGATGACTATGTGCCACGGCACAGATAAGTCTTGTTCCACAGAAAAAATGAGATAAAAATGATCGCTTCCTTATTCCATAAGCTGATGGTCTCCACAGTGGGCATGGAATAAGGTATGGGAAGAAAACACTATAAACGATTATGACTAATGCTTTTATTTATTTTTTTAGAGAGGATTAAGTTGCATTAACTCTTAATGAACACATTGACTGCATGTCACTAAAGCACAGAAGTACGCAGTGGAAGGAAAGAAATTGCTATCATCTCACAGGCTATGCAGGGAGGCACCCACGCACAGCCGTTCACACACAACACACTGCAACATCTAGTCTGTGTGTACCTGGTTAGGTAGAGCACACTGTGTGGGGCTACCCTATTCCAACTCACTTTCACAAAAGAGATAATAGAAAGAGTTGATTCGTAAAAACAAACCTTGGATTATGGATAATACTTAGGATGCTGGCGGAGATCAAGAACATAGCAGAGGTGACTCTTCTTATCCTTGGCAGGCCTTGGTTTCAATCAAGTGACAGGCAAAGGAAATGATATATTCAGATCAGAAATGAATGAACTTCTAATGATGTGAATTTATCAAGGCGCTATCAGGTTTCATAGTTACATTTTGTATCTTAAAGATGAACTTCACCATATACACGTTTTTTTTTTAAGATTTTATTTATTTATTCATGAGAGACACAAGCAGAGGCTCTGAGAAGCAGGCTCCATGCAGGGAGCCCGACGTGGGACTTGATCCCAGGACCCCAGGGTCATGACCTGAGCCGAGGGAAGACATTCAACCCCTGAACCAAGCAGGTGCCCCCACCCTATATGTATTATGCGGACCTTTAACAATTGCTAATATTAAGGCATGGATGAGAGCGAAAATACACATTATGATTCAGTAAGCAGGAGGTTTGATGTGCTGCTTCTATATTGGTATACATGTGTGTGCAATAACTTTTTCAACCATTGAAAGTACACAATCCTTATTATATAAACTAAGTTTGGAACTGAAGTATTAAGAAAGAAAAAAGTAAAATCAAGATTTTCAAAAATAATTGAGAAGATATAATCATATCATTCTTGCTAAAGTTATTAGGGATATCTTGTTATACATAAGAAGACGACATATTTTACTCTGATATTTTAATAAGAAAACGTCTGAATTTTGTTAATTAGTAAAAATGTTTAGATGTTTATTTTATATCCACCTCACTATTTTACATGTTAATATTTGTATGTGTTATGAGTTGTACAAGATTTTAACAGAGTATGTGTATGATTTATAAATAAACACATATTAAGGAGTATGTGCTGTCTGTCTATACCTATTTCAATATATATTCTTTAATTTGAAAGGCAGAAATCAGAAGTGTAATAACCATTATTGCTGATCAGAGTGAACCACTTCAGGCAGGAGTCAAATCTGTGTTCTACTGTCTCCATGTGGGATTAGAGAAAGGGCCTGGGAATCATAAATAACCTACTTGCAAGAGGTTGAGTGGTTACACAATTTGTCAAAACATGTCTAAAGTCAGTCTATTTATTGATTTAATTAAGTCCATTAAATTATAAATTAAAGGACAATGCAACTAAAGAAGATATTACATTTCAAAAATAAGCAGTGCTAGTTCTAAAATAATAAGTAGAAGCATGATCTAAATATTAACCCTTTTTTTTTTTTGAGGAATCTGCCTCAATCAACTAATCCCTAAGAGCTGAAGAACACGTTTCTCAGATTAATTCAGAGACTGTGGAGAGAAGGGTTATGAAATCTGCTAATCTTATTGGATTTGGGAGCCAATGTCCAGTCGGGAGCTAGTAAAGTCTATTTTTTTCATACATACACACGCATGCATATGTCACTAAGGCAGAGAAGTGTACGTACCCTCTACGTGCATACACACCTCTACCTACCTGTGTATCTCTCTATTGCTTGAGCACCTGCATTATGTCAGGATTTACTGACATTTTATTTCATGTCATCGTTTCAACATGAACTTCTAAGCAAGTACCACTACAGTACTTACTATGAGGCAAATATGACTTGAAGCCCTTTCCTATATTACTCATTAAATTCTCACAATAGCACCTTGAGATAAAGGCTTTCACTGTCTCCATTTTACAAGGAGATGAAGTTTCTTCAGATGAAGAAACTGAGGCATAGAGAGATTAAATCCCAAAGTTACACAGGTCTTGGTTGCAAAACCAGGTTTTGCATTTAGGCAGTCTGGTCCCGATTCTTGCCCACTACGCTCTTCACTGAGGAGGGAAGCATGAATCAGAAAGGTCAACTTTCATATGCATTTATATCATTTTACTTTTACTCCATTACCATCATCTTTTGCCAAGCAGGTAACTTTTCATGAACCTAAACCCCACAGTTGAAAAGCATGTAGGGTGAAATCTCCTCTTTTTTTTTTTTTTTTTATTCCATGTTACAGAAAAAGGATCTATTTGAGCAAAGATGGAGATTTTTTCAAAGTAAACTGCATGTGCTGTCACTGTGAAAATTATAGCTGTACCTTAAAAGATAGTGAACTTCTCATGACCACCTTATTTTACATAATTCTTAAGTGTAAATCCTCTAATCTTTCATGATAGCATTTGCCTATGCTGAAATACCTGTTAGTTTTTTTGTAAAATATGCATAACTGATAAGATTCTATTTTACTGATTGGTAGAAAAATAATACCCTCACTTAGGATTTGTGACCAATCTGAACAAGTCACACATCTGAAATGGGATGAGAATCAACACATCAGACATATTTCTGAATGTTTAACATCTCCATTAAATTTGGAGAAGAAAATCTATCGTATTTAATTTAAATTTTGCACCTGGACTCCATCTGATAAAATAAATACACAGAATCTAATGAATGAAAAGTTTTTAATGTTTTTTAGTAGTTTCTTATGTTTTCCATTGGTTTAGTCATTCTTTTTCTTTTAACAAAAATGAAGTAAAAATGGGTAATTCGGTGTCATTTTGTTTTTACTCTGTTTCCTACAGGTCATATTCAGAACTGACTAAGCACCATAAGTGTTCAACAGATTTTGATTTTATTTTTATCACATGCCTCATAAAACTGATTTAGAAACCTAAAAATGTGTCACTAAAATATTGAATTACGAACAGTCAGAGCTTATTGAATTTCCCAAATCTAACGAGAATGGTTAGCTATGAAAGCAAACAAATATTCTTCAAATGTAGCCAGCTACATTAAGGCATTCTTATGAGGATCTAGAAGATCCTGAACTGCCGTGATAGAGACCACGCTGATGTTTTCAAAAGCCAGTGGCCTGTTTTTGAAAGATTCTTCCTTCCACATGGGTGTCTGACATTATTCCCATCAAAAGTGACTTGGATCTACTTTAGAATTATAAGGGATGTCAAATAAATGTAGATAAAATTCCTACCACTAGTATAGGAGAATTATTATCTACATGGACATCCTTTCTGCATTCTCTCTGCTTCACAGAATCTTCATCACATTCCAACTGTCAGCAGAATCCAGTTCTTCCCTTGACTCTACTGCATCATTTTCTCTATTAATGTTTCTATATGATTTGTGGATCCCTTTCTGCTATTATGACTCAGAAGTAGGGGTGTTAGGATGCCTCGAGCTCCAAACCAGAGCACCAGCTTGAAAGCTATGCTCCAAGGCACACGTTGGGGGCAGAAACAAAATCCTACTGGCTTACAAGAGTGAGTATTCATTTTAAAGGTCTAATGATTCCCAGGAAGAAAATTAGATGCCTATAAAATTGAATGATCCCCTAGCAATGCCCCTTTGACTCAAAGGTCATATTTCAAGCAAATACATTCCCCTGGAGCCTAGTCCTGAAACTTGAAGTAAAGGAAACAAATCCTCCTGAACAGGGAGCTTTATGCACTAAGCTGTGTACTTCCCAGACCCTCTCTGAGAGCTTGATTGATGCTTCCTTAATACACAAAGCAGGGATACAACCGATCTCATTTAAGATACAAGCTCGGTAACACATATGCCCTGTGATCATTCCTTAACCCCTGTCAATTTTGGTTTCCTCCTTTGAGAGGGGGAAAAGAAATACCCATTTCCAGAGCTGCTGGGGATTTTAGTCAAGGTAATAATCTTCTGGTCATAATTTACTTTTCACCTGGTGGGGGGAGGTCAGTGTGTATTAAATATGTGTTTTGTTTTTATCAGTCTAGTATATATTTATGGGTAGTTATGTTTGTTTTCTTAATTTCCTCTGTCTAGCTCAAATATCACAGAAGTATCCAAGGCTCTTCATAGGGGATAGAGGGAGGGGCAGGTGACTTTTAGGATAAGAACACTGTCCTAGTTATCTATTGCTGTATAACAAATTACCCTCTAATGCAATAGATTAAAACAGTAACTATTTATCTCACAGTTTCTGGTGGGTCAGGACTTTGGAAGTGGTTTAGCTGGGTGGTTCTGGTGCACGGGTCTTTCAGGAGATAGCACTTATGACATAGGAGAGAGCAGTGGGTATCTGAAGGTTTGACAGGGCTGGAGGATCTGCTTCCAAGGAGGTGCATTTACATGGTTATTGATAGGAGGGCTCACTTTGTCACCAAGTGGGTTTCTCCATAAACTAACCAGCTGATGTGGCCACTGGCTTGTCCAGAGTGATCCAACAGAGAGAGAGTGACTACATTGAAAACCACAGTACCTTTAGAACCTAATCTTGGATGTGACATGCCATCGTGTCTGCCATATTCTAATAGTCACATAAATCAATCCTGGTACAATGTGGACGGAGATGACCAGAGTCTGTGAATGCCAGGAGGTGGGAAACATCAGAGGCCAGTAGCATTTACCTAGTAGGTAATAATAATAATAATAATAATAATAATAATAATAATAACAATAATTTATAAGACACTTGTCACAAATAAACAGCTCCGTGAAGTAAGAAATCAGAGAGTTTAAATTACTTGCCCATGGCCACAATTACTAAAAGGCTGTACTAAAAGTGACTCACAAGTAGATGTAATTTCAGGTTATTTTCTCTAAGCCCTCTTGGTTCCCTAATTGAATGGAATATACCAATTTCTCTTCTGATATTAACTAGCCTTACTTTGGATGAATTATAATAATCATAGGACTGACTTTCAATAACAAAAAAATTTAAATAAAATGCAATGATCAATTATGAAGGCAGAAAGTTAACTCAAAAAAATAGATAATAAGGGAAATTTTTATTAAAAATGGAAGATCAAAAAAGGAAGAAATGTCCATTTAATATAATATTATTGGACCTTTTTTTAAGATTTTATTTATTTATTCATTAGAGTCACAGAGTGGCAGAGACACAGGCAGAAGGAGAAGCAGGCCCCATGTAGGGAGCCTGATGCAGGGACTCAATCCCAGGGTCATAGGATCATGCCCTGAGCTGAAGGCAGATGCCCAACCACTGAGACATCCAGGCATCCCAATATTATTGGATCTTATTCCAAATCCTATGTTCTAAAAATTTAACTTCTACTTCTGGCAAAATTTTTAAAAATAAACTTAAAACAAGAGGGACAGAAATGTTATTGAATTTATTATCTCTAAAGCTATCATTCTACTCTTGAGCCAGTGATTCTAGTACAGTGTACCTAGTGAATGAGCTCATGATAATGAACTATGTTGTTCTAAGTAAACAGCCAACATTAGGAGTTTTTTCTTTTTCTTTTTTTCCTAAACAGCTGATTTCAGTGTAAGTGTTAAACACTATCAAATCATTACTTGGTCTATCATTTCTATTCGACTGAATTGTAGTCAATGGTTCTGAAAGTTTGTCAATGGTAGTGAAAGTTTACATGGAAGTTAATTGGCACATCATTGTGCACGTGCTTTTATATATGCTTTTAAACATCCCGACTCATCTTTACACTTAAAAAACACCAGAACATATCCTTACACCTTGCAGAGAGTATTTAACCAGAGAACTGAAGGGGTGCCTGATGGCTCAGTCATTAAGTCGACTCTTGGTTTCGGCTCAGGTCATGACCTCAGGGTCCAGAGACCAAGCCCCATGTTGGGCTCCATGCTCAGCATGGAGTCTGCTTGAGATTCTTTCCCTTTCTTTCTCCTTCTCCCTCCACCCATCCCCCTGCTCATTCTCTCTCTGTCTCTCATTTAGATAAATAAATAAAATCTTAATGAAATAGAAACAGAAATGAAGATAAAACTGCATCTTATCAGCACGCTCCATCTTCTAAACATTAAAAACTCTAACAAATCAGATTTAGAATGGAGAATACTAATGACTTGTCAGCAGAGTTAAAGTAATACTTACAGCTTTTTGCTGTATTTATTGAATTAGATTCTTATCTGTATTTTTCTTTGAGTACTAACCAGGAACTTGGCTCTGGAAGTTTGCAGATCAAGCAGGAGTTAGGAATGTGCATGCATGTGTCTGTGTATGCACACCCATGTACTTTCCTATCTCTTCTACAGGATCGTGGGTGTGGGCTTTCTCTACATGTAATTCAAACAAGCTTTTGAATCTGTATGCTTTTGGGTAAAAGTAACTTTGAAGAGGTAATAGTGTATGGTGATTATTGGGGCAATTTGGCCCTTCATGGTTATGAAGAGTGGGTAATGTTCCTTAATTGTTTTGAATATTACATCTTGGAAACTGCAGTGTTATCACTTCTGCAAGCTATCTTAGAACACAGAGCTGCAGTACGCTCAGCTGTTTCCAGCTGTAATCTTCCTCATTGCACCTTTGAGAAACAGAACTTGGATTGAGTATCCTTATCCAGCAAATCAAGAACTAGAACTTGTCTTCTTGTTCTTATTCCATGGGTTTTCACCCTATGCTGTGCCACTAGCACCTCCAAATATGACAACTATGGTCATGCTTGGAGAAGTGTCTCCAAAGCTCAGTCATCTGTGGATTTAGCCAGTTTCACCATATCCGTGTAACCTCTGGATTGATGTTTTTAAAATAAATCCAAAAAAGTAAAATAAAATAAATCAGTTTTAGTTAAATAAACATATTATAAAATAAAAATTTTCATTCTCATGGAAAGGAAATTATTTTGCCATTAATAACACCTTATAAATCAAATGTGGGTATGTTCTCAAAATTTAGATTTCTCCTCTTGCCTTGCTGAAGACCAAATCTCAGTTCTTCTCTCTTGTTAAAAATACAGTCCAAGGTTTCTGACTGATGATAAAGATAGATTTGCAGGAGCTCAGGGTATTCACAATACTATCAAAAGATTGAAAGAAATTATGAAAGGGCTACCTCCTTGTTATATCTTCCAACTGCTGTTGACTGCCAAGTCTGAGTGCCATGTAAAATCAGCTTACTTACACCAACATTGGCATCAGACACTAAGAGGACTTGTAGTCTACATTCTAGCAGAAATAGAAAGGGGTTCCTAGCCAGAGAATGGATTCTTGCCCAAACATAGCGATTGAATCTTTAGATAAATCCAGTCTAACAACAAGGATATACTGAGACAGCGATGCAGAGCATCAAGGCAGTCAATGAACTTGGCCTCCTGGGGCTTCCAGTTCCCCTGAAAAATGACAGGAATGGATTGAAGAGTTGCTGCCTCCTGTTACAAGACTCTGGAGTTCACTGTCTTCTTCACTCTTTTCATTATCAACATTTGTGACACTTGTGTCTTTTACTGATCAGAGTTAAGAAACTTTGGAGGCATACTAAGAACCTTCCTTTTAAGAAAAATAAACCAGAAAATAGGAAATGAATCTTATCCTCCTCCTAACTCAACTACCTGCCTATAATACTTGAGTGACATTTCCAAAGTTAAATTATAACCTAGATAAGTCATCCTCAAATCTTGTCCACAAATGACTCTTCCTTTGGAAATTCTAGTGAGGCTACTCAATTACCTTTCCATTCTGGGTAAAGAATGATTATTTTTAGATGAACAACAGATCCTACTTTCCCCTCCTCATTGCAGCAGAGATATTTCACGCTTCTTTTAACTAGTCCAAATTCAGAATACAGCAATGTCTGAAAGATCCTGTCAACAGAAATATATTCATTCAAGGAATGTTGTATTCTTTCATATATGAATAAATCAGCTCTGGGTTTGAAGACTATTTTATACTATGTAACTCCTTCTTTCTTAAAGAAGACTTATAAGATTTTAGCCCACTCTATTCTTCCTATATTTGGACTGTTCTATGTCTCAGCATTACTTATCATCACCTGCACTTGGAAAGATGGGACACAATAAAGTCGGAAAATATATGTTACAAATCAAACTTGGATGACTTTGGACATAATACATGAAACATTGAGCATTGCTTTAACTGTATCAGCTATGCTTATGTAATTAATATTGCAATCACCTTCTATAATGATAAGGGGTTATCTTTAAGGTAGAAGAAAAGTTCTATGTGAAAAATATGATTGAGATGATTTAAGGAACACATAAAATTGAATTAAGTATCTTTTCACCCATCAATCTTCCAAATATATATTGGAGAACATGACTCAGGTATCTTAGCAAAGATAATGGATATCTATAGACATACTTTAAAACTAAGGTTGAAGATCCAGATTATAAAAGTAGCTCATACAAGAAAATAGAAGCACAAAGTTAAAGATTTTTACTTTTAACCAATACATGCTAATTAAATCAGTTGGAAATCCAGATTGGGACTTCCTCAGACCACTTACTGATAACTGATAGTTCTTTTTTCTTTTTTCTTTTTTTTTTTCTGATGGTCTTCTTTTGAGTTCATATTTTCAATATTACACGTCCAAAGGCCTAAATTGTAAAAGGCATCTGGCCTGATTCACTTGAAGAACCCTATTTTAACTCAAAGGGTATATAATTAGAATACTAGTATTCCTAGCACTTCAAGATATTTTTAAAGGTGTTGCAAAACTGCTGTATTATCACAGAAGGTTCCTCACTGGCACAGAAAATGGAAAAGCTTCCCAATGTGTTGAAGCTACCTTTTTATTGTCCTCATCTTTCCATTTCCAGGCCACCAACACACCTCTCGACTTCACCTTTACAGTCAGCCCCTCCTAGTCATCTTAGAGCCGATTGGGTTTCTGAAAACACTGCTGCAGTGATGGTGGCACATCTGTTCGAAGGCTTGCAGGATACTCCGTTTAACTGCAATGCATTGAACCCCCAACCTCTCCCCAATCCATGTTCTGCATCATGTCTCCAAAACCAAACTAGCAGTGCTGTCCACCCCCCACTATGGCCTCCACCGCTACAATCCTGACTGGAACCACCACTCTCCCCACTCTTTTCATCCTTGACCCTCTCTATAGAGGTCAGAGAACTTATTCTGAAATCATCAGATGGAAAAATAGTGTAGGCTTTGCAGACCAAGCAGGTGGACTTACCATCACTCAACTTTGCCATTATAACACAAAAGCAACCATAGTTAGCATGTAAATGACAGAGTTAGAGTCTTACTACGACTATTTCTGGGAGCTAAATTTGAATTTCATCTAATTATCCTCTGTCATGAAATAGTCTTCTTTTTTGATGTTTTATCAATTACTCACCAATGCAGAAATAATTCTTAGTTAATGGACCACACAAAAATAGGCAATGGGCTGGACTTGGCCCATGGGCTGCAGTTTACTGACTCCTACTCTATTGTACAGCTCAAAAGAGCAGCCAGTGATTGGCATGATTGAATTTAACTCCGCTCAGAGTCCTGCAGTGGCTGTCAGTGCCATTCACAGCAAATGCTCAGGTTTTCACCATGGCCTGTGAAGCCTTATATATTCTGGTCCCCTTTGTTTGTCTGCCTTTATCTCTAGTTACTCTCTGGTTTTCCTCTGCTCCAGCTAACTGGCCTACTTTCAGTTCTTTGAACACGCTGAACCTAGGCCTTGTCTTAGGGTCTTTGCACTGGAAGGTCTCTGCCTGGAATCTGTTTCCCCATATATTTCTATGGCTCCCTTGCTTGCTTTAAGATTTTGATCTAATGTCATTCTCTTCAAGAGTCTATCCTCACCACTCAATTTAAATTGTAACTATCCTGTTATGGGCTCATTGTCTCCCCCTAAATTTCAAATACTGAAGCCCTAACCTCTAGTTGCTCAGAATGTAACTGTATTTGTAGATAAAGTCTTTAAAGAGGTGATTCATTTAAGTCCCTTGACTTCCCTTGGAACTGGTCCGTGTCGCTGGTCTTCTGGGGGAGGGGCCTGCTGTGCTGATTCTCAGGTGTGAGCACTTGGGGGAGCTGCTCTGTCCCTGCCTGGTGCAGGACTCAGTGGGGGGTGTTTACCCTGTGAGGCCCCGGGAGGAAGCCACAGTGGCGGGGGCAGCTCTGGGACCCTGGAGTCAGCTCCTGCAGTAGCTCCGGGGCTCTCCGTCTGCAGGGCCTGGGGGCTCCCGGGCGGGGCCGCTGATCTGCTCAGTTCCAGGCAGGAGCGTCCTCGCTGTCCTGGGCCCTCCCGGCCTCTGCCTGTCCCGGGGGAGGCCGGATCCTGGGCTGTGTCCCGGCGCCCTAAATAAGGCCATTAGAGTGGGCCCTAATCCAATGTGACTGGTATCCTTATAAGAAGAGGGAATTGGACATGTAGGGAGTTACCAGAGATGTGGCATCCCAAAGGAATGGCCACGTGAGGACATGGTGAGAAGGGGGCCACCCGCAAGCCAAAGAGAAAGGCCTCAGAAGAATCAAATGTGCTAACAGCTAACACCTTGATCTTGGTTGCTGAGAAAGTGAATATTCTCTAGAACCGAGAAAATAAATTGTTGTTTGAGCCACCAAATCTGTAGTATTTTGTTACAGCAGCCATAGCAAACGAATACACATCCCAACCTCCACGCCTTCGCAAACCCATTTAATTTGTTCCATTTTTACCCAGAGTACCTATCAGCCACTAAAATACTATCTGATCAACCTAGTTTATCATCTACCACCCCTCTACATGACAGCAATGGACCTTTGTCCACTGATGTATTTATTCCAAGATCTCAGAAGAGTACCTATAAGAGACTAAGCACAAAGACATACCTGCTGATTGGATGAACCCTGGTAATATATTTACCTCTATCTATCCCCTTCCTCTGTTTTTCTGCTCTTCCTGGGAAGCCCAATGATTAACTCAGCATCTCCAAACCTGTAGCCACTAAAACCCATGTCAGATGTTGTCACCACTAAAAGATCTCTTGACACAAAACAGAGGGAGCCCTTTCTTTGGATTCTACCGATATGCTGTCTGTACTTCTCTCCTGGCACTTAACTTATTCAAGTCTGTATTAAAGTTGTTATATATGTTCTAATTCCTCTGCTAAATCTTAAGCTTCTTTATGATACAGCCGGTGTCTCATGCATGTTCATACACCTCACCATACCCTCTCAGCGTGCCCCACATACTAGAGGCACGGTAAACATCGATGAACTTCCACACATTATTCTAAAAAACATGTTACTGAGTAATTGGCTTGTGACAGATTCTGTCTTAATCCCACACATTATCTGCATGATTAGCAAAATCTTTATGAAGGTGGCACTGTTATCAATCCCTTTTACAGGTGAGGTCACTGAGCCTGACAGGGGGGGAAAGTAACATGTCCAAGGTCATACCTCTAATGATTAGTGAAGCCAGATTTCAAGCACAGGTTTGTCCTTCTACAGAGGTCAGGATCTGGAGTATACAGTCACATAAGGAAAAAGAGAAATAAAGTGCTTACCCTGAAATAAAAATTTCAGTGCCATGTTAAATGAACAAAAAAGGAAGAAATATCATTCAACTAAGTTTTTAGAGGCTTGAACACGCTGACTTCATATTTCCAATGACTGCTCTTCTTGTTCTGAACTGAGAGCACAGTCACTGTGTATTCTTTAAATTTATATACTGACTCTGAGATTTCAAAAATTTATTATTTTATAATAATTTATTTCATGATTATTATGATGCTTCTCCAGATTAATCTTATTTTATTGGCAATGATTAAAGTCTTAAAAGTGAATTATATTAAATAAATTATAAATTTGGCTTTCCTAAATTTCTAAATCTGTTTACCTCCTAATCTTTATGATATTTTATAAGAATTAAATCAGCAGGTTCTTACTATTGACTTCTGAAATGGATAATTTCTACTTTTTATTGCTGTTCTTAATTCTATGACATTTTATATCCCGGGAAATAGACAGGGTGGGTATGGTTATTAATCTTATCCATTGATGAAAAAAAAAACCTGTATTGACTATTGATTTTTAAAAATGTAAGGATTTTACACTCATGAGTTTTTAGCAAAAACATGTTGCATATAGCTAAGCGATATATAAGTTACCCGAAATTTTTAGGTAGGAGAGGATTTTTGGTGACAGTATTAAAGTATCATTGAGGGGCACCTGGGTGGCTCACTGGTTGCGTGTCTGCCTTTGGCTTAGGGCTGACCCCGGGATCAAGTCCCACGTCGGGCTCCCTGCCTGGAGCCTGCTTCTCCCTCTGCCTGCGTCTCTTTCTCTCTCTGTGTCTCTCATGAATAAATAAATAAAATCTTTTAAAAAAATAAAGCATCTTTGAGTATAATCATTTGAGTACACAGATTTTAAGTTATATCATTTTTGAAGGAGATCTTTAAGTTAGCTATTCTATTTACTTTTTGAAAATTTTAAATTGATACAAACCGGGCACACTTTGACCTTTTCTGAGGACTCCAAAACAAATGAATGATGTTAGCTGCAAAGCTTGATGTGATTTATCAGTATCCAAACAGGGCTTAACACCACTTGAATGAGTACTGATCCCCAACTACCGTCCTTAAAAATGCTGACTTCCAAAAGTCCCTGCTGGCAGCTGGAATCACATTTGCTTGTTTTTTTCTGAAGAGGAAACAAGTATCATAGGATATCTGACTGTAAACTTGCCCAAGGTGCCCTACTAAGATGAGTAGTGCTAAGACCAGTTCAGGACTTCTTGGCTGCGAAGACCAGGCATTTTTCCCAGACCAGGCCACCACCCCAGGCACTTATTACAGTGTAAGGTTGTGAGAACAATGTGCTTCTGTAATGGTGGTATAATGGGCTAGCAACAAGAATAACTAGTCTCATGACCTTGGTAAAATCACTCCAGAAACTCAGACCTCCATAGCCTCTTCCAAAAAGAAAGAAAAAATCAGACCAAATGATTTTTTTTAATTTATAAATTTATTTTTTATTGGTGTTCAATTTGCCAACATATAGAATAACACTCAGTGCTCATCCCATCAAGTCGCCCCCTCAGTGCCTGTCACCCAGTCACCCCCACTCCCCACCCGCCTCCCTTTCCACCACCCCTAGTTCGTTTCCCAGAGTTAGGAGTCAGACCAAATGATTTTTATGGTCCATTGAGAGTTCACATGCCTGTGATCCAATAATATATTCCAACACAACTATTTATATAAGTAGCATGATATATATAACATTGCCTTTATTAATGTCATTGTGTTGTGCACTTTCACTAATTAAGCTCCAACAAATTTCTTAACCTTCAGAGATCACAGACTATGCTTCTGTTTGGAGACAGGCTAGGAGGGCCTGATTGGAAGGGACAATTGCATGTATTTGGGTAAATGCCCAGCAGTTGGCTGTATAGTTTCCCTTGGGGGACTTTAGTAGACACAGCATAAAACTGAGCTTTAAAGTTCTAAAAGCCTTTTATAGAACTGGCTTCATAGCTCTTTGACGCCTTTTGACTTTTGTTTGGCTCAGGGAATTATAAGGTGGTAGGAAACTCTTCTATGTATACCCCATAATAAAACAGGCTCCATGTATCTCAACAGTGTATTATAGAAGAGGAACATGATTGATTTGGCAGGCTTTAAGTCTCTTATCCTAACCTGGGGACCTTGCACAATGGGAATGTTCCCATTGTAGAGACACTAATACTGAACTAGGGGAACTTACAATTTCCTCAAAGTTATAAACAAGCTAGAGAAGAAAATTGCACACAGAAAACAGAACACTAAAATCCTGATAATACATATATTTTTTTGTAATACTTGTAAAATTGTAGGAAATCCAGGGTGGCATATTTTTATCTCCAGCAGGTTTAATGTAGCTAAGGATTGGAAGTACCTATAAATTTCTATTTTCATCACCTTAAAATTATTAAAATGTAATCATTATCCATATAGTGTGTTCATCACAGCAAGATGAGAAAATACAAATACATAGACATTTATACATAAATCATTCCTAGGATATATGATTTTTGAAACAAGTGGACAAGTATATAGCACCTACCCCTATTTTTAAATGTGTATTTATACCTCCTCTGTGTACAATTAGAGACCATTCAGACTTTCTGGGCTCTGGATTATGTACAACAGTTTCTATAATGGGAAGAAGTACTGGGTAGAGATAAGAAAAAGCAGAACCACGGCAGAGATTAGAAGGGGTAGCTGACATGACCGAGATCACAAGAAGTGATAGAGGCAAGCAATAACAATCCTACCAACTTGGGGGAAGACACACAGAAAAACAGAAGCAGGAGATATAGCATTGGCCCCTAAAAAGCCAATTCAGTCATACATCAGATGACTACTTATTGAACATTTATCATGTGCTAGGAAAGGTCTAGGCAACGGATTACCATAATGAACAAAATGAACATGGCCCCTAGAAAGGAGTTTATGTTCCAGTTTTATAGACACTTGCAAACAACCAAAATTATTTTAGATAGTGGAATTCTCAAGGAGAAGGTGAACAAATATCCCAGTTTGTCTGGGACAGTCTTGATTTACACTCATGTTTGTGCTGTGGTTTGGATTGTCTCCTTTTACTCTCAGAAGGGTCTCAATTTTAGTCACCCTCTCTATAAAACAAATTTCAAAAGGGTGATATAAAATGAAGGCATTAGGGGACAGTGAGGGGTGTGTGTGTGCTGTTTTGGATTGGAAATGGCTCAGTAAGGTGATATCTGACCTGAGAATTAAAGTCATCACACAGCTCTTCAGAGTGAGTTTGAGTTTGAGGAAGGAAAACTGTGTAGTGAAACAAAGATATGGGTTGGACTCGGACAAATCCAGTTCTATACCTTAGCCCCATCACATCCTACATGTGACACCTTGGGATAGGTTCCCCATGGGCCACTCAAGGGGTAAAGCTCAAGTCTGATAATGTGATTCATAAAGGAACATATTAAGTTATATGAAGTGGATACTTGATTATGAGATCTTTCCCAAAAACTATTTTTGAGCAAATACTATACAATATACTGTGTGTTAGGGGAGAGCTGGAGAATCTACATTTTTAAGTGCCTCTTAGAGGGTGTCTGGGTAGCGCAGTCCCTTGAGCGACTGACTCAGTTCCAGTTCACGGCTCACATTGGGATCTCAGGGTGGTGAGATTGAGCCCCGCATAAGACTCTGCAGCATGGAGTCAGCTTAAGTTCCTCTCTCCCTCTCTCTTTCTGTTCTCTCTCTCTCTCTCTCTCTCTCTCTCTCTCTTTCTCTCTCAAATAAATATAATTTTAAGTGTCTTTTAGAAGATTCAGATCTACTTGAGGTATGACTCTAATGCCTGGATCTGCTAAATAATACAAGGTGGATGAGTAATTAAATGCTGAACATTATGGGACATACAACATGTATACAAAAGTTCAAAACATAAGAAAGTCAGTGCGCGTCAGATGGTGAAGACAGATCCAAGGGGCAGGTAGGAAGTGTAACATCCATGACCTGATTGCTCAGTAAGCCACACAAGTGTTTCTCTGGACAAATAATAAAACCTTCTGGTGGGTTATGTTGGTAGTTTCTGCAGCAATGAGGTAGTATCAGCATTCTTCCTTCTACAAATAATCCCACTGATCCTCTCTCTCCCAGCTGCTTCCTCACCTTCCTTCCTTGGCTCCCCCATTACCAGCCCCTCTTCTCTACTTCCTTCAGAGGAACATGTCTTACAGGCTTACTACTCCCGCTAGGTTGCCCATGGTTCATGCCACTTCTTGACTAAAACCACATAGTGTAACTCCCCTCTACTTTTGGAAATCTTAGCACATGTTGCTTTGCTGAGTTAACCATCCTGCATTTATTGGCTCTACTGGCAGGGTAACATAGGGCAGGAAGGACTCTCGAAGAAATAGTTTATAAACCACAAGGCTCAGCCCTTAACAAGCACTTAATAAACATTAGTTGAATGAATAAATGGCAATTATAGTTATTGAAAACTAATAAAGGCAAAGGAGTTTAAAAATTGCAGTCGTTTATACAGGTTACTTTCTATTTATTCCTAATTATTAGGCAGCACAATGATGATTAGGTATCCAATTACCTTTGGGAAAAATTCAATTTGAAACAAACAAACAAAAGAAACCCCAAAAACAAACACAGAACATCCTATAGACACCAGATCGGTAATAATGACAAAAGTTACCATTTGCTGAAAGCTTCACAACAACAGAACTATATAGAGGAATATCCCCATTTTACAGATGGATTGATCCCACTCCAAGCAGCCAGGTGATTTTCCTAACTGTAGGATGGGATTGGGGCTCGGGCTGAAATGCCAACATGAGGCTCCCGCCTCTTTCCTCTGTGCCTGCCTTGCCCTCCAGAAGCACATCTAGGTTCTGGACAGAGACAACAGCTCTGATACTCATTCTCAGAATTCTTTTTTTTTTTTTCACTTTTAATATAATATGTTTATGTTATGGTCTGTAAGACTGTGATGAAAAGACATTAGAGGAAGCACAACAGAGCAAGAGAGGGAGCCAGACACAAGGCACGTACAGGAGGGGGCCAAATGGTGGAAGGCTTTATGTGAGTTTACTTCCCTGAGCAAACTTGGTACATTTCTCCTCCCACCCTGGCCATGCATCCAGTTCTCACTGACTCACTTCCCCCTTTGAAAATCATGATTATTGCCCCTCCTCAGCCAGTCTGAAGTATTGATCTCCTTCACAGTCCTAAGCGTTCACCTTTAAAAAACTAAACAGAGGTCCCAAAGAGAAAACATTTTGAGACATTCTGATGTTATTGCGGTATCTCTATCAGACAGGAGAAATGGATAGTGTTAGGCATAGAGCCATCCATTGCAGAGGCTTGTTTATCAAATTGGTTAGCATATACTGCAAAAAATATAGCAGCGCTGATTTCTATCATGGCCAGGTGGACTTTGCTTTCTTCCGCAAGCAAGGGCAGCTCCTTAGATCTTGGCCTCCCTGCCCACCAACCCACCATTGTATCCCAACACTGGAAAATAAAATAGACTTTATCAAAGAAAACTTACCATCATACCTAGCATACGTGACCCATAGCCACGTCGTACTGGCCATAATACTGTTCTATGTAACAAATATTACATGGCTTTCTTGTGTCTTAACCTGATGGATCACAGTGACATCTCCTCTGAAAAGAGCCTATTTATTTGAAAGTAGAGGTTTGTTTTCCTTATAAAGTTTAAGAAGCTCACAGAGAAATTTCGGACAGAAGCTCTCTGATCAAAATGAAAGATAAGCAAGGATGGTGAAAGACATGGTAGAAGGATGGGAGCCTTAGAGGCACCGAGGGAGATGATTAGCTCCTTCAGGCCACTTTCAATACCTTCTGAGGGGAATGGACAGGACCTATGTTAATACTTTTAAACAAAGGAGGCCTTGCCAGTGGGAATGCCTATGGTGGCTTAAAATCATAAATAGGGCCATGAGCATATTTCCCTGCTTGGAGTGGGTTTCCCACTAGCTTCCAGAATGGGGTCAGCCAGTGGAATCATTAGCAATAAATCTGAAGGATAGGAGGAAGGAGAGGCCAGCAACTTTTTACCCTGGGGGTTCCCTACCTCTCAGCTCTCCGTGGTTGGCAGTGTCCCTGGACTAAAGGCCACATCTACTGTCAAGCAGCCCTCTCTGCATATGGTTTCCCTCTTCAGACTTCAGAGAAGGTTCCCTCCCTTGGTCCCTCAGCAGTCTGCTATTACCAGCTTCAGGAGTACACATTACCCCTGTTGGTTCCCTTAAATCCCACCCACATACACGGTCCCTTTATTAAATTGTTTTCCTGAGTGTGAGATCTCTTTCCTGCCAGGAAATCACTGCTACATATGACAACCAATGTACACCATCCTCAACAGTCTAGGTCCCGTGATGTGAAACTTTAATATTTCTTTAAGGACTTAGATGAAGTGTTGATGACTAATTGC
Source organism: Vulpes lagopus (assembly GCF_018345385.1). Classification (NCBI taxonomy): domain Eukaryota; kingdom Metazoa; phylum Chordata; class Mammalia; order Carnivora; family Canidae; genus Vulpes; species Vulpes lagopus. Next base: position 148,371,210 of record NC_054827.1, on the reverse strand, counting down.
CAAAGTTTCTGGTAAGAGAGCACCAATTACTTCAACCAACAGGGGCAAATGCAGCTCCTTTGATGGATATCAGCTCTTCTCTTTAGACTGTATGCAACACATTGATTATTTTTGCCCATCAGTCAAGGAATGAGTTTTAGGAGAATATCACAGAGATGGGATCACTGACTAGTTTGAAGTTCTCACAATGATAAAAACAGTGTTCCATGAAGTCTTTAAGCCCTGGGAGTTTACATCATATGCTAATTATGTGGTAAGGAACATCAAATACAAGGTCATTAATCATTAGCATGCAGATTTCCTTCTGAAACAAAAGGGACAACCAGTGTATGTCTGCATATATAGGTGTTTTTTCCACTGATTTCAGGGATCCTCTACTTAGATGTGGCAACAATGGTGGAATCTGAAGAGATGAGGCAAGATGCTGAATCCCTCAAAATATCCCTTCACTCCTTAATGCAAAGTTCAACTCATTAACAGAGACCACAATATCTCTCCCAATAAAGTTTAAAATATATATTCTGCTGGGAAAAGCCATACAGTGGCATATATTCCCTGTCAGTCAAATATAAACACCATCCTTTGCTTTCTTCTTACCTGAGGGCAGGTTTCAATAGAAGCAGCACCAGAAAACTGAGTGTATCATGGCGGCACTTTCTGTGCATTTCAATAATGCAAGTTTTACATAGCGCTATAAGGAATATAATCTCACTTTATAATGAAGTTCGAGTGAATTAAAAAATTAATCAAGAACAGTCCAAGAGAATTGTAACTGTTTATTCAATCGTCACATATCAGGGCCACATGAACTGGGAAATAGAAATATCTGTCACCTTTACCAGGACTAAAGTTGAGTTTTGAGTTTTGCAAACTTTTAAATATGTGAGGTCTTTGGAAACACACATCCTTTGCAGGAGATGTGTCTGCCTAGTGTTCAAATGTGGAAGGGATGGGGACAGAAGAGAAGGTTGGAGGGGCTGAAGACTTGATCTTGTGATTTGTAATCAGGAGGAAGAAAGAAGGAAAAAGCAAAAAAGAAGTGATAGAGCTAGAAACAGGCTCTCTTAATTTTCCAATTTTGCTACACACACACACACACACACACACACACACACATACACACACACCCTTTCTCTTCACACTTTAAAAATGTAACATAAAAATGTCTCAATCTTTATATCACCAGTCTTGTGGATGGCTTGATTTCGCAGTGACTTCAACAATGAACATAAGGCTGGAAACAACTCAGTGTAAACTTGAAAAAAGTGTGCTCGCTTCTGGGCACTCTCTTCTCAATCTAAAGTTTTCTACTTGATGAAGTGATGAATTTCATCATGCTTTTAATATTACCATTTCATTAAATTTGAAATACTTCAGCCCACAAGTTAAGTAGTAATTCCATGCTTAACAGGATACTGTGATTTACATTGCTTTCGCTTCCCTTAGGTGGAGAGTTGAACTTGGGCACACCTGTAACTTGTCTTGAAGGCTGAAAAGAGCCCTGGGCAATATCCACCCAAAACATATGTTTGGGGCATACTTGCTAATAAGAAGATGACTTCAGATCTTGATTTTTCAAGAAAACTAGGTACATGGAATTGATAAATGTCCAAACACCCTCCAAATTAGTGCTATAAAACACTCCAATACTAAATTTCACATATAGAGAAGAAACAGGTCAAAATCTGGTATCTGTGATATCATTCAATCTTCATTAATGGGTCAGCATTTATAGGACAAGGTGTTCTATGCTTTCCTATGGTATACAAATTGCCTATCAAATTGAGCACTCACATTACCAGCATCATATTACAATCCTTATAAATCATCTCCATTTATTTTGAGGTAGGAGAATATATTGGCTATCATGAGCCCCATCTAGAATTGGGTATAATAGGATACATGAGGATGCAGGTCCCAAATCAAGAAGGAATTTGGATAGTTAATCCTGTATTGTGCCTCACTACACTTAACACACCATTAACATGTAACATTTGCTTATGGATTTCTGACAAGTATTATATATAACAAAGGATCTTTAGAAATGCTTCCATTTCCGTGATAAGTAAAGCTAATATATGCATTTGTAAAATCTACCCTTTGAAGAGTGATTTGCTCTGATAAAATATGTAAAATGTTTCTGGTAAAATAAAATTATTTTATCTGGACAAATCTTTACCAATGAATTTATGTTCTCTATCACAACCATTATTTTAGGTAAATTAGTAATTACTTACAAACAGTCATAGGCATTGTCAAAACTTTATGTGAAAAGCTTTCAGAAGAGGAAGCTGCTTTCCTCCAAATTGTGATAACACCAATAAAACACATCAAAGGAGAGCTTGTTTGCATCCATGAAAATTTCTTTGTGCTTAAAATTATCTGTTTGTGTAAAGGCATGGGCATTTGGGGAATCAAATGAAAGGCAACTACCAACAATACAGATTATATATTTTGGAATTAACCTGTTTTCAAACATAAAACAAAATCACTATTTCCTCAGATCACATCTTTAATTGAAAAAGTGAGAATAAAGAGCTTGTTGGTAAAATGAAAAAAAAAAATCATCCAAGGCATGCTGGTATTGTTTTAAATTTTTGATAACTACAAAGACATATGCTGATTGTTCAGGATACAATTAGCAACTGCTTGCATATCCAACCTTAAAGCAAATTTTTTAAACTAATTCAACTCTGCTTCCTACTTCTTCATTAATTACTAGCCAAGGGACTTGAAAGTGTCCTAATGAATTTTACATTAGATCCTGCAATATGAACAGTGTATATTATCACAGCATCTTGTAAATGCATAAATTGGCTTTTCCAAGTTGCATTTTCAGTGGTTGTAAAGATTCCGGCTAGATCTTACAGTGTTTAGTATTAGAGCCTGAGCTGAAAAGATTTTTAAAAGAAACAAGTTGCTGTAATCACATTTCTCAGGCCATAAATCTATCTTACTACTGTATAATAATCTGTCCTATTTCTCAAAGTTCTTATTTTTTTTCTCTTGTGGCTCAGAAAGAGGAGGAGTCCCACCCATATTGATTTCTAAATATGCATTAAATAAGTCTTGAAAAATTGCTGCTATGCCAGCTTTCCATAAATTTCATTTTATAAATTACCATCCAGTCATTGGACACCCACTGTCTTTTGGAGTCAGTATTTATGGTTTACAACTTCACAACCATTTACCATCTTCATAAGATTCTTTGAAAATGAAAGTTTAAGGAAAAGAGACACAGATCGAGCAGAAAAGGCAGAGAACTGCACCTAAACCCAGCACGAAACAGGTAGAACCTTAAAATTGCCTTGCCAAAGAGAAAAATACAGACTACCATGGAAACCTCATAGAAAGCTTTCTTTTTAAAAATATATCTCTAATTTGATAGCAAGATAACAGATCACATACCGAGCACTGTCCAATGAGACACAGCATCACAAAAGGCACTCCATCCTTAATGGAAAGTTTAAAGCAAATATCACATGGATATCATTGATCACATTGATATGATAAAGCAGTCATACTTATGGGACTCTGTAGGGGTAACAGAAATCTAAAAATCTGGGTGGAAAATACAACAGAGCTCAAAGTTAACAAAAGTCAGGTACAGACTCTCAGTGGTTACCCTTAAAAGCATCAGAAGTCACCACAATTTGCACTGCTTAAAGATTAGCACCGGATAACAATCCCAATAACGTTTATACATATTTCGTGCTCCCAGCAATTGATTGATTTTCACATTTATTCTCTCAAAAGCATTTTTCCTTATCATGTTGTTGACAGAATCATATATGTAGTTCTGCTGTTAACCATTAAGAGTTCATTTCCTAGAGCAAATGTTGCTCACATTCATCTCTCAACCCCTGCCTAGGTTTACTTACTAGTCCTTCTTTCTAATTATTTAAAGAAAATCAATCTGAGTTGAAAAAATAAAGCTAACAAGAGTTCTTCACGGCCAGAATCAAACTATAGTGCTACCAAGCAAGCTTTGTCTCTCAGAAGTTTGATGGTCCATTAAAAATACCTTTCGTCGGAGTCAAAGTAGTTTGGGTCCACCTGCCACTATGTTAATGATGGCACTGCCTACCAATTTCAGGGGCAGCAAAACTGCTGGTTTGGGCTCAGAATTCTGGAACATCTTAAAAATATTTTCTTGCTATCAACACTTAGATTTAAATAGAGTTTCTATTTCAATCATGCAAATTTTTAAACATCAAAATAACTGCAATGAAACCAATATCAAACCTCTCATGGACATTTTACTCTTTAGCTCTTTTCACATTTTGCTCACATTTTGCAAGAAACTGAGAAATTCCAGAGAAATGGCCTTAACTCTTTCACTGCCAAGCTCTGTGATCAAATACTAGAAATCATCTCTGGATTATAATGATCAAAGAGTTCCAGAGAATTTCTAAATACCTACAAGAAGACAACAGATTAAGTGATTTTTCCAACAAACTGCAGCAAGCAGGAGAGAGAGAGAAACCCCTCAGACAAGCATGCATTTAAAAAAAAAAATCTTTCTACTCTGCAGACACTGCTTCCTTAGATTGAGGCACATTTAACAACAACACTGCCAAAAAGACAGGAAAGATACATCCACAGAATTCAGTTCTACCCCCAAATTAGAGCTGCACTGCACACATTTTTAGAAACGTGACTCTTAGCAAACACAATTGTATTTTATTGACAACATTAAAAATAAACACAACACAGAAATAGTGGAGCCTTTCCTATTCCGTTTCCACTTCATTACCATGCTCCACCAACCTCTATTATTTAAAAAAAAAGTCATTACCTGTATGAAGAGAACCTGTTAATAGTCTGAGAAGGTACTGGGCAAATTTCAGTATTTCACGTTTACACCGCTTTCTACAGCCACTCATCTTAAGCAACAAGGTATTCCTCTGATGAGAGCCAGAAGTCTTTGCCAATAAAAAAAAAAAAAAGACAGTCTCTGAGGGGAAACTTCTGTCTCAGTTTATGTCACAGGCTGCCTTACAACTCCTGTGGAATTAGCTCTTAGTGCCTGAATCAGAAATTCCTTTTAAAAAAAGCTAGAGAAGCCGGATACGGATAGAACAGTAACAGGATGGTGAAAAGGGGTTGCTTCTCAGTATGGTCACCAAGTTCTTCTGTGGCAACAGATAGGCTGCGGTTCCCACTTGTAGTAACCCACTGTGGTTCAGCTCAGCATCCCCTCTCCAGGAGCAGTTGCAACCTCACGGACCATTCACAGGGAGGCGGGGACTGTGATGCTAGCTCATCAATGAATCAGCATGTAAGCAGGTGAGGGGACAGATGACAGGTCACTGGGGCTGAAACCCTTTGGGTACCAATAAAAAGAGCCAGCTAATGCAATCGAGCCTGAGGGGGGAGCGATCTCACTCTACAGACCTACAAAAATGATCCCCCCTCCAAGAAAGGGAAGTAGAATAGCATGCTGCTCAAGGTCAGACATCAGACAATTCTCTGATACAGTGTTAATCAGATTCAGGAAGCCTAAACAGCAAAAAGGCACATTTGAGGAGCTGACCCTGATTCTAAACAAATGGAGTTGAAGATTTACCACCAAATGGAGGCAATGCTGTTTTGTCACAGATAAATATATTCCAGTTATGGCCACAGAGGTGGGAAAGAAACTGTTACCTAAATTTGGCTGTGTTTTCAGCACTGTCCAGGCTCAAGTATTTGGAATTTTTTTTAAGTGTCTTATTCAAAATACAGTAGCTTGAAAACCACAGCTCTGAAGCCCCTGTGCTTTGTCTCCAGACAATTCAAGCCCCAAAACTAATTTACTGCATTCACCTAAGAGAAAGAACTGACTCAGTTTCCCCATATTTCCAAAAGGCAAAATACAACTTGCTAGCTCCTTGCCAATTGACTTATTTTGAATTAATGGTGAGAATGAGGATGAGAGTGTGCAGTTTTCACAAAGTACTCTTCTGTTAAGGACAGTGTTGTAGAGAGAGGAAGTGAAATGAAAGCCAGAAAACTACAGGCTGGCCATCTTGGAAGGTACAGAAGGTTTGTTGTTTTTTCTTCTTGAGCACCTTGGGCAATTCCTAGGATTTGTCCAGGCTGTAATTTATCTTCCCAGGGTAGTTTATTTCTTTCTGCTTATTTTGTATAAATATAATATTATCTCCATGAGATTTAGTATATATAGAATGTGCATCCTCTATATTTAAGTACCTAGACAAATCTCCCCCCCCACCCTTTTTTTCTCAACAAACCTAGTTGGAACTAATATTTTCCAACAATATTATACATGAAATGATGTTCTTTTACAATAAAGAAAGAGGCACTCCAAAACCTTAAACATAAACAGATTGAGGGGGAACTCACTCTTTCTAGAATGCTCCCACATTCCCAGACACAGCAGTGTAACCATTTGAATAGGGTAATAAAACATGTTTTCCAGGAGTTTTTAGAACATCAATTTAGAGTGTTTGAAGTAAAAACAATTTCAGAAACAAAGTTTAGCAACATACGTTTTGAAGGTCTTGCTCATATACATTTGCATGAGTAATGGCATCAAGTTTGAAATAGGCAGAAGAAATAATAATACTGTCATTCCATAGTTGAGCTAATTATTCTAAAGCCTCATTCTCTTATTTATAAAATGGAGATCTAGATACTTTATTTGTTTGTTGAAGAGTAAAATAAGATATGCTGGAGACAGAGCGGTAATGGAGAAAGACAAAACTCTGGCACTAAGAACCACATATGGAACATAACAAGTGCTCAGTATACAATTTCTACACAAATTATGTAATATTCAGGGGCACCTGGATGGCTCACTCAGTTAAGTGTCTGCCTTCAGTTCAGGTCATGATCCCAGGGTCCTGGGACTGAGCCCCAAGTCAGGCTCCCTGCTCAATGGAGAACCTGCTTCTCCTTCCCACTTGTGGTTTCTTTCTCTCTTGCTATCTCTCCCTCTCAAATAAATTAATTAAATCTTTTAAAAAATTTTTGTAGTATTCATGGAGCTTAAACTTCAGTATAAAATACAAATTAGTAAAAAAAGAAAGAAAACATAAGAAAACAAGAAAAGAAAAGAAAGAAAACAAGAAAAGAAAAGAAAAAAGAAAGAAAAAAGAAAGAAAAGAAAAGAAAAGAAAAGAAAAGAAAAGAAAAGAAAAGAAAAGAAAAGAAAGAAAAGAAAAGAAAATATCACCTGCAGGTAAGAGCTACGGAGACTATGAAACTAGGTTGATAGAATAGAACATGAGTGGTCAGGGAAGACATCTCTAAGAAAAGACGGTTAACTGGGATATTAATTATAAGAAGGAGCCATATAAATGATCAACCATGAAAAGCTTAGGGGAAGGAAAATGTCAAGTGGAGTATAAAGTTCGTACAAAGACCCCAAGCTAGGAAAGATTTTTGACATCGTAAAGGCACAGAAAGAAGGGTGTGGCTGCTGAAGTGCACTGAGCCAGGAGAGTCTTACAGGAAATGATTTCATGAAGACAGGCAGGACGACTAGACAGAGCCTACAAGTGTAGGGCCATGTAGCCAGACTAAGGAGTTTGGAGCTATTCTGTATACCCTGGAAAGTCATTCCTGGGAATAGGGAAACTGTATGATCCATCTGTAATATAAAAGATGGATTGTAGGGTAATAAGAGTAGAAGGAACACCTACGAGGAACATCACAATGGTGGCATGGCCTGGAGTAGAAATGAGAGAAAATCCAATCCCAAGGAATCTAATAATAACAAAACTCCTAGAATTAATGAGTTCAACAAGGTCACAGGACACTAGCTAAACATTGAATCTTACTACTGAAAAATCAATTGTACTAGCAATAAACCCATGGACACTGAAATTCAAAACACAATATCATTTATTATTGCTCAAAAATGAATATTTAGGTATAAATCTAACAAAACATGTGCAAAACTTGTATTCTGAAAACTATAAGAACTCTGATGCAAAAAAAAAATAATATTTAAATAAATAGAGAGATATAGTAAATTCATGTACTGCAAGACTCAACATAGTAAAGATGTCAATTCTCCCCAGACTGATATATAGGCTTAATATTATTCTAAAAATCCCAATCTCAAAATCTCAGTAAGTCTTTTTTTAATATACAGAAGATTATTTTAAATATGCATATTTAAGGAGACAAAGGATCGAATAGCTAAAATGATTTTGAAAAGTAGAGTGAGTCTTGAAATCATTCTACCTGATTTCAAGAGGTATTTAGCTAAGTAATCAAGACTGTGTGCTAATGGTAGAGAGATGGACACATAGTTCAATGGAACAGAATAGAAAGTCTAGAAATAGATCCAATTATGCACAACTGATTTTTGACAAAAATGCCAAAAGCAAGGCAATGAAGGAAACAGCCCTTCAAAGAGCAAACGTCTTTAGGCAAAAAAGTGAACTTTGACCAAGATCTCACATTTTATACAAATATTAGCTCACATTGAATAACACACTTAAATGTAAAACTATAAAAGTTTAAGGAAAAAAAATAGGAGAAATTTTTCAAAATCTTGGACTAGGCAAAGGTTTCTAAGATTTCACACCAAATATATTACTGATAAAGCAGAAAATGATGTCAAATGTCATCAATTTAAAAAGTCAGTCATCAAAGATCCTGTTAAGAGAATGAAAAGATAAGCTATGGAATGGGTACAGATATTTGTAAACCATGTATCTGACAAAGGACTAATATCTAAAATATAGAAAGAACTTTCAGAACTCAACAGTGCTTTATACATGTCAATCTAGAATATGAACAAAAGACAAGCAGAGACATTTCACTGAAAAAAAGATATACTGATGATCCTGGAATTACAACTCTTTGGCGTTACAATGATGCAAAGTGATATGCAACCAGCAAAAGCTATACTTCAAATTTTGACTTTTGATCCAGGCTTATGACATGTAGTATAATAATCTCTTGCAATAATGGGCAGCTATAGCTCCCAGTCAGTCAAGCCAAGCAATCACTGGGGTGAGCAACCAATACACTTACAACCATTCCATATCCATATTACCATCCAGTTCTTCACATCTAATACAGTATTCAATAAATTACATGATATAGTCAACATTTTAATCTAAAAGTCTTTATATTACATGATTTTGCCCAACTGTCTGCTAATGCAAGTATTCTAAACAAGTTTAAGGTAGGCTAGGCTAAGCTATAATGTTCAGTAGGTATAATAAATGCACTTTTGACTTACCATATTTTCAACTGATGATGGGATATAACCCATCGTAAGTTGAGAAAGATCCTACAGAGGGCAAATAAGCACATGAGAAGATTTTCAACCTCATTAGTCACTCTGACATGCAAAATAAAACTATAATGAGGCATCATTGCACATCTATCACAATGGGTAAAATTAAAAAAAAAAATAGTGATAAGACCAAAGGTTGGCAAGGATGCAGAGAAACTGGAACTTTCATACATTGCTGGTAGGAATGAATAATGGTACAGCCATCCTGAAGAACAGTCTGATAGTTCTTTAAAATTCTAAAAATACATCAACCATATAACCCAGCAATTGCACTCCTGAGCATTTATCCCAAGGAAATGAAAATATATATCCAGACAAAAACCTTGACATAAATTGTTCCAGCATAAAAATGTTTATAATATCCCAAACAGGAAACAACCTCGATGCCCTTCAAGAGGTGAATAGCTAAACAAACCATGACACTTCTGTTCTATGGAATACTACACAGCAATATAATGTACTACTACTGATAGACACGATTTAGTTGAATCTCAAGGGAATTATGCTGAGTGAAAAAAGCCTACCTCAAAAGGTTACATACCACATGATTCCATTTATGTAACATTCCTGAAATGACAAAATTATAAAAAGAGGCCAGCTTAGTGGATACCAATGATTAAGAAAATTATAAGGGACACAAGGAAGTAGATGTAGCTATAATAGTGCAACGTGATGGAAATGTTCCCTATTCTGACTGTATGGATGTCAATATCCTACTTGTGATATTCTACTATGGTTTTGCAAGATGTTACCACTGGGAGAAACTGGATACTTTACTTTGGGATCTCTGCATAATTTCTTACAATTGCATATGAATCTACAGTTATCTCGAAAATAAAAGTTTACCTCAAAATTAAATAAATAAAAATTTTAAAAAAAATGTAGCACCTACTATGCCTTACTATTTAAGGGTCTTAATATACATAAGTAAACCAAACAGACAAAACCAGTGATTTACAGAACTTATAACGGGGAGAAAGAGTAAAATGTGTAAGAATAGAGTACACCAGATGGAGGGAGGTGACAGCAGTGGAGGTAATTGAGGTGATCAGAAAACTCTTCACTGAGGTGACATTTAAGCAAAGATTTGAAGGAGGTGCAAGCATGAGCCAAGCGGATACCGAGAGTACACGGATGCATGCGATCTCTCTGTAGCTTCTGGACAGCCCTCTGTGAAAAGCTCAGTTTTGGTGTGGAAGCCCAGAGCTCCAACCTGATCAATCTTTTCTCTAGGGAACACAATCACAAATTGCTGATTTTTGTTGGGGAATCCGTCGCCTGTATCTATTTATTGTTGGGAGGTGTGTCAGAGAAATATTGTAAATGCTATCCTTAGGAAAACAAAACAAAATTAAGACAATAAATATAAAGTGCTACAGAGTATTCGAAAATAAAAAAGAAAAATACTCTTAATTACCAGCTAATTTAACCAGTATAACCATTACCTCCAATAATATCAATGATCAAAGTTCCCTGTTCAAAAATAGCAAGTGTCCTCAGTGCCTCAGAAATGCTTGTGTTGTCCATCACCACGGTCATTAACAGAGAAATGTGAGTAAACTTTACAACAGCTCACAGAGGCTCCAAGATTTTACAGATGAACAAACAACTTAGCACTTTAGCACATGGTACAGTGGCTACTAACGTTTCTTGCAGAAAAGTTACAGGTAAATTTAATTTAAAGACAAACTGTCACACTATGTGGTACAAACCAAAGGTCCTATGAGAGATGATTCCACAAGCAACCAGTAGTCTTGTTAAGTAAGTTACTGAGAAACATGAACCTGCAGGCTAATTTTAAGATGTATTTTCCTTCATTGCATTTTGGATGATTTTTTTTTTTTACTCCATCTTTTTGACAAGTCCGAGCGAAACGAGCCTTAAACATACCTGGACCACCTTTTGCCCCTTAGAATAGAAGAATAAGCAGGAATGATGATTAAGGGAAGATGGTTGGCTTTCCTTCAAGGAAGAGAGAACTCAGTGATTGCTGTTTTGCCACATGGAGCCTTCCCCCAAATTCTGCTCCTCTCAATAGATCTTGGTGTATTCTGTGTGTCTCAGTGGGAAAAGACATTGTTATGCTTTTCAAATTGTCACAAGTTGCAAAATTAAACATGTGCAGCTTAAAAATAGCTCACCATGGGGCTGCAGAGAGAAGCAGAGCAGAGCCTTGCGGCAAATCACAGGTTTTGAAAGTGGGTCTTGATAAAATATCAGACTAGCTACCGTCCATTAGAGAGGAATATCCCAATGCCAGGTCCATTATTATTCCAGAAACATCACTCTTCACCTACTTCAATAAATAAGGAGCATGCCAACACACTCTTTTGCATCAAGTTTGGAAACAGCTTTGTGAATACAAAGCAAGTCAAAATCCAACTCTCTGGCATGAGAAGTCCCTCTCTCGGGGGTCTAGGTCTAAAGCAACCCAAAACATCTAATGCACATTCTAGATAATACCTAGATAATGCAATTTTCAAGTGTTCTATTGTAACTTAATGGTCTCATGCAATGAGACCAAAACTATTGATATGAGAATTGCGTATCATCAATACATACAAATATTTGTATATGAACAGATACATCAATATAAATTATGAGAGTCTTTTAAAAACTGGGGGGCTGAAGAAGTGATTTTTTTCCAGAAAATGAAATTCTAGCTATTTTGTTTGGCTTTGGCTTGTTTTAAGAGAGAGAGTTGCAGTTTTTCCAACATTAGTGTTCAGAGATAAGCAAAAAGTGTCTATGACACAAGCGCATATTTTAGGGGAAACGGTCCATTGGAAATATGTGCTAGCTCGAGCTGAGGGCTCCTTCAGTGGGGTTCCACCTACCTGGAGCCCTATGTAAAAAGCTTATTATTGCTGTGGGAACTGAGAACAGATGCATTTTGTTGATGGACAGCCCCAAGAGTCAGAGTCAGATAGATGCACAGTACTTAAAAGAAAATAAAAATATATCGAAGAGTCCTACAAGCAGAGATACGGCTGAGATCGGGGGTGTAGAAATGAGCTCTGTGGGATCCCTGGGTGGCGCAGCGGTTTGGCGCCTGCCTTTGGCCCAGGGCGCGATCCTGGAGATCCGGGATCGAATCCCACATCGGGCTCCCGGTGCATGGAGCCTGCTTCTCCCTCTGCCTGTGTCTCTGCCTCTCTCTCTCTCTCTCTGTGATGACTATCATAAATAAATAAAAATTTAAAAAAAAAAAAAAAAGAAATGAGCTCTGTGCCAGCATGTGGCCCTTTGAAGACAGTAGACCAAGAGCCACCAGAAGGAAAGCTACCACCTTCTTAGGCACAGATTTATGCCCCGATTATTAAAAAAAAAAAAGAGAGAGAGAGAGAGGGAGAGAGAAAGAGAGAGAGAGAGACTCTGGTGTGTTCCAAGGCCCATTCTTCCACAAAATGAGGCTGAAAACTGCATTCTGAAAGAATTTATATTAGCTTATTTTCCTTGCAATTTATTATTTTTGCCACTTTCTAATGAGGCATATATAGTAAGGAACTGGCATTCTACATTAGCACTGGATTTAAATCTAGAATTATTTACTCAAATTCATTTTACTCAGCTATGAAGCATCCTTGCAATCTCCCATGGTTATTGGGAATATATTTTTTAAGATTTTATGTATTTATTCATGAGAAACAGAGAGAGAGAGAGAGAGAGAGAGAGAGGCAGAGATACAGGCAGAGGGAGAAGCAGGTTCCACGCAGGGAGCCTGACATGAGACTCAATCCTGGGTCTCCAGGATCAGGCCCTGAGCTGAAGATGGCTCTAAACCACTGAGCCACCTGGGCTGCCTGGTTATTGGGAATATTAAAACAATGCCCTAAAAAAGTATAGCAATTTTACAGTGTCTATATCTATCTATCTATCTATCTATCTATCTATCTATCTACACACACATATATATATAAATATATATTTATATGTATATATTTATACATACATATATAAAATTGATGGGCATAAATTCTTGGGATCTACTTTGGGATTCTTGGTATATTATTGAGATCCCAAGAATTTATCCCTATCAATTTTATCCACACTCCTACCCTGTTTTCCTCAAAATAGGGTTTAGAGCCTATTTGCATGAGAACCACCTAGAATGCAGACTTCATGGTCCCCACCTTCAACATACAACACAGGATCCTGTAATATGTGACAGGGAATCTTACAAATTTAATATCTCCTGCATTCTCAAAAACAGAATTTTGATAATCTAAGCAACCAAAGCCAACTACCTTCTTGGAATGCAAAGTCAAAGAAAAGATCATCATTTAAAGATCATGAAATTATGGATCTATAAAAGTTCCAACAATCCATGAGACAGTTCAGCATGCAGTTGTTGTGACGTTGGGATGTGGTTTTGGTAGCATATCCCCAGACTTCCATTTCAAAACAAAGCAAAAATGTCAAGGAAGCTCTATTTTCGATTATATCAAAGACAATCAATAGACAGGTTTAAAACAATCAGGATGCTCATTTGGCTTCAGCAAAAGCCATCAACCACAAGCAATCCTGTGGTGTCTACTTGAATCTAAAGGATGCACGTAGGCTTGGTGACACAACCTTTTTATACCGTTTTACCAGAATGGCCAATGCATTTAAAAACAGTCCACATAACATGATTCAAAGTTCAGTATCCAGCATGCTAATTTTCTTCCCTCCTCTATTACATTTTTCTCGAGGATTAGTCTTTCTTTTCCAATTACCATATTAACAATTTGGTTAAGCTGAACTCCAGCCAATGAGGTTAGTTTTTGTTTGTTTTGTAAGGAAGAGGCACAGGACTTTCTGTCTCATTCTCTTGTGTGGTGAGATGTCAGAAAAGACAATTTCGGGTCTGGGGTAACTAAGTGAAGGGCAGTATAATTAAAAAAAATTAAAGAAGCAATAAATATGTTAGCCTTCCCCTAACCCCCAACTAACATAAACAAATAAATGATGGGTTGATTTAGTGAATTCTTAATTGAGTTTCTATAACTTACCAGGCAGATCTCAGGAATTAAGTTTCAGATGATGATGCTAGGGTACATACTGGGCATTTAGAAATGCTGATCTAACATTCAGAATAAAAGTCAAGGTTGAAGGTCACATTTCGAAGCCATCTGTGTAGAAGTGACAGTTAAAGCTGAATATGGATGGAACCCCTGATGGAGACAGAGGTGACCTACAAGGCTCTTGTCACACGATCCCAGTTATAAATGGCTTTGCCCTACTTTTCATTCAAGAGTGAACTGCCTTACACTATTTATCATAAAACAGGTAAGTTTTTTAAAAGATGCAAATGTTTAAAAAATCAAAGAGGAGTTTAAAATCAAAACCAAGAAAACAAAAAACTAAAGACTGTATGAAATAACTGCGATATTAAAACTGAAATATTCTTGGTTTGTTCAACAAAAAAAGGATTTTCTCATTGACATAAACAGCTAGAAATACGAGATGCCATGGCATTAGATATTTACTCAGTACCATTATACATCAGGTCATGATTCTCTTTGGTGTGAGTATTCACTTTCATAAAGTTCCTGCTAAAGTTTCCATGGATGCTTTTACAACCAAACAAATGCCATGGCCAAATGCCTAAAAAGCAACACATATCCTAGCCCTGCAGATAATAATTACCTATGTCATACCATGACAACCTCTAGAGCTGCAGGTACAGGTGACTTTCGAATTAAATTAGTATGCCATTATGGAAGACAAAGCAATGAAACACCAAAGGAATGCAACTGCTGCCACTCTCCCAAAACTATATGTTCTTGCCCCTGACTTACATAAAGCAAAATATTAGATCACACAGAAAATACTTGTTTCACAGTTTGTGTCACAACCTTAAATTCAGTTTTGACTAGCTGGAGAACAAGAACGTCTTAGAATCCTCTGTGCCTTTTGCATGTCCTTGAGTGCGCCCTAAGGATTCATTTCCAAACAGCAGTCTGAGGATCAGCACACGGCACACACTCCCCTGGAACTCACTGCCATACGCCCGTCTCATCAGAGCAACGTGATTAAATATTCAGGATCCTGCCATGGTGGTGCAGAGCAAAGTAATGCAGGGCTCTGACCTTCTCTAGGAAAATCAGTCAGGGAACAAACGCGTGACAATGGGTGACACTAACTATGTGCTGTAACTGAAGAGCACCTAATGCAGTTTTCATGTTACACACTCTCCAGCACGATAAATGCACTATTAAACTCTCAGTGCACAAGTCATACTAAAAGCCTCCCTAATGCATGCTGCAAATGCATATTCAGAGCCCTCCATGGCTGACCCTCGCACCATGTGAACTTCATGGCCAACGTGCCAGGCGTGGGAGGCCATGGACTAAGTCAGGCTTGCATTCTGGATCTTTCAAGGACCGAAGTTGGGCAAGTCGCTACGGGTCTCCATTTCTGAGTCTGAAAAATGAGGGCATTGGGTTCAATAACCCCCGCCTTCTCTTCCAACTTAAAAAAAAGTATAAATATCTACAAAAGGAGCTCTCTCTATATATATATTTTAAATAGCCACATACTGTTCCATGACATGGACATGCTTTAATTCATTCCCCATACCTCCACCAACAGATACGCAGGATGTATTCAGTTGTCCAGATACCACAAACAATACTGCATAAATAACCCTACATGCACATCCTTAGGATGGGGAGCTTTTGTTTCTATAGGTTTGTACCATTTACTTAGAGGCATATCTATTACATACTGGTAAGTGATAAAAGTTACAAAAACATATATATACATACATATATATATTTTAAATAGCCACATACTGTTCCATGACATGGACATGCTTTAATTCATTCCCCATACCTCCACCAACAGATACGCAGGATGTATTCAGTTGTCCAGATACCACAAACAATACTGCATAAATAACCCTACATGCACATCCTTAGGATGGGGAGCTTTTGTTTCTATAGGTTTGTACCATTTACTTAGAGGCATATCTATTACATACTGGTAAGTGAGAAAAGTTACAAAAACATATATATATATATATTATATATATATATATTTTAAATAGCCACATACTGTTCCATGACATGGACATGCTTTAATTCATTCCCCATACCTCCACCAACAGATACGCAGGATGTATTCAGTTGTCCAGATACCACAAACAATACTGCATAAATAACCCTACATGCACATCCTTAGGATGGGGAGCTTTTGTTTCTATAGGTTTGTACCATTTACTTAGAGGCATATCTATTACATACTGGTAAGTGAGAAAAGTTACAAAAACATATATATATATATATTATATATATATATATATATATATATATATATATTATATATATATATATATTTTAAATAGCCACATACTGTTCCATGACATGGACATGCTTTAATTCATTCCCCATACCTCCACCAACAGATACGCAGGATGTATTCAGTTGTCCAGATACCACAAACAATACTGCATAAATAACCCTACATGCACATCCTTAGGATGGGGAGCTTTTGTTTCTATAGGTTTGTACCATTTACTTAGAGGCATATCTATTACATACTGGTAAGTGAGAAAAGTTACAAAAACATATATATATATATATTATATATATATATATATTTTAAATAGCCACATACTGTTCCATGACATGGACATCTCTAGATAAGCTCTCCCCGTAACTTTCTCCTGAGATAAGCGTAGCATCTCCATTTTATTCTGCTGCTGAAACACAGACTCATTTCCACAAATGTTTGCTCTGGAACTGACAGCACAGACAAATTGCCATGGACAGCTGCTGTTGTGTGGGATTTAAGGGCACTTTTTTTTCTTTAGAGAACTTAAAACTCTGGCCATAACAGCGATAAGCCAACTTAGTCTTCATTCTCCTCCTATTTCTTCACATTCTTGATTCAGAAGATAAGGTTGCATTGGCATTCCTTCAATCATTGGACACGTTAGAAGAAGCAAAGATCGAAGACAGCCCATCTGAGCTTCCTATGCCAGCTCTTTCACTTAGTGTCCATGATTTTGGTCAGATCACTTCAAAGTATCTAAGCCTTAATTTAATCATGTGCGAACAGAACTAATGATGCCTACAGAGAATTAAATAAGGTTATATATATATCACATTGGAAAATATCTGGTATATAGGAGATAATTCATCAACAGAAGATGTTGCTACTAATGTTAATGACTAGACCCAAGAGTAAGAAGAACATCTTTCTCAAGCAACTAAGACAGTGAGGGACAGTTCTAAAGTCCCACTAAGTTCCTGGGGGAATCTTCTTGAATACTGTTGGGACTATTCTATGGACTACAGTGGCACCATTTTAATTAATTAACATCTTACAGGCAATGTAAGATGACATGTGCAGTCTTTCTTTTAACATGTAAACACTGGCTATACTAGAACAACTGTACTTCTTAGTACCAAAGCAAGGACAGAACCATGGGTAGGCTTCAAAAGATTATAAAATCAGAAGAAAATGGTATGAACATGTATGGATTTTCTGACAAAAGACTTCAGAGTATCATTCAAATCTGAACAGTTTCTAACACTCAGGAAATAATACGTGATTCTATACTAGATATGTTGGAGTCAATAATTCATGTTATCAGCTTTTTTCTTTTCTAGAAACCTGAGGAATATTTCAAATTTATGCCCTAAAAAGTATGGTCTAGAACCATGTTTTGTCATCTTTTTGAAGTAACTGCCCCCTTTGATAACTGTATAAAAATTATTGAAAAAAATATAAATGGCAGTCTGTCACTGTCCAACAAACTCCCTTGTTCTTTGGGGGAAGGTCATAACATTGAGCACTTCTTTACTAAAGGCAATGCAGGGCAAAGAAGGAAAGAGAACAGGAAGAGAAGGGAGGAAGAGGAAAAAGAGATTACAGAGTCATGCACAGGGATGAGGAAGGGAAGGGAAGGGAAGGGAAGGGAAGGGAAGGGAAGGGAAGGAAGGGAAGGGAAGGGAAGGGAGAAGAGGAGAGGAGAGGAGAGGAGAGGAGAGGAGAGAAGAGAAGAGAAGAGAAGAGAAGAGAAGAGAAGAGAAGAGAAGAGAAGAGAAGAGAAGAGAAGAGAAGAGAAGAGGAAAGGGAAGATGGGGGTGAGACAGAAGGAAAGAGACAAAGGGAAGAGAGATTATAACTTAGGAGCTTCCAGCATGATGTTAATGTGTAAGTATCTCAGAGACATCTTTCCCAAACCTCTCTCAACTTCCTTATTCATTGAGCACATTTTCTCGGAGAAAAAAAGAGCTGTTGAGGGCATTCTGATCCACAGTTTGTTTTTTTTTTTTAATTTTAGAAAATGATCCACAGGGGATCCCCTGGGTGGCGCAGCGGTTTGGCGGCTGCCTTTGGCCCAGGGCGCGATCCTGGAGACCCGGGATCGAATCCCACGTCGGGCTCCCGGTGCATGGAGCCTGCTTCTCCCTCTGCCTGTGTCTCTGCCTCTCTCTCTCTCTGTGACTATCATAAATAAGAAATTAAAAAATATATATATTATAAAAAAAAAAGAAAATGATCCACAGCTTTTAAAGTTACTGACGAATTAGGGCACCTCGGTGGCTCTGTCAGTAAGCATCTGCCTCGGGCTCAGGTCATGATCTCAGGGTCGTGGGATCGAGTCCTGCGTTGGGCTCCCTGCTCAGTGAGGAGCCTGCTTCTTTCTCTCCCTCAGCTCCCTCTGCTTGTGCTTTTTCACTTTCTCTGTCTCTCTCTCTCTCTCTCAAATAAATAAAATCCTAAAAAATAAATAAATAAAATTACTTACAAATGATATTTTTATAATTACCCATAGATGATATAGCACCTTTTAATAATCTGTCTTTTTAAAGTATCATATTTCAGAGTATCAAATTACTATATACTGTTGTGTGCAGCTTCTTTTTGGTCAAACTATGTTTTTGAGAATGGATGAGACAACATCATTCTCCTTGGTGACCTGAAACAAAATCCCTTCTATTCAATTTTTGCTCTCTTCTTTCCACACAACGTTAGATGGTGTAACTTTGCCATATCTGCTACAAGATAAATGATTTTCAATTCAGTTTAACAAATGTGGATTGGGTGTCTTATAGCTTTCCTATATCAAGCCCAAGAAGTAGAAGAATTATATCTGCTCTAAAACTGTATAGGTCTACAAATGTCAGGGGTGAGATGCATCAGTCAAAAAAGTACTCACAGGGAAAAGTTATTTTATAAAAATTAATTTGCTTTCTTCCTGAAAAGATCTGCAGTTTTCATAATGTGATTTTCTTTTTTGTATGTGCTTCTGGTAGCATATTTGCAAAATATTTAACTTGACTCCTAAATTATTCATTCACTCATTCATTCAAACATTTTTTAAGGAACTGTAAAATTAGGTTACTTTGATACAACTTCTCTGATTTCTTTAAGATCAGCATTAAAGTGGAGACACCTGGGATCTAACTGGACGGAATTAGTGTTCAAAATTTATTAATGTGGCCATGTGAAAAGCCTCTTCTATAATGATCTTAATTTTATAGGGAGCTGCTAAGGCTAAGAAAGAGCCAAATGATTCTTGGTCAGCTCTGATGATCACAAAGTTGACTAGGGGTCCCAGCTTTATCAGCCAAAATGGCTCAGTCTACACATGCTAGTAGGATAAATCAGTCTTGAGTTTCTGATAAGGGCCAGAAACTTCTGGTTCTTTGAAATCCTATAATGAGGAGTCATTATTAGATAAAGTTAGGGAGCTTAATTATAAGATGGTCTGATGGATACATTTACCCCAATAAGTGAGTCACTTGGGATCACATCATCTGGCTCCCAGTCTGATTAACCCATTCAAATTTCCTCACCCTCAGTGCTGGTCCTAATGCATTTCTGTCATTCTAATATGGCTTCATTGATAGGAGCAAAGGGTACTTGTCATCCTTCCTTATGGGGTGAATTTGTTGATAGGAGCAAAGGGAGACTGGCATCCCTCCGTCTTGTGGGACTGATAATTAAGAGCTCAAAGTAAGTACATTTAGAAATATCCTCTAGGAAGCTCCTTCTTTCCAAACCAGGTAAACGTGGTGAAGCAAGTTCTTAGGCTGGGTCAGTGTGCCTACTGTCCTTCCAGAAGTTAAACCACCATGCTGGAGGTACTTGGCCTATTTCCCCTTGTACCTACAAATCATTAAGTTTCACAGACTTCCTTCAAAGAATGTGTGCAGATCCACCTTCCTTTATTATGCTCACAGTTTTCTTAAGCCAGTGTTTCTCAACCTAGACACTGTTCTGGGCCAGATACTTATTTGTTGTTGGGTGCTGCCCTGTATACTGTAGGATGCTTAGCAACATTCCTGGCCTCTATCTACTAAATTCTGGAAGTATTCCCCAAGTTGTGACAACCACAGATGTCTTCAGATATTTTCTAACGTCTCGGAAGGGGAACACCACCCTCCCCCCGCCCACCCACCCAACTGAGAGCCACTATTTAAAGACTGTGAATTTCATTGATGAGATCTCTGTGGATTCTTGCTTAGAGCCCTACTTACTTGGATATTACATGTGATTTTGACAATATTAATGACATAATTTGCCATATATTAATTATATACCTCCCTAGAATCCAATGAATTGTGAGCAGTAAATTAAATGCACTGAGTATTTTAGGACCCTCTAGAAAAGCTGAGCCTTTGTCTTTGCAAGAATTAGGCTATGCCAAAACCACTGGGGCTCTCTCTTCCCAATGGAATACCCCCTTGCAAGCTTATGGCCACCTACACTCAATCAGAAGCCTAAGATTGGGACAAAGAGGCAACTGTTGGCAGTCTCAAATTTTACTCTTGCTAGCTAGTCTATTCTTCTTAACTGGGTTGAACTGGTTGTAATTTGCACACATTAACTCATTAACCTGATTCTTTACTTCCTTTGATTTCTGACATCAAGACCCTTAATTGCTGTTGAGTGACATGAGCCCCCTATTCCTATTCCAGTTTATAATTTTCTTTAATACAGTTTTCCCTCCAAGTTCTGCTTTATATTCTGCATCTGTGATGATCAATTTGTTTCTTTGTTTTATACCATCAGCATTTCCTGGGCTCAATTCACTAGTCTCCTCACCCTGACATCTTCTTTTGTCCTGAATGTGTTCATATTGTTGCATAATAGAGACATTCAGAACATAAAGAAGAGATAGCAAATTACTGGGGGGACAAAAAAAAACTATAAAAGACAAGCAAACATCCTCAGAAATGCCCCTATAGAATTCATAACTTTTGAGAATATCACACAACTGTACCAAATGACTCTAAGCCTTTGATAAAGAAAAAATGTATACTTTACTTGAGAAGAGGGGAAAATAGGAACAATTACTTAGAATTCCATTTCATCTTTTTCTTAGGGAACTTATAAAACTTGAAGGGATAAGCTCTGGTTATGTGAAAAATATACTTATTTAAAATACCACCTTACTCAAATATTTATTATCCTATTTGTATTTATACCTATTAGGTTGGGTTATATAAAACTGCTATTTTTTATACCCAAACACTGACAATTACATATTCAATTCTAGCAACATTAAGAAGTTCCTAAACACAAGAAAAACACTTATTACAGACTAGCAGAGTCTCCTTCAAAAGCAAGCATATTTAAAATTTCATAAAAAGAATTCATGTTTTCTTTACTAACATTTAATGAATGCCTTCTTCTTACATGGATAGCCTTATGATCACAGGAACCCAAGAACGTTAACTCTAAATGGTGCACATTTAAAACAGTGTGAGGAATCACTCTAAAAGACAAGACCACATCACCAAAGCTGGACAGTAAGAAAACTGATTATTTTAATGAGCAAACCTACTTGCAGAGGACCTCTCCTGGCTCCTCAGATTTCTGTTTTGCCAAGGTTGGTGCATTTTAATTTTAGCTGTCCAAATCTGCACTTTTCAGATCCTAATCTCTTGCAGCATAATGAATCACGTCCATTGCATTTGCCATCTTTAAGATGACAGCTCTCAGCAACAAACAACAAAACAATCCAAAGACACACATTAGGCTTTAGAACACAACCACTACCCTGAGACACGATCGATAAAGAAGTAATCTCTTCACGGTTGCTAATCATTGATGGTACCTAATGTTGGAAATGAATAAGATATCCACGTCTTCAACACATGAGATGTGAGACAGAAAGTCAAAGAAGAGAAGGAAGAGAGACACAGAGAAAACTAATTATATTAGATACCCAGGAACTCTGAAATGAGCTCCATTCATCTCAGGAACATAAAGAAATATAAGAGAGTCAATTTAAATTTATTATCTGCCTGCTGCTGCTTCAGCTGCTGCTAACAGACACCCCATAGAGAACCTTTGGGGAGAAAAGCATTCTTGTATGTTCTCTTCATATGAACCCAGGGTGATGATGTTGAGAATAAATGTAAATGTGAAAAAATGGTGCTTCGTCAGGGTCAAGTTTTATGTTACCAGCTCAATGAAGCTAGGCAGAGCAAAAGTTCAACAAACATTTGTTGAGTTTATTTATGAGACCATTTGTGAGCCATGTAGAAATCCATGGTACAATAGACCATGACCTCTCATCAGCAGTGGAGAAAAGAACCTTTTGTGTCAGGCAAAGGAAGAAACAATAGTGGGAGGACTGGTTAGTTGATACCTTTCCTACATCTATTCACACCAGTTTATCCACCAGCTGGTGATGAAAATTCTCTTTTAATCTTCAGGGCCCCATTTAGACAGGGTTCCATTTCTTGTTTATGCTCAAGAAATGTGCATTAGACCAGCTGCATTTAATATCACAGAAGTACTTTCCATGGCAAGTACAGTACATGCTTTTTTTCCAATTTTTCCATAGAGAAAATAGAGAAAAAGGATTAAGAGAAGAAAATATTCAAACATCTGAAGACAAATGAAGCCTTACAACTGATGGATGTCAAGAACATCAAGCTAGATTCTACTGTCAATTTTCCTATCCAAATTCTGGCAAGTTTTTGTTTGTTCGTTTAGTTTGGAGAATCCATCCATGATTACCAAGCTGTTCTCACAGACCTAAATGACCATACTTTACAGTAAAAGGAAATGATTCAAAGCTTTGGGGCCTTAATCCAAACTTCTGTTAAACTATTCAGTGAGCTAACTCCAATGTTTATGTCTAAAGTAATTTTTCAGGGAAGGCGGTATAGTGTGATGATTTAAAGCATGGGTGGATGCCTCAGTTTGCATCCTAGCTCCACCTTTAGTAGTAGAGATAAGCATGTAGCCTTGTTGGCCATGTCACCTTAAATTTTCTGCACCAAAACCTTATGTACAATTATTTCTGCAGTTGGGTGATCCATAGTAATTTATATTTTCCTCCTTCGTGTTTTTGATTTTCAGTTTTCCAAGATTCTAACAATGAACAAACTTTTAAAAAGAAAGAAACTCTATAAGTCAATCGGAGAAGGACAAACATATGTTCTCATTTATTTGGGGAATGTAAATAATAGTGAAAGGGAATAGAAGGGAAGGGAGAAGAAATGCGTAGGAAATATCAGAAAGGGAGACAGAACATAAAGACTCCTAACTCTGGGAAACGAACTAGGGGTGGTGGAAGGGGAGGAGGGCGGGGGGTGGGGGTGAATGGGTGACGGGCACTGAGGAGGGCACTTGACGGGATGAGCACTGGGTGTTATTCTGTATGTTGGCAAATTGAACACCCATAAAAAATAAATGTATTATTAAAAAAAATAGAAAGAAGAAAGAAAGAAAGAAGAAAGAAAGAAAGAAAGAAAGAAAGAAAGAAAGAAAGAAAGAAGAAAGAAAGAAAGAAAGAGAAAGAAACTAACTCTAAGTGGTGACAAGTTGTCCAGTAAAAGGGAAGCACCTGTGGTGTTATTCTTTACAAAGTTCAGTGTCAGTTATAATCAACATAGCTTCCATCCTTTAATCAGTTAATAGAAGGCTACTTCTATTGGCTACTCAGGTTTTGCAAATAAGTAATTTCTGGGCAAGTACATGTCTGAGCTGAAGTTTTTGTTCAACTAACAAAATATCACATAAAAATTTGGCCACTCTCTCATTATCAAACACTTTTTGGTTTTCATCACTGCGATGTTAAGCTCCAGCCTACAGATAATGCTCTAACACATCCACTAACACACTCTTGCTGCCACACCAATAAAGCATGGCTATAAACTCAGCACTTACTATTCACATGGCCTACGCAAT
The DNA here is from genome assembly GCF_018345385.1 of Vulpes lagopus. Lineage (NCBI taxonomy): Eukaryota > Metazoa > Chordata > Mammalia > Carnivora > Canidae > Vulpes > Vulpes lagopus. The sequence continues at coordinate 148,346,798 of NC_054827.1, read as the reverse complement.
TCTTTCCTTCTTCCATAGTAACAAACCAACATTAAATCACCCTCATGACCATATTAAAGTTAATTTCCTCCAAATTGCATGTCATATTTATAAGACATGACTCTGCATTTAGACAGTGCTCATCTCGTAAGGTGCTCTAAGCACTGTCTATGTGCTTTATTTATGTGAATACATCACTGGTGTAAAAAGAGACAGATTATTTTATTTCAAAGGTATCCATTTTCCGATTTGCACTAAAAACTTAGAGTCCTCAGTACCATAAATGTCATATTCAGTCAAATTACTATCCATAGAGCTCATTATTCAGTCTTTTACCAATAAAAACAAGAGATATTTTATGAAAAACCATTCATTTATTCGATCTACTGCTAGGTGCTGAAGAAAGCTGTAAAAATGAATCTATGCCAGCCTTGAAGTTTTTTGGCTTCCACAGCCCAGTTAGGAAGAGAGATAGGAAAACAATCCCAGTATATTACAGAGCTGTTGTAGCCAAGCTTTGGGCGTGTGAGTGGGGATGGAGGGGGAGAAGGGAAGAATGTGTTCAGGGGAGGCATTACTAAAAGGAGTTTGCTGTAAGATTTAGGAAGTGAGTAGGTCTTTTGCAAGTGGCTGGGGGAGAACACAAGGAAGTCTCACATTCTAAGGAAAGAAAGAGCAGTACCTGAGGAGCACTAAATCAGGAATGGGCCCAAAGAGGGAAGGAAATGATGACACGTGCTCCCTCCAGGCCCAAAGTGTTCTTCTTATTTTTAGTTAGTATATGCAGATCTAATTCCACACAACATTTGGGCAACTGCGAGAATTTTTCAGTTGGGAGGAGAGAAATCACAAGTCAACTCAAATTATAAAAGCAAATTTGGCAAGACCGCATGGTTGCTGCCGTGCTGTTTCTCTGACTCTGAGAACGGATGGACTGCTGGCTCCCTTGCCACTTGCTCCCCGTGAAGCCTGTTACATTTGAGAAATCTTGCTAATGCGTCAGTGTTGCCAATTTACTGCGCACATTACATTTTATATTTCCGCACACCATGGTAATATTTTCGTGCCACTCTATGATTAAACATAATTTTAAGTAGTGTGACTAGATATACGTTGGCAGGCAATATGTCTAGTGTTCAAGAGAGTAAGCTGTTAAAGGATTCCTAGTGTTAGCAACACGGTAAAGAAAGTAGCATCTTCAGATGGAAAAAAACAAAACAAAACAAAACAGGCAGACTAGACTGTTCCTATCTATATATCTACATATCTACAAATTCACCTACCTACCTATCTACTTGCCTACATATTTATTTTTCACATATTTAATATAATAAAAGCAAACAATATAGAAAAACCTAATGGGTCACTCGCTGCCTACACCCCCAATCCCATTTATTTTCCATGGGACATGATTTCACATTGATGGTGCATGTTGACTCAAGCCCACTTATTAAAAAACAGACAACAATATATATTTTTTTATCTGGTGATGCTAAAATTCATGTTTTTCCCAAATCTAAAGAAATTCCTTTGAGTTGACAGGCTCTATAACAGGGAACAAGGGACACTAAAAAAAATTGTGCTAATGCTCACTGCTGCTTCCCCTTTTCTGCATAGTAAAAGAGATAACTTCTCTCAAGTTTCTAAATGCATGGCTAGCTAAATCATATGCCAGGCTTTTACCTGGATTTCTGTGTTTTCTCTTTCTAGTAATGTATAACCTACCTGAAATGCTATAGACAGTAAATGTTGAGGTTATCACAGCTAGTGGAGAAGTGGCATGATGGAAAATGGAGAAAACGAGGCTAACAACAATAAATCACAAAAAGCTTATGACACACCACTCAGGAAGTTTGGTACCCTTCAGGAGCCCTAATATAGAATTAGAGATTGCACAAATGTAAATAGTTGGCCATATCCAACTGTTTACAATCTATCCTCTAAAACTAATTGCAAGCCTTCCCTCCTTTTTTTAAATTTTTATTTATTTATGATAGTCACAGAGAGATAGAGAGAGAGAGAGAGAGAGAGAGAGAGGCAGAGACACAGGCAGAGGGAGAAGCAGGCTCCATGCACAGGGGGGCCCGACGTGGGATTCGATCCCGTGTCTCCAGGATTGCGCCCTGGGCCAAAGGCAGCCGCTAAGCCACTGCGCCACCCAGGGATCTGCAAGACTTCCCTCCTAACCCTTATACCAACTTTAATATAACAGATTCCCTAGGGAAATTATTTGGTTGCCATTCTTTTGACATAAATGAGTCTGGGCTATGAAATCCACAATATTCCTTGAGTTTCCTTTGTTTAGGGCTTTTTTCTCTATGAGAGTGTTAAGGCCTCAATGGGCCATGATCCTATGATGATCCTGAAGAAAAGAGCCAAGGACATCACTCAACCACTTTTATATACATGTATGTATTACACTGAAAGACCTGAAAAAATGGTGCAATTTGCATAGGATCCAGGGCAAATTGTCAGGACAGATGAACACCCAACAGGTTAGAGAAGGCTCAAAGGAAGTCCTGAATTAGGACAGAATCCACATGCATGATTGTAAATGGTTAAGTATTTGAAAATTGGGGATCTCTATCTCTTTGATAAGGCATAACTGAATGGACATCACAGAGCCCTGGTAATAACAGACATCCAATAAGTGGTTCCTGAGAGCCAATGAGATACAGAAGTATGACAGTGGGTTGTAGAGTCTTGTGAGCCAGAGTTTGAACTCCACCTTCCCATTTTACTAATTATTCACCCACAGAACATTTTCTTGGCCTTTCTGTCTCGGGATCTTCTATATAACCCCACAGTGTTGTGAAAAGACTTATAAATAATGTATGTGAGATATCCAGCACATTCTTGACATTCAACATGCATGAATTATCATTATATAAACAGCATCGAAGAACTTAGGTGAATTGTATCTACAAAATGAAGTGCTACATATCTGAATATAGTTGGTAGGACAACTCAGCAATCTGGTTTTGCCCCCTCTCGCCCCCGCCCTGACGGCCTAAACTCTGTGAGGGTCTTTTTTAGGCAGTTGTCCTCAAACCTTTAGAGTTCTAGGACAAATACAGCATATTTTCTTCTGCTGGCCTAAAAGCAATTAAATTATTGAATTTAACACACAAGTTCATGTTCATTTAGTAAATCTAGGCACTTTACATGTAACATTTCATAGTATTTTCACTCCCAAGTAGAGGGGATGGAGACTTTATGGTGTCCATTAAATTTCCACTTCTCAATGAAGAGTATAAGATGGCAAGTGAGCCTTGCCTAAGAGACCCAAGGAGAGCTCATGACACAGCCAGCCCCACTAGACACCTCAGCATACAGACTGAATGTCCACCACATCACTACCAGAAGGTCTTTGGGTTTCTGGCCTGATGTTCTTTTCTCTGCATTATCTTTTAAGCTTCCTCTCCTCAGTACTCAGTCCTTTCTTTCTCGAGTCACTTTATAAATATTTTAGCTTCATAAAAGTTGCTGCGGGATGTCATAATATTCCAGCTCTGTCCTTCCTCAGCCTGACTCGGCCTCTACACCTGGTAAGACTTGGATATCATTTGTTTGACACCTCTGTCTTCAATACCTTACGATTCCCAATGTTATTGTTAAGGAACTACAGGTTTCTTCTAAGTGATTCCCTCATCAAAACACAAATTCAGAAAAATCAGACTTCTTCGAAAATATTTCAAAAGTATATTCTAGTAAAAAGTCCCAGTTCTCTTTTGCTCTTAGATTCCCTGTCACAATATGCATACCATTTATGAATAATAATCTGGAGCTGGCATTTGGAGTATGGCTGAAAAATTGGATACATCAGATTCATACTTGAAAGTCATCTTAAAATACTCAATGTAGAAAGGCAAGGGGGGAAAAAACATCAGCTACAAAGCCAGAAAAATGAAATCAGGCCACTACCAGTGGACCACTTGACAGGAGGCAAAGACATAATTGTTCTCTCTGACGTGCCTCTTTCTGGCAGAGTGATAGACACAGCCTTCAACTTACTGCTTGATATGGAGGATTACCCAGTAATCACTGCATGATCAGTAGTGAAGAGATGATACATACACCTGAAACAACTTTATCATTGTGATATTTTATCTTGCCATCTCTAATCTAAAGTAGATGACACCAAGACAAGTTTATCTTGCAATATTTTTCTTCTTCATAAATAAGCATCTAAAAACAGTTCAACAGCATCCATTCCTGATCAAAACCCTTCAGAGTGTTGGGATAGAGGGAACTTTCCTCGACATCTTAAAAGCCATCTACGAAAAGCCCACAGCAAATATCATTCTCAATGGGGAAGCACTGGGAGCCTTTCCCCTAAGATCAGGAACAAGACAGGGATGTCCACTCTCACCACTGCTGTTCAACATAGTTCTGGAAGTCCTCGCCTCAGCAATCAGACAACAAAAAGACATTAAAGGCATTCAAATTGGCAAAGAAGAAGTCAAACTCTCCCTCTTTGCCGATGACATGATACTCTACATAGAAAACCCAAAAGCCTCCACCCCCAGATTGCTAGAACTCATACAGCAATTTGGTAGCGTGGCAGGATACAAAATCAATGCCCAGAAATCAATGGCATTTCTATACACTAACAATGAGACTGAAGAAAGAGAAATTAAGGAGTCAATCCCATTTACAATTGCACCCAAAAGCATAAGATACCTAGGAATAAACCTAACCAAAGAGGTAAAAGATCTATACCCTAAAAACTATAGAACACTTCTGAAAGAAATTGAGGAAGACACAAAGAGATGGAAAAATATTCCATGCTCATGGATTGGCAGAATTAATATTGTAAAAATGTCAATGTTACCCAGGGCAATTTATACGTTTAATGCAATCCCTATCAAAATACCATGGACTTTCTTCAGAGAGTTAGAACAAATTATTTTAAGATTTGTGTGGAATCAGAAAAGACCCCGAATAGCCAGGGGAATTTTAAAAAAGAAAACCTTAGCTGGGGGCATCACAATGCCAGATTTCAGGTTGTACTACAAAGCTGTGGTCATCAAGACAGTGTGGTACTGGCACAAAAACAGACACATAGATCAATGGAACAGAATAGAGAACCCAGAAGTGGACCCTGAAATGTACGGCCATCTAATATTCGATAAAGGAGGAAAGACTATCCATTGGAAGAAAGACAGTCTCTTCAATAAATGGTGCTGGGAAAATTGGACATCCACATGCAGAAGAATGAAACTGGACCACTCTCTTTCACCATACACAAAGATAAACTCAAAATGGATGAGAGATCTAAATGTGAGACAAGATTCCATCAAAATCCTAGAGGAGAACACAGGCAACACCCTTTTTGAACTTGGCCACAGTAACTTCTTGCAAGATACATCCACGAAGGCAAAAGAAACAAAAGCAAAAATGAACTATTGGGACTTCATCAAGATAAGAAGCTTTTGCACAGCAAAGGATACAGTCAACAAAACTAAAAGACAACCTACAGAATGGGAGAAGATATTTGCAAATGACATATCAGATAAAGGGCTAGTTTCCAAAATCTATAAAGAACTTATTAAACTCAACACCAAAGAAACAAACAATCCAATCATGAAATGGGCAAAAGACATGAAGAGAAATCTCACAGAGGAAGACATGGACATGGCCAACATGCACATGAGAAAATGCTCTGCATCACTTGCCATCAGGGAAATACAAATCAAAACCACAATGAGATACCACCTCACACCAGTGAGAATGGGGAAAATTAACAAGGCAGGAAACAACAAATGTTGGAGAGGATGCGGAGAAAAGGGAACCCTCTTACACTGTTGGTGGGAATGTGAACTGGTGCAGCCACTCTGGAAAACTGTGTGGAGGTTCCTCAAAGAGTTAAAAATAGACCTGCCCTACGACCCAGCAATTGCACTGTTGGGGATTTACCCCAAAGATTCAGATGCAATGAAACGTCGGGACACCTGCACCCCGATGTTTCTATCAGCAATGTCCACAATAGCCAAACTGTGGAAGGAGCCTCGGTGTCCATCAAAAGATGAATGGATAAAGAAGATGTGGTTTATGTATACAATGGAATATTACTCAGCAATTAGAAACGACAAATACCCACCATTTGCTTCAACGTGGATGGAACTGGAGGGTATTATGCTGAGTGAAATAAGTCAATCGGAGAAGGACAAACAGTGTATGTTCTCATTCATTTGGGGAATATGAATAATAGTGAAAGGGAATATAAAGGAAGGGAAAAGAAATGTTGGGAAATATCAGGAAGGGAGACAGAACATAAAGACTCCTAACTCGGGGAAACGAACTAGGGGTGGTGGAGGGGGAGGGGGGCGGGTGTTGGAGGGGAATGGGTGACGGGCACTGAGGTGGACACTTGACGGGATGAGCACTGGGTGTTTTTCTGTATGTTGGTAAATTAAACACCAATAAAAGTTAATTAAAAAAAAAAAAAAAAAAAAAAAAAAAAAAAAATAAAAACAGTTCAATGTTCATCATTAAATTCCGACAAAGATTGTCAAGTTCCTAACTTGCTGATTTCCTGTTAGTAGCAAAAGCACCTGGCTTATAGCAGGTAGATAATAAACTATATAAAATTAATTTACTAATTAACCAGACAGCTTCCATACTCAAAGAGAGATCTGTATTTAAAGGGAAGAAAATAAATTCTAGTCTGAATGTTTCTGGAAGGAACAAAATGAAAGGAGACCTATCACTGGTCTGTACTGCTTTGGCAATGTGTGTTTTTTTTTAATTTGGTGGAGAAAGAAAAGAAAAGAAAAAGAAAAGAAAAGAAAAGAAAAGAAAAAAGAGAAGAGAAAAGAAAAGAAGAAAAGAAAAAAAAGAAAAGAAAGAAAAGAAAAGAAAAGAAAAGAAAAGAAAAGAAAAGAAAAGAAAAGAAAAGAAAGAAAAGAAAAGAAAGAAAAAGAAAAGAGAAAATGCTGTGTGGGTAAAAGTACACATTTTGAAATTGCTTGATTCTTATCAAGTTCATCTGCATAAAATCTGCCAACTATACGATAGGAAGTCTATGGATGACAATGTTATGTCTCATAACTTCATTAATTCTGATGCTTAGTTCCAGAGCAGCTAGGGCATCAGTAAACTTTAGCCTGAAGATATTTACTTCTCCTTCCAGACTCCTCACAGATAAATAACAGAACAGCACTGCTGGAACTGACTTGTTTCTGGGGCAAGCAATACAGTAGTTGTTACCTCAACAGCTAGACTCAACAGCCTTTACATTCTCTCAAAGAAGCAGAAAACTGTATTTTAAGGAACTCAAAGAAGCAGCTAACCATGAAACACTAACCATAAAAGTGTCTAGGCATAAAGATGAGCCTCACATAGCAGAAGAGATTGAGTAATATTTTCACCCAACTATGGAATAGCCTCAATGCATAACTTAGGAAAACACATCATCAGGAGCCAGGAATTCAGAAACCAGGAATGGGTGCTTCCAAGTAGTCCCAAGTGCCAGTATTGGGAGTACTGATTCTGGAAATTTTTTGCTTAGACCCTATGATTAGATTCCATGTCCCTAATATGAACACCCTGAATTCCCTATGGTTTTGCAAACAGGTTCCTTTTTTATGCTACACTGTGATTGCTTGTTCAAATGGTCCTTTCCTCAACTTGAGCATTTGCTAAGAAATTATCCCATTCACCACTCTTCATACAGTGGCTAGCACAGTGCCTGACACAAAACAGATAATAAATATACAGTTATTCAATCAGTGAGAAACTCAATCCTAACTTGTGTCAATCATACATTAGAATACTGCTACTAAATCCTCAATTCTCTTTTGTAAGGTTGGGGAAAATCCATTCTTTCATTATTTAGAAGTAAAAGCTGATTCCCTCAAGCCACAGTCTGAATCAATCCAGGGAAGGAGGAATATATATATATATTACATCTGGTGCTCCACAGTGCAACAAACATGGTTAGCTCCCAACTTATTAACTTACTTCTCAAATTTGTTGTTAATCGATACTTTCTACTATTGGAGCACATAAAATGAGTCACAGGCTATATTAAAAATAAGTAGTCATTTGCCTTTGTTCAGCATGCTTTGCAGAATGGCAGACTACAGAAAGTCGCATGGCGTGTAACCAGTGAAGAGGCTGGGCAGGCCCCTCACACCGCTTTACTGGGTGTCTGTGATCCTATACTCGTCTGGTGTTGCTCCTACTCAGTAGCCATCCCTTCTCAGTTTCCCAGATTCTTGTCTTTTAAGTCTCAGTCTAGACCTCCTCTCCTCTGTCCCACACTCACTTTCCACATAATCTTTTCCCAGTTGATGTCAATGACTTTCAAATATAAACCTCCAACCTGAGTCTCTTCCCTGAACTTCAGACTCATACGTTAACATAGCTACCTGGATGTAACTGACATCTTAAAAGCAACTAAAAACAAACTCCAAATCTCCCTTTGCCTCCAAGCTTTTCCACACAGAGGCTTTACTGTCTCCGTAAAATGGCAAAATCATATTTCTAGGTGCTCAGGTTAAAACAAAACAAAACCTTGCCCCAACCACCCCACATCCAACCCTTCAGGGATCATGTTGGCTCAGTGTTCAAAATCAAAAAGCTTCCTACTGACCCCCCAGGCACACGTGCATACACACACACACACACACACACACACACACACACACACACACATCTTTGGTTCAAGATGCCATGACTTATTACTTCTTAACTGGCATCTCTGTATCTGTGCCCCTGATGCCTACAGTGTATTCTTAACCCAACTGCTGGAGTGATCATTTTATAACAAGTCCAGATCACATCACACCTTTGCTCGAGTTTCTCCAATGACTTCCCATCCCATTCAGGGTAAAATTCTGAAACTACCCATATCTCTGTCTCCCTGATTTCTCTCTGGCCTCATCTCCCTACTGAGCCCTGCTCCCTCTGGTTCATATAGACCTGATGTTCCTTTATAAGAACCAACATGTGTGCCTCAAAGATATTGCCCTTTCCACTCTGTCTGCCTGGAATCTCTATTTAAGGACATGTGTAGGTCTCATTGCCTTACCTCCCTCCCCAGATCTGTGCTCAAGAGTTAACTTTTCAATGAGGCTTTCCTGGACCATCCTATTAAAATTTAATTCCTGACACTGCATATTCCTTATCCCTTCTGCTGCTTTATTTTACTCTATGGCTTTATTGCAATATAACACCAAACACAGAACTTTCCAGAACGCTCGGTGAGACGCGGAGGAGCGGCGGCTGCCCGAGCTGCGCCCAGCAACGCGCTCCTTCCCGCTCCCCCACACCGGCTTCGGTCCTCTCACCGGCTGTAGAAAATGGTGAAAGAAACCACTTACTATGATGTTTTGGGGGTCAAACCCAATGCCACCCAGGAGGAACTGAAAAAGGCTTACAGAAAACTGGCCTTGAAGTACCACCCTGATAAGAATCCAAATGAAGGAGAGAAGTTTAAACAGATTTCTCAAGCTTATGAAGTGCTCTCTGATGCAAAGAAAAGGGAATTATATGACAAAGGAGGAGAACAGGCAATTAAAGAAGGTGGAGCTGGTGGTGGTTTTGGCTCCCCCATGGACATCTTTGATATGTTTTTTGGAGGAGGAGGCAGGATGCAGAGAGAACAGAGAGGTAAAAATGTTGTACATCAGCTCTCAGTAACCTTAGAAGATCTATATAATGGCGCAACAAGAAAACTAGCTCTGCAAAAGAATGTGATTTGCGATAAATGTGAAGGCCGAGGTGGTAAGAAAGGAGCAGTCGAATGTTGTCCCAATTGCCGAGGTACTGGAATGCAAATAAGAATTCATCAGATAGGACCTGGAATGGTTCAGCAAATTCAGTCTGTGTGCATGGAGTGCCAGGGCCATGGGGAACGGATCAGTCCTAAAGATAGATGTAAAAGCTGCAACGGAAGGAAGATAGTTCGAGAGAAGAAGATTCTAGAAGTGCATATTGACAAAGGCATGAAAGATGGCCAGAAGATAACATTCCATGGTGAGGGAGACCAAGAACCAGGACTTGAACCAGGAGATATTATCATTGTTTTAGATCAGAAGGACCATGCTGTTTTTACTCGACGAGGAGAAGATCTTTTCATGTGTATGGATATACAGCTGGTTGAAGCCCTGTGTGGCTTTCAAAAGCCAATATCTACTCTTGACAACCGAACCATCGTCATCACCTCTCATCCAGGTCAGATTGTCAAGCATGGGGATATCAAGTGTGTGTTAAATGAAGGCATGCCAATTTATCGTAGACCATATGAGAAGGGTCGCCTAATCATCGAATTTAAGGTAAACTTCCCCGAGAACGGCTTTCTCTCTCCTGATAAACTTTCTTTGCTGGAAAAACTCCTACCTGAGAGGAAGGAAGTAGAAGAGACTGATGAAATGGACCAGGTAGAACTTGTGGACTTTGATCCCAATCAGGAAAGACGGCGCCATTACAATGGGGAGGCATATGAGGATGATGAACATCATCCTAGGGGTGGTGTTCAGTGTCAGACTTCTTAATGGGGCTGGTGAATAACACTGCTGCTGGCATTTTATATGCAGTAGTGGATGAGTGAAGGACTATAATCATAGCTCACTACTTGCTATTGTTTTTGTTTTAATATTCAACTATAGTAGTGTTTTAAAAGTTAAATGAAGAATAAACTCAAATATAAAAGCTCAAAAAAAAAAAAATAACACCAAACACACACACACACTCTCTCTTGTATTTATTTGTTTGCTGTTTGTCTCTCTCCTCTAGAACCTATGATCCATGAGTGTACACACTTTGACCTTTATGCTGAGAGCTACATGCTGGGCACTTCGTACAGTGGCAGGGCCTCAAAAAATACTTTTAAAATAAATAAAGAATTGAAGAGTTACGTCTGGATAGGAACCATTTGCAGTCCAGGCTGCCGTTTGCCTGGTCACATACTTTCAACTAATGGCATCCTAATAGACACACAATCTTTTTTTAAATTTCATTATTAGAGACATTTTCACATTTAATTTGCCAGGCTTAACCTAAATTAAAAAGTAACAAGGAATATGCCAGAGATTACTTGGAAGAGATGCGGCTGTAAATCTTTTGGTCCCAGTGCTAATCTAGAGAAGATAATTTGTTAGAAGCATATTAGTCCACAAGCAATTCTTATAGGCAAAAAGTAAGACTTTTTTGACAAGAATTTCACCATGCCTCTTTCATATTAATGAAGAGTAAAGACTTTTGTTATGTTCTACAAAGCCACAAGAGCAGCTTTACATAAGTAAATGGATGATTCTAATTAATGAATTAAATAAATATTAACAGTGCTGTGAATGAAGGTAATTAATGAAACGGTTTTTAAAGCAAAGGTATAGCTATGGCTCATTCCACTGAAAATTGCCTAGCAGTTCACAGGGAAATCAGAAGGCTTAGCAAACTTTGATCTTAATCAAGAAATCATTTTAAATGGCAGGAGTTGTATTAATAAATGAAATCCCTCACACACTAATACTTTCCTACTTTCATTTGAATCTGTTACAAAATGCTGTTAATACATAAACACGTATTCACACTATGTGGTACATTATAAAAGTATTGCTTGAAAAGTATTTAATGTACAAAACTTATAAAACCATAAATCAGACACAATGTAAAGTTCATTAACATCATCATTTCAAGAAAACTGCCTGAAGCAGCCTTAGCTTGCTCCCCACCTCGCAGGATCACTGCCCTTCACTGCCTGATGCCCAATGTTTTGAAAACATTTATTGTATGTGTTTGCTTGTGTTTCATTTGTTTCAGGTAGGAGGTAAATCTAGGCCCTGTCACTCTGTTTTTATTGGAAGTAGATGTCAAAAACATTAAATTCCATAATATGAGCATAAGATTATTTAGAAACGGATACAGTAAGTGGCTTGATGAAGACCACCTAGCTACTAAATTGAGGAAGGAGGAGCCAACCTAAGTCCTGGGGTATCTCAGTCGGTTAAGCATCCGACTCCTGACTTTGGCTCAGATCCTGATCTCAGGATTGTAAGATTAAGCCCCATGTTGGGTTCTGCCTCCAGTAGTGAATCTGCTTAAAATTCTTTCTCTCACATTCTGTCCCTTGCCCCCCAAGTAAATAAATCAATCTAAAAAATAAATAAATAAACCCTAAGTCCCAAACCCTGAACCCAAACCTCTTCTGCTTCTTAACTCCTCATCAACATTTGCCACTTCGTATTACAACTTGTCAACTTAAAATATTTTTCCGACTATGGTCTCCTTGAAGGAAATAATTTCATGTTAGTCTTAACTTTATGGCCACGCAGTAGTGGTGGTGCCCGGTTGACATTCCATGCATACTTAGGAATGAATGAATATATATGAATAAGTAGCTTATGGAACTGGTTAGAGTAAAACACTGAGCCACACAGGTGACAGCAAGACAGGATATTTATCAGTGCTTGGGGTCTTTTCAAGGAAGGTTATGAGGCTTAGAAATAGTAACATACCTCAAGAAAAAGAAATTTCACAAGAACTAGTATATTAAATAAAACATGGGGATGACCCTCTGGGCAAAGATGATGTAAGAGAGTCAGAACTGCCAAGAACTTTGCCTAGTTACCTACTCAGCTGAAATTTTATTTTGACTCTGATTTGCTCTGAAATAAGCATCTGTTCAAAATCACAAATTCATAAGTGGAAAGTATGACATAGGTCATATGGGTCTTGCACCTACGCCGCCTGGGAATCTATCCTGATGATGGACATCAAACTCACGACTGAGTCCTCCCAATGAGACAAGCCCATTATTTATGAGACAGGCTGTTCCACTATGAGACAATATTGTTAAAAATCCTCCTTCTAGTGCAATCCAGCATCTTCACGTGGAGAGAAAGCACAAATGTGCGCACGCGTACAAGTACACACTCACGCACACACACAGGGCTACGTAGAAGGGATACAGATCTTTGTCAGTATGTTTAGACATACAGAAATACACTTTCGACATGATGATGAGGGTGGAGGTGGAGGAGGTAAAGTGAAGTGTTGAACGTGAAGTGTTTATATGAGGAATAATTTATTGCTAACCACGTATTTTAGACAAGTAGCAGGTTCAAAGACTATATCGTAAAATACTGCACCACAAATTCCATCCTCATTTTCATCTCCTTGTTATTCTTGATACAAGACATTTTTTATCACTCCTCACCCCAACATCCTAAAGCTAAGAAACTTAAAATTCTACTGATAATTCAAAATCTAAAAATGGAAGTGCTTGGGTGGCTCAGTGGTTGAGCATCTCTGCTTTTGGCTCAGGTCATGATCCCGGGGTCCCAGGATCGAGTCCCACATTGGGCTCCCCGCAGGGAGCCTGCTTCTCCCCCTGCTTGTGCCTCTGCCTCTCTCTGTGTGTCCCCCATGAATAAATAAAACCTTTTTAAAAATCTAAAAATATGTACTGCTAGGCCTTTATAGGAACAAGTCTCTAGCTGGCAACACTTGCATGGTCTTCTGGTATCTAAGTCCTAACTCATGATTAATTTAATGATGCAATCATCTACACAATACTATCACAATAGTATCATCTTATTCTGTTGAAAAATGAACCTGCTCTTTTTTGAAGTCTCTAAAAGTGTTCAAAAGATCAGAAAATCTCTCTGGATAGATATGAATCTCCATAGAAAAACAGAACCAATCTGTTTGTGCCAGTACACCTCAGAGGCAGGGCAGACCCTGGTATTCAATACGAAACTCTGAAATTAGGAGCTGATTGTAGTCCTTACTTCTTATGTATACACCAATTATTCCAATTATTCCTTATACACATACATTTAACTGAATATCCTTGATTATAGAATCTTGACTTAGTTCTTAGTTATAGCATAAGCTGATCACTCATTTCTTTGGTTTACCATTTTGTAAAATTTGTAAAATGGGTGTAATATACCAGAAAATGAGATTTATTAGAAAACTGACTAGCAAAATTATTCTACCTTAACTCAGTTCCTTTCATACATTTTTCTAGATTATGCTTGCAGACCTTTCCACATTATAGGATGAAATGATATATGATAGACAAAATTTAAAAAAAAAATCTTATCAACACAATAGCCCCAGACCTGAGAGTATATTTCAAAGCATACAAAGTGATTGGTCTGTCTTTCCTTAATCACAAAACTCGGTTCCAGAGAAGTGAGAAAGAGAAGTAATACTGGCTGTCACCTGTTATGTTCTTTCTGGCTACTCTGAAGGTTGATATTTTTTAATGCATCAGTCACAATAACTCTAAGATCTCTAACGCTGCCCAAGCAAGCTAGCTATTTAATAGTGGGCAGGAGTCTATCCCAGCGGTGCAATGAAAACAGACTTAGCAGCGTCCACCCAGCCAGGGGAGACCCACCAGAGCTGATGCCTCCAGAAACGCTCCTGCCTCCTCTCAACTCCTTTCCCACCAGCACTGATCCAGGCCCTTGAGCTCCTGCCTCAGCAATGATTCCTCGAATGTAGTCACCTCTCAAGGTGGAGCAAGGGAGGGGGGCACGAGGCTTGAAAGTGATAGCCTGTGCACTGGTGTCTGCTCAGACTCAGGCTCCGAATCCTAGGACACCACATGGGAGAAAAGAAATAGGAACAAAAAGGTTTCGAAATACTGCTTTTTTATTCCTATTCTATTCCTATACAATTCCACTTACTCCCAAATACTAAAAGTATGTTGATATTAAAGATAACACATTTGTGGGGCACCTGGGTGGCTCAGTGAATGAAGCGTCTGCTTTTGACTCAGGTCATGATCCCAGAGTCCTAGGGTTGAACCCTACATTGAGTTCCCTGCTCAGCAGAGAGTCTGCTTCTCCCTCTCCCTCTGCTGCTCCCCACCCTGCTCATGTTTTCTCTCTTTAAAATAAATATTTGAAAGAAATAAAGATAACATGTTTTAATCAGAAGTGCTTAACTTTCAACAGTTGTGCCCTCTCCAATGAGAGTTGGATCTCCACGCTGAGAGGGAGGGTGAGGCATTCCCTGGGCACTCTCATCTCTGGGGCAATGGCAGCTTCTCATATCTGCAAAGTCCATATTCTTGGCAGTTCTCTATTTTTTTATAAGTCAGTCCAATTTTTATTTCAATCTTGTTATAATAAATAATTTTTCTTTCTTTTTTTTTAAAGTAGGCTCCATGCCCAGCAACATGCAGCTTGACTCCACAACCCTGATACCAAGACCTGAGCTGTGATCAAGAGTCAGATGCTTAACCAACTAAGCCACCCAAGTGTCCCAATAAATCATTCTTTACGCTAAAATTCCCTAGTTTGAATTGCTGTAGGGTTTCTGCCTCCTGAGTGTACCTTGATTGATATGCACAGTGAACTTCATGTGGGAAACAGTGGACTGAGTAAACACACACACACACACACACACACACACACACACACACACCTTTTACTGGAGGAGGTCTAAAGTATGTGAAATTACAAATATGTGAAATTTGAAAAGAAAATAAATTACATGTGGAATTCCATAAGATTGTGTTCTTATAGATTACCACCCCCACTGCACACACATACCATGACACAAAAACAGTGTTTGGTGGGGCATCAATGGAGACACAGACATTTTCATCTACACCATAGCTGAATCCTCCCTGGTAGGAATCTGAAACCAATACATGTTCATGGAGAATAACTAGTACAAATGACAAATCGATGAATTTTACACTTACTCTTTTGATAAAAGAAGCAATGGAATAATGTTTTTGGCATTCCCTTGTCATTGAGTACCTAAGACAATACTTGCTCATGAATAACCATGGATTTGGGGCACCTGGGTGGCTCAGTGGTTGAGCATCTGCCTTCAGCTTAGGCTGGGATCCTGGGGTCCTGGGATCGAGTCACCCAATGGGCTCCCCATAAGGAGCCTGCTTCTCCCTCGGCCTGTGTCTCTGTCTCTCTCTCTGCGTGTCTCTCATGAATAAATAAATAAAATTTTTAAAAAAGAAAAAAAAGAATAACCATGAATTTCAATAGCAAGGAGCACAGAAACTTTCAGTCAGGAGAGGTGAAGATAGACAACTCTCATGGGGCGGGGGTGGGTAGGGTAGGATTTAACAGTACCTTGAGAGGAGCAGAAAGGTGGAAAAAGTCCCCTATGCACTTTGTAGAGATTTGATATCATATTCTCCCACATGATAATTCCTGATTCAGGACATTTGGGCTTTCCCATAAATGTGTATGACATCCATGCAAAGTTGCAGACATAATCGGATTTTCGACTACAGCTTGAGACAGTATCATTTGGGAAAAGACCTTGCAGAGGCCTCTGCTTTTAGAAATATATGACTTAAGTAATAAGTGTCAGACACTATCAGAATCTGGAGCCGTGACATGCTGCAGGACAGCATGCTGGTGGAAGCTATTATTACCTTTTATGTACATTCACCAAAATGTTGTTAAGGAAATGTAATTACCAATGGGGAGTCTCATTTATCCAAATTATTCTGGGCTACCAAAGAAACCTGACATGTAAACAATTTAGATAAGGATTCTAATAAGCTAGCTATACCAAGTACCTGCAATTTGTCACACAGCACACTCAGGACCAGTCTGTTGTCCTTCAAGTGCTATTTCAGCTGAATGTACATTAGGAAGACAACTTTTAAGTCAGTGTCAAGACAGGGTTTTAATTAAGGTTAAAAAAGAAACCCACAATACAATGCAATTTTCACCTACTAATTTTAAAGTAGAATGCAGTGACACTCCAATAATACAGACCCAGCTAACTCATTAAAGTGGAAAATATTTTTAAAAATACATAGGAGGCTTTAGAAAATAATCTTGGATTTATTATACCTGGGTTTTGTTTTGGGGGGGGAAGCAAACCAGTCAAATCTTAGATGTTCTAAGTCACTATGATAGGACCAGTAGTACGTAAGGTAAGAGGTATATGAATAAAGTATAAGACACAACTGCTGTCCTTAATAACTTACCTCATATGAGAGACAAAACATTTTAGAAATGGTTCTATTCAGAATAGTCACCAAAGAATAAAATCTAATGATGAAACTACAAATGAACAATAGTATTTTCTAATGGACAGTCTAGGTCGTGAATACACACTTCTGTTGAGATGTTTTCTAGAGAAATGGGTATTAACCCCAGGAACAAAGCCAGGCCGTATAAAATATTTTTTTAAACTGCTGAGTATTTGTAGATAGGGAGAGTTTGACATAAGAGCAATTGTGTGGAGTGGCTCTTCCATAATGAAATGGGATGACATGGGCCCTGCAAATAAGGATTTGAGGGAAGAAAAACCACTTATTTTCTTATTTCATGAAAACAAAAAAATACATTTTCATTAATCCATCATCTCAAATGACATTTGCGCAGTTGCTTCTGTGCTCTTTGCACCATGTTAAGCACTAAAGAATTCAGCAGTGAGACAATGCTCTTTTCCTTGAGGAGCTCATTGTCCAGTAGGGAAGAAAGAAGGGTATATGAATAATTAAAATAAAGTCTGATAAGAGCTATAATAGGAACAAGTACAGAGTGTTGTGGGAGCACAGAGAAGAAGGTGGTACTGGCGGGGGCAGGCATGGGAGCCAGCCTATAGAGCCAACTGCTAAGCCAGGGAATTTTGTAAGCTCGTCATTGAATATAGCCATTATTAAAAATTAAGTTAGACAAAGTTTCAATTAGGTAAATTGGGTTTAATACCAAGGTTATAAATATCTTAAGCTCCATCACTTCCTAATGATTTTATTACATTTCACTATTATCTATGCCCTTGAGGTCATTCAGTTCTATTGCACATACAATATGTGTATGTGGAAACACCATATGACGGTATGCTACTGTGCATCTATGACCAACTTTGTTCAGTGGCATCATGTTGGTAACTTGAACTTTGCCATGAGGAAAGTATTTATACAAGGAAATCCAACAAATGCTACCAAACCGAGTTGTTTGGATATTTTTTGTGTGTTTTCATTTTTGCTTTTGTTTTTATTTTCCATAGACAACCAATTGTTAAGCATGTACCAGCATACTGCTGAGAACATCTAACCCAGGTCCCCACCTAGTCATGGTCAGGGAGAGCTTCCTGGAAGAGAATCAATAAAGATGCAGTCTTAATTAAAATCAGAGTCAAAGACCTCCAAGTTCATTCATGTTGTCACATGATACATGCTATATTTTTTTGTCACATGATACATGTTTATTTTTTTTTACAAAGCTTCATGGTAATTCACTTTAGGTATACATCCCATTTTATTCCATTTATCCATCAATGGACATTTAGGTTGTTTCCACATCTTGGTTATTATGAATAGATATTGTGTAGAAATGTAATTACCAATGGGGAGACTCACTTATTCAAATGTGCATTCTCTTAGTATCTTAGAGACTTAATAAAGAAATAAAAGTAGTTACGTAATTTGTCAAAGAAAATATCATTAGTAAGTGGAAGATCAAGGGTTTGAAACCATGGTAGTCTGGATCAAAAATTGTGTTACATGCACACACACATACACACACACACAGAGGAATATTACTTAGCCATAAAAATGATAAGATCTTGCCATTGGTGACAATATGGATGGACCTGTAGGATATTATGCTCAAGTGAAATAAGTCAGAAAGAGAAAGACAAATACCATATAACTTCATTTATATGTGGGATCTAAATAGCAAATAAAGAAACAAAAAGCAGATTCAGACCTATGACAGCCAAAGGGGAAAGGTGGGCAAAGATGGGAAAAAAAAATGAAAGGGAGTGGAAGATGTAGGCTTCCAGTAATGGAATGAATAAGTCAAAGGGTAAAAGGTACAGTATAGGGAGTGTAGTCTATGGTACTGTAATAGTGCTGTATGGGGACAGATGGTCACTACACAGGTGGTCAGCATAACATAACATATAGAGTTGATGAGTCAATACATGCCACACCTGAAACTAATGTAATATTGTATGTCAACCATACTGATTTTAAAAAAATGTATTCTAAAGCTCCTTGGTGGTTCAGTCAGTTAAGCATCCAACTCTTGATTTTGGCTCATATCATGATCTCAGGATTGTGAGATCGAGTCCCACATTGTCCTCTGCACATGGAGCCTGCTTAAAAATTCTCTCCCTCCCTTTCCCTGCCCCCTACCTCTCACTCTTACTCTATCTCAAAAAAAAAAAATATGTTCTTAATCAATATACTATTCCTCAGGGCACCTGGGTGGCTCCACGGTTGAGCATCTGCCTTTGGCTCAGGTTGTGATCCTGGGGTCCTAGGATTGAGTCCCACATCAGGCTCCCCTCAGGGAGCCTGCTTCTCCCTCTGCCTGTGTCTTTGCCTCTCCCTGTGTATCTCTCATGAATAAATAAAATCTTTAAATTATATATATATATATATACACAAACATATATATAAATATATATATACACACATACACTACTTCTTATGCTTTTGCAATATATTTTTTTCACTTTCTCTTGATGCAACAAAATTTTAAAATGCTCTAAAATTCATTTTAAATATATATTATGTTTATGTATATAAATAGATAAAATGTATAATGTATTTAAAGTAGAATATAAACTCTAAAAGCTATCTTCAAGACTTGCATCTTAAATCAATGTTTTAAAAAGGACAATTATCAAGCTTACACCTCTTAATTGCTTCATCTATATTTTTCTCAAAATAATTAAGGCAGAATTATTTACAGAAAAGCTGCAAAATGACTGCTTTCAAAGAAGTATCAGGAAAATTTATATGGAAAAATTTGCTTTGCCAAAGACATATATGACAGCTTATAATTGTTTCAAATGAATTTCTATGTCATAAAAGAACTATTGTTTCATGAAATAAACAAATTATATCTGCATAGAAAACTCCCAATGCTATCCACATCATTATAGTATGGGAAAAAATTATACTTGTTAAAATATAGTTGTGTCCAAAAAATATTTCCCTGGTTATTTTGAATAGCTCCTTTGAAGTAGATCCTTTATTTCAAAGCCAATTTTCAGTTTCTCTCATTAAAATCTAACTAGCATTATGACAAAGAAGAAAAAAAGTGAATAAACAAAATGGTCAACAAAAGTATCCAATGGTTGACTCATAGCAAAACCAAAACAATGGTATCTACAAGGAAGCAGGGATTTCTGAATTAATTTGCTTTCATATCCATTCAGTCATTAAAGCAAATGGTTCTAATCTCTGCATATGGGCCCAGCCCAAAAGTATTTTAAAAATGTGGATGACATTGCATACATTCAAGCAACTGCCATCAAGCATAAAATTCTATGTACATAAAGCTACATATACACAAGGCTGTATATATGTGGCCTTAAGTATTTGAAAATTTGTTTGACAGTGGTTATTCAAGTGCATGCAAAGTCAGGCATAGTTTATGTCATCTAATTTATATACATATATATGATATCACACACATGTATATGTATTTTATGTCATCCAATTATACATAAATACACTACATTTATATACATACATACATACACTCATATACACAAATATACCTATAGTGAAGCTCTTCAGTAATTAAATATTTACACAGATACTCTAAGCAAGTATGCAAATTCATTATATTCTATATAAGAGATGCTTGAGCTACCTAAAGAAAAGCAATATTTTCATAGAACTATCTTCCTCCCTTACCATCTACCCTCACTCTATTTTCCATCAATTTCTTCTTTCTTTCCACAAGTAATTTTTAACCCTATCACAGATGCTAGAAAGTGGCTAGTATGGAAGGTCCAATCATGAAATACTAAAAAGGACCTTAATGGAACTTTAATTGTACTGGGTTTAAATTTGATGAAAGATGAAATCAAAAGATTTTAAATCATTCAAATCTTGATGATATCACTTACGTACGTTAGGAAATTATTTACCTTTCCAAAGCTTCCATTTTCTCTGAAAGAAAATGACATCAATTTTAATCACATCACATATCTTGTAGATCATATAAAATAATGAATGGGAAAAGATGAGTGGAGAATCTGATATAAAGTAGGTACTTAATAAATGCTACATATCTTTTCTTCCCACCTACATTTAAACAGCAATTCGCTGTTAAACCCAAGTTTCACTGTTGCAGGTTTATAGATAGTCATGAAAAGAAAATATGCCCAGCGTTTTCATAGTTCTGAAACAAAGAGGTGCTTAGTTGGAAAATATGTTGGCTACTGCCAAAGAGAAAATTTGAGAGGCAGTGACCCAGAGAGACAGTATGGAAAAATAAATAAGCCCATGGTATATATCAAGACAGTAGTTTAAAAGATAAATAGTACATCCTTTCTTATTTGCATGGTAGCATCATTTTGTAAAACTGACTCACATTTCCCATCTCAATTCTATTTCTCTTTTTTCACAGAGGTGCTTTTAATTCACTAGCAGGGCATCTCAGGTAAGTAGGACTCCAGCACTGGTGGTCAATACTCTAGGTGTCCATGGAATAAGTCACTACATGAAAAAACAAAAACAAAAACAAAAAAACAAAAAAAAAAAAGAAAAAGAAAAAACAGACAAGTGAAAGAGAGAGAAGTAGGACTGCTGGACACTCAAATTGAGTGGTGGAAACAACTAACAAAATGAATGTTCTCAACAGGAAACTACCTAACATCTGGGAACACACTGAGTATTTCAGAAATTCAGGGCATGTCCTGCTTCCATCCTACTGCCAAATCCTTCATCTCTGGGATGGGTGGGATGGTTCTAAATGAGATCTGAAAACGGTGAGCTCCAGAGGAGTCCAGCATTCTTTGGACCTTGAGCCTCATCACTGCCTTCTACACAATTTCAGAAACTTTGACTGAACTCAGACTGTCAACCAGTGGTCTTAGTTTTAAATATATTTCATGAGAAGACAACAGAGGTAGGTGCAGATTAATGGTTAGAAGAAAAGCACTTTCAAACCTCTAAAAGTGAAAATGTAAAATGAACTCCTATTTTAGAGGCATCTTAGAGAAAACTCTTCTCTGTGAATAAGACATTGAGAGGCAATATTAAAATGGCATTATTGTACCTAATGAAAGAAATTATGTTAAAAAAAAAAGAGTTCTTAGCAGGGTTGTGCTAAGTTGGAGCGTGTTTCTGGGGTTCCACCAAGCACTTCACAGAAGAGGGTGCCGAGATTAAGGACCCACTTAGGAAACAGGGAGCATCCCCTGTTACAGGTGAATGTTCCAACCACTCAGGTCGGCCCCTGAGCATCAAACACTAGCAATTAATTCCGTTTAGACTGATTCCATGTTTGCCAAACATGATTATGACTTGGTTCCCTAAGGGGCCGTTCTACAGATGGAAACCTTGATCCATCTGACTAGATTTCTCACTGTAAAATAGGAAGTTGGTATTTTCTACTTCATCTTCCTCAGTCTCTTGTGAGTTATCTAAATATGAATCAGTATTGCAAAGTCCAATAACCCACAATACTAAGGAAATAGCATGCGACTGTCCAGCTTTCCCAATAGCAATCATTGGAGACTATCTTTTCCCCAGGGTATATTCTTGGTTTCTTTGTCATGAATTAATTGACCACACATGTGTGGATTTATTCCTGGGCTGTCTATTCTGTTCCACTGATCATTGTGTCTGTTTTTAAAGGTCAATATCATACCTTTTTAATTAATACAGCTTTGTAATAGAGTTTGAGATAAAGGTACATGATGCCTCCAGCTTTGTTGCTCTTCCTTAAGATTACTTTTGCTATTCAGGATTTTTGTCTGTGTGTATGTGTGGTTCCATACAGATTTTAGGGATTTTCTTTATTTTCTTGAAAAATATTATTGGGATTTTGATAAGAATTGTACTGAATCTGTAGATTACTTTGGGCAGTATGGGCATCTTAACAATATTGATTCTTCCAGTCTACAAGAATGAAATTGATTTTCACTTGTTTGTGTCTTCATAAATTTACTTCATTAATGTCTTACAGCTTTCAAAATACAAGTTTTCGGCTTGATTAAATTTATTCCTAGGTAATTTTTGGTGTAATTGTAATTAATTATTTTCAATGAAAGTTATTAATGTACAGACAGATTTTGGCATATAATGATGTTGTATATCCTGCAACTTTACTGTATTATTCCTAACTTTTTTGATGGAGTCTTTCTATATATAATATCATGTCATCTGCAAATAGTGACAGTTTTACGTCTATACTGACTTAGATGCCTTTATTTTTCTTAACTAATTGCTCTGGCTAGGGCTTCCAACATTATGTTGAACAAAAATAGTGAAACGGGGCATTCTTTTCTTGTTCCTAATCTTAGAAGAAAAGCTTTCAGCTTTTCACCATTGAGTATGATGTTAGCTGTGGGCTCTTCAGATATAGTCTCTATAATGTTGAAGTCTTCTCCCTCTACAGGTACTGTGTTGAGCATTTTTATCATAAATGGATGTTGGATTTTTGTCAAATGATTTTTTTTCTTTTTCTTTTGAGATGATCATATGATTTTTATACATCATTTTGTGGTATATTATCATTGACTGATTCGCAGATGTTGAATCACCCGGGTATCCATGGAATAAATCCCACTTGATCATGGCGCATGATCCTGTTAATGTATTGTTGAAATTGGTTTGCTAATATTTTGTTAAGGATTTTTGCCTCTATGTTCATCAGGGATGTTGGCCTGTAATTTTCCTTTGGTGTCCTGGCCTGGTTTCAGCATCAGGGTAGTCCTGGCCTTACAAAAGGAGTTTGGAAGAGTCCCCTCCTCTTCCATTTTGTGGAAGTGTTTCAGAAGAACTTGTATTAATTCTTCTTTGAATGTTTGGTAGTCATCACCATAAAGCTGTCTGGACCTGGACTTTTGATTGTTGGGAGGTGTTTGATTACTGATTAAACTCCTAACTGAGTAATTGGATTGTTTTTCGTTATAGCATGATTCAATCTTGGAAGGTTATAGGAGTTTTAAGGAACTATCCATTTTTTCTAGGGTATCCAATTTCTTGCATATAATTGCTCATATTAGTCTTTTATGGCCCTTTGCATTGCTGTGGTATTAGCTGCAACATCTCTTTCATGTCTGATTTTATTTGAATCCTCTCCATCTTTCTCTTCGTGAGTAGAGTTATAGGTTTGTTAATTTTATCTTTCCAAAGAACCAGCTCTTAGTTTCACTGATCTTATCTATTCTCTATGTAGTCTCTATTTCATTTATTTCTGTTGCAAGCTTTGTTATTTCCTTCCTTTTATTAGCTTTAGGCTTTGCTTTCTTTTTTTCCTTTTGCTTAGTTCCTTGAAGTGATACAGTTAGGTTGTTTGAGACTTTTTCTTGCTGCTTATATTTTCTTTTATAATAAAAAAATATTTAAAATGGTTTCTGTAGTCTAAATGATTACCATGGGCTGAAGTAGGGGGCAAGATCTACACTAGGACTATAGAGACATAATCAGTATTTACCAATTAACATGAAAAGTACTTGTATTAATTTCCTATTTGATACTATAAAATATAACCACAGATTTGGTGGCAATAAAACAACCCAATTTATTATATCACAGTTCAGATGTCAGAAGTCCACAAAGGGTCTCATTGGGATAAAATAAAAATGTTTGAGGCTGGCTCAGTCAGTGGAGCATGTGACTCTTGATCTCAGGGTTGTGAGTTTGAGCCTTATGTTGGGGGTAGAGATTACTTAATAAATTTTAAAACTTTTTTTAAAAAGTGCTTGAGAGCTGCATTCTACCCGAATGCTCTTGGAAATAATTCATTTCTTGGTCTCTTTCGATTCGGAGAGGTCCCTTTCATTCCTTGATTCATGGTCCTTTTTAATCTTCAGAACAACAATGGCTGGTAGAGTCTTTCTCAGACTATGTCACTTTGACATTGATAGTCTTGTGTTCCTCTTTCACCTAAAGGGCTTTTGTTATTACATTAGGCCCATACAAATAATCCCAGTAAATATTCCTAAATCAGGATTCTTACTCACAGTTTCAAAGTGCTTTTTGCCATGTAAGGTTACATAAGTATAGTTATGTGAACCTCTTTGTTGGGAGCAATTATTTTGTCTACTATGGTAATATTAAGAATAACCACCAAAAAAAAATAATAATAACCACATTTCTTGACACAACTTCATTTTTAGGGGGGGCATGCACACTTTCTTTTTCTCCATCTCTCTTTCTTAAAAAAATATAATTCAACTGAACATTCTAAGAAAGTCAGCAATGTCAAATTTGTACTTTACCACCAAAATGACAAGAGAGCAGAGACAGAGGTTATTCTGAGAAAAAAAAAAAAAAAAGCAACCTTCTTCTTGGCTACAGCAACAAACTTGATGAAAAATTATGCCCTTCATTCAGAGTTAATGGAATGCTGAAAATGTGAGGGGGCACAGTCACGGGAATTGATGTTACAAGCTTATGCTTACTTATGCTTATGCTTTGCTTGATTATCCCTGGAGTTGGTTTTGACTGAAACTATACTAGAAATAAATCCTGGGGAGCAGAAAATCTAGATGACAACATTCTTGAAAACCAAATATTGGAGAAGACTTCTTTTAGTCAACAATCAAGCTTAACTGCTGTTAATGAGATACTACTGTAACCTCGAACAATGAGAGTAGGGGGCTGGCTTTTATAAGAAAGATTTTTTCAGACCTGTCCACATTAAAGCTGATGATAAATCCCATGAGTACAGTCTACAAAATTAAGACTTAGTCTTGGCTCTTGATCCTCCCTTCTGCCTACAACGCCTTGAAAAACAATTGTTTATCTTCCAAAACTTAGCAAGGTCATCTCCCCCATAAAGTCTTTTCTCACTGTGATCCAACCTTCATTTTCAAATAGCAGTGACTTTTGCTTTCTTTGGGATTCTGCTAGAATTACTTCAGTTATGACATCCATGACTTCCTTCTATACCTGTCTGGCTTCCCACATTTACCCATTAATACTCAGAGGTGAAGAACTGTTTAATTCATTTTCATTGATCTTAAAGGTAACAATGATAGTTATCAAAGGGGAGGTTGGTGGGGGGTGGGCTAAATAGGTGATGACGATTAAGGAGTTCACTTGTTGGGATGAGCCCTAGATGTTGTAGGAAAGTATTGAATCATTAGATTGTATACCTGAAACTAATATTATACTGTATGTTAACTAACTGGAGTTAAAATAAAAATGGGGGGGTGGATCCCTGGGTGGCTCAGTGGTTGGGCGCCTGCCTTCAGCCCAGGGTGCGATCCTGGAGACCCTGGATCAAGTCCCGCATCGGGCTCCCTGCATGGAGCCTGCTTCTCCCTCCATCTGTCTCTGCCTCTGTGTGTGTGTGTCTCTCATGAATAATTAAATAAAATCTAAAATAAAATAAAATAAAATAAAATAAAATAAAATAAAATAAAATAAAATAAAATAAAATAAAATAAAATAAAATAAAAACTGGGGAAAAAGGTAACAATGAAACCAGGGATAAGTTTATAGTCTGATATGGGTATACTACGTGCTAAAATATTGAAACACTTCAATAAACAGCTACTTCTCTGAGCCTTCCCTTGGAACTCAATCCAGCAACTAAAGCTTCAGCCAGGAACTTCTAGAACTCTGCTACAGAACAGCTGCCAGCAACTTTTCTGATTGGTCATTATCCATGCTCTATAAATTCTTATTCTTTTTCTAAAGATTTATTTATTTATTTGAGAGGGAGAGAGAAAAACAGGACGACTGGAAAGGGGAGAGGGAGAGAGAAAAACCCAAGTGGACTCTGCACTGATCATGGAGCCTGATATGAGGCTCAGTCTCATGACTCCCAGATCAGCTGAAACCAAGAGTCAGACACTTAACCAAATGCACCATGCAAGCGCCCCATGCTTTTCAAAATCTGACTGCAATCCTCAAACTTCAGAATAGTGCCTGGCATGTAATGGGTGCTCGGTAAATATTTGTCGAATGGATAAACCTTACCAATATGCCTGTATATCAGTAAACTTTGTTAAAATTTTTTTGAAAGGAAAGGAAAGATAAATATTGGGAAGGATGTGGAGGAAAGGGACACATTGTGTACTATTGGTAGGACTGTAAACTGGTACAAACACTAGGAAAATAGTATGGAGGGTCTTCAAAAAATTAAAAATGGAATTATCCTATGATCTAGCAATCCCACTTCTGGGTATATATCCAAGAAATGGAAACAGACTATCCAACGGATATACACATTCCCATGTTTAATGCAGCATTACTCCCACAATAGCCAAGATATGGAAACAACATGTGTCTACCAATAGATGAAATTTTTTTTAAAAAAGATGAGAATATTATGTACATAAGAATAGTGAAGGGAGTTGCCTCAGGCCAGACAGCTAAGACTTAAGCCTTCTTACTTCCTTTGTTCATCTCTTGAGCTAGCTCTCCCTCTCTGGCTTCAGTTAAGCCCTCTGCTCCCTCACAAAAACATGCCTACGTGCATAAACATCTATGTACCTACCTACCTAGGTATATACATGGCAAGCTGTTAACATTTAACAACCAGCTCTGTGAGAGGGACACAAATTTGTAGCACACACTCAACCAATTTTTCTGATCTAATTTCTCCCATCATGTCTGATGTCAGACTACAAACATGATGTCACTGAATGGAGAATTTTGGAAGAGATGTGCAGTAGAACACCACTTACAGTTTTTTCACCATATAGATATCGTAGATGAAAATAGCCTCAAGAGCACAGATTAGTAGTAAAATGTAGTAAAATAATTAGGAAAAGACGAGTTTTGAGTGTTTACTTTCTTTGGTTTTAATTTAATTTATTTAACCATAAGTCTGTATAATTTGATATTTACTAATGGTATGCTTGCCAACTGGCTCAAAAAATTTCCTATAATTTTAATGATTGACCGTCACCAGCTGCTTTGAGCTGGCCTAGCATACCACTGCTGCATAAATACATTAAAACTTTGGTGTGGGGCAGCCCCAGTGGTGCAGCAGTTTAGTGCCACCTGCAGCCTGGGGTGTGATCCTGGAGACCCGGGATCGAGTCCTATGTCAGGCTCCCTGCATGGAGCCTGCTTCTCCCTCTGCCTGTGTCTCTGCCTCTCTCTTTCTGTCTCTATGAATAAATAAATAAAATCTTTAAAAAAATAAAAAATAAACTTTGGTGTGGGCTTCAAAAAAATGTACATACACATATACCTTTATGTATATGTGATATATATATATATGTATATATATATATATATATATATATCTTTAAGGGTACATACAACTAGCAGATAAATATATAAATAAGTGCTAGAGACCTAATACATAGTACAGTGATTACAGACAACAAACTATTAAACTTGCTAAGAGACTAGATCTTAACTGCTCCTAATACAAGAAGCAGTGATAATTATATGACTAGATCCAAGTATTAGCTAAGGCTTTAATATATTGTACACCTTAAACTTCTATAATGTTACATGTCAAATATACCTCATTTAAAAAAGAAAAAAAAATGCACTTGTTAGAAGGTCATTCAAATCTTTATTTAAAATAATCTTACAGATGATACTTTCTACTATTTGGTACTGATACAAGGTGGTTCAATTCAGGAGAAATTCCAGAATGGTCAGATAGTTTCTTAAGTAAAGACAGTTTTATATTTTGCAATGAACATTACCAACAAAGAATGAAAAAGGATGGCTTTTAGAGATCGCCTATTGATGGACCTGAGTGCAAAACTAAATAAAATAAACAGAGAGCTGTAAAAGAGAAACATTTCTAAATAAATTCTAAATAATCTTTAAATAAAAAAGTAGAAACTCTGGATAAAATGATCATACAAGAAGATGTGAATTTTTTTCTTAGCACAAGAACCACAAGTGAAAACAGGGAAGAACAGAGGGGAATGTTTCTTTCATCTTGCAAGACAACATGTCCTCCGACTGCAATAAGATTCCATAGAATTTCAAAGACATTTAGCATAAGTTTCAGAGAGCTCAAGCTATTCTCTACCTTTAGATTCTTGGACTTTATAACCATTTTATTAATAAAAGTAAAGATTTTAAAAATGAGGTTATTGTTTCATTTTTAAAATGCAGGTTTTCACAATGAAGTAACAGCCACTGAAAATAACTTAGTCAATGCAAATAAATATGATTTTATATTGGTCAGGGCATAAAAACCTTAATGCAAACTTTGCTCTGTAAATCTGAAATTCACCTACTTTCATGAGTTTGCTTTCTCAAACCATGGAGAATAGTTATATTGTACAGGTCAACATCAAACCACAGAAAAACTAACAAAAAATAGAACTGACAGTGTGTCCAATCTCTCAAGGGAGAAGGACTTTCTAAGCTTTGAAGTGCTGGGTGGGGGGGAGTACAAAAGAAATAATGAAAAACATTAGAAAAATAATAAATATATACATGTTGCCAGCTAAGAATATAAATATGAAAAAAGCAAATAATCATTTTGTAACAAATGGAGAAAAGAAATAAGTGTTTAACATTAAAAAAAAAAAAGCTTGTACAAATTACCAAGAAAAGCTCTAAGACTTAATAAATGCATTGGCAAGGAACGTTGTATTTTTTTTTTTTTTTTTGCTAGAGCCACCAAAACAAATTATAGACTGAGTGGTTTAAGCAGGAGAAATGTATTTATTTTCTCACAGTTACAGAAGGTAGAAAATGCTGGCAGGTTTGGTTTCTCTCTCCTCTGCTTTCAGATGGCCACTTTCTCTCTATGCCCTCGTCTTTGTGTCTTAGTCTTTGTGTTGTTGGCCTCCTACCTCCTTTTAGGTACAGCAGTCATATTGGATTAGATTCATCCATAGGACCTCATTTTACTTTAATATCTCTTTAAAAAACCCATCTTCAAGTACAGTCACGTCCTGAGATTAGGAGGTCAACACAGGAATTTGGGGGTCATACAATCCAGCTCATAGCGGAGAGATAAACAATTCAAAAAAGAACGCTGTCTCTAAAAAGTACATTAAAATGTTACCTTTACTACGTAAAGGAATGTCAACTAAAATATGATCACATTTTTTATTTATCAAGCTATTGATGATCATAAATCATTTTTATGCTGTCAAAGTTCAGTTCCATGTGTGAAGTGAAATCTACTGACAGCAGTGTAGACTGGCAACGCTTTGGATGGTAAACTTGCAATACTTGCAGGATTATAAAAAAAAAATTAAACTCTCAATATAGATCAACATAATTGAGAAATGATAATAAAAAATACATCTAGAGATCAGGATATTTGCTTCTGGGGAGAGATCTTTACTGAAATATTATGCATCCAGGTATTATTTATAATGCCAAAAATACTTGGAACAATTTAAATGCCCACAATGGGGAAACTCTTGGGTATATTCTACACTTGATGAGCTATTACACAGCCACAGAAATGATATTTATGAAGACTATAAAAAACATAAAATACCTAGAATTTTATCTTTAAAAATAAAGTAGGATGTAAAGATATATGTTAAAAAGGTGCGTAGAATAAAAGGAAGCAAAGAACAAATATACAGCCTTTTCTGGAAGATAACAGAACTGTGGATTTGTTTGTTCTTTTTGGTATTACTTATTTTCAATTTCCAAAAAGCAACCCATATTGGTTTTTATAATTTAAAACAATAATTTCAACTTGAGTAAAATTGGATTGAATTAGAAATGTTTAGTTTACATTCAATAAGCTTAGGTTACCATGTCAGCTGCTTATTTAGAAGCTTTGCTTTTGGGATCCCTGGGTGGCGCAGCGGTTTAGCACCTGTCTTTGGCCCAGGGCGCGATCCTGGAGACCCGGGATCTAATCCCACATCGGGCTCCCGATGCATGGAGCCTGCTTCTCCCTTTGCCTGTGTCTCTGCCTCTCTCTCTCTGTGTGACTATCATAAATAAATAAAAATTAAAAAAAATTATTAAAAAAAAAGAAGCTTTGCTTTCATCCTGCCAGAACCAGCCTCTGTGTTGAGCGCTACCTTCACTCAACACCCATTGCCAACCCCACCTTCATTCTTTCCCCGTCAACTGCAGACATAATAAAAATGAAAGGAGATCACTCTATGGAATTGCTATGAGATTCCCATCATAAATATTTGACAATTAATAGTTGATCAAGCTCACTTTCCAGGAAGCCCTGATGAGATCACTCCCTAGGACTGTCCATTGTATAGACCTGAAGATCAGAGTCATGTTTCACAAGGTCTGTAGACATCTTAATAGCAGGAGACACTTTACCTCTGCTGTCTTTTTCTATGACTCTGAGGGAAATATACCAAGTTATGGTGAGTTCTGACATATGGGTACCAACTCTTAGTGAATGCAGGCTGTAGAATACTTGATCATCAGAATTGGCAAAATGGTATATTTTACTCTTTGGTAAAATGAGAGATTCAAAGTACACACAATCTGGCGGCACCAGGGTGGCTCAGTCGAGTAAGCATCTGACTTTTGATCTCAGCTCAGATTTTGATCTCAGGCTTGTGAGTTCAAGCCCCACATTGGGCTCCACAGTGAGCATGGAGGCCACTTGAAAAAAGTACACACAATCCTAGAGTTCATGAAGAGCCCCAAACTGTAAATGTGGTGCAATCAACTCCTAATCAAAAATATCAGGACTCAAACCATATCCATTTACTTGACATTAACATTAACCAGAACTCTAATTTCCAACTAGAACAGAAATAAGAAACATAGTTGTAATGTTTTAAACAGTGTTTCCCAAAATTCACATCCACTTAGGACCTTAGAACATGACCTTATATGGGGAAGTAGATGTAATTAAGGTAAAGATAAAGGTGACATCATACTGGAGTAGGGCAGGCCCTAAATTCAATGTGAGTGTCTTTATAAGAAATAGAAAAGGAGAGAATTATGCTACCACAAGTCAAAGAATACCAGAAGCTACTAGAAGCTGGAAGAAGTGAGAAAGAATTCTCCCCTTAGAAACTTCAGAGGTACCATGAGCCTACTGACACTTTGATTTTGAACTTCCAGCCCACAGATCTAAAAGAGAATAAATTTCTGTTAAGCCACCTAGTCTGTGGTAATTTGTGATGGAAGCCCTAAAAAATGAATTCAGTGGTTTACAGGGAGAATAAATGTCACAGTTCATAAAAAAAGCAACCCTTTATTTTTTTTAATTTAAATTCAATTAATCAACATATACTGTATTACAGGTTCCAGAGGTAGAGGTCAGTGATTCATCTGTCTTATATAATGCCCATGCTCATTACATCATACGCCCTCCTTAACGTCCATCACCCAGTTATCATGTCCCCCCACCCCTCCAGCAACCCTGTTTGTTTCCTATGATTAAGAGTCTCTTATGATTTGTCTCCCTCTCTGATTTTGCCTTGTTTTATTTTCCCTCCCTTCCCCTATGATCCTGCTTTGCTTCTTAAATTGCAAATACGAGTAAGATCATATGATAATTGGCTTTCTCTGATTGACTTATTTTGCTTAGCATAATATCATCCAGTGCCATTCATATCATTACAAATGCAAGATTTCATCCTTTTGATGGCTGAGTAATATTCCACTGTGTGTGTATACCACCTCTTCTTTATCCATCTATCTGTTGATGGACACCTGGGCTCTTTACGTATTTGACTTTTATAAACATTGGGGTGCAGGTGCCCCTTTGGATAACAATGTTTGTATCCTTTGGGATAGATACCTAACAGTGCAATTGCTGGGGTCATAGGGTAGCTCGAGGAGGCTCTTCAAACGGTTGAAAATAGAGCTTAGAGCTACCAGTACAGAGTGGCTGTACCAGCTTGCACTCCCACCCACAGTGCAAGAGGGTTCCCCTTTCTCCACATCCTCGCCAACATCTGTTGTTTCCCGACTTGTTAACTTCAGCCATTCTCACTGGTGTGAGGTGATACCTCATTGTGGGTTTGATTTATATTTCCCTGATGCCAAGTGATATGGAGCATTTTTTCATGGTTCTGTTGGTCATTTGTTGGTCTTTTTCAGAGAAACGTCTGTTCAGTTCTTCTGCCCATTTCTTGACTGGATTGTTTTTTGGGTGTTGAGTTTGATAAGTTCTTTATAGATCTTGGATACCGGCCCTTTATCTGACAAAGTATTTGCAAGTATCTTCTCCCATTCTGTAGGTTGTCTTTTGGTTTTGCCGACTATTTCCTTTGCTGTGCAAAAGCTTTTTATCTTGATGAAGTCCCAATAGTTCATTTTTGCTTTTGTTTCCCTTGCCTTTGGGGACGTGTCTAGCAAGAGGTTGCTGTGGTTGAGGTCACAGGAGCTGCTGTCTGTGTTTCCTCTAGGATTCTGATGGATTCCTGTCTCATAATTATGTCTTTCACCCATTTTGAGTCTATTTTTAATATGAACACCATCTCTTTAAATATTGGAAGCAGAATGGTATGGTAAAAAGAGCTATAGATAAAGGGTGCTGGCTCCCTTTTGCAAATCTTCATTGGGCAAGCCAGTGAGCCTCTACAAATACCCACTCAACTGTCTCTAGAAGCTACACATGATTATAATATCAATGGCACAGGATTTTTGACAAGATTAAGTAAGATAATATATGTTGTAAGCATTGAAAAGTTGTAAAGTGGACAGAAATGACTTTTTTTATTGTTGTTGATGGTTCAGAGTAAATGCCAATTATGCACTAGATGTCTATTTATGACATATGAAAACTGAAATATGGAAGAAATTTATACAAATACATGGGGTTTTTTTTGTCTCTAAGTTCTTTCTCTATTACAGAATCTTTTGGCCTGAAGTGTGGGTTTATATCCTGAAGATTGACTTTGAATCCTGATATGAACCATTTATCACATAGACAGGTGAATTATTAGCAATGTTGCAGGAGGGGAGTGACCCAGGGCTAAGTTATTTTTAGCATTGTTGTGCAGTCATTAATAATCATTTGTTGTACTTTTAGTCATCCAAACTGGAATAAGAAAATAAGTAGATGGTTAGACAGTTTTAGTGTTACTGATTGAAGAAATAAAAAGTCAGGGACAAAGAACCCAGCTGTTAATGTCCAGATCCTGGGTTTTTATGGCATTCTTCCTATCTGAGGAGAGCAGCAGATAGAAGGTATCAAAGACAAGAAAACCAACTGTAGCTATTTCAGTGATAAAAAGTTCAATAATGCTATTAAAAAATTCAAGGGATACCTGGGTGGTGCAGTTGGTTGAGCATCCAACTCTTGGTTTTGGCTCAGGTCGTGATCTCAGGGCTATGAGATTAAGGCCCACATTGGGCTCAGTTCTTAGCATGGAGTCTATTTCAGATTCTCTTTCCCTCTCCCTCTGTCCCTCCTGCTCATGCTTGCTCTCTCGCTCTCTCTTTCTCTAAAATAAATAAATAAGTCTTAAAAAAATTAAAAGAATTCAAGACTGTAATAACTACTAGAATTAATTATTCAATTCTTAAAGTAACAGGTTAGGTGTATCATTCAAAAACCTGAATTTATGGTTTGGTTGCTAATCTTTCTATGCAATAAACATATTATCAATATTTGATAATGATTTCAAACCCTGTCTCACTAAACCAATGTAATCTAAATATGTTTTTCAAAATTAAATGGAAGATATGGTTGCGGTTCCTGGTATTCTTGTTTTCTACCTCCAGAGAGCAGAAAGCAAGATTCATTGCTCTGTGCTCATTCTCAGTGAGCAATCAATGGTGAACTTAGTTGATGATTGGGAATCATTGGTAGTCCTATCAAAACAATCGGACACCAAATTATTTTCCCAAAACCCACCTCCTCAAAGAGCATTTTATCAAGATTGGGTCATCAGCTCTGTGATCACTGCTGACTTTCAGTGGGATCACTATCTGTGGCTGTCACTCACTATTCCCCAGTTCTCTTTGATATTCAAACAGAGAATCAACGTGGCGAGGAGGGCCATTCCCTCCTGACTGGGACCTTATTGCCCTCTCCCACTCAATACTACCCACCAAACATCAAAGTGTAAAGTAATCGTGATAGAAAAGAACTTGAACTCCTCCAGAATTTCTCTCCATCCTGACCCATTATTTCAGACCATCACCCACGGTGGGTAGTCACTGTCATATTCACCCATAATGAGGGCCTTCCTTCATCACCTGACTTCTGCTTACTTCTGCACCTACGTCTCCCACACTGCCACCACACATGTTATGCTGCTGTCACAAGGAGGGCCCACAGCCCTCTCACCCTCTGGGACTTGAACAGCAGGGCAGGCCCACATGGAGCATACACAGTTAAGAGTCTTCCTGGCCGTCCCTCCCTGCTGAATCTCCTGCCATTTTCTATGTACCCTTAGATTATACTTCTTATTGTTTCATATTTCCTACTTAGAGTTTAAGTTTCCTAAGGCTAAGACACTATATTCCACCCTGATACTCCTATTTAAGCACAAAACCAGCACAAAGAAAGTATATGAAATAGCTTTATTTATTTATTAATTTATTTTATTAATAAATTAATTTATAATTAATTTATTTTAGAGGGAGAGTGAGTGAGCATGCCCTTGAGGTAGGGGATAGGCAAAGGAAGAGGGAGACAAGCAGATTCCCTCACAGAGCAGGGAGCCCAACATGGCATTCGATCCCAACCCTGAGATCATGACTTGAGTCAAAATCAAGAGTCAGATGCTTAACCAACTGAGCCACCCAGGCGCCCCTATTTTTTTTTAGAAAGAAAGAAAGAGCATATGTGTGCATGAGCCATTGCAGGGGGCACAGAGGGATAGAGAATATCTAAGCAGGCTCCAGGCTCCATGCCCAGTGTGGAGCCTCACACAGGGCTTGATCTCACAACCCTGAGATCTTGACCTGAAATTAAGAGTTGGATGCTTAATTGACTGAGCCCAGTATCCCTGAAATAGCTTTAAATAAGCTAATGGAATTAAAACCTGAGCTAATTTCCTATTCCTTAACATAAGACAAGTTGTTTAAATTTTCCATGCTTCATTGTTTACTGCATGTAAAACTGTTTAGAGCAGAATTAAGGATCAAATGGCATGGAGTATATGAATATGTTTCATAAACTCTAAACTGTCTTATAAATGAAATGACTATGGTCATTTTATTTAAAGAAAATCTATTGACTCACTAAAGTACATCCAATTTATTGATGCTTTATGGGAGTAGACACAGAAATCACCTTGAACATATTCCAGGGCTGTGTGATCCAATCTGACCGAGGAAAGGAGGAGGGAAAGAAGCCGAAATAAAGAGGTGTGAGGCTCATGTGAAGGAAATTTTCCATAACGACTGCAGAGCCCAAAGATTTCCATCACCATACTGAGAGTTGCCACCAGCACTCTGGTTCCCTCAGATGAACTTCCTTACCTCTAGGTCTGAGACTGTGCTGGGAATCAGGATGCATGATGGTTTTACCATCAATTAAGTAAGGCACTGGCATTCTTTGAGAAAAATGGCTAATTATAAATATACTTTCACAAAAAATGCTACCATTTACTCAGCATTCACTAAGGATCAAGTATTATGCAAGCCAAAGGTTTCATATACATTATTCTTGTCTAATCTTGTGTACTTTTGAGGTGCAAGCCTGAGTCAGGAATGTGTGGTTCCCCTGAGAAGAACAGTAATCTAAAACTATGTTTTTCAAATGCCCTATACTGATTTGTAATTGAAACAGTGGGCTGAACAGCAGAAGGATGGAGAAGGCAGATTGCTGATGTCAGCACCTCAAATCTGGCCCATGGACTCGGGTGGGGTCCCCAAACCTCCTAGTTCCACAAGACTTCAGGCTTGTACTGCTACTTAAGACCACCCCTCTGGAGGGGTGGAGGGTCTTACCTTACCCACAGAGAGCATTCTCCTGGATGGCAGTGCTGGGGAATACACTGAATTTCATTTTCCTCACGCTCTACTGCTGTCTGGTTGATGACCCAAGCCTTTCAGACTGAACAGAACCTAATCGAACTGAGCCTCTACAGGCACAGGCTGGCCAGAGGGCATGTAAGCCAAATACAATAAAAGGACTTTTGGGGGGACTCTGATGTAAACAAACAGACTACTAAAGAATTCTTGAGATGATGCGACGAAATGTAAATAGGAAAATACAGGTAGAGTAATAAATTTTTAAAATTAAGTATATAAGGGCATGAGCTTTATGTATAAACATATTAAGTGTAGGTGTTAAATATATAAGGGCATGAGCTTTATATATAAACCTGTTCTTATCAGCTGGAGATGCAGTTGTAGGAATGCGAAGGAGGTAAGCATCATGTCTAGCAGTTTAAAAAAAAAAAAAATATGGTCAGCACCAGCCCTAAATAAATTAACAGATAGACCAAGTTGGGCAAATTGTTGATAAGTGTCAGAGCTACGTAAAGGATACATGAGGTTTATTGTACTATATTCATTTTCATTTATGTTTGAAATTTTCATAATAAAAAGTTTTAAGTAAGTTAATCCATTCTTTTTATCTCAAAAAGGGACATTTGCACCTGCCAGGTAATGTGTCCAAGCTTTATAAATGTCCAGATCCATTTAGATTCATATGAAATCATAATTGGGGTGAACATAGGGGTAGAAAAAATAAGTACAGCCATGAGAATAAGGAGCCGGAGGGAGGGAGGGTATTCACAGAACATCAGATGGAACAATCAATAATTATAGGCACAATACAAAAGATGTTAATAAACTCCAAGTAAGAGAAGTTCAAGGAAAAAACATGACAAAACTACTAATAGAAAATCACACTCTGGTGGCGTAATCCCCTTCTTGCTTCAAGATCTGCCTCAAAAGTTATAGATCTGTGTGGCTTTTGCTAACTCCCCAAGGCTGTAAACTGCTTCCTGCCTGAGATTCCACAAAGCTTTATTCATGATTTTCTGGTTTTTTTCCACTTTACAAAGGAAAAGATACTGACTAGCACAAGCCTTGGAATTCGGTACGTGGATCTGCTTAAGAAATATTAGCATACGTGTGTGTGTGTGTGTGTGTGTGTGTGTTCCTTGTGATTTTCTACAAGCAAGATCATGTTTCCTGCAAATAAACTTTTATTTATGGTCTCCCCACCCCTTCAAAACAAGGAAATATTAGTGGAAGGAATGGATGGATGGATGGATGGATGGATGGGCACTAGAAAAGGAGGAAGAAAAGGAGAGGAGGAAAGAAATGCTAATCCCTCCTAAAGAGAAAAACCACTGGCCTCAGAGTGTGGGGACTCAGGTTGAAGAGAAGACGTCATTTGAATAATCCCAAACCAATCAGAATCAGATGCATGACTTTCCTTAGTAGCCTACTACCAGGAATTTGTTTGCTCTGTTTTGTTTTAGCTAGACTAAGTCCACACATTCTCTTTGTGCAAGCAATTCATCAAATCTGCCAGGCTAGAAGCAGCTGAGATTTTCTCTCTCTCTCTGAGAAAGGAAACTTTACATTGAGCTATCACATGCATAGTTATTTTTATTTGACTCTCAGTTGAAATACCCCTGCTGCACAGCATATTGAATACTTTATTGACCATAAAATGTGCTGCTGCAATTAGAGGTTTTTATTTTTTTTTTCCTAAGCATTTTGCCATTCTGGAGGCATTTGGAGCTCATTCCCGTTCATCAGTTTTTCTAGGATGTTTGCAATTTAGCAACACTGAGTTGGATATTTAGTTAAATATCTAGCATCTTTGAGGGAGTGTTTCCAAGATCTGCAATTAAACAGTGCAGGGTAAAGTATGGTGAAGTTCCTAACACTTACATAATCGACAAAGGTCCTCCACACTAGCTAAGACACTAAGATCCTACGAAATGTACATTATGCAAATCAGAAGCAAATCCACCTAAGAGACTGCCTCATAAATCATTCAGCTATGTTGAGCAGTCTAAGATGCTAGTTAATCCTCAAGTTATTTTCGAAGTGAGCATTTCTTTTTGGCATCATCAGAGAAAACAGCCTAGATTTCATGGCAGAAACCAGGTTTAAACAGCATGGA
Source organism: Vulpes lagopus (assembly GCF_018345385.1). NCBI lineage: Eukaryota > Metazoa > Chordata > Mammalia > Carnivora > Canidae > Vulpes > Vulpes lagopus. Next base: position 148,308,009 of record NC_054827.1, on the reverse strand, counting down.
CTTTCTCAGATCTCATACCTTAAACACAGAGTTTGCAACTAGGAGCTGAGGACACACACACGCGCGCACACACACACACACACACACACACACAAATCCTATATTCTGCAAGTCAAAGGGCTGGACCCATGCATTCACCAACACATATTCATCAAATATATAAAGGAAGGAGAGTCCTTTCTGGTCTCCAGGGAGTGTGGGTAGACTGCTCTCTGCAAGCTAATGGCAAATCAGAATGGAACCCTAGAGCTAGGACAGAACTGAAACCCATGACCCTTATATCTCCTACTGTACATTTCCGTCCCTGAGCCCCCAACCCGGCTAGTGGGGGGTCAGCACTCGTCCTCAGCTCTCTGGATCTACCCATGTTGTTTTCAGTAGATTACATGGCTGCTTTTCAGGAACCTTTTTACTGGCACACCGTATCTTTTCTGAAACCAGAGTCAAGCTCATGCTCGGAGCCTTCAGATCTATACCTCTGATGACATTCTGATGGGGTGGGACAGGTGTGGGGACAGCCCTAGTACAGGGCTTCCTAATCCACTCTCAGGCTAGTCCCTACATCTAGTGACACCCTCATTCCGCCATGGTGATCAGGAAAACAGAGACTCCACAAACTATTGCTTAGTTGCACAGAGAACCTACCGAGGCACTGTGCCTCCTGGCTGAAAATGAGCATCAATGGATATGCAATTTCAATTACACAAGGTTAATAAGTCATAGATATCCGCTATGCAACATAATGCCGATAATTAACGACACTGTACCGTACACTCAAAAATTTGTCAAAGGCGGATCTCATGTTGTACTTATCAAAATAAAATATGTGCATACACCCACACAATTAAACGAGCACCCAGTAGGGCTTGCACCTGCCCACAGAACTCATCTTGCAAAGTACCTTAGATGCAGTGTTTTTTCCCCCACATTCTCCCAAAAATCTTTCTCTCAAGTTTTTGCTCAACCGATAACTAATAAGGGAAGCTGTCCCTTGTCACCTTTTAAAAAATGTCCCTCCCTGCTTCATTGTTCTTCTACTCCTCCACTATCTCTATTACTCTAATTCTGTTTTATTTTTCTACAGAACCCTTACTTCTACCTGACACAAGTTTACTTATTTCTTAATTTATTACCTGCCCCCTCCCCTCCTTCCTAGAACATAAACTCTCAGGGCAGGAAACTTAGCCAATTCACTACCAGGTCTGTGGCACATTATTAAGCTCAATAAACATTTGTTGAAAGAATGAAAGCATAAATAACCATGAGCATTGGTAGGACTTTTATTCCAGTTTATTCCACTGAGAACAAGACATTTGCCCAACATCATTCTACTGATAAATACTGAAACCAGGGCTCAGACCAGGTCTTGCAGAATAGAAAACCTGTCCTTTGATCATTGCTCCACAACATCCTGTTCTCGTCACCATTTCCTCCTTACATGCCTACTACCCAAAGCTTCCCAAAGCCTCAGCTTCCCAGGATGGGATGAAAACACTAAAGAGAAGAAAGGCCACTAAACAATACATAGGATAAGGCAACCACAAAAGGGCAAATATCATCTGGGAAAACCTCTGAATCAAATGGAAGCCACTATCAGCTCGGACAGAGTTAACAGAAAAATAAGTACTATCAAGGAAAAATGGAAAGAATGAAAATGTTCTAAAAGTCAAGAATGGGCGTTAATATGCTCACTTTCTCAAGCTCGGTTTTCAGGTTTTCATATCTATAAAGTGAGGATAATGTCTACCTCCCCCTGACCCAAGGCTGGTGGCAGAAGGAAGTGAGATAATGAATGTTAAAACTTTCTAGCACAACGCTCACTTTTTGGTCTATTAAGGACTCACTAAAAAACAAACAAAATGAGACAAACAAACAAAAAACCTAGCAGAGAACACAGTGCTGAGCATCTCAAGAGAACAGAGCCTTTCTCCCAAGCCCCTGCAACTGGATGACAAGGGACATGCTGCAATCACAAGCTCTGTTCTCTAACCCCACATGAGATGCTCCAAATTTGTTTATTTGCTGAAATCAATTGATCAGGCTGGTGTAGTAGCATCCAAATATTTATTTGGATATAATAAATAAACTTCCCAAACACTCTTAGGGAAATCACCTAATCACCTTCTAGTCAAATATCTGGGTGAAACATTCAGAGTTAATGAAAGATCTTTGGTAAAAGTATTGGTAGGAGCGCCTGGGTGGCTCAGTCGGTTAAGCGTCTGTGATTTAAGCTCAGGTCATGATCTCAGGGTCAGGAGATGGAGCCATGAGTCGGGCTCTGTGCTCAGTGCAGAATCTGCCTAAGACTCTCTCTTCAGCCCCCAGAAACAAACAAACAAACAAACAAATATATTGGTAACATTCAGTACATATTCACCAGAAACTCTGCATTTTAACTTGTATTGACACAATTCTCAGGAAAAAAAAATGCTAATTCTCTAGCTCTGATGTGGTCTTAGAAATTTATTTTCTCACAATTTCTATAGTTGTTGATAGCAGAGTAATGGTCTTATGTTATGGTTGAATTGATACAATAAATTGTGTTTTTTTTCCTTAGATTGTATTAGAAGCTATAAATGGCTCTAACACCTCTAAAACAGTCTTGGGAATACATCATGTTTTTAATTTTATGGGCCTCTCTTTTTAGAATGAGATTATTTGCTTGACAACCTACAAATTCGGTCTACCTTAAAGGGATACCCACTAACATACTGTAGCTAAAAACATGAGTGCCTCTCTACTTCTTTCTCAATTCCTAGAGAAGTAAATTATATATATATATATATATATATATATATATATATATATTTTTCTTCTTCTATTTGGTCAGTTTGGAATCTTCAGACTGTTGGTCTTAGTTTTTGTTTTAAAATATTTATTTTATTTTTATTTATTCATGATACACATAGAGAGGGAGAGAGAGGCAGAGATACAGGCAGAAGGAGAAGCAGGCTCCACGCAGGGAGCCTGACACGGGACTCGATCCCAGGACTCCAGGATCGCGCCCTGGGCCAAAGGCAGGCGCCAAACTGCTGAGCCACCCAGGGATTCCCCCTTAGTTTTTGTTTTATGTTATGTTTAACACCTCCAAGTATATAGCATTTAAAATAGTTGAGCTAAGTATTATGAGGAATATCTTTCATTTTTGCATTTTCTCTCTCTCATTTGGAGGAAGCCCAAAAGCATGTTGATTGGTTTCGTAACTATCTGACCACTTTGAGAGGGACACAAACCTGCTTTGGTATTTCTGAACTACTCTTCAAATTACTCTTTACCAGGAATGCAAATTAACGAGAGCTTCAGAAATCTTCAACTGCTCTTTAGGGATATTGAAACGCAAATGTAAACTCACCTTGAGAGGAAGGAAATTACAAGAAAATCATCCAGGACATTTCTTTGTGTAGATTTGATCTCTGCCAAAGAAGAAAATCAGCTCACACATGGATGTGAAACAAATAACCATCAAGAACCTATATTCAAATATTATCTTCCCTAAGAGAGTGCTTTACAATGGAATCACAACATTTACCATGACATACATCTCCCTCTCCACATACGGTTTGACTACCAGGGTTAGGAAGTGCACGGCGACACGGTGGATGATGTCATTTCCCTTTAGTGGAGGAGACTCAGCTGCTTTATAACAGAATAGGCAGGGACTTGGAACCGGCCATCGTGGGTTTGTATTCTGGCTCCATCAATTGCCAGCAATACCCATATCTCTTATCTAAACTTCTTTTTTTTTTTACCTTGTAAAGTGATACTAATGATCTTAGTCATGTAATCTATCATTGTGTTGAATAAATGTTAGTTGAATTTAAGTCTAGTCTACAAGCGAAACCACATAAATGGCTTCTTAGGAAAAAAAAAAAAAGCAACCAAGGAATGGATCAAACTGTCGAGGCCTTTTTTTGTAGTCACAAGTGAGGTCAGTATTGGGTCCCTATGGGTTGGCTTAGGACTCTTAACCACTATGTGTATGTCCTTGCACAAATAATTTGAAAACAGCATGCTATATTTTCTTCCTCTGCAAAATTAAGCCGAGCGGACCAGCTGCCTAATTTTACCATTAGAAATAAATTCAGAAAATGTGTACTTCACGTAAAACAAGGCATATAGGAAACCAGTCAATAAAAATGTGCTGCTATTGATATTTTAAATATAAAAAAATAAGCAAAATGCATTCAATAAAAATTTTAGGATGCACTTCGGGTCCCAGATACCATCCCAGGAACTGGGGATTGAGTGATCAATAAAACCAGCAAGTTCTCTGCTCTCATGAAACTACTTCCTAGTAAAGAATGACAGGATAATGTCGCTGGTGACAACATCAATAGTGCTCTGAAGACTATTAAACAAAGCAATGCAAAGAGAAACTAATGGTGAAGGTGTGTGTGCACAGTCATAGTGGAGAGTGCATTTGGGAGGTACTTTCAAAATAGGGACACCTGGGTGACTCAGTGGTTGAGCGTCTGACTTTGGCCCAGGTCATGACCCCGGGGTCCTGCACCAGGGTCCCCACAGGGAGCCTACTTCTCCCTCTCTCTGTATCTCTGCCTCTTTGTCTCTCATAAATAAATAAATAAAATCTTTAAAAAAAAATAGGGTGATTACAGAATGTCTAAGACAACTAAGGTCTGAGCCCTGACATAAGGCTAAGTAGCCAGCCTACATCATGCTGATGTCTGTAGGACTCTAGCATGTGATTATTCAAGATGCATTCTCAGACCTTCTACAATCTACCCCATTCTGTAAATCCCAGTGCAAAACAGGATCTGGATTTCAACATGTGCATTTTAGTCACTTTGCTTTAACAGAAGGAATATCCACAGTTGCATAACAATCGACAAAGGGAGGCCTTTACCATGGTGAGCCCATCATGTTCTTGGGAATTGCAGGTTCCCAGCCACCAGACTGATCAGCTGGGTAACAGTGGCCTCGTTACTGAAGCAACCTAAGCCTCAGTTATTTAATCTATAAAACAGACCTGAAACTAAATCAGTTACGGAATCCCTGGTGCAGAAGAGATCCTCAGAATGGGAATTATTATTGCTTTCTAGTGAAGAACTAACTGCCTACTAGCGATGTGATCTTGGGTAAGTTGTATAATTTTCCTATGCCTCAGTTTCCCTATTTGTAAGATGGGACTGATGGTAATAATAATAATAATCTCCCCTCATTAGGCTTGTGTGAGAAATGAATGGAGTTGTGTACAACACTGTGAGTGGGTCCCAGCACAGAGTAAAATTCGGTAAGTGCGAGACACCTGGCAGGCTTTAGCCCAAGGTGTGATCCCGGGGTCCTGAGATCAAGTCCCGCATCGGACTCCCCGCAGGGAGCCTGTGTCTCCCTCTGCCTTGTGTCTCTGCCTCTCTGTGTCTCTCATGAATAAATAAATAAAACCTTAAAAAAAAACTCAGTAAGTGCTCTTTATTATTGCCACCCATGACTTTGCATCTGGCCTAATAATTATAATCACTGGCTCACAGACCACTGTGAAATAAAAGTCACTGCTGTTGACTTAAAAAATATGATGCACTAAGCTTTCTGTGTGCAAATTTTACCAACACTAAAAACAATCACTTGCCCCATTCTTGCATCTTTTAGAGATTTGAAAATATTAATTAAATTTCTCAGCACAATGATGTGGTCAGTGAGTAAGAACCCCTGCTTTAGATAATTCCCTCCCTTTTGGTGCACTTACACATTGCTCTAAGACTGAGTCCTATTCTCCCCACACAGCTCTTCAATCAACACCGCTGTATTTTATGTGATATTCACAAATCACAGAAATGATTTTAAACATTAGAGGTTTTTTTTGTTTTAATGAAAGCATTCAACTGACTCCTCTTAGTTTTACATTATCGAGGAACACAGATCTTCTACGGAGTATTATAGAATATTTCATTTAGAAGATCAACTGACATGGTTTCACCCAAGGAGAGGTATCACGCTACTTTTCACGGCTATCAGTAATTGATCAGGATACCTTATCCCTGAGCCCACCCAGAGTGTGGTGTCCACACTGAGATCCAGGATGTTGTTCCTAAGCAAATACACTGTAGAAGAGGAGACATACTGATCAGCCCTAATCTGGCCTCAAACTCTTACATGAGAGTTGACCTCTGAGAAGTCTGAACTCTTCCTGCCATCACGCCCTGTAGCCTGCTATTAAAGGGCTGCCCAGAGCAATCCAGGTGGCTCAGCAGTTTAGCACGGCCTTCAGCCCAGGGTGTGATTCTGGAGACCCAGGATCGAGTCCCTTCATGAAGCCTGCTTCTCCCTCTGCCAGTGTCTGTTCCTCTCTCTCTCTCTCTCTCTCTCTCTCTCATAAATAAATAAGTTAAATAAATAAATAAAAATAAATAGATAGATGATAGATAGATAGATAGATAGATAGATAGATAGATGATAGATAAATGGCTGCCTGGATAGGGCCGTGGATGTGGGAGCCATGAAATTACAACACAGGTTCACATCTTCATCCTTCACCTTGGCTTGACTTTAACATGCTGTTCCTTGAAACTCCTCTTCTTCATTCTTTGTTCTCCTAACAATGTTCACCAACATAAATACCCTATTATGTCTAACCTGAAAAAGAGAAGACTACACACAGGCCTTAAGCAAATCTACTCAGCTATCTGCACCCAGACTCAAGAAAAGCCTCCTACCAGCTGCAATGTTGAATATCAACAACATGAAGACACTCACCCCTCACCTTGCTCCTCATCTCCATGACTCATGGTTTTCTTTGCTTTAAATGTAGCTCACCTGCCCCCATGCTTCCTGCCTTAATAGTTCACGTGCATAGCCCAAACTTCACCAATGCCAGTGACTGGAATCTAGCGGCTGGATGAATGAGTGCGAAGAAGTTTCGTGTTCTGCTAATGCTCAAAATAAATCATAGCAGCACAGGGAAAATTCTAGTAGCAACTGTTCTATTAAAATGGGTGAAAAGGAGAGATCCCTGGGTGGCTCAGTGGTTTATCACCTGCCTTCAGCCCAGGGCATGATCCTGGAGTCCCGAGATCGAGTCCCACATCAGGCTTCCTGCATGGAGCCTGCTTCTCCCTCTGCCTCTCTCTCTCTCTCTCTCTCTCTCTCTCTCTCTCTCTCTCTCCCTCTCTCTCTCTTTGTCTCTCATGAATAAATAAAATCTTTAAAAATAAAATAAAATGGGTGAAAAAAATAAAATAAAATAAAATAAAATAAAATGGGTGAAAACATACCACACCTACACACTAATGCTATAAATTATTAACAATGGAAAAAAACTGGCTTAAATTCGAGCTTCCACTCATACATGTCTTTATTAAGGGAATATTCTAAATTTGTTAAACAAATAGGAAAATGATGGGCTTTTGAGATTGACTTTATTAATATATATAGGTTATTAATATATATAGGTTTTCCTGGCAGCAAGGTAAAGTGAAATAAAGAAGTAGGTAGGAGGCATGAGGTCTTAAGTATTTTAGTTGTTAAGAGCACCCTATAAGCTGTCAACAATATGACGTCTAAATGGAAGCAAAGCAGTTACTAGGATATGATACATCACCTTTCTTTGCATAGTTTTCTTAAATGCCCAAATGAGGCTTGTTCAGTGAACAAATGAAAATAATCTAAATTTTGGAGAAAAAATATATGCATTGTTGAAAATTGTATTCAACCTATATAAAGCCAAGGAAAATGATATATTCACTCAGTAGAACACTGTACAACCATTACAATGATCTCTCTTCTTTTTGCAGCAAGCTTATAAGAAAATGGAAAACATAAAATTCTTATGTTCAAATAAAAATGAAAATTCAATATATATAGTAAAATAAACTTGTATAACAAAAAATACAAAAAAACACACATACACACATATAAATACATCACATTAAAATTGAATGTGTCCTATGATGAGACTATATAATTTTTAACTATTTCTTCCAGGTTTATTTTTTCCAAATTTACTCCATGGTGGAAATGGGGAGAAAATAGTATTAGTTAAAAAACAAAGTCACTTAAAAAAAAAATACCTTACTTTCTAAATTGGAAGTCACCCAAATGGCTAAATGGGAGAACAGGATGTTGTGGTTATACATACAAGTGGCTATTCATATGATGGATAATTACGAAGCTATTTTAAAATCATGACTTGGGAAAAGTGTTTAATGATGTAATCTTAAATGTAAAAATAGATTATAAATCTTTATATACAATAATTCTCAAAATGACTGGTGGAAATACACTGGAGCCACACTAACAGAAATATAACATGTACCACATAGGTAATATTAATTCTTCCAGTAGCCACACTTTTAAGGTAAAAAGAAACATTTATAACTTTTCTTCTCCTGCTGGGTTTAGGCTTTATTTGCTGTTCTTTCTCCATCTCCTTTAGGTGTCAGGTTAGCTTGTGTATTTGAGATTTTTCATGTTTCTTGAGAAAGGTATATGACCCAGCAATTGCACTACTAGGTATTCACCCAAAGGATACACACGTTGTGATCTGAAGTGGCGTCTGCACCCAAAGTTTATAGCAGCAATGTCCACAAACTATGGAAAAGGGCCCATAAATCCATCAACAGATGAATGGATAAAGACAATGTGGTGTCTATATACAATGGAAGAGTACTCAGCCATTAGAAAGGATGAAATCGTACCATTTACAATGATGTGGATGGAACTAGAGGGTACTATGCTAAACAAAATAAGTCAATCAGTGAAAGACAATTATATGGTTTCACTCATATGTAGAATTTAAGAAACAAAGCAGAAGATCATAGGGGAAGGGAGGGAAAGGTAAAATGAGATAAAATCAGAGAGGGAGGCAAACCCATAAGAGACTCTTAACTATAGAACAAGCTGAGGGTTGCTGGAGGGGAGGTGGATGGGGAGCTAGGGTAACTGGGCGACGGGCATGAAGGAGGGCACCTGATGTGATGAGCACTGGGTGTTACATGTAACTGATGAATCACTGAACTCTGCATCTGAAACTAGTGAGAAACCATATGTTAATTAATTGGATTTTAAAAAGTTTAAAAAATAAAAAAAGATGACACTAATTTTAATAATGTTTTATTTAGCCCCATATACTCAGAATATTATTTCAACATGGAATCAGTAAGAAAAAAATTATTAGTGAGATATATAACATTTTTTTCTACAGTCTTTGAAGCCAGCACGTGTATTTTATATTTATAGCACCTCTCAATTCAGACCAAGTATATTTCTGAAAAAAAAAAATTTTATTTATTTATTTATTTATTTATTTATTTATTTATTTATTAGAGACACAGAGAGAGAGGCAGAGACACAGGCAGAGAGAGAAGTAGACTCCACGCAGGGAGCCCAGTGCAAGACTAGATCCCAGGACTCCGGGATCATGCCCTGAGCTAAAGGCAGATGCTCAACTGCTGAGCCACTCAGGTGTCCCACACCAAGTACATTTCAAGTGCTCCTTAGCCATGGACCCTCCCATGCAGCATCACAGTAGAGTGAACAGAGAAGGTTAGAAATTGTTGACTTTTCTTATTAAGTTTAATCTCCGGGCATGTGCATTTTGTTTCTTCAAAGTCTTACCAATTTACTCAGTCAACAGCATTGAATCAATCCATCTACCTATCTAAATACACAAAGTAATGAAATATTTATTTTATATTATTTGGATTCACATATAAATATATGTATATGACCATACAACCTTTACAATTAATTGCCCATTTTTTTATGAACTGTTTTCCTTGTCTTATGCCCCCAGAGGCTAGTACAATGCTAGACTCAGTAAATCTCAACTGGAATCCACTTAAGAAATACTAATGCAATATCAGAAAGGGAGACAGAACATAGAGACTCCTAACTCTGGGAAATCAACTAGAGGTGGTGGAAGGGGAGGTGGGCGGTGGGTGGGGATGACTGGGTGACGGGCACTGAGGGGGGCACTTGACGGGATGAGCACTGGGTGTTATTCTGTATGTTGGCAAATTGAACACCAATAAAAAATAAATTTGTTAAAAAAAAAAAAGAATACTAATGCAAGATCATTTTGAACAGAACCGGCTGTTCTTGATGAGAAGAGTCTCGGGGCAGAGCCTCCCATATGGTTCTTCAACCACAAACAGAAAACAAACAAGCAAGGCCACCCCTATTTTATTTTGTTCTGGAGTGGTAAAGCCTGCCGTCACAGTTTATTATAAATGAAGATGGCATCCACTGGCCAACATTTAAACATTTGGTCGGAGTTATTAGTGGACGGGGCAGTGAAATTCTTCTACTCGTAATCAAAACTTATTCCCAGTCCTGATTCTTCTTCCCTAGAATGAATGCTCACGGAGTCCTTACAAGAGTGACGCGAGGGGAACCTCGGAAGGCTGAGGAGGGGTCTAGAGAAGATGGAACTGGAAAGAGAGGATTCACACGGTGATTTGCGATGTAGTCAAAGTCTATTATCTCCAGTTGGTCGACTGGATAGACGTCTTCCCGTCTAGGACAGTGCCTGGTACACAGTGAACGCCTAATAATGCTTCTAGAATGTATGCACAGACGCACCATTGATCTAATGTCCTTACTTGTCTGGGCACTCAGGAATGCATCTCTAACAAAAAATGTAAGTTTGCTCCCGGATAACAATTCCTGAATTATGGTTGAATTCACACAAGTGATATGAGAAGAACATGGCCCAAATTATCTGCCTGTTTCTATCATCACCATAACTATCATGGTTGACCGTGTGTCATGATAAAGCCCACGGCTGCGTAGTTCTCTGACACAACAGCACACACCATCCGGTGCTTACTGTATACACAAGGGGCAGGTGCGTATGGGCCCACCTAGAACCAAAATGGACTGCTCTACTCGCTCAGCCTCATTGGAACTAAAAAATACACTTGGATTCTTTGCTCTCTTACTGCAATAAAGGTTTATATTTTTTTTTCTTTAACTGAATAAAAAGAGCTGGTTTAAATATTGAACACCAGCCACTGAACATATTCCGTTGGCTACCAAAAGCAACAGTCCATTCAAAAATTTGGAGTAGAAGCTTGAGGCAGTCTCAAAAACCAAATTCACAACTTTTTGAAGTGTTTTCTCAGGGCCAGATTATTAGTTGGAAGTGATAGGGACAGAAAGGCTTGGGCTTGTCCCCTGAGCCGATTAACCTTGGTAAATTCTCTCTCTGCTCTGAATCTCAATTTTTTTCAGCAAAAGGGACTAGTGGAAACTAAACTTGCACACTTGGTTATCCCAAGGATTAAATCACATAAGTCGAGTGCTTTTCCTCCAGTAGATGCTAAATTTTTCATTTCGGCTTTGATGCGCTCACCCTTCTTTTTGCTGAAAAACGAAGGCAGCAGAAAGGAAGAAAAACAATCCGATTTATCTCGAATTGTAAAAATTCTCAAGTTTGCTTTTTGCGGTTTGAAAAAAGAACCTTGAGCCAAACACAGAGAATTTGGAAGCAGCCTGTGAGTTATAATAGGTTTGCTAGGAAATGGTTCGAGTGCCAGGAACTCTGGATCAGAGGGAAATTTATGCAATTAGATCATTTGGTCTAAATGAGATTATACATTTTAGTAATGAACAGTCTGATTCTTTAGGTAAAGCCAGGGTAGCGGGAGGAAAACAGAAAGAAGAGATTCGATTTATTATAGAAACTTCACAGCCCTGCAGAAATGGAAATCCTACATGTATGACAAGCAGGCATCTTCCATAATGGCTGCAGATAAGTAAATTATTTCAGACAATTGTGTGGATTACAGGGAGGGGGCAGACTGGGAATTTTAGGAACGTGGCTATCACACCAGCCTGGGAGACAAACCTTGATGTTGAGGAGAAGAGAAAAGGCAAAGAGGCTCAAGATGGCAATACCGAATGGGTGCCGATTAACGTGCCAGGCATGCACCTCGGGACAGAAAGAGGAAGAGTCCAATGAGGACGCTCCTAAGCGAGCCAGTCTGACTTGGAGAGAGAAGAGCCTTGGGCTGTATCATGACACTAAGGCTTCTGTTTCCCGTGATTTATTTATATAAAAATGAAATAAAGCGTGTCACATTTGTACCCACAGTTGGGGATGATTAATTATATGTGGCCAGGATCAGAACCACGGTTCCATCAGCCACTGCCAACTCCTGCCCTGGTTCCCAGAAGACACTAGAAGGCAGTTGAATTTGCTCTTTCAAGCGAAACCTTTCGCTCCACATCCCTTACTTGGTGGAGGCAAAGAAAGCACAGCTGCCCTTTCCACCCAGGCTCAAATGACCAGGAGATGGAAAGACCTGTTGGGCCCTGTGCTTCTTGGGACCGGGGACAGCCCAGGCCTCCACCAGCCAGCCAGCCTCACTGGGAGGCGACGTGCCGAGAGCCGAGGCACTGCAGAGAGGCATTAGCAAGGGTCTGGGAGGAAGAGTTTGCTCTGCCAGTCCCACCTGTAGCCGCTTTGTTCCTAACATTAGAAGTTTCCCACTGAAACAGCGACTCGGGAAGGTCCCCATCGCGGCTGGGCCTGCGGCTGACAGCCTACTGCTTCCTCCTCACTTAAGCGGAGCTACTAACTGGGAATATGTGCTATGATTAGGACAGTCAACATCATAACAATATTAATGCGGTTTCAAGATGGGGCATGTTGTTGTTTCTGTTGTTTTACTATCTAGGGACTCTAATCTCTTTTGCCTCGTAGATTTATTTGAGTGGCCTTATTAATTATGCAAATGAATGCCCGCTGCTCTGGGAAAAGGCAATAAAGACTGTGTGTGTGTCTGTGTGGAAGAGTCTGGGGGTGTGCGTGTGCAACTGTGTGTGAGCTCACGGCAGCACGCTTGCGTCGCTCAACAAGAGCTCTTTCATCCCTCATTATGCAGCTGATCCCGGTGGAGAAGGTGGGCAACTTCTGAGTGAGGGGCTGCTCCACAGAGGAACTGCTCCCGCAGCCGGGGTGGCATCAGGATGGTTTGGACCCGGCCTCGGGGAAGGGCTCCCTCAGCAGCGGAGCAGGTGGTTGACTCAGAGACCTTCACACTGTGCGTGTGAGGACCCAGCGCAGGTCCCCGGGGCCCAAGCACCAGGGTGCTAGGTGAAGGAGCTAGCTGGCCAGGACCAGGCACGAAGCAAAGGAGCTGCTGTGGGTCTTCCAGGAGCCATTGGCACCAGCGCCACCACGTGGCACCAATGTGTACACACAGCAGTGCTCTAGGGTTGTCTGCATGGGCTCTAACCCCCGTAGGGCGAGGACACTAACCCCCTTAGGGCAAGGGCTCCAACCCTCTGAGGGTGAGGGCTCTAACCCCGCGAGGACGAGGGCTCCAACCCCCTTGTGGGCGAGGGCTCCAACCCTCTAAGGGCGAGGGCTCCAACCCTCTGAGGGTGAGGACTCTAACCCCCTTGTGGGCGAGGGCTCCAACCCCCTTGTGGGCGAGGGCTCCAACCCTCTAAGGGTGAGGGCTCCAACCCTCTGAGAGTGAGGGCTCTAACCCCGTGAGGGCAAGGGCTCCAACCCCGTGAGGGCGAGGACTCTAACCCCCTTGTGGGCGAGGGCTCTCACCCCCTTGTGGGCGAGGGCTCCAACCCCCTTGTGGGCGAGGGCTCTAACCCCGTGCGGTGAGGGCTCTAACCCTGTGATGAGGAGGGCTCTAACCCCCTGCAGTCGAGGGTTCATGGATCCTCTGGGGATGAGAGGAGGAAGGGGAAGGACCTGAAACTCCCTGATGCGAGGGCCAGTGGCGGGGGAGCAATACGTCCGGTAAAAACAGAAGGTGATGGTTGCCTGCTGCCAGGTTTGTTGGCGGCCCTCCCTCCCTCTTGCAACAAAAATAAAGCACCGGGCTTGGTAGGCGTCAACCCCATAGAATACCTCCCATAATAACACTCAAGGCGGTTTCAGTTACACTATTTTACAAACGCAAAGCTGAGGGCCAGGGAGTTTGAAGAATTTACCCCAAAGTCACCCGAGGGTGCAAGAGGCCAAGAGGGCCTCAGGTGCCAGTTCACTCGTCTTCAAAGTCCTGGGCCTTCACCTGCGGTTCCACCGGCCCTCCCCACAGTCTGAAGGCAAATGTCCCCAGGCACCGCTGCTCATCTAAAGCCAACGTGCCCAACTGGTGAGTTAAAATCACAAATAACAAGTCCTGCTTTGCTTGATGTTTCACACATCAACAAGATTTAATGGAAAAAAAAAAAACAACCTTTCTTTTTCCTTTTTGATCTTCCCACAGCTTAATAAGTTGGATAATGACTCTTCTGGCCTCATTCTAAAAGTGAGGAACAGAGACAGAGTAGGGCTCCCTGACTGACCCTAGTGCAAAGAGCTCACAAGTCCCATATCCCTTAGCGAAAGTCTTATTTTACCCCATGGTGACCCACTCTGCACAAAGTGCAGGTTTCACCGATTCATTCATTTTGCTTGTGTAAATAAAAGTCCTGGAGGGATCCCTGGGTGGCGCAGCAGTTTGGCGCCTGCCTTTGGCCCGGGGCGCGATCCTGGAGACCCGGGATCGAATCCCACGTCAGGCTCCCAGTGCATGGAGCCTGCTTCTCCCTCTGCCTGTGTCTCTGCCTTTCTCTCTATCTCTCTGTGACTATCATAAAAAAAAAAAAAAATTTAAAAAAAAAAAAAGTCCTGGAGCGCCTGCCATCTACGGGGCCTTATCAGGGTGCTGAGATAAAGCAGCGATCCTAACACAGCACCTGCCCTCCTGGGACTGCATTCTAGGGAAAGAGGCAGAAAATAAGCAAGGACACAAATGTGGGGATCGAGTGTCAAGTAGTGATCATTGTGATAAAGAAACACAAAGCCAAGTAAATGGATGAAGAGCCGGGGGGCGAGAGAAGGGAGGGGGGGACACTCTGTCCTCAGTGTGACACCTGAGAAAGGCAGCAAGTGGATCAGGGACAAGATTCCAAGAATCAAAGCTCTGTGGGGGTGCGTGTGCTTCACGACGGAGGGAGGCGGCCAGGGTAGTAGCCCCGGCCAGGCCGGGGGAGCCAGCTAGGGGATGACCTAGGGCGGCCGCGGAGCCAGGTCACGCAGGGCTTGGCAGGCCCTTGGAGAGAAGGCGCGACTTGCATCTCAAGAATGGTAGGGACCACGGAAGGGTTTGGAGCCGGGCGTGACAGGGCTGACCTCCATTTCCGAGGCTGGTCCTTTGTCTGCCTGGGGATTAGAGACAGCTGTGGGGTGGGACGCGGTGTCAGGGAGAAATCAGGGAGATGGGATGAGGACCCAGACGGACGTCCAGGCGACAGAGGGTGATGTCTCAGAATAGGGTGGTGACTATGGCTGGGTTTATTTCCAACTTTCAATGCTTGTAAATTCTGTGACCCTGAGTTCAATGAAGCCCTGAGTCTCGGCTTTTTTTCTTTATTTCTTTTTTTTTTTTTGAATTTTAAAATATAGCTATTAAAGACCTCAGAAGTTGGGACTGAGAGCAAACTTGCAAAATAAAATGATAGATCCCCAAATATATGTAATATTCATCATCGCTTTTCACCTGCCATAGAAAAAAAGGTATATGGAAGGAGCTGAGCAACACAGAATTTGATTCAGAAATTGATCTGAAATAAACCCATGATTTAATCAAAGCAAACACCAACTTACTGTAAGTGCCAAAGCAAGCAACTTTATCATGGACTTAGCTGCTTTAGTTTGTAGAGGGCTCTTGGTTCAGGTCAAGGAAATTAAAAGTGATCACTGAAAAAGCCAAAACTTCCAAGAATTTGCTCTTATTATATATACACATGGTTCCCTAAAGGGAATCTGAAACACATGGCATCACGTAGGAAAACAATCCTAGTTACATGATTCACTGCCTACAAACCTCCAAGAAACCTCTGAGTTGCCCTCATCATAAGCAAATAATCTGGATTAGAAACGGAATATAAAATAATAGTAACTCTACACTGAAGTGTTTTTTTGTTTTGTTTTGTTTTGTTTTTTTAGATTTTCTAAAAGCCTGGGGTTTAAAAATAAAATATTGTTAGGAGCTTCTTGCTAGATTTTATGATTTGAGATTAAAAGGAATACTTAAGCAAAATATTTTGACTTTAAAGCATATTTAGGCAGCTTATAAGACCTGGGGGTTTTAATTTGGTTTTCGCTTTTAACACAAAAGTAATTTATTCTGTAATCATAATACAATAAGCATGTAAAATATAGATTGTGCTCTTCCTCTGCATAATACTAGAAATTTCTCCACAGATATTTTAATTCTTTAGACCCCTAAGTACATTTAATTTCAAATACAAATTCTGATTTAAGTACATGAATGCTTAAAAAGCAGAGTATCACCCTGGTTTTATTGTTAAAATTCACAACTAAGAAACACAGGAAACATCTCAATCTCGCGCACTTCTTGTTTGCTACTGCCACCTGCTGGTGGAGCCCTGACATGTACATGTGAGCACCCTACACACATCCATTAGGTTTTAGGAAAGTTTATTGCAATTGGAAATTATTAAGTAACATCCTTCTCATTGTAAAATGTACATATATTTATTAAAATGTAGAAGGACACAAAAAAAGGAAATTATTTCTGCATTCCCACCTCCCGCAGACTATACCTAGTATACATAGCCTTTAAAAACTTGTAATCTTGTTTTCTTTCTGTTTTTGTAATCTTGTGTTTTTCTTATAATCTTATAATCTTGTACTCTTATGTTTTTCACCTAAAGTAGGTTGTCAAAATTTGTGCCATTCAGGGCACCTGGCTGGCTCAGTCAGTACAGCAGGAGACTCTTGGTCTTGGGTGTAGAGTTTACTCGAAACAAAACAAAACAAAACAAAAAAAACCTTTAACAATGTATGTCATTTAATACTCTTATAGTGACTACCTTACATTTAATCACATAATGTATTAGTGTATAATTTTATTTTTGAACATTTGGCTTCTTCAATTTTATTTATGTACATATGTATATGTGTGTGTGTATACATATAGGTATGGACATACAGATATATATTATTTTTTAGTAGAGCAATATCTTGGCTTAAAAATCTGGATGTGGTATATATATACAATGGAATATTCCTCAGCCATTAGAAATGACAAATACCCACCATTTGCTTCTACGTGGTTGGAACTGGAGGGTATTATGCTGAGTGAAATAAGTCAATCAGAGAAGGACAAACATTATATGGTCTCATTCATTTGGGGAATATAAAAAATAGTGAAAGGGAATAAAGGGGAAAGGAGAAAAAATGAGTGGGAAATATCAGGGAGGGAGACAACATGAGAGACCCCTAACTCTGGGAAACGAACTAGGGGTGGTGGAAGAGGAGGAGGGCGGGGGGTGGGGGTGACTGGGTGATGGGCACTGAGGGGGGCACTTGATGGGATGAGCACTGGTTGTTATTTTATATGTTGGCAAATTGAACACCAATAAAAAATTAATTAAAAAAAATCTGGACTCAGCTCTATTTTTTTTATATAAAACATTGCTAGAAATATAGTTCCTTGTCAAAGAATAATAAAACATGAAGGCTTTCAATCAATATATATGGCCAAGCTCATATCCAGAAGCCTATACCAATTCACACTCCTAAGAAACTACTCTCTCCATATATTTTCATCCACACTTCCTTTTACCTACTTTAAAAAGCTACTAAAGACTCCTAACTCTGGGAAACGAACTAGGGGTGATGGAAGGGGAGGAGGGCGGGGGGTGGGGGGTAATGGGTGACGGGCACTGAGGGGGGCACTTGATGGGATGAGCACTGGATGTTATTCTGTACGTTGGTAAATTGAACATCAATAAAAAATAAATTTATTATTAAAAAAAAATAAAAAATAAAAAGCTACTCCAGTAGCATCAGGAAGGAAACTGAGATGCTGCTTTCTGTTTCTATTTATTCAATTTGTGAATGTTCTCACATGTCTACTGGCCATTTCTATTTCCTCATTTCTAAAATTCCTTAGGCTTCCATATCAGGTCTTCTGTTTTAGTGTTTGTACCACAATAGAAGAAAATCAACAAAATTGACTCTGCTTTGGGTGTGTGTGGCAAATATTTCCCCCTGTCATATATCACTTGATTTCATCCACGGTATCTTTCTTTTTTTTTTTTTTTTAAATTTTTATTTATTTTTTTATTTATTTATGATAGTCACACACACACAGAGAGAGAGAGAGAGAGAGAGAGAGAGAGAGAGAGACAGGCAGAGGGAGAAGCAGGCTCCATGTACTGGGAGCCTGACGTGGGATTCGATCCTGGGTCTCCAGGATCGCGCCCTGGGCCAAAGGCAGGCGCCAAACCGCTGCGCCACCCAGGGATCCCATCCACGGTATCTTTCTAATATGTAACTATTTTAAATTTTTATTTAGTCAAATGTATGTCTTCTCCTTCATGTTTTCATCCCTGTGGTTTTACGCTTAGAAATTACTTCTCTGCTCTTGAAATCTGCCTTTATTTTACTTCAGAGAAAATTGTTCACATTTCCTTTTCTATGCCGGAAAGGTTTATCTAGATGGTTCCCTATGAAAGTTCATAAAGTCACCTGGCATAAGAAGGAAGGTGAACCTGTAAGTCATTATCACATCGTGGCCCCTGTCTTGCCTGCACCTGTGTGAATTAGGACGCTGATGTGCAAAATATTTTGAGGACATTTATAAGGAACCTCTTAATGTAAATGGGCTAGATCTGTTCCACAGGTGTCCTCATTCATGCTCACAAGCTATGTTCAAATAAAAGTCATATCTTATGTCAAATAAAAACCCACCCTAAAATTCAACCACAAACAAATGCAAGTTTCTATTATTGTGAGACTAATAAAATGAGAAGGGACTCTAGGCAGAGAACAGATTGACTCATACCTCAAGAATGTGCTTTAACAAGCATCTCACATGATAGGAAATTCCTGCATTGATCACACAGTGAAGGAGAAAGGGTAGTGAACAACAAGAAATATCACAAACTGAGACTCTAGCAACACTGTGACCTACCAAAAAAATCATCTAATTTTTCCCTCCCTGAGTCTCCTTTCCTTCTGACAACAACTGAAGTAATTCACATTGGTGATTTCAAAATTGTCTGCACTCTGACTCACCATGAATTTCTATTTCTCACACACGCTTGGATAATATCTCATCCCGTGTAATAACAGCAATCAATAATCAGTCACCACCATAATAATACACAACAATCACTTAAGTGCCCTCATACCCCACAACGCATACAATTTTGAAGAAACAGAGTTAAAATTGGAATTGTCACATGCATGTCATACAACCTATGACTACACTGTACTAGTTCTACACTAGGATGCAATGCATCACCGAACACACCAGTGAATAGAACCGGAATACCTATTACTTCCGATCACATTTACATATAGACAGATGCTCAGTCTTCAGACACAATCTTACATATGTCAAGACTCATATTATGGACACTGCCACTAGCAAATGACTGATAATGTATAGGCAGGGAAATATATACTCTATCACTCCAGTATCTTAATGAGTCCTCTACAAACTCAGGACTTTCCTGGATTATGGTTTTTTTGTTTGTTTGTTTTGTTTTGTCTTGTTTTGTTTTAGCTTTTTGTGTCTCTTATTCTTGAATGATCTTATCACATATAAATACTTTTTAGGACTTCCTTCTTTCATTCAGTACTATTGACTACATGTGAGTGCCCCCCGCCCAAATTCATGTTAAATCCTAACTCCCCATGTGATGCTGGTGGGAGGCACCTCCAGGTGGTAGGAGGAAGTGATCAAGCTGTGAGAATGGGGTTCTCATGAAGGGGATTAGTGTCCCTATAAGAAGAGACTCCAGAGAGGTCCATCCCCACTCCAACATGTGAGGACACAGTAAGAAGATGGCCATCGATGAACCAGGAGGCGAATGCTCGCCGGACACCAAATCTAGCAGTGTCCTTGACCTTGCATTTCCCAACCACCAGACTGTAAGAAATAAATTTCTGTTTCTGAGCCACCCAGCCTGTGGTATTTTGTTATAGCAATTTGATGGCCTAAGATATGTATCCACTAATAAAAGTTGAAGTTATTCTTTAAATGTCCAAATCAAGAGGAAGATGTGCCTATAAAATTTGTAACTTTAGATTGTAATCATGGTCAGACTGAAACCCTCAATTTGGGAAAGATAAATGATGGTTTGGTTATTATGATTATGCATAATTCTTTAAAGAAGAGTCTAGGACAAAAAAATTTAAAAAAAAAGAAGAGTCTAGGACAATGGTCCTGGGCTTACCAGATTGATTTCTCTGTCCTCCCTCTGAGACCAGGTTGCAGGGCAGAAAAGAATGCAAGATTTTTATGACTCTTATGATTTAAAAAAAGAGGCCACAAAGCAATTCCTCAAAAAGAATATGTTTATATGTGTTTTTTTAAATATTTTATTTATTTATTCATGAGAGACAGAGAGAGAGAGAGAGAGGCAGAGACACAGGCAGAGGGAGAAGCAGGCTCCATGCAGGGAGCCGATGAGGGACTCAATCCCAGGACCCCGGGGTCACCCCCTGAGCCAAAGGCAGACGCTCCACTGCTGAGCCACCCAGGCATCCCTGCTTATATGGTTTTATCTGTTTATCTTTCTCGAAACTAAAGTCTCAAAGTTATTCTCATGTGTTGCTTTACAGAAGAGATTCTGCATGTAGATTCTGTAACAGAAAATATTACAAACAGCATGTTTGGGAGCAAATGGAGCAGCACATTGCACATAATTCCTGAAGTATCCCTTGATAAAAATTAAGGCAGGGGCACACCTACATGGCTCAGTTGGTTAAGCGACTGACTCTTGATTTTGGTTCAGGGTCATGAGACTGAGCCCTGCGTCCAGCTCCATGCTAGGCGTGGACTCTGCTTAGGAGTCTCCCTCTCCCTCTTTCCCTCCTTCACCCGCTTACATGCACACTCTCAAAAAAAATACAGCATAATGTAAAAATAATAAGACTTGGGATGCCTAGGTGTCTCAGTGGTTGAGCGTCTGCCTTTGGCTCAGGTCATAATCCCGGGGTCCTGAGATCGAGTCCCACATTGGGCTCCCTGCATGGAGCCTGGTTCTCCCTCTGCCTGTGTATCTCCTCTCTCTGTGTCTCTCATGAATAAATAAATAAAATCTTTAAAAATAATAGTAATAGGGCATCCCAGGTGGCTCAGCGGTTTGGCACCTGCCTTCGGTCCAGGGTGTGATCCTGGAGTCCTAGGATCGAGCCCCGCATGATGCTCCCTGTGTGGAGTCTGCTTCTCCCTCCACCTGTGTCTCTGCTCTCTCTCTCGCTCTGTCTCTCATGAATAAATAAATAAAATCTTTTAAAAAATAATAATAATAAGACTTCTTGAGGAACTAAGCTCATATGATCGAAATATACTCAAATGTAGTAGTAGTAGTAGTAGTAGTAGTAGTAGTAGTAGTAGTAATATCAACTAAACTGATTGACTTCTCACTCTGCACCAGCTGCCCCCTAGTCAGGCTGCCTGTGTGCAAATCCCAGCTCAATCACTTACTGGCTATATGACCTTGGATTAAGTTTTGTGTGTTTATTTTGTGTATATCTGTGGCAGATACTAGAACCTGCTGTTATTATACAATTGATGCTTGGCTCTTCCACATGGTCTGTCTCATTAATTTCTCGACAACAAGAGTTTCTGTGATGAAAAACAAAACATGGCATCCCCCCAGCAAGATATTTAGATATGTATAAGCATTCTGCTTTCATCTTTATATGTATGGCCATTGTAAGGCTATTATAAACCTGCAGCCGTAATGCCGAAGTGTAATCTAGAGCTAGGGTCACAAAACACAGCAAACAAGGATGGTAACTCTGTTAGCATTTCAAAAGCATAACAATACTTTGAGCCCAGATTTTCCTGCCACGGTAACTATAAAGCCTGAAGAATATAAATATAAAAAGATGGGAGATGTTATTGTTGAAAAGTGAAGCCTGTAAGAAAGTGCATGTAACAATTGCTGAAAGACATAGTGATTTCAGAAGAGACACATACTTAGTAAATATTGTGAAAACAGATCTGAGATTCTAGTTAAAGATAGCAGGCCAAATACAGACATTCCCTCCACAAATAGCCACGAAAATGAAAACACAGTAGTTTTTAAATAGTATGTACAGAGACTGGCAGAGAACAGAAGAGAATAAAATTTCTGAAGCTGGAAATGCGAGGATGTGGGGAATCTGATTTTTGTCACTTGAGGAAATGGAATCCTTACCAAGCAGTGCAACAGGATTTGCTTGCTTAACTCCCAAAGGGTTCAGTAAATCTTCTCCCTACCTACAGATGGCAGTAAAAAAGGGACTTAAAAAAAAATCAGTGAGACCTTCCCCTGGACTTTCATACTCTTGGGAGCTGGGTAATCAACCACCTACTTCTATCACCCTCATCCGCCAAAGACTCGCCATTTAATTTTTTGAGTAGAGTGAAACTGATGGCTCTGGCACTAGATGAAACCACATGCAATTGAAATAAGGGTACCATATTAAACAGAGGAGAGATTCAGAGGAAGAGCTTATAATTAATATTGAGACCCCGCAGCCTCTCCACCACCCACCCACAGGAGCTGGAGGATTAAAATAAAAGAAATTTATTCTCTCACAGAGGGTCCTTCCAGGGCTCAGAAGTCCAAAAATTAAGTGGGCAGGGTTGGTTCCTTCAAAGGGAGAATCCATCCCATCTCTCCTCCTGAGCCTTTAGTCGGTTACTCACAATCCTTGGTGCTCCTTAGCTAGCGGTTGTTCTCCAATCATTGCCTCCATCTTCACACGCCCTCTTGTGTGTATGCCTCTCTGTCTTCTCCTTTTTTGTGTCTTAAAAGATAATCACATTGAATTTAGGACCCATCCTAATCCACAAGTACTTCATCTCTACCCTTAACCTTAAATCCATCTGCAAAGACCTTCATCCCAAATAAGGTTAATATTGAGAAGTTCCAGGTACACTGAAGTTTAAAGTGATATTATCCAACCCAGAACATACCCACAAAGAGAAAAGGCCAAAAAAGGGGGTTATTATTGGAGTTGCCCAATGAAATAGCACAGCTGTATTCCCTCTACAGTGAAACTCAGAGGCTTTAATCTCCTCTTCTCCCTCCCCACAGGCCCAGAGCTTTCAATTTGTTGTTGAGTGGCCCACTCTTAAATAGAAATTATGCAGAGACGGAATCTACAAAAATATTCGTGAAATAAGAGAATTTTTTTCAAACAGGAACATGCTATTATAAAAAGGGAAAACCATAAGATAAAATTCAATTAAAATTATTACTATGAAAGTAGAAGAAAAACTCAGTGGAAGTATTAGAAGACAGAACTGAAGAAATATCTTAGGAAGTGAATGAGATGATGAATAGGATACAAAGAAAGATAAGAAAATTAAAGGATGAGATGAAGAGATATGATACTTGAGTAGGAGTTCCAGAAGATAGAAAAAAATAAAAGAGGAAAATAAATAAGAAATAATCCAGTAGGACTTCCCAAGATATAAAAGATATGAAGTCCTAGATTCAAAGTAGAGCAAAGTACAACAAAATGACGAAACTGCACCTCCATTGAGAAACATGGTCACGAAATGTCAAAACACAGGAAATAAAAGAAAATCCTCAGAGATGGGGAAAATAGAGTTGAACACAGACAACCAAGCATCAAAATGCAAATAGGCTTCACTAAGGCTAGAAACTAGAGAGTTTGAAGTCTCTTTACATTTCTAAGGAACAAGATTTCTGTGTAAGCCAGGGAAAATCAATGTTGTATGAGGCTCTGAAGCTTAACTTGGGAAGGTTCTCTTTAAGAAAAATAATTCAAAATTATAAACACAAAATTAGACACAAGGGTCTTTAAAGTGACCCATGCAAATGAAAGGTCCTAAAGCATAGCTTCTTTCAATTTTGCAGCATATCTGCTTTCAGATCCAGAATCCTATTAAAATTCAGAATATCAGAAAGTAAGAAGGTAGAAAGTCTAAAAATTGACAACACTAAGTCCCGAGTACCCATTCACAAAAGCCTCCTGAAGGAAACCCTTCACTAAATATCCTGTTGGGATGGAATCATTAGGGATCTTAAAGGTGATGGTGGTTACGTGAATCTACACCTGTAATAAAATGACAGGGAACTACATGTTCGCATCATTACAATGTCAGTTTCCTGGTTTTAATATTTTGCTGAAGTTACATAAAATGTAACAACTGGGGGAAGCAGTGAGGGTACCTCTCAGCCCTATCTTGGAAAATTCCTGTTACATTATAATTGATTCAAATTAAAAGAGTAAGACAAATACAAAAAGAAAGAGATCCAAGAAATAGGGAATCCAACACAAGAGAGAGGCAAAGGGGAATGCAGGATCAACCTTTATAACAGAACTAAATGCGAATAATTGTGGATGAAAAATTCTTTGAAAGATAGCTCCAAAAAGGTGAAATTGATAATAAAAAAAAAAATGTGAAGTGTTTGATCACTTTGAAAGGGTGGTTAGAAAACTGAAAGAGAGTTTAAAGATGAATTAATATCAAATGCATATAAAACTAAAACAAACCAAAAATAGGAGACATCTTCAGAAAAAAAGGAAAGGATGTGACAGGCAGGAAACACAAGTATAATTATATAGGTTCAGATACCAGTGTTTACAACCATAATAATGTAAACACTGAAAATTTGTTTATCCAAAACAAAATTATAGTAGAAAGATGGAAGTATTATAAATGCACATATTGGAGGCGTAGGTAAAGAGCTAAATTCCTATCTTCCACCGAGGTAATTCAAGAGAGAACATTCAAGACCAGACAAGTAGTAACAGCAGAACTACACCACGTGACCAAAGAGACGATATGTTGAAAGCACTGGGAGAAGGGGCTGTTGCTTCTTATAATAAACTTTATTTATTTATCCAAAGCTCTAAATGCATATAAAAGCCACTGGGTGGCTCAGTTGGTTAAGTGTCTGACTTTAGCTCCGGTCATGACCTCAGGGTCCTGGAATCAGCCCCACGTTGGGCTCCCTGCTTAATGGGGAGTCTGCTAAAGAAATAAATTGAATCTCAAAAACAAACAAACATACCATGACTCCAACAAATTCTGTACCCTACCATTGTATATATAATAGCAACTTAAAAACCTTTCAAATGACCAAAAACTTTCATCCTAAACTTACAGAAAATTTGCTGATTTTTGAAAAATAGATGTTTATATTTTAAATAAAAATGAAGAGTTATTTTTAAAGACGCTGTGGAAGTCAGTAATGTCTTCAATGTCCCAATATTCTAAGAGGTCAACCTGCCGAACACTGATACGTCTGCCCAGGATGTCTTCTGGAAACCACACAACATGACGCATTTTTGAATGTAAGACGCAAATTATAAGGATATGTCAAAAACTTCAAGGATGTAATGATTAAGCTAAACCCTGTATCCCCAAAGATACATTTTCATTTGGAACAATCTGATGGAAATCCAACCACGTCAAATGGAAATAGAGAATTTATCATCAACAAGTACAACTGCTGGCTCCTTCCCACAGCAGCATTTTCATTTATCTTATCGTGGTCGTCTCCTAAATTTAGTTTCTTCTTTACTCTTTACCAGAGTAAATTTGATCAACTATCTTGGAGTCAACGTTGAGTTGACGTTAATTTAATATTTCCCAACCCTTCATGACCAAGTGTCATTTCTTGCATCCAAATGGTCTTTTAAGCTAACTCAGCTGAATGTAAAGCAGGAATAAAGTTGCTTGGGAACTATAAAGATCCATTATTGACTGCCCCCACTCCCACTCCACCCCTCCCTAACAACGGGTCATTTAAACTGTATGTTTGCACAACAGTGGAGTTGGATTAATTTGGTCATCTAAATTCGCAGTGTTCAATTCCTACCATGTATCAGAATCAGTTGGAGAGCTTGTTTTTAAAAAAAAAAAAAATGAATGCACAGAGCACTTACCCAGAGACCTTTGGTGTTGTTAGTAGCAGCTTTACTGAAATACAGTTCCTATCCCATGGAAACTGACCATTTTATAGTGTCCCATTCATTGAATTTTAGTATACACACAGGGCTGTGCAACTCTCATCACAATAAATTTTAGAATATTTTTATCATTCAGAAAAATCCCCCACAGCAATTACCTATCATCCTAACCTTCCCCTCTCCAAGCCCTATGTGAGCACTAATCTACTTTCCAACTCTATGGATTTGCTTGTTTTGGACACTTCATACACATGGAACCAAAAAACATGTAGCCTTTTGTGTCCAGATTCCTTAATGTAGCAGAAAGTTCATCACAGTTATAGAATGAATCAGAATCTCATTCCCTTTTATTGCCAAAGAATACTCAATCACATGGATGTATCAAATTTTATTTATCCATTCATTAGTCAATGGACATTGGGTTACTTTCACTTTGAGGCTATGATGAATAATACCGCCATTACTATTCATGCATGAGTTTGTGTGCAAATATATGTTTCCATTTCCCTTGAATACAGGCCTAGGATTGGAATCTCTGGGTTATATGGTAACCCCTCATTTCACCTTTCTAGGAACAGCAAGACTGTTTTCCGAAGTGACTCTTCCAATTTATACTCCCACCAGCAGTGTAGGGGAGGGATTCCAATTTCTCCTCATCTTCACCAGCACTTATCACTTGATCCGTTGTTTTGGGCTAGCCATACTAGTGGGTTTCCCCAAAGACTATCACTCAATTGCTATAGCTGGTATGTCCAGGCACTGTATTATTATATTTTTATCTCCAGCTTGAGTGAGTGAGTTATATTTGAGAGAGAAAGAGAGCATGAGTGGGGATGAGGGCAGAGGAAAAAGCAGACTCTCTGCTGGGCAGGGAGCTCAACACACGGTTCAATCCCAGGACCCCAGGATCATGATCTAAGCCCAAAGCAGATGCCTAACCAACTGAGCCACCCAGGCGCCCCTCCAGCTTGAGATACTTAAAACCAGGATTGAGAATCATTACTCCAGCCTCTAACAAATGTGGCCGCCAATGGCTATATAGTAATAGGGGTTATGTCTCTAGCCTTGGAACGTGGAAAGCCACATTTCCAAAGTGGAGGTAAATGAAACAAGTTAGTGATCAGATGATTGATTGATAAATAGGTAGGTAGATAGATAGATAGATAGATAGATAGATAGATGATAGATAGATAATGACTTCTACAATCCTTTGCCTGCTGCAGAAATGTTGAGCCTCATCCTTCACTACTCCCAACTCACTTCCAAATCTCAAACCTTACCAAATGGCTAATCCCCCCTCCCCCAGGAAATGACTTATTTATGCTACTACATATATGTGCAGGTATCCATATGCATTCATGTTCCAAATTAGTTCCTCTTCTGGTACCATACTCTTTCCTACCATTTCACTCCAGTTTGTCAAACAAACTCCAACTAAAACATCTTCATTTGTAGGAAGCCTGGCCTCACCATTTAGAGTTACTTGCTTCCTCATTTATACCCCCATGGGAAAACTGTTTTCCATGTGTTATTTACTAAGAGCTCTATGTTTTCTCTGTCATTTCTTTCTCACAACTCTATGAAAAAGGTGTTATTAACCCAATTTTACAGATGAGAAGTTGACGATCTAAATGGTTAACTCGTGCGGGATCCTTGCACAAGATGTGTTACCAAAACCATCTGTCTCCTAAATTTCTGATCTTCTCATTAATCCTCTTGCCTTCCCATTACAACACTTCCCATGACAACCTCCAGAGCTGAAACTATATTGGAGAGGTATCATCCTTTAAAATCTGAAAGAAAAGTTGCATGTTTTCCAGCCACTACTATTCACTTTTTAATGTATTTATTCATTCAATATTCAGTGTTGATTCTGCACCAAGCACCATGCTGAGCATTGGGCATATAACTGCAGAGCTATCTTCTGAGAGCTGATATTCCACAAGAGGAAGCAGGTATTAATGCAATAATCCCAGATATAAATTCATACATACAAACTCTAATAAAAAAAATCTGGTGCCAATTAGAGTATCCAGGGTTTGCATTTTTATAGACATTTACCTGTATGCCATCATGTCCATCAGGAACTGTCCCTCTTCACCAGTGATGTGCTGGGAGGGGCAGGCCAATCACAGTATCCCAAATCTAGCCAAGGTACTGGTGTCCTGACTCAGCTTGGTTTCTCATAGTATATATAACACATACCTGGCCACAGTCAATATATAAAGGACAGGCATAAGACCGGAGCTGCAGAGACCAACATCCTTCCATAGTCTACCACCAGCCAGGGAAGGCTAGGTTATGTCACGGTAAGAACAAACCAGAAAATCAGAGCAGCTTAAACCAGCAAAGTATAGTTTTCCCTCACGTGACACCTCCATCACAGTCAACATGGAGACTCTGCTCACTGCAGCCCCTTAGAAACCTGGATGGAAGAAGTTGCATATGCTTCCCTGATCCCAGAGGGGGAAGAGAAGAGAAGAAGAGAAGAGAAGAGAAGAGAAGAGAAGAGAAGAGAAGAGAAGAGAAGAGAAGAGAAGAGAAGAGAAGAGGAGAGGAGAGGAGGGGAGAGGAGGGGAGAGGAGGGGAGAGGAGGGGAGAGGAGGGGAGAGGAGGGGAGGGGAGGGGAGAGGAGAGGAGGGGAGGGGAGGGGGGAAGGGAGGGGAGGGGGGAAGGGAGGGGAGGGGGGAAGGGAGGGGAGGAGGGGAGGGGAGAGGAGAGGAGAGAAGAGGAGAGAAGAGGGAAGAGGAGAGAGAAGAGAGAAAAGAGAAGAGAGAAGAAAGAAGAGAGGAGAAAGAAGAGAAAAAAGAAGAAAAGAGCACCATAAACCATACACCGGAGAAACACTCTACTTTGGTCAAAGCAAGTCATCTGCCATGGCTGAGCTCAAAAGGAAGCAGCATAAATTCTGCTTGTGGGAAGAGACACAAAATTCCTCTGGGGTTCCCATTTTCTTTTCCATTTGTTACATCGAGATGACCTAAGCATAGAAGTGTCGATAGTTAGGTTCTTCCATTACCACATGAAGGAACCCACCTATCCAATGAGGCCAAAAGCAAAAACACAAAGCCTGAGAGACAGAGTTCAGGAGAGCCATGGGAGCCGCAGGCCAGCTGTAACCCCGGACTTCCCTGTTGTGTGAGACAACAGCATCCGTGATGTCTTGTTTCTTAACCCAGTTAGAAGTGGGTGCCTAGGGGCACCTGGGTGGCTCGGCTGGTTACGTGTCTACCTTCAGTTCAGGTCATGGTCCTGGGGTCCTGGGATCAAGCCCCAGCCTTGTGTTGGGGCTCCCTGCTCAGCTGGGAGTCTGCTTCTCTCTCTGCCCCTCCCCCTGCTCATGTGCACAAGCTCTCTCTCACTCTCTCATACACACACGCTCTAATAAATAAATAAAATCTTAAAAAAAAAAAGAAAGAAAGAAATGAGCTTCTATTACTTGTAACCAACAGTGCTCACTCACATCAAGCTTGTCTGGATGGTCAGGACATGAAAAACTGTGAACCGAGACAATCAAAGATGATGCAGGATCACCAAGTGACTGTATGAGTGCCAACCTTCATCATCCTCCTATCCACGTCGGCACAAAAGGATTGTGACATCTACCTTGTAAGTTCTTATGAGGATAAAAACAGTTCTTGCATTAAGCAATGCCAGTCGCCATCTGCCACCTAGCAGGTGTTCCTTAAAATCTATGTCTCTGTTGCTTCCTTGCTTCTGTCTTTGCCTTATTCCTTCCTCCTGCCTTCCCAAGGCTAAAAACCACAAAGTATTTCATCTTTATGTTGCTGTCACCGAATCGTGTTTAAACCGGGTTCAAGAAATACCGATGAAATGAAGGGGGGTGCCCAGGACTGAGGGGGCTGAGAGCAGAAATATTGTAAGCACAAGGAAAATCCAAACAAACTGAAGCCTGGGCTCTGACCCCTGAAGCCACAAGCGGTGATGGTGCATCATCCTTTCACCGAACGGGGGAGAGGCCATTCCTGCTGTGTGTGCTCGCTGCACACCCCACAAGACCACAGTAAGAAACGCTGGATAACTCTCTGCATTTCTGCAAATACTTCTCTGGTTTGTCCAGGGTAATCTCATCACTCAGGCCAAAGGCAGAGCAGAGCGTGGGACTGGGGAATCTAGCATCGACTTCAATGCATCATTGTCTCTTACTGTCTTTTTTATTTATAACTTTGCAATAAATTAACTGCCACATATACCATGCAGTTCAGGGCAGAAGATGCACAGTTTGTTTCAAATCCATCTTTAGGTGCCCTGAGATGACTCCATTCCAGCAAGAAGTGACAAAGAACAACAAAGCATTTGGTCAGCATTAAGACTAAAAGTAAAAAGCATTAAATACGTATTTCTTCCACATAAACAGATTGAAGCTCTGATTGTCTTATAAGCGTGTTCTATGAACCTTTACATCCATTGTAAAGCTTTTCATCTACTACTAAAATTACTCGCCATATGTTTTAAGAAGGTCAAATTCATAGTATACTTGTTTTGCTCACCTCAAAGCTTAAAACAAAGAAGAGGACTCTATGTTATACATTTATTATACATTTATTTGTGTGTTTTTGACTTTTTTATTTAGTGAGGGATTATAGAAACAGTAATAGGTTTATTCTGTAAACATGTATTTTTATGTATATTGCATCAATTTGTATACTGTCAAGGACTAAGAATAACAGTAATAAGTGGTTGTACTTCATTGGCCTTATAAATCTAGAAAACACTGGAATGAACATGTTTTCTTTCTCACGGACAGCTTAGAAAGAAGATAGAACAAATAAGATCATCAACTTACGAAGGAAGAAACTGAGACCTGGCTTTATCAAGCAGGTGGCCAGCAATTGCCTACTAGTAAGTGCCCCTGCCAAGACTGGAACCTGGGTCTTTGACTGGTCATCACCACTGTGAAGACGACAGAGCCAGACTGGGCCTGAATCTTGGTGCCACTTCTCGCTAACCACGAGACCTGGGCTAAGCCACTTCACCCCCTGTGCTTGGGTTTCTCCACCTGTACGATGAGGATAATAATAATGACTCCCTGTGAGCATGAAATGAACCTCTGGACATGGTGAGCTCTGGAATATTCTCTGGTTCTACCCATTCAGAACCCTTCTCACTACATCACAGTGCCTCATGGGCCAGTGATTTATTCTCAAATATTTTATAGATTTGAGATACAAATAAACCTGGATTTGAGTTTTGTCTTTGATACTTATCATTATTATAAGGACTTTGGGCATTTTACAAAAGCTCAGGGAACCCACTGCCTCGTCAACGAATAATCATCTCTTCATACAAATGTTATCTCTGTTAAACAACGTAATCTTCTAACTCATTTAGCATGTGCTCAGAGGGGGGCAAGCACATTGTTAATGGGAATGACCATCACGTAACACATATTAACTAACATCTAACAATATTTCTACAGCTGGAGGTCTTACCTGTGGTGACAGGGCCTTTAACCTCATGAAAAGCCAGCCCTCTAGGAGGATTCCTTGAAAATCCGAAGGAATGTTGAATAAGGCAAGTTGCCTCATCAACCGTCGCCATGGCCTCCGCTTCCATCTTTCTTCCTCTCTGGTGGCAACCGTTTTGGGCAATAGAGGAATCCCGTGAAAGACTCTTCATGGAGGGGCAGGGGACAAGGAGTCCTGCTGATGTAGTTTTGGAATGTAGGTGAGGTTTGATGGGATGGGGTCCGGAGCTGACGACCAAGAAAGAATTCTTGAGATGTCTTTGATGCAAAATGGTGGTTTTATTAAAGCACGAAGACAGGACTGCTGCCCCAGGGTTGTGAGGGGCAGCTGGTTATATCCCGGGAGTTGAAGGAGATAAGGAAAAGGGAGATTTTTAAAGAAATTTCATATGCTAAGGAGGACCTACAAGATACTGGAGGCCTCGTCTTTCTGAAAGTTAAGGTTGTTCATTCCTCTAGTAAAGCATTGACATTAAGATAGTTGGGAGGTGCCTTCTGGAAGTTAGGTTATTGACAAGAATGCTTTTTTCTTGTAAATCACTAAGATGTTTGGTAACCTGAGGGAGACTCATGTCTACAGGACTATAATCTCAATAAATTAACTATTTGTTTTTCCTTTCCCTTAGCTTTAGGGCAGCCAAGAGTGTCTGAGGAATGTCACACACATCCCACCGGGTGGGTGGGTGGGGTCATTTGTGGGGTGTCGGCTTGTGGTTTGTCCTCAGCTAGGCTTCTGTTCCCCCATCAATGTTACTGGACGCTCAGCGTGGGTCAAACCAATCATGACCATACAATTGAAGGAAGGAAGAAAACCTCTGATGATCACAATATGGTCATTAATGCAAACTGGAATGCTTCTACTGTTGGGGGACCAGGGCTAGCTGAAGACAAGGCACGAGCCTGGGGGAGCACATGGACAAGTCCTCGAAACAGGCAAAGGGACCTTCCTCTACAGACTCAACCGCCTCGATGTTCATACTTCACTAAGGACAGAAGGCATTGTTAGCTGCCCCCAAGCTAAAGTTGTAAGTCAACTTTAACATACAATATTCCCTTTAGAAATTTCCCTTCATCTCTAAACCCCCGAGGCACATGTTGGCAATCACCCCCCAACACATAGCCCATGGTATACATCTGAAGGGTCTCATGACTCAGATTTTATTAGATGGTAATAAGTGACCTATTCCCGACAAGAGCCAGCCCCTCAAGGTCCTGGAAATCTTGCTTCCAAAATCCCTTAGAGAGCGCGCTATCCTCAAACCCCTCCCAACTCCCGGGTATAAAATCAGCCACCCCCCACAGGCCCGGGGCAGCAGTTCTTCCTGCCCATGGGTCCTGTCCCGGGCTTTAATAAAACCACCATTTTGCACCAAAGATATCTCAAGGCTTCTTCCTCGGTCATCAGCTCTGGACCTCGCCTATATTCCAAAACTTCATCACTGCTACCAATACGGATGGCACCAGGCCATTTACTGAATGCCCACTGTTGCCAAGTTCTGCTCTCAGGGAACAATGACTGGAGGACTTACGAACTTTGATCATTCCCATGAGATGAGATGTGGGGAGGTTAAGCAGCTGTCCAAGCTGAGGAGCAGCCACATTGGAGTTTAAGCCTGGACAGCCGGATGCCAGGAATGAAGGTTAATGATCAGCATCACTTTCTGCTCTACAGCTAACACTTAGCGTCCCAATTTCGTTAACAGAGGTGCATTCACTGTACAACTTCAAAGCCTCAGCAAATCAGCTTCTAAGACTCTGTGCTTTGCTGAGATGACGTATCCACTGGCGTCAAACGTAAGGCCCTTGTGTCGTGCGTCTTCGCAGTGTCTGATACTCCAAAGCATTTCCAAAAGAAAGCCAAGCCCAAAATATTAAAGGCTGGACTCTGAGTTTATACTACCCGCTCCCCACAGAATCCCTAAATAACCAGAGGTTGCTTATTTACCTGACAAGCCCTAGGCAACTCTGAAAAGTATGACTTGTAAAGCGACAGAGAAGAAATGAGTAATGAGGAGGGGGTCCCTGTGGAGCATCACGGCTGTTCAGCAGGGCATGCAGGTTGTCAGGAAGCGGGGTTTCTGCTGCTGACAATGCCCTGAGCTGGGCCACAAACTTCGACACAATTCCCTCCTTCTTCATTCTTATATTGAATTTTAGAATTCCACTTTCAAAGACAGGGAAGGACTCGCTCACCAACTGTGCCATGGGAACTTCCTTCAGATCACGTCTCCTACTCCAGGTGGGACAGACAGCAAAGGAGCAAAGGAGAAAACAAATCTATGGGTTCGAAGGCAGGCCACCTACAGATTCCCCAAAAGAAATTTAGAGTGAAGCCCCAGAAGGAAACAGCAGGCCCTGTCGGTCTAATATCTACCGGGACACATTCACCCTTTGGCATAAACCACACAGGACATTTCAAAATCTGGGAACCAAAGCAGCCAAAACCCCCCTAAAAACAACAAAAACTCTATTTTCTGTTTTCTTTATTTTTTCTTAAGTTTTTTTTTTTTTTTAATTTTATTTATTTATGATAGTCACACAGAGAGAGAGAGAGGCAGAGACACAGGCAGAGGGAGAAGCAGGCTCCATGCACGGGGAGCCTGATGTGGGATTCGATCCCGGGTCTCCAGGATCGCGCCCTGGGCCAAAGGCAGGCGCCAAACCGCTGCGCCACCCAGGGATCCCCTTTTCTTAAGTTTTTATTTATTTATTCTTGAGAGACACAGAGAGAGAGGCAGAGACACAGGCAGAGGGAGAAGCAGGCTCCCTGCGGGGACCCCATGTGGGATTTGATTCCGGGACCCCGAGGTCACACCCTGAGCCAAATGCAGATGCGCAATTGCTGAGCCACCCAGGCGTCCCCATTATCAGTTTTCACTGATGAATTTCACATCAATTTAAGAGTAATCCTATTAGTGATGATTAAGTAACTTACTATATAAATAAGGAGATGAAATTTTAAGAGAAATGATGGGAAAAAAAAAACAGAGTGCTGTTGAATACAGGCTGAAGTGGAACTCAGTTAATTAGCCGAATGACAATGTGGAAGGTGCACAGTTTTTCCCATGTCAATCAAAGACACATCATTCATGTGCTAATTAACTACTCAAAGCTCTAAGCTAGGAACTGTGAGGAATACAAAGCAGCCTCAGCCCCAGCCCCTAAGCTCCAGGAACCACATCCTCCTTTGCAAGATGGAACCAGATGCATTCACTCTACAACACCTACCCTGTGCCAGGCACGTGACTCGACACCCGAAATACAAAAAAAGACTAAAGCAGCTTCTTCCCTCAATGACCTCACAGCTGGTTTGGAGGAAAAGCCCCACAAATACTGGTGTCTTAGTTCTTTAGTAAGAGTAAGTGCAAAAGTCACCACAAAAATAGCTACCACTCATGGATGGTTACCCCCCTCCCCACCTCACACAAGCCCTTGGCATCTTCATGGCAACCCGTTAACAGGGATAAGGTCGCATCTTCATCACTGTAGCAAACAAAGTAGCGTAAGTTCAGAGGAGTCAGGAGCTTGCCTGTGGTCACAGAGCTGGAGCAGATATTACAACCTGCTGACCCATTGGTTCCAAAGCTAAGGATTTTCTCCCCGGCTGTGTTACCCCCAGAGGAATCGCATACAATGACAGCCAAGAACAGGGAACGACTGGTTGTGCCGGAGGAATCGGGAGGGCTTCACCGAGGAAGTGACTCCAGGAGAGGACAAAACATGACCTGTGGTACTACGAGAAATGTTACCAAATCCAAATCCATCTTGGCTTAGCATAAATTCTCATCCACTTTTTGAAAGAATGTACCTTTTGTACTTTAATTTTAAAAAAGAGAAAGATAGGATGCCTGGGGGGCTCAGTGGTTAAGCACCTGCCTTTGGCTCAGGGCATGACCCCAGGGTCCTGGGATCGAGTCCCGCATCGGGCTCCCTGCATGGAGCCCGCTTCTCCCTTGGCCTCTGTCTCTGCCTTTCTCTGTGTGTCTCTCGTGAATAAATAAATAACATCTTTAAAAAAAACAACAACAAAAATTTAAAAAATAAATTAAAAAAAGAGAAAGAAACTACTTTTGCAATATTTCCTCTGAGCTAACCATTTATTTTAGGAACTAATAATGAAAGGGCTCCCTCTGGCTGGAAAGCTTCCGTCCTGCGCTCCACACACGACCACTAGATGGGGGTAGCCGCACACCCATTCACAGGCCAGCCTGCCACCCGGTCACCACCGTTTCAGCAGCTTGTTTCACAATTTAGATTTTCTTTTAAAAATCTAAATTTCCATATTATTATTAGGCACAGCAAGTGGGTCACAGAGGATGGATATGTATGACGATGTGATGTCTTCGCTATATCTGTCTAGGAACTGGATGTGCCTTTCACAGATAGCTCACGTCTTCCCGATTTGAAAAAGTTTTGTAGGTAGCTTCCTAAAAACCCCCGAAAGTAAAAAACCTTAACTCTGTCTATGTAGACCACTGCTTTTATGTGCAAGAGGAGCTATTCTATGTGTGCTTACTTTTCCTTTTAAAGTAGGGGTGGCCAAAGATACAGATGCAATGAAACGCCAGGACACCTGCACCCCAATGTTCACAGCAGCCGTGTCCACAATAGCCAGACTGTGGAAGGAGCCTCGGTGTCCATCGACAGATGATGGATAGAGAAGCTGTGGTCTATGTATACACTGGAATATTCCTCAGCCATTAGAAACGATGAATACCCACCATTTGCTTCAACGTGGATGGAACTGGAGGGGATTATGTTGAGTGAAATAAGTCAATTGGAGAAGGACAAACATTATATGGCCTCATTCATTTGGGGAGTACAAAAATTAGTGAAGGGGAATAAAGGGAAAGGAGAGAAAATGAGTGAAGATATCAGAGAGGGAGACAGAACATGAGAGACTCCTAACTGGGAAACAAACAAGGGGTAGTGGAAGGGGAGGGGGGTGGGGGTATTGGGGTGACAGGGTGATGGGCACGGAGGGGGGCACTTGGCGGGATGAGCACTGAGGGTTAAGCTAAATGTTGGCAAATTGAACTCCAATAAAAAAAAATTAAAAAACAAAACAAAAACCAGGAAAAAAAAAAGCAGGGGTGGGAGAGAATCACATTATGGGATCCCGATGCTGTTACTCTTTCTATTTAAATAAATAACAGTTTTTAAGGCAATCTGCCCAAATGTTTGCTTTTTGACAATTACTTGTGAAAATGAACGTCAGATTCAGCTTGTGTTTGGTTTAAAGTTAAATTGATTTGAACGCAAGCCCAGAACTGAAAGTTGATTCCTTCACATTTTCAGTCTCGATATCCATTCAACCCTGGGAAGAGCATGGGAATGTTCTTTTGGTGATGAAACCACCATGGAAAGAAGCTCAGGGCATCGGTTCATGGAAAGGGCTCCAGGCAAAGCCATCACGTGGAGGGGCAAATGAAAGGAGGCGGGGAAGGCCCAGACAGCAGCTGGGGCTGAGCAGGTGTGTGTGACGGAAGACTGGACAAGAGGCTTGGGTGAAAGATGAAGGTGATCCAAAGTAAGCACCATGCTCCTAGTCTCAGGAAGCGACCTCGCTGCACAACCACTTCCTGATATGCAAGCCCAAACCTTAAGACATTTTCAAAATCACTTAGGGAAGAAAAACCAATGTCATCAATGCTGGAAATATTTATAAGCAACGATTTTTAATACTAAGCCTCTACCCACACTCACCTTATCTTGTTTTTTAGAGCATAGTACACAGTCCAGTCACATCTCAGAGAGGAATTTAGGAGATTTTAGGAGAGAAATTCACCTTACTGGAACATGGTGATAATTTATATTCCATCGCCCAACTTGAGATTTTTAAGATTCTGATTTCCGCGGCAAGTTTTGTATTATGATTTCATTTGAATAGAACACAGAAAATGTATTTAGGGGGAAAAAAGTACTCCTATTTGCCAGAAGAGGGCTCTGTCCTCAAACTTAAAAATATTCCATACCATCGCTAAAGCACCTTTGCTATCCCGAATGCTTGAGCATAATCTGGTTTGAACCTAACTGTATCTTTCAAGGGTGGAATTACTGCCTTGCAGGATGTCATCATTCACAACACAAAGAGTAGTCAATATTTACCAAAGTTAATGACAAAAAGCTAAAAGGATGCCATTCTGTAGCATGGCAAAGTCCATAATTCATAACTTTAATGCTCAGCTCTTGCATTCATCCAGCTGAAATGTGTGACTCCTTTATTTACCTGCATATCCCACAAAACTATCCCTTTGGGAATGCATTATTTTATGAGGCCTACTATTTTTCTTGCTTACCTGGAAAATAAGACAAACATAAGATAAAGAAGAAGAAAAAAAGGCAAAAGATTGCAAAGTTTTCAAAAATTTTTTAAAGATTTTATTTATTTATTCATGAGAGACACAGAGTGGGAGGCAGAGACACAGGCAGAGGGAGAAGCAGGCTCCTTGCAGGGCCCGGGGATGATGCCTTGAGCCACAGGCAGATGCTCAACCACTGAGCCACCCAGACGTCCTCCATATATTTCTTTTAGCAATTTTGGCTTCTTCCAGAAAATGAGACAAGAGCAAGAATTTTTTTAGGCTAATACAATGAGAGCAATATGTGATTCTCTCTGGTTAATGGGATGTCCATGTCTACTCCAACTAGTTGGAGAAAGCTCGGCTCCATTGTTTACTACTCGTACGACTGTGGGTAGGTGACTTAACATACTTGTTTACTCTCCTCAATTGCAGAAAACAAATAATAATGCCACCTGTGACATCTCACTCTTTATCCCCGTATCTTTTTTTTTAAGGCACTTACTAATTTCTGATGGTGGGAGAGGGAGGTGCTCAGTTATTTAACTTATTTATCTATTTTGTTTCTCTCCCTCAGTAGACCATAAGCTCCACAGCACACAGACCTTATCTTGGCTTTTGCATCATTCCTACTTTATGGAACATGGTAGGCTCCCGACAAATGCTATCTGAAGGAATCAGTGAGGATCTGTTGTAAACCTACAAGGTACTAAGCCAGATCTCAGTTCACAGTAAGTAAGCTCTAAGAATTTCTGTAACACTTCCTTTACATTATATTAATTTTTATATTTACTTTCCACTAATGGTTCAATAGTATAGATTTATAAATGTGTGCTAGTGACATAAACTTGCTTTCCTAAGTAAATAAAGTCAAAGCATAATGATTTAAAGAAAACTACTAAGCAAATAATAGTATAGGTGAAGTGTGCAAATGGCAATCATCGTGGAAGCGGTCACAGATAACCGAAGCTTGGCAGACCTCACTGCCTGGAGAATAAGTATGTTAGTACTTGAAGTTGAACTCAAGAGTGAGGATGAAGCCCTGGGGTAATCAGGAAGGTCTTAATTTTATAGCTGTGCTGAAGTTGGCAGAGGAAAGAGCAAAGACTCTCGACCTTGGAGGAACCCATGACTTAACATGGCTGCAGACACACAGTTGAATCCAAAGGCACAAAACGACAGCTCTAGGTTCATAGAGGCAAGTCCTTGGAAGTGGAGGCCTGTGGCTTATAAAATTACCCATTGGGCTGTCATCCTGTGAAGAGATAAGCATCCACGGTTCCCAATTTCTTTATAAACACCAAACCTAGAAAACTGGACGTGAAGGGTAAGGGCATCACTCTAAATGCTAAAAGTATGGGAAAGGAATTTGGAAAGAATCATCTGGCTCAGAGTCAACAGATGAGAGAGGAAAGGCTCCTACCTTAAGTACTTCGGAGCAGAGACTTTCTATTCCACAAAGCAAAGTAAGAAAGGCCATGGGGCATGTGAGATCCCAGGCTTTGCTGGACTGTTACAGGTAACAAAGCATAAAATGGGTTCCTGAAAAACTAATCTGCACCAAATATAAATGGAAATCTCTCCGTATACATACAACACTATCCATTCTCCTGCAGGAAGTATGATAGTAATTATCCAACGATCTTCCTGTTTTTCAAAAGAGACAAGGCTTTATTTAATCACGGAAAATAACAAAATGTAGAACTCATAATTCAAGAGCTTGGGGGAAGAATAGAATCAACACACACCTCGAATCCTTCCTTTATGTGTAAATATTTACTTCCACTTAATCATATAAAATCCCCCTAAACAAATCATTGTCCAGGCCTGAGCCTGATCTCTACTTGAGGGGGGGAAAAAAGGTACCACTGAGGAAGATGGCCTTTTCGGTTCACCTGAGATGTTACTTAATTCCATCCTATGTCAAGAGCTATATAAATTGTTTTGACTAAATGGTTTACTTTTCAATTTTTGTCATGAAAATATACACCTGGAAAACAATGGGC
Source organism: Vulpes lagopus (assembly GCF_018345385.1). NCBI lineage: Eukaryota > Metazoa > Chordata > Mammalia > Carnivora > Canidae > Vulpes > Vulpes lagopus. The sequence continues at coordinate 148,268,319 of NC_054827.1, read as the reverse complement.
ATTAGCAACTTCTTGATGGCATCTGAGTAGAATTACAATTACCACAGGAGGGATGCTGGACATACAGATGCTGTCATCCGAGGAGGATAGGGAAGTTTTTAACCTTAAACTCTGGGGAAGTTCAGAGAGTATGAGACCCTGGCTTAAAAAAAAATTGTTGAGACCAGAAGTTCTCTTTGTTTCTCCAATCAAATTCATCATGACTCTCAAGTTGCCTTAAGTAAATGTGCCTTTGGCTCCTGTGATGAACTGAATTGTGTCCTCCTCCCCCCCAAATTCAAATATTGAAGCCCTAACCCATGGTATCTCCGAATGTGACTATATTTGGAGACAGAACCTTTCAAGAGGCGGTTAAGTCCGAGGCCTGAGGACTCAGGCCTAAACCAACCTGACTGGTGTCCTTATATGTAATGAGGACTCAGGGATAAGACATCAGGGATGGGCACAGAGGAAAGACCATGTGAGGACACAGCAGGAAGGTGGCCCCCTGCAAGCCAAGGAGAGAGCCCTCGGCGAAAACCAACCAGCTGGCGTTTTGATCTTGGATTTCTAGGCTTTAGAACAGTGAGACAATAAATTGCTGTTCCTGTTTCTGTGGTATTGTTACAGTAGTCCCAGCAGTCTAGTTCGGTTCTCAGGGAAAAAATCCTCTTTGATCAACACTGTGCAATAGTCCTGACCTGAAGTAAAATGATGTTTACTATCTATCAGCTTTCAGGAAGGAACAACTTTAAAACAAATGGTTTACTTAAAAATGCCATGCAAGTTAGTGAAAACTCCAAATAAATCTTATTGTCCCCAAATAATCTGAAGTGGTTGTGGATGCCGTTTATCAGTGTATATTTCATACAATATATTTTATGTTGCTGTTTCCCTTAAAATAGATGAATAAAAGAGATGCAAGTATATATTATACGATCTTGGGTAAAATTCTGCAACACATACCCTTCTTTTAAAACATATTTAAAGCTCGATAAACATGGGGATCACTGTGTTTTATTCCTGTGAAAAATAACATTAAAATATTTTTAAAGATTTTATTTATTTATTTATGAGAGACACAGAGAGGCAGAGACACAGGCGGAGGGAAAAGCAGGCTCCCTGCAGGGAGCCTCATGTGGGACTTGATCCCGGGTCTCCAGGATCACGCTCTGAGCCAAAGGCAGACGCTCAACTGCTGAGCCACCCAGGGGTCCCAACATTAAAATATTTTAAAGCAAGTTTTATTCTTTACTCCTGTTTCTCATAGGATGTTAAAGGATTTGGTTCATACCACACATAACACGTTCCATACCCACTTTTCTCTTTGTCCATTATCTGGAGCACGGGTTCTCTGTAGCTTTTTATTCTCCATGAAACAGGTAAATTATATACCTGAGAAATGTACTGTTATAGATAAGATCTTTTAAATGTTCTTTTAAAAGCTTCCCGTCCTCGTTTTTGAAAGGAAGTAACCATTTCTAAGCAATTGACTAATGTGTGTGCTCCTCTTATTTTTTAAATAATATATCCATATGTTAGAGATGATGATGGTTTTAAAGTAATACATCTATATATTATCTAATAATAATATGAGTTGGGGATTTTATTTTTTATGTCTGAATAATAAACATTCGGAGTTGAATATGGGAATGATGTACCTAACAATGATTTCATCCTGTGGCTCTCAAGTGGCAAGGATATATATTCTAGAAAAGCCCAAGTTTTGAGGACACGGTGCCCTCTAGGTGATTGGGTGCTCTACTGTAAAATAATAGGCATCGACAGTTTATACTTATCACTTCCATTTAGATTGAACTCTTGATATTGGCAAAGCTTCCACTTGCTCTGAGCAAAAGACTCCATTTTCCTATTTGCATGAACGTGCTATAGGGTTTCCTACAAACACTGATCACAGAGACCATTCAGTTTTCCCATTTTCTCAACAGTCGTCTTTGATCCTTACAACTCAGAATTTTATTACTGTCCCATCTTGGCTGCCTGCTTCACTCACTTTTTCAGACTGATTTGTTCATTCTACTTTAGTCTGTTTGTGCTTCTTATCCAATGGTTTTATCCAAGTAGTCTTTGTGCTTGCTAGAGATTTCCACATGTGAAAATTTACATTTTCTCTTCCTTGTAGCACTAGCAGGGTTTCATTATTGTGTATGGTTTCATTACTGTATCTCATTATTCACTTTATTTAGTTTTTATTGGGTTATCTTCTCCATACTACGATTATTTATCCCAGGCACAATGAATTTTACCTGGGCCTCCTATGTTATATCAAAAAAACCCATATAATATTAAAATATCTATTGACTTCTGACCTTGGAGAGTAAAGTGAGACTCCAAAAAAAAAAAAAAAAACTAGTGATAACTAGTTTTTTTTTTTTTTTACACTAGTTAAATGGTTCAGTAGAATATTTACTAGCTTTATATGATATTCTGGTAAGTTGCCTGCATGCATTCCTAATATCTCACTATGTGTATGAAAACAATGGATATAAAAAATAGTGTAAGAAAAAAGGCAGTGCCAATATATAAAACACTTTTATGACATAAAAATGTAAAGCTTTTTATAAGAGAGCTACTTAATGAATTCTCCTCTACTCCTGGCCCACCAAAAATTATCTTGTGATTACAATTTTCCTCTTATTTTTCTCCTTTTAAGATTTTATACTTGAATATATAAAATATGAAAATATATACACACATTACACATACATATTAACATTTAATTCTAGGAGATTAGTGACAGACTTATACAGATAAATGCCAGACTATCTATCTATCTGCACATGCACACACACACACACACACACACACAATTTGAGCAAAGGTATAGTGTACAAGATTAAAAATGAACATCCAAAGAGCCATCCTGCTAAGGTATTATCCAGTGAAAGGGGGAAAAAATGCTTAAGTTCTTTGGAGGCCATGTAGTTTAAAAGTAATGAAAAATCTACTTTCAGTGATCACTTCATTTCAAAGCTTACACAAAATTTCAGTTTTATGCTTGTACATCCCTTAAAAACTAATTTAATGACCTATATTACCAAATGCTTAGGAGGCACATAAAATAAATCGGATGTTTTGGATGGACGAAAACTACCCTGCTTCAAAATAATCAGTTCTTTAGGTAAGTTAAGGAGCACTAATACATTTGACTTGTTTTTTGGCTCATCAATACTTTCTACCCACAAATAAAATTCTGTTGCAATCTTTGACAACATGATCAGGAATTTTTAATTAGTTGACTATAAGCTGACATTCCTTGAAGATTGATTTTATATAACAATCCATCCAGGAAAAAAAAAAAACAACTATCATTTCAAACTGTTATATTCTTGGAGGCATGAACATACCAAGGTTAGTCCATTTAGTACTTTGACAATATACCATTGGTAATGATCATAGGTGACATTTACTGGGCTCTTCTTACATACCAGGCACTTGCTGAGCACTTTCCAAGAATGATGGAGTAACTGAACGTTGTAAAGGCAAAGGAATGTGGTCAAGGTCTTATTTCTATTAAGTGGCAGAGCCAGGAATTGAATGCAGGTATAGGTAACTCCAAACTCCACACCCTTAAAGGTTTCTCTATAGATTACTAAAACTGCAAGACTTCTGCAAATACTAATCAGTATTTTATTTGTTTCGATAATCTTTGACACTAACACTGTTTAAAAGTATTGTTGCTAGAGTTAAAAGGTATATGATGTAGGAGGAAGCAAAGGCAGTGGCTAACAAATCATCATATGAGTACCCACTTAAGTATGAGCTCTCAGATTCCTTGGCATCTCCTAGTAAAGGCGTGGATCTTGACTTGAACATGTTAAAATAGGAAAGTAAATGTTTGCTGGATGATACAGACCTAATAAAAGAAAGGTAGGGAACTGGAGAAGACATAAGGCATAATTCAATGTCTAGGCAGTCAGAACACCATCGAAGAAAACTCCTGAACTCTGGAATTGTGACTATGACTTGTACATCAAATATCAACCATGTCACAGAAGTGAGTGAATGACCTCCCTTCCCTGTTTATATGACAGAAATTAGCAAATACAATATATGGGCAAAATTTGACACCCTTTTGAAAATAAAGTGTATTGGAATGTAGCCACACATATTCATTTATATATTGTCTATATTTGCTTTCATCTTCCCAAGCCAGTTGTGATAGAGACACTATGGCCACAAATTCAAAAATATTTACCATCTAGCCCATAACAAAAAATATGCTGACCCATCAGAAGGAGACAAACCATGAGAGACTTTTAACTCTAGGAAACAAACTGAGGGTTGCTGGAGAGGAGGGGAGTAGGGGGATGGGGTACCTGGGTGATGGGCATTAAGGAGGGCACGTGATGTGATGAGCACTGGTTGTTCTATGCAATTGATGAATCATTGAAGACTACATCTGGAACTAATGATGTACTATATGTTGACTAATTGAATATAAATAAAAAATAAAATAAGATAAGAAAATATATGCTGTATTTGTATTACATTGCATAAATTAATATCTACCAAAGTCAAGGAACATGAATCCGAAGCCATATACACAGGAAAATAAGGTTGCTCCAAAGACACAATCCCATGATTTCCCTGGTTGCTTTGTTCCTATTCTTTCCTTTCCTAAACATTATAACACCTATTAACTTCTTTATTAACACACACACATACACATCCCAAACAAGACCTCAGAATATAAAGCTGAATAAGAGAGTATGTATCACCTAGAAACTTCCTGTGAGGAAATACAAACATTTTAGCAAATAATAAAAATGCGATTCTAAGAGCTCTAAGAGATGCCAGAACAAATTTCTATGGGAACTTGTACCAGGATTGGAAAGCCCTGTCTCAAAGTCTGAGGAGTCATTTCCCTTGCCACAGCCATCTTCTATCAGTGAAGAAAATTCTACTTGATATGATGTAACTTTGAAAATTTGGTACTAAAAGCCTTAGATCATGTCATTACCAAGATACTGATGATGTAAAGTTACAAGGAAAAGAAATTGCAGAATGGGATATTCTTAAGGTCTTTCTATACTGTTTTAAGTCACGGAAAATTTTGCATGTTTACTACTTTGTGATATTCATGTTAGTAGCACACACACAAACACACAATATTTATATAAGTCTCTCTCTCTCTCTCTCTCTCTCTCTCTCTCTCTCTCTCACACACACACACACACACACACACACACACACACACACATTCTTAGGACTCCAAATGAGAAAAAGTTGTCATTGGAGGTCAATTTGTCAATCATCTAGATATAGAAGAGATGAAGGAAGTAAGTCTTCCATTCTCAAGAAAGCAGTGACCAGTGGTGTCCATGGACTTTGACTATACACCAACTTGTCTCTGACCTCACCTCCTAAGACGGGGATCAGCAAATTATAGTGTCTGCTAATTCTAGCCCATGGACTGCTTTTGCATAGACCATCAGCTAAGAGTGGGGTTGACTTTTTTTTAACTTTATTAATTGATAAATATAATTGTATATATTTAAAGTGTACAATATGATGATCTGGTATACATATATATTGTAGTACGGGTTTTAAGAGAACAAAGAATAGCATGTGACAGAGATTATATGTCTATGCCTAAAATATTTACAGAATGTTACAAACTTATAACAAAGATAGGGAGAGCTGAATCATTTAGACTTTTAAATAACCACAGAAAAGAAATAGAGTCAAAAATAACTAATAAATAGAATAATTAATAATATTATTGTCAAGTAAAAAATGTGTGTTGAAAGCCCCTTTTGACTTATATCTATTATAATTCAGAATGTTTAACTGCTTCATAAAAATAATAATTTAGTATTGAACTAATAAGGAAAGAAAATTCTCCCCTTCTTTTCAAATGTAGACACTCTCTACTTAAACAGACATGTTTAGATTCTCTTAGTCTATCCTTCCATTTCTTATCTTTCATGTTCTCCATTCTGTTGTCTTTCTGTACTGGTCTGGACAATTTCCTCAGTTTTTTCCACCCTGATTGTTAATACTCTCTTTAATTGTATCGAATGTGCAATGTAGATTCACCTTTACACTTTTATTTTCAACTATTATATATTTGATTTCTATAAACTCTAGTCTTAACTCATTTAGAAAATATTTATTGAAAACCTCCTATGTATCAGGCACTATTCTAAACACCCATGATAACACGGTGATGGAAAGACACTAAACGCAGCCCTCTTGAAACAGAGATTTCAGTAGGGACAACATATAAATATAGAAGCAACATGTATATCAGATGGTATTAAGTGCTGTTGAGCAAAATAAAACCAAGAGAGGAGAAAGTGCTGTAGGGGAAGAACATCTCCGCCCATGTAGCCTACACTGGATGAGGAATGACTTGGGACATCTGAGTTGCTATGGCTCTGGCTTAAACACAATGAATGCCACCACAGAACCTCCTCATTCTTGCCTGTGACAATAAGGCAAGAGGAAACCGGGCAGAGGCAGTCCTATCTGGCACCCTGAGACTGTCTCCTGGACTCCTTTAGGGTTTTTATGATAGTTGAGCTTCTTGAAGTATCTTGGGAAACACTTTAAAATAAGTATTAGTCTTGAGATTCATCAGGACCCACAATTACTATAGATTTGATCTGTTAAACCATCGGAGGGCTGAAATATGATTACAAATTCCAAAGGGAAATTTATTTCTTTTCCTTTATTCACTGCAAAATTTTAAGACAAATAACTTTTCTTGAAGCCTGTTCTCTGCATACCTTGAAGGTCCCACAGCTTTATGTGTGTGTGTATACACGGAAAATATTGTCGTCACATGCCCTGCCTAGCAGAGGTTCTGAGTTTTGTTCCTGTTCCTCATGACCCTATCGCCATCAAAACAGAGGTTCACAGATATCCATGATCAGAAGATATCATGAGACAGACAGCAGCTTTAGTTGTGCATTATTTCATCTCTGGATTTTGGCTTCTTTTTTACTTTTGGCCTCTGACACTCTCCCCTGCATTCTTGCCAGCCTAAGGAATGCTTTTCAAAAGATGCTTTACCTATGTCATCCAGTGTTTTTGACTGTTTTGTCGTAAAAAACAAAAATTCTGTATGGAATATAGTCTTTCTCTTTTCTCTACTTAATTTTGGACAAAAATTCTCCTTTAAAATAGTCTCTACATAAAGCACAAAATTTTGACTGCTGAGTTAAGAGAAAGCTATTGAACTTCTTCCAGTCCCATAACTAGAAATGAGTTCCTTCTCCTAAAAGTGTTCTTCCTACAGCTCCTTTAAAAATTAAGTCAGCAAAGAGGAGATCAATTGAATCAGGATGGTTACTATACAAGTTCAACACCAACAGAAATTTCGGCTAAGCTCTAATATTCTAATTAGTGGTATTTGGTTTCGTTTTTACAGTTTTCAACTACAATCACAAGAGAGTTGCTGCATCTCATTTCTTATGTATAATCTTCAATTTACTAGTGTTAGATTTGTTTTAACAATGTTTACCAAATGGTCTTTTATCACCCTTTTTTCCCCTTTTTGGTCAAGGAAGGGATTACAAAATGGACCAGACCAGCTCAATTAACATTGTGATGATATCATTTCTAAGGAAACACACATCCACACACAAGAAAACAGTGACTCCCAAGGCAACATACTTTCAAACAAAATAGAAGTTTACAATGAAAAGAAATAAATTATTTGCCTTGAGACAAAGCCTACAACCCAGACATCTGCATTCTATTCTCAATAAATGGTTTTTACTCTCATCATTGTTCACATGATGATCTGGAAAAAAAAAAAGCCAATAATAAAACAAGGCCTAAAGGAATTGAAGAAAAATTCAATATTGCTTACTTTAATATAGAACTCCTCATACAAACTCTTTCCCAAAATAAATTGAAAAAATAGCAAAATGCAATATACTGCCAAACACAACATGCAATGGTGTGATGGAGAGCATAAACTCTCCCTAATGCCTCAGGTAATCAAGCGTACTATGGCTTCTAAGAGGAATTTCAATAATAACATTTGCCAACATTTCTTATGAGAAAGCTCTCCTGCTTTCTCTCATCAACCTGGGGCAACCACTTCCATTGCATTCATTCTCTAAATCAGGAACTTTGCAAGACACAATGCAAGATTCTTTCCAGGATATCCTCTCATTATTTCTCAGAAAAATTCAGTGAAGCATTGTGTCCATTTTTCAGAAAGCTGAAGTCAGAGAATTGTATATATTTTCCTCATACGATTTAACTAGTAAGTAGAAGAAGCTATATTCTAACAGAGATTGTCACAGCCTCTCGTGTCCAAAGCACTTTACCATTATATTGGTAATAGAAGGTGTTTTGACATGTGGACTTTTTCTAGTTTATGAAAAAATGAATATACGTAGTTAAGGGGGAAAAGAGAAAAAACTCTAAAACAGGTAGATAAATGTACAACAGTAAGTAAGTCCTAGATAAGTAATAGGTCAGTAGTAGATAAGACCAGTGGGTTTTAAGCTGACTTGAAAATGTGAGCAGTGACCACCTACTATTTCCCAAGACTTTGCTTTTTATTTTGTACCTGGAATGAAAGAGAGAAGGGGCCAGAGATTAAAATGGTGGTTCTAGAAACTGCACCATGGAATGCTTTAGGCCACTATGAAGACATTGTGGCCAAAGCAACACTACTTTGGGACACAAATGATAAAGTGCACCTGCCTATAATAAGCACTGGTTGGGAAGTGGTGATAATTACCATGAAGGTTTGGGGGGGGGGGGTGGTTTGGTTTTGTCTTATTTTTATTCGCTGAATGAAACCAGGATATAAATACTGGACCAGGAAGAAGCACTCTCTCAGAGGCAGCAAAGATGAGACACCACTTTGAAAAACTATACAGGCAGAAATCATTAGAAAAAAAAGTAGGAAAAGGATAGAGAACATAAGCAGAATTTAAGTAATCAAAAAATTATTTTAGATGGGATGAGTAGGGTACAGAAGAGGTGGAGTTCCTGAAGTTTTTCCTGAAATAGGGAATGTCTAATCAAAGTGGACATTACTGTTACTCTATTTTTTCTTAATCCTATGCTACTAAGACTTAGAGACACCTTTCTTACAAACCAAAATTACATATTTGTCCAGTGGGTCAGAAATGCTAAGATGCATGACTTTTGGGATGTCTGGGTGGCTCATTCAGTTAATGGACCATCTCTTTATTTCAGCTCAGGTAATGATCTCAAGTTCCTGAGATCAAAGCCTGTGAGGGGCTCCTGCTGAGCATGGAATCTGCTTAAGATTCGCTCTTCCTGGGATCCCTGGGTGGCGCAGCGGTTTGGCGCCTGCCTTTGGCCCAGGGCGCGATCCTGGAGATCCGGGATCGAATCCCACATCGGGCTCCCGGTGCATAGAGCCTGCTTCTCCCTCTGCCTGTATCTCTGCCTCTCTCTCTCTCTCTCTGTGACTATCATAAATAAATAAAAATTTAAAAAAAAAAAAAAAGATTCGCTCTTCCTCTCCCTCCACCCTTTCCCTCCCCATACACACATTCTCTTTAAAAAAAAAACAAAAAAACAAACAAAAAAAAGACTTCCTTCAATAACAAATATTTGAGTCTTTTTGTGTTTCAATATTTAGTATCACTAGTATTTATTATTTGGAATGTTTAGTATTTAGTAGATGCCTTAGGTCATTTATTTATCCTGCAATCTTAGGTGAACTAGTATTTTCCCCATTTTATAAGAAATCAAAGCTTATAGGATATTACTGTCTTCCTGATATTATGCATCAGTTTGGGAGACATCTTTTTTGTTGTTTTTGTTTCCCCAAACAAAAGTTGATACTTATGAAACAATAAAGATATAGTTTTTATAGTACCATATTGCCAATAAGATGAAGAATAAATTATTTAAAGAAACCTACATAAAAACAGAAACAGAGCTAGGACCAAAACTAGGTTTCCTGACCCCTGGACCGTATTCTACATTATATAACAATTACTCACTGTTGTTTATCTTCTACTTCCAGCAGAGGACATGGGAATTAATCACTCTCTGAAAATGTTTTTTTTTTAATTTTTATTTATTTATAATAGTCACACAGATAGAGAGAGAGGCAGAGACACAGGCAGAGGGAGAAGCAGGCTCCATGCACCAGGAGCCCGACGTGGGATTCGATCCCAGGTCTCCAGGATCGCGCCCTGGGCCAAAGGCAGGCACCAAACCGCTGCGCCACCCAGGGATCCCTCTGAAAATGTTTTTAAATGGAGATAATAGTTGAGTGATGGATGGAAGAATGACTCATTAATAAAAATAAAAAAGAAAGACCCAATTCAAATTGGGTACCATCATCTAAGATAAAGATGATTTTCATACATATAATCCATTCCCTCAACCTCATTCTCTCCCCAACATCCTACCTCCACCTCCAGTCCTAGAAAACCACCTTTCTGGTCATGAAAATTTGAATCAGCTTTAAATGATTGATCTTGGAATTTAAAAACAGCTTCAAAAATGATTATTACCACATGATGCCATTCACCCTATTTCAAGATAGGGTCTCAGCTTGCTGTACTCCCATCCCTGAACCTATTCTGAAATTCTTCTGGTTCCATGTCTTCCTTTATATGTCACTTTATAATACAAACAAGGTAAAAATATATATATATAATACAAACAAGGGCTGAATGTAAAAGAAAGAAAGGCCTCCTCCAGAAAACAGAAGATGTGAGTGTTAGCTCCGATACTTAATAGTAGTTTGGTGACTTCAATGAAGCCGGGATATGTAATACATTCATCAAACCAATCAATGACACTACCATCTCTTTAGTTGCTCAAGCCACATCTCCCCTCTCCCCTATTACCATGCTCCGAACCCATTACCCCATCCATTTAGTTTTACAATAAAATGTATCCCAAATGATCTACATCTCTTCACCTCTACTTTCTCTGCTGCAATCCACGCTTTCCTCATTTCTGACCTGAATAAGCTTCCTACACAGTTTCCCCACATCCACTGTGAATCCTCACCAATATCTTCTCCACCCAACATCCAAAAATCTTTGCACAATGTACCATGATATGGTAACATCATTATCCCCCTTAGACCTTCAATGGTCCCCTTCTGCTTTTTGGAAAAAAAAAATATATATATATATATATGAAAATATCCAACATCCAGAACCTCTAACAACCTACCTCAGCCCCCATAATTCCTCCTTGCCCACTATTCCTCCTGGTCGTCTCTCTGGTCTTCCAGGACACCACATTTTCTCCAGTCTCATGTCCTTTCCCTTGGCCCTTCACACCGTTCCCTTATTAACTCTTTTCACCTCTCAGCTCAAGAGACATTTCTGCAGTGAAGCTTCCAGACTCTTGCACATATTCACAGCTTAATTCCTTTCCACAAAGCACGGATTTCACAGGTAGTTATCCACTAACTAGTAAATTATGTCATTAACGTCTGTCTCTCTGACAAGAATGAAAGCTCAATCTGAGCTGAGACAACATCTGTTTTACCTCCAGTGTTAATGTAGATAGCCTCCAGCCAAAGACCATCAGGGACAGATCAGTAGTTGAGTAAGGTAGAGCTTATTATCTCACCACAACAATGAAGGTGGCAACCAGGGGGAGGTATGGGGATGGGCATCCCACAGACGGTGCTGAGGGAGGCTTGTTATAGGGTATGTGCTTTCACAGAGGGTCCAGAAAATATAATTTTACTTTGCATTGGGTGCTGTTAGAAAGTAAGGCCATTCTATGAATGGATATGTTCACTGTTTAGTAAAAACTAAAGGCAAGAATGGTAAATTAGGAGGCAAGAATGGTAACATGAAGCTAAAACTTTCATTGGTGAAGAAGCCACAGCACTCATGTCAGCTGGGAGGGAAGCAAGGTTGATCTGCGGTTTCGGCTCTATTTTGTCTGTGTTCAGACGTGGTTATGGACTGGTCATGCTTTTATCTTCCTCTATAATTATCATATAGGACCTTGTGTCATGTACATATTCTGTGCAATTGCATATATTCAATGGGTGAACACCATGGGCTTGCAGTTAGAGCCAGGGCAGCTCAGTTGACTGCCACAGGGAGGGGGGGACTGTTTTTTGTTTTTGTTTCTAATTCTAACAACTAATCTTGGGACTTGGATGTTGAATTCATTCAACAAACAATTGGTGAGGGACCCCTGGGTGGCTCAGTGGCTGAGCATCTGTCCTTGGTTCAGGGCGTGATCCTGGATCCCAGGATCAAGTCCCACATAGGGTTCTCTGCAGGGAACCTGCTTCCCTCTCCCTCTGCCTATGTCTCTGACTCTGTCTCAAATAAATAAATAAATAAATAAATAAATAAATAAATAAATAAATAAATTTTAAAAAACTTAAAAAATAATGGTGAAAAAGTAAATGAATAAATTTAGCCCCTCTAAATGTCAACAGAAATGTTATTGAAGAATAATATTTCAGAATCTAAAAACAGAAGAGAGGATTATTTTAGTCTGCAGCCACTTTAAAAAATCTATGATTTTAAAGACTTTTAAAATGTTTTTTCTATGCTTATAACACCATACATAACACCCAGTTATAAGAAATAAAACTAAATTACAGAATTTTCTGATGAAAAAGACTTTTTCTCTCAGCACACTAGCACTTACTTCATAAACATAAACCATTCTTGCCCATTCTAACCCTATCCCATGCAGAAATAAACAATATATTGAAATCTGAAATGTAGAAAGCCAAGAACAGATTTAGAATTTTTACTTGAAAATAGAGGAATGAATACAACTTATTGGAGAAGGTTAAAGGACAAATTAAAAATATTCTTTCACTGGCTTAAGTGGTAGAGATTAAAATCTCACGTTGAGAATGTCCCCTACCCTAGCACAGTGGGCTGAAGAAGGGAGGATACAGCCTTTTGAACTTCTACTTATACTAATTAATGGTTGTACTACTCTATAAATCTATTAGGAATCATTTGAATAATACACTTATGACGGGTGAATTTAATAGTATTAAATTACACTCAGTAAAGCTCTAAAAAACATAAGTTGATGGAATCATATCTAAATTTGTGGTTCACCCAGCCTGGGTCCAAGATTTTTTACCCTTTGTCCTGTCATCTTACTAGTTAAAAAGCTTCATCTATGACATCTTTACACTATCTGCCACCACAAAGTCCCCCTCTGTAAAGAGGATTCTTTTGCGGTATACGGGAAGCAGAAAAATTTCTCCTTCTAGCCACACTGATCCTAAGCCCTCACCATTTAGGAAGCACATCCCAGTTAGGAAGAACATCAACAGTGTACACTTGGTGTCTGAGGGACATGGGCTTGATCCCAACTCTAGCATTTACTAGCTGAGCTAATGGCTCACCTCTAAGATTTACCCATAAAATAATGGTGATATCACCACCTCCTGGGACATCATGAGCTTATGTTCAATACACAGAAAAAAGCACGATGCAAAGTGTGCCACATGTTAAGTATTCTATAACTAGTTGTAGCAGTATTAAGAATTAAGCACTATTTAACGAATATCTTAAGAATGTAGGTTATGAATGAAGCTGCTTTCCTTCCAGGAGATTCTCCTTTCTTGATAAATACATCACACTATACCTTGGTTGTCTTGATATATAGAATGAGAGACAAATGACAGATTTGGCCAAGAAAAGAACATTTCAGAAGAGACTTTTCCCCTGCTTTTATTATGCTTAAATGTTACCAAAACATTATACTTTTGACCTCTTCCAAACGAAACTGCAATGGGTGAATATTTTCTAGGTAGGGACACACAGAATTTGGGGTGGCAAAACAAAATACGTGTGTCACATTATGAAACATCACGGAGTGTCAAGTGGAGCTTTTTCAACCTTATCACCTTCATTTACTACTCCCTGAAAAAAAAAAAAATGTGTCCTTTTGGTTTACCAGTTGGAATTTGGAGTTAACTGAAGCTTTCAATAGTAATATGCAGTTATTTTTATTAATGCCACTTACATGCTTAGAAATCTAGAAAACTGAAACAATAGTAGTTAAAAACTGTCCCCAGGGCCAGCAGCAAAGCAACTCCTTTTGCATCAACTACTTGTATATAGAGGATCTTCTATAATACATGTAAATGATGAAGATGGCTGGTTCTGTTTATTTTAGTCATATTCATTTAGTAACTATGCACAGACTACCTGTCATATTTCAGGGTCTACTTAGCATTGGGACAAATCTATAAATAAATGCACGGTGGTACTTTTTCTCATGAAGTTCATGACCTAACGGGTTAGACAGACACTTAACAAATAACTATTTTTTAAAAAAATCAGAATTGGGGGTGGGAGGCACCTGGCTGGCTCAGTTGGTAGAGCATGCAGGACTCCTGATCTCAGGGTCATAAGTCAAAGCCCCACATTGGGCATGGAGCCTACTAAAAAAAAAAAATTAATAAATTAAAAAAAAATAGTGGTCCTGGGTGGTGTAGTCAGTTAATCGCCAACTCGTGGTTTCAGCTCAGGTCATGATCTCAGGGTCATGGAGTGGAGCCCTGTGACAGGCTCCATGCTCAGCACAGAGTCTGCTTGAGATTCTCTCTCCTTCTCCCTCTGCCACCACTCCCACTTGTGGTCTCTCTCTTGCTCTCTCAAAATAAATAAATAAATCTTTTTAAAAAGTAAAACTAATAAAATTTTAAAAAGTAAAATAAAAAAAAAATTGGAATCTGAAGGGGGGAAATGAAAAATATCAAATTTACAGGCTAAAGTATTTTTCTACAAAGAGGAATAGAAATCTACAGACATTTAAAAACTGCTTATCCTAAAACTGATAACCTACACATCTCCATGAAACTTAAGACTTACTTTACAGCTATATTGGTATGTGGCTCTGATACATGAGTCCACGAGAAGGATAACAGGTCATCAATTCTAAGGCAGCTTGTCACACAATAAATCACATTAAGATCACCTATATAATTAATACAAGTTGGTTACAAATCATTCAGCAACAACTTATTCTTTCAAATTCTAGAAATATATGGGAGGTTTCCAGAAAATGTTAATAAACCATGGCTCCAAGTTGAACATTAAACTATGTGTCATGTCATTATTTTATTTGCACAAAGGTTCCTCTATTGGCCAACTGGGGTTAAAATTCTCTGTTATTCAGTGGTCCACTTAATGGGCCAAAATTGCTGACCTCACTAATCCTCATTACACATACAACTAATTGCATCTATGAGCTGCTCACTGAAATGAAAATTGGCTGCTGGGTCACCCTCAATTAAGGGAAAATATAGCAAATTGGAGCCTTGCCTTGATATTATTTCTATAAGTTATTTGCATGTAGAACTTTGCATAAAATTAAGGAATAAACCTGGCAGGATAAAGTATTACATTGTTCTGAAAGCTAGCTTTAGATTTAATATAACTGTCCAAAATGTTTTTGTAAGATAAAAAATTATAGTCAAGTCCACTCACAGGCATATATTCAATCACAATGAAAAAAACCACTTACTTTGTATATTTTGGTATTTTTATATATATCATGGAGTAGAAGGTATGATAAGGGTTGTGAGGTCCAGTTCTGATGTTGTCACACCCAACATGCAACAGGACTTGTCTTCATTGCTTATCTTCCCTAGGTTGTAGATAGTTAACATGTGAAATGGATGCTGAGTCTTAAATGATCTGAAAGGTCTATTTTAAGGAAAATATTGACATTCTAGAATGCCCTCTAGATTTTATTCTCTTTCATAAACATGAATCTATTATCTCCAAATCTGTAATTTTGTGGATAGCTCCCTGGACTGACCTTCACTCCACCCTAGAAGAACAGAAGAGTCACAAAAGCCCTGCTTGGAGCTTCTCAAGGGGAAATCTGGCCTGAAAAGAAACTCTAAGACAGAGAATTCCCGACTTACCCACCTGGTCTTCACAGCTCAAAAATTTCAAGAAATAGGTTTCTTCCGATGGAGCAATAAAGTCCAGAATAAATGCCTCTGTATAAAAAAGCTTGGGTTTACCTAACACATTTTTAATTTAGGGCTCTGACCATCCTGAGCTTCCTGGGCATGCCTGGGCATTCATTTAATATATCTCAGGATATAAGAAACTCATGGTACTATGTTGCATCTCCATAAGAGGTTTACAGTGTCTATACTATTTAAATCACAGGAAGTTTCCAATCCTTTCATTTTATAGACTAAAGATCACTACACTGATAATCCTACCTTAATGATCTGCACCTTCAGTCATGAGTTTAATTTGTAGAACGCTTTTTTTTTTTTTTTTTTTTTGGTAGACCACTTCGGATGGGTGAAACACTGTGTTAGGCTTTTGCAATTTGAAAAGGAAATAATTCATGGGACCCAGGTCCTGCCTGTTTGGAGCTGGCATCCCAGAGAGAAGTGAGACATTAGTCAAGGAATCTTATGGACCATGTAACTGCCTACTATGCCTAGAACTTGTGCCGTTGGGTTAAGGTAACTTAGATGGGTGCAACCTTTAATGATTCAATGGGGAGCACTCCAGAGCCTCCATTTAGACAGCTCGCTGTGAGGACTGGGACTAGACAGAGACACCATGAAGGGTACCCTGAGGGGATCAGCCCAATGGAGACTGGAGCATAGATAGGCAAATACTTCTGGGAAAGGAGGATGAAGACAAAAGAAATAAAAATAACAAAACTACCATTGATTTAACCCCAAATGTGTACCACATATCTTATGCACACGATCTCTTGTCATCCTGTAAGGTACATAAAACACAGACTCCTCGATTTCATAAATGACGAAGTGACACATGGAAAGACTAACTTGCACATGACGACAAGCTGCTAAGTCTCATAGCAGGTAGGACTCCCAGGAGTGCACACTCCCTAAATCTTTATCCATTCTTTCCCCCACATCCCTCCACCTGTTGTTCCCCCAAAGATTATACCAATCAGAGAATTCTCACTGACAGAGTTTTGAGAAGAAAAACAGGACTGCTATTAAAGACGGTTGGCCAACTGAATTCTCGAAAGAGATAACAAACTCCATTATACTTCAAATGTCAAGTGACAGGAAAGCCTTGAGTAAGATTCTGAGGAAAACAAATCCAGAGAGCTGTGATCAGAACAAAACAGGGCAGGGCAACAAAGGGTTTGCCATCATCCAATACCAACCTTTGAGTTGAACATTAACAGAGCCTTTATCTTCCCAGTATATTCCCTCCCCACTCTGCTCTTAGAGAATAGTGCAGGGTAGGGGAGTAGGGAGGAGGAAATACTCGTACCCTTAGTATTAAGCAGAGAAAGGTATTTATGACATGCTTAACCTGAGCCCTGTGGCCCAAAAACATGGGGACAAAGGTAACATGGAATGTGAGAGTTGGAAATTCCTTAATAAATAGCAACAAATTTCACATTTATAATAGTTTAAAAACTGAAGCTCTGACGTGCCATTTCACCCTACGAAGATAAGCTGCTTGAGTTGCCAAAGTTAGAGGAAGGTGGTGAAAAAGTAAAACCCAGTATATGAGTATTACATGAATCCTCCCCCTACTGTTCATCATGGGGGTACAGGGTCCTTTAAGAGAAGGATGTGAGTGAAATGGTGAAGTATTATGTTAGACTAATTAAACCCCAGTTCACATCTTAAAGAAAACTTCCAAACAGATTAAGGAAATAGATCATAAAACACTATCCAGGTGTTTTCAACAAAACCTGTCCTCTTATGATCTTGCTTTACATTTGGGGTAAGTACACCTGTAACAAAACTCGGGGAGAACCGGGTAGGATTCACTGGGCCTTTCACTTACGTGGGGATGGGAGCTACTAGTGCTTGCCCACTAAATTTCCAAATAGAAAAGCTATAGAAAGAAAAGATTAAAATAGCTTTAGGGACAGGTCTGAGTGGATTTTTTTTTCCTTTTTCTTCCTCTAAGACTGAATAAATGTAGTATGCATGATTTGACCCAGAAAAGGAGTGTGTGACATGGCCAGATAAGGATACAAAAGCATGAAGCTTGGAGGAATTTTAAATAGGCACATTCAAGGGTGTTTCCAAGAAAGCTGCAAAATGTGTCTCAGGCAACACCAGCAAGGCCTCCAGGGGAGCGCTTGTCAGAGTTGCTAGTGAGACAAAATGGCAATTATTAGTGGAGACTGTCCAGAAATTTCTTATATCCAGAAATACTGTTAGCCTTTGATGGGAGTTATACCTATTTTTCAGTTAAGCAATCATCAGGAAATAAAGTAGGCCAAAATACTTGAAAGCAATGATATGTCAGATAAATGCATGTTATCTGGCTCAATAAAATAAATACCCTGAGGTATCCCATATACCAGACAAATTGGCATATTCATAATACCATAATCCAGGCCTTCTTGATAGCTGTGCTTAGCATAGATGCTATGCAGCTGTACATATATAAAATAATTTTTATCCCTTATTTTTCTCAGAAAGAAATGCATTCATTTCTAGAAAAAGAGTCTTCTTTATTTTATACTCATCCTTTTTTTTCTTATTTTCCCCCTCAGGATGAGGACTGTCAACTGATCACAGGCTTCTGAGATTCCCGAGAATAAGCATTGTATCAATGATAAATATTGCTTTTTTATAATACTCTCCAGAACAAATATAATGGTAAGAATCAAGCACAGATATCTAAAGTGACATCCCAGATGCTGTAGAAGATGCAAAGAAATAAACACAAGGCATCTGTACTTAAAGGATCCACATCCTAGCTCAGAAAATAAGACAAACAATGAAAAATAATGCTGTAAGACAACACTCTGAGCTATCAGCTGTCAAAGTGTTGGGCTCATTATTAAAGATCAGAATCCATATGGGTTGTTGAAGTATAAACCTTGTACTTGGTCACACTGGAAACTGTAGTGAAATTAATCTCGGTCCATAAATCTAAACTACAAAAAAAAAGGTCAATTTCTTTATTTTCTTAAATGAATACAAATCCAGCTCTGTGCTAAAATCATATGATAGAAAATAAGCCACCAGATCATACAAAAATCATACAAAGATCTCAGGCTCTTACATTGTGTTGAAGAATTGAGTATCCCCTCTTCGGCAAGGCCTTTGGTCCAAATCATTGGTTCATTCATTGTCTGAGCCAACATAAGCCCCATCAAACTGGAAATACGCACGATGCTGTGCCTCCGTCCAGCCTCCCCAGGTGCCACAAGAGGCAACCTCCTCTGATGTTTTACCACCTCTCCAGATGCTACCATCATCTGCAAAGGTTCCTGATAGTTGCAGAATCCTAAAACATCTGAATTTTTCTAAATCTGGAAGGCAAAAAAAACTCCTCTCGCTTCTCTCTCTTCCCCTTTTAGAGTTAACTCACATCACCTCCACAACAAATGTGTTTACAGAAGGAAGCAAGAGTTCTCAGCTTCAAGTAGATTTATTTTCTGCCTTGAAAAAAAAATCCCCAAAGTGAGAACATCACTACCTGGTTAAAACGGGAAAGGATACACTCACTGTAAGAAGAACACTGTTAAAAACACAAATTAAAAATTACCACAGATTTCCTACTACAAAATAAATATCAACAGAGAATGTTACTTAATAATTTTTACAAGACCTGGATAAATATTGGGCTAAGATAGAATCACTTCTCTCTCAATAGGAAATTGTTATTGTCTGTTTTAGATCAAGGTGTTACAACAAAATACCATAAACTGGATGGCTTAAGTAAGTGATACTTGTTTCTCACATTCTGAACCTTGGGAAGTCTAACATCAGGATGCTGGCAGATTTATTGTCGGATGAGAACTCTCTTCCTGGTAGGCAGATGACCATATTCTCCTTGTGACCTCTGTGGCAAAGAGCAGAAAGAGGAAGCAAGCTCTCTTTAAGATTCCTCTTATTGGGATGCTAATCACATCACCAAGGTTCCACCCTCATGTCCTAATCATCTCGCAAAGAGCCCATTTCCAAATACCATCACGTGAGGGGGCTAGGGCTTCAACATACAAATTTTGAAGGGACGCCAACATTCAGTCCCTAGAATTATCCTAGAGAAAACTTTCAAGAAACCTGCCCAATGGTCACAAACCTTGAAACTTAATACAAGTATAGCAATTCAAGGATACATATCCAGTTATCACTGGGGCAAGCCGTAAACAAACATGAGTACAGAGGAGAGAAACAGGCAGACTAATGAAAATATATTATTTTTGTTCCATGTGAAAACCCTTTAAAATAAGAGCTACATTTTGAAAATGTCAAAAATATCATTATAGCATATACTTTCCCCATCAAATGCAGTAAAGTATAATTAAAGGAAGGAAGTGCCCCCTTCAGACCCTTGTCATTTATCCTTCACTTGATGAGCAATTATTGGAGACAGAAATACTCCCTGAAACAATTTCATAAATCGCTTTTGCTTGTTTCTATATAAAGATAGAATCATTCATGTCCTAGATCTGAGCCACCATTGAATTAAAAATAATATGAAAAAATAATTCTCAAAATGTATTCAGTGCCTCTCATGTGCCAGACATAGCACTATGTGCTTTATATACATCATTTCAAGTAATAGCCAGAGAAACTCTTCTATGTCCATATTCCTGTTATCTTTTTACAGGTGGGGACAGAGAGGCTCAGAGAAGATAAGCCAAGTCCTTAAGGCTGCATTAAGAATCATGGGTGTATAACTCACATCTTTCTATTCTAATCTTTTCCAGTCTAAGACTCTATGAAATACCATGAGGCCTTAATTAAAGGTTGACTGAACAACCAGAGAAAGTCAATAATCATATGGTTTCACTCATACGTGGAATATAAGAACCAGTGCAAAGGATCATGTGGAAAGAGAGAGAAAACTGAATGGAAAGTCATCAGAGAGGGAGACAAACCATGAGACACTTGACTCTAGGAAACACACTGAGGGCACTGGAGGGGAGGTGTGTGGGGGGATGGGGTAACTGGGTGATGAGCATTAAGGAGGGCATGTGATGTGATGTGCCCTGGGTGTTACACGCAACTGATAAATTACTGAACACTACATCTGAACATAATGATGTACTACTATATGTTGGCTGATTGAATTTATTTTTTTAAAGATTTTATTTATTTATTCATGACAGACAGAGAGAGAGAGAGAGGCAGAGACACAGGCAGAGGGAGAAGCAGGCCCCACACAGGGACCCCAACGTGGGACTCGATCCAGGGTCTCCAGGATCAGGCCCTGGGCTGAAGGTGGCGCTAAACCACTGGGCCACCGGGGCTGCCCCTGGCTGATCGAATTTAAAAATAAAAAAAAAAATTAAAAAAAAGAAAAGAAAAAAAGGTTGACTAAAGTTAAAAGTTTAGTAAAATTGGATATGTTCTACAGGTATCAGAGTAAGTAAATGAGCTCCCCCCCCAAAGCAAAAGAATAAAGAGGGGACTTTTCAGGCTCACACACCTCTAAAGAGAAAAGGAAACTGAAGCCCATTTACTCAAACCTCAACCACCCTATTACTACCTTCAAACCAAGAACACATGTAATGTCTCCTCTAGGCATATGGTGTCCTGAATGACTGTCTCAGTATTCTCTCCCACAGGATAGAATGTCCTGCTCCAACAGAGACAATTAAAATAGATGTGAAACTTGTTGCCATAAGATGAGAAGGGAGTCACGGTTCTAACAAAGGTTGCTTGGTGTCAACTTTGGCCAAGTCACATGCCCTTTCTTGAATCCATTTTTCACCAGCTTTATAGAGTTTTGGGGATAAAAAATATAAGCAAAAGTACTAGGCAAACTATAAAATATTATACAAATTTTACCTGTCATTAAGTTATTTAATCATTCATAAGAAATTCTATGATCATAGTGCACAGTGGGTTAAGAATATGGACTCTAGAACCATTTGCTGGTTGAATCTTGTCTCAACCGCTGACTATATGATCTTGGGCAGGTTGTACAAAATCTCCCTCTTATCTAACTTTTCTAAGGATTAAAAATGCTCATGTAAAATGAGGATAATAATGTAAAATTGGGGAAAGCAGTAAGGATTTCCGTGAGGAATAAATATGTTAATAGGTGTAAAAGCTTTTTTAACGGTCTAACAGGCTATCATTGCCAATGAAACCATCGGCACCACCGTCACCAGAATCATGATCACTAATGATCTAATAGTTTTCTAAGGGATGGAATCCTCAGAGATTTCAAGTAAGATAAAATGAAAAAAAGTGGTTTCCTACACTCTCATCAGATGCACACAAATGAGTGTGCAACATACTCTTTTGTCCCAGCAGATCTCAATAATGACAACTTACATTCATTTCCTCTCAGAGCACAGCACAGAGGAACCAGGGTGGGTGTTCAGAGCCAGGTGAAGGCATGGATATTAAAAAAAAAAAAAAAAAAAAAAGAAAAGAAAAAGGGAAAAAATACACTGACTACTAGCCACTAGCTTTAACACACATAGCATAATTATTTTCTGTGGATATGTAGACAGACATCTGCAAGTGTGCATTGAGACAAAAAAACTGCCATGTTTTACCATTTGATAAAAGCTGAATGTGACACCTCTCATAAAAAGTACTGCCTGTGAAAATATTAAAGTACTTTTTAAATGAAAAATAGAGTTCATGAAGTCTCTTATTCAGATCTCTCCAAACCAACACATTATCTTCCCCCCATTAAAGAGCTGCGGGCCATCTGTCCCATCACGACTACCAGCTGGTATGAGCTCCAGAAATATCTCCTCAATTGTAGGTACTAATTAGGTTTTTCCATATGAACACATTGTAGGTTAACTATTTACAAATACAAATTTTTAAATCTTGCTTCATCTTTGTGGTAGGTGACTAGACATCGATAAGGAAGATGAGTCTCACCTTTGGAAAGTTGACTGTTCCCACTGTTAATGTTACTGCTGATGGGAATGATGGCATGCTTTTGTTCTCAGCAAAATCAAACTTAAAATTATGGTCTCATTTTTTTTAAAGCAATTGTATCAGAAACAAACCGTGGGTTCCAAAGGAGTTACGAAGAAATCACCAGATAAACGAAACAAAATGAACCCCAACCTAGCGTGTATGATGACACCATACAAAACATCCATCAGGCAATTAACCATTTCCAGCCAGTGTTGAACACAACTCTGAACATCCATGGACACTTGATCAAGGCTTGAGAGTTCCACAGCTAAGTTATAACACAACTCGTCTTGTTAAGAGAAACAGTCAAAAAGAAGAGGAAGAAATCAGGAAACTGAAAATCAGACAAGCTGAAAAAACTACTCCCCCTCTCATCAAATAAAATGTCTTTAGAAAAAAAAAAAGGCTTAGGCTAAAGAGAATATTCAAAATTCAAGTCAAAGGGCTTCAGACTTTTTGCAAGTCTTTAGATTCACTGACCACATCCCTCCGTGACACCCTCCCCTACTCTCTCTCCCAATACACAGTCCCTTCTTTGCTCTCCCTTAGCCTTTAACCTGAAAGTCTCTTCCTATTTTCTCATCCACCTGCTATCTTCTTGATAGGACACTGTGGCAAGAGATGCTACTTGAATAAATACCTGTTTCATGATTTTTAGAGTTCCCCTGGATTTTATCATTATTTTTCTCCTAAGGTTCCATTTAAATTCCAGCCAGCCAACACACAGTGCAATATCAGCTCCAGGTACACAACACAGTGACCCAACACCCCCATGCAATGCCCAGCACCCACCATAACAAGTACACCCCCCAATTCCCATTCCCCATCCAACCGATCCCCCCATTTACCTCCTCTCCAGCAACCACCAGTCTGCTGTCCACAATCAAGTCTATCTCTTGATCTGCCACATTTCCCTATACTCATGGGGGCATGCTTCCTCCATACCCCCCAAACCTCACATGAGTGAAATCACATGGTACTTATCTCCCTCTGACTGACTTATTTCACTTAGCATAATACTCTCTAGTTCCATCCACATTGTTGCAAATGGCAAGATTTCAAAAGTAAAAACTTCTGCACAGTAAAGGAAGCAATTAACAAAACTAAAAGACAACCTATGGAATGGGAGAAGACATTTGTAAATGACATATCAGATAAAGGGTTAGTATCCAAAATATATAAATAACTTATAAAACTTGACACCCAAAAAGCGAATAATCCAATTTAAAAATGGGCATAAGACATGAATAGATCTTTTTCCAAAGACCTACAGATGGTCAGCAGACATGAAAAGATGCTGAACAACCCTTATCATCAGGGAAACACAAATCAAAACTACAGTGAGATCATATTTTTAAAATCCAGAGGGGAAAGATTCCATTATTTTTTACAGCTGAGTAATATCCTGGTGCGTGTGTGTATTGTGTATATATATATATACCACTGTGTGTATTTTGACCACTGTCTTTATCCATTGATCAGTCGATGGACACTTGAACTGTTTCTATAGTTTGGCTCTAATAGATAATGCTGCTACAAACATCAAGGTGCATGTATCTTTTTGAAATTAGTATTTTTGTATTCTTTGGGTGAACACCTAGTAGTGCAATTGCTGGATCACAAGGTAGCTCTATTTTTAACTTTTCAAGGAACCTCCATGCTGCTTTCCAGAGTGGCTGCACCAACTTGCACTACCAACAGTGCAGGAAGGTTCCCCTTTCTCCACACCCTCACCAATACTAGTTGTCTCTTGTGTTGTTGATTTTAGCCATTCCGACAGGGGTGAGGTGATATCTCATTGTAGTTTTGATTTGCATTTCCCTGACGAGAGGTAATGTTGAGCAAAAATATTATTCTTTCAGAAACTCTATCTCGCCATAAGCTTTTATGAAACAAATTCAAAATGAAAATAAGATCGACATCATCAAGATAATTTCCTCTGTAGAACCAGTGAAAAATGCATTTCTGTGTAAGTAGTAATGAGGATGTAATCAGCTAACCCAAACAGCATTCCAACCAAGGAAACACATCACTCTCTTCCTCTTCCAAAATGATGGGCAGCCCACCTTCTTGGTAGTTCTAGTGTGACCAGTCTTTTAAACCATAGCTAATCCATACAAGATGCACGACCAGATTTCTAAATTTCTTCATAAAGTTTCAAATAGAGATTTTAGGGGGAAATAAAAGGAAACCATATAATTTTCTTTGCACTAATGCAAGGCAAGGCTATAAAATCCAACCTTCTCTGAATGTTCTGGAAGTACCTATCTGCTTAAACTTCCTCTGTCTGCACACTCTCCATTGACTACTGGCCTCCAGCCACACTGGCCTTCCTTCAGTTCATGGGAACAGTGAGGTTTCCCCCTTCTTCACCAACACACAACTCACAACACACTGCACCCCACATACTACAAGATTCATTTCTTCACTCCTCAGTTTGATTTTTTTTTCACTTCGTCAAAGCTGTCTTACATGACCAGTCAATACAAAATACTACCTTCTTAGTTTTCTTTATGGTACCTCGTTATCTCCTTTCATTTATAATTTGATATTTGTTAACTTGCCCAGTGTCTCCTGCTACAAACATTAGATTTAGTGAATGCCAGCGCTATAAATAATGTTTCATTTCCTACTATCTATCCAGCCTCTAATGATGTGATAGCCACATATGTAAGAAATGTTTATTAAATGAAGATGTAGAATTTCAGATACCTACCTAATTGTTTGGTGGGGGGGGCAACAAATACTTTCTAAAGAAGAGTTTTAAACTAACTAACCTATTTTTCTGATGCCTCTGTGTGTCTGTGTGTGAAAGAGAGAGGTAGAAAGATACATGGAGAGGAAAGTAGAGAGGAAAATTAAATTTTCAAAGTAACACATAAAATTGTAAAATCTATCCTTTATTCAAACTTCTAAGGTGTGAGAGATGTTAACATATTATTAGAGAAAAAAATTATGAGGTGGCCATTTTAGAAATGCAATATGAGATTTGGTCACTTTTAGGGACACCGTGAACTAGGATTTAATCCTCAATGCTCATTATATTTTGTGGCTGAAAATATTGGAGTGATGCCCAGATAAAAAGTGGCAAGATATTTAAGATTGATTTAGCTAACTAGACGACCTTTGAATAATAAAAAAAAAAGAGAGAGACTTTCCATTAAAAGTAATGAATTGTTTCACTCTATTAGTTTGGATGGATGAGAAAGTTAAAGAACTTAAACCAGGCAGATAAATACTAAAAGTATTAGATGATCACAAAAAATTAGGTATCCTTTTGGACTTAATTTTTCTTTTGTACAGCCCACATCAAATGTCTACAAAAGAAACAATTTACAGTACAAGAAGTCATTTTAAATGACATTAAATTTTATACCTATACAGACACACATGGAGTGTCTGTAACCTTGATTTCCTATATTTGTTGAGCTACCTGAAGAACAGCTTTATCTATAGCCAGGGAACACTGTGGAAATGAGCCAACTGGATCTATCACATTGGGAGAAGCATTTAGGCCATATAAAGACGTCAGAGGGGCACCGGGTAGCTCAGTCAGTAAGAGTGCGACTGTTGGTCTCAGCTTGGGTCATGATCTTGCAGTGGTGGGATCGAGCCCCGCATCAGGCTCTGCACTCAGCAAGAAGCCCACCTTAGATTTTCTCTCTCTCTCTCTCTCTCTCTCTCTCTCGCACGCAGCTCTGTGTATGTCTCTCAAATAATAAATAAAATCTTTAATTTTTTTTAATTTAAAAAGAAACAGAATTATGGGCACTGAATTCAGCCAATTAAGAGAAACAAGTTACCACCACAGTAGCAACTAATTCTGCTATCTTTCCCTTTCATTTTATTTCATAAAGTCAAGTTATGATCCTAATCTAATGCAATTTTAGAACTGGAATGAGCTTCAGAAAGGTCCAGATGCTTTGTTTACTTTGCTGTGCAGATAATTTCACATTTGCCTCATAATTGGATTTCTCAAAGTTCACTGACATTTCCAAGGGTTTCAATGATCATTAAAGGTTTTTCTTCTTTAATCTAAATTTGCGTCATGCTCATAGGCTGCTCAAATGCAAACAAACCCATCAGAAAACAGCTCCACATTATGGGGCCATTCTACTTTGAGATGGTCAGGCTGAAAAATCATTATGACTGTTAAGTGAATGTCATGCAACTGATAACTGACCATCAGGGCATATTCATTGTGAGAAAGGACACTAAACTATATTTTCAGTTGTGCTATGCAATATTCTAAAGACCATGTTGCCACTTGAGGAAAAGATAGTCTTAATTTGCAATCCCTAATCATAAAATATAAGTGTCAACGTTAGCCATGGTTAGTTTGGGAAAACCTGTTCTTTCATTTCTGTGTAGCAGGTGCTCAGATACTCAGCTGGATAACCTGGCCTTCTGGCAGTTGTCTTGTGTGTCTTGACCCACCTGTAAAGCAGGAGTTTGGAATCAATATCGATGGAGATCCCTATCCATTCTACTCTCTGACTCTAAGTAAGATATAAACATCATCCTGAAGGTGTCACTGCGGCCTGAATAATTCCCGGGAATTGTACTTTTAAGGTCAACTGAATTTCACATCAGGTAATAATCAAAAATGATATATTTTCTTGGAGGAAAAGAAGTCGGAGCCATTCTATTTAAAAGTAAATAAAACTTACTTTAAAATTTTAACTACAGATGAAATTGTGCAGGAAAATTTTTAAATTGTGGGTGCAATTTTATTTTACTTTGGATTTTCAAATTTTTCAGAAAAAAAATTAAAAAACCATGAGCATAAGCAATACAAAAATGTTTTAACTGTCTGAATATACACTTCAATACAGAGTGGAATATGTGGTTATGCAAATGGAAATATTTTCATTTCAGAATTCCTTGTGAACAATCATAGCCCAGGGGCACCTGGGGGCTCAGTGGTTAAGCATCTGCCTTGGGCTCAGGGTGTGATCTTGGGGTCCTGGGATAGAGTCCCTCATGGGGTTCCCCGCAGGAGGCCTACTTCTCCCACTGCCTGTTTCTCTGCCTGTGTGTCTCTCATGAATAAATAAAATATTTTTAAAAATATCATAGCTTCACTATTAACTAGAAAATAATAGGCGATCAATAATGATGAGGTACAGGGATCCCTGGGTGGCGCAGCGGTTTGGCGCCTGCCTTTGGCCCAGGGCGCGATCCTGGAGACCCGGGATCGAATCCCATGTCAGGCTCCCGGTGCATGGAGCCTGCTTCTCCCTCTGCCTGTGTCTCTGCCTCTCTCTCTCTCTCTCTGTGTGACTATCATAAATAAATAAAAACTAAAAAAAAAAAAAAAAAAAAAAAAAAATAATGATGAGGTACATAAATGGATAAGTGCATAGATACTAAAGTGTCAGCAGTTGCCCACGATGCTTCATATTACAGCTATGTAAATTTCTTATTTAACATATTTAAATTTAAAAAAATTAAAGATTTTATTTATTCATTGGAGACATAGAAAGAGAGAGAGGCAGAGACACAGACAGAGAGAGAAGCAGGCTCCCTGCAAGGAGCCTGGTGCGGACTTGATCCCAGATCCTGGGCTCACGCCTTGAGCCAAAGGCAGACACTCAAACACTGAGCCGCGCAGGTGTCCCATAAATTAAAATTTTTAAACCTTATTTATTAAACCTCTGATTTTAAAATGTCACAATGAAAAAATAAATAAAATAAATAAAATGTCACAATGAGAGAATTTTACCTAAGTAAGGAAGACTGATATTTTTTACCTGGACTTTGAGTTTCTTCTTAACTAACAAATAAGAAAAGCACTTATTAAACACCTTTTTTAATCCACATCTTTACAGTGACTTTCCCGATAGGAAGCACATTGGGCCCACACATCTGAAAATAAAAAGTAGCTTAAGATGCAGCTCTGAAGCTAATGATTACAAAATGAAACATAAGGGGAAAGAAGATGTCCCCAACTTATTCTGGAAGCAAAATCTATCAGTGAGATAAAGTGGGCATTGACTTTACATCAGGATTATTAATGAATTTTTCAGAATCTCTACCTGCCATCTGAACATATGATTTACCTAGAGACATATGACATACTGATATTATCTACAAAGGACCTAACACAGAATCATATTTTCAATTTTCATCATGCTTTCAGAAAATGCAATAGCAAATAGCATACTGAGGCTTTTTCATGAGACGATAATAAAACTGTTTAATTAGGCAGGCTCCAGGGGCAGATCGTTCTCCAGAAGTCTTCTTGTGATTTCCTTGAAGTGGTTGCAAGGAAGAGGGTTACATTCCTCTGGGATTTTATTAAAGACAAATCCAGAGCCCCAATCTGATAATCAAACAAGCAAATACAGCTGCAGGTTACTAAACCCAATGTGACATCCAGGACTCTTTTGATAATATTATTCAAAAACAAATGTTTTTACACATAAATCTGTGTCTTGCTACTTTTGAACGGCACACACATCTTATGTTTTGCCCTATGGTAAATTGTTAGTTTTCATGGTTTATCTATATTTAAGTGATATAAATCAAACATACAAGGTAAAATATAAGATTATTACCAGTACAAAATACTTTATTAAACTATCTTCCAATAATTTTCATAAAAATAAGATACTTGTCCAAAGGACTTTAGCTTAAATATGACTTTCCTAATTTATTTAGAATTATCATATATATCCCCTTGGGAAAAAAATCTGTAATGTGCTTTTTCACTTTTGCAGCTTCTCTATTTTTTTTTAAATTCATAATATTCGGGAACCTTGGTGGCTCAGCGGTTTAGCGTCGCCTACGGCCCAGGGCCTGATCCTGGAGACTTGGGAACGAGTCCCACATTGGGCTCCCTGCATGGAGCCTGCTTCTCCCTCTGTCTGTGTCTCTGCGTCTCTCTCTCTCTCTCTCTCTCTCTCTCTGTCTCTCATGAATAAATAAATAAATTGTAATAAATAAATAAATAAATAAATAAATAATAATAATTGATAAATTCATAATATACAAAATCAGTGAGAAGGATCTTTTTAGACAAATATTCATACAAAAACTGACTTTGTGAAAGGTATATTATTAATTATAACAACATTTTGCATTTCTTTAACATATACATTAACTATTTCTTTTATATTATTTATATCTGTTTACATGAAAGACAATTCACCACATGAATAAACCAGAATTTAACTTACTAGAGTCTAACTTGAGTTTTGCTAGATGTTAATGAAAAATATGTATTATAGGATTTAATCATTTCAGATAAAACATGAATTCCAAAGAAGTGAAAGCCTTCAACAGATTGCCTCATACTTCTCATCCAGACATAAGAATACATACCATTTCTATTATCTTCAAAAAGTAGAGTCCATCTAGATCTTCTACATCACAATACAGTGATAAGTTGAAAAAAAAAAAAAGATTCTTGGACCCCACCCGAAATATACTAGATCAGAACAGAGAGTAGGGGAAGGATATTAGAATGTGCACATCAATGGGTCTATAAGATATAGATATTCCCTACACATATCAAAATGTGAGAACTACCACTTAGCTGGTAATTAAGGTTAAAAAGATAGAAAAACACCCAGAGATTTTAAAATTTCTTCTTTCTATGAGATTCTGATTTTAAAAGATGATTTTTAGGAACTGCTTCCAGTAAATCACAAAAATACTGACCCTTGATTCCTCCCATTGTATTGTGTATACCTCTCTACAATGTGACTTTGCCACTCTTCCCTTTAAGAGCTGGAGTATGTTACTCTACCTCTTGGTATCTGGTCTTGGCCACATGACAGACTTCAGCCTATAAGACATTAGCAAATGTGACAGAAGCAGAGATTTGGTAAGTGCTGGGGCAATGGAGCTTGTGCTGTCTTGCTGCTACCACGTGAAGAAATGTGAGTAGCCTGCTAGATGCTTGAGACATATGGCACAGTTGCCTCTTTCATGGCAGCCAACAAGCCGACATGGGAGGCAGGCCATCCAGTACTGACCTGGCCCTAACCATCTGCCAGTGGACTATAATTGTGAAAATGAGTCCAGGAGACAGCTGGAGAAGAACTGCCCAGATGCACTCAGACTGAATTGCCAACCCTTGGTGTTTCAAGTTAATAAATGATTATTGTTAAAATAAAAAAAATAAAAAAAATAATAATAATAAATGATTATTGTTTTAAGCCACAGATATGATGGGTGGTTTACTATGCAGCAAAAGCTAACTAATACACTCTTTCTCACAAAAAGGGAAAGAAAGAGAGAATGAAGTTTTTGGAGTCAATTTTGGTGGTGGTCAAACCTTACCTCACTCTTTTTTTTTTTTTTTTTCCTTACCACAGTCTTGCATTATTTTGTATTTTTCATTTCAGGACTTGACATAAATGATAAAAATATTCATATATAGTTAACTGAATTTCAGAATTTTCTTGCTATCTAATCAAGGGCCACTCAAGAGATGTAACCCATTCAGGAAGAACAAGCATAGGTGAACAAAATATTTTCTAGAAATAAACGTTAAACAAACCCATGCAACTGGAAAAACCAGCTGTGACATTTAGTTTTGACTTTTATAAAGAAGCTTTTATTGAAAATCTAAGTTTATCATGGTCACTGCTTCCTTCCTCACACAGCACTTTTATTCCCAAAAAAAGGTATTTGTAGAGGATGAAGTGAACTATACTGAATGTATTTCTTATCATAATGTTTAAGATAACTTGAACATGCTTTTACTGGGATGTTTTTACATAAAACTTTCATTATCACACTTTCGATAATTAGTATGATTTTCATGAGATTGAAGATAATGATCAAAGGATGTCAATATTATTTCAAGACCAACAAGGGCCATAAAATATTACATTTTATTATGAGAACATTATATTAAGGAGTACTACTATGTGCCAGATGCATGGTTAAGTACCAGGAATACTACATTTTAGCAGGGAGAACAAGACAATTTCCAGTGTTAATAAGTTCTGTGAAGAAAATAAGTGAGGAAAATGTGAAAGATCATGGCAGATAAAATAGAATGGGGAATCAGGGACCTCTTGGGAAGGCGACATTTAAGATGAAATATGAACAAAAAGAAGGAGCCAGTCATGTAAATTTTAAAGAGGGAAGATAGTAAGTTTGAAGATCTATAGTGGGAATGAAATTGTCCTTTTTGGATTCATAAAGGATGGCTGGTGTGGCCAAAACCTGATGAGCCAGAAGGAAAATGCTAACAGATAAGATTAAAATTATGTACACTGGGTGGGGCATAGAGACTCTCATTAGCCATCAGAAGTTATCCAGATCTTAAATGTCTATGTATGGCTGAAATGTACATAAGTCATTTCTGTCAGAGGAATATGGGGATTTTATTTGCCTACAGAACTATTTGAATTTCAAAATCCACCATAAATGTACAAGAAGCATGGACAGTTAACTGAAGTAAGGCAGTGATTACATGACTGACTACTATGAGTAAGAATCCAGAAGTATTCCAAAGGGCAGAAGATTTCTGTAAAAGATTTACCACCCTAGGTAAAATATCCTTTAAGTATCTCCTCAACTCTTCCCACCCAGGTATCTTGGTCTCAGTATATTAATGTAACTTACGCAGGGGTGCCTGGGTGGCTCAGTCAGTTGAGCATCTGACTCTTGATTTTCCTCAGACCATGATGTAGGGGTCCTAGGATCAAGCCCTAAGTCAGGCTCTGTGCTCAGTGGGGAGCCTGCTTCTCTCCCTCTGCCTCTGCCCTCCCCCAACCCCGGCTCATACATGTGCTCTCTTGCTCACTCTCTAAAATAAATAAATAAATCTTTAAAAATTGAAGAATTTATTCAAACCAGTCTAGGAGAAAAGCTCTAGGATTCTATTAAAATTAAAAGAATGGTCACTGAAATAGGACTGTTTTAGTAAATTAGTGTTCAAGCATATTAAAGAGATCATGATATGTGGAAAAAATAAAGATAAATAAAAATTAGCAAGTCATCTGAAATCCAATGACTCTACAAAACATTATAAATTGGAGAAAATGTTTTGCCATAAATATAATTTATTTCTCCTAAATAAACTATACAAATTACATATGAGAACTGAGTGAATAAGTAGAAATGGTTATTTTAATTGAAAACAATTTGAGACTTAGAGTAAATACTGAAAACCTAGGAATGATGGCAGAAGACTTAAAATAATTTTACAAATCTTCACAATAGAAATGTTTAAAATATACAGAACTGAATAATACAGGAAATAAATTATAATGGAAATGAATTTGAACAAACTGATATGTAACATTATTGCTTCTTAACATACAGTATTTTGGTAATATAATGGATTCCCTCACAAAGTAAGCTTGACTATATCATAAAATAATAACTCAATTGGTCAATAACATGAATGTGTATAAGCAATAAAATTTAAAGACACAAATAAGTTCCATTTGTGTTTAAATATTTTACACCAAATAGGTGCTCAATAAAATCTACATTATAAAGAAAAAATGGCCCATTTTGTTCATCTCAAATTCCCGCTTAGTAAAAATTCATAAAGCTGAATTTAGCTCCTATTACCGACTAGTAGGGAAAAAAAATAAGGAAGCAACATAGGAGATTCGGGATCAGAGCAAAGGAAATGTAATTAAAAACACTTCTTAGGGCACCAGGGTGACTCACTCAGTCAAGCATCTGCCTTGGGCTCAGGTCACGATCTCAGGGTCCTCACGTCAGGCTCCCCATTCAGGAGAGAGTCTGTTTCTCCCTCTCCTTCTGCTCCCCCACACCCCGACTCATGCTCTCTTGTTATTTATCTCTCTAATAAATAAATAAAATCTTAAAAAAAAAGAAACATACTTCTTGGGGAACTTAAATATCTAACAGCATAGAAGAAATAATCATAATGCTTAATAAAATATTTTTTAAATTTTTGACACACTAATAAGTTGAAACAAAGGGAGAGTTTTAGAGAGGCCAAAAACAAAGTTCAAGCAAAAATTAATAGAAATTCAAGCACCTTCTGGAGGTTTTTTTTTTTTTTTAAGATTTATTCATTTATTTGAGAGAGAGAGAAAGCAGAGGGAGAGAGAAAAATCCTGAAGCAAAAAAAAAAAAAAAAAAAAAAATCCTGAAGCAGACTCCCCATTGAGTGCAGAGCCTGATTCAAGGCCAATCCCAGGATCCCGAGAGACCATGACTAGAGCAGAAATCAAGAACCGGCTGCCCAACCAACTGAGGCACCCAGGCATCCCTATTCTAAAGGTTTCTAACAAATTCCAGAAAACCTGCTTTAAGATTCTTCTTTGAAAGATATCCAGAGCACAGCAGACAGGAAATCTCCACATAAATATAGAACCACAAAGTTGAAGAAAAAATAATCTTGTCACATTAAAAAAAGGATAACAAGGAAACATGTCTGTCTTGAATTTGTCACTGGGTTGAGAGAAAATAAATAAACTCTCTTGAGAATTCATAACCACAAGCTGGACTTCATATGGATTCACAGTCTAAATTTACTCTACTGTGCCATAAAAACAAAGTAGCAAGCCAAGGATTTAATTTAAAGTGTTCCCGTTGTGGTGATGCTCCCTGATGTCTGGAATAACAAATAAAAGCTTTCTCTAGAAGAAAACTCAGGCCTCAAAGAATTCCCAGATATAAAGTTTTAAGTCATATGAGCATTTCTAAGTTGAAAATAAGGAAAAAGTTGCCATTAATGAGAGTCAGGAGAAAAAAAAAAAAAAACAGTAGACTCAGACCCACAACTATTTAACTTTTTGGAGGTATCTCCACAGGATGCTAAATATATATACTGTCAAAAAGGTAAATATATGGGCACCTGTGTGGCTCAGTTGGTTAAACATCTACCTTTGGCTCAGGTCATGATCTCAGGGTCCTAGGATCTTGCCCAGCAGAGAGTCTGCTTCTCCCTCTCCCTCTGTGTCTCCCCCGACTCATGCTCTCTCACTCTTGCTCTCAAATAAATAAATAAAATATTTTTAAAAAGAGGAAAATATAAAATATGGCATAGGAGAAAGAGACTTATTTTTACAAATAACAGTATATTTAAGAAACTAATAGAGTTTCTATAAATAGCATATAATAATTGAAATTAATACTCATAAAAAATGACTAAACAGATTAGAAGAGAATATTAGAACTGTAAACTGGGAAATGATTTCAAAGAATTCACACTAAATAAAGCAAAAAGGAAATAAAAAGATATGGGAAATATGAAAAACATTTAAGACACCCCAAGTTAGCCGAAGAAGATCAAACACAAATAATTTCCAGAAGACAGTAAAGAGAATGGAGAAGCAACAATATTCAAAGATAACAGAAATGTCTAAACTGTTGAAAGACATGATTCCTAAATTCTAGAAAACTGTAAACTGAAAACAGTATAAATAAAAAGAAAATCATTCCAAGATACATATAGTGAACCTATAGAATATCAAAGATAATGACAGGATCTTAAAGTAGACAAAAGAATGAAAGAAGAAAAGTCTGATCACTTAGGACTGGATGGCAATTAGAATGAGGACTGACTTCTAAATAATAATAAAGGCAGCATGAAAAAACATCTTCCAAATGCTGGGAAGAAAATAAAATTATATACTCAATTCCATTGTACAAAACTAAAACTGAATCAATGAAATAACAGACAAAAGCAATATAGAGGGTTTACCACAAATGTAGACTAAGATAATCACAGATATACTGAAGACTGAAGAAAAATGATACCAGATGGGATCTTTGAAATGCAATAAGAAATGATGAGAAATGTGTTGGTTAATATTTTGGTAACTCTGCAAAAATACATATGGGAGAAAAGCAAGATGAAATGAAAATAGAAGAAAAAATAACACTGAGATTGCAAGACAGTGATGGACAGTAACATGTCCTTAGATCCTCAGGTAACTCAAAAGGATGGGCACACATAGACACTAATCTTCAATTTTATTAATGAGAAAGAATAAGGTTTAAAAGTAACTACTGGGAGAATGAAAATTTCCAAATAAAAGGAAGAAATTTAAATGAAAACAAAAAGAGAAATCTAAAAGGAAGTAATGAAGAGGAAAAAAAAGAAAAGGAATAGATAAAAAGGACTAATAAAAATCACAAATAATACAGAAACAATTCCAAAGTTTTCAGCAATCAAAATGAATAGAAATGGAGAAAAGAATCCCAGCTACATGCTGCTTATTATATAAGACACACCTGAAACATAACATGAAATGTTTGAAAGCAAATATTTGGGGGAAAATACATGAAGCAAAACAAAGAACACAGTAAAACTGTAAAGTAATATTACTAGTAAACAAAATAAACTTTAAAGATGGAAAAAAACCTGTTATACATAAAGAGAAGAACAATATAATAAAAAAAGTTTCCACCTACCAGGAAAATATAATTCTGAACATGCATATACCCTAATACTATACCCCATAACATATAAAGCAAAAATAAATGGAATGGCATGGTAATACTGAAAAAAATCAATGGTACCTTAGAAACTTAAAGATCAGAGAGAAATTGCTAATGTACAGAAAATGTAAACAACACACACACAATGAACAAGCTTGCTGCAATATGCATACATTGAACAACTTTAAATTTCTAAGGCATTGTTGATTTTTTCAGTGTTACCCCAAGTAAATATAACAACAAATATATGTCTTAATGAGGAAATTAATACTTTGTTGAAAGGTAATGAAGACCTTAAAAAGGACCTGAAAACACCATTCCCATGTAGAAGGAGATTCAATAAATATCAACAGTGTTTTCCAAAGAACTTAATAAACTTCTATAACTTACCTGGAAAAGAAAAGGGACACAAGACACATTCAAGACATACTTGAGAAAGAAAGAAGTAGAAAACTTGCTTTGCCATAAAGATATTTTTATGAAGGTATATTAATTAGTGTATTCTGGCAGTGGCTAGGGAGGGACAGAATGTCATACAGAGACCAGACCCAGCACTATACAGACACAGGGTGAGATTTGTGGATTGAGGAAGAAAGAAGAGTCCTGGGATAACTAATTATCTATGCAGGGAAAACAATTTCAAAACTCCCCTAAACTCAAAACAATTTCTTTTTTTTTTAAGATTTTATTTATTTATTCATGAGAGACACAGGGAGAGACAGAGAGGCAGAGACATAGGCAGAGGGAGAAGCAAGCTCTATGCAGGGAGCCCAACGTGGGACTCGATCCCAGGACTCCAGGGTCCCACCCTGGGCTGAAGGCGGTGCTAAACCAGTGAGCCACCTGGGCTGCCCAACAATTTCTTGATTAATCAAATTCAAAGACATGAAAAGGAAATTTTTAAGTTTTAAGAAAAAAATACAGAAAAATATCACCTTGACCTTAAAGATTTTTTAACAACAAAATACAAAAGTTTAAGTCATAGAAGTCAATGACAAATTCTACTATACAAAAGTTTTAAAATAAAGAAAAGACAAACTAGAGACTACAAAAGGCTTTTTATACTAATATTTGACTAATATGACAAACTCAATAAATAATAAATGAAAAACAAACAACCCACAAAAAAAAAGAATAGATGATCTGAACAGGCTGATATGTCTGGTAGAGGAATTGAATCAATAATTAACAAGCTGCCAAAACAGAAAGTACTGGCCTAAGATGGATTCACTGGAACTCTACCAAACATTTAAGGAAGAGACAATACCAGTTCCCTGTCCTTTTTCAAAGGATAGAAGAGAGAAAACGTCCTAACTCATTCTCTGAGGCCAGTATTACCCTAATAACAGAATAAGAGAAAGACATTAAAGAAAACTACAGACTGATATCTCTCATGAACAGAGATGCAAAAATCCTCAACAAAACTGAATCTTAAAAAGTATAAAAAGAACCACACATCACAACCAAATGAGATCTATCCCAGGTATGCAAGGCTGGTTCAAGATTAGAAAATCAATCAATGTAATCCATCATATCAACACAGTAAAAAAGGAAAACATCACATGATTATGTAACAAATGCAGAAACACATTTGGTGAATGCAACACTCCTTCAAAATAAAAACTCTTCTGTATTCTAGGAATAGAGAGAAACTTTTTCAACTCTTGTCGATTAAACCATCTACCATAGCTAACATCATACTTAATGGTGAGAAACTCAAAGCTTTCCCACTACGATCAGGTACAAGACAAGGATGCCCCCTTTATCACCACTACCTTTAAATATCTTCCTGGAAGTCCTTGCTAATGCAATAAGAAAAGAAAAGAAAATCCACAATGTGGGGTACCTGTGTGGCTCAGTCCATTAAGCATCTGCCTTCAGCTCAGGTCATGGTCTTGGGGTCCTGGGATGAAGCCCCACATCTGGCTCCCTGCTCAGTGGGGAGTGTGCTTCTCCCTCCCCCCACTTGTGTGTTCTCTCTCTCTCTCTCTCTCTCAAATAAATAAAATCTTTTTAAAAAATTATCCAGAATTGGAAAGAAGACACAAAACTGTCTGTTTGAGGATGACAATCATTTATATAGAAAATTCTAAGGACTCCTTGGGGCATCTGAGTGGCTCAGTCAGTTAATCATCTGCCTTCACCTTAGGTCATGATCCCAGGGTCCTGGGATCAAGCACCATATCAGGCTTCCCTGTTCAACAGAGTCTGCCTCTCCCTCATCCTCACCCTCTCCCTCTGCCTCTCCCCCAGCTCGGACTGTCTCTCACTCTCTCTCGCTCTCTCTCTCTCTCTCAAATAAATAAAATATTTTTTTTAAAAAAAGACAATCCTAAAGGCTCCAAACACCTGGAACTCATAAAGGATTATAGCAAGGTTGCAGAATATAAGATCAACATATGCACTCCTAAAAAAAAAAAAAAATCAATATATGCAAATCAGTTGCCTTCCTATATACCAACAATGAACAAGAGGAATTTGAAATTAAAAATATAATACCATTTACATTTGTACTCAAAAAAGTGAAATACTTAAATATAATTCTAATAAAATATGTACAAGATGGGGCTCTTGGGTGGCAAAGTTGGTTGGGCATCTGACATCTGACTCTTGGTTTCAGCTTGGGTCAGGGATATGATCTCAGGGCTGTGGGATAAAGCCCCACATTGGGCTCTGCACTCAGCATGGAGTCTGCTTGAGATTCTCTCCCCTTCTGCCCCTCCTGCTCATGCTCCCTCTTTCTGTCTCAAAAAATAAATAAGTCTTTACAAAAAATTTTTAAAAATAAATATGTACAAGATCTATATAAGGAAAACTACAAAACTGTGATGAATGAAATCAAGAAGAATCACATAAATGGAGGGATATCCCATGTTCATGAATAGGAAGATTCAATATTCTCAAGATGTCTGTTCTTCCCAATCTGCTCTGTAGATTCAATTAAATTCCAACCAAAATCCAAACAAGTTATTTTATGGATATTGACAAAATGATTCTAAGGTTTATATAGAGAGACAAAATAATAGTCAACACAGTATTGAAGGAAAAGAAAGTTAATGTACCAATGCTATCCAACTTTAAGACTCACGCACCACACTTGTAGACAGTGTGATATTGGCAAAAGAATAGACAAATAGATCAAAGGAACCTAATGGCAAACCCAGAAACAGACCCTCATAAATACAATCAATTGATCTTTGACAAAGGAGCAAAGGCAATACTATGGAGCAAAGATAATCTCTTCACTTAATCATTCTGGAACAAGCAGACATCCACATGCAAAAAAAAAAAAAAAAAAAACCCAAGTGCAGACCTTATTATACATTTCACAAGATAGAGTCAGAACAGATCACTGAATTCAAAACAGATCACAGACCTACATGTAACAAACAAAACTATAAAATCCAACAAGATAACATTAGAAAAAACCTAGACGACTTTGTATATAGTGATGGCTTTTTAAAACACAACACCCACGCCATGATCCATGAAAGAAACAATCAATAAGCCGGACTTCCTTAAAATTAAATCCTTCTGTCTCACGACACACTATGTCAAAAGATTCACAGGCAAACCACAAACTGGAGAAAAATGTTTGCAAAAGACACTTCTGATAAAGGACTACTATCAAAAATATAGAAAGAACTCTTAATAAAAAGAAAACAACCTGATTAAAAAATGGGCCAAAGATCTCAATAGATATTTCACCAAAGAAGACCTGACGATGGCAAATAAGCATCTGAAACATGTTCCACATCACACACCATCAGGGAAATGCAAATTATGATGAGATACTGGGGCACGTAGGTGATGTTGTAGGTTAAGCCTTGGACTCTTGATTTCAGCTCAGGTCATGATCTCAGGGTCATGAGATCGAGCCCCCAGATGTGCTCTGCACTTAGCAGAGAGTCTGCTTGAAAATTCTCTCTCTCACTCTCTATCTGCCCTCTCCCATGCACGTTTTACCAAAAAAATTAATTAATTAAAAAAAAAAAAAAGATAAGATACTACCACACACCTTATGGAATGGTCAAAACCTGGAGCAGGGACCATACCAAATGCCGGCAAGGATGTGAAGCAATAGGAACTCTTCTACACCGCTGGTGGGAATGTTAAATGGTATACCCACTTAGGAAGACGTTTTGGTGGTATCTTACAGAACTGGGTATACTCTTAATTCAGAAGTCACGCTCCTTGGTATTTACCCAAAATAGTAAAAAACACAAAAACCTACATAGGGAAGTTTATAGCAGCTTTATTCACAATTGCCAAAAGTGGGAAGGAAGCAAGAGGCCTTTCAGCAGGTGAAAGCCTAAATAAACTGGTGCATCCAGACAGTGGGAAATTATTCGGTGCTAAAGAGAAATGAGCTATTATGCCCTGAAAAGACACGGAGAAAACTTAAATGTATATTTCTAAGTGAAAGAAACCAATTTGAGAGGGCTACATATTGCATGATTCCAACTCTGTGACATTCTGGAAAAGGCTAAACTATGGGGACAATGAAAAGGTCTGTGATTGCTGGTTGGGGGCAGGTGAGAGAAAAACAGAACACAAAGGATTCTGAGGGCAGCGAAAATATTTTGTGAGGTACGTAATGAGGGATATATGTCAGTACATGTTTGTCCAAACCTATAAAATGTGCAACAGCTAGGGTGAACCCTATGATAAATTATGGAATCTAGGTGATTTTGCATCAGTGCAGGTTCATCTTTAATTTGAAGAAAGAGGAGGGGTGCCTGAGTGGCTCAGTGGGTTAAGCATTCAACTCTTGGTTTCAACTCAGGTCATGATCTCAGGGTCATGGGGTAAAGCCCCCAGAGGGCTCTGTGCTTAACTCAGAGTCTACTTAAGATCCCTTCCATCTTGC
Source organism: Vulpes lagopus (assembly GCF_018345385.1). Lineage (NCBI taxonomy): Eukaryota > Metazoa > Chordata > Mammalia > Carnivora > Canidae > Vulpes > Vulpes lagopus. The sequence continues at coordinate 148,227,256 of NC_054827.1, read as the reverse complement.
TCTGCCATAACCCCTGCTCATGTGCATGTGCATGCTCTAGCTCTTTCTCTCTCTCCAATCAATCAATCAATCAATCAGTAAAATCTTTAAAAAAGAAAAAAAGCATCATTCTGTTGAGTGATATTAATAAGGGGGAAGGCTCAGCATGTGTGGGCATAGGGAACATATGGAAAATCTCTGTACCTCCTTCTCAATTCCAGTAAACCTAAAGCTGCTGTAAAAAAAAAAAAAAAAATAGGAAAAAAAAAAATCAACAGAAGATTTTAAATGGCCTCTCAAAAATTTTTAAAAAGATGGTCACAACTTCATTAGTGATCTGATAAATGTAATCTAACTATGGAAAACTAGTGTATAGCTACTCATCACCTCACAGATTTGAAATTGCCTAATGTAATGCACAGATGATCATGTGAATCAATCCAAGTTTTCAACAATTATTGATAGGGGGACAGTAAATGGTACAACATCTTGGAAAACACTTTAGCATTTTAAATTAAGTTTAACATTTCCATATCCTATAATCCAGTAACTCTTTTCTGAAGAAACATTTGCACGATGCATGAGAATGATCTCTGCGGTCTGTAATGCAAGAACCAGAGCCAAGCCAAATTTCAGTGAAAAACAGAATGGATAAATGGAATGAGGTATATTCATCTCATTCAATACTCAAAATGAATGAACCATGGGTAATAGCTTTGATTTGAACTGACCCCAAAAACATATTTAGCAAATGAAACAGTCATAAAAGAATACATGTAGTATACCTAAACTTATACAGATCAACTATACACAAAACTAAAAATATATTGCTTATAGGTACAGGCAAAGGTGGCAAACTGTAAGGAAAACCAAGGCAGTTACTTTTGGGGGGTACTGGTTGTGAAATCAATTAGGTATAGACAGAGGGCCCCTAAATTACCTATGTTTTCTTTTTGAGTTGAAAAGTGGATACATGCATTTTCATTTGGTAATCTTTAATTTACACATTTATATATTGCATACTTCAACAAAGTTTCTTTTTAAATAACAGAAAGATGAATATGAAAGATTCAGGTGTACTTCTTGATGACACGTCTTTTCTTCTATAAACACCCTGGGAAACTCAATTATTTTACATCAACAGCTTTTGCCTGAAAGTAGAAAGAGCAGAAAGGAGATAATTGCCTCACCCTTATCCGGGATTCATAAACTATAGCCAACCAGGAAAACCTGGAGGTCCAATGATTCCAAGAGATGTCCTAATTTTCCAAGTTTTAACCCAAGAGAATGGTGTTACACTTCATTTTATTCTACATCAGGTGTACATTTTCAGAAAAAAAAATATTTTGAAAAAAATCACAAAACATGGCTGTTGGTAAATTTGCAGTTGATGAGATCTCTAATATCCTATTTTAACATAACATCGATTTCACACTGTCAAAGGAACTGTTCCCTAAAGGAAAGTGTTGCTATAGGAAGAAGGAATGAGAAGTCCCCTGTGACTATCTTACAGAAAACAAGGTAGCTGCTTCTAGAAGCACCCAGCACATGTCTTTTGGGGTTCAACTAATTCCATAATCTGGAAAAGAGCTCTGGGATATATTGATGGCCTTAATCCAGGAGCTGGATGGATTTATCTTTTTCAAAAGTAGAAAGATTTTGTGGGAGATTTGGAAGCTCAAACATTAGCTGTGATAAATACCAAGAGGCACGGGCAGAGATACCAAACAGACCACAAATTCAACAACCACTCATTTTGAGATTTACATAGGTTCCCTCCACCCCCACCACCACCCCACAGCTCACAGGCATAGAAGTTGTTCATTTAAATTTATTTAATTGAGATAGCATACAAAGACAGAAAATTTTATAAATTGGAATTCTGGACCCAGAATTATCCAAAGTTGATTATCTGCCACTGCTAGCAAATAGGCTTTTCCTAGAAATTCCATCAATATTTCTATCAAAAGAATATCTTAAATTCTTTTGGGCAGCCCTCGACCAATTATCTCCAAGCACATTTTTCTCCCTATGCCTGTCATTGTGTAGAATTACATTACATTTTGTTAAAAAGTACTCCATAAATAATGAATTAGGACAAAAATAATTCATTACTCACTTATGTGCCATAAAATATTAAATACAAAATTTAAGGATGAAAAAGTAATTTCTAGTTCACATACTTTATACCAGATAATAAGGCCTGCATCTTCTGCTATACTGTGAAAAAGGAAATATCCCACTTGATTATTTACTTTCAGACTCCAGAGGGTACAAAGAGGAGGGAAAATCCTTTTTACCCTCAAACCCTGGGAATAGCAGAAATGAAGAGGAACTTATAAAGGTGGCATGAAGAAAAGTCAGGACACCAGGGTGCCAGGTGTTCTCCCATCAACCTAATTATCTCTTCAGTCTTAAAAAAAAAAAAAAATCACTCAAACTTCTGTACTGCAGAGGTGAGGCCACCGCAGTGGATAACCACCAAAGCCCCATCCTGAACTAGTATGCAGGGGGCTATCTGACTCTTCCACTGAGACAATGACCGAAGGGCACAGGCTCATTGAGAACCTTCTTATCTCAGCCAAGTAAGAGTGAAATTCCTTCCTTAATGAATTTCTTCTGTGTATTCCATTTCTCTGCAGGTCTGTCATTTTATATCTACCAATATGTAAAGTATGGTCACACATCCCTCTTATGAATTCATATTAGACCCTATTTGAAGTGTTGGTATCACTTAAAACAGTCTAACCATCAGTACCAAGTTTTGCACTGAACCTCCCACTACTTCCCTTTGGTCAGTGCAAAAAGATAATGTATTTATATCTATGGGGGGAGTGGCAAAAGCAGTATGGGGCCTTGGGACCTTTAAGTTAAAAAAAATAGCACGTGTACTTTCTCAATGAGCTACAAAATTCTCTGCCCATATTACATTCAAAAGTAATGAAACAAAATTACTCTTGAATATCTTATGCTCCTATTATTTTGATAGCTATATGATATTTACTGCTGTAGATGATTTTCTAGGAATTGCACTCCAATAGTTCAATTACTTAAAATATAGCAAGCGAGAGGTTTGCAAGAGAAAAAGTTTTTAAGAACACAATTGGGCTTCTTGAATTATATTAAAATTATCCTTTAGAAGCCAATATGCCTCTAACACTATTGGTGAAGATAAAATGCTCAGTTTCTTTGAAATTTATATCCTTTCAACATTGATTTCACCACATTTAAAAGTTATCCAGCATATATAAATGAACAGATATTGTAGCATTAAAGTTCATACGGAAAATACAATTGAGTGAATAATACACCAAAATTAAAGTCTTAATAAATATTATATTCTGTTAGACTGCACAAGTTATTATTTAAATTAGACAGTAATTTGTTGGATTAAAGTTCATGTGATACAATCAGAGTATAATAAAAACTTGAACTTAGACATCTCTAAATCTTCTAGAGGAATTTTTTTAAGTGCTAAACCTAAATATACACAAGCGAGGTGATTCACTTCCTCCATATTTTCTACAAAGGAGAGAATACCCGTACTCTTGCACAAGTACATTCTTTTCTGAAAAATGTGAAGCAGTGATCAGAAAACCAAATATGCCATGAGACAAGAATAGCTCTAAGAACAAGAGGTATCATGTGGGTTATTGAGCAAAGGAAGATACCATAAATCTCCATCTCAGATTCTGGGGAAACCCCTCATCCCTACCCTGTATCCTGCCACTCTCAGGAATTTCAATAATACAGCTTAGTTTCCTGGTGAAGAGCTTGCATCCCAAATTCCTTGTGTGGCTTTTTTTTTTTTTTTTTTGGAGGTCTGTTCTGTTATTACCCTACTACACTCCACATTATCTTTCATCATTCCAAAGAATCATGAACATAAGGTCATGCACAGCGGACTTGTAAGGCAGGTTTAGGGTACCCCAGAAGTGTTAGGGCACAGACAACAACTGAAAATAGACGATCCAATATGGCTGCGCTCAAACTCCATCAACCATCCCCACCACGAGGAATGTCATGTTGGCTGTGGCCCTGCAGGGAGCCCAGACATTCCACATTAGTGGGGCCCCTCTGTTTCTTTTCACTGTAGACAGCTGCTCTCTGATTTTCCAAATGCCTTTCATTTTCTATGCAGAACAAATTGCCCTTCCATATTGTGCCCTGCTCTTCTAGAACATGCATTTTAAGGAGAGTGGGCACTGCTGAAAGAGGCTGAGAGGAGTTAAGAATTCATGTCTCAAACCAAAGTGGTTCGTTATGGGGCACATCTGTGTTTTCTTCAGTCTAGCTTACATTCTTCCTCATAATAATGGCACCTCAGATCTGCTTTGGGAAGCTATTTCCTCCACCTCCTCCGCTGAATCATATGTTGGTTCTTAATCAAGAAGTTGTGTTTTTTCCGCCCCCCTGAGGCCAAGGAATGAGCATGTGACCCAAACGAGGCTTTGAAATTATATTCTCTTAATACTTTTTCACTAGAATTTGTGTCTTGAGCGGAGTGACAGAAAGACCTAATATGGCCCACACTCATCCCGCTGATGGCATCTTGGAGACACTACACATGATTTCCTGATACCCAGAGACCTTCATGGAGGCTCTGGTTCATGTTGTTTCCAAAGCCAATGTCTCAGAATTTTCTTCACTTCTATAAGCTGCCCTGTCTTATCAATAAATCATTGCTTATGTCATAGGTCACCAGTTTCTATTGTTTACAACCAACTCACACTCACTGATACTATGGAGATATTATTCTAATAGAGATCCATCTGCTCTGAAATTGTTACTATCTAGAATGCAAAAGAAATATTTTGTATTTAATAAATAAATAGAGCATATGAGTGGGGGAGGGAGGGGCAGAGAGGGAAGGAGAGGAGAACCCTAAGCAGAGTCTGTGCTGAGCACGGAGCCAGACGTGGGGCTTGATTGCACAACCCTGGGATCACACGGATCTCAAGAATTGGAGGCTCATTCAACCATACTACTACCCAGGCTCCCAAGGAAAGATCATTTTAAACTGCTTTTTATTTGCCTTCTAAATGCTTTCCTCAAATTAAAAAATAATAATAATTACAAAAATTATTTTCTCTGTGGAAGCTATCCTTGAAAATTTTCAGGAAGCTTTCTAAAGTATGCTCTTTCTTTCATTTTTATAATGCTCATGAAATATAGCAGTGATCCTCAGCATTTTTATAGTTGGGCCATTCTATCACTTTACTATCTTAGGCAATTGCTTTTAAGAAAGCTCCATACAGACTATTTAATCCAAACTCGGCAACTCAAAAGAAATTCTTTTCATACCGTTCCTAATAGATGGCAAATTGGTCTCTTTGGAAACACTCATTAATTTCTTTGATCAACCCATTCCATTTTATTTATTTATTTATTTATTTATTTATTTATTTATTTAACCTATTCCATTTTAATGGGACCTTAGAATATTCTTCCTTATGTTGAGTCGGAATTTGATTTGCCATTTTCTTCCTCATCCCATGTCTCTTTTCCACTTCATAGTCACCCAAATATTTATGCCTATTGCTTCTATTTCTACATGAGCAATGACTTCCATCTGCCCATCTTCAAAGATTTCAAGATGGCTATCCAGTTTTGTGGAACACATCCTTGTGTTCCTAAAAGTATTCCATGCATATGACTGAATCATATGACATCTATAGGTAAAATGGTCGTTTTAAAATTTTCTGAAGAGTTCTTAGAATAAATGGTTAGCCACACTGTCAAAAGTCTAAGATTTTTAAAAATAAGCTCTGAGATAAATAAGGATTAATTGTATATAAAATATTACAGTGGTTCCCTTTTTAAAAAGAGTCTATTTCTAGCGTGTTTATCTGAAAAAAAAGTGTTGTTATAACTTCTGGCTTTCAAAAAAGCTATTTCTTTTACTCAGCAGTAAATTGAAGATAGCTCTTCTCAGCAGCAAAAATCCATGTTGTTAGAGACTGTGGGAACTTTTTTCCTTAGGAATCCCTCTCTCAAAAGTTGCTAGCAATTATAAGAAAGCACATACCTTGGAAGAAGCTGTGTATACTTAAAAAAATGTTTAAAAAGATCTGAAACTTGCTGGGATAAATTATTCATCAATGAAATGAGTTATCTAATAATTCAAACCCTCCAAAAATTCTCTGTCTTGATAACTTCTAAAAAATAAGAACTTCTAAAATGTCTACCATGTATGTCCTCTGACAAGAGGTTTCTCATACATAATCTCATTACAAATTTGACCTACATTTTAAAAGTACAAATACCTCTATGCTCCATTTTTTTGGAACCGCATAGAGCTGTTTTTACTTTTTCTGAAGATTCTATGTTGCACACTCCATCTGGTATGTATTTTCACCTCATACAAATTTCTAACAAGTAATATTTGCCCTTGAATAGGACTCATTACTCCAAGTGTAACTCTCCCTAATATTAAGATAGCATCTTATGATGGTTACAAATCCAGGGTTAAAAGTAAAAAGCTCAGGTTTCCAACCAAGCTCTGCCGTTTTTGTTCCTCTCTATACCCCAATTTTCTCATCTATAAGTGAAGACAGCCATTGTAATGAGGGACAGAAGCAGGAAAATGTTTATCCTTAGCCCAGAAGGCTGACCTAAAGCCAGCATTGTTTCCCTAAGGGTCAAATACATGCTGGCTGCTACATTTTTTGAGTCTCATGACTTGTCTTATATATATATCACTGATAGTTAATATCGAACTGAATAAAATGCACTAGAGGAATCTTGCCAAAACAGTCTTGCTTGTAGAAATTCAAAGAAATTTGAAGAAACTTTGTAATCTGATATGCCCAGCATGGTCCCTTTCCAATGATGACTAAGTTTGTAACCACCAGCCTCACACAGAGACCTGTACAGCATCGCGCCAAGAGGGGTGATGTCTGGCAAGAGATTAAATAGCTGTGTCTCGCTTTGTGCAGGTCACCAACTTGTTAACTCATCATACTATAAAGGGGCAGCTGGGAGGGGGACCAAACTGTGGGGATCCAAGGGTATGTGCAATGTACAACGTCATATATATACACACGTGGCAGCGCAGCCGCTGCAGCTAAAGGTTAAAACCAGTTCTAAGAGGTGATCTCAGGGTTAGCTCTTCCTGCCCAAGGCTCCTGTCCCCATGCTACTTAAATAAATGTAAGTTATACTCTGAAGTTCTCAAGAATTTTTTTCTTGACCATTGTGCTGGATGACTCCATATCAACTGTACCATCTTTATAGGGTTGTTGTGAAGACAGAGCATTAATTGTGAAGTACTCACAATGGTACCTGGCACATAATTAGTGCAATATAAAAATTAGTCTTTAAAAAAATTAGTGTTTCATAGCTTTGTCTCAATAGTAAGAGACTTTTTTTTACCCAAAAAGATGTGTTTTTTTCTCTTTATTTTAAAATAGATGTTACTTAAATTCTCATAAAAGTAAGCTAAAAGCTCCCAATCCTGCAAGACATGTTATTAGTATAACATAAGTCATACAACCAGACTGATTAATTTTTATAAATTATTATTTGGTTGGTCAATTAGTATCTTTGGAAAATGAAATGAACACCTAATAATACCTATTGCTATTTATTGTGAGAATGCAAAGAATACAACAACAAAAAAAGAATAAAACCCAACTCCTAATATAAATTACCATTTCTGAATACCTTCCATCTTCCAGGTACCTCGTCAAGGGGGTTCTGCTGTATTTCACTTAATCTTCCCAAGGACAGTTAGGAGACTGATATCTCTATTTCCACTTTACAAATAAGGAAACCAAGGGTTAGACAACACAGCTGCTAACCACAGAGCCAGGATTTGAACCTGATATCAGATCAAATTTCATTTTCCTTACTTAAAGGTATAAATACAAAATCTTTTAATAGTCTAACCTTCATGATAGAGACACCAATACGCATTGATGACATTAATCTACTGGGAAACTCTCTTCAAGATTATCTTCCAAATAATACTCTCTCCATATCAAGTAAATAATTCATGGAAATGGATACTGGTTCACAACATGGAAATTCACACTGGTTATTTAGTTTAGCCATTTACCTATTATCTGCAGTTTGAGCTGACGGCTACCCAACACATCTTATTTAAATAATAGATATAAAAATAATAAATAATAAATAATAAATAATAAATAAATAATAGATATATGTCTGGTAATACCTAAGATCCTAATACCGAGATCCTTGAGTACCACTTTCTCTATTTTTTTTTCACAACATACTAATTCTACATAGTTCTGAATTCAAAATTATTTATGGCCCAGTGAGCATTTCAAGAAATCATTTCTCAGAGTAGGTAATAGTGGTTTATGATTTAAAGCACTTGATCAAAATGCTTATTGTACCAGATAGGGCATTTATAATTGAACCAATTTTCAAGTTTTCTCTACTCACTCGTTTATCTGGTCTTGGAAAACAAAAATACTCTTAAGTAACAAAATAAGAGTAAGGATAGCATGGCATATGAGGTAGGCAGATTCTGGCCCCTTTTCCTGTTTAGAACAGCTAGAAATTAGAACTTTAAAAAAATAGCCTCTCAAAGCAAGGACAGCAGAAGTAGCTAAGGTAAGTAGAGAGGAGCAGATCAAACATTCTCGGTTTGTTTGAAGTTAGCTGCCAATCTCGGGAGAAAGAATGTTCCTACTGGCTGGTAAAGCCACATCTAGTCGTGTGCAAGTGTCATAAGGAAAACAGGGAAAAGGTTTAAAAGGAAGGAGATAGGCCAGGAAGGAGTGGAAAAGAGAAAAAAAAAAAAAATCAGCCCGGGAACTAATGAGCCCAATGACATGAGCAGTAGGGACACTTTCAAATATGTAATGAGAACAGCAAAAAGACAAGAGTGATAAGAACAGCTGGAGGGAGAAAGAATAGGACCATTTTAGTATGTGCTATGGGAGGTTTTCAATAAATGGAAAAGGTAGCTTTGAACATTTCAATAAACTCCAAGTGTGCAGTCACTTTACTTTTTACTGAGTATTTTTTTTTCTTTACCGATCATATGTCCACACCATTCTAACTACAAATTTATGTATTGCAGGACAGTGGAGCACAGGAATCATTATCTTTCCACTAGTTAACATGTATTCTTTTTTTTTTTTTTTTTACCCCACTTGCCTTACCAAATCCACTCATGGGCTGAAAGAAATCCAAGAATTGCTCATTACATGAATAAACAGGCAGTTTGAGAAAATGTCATTCCAAAACCTAAATGTTTTCCTTCTTTATCTTCATGAGACTACATATTTTAACAGGACACAGTTGTCACACTATTAAATAAAATATAGATGTTTTATATTATAATGAATTAATAGCCCACTATATCACTTGTCAGAGGATTGTATAATATGTCATAAAGAACATTTCTAAAATAACACTACATATTTTGATTCAACCATGGTTTATGACTTTAATCTAACGTAACAGGCAGGATGTTTAAATCACACACACACACGCACACACACACACACACACACTTATTTATCATTTGTCTGTTTATTTCTAGGTGCTAACTCTGGGTGAGTTGGGGTGAGCAATGCTTTAATGTGTCCTAGATTTATTATCCTAGGACAGGGTCAACAAACTGTTTCTATAAAGGGCCAAGTAGTAAGTATTTGAGGCTACACAGGTCACACAGTTCCCGTCACAATTAGCCAACTCCACTGACACAGCACAAAAGAGCCATAGATGATATGCAAATTAATCACTCTGGCTGTATTCTAATTAACTTTACTTATGAAACACTGAAATTTGAATTTTGTATAATTTTACAAGTCATTGAATATATATAAATATATATATTTTTTTTTTTTTTTACTTTTTTCAACCATTTAAAATATTGAAGATATTCTTAGTATACCAGCCCTACAAGAACAGGTGGCGGGCTGAATTTGTCTGATTTGCCTAGCCCTTTTCTAAGACACAATCATGGTTCGAAGGCAATTCTTCTCTACAGGCATAAGAACAAAAAGCACCTGGGTGGCTCAGTAGGTTGAACATCTGATTCTTGCTTTGGGCTCAGGTCATGACCTCAGGGTCATGATTTCAAGGTCATGAGGTTGAGGTCTGCCTTGGGCTCCATGCTCAGTGAAGAATCTGCTTCAGATTCTCTCTCTGCCATTCCTCCCTCTCCACCCCCCCACTCCCATGTACTCTAAAATAAAGAAATGAAATCTTTAAAAAATAATAAGGGCATAAGAACAGATTTTTTGAAAGCACTTCCTTATATTTTTGCATTTGTCTGCATGATACAATAGGAAGTTATAGGACCTTGACACTTTTTAAAACAACACAATTTGGTTTCCATGGCCTATATCAGTGGCACATAGAAAGAAAAATCAACCCTTTCAATTTTACATACACCTTGGCACAAAATTCACTCACTGTAACTTGGAGTTGGCATTCCCCAAAGAATAGGCTCAGGTTCATCATCACAAAGAAGCCCAGGGCCTGGCTGGTGCTTCGAGAAGATTTTTCTGAACTACCTAGATAATTCTTCTGCAGCTTCCCCAATATAGTGTTTTTGTTTTCTAGATTTATGATAACATCTCTAGGCTTGTCCTGTCCTAGCACTTAGCTTGGTTAAATGTTCTGACTCACAACGGATTTTAGTTTTCAGTAATATCTGTTCAGAGATTCCTCTCCACTGTGATCTTTCCCTCAATAATAATCATATAAAATGTGTTCTAGTGCATATACTACCTCTTTCTACAGTTTTTGGGGTTTTTTTATTTCCAAAAAAGATTTGACCAGTTAAGGAGCTGCTCTTCCAGCGACTAATGTCATGTAGCATGGATGCTTCAATATTACTCTCATTCATTTTAACTTTCCTATTAATACTCTTTTCAAAACACTCATAAATCTACAGTTTCTTATTAAACTTTAGTAGTAATTTCAATTCTTGACCATGACACTGGGATAAAATTTAAGATACTCAGTTCCATGCACATAACCAACATTAATCTAATTGTAACATTAATCCCATTCTTCTTGAGAATTTTCATATTACAGAGGCAATGTATACACATAAAGTGTATATATGTTATAAACCCATCCATATTTATATTTATCTCTCTCTCTCTCTATATATATATATATATATATAAATTTAAATATATATATATATAAACAAATATGCTTGTCTCTCCCTCTCTCAGTTTAAATCCCAGCCCTGCTTCTTCCTGTCTCTGTGGTCTGGGGGCAAGTCATCTCTATGCCTTAACGTCTTCATTTGTAAAATGAAAATAATAATGGTATGTACTTCATAGTATTGTTATAAGGATTAAATGATTACTGAATCAAAGTTCTCAGAATATACCTCATAGTATAGGATGCGTTCAGTAAGTATTGGCTATTATCACAGGTACCAGCCACCTGACTCTGATGTGCAGAGTCACCAAATCTCAAGTCAGCCTAACCTAAGCACTTATTTGTTATCTCGAGTGGGAAGCTCTAGGATGCAGCTGATTCCATCTTCTGGAGGCTCAGTGAGTGGGGCCAAGGGCTCTGGCTATTCTGAATTTTTTGTCAGGACTCCCTCCATGAAGTAGATAAGATGGAAGCTAGGAACCCCAAAACTCCCTCCCCTGGATCAACATCCATGGAAAGCAATAGTCTTTTCCTCCCACTCTGGCAGAAAGTAACCAAGGAAGACACGGCTGGTTCGGTGAGGGGCATATGCTGCTCCCTGCTGCTTAAAGTAGAGGTGGGGTGATGGGTCAGTCCCACCTAATATTAAAGAACCAAGAAGATGAAAAGGGAAAGAGATTCTGGGCAAATAGGAACAGATGACCACTACAGTTCATCCCCCCTTCATATACACTACATGTGAATGAATTTGGCTTCCTGCCCCTATTGCCAGGGCCGCGGATACTGAGATTTCAGGTCACCACCGTCTGTGACTGCCCAAATCACATCTATGCCATCCTTGAGCCCTGGTCTACAACGTATGCTCCCTAACTAGCTCAGGTTAGGAAACTGCAACAGGTGACGTACACTTGGTGCCATGATCTTTATACACCTTTATGCCTACAGTTATTTCAAATTTAGAAGACCAGACCAGTCCAGTGACCAAATGTCCACAAGCATATGTGGCAAAACCATCCTATGCTAGATGTGCCTTTAACATCACCCAGTGATGCCCCACAGCCCACAGTGAAAGAGAATCAGATGGGACCAGAACACACATTTTGTTTTAGCTGCACCACTTATTCAAGAAAGTAGATGAGTCCTTTAGCCTCTCACACTCCAGATTTCCACATTTCTACAACAAAGACTGATGCACCCACTCCACCCACTGCACACAATTGTTGTGAGGACTAAACGAAATAACAAATGTGAAAGTGATTAGTAAATGCAATAAAAAGAATCAGCGGGGCACCTGGGTGACTCAGTGGGTGAAGCGTCCACCTTGTGACTTCGGCTCAGGTCAGGATCTCAGGATCCTGGGGTGGAGCCCCACATCGGGCATCTCCCTCTCCCTCTCCCCTTCTCTCCACCTTCCACCTTTGCACTCTCTCGCTTGCATGCATGCACACTATCCCTCTCAAATGAATAAATAAAATCTTAAAAAAAAAGAATCAGCAATATTATCTCTAATAATTATATGGTTCTTGGTGCCCTATTCTTCTAAACACAGAAATGACTTTTTCCCTTAGTTTTAGGTTTCTTTGCTGCTCTTAGAATAGCTGTCACTTGACACCTTTGTGTCACTCCTTACACAAAGTACCTCACCTTCTCTCATCTTTTCTGACACAGGCATGCACTCAGTCTCTGCTGTCATCCTCATCTCAATTTCTCCCTCTCAGAGCTTCCTCTTCCCTTTGTCTCTCTCTGCTCAGTTTTGGTTTTTTTCTTTTTTCTTTTCCCCAGTTGGCCATAATCCCTTCTCTGGTGACAAAAGCCCACCTTCCCCTTCTCCTCAGTGGTATGCTGGGTGGAATGTCCAGATCCTGACTTCATCTTGCTATTTTTACTTGAGCTTATCTATTCACCATCACTGTCTGTATCCATGAGGGCCTGAGGCCTCCAATGGGGGAAGTTCTTTCTGTGTTTCCCTTCCAAGTTTGGCACCATTCTGAAATTTTAACATTGTGAGAAGTCTCACTTCAAATAATTTAAAAAGTTGAACTGTCCCAGTAGCTCAGCTCTATCAGCATTCTTCATTATCATTAGTATTATTAAAAACTCTTAAAGTCGCTCTGAAGTGTCCAGAATAGCCATATCAGGGCCTGATTCCTCCAACAGAAGTTCCTGATCATTGCTGAAGGTAAATGTCGTATGTTGGACTTTTTTTTTATTTGATGTCTATTTATTTATTAGAGAGAGACAGCATGCCTGAGACAGGGGGCAGAGGGAGAGAGAGAATCCTCAAGCAGATTCTGTGCTGAGCGCAGAACCCGATGCAGGGCTTCGTCTCGCAACCCCGAGATCATGACCTGAGCTGAAACCAAGATTCAGATGCTTACGGACTAAACCAGCCAGATGTCCCTTCATGTTGGAAAATCTACCCAGGGCACCCCTGGTGGTTTAGCACCTGCCTTTGGCTCAGGGCGTGATCCTGTAGACCCGGGATCGAGTCCCACATCGGACTCCTGGCATGGAGCCTGCTTCTCCCTCTGCCTGTGTCTCTGCCTCTCTTTTTCTCATGGCTAAATAAATAAAATCTTTAAAAAAAAAAAAGAAAGAAAGAAAAATCTACCTACCACATGAGCACCCTACTGTGCTCAGTCCTTAGATTCTTTCTGGCTAATACCAGTGTTATGTAGAGTACAGAATCTGGTTGTAGCTGGGAAAACATTTTCACCCTGGCAGCAAATATCTCAGAGCCATCAGAACATACAAGCGTTCTAAGAATGAGGGGAACCTAAAAAAGATAATGCTACAAGAGAAAAAGAGTTACTTTGTGAAGCATATATAAGTTTCTTTTTAAAAAAAAGTATACGGTTGATCTAAATAACGGGTTGGCACATGCCAAATCTTTGTTGAGTTTGTACCATCTGTTGGAATCCTGCCTTCTGGTAGAAACAAAGCACTAGCTCAGCTATTCTAGTCTGTCCTAGTCTCTTAGCTGTGCAAAAAAGAATGGGAGCACTTTAGGGTAACATCAATTATGCACATCGTGAAAAGGGGCACTGTACATACAAAACGTTAAGGTGAACTGCATTGGTAGCAAAGCTGTAAGTGTCTTTTCCCTAACCTCACCATGCTCTTTCTGTTATAAAAGTGCATCTTCAACAATCTGCCCACAAATCAATGTCGACATCAGAGAAGAAACTCACATCAAAACAAAGCAATTATTGAAACTGTGCTTCAGAGAGTCTGGTCAGCAGTAAAAATCAGCTTGATCAGTATCCACTCACACCACCCTGGCACAAGGAATCAATCAGAAACATGGATCACCAGACAAATTCTGTTGTCAGAGACAAATTCATCAGTATTATGCACATGACAGTACCTGTATAAAATGACAGCATTGCTCACCTAAATTTATATTCAATTTAGATCATTAATATAATTATCTCAGCCATATAGGAAAAGAAATATTTGATGTGAAAATTCCTAAGAAGGTAGATGCTATGCACAACAGGCATATTCCACGTCCCCAAAGTACTGAATCACAGTATCACATGTGTGATAAAGAGCATGTGTGCTAGTGTGGTTTTGAAGAAGGGGAGAGGTGAGCATAAAAAATATTTCTGTATTCACTACGCAAAAATCTTAGGCTGAGACGGGGCACCTAGCTGGCTCAGTTGGAGGAAAATGCAACTCTTGATCTCAAGGTTAAGTTTGAGCCCCATATTGGGTATAGAGATTTAAAAAAAAAAATCTTAAAACAAATAAAAAACTTAGGCTCAGAGAGGCAAAACACCTTAGCTACGAAGATAAAACACATTAGTGTCAGAAGTGGGTTTAGAACACATGCATTCTGAATCCTGATCCAGTAATACTTACACCACATATAAAACGTCAGAAACTGGAAATTCAAGACAGAGCAACTAAAACAGCTATTTTGTGAAATAAACAGCAAAACCTACAAACCTCAGGTATTTTCAAAGCCTAAAATCCTTGTATCTGGCCACCATCCAACACGGCTCTTTAGGACTCACAAAATAATATCTCCTCAAACAATAATAACAAACCATGAACTTAGAATGCAAGGTCCTCTTACCCAGCAACTCAGAGAACATGACTGAAAAGCTTTTTAATTGGTTGCTAATCTGGGTGATCTTGTGACCTAGTTGGAGGGTTCATCTCACTTCACTTCTATGGTCTTTCCACTTTAAAAAGAAATGAAATGATATGAAATATGATTGTTTCATCTCAGTTAATCCTGAGAAGATGATCTTGAAACAGGGGTGACCCCGTTGTCTCATCTTATAGATTCCAAAGTCAGGCATGCTCTGGCTCTCATGATTTTTCACCCAAATACTACATATCCCTTCATTAACTATGCTCTCAATATTTGTGCAAGATTCAAAACTGATCGACACTTATGCATAAACAAAGCAGATAAATGCCCCCAGTCATCATGAAGCTTTAGCTTCACATGGGCAGACTAACAACTCACATAGAATTACACACACACACCCCAAGTGCTGTGAAAGTAAACATGATAACTTAGCTTCTGGGAAGGTAGGCATGATATCTACATTTAGAGAGAAAAAGGAAGAAGGTAGAAATAAGTTTGTACTATACTAATCTTCTTAACTTTGGATCCTGCCAGAAGAGAGAGATAGGAGCCATGGCAGTAAGTCAGAGACATGGTCAAATTGCAATTACACACACAAGAAACTCAGACAGGCTTCCTGGAGGTCACGCTCAGAATTCAAACTCAGAATCCTCAGATCCCAGAGCACAGTCCTCTACCCTAACATGAGTGGGCACCTTATAATGACCCCCTATATACTAAAGGGTGCTATTCCTGGGGAAATAGCCACACAGACAATCTCCAACATCACTGCATATGTAGACTGATAGTAAAAAATGGTCAGTGTGTATCTCCAAGGCTTTTTTTGTTTGTTTAATTGTCAGATGAATGTGAAGAGGGAAGAACACTGACCAGGGTGACGAGATACCAGAATCCTCATCTCAGCTCTGCCTTGATAAACAATCCTCCCAATTTTGAGTAAATTGTTTCATGTCTTACACAACGTAGAGTGTTGTATTAGTATAAAGAAGGTAGACATTAAAAAACTCTACAATTAAATGAATATACTTGATGTGACAGGGTATGTGTGTGTGCATTCTGTTGACTTCTATATAGTATGAGACCTTCGGAAAATTCAATGAAAACATGGCCTTGAGTTTCTATTGAATCACAACAGACTCACACGAACATTTGGGTTATTTGATCTCCAATGATGACCTCACTTATTGCTACAGGCTTGGAGATGAACTTACTTTGCCTTTTGAAAGAACCCTACTTAAAGAAATATTTATTTTTCAGATTCTTAACTATAGAGAACAAACTGATGGTTGCTACTGGGGAGGGGCTTGGGACGATAGAGAAATAGGTAAAGGGGATCAAGAGTGAATTTATCATGATGAGCAGTGAGTAATGTGGAAAATTGCTAAATCACCATATTGTACTCCTGATACTAATATAACACTGTATGTTAACTATACTGGAATTAAAATAAGAAAACTTAAAAGGAAGGAAATATTATGTTTCAAAGACGCAAAAATGTTTTAATGTAATCAACGAGCACCTTTCCTAAGGTCAGGTTGGGAAGTACAATTAGGACAGTAATTGAATCTAGCTAAATATATCTTCTCTCAATTTAAGAAGCATGTACTCTGCACCTATAATGTACAGGGCATTATCTGCTCTTAAAGCCCTTAAAAGCTGGAGGAGACGAGGAAAAAGTTCAGCAACAATTAAGGTCTGGTAAGTGCTAAATTAAAGATACTGTGAACCATAGAAGGGGGCCCTCTCTCTGCTACGGATGCTCCCTCCACATCAGCACAATGTCGATGACAGCAATATGAATCCCAGCTCACAGCTGCTGAGCTACTGCTGTGGGCTAAACACGGTCTTAAATGCTTTACACGAATTATTTATTTAAACATCATGGAGAAAAGGAAGTATAGAACAGTGTTTAAGATGTTACTGGAAGTAATCCTGTCTGTATTCAAATCCATCACCATTAAAATCTTTAAAGGTCAAGTAGAGTCACATATAAAAGGTCAGCAAGTACAAATTTCTGACATGGTTCTCTCCTACTTCTTCTAGACACAAAGATTTTGGAGCATTCAACCAGCTTCGTGTGTTTATTTTTCAAGCTAAATCACCCATATGAGGAGGGCCATATGATCCTTGTGACCCTCTATGGTCCCTGCGATCGTAGCTGGAGATTGCCATCGTGGTACAGGAGTCTTGAATTGGCAGGAGTAGAGGAGACTTTGGCTGGTGAGATGAGAACTCCTAGGTAGGCAAGCAGATTTGCACCGAGGACCACTGACAATACTTTCATCGACAATTTGTATCTGCAAAAATTTTCATTTTATAATATCAGTATGCAAAGCAATACACTTCTATACTAACAATCACAACGTCTTGCCTTTCCAGAAGGGGAGCTAAAGCACAAGAAGTGAGTGGTCTTGTATGTAAAGACCAGGAGCCTTATGTAGGGTTCTAACTCCCACACACCATGTTGGATCTTCTCCCTACCCCAGGTCTCACTTCCACGCCTGCCAGTCCTGCGACTCATTCCCAATGTGGGATCCAGCTCTGCAATGTTCGAGGTATCCTCAGTGCAGACTGCAGGGTTATTAGACCCCAATTCTTTGGCTGTTTCCCTCTCAACCATTTGGTATTTTTTATTTCTAAAATATGATGAAGAATTTCTTTTTTTTTTTTTTTTGATGAAGAATTTCTCACTCTATGGTTCATTCCCTACCATGAAGACATTTTAGTGATTTTTTTGCACGTTCCTCAAAAATCACTTTTACATTTCTAAATTTAGACTTCCTTCTTTATTTTAAGATAATATGTGGTTTACAGAGTATTTTATCTTTCTTTAAAAAAAAATGACGACCTAAGCCTCAGGTTCTTCCCAGTTACACGAGAACGGCAATAGTCTCTACACCCCAAAGTTGGCAATGTGAAGAAAGTGTCCAGGGTGATGTGTTGGGAATAGTAAGTACACAACAAATATTAACTATTATTATTATAATATCCCAGGAAGCAGACACTTGAGATTTAAGTGAGATTTAAATAAGAAAACAAGTTTTATTGAGGTTTAAGTAACTTGCCCAAGGCCATCAAATGGACTGACTCCAGAGCTTCAACACTGAACTAATTGAACTGAGTTGTGATGGTCTTCCTGTAATTTTAAATTTTATGATATGTTGAGGAAGAAGGAGGCTCAGGGTAACAGAATAGCATCTATTTTTATCTTCGGCATTATTTGCTATTCTCTCTACATTATAATTATTAAAATTATTTATAGTATGTTATATATTTCTATAATTTTACATATTTTACTTATATCATCAGTTTATTATCCATAACTATATTACAGTGTTCTATTTATGTTATACTCATAATGATGGTATGATATTTTGTGCTTTAATTAACAGCTTTATGTTCTTTTTATAAATAATTGTAGTCTATCTTCATGCGTTAGGTGGAAAATGGTACCAGGAACCCATTTTTTAATTCTTTTATTCAATAAATATGCATTAATCATGACTAGGCAATAATATGGAGGCAATGGGCGATGGAGACTCACAATTGATGAAAACATTAATATAAAAGGTTCCTGGTTTCTGGGAGACAACCTTCTTGTGGAAAAGAAACATAGAAACAGTTCATTATAACCCAGTAAGATTGCTGCCAAGGAAAATGTGTAGGGCCCTGCAAAGAAGCCCACATCCAGCTAAGGAAGCACAGGGAGCTGGCCCAGGGAGGCTTCTAGACTATAACTTACTAGTTTATTCAGCCAGTTTACAGGTTCTCATTATCAGCCTCATCCTGGTTAAGGACCTGGAGATAAGTACTGTGAACAAAGCACGGTCCCTGCCTTCAGTTAGGCAACTCACAATCCCAGTGAACCCCCAGAAAAGAGCTATTTACCTACTACTTAGTAAAGATTCTAGAAGAACTGAAAATGTTTGCCTCATCTCTCTTCTCTCATTCACATAAATTTAATCAAAAATAGTCTCACTCAAACTTCAGTAGAGCAAAGCAGGAAAACAACCTGGGAAACTTTATTTGTTAATTGGGTTGATTTAGGGCATGTTTTCTAGCACAGTAAACATCAGCCGAAATGCTCCCTAATTAGGAAAAGTGTGAAGCCCGCAGAGAATACCAAGTTCTCCTCCAAGTCCTAGGGGGACCTAACCTTCCGGATGCTGCTCAGAGCTCGTCACATCAGTAATTCAGCATCACACATGATGAAGCATTCAAGCTCACTCTGTGTGCAATTTGTAGATGTTATTTTTCTGCATTTTTTTGTTTATATCTTTAATTAGAATTCTGGAAGTTTTATCACATACCTTGGCTTTAGCCCACTCTGTACAAGATTCCAAAATTCTTCACCCTTCTAGCTAAATAAATGAAGCTGCATGATTGTTTTACTGTAAGAATTCCCCACACGAGCAAAAGTAAACCAAGATACTTGGTTGAAAAGTAACTTGCAGAAGGCTTGGTAACATAAAATCCCAAATCCTTCCTTAAAAAACGTCTTAACGCAGCTTTGCCTTGCTGAATTAGGGGAAGAAAAAAACCACTTTTCTTTCAAGGGCAGTGTTAGGGATTGAACAGGTTTCTTCATGTTCTCCATATTTGAGAAAATTGAACCACTTTGGTCCCAAGTCTCTTACATGCTGAGTTTTGATTGCCTAATTTGTAAAACAATTCAGCTGCCTTGCCAACCTCATGGGTTGTAGTGGAGGGTCCTGGAACCTAACACAGCATTTGGAAAGCTACAGTTAAAATAAAATTATTCATATATATATATATATGAATATATATATATAAATCTAATATATAATATATATAATATAATATATAATATATAATATATAATATATAATATATATAATATAGATTATCTAATATATAATCTATATATATAATCTAATATATATATATATAAATATATATATATATATATATATAAATCTAATGATGTCACTTTACATCTCAGGTCACTAATATTTTCCTGCCTCTCACTTTCAAAGCACTAAGGCAGAGTAAGAGGAATATTGGTTGGGTAATTAGAAGAGTGAAGAGAGAAGAGAACTTTTAGTTTGGGTTTATCAGTAACTAGCAACTGACCTTAGCACAAGCCCTGTAATTTTTTTTTTTTTTGAGTTTTATACTCCCTACTTATGAGAGGACCTGACTATCTAATTCCCAAGTCCATTTTTATTGGTAATAGTTTTTCAATGATCATTCGTTAATTCAATTAACATTTGCTGAGTATTTAATGTGCTCAACACAGTATTAGTCACTGGGGATCAGGATAGGAAAAGGTAAAGAAAAAAACAAGTAGGATGACAAAATCTGGCCAAAGAGGCCAGACAACATTGTTAATCAACCTGGCTGTAAGCACATGGTGACATCTGAGAAAAGATGTGAGACTTGGGAGTCAATATGAAAACAAGATTGGTGAAACACACACACACACACACACAAACACACACAAAAAAAAAAACAAGATTAGTCATGAAGCAAACAGACTTGCAAGGTAGACTTAGCTGTGCAGCCATATGCAAGTCACGTTACCTCTCTGGACTTCAATTCCCTCACCTCTAAAATGAATTGCTTAGGGTCATGTAATAATCTCCGTGGTCCCTTCTATGACATCCAAGGCAGTCACTGAATGCAACTCTGTACTCCTTATGGCAGTGAAAGAACCAAGTGGCCCAGTTAGGAAAATAAGACTGGGAGCACACAGCCTGGGCTGCGCAGGATGGTACCCACGTAGGCCTGCTGTCCCTCTGCACAGAAGGCACATTCCCTCTCCCAGTTTCCCTCTCCAAAGCATTCCAGTTTGAATGGCCACTTCCAATCATCATCCCAGTAATCAGGCGCATGCACACAAACTGATGAAACAGCAGGAGCAAGGAGGGGATGGACCAAAACATTCTAGGACTCCAAAGTCAAAGAATTAACAACCAGTCTGCTTGATTAGCTAAGGCTTCAGGATGAGTTGGGACAGGATTTTTACCTAGAAGTCTAGAAAGCGGAGGAGAGAGGATTTAGTACAACTTATATACTTATGTTGGACATCAGATTGCTTCCCAGGTCATCCCTCATTTAATTACAAAGCAGTGGTTGAACCTCTGACCTCTTTTGCCCTCAATGTCATATTTAACTTTGTCATCTTCAAATCTATATTGGTTTTCTCCTCTTTCAAGGGTCTGTGACCACAATTACTCAGATGCTCTCAAGGTACAGGTCAAGAACAACACAAGTACTGCCTATCTCCCACAGATCTAGTAAATTCCTGCCTCCCTGATTTCAAGAATCTTACAGTGGACCCCACCTTTAGGACACCATTCTTTTTGTTTTACATTTACTCTTTGGGAAATGTCAGTCATCCCTGACCTTTGCTAGAAGTGACTCCCAAACTGTATTTCAGGCAACTGTGGTGAGCCAGGATATCTCTTGGAATTCAAGGCCTTCTTTCCACAACCTGGACATTGCCAATTGGATAGCTATCCCTTGGACACTAAACCTCAATTTCTCTAAAATGCCTATTAGAGTATTTGTTCTAACATTATTATTCATTTAAATGTTTATCTGACTTGAGACCTTGGCATATGTCTTAATGGATATTGGCTCATCAAGGCCTTGTTTCGATCTGAAACAAGGCCCAATAAATACTGTTGAATTGAGAAGGCTGTTGTTTTTTTATTCCTGTTCTAATATCTGCCCCCTGCCAACTCTTCTCATCTTTGTCTCTGTGTATAGATGATAGATACCTCCAGGATTTCAAAGGTAATTTAAACTTTGTCTTTATGCAATAGACAGACACTGACTCTACAGGGAGCTCAACAGAGAACCATCAGTTGTTCAATTTTCAAGACAAAGCTAACTCAGAACGAGGAGTTTCACAGCCGTATTCCCTTTCCTGTTTGTCTAGCACCAGAGTCTCCTGAAGAGATGTTAGTTCCTAACTTTGCCTTTCTCTTTCTTCTTTCCTGCCAATGACTGTAGACTGACCTCTGTTTGCTTTTCTCCCATCTGTCTTACAAAATCACCCTGCTTCTATTTTCATCTTTGCTTTCCAGCATCTAAACCTCTGAAGCTGTGACCTTTCAAGCAATTGTAGCAATGGTATCAGTGCATCCTCTGATTGAAAAATCAAAGCTGAGCCCATACACGGTATAATTATTCTGTGTGCGCAGGAGTGGTGTCTGCGCTTGCGGAAGACAGATAATTGGATTTCAGATTACTGATAAAAATATGCACATTCCACCTGAGCCCCAGCAGGTTTGTTCTTTGGTTTCTTTTCTTTTCTTTTTTATTTTCCCCCCTGGGATCCCAGAGAAACTTGAAACTTCAATTCTTCTATGGGCTCTCATCCCTACACACTTGGCTTCTAGGTCCTGCTCCTTCTATCCCCCCGAGGTTTTGAACACATCTCTTCATTCTTTCTCCAGAACTCTGCACTGGCCCACAGTGGACTGCCATTAGTATTCATCTGGCCACTCAGTCCTCAACCAGCTTCCTGCCCCCGATCTTGCCCTCCTCTCTCCATCTGCCGCATAACCAGTTACCATAAAACGAGTTGACTTCTGCCTTCAAACACAGTCAATGATGTTTCCAAGCTTCAAGCATTCCTCTTAAAATTTCAACTGGTTACCAACATTGGAAAATCAGAATATTGTCCGTTAAAATGAGATTTCCTGGCTCACAGATTGGGCAATCCTAGGCCCCAATTCTTCCATGGCCATAGTCCACTAGAGCTGAGGAGTGGCTCCCCGTTAAGCAAAGAGGAAGGCTGTCCCATTTGCCATAGTCTTCCCCACTCACCATTGCTTGATGTCACCTGAGGTGGAGGCATTTATCTTGTGCGGACATACCACCAGAGGTACTTCACTCCTTCCACAGCCCAGCTTGTTCCTGGGGACAGTGGCCATTGCGACTCACAAACTAAGATCCTTACAGACATAGGGATGGCCAAAGATTGATGAGTCAGCACTTAGAGGAGCTCATCTAAGATGTAATCTCCTTACATTTACTTGGGAGTTCCTACAGAGGACATGAAGTTATGCGTAGCTGTCTTTATAGATATTTTGGTTAACATCTTACATTTTATCATAGTATCCCATCTATAATTGGATATGTGGAGTGTAAAGAGAGAAGAAGAAAAACGGTGGGCAAGAAAAGCTTAATTTCTTGATAACTCTAAGAAGCACTTTTCTTCTTATTTTCTGGATGGATTACTAGCTCAAGGGGAAAAAAATGAAAGTATCTCAGATCTCTCTGAAATGGAGTTTAACTTAAAACTCTAGTGGCCCAGTTCTGCCTCATTTTATCCCCAACTCTCCTTAGAATTTAAGTAGAAATTACAGTTATGCAATGAAGGAGTCCGTGTGCAATATTATAATGAAAATTAATTTGAGATGCATATTGGCATTTTAAATAAACATTCTACTTTATAACAAATAACATTGTTAAAGTTAAGAGAAAAATTAACTTGCTATCACTGCCAATGGCATGTACTTTTGCCATTACCATTCTTTTTAAACAAATTTTTAATATGGCTTCCAATTTTTCCTCACAGATCAGAGTCAAATAATTTTTTCTGCCTCTGTTATTGTTTCTAATATCCTACTGATGACAGTGTTAAACATATCTGCCTAAAGTTACTAGAGCTGACAACCGAAGCCAGAATATTACAAGCCATACTCTTACAAGGTATTTGTAGTTACTAGGGCTTTGATTAGAAAGTGCTGGGAATTTAGAAAAACAAGCATTATTTTATAATAAAAGTGTAGAGGAGTTAAGGAATAGAGAAAGGATTATATAGGATTATCAAGCTTCTTGGACACAACCGGCAAAGCAACATCAAACAAAGGAAGGTTCTGGAAGTCGCTGTTCTTGGAAAAGGGAAATTTATCAGATATGGGAGAGGAAGGCCCAAAAAAAGTATGTATGAGTAACAAGCTGTAGGAAAACATAAATAACCTGACAAATCACTACTGAAATACCATCCCTGTGCACATCTGGCAAAGGACAGGAAATTTCACGATTTTGTGTGCAAGCAGGAGAATAGTCATGATAGAGACATTGGACTCCCCTTTGCCACTGGCCTGTAGTCCCTCTAAGGATGATTTCCCCTCGTTTTGCTGCCCTTTAATGTGCTATTTACCTACCTACTTAGAATAGCATTTCATTTGCCTAAAGAATCATCTCAGGAGCTTTACTTTCCCAACTAGAGAGTTCAGCCGTCAATTTGTATCTCCAGGGAGTTTAAGAAATTGATTCCAAAGTGTGTTGCATCAAACATAATAAAATCATGTATTTAAGATCAGAGATAACTTTATCAAGAATTTAGAAGGGTTTAAAATATTTCAAATTGAAGACAACTGTAACTGTAAATAAGTTATGGAATTTTTTTTCTTTACTCTTTGCTGAAAGAGCACAATTACCTTTTTTCACCTAAATATGCTTTTTAAGAAGAGCACAGAACTTGAACAGTGGAATTTGAATTCTCTGAGGATCTCTCAGCCACATTTAAGGCAACTGGCTGCCATACACACTCTTGGATTTCTACAAACAATCAAAAATACAATTAGATAAAATCTTTTGTTCCTAAAGGAAGTTGGGACCCTGGATCTCAAAGTGGATGTGGTGTGCCACATGCACACCTGAAGTCACATACATTCCCTGTATAGATACATGAATATAGACGCAGACCGGGTTCTGGGACTCAGTCTATAATCATTCCTTCATTTTTCTATATCTTGGAACTGATTCATTTCTTTTCCAGATGGAGAATTTAGATAGTCTATCTTCTTAAATCCTAAGCTATTTCTCACACCCAGTTAACTCCCACCTCATTCTACAGTTCTCAGTATTACGAATGACAACCAAGTCTTCCAGCCCCGAACAAACCATTTGAGAACATCAAAATTAGGGCAGATGTTAGCTGCACTTAGTTACTTAAGAATGAGTATTTTGTAGTCAATTATTCAAGTTTTAGGTCCTAGAATTTATCTTCTCTCCTCGACAATTATACGTGTTCACTTTAGCTGGGCTTTTCATATTTCAAATATTATGAAATAAAATTTATTTCCTCAAAGTTTTATTTCTCAAGTATAACTATATAGTGGTCTTTAACCTAACAAAATTCATTGGTTTTAAGGATTACCAGACTTTGATAAATTTCATTCAAATTCATAAGTCAAAGTAAATCTTAAAGTCATCTTTAACCCCCTTTTATTTCACATCCAATCCAGTAGCAAATTTCCTTGATTCAGCCTTTGAAATATATCCAGAATCTACTTGTACCACTTGCACTGTTACTACCTAGTCCAAAGCCCTCACTCAGTGGCCTCCAACTGGTCTTCTTCCACTCTCGACTGATGAACAATAGTCTAAGTGATCTTTAAAAAAACAAGTCAAGTCACATCACCTTTCTGCTCAAAAATCCCCAACTTGGGGCACCTGGGTGGCTCAGTGGTTGAGCGTCTGCCTTTCGTCAGGTCATGGGGACAGAGGTCCTGGGGTCCTAGGATCAAGTTACATGTCGGGCTCCCCACAGGGAGCCTGCTTCTCCCTCTACCTATGTCTCTCTGCCTCTCTCTGTGTGTCCCTCATGAATAAACAAATATTTTTTTAAAAAAAAATCCCCATCCTACCATCACTTTTATCCTACCACTTTTCATCCTACTCAAAATAAAATCTCATCTTAACCATAGCATGCTTGACCTGGCCTCCAGACGATCTCTTTTTCTTTCCCTTTCCCTCTCCCCCCCCTACTCACACTAGCCTCACTGAGCAACTTGCTATTCCTTGACTAGACCATACACAATCCCTCTGAGTTTGTTTTCTTTGTTTCCTCTTTTGTGAAGTCTCCTTACCCAGATATTGACCCGGATGGCACCCTGATGTCATTTGGGTCCAAAGGTCACCTTGCCTGTAAGGCCTTTCTGAACACCTAATCCAAATTAGCATCTCCATTGTCACCTTCTGTTGATTCCAGCTGCTTTGTTTCTTAGGAAGAATTTAGCACATATAATAATTAGCAAGCCTAGTGTCCATATATAGGGACATAGAATGAAGGCCATAGCCAAGACCTCATGAATTCATCCAACAGAAGGTTACTGTTCCTTTGTCCCTGATCTAGTTCTAGATGCTGATATGATTAATGGTAAAAGAAATAAATAAAAGTAGCTGGCCCAAGAGACCTTAAATTCTGATCGAGAGAGACAGATAAGAATAAACAAGTAAAATATAATCAGATAATGGCAACTGCTATGGAGACAAAAGCAGGGAAGGGGAAAGGGAAATCTGTATGACGTGGGGCCAAAGAGAGGGCTTCTGGTTGTTTGGAGAGCAGGCAGGAAGGGCTTGGGTGAGAAAGTGGCATGTGAGCAAGGGCTGGATTTGTCTTCATCACTTGTGATTCCCACTCTGATGGCAGCTGTTCAATAGATATTTGAATAAATGAATAAATAAAATTAAGGTAGAATTTCCAAGCACATATCATAAGTGGTTTTCTTCCTCTTTGGGATTGTCAATACCACAACCACCACACTACCACCAACAACAGTAAGAGCAAAAAATGAAGTGTCTGTATTGCTGTTTTTGAGAGAATCACCAAAAATGTTATGCTATGAAGAAAAGTTACCATTCTTTCGCAAAAGCAACCCCGAGTCAGTTTCATATAATTCCTAGGCAGCTTTTAGTAAGTGTAATATCCATATATAAGGCATATGAACCTCACAGATTAAATCGTTTTTAGTTTTGCAAATGGTTTCTCTCAGAACCTGATGGAAAAACTTTTATTTTTTAAGATTATTTATTTATTTATTTATTTATTTATTTATTTATTTGAGAGAGAGAGAGAGAGAGAGAGAGAAGCAGAGGGAGAAGCAGGCTTCATGCAGGGAGCCTAATGTGGGACTCGATCCTGGGTCTCCAGGATCCAGCCCTGTGCTGAAGGCAGTGCTAAAAAGCTGAGGCACCCGGGCTGCCCAAAAAACTATTTTAAATATTCCTGGATATAGTAGATAGTGACAGCATCCCACTACCTGCCTGTGGGAGCAGGCATGTGACATACATCTGAACAAGCAAAAATGTGCCATCCCCTCTTCGTGTGTCCACAAAAGGGTGTGCCTACAACCCAAGGAAGGATAATCAGTGCCCCAGCATTATTTCTGATGGATGGAAGGTGTCACTTTTTCTTCCTTAACAAGGAAGAAAGCAATGATAAACCTAAGAGTGCTAAAATCCATCTCACCCAGCATGTTGGCAGAACAAGGCTAGACCCTAAGCAAACTAGCAGCCCGCAAGGATGAGAGTGAGGAGGAAGAAGGGAGAGAAGCATAGGGCAAGGAGAAAAAGAGAAAGAACCTTCATGGCTGAGCAATTAGATCCAACCAACCTGAAGCTATACCCATATCTGCATTTGATCTTTTCAGCTATGGAAGGTGAAACTGGTCTCTGAGATTTGTGCCTAATGGGGGCCTATGAACACATTTTAAAAAATACTTAATTATTATAGGTGTCTCCATTTTGCTTGACAAATGCAAATATTAAAAAAAAAAACCTACAATTCTCCTGTGCTTCAAACGCAAAGGCAATTAGTCTTCGATTTTGCTATAGTATATGTGACACAGTATATAATTTTCCCCCAGATAGAAATGCAATAATTCTATGAAACTTTGATTAATAGTGACTTTGTTATGTAATTTGCATCAGATGAATATTTATATCCTGCCACAGACTGATACTATCTGTATATAATAATCCAGAGATGGGTGATAGTCTTCAGCATACCCCCCCATTATGAGATATGACTAAACTGTTTGAATTCCATTTATGTGGTTTCTTAACTTCCATACATCATACTGTAATCTACTCCACACCAAACCAAACCGTTCTCATATATTTGTAAGCAAGATGCACACAATATGTAATAAAAAATTATTTTTCATCAAGAATATTCAATACAATCACTCCATTTTATTTCTGGAACCTAGTGATGCAAACATGTTTTTCCATAATAACCATGTTTTTTTTTAAAGATTTTATTTATTTATTCATGAGAAACACAGCGAGAGAGAGGCAGAGACAGAGGCAGAGGGAGAATCAGGCGTCCCTGCAGAGAGCCCGAAGTGGGACTCCATCCCAGAACTCCAGGACCATGCCCTGAAGGCAGGCGTGCTTAACCGCTGAGCCACCCAGGCATCCCAATAACCATGATTTTTAGAGAAATCTTATTTTTGCATGTGTGGTTTAAGAAAATTACCACGGCCATGATAACGCCCCATATAAACACATAAATAGAAAATACCACTTATGTGTCTCCTCTCTACACTGGCAGACTGGAAATCCTGGGATTTCTCCTGTTACTAGACTGGACTGCTCGTGGCTGGGTTGCCAGAAAATAGAAGTATTAGAAACAGAGATAGGGGGACCTCCGGGTGGCTCCCTTTGGCTCAGGGCATGATCCAGGGGTCCTGGAATCAAGTCCCCCACAGGGCTCCCCGCAGGGGAGCTTCTCCCTCTGCCTGTGTCTCTGCCTCTCTGTGTGTCTCTCATGAATAAATAAATAAAATCTTAAAAGAGATAGGTTTTTCTCTTTTTGCAGGGAGCCCGACATGGGACTAGGACTCAATCCCGGGTCTCTAGGATCATACCCTGGGCTGAAGGCAGTGCTAAACCGCTGAGCCACCGGGGCTGCCCCAGGTTTTTCAATACATGAGGAAGTAGGAATGTTTATTTCCCACTCTCATATATCACCTTTTATCCCTATATCTGATGTTGGGAAAAGGATATCAGGGCTAAAAGGAGGAGCTCCTAAAATCCTTCAGGTTGAGAAACAAGTCCTTAGAGCAGGAGCCACAAGAAGGTAAGTTCACAAAAGCAAATTTTAATTACAGTGAGAGAGAACCCAGAGAAAAGGCTAGTAGACATAAATTTTGAAGCTTACTTCTCCGCTAGATGCGTGCAGGGGCACTAGGAAGCTCAGTTTAGCACATCCTACTTCCGGTGATTTGGACTCTTATAAGGTCCAAAGAAATTAATTGAATGACTAAAATAAAGTGTTTTGTTTGTTTTGTTTTGTTTGGTTTTGTTTTGTTTTGTTTTGTTTTAAATAAGAACTTAGTGATGCAACCATGTGTCTTATCCCAAGGGGCTATAAGTAGAAACTGATTGTTGTTTATTTCCCACCCCCCACCCCCCCTGCAGTCTGATTTTCAACAATTTAAGTCATACCTAAAAGAAACACTCATTCATGAGAAATGAAAAAAAAAATCCTAAATAACTAATGAATTTCTTTTCAGATGATGATTCATCCGTGTGACTTCTGAAAAGTGGATCCTCACAAGAAACAATGGATGATTCAATTATTTCTTAACTTATTGAGGCTTCATCAGTCACTATTCAGGATCACTTTCATCATCAACAAAAACAAAGGAAGGGTGTGAGGGAGGGAGGAAGGGAGGGAGGGGGAAAGAAGGGGGGAAATTAAAAAAAGGAAAAGCCCAAGGGAAAAGAGATCAATCTCAAACTCCTAACTCAATGTATTGATTTCCAAATTTCATATCAACATATGCCAAATAACGTTATTTTAAAACTACTAGAAAGGTTTTAATCACACACTCATCAAAAATAAAAAGAGCATCTATCTATAAAGTGACTTTGACAAACTTAATAAAAAATAAATCTCAACACAAAAACAAATGCCATGAAACTTGGAAGAATTGTTTCTGAGATGATTGCCGCAGCTGTGTTGTGGTTTTAAATAAAGCTTGCAGAGTTACATTCCTGAGGCCTGGTAATTGAAATAATTTGCTTTTCTACATGTATAAATACATAGTGTTAATCAGCAGCTTAAATTGAAATTGGTACAAATATCATGAACTGAGACTGTTTGCAAATCATCTCTGGATTCAGGCAATTCACAGCAAGTCTTCTCCATTAGCATCACTAATTGAAATTTGTTATGTAAAATTGCTTTCTCCCTAATTCCCTGAGGGGGAGTAGGGTCAAACCAGATGCTGCGTGCTTATTGGGGGAAGAAGCGGGAAGCAGCTCCACGACCATAGATAAAGTCTATTGTCCTTTGCCATAATGTCAGTGGGGAGCTGTGGCTCCCGTCTGAAGCCCAGAGGCCCCCAGATGGAGGCGCTCTGGTTAGGGGAAGCCAACGGGGCTAATGTCATCTGATTTAGGAGTTCACAGCTAAAGAGAAGGAATGCTTGATTCATACAGGATACGTAAAAGGAGGGCTAGAGAAATTGAAAAGAAAAAGAAGGTATAGGGACGCCTGGGGGCTCAGTGACTGAGCTCTGCCTTTGGCTCAGGCCAGTGACCCGGGATCAAGTCCTACATCCGGCTCCCCACAGGGAGCCTGCTTCTCCCTCTGCCTGTGTCTCTGCCTCTCTGTGCGTGTCTCTTATGAATAAACAAAATCTTAAAAAGAGAGAGAGAGAGAGAGAGAGAGAGAGAGAGAGGGAGGGAGAGAAAAGAAAAAAGAAAAAGAAGGTTTGGAATATGCTGACTCTACCCATGTGCAAAAGTCACAACAAATGTGCATCGTCCAGAAATACAGGTCAAACCGTATTCCTGTTTTGGAAAGACCTAAACCTTCCAGTATAATTCTACCTCTATCTGTAGCTCAGCCTGGAATACTCTATTACATTGCTTTCAGCTTTATCATATAGTGCTAACTTGCAGAAGAATTATGTAAGTATGTGTCTTTCTTTCTCGCTAGGTTATGCTAGAAACTGTGAATCACACAGTCTGCCATGATATATTGCGAATAATAGAGATATAATAAATTGATGAATGAAATGTAATGAATTTAGCGCCACGAACTGGGGGGCAGGGGTCATTTAAAAGAATCCATCCAAGGTGGAAGTAGGAATAGGTTTCATCTTTTATAAAAAAATGTTTCACCAAGAGTGAGGGGTTGGAGAAAGCAGGCATAGTACCTTCGATCTCAAGTTCTTGATATAAATCACTGGAATCCGAGTTAATTCGCAAATTCCCTACCACTATGTTCTCTGTCTCTAGAATCCAAAATGTGCACCTGCGTGTAATACGCCTTCAACAGCAGAACGACGCTGTTCTAGTTGTTCACATGGGGCCAAGCCACTGGCTAGGTCAAGGCGGGTCGCTCCATCACTCCAGGGCCATGATGCCAAGGTCATGATGTGTTTGCTCAAGACAGAAAAGGCACAGGTGCTGGAGTGGAGAGATGCTTAGCACAAGCCACCGCCAGGCCCCAAATTCCCACCTTCAAAAATGGCTCTCCCCAAATCAACTCACATAAGTAAAGACTCCCTCAACAGCAGAAACCATAGTTCTACGAGTCACTCAAGTTGGAGGACACTGTCGTCCTAAAATGAATCTTCTTACCCAGATCAATGATCTTAACTTTGCAAGGCCATGTTTTCTTCACAGCGAGGGAAGAAGAGGAAGGCATTTGTGCCTTTTTATAGTGATGGCACACATTTTTAAGTGTTCCAGTGATTTTTGAAGAATCCTTTCAGGTACATCTGCTTATATGTCCGCCTGACCTTAGGGTGTGTGTGTGTGTGTGTGTGTGTGTGTATTTTTTAAGATTTATTTATTTATTGGGGAGAGAGAGAGTGTGTGTGAGGCAGGGAGAGACAGAGAGGAAGAGGGAGAAAAAAACTTTAGGGGCTCCACCTCAGAACCCTGAGATCACGACCTGACCCAAAACCAGAGTGGGACGCTTCCACCCAGGTGTCCTGCCTCACTTTAGTTTTTAAGTCACCCTTCGTTCTTCATAAAAGCATGAGCATCATGTGTCCAGCCAGAAAATGCCTTCCTACCTACAAGCCTTGCATTGTTCTAGGGATACTCAGAGGGGAAGGGAACATGAGCCCTTCTGGCCTCTGAATTCCTGTGGATGACACGGCCACGTGCATCCCCCCAACTTCAGTTCCTGCAGGCTGACATTTGAACACATTCTTTCCTAACTGCCCTCTAACAAAGCAGCAAAGGTCAGCGCACAATGAAGCGAGACTGTCAAAACGGCACCATTTCCATGAACCCAAATTCATCCTCTCAGGAGGCTGTGTAGGCCTGGAGTTGAATCAATCACATGAGTTTATGCCCTAACTCTGCTACTGACCACAGCTATGACATCTCGGCCAGAAGAACTCATTTGTACACTCCTTGGATTCTTTGACAGCAAAATGGAAACAAGAACCGTAGCATCCTCATCGGGTTATTACAGAGATTTGATGGTTGACTCTAAGGCCCTTGGAACAGTATCTGACTCACCCAGGAAGTACTAATCCTTATGACTGAATTTAGTTCAATTTTCTCAGGAAAACACAAATGTGCTGAAATCTTTAAAAGCACAGGTAATTGGCTGCTGATTGGGTGCTAAGGAGAATCCATCTTGAAACACACTCCACAGAGCTTAGTTTGCAAAAAAAAAAAAAAAATCTGCAAAAGCAGAGTGCTATAGAGCATGGGGTGACCTCATGTCACCCTCAGAGTACAGCGCCATAAAGACAGCTGATCAAAGCCACTGGGAACCCAACTTTCTTTGCCAGTATATTTATACAACAGGTTGACAGCAAAAGGTGTTTACAAAACATGTTGACAGCAAGAAGAGTATTTGTTAAAATATTCTAATGGGGAGAACAAGTAGGAGTCCCAAAAACTATCTGAAGGGAAGCAACTCTTTGCTTCCTTAAAGCACTGAAAACCCTGTCACTGAAAGTGCCCTCAGATACTTCAATCTTCTCGAGTCACAGTTTTCTTTAATATCCAAGCGACATGAGTCGGTTTGCCTGGCGAAGTCCAGCATTGCTGCTGTTATTTCTGAGCATTGCTGCGGGAGGTGGCCTACATTTTCTTGTTACTTCTAACCCCATTTCGTCTCTGAGCTAGAACCTCAGTGACCCTGCCCTCCATCCTCCCTTCCTGCGGGTGCAGAGCTCAGCCAGGGCGGAGCGCTCCTTCTCCCTTTACAGGCCCAGACACCAGCGGTCCCTGGATGCTGGAAAGGATGCTGTGAGGGGCAGGGAGGGGCAGGGGATGGGGGTAGGGGGTAGGGAGTAGAATCTAAACCCCCCCCCAAAAAAATAAACTGTGTTCTCTGGTACATTTCTTCTCTCTCACTGCCTATTCCCCTCAGTAAACCTCAGCCTGCTGCCTTGGGCCACTTTCCTCCTAAGGACCCTCCTAGTCCTGTATTTCCTTGCATATCCAAAGGCCCAGACTTTGCTCAAACTGCCTGGGGTCTGTCTAAATTAACTGTCACTTTATGATGCAAAATAATGCGGCTCTTGCCCTCTTACCCTCTCCCTTTGGGAGCTGACCTTTTGGGGTTTACCTTTGTATAATCCGAGGTCCTTTAAGGCTTTTGGCAAATAAAAGAACAATTCTTTCCATGAACAAATTATATTTTGTTTTGTTTTTTTGTAGGGTGGAAAATATAAACTTGATGCCTACAGGACTCTCTGGATCTCTTTATGGATACACAGAAGTAGACAGACAGACATAGACACATAGAGACATAACATACACACACACGATGCCTGGTTTAGAACAAGGCATTCTAGAAGCGACTGAAGCATATTAGACATTCTAAGGGTTTGAGCAACCCTGGATGAGAATCAGGGAGTGCCAAACTGTGGGTGGTTGGGAGCACCCCCTGACCAGGCTGCGCAGAGACTTCCCTTGAGGAAAGGCAGAAGCAGAGCAAGGAAATTCTTAACTGGCTGTAGTTTAATACCCGAGTGGGCTGTTCCTGATTGGCTGCGCTTAGGTTTTGCTTTTGTAACCCTGAGGCATTCAGACACTTCGATCTGGGCTCGCTTACTTTAGATCCAGCTCAGTCTAATGGCCTTGTTTAACTGATTGAACAGGGAGTTTAAATTAAAAAGATAGCACGCCCTGGATACGCTGTCTTCTTAAACATGTGGACTTTTTCGTCGGCCAGATCTGGGTACCTACCCCAGGCCTACCATGCACCTGCCACGTGTCCTTGGGCAAGACTGGAATGCATTTCCTCACCTGCAAGAGAGGTAACCGTACTTGCATATCATTGGCAGGGTTAAATGAGATGGTACATGTAATTAGTATACTGTATGGGTCAAAGTAAGCATTTGTAAAAAAAAAAAATAGCTAATGAAATTTAAAAAGAAATAAAATAATAAGGAGAGGTGACAATGAAACATATGGGGAAGAAGACAAAAGCAATGAGAAATGGGGATACCTTGCTTCTTAGCTGCAGCCCCCTCTCCTGGGAATCCCTCCAGCCCCCAGGAAGGGGGCAGCCAGCAGGGCCCAGCAGATAATGAGAGAGGAAGTGTTGATATTTGGTTACTATCCATAAGGTTGTACCAGAGGTTTAAAGTAATTCTGAACTGCTTTTGAGCCACTGTCCTGGTGACCAAGAATAAAATCCTGTCTAGCCCACCTACATTATTCTTTCCCCTGGGACCTTCCCATATATCAGAAACCAAAGGTGAAGGCCTGGCCTTCCTGCTCAGGGCTTCTGAGCCCCCACTCCAGCGCTGTGGGCCGGCACCTGTCCTACCTGACTGCCGCCTGTGCATGTTGTTAAATTTTATTTTTATTCTTCTCACTAAAAGCAGAAGGGACCCAGAGGTTAAAGAGAACCAGCAGGAAGTGCCCTATTAAGTGTCTGACTCTTGATTTCGGCCCAAGTCATGATCTCAGGGTCATGAGATTGAGGCCTGTGTGGAGCTCTGCACTTGGGGGAGGAGGGGGTCTGGTTAAAAAAATTCTTTCCCTGTGCCCATCCCGCACTCACATGCGTATGCCTCCTCGTTTTCTAAAATAAACAAATAAACAAATGTATCTTTAAAAAAGAGAGTCAGCAGGTGTTTCCACCTTTGCAGGTAGGACTATATTCTTCACTCCGGGTTAGGTATAGAATCGTAAAGCAACGGCTAGTGAAGCAAATGAGATTTTTTTGTACCTTACGATCTTGCAGAAGGGAGGAAGGCAGGGGGGATGCAAGAGAGGGAGAGAAATTCAGAAACCATTTGATGGGAGTTACCTTAAGATGGAACAAAGGAGGGATTCAATTACGGCAATCCATCCCCTATGTCGGTGTCTCACAGAACACGCGCACAACCACACTTAGTGATTGAATTCATTTCACCCAGACGGGCACTCCTGAGGAGATAATCATACTAAGAAAGCTCTCTTAGGAATGGTTAAAGATAGTAAAGTTGTAAAGTTTCATTATTTCTAACTGAAGGACAGATGTATCATCAACTTTTTCTATGAAGCAGATAGAGAACACATCTATGTAACTGCCGCAAACTTAAATGTAACCTATTTCTTCACTTCACCACTGTTTCTCAGATTCCACTTGGAAGTAGTCTGGAGCTTAAAACTCAGTCATGTGTGATTTCAAATATGCCCCGTTAGCTTCACGGTTCAAACACAGATGCATAGATAGCATTAGTGAAAATCTCCAGAAATGCGAAGCATGGCGAGGCATCCACCATCTTACATGTAAATTTCCACTGTCGCTGTCCAAAACCTGATAAAAGTAGGAAGAAGAGAGAATCACGCCTAATCGCCAAAAAGGGATAATTCCTTTGAGTGTTTAGACCCTTGAATAATTTATCCAGCAAGGATTTTGAGAGCCTTCTGGGTGGGAGAGAGTATATACTTGAAGGGACCTTATCTATTATTACAAAGGCTTCCTCTCAAGGAAAAGAAGTGGTACTACACCTGAAAGACGTAGTGGCCAACCAGGGCTGCGGAAAGGGCCCCTGACCCCTGTCCATGCTGCCACGAGGGCTCATCCAGTCCATCACACTTCTCTGCTGCACCCAAGCGAGGCCTGAGAGTCTACCAAGAGAATGATGCAAGGACAGTGTTGTCAGTCCATTAGAATTAAAAGAAGCTACGTCTTAGAGCTAGCTAAGGCATCTTTAATAACCTCTTTAATAATCTTGGCATCTTTAATAACCAACACGGTACCTGGCACAAAACGGTCCCTGAAAAAGTGTCTGGTGAAGGAAGGGTTCACCGACATGGGACAACCTCTTTGAACATAGAAACAGCCTTACCAACCACAAGAAAATTATAAATAAGACCCACAGGATCCCTTGTTGAGAGCATCCCTGTCACAGAAAGAAGTCCTGAAGTGAACTCTGTAAACAGATCAATAGAAAGTTTCAAATGAATAGGTCTTGGAGGAGTAATCCCTGGCAGCTGAGTGAGAGATTGAGCAGGTTCCAAGAACCACAGAGAGCATTCATCTTTGAGCAGACTACCTGGCCACTTAAGGAAGAGGGAGAAAGACAAGGCTGGGAACCATTGTCAAGTTAGTTGCAATTTCTGCCTCCCCGTCACATGGGTTCTGTGTGTTCACACAAGGTAAGGTGCTGGCTAACCTCTGTCTCCACTTGCAAGGCAAGCTCCCTGGGCTTTGGTGAAGCTATCTCACGTTCACCATGACTAAGGAGTTCAGCCACGAGAAGGAACAGCACCATTATCCCAGGGGAGCCTTCCAACCATATAATTTGGTAGAATTGTTAGTGCTGAATGGTTATGTCCCACTTAATTCAAATGTGCCCACGTGTATGTCTAAGGCAGGAATTATTTCTAGGAGCCAGCTTTCACTGTCAGGGCAGCTTCTTGTGACTACGCTAATCCTTATGGCGCTCTCCTTCTCTGAATTCCTAAATGCTTCCTACGGGATTTTGCTGACTAATCTCTGTTGGACTGTTTGGATCCAATCCCTATCCTTCCTCATCCTGTTTCACAAGACTGGCCATATAGATGGCTTTACCTGGCTTCCTGAGCTTCCTGATCCCGCTGGTGGCTTTTAGATTGGGTGGAGACAGAGGTGAGGATGTGTGTTTCTTGGGCTTCCCCCCACAGAGCAATGAGAGTGGCTGTGCCCCTCCAGACAAGGCTATAACTCCAATCAAGAGGCATTTCCCCACAGCGACAGCTGGAGCTCGCTCTTTCCAGGTTCCAGAAGTGGCTTCCTGTCCTCCCTCAGCGAGGCACCCTTCTGTGGCAGCCTTACCCACATATTCATAAATGGTCCTTGAACTCTCTTCTGTTTTGTGCCAGGATTCTAATTGATATACATAGATACCACCACATTTGGCATTTGTTTTTACTGCCTTCTGGTATTTTCCATTTGAGACAGATATATATAATTTCTAACTTAACTGTACTTCCCTGAGACAGGAACTAGGTCATATCCTCTAGACATCATAAGAGTTAAACTGAGTTCAGGATTTGACATAATTCTTGAATTCTTGTTGCTAGGAAGGGAGCATATCTGAGCAGAGTTTTAACAACAAATAATAACAATTAAAATTCGCTAAGCACTCACTGTGTGGAAGGCAACTGGCACAGGCAATGTCCATTGAACTCTTAATTTCCATAACTATCTTGCAAGTCATATAACATTATTCCTATTTTCAGGAAATGCAATCTAGGCTAAAATGCATCTTTTAAAAAGTAGGAAGCCATAGGGCCAACATGTAGATCTGGCCATCGGACACCTGAGTTCAGGGCTCTTTACCAGGATTGGACATCAACCCTCACAAACGAAGTGGGAGATTCCTGTTCTGATGAAGCAATCACTGTAAATGGAGCTGCCTCCTCATTAGGTACAGTCACCAAGAGCCAACAGTGACGCAGGATTTAATTCTGGAATTCAACTGAAGAAAAAAATATGCAAAAATGAGTGTTCCTATGCATTATATATATTTTTTATCTATCTTCTCACATAGCACTTTTCAACCATAGTCTCTGGTGATTTGGGCACGTTGCATTTAATTCTCTCTATCTCTATCTGTATGTTGTATTAAATATTCTATATTCCATTAACAGTGAATATTACTTGCACAGTGTCTAGTATATTGTAAGCACTTAATAAATATTTTTAATCAGTTAAGTTGTTATAGAGCCTTTTTTGCCATAAATAATCAACACCTGAATTCAGCATTTGGAGAAAGAACATCTTATCATTCTCAGCCAAATAAGAGTTTTGATTATTTGATGCTGAAAAGGGAAACATAGCAAATTTTCAGATGAGTGTAATTGCACACTGGTAATTACACAGGTCTGATTTCATTATAGTAAATGCTAATTTAATGTCTGATTCACTTTCCTAACTGGCACGAAAAATGCTTTTACTTCACATGCAATATTAGATCATAGGATTCAGAAAGAAAATACAAGTCTGTTGACTCAGGGGCATTTGAGGATAAGCAAAGGACATTAAAACTATGGTTTATGTAAAAAAAAAAAAAAGGAGAATTTAGAAAAAAAAAAAAAAACAACTTACGTTCTGAATAGTTTTTGAACCATGGACCCCTTTTGTAGTTTTATGAAGCATATGGACCCCCTTCTCAGAACAGTGGTTTTAAATAAGTAAAAGTCATTATAAAGGGAACTACTTATATTGGGGGAAACTATCAAAACATTACAGGAATAGTTTTTTGATATAGAAATATACTTCACTGTAAAAATATTAGCTGTCAATATGTAGAAATGTGTCCAGTAACTACAGGAATTGTTCATCAAATCTGCAAAAATGACAATATGATATTATGATTATGATTTCTGTATGATTCCATCAGTCATGGAGCTGCACACAATTTCTGTGGTTCATTGCTTTTACCCATAAGGGAAGGACTTGCTAATTTATAGTTAGCTGGAAGTTAGTAAAATATTCTGTTGGTGGATCCAGGTGAAGAAACCCTGCCACAGCAGAGCTTTAAAAGAGGAAATAGAGTAACCAGAAATAGAGGAAGGAGGAAAAGATTTCCTTTCTCCAAAACCAAGCCGAGAGAAAGTAAGAACCGTTCAAGCGGAATTACTTTTAGAGCCAAATATACCCTTGCTCCACAGAATAAAATAAAATGCTATTTTTAAACAATAAGTTAAAATAGATTTCAAGCAGACTGCCTCATGAAAAGTCTTTGAAAAAGAAACATACTGGATTTTTAAGTGATTGACAGCATGGAGCCACTTTTAATTTTTCTAATGTATATTTCATCATAAAAAGTGAGTGAAAGTTCAAAGGAAAAAATGGTAGGACTACTCATTTATTTGATATTCACGATAAAAGCAAATATGTTCTGTCCACTGGGAGTTTGAATCTGGATTAGTAGCATTAGTGCACTCCCAAATCTGTAGTGATGTCATAGGCCATGTGCAGACCAATTCATCTGTTAGCAGCCAGTCAACCTCAGACAGACACCAGTCCACAGCTGGATTTGCATCAAAAGGATTAAAGATCAGCAAAAAACACACTGGCTAGGATCAAAATCAGCACACTGAAAAGTAATTCCAGTTTAAGCGAACACTAAGTTGTCATTCTAATTAAGGTATAACGAAGTGCCAAGATCTGTCACATGGGGTCCTGCTAGAATGGATCAGAGGGATCCATAACAAAGAGGGAGTGCCTGAGTCACTTCCTCACACAAGCTATTGGTTACTGTAAAGAAAGAAGAAGAAGAAAGAAGAAGAAAGAAGAAGAAAGAAGAAGAAAGAAGAAGAAAGAAGGAGGAAGGAGGAAGAAGGAAGAAAGAAGAAAGAAGAAGAAAGGAAGAAAGATCAAAATGGAGTGGCTCATGCTTGGCCCCATGTTACCAAAACGACACTGACTTCTAGTTTCAGCTCTCCCAGAAATGGAATCTCATATCAAGCAATCAGGAATCACCTGATCCACACTAGTTACATAACCTGCCTGCCCCCTGCTCTCTCCTAAAGGGAAATGGCCTTGCCAAAACCAACCTACTTTTTCACCTAGTGTAACTTCCTTGTTCCTGCTCCCTTCTGCCTACAAAAGTCTTTCCTTTGGTACAGACCTTGGAGCTCTTTTGTATCTGCTAGACTGGACGCTGCCCAATTTGAATCCATTTTTGTTCAAATGAACTCTTAAAAATGTTAATGTGCTTCAGGTTACCTTTTAACATTCCCTAGCCACCCTAGGGAATGTGCTTTGTGTCTCAGGTTTATTCTCCTAACTTCCCCCTCTTTTCCATGTCCCAATGTTCAACTGTCAAACCAGAACGTTGGGGGTTCTTGACCTAAAGTAGAGCATTTCTTTAAATATTTTATTTATTTGAGAAAGAGAGAGAGAATGAGCAGGGGGAGGTGCAGAGGGAGATAGAGAAGCAGACTGCCTGCTGAGCAGGGAGTGTGATGCTGGGCTCAATTCCAGGGCCCCAAGATCATGACTTGTGCCAAAGGCAGATGCTTAACTGACCAAGCCACCCAAGTGCCCCCTAAAATAGGGCATTTTTAATACAAATCACTAATCCTACTCAGTCACCAGATGTTCTCTGGCCCTGATTCTATTTCATTCGCCTTCTCCTTTTAAAAGAATAGCTCTTAGGCAGGAAAATGAGCCCAGCAAAGATGTAGGGTCTACAAAGATATCTCCAAGTCATTCAATCTTAGAGTGGACACTGAGGAATGTTCTGGGGTTGCAGGCAAAGAACTGGACCTCAGAACAGATAGGATGTTGTAGGAGAGCATTGAGAGACTTCGTGAGAAAGTGCAGGTAAGAGGATCCCAGAAGCTCTAACATGGGGACATGAGGGCCATGGAAGCTTGTGTTTCTGTTTGGAAGGTCACCATGCTCCCTGCTCAAAGCTCTCTGTGTACAGAACAGTTCATGCATCTGCTGCCTCTTAATTAAGCTTGTACCAGTTACCACCATTGGTTGGCATCTTGTAATCTACCATATTCCCTCTTTTAAGAAGCATAGACCCGTCCCACAGATTCAGGTCCTGGTCTCTTCTATCTAACCCTAGCGATACCCAAGATGACAATGAGCAATGTTTTCAACACTTCCACTTAACAAAATTACTATTTTAAAACTTAGGTCAGTCATTCTTTAAGCCACTTCTATATATAAATCAATTATTTGGTTTTCTTTTTTGTTCTGGACAACATGAACACAAATATGAGAACTCACAGACAGTATAGTAAATTCTGGTCAGATAGGCCTAATGTTCCTCCCGAATCACGTGGACCTCTCAGTACCCTAATTTCTCCAAAAGGGACAGTGATCATCATTAAAATGAAGTGAGGAGATTATAGGGAAGTTAGCCTAAAACTAGGCAGTGGTTCCTTAAGTGGGAATTCTTGGACTGATACTGTTCCACAGTGATGCTTTCTTGTATCTGTGATTAAATTGAAAGGAAAATATAATGAGGTTTTTCATAAGGCAAAATTTATCTAATTAAAGTATTGTTTCTTATTCTCAGATTATGATGTACTGCCCACATTTTAGGGCAGAGCTTTTATATATATATATATAAAATATATATATATAAAATCATTATGATTATAGATGAGAGGTTTTTTTTCCTTACTCCTGATATATTTTGTGTTGCAAAATGAAAATAGGAGCCTATGCCATCCTATGACTCACTCTCCACTTAAAAAAAAAAAAATGCACATCTCAGGAGTGCCTGGCTGGCTCAGTTAGAAGAGCATGTGACTTTTGATCTTGAGGTCATGAGTTCAAGCCCCATATTGGGTGTAGAGATTACTAAAAAAAATAAAATAAAATAGTAAACTTAAAAAAAAAAATTGCACATCTCCAAAAGTAGAGAAGTCTGGTATGCCCAGATCTTAGCTGTGATGTAGAACAGATTCTGAGCATAGCTGAGCTCTGAGTTTGTTTTGAAGCCCATAGGAATCATGGTGAAACTGAGCAAACACCATACATTAGCAATGTCTGTCGGCCCTACTCCTCCTCACCCCTCAGCAGCCTCTCCCTGTCCGAGGGCTTCAGCTTGTGAGCTGCTCCTCCAGGACCATCAGGTGCTGATGTGACTACCATGTTCCTCTGCCCTCAGGTGAGCTTGGCTGTAGAATTAAAGGGTTCTCCTGCACTTAGGCTTCTTGACCAGCTTTCTTCAACTCAATGGATCAACTTCATTTGTTTATTTTTTCTAAACATTTAATTATTACATGCATATTTTAAAAGATTTGTAAAACACAGAAGAGTACAAATAAAGAAAACAGAAATCATCTGTAACTCTGCCATTCACAATCAGTGTTGCCATGTGAGGTGTTTTTTTTTTTTTTCCCTGCCTTTGATAATTCATATATTCTTCTTAGGAGGCATAATTTAGATCATGCTTTATGCATAGCTGACTATCCTGCTTCTTTTTCTTTTTTCTTTTTTCATTTTTTTAAAGATTTTATTTACTTATTCATGACAGACACACAGAGAGAGGCAGAGACACAGGCAGAGGAAGAAATAGGCTTCCTGCAGGGAGCCCCATGT
The DNA here is from genome assembly GCF_018345385.1 of Vulpes lagopus. Classification (NCBI taxonomy): domain Eukaryota; kingdom Metazoa; phylum Chordata; class Mammalia; order Carnivora; family Canidae; genus Vulpes; species Vulpes lagopus. The sequence goes on along the minus strand of NC_054827.1, from coordinate 148,184,816 downwards.
GGGACTTGATCGTGGGATTCCAGGATCACGTCCTGAACTGAAGGCAGATGCTCAACCACTGGGCCACCCAGGTACCCCATCCTGCTTTTCGTAAACAAAGATGGCCTTGAGAGACTTCTCATGTTATTAAGCATTCTCTGAAATCATGTGCTTAATGACCATAAAATGTTTCAGAATATAATATTTTTTATTGTTTAAAAATAGTCTAATGTAAATCTTTGTTTATAAATCTGTGTGAGAAAATACAAGTATCTCTGCAAGCAAATTAGTAGAATCACTAAGCCAAAGGGTATGGAATTTTAAGATGTTCCATGTAGCCTCCCTACTTTGTTTGGACTCCCAAATTTGCATCTTACTATCAGTGTAAGAATGCCAGTATCTCCAATATTTGTTCTAAGTCTTTATCACAGTTCATTTGAAAACTGGAAAGTCAGCATCTAGCTATTTTTATGTCTTCATCTTAAAAACCTACTGAGGTTGAACACTTCTGGTGCTTACGAGTCATGCCTATAGTTTGGCCACTGTTCCACAGTTGACTTAAGTCTTCTCAACAAAATGTTTCTCTACCCATTCCTAAGGGGGGGAGAAGAGGAAGAGAAGCTGATATTAAGAACTTACTATACGGTATGCATACAAGTGTAGGCTCTTTTTGTAGTAGCTCTGGTCATGATGCTATTAGGCAATGGCCTAGGCTCCTCAGTAAACAGGCCAGAATCCAAACTTAGGTGTGTTTGTCTCCAAAATCTTGAGCTTTGCTATACGGTCCATCTCAGGAAGGCGGTCATCATGTGCAACTTAACAATCACTCTGTAGTTTTAACCTTTTACTCCTTAAATGGATTTACCAAAGATCCAAGTAAGCCAAAAGTGCCCCCCCCCCACAAAAAAAAGAAAGAAAAGAAAAGAAAAGATAAAGCCCATACTCAACAGTAGTTTCCCATTACTTCCTTTTCCAAGGATACCTGCTTCTTTGTGTGGGAATTTGTCTGATATCAAATTGTTAAACCGTATTTTTTTTAAAGTGGTTGATTTTTCAACCACTATTGTTTGTTATGGTATTTTTAAAAGTCTAAATTCCCAATTCCCTAGCTTTCTTCTGTAAGAAATCCCTTTATTTCACTTTAGAGAAACCCTGCTGCCCTCTTTTGACTAGTATTTGTCTTGCAAATGTATTAGCCATTTGTTTCTCACCAAAGACATCATTCGAAGAGAAATTAACTTATATCAAAATAATGCAAAAGAATAAAAGTACCATCATAATCTGGCCAAGATAAAGCAGCCAACTGTTTTTTTTTAAAGATATTATTTATTTATTTATGATAGACATGGGGGTTGGGCAGAGACACAGGCAGAGTGAGAAGCAGGCTCCATGCTGGGAGCCCCATGAGGGACTGATCCCAGGATTCCAGGATTGCACCCCAGGCCAAAGGCAGGCGCTAAATCGCTGAGCCACCCAGGGATCCCCAACTATTTTTTCCTGGCATAAAGACCTTCAACTGTATGTAAGGTTCAGGAGATGAATAGGAGGGCAGTGAAAGGGAGATGGTACTTCAAGCAAAAAGAATGATATTATTTTCAAATAATAGACTAATAACGATGATTGAAACATAGTCTCAAAACTGTTCAGGAGAATATCCTATTATAACTAGGTCACCGTGTTTGGGTTTGCAAGGGCTTCTGACCTGGTAACTATATTGACCTTATAACTATATAACATTATGGTGCTAGAAATAGTATTAAACCATCTGATTAGCATCTAATATATACAGTTAAGAAGCAGCACAATATCCGGGTTGGTGCAAGCTGCCGAACAGAAGTAAACACTTGAACTCAGTTAGAGATCTTACATTTTCTACGCGTGGTTTGTAGGTGATGGCCACTACTGTGACAGTTTCCAGAAAGTATCGCCATTCGGCTTTAAACCCTGGGGCTGGGCTAAATCGCCAGGGCCCAGCGTTGGCTCAGGATCTTTCTGCTGCTTCATATAACATGGACAGAGCTCGTATAGATCTCGGAAACCGCCGCTTCATTGGCCACAAACCATGGCCTGTGACCATGCAAAGGCATATGTAAAACACGGACAGGCCTGCACACTCAAAGGAAAAGGCTGACGCACATTGGAATCTACTAATTGACTAACGTTTATGCAACAGACATTGCATCTACCACTTTTACAGTTAAGTGTCCTCCCTTGTTCAAATAAAAACTACTAAGAGCTGTAAGTATAGTACATATGTGAGGTGCCCACTTGGCTCTTCAGAATTATTGCATAGTTAGTAGACATCACAGGGGAGGGGGGAGCGCTGAACTGACCAGATGAACAATACCGGCTCATTTGATGCCCAGCTGCCCCGTCCGTGGCATTACTGCCTCGCCTGCGAGAAAACGAAGGCTCAGAGACTTGCTCTGAGCCTTGCTCACTTGCACAGTATCACACAGAACTCGGATCCAGAAGGTATGACTTGAGTGGCCCCTCAAAAAGGTATAATAGAGCAGTAGAGGGTGAAAGGAGGGGTTTCACAAAATTACAAAGGGTCTCACAGATCTCATGTCTTGAGACTTCTTTGGTCTCTAAGGCGGGAGGGGAAGGTTGAGAAGCAGCATTTCAAGGAGAAGAGGAGGAGACGAGCCTGTGGAATCGGGATGTGGAGACAGAAGCCCTCGGGCAGAGGAAAAGCCTGCAGGGGAAGGAAGGGAAGCGTGTAGCAGAATGCGCAGAATTAAAATAGCAGCTGGGGAATTGCGCCAACAGGCAGCCTAGAGGAGTCCCTCTCAAGCGGGGCGCCTGGCTTCTGCGGGAAGGCCGCAGGGGCTGAACCAGCGGGGACTTGGGGAGCCTCCCCCTTCTGTTTCAGGGCTGGAGCAGTTCAGGAGCCAAATGGAACAGGAGCCCCGTCGGGGTTGGTCCTTCCGACAAGGCCTCCAGGACCTTGCACCAGGGATGAGCAGATGCTGCAGATGGGAGCCACACCTCATCGATAAAGATGCGAAGGAAAAAGCTCAACAGACACTTTATTTTTTTTAGATTTTATTTATTTATTCATGAGAGACACAGGCAGAGGGAGAAGCAGGGTCTCTGGGGGGAACCCGATGTGGGACTCGATCCCAGGGCCCCGAGGTCACACCCTGAGCTGAAGGCAGACCCTCAACCACCCCCCGGCATCCCAACCAAACTTTTTAGTACTTGAGGTTTTCCCCAAAATACGTTTCATGTATTACTGAGAATCTTGCAGCAAAACGAGAACAGACCTTCCCTTTCTAAGTTCCGTAGGTTCAAGGAGTAACATTTGAAGACCGCTTGAGCGGGCATCTAAACAAAGCAAATAAACTCTACAAAAGTCAGGCCTTTCAAGTAGCCAAAGCTACAGAACAACTGTACAGGTGGGAGGTGTTAGATCAGGCCGCCAGGGACTTTTTGTGTTTTCTAGAATCCTAGCTACACAAGCCAGGTGTGGGGGGCTCGGGGTCCGCCTTCCACTCGCTCTAAAGCAGAACGCTCACCTTTCTGCATCTACCCCCTGCAGGCAGGTGACCCGAATCCACTCAGCATGGATTTTCATTGTAGCAGCGACCATTCTACGTGGCCATCACCGAGCTACATATCGTATCCTCGTTGGGATCATCAGGGTAATGAAAATAGGGCGCAGATCTTTCCACGAGGTCTTCACAGCCCCGGCCAAGACACTTCCCATAGTTAAGTGCCCCAGACCTCCTAAAATGACCTTCCAATGGACTGATCAAGGAATGAAGTGAGTGGAGACTAGATAGGTAACCAAATTCATGGCTCAACAGAAACCCCTTTGTGTGGGGTAAGCTATGCAGGAATTAAATGGTTGGCTTGTTAGGGATCTTCCCAGGTGGGTCACATCACCATTTTCTGGGAACACAGCAGAAGGGACTCAAATATGGGTGAACGACAAACGAAGCTCCCTCTGTAGGGTTCTGATGCACTGAGAGCCCCTCATTCCACTGGCTATTTGTGGCATGAAAGGATACAGCCTACCTGTGGGAGATGTAGGGAGATATATTTTAGGATGACAATAAGACCCATAACAATAACAGGCCATTTTTTTTCCCACAAGTAAAGCCTCCCTGCTTTCATTTGCTGACAGCATGCTGGCCAGTTCTTGAGGACAAGCTACTGTGCAACATAATACTCCCATTTCAAAAGAAGGTGATGGTGAATAGCAGGTGCAGAAAGGTTGTACTCAGAGAGCCACTTAATTCTAAATGCTACGATGCCCCCGTGGCCTTGGGAGCAGCACTGCCAGGGCAGCTACATACAGCTGGAGCTGCCCTCGCCTGCTTCTTCCTGCCCCACAGTTGGGGGCAAGGTCAGTTCCCCAAATCTGGCCCATTACCTATAGAAAATTCAAAAGGGAACAAAGATAATTGATTTTTTTAAAAATAATTCCTTCATAGGATGACCAGCTGGGGCTCTGAATTTTGATATTTGGAATAGGCAAATACATGGAAAGAGAGAGAGGGAGACAGAAGGAGGGAGGAAGGGAGGGAGGGAGGGAGGGAGGGAGGGAGGGAGGGAGGTAAGTAAGTTCTTTACTCTTCCTTCAGAATCGAGAGCAGGTTTGACCACTTCTACACTCAATCTAAAAGATCTGCAATTTTATGCAACATGTATTTTGACATTTTTAACCACCTTCCCAAATCCTGAGCATCTTTATAATAGTTTCTTCACATATCCAAGTGGACTCTAAGAGGGAACAGCATACCTAACACACTCATCAAGATCAAAAGTATAAGTGGTTTCTGTTTTCACTCTAGAGGCAAAGCTGGATTTTGAAGCTCCAAGCAAAAGTGTATGGGGAGATAACTCTGCACCCTGTCCTTCGAGATACCAACACATACACACACGCTAACCACAGTGGAAACAGTCCCCAGGAAAGTAGTGTGTCGTCCAGCTGCCCAGGGGCTAGCGTTTGCGGCCACACTGCCAGCACTTGAATCCTGTGCCGTGCCCTCATGAGCCCTGTGACCTCCACTTACTTTCCTTCCTGGGACTGCACTGCCTCCTTTGAAAGTGGGGATAAGCATTATTATATCCACTCGGTAGGGTTGTGAGCATGGAGGAAAGGCATTCACGTAAAAGTGCCCAGCTAACACCGGCCATGTCATACATGCTCAATAAATCACACCATTGACATTTTTTAGCAAGTCTTGGATTTCTGAGGCCTTCTGGGTCATCTGCCACACAATAAATAGAATAGAAGAAATTACCTGTAGAAATAACCTTGAGTCAGAATGAGTCAATGGCTACACTGGAACCCTTGGCTTTTGCCAGGCTCTTCTCACATTGAGATGTCACTCAATATCACTTTGAGAGGGATCCTCCACAGCCCCTTTCCTCATTTCATTCACATCTTGGCTTAAGGGTCACCTCTACAGGGAGATCCATTCAACCCTTCCCCCCAATCCTCTATCATATTACTCTGTTTTAAGTTTCTGTATGGCACATGACTCACACTTTTCTTCTATATCATTATCTGACTTTTCCCCCCCGACCCAGGCCTTGCCTGTCTTTTGGTCTTCTTTTTCCCTAGTGCCAAAAACACTATCTGGCCTTGGTTAAGTCCTAGAAAAATCCCTGTTGGCTGAATGAGTAAGTGCTTACACAAGTGCATGATGAATGTGGGCACTGGGTTGTTGGCTTGATAGCAAGGGCATATAACAATATGATGGCCTAGTCCACAAAGTACCCAGCAGGGGAACTAAAGTAGGTAACCTAGGCCAAGGCCTTAAACCATTGTCTCCAGAACTGTTTCTAGGGACAACCAAAAGAAAGGAAATACTATTGTCTGACTTCTCATTACTTTCTAGCCATACCACCTCTCCTCCAGATACTGAAAGCTAACGTCTACCACAGTCACCATCAATCCTTCTTCCAGGGAACCCTCTCCTATCAAACCCTCAATGACTGCTGGCTCCGGCCCATCACTTGGCGACCTAACTAAGAGACTCTCTGCTCACCATAAAACAACATCCTCCTGACCACTATTGTTACTTTTCAGCTTAGCTCCTTCGCTGGGTCTTTGATGGCCCTTGTCACAACTCGTAATTATTCAACCTGTTTGCTTTCTTTTATTCTAGTTTGCCCATCAGAATATACGCCTCATGAGAGCAAGCCCAATTTTGTGCTATTCAGTATGGCAGCCATAGTGCCCTATATAATTCCTGGTACATAACTTGAGTTTGATAAATAAATATAAGAGGAAGAGAGAAGAAAGGGAGCCAGGATGCAGAAGAAATACTTGGAGCAATCCATCTTATTTTATGAAAGTCTTCCCTAATTCCACTCAGTATCCCTTTGCTGAGCAGCTACTGTTGTCTGCAGGAAGAGAAGCCACCGTATCCTGTGGAACTGAACACCATTCTCTCCATGAAGAAATTATAGATACTGTAACTGTTACATGAGTAGCATTGTACCTCATTGTTCTAGCAAAATCCTAAAAGCAATAGCCACAGCCTCATTTCTTGACCACCGATCCACAGCTCTTTGTCCTCCAGCCCAGGAACGACAGGAAATGGCAATGAATCACCTACCCACCAACTTCTGTTTCTCATTTTCTTGCCACTGGCTCTATTCACCCACTTCAAGAGTCTCAAGTCAATCAAACTCCTTAACCAAATCTCCTTAACAAATGCAAAACTCACTTCCCACCAAACAACCCTAATTTAGCACAAACTTTAAATTTCAAAGGAAATTTGAACGTGCTCTGCTTTAAATGTCAGGACTGGATATTCAGATGGAATAATTAAGGGGGAGGAAACATTTCCTTCCAATAAAAACAGATTGCTAGTTTGTGCAAAGTACTAAGAATATTACGTTTTAAATATGGCCTCCGTCCACATACTACTAATGGGCATCCTGATGATTCGCGTAAAGCAAGCGTCTTTGTCCTGATTGCCACAAAGACGGAAAGGCTGGCAATGAAGTTCAAACAGACACCGCCTCTTAAAAGGCAGATCCACCAACCTCCACCTCATGATATGCCTGCAATTTTCCATTTTCATTACGTTCACAACAATCTAGAACCTCTTCCCCAAGTGCATGGTGCCAAAGGATTCAGATTTTTCTTACTGTTATAAAAGCAAGCAGTTCTTAAGAACACACAATTCTGCATTATTTAGAAATGACTGAGTTTCAGGCAGTTTTATAAATAATATTTTTATAGAGTTTAGAAATCCTACTCAACTTGATTATAATTTTCCAGGCTTGATGTTGAGAACCTGAAAATCATGTCTATGAAAAGTTATGTGATATATTAATGTACACAGTATAATCTTCCAATTCACTGGACTGAAGTTAAGCTCTAAAGATGCCAGAAAACAAATAAAAAAGCAGATCTTCAGAAATTATTTGCTCACAAAACTTTTCACCCAACACCTCATCTCACAAGCCTGCTTTCCAAAGGTCCTTCAATTTCTCTAATTTCAGGGAAGACTTCTCAGTTACTAAAATGTAGTTAAAAGGCCTCTTCAACACTTAATCCTAATGTATTCTTGCAAGGAAAGTAAGCCATGGGTTTGCTGCCAGAGTCAGAGAGACATAACCAGCTCCTATGAGGTGTGGACAACGGGATCTAATTAAAGCTTAGATCAAAATTGTGAATCCTGAATCCATGAATCCAAAGGTCTTCCAGAATGAACATTTTTATCATGATTTTTGTGTCTTACCAGGAGATGTAATATTAACTTCAAGTGCCTCTAAAGACTTACTGAAATATCAGTGATACACAAAGTGAAATAAATGTACCCCATACCTGCGCCAATCAATCAGGGCATGGAAAGAAATATATTTAGCTATTTTCTCTTGTCCTTTTTTTCATTTTCTCATATTTATAATGTTCATTATATTAAGAAAATGAAGGTAAATGTATAATAAGTGTTTTTGTTTTATAGAGTGTGAGTGCTCAAATGATTATGGTGTGGTGATGATCAAAACAGTTGAAGACATTCGAAAGACTAAAGTCACAGAAGAAGGAAAATAGGCCAAAGCCCTAATTTTCCTTTTTTTAGTTTATTTTTATTTTTTTTAGGAGTGGGGGGTGTGGGAGAGAGGAAGAGTGATAAAGAGAATCCCAAATATAGGGCTTGATCTCACAGTCCTGAGATCATGACCTGAGCTGAAATCAAGAGTCAAACGCTTAACTGAATGAGCCACCCAGGCACCCCTGAAAGCCCTGATCTTAATCAGAGATATCCCAAGTAGCAAGCTACTGACATAACTGTCAGCTTCAGGACAAAGCCAAAGTAAAACATTCTTTTAACAAAGAGAAAACTCCTTTCTTGTGCAAAAATATAGACTCTAGAGATAAGCTACAAAGTAAATGCTATGTTAAGGATAGATGATAATTGCTGGGGACAGAGAATTTTACTTTACAAAGATGCCACAGAGAGATTTTAAATGGTGGAGTGTCCCCTCCCTCCATTTACTTTACTAAATAGTTTCAGACGCAGACTTAGGGGAAAAAAAATGAATATTCTCTTTTTTAGTGATTACCATGCTTAAGGAAATTATGCTAAATTCATTTGCATGTAGATGATTCAGTCCCTTGAATAATGATTTCCTTAACTAACATGGTTATTATTATAGATGAGGTTATATAATAGAAAAACTTAAAAGAGGCTGTACCCACCTTTGATATATTCTAACCGACAAAGAAAACGTTGATGATCGAAACCACTTGATTTTGCATAGAACAGTCTTTGCAATTGCTTTTTGACTTTCAAATGTAAACTTTGAATAAAACACCCCTCTGCTGTTTCATTTTTAGTTGTTCACTCATGATAGCTCCTATTTCAATAGCACTTAATATGTGCCAGGTACCATTCCAACTGGTCCATGTTGATGATTGCGTTTTATTGCCATAACAACTCTATGGCTCATGTACTATTAGGTGTGATTATTATCACCACTTTGGAGAATGGCAATAATAGAAACAAGGCAGAGAGAAGTGACTTATCCAAGTTCTCAAAGATAGTATGACCCAGAACTAGGATTTAAAACGGAATCATCTGGCTCCAGGATCTTCACTCCTAACTCTACTACACCAAACTGTGAATAAGGATAAATCAAAGATGGGTTTAATGCTGTGACTCATACACAGAATAAGTTAAGGAAAAAAAGGAGGAAACTGGGCCAGAATAATTACTTAGGAATATTCTCTGTGGAACTTTATGCAAAGTGTGGAACTTTATGCAAAATTATCTGTTAAAAGATAATTTTTATCTTTTAACAAAACAACAACAAAAAAAGAACGGTTGACTAAATCCTCACTTCCCTTGCCTAGACTCAGGGATTAGCTACAGTAAAGATGGGTGAAAACTTTAAGTCCATATTTCTGTAATAACTTTGTGACCAAGAGCCTGTGAGCCCAAGAGGGACAGGAGAGAAAAGAAAATAAGAAAGATACACAAGGGACACCTGGGTGACTCAGTGGTTGAGCATCTGCCTTTGGCTCAGGGTGTGATCCTGGGGTCCTGGGATCGAGTCCCACGTCAGGATCCTCGCAGGGAGCCTGCTTTTCCCTCTGTCTATGTCTCGGCCTCTCTCTGTGTCTCATTAATAAATAAATAAAAACTTAAAAAAAAGAGAAAGATATATAAGACTAGTTTAAAGGCCAGGTGATCAAGAGCACTCTCATCAATGACTGTTTTCACCCTCAGTTGCAATCATACCAGAAATAATTACATGCCCTCTCCTTTGCTATTTTCATATTTTGTATGCTCTATCATATTGCACTAACCATACTATTATAATTATCCAGCTCCTCATAAAGGGCTTCTGTTCCTGCCTCAGAACTGGTCTAGAGCTTCACTCTCCGCGAGTCATACAACTGCTCCAGGCTTTGCCTCCTAATCTCCAACTTGAAACTTCTCTCTCTCCTGTGGGTCCTTCTGGTCTCCTGGGCTTTAGTTTTATATCCAGTTTGGTTCTTCATTTCCAGTCAAATGGATCACCCATGAGGTTTTACTCCTGTATGAATAATAACAGCTACCTGCAAGCCTCATGCTAGGCACTCAACATTCGTTTACCTCAAATATTGATCAACCATGAAAAGTAAGAACTGTTATCCCTACTGTCCTAATGTAGAGGGAAGGCTAGACAAGATTTTTCTTAGGACAGTCACACTAAGAAATTAAGTGTAAGAATGGTTTCAACTTGGGGCCCCTGTGTATCTCACTTGGTTAAGCATCTGACTCTTGGTTTGGCTCAGGTTATGAACTCACAGTGGGCTCCACGCTCAGCACAGAGTCTGCTTTGGATTCTTTCTCCCTCTCCCTCTTCCTACTCCTCTGCTTCTCCTTGCTTACACTCATGGGTTTGCTCTTGCTGTCTCTCTCTTTCTCTCAAATAAATAAATACTCTCCTTAGTGCCTGTCACCCAGATACCATACTTGATAGGATGAGCGCTGGGTGTTATACTATATGTTGGCAAACTGAATTTAAATTAAAAATTTAAAAAAGAAAAAAAAAAATTAAAGAATTTTTTAATTAAAAAAATTTTAAATGACTATCACAAGCACATAATATGTGCTCAATAAATCATCATTGCCAGTATGACTGTGGCTACTACTTTGAACTCACACTCACACACAAATAAAAATAAAAATAAATAAATAAATAAAATCTTTAAAAAAAAAGGATTTCGACTTTGGAGGCTCAGAGACAAAACTACGCTAGGCAAAGGGGTCAGCATATGAAAACATCTTTAAGTAGAAAAAAATCCTGGTACTTAGAACAAGCTAGAGTGGTTGGGCGAGGGGGGAAATGTGTGAGGGGTGTCTCAAGATAAAGGACCTGTGGGGCCACATAGGCCTGGTAGGAATGAACAATGCCAACTTCAGGGTATATTTTCCTCCACTGAACTATATACTCAGTAAACTCATGAACCATGTTTTGTGTGGACTCTGAGATCCTTGGAAGATTTGTTGATTCTCATCCGTTTGAAGATTCATTTTGGAATTGCTGGTGGTATCGGTGATGAAATTGCTGGTGATACGGGAATTGGTGGCGGGATTTGTGGTGCAACTAATGGTGGATTTACGGTAGAGTTATTGGTGCTCACGGTGGCAGAGTTGCTGGTGGCGGTCCTGTTCATTGTCGTAGAAGTACAGTCTGTTGCTGGTCACTTCCGAAACGAAGGCCGACATCCACTTTCCATACAGTTCAGACCATTCAGAGGAAGATTAACTCCTAACACAGAAGCCTAGACTTGGAGGGCAAAATCAGTAAAAAATGGTTCAGCTGCTTTTATTCACGCATTTGACCTGAGGATTTGGAGAAAGCTGCATTTAAATAATTTCTGCTCCTTAATGATTACCTCCTCAACATAATTTTTCTGTACTTCTAAAAATATACCTCAACTCTCATGCAAAACAGCCTGATTCTTTCTGAATCTCCTAGCTGTGATGCCGTTACCTGCAACAAGCAGCTTCCTCTCTCATGGGAATGCCATCCACCAGCCAGCAGGACTTAGGTAATTCACAAGGCCTCTTAAAAATTTACCAGGGCCACTAATATAGCACTGTATGTTAACTCACTAGAATTTAAATTATTTTCTTTTTAGAAATATACCACTTGGGATCCCCGGGTGGCGCAGCGGTTTGGCGCCTGCCTTTGGCCCAGGGCGCGATCCTGGAGACCCAGGATCGAATCCCACATCGGGCTCCCAGTGCATGGAGCCTGCTTCTCCTTCTGGCTATGTCTCTGCCTCTCTCTCTCTCTGTGTGACTATCATAAATAAATAAAAATTAAAAAAAAGAAATACACCACTTTCCTCCCACCAGACATTATAGGGATAAATAAGACATAGTCCTCAACCTTTAGCAGCTACCAATGACACCATGTATTCAGTACCAGAAACTTACATTAGGCTCATAATTCTTTTAGGTTCATAATAGCTATTATATTATTTAATGTAATCGAAATGTTATTATTCCAATTTATACTTAAGAAAAGTGATGCCTAGAGAAGTAATTATCTTCCCTATTGGAAAATGCATGTACATGCCATTAATCAATCATACTTCCCCTCCCCGGCTCCTTAAAGATGTCGAGAAATATTCAACATAACTTAATGACATCATTGAAATTTAAAGCTAAGGATCTAGGGTCCATGCAGGACAATATGAGAGGAAAAGTCCACGGCGGCCTTAGGGTCCACTGGAAAGGATTTCGGGGCAATCAAACACCTAAAGGATGGACACTGATGATATTACCGAAGTCATATGAACACACTCTCCAAGCAGGCTGACAACACTAACAAGTGCCACTTGGTGTAGAATGGGTTTAGGACCTACAGGGGTTAGTAAACAGCTCTAAGTACACATGGTCAAACAATAGTTACTCAACCGGTAGCCAATTAATTATTTTGCATCTCCTCATAACATTGCATCCCAAAGAACTCAAAACAAAACTCTATGATGGAATAAGAGAAAAACATTTGGATAGCTCTGCCTAGAATTCTCTTATGCTCTGAAATTCCACAATCAGAAAGTTGTCCCTTTAAAATCAAGGTACTATCCTTTGGAATAAATTAGGCATTACTAGACGTGATATATCATAAATTAATTTTCCCTTCCTTTTCTTCAAGGAGGTTTTGATTAATAAAGTTGAGAGTGATGGTAAGAATTGTAATAAAGAAGAGAAAGTTTTTGGAGGGAAAAGTTAGAGGTGATTTGGAATAAATTAGGCATTACTAGACGTGATATATCATAAATTAATTTTCCCTTCCTTTTCTTCAAGGAGGTTTTGATTAATAAAGTTGAGAGTGATGGTAAGAATTGTGATAAAAAAGAGAAAGTTTTTGGAGGGAAAAGCTAGAGGTGATTTCTGCCAACTTAAAACTTCAAAATTATAATTTGACAAGCTCAGAGTTTTTTGAGAGATATACCCAATATAAAGACATACATGTTCACCAAATATGTGCACTGGAATGTTGAGAGAGTGCTCTCAACAGTAGGTAAAAACCGGAACTGTGGAAATTTCCACCAGGACCAGAATGGATAATAATCATCGTATGTTCACACAAAGAAACACAATAAGCAAGGAAGGCAAAATAATCATTACTGCACAAAACAGCATGGATGAATTTCACAGATGTAATGATCATTAAAAGAAGCCGTACATAGAAGAGTTCGTATTGGGTGATTCTATTTATCTAAATACAGAACAAACAGGTGAATCTAAGCAATGAAGCTATAAATCCAGAGAGTGGTTACTCTCATGAGGGCAAGGCAGTCAGGGGATAGGAACCACAGGAGGACATTGGTGGGGCTGGTTACATGGGTGTGTTCAGTTTGTGAAAATTCACTGGGTTGTACACAGGGACAGGGCCTTTTTTTTTTTTCCTGTATGTATATCATGGCCAAAAAAAAAAAAAAAAAAAGCTTGGGCCTCTGCATCAGAAGTCTAGATTTAAAGTCAGGTCCCTAACCATTAAAACAAAACAAAACAAACAAAAAACAATTCTAGGTAATCACTTAACCTCTCTTAAATCTTGAGTCCTTTGTCTAGAAAATAGGAGTGATGCCTATCATACCAGATTAAAGAGATTAAAAACTGTGACCTGCTTTATAAATTACAAAGTTCTGTACAACTGTTAATTACTTAGACCAGTGGCTTGCAAACCTAGCTGTGAGTGAGATTCATCTAAGGAGATTAACAGCAACTAAATAGATGCCTTAGTCCCACCAACCCTAGACATTTGGACTCCTTGAGTCTGGGGAGGGGCCAGATCATCTCTAGTTTCAGAAGCTCAACAAGTGATACAGCCATAATCTTGGACAAAGATTTAGAAAACTCCTCCTTATTTCAAAAGTTAATATGGCATTTCAGGCTCATTTCTGGGATCTGTGCCATTCATCTATATTTTGCCAATCACAAGTTACACAGAGATGTGAAGAATTTTCAGAAAGTCTAATGCAGTTGAAATAACAAACACCTGGGGGCACCTGACTGGCTCAGTTTGTTAAGCGTCTGCCTTGGGTTGAGTTCCTGATCCCGGGGTCCTGGGATTGAGTCCTAGGTTGGGCTCCCCACTCTGTGGGGAGTCTGCTTCTCCTTCTCCCTCTGCTGCTCCCCCTGCTTGTGCTCTCTCATTCTCTCTCTCTCTCTCTCTTTCTCTCAAGTAAATAAATAAAATCTTTATATATTAGAAAAAAGATATAACAAACACCTGAAGAGTAGGCAAGGGCACTTCTGAGCAAAAGGCATCTCATATTAAACCAGGTGCCCTGAAGTGAAATATATTTTTTTTTACTTGTGAACAAATCACAAATGAATTCTAAGAGCAGAACATCTTCATAGTAATATCCAAAGTCTAAATATATGCCATCGCATATCCATGCCAGGAATCACGATCCAATTTATGCTTTGGTTTTGTTTTTCCTCCACTTATGAAACGAACACCAGATGTCAGAACAGTTTTTGATAACATTTCTTTTGACATGCTTTTTTTTTTGTTTTTAATAGTATGTTGTTTCAACATCAAGGCTCTTTAGACTTATAAAATTGCTAGACTCCAAGAAGTATATCAATTCCTATCCATAAAGTAAAACACGTAAAATCAGAACGGTTTGAAGTTTTTCTTTGAATTCTTACGGTATTCAAATTCCTTCTTTTCTCGTCCCCTCATTTCTAATTTTCTCCTTAGATAAATTCATTACACACAAGAAAGGGCTCACGGCAAGGCATCCAACATTTGCGTGTTGCGGGTGTGTGTGTTGTACCAACAGTTCCATTCAGTAGGTCCTGAATAAATAATTGCTGAATTTAACAGATTAGTCATTTTGAGAGTAGATCATATTCTATAGCCAAAGATAAGACTGTAGATTTTATGTGGTCTTGTTGTTAAAATGCAGTTAAAACGACAACTCTTCCTTGAATCTATAAAGCCCTATTTGCATGAGACTTGTATTGGCCAAAATACAGTGATGTAGTGGCTTACATCTGAATTGAATTTTTAAGGCCTGTTAAGGGTTGCCTTTATTTCCTGTTTTAGGATCCTGGTTACCATTATTCATAGCCTGAAAAGAATCTGTTCTAGTTAGTAGCATCCCACACTTTTATCCTATACAGGTCTGCAAGAATTGCCACCTAGATGACAATTTGAATAACAACAATAAAAACAACAAAAAGCCACTTATTATTGAAATGTCTTAGAAATGTGCTTGCATTTTGTTAGAAACTTGCTTAGTTTAATCAGGTATAGTTCATCGATCCCCAGCTATCTTAAATAAAGTGCCACAAAACTGACAGGTACCTCATTTGTGACCAAGACTATCTGAAGAGAAACAAAAATTACAAGGAAGTAGCTGAATAATAATATCAGGATGATAGGAAATTTTCCATTTTCAGAAGATCACGTCATCAAAGACATAATGCAGAGAATGATGGAATATTCAACAGCAAACATTAAAAATTCATATTCTGATTAGTGTTATTTTATCACTTATAAATAATTTAAACAAAAGTTTCACACTGCCCTGTTATTTGACATTGTTAAGGTGTAAGCTCTTTCAACTAAGGTTGTGTGTGTGTGTTTTAATTTTCAAAGAAAACCTTAATTTTTTCCTCCCCTTCAGTGTAGTGTTGAAATCCTTCGACAGTTTGGTACAGAGAACTTGCTGAGTTTAATATGTTGTACTTAACCACTTCTCTACTGCTCCTTGAAGCCACCCGGTGGTCCTCTAGCCTACCTCCCCTCCATAACTTATTTCTTCAACTCTCATTGCCCTTTGTTGCTGTGTTTCTTAGGTCTTCTCTCCTCTTGCCTTGACATTTTCCTATTATTTTCCATTTGAGGAGAGGACCACAACCTTTGTCCCCAATTCTAAACCATGAAATGAGCGGGTTGAAGAATTTAGTGGAAAGTCTTTGATATGGATGTCTTGCTAAACTGAATAGTAACCCCCCTTCCTTTTCTTTCCTTTGTTTCAATGAACAATTAATCTTGATTGAGCCAACATCCAGGAAGATGGGGTCACTTTTGGTCAAACGGGGACAATTTATTTTACCATTTCTTTTTCTCTTGATATGTGGTAAGGAAAGAAGATAAAACTCTCTCATGGCAGTTGGAATCCAGATTTCGCAGTGTTATAAACAACAGGTTGCCTTCAGAACCATTTCATCAGCACGGTGCAGTGGTAAAAGCATGAGCCACTCAGAGTTACACTTTGTAAATTCAAACCCCAGCTCTACCATATATTAGCTGAGTAACCAAGGCAACCACTCAAATGCCTCGGTATTAGGAAGGGTAATAATCCTATTTCATAAGATCACTCTGAGAATTAAATAAGTTCATACATTTAAGACACTTAGAATAGGGCCTACCATAACAAAAGTGCTCAAATGTTAACTATTATTAATAGCTTTTAGATTTCATTAGGTTAGTGAGAGTCAGAGAGTGAGAATCACAGTAAGATGAATGTGGTCACACTAAATACGCTTTTTATAAACAAAGAGGAGCTACTTAGGAAGTGGCCTGTAACTTCTGCCTTCAGATCAGAATGAGAATAGACCTGCACTCTGTACTCCTCCATAGGGTGTTCATCCAACAACATTCAATAAAGCCCAAACAGACTGATCGATATCTCCCATCTTTGCATCAAAGCACCTTACCTCTCCTTATTAATAAATTCTATGGTGTCGTCTCTGAATCATCCAGGCACCCTGAGAGAAACGGTGAGCAGGTGGAAAGGATGACTGTCTAGTATGTACTGCTGAAGCTTTGCCAATTCCACCAACAATCCAGGGCTCTAAGTATCTTAAAACAAGTCCTTTTGCTCTAATCTACACTAAGCCCTTTCCACAATTTGTCTCCCTTCCTCCATATGACTTTCCCATGCAACAGAGTCTACAATTTTCCCCCTTTTACACATGAGCATTTACTATTTGCCTGGCATTTAAAACTGAAGATCCAGACAGATATCATCACTACCCCCCTAGGATTTACATTCTCAGGGAGAGGAAAAGACATCTAACTCTATTAACAAAATGATTTACTTACAGTTGTGATACATACTTGAAGGAACAGAGTGAGGTGCTAGAAGTTCATATTTCAGGGGCTCTGGTTCTAGAGAACCAGCCAAGAACAAGTGTATACTAACAGATACAGGTAGGTAGTGGCAGGGGTGGGGTGGGAGGCTCTAGGAAAAAGATTTGTGTGTTTTGTTTGTTTTTGAAAGATTTTATTTATTTATTCATGAGAAACAGAGAGGCAGAAACACAGGCAGAGGGAGAAGCAGGCTCCCTATGGGGAGCCCGATGCAGAACTCGATCCCAGGACCTCAGGACCACGACCTGAGCCCAAGGCAGACACTCAACCACTGAGCCACGCAGGCGTCCCAGGACTTGTGTTTGAGTGAACCTCAGGTAAGAGGTAACATGGCCCATTCTAGGATATGAAAGAAGATCTGGCTGGCTAGAACCCAGAGAGGAGAGGAGAGAAGAGTGGCCGAGGTTAATGTGAGCAAGGCTCATTACTCATTGTGAGTAATGCAGGGCTTCATGACCATGTCAAGTATTTTGGGCTTGACTCAAAATACAATGAAGAGTCACTGCAAACTTTTAATAATGGGAATGACACGCCAATACTTATTTATATACCCTGGCTAGAGTATACAGATTGGATTATGCCTCTCTTTTATATTTAACTCTTCAGCCCATCTCATGTGGTATTTCATGTAAAGCTCTATATAAAAGATTATTTAAATATATGCTTTACTTTCAAAATAATGAAACAATATGCCTTTCAGCCACATTTTGTTTTTTTTTAAACTATATTTATAATCCTTAAGAAAAAAGAAACAATAAAGGCATTCGCCATAGAAATATGGATTTGGGGAATAAGGAGAGATTTGTTTCCCTTTTGCCAACATTCCAATATTTCAGGAATTTTGATAAGACAGCAAAAGAATAGCTTACCTTTAAAAACAAGGTTCTAATTTACATACCAACTTAATTGGCCATGAGATCTTCAACTTCACTTTCTTCTAGCTCAGTGTCAAAGTTTTTTCCTTGCTGTAAAAACCCTCAAAGAGTAAAAAGATTTATATAATGCAAAGAAGCTCTTCAAACTTTATCCTAGTCATAATTCAGTGTTAACTCATTTATAAATAAGTTCTAGGGAACACGCAGCAGTGTGAAATATGAAAGTGAAAAAGACACATTTTCTGTCTTTTAGAGTTTGGAGGGCAAGAAAATTAAAAAAAAAAGGCACAAGAGAGAAACTGATGAGTCCTCCTTAGAATGGAAAATCTGTAGGACTTCCAGTAATCAAGCTAAAAGACTCAGAATTCTTTTGAGACCAGGAACATATATTTCATCGTTGTTTTGCCCCATAAACTACAACATAGGTACTAAATCAATATTTAATCATGAATCCTTCAGCTGTGTTCCTAATAGCAACAGCTTTTTTAAGTGGTGGGGAAAAAATCTGAAGCTGACATTTCAAATGTGAAAAAGTATCAAAAATTCCTATCATTTCTGAAAATTTGGACCCAGAAAATTAACACCAAGGAGATCTGCTGATGGATCATGAAGATATGTCAGAATAAAAAATAATTGGAAAAATTTGAGGAATCTTAAAAGAAAAAAAGTATTAGGGTCAGCAGAAAACCACAGTGTCCTAGCTAATAAGGCTGGTGTGAACCTCCTAACAGTGGTTGAGCTTCTTGGTTGGCTGATTGGCTGATTCACTTCCTGAATGAGTAGCCATCACCTTTGTCTTCATGGTGGCCAAGTAAGAGGCATTCTCATTCTTGCATGGAAAAGAGAAAGTATCAATCCACAGACGTGGAATAGACTTGGCCCCTTGCACTGAAACTGCCATAGTGTGTGTGTGTGTGTGTGTGTGTGTGTGTGTGTGTGTGTGTGTAGAATCGCAGAGGCCATCAAGAGACTGAGAACCAGAATTCTGCACATTTCACTCATTAATTGCATTTTATTATTTATAAATCATTCTTAAAACTTCTCTATAACCACCCTTTCTATATACTATACCATCATGATTAAGTAGTTTAATCCACTGTTCAACAATTAAGGTATGTCTCTACACCTTTACTATAATAATACTGGAATGAACACCATTTACCACAAATTTTCATCTGCAATTCATGCTACCTTCAAGATAGAATCCCAAAAGAGAGATTGAAAGATCAGGAATACATTCAAGGCTATTTAGATATATCACTAGAAGTTGTCAAAGTGGTTAGCAGGAAACTGCTTATGACAAAGTATTACTTAAAATGCATGGGATGAAGTTTGACATACTGTGCTCTTTATCTTTGGGGTTCCAGGTGGGCACATGGAAATGAGTCTGGCTAGGAGAGGACTATTTTATCACTGTCACCATTTAGAATTGCCCAAGCATCATAATAACAAAATGGAGATGCAGACCCACTTTTAGTGGGTATTATTATTGTTATTATTATTGAACTCTCTACAAACAATGCACTACTTCCTTATGAGACAAGGCACCACCTCCTTATGTCTACACCTTAAGCAGGAATGTATCAAATTGTTGACACTGGCAACGTATGGGTTCTTTATTCAACATCTATTATGTACTTGTCATGTGCCCACATCACACAAGTGCCAGAGAGAGAATGTTGAGGTTCATGCTCTCAAGAGGTAAAGTGGGGGTTGATAGGATGGGTGATTTTTCTTATTCTCTTCTACATACTTATAGTGTCTGCATTTGGAAAATGAACAAAGTACCTTTATTATCTAAATGATGATAAATGTATTTATTACTAGAAGTTGCAACTGGCAAAATGAAATCTAGTGATACTCATGCTTTTTAATCTTGCAAACTTGATTCAATGCTCCTTCAACAAACTTGTTTTCATAAAAGGAGCTATTTGAAAAGCTCGAAGAGAGAGCATATGAAAAACACAAATTATACAATGTGGGTTGAAAAATCCCAGGAAGTTGCTAGGAAAATCCCAGGGCCCATTTATTTGGCTAAGGACATACATCAAAAAGTCCCATGATGGGACCCCTGGGTGGCTCAGTGGTTAAGAATCTGCCTTAGGCCCAGGGTTTGATCCTGAGGTCCTGGGATCAAGTCCCATAACAGGCTACCTGCATGGAGCCTGCTTCTCTCTCTGCCTCTCTCTCTCTCTCTCGAATAAATAAATAAAATATTTTTTTAAAAAGTCCTAGCCTCAGCAATCAGACAACAAAAAGAAATAAAAAGCATTCAAATTGGTAAAGAAGAAGTCAAACTCTCCCTCTTCGCCGATGACATGATACCCTAAAAATCCCAAAAGCCTCCACCCCAAGATGGCTAGAACTCATACAGCAATTTGGTAGCGTGGCAGGATACAAAATCAATGCCCAGAAGTCAGTGGCATTTCTATACACTAACCATGAGACTGAAGAAAGATAAATTAAGGAGTCAATCCCATTTACAATTGCACCCAAAAAGCATAAGATACCTAGGAATAAACCTAACCAGAGAGGTAAAGGATCCATACCCTAAAAACTACAGAACACTTCTGAAAGAAATTAAGGAAGACACAAAGAGGTGGAAAACATTCCATGCTCATGGATTGGAAGAATAAATATTGTGAAAATGTCTATGCTTCCCAGGGCAATTTACAGGCTCAATGCAATCCCTACCAAAATACCATGGACTTTCTTCACAGAGTTGGAACAAATAATCTTAAGATTTGTGTGGAAGCAGAAAAGACTCCAAATAGCCAGGGGGAATATTGGAAAAGAAAACCAGAGCTGGGGGCATCACAATGCCGGATTTCAAGCTGTACTACAAAGCTGTGATCATCAAGACAGTGTGGTACTGGCACAAAAACAGACACGGAGTCAATGGAACAGAATAGAGAACCCAGAAGTGGGCCCTCGACTCTATGGTCAACTAATATTCAACAAAGCAGGAAAGACTATCCACTGGAAAAAGAACAGTCTCTTCAATAAATGGTGCTGGGAAAATTGGACAGCCACGTGCAGAAGAATGAAACTAGACCATTCTCTTATGCCAGACACAAAGATAAACTCAAAATGGATGGAAGATCTCAATGTGAGACAAGAATCCATCAAAATCCTAGAGGAGAACACAGGCAACACCCTTTTTGAACTTGGCCACAGCAACTTCTTTCTTGTAAGATACATCCATGAAGGCAAGGGAAACAAAAGCAAAAATGAACTATTGGGACTTCATCAAGATAAAAAGCTTCTGCACAGCAAAAGAAACAGTCAACAAAACTAAAAGACAACCTACAGAATGGGAGAAGGTATTTGCAAATGACATAGCAGGTAAAGGGCTAGTATCCAAGATCTCTAAAGAACTTATTAAACTCAACAGCAAAGAAACAAACAATCCAATCATGAAATGGGCAAAAGACATGAAGAGAAATCTCACAAAGGAAGACATGGACATGGCCAACATGCACATGAGAAAATGCTCTGCATCACTTGTCATCAGGGAAATACAAATCAAAACCACCATGAGATCCCACCTCACACCAGTGAGAATGGTGAAAATTAACAAGATAGGAAGCAACAAATGTTGGGGGGGATGTGGAGAAAGGGGAACCCTCCTGCACTGTTGGTGGGCATGTGAACTGGTGCAGCCACTCTGGAAAACTGTGTGGAGGTTCCTCAAAGAGTTAAAAATAGACCTGCCCTACGATCCAGCAATTGCACTGGGGATTTACCCCAAAGATGCAGATGCAGTGAAATGCCGGGACACCTGCACCCCAATGTTTATAGCAGGCATGTCCACAATGTCCAAACTGTGAAAGGAGACTCAGTGTCCATCGAAAGATGAACAGAGGGCAGCTCGGGTAGCTCAGAGGTTTAACGCTGCCTTCAGCCCAGGGCGTGACCTTGGAGACTGGGGATAGAGTCTCACGTTGGGCTCCCTGCCTGGAGCCTGCTTCTCCCTTTGCCTGTGTCTCTGACTCTCTCTCTCTCTCTGTGTATGTCTCATGAATAAATAAATAAATAAAAATCTTTAAAAAAATAAAGATGAATGGATAAAGAAGATGTGGTCTATGTATACAATGGAATATTCCTCAGCCATTAGAAACAACAAATACCCACTATTTGCTTCAACGTAGACAGAACTGGAGGATATTATGCTGAGTGAAATAAGTCAATTGAAGGACAAACATTATATGGTCTCATTCATTTGCGGAATATAAAAAATAGTGAAAGGGAATGAAGAGGAAAGGAGAGGAAAATGAGTGGAAAATATCAGAGAGGGAGACAGGACATGAGAGACTCCTAACTCTGGGAAACGAACAAGGGGTGGTGGAAAGGGAGGTGGGCGGGGGGATGGGGTGACTGGGTGACGGGCACTGAGGGGGGCATTTGATGGGAGGAGCACTGGGTGATATGCTATATGTGGGCAAATTGAACTCCAATAAAAAGTATACAAAAGAATTAAAAAATAAAAAAATAAATATAAAAAAATAGTCTCATGGAATGCCTTAGATACAACTACTACAGATACTTTACAAATTTCATAGAACCACAATTACAATTCGCTTTTGGGTGACATTGCAATTTGTACTGGGTCATTGTAAACTCACCAGACATATTATTTGAAGCTCTTAAAATGCTTCAAAAGGATATGCTTTCACAGGAGTCCAAATGAAGGAGTGGGATAAGGATCGTCTGAAAAAGTTAACCAAGAAGGAAAAAACTAGAAGAAATGATAGCTGTTCAGGGAGTGTTATTTAAGATCTGGGACTGACCCTTCACAAACACAGGGGACTTCTTCCCATCATGCAGAGGATACCATCACCCATTTATTTATTTCACAAATACTTTTCAATGCTGGGCACACAGAAGCAAGTTAAGTAGGCAAAGTTTTGCCCTCACAGCCCTTATAGTTTAATAAAGTCCAGTAAACAAGGAAACAAAATAAAAATTATGTATTTTCAAGTTTGTTGTAATGTAAAAGATCAGGGTGGTCTAAGAGAGGAGGATAGGAACTCCTGTGTTAGATGGAATATGCACAGAAGGCCTCTCTAGAAAGGTGACATTCCAGCTGAATCCCGGGAATTCAGACACAGAGTAAAGGAAGAGATTTCAGGGCAAGGAAATGGCAAGTAAGAGGCCGGTAAGCAAGACTGGTAGCAAGTGAGGTCCCGAGAGACCAGATGGCTGTAACGAAGTGAACAAACAGGAGAACGGTGCAAAATGAAGTAGGAAAGGTGGGCATGGACAGAGTTACCCAATAGAGAGCGATCTGGAGACCAGGAGACACAATAATACGGTTGAGGCTTAGAAGGATTTGCAAAAGGTTAGGAGAGACTTAAAAGAAGTAGGACCACTGTGAATTATTCCACATATGAGAAGCCACCTGATGTTCTCCTGCATGGGAAGGACACAAAGAGATGGTTTCACATGGAACCCACACCATCACTGCTGCAGTGCATCCGTGGCATGTCCCAGGTACCGGGCACTGGGGGGTGGCAGGGAACGACCAACTAGACTCTTGGCCATCCCATCTAATGGCTAAACAAAATGGCGGTACATGGTTACCACATAAACAATTTTTCACTTGGGTCTACTGTGTCACATAGCTGACAATTGGTGCTAATGCCCTTGAGGGAGGAAAGAAGTAAAATGAAACTCAACATCTCTGATCTATGATTATGTCTGTGACTTGCACAGTCGGCCTAAATCTGATAGAACTCTGGATGGAATGAGGGCTCATCTCTTCGTTCCTTCCAAAGTCGTCTACATCTCAACAGAAGATTGTTTTGCTACAGGTAATGCAGGTCAGAGAAGCAACGCACATCCCCTTTAGATATACTAGGTCTGGGGATAAAATGACAAACAACTGAAGTTCAAGACCATCTCAAGCAAAAAGGAATATCATTAATTACACGGAAAAAAATGCTTTTTGTTGCTATGTGAGTTCTGTTACCAATAAGATTAGTACAGACAGGATTGAATGTCGCCACTTCAATATTAATTGGTCTTTCAAAGCTCAAACATAAATGGTTATTTAGAAGCAGTTTAGGGAGGCTGAAGGCACTGATTTTTTTTTTAAATAGTGCTATAAAAAGGGAAAAAGTAAGTGCTAAGAGGCTTGAGAACATTATTAAACTCATTTATTATCCATTTTTTAATATAGAGTAAATTACAGAAATCTTACCAAATCAATAGAGAGAAAGATAATAGGCCATAATGAAATATGCAATTTATTTTTTAAATGGGAAGAGAACTATTGAATCATAAATGGCAGACCCATTAGGACATTATGTAAACGCTTCCCTTTCGAGTAATATGAATTCCGTATCGCCCTAATGTCTACGCCCCGATAGTTTTACTCATTATCATAAATTTCGGAAGTCTCATTCTTTCACAATATATTTCAAAGAAAGACATTTTATTTTCATTTTAACAATTAAACAATTTTATTGTCCCGTATCTTCAAAATACATTCAGCAGTTTGTTCAAATAAATGTGACTTGCTTAAAAAGGAGAATGAGTTTTCTCCAAACCTTGCTTTGCTGTCATTGCTGTCTTATATATTAAGGAATCAAACGTGTGAGGCTAGAAACAGAGGAGTCCACAAGAATGGTTCATAACTGCAGACATCCTGCATACTTCTTAAAACCATCCTGTTGTAAGGATTTCGCATTAAGAATGAACAGGAAAAAAAAAAAGAAAGAAAGAAAGAAAAAAAAAGGGAAAAAAAAAAAGAATGAACAGGAAAAATCAGAGAGGGAGACAAACCATGAGAGACTCCTAACTCTGGGAAACAAAGGGTTGCGGAAGGGGAGGTAGGCAGGGGGTTAGAGTGACTGGGTGATGGGCACTGAGGAGGGCGCTTGATGGGATGAGCAGTGGATGTTATACAATATATTGGCAAATTGTATTTAAATTTTAAAAATGTAAAATAAAATCCTATTCAAAAAAAAAAAAAGAACAAACAGGAAAAATAATTATTCAATTCCCCCTCTAGCTTTGGATCTCGACAAGAGAACAGATTTGTGCCCTAAAAAGTGACTAGGTTTAGAATCAGACACACCTAAATTCAAATTCTTGCTCCATTTACAACTAAGTCACTAAACAACTTCTAGACTCTGTTTTCTACTCTGGAAAATGGACACGGGGATACTGCAAAGGAACCATGAATGATGTGTGTAATGGGATCCAGATCCACACCTAAGGTAAATTAGATGTTCCATTAACATTTATTTAGTTTTCCTTAGAAGTCGGTTGGCATACGTTTTCATAATCTGGCTCATTGAACCTCTGTCTCACCAAATATCTTTGAAATCGAGCCATGCCTTTGTGTGTTCAGGAGGCTGTAACAAAATACCAGACGGAGTGGCTTATAAACAACAGAAATGCACACTTCTGAAGGCTGTAAGGCCAAGATCCGGGTGCCAACACCATCACCATCGGGTGAAGGCTGTCTTCCTGGTTCTTAGAAGGAGCCTTCTCATTGTGTCCTTGCATGGTGTGGGGGGGGGGCTAGGTAGCCTCGTGGAATCTTCTATCAAGACCACTAATCCCATTGACAAGACTCCACTCTCACAACCTCGTCACTTCCCAAAGGACTTTCCTTCTAACACCATCACTTCAGGGATTAGGATTCCAACCTGTGAGTTTTGGTGGGGTGGGGGAGGCGCAGGGGGACGGGGACACACAAATATCCAGACCAAGGCAACCAATCGCCTATAAAAACTAAGAGTCAAAATAGAAATCAGACTGAATTGTCTTGAACAGGCCACGTAAACTTCCTCAGCCTGTGTCCTCACCAGTAATACAGGGACACGGCTTAGCTCACCGGGTCAGAGGAGTTGCTCAGTCTTGGCGCTACAAACGTTCAGTTCGGATCACTTTTCGTTGTGGGGGCTGTCCTGTGCGTTCTGGGTTGTTTAGCAGCGTGACCAGTGTCCACCCAGCAGTAACTCAACCAGTTTGAGGGTAAACCAAAAAATATCCCCAGGCATTGCCAAGTGTCCTTTGGGGAATAATGTTGCCCCACTGCCCCCATTGCAAACCACTGACATAAGCACAATGAAGTAACTTGCAAGTTATTTAACAGTATGTGGAACAGTTATGCTCGATAAATGTAAGCTATTAATTGTTGCCTACAAATGCTATTTAGGACGCATTTATGACCACTGGTTCATGTCTTCAGTAATACACAGAAGCATTGGTCACAATGAAGAGACTACTTAAGGAGAAGCCACCTGTTTCCACAGTGGCCCCAAAGCGGCCAGAAATGATGTGTAGGATTCTTTTCATGCCAGTGTCTTCATTTGGACCTTGGACTTAGAGCAATCCTGGCATCTCAGTCTGCCTGAACTCCCTCTAGGGGCCATCCTATCTTCCCTGGTTGGTGCCCTGCTGCATCCCTTAAAGCAAGGCAACATCATGCTGCTCAGGAAGCAGGAGCCCAGAAACAGGGATAAGTCTCAACTGTGCATTGAGTTGATCCCAGTCTTTTTGGTTCCATGTGGGTCTGAAGAAGGTTCAGACGTGTTTGCAGTTTCCTTCAGGCTCTTTCTTTCAAAAAGTCTCCTGCCAAATTTATCGGGTCACCACAATCTTGTACGTCTTCTGTATATGCCTCAAAGGCACAGTTGTCACAAAGTAATGATTTCAATATTTGGGATGGTTTGTAGATTCTTGAATGGCTTTCCCCAAAAACTAGAAATGTCTTATAACAACAGATATATGTGTGCATGTGGCTTCATAAGCTTCACCCCGTGGGCACCAGAGACCGGGCTTGGTAGTGAGTCATCAGTTTTACCCCAATAGCTGCCACTAATGAGTCACATACAATACTCATTTGCATAGACCACTAGGACTACACACTGTAGCACCACACACAAACACAACCCCTCATCTGTTTTAGAAATAAAGTTTTATTGAAACACAACCAGTTTGGGGCCCCTGGGGAGCTCAGCAGCTGAGCATCTGCCTTCGGCTCGGGTTGTCATCCTGGGGTCCTGGGATCGAGTCCCACATCGGGCTCCCTTGCACGGCGAACCTGCTTCTCCCTCTGCGTGTGTCTCTGCCTCTCTCTGTGTGTCTCATGAATAAATAAAATATTTTTTAAAAAATTAAAAAAAGAAGAAACAAAACCGGTTCACTGGGTCTTTTAAAAATCATCTACAGCTTTCAGGCAACCACAGCAGAATTGAGTAGTTCTGACAGATACCACTGAGGCCACAAATCCTAAAATATCTGCCCTCTGGCTGCAGTAGTCTGCTAATGACTCCGAGAGATGTACCCACATCCTGTCCTGTGACTACAACCTTATTGGGGAAAAAAGAGTCTTTGCAGATGTAATTAAGAATCTTAAAATGAGGAAACCATCCTGTTTTTTTTTTTTTTTTCTGAGTGGGGCCTACAGGACATCGTCTGTGTCCTTATGTGAGCAAGGCAGAGGGTGACACACACAGAGGAGAAGGCAGTGTGAAGAGAGGCAGGGACTGGAATCATGCAGCTGCGAACCGAAGGATGCCAAGGGATGATGGCAGCCATCAGGAGCTGCAGGGGCCAATGAAGGGTCCTCCCCCAGAACCTCTGAAGGGAGCATCCTCCTGTCAATATCTTCATTTTAGACTTCTAGCCTCAAGAACCATGAGAAAAAAGTTTTTTTGAAAGCCACCAAGTTTGTGGTAACTTATTTCAATGATTCCAGGAAACTAAGTCACTTGTTCTTATACAGAAAGAGCTCACGGACTTTGATGTGCTAGTGCCCACCCACCCCACCCCACCCCCCACCCCTGAATCGTGCAGCATGCTGGCAAATGCAGCCCTGAGCTAAAGGCCTTGAAGGCCGTGGTGGATGTCTTCCAGCTGACGCTTGCATCCGTGTTCCTAGGTATTTGTTATGCACTGAGTGTGTGTGCGCGTCTCCAAAACGCCTCTGATGTAGAAATCCTCACCCCCTGGGGTGACGGCATGGGGACGGGCCTTCAGGCCTTCGGGAGATGCTCAGGGCATGTGGGTGAGAAGACAGCGCTCTATGAACCAGGACACCGGCTCTCCCCAGCCACCGAGTGTGCTGACAACTTGATCTTGCATTTCCAGCCCCCAGAACTTCAAGACGCACATGTCTGCTGTTTAAGTCACCCGCTCTCGGGTATTTTTGCTACAGCAGCCCAAGCGACCTAGATGGTATTGTCCTACCACTTTGGGAAAGTTTAGAAAAATACTGCGTAGAGCTGTGACAATCTTTTTATTTTCTATTCTATCCTTTCACTTTATGTAAAACCTTGCGTATGTGTATAGGTTCACGCACACACACCTAAGAACAGATACGTACCTACCTCCCAACTTAAGAAACATTAAAAATCAACATTACACAAGTCTGTAAAGGCCATATCCATACCTTTCCTGGATAGCGACTCAATGTGATGCTTACCAAACCTGTGCACCTCTTTTCACATTTATTGGTAATGCAATTATCCAAAACCAGTGACCCAGTATTGTTTACAACACAATTTCACACGTCACATAACAGGTGTACTTTCCTGCATCCTTCTAAACCTTGCTTCTCTGGTGCACTCAACATAATATTTTTAGGATTAATTCACTTTGCTCCATGATGCTCTAGTTCCTGCCAGCGTCGTCGGTACCAGGGTGCCTGTAGCCACTCCCCTGCTGGTGGACACTGATGCCGTGGGTCGGGTTTCATCGTGATAAAAGCTCCGCCATAAATGTCCTTAGACACGTCTCTTGCCTACAGTCTTACTCAGGAACGGACCGCCTTCTTGGAGCCGTATTTTTTTCAAAAGGGATAGAATGATTCACCCTGCAAGCAGCGGTGTTTAAGCGTTCCTATTTCACCGGTCCTCACCCAAACCTGACATGGGAAGGCCTTTTAGGTAGCTGCTAATTTCACGTAGAGGAAGTGAGCATTTTCTCTATCCTGTAAGGAAATGTCACTCACCAACCCCATACTCAAAAGAGAGAAACAAGGGAGTCTTCCACAATAGAAGCACTGACATCGGCACGCCTGCGTGACTCCGTGGTTGAGCATCTGCCTTTGGCTCAGCATGTGACCCCAGGGTCCCAGGATCGAGTCCTGCACCGGGCTCCCTGCAGGGAGCCTGCTTCTCCTCCCTCTGCCTGTGTCTCTGCCTCTCTCTCTGTGTGTCTCTCATGAATAAATAAATAAAATCTTAAAAAAAAAAAAAAAGGAACAGTGACATCGAAAATAATGAAAAGGAAAAGAAAATTTTCTGAACTATAAAGCTGTCTGAAATGGTATCCGGTGTGTGTGTTTGCAGAACTGGGCAAACCCTGGGTTAACAGAGTGGGACCTTAGGTATCATTCCAACTCCAGTGCAAAAGCTTTTTTGCTCATTAAACAGGTGGCTAAATTACACTCTCGGCAGCTCTTCCCTGCTCCAAAAGTCTCTCCTTGTATTAAGAGATGAAAAGAATCCCAAGCAAGGCTGGCAATTCTATTTAACGCCTCTTTTCTTCAGAACGTGTGAAAGCCTGCACCAAAGGGCCTTGCGTCCCTGGGGTGATTTTCTACTGCATCTGCCTACAGCATCCCCATCCAGTGGGAGCTAGTGCAGCCCTCCCTGCCTTCCCGTGGCCTCAGCTGCTCTTTCATTCCCTCTTGCCCCAGGGACCCCCACATGCTGAGCCCTGTGCCTGGAACCCTCCCCCTTCCTGTCTGGGCTTAATGAGGGCGTATCCTCCTCCTTCGGTCTGGTCTCAGTTCAGGTGTCACCTTTCTAAGGAGCTGTGCCCAGAGCTCCCCAAAGCAAGATCCTGGCCTCCTGGTCAACCAGCCTATCCTTTCAGCACTCAAGTCTTCCATCATTATAGAATAAATGAGGCTCAACACTCAATCCTACAAGATGTGGGGTCACGTGCGTATGAAGTCAGTGAAAAAAATAACAATACTTTTCAGTTTCTCTCGACGGTCACAGAATGTAGAAGAATGAACAGTGAAAGGGGCCTAGCATACAACGGACTGAAGTGAGGGTCCCCAGGGGTCACACTGTGGTCATATCCTAACGAGGTTCCCTCTCAGAAATGAAGGGCCGAGCACAGAGGCTGAGCAAAGCACAGCGGCCAGTCGTGTCACACGATTCTGATTTTACCAAATTTGTTTAGTTCGGGATGGTTTTGGGGGGCTTAGTCCACATAAACTCGAGTCTGCGTGCTATCAGATTCCTGTCCACCTCCTACCTGGAGTGTGAACCCCACGGGGGTGGAATTCTGTGAAATGCAGGGTAAACGCTCAGGAGTTATTTATTGAAAGGGAATGAAAAGAAAAATGTACCATTAAAGTACTTTGTGACGGGGAAAGACAAAGACTAAGAAACTACAGAAATGGTTTCTCGTTGAATCTAGAACAAGCTCCAGAGTCCTTGCAAAGCCCTCGGAGGCGCTAAACGTTCCTTAATGCCTCTCAACCTTGAATTGCGCTGCCCCTAACTCACCGACCTCCACATAAATACCTCTGAGTTCCTAAGTCCCATCAAACTTCTTTCTCCTAGAATTTTCTTCCCCAGGTCTTTACCTGACTGGCTCTTTCCCATCTTTCAGACCCTTGGATGAACATCACCTCCTGAGAGAAACCCCATCTGAACAACCAATCGAAAGCCAGTCCCGTCCCCCTCCAGTCCAGCTACTTTCTGGCCAATCCTCACCCTGGGCTGAAAATGTGTTGTTTCTTAACTTGCTTTGTGTTTCCTCTTGTGCTGACCTTGTTCTCAATAAGGCTTACCTCTCTGTATTCCCAGCCCCTATTGCCATGTGTGTGGCTCTGGGCACATACTCATCCATATTTGGGAAGTAGAGATGTAGAGATGACTCTACCCTAAAGCCTCAAGGAGAATTCAGAGGCACCACATCGTTCCCCTCCAACACATCATGCACACAATGACCCATCCCATCCAGGGGGAGACCAAGGTGAGATGTGGGGTCTAAGCTCCCCTTTGACAAGCAGGGCAGGCCACTCTAGTCCTCAACATCAGTACAATCACAGTCTGTGTAAGGTCTAAAGGATATCAACTCTTCATAAAATGAAAACTCAAAAAATAACTTTTATTTTTTTTTTTTTACAAGTGGGCTCCACATCCAGCATGGAGCCCAATGTGGGGCTTGAACTCATGACCCTGCGATCAAGATCTGAGCTGACATCAAGAGTTGGATGCCAAACAGACTGAGCCATCCTCAAAAAATAACTTTTTAAGAAAAAAAAAAACACATAAGCAACACACACACACAAAAGTGTTTTATTTCAAGCGGCGTAAATGGTTTCTCGTGAAAGTCTGGATCTCTTTAAGATCATCCAAAAATAAAGCCAAGGCAGACTAGATGCTTCTACAAATCTAGTCTCCTGGTTTCATCATAGAATTAAATGTGTCTTATTTAGGAGCAGTTTGTGGAGCCCCAGAGATTCCCCAAAATTCATTCTGAAATTACAGATTTTATTTCTAAAAACAACCACGATTAAGCATGACATTTACAGATGCCTGCTCTTCAGTAAAGCTGCAATTTGAGAAAAACCAAAGCCATAAGGAACTAAATTACGTAAGGGAGGCTTTTCATTACGCTCAATCTAGCTCGCTCTGGGTTAAGAGCAAATGAAACTTGATTATTCGGCCAGTTACTTTACAGCTTCTGCGTCTAATTTACTTTTCCTCAGAAGATTAAAAAAAGTCTTATGAACTATTATTACATGTAGATTCGAACTTTTTTTTAAAGCTCATTTCATAAGTGATTAGAGTTTTTAAAGAGCAAAAGCTCTTCATTTTGCTATGATTTACCCTAGCTCGGCCAATAAAATGCCTTAATTAAAGCCTAGCTGAAATCCGCTATCCATTTTTTTAAAAGCTATTCAAAATAAAAGCGAAAAGAAACCTTATTATTTATTGACTGTTTAGAGTTTTCTTAGTGCATGCAATGAGTTGACAGTCTACACAAAGAACAGATTCTTCTTTTAAAAAATCAGTTTTGGTAACTTCACATTGAAAAGGCTTCTATTAAAATGTAGCTCAAAATGTAGTCTCTGCAAAGATGTTGCTGCCTTTTAAATTAAGATTTAAAGTAAGGCGGGCTTATAAAAAGACAGCCAACCCCTAACATCTTCTGCAAACACTCCTGTACTTGTCAGTTAGACAAGATGCTAGCTCTCTGTACATAGGGTGGCATCTATTTATACAACCTGCAAAAAGCTTTAATCACTTAAAGGAGAAAAAGTTATTAGATTTTCTCACTTTAAACTGACCAGTACTTTCTAACATCTCACCTACGCAATGGAACCACCAGAACTTCAACGTAAAGAGAGGATTTTTTTTTTTTTTTTTTTTTGAGCTTTGATCCTGAGATGCACCTAGTGGACTTTTTGTGATGGACTTCCCAGAACTTTTCCTAAGCTCTGATAGCCATTAAAAGTGTGTATTCAAAGACACATACAGACACAGACACACATCTAAGTCTGGGACTTGTAGCACACTGTACCTAAAACCGTAAGCAACATTGGGGGCCCTTGCAGCGCAATGCTGGGTTCCATCTTTTAACGCAACCATTAGCATTTTGCATGGTTCCCAATTCCATCACAGCGGGCCAGTCCCCCTGAGTCATTGCCTGTTTGACCCAAGTGCTCTCTCTTCTTAATTCTCATGCTTCTACATAAAGATTCTCTTTCCATCGGCAGGTGCATATTTTCCCTAATTCCACAATTTCTGCCAAGCACCAATTCACCCACAAGGATCTCCTGGATTGCATAAAAGCAAGGTGGTGACGTGTCTTTACCCTCCTTCCATCTAGCCACCGATCTATGCTCTAAGAATATTTATCGGGTCCCTACTTTGTGCTAAATATTGTTACGGACACAGAGGACACAAAAAACAGTCATGGTATTGTCCCTGCAGTCTACGTGTTGCTATGTCATTAGGGGTAACAGAGAATCGTATTATGGTTTATAATAGTGCGTGACCAATTCCACTCATTCATTTATTCAATGATATTTGAGCACTTCTTATGCATCAGTCACAGTACCAAGTATTAGCTACACAACAGCAAAGAAATCGGTCCTATCTCTGTCCACGTGCTCCTGGAGTTTACAATCTGGTTGCAGGAAACAGACAATCAGCATGCAAGTGAATACAAGTTTAAAGTCAAATAGGAGAGCTGTGAGTGAAACACAGAAAATGAAGGAATAGAAGATACAGGGAGGAACAGGACTGCACAGAAAGGGGGATCTGAGAAAGTGGGGTCGAAACTCATCCTGGGAGCCCAGCAAGGGCCGGCCACGTCAAGGCCAGCCATGCACAGGCCAAAGGAGCTACGTGTGCAAAGATCCTGAGGCTGACAAGAGCCTGCCATAGGCAAGGAGTGGCATGGCCAAGTCACACTGACTGTGTGACGAGAGCTTAGCAGAGAAAGCAGAGAGTGTAAGATGACGACGTGGCGAGGCATGCAGACCACGCAAAGATGACTTCAGAGACAGACGTGTACATTATACTAAGTTGCATGTGTTACATCCTACTGCATTATGACCTAACATGTACACGCTCCGCCTCAACAAGAAATGCTGGCTTCTTTTAGGCGGTGGACTATCTCCTCCAGCTCATATACATATTTTTAATTCTCTTCTGAATGTCACGTAGGAAGTAGACTGGAGAAGACAGAAGCTGGTTGGGGGAGGTGGTATGCAGTAGTCCAGGAGGTGATGACAGATTAGACTATTCACTCATTTAGCAAGAAATTACGGAGGTATTTATTCTGTGAAGTACTGGGCCAGGGATGCAGCAGTGAAGAAAGCAAAGTCCTCGCTGTCAGAGAGCCCTCGTTCTAGTAAGAGAGATGGGAGATAATAGAAGTAATCAGAGAAACATAATATGGCAATAAGGGCGAAATCAAGGCAGGGTGAGGGATCAGAGCGGTCAGCTCAGGGTGTCACGGGGGCTCAGCGGACAGCCTACGTCATCAAGAGAAGCCTTCTCGGAAGACAAAACACTTGAGCTAACACTGAAGCATGAGTAGGAACTGGCCAAATAATATTAGGAGGGGGAGAGGGGTGGGTGGGGGGCAATGGATGAAGGGGAAAGTTCAAGGAACTGGAACCTGCAGGCCTGAGTGAAGGAAGAGAAGACCAGAGCCAGCAGAGGTCAGAACACGAAGCAGGGGTCCATGCAAAGAACCATTTGGAAATTTATCCGAAGGGTGTGGGAAGGATTTTAAGCAGGGAAATGAATAACGACAGCACTCAGCACTGCAGAGGATGGTGGGGAAGAGCCAACCAGGCTGGCCTGTCTGCAGACACTGAGAGTGGCCCGGGAGTAGGGCAGGGATGGCTTTGAGGATGGGTGGGGAAGGGTGCCTCTGGCAGGTATCAGGGACGTAGAATGGACAGAACCTGATCACTGCTTGGCGTGTGCACAAGGCTAGGGGGAGAACAGTCCCGCGTGCCTGCGTGATATGCAAAATTCCTCGAAACGTGCCCTTCCATCCTCTCTGAGCTCATCTCTACCAGGACCCAAACACTGTGGCAGGGCTGGCTTCCTTTCAGCCTTTGAAGGTGCCAACATCCTTCCCAGCTCTGGGTCTCTTTGCCCCCAGCGCCCCCTGCGACTTTTCCTTCTCCTTCCACCTCACCCCTATTCCCAACGTCCCTCGACCCCACCTCCTGTGCCTGGAATGCTCTTTCCCTAGGTCTTGGCTGGGCGGTCCCATCTACTCATTCAGGTCTCTGCTCGCATGTCCTCTGGAGAGGGCTCCCCTGATCTTCCCCAGACCAGCTTAATTCCACGTAGTCACCACACTCTTGTCTCTAAAATCATTTTCTTTTAGATATTCAGGTGTTAATTTTCTTGGAGTTTTGTTCATCCACACTTCCGTTGACATATTGTTTATACATATGGGCCTGCTACGCTCGAGGACCTCAGGGGCTCCACTTTCCTTGTTCAGCACTCTGGCCCCAGGCCTTAGAGACCATTCAATACCTCTCAAGGAAGGAAGGATGGACAAATTGCACAGAGCTTAAAGCATAGCAGTAAAGCTGCCATAAATTAAAAGTTCTTTTGGGAAAAACAACTAGAAAACAGATTGAGAGATACACATTTGAAAATAATACACAAGAAGCAAAGAAAGAAAATAAACCCACTTTAATCTTAACCTCTATTAAAATGTTGGCTTTAAACCAGAGGTGAGTAAACTTTTCCTGTAATGGGCCAGATAGTAAATATTTTAGGCTTTGTGAGTTGTAAGGACACTGTCACAACTGCTCCCCTCTGCCCCTGTAACATGAGAACAGCCATAGGCAATACATAAGCATGCATTGATGCGTTATGTAAATACATAGCATAAAATTTTATTTACGAAAGCAGTCTGAAATTGGCCAGAGAAGTTGCTGACTCTTGCTTTGGACTAATCTAGTCAGAGGAAGATAGGGCACCCACAACTGAAACATATAAGGAAGAGGAACTGACTTTTATTGAGAATCAGACCTTTGTACAAGATGCTTTGCACACACATCTCACCCAATCTTTTTGACAACTCTGGTAGGTCAGCATTATTACACCTATTTGGCGATACTTAAGAGTTCCAAGAGGAGACATAACCCGCTCAGATTATATTAAGGAGCTGGAATTTAAATCCAGGGAGTCTTTCCAACTCTCAGATTTCTTGTTTATCATTTATCTTTTCATCAAGTTTCCTCTTAGAGCCACAAACCACCTCCCTACCCCATTTTTGGAAAGAAGTATAAACATCTGTGCACATAACGTAAATACACGGATTCCAATTCCACAAACATTTACTGAGTACATATTATGTTCCAGGCATTGGGATGGGGCTGGGGGGATTTCAAAACTTTTTTTCAGAACGTCTTTCTCCAAGATCTAAATTGTAGCTTGTTGGTATCAGATACTGAATTTCAAAGGCTACCACGTGGCACTCCCACATGATGTCCTTCGTTTCCCTAGACTTGCAGATGGTATCTTCCATCGTATTAATGATGTCTTTTCCATGGTCCTGTCTGCCTTCCGTGAACAAACCAAGGTGTGGATTTTGTTTTGCCCGTGTGCAAGGCCTGCTGCTGTCTGTTCCCTTGCAGAGGAGTTTCTCCAGCAGACTGCTGCCCACAGCACCGGCTGCTCTGTGCAGCTGATTCCCAGCTACACAGCTTCCCATTACTTCAGACAGTGTGATTCACGGTGTCCTTGAAGCATTGCTTCCATATGTTTGGGTTAAATACCCTTCCACCCTCACAGGGCCCACATAATAACCAGAGTGTTATGGCTATGTTTTTGGATGGATTTAAGAGTAAAGATATGAATATTTATACTACTGGTGTCAAATCCTGAAAATATCTCCTTCCCCCCAGCATCTCCTATGGGACTGCCAGTTTAACCAATAAAATCCCCTACACCTCCTATCTAGGGAGGAAAATTGTATCTTAGAAAAATGCTACAGCCTAGTTTTTGTTTTTCAACGAACTTCTATGTAATAGCATCAATACTGGAGAAAGAGGGTTGAAGGCAAGGAAAAAGTCTTTTCAGCCGTCTCAGACTGCTTCTCCCTACAACCATTCCCTTTACTTACTTGGCAGTCTGTACCTACCCAATTTAAGGTATGAGTTCATTTAGCAGAGATTCTTGATGAATACAGTTTCCCTAACCCATTATATTAAAAAAAAACACAGAATCAATATCTCACATCATCTGCGTACTGGCCATCAACACCCTATTCTATCTATAAGAGGAAAAATTCATTTGTGCAATAGTCTGTCACTTTCAAAGAACTACCACCTTTAAGTATTTGGCAGTGATCGCAATGTCAGAAATCAAAAGAAATGCTATTCCAGGGAAAAGCTGGGCTTTGAGACTCCACAAATAACAACCCACATGACCTACTTGTTCCCCACCTTGTCTTGGCCAGAGTTCTGTCTTGAGCAGAACTGGGACCAATCAGGAATCAGGATTTTCTTTCTTGTTATCAATATCAAAGCTCTTCCCTCTGTTTCATCTTCTGAATCAAAACAGTCAACTGAATACTGTAGACTCTCTTTCCTGTAACCTGAATTGTTCTTATGTCATCTCGTCTGCCTCTTTCTGCCATCAGCCCGGCCTTTGACATTTTCTCAACTATGTAGATGCAGCAGACCCTTCAAATGGCTTCTTTCTCTCAGGCTTGGTCTCTTGATGTGCCTCCTCTACACACACAGACTAGAACGATTTGGCCTGGCCATTCATAATAGTAATAACTACTATTTATTGGGGTTTTATATGCATAACTCATTTAAGTAAAATGGGCACAGACACACACACACACACACACACACGCCCCCAAACCAGTATCTCTCCCATTTTTCACATGAGAGAGCTAAGCTTTAATGAAGTTAAAAAATTGACCAACCCCATAAAGCTACTAAAGTATAGAGCTACGCTCCACACCTAGGCTTCTCTAACACATAATGTGACCTTGATTGTCATTCTATTGCAAATTTCTTTTCCATAGATGCAACATCTATTAGAATAATTGAGGGCAGATGCCACCTTTTTTTTCCAGGGAAGATGAAGCATCTTGAGGGATAGTTTTATTAACATTCTATCCAGTAAGAGAGAGAGAGAGAGAGAGAGAGAGAGATCCCCAAATAAAATGAGGTTGCAGTTACAAGGACAGTGGCAAAATTGGCAAATGGAGAACTGGCAAAAACAAGATAGCTTCTCTTTAGAGTCAACTACAAACTCACTGAGAAATGACCTCAAATTCTGTTGCCAGACAGACAGAGCAGATGCTATTCCTTACAGGTGGAAATATCACTAACAGACAAAGAATGTGGTTCTTAGAGACACTAAAATGTGGATTAGCTGAATGAAGTTAGTTGATTTAAGAACAGGGGAGAGCCGAGTGGTCCAGGCTAGGACACTCAACACCCTTATTGGGTGGTGGCAAAATATTTGGCCAAACTGTCACCTAATTTACTTCAGCGTACAGACTTTGAGCCCCCTGAGGTGGTAGTGTTAGGAAAAAATAAGGATGTTGGCCACATCTTGCAGCCATCAGAGATGCCCTACGGGAAAAATGGCCCTGCACCAGAACAGAAAGGCTAAATAAAAATCAAGGAAATATACCTATGATAAAAGAAGCACTTTGGGGGCTATGCACCCAAAATTTAGAGTTTAGTGGAATCTCACACTAAATTGAGAGATTTGGGAAAATGTGGAAGTCCTTTCATGACCATGAACCAATGAATGTAAGGATAAAATATTCACATGCTGGGAACTGAGGAAGAAGATAAGAAAATCGGGGACCATATTTCTCGCTATGAAAACAAATCAACTTTATAATTGATGCTATAGCTGAGATTTCTGTACAGTTAAAAACATGTCTAATTCACAAATTCATCATATACTGTGTGTAGGATATGGGAGAAGGACTTTTGTGAAGAAAAGAAGGAAGCGAAGAAGATAGATCATCACTGAATCATAAGGATTCTCTCTCCTTTTTAAAATGGTTATTTTAACAAAGTATTATTTCTTAAACTGACTCTCAATTTATGTAGTATGTAGAACTGTTAATGAATATACAAATGGCCAGAACGCTACCAAAATAGTCAAAACCAATAAGTGCTAAATACAATTGAGTGTTTGTTGAACAATTATCATTGGACTGTAAATATACTGAGATGCCAGTAGAAACTTACAGTTGAAAATCTGCCAAGCGGTTTACCATGCCTTTTCTTTTGTTCGCTTAAATGCACTTCCTAGGAGCTAATTCTATCTCATGTTGATCTTTTCACATCCCACAGTTTTATAAACTTAGAGTTTATATTCTGATAAGTATTGTCTCCTCAATCAGTGAATTTCTAATTTAAGACCAGCTTTAGAAGACATTTTAGTATTAGGTGTTCAGCCTCTTTGTTACTTGATTTATTCTTAATATCATACTTGTTTTTATTCATTCATTCTTTTATTCAACAGATTATTTGTTACGTCTCTAATTCAAATTCTCAGCAGTACTGACTCACCTGATCACTCTGTCCTTGGCATCTACCGATTCGTCTCCTCCATCTCTGACCTATTACCTTCAGTGTTGTTTGCTGTGTCCTTCTTTGCCCTATCTCTAAACACTAAGGAGTCCCAGCATATAGTACTCATCTCCTTCTCTTTCCTACCCATGATCTTGCCATGGATGATTCCATTCGGTTCCAATTTTATTTTATTTTATTTTTTTATTATTTTTATAAATGTATTTTTTATTGGTGTTCAATTTGCCAACATATAGAATAACACCCAGTGCTCATCCCATCAAGTGCCCACCTCAGTGTCCGTCACCCAGTCACCCCAACCCCCCGCCCACCTCCCCTTCCACCACCCCTAGTTCGTTTCCCAGAGTTAGGGGTTTCTCATGTTCTGTCTCCCTTTCTGACTTTAAATAAAATGTATAAGACTCAAACATTTATATCTTTAGCCCTAACATCTACCCTAAAAATCTGCTATATCCAACTGCCTACTTGAAGTCTTCACTAAGATGTCTAGGAGATGATGGAATGAACCCTAATGGTTATATCCAAAGCTGAACTCCTGATTTTTCAATCCCTTCCCAACTTCTTCTTCCTCAGTTTTCCCCATGTCCGTAAATGATACCACCATGTATGCTGGAGCTAAAGTCAAATACCTAGAGATCATCCCTACTTCCTCTTTATTCCCCATATTCAACTCATTAGCACATAGGGTCAACACCGTCACTATTGTATAGTAGACCTTGAATCCATCTACTTCTCTCTTAACATTCCGAACCCAATACGTCTCCTGGGAGACGACTGGGATATGACTATAGTTTCCCAATTCATATTCCTGCTTCCATTCTTTCCACTTCAGCATGCATTTCCCATAAATTGGCTAGAGTGCTCTTTTTAAAAAAAATGTAAATTATATTCTGTTGCTTCTGTGCATAAAGCCCTCATAATCGTTTCCGATCACATTTAGAGCCAAACCCAAACATCTTCTTCTAGCCTTCTAAGTCTTCAGAATGATCTGGCTCCCACCTACCTCTCTGACTCATCTCAAATCTTTCCACCTTACTCCCTACACTCCAATCTCCCTGTCCTTGTATCTGATCTTTGAACAGTCCCAGACTATTCTGTTTTGGGGCTTTGGCAAAGTTGTGTCTCCTATCTGGAAAGTTCTTCCCCTAGATAGTCACACAAATGACCATTTCTTATCATCCAGGCTTCTATTTGTAGCTTACCTCTTTACCTACTTATAGTAGACAGGTCTTCTCTGACCGAGTCTCAAGTGGCCACCCTATTATTCTTAGTTCATCATACCACTTTCCTTCTTTCACAGCAAGTATTGCTAACTGATATATTCTTGTCTATTTATCACCTGTCTTCCTCCAAAAGAACATATACTCTTTGAGACCAGGGACCTTGCCTGACTCTCACTACTGTGTCCTTACTTCCTAGACACTCCACAGACGATCAATACGTATTTGAATTGCTGAAATTTTTGAGCTCCTAGGCACTAGGGAAACTCGAAAGCTCCATTCAGCTTCTTGGCCTTTAAAAGAGGGGTTTTCTGTTATATTCTTTGTGGGTTTAAGATTAATCAGGAAATACATTTTGGAGTCAATTCTCCTTTCATTCAATCAAGAAATATTTACTGTGCCAAGCATTTTGCTATACAAAGAAAAATGAGACAGCAGATTCATTATCTAGTGGTAGAGAATGACATGGGAATGAATAAGTATAATATAAATCGAGGTCAATCAAACTACTAAGAAATCTACCAATGTTGCCTTGTGCAAAAGGGGTCAGGAGTGGAGAGAAACAAAATCAGTGACAAGTACAGAGGGATTGATGACATTTGTTACATACCAGTGAGTCAGAAGTTGACTTCTACAAAAAGGAGGAAAATACTGCACTTGTTTCATTTCTCAATCCCATCTAATGATGCTCCCAAACGGGACAATGACAAAAGGAAGGACTGCTGGTTTTGTATGTCATAATATAATTACAACTTGAAAGTCAAGTTCTACCAGATTCAAGGACACTACTTCCAAATGCCCGTGCAATTCAATCACATGCAATTCTATTTTAGCATTCTGCAAGGTAAAGATCAAGTAGGACTATAATGCAACAGTCTCTCAAGTTATCCCCCCCTCTCACAGCTACCACACTACTCTCTACCAGTTGCCACCCCACTGTCTCCACCATCGCCCACTGCCTGTGGCCCATGACTTCTCGTTACTCTGATCTCTGATACAAAGGAAATTCTACTAATCCTGGACCAATGGAATGGCCTGTTCACTGGCCCTCACATTTGCCTTACTCCATCCCACTTTCTCAATCCACCTATCTACTTGAAATATCTTTCCCTCTTGCTTCTATGATCCAAATGCTGCCAATTCTCAAACTCAAGAGAGCCCCACCTCTTCCATGAAACCTTCCTCTTGAGCCACCAGCCACGGTGAGCTCATCCTTCTCTGACTACCTACAGCATTCACTGCCTTTGCTATTTGGAGATTTTTTTTTAAATATTTTTTTATCTATTCATGAGAGGCACACAGAGAGAGGCAGAGGGAGAAGCAGGCTGCCCACAGGGAGCCCATGTGGCCCTGGGGCCCTGGGATCAATGCCCTGATCCGAAGGCAGATGCTCAACCATGGAGCCACCCAGGCATCCCTGGCTATTTGAAGATTTAAAAATACCTCTTGAAATTGCCCTTTATCCTTTCATTTATCTGGGTTTCAATAACTTCCTAACTAGATTACTGAGTTTTTTAATACAGTGGTTCGGTCTTCCATTTTGTCTCACCCATACCCGTGGATAACAATGGTACTGCCAGAGGAAATGACCAGTCCTGTAACGCCAGCATTTTGCCTGCAAGCAATCAGGTATTCCCAGAGTGCTACAGGCGAGGGCCAGGCATAGGTTTAGCTGATGATCAGGTCCTCCACCATCGCAATGCAGATTCCTGTATGTTAGACCAGCAATGTAAAGTGTCAATATGTCACATATCAAGAAAATCAGGAGATACAAACATGCTCCAAGATAAATCAGTTCTGATTAAAAAAACAAAAAAACAAAAACAAAAAACAAAAAAAAAAAACTCCTCTGACTAAATAGCTATCTATCTACAAATAGTTTTTGTAGACAAGGAAGACAATTTCTATTTATTGGTAGATTTGTATACAACTCAGCTGAGTGGTCTTTAGATGAGGCCTTTGGCTTAGAAACAAAAATGGTTTTTCCTCTTGTCTCCAAGAAGCAGAGTACCATCCTCTGTATCAATTTCACGAAGGTTAGCGTTGACTGGGGTAGATCAATTGTGATTTCACATAATTTCCTTCATACTCACAATGGAAAGAGTTCTTCAGGACACTGGCCCAGGGCCTTCCCTCCCCTCCCCCACCTCTCCTCTTCCCTCCACAACCTCTCCTCTTTAATCTCATTGCCCTACCATTTAAATTTTTAAATGTGAATCTGATCCTGCCCACCCCCCTTGGTAGCTTTTGCTGTCCCTTAAGTAAAAGTCATGGGTTCTTAAGGTGGTGGTAAATGATCTTTAGGATGCCTTTTTCTTTCATCATCTCTCACCCTTCTCCTCCTTAATCATCCTACTCTGGCCATACAGGATTTCTTTCAACTCCTCAAAGATGTCATTTCACTTCTAGCTTTCAAGCTTTCCCTCATGGGATTCCTACTGCATGGAATATCTTTTCCTCATCTTCTATGGCCAACCTAACTCTTAACTTCTCTTTCCAAATAAGTGTTATTTTGGGGGGAATGTCTCTAGAAATGGTTATTCTCTAATGACCATCATGAACTTTCCTTGGTAATACTCATGAAAATAATTTGTTTTAATATCCAGAGGCCTGCTATATTTAAAGGCATATGATAAGAGAGACTGTATCTGTCTTAGTGACTGCTGCATTCCAGCAAACTGCATAGTGCCTTGGCACTCTATTCATGCCCAAGGCGTTTGTTGAATTAATGAATAAGAATAGAGACATTGGAACTACATTAGAGCCCATTTTTGCTTACTGTCACTTTGGGAAAACCACTTCATCTCATTCATCCTCAATATCCTAATCTTTAAAAAAAAAAAAAAGTTTTAAGGGTGCCTGAGCCCCTTAAAGCATTCAGCTCTTGGTTTTGGCTCAGGTCATGATTTCAGGGTCATAAGATTAAGCCCTGTGTTGGGCTCTGTGCTCAGTGCAGAGTCTGCTTGTCCCTCTCCCTCTGTTCCTGCCCCCACTCATTCCCTCACTCTCACTCTCAAATAAATGAATAAATTTTAAAACTTTTTTTAAATGGTTTTATTACCACTGAACTCTAGGATTTTGAAGAAACCAAATGATACATGGTCAACTAAAGAGTTTATAAATTGGAAAATATTTTTATAATTATTATACATGGTCAGCCAAAGAATTTATAAATTGGAAAAGATCTATATAATTATTTTTTATTGAATAAAGATATTACTAAAGTTCTTTGATCTATATATATATATATATATATATATATATATATATAATCAATATTTACTGGTAATTTCTATGGCTCAAAGCTTACATGCATTTCCTCATACAATTCTAACTTCTACAATACTTCTAAAAGATCTGCATTATTAGCATTAACCCCATCTAACAGGTAAGGACAATGAAGTCACAAGTAATAAATGACAGAAATGGAATTCAAATCAAGGCAGTGTGCCTGCCTCCCATTACAATAAAATTCTCCTCAATTTCTTGGAGGAAGTTTAGCTTCCACCGGAGACAAATTATACTTACGCCCAGGAGTCCAAGTGTGGATTTTAATAAAGTAGATGGTTTCACTATTCAAATAACTGATAGGAATTCAACACATTAGAACCTCTTCATTGTCACTATGACCATTTGTTAAACAGGCAATGTGTGCCAGGTACCAGGATAAGCACTTTAGTTATCAATCCTAAACTTCATAATAACTCTCACTTTAACAACAAAAATGAGACTTGGGAAGGATAAATCAAACAACCTGTGCTCCTAGAACTTTAGTTTCAATGCAAGGGTTGGACACACTTTTATCTAACTGCAGCTTTGTGCGTTAGCCTACTAAAGTCTATTAATTGCCTCTAAGAAGCTATGTTGAGAGGCATTAGGAAAATATATATCCTTAGCAAGGCTCTTTCTCTACCTATGTTGCTTAAATTATTATAAAATATTAGTGAAACAATAAGATAACCATATGAACAGGCATCTTCACTCTCTATTGCTGTTATAACAAATTATCACACACTTGTGGCTTAAAACACCACAAAGCTATTATCTGCTAGGTCAGAAGTAGGACATCAGACAAAGGTGTCAGTAGAGGCAGATTCCTTTCTG
Source organism: Vulpes lagopus (assembly GCF_018345385.1). NCBI lineage: Eukaryota > Metazoa > Chordata > Mammalia > Carnivora > Canidae > Vulpes > Vulpes lagopus. The sequence goes on along the minus strand of NC_054827.1, from coordinate 148,140,498 downwards.
GGGGCTCTATGGAAGACCTATTTGCTTTTGTGTCTTCTGGAGACCACCCATATACTTCAGCCCATGGCTCCCTTCTTCCATTCTCAAAGCAACAACTTTGCATTTCTCAGACCATTCTTCCTTGTGACATCTTACGGTGATGAAAGCCAGGAAAGGATGTCCACCTTTAAGGACTCCCAGTGATTGTGTTGGGCGCACTTGATAATCCAGGAAAATCCCATATCAAGATCCTTAATGTGATCACATCAGCAATCTCCTTGACCATGTAACTAATGTATCACAGCCACAGGTTCCAGGGATTGAAACGTGTATGTCTTTGGGGGCCTGTTATACTCCTTACCACACCAAAGCATCTACTAGGGGCACACTCTACCTCCCTACCTAAAAATCTCTAGGAAGAGGGGCAATAATCAGGAAGTCTGAAAAAGCAGGGGCAAATTAAAATGCTAAAACAGAGGAGAAAGAAGAGGCCTAGATATTAGGAAGAAAGCAAAAAATAAGAGCTGCTGGAGATGAGTGCCACAGGTTCTGCCTCTGTACCACCACACTCCCTCTAGAGCTAGGGCGTCCCACCAATATTTTTTAAGATAGCGTATTTGCAGTTCTGTAGCTAGAGGATGAGTTACAAATCATCAATTTCCTTTTTTATTTCCAATGCTTAATATCCAACTCACGCGATCTTGTTTGCAATTAATATAGCAGAACTATCAGTCATCTGTATAAACCTGGAAGACAGATGTGAAGAGTAGAGAAGACCAAAGGCTTTGGAGGTGGATGGACATGGATTGAAACTGGTCTTATACATGCCCTGACACATGCTGTGTGACCTGGAGCAGGTTGCTTAAGCTTTCACAGCCTCAATCCCTGTATCTGTAGAATTGGCATAATTCTACTTACAGGATTCTGGATGTGAGGCTCGAACGCAGTCACACAGGTACACTCTAAAACACAGCCCTGACGCCTTCTGGAGCAAAATAATCATCAAATCCTCTCCAACCAGTCTGCCCATGTAGGTTGCAAGTATAATGAACAGAGCAAGAATATGATCTTCGTTTTTGGATCCTTTTCCACTCGCCCACTCAGCACTTGGAAGAATGCCTAGTCCAGAGTAGACATCCAATATATATTAGTTGAACCATATTAAAGTTTGCTTTCCCTTTGAATCTTGAGAACAAACCTCTGGTTTGGATCAGTGATGAATTATATAGCCAGGTTGGCCTAGAAAGACCTAATTCCCTGAAACACGCTCTGGAGCTCTTGGACACTCCTGGATGGCTTCACGATACTCAGACACACACTGCGAAATGTAAAAATGGTCCTGCATATAAGCCATGGTGGATTATTAACACACAAAAGTACATTAAACTACATAAAACAGTCCAGTTCATCACATCCAGCATAAAAATATCTTTAGTAAGAGTCCAAGTGACAGCTAGATGAATGCCTTCCAGAAACCTTAAGGCTGATTTAAATCATGCAATAGTCTGTAGTCAAAGAACAAGCCATTTCTACCCAATGCTAAAGGGACATATAAACTAGGAAAAGAAGGATTTGGGGGGAAAAAAATCAATATTTCAGAAGTCAGATAGTGTTTTCTAGTTCTGGTCACCCATAAGCTCAAAATTGAAGGGAGTCTAAAGGGAGTCTAAAGACTATCCCAAATGATTATTTGGGATAGTCTCCCCAATTACGTTAAAAGTTATAAATCTATACTATGCCGATCAAACTTTACCCCACCCTCTTCTCAGAAGAGGACATTGTTTCACAGAATATGATCAAGTCAAGCATGACATCTCCCCCAAAATCTAACTTGTTCCCTGCTGTCTCATAAAAGAGACTCACTACTTCTTCCCAAGTTCCACCTAGATACCTGCCTACTTATCCATTTAGTCAATAAATATTTGGACATTGAGTATCCCAATATGAACAAACCATCCCTGGACCAGGACAACTCTTAGGGGAAACCAACAGAGCAATAAAATATTGCACACAAAGCATTCAGCACTTTAGAAGAATGAACTATATCAATGTGGCTAGGTCTCCAAGATATAATATTAAGTGAAAAAAATATTAAGAAACAGCATTTGTATAAATTTTAAAACATGCACATCCTATGGTCTGAAGTCTATGCCCCCAAAATTTATACATTGAAATCCTAACCCCTAGAGGTGAAGGTACTAGAAAGTGGGCCCTTTGACAGGTGGTTAGATCATGAGAACTGAGTCCTCCTGAATAGGATTAATGCTTATAGAAGAGACCCCAGAGAGCTCCCTAACCCCCTCCACCAAGTGAGTATACAACAGGGTAGGTGCCCTCCCCTGACCTGCTAGTACTCTGATCTTGGACTTCTGGCCTCCAAGAGCGTGAGCAATAAATTCCTGTTGTTTATACATGACCCAGCCTGGGGGATCTTGTCACAGCAGCCTGAATGGACTAAAACATATGACACCCTGGTCCCACGCACCCCCACGTACAGACAGAGGGATGTTAAAATGAAAAGATACTCGCCAAATTCATGGCAGTGGCTGTAACGCCGAGGAGAGGAGGCTGGAAAGGGAACACAGAAGGTGGCAAAAGTGATGACAACTCTATTAACATTTTATTGCTTTTATGTAAAGAAGTCTGGAGGCAGATATTTTGTAAAATTATTAACCATCCATTTTAGGGTAGGAAATCCTCATGGGCTTATTATTTCCACTCTCCCATAGTTTTACAAGTAATTGAAATTTAAACAGACAATGGCATTGCAGCACAGTAAGCATCTTCCAGGGTATTTACAAGGTACAATGGTGATAGAACGGAAAAACGATTCTCTCTAGTGCATTCTCAGACTATTGCTCTCCATGGCCCTAACAAGGTCTGTGCCAGAAACACATGCAAATGTCTTTTTTTTTTTTTAAGATTGTATTTATTTACTCATGAGAGACACACAGAGAGAGGCAGAGACATAGGCAGGGGGAGAAGCAGGCTCCCTGCACGGAGAGCCTGATGGAGGACTCGATCCCAGGACCCCGGGATCACGCCCTGAGCCAAAGGCACACACTCAACTACTGAGCCACCCAGGCGTCCCCACTAATGTCTTCTGTTTGACAAAATAATCTGCCAGCGGTTCCTCCCTCCAGCAGCGGCCCTCACCGCCCCTTCTCTTCCACAACTCAGCTTCTTACTAGAGCTGCTTACACTTGCTTCTCTTCATTCCCTCACCCACACCCCAGCCCTTCGCCATCTGGCTCGGGCCCCACTAAACTGCTCCAACCTCCTAATTGCCACATCATTTCAGTTCCCATCTTACTTGACCACGCAAAGCACTTAAGATAATTGACCAACTACTGGAAAAGTTTCCTTCCCTTGGCATCCGCTGCACCACTCTTGGCTGTCATTCCTTTTCCCTTCCCATATGGTCCAGCTCTGACCCCTTCACCAGCGCCCTGTCCCTGGCACAGCCACATAATGTTAGGATTCCCCCAGGATTCCATTCTGAGCTCTGCTCTCTCCCCTGTTCCCACGAATTTACCTGCAACATGCTGGTTTCTAAATCTATGTTCCAGCCCCTCCCGAGATCTAGATGCATGCCTCTGGTGACCAGCCAGCTTTTCCCACATTCTTCACCACTATTTCAACCTCAGTAAGTCCCAAAGCAGCCATATCATCAAGATTTCTCACTGAAGGGTACAGCTAGACACACGGACACTTTGTTAATCTCCGTTTTTCCTGCTTTCATCCCAATGCTTAATGACTTGTTGATTATAACTACTATATCTCTCTTCAGCCTAACACTTCCTCTACGCCTGCCGCCCTGCTTTATTCAGATCTCCCATTCCAGTTTTGCTGCACGGCTTTTCCAACTAGTCCTCTTGACTTCTATGGAACTACCTCCACCATTTCCTTCTAAAACACAAATAACTGCTCAACATCCTTCAATAGCTCCCCATTCCCCGCAGATTTTAATTTAAACTCCTCAATCATTAAGGGCAGCCTCTGAAACAATCTACCACCACCTACCCTTCCAGCCTCGCTTGTGGATGCATCTCCCCACACTGCCAATATTCAGGCCACAGGGATTTTCTCACTATTCCCTGAACGTGGCTTGAATTTTCCCATAAATCTGAGCCTTGGCACATGCTCTTTCTACAGCCTCAGAATCCCTTCCTCTCCCTTCCACTGGATAAATCCCAACACACTTCGAGACCTCATTGAGATGCCATCTTCCTTAAGGGTTCCTTAATCTCTCTACGCAGATAATTCTTCCTGCACCTTTGCTCCCACAGATCTTTGTACGTGCCTCTCCTTTAGCACTTTAGACATGCTGGTCTGAGAATGACATGCCCCTCCCTCCCAATGGACAGCAAGTAGGAGGTAGATTTCTGTGATGCTTTATTCATTGGACACATATTTGAGAGCTCTACTATTGGAAGGCTCTGCTCTGGAATATACAGCAAACAAAAGAGACAGCATCTATATTCACAGAGTCCAAATTCCAGGGGACTGAATTGCAATCCATAAATTCAAGTCAAGATTTGGAGATGTTTGTTTAAATCATCAGTAAGGCCATCATGAAATCAGAACGCTAACACCTATCGCCAAGGTGGACTTTGTGTGTCATCCTAGCTCATCACCTCAAGCAGATCTCATCTTTTTCTTTGTTGCAATTCCACAAGCCCCAGATGAGCATCTTACAGGATCTTTAAATACTTAAGGCTCAGTTTTGTTTTGTTTTGTTTTGTTTTGTTTTTTGATAAAACCCTCTCTTTTCATGAAGGCCCATAGGAACCTTCCACAACAGGGTACGCCATCGCACATCACAGTTAGGTAGACAACGTCAACTCCAGTTCCCCACAAACCAGCAGGCGTCAGACCCACACTGCATGGATTCATGAAATAGAAAGAACAGCAGATGAGCTCTCTGTGGTTGAGGAAGAAAATGCCCATATGTTCGTGCTGGTAACCTGCACTGTATACCTTTCTCAATTTATTAGGCACTAGCACACATGGGTCTCACGTAAGTACTGGAGTATTTGTAGCCCGAGATTGAGGCTTCCCTGGAATTGGTACATCTACCGTGGATAAAACAGAAACTCAGAATGCAGAATGAGTATGCCAGGGGCCAATCAAGACAGAGACTGAACAATGTAAAAAAGTTCTCAGATGGCGACAGATGCATGGTCCCGAGGGCTGGGGACAGATGAAGAGCTAATAACAACATGGCAAGGTAGCATCATTTAACACCTTCTATTTCTATAAGTGAACACACAAATATATGGAAGTTAACTGCTGATAAAACTGCACAGTGCATATCGCACGTCGCTGATGGTTCCTTGCCACTCACTGCTTTGTCCTAGGCTCCAAAATCTAGTACACTAGACTTTTTTCTTTATAAATCAGAGATAAACAGAAATGCCTGTACGTGAGGTCACAGGGATCAAACCTTTTGAGTTTCATATTACTTTCTAGCATGTCCATTACCTAAGAAAGAAGCTGTACTAATAATTTGTACACATACTTCTAAAGTACATGTGCATAACTTATGATTAAACCTATAAAAATGGAGGTACATGCTCAACTTTTAAATTATTTATTTATTTATTTATTTATTTATTTATTTATTTTACAGAAGGAAAAAACACTTTGGAGATGGCCAAGTTCTAGACACCAAAAGACTAGCAAAGAATTTGAAGTAACAGACCAAAGTCAGATTTTGGGGGTTAGGTAATGCAGAGAAGAAAAGGTCAATGGAAAAAGAAAAGAAAAGGAAAAAAGTTAGAAGAGAAAATCATTCCAGATCTCACAAAAGCTGGCAGTACAAAGCCAAGGCCAATGGTTTGCTGGTCATTGGGATCATGGCCCTGTGCTTTTTGCTAAGTGGAGAGACCAAGGCCAGACATGATGTGGCTATTTAGTTAACTTGTTCCCCTGGTTGAAACTCCCAATTACTTCTCATCTCTGTAGGACCAAGTTCAAATCCTTAATAAAAACCTCAAACTCTCAACCATCTGGCTCTGTCTCCCTCTTCAGCACTATCTTCAGTCCTTCTCTTTTATTTTTTTTATTTTCAGACTTTCTTCAGGTCTTTAAATCTGCTCTCAACTCATGCTTTTGTCTACCTCCCAGTGTCATTCAGATGTCAACCAAATTCCCATTCTTTTAAGGAGTTATTCTCTGACTCCTAAGACATATCCCATTTCCTTCCCATATGCTCCTGTAGCATCTCTTATTCATTGTTCTAATATTCTCAGCATGCTGCTAATGCATTGTTGAAGGTCTTCCTCCTTGATAGCCATCTGTGAGGACAGAGAGGGTATTTGTATTCCCCCAAACACCCAGAACAATGCTTGATCTCTAATACATGGTACATAAATGCGCTAATTGGAGTGAAGTTGAGTGAAATGTGCCCTGAGATCCAGAAAGAAAGCATTTCTTTGAATTCCCTACATACTTGCTTATTACATTCCATGATGGCACAATTATGAGGCTTACCTAATAGTTATAACAACATTTGACTATTTTATTTGTAAATTTAAACACATTTCATTATCCAGTGGTCAACAAATATTTGAGTGTCCCTGTCTGGGTCCTTAAACTGTGCACAGTCTCCTTACTCTGGGTTGGCAGATGCCAAACAATTAATTAAAACTGCATTCATTAAGGAGTAGTTTTAAGAGGATTCATGACTTATTCTGGCAGGATGTAGGATGGCTGGAGCTCACTGCTTACAGTAATGTTATATAGTCTCAGTTGGTTAGTCTCAGCAAGATCGCCTGTGCCCCGTGTCCACAGAGTGGGTTGGAGATGTGGCTGCGGGATCAAGCAGTGGAGGAAGGGGAGGGAAGGCAGCTATGCAAGTAGCACGCTCTGAATCAAAATTGTGTCTTTGGAGGCAATAATACATATATCCTTCAACAAAAGCTCCCTTGTGCACTGAACCTTCAAAGCTCCATCTTCACCAGACCCTTACCTGGAGCTGGCTCGCCCACAAGAGTCCCTCTCACCAGCCCTACTACTCAGCTCAGGGAGGCCCTGTGAGTTACTTTCATCAGCATTCAAACTCTTCAAGCACAAATGGTTCTTCTCCAACCCACAAGGTGGGTTATCAAGGCTTCCTCTTCCCATATACGATCACTTGGACTGGGCACTGGCTTTGGATATTTACCTTAGGTATGATCTGGAAATCCACAGGGAGATTTTTCAGGTCATCTGCCCTTCACCCTATTTACCACCCTACTGGATAGTAGGCACACTCTCTGCTGAGCTGAGCCCAGCCTTCCCAGAACCACATCAGGCTGGCCCAGAGTACCTTGCCCAGGCAAGAGAGAGAAAAGAGTACAGAGGACAGGCTGTGCATTAATTAATAACACCATGGTTAATTCCTCCACTACCCTAGTCACTAGCTGGAAGACTTTGGACAAGTTACCTAACCTCTTTGAGCCTGAATTTACTCATCAACAAAAAGGATATGTAAAACTATCTAGTATCCATCTTACCAGGATATCCCTCACATACCCCCAAATAAATGAAATGTTTGACCCTACCCACATGCACAGACATACAATTTTCAGATAGTAACTTTCTAGCACCATAAACAAAGGCCTTTACTCGGTTGCCAAAGTTGGAGTGTAGAGCCTGCTTATGAGCTGCTTCTCCCACCTAACTTCATGCCCACATTCACCATCCATAATGCCATAAGAATTTTCCATATTCATTTTCTTCTCCACTACCCCTACAAAACTGGCCAATCCTACTGAAAAGTCTGGACAAATGCAATTTGCAAAATGCAAATGCAGTTTTCTCCATGGACCTTTCCACCTGAACACCGCCCCCCTTCCTTAATCTTTCCTGTATAGCAGGACGAGACAAATCTTCCCAAGGTGTCACTTTCATTATGCCATCATCTTCCTGAGAAATCTTGAATGCTTGCCTCCTGAATCAAGTCCACGTTTCTGAGACTCTCCCCAACCTCGTTTCTCAGCATTGACACTTCTCGGACCACCATCTACTCCAAACTGCGGCACCAAGGAATCCCTTCCTGCCACCCACTGAATGTTCCCTCACAACCTCTCTAGACCCCAGTAGTCAAGTCAATGCCCAGGTCATGGCCCAGCCCCTTTATAGGGGCCTCCCCTTCTCCTCCTGCACCAGAGAACGAGATCATGCCTTCCAGAACACCTCCTTCAGAACTCATGCCCTCCAGAGCCACCCATGTGCTCCCAATCTCACCACTCTGCTGACTTCCCATCCTCAGGATTAAAAGAACTGCTTCTTAAAAAAAATAAAATAAAATAACTGCTTCTTAAGCCAAAATTATTATGTAAAGGATCCCAGCCCACAGGCTCTAACTATTTGTCAGGCACTGCACTGAGCCCTTTAGAGACATTAGTTCAGTTACTTCTCAGTGCAAATCTGCCAAAATGAGTCCACTCCATTGATTGACCATGCAACACACATTTCAGTGAATTTTAATAGGAAAAATACTAAAAAATAATACACAAATTATAGGTACCTATGTAAATATTACAGTATATATAAATGATTTCCTAGTACAGTAGTATAGTACATAATTTTTTTTTTCTTTGAAGGATTATATTAAAGCTATGAATGAAAGTAAAATAAGGTAAGGGAATAGGGAGGCACACGTGAGTTGTTATATCAGATGGAGTCATCAGAGGAGTACTATTTTAATGCAGATCTGAACAAGTGAGGGGGCAAGCCAGCGGAGTGTATGAGGCAAGAATATTCCAGGTACACATAAAGAAACTACGTTACAGAGAGGCCATGTGGCTTCCTAGGATCACAAGGGAACAGACACAGTATCTAAACCCTAGCTCTGACTCCCGAGTCTCATTCGGAGACCCCATTAATGCTCTGCAGGAGTTCACTCCATTAACTTGCCGGGGCTTTTTGAAATTCTTGTAGTCCCCATTAGTTGGCACACATGGGTCATCTAATGGGCCAGGCACTGACCTCCGTGACATCTTCCTCTCCAATTTCTTCTCCAGATGTGACATGCTTCCTTGGTTTTATGTCTATGTCTCACCTTTATTCTTCATGGTACCGATCCTGAAGACTCTGCCCCTTATTCAGTGTCATGTCTTCAATTACCTTCGTTCTCTGCAACTGACTCCCACACTTGAGTTCCCAGCTTAGTTTGCTGGCAGCTTCTTGGGAGTTAGGGCCAAGCCTCATTCATCTCTCTATTCCTCATACCCATCATGACATTAGATGCTCAATAAATGTGTGCTTCTCTGAAATCAATTAAACTTGAACTCCACAATCCCAACTGCCTTTGGGACAGTTGACCTGGATTCTTTCCCAGTCGAAATCAATATTTCCAAAAATGAACATGTTATCCTGCTTCCAAAACCTGTTTTCCTCCTGCGTTCCTTGCTTCTCATCACAACATCACAAGGGCCCCGTCACCAGTCTCCCCATCTTTCTCCCTCCCCATCCTCCCACCCTTCCCATTCCAACTTCCATGACTCTTGTGCAAACGTTGCCTCTTGCCTGGACTAATGCAACCACTTCCTAATGACATCCTGGTTGACGATGCATCCTACACAGCTACGCAAAATTAATGTTCCTCATTCTGTCGCTCCTCACAAATTCAACGGGCTCCCTGCTGCCTGTAGAATGCCATCTCACTCTCCTGTTCCAGGCCTGTGTAGCCCAGCAACTACTCCATCTGCAGTTTGAAGGAGGCCCTCCTTAAAGGCGGCCTTAAATTTCCATAGTCCCAAAATTGATCTCACTCCCTTTCAACTAAACCCCCCTTGTATTTCACGTCTTAATACATGCTGCCCATCGGTTATCCAACCCAGAAATCTAGAAGGTCTCCCAGGCCCCTCCTTCTCCCCCACCCCCAATTACTACCTGGCACCACTCACTCCCTGCTGGTCTTGTCCTCGGTTTACTTCACACACACCCTTTATGCTCCACCATCTCACTGATGCCTCCACCACCTCCCTGATCCCATATTACTATGTCCCCCAATATGCCTCACCTGCAATTCCACCTCAGCTGGTACCCTTGCCCGCTGCTCCACCCACTTGTGGCCATCTGTCCATCAATGCACTTATCTTCCCCACATGGAAATAAGATCACACTGTGCTCTTGATTGGAATTTATCAGTAGGACCCACTGACTTCATGCCCTGATGCTGCCTCATTCTCCAGCTCCCATTTCACTGTTCCCTTCTACCCCCCACCGCCCCCTCAAGCTTGACTGCAAACACATAACTCTTCACTGTTCCCTGACTATACCACATGTTCCCTTGGGACCAGCCATCGAACCACAGCTCTCCCCACCTAAAACACCCATCATCGCCTCCGCTGCCTTTCCCTGGAAAGCCTGCTCTCATCTCCCAGTCCCATCCGGTGTGGGGGACCTTCTTTGACCCGGCCCAGCCAGCATGAGTGACTCACGTCTGTGTTTCCAACGCACTCCATGCTGGACGCTGTCATAGGACTTTCCACGTGCTAATTACCATCTTGCATGTCCACCTCTTTAACGAGATTCACGGCTCCCCATGGGATATTTTCATCTCTGTCTTCCAGTGCTTTGAACAATACTTGACAAACAATAGATGTTAATATATGTTTCTAGTACGTAGAGCAAGGCTTGACAAATAACAGATGTCTATGTTTTATAGAAGAATAAATCGGCTCACATGTGAAGAATCCCCTACTGATATGGGGAGTAGTCATATTGTCTAGACTATAGGTTTAATGCTGTTTGTTTTATATCTTATAGTGACTCTGTGAAACTAATATCACTTAATAACGAATCATGTGATTATGCAAGATCCATGCTGTGCTCCCTCAGCTTATTATTTCATACCAGACAAGGACCTGCCACTTTCCTCCATCAAGGACACAAAGCCGGGGTCCTGTGAAGGTATTTAGCAAGTGCCTTGAAAATGAGGTAGGCTAACTTGCTGTACCCAATCAATACAGAATTCAGATGAAGTAGAATTCTGGGGTGGAGAAGGAAGACAGGATTTAAAAGCCTGATTCCTGTACCTTAAACCACTAATATGCCTCTTTCGATTTAGAAATATTTACCAGCAGCGTCCCTCCTGCAGTAGGTAATTGATAAACATGTTTTAAGTGGATGGCTGTTGAATAACATCCTCAAAACTATTTATAAAACCATCAAAACAAACTGCATTAGGATCAAAGTGATAACTGTCACTGCTTGAGATCCGAAATTCCATTCCAATGATACTTATGAAAATCTCAGGTTCAGGGACCCAAAGATAAATGTTAACTGTTTTAAACTGCCGTGTGTCTAACAAATTACGTCCACAGTTCAGTCTTCCCGCTTTAGTGTTCGTGGATTTTGTGCTGTCAGTACGTAGCCTGCGAGCCGAACAATTTGGAAAGTTATTTTAATGGTGAATTTTCATCTGGGATCTACATTCCCCACTTTGATTAGGAAGGTTTCTAGGGTTCAGCTGCAAATCTGGTTCTTAAATCACATCAGAAGTGCAAGTAGGTATGACTTTCCAGCTTTGCAGTTTCAATGTTTTGCCTTTTTAAAACCATCTTACAGGGCCTCCATCGGAAATGGAGTTTATTCTAGAGACACATAGCAGGAGAACTCCCTCTCCCCACGTCCCTGCGTGCTGCTGCTGTCTTCTAAGGCTTCCAGCTTGCTTCTCCCATGCTTCTCAATGCCTGGTTCTGAATGCTCACTGGTTTATACGTGGCCTCCACCACTTTCAAATTAATGTAATGCACCTGTGTTTGAGACCCTGCACCAACCCTCTGATCACAGCATCCACAGGAAACGATGATGAAACCAAACCTCAAAAGGAGAGGGAAGGGGACAGATAGCAATAATACGGTGCATCTCAGTAGGAAGAGACTTGGCTCTCAATTAAAGACAGTTTGGGGACATAGATAGTATGGAAAGAGTGATTGAAGAATTCTTGGGAAAAGAGTGTGAGAAGGGTTCAGCAGAATCAGATTTTCACAAATGCTCACAGTAACTCAGGCATATTGTTCTTATGGTCAATGGTTTGCACAAAATTAAATTTAAAAATTAGAGTGATAGTCTACTTGATTTTAAGAACTCTGCAGTAATCGAAAGTGGCCCTGTCTTTACCAGAACATTATTTAAACTGGCAGTAAGAGAGCTGGGAGTTTTCACTTCCTTTACGAGTGCCTTTAAACAGAAGTTATTACTCATTTTGTTCTCTCCAAGCTTCAAAATCATATTTGTTTTATGAGAAAAAGTGTACTTCTTCAGAGACTCCCAGCACAACAGCTCTTAAAAATCCTTAAAAAGGCTTAGGTACCATCACATCTTTAAGTGGCCAACAGATAAACCCCTATTACAGATGGGAAGATAGAAGGCAGAAAGAAGCTGGACAAAAGAACAAATACAGAATTGGGAGCACAGTTGTTTTAATAGCTTTATTCTGTAAGACCCCAGAGAAAGAAAGGTCAAGTTCAATTATCACTATTTGCTTTCACCCCATCTACTTAGAAGGGAATGGTACCTATGCCAACTGGACATAATCTCATTTTTCAACAGCCATCTCACTTCATCCTTGCCTCTGTTAGGCAACGAATATTTTAAAATATACATTTAGTCCTTCCTTTTCTCCCCTACTCAGCTCTACACACCTGGTACACACTAGGCAAATCTCTCTTGGATAAACAGTAACCTTTCTGAAGGCCAACTCCACATCTCATTGATCCCAGCACCAAGAAGTTTCTTTGTAAATATTTGCCGAACTAAACTCATGTTATCATTACAAAATCCATTCCTCTAATCGAGGAGCAGATATGATCACCATCGTTTTATAAAAGGAGAAGAGCAGTGACCTTGTACTCACTGGCTATTTTATATGCTCTTGCCTTGGGGAACTAAATTAAAATTTCTCTCAAACTCCTCTCCAAATCAAACTTGTTCTCAGGACTGGATTTGCCAGGTGATTTCTGAAATACCTGTTATTTTTTTTTAAGGTTTTATTTATTTATTCATGAGAGACACAGAGAGAAGCAGAGACACAGGCAGAGGGAGAAGCAGGCTGCTCACAGAGAGCAGATGTGGGACTCGATCCCAGGACCCCTGGCATCACACCCTGAGCCAAAGGCAGATGCTCAACCGCTGAGCCCCCCAGGCATCCCTGAAATACCCGTTAGTTCTCTATGACCGTTTTGTTTTGGTTCAAATTCCCTGCAGAAACAATAAGATCTGAGAATCCATTTCCACAGGATTGGATGGGCTGGAGTACAAGAGTTTACTTCCACCTTTACATATGACCAGGACAGAAGATATTTTAACGCCTACAACGTTTCTCTGGAGCAGCTACTACATACAAAGCAGAGACACACGGTTTGAGCAAGACCATTTTTTGGTAAGTAGCCTCTCATGCTATTCTAATGGAGATTCACTAAAGTACAAAAAGTCACAACCCAAAATAAAGCCCCTGACAGCATATCCATTCTGGGTTGTAGATCAGTTTAATAGTCACATGCGCTCTTTTCACCCAGTTTTATTGTGAAACTCGTGAAGACATTTGGAAGTCTCATTCCCTTATTAAAAGCCCAACATCAGGAGATCCCTGGGTGGCTCAGTGGTTTAGCGCCGCCTTCAGCCCAGGGTGTGATCCTGGAGTCCCGGGATCAAGTCCCACATCGGACTCCCTGTGTGGAGCCTGCTTCTCCCTCTTTCTCTCTCTCTCTCTCTCTCTCTCTCTCTCTCTCTGCCTCTCATGAGTAAATAAAATAAAATCTTAAAAAAAAACCATCATCATCATACTGGAGACCATTCCTGGGGACACCTCAGCATCTGCAACACGGTGCACAGACGTTTTACAGGAAGACCTGAGAGGGGGTGCACAGCCATATAGACTGTGCTAGATGCTTTATCCGTCAAAGCTGATTCCAATTCCCATTTGGGCTGCAGATAATGCCATTTCTCAAGTAAACTGCTTTACTCAAGAGAGCCTTCAAAATATTAAGGAGTGTTGACATCTAGAGATGAAAGTCTATTTTTCCTCCAAAACGTTTTTAAAGACCTATTAAAAAAATGCCAGTTCTAATTCCCTAAATACTTTTTATTCACTATTCATGAGCTGATTCTACCCAAGTATAGGAAGGGACCTTTCCCTGAGCCATCCCCAACTTCAGCTAGCCCAAGAGTTACCGGCTACTGTTGTAAAATGGGTCGACTACTTGTTTTTACCTAAATAAGTAACTGAGGTGGAATGTGTAGGGGAGTGAAGCTTCTAAAAGGTCAATAATATATCCAAAGGGTATGTAAATATATCCAAAAGGGCATTTCCAATGGGAGAGCCATGCAACCACCCTGGCTGTGTTTGCTCAGAAGGAAGAATCAGCCCATAACACAGGCATGAAGGCCAAGTGCTCAAAATGGCAAATTCTACATTTGTACCTCTGTCCAAATTATTCCTCAGATTGTCAGAGTGTGGGGAGAACTTTTGCGTCTCAACACCATGAGCCTCTCCTTTTCCAGAGTCCCTAATGTCACGTGCATATGCACACATCTAGAGCTGCCCACGGAGCACTCATTGGGCAATGAGAGGGATACAGCCACGGAGGTGAGAGGAAGAGCTGAACTCCATCTCTTCTCAGCTAGCTCTGTCACAAGATCCACCTCCCAATCACCTCACAATGCAGCCTGATGCTCTCTGTGGATTGTGATATGAAAGAATATATACACACTGAATGATATTTCAGGGTTTTTTTTCCATTCCTTTCCACAGTCGTTGCTATACTTATAGAAAAGATTTGCCATCTGATAAGGATAATGATGAAGACACTAATAGTGATGGTAGATGTGGCGGGATGGCCATTCAGGCTCTGGGCTGGGAAGCATTAGGAGGGGCCACTCTCCGTAACACGAACTCAGACTACAGACAATCAGAGTCATGATTCAGAGGGATTATTTAACTCATCTTTGCACTCTTATTTGTAGGGGGAACCAAAAGAGGTCATAATCACTCACTGGGGGCCCCTCAGACTCCTGAACCCTGGAGATGGAAACCGTAAGTTTGGAAAGCATTAAGGATGAAGGAGAGTCATAGCAACAACATCTAAGACAACCCTGACTGTTACTCTGAATACACTGAAAACACTGGGTACTTACTAAGCCCTTCTTCAGAAACAATATAAACTCTCATAGCACAGCATTATGGATGCAAGAGCACGCGCAGGGCGGAGACATACTATTCCGATGTTGCATTCCCATCCATACAGACCTGGCCCACAGAATGAAAAAGAGAACCAAAAAGGAATGTCACTTCCAGTAGACGGCTTAACAACCAATCGAAAGTGAATTATAATGCGGAGTCTCTAATGGATCTACCACTGGGCAACACAGGTTAAATTCAATTAACTATGCCTTAAGCAGGTTTTTTGTGAATCATTGTACCAGTACTTACTAGGGGTATGAAAATGGGTAATTCATGTATGATACCATCAAGGAGTCACCATCTAACAGTTGCAAACGAGACAAATATGCATAGCTTATTCCATCTCGCCATTCAGATATAGGTCAAAATAAAAGAAAAATGACCTGAGAAAATTCAAAGCAGAATTCTTTGGGGAAGAGACAGGGAGACATCAGTAAGGCTGCACAAGAAAGATTCTGCATTTGCAATGAGTCTTGAAGGATGCATTCAATGTTAAACATTTAGCAATATTCAGCAGGCAATATTGGGGCAGAAAGTTCATTCTAAGCAGCAGGCACAACGTGAGAGAGGTTTGAGATAGGTACAACCAGAGAAAAGTCCAATTTAGAACATCATGGTGAAGACCTAGAAGTCATAGAAGATCACGTTGGGATGGAAGACGGTAAACATACTGTGGGAGCCCTGATGATCAAGCTAAGAAAACAGAATTTCCAGTTCTATGAGTAGTGGGAAGGCATTAAAAGATTTTGAACAGGCGAACAATCTGACTCTAATCAGTTTTTAGTGAATTTGATTGGTCTGGAGTGGAGAGGCAACCATCATCAACCATCATGGTCCGGGAAATGACAACATACCCTTGGGGGTACAATGAGGACTGGAGTGGGAGCTGGACATAAAGCCAGAATAGAATCAATAAGACTTGGTCACTGACTCCCCCTAGAAGAGGAGGCAATGATGAAAGGGGAGAAGGTACCATGGATGAGAAAACACTTAAAAAAAAAAAAAACTGTATGTTTCAGAAAATGATGCTACCATTAGCAAAATTTGGGAGTTTTTCTTTCCAAAATTTGGAAAATCTTCTTTAAAGAGAGGACAGGTCTTTTCAAACATACTGACTTTGAAGTGCTGGTAAAATTTGCCTGAGAGGTCTGCTCAGCAGAGCGTGGAAATGAACCGGAAAGGGATCGGGACAGAGCTCTAGAGAAGGGACTTCTGGTTCAGAGATGCACCGAGACCACGGTTTGATTCAAGAGAGAATGTAGATGGAGAAGACAAGACGGAAGTGTGAGAAGGTGCACAAAATGCACAAAGAAAGAAATAAGGCTCAGAAAAAAGAGATCTGAATGCAGCCACAGAATCCAAGGGAGGCTCCATTCAACAAATGATCTGTTGTGGAGCAAATGTCCCATGTCAGGGCTCGTGATAGATGCTGGGGATGCAGGGTAGGAAGAACACGGCAGCTCTGCTCCCACAAAGTTCAGAGTTCTCTGAGGAGTGTTGACAAACAGCATGAACCACCCCAGTGAGTTTGGGACGATGTCAATTAAGACCACGAGGGCCTTGAACCAAATGAACAGCTCTAAAAAAT
The DNA here is from genome assembly GCF_018345385.1 of Vulpes lagopus. Classification (NCBI taxonomy): domain Eukaryota; kingdom Metazoa; phylum Chordata; class Mammalia; order Carnivora; family Canidae; genus Vulpes; species Vulpes lagopus. Next base: position 148,123,753 of record NC_054827.1, on the reverse strand, counting down.
AAAGAGGTGATTCAACGCCCAAGGATGAAAACATTTATAGTGGCAGGTGTACTTACAGAAACTTAAACCACTTTTCAGGGAGGCAAGGGCCCATTGAACAAAATATACACTCACCCTCCCGTCCTTATTCCCTCCCTCCCCCCACCCCCCATTCTCTCACACACTTTAATCTGCTTGAAATAAGAAGGGAGGCTATTAAGTAAACAAGCACACTCTGCTATGAAATATTGAAAAGCAATATTATCCACATGTTCTAGAAAACCCATGAGGACAAGGAAAACAAAAGGACACACACACACACACACACACACACAAAGAATAAGAAAGACCATATACTTTATCTTCAAAAGATTCAACCACTATTTATTTGGTCTACGATTCAGCAGAAATCTTGCACATATATTTTATATTACGTGGCTCATTAATTTCCAAACCACCCATAGCCTTATTTTATGAAACTTTGCATAAGCATTGCCCAGAAAAGAAAGTGCAGCAAAGGAAGGGGGGGTGGATTGTTGAATTTTTAACACTTCATCCTATCGTTTGCTTAGTACCTTCTTACATTTAATGGCACAAAAATAAATAAATAAATAATAAAACGAATGATGCCCGTGTGATAGAAAGCTTTTCCCGAGCTACTCAGAACACAGGGACTTTTCACTGTTACCCGTGTGGAATCACTAATTTCAGTCTGCTTTAGCCTTGATAACACAAATTTTAAACCAGAGCCATCACCCCTCCATCAACCACAATACAAGAATCACGTAGGTTGTTCAGTCCAGTAGGGCTGGTTCGCAAACTCAGGACCTTCCCTGGTGAAATGTGAAACCGGCCCCCATACACGAAGGACGGGGAGACGAAGGACCGACCCTCCAGGCTGGTAGGTGGCAGAGGCAATAAGCAAGGGACTTGCATCGGAGGCTTGTCGTGGGGACTGCAAGACAAGTAGATCCCCACCCACACCTGCCAGCAACTTTAAAGTTTATATAGAGGCCTCACGAGGGCTCAGTCGTGTACGCCATCCAGATGGCCTCAACAACACCTGTCTCTCTCAGCCTGTGTCCTTGAAACCAGTCCCTGCTATGGGGAGAACACACATTCCAAGGGCAAGGGAGGGGGTGAGGAGCCTCCAGTCGCCCAGTCCAGCTGGCGGATCCCACAGTAGTCACGTCCTCTGGACGACCTCCCCTAACACCGATTAAAACACACATGCCTTCCCCTCCCCACTTTCAGCTGCGGACTACATCACATAACATATGCCATCCCTAAGTTAGATGGTACAAATTGAGGACACCGATGAATAATCTTACAGGGTTGTTTTGGTTTTGTGTGTGTTTTAACTCCAACTTTATTTCGGATTCTCTTTCAAATAAATATACTGCTGAATTATCATCTCCCTCTGTCTCTCCACTGGTAGCAGGATTATGTTTGATTTCATAGCCAGGGAGCAAAATAAAAGGAATAGACAATTTCATGAAAAAAATATATTCTGGGCAGGCTTTCGATTCAATGTGGAGGCTGATGACAGGGAGGCTAAAAGTGAGCACTACAACTTGTAGGAAACCTTTTCTATCTGCACCTATTTCCAGTGCCTCTATTTCTGGGCTCCGTGGCACTAACAGTGTTTCAACTACAGCCACGCAGAGGTGGGGTTGATCAGCTAACGTACTAAATACATCACCTCCTGAAAGAGAGCAGGGAATAAACTTTTTTAGCTATATTATAAAGTTTTGGTGACCCAATTCAACCTTGCTTCCATCTTTCCTACTTTTTTTCCTCCTGTTTTTCCCCTTTGTCTCTCAGCAAACTGTTTTCCATAGTATTCTGGCTCTAGAGTCCGGTCATAGAATACGCACGTGCACTCGTGCACATGCACACTCACACATACTTTTCTGTGATTCCTGATTTTCCCTCTCTTCTTCAGACATTCCTCTCGGTCCAACCCTCCAGTTAAATTGTGTTTAAATGCTGATTAAATCATTCTAGAATCCTCCATCCAAGAGGCATACATATGTAAGGGAAAACCATCGTGGACATGTTGGGAGTTCTGCAAATGTTCCACGTATTTGAAAAAGAAGAAGAAGAAGAAGGACGAGAAGAAGAAGAAGGACGAGAAGAAGAAGAAGAAGGACGAGAAGAAGAAGAAGGACGAGAAGAAGAAGAAGAAGAAGAAGAAGGAGGAGGAGGAGGAGGAGGAGGAGGAGGAGGAGGAGGAGGAGGAGGAGGAGGAGGAGGAGGGAAATCAGGAGCTATTGCTTTATAAACAAGAACTGAAGGTAGAGTTCAAATCTTTAAAAGTGACAATCTTTTCTTATCCCAGGCTTAACGAGGACCGTCCTATACCTGAGCACAAATAACCCAAGTATTTAAGCACATATTTTGTGGAAATGATATAGACTACACGTTCAGGGGACCAGTCTCCAATAATATCAACCTTGAAACAGCAACAAGAAGAACAAAAAGATGCTCCAAGCTCTCTTCTCTTTACTCTTCTGACAATTCACTCTAAAAACATGCAAACACAATTCAAGCCAGAAAACTCTTCCCTTCTGGCCTCACCTTAACCAAGATATAAACCAACATCTTTCTCTTCTCCAAAGGAACAATGAACACATGCTGATTTTAAAGATGGCATTATTATTATTATTATTATTTTACTGTATCATATTCCCCAGATGTGATTTCATCTTTGTTTCCATTTTATCTAACAAATAGAGATTATGGCCACCTGTGGCACTGCAAATAGGCTGGACAGGCTGATTTGATGCCCATCTGGCCAGTTAAGGACCTGGCCCAGCCAAAAAGCTGTTATCACCGAGGAGCCGAACAAGGCAAGCCACCCAGTTCCCCAGACTTTCTCTCACTGATGTACCCTCAAGTTCCCACCGCTGCCTTGTGCACCAGGGCAGTTCCTAAAAGAACAGGTAGCCCTCTACCCTATTCCTAGTCACAGGAACAGCAAAGACAGAGACCCTATAAGCTTAATGATTTACTTAGCACTCTACACTTAAAACGCCCCTCTGGGAAAAATCCAGTTTCTTACCGATTATCAGTATCCCTCATAAAATAGATCCTAGACAGACTTGGTTCGTGATGAACTATTGCCATAAGTGAAACCAGAACGCAACATCAGTACAGGTCAAAACTGGGACTTTAAAGGTAATGGTCATATTCTCTCTTTTTTTTTTTTTTTTCCCTCTCCCACCCCGTAAAAGGACAAGACTTTTTCAAAATTTCACGGTCAAAGGCTAGCATCCTCCCACTCACAACGACCTTAACTCCCAGAGGGAAGGCAAGAAAGGACACACGACCATTTCCCCACGTCCAGGTCAGAGAGGGGGACTCCAGTTGTCCGAAGTGACTGCATTTCCCTGGATAGAAGCAGGGAGAACGTGGGCATCCCTCTTCCCCCTGCAACTCAAGTCCCAATGTTTCATCCTTTAAGCCCAAACTATGCTACAGCCCTACGTGCGACCCCTCATCTTACATAACCTGGGGAATGTCCAGCTTTGTATTAGCCTCGCGTCTCCTGCAACCGCCTTCATTCTGATGATTCCTCCCCTAAAAACCCTGCCCACGGAAGCCACCTAAAAACAAACCGATGCAACCCAAGGTGCTTCAGGGGAGGCGGGATGCCTGGGTTTGCCCAGGGATCCCACTCAACTCCTCGGAAGACGCCCTTCCCTCGCTCTCGCAGGATACAGGATGCTCTGGGAGCCCAAGGGCTTGCACGAGAGCGCCAGGTCCCTTTGCGAGGCTCTGCCCTGCGTGCGAACCAGCTCCGAGGGTCCCCCGAGACCATTCCCCCGAGCACCCCGGACCCGAGCTGGCCGGGAGAGCGGCGCACGGTCCTGCCCAGGGCGCTCCGCCCGCGCGGTGCCGGGGAGGGAAAGGGAGTTTTCAGGAGGGAACGTTCGGGAGCAGGTGGAGGGAGGCGGCCGACCTGGCCCTTCATCCCCGGGGTCCGGGGACGGCGGCGAGGGGTCCGCATCACCTGGCAGCTGCGCTCGCAGCCTCGGGCGCTTTCAGAGAAGGCAAAAGTAGGCACAGGGTCGCAGGGCCCCACCCGCGGCTCCACGCGCGCTCGCAGCAGCGCGCCCCCCGCCCCGCACGGCCCCCGCCCCGGCCCCCGCACCCCCGCACCCCCGCCCCGCAGGCAGCAGCAGCGCGGCCAGGGTCCCCGGAGGGCGAGGGAGGCAGGGCACGGGCGCCCGCTCGCCCGCTCGCCCGCTCGGCGTCCTACCGCCTGTGGAGCTCGCCTCCTCCAGCTGAGCCGAGATGCTCTCCACCCGCCGCACGTTCATCTTCGCGGACGCGGGCTGCGGGAGCGGGACCAGCTCGGCGGCCCGGAGGCGTCTGTCCACGCGGCTGCCGGCGGAGCGCGCTCGCCCTCGGCCGGGGGCGTCGGTCCGCGGCGCTGGGAGCGCGAGGCGGCGGCGGCGGCGGGCAGGGCGCGCGGGCGGGGGTGCGGGTGCGGGTGCAGGTGCGGCGGGGGCCGGCGGGGGGCGCGCGGGGCGGGGGTGCGGGTGCGGCGGGGGGCTCCGGAGGGCGCGCGGCTGCAGGTGCGGCGGAGAGCGCCGGGGGGCACCGGGGGGCTACAGGTGAGGATGCGGAGGAGGCCGGCGGGGGGCTCCGGGGGACTACAGGTGAGGATGCGGAGGAGGCCGGCGGGGGGCTCCGGGGGACTACAGGTGAGGATGCGGAGGAGGCCGGCGGGGGGCGCGCGCGGCGGGCTGGGCTGCAAGTGAGGCGGGACCCGTGGGGGGCGTCGGGGTCGCGCGGGGCAGGGGTGCAGGTGCGGCGGGGCCGGCGGGGGGTGCAGGTGCGGATGCGGCGGGGGCCTCCAGGGGGCGCGCGGGCTGCAGGTGCGGCAGAGAGCGCCGGGGGGGCACGGGGGGCTACAGGTGCGGATGCCGTAGAGGCCGGCGAGGGGCGCGCGCGGCGGGCTGGGCTGCAAGTGAGGCGGGGACCCGTGGGGGGCGTCGGGGGGCACGCGGGGCGGGCTGCAGGTGCAGGTGCGGCGGAGGCCGGTGGGAGTCTCCAGGAGGCGCGCGGGCTGCAGGTGCGGCAGAGGGCGCAGGTGCATGCGGGGCGGGCTGCAGGTGCGGATGCGGTGGAGGCCGGCGGGGGGCTCCAGGAGGCGGAAGGGCTGCAGGTGAGGCAGAGGGCGCAGGGGCGCGCGGGGCGGGCTGCAGGTGCGGGGGCGCGGGGCGGGCTGGCAGCGGGCGGGGGGCACTGCACTCCCCCTCCTCTCGCACGAGCCGGCGCCGGCCTGTCACCTGCTCCAAGGCACCTGGAAGACCCCCCGGGGGAGGGGGGCGGGGGGGTACGACGGGTTGGCAGCGGCGCCCCGGGGCCCCTCCTTGCTGGCGCCGGTGAGCAAGGGCAGGTGGCCTCCCCGGGGACCCCCCCCCCGACAGCTGGACTGCAGGTGGGGCGCGGGGTTAGGCCGAGGCCCAAGGGCCCCCGCGGGGAAGCGCAAGGAGAGGCCCTTCTCCGTCCTGGGCGCCGCGCCAGGAGCTCCTAGAACCCGGGACAGGACACTTCTCCGCTTGAAGCGAGAACCCGTCATGCGACGTGGCGAGGTGTCGGGAGGCGCTGGCTGCACGCTCAGGTGTGCGGGCTCGCGGCCTGGACGAAGGATGCAACCTGGGCCGGGGCGCCGGGGGCCTCTGGGACAAGCTTCCCCAGGAAGGCATCCCTCACCACCCGCACGCACGGGCAGTGCATTCGTCAAGTAGGTCACCTGCCCTCTTAAGCAAACCAAGGCTGGGAATGTTTGGGAAGATAAAGACCAACAAAGCACTCGTGACCATGGTTACTACTTGAAAAAAGCAAAATTAAAATGCTCACTACTGTGCTGCCAAGGGTCAAGTGCACGGAGCTTCTTTGGAGAAGAAAGGTCAAGTTGACCAGTTCTCTCTGCAAAACGAATTCAAATTCCCGCTGGGTTGAAGCCATTTCAAAATGTTTGCAAAACCATCCACTTTCCCTGTATACACTCTCTCTGCCCTTCACAGACACACAGTGTCCCCGGATGAGATCCTGCCCCTTACTCCAAGGTCTCAACTGACATGTTCTTGCCCTACCCCCCAGTCCCAGGAGAGACGCACTTGGCAGTCCTGTGAGGCCTCTTCTTTTGGTTCCTGCTTCAGGGGATTGATGCTAACACCACCAACGCTTGGGGGCAAATCCCAGTTCTGCTAATTTTGTGATTTGGTGCAAATTATCTACATCAGTGGTAACAATGGGATAACGATGGTACCTATTTGACTAGTTTGTTGTGAAGATTTGAGGTAATTGATAGGTGTAAAGGGTTTAGGGCTGTGCCTGGCTCGCAATCCCTAATCCTAAAGCAACTCTCTCCAGAGAGCACTCTCACAGCTTTTACTGTTACATGATCACTAACACCTACCCAGCTCGACATTCCATCATTTTCCATCGCATAACATCTAATGCAACCTTTGGGTATTGATTGGAGTCCAGAAGCCTGGGCGAGAATCCCAGTTCCTACTGTTACTAGCTGTGTGTCCAAGAGCTAATAACCTCCCTTTCTTATATCTAAAACATAAAATAATAATAATAATAATAATAATAATAATAATGTCTACTTCAGTTAACTATTGGAACTTCTTAAATGGAGCAGCATATGTAAAGTCTTTAGGATGGTTCCTGGCACAGAAGAAAAACTCAGTAAGAGCTACCGTCATTATTATCAACATCATGATAGTTAGCAGTCATCGTTATATTTAGTTAGGATGACTCAAGGAAGAGAAGGCATCCCTGCATTTTCTTCAACAGGTCTACCCAACCTTCCTTCACAGTGTGGGAAGGAATATACAACTCTTCTTCCATCTACAAAATACACAGAACATTTTGTTGGGCCAACTCTCTTCTCAAATCTTATCCAACGAGCATCTGTCTGCTTTGATCCTATGAAGTGTCTATCCCTGGACTAGTTGTAAAGAAGGCAACAAAGTCCGCTGAAGTGGACGTGGTGCTCAATAAGTTTCTAATATATTGTTTCTAAAATATTCCTGTGGGAACCTGGCTACCGTGACACTCATTTCCAGAACCTCTTCACACAAATCCTCAGTCACTGCGGGATATCACAGGGAGAGCCATCTTTTTGTTACCACTTTTACTGTCATCTCTAATATTTGGGACTGAAGGGCCAGGATGGCTGCCTTGCTTCTGTAGCTCCTTACTGGCACTCTGGATGTCTCCCATGGTGATAGGGGAGAGATGCAGATGCCACAGCACGTTGTGTCATCCTGTTGCTCCTAGAGGTGATGGCAATCCTCGCCTCTGCCCCACTCCGGGCCCCCAAGAGGTCTGCGCAAAGATTCCTACCTTTCCTATAACTTTAGACTACTCTTCATGTAACATGGATGCATATTGTCCCCCCCCCCCCCCCGCCAGAGGAACCATATTCTAAAAACTTCAGAGAACAGTAAACTCATTATGGGCCAGCCTTTAATCTCAGATCTTATAAAATTCATTTCATTTCATCTTTACAAAACACTACAAAGTAAGCACTGTTATTATCCTTATTTAACTAGTGAGGAAATTATGATTCATAGAGGTGAACTGGTTTGCCAATTTAACACCAACAGCAATCATGATCTCTGGGATTTGAACCCACCAGCCCCACTCAAGAGCCCTCAGATTTAATTATTACCCAATAACACCGCCATGAACTAGGATTCGGAAGCTCTGGGCTCTGACATTTCCCAGCTCTGTGTCCTTCAGAAAATTACTGATCATTCCTAAGCTCCGGTTCCTCATCTGTTAAAAGGGGAATTTCTGCCTCACAAGGTCATTGTCAGGATCAAGTCAGATAATGAAAGTGAAAGCTATATATAAACCATGAAATGTTGTGGAAGCATCTAGGATTACTTTCATTATAGTTCTGATCTTTCATTGCCTATGTTATTGCCTGGTCTTTTCTAAGAGCCCCCGTTTTATTTTTTTTTTATTTCTTTTTTATTATTTATTTATGAGAGTCATACAGAGAGAGAGAGAGAGAGAGAGAGAGAGAGAGAGGCAGAGACAGAGGTAGAGGGAGAAGCAGGCTCCATGCACTGGGAGCCTGACGTGGGATTCGATCCCGGGTCTCCAGGATCGCGCCCTGGGCCAAAGGCAGGCGCCAAACCGCTGCGCCACCCAGGGATCCCCTAAAAGCCCCCGTTTTAAAGCACGATTGCTTCTTGTGTACCAGGACTCAGACAATAACAATAATAGCAAAACTTTTCACATCTGATATTTATTGAAGTGCTTCCTAGGCGGGTTCTGTGTGAAAAACTCTACCTCATTATATCACTCAATACTCAGAAGAATTGCTGTATGGAGCTATTTTTGGCCATGATTTAAAATATATATATTTATTTATTTATTTACTTGCTTATTCATGAGAGACACACAGAGAGAGGCAGAGACACGGGCAGAGGGAGAAGAAGCAGGCTCCCCGTGGGGTCCCCAGGATCCCAGGATCATGCCCTGAGCCAAAGGCAGATGCTCAACTGCTGAGCCACCCAGGTGCCCCCTGCCCTGATTTTAAAATAAGACTCAGAGAAGTTAAGTAGCCCACGATCCGCCAGCTGTGAAGAGGTGCTGCTGAGATGTGAAACCGCATCCATGCAATGATAAGACTGGAGCTTTTAGTTTCTACCCAGTGGTTCTCCAACTTTATCATATGGAAAAATCACTTAAAGAATTGGTTTGAAAGCATCTGTGCTCCAGCCTCCACAATGGATTCACTGAGTTTGAGAGAGAGGTCTTGAAATCTAATTTTTTAAAATTAATAGACTATATTTTACAGCAGTTTTAGGTTTACAGAGTTCCCCACACCCCTTTGCCACTCTCTCTCCCCATCCCCTGCCCAGCTTCCCCTATTTTAATATCTTACATTAAGATACTACATTTGTTACAATTTATGGACCAATGTCACATTATTGTCAAGTAAAGTCCGTAATTTATTTTTTTTAAGGTTTTATTTATTCATGACAGACGCAGAGAGAGAGCCAGAGACACAGCCAGAGGGAGAAGCAGGCTCCATGCAGGGAGCTCGATGTGGGACTCGATCCTGGGACTCCAGGATCACACCCTGAGCCGAGGGCAGACTCTTCAACCACTGAGCCACCCAGGAGTCCCTAAAGTCCATAATTTAGGTAGTACTGATGGCCTTATAAGAAGAGAGATCACTCAGAAGAAAGGCCGTGTGAGGACAAAGCAACCATTTACAAGTCAGTAAGAGGGAGCCCTCACCGGAAGTCAAATCCTGCTGGAAACTTGATCTTGAGCCTGCCTGCCAGTCTCCAGAACTGTGAGAATATAAATTTCCATTTTCAAGCCGTGCAAGTCCGTGTTATTTTGTTATGGCAGCCCACGCCGACTAACACACATCTGAAGACCATACTCTGAGAAATCACCGCTCTGCACCAGAAGCGTGTGGTCGGCCATCCAGCAACACCTGTGTCATCTGGGAGCTCATGAGAAATTTAGAAATTCAGCCCTGCCCCAGACCTCCTTAACCAAGTTTCCTCATTTTGAAACGTCCTCAAGTGGTTCCAGGTACGCAGATTAAAATGCGAGAGGCTCCCTCAATAAGACACTGTTGTAGTTTACTTGGGCTCCTTGGAGGCCGTCAGAGCTCATTGGGCATGAGAGAGGAGGCTAGTGTTAAGATTACAACCAATTCAATTCACTGCATCCCCAACCGGCACCAGTGAGACAACCCTGCTGAACTTTTTGCAGGCCCCTACTCAAGAGGATAGAATTGTTTATTGCCTGGTTAGGTTTCAAGCAGCAACTGTCCTCAACCTTGACCATCTGACTACACCTGCAAGTGTATTTGCAGTTCTTGATCTCTCAGTACTGTAATAATCGAGGAAAATCAGCTGCTCTGAGATCCTCACATTCAAAGGTATATTAGCAGGCCACGATAAGACAAAAACGAGGTGAACATTTTAGGGCAGGAAGGCGAATTCCGACCTTCCTGTAGAACTTCTATGTTCACCGGCGGATTTGGTCTTCACCACCCTGAGAAGTAGGCAACACAGATTTCATTATCCCCACTCCGCAGATGAAGAAACGAAAGTCAATGGGAAAGTCAGGGACTGACTTGAATTTTCACAAGGAGCATGGGATGCAGCAGGACACAGACTTTCATCATCTGACGCCTTTCAGCTCTCGGTGCCATAAGCCTTGCCAAGTTTATATAAGCTGGGTTACTGCCAAACCAACTGCAGTTCTCTAAGCACCAACATTCAGATGTGCCTTGCCGCTTCGTCATGCAGGGTAAGTCCATATTATAAATGTAAAGTTATTATATCGTTTAGCCACATTTCCCCAGACTTGTGGACTTCAGGAAATCCACCGGCTCCATTCTCTATGTGGCGGGAGACATGATTAGGGGATTTGCTTCACAGCAGAGATTTAGTTTAGCCAGACAGCTTGCAACAACTTACAGCGTCATCCATGAAGTCGATGCTGAAGAGGCTTTACCTACATTCCGTATCTCCAGGTTCCGTATTGGAACTATATGTTCTAATTGGGTGAGAGGCTTGCTAAATTCCAAGCCACCTGATGCCTTTTATCCTTGTATTTTAATTGCTCACCACCGTACTGCATTTAGATGGAAAATAGGTCCTTGGGGAGGAAAAAATCTGCCAGTGTATCTACTGGCGCGGGTTGAATGCAACGGTCCACAAATAACTTTATTGTAACTAAATAAATGTGCTTCTAGAGTGTTCTTTTTAATCAAAAGTTGCGGAGGGCTGAAAACTAAATTTCATTCTAAGTCCTTTTTCTTGAATCAAATATTTGATTCAAATAGATGAAGTTCTTTTTAAGGAACAGGATAAATTTGCATTTCTTTGTGTATGTGTGTATATACAAAATACTACATTATACGGCTGATAAGGAAGTTATTTAACTTAGTATATTTAGGATTTTCCAATAAACATTCTGGGGAAATATGGTCAGTTTGTTTTGTTTTAAAAATGTGTTCACAAAAATTAAAGTTCTTTATATAAATTAGAAAGGTTGTAGGGAAAACAAGAAGCTTTTTTTCAGATTAAGGTAAAAAAAAAAAATGCCACAGCTCTCAGTCTGGGTAATTCAAAACTAGGTTGACAATCTGTCAGAACTGAACAGTGAAACTGTCACATGCACACTTGTCAAAATAAATGAAGTATTTGATGTTCAAGTTCAGGTGTTAGTTAACCTGTCAACAAATGGACAAAAGAGAGGAAAGAAGACAGACCTTCAAAGTCTCAGCCATTGGGTTTTCCGAAGCCCAGACTCCTTCAGATGGGTGATGATAGCAAATGGTATCAAAGAATGAAAACCCAAGTATGCTGGAATGGTGAGTGCTCATAGAACATGCACTTGCAGATTTGGGGAGAGTCTGGGGAAAAGCAATGAAAGGTGCATCCTTAGTCATGGAAGGAGACTCAGCCGTTGACGAGAATTTGGGTCACGGGTCGGGGACATGGGCATAAAGACATAAGATCATGTGGGGCGAGACTATTGGATAACAAGGTGGTCTGACATGACAAGTCATTTTTATTTCCCATATTGACTTTTGGCATGTATGTAAATTTTATCCACAGTGATGGAACACCGATCACAATATTCTCTTCCATTCATTCATATGTAACCAAGGTCTGGTGAAACAAAACTCATAAATTACTTGAAAGATCTGTTTTTCCATCTTGGAAAGGGAATCCTTGGGTAAGTCAGTACAATGCATACATAGCAACAGGATTACACTGGGGAAATGCTGGTAGTAGATTAACTTCGATATTATCAAATCCAGTGTTCTTGGTAGATAAAAGTTTGGCACAATAAAATAGCATAGAGTGGTCAGACTGTTGGAGATGCACGAGTGAATGGGTGTGTTTCATTATTTCTGAACCTTGGTTTCTTCATGAATAAAGGACCTGTGTTCATCAACCAAATCTCAACAACGTCTATTCGTCACTTGGCTTGCATCAAGCCCGACACTGTGTGATATGCAAAGGAGATCATGACGGAAAGAGAATTTCTGCCCTCAACGAGCTGACAGTCTAGAGGTGGATCCATACAGGTTAGCAAGTGACTGTGGGAGAAGGATGAATGCTTACCTAGCCCTGACTGCGAGCTTTGTATGTTAGTGTTAACGTATCCAATTCACACAGCCCCATAAGAGCACCGATGCTAGTTTTGCCATATAAAATCCTGCCCTAAACCTAGCAGCTCACCCTAACAATCACTTGGTTAGCCACAGCTCTGTGGTCTGCCCACTTAGACAGTGCTCAGCTGGGTCGACTCATGCATCTGTGGTCAGCGAGCAGCGACATCGTTAACTCACGTGTCATGCAGTTGGAGTAGTGGGGACAGCTCAACATCCCCATTGTATTGGGGGGCCCCCCTCATCATCCAGCAGACCGGCCCGAACTTCTTCATTTGGTGATATTGCAGAGTTTTTAAGAGCAGCAATGGAAAGCAGGTGACACCGTACAACACTCCCCAAGCCTCTGCTTGGTACCCATTTGCTACCATTGTCTTGTTGGCCAGAGTAGGTCACAAGGCCAGCCCAGATTCAAGGGGGAAGGAAAAGGTTGCCTTTGATGGAGGAAATCATAAAGTCGTATTATAAAAAGGTTTTATACAGGGAAAGGAAGAATTTGTGGCCAATTTCTTACCTACTCTAGGGACGTATGAATAATATCTCTGTGGGGCATAGAGAGTTTAAGTGATCCCAGCTCATCAAGCCAGAGGAAGGCCCAGGGTTCCAACCAGGCAGTCTGGCTCCATAGCCAGTAGGTGTGTCCCCTACACTATAGTACAAGTGCCACACAGGGCTGACTCATGTGCTGGGGAAGATTTAGGAAGAGCCCCTAACTTGATTTGGGGTATTAGAGAAGCTTTCACAGAAGAACCAACATCAAATCCAAATCCTAATGGGCAAGGATGAATTAATCATCTGAAAAGGAAGAAAGGACAGGAACACCCCACATAGGCAAAGTACTAGAGAGCACTGGTTAATTGATTGAGACAGTTAATTGTACATCCAGAGAATTGCAAGTAGTTCCCTGGGCTGGAGCATAGGGAGCCAAGTTCTGTGGCGGGAGAGGAGAACTTCAGCCGTGCTGTAAATGTATTAAGACCAAAGGTATAGACTTTCATCAGAGACATAAGCAGCCCCTTGAAAGTTTCAGTCTAGGGATTCATAGGTTCAGATTCTGCTTTCCATTCTTCTCCATGGCACCTATGAGGAGTAAGGATCAGAATCAGGTAACATTTCATGCAGGGAAATTATTTGCAAGGGTCCTGCAGTGACCAAACAGGAAATTAGTACCTGAAGAGACACAGTGGGGATGGGGGCGGGGGGGGGGGGGGGAAGACCTATTGGAAAAATATTTAAAAGTGAATATATTGACTAGTAAATGTTGTGATGAAGGGGTCTTGATTACATCCAGGTTTTGGCTTAGGTGCTGCTTGGAGATGATGGTACCATGACCTGAACTGGGGAAGTCACAGAGTGAAGGCATTTCAGGGAAAGAAATGATATCTTTTGATTTACATGTGTTAAATCTGAGACACCTACAGGACTACGTCTAAATGAATATATTCAACTCTGAGGCGGGAATGAGCCTAGAATTCCAGAGGGACTGGGTCAGAGGAATAGATATAAGGGTCATCTGAATACAGGAAATATTATCCAAAGAGAATATATGGAATAATATGAATAACATATAGCATTTTTTTAGGCATTTGTTCTGTACTGAGAACAGGTTTAAAATACTTTACATTATTTGACAAATTTAATTCCCACAACCATCCTAGGAGGTAATACTGTTTTACACCCATTTTACAGATAAGGAAATTAAGGCACGCAGTTCAAGGAGTTAGAGCCTGCATTCAAGCCTGAGCAATCTGGCCCATGCTCTGAAGTTACACTCCTCCTGTTTGCAAAATAAGGGAAGATTCTAGTGCAAAACCCTGTACAATACAAATACCATTAAACTGTGGTAAATGAGAGGCAAAAATCCAACCTTGAAATATAGAGGTTCATAACAAAGTAGGGTCATGTCACTAGGAGGTAGATGGGAAAAATACATGTCTCAATCGTAATGCACAATCATATACACACAAAAGTTCATTACTAAAAGAGAGTGAAAATGATATCAACCGATGGTCCACAAAACTGGGAAAGTCCCCTCAAAAATCACAAGGTGCAGGCTAGGGGAGGGAGCATATTCTAACTCCATCTCTCCCTGCCCCATCGATGGCCCCTCCTGTAGAAGATGATCACATTATCCTGCCCTATTGCAGAACCAGAACTCAGCGCAGGATCGGAGCCAATTTTCAAATGCATTTTATCAGAATTCTGGCCAGCCTTGTACCATGGAAACCAAGGGAGGAGAATTTTCCAGGGAGACCGTGGCTACAGTAACAGGAGGTAACAGGATGTCAAGTACACAGAGGCCTAAAATAACTTACCCATTGTATTTAGGAGCAAAGAGATTATGAGTAACCTTCTTAAAATGATTAGCAAGCAACTCTGTGTATTTAAGATTGCTCTTTGAATAGTAACGTTTGCAGACAACAGTTACATATACTTGGTATTTCTGGATAGTAATGAGAGGTATCATTTTTGAGGGCCTTTCATATGCCAAATTCTGGAATTGACACTTTTTAGTATTGTCTAGCACCTACCTACAAGGTAGCAGATCTCCTTTTTTGGATTTTAAAGATTTTATTTATTTATTCATGAGAGACACAGAGAGAGAGGCAGAGACACAGGCAGAGGGAGAAGCAGGGTCCCTGCAGGGAACCCAATGCGGGACTCGATCCCAGGACCCCTGGGTCATGCCCTGAGCTGAAGGTAGGCGTTCAACTGCTGAGCCACCCAGGCGTCCCTAGCAGGTAACCTTTTGACAAGTGAGGATACCCACATTCAGAGCAGCGACCTGAGATCACAAGTCTGATCGTTGGCAGAGCCAACATGCAGAGTCAGAAATCACCAAATTCACAGACCTTGGTTTTGTTTTGTTTTGTTTTGTTTTTGATTCTCTATATTGCACATGCAGTCTCCACTGAGTTCCTATGACAAAAGAGGGTAGGATTGTCATAAATGGTAATTAGCTACTTCAAGGATCTCCTCATAATCAGTTGTTCCAACTTCGCCTTCACCATTTTAACTGGCATTTCTAAACCATAGCAGTTCAAGCAACCTCTGGCTTCACTTGTAGAGATATTTTAATAAACAATAAAAGGGTCAGAAGCTGAAGACAAGTTGAGGAGAAAGAAAGGGTATCGATTGATGTCTTATCCCTTGGTTCTGGGGAAGGGAGTTGGGTGGCAGTAGGCAGTGCCCCTTGCTTGTAATTTCTAAGCCAGGGAAGTTACTGAAACCAGCATTTGATGATGGGGCCAGTTCAGCAGTCCAAATCTCCATTTTATCTACTCAGAGTGGGCGGAAGTCATTATAAAGGTAAATCGGGGACTGAGAAAAACCTCCAAAGAGGAGTTTTGCTTGGACTTTGGTAAGTGGAATCTGGATTTTTTTTCAGATGTGAACATCCCGTGACTCGGCTCCTTTGTATCCAGTTCATACGCTCTTAGGATTTGGCATTTTGATAGCATTTAAAGGGCGAGGGGTCTGTAGTGACTGAGAGATAACCTATAACATGGAGCATTCCTTCTTGAATATCAGCATTTTTTAATACTTTTTAAGACCTTGCAAAATCATGGTTGGGAAAAAAAACCTAATGAGTTTCTTCCTAATATTGAAAGATAAAGATTAAAAACCATCCTTTGCTGAGCAGTGATGTAGCAGGCAATTTTGCAAACATCATATATATGTATATATATATAATATGCATTGTACATTATCTAATTTAATACTTACAGGAGGAAGGTGCTACCATTTTACAGAAGAACACAATGAGGGAAAGAGAAATATGAAGTATCTTACCAATGCTACTGGCTCCATGGAGCAGTGGATAATCTGGAATTATCAGCTAAGCTGATAAATAGAAATGAGTCCAAAAAGAAAAGTCTAAAAATTATTAATAAAGCCTATCAGGTCAAGAATAATCACGATATGAAAGGCCACTAGTCTTGAAAACAAACCTCCATGGGAAGCAGAGAAAGTGGGACCAGACAGGAAAGCATCTCTGACCCTGGGTCTGGGTGAGCTGGGTTTTTACATCAGCCAGTGGTATTTGTCTTTCAGTCTTTTTTCTTTGACCATGAGTTTTCCCATCTGTAAGATGGGAGTGGTCATGCTTCTCAGCAATGAAATGGGGTTTAAATGTGATGGTGTGTGAAAAAGACCTTAGTAATTTGCATATCTTTATCTGTTAGATCTTTGAACAATTGGGAATGATCCATCTGTCCAATGAATTAAAGGCCCACAGGGCCTTACAGTAAGTATCATCAAAAGAATAATGCTAATGAGACAATTTGTGATGCTAGGTGAGCAGGAGAACATTCTTTTTTTAATTAATAGAGATTTAGCTAATGGCGCATCATCAAGGATCAATAACGAAGCAGATGGTAAAAGTAAAACATAATCATTGTTTTTGGTAACCCTCCCCCCAAATGCAATGGTTTTAGATTGCTCAAAATGAGAACACACCATGCTTAGGATTAAGGGTCATTTCCAAATAATGAACAGCAGTGCATAAAATCATAATAGAGCCGAAAAGCCTGATGTGAGCATTCTAACAGGAAAAGGTGCTTTGTGAGTGCAAAGTTCCTGCCTGCCCCATGGAAAGTCGGACAGCTACCCTCCCTGTTTTGCCCCAAGTTCCTTTTCTCTCAAAACATTTTATTCATTTCCTATTCAGGACTTATCACAAATTTTCCATAAGACTTTTTTGTGCATTTAGTTGTTTAATGACCATCTCCCAACACACGCACACGTGCCAGACACACACTTGGAGTCTCTAAGAGGACTGGAATTCCATTTGGGTTTTGGACAAATTGAATATCCAATGGCAGCCTGAGTGCCTAAGGAAACATAAGCACTCGAAAAAAAAAAAAAAATCTGTTGAATGAAAGGCCAAATGAGTCTCTGTTGTTTCTGGGTTACCCTTTCTGCTACTCCTCGAGGCACAAAGCACAGAGAGGACACTTCTTTGTTTTCACACAGTAGAAGGATGACACCTTTGTAAGCTTTACCCGGAGCATTATTGCTCTGATATGTATACTACCTGTGTGTGTCCCAGGGAGGGGGTTTGCAGAAAGCTGATTTGGAGCTATTCTGGGAAGAGAAAGGAGTCTTATTAGAGGGTCCAGATCTCACTGCTCCTGTTGAGGCATGCCCAACTCAACCTCCGGGTGCAAGTGACGTTCTCCAACACCACACGAAGTTTCGGGGTTCCCCTGGCTCTTAGTGCAGACTGTCCTCTCTGAGGAGCCACTGATGGCTCCTCTCTTTCCCCAGAGGCTGCCCAGTTGGTCTAGATGCAGACCTAAAAGGTCCCATTTGCAAGCCCAGACGGGTGAAGTTCTGAACGTGAATCTGGCCTTGAACTCACGAGCAATGCCCACAACAAGTCCCCTCAATCCCCCGGACACACGGACACACGCTGGTATGCAGCACTACCTTCACAGCGCATTCCAGGACCTGATGGCTCAAATTCTCCTTCTACTGTCCCTTCCTCTGGGCCCCCAACCCAGAACATACCTTATATCCCTGCCCTTATTATCTGGTTTCTAACATTGAAATCTGATGGATGATCGAGAAGGTTCTCATCTCGCCTGGCCCAAATCATGAGCAGCAGGAATGTCAGATCCCTGTCCCTTGGGGAAAGAAGATATTTTTTTTTTTCCTTCTGAAGCGCAAACTATATTCTCAGTGTTCTCTGTAATTGGATGATAATGAAAAAATGTTTGCATTATCTACTGGGGAAAGTCAAAGCCCCACCCTCCTCCCAATAGGCCACAAGACTCCATGAAGCCCTGAAGAAAAAGCTAGCTGCAAATTCTAACATGCTTCCCACATTCCATCTACCTCTCAGATAGAGGGAACTATCACCTGGATTTATAAAAAGATCAGATCCTCGGAATTAAATGCAACTCTATTTCTTGGGAGGTAGTCCCATCTCAGGAATACTTGGAAAAAGAGAATGAATGAACAACTAACACCCAGATTATGATTTCCCAGATCTTACTATTCGCCTGGCATTATATAGCAACCCGTTCTAAGGACTCTCCTTGGCATGCCAAGTGCTAACTCAAGGCCCCGCTTCCCTGTGTCCCATTAGACGAGATCATGTAGATTTTCTGGCAACTTTCTTGGGGACCTGAGCTGAAGCTTTGTTGGCTGAGGCACAAGCTTGCCTCATCCTGACCTTTCTCCCTTTTTCCCTGGTTCTGTACTTCCTGGGGATGAGCTCATCTGGGTGGTGATGACCAGTTTTAAAACCTAGGAAAATATCCCATCAAAAAACAAGATTAACAGGTATCAATCAAGGTGATACCATTGCGAGAGGTCAAAATCTAGTTGGATCTTCAAAATGGCAACATAAAGCCCTTTGTAATTTTTTTAGTCCTGGCCATTATTAAAAATAAATCAACCTCAGGGCTCTTGGATGGCTCAGCTGGTTAAGCATCCGACTCTTGATTTCGACTCAGGTCATGATCTAAGGGTCGTGAGATTGAGCACCACATGGGGCTCTGTGCTGGGCATGGAGCCCATTTAAGGTTCTCTCTCTCTCTCTAATAAGAAAAAAAATCAACCTCATTATTGTACACACACGCATACACACACACTATATATATATATATATAGTCTATACGTATAGTATTAAAGGAATTGCCTTCATTACATTATTTTACTCTGATCCATCTAGTATATTTATTTTTAATTTCACTCACAATACTGTTTTTCCTCCCTGGAAGCATACTGACTTGTAATTAAGAAATTATAATAAGAAAGTTCAGCACATAAAACTGTAAAGATAAGCAAATGGGAACGCAGAGTGTAGACAGTAGCCCCGAGGGCTGTACCTCGCCTTCCGTCACCTGGTATCCACTTAACCGGAGCTTTCTTCGGCTCGATGATGAGAACTCGAGCGAGGACTGCTACAGAAACACTATTCTTAATTTCCCCCACGTGGCAATCATTTAACAACAAACAGCGAGAACAAAAGTTCCGTTTACAATGTGGCTTCAAGCAAAAGTTCACCAACAGAGGCGGCCCAGCCTGTTCCCTCCTGCCTCATGACGACTACGATGAAAATGGGGCAAGACAAATTGGAATGTCAAAGATTAACTTTAGATCCTGACATTCCTGTCTGAATAATCTCGAGCTAAATTCTCCCTCTTTATGTCAAGGAACACACACTCTCTAGGCATTTCGGTTAGCAGCCTCTCCACCCACCATCCAGATTCTCTTTTTCTGGGATGTGTTTAGGTGTTGGAGAGACTCACATGGTTTTCTCCAGAAATCATCCTCAGCGATATCCAGTTATTTTAAATCATCTACCCACAGCAGACGCTGCCGGAAACTTAGAGAAGGTGTGAAGTCCACACTGGCCGGGTCCTCCCCGCTCTTCACCTTTCCCACTTTGAAAACAAGATTTGGGGCAGGAAGCTGAACATCAGAGTGGCCAAGTTGGTGCCTGCAAACCCGCCCCGTACTTTCGCAAGTGTGACATAACCAAGATGATCATATCTACCCTGTGGGGAGGAGGCCTAACAAGTCAGAAGCAGCATCTTGAGGTCTCGGGGTAGGTTTGAGATCTTCAGAAGCTGCGCTGACTTTCTCAGCGATCCCTTAAAAGTGGTCTGTGGGTGGTGGTATTTGGGGCTTCTTCCTACCGACCAGCCTACGGAGCCACAAGAGACAACAGAAGTAACAGCCTCGCCCAGAGAGCAGATGCTGATGCATTTCACTGCTCTGCTCCTCCTGGCATGCTGCATAAATTAAGTCCTCAGTAAATATTTGCTCAAAACCAAGACTTTTTCAATAATTGAAACAGACATTCCCTTTACCATTTTACTCTTCAGGTGACAATGCAATTGATAGGTCATTCTTTTGCTTTTGATTTCGGGTATTAGAGAACATCAAGCTTAATCGACTCCTTTTACAAGATACCGGAAGTCCAGAAATGTTGAGCAACTCGACCATGATCGCCCATTTGGTTCCAGTTGTAGTCAAGACTATAGAAGCCTGTAGGTGCTTGACGTCCTGGCCTTCTCAAGGTCTGCCCCTGGCCCCTGACTTATTCAAGCTCAAGGGCCTTCTTTCCAAACTCGGGACCTGACACACAATATTCCCTCTGTTGGGAAAGTTCAGCTCCCTGTTTCTTTTTCTATTTTTTAATATTTTATTTATTTATTCATGAGAGACACAGAGAGAGAGAGGCAAAGACACAGGCAGAGGGATAAGCAGGCTCCACAAAGGGAGCCCGACGTGGGACTCAATCCCAGAACCCCTGGGATCACGACCTGAGCTGAAGGAAGATGCTCAACCACTGAGCCACCCAGGCGTCCCTCTGCTCCCTATTTCTGAGGTATACGGTCCCATCTGCGGGTTTCATTGCAAATATCACTTCCTCAGAAAGCTCCTGACTGTCCAGGCTAAAGGACACATCCTCATCTCTAAATCCCCATTTCTTTCTTTCCCAGCATTTACCACCAACTGTAAATAAACATTCTTTGCAAGTATTCATTTAATATCTATCTTCTAAGATACACACACACACACACACACACACACACTATAGTCTCCTAGAGGACTAGAATCACATTTGTTTTTTTCACCAGTAGATACCCAGTGCCAGGCTCGGTGCCTCACACAAAATAGCACCTCAACAAAAACCTATTGAATGAAAGGATGAATAAATAGTTCTTCTCTTTCTGGGTTCATCCTTTCTTCTACATCACAATGCACACTTGTCTTCCTTTGGTAAAAAGATGACTGATGCTACTACAGTCAGCCTCTGAGATGATTTTTTTGCATTGTGTTGCATTATACAGGGGGTAAGTAGCTTGGAGATTCAACTTCTAGATATGACAGCTGATCATCAAAGGGGGCAATTAAAGAGAAAATCAAAGTGCCACTGCATTATATCAGGATCCGTAGTAGGATGATGCTTTCCTCACGTGGGCTAATAAGAGAGCCTAAGTATCAAAATAGTGCAAATGATCCCTTGAATATATACTCCAGAAAACAGTAGGAGACAAAACTGGGAATTAGAAAATAGGAGTTTATAACTCAGATCACATCTCAGAAAGAATGATCTCAAAAAAATGATCTATTTTTGGCACATCAGGTGAGACAAGTTAAATTTTGTTCATTCTCAGTAGCGTCTCTTCATTTCTGGATCATCATCTTCTTCACCATGAAAGCCCTTCAGTGATCCCTTGATGCCTTCAGGATAAAGCCCACCTTCCTCTGAAGGATGCCTATGTCCTTCTATAATCTCTTTCCCGCTCTTGCTTTTGGATCACAGCCTAACACTCACCGACTTGTCTCCGTGCTCTAAACATACAGGAATGCCACGGTTCCCACCAACCACAGTGTCTCACAACCCCATGCTCTTGCGTGTGTCATGCCCACCCAGGGGGACCAGTTCTTTAGTTCATTCTGTATTACCTTCCCACTGCTGCTGAGACAAATCCCCACAAATGAGTGGCTTAACCAGACACAGATGTATTACCCTGCAGTTCCGGGGTCCCGAGTCTGAAATGAGTTGCACGGGGCTAAAATCAAGGTTTTGGCAGGGCGTATTCCTTTCTGAAGGCTCTAGGGAAGAATTCATTTCTTGCCTTTTCCGTCTTCTGGAGGCCACCTATTTTCATTGGCTTGTGGCTGGCCGCTTCCACTCAATGCCAGCAACGTCTGCTGGAATCATTCTCACGTTGCATCACTTTGCCACGGACTCTTCTACATCTTTGCGTGTGTAGGGATTCTTGTGATTACGTCAGACTCTCCCAGATAATCCTGTGTGTCATCTCCCTATTTTAATGTCCGCTGATTAACAACTTTAATTCTATCTATAACCTTAATTCCCTTTTACCATATAAGGTAACATAGTTACAGAATATGAGAATATCAAGACATGGGGGGCCATTATTCTACCTACCACAGATTCCAAGCATACCAGATGTTGCATATCCCATTTGATGCCATTTGCCCTTCGAGTGACAGTTAGGTGCTCCTCATCTCAAATTTTTTCTCTGATTTATTCTGATATATGTAGCTGGGCTTATTATTTTGTGTTAAAATCACTTACATATAAGTACAGCTTCATGTGACCAAATCAAGGTTGCACCCCAAATATAAATGGAGCTTGCCGGCGAGTCAGGGAGTGGACTGTATATTTCGCATCATTCGATTTTTATATTGGCACTAGGAGACAAAGGGACATCCATTAATAGACTGAAAAACTAACTGTCCGCATGGTTAAATTCATCACCCAGACATGCATCTTGCAAATTAGGGCTGAGATTTGAACTCACATCTGTCTGGTTCTTGTGTAGTCAATTCACTACTAAACTACACACTCTCATCTTGAGGTCCTCTATGATTCACACTGAGGTCCCAACAGCCAATAGGTTTTCATTAAAGGTTTATTGAATTTTGAGTTTATTTATTGAATTTTGAGTTTATTTTGAGTTGAGTTTGTTAAATAATTTCTTTTCCTATTACTGTTTCCCTCTCTATCTTGATGATGAAATTAACCTCTTCTCTACATCACAAATCTTATCCTGCTCCTCATCTCAAAGACAGACTTTTTACCAACCTTGAACCAACTTGAACATCTTTTTACCAACTCAACTTTTTATAAACTTGAATATCTTTTCTCCATTGACACAATAACTATACATTGCTTTAATTTTTTTTTGTTTTTTTTTTCATTGCTTTAATTTTTGGTAGATCATCATTATCCAAAGACAATGAAAGCTGCTTAATAATCAGACTGTATCTTTTCTTGAAATGTCAGTGCCCTCAAGCTCATCACCTACTCCTCTGGAGAAAAAAACTTAAGTGTCTTCCAGCTGCAAGAGGTCAGAAGGTCTAGAGTGGAGCTGGAGCATCTCTACATGTAAACATCTTTGCAATCAAGTCTGGTGATCAACTGGGTTTGGGAATCAGTGTTTTAAAAGGCATCAAATAATAGTCTTTAATCTATATCACCTTATCCTGTGGGTCCTCATAAAAAAACAAGTCTCTGCACATTGTGGAAATTCAGGAAAGCTTGATAGTAAATGAGTCAAGCACTATAAATTAGTTAATAGCATTACATGTTGTAGGTAAACATGTATAGGAAGGACTTAGCCATATAAAGAAAATTCTTGCAGTTCGGCATGAGAATTTGTCCAGTTTATTCTAAGGCATGTCATTAATGTAATGCCCCGTTATAACACAAATACATTTTCCTTTGTAACAACAACACAGGAAATCAAATAAATCAATATTCCTTTGGATACTAATGTGCATGCTTTTTTTTTTTCTTCACATAGAACTGTTACCTTTATTAAAGGCTGTTTGGGCTAAAAAAAAATCTATTTACCAATACATAGGCTGACCCGCATGTCTACTCAGCTGAAAAAGAAATGAAGTCTATTATATTTTTAAAATATTGAGAAGGACACCTGGATGGCTCAGGGGTTGAGAATCTGCCTTTTGCTCAGGTCTTGACCCTGGGGTCCCGGGATCAAGTCCCACATCGGGCTCCCCACAGGGAGCCAGCTTCTCCCTCTGCCTGTGTCTCTGCCTCTCTCTCTCTCTGTGTCTCTCATGAATAAATAAATAAAGTCTTTAAAAAAATTACTGAGAAGTAGAAAACGTTTTTCCCTATTTTTTTCTGGTTGTTTGGGGTAACATTTATGACAATAATTGAGATTTTGTACCAAGCAACTATGATGTGCAGTACACTCAAACAGGAACTGCCCCTGTACAGACATTAATGCAAAGAAGCATGGTTACCTTTCATATGTGCAGGGGCCCAGCAAAACATATCCTTTTATACCCACAGAGAAGGAGAAAAGCAGGTCTGGCAAAGCATGCACTGCTGTCCTTAGTACTTCTTTTCAGAATTTACATGTTTCTTCTGCTCATATATGATTGACCTAAGCAAGTCACATGACAACAGAGGTAGGTAGAGTCGACAAGCACAAAGGGAAGAACTCCAAGCAGAAAGAAAAGCACTAGCAGAGTCTAAGAAGCCAGAGGGAGAATGGGCTGTTGAAGTTAGTGGTTAGTGAGTTGAGGTTGGTTGGTTAGGATTTAAGCACTGAGTGGTAAGGAAGAGGGTGATAATGACAAAGATGACAATAATGGCACTAACCTAAGGACACATAAAACTCCTCATAAACCATATCAAAGACTTTGGATTTTATCTTGCTTTCCAGATAAAATTAAGTCAAAGGTCTAAATAGGAAAGTAGCATAATCTAGTTTGTATTATAGATTGATAACTCTGGCTATTGCATAGAGACTTTATTTTTGTACATCTTGAGTTACCAGGAGAATATTCAAGTGGAGATATCTAGGAAAGAGTGGTATACACAGGACTGGAAGGAATCATTAGCATATACACTTTAGAAGATGCAAACATGTAGTGTTGAACAAGATGTGGTCCTTAGACCTGATTTGTTTGCCTCTAGATGCATGAACTCTAATTTGAAAGTCTTCTAATAGGGCACATGCTTTTCAGTCAGCCCTAATCCCCACCATTATTTTTCTTATACTTTTATTAACTAGCTGACTCCTAAAGGCATTTGATTTTGTGACTTCTGACATAGTCAGGGCTGCCAGATGAAATATATGACATCCAATTAAATTTGGATTTCAGATGAACAATGAATAATTATTTTATTGCGTCTTATATTTTTATCTGCTAGATCTGGCAACACTAGGCACAGTTGATCATTTAAGTGATGGAAATGGGTGACATTAACAGGCACAGTGTCCAAAGTCAGAAGTGAAGCAGGTGCTAACCAATGCCTGGCATACAGAGGAGAGTATTTACCATTAATAAATAAGAGCCAAGGGCACAGAAAGACAAACATCAACATTTAGAGAGCATTTAAGAGGAAGAAGACAGAGAACAGAAGTAGAAGGAATTCCAAGAGTGCAAAGTAAGGAAAACCAAGGCCAAAAATGCCTCAGAAGAGGTCAACAGTGTCACATGCTGAATGGAGATCAAGCAAGATAACAACTGAAATTTTTCCACTGGATCAGTGACAAGGTCATCATTGGTGTCCTTGCACAAAAACATTTTAATAGAGTGGCTGGGTCAAAGTCAGTTACCTTCAATCGAGGAAGAGAAGAGAAAAGAAGAGACAATATATAACTCTTCAAAGACTCTTGGCTATGTTGGCAGTGAATAAAAGAATTATAGCTAAAATAGGGAGTCCAAAAAACATTGCCTTTTTTAGGGGGCAAAAGAAGAAATTGAGTGGTAAGAATTTTGAATGTTGTCAAGAAACCATTATAGCAGAATAAGTTAAAGATAGTTAAAGATAAGAAAGACAAAGAAATAATCACTGTAGAAGTTTTCTTAAGGAAGCAGACCGAAGAATGATCCATGGCACTGTTACAGAGATTTTTTTTTTTTTTTTTTTAGAGAAAGGGCACAATAGTAGCAGAAAGGATGAGAAGCATGGGTGTCCGTGCAGTGAGTTTTGGTTGCAAGAATTTCAGAGGATTTCTATATGAGGACTTCCACTTTTTTTTTTTTCCCCCAGGGATAAGCTCTTCTATTGACTTTGGGTGTGTCAGAAGCTGGGGAATGTTTAGGGGTGAGGAGAAGTTTGCAATAATCTGAAAATGGCCAAGTAAATCCTAAGAAAGAGCACTCAATTAGGAAACATCTGAGGATAGTGAATAGAGTTGAATATTCTGTTGGATTGAAAACTACATCCAACTCTGGAATTGTCTTCTGGGGTCCCAGCAGTCTGCTGGGCTCTTGGCCTCCCTCTCCATGGGGACTTCAGTTTTCTCTTAGGGTCTTATTTTAATACGCAGGAAATCTGGACCCATATGCTATGCCCCCATTATTGACTCTAGAATATTAAGTAACCAAGTGGTGCTGTGCAGTGGTAGAAATGAGCAGCCCATGAAGGAAAGAAGGGAATGAAATCAGGGATGAGCCTTTCCTGCCTACATCTCCTTACAGAATTTAGAGATGATACATTTGTGTTCAATTAACTTTTAAAATATTTTATATCCTTAAATTTTTCTTCTAGAACGTTTATTTTGTCATTGTTAATTTGAAGAGACGTTTACTGCTTAATAACACAACTAAAATTTAACATATTTCATATTTTTATGGAAAGATTCATATTTTTAGATGATACTATAGTCATTTATTCATTTCAGCAAATCATTGTGAATGCCTTCACATGCCAAGTGCTCATATTGGTGGGATAAACAGAACACCTGATCTCAGAAAGTTTTTAAAAACTCAACTATTATAAGGTAGTCTACACTTCAGGAAAAATTAGTACGTAAAATGTGACTTAAAAATCCAATGCAAAAGCCGAAAGCAAAATAAATTAGCTAATTACTAGCCCCCTTATAAATGGATTTACTGTAGGTTCCTTTAAACAAGCTTTCCTAAAGCATTTGAAATATATTTCAATTTAAAGACCCTCAGTGTATCTACAAAGACATCTGTTACATTGAATGAGATGTGTCTGTACCTGCCAGGTTGCCTCTGTGATCATGGATATATGTTTGTGCACTCATTATAATCTACTTCTCTTGCCCTCCCTGCAAGAGCCTTGGTGAAGAAAAGTGGAAATTGCACGGTTCCTTCATTGGAGAACATCTTAATTTTGGTGAACTCTCTTCCTGTTCAATTTTCCCTATTTTTTTTTTTTTTTTGTATTTATAAAAATCTGCCTTGGGTGGGTGGCGGGCGGGGGGAGCTCCCTTGGGAACATGTTTTATTTGGTGCTTATACCCTAGCAATGATATTAACCAATGAAGAATTATTGGCAAGATCATAAATGCCATCAGTGTAGAAGCTATGTCTCTCTTGCTCAATATTTTCTCTTATTTATACTTTACACAGTGTTTATTATGCTGTAGGACCTGTTCAGAAATATCTACAAATATGACTTAATTCTACCCCCAAAGCAACCCTATGAAGTAGGTGCAACCACGATTTCACAAGAGGGGAAATTGAAGATGAGGCCACAAAGTTAATGAATGAAAATGTTTAGATTTGAACCTAAGCTGCCTCCAAATCTTGTGCTTGTAACCACTACTGCTGAGCTGTCGCCTCACACCATGATGTCACCATTGAATTTTCAGCACAAAGTATGGTGTCTGTATTTCACAGATGCTCAATAAATATGTAACCAAATGATAGAGGAAAGGTAACAAGTTACATTCCCATAGTCCTTTCACTAAAGCACTAGTTCTCTAAGATCAACATCTCACCTACCTCAACCCCACTCCCCACCCTTCAGAATAAAGGATAACAACGTACTTAGTGTTTCCTTCATTGAATAAATAATTATTAAGTGCTATTGAAAACCAAAAGTCAACTTTATAAATCTTAAAGATCTTATTGGCTTTATTTAGAATGATTATGCCATGATCAGGTGGAGTATTGCTGGGAGAGGGCAAAACTGTAGTTAAGTTTCAGTTTGGTGACATGGGGCTTGGAATAAGTGACTCCACTTTGGGCCTGTGGTCTTGTTTTAACAGCCTATCCTGAGAAATGCACTGATGATAGATGGTTGACCGTTGAACAACACAGGGGTTAGGGGCACTGATCCCTGTGCAGTCAAAGATCTGCATGTAACTTTTGAATTGCCAAAAACTTAACTACTGATATCCTACTATTGATTGGAAGCCTTAGCAATCATAAAAACAGTCCATAAATACATATTCCATATGTTATATATGTTATATACTGTATTCTTACAACAAAGTGAGCTAGACAAAAGACAATGTTATTAAGAAAATCAAAAGGAAGAGAAAATGTATTTACTATACTGTACTGTAA
This sequence comes from Vulpes lagopus, assembly GCF_018345385.1. NCBI lineage: Eukaryota > Metazoa > Chordata > Mammalia > Carnivora > Canidae > Vulpes > Vulpes lagopus. Next base: position 148,095,777 of record NC_054827.1, on the reverse strand, counting down.
AAATCCCATATCTAAGCAGACCCATGGAGCTCAAACTGGTGTTGTTCAAGGGTCAGCTTGTATTTAATTGACCTGCCAAATCGTAAGGGTGAAATCTCATTGAGGTGAGAGGGATATTATTCTGGCCTAGGTGTGTCAGCTGCTGAGACCAGCCATCATTTACCTCAGGGATCATGACAGCCTATCACCAAGTAACTACTAGACTATTCTGAGATTGGATTAAACTAAAAGCAGCCAACCTAACAATGCCTCAGCTACACATTTGCACCTTTTCAATGATTATTGTCAACCACTAAAAGCTTGGAACACCATCTGAATATTATTACTACTTCTCATGAATGAAGAGGCATTTTCATCTAGAGATCAAGCACCACGGAACCGCTACAAAGCAATCTGAATTGGAAGGTACTGGGAAAATATAGAGAAGCACAAAGAAAGGAGGACAAAGGTAGCAGTAGTAATTGCCTTCTCTGCAAAGGGAGACAAATCAAGAAAGCTTCTGTTTTAAGAATTTTTATGGAGGGGAGTATTTCCATGACAACTGAGTACTTAGTTATTCTAATTGCAAGAGAAACAAAGCATCTAAAAAGTCGGGCAATATGTTCCAGGCACACAGAATAAATCCCAGCTAAACAAGAAACATTGATGTTTCATTAAAAGCAGTGAAAATTCACCACCAGACTTTCTCTTTTAATGTAATATAAAAAATTGACAAAATCTCTTGGAATTCTCTAGATCATTTCTCACTAAATATTAGCTCTTAAAATTGGCTTGAGGTGCATGTAACTCTGCACATTAATAAACCTTTTGAATTTTGACCTTAATTATTGAAGATCAAATTGATTAGGGAAAATAGAATACATTACTAAACTGAAATTTATGTCTGTGACAAAACCATGGAGTTCAATTTAAATTGATGTTAATTGAATGGTATGATTTATCAGAATGAGTTGTCTCCCTCTTATATGCATAAAAGATACTGCAAACAAAATTTTATTTCAGTTTATTCTAAGATTTGTTTGAGAAATATACTGGTTAATGTAATTGGAGGTGCAGCAAGCTATCCTAAATCAATAAGGCTGGTCTAAATTTACCCAAAATATACACAAGAGAGGAAAAAAAAATGACTCTTTTTAGTGCAAAATCACTCTAATCCAAATGGACCATTATCCCTTTGAGGAATTCTATTGTGTTTCAGATCGTTGCCTCAAAAGGCAATGGACTTCCTTTCTCATTCTCTTGAAATATATTCCTTCTGACCCTTTCAGGAGTTCTCCACTGGGAGTTAAGAGTGTGTGCTGTTGGCAATAAATGCATACAATTGAAGTGTTGATGAATGCACGGTCTTTAGAGTTGGAGAAGGGTTCAAAGCTTGCTTCAGTCACTTCCTTATCAACTCTTGATAAAGGGGAAATCATTCGATCTCTCTGAGCCTCATTTTTCTCATTTGTTTAAAAGGAAAAAATATATTAATCTAAGAGGTTCACTTGACAAATGTTATTGTGCACCAGGCAGGACATTAGGCACTGGAGATAAAAATATCATTATCACTGTCATTGATCATTATCACTGTTTGAGAAATACCTAGTCAAGAAGATATTTTTAAATAAAATCTTTTTTTGAATACTGCATGATCAATTATATTATCAAGCTATAAACAGAATATTCGTTGAGCTTAATGGATAAGAAGATGTCCTTTCTCAAAGAATATGAAAACAGTTACTCAGAGGCAATGCCCTTTGAGCTGTTTTAAAGAGTATGCTGAATGGAGGGAAGTGGGGAAAGACAGGGAAAGAAGGAGCCTCGATAAAAGAACAATGTATGTTGGGTCTCAAAACTTGGTGAATAATTTAAAGTTCAGCAGCATTGGAATATGGTAGAGAGTGAGGAGGAAACAAGGACAGAGAAGTTTGGGCCAGATTGTGAGGTTCTTGACAGCCATGTTGAGAAACTGGGAATTTTTCCAGAGAAAAATGAGAAGATGATATAAGTTATGGCAATGAGGAGTAACCAATTGTATTTTTTCCCTTAAAAGATAACAAAGATTTTTATGTGAGGATTGATTCAACTAGTCCTGGAGTATGAGTTTACTCAAATCCTCCACAATGAATTCAGAATTTGATTAAAAGTAATGTGACTGGGGCACCTGGGTTAAATGTCTGCCTTCAACTCAGGTCATGATCCCAGGGTACTGGGATTGAGTCCTGTGTTGGGCTCCCTGCTCAGTGGGGAGTCTGCTTCTCCCTCTGCCCCTCCCCCCATTTGTGTTTTTCTCTCTCAAATAAATAAATAAAATCTTTTAAAAAAAAGAAGAAGAAGAAAGAAAGATGACCAACTCATACTCATGCACTTTCTCATCTCTACAACGAAAACTCTCACCTCCTCCTAGGAAACTCCTCAGTCTTAATCAAACTGTGATTTAATAATTTAATAATGATAGATCCATTTTGGGACCCATTCCAATGTAATTTTATACCAAAACAGCAAAAGAACTTCAATGCAAGATGGTTTCCCCATAAAGATGTTCCAGCCACATAAACCACCAAAACAGCATTTCAAGTGGACCCCAATGTGTTTACAAAGTTCAAGGAAAATGGAAACTATAGAATATGAAGTCTGTTTGTTTGGGGGGCACTTATATAATATCTTTCCTCCAAAGAAAGAGCAAGAACACTTTCGTACCATCAGCAAAGTGTGGCTGCCAAGTTGGGTTTTTAATTTACCCCCTTGATTAAATAAATAAATAAACACAGTAACGACCTAAAAACTAATATTTAAAATTCTAAAACACTTCTTTTTTACTGTTCCCCGGGGAATCTGTTTTACTTTTGAGGCATTAGGCTGTCTGTAGGCTAAACTGAGAGGCAGAAGAATATGACAGAAAATTTTCCCCTAAAACATTGTTGTTATATTTTGTTTTATTAAGGGTAGCATTTTCCCTTAACATTTTAGTGACTTAAGTGTTATACTAATTCCTAATGAAAGTATGTATGTGTGTGTGTAAAGGCTTTAAATTATTCACATAAAAAGTCTATATTAAGGAATTAGATAATTATATTTAAAAAGCACAAACAGAAAGAACTATTAAATATTATTATATCTAAAATGTAATAAGCAGTAAAAAGTATAATATACTGTCATAATATTATTATAGTTGGTGTTAAAATTATGCCAAGAATTAACAGTACTAAGCAAATTGGAAAAATAATAAAAAAGAAAAACTTTATATAATATGTAGTGAACTATTATGTCTAGAAAATATTAAACATATGAATTTAGTATTTACAAAATACATCCTAACTGACCACTAAAAATAATCCTAACCCCAGTTTATTCAGACAGGGAATTAATGTAAAATGTCTTTTCCTGGGGCATGAACAAATTAGGATAGTAGTTTAGTTTAGCAGTTCTAACTCTAGTTGTTGCTGTTTTAAGTAATTTCTACACCCAATGCAGGGCTCAAACTCACGATCCCAAGATCAAGAGTTGTATACTCTACCAACCAAGGCAGCCAGGTACTCCTAACTCTAGTTTTAAGGCATTATTTGTCTCACAGGATGATGGTAAGATCAGAAATTCTGAGGCACATGGAATATCATAATATCTGCCCCCATCAAGGGCTATCTACTGATATCTTGAAAGTTACTTGTGTAGCATTGCTAAAGGCAGTCATCAAGAGGACGTGACCCCTGGTGGACAGTCAGCTGGACCTCGGCAATGGGACGCTCCTCACACTCCCCTCTGTCTTTGGAATGTATGTTCTACTCCTTATTCCACACTAGGTGCTGTTTCAAAAATGTAGCCTTGAGAGAATTTGGTGTTGTTGAGACCGTCTGGATAGTACATGTGACTGAACCCAGTGAAGGATTCTGTATAGACTTAAGATTCTGGAGGGTGAGTGTGCAGATCTATGCATCCTGTGGCTGCCCAAGACAAGCCTCATAGGTAAGTTATCTTACAAAATCGGCCACCTACCAACCTGGAATGGTCTGCTTCTTTCTTCTGTCCTCCCTTGTCCTCTGTGTAGCTGGGCCAATTTGCAAACCGAGAAGCATGGAATGCCATTTGCCGAATTCTGGTTAAATTATGGTAAAAATCCCCATAAAGTGTATCTTAAAAATGAAATTTAAAATAGAAGGCCAATTTGGCAGATGGCTTTGCCCCACGAAATCAGTATATCATCTAATCAATTTCAATGCCTGCTTATACATTTGAATGATGCATAAATTAATATTTCAATTATGTGGAAGAGGACTTATATATGACTATTCACATGATGTTTCAATTTTGATTTATCATGAGTACCTGCCCTAGAGCCCACGAAGGCTGTTAGAAAATCCAAGGACGTGTTCGGGTAATGAAGCTGACCTGTAAGCATTGGTAAGGGCCACTCTGTTCACTGCTGCATCTTCATAAACCATGAGCCCTACACCTTCTTCTCGTAGGTTCTGAATGAATTCATGCTCTTGATGGGACTGTGGGCCAATTCAGCCTCCATTTTCCAGTGAAATAAATAGTTGTAAAATCATTCAGAATGTTTAGCTTGAAGAAGGCAGGGACATATTACAACCGTCAAGTTGTTAAAGCAGTGTCAAATGGAAGAAAGTCTAGACAGATTCTATTTTGCCAGAATCAGGTAAATGGGCAGGAGATCATCAACTGAGAGGTGACGACATTCTCTCAGTATAGGTAAGAATCCAAGCAATGAGAAAAATGAGGAGGTGTTCTTGTACTGAAGCCATCTCCCTATCACCAAAGTTCTCACAAAGAGAGCAAATAGCAATCTCTGAAATCTCTGTGGCCCCATCCATCACCCATTAAAAAAATTGACATATTTTAATCCCTTCAAGGAGTATTAAGATGGCACACCACATAGGCTTATGTGCTTAGTTGTCACGTGTCCCTGCTATCAATTGCAGGAGGAAAAAGAATCACTGCCAACAAAGCCTAATACTGAGAGTTCTGAATCCATGTGTCCCACTACCCATTTTGCCAGTAATCATTTTTAAGCCACATTTTCTAACAAGTAGGTTACCAATCCAAATACATTGGCTTTGGATCACTATGGTTTGCGTACCTAGATCTATTCATTTTTGTTGGATTTTATGTTAACACTCTGTCCAAAAATTATTATCTCGATATGCTGTTTCTCAGCAACTACTATATCATTCTCCAGATGGGCTATTGCTACATTTCTGGATGAAGAGCAATGGTCTCTGTTTTATGTTTAAGCTTAATTATGCCTTTGACAACTATCTGGGCCAAATAAGATCACACTATGTGGAAGGACACCTGCACACTGTCAGTTGGTGAGCTGTTTGCCTCCCTAACAGTAGTTTTGGATAGATTCTGTGGAATGTGATCCCTGAGTACCTTACACTGTCAATTAAAGCTAAATTAAAATAGGGCTCAGATCAAATTTCTACTCTGTGCCAGAGAAAAGCATGCTTCCCATGTTTGGGGTGAATGAGAATGAAGAGAATGAAGAAAATTTCCTCTCTTGCCCCACAGATGGATTATGGCACACCTATAATAATAATAAAAAAGAAAAAAATAGCTAATATTTGCTGTGTAGTTATTATATGGCAAATACTGTGCAGAGCACTTTGTCCATTCAGGTGTTCAGTCAACAATATTTCTTGATTGCCTTCCTGTGCCTGACAGTGTTCTTAACACTGTGGAGTCAGTGGTGAATAGGACACAAATAATTCTTGCCCTCATGGAGCAGGTGGACTGTGGGGGAAAACAGAAAATAAATTAGAAGCCAAAGAAATAACGGAAGGCTGGGAAAAGTGCTATGAGTAAGGTCAACTGGAAGTTATGCAATAGAAAAATTAAAGAGGAAAATGGATGGCCAGGGGAGGCCATCCAAGGTGGTGACATGTAGGATGAAGAGTCAGCTGTGTCAAGAACATTTCAGACATAGGAGAGGGCAAACACCAAAGTCCTGAGCAGCAATGAAGGCCTTGAAGCTCTGCGTGCATTATTTAGACATTTATTCCCCCAAGGAATCTTAATATGTGGTCATCACCAGCCCTGTCGAAAGGATGACAAAGCTGATTAACTTGCCCAAGTTAATAAAGATGAGAAGTAGTACAGCTAGTGTTTCAACTCCCATCTAGAATTATTCCATTTGAATAAAAGTATATCACCCTCATTTCCCTAATATTTTCCTTTTTTTTACTTGACAACATATCCTAAAGATCTCTACAAATGGAAGTAAACTTCACCTGTTTCTCCCCTAATATGTGAAGAATGGATACACCGATGTATTAGTTTCCTGAGGCTGCTATAAAAACATGTCGCAAACTAAGTGCCTTAAATAACAGGAACCTTTTGTCTTGTGGCTCTGAAGGGCAGAAATGGAAGGCAGAGTGTTGGCAGTGCTGGTTGCTTCTGAGGACTCAGAGGGAAGGGCCTGTTGCAGGCCTTTCTAGTAGCTTCTGTTAGCCTCAGGCAGTGCATGGCTTATAGATGGTCATCTTCTCCCTTTGTCTTCTCAGATCATCTTTTCTGTGCCCAAATGTTTCGCTTTTAAAAAATATATTATTTGTTGGAGGGAAAGAGAGAGCGCGTGCAGTGCAGGCGTGCATGGGGTGGGGCAGGAACGGAGGGAGAGGGAGAGAGAATCTCTCAAGCAGACTCCACACTGAGCAGGGAGCCCAACATAGGGCTCAATCCCACAACCCCGAGATCAGGACCTGAGCAGAAACCAAGAGTCAGACACTCAACTGACTGAACCCTCAGATTTTCTGCTTTTTATAACACCAGTCATACTAGATTAGGGCCCACCTAATGACTTCACTGTAACTTGGTTTCCTTTTACTTTAACTTGATAGATAGAGACCCTATCTTCAAATAATTTCACATTCTGAGGTACAGAAGGTTTGGAGGAGACAATCCAGCCCACAACAACCCATATATATTATTTTACATAAGTGGGACTATTTCACATGCTTGGGTCCTTTTGTTTATTAGTATCTAACATTCTCTTATATTTTGTTTTATTTCCTCTTCCAACTACATTCTCTACCACAACCATCATACCACTATGCTAGAGTAACTCATGTTAACACCTGGGTTATAATTCTCTTACTTATACACACACACACACACACACACACACATATCCATGTGTAGGGAGATGTTTCTATGCTTTATAAAATATGAATTACATTATAAACACTATTTTTCATCTTACCTTTCTCATTTTACAATGCCACTCATAGAGGTTTATATTCAAGTCAACGGGTATAACTTGAGTATGTCTTTTAACAGCACTAAACTTTTCTATCATGTGTGTGGATCATAATTCATTCTACCCATCTTCATTGGTTAGGCATTTTCAAAGACTCTGTAATACTATTTCTCTCAGTCTGAGCTTTGTATGGGTTTTGTATAGCTCCCAAAGAGATAAGCAGCTTGGATGTGTTACCATGTGACAGCCTGTGTAACTTATCATCAGGAATTGGCCACCCTTGTCCTCAATCAAGCTCAACACAACATCACACCTTTTTTAAATGTAGCCATTCAATAGATGGCCAACTAATCTTCCCCAAAACAAGAAAGAATATCCAATGGAAAAAAGACAGTCTCTCAAACTGGACAGCAACCTGCAGAAGGATGACACTGGACCCCTTTCTTAAACCATCTGCAAAAATAAAATTAAAATGAATGAAAGACCTAAATGTGAGACAGGAGACCATCAAAATCCTAGAGAAGAACACAGGCAGCAAGCTCTGGCATGGGCCTTAGCAGCTTCTTACTAGACACATTCCCGGAGGTAAGGGAAACAAAAGCAAAAATGAACTCATGGGACTTTATCAAGATGGATGTACCATGCAAGGAGGACTTTGGGAATCAGGCTTTCTCCCATCTAACTGGTTCATGGAATCATTCATAATAGAGATTTAGCCTTTATCTTCATGACCCGTAGTTTCCTCATCTTTAAAATAATAATGGCTGTCTCCTAGGTTTATTAGAAGAACTGATTTCAGGAGGCCTTTTCTACAGACAGCTTGATGAGTCAATAGTAAGCATTCAATAACACTTATCCTTTTTATTATTATTATACATACTTTCTTCTTTCTTATTTTGACCAGTTTTATAATCCCAAATGACTTTTATTATCCACTAGTAATAATTATTATTACTAATAATTATTTAGTGGTATTTTTTTAAAGATTTTACTTATTTATTCATGAGAGACAGAGAGAGAGAGAGAGAGAGGGGCAGAGACACAGGCAGAGGGAGAAGCAGGCTCCACGCAGGGATCCCGATGAAGGACTTGATCCCAGATCTCCAGGATCACGCCCTGGACTGAAGGCAGTGCTAAACCACTGAGCCACCTGGGCTGCACATAGTGGTATTGTTTAATAGTTTCTGCATTTCCAATGATGCCAGTATAATATCTGTGCTGTTGAATTTCATCACCGAAAAGTTTCTTCTGAAGAGAGGCAGAGAAATTGAGAAAAATGGCAGAGTGGACAACAATCAAAGGTTCTCCAGTACCAACTGCCATTCACAAGGAGGCAAAAACTGTGGTTGAAAACACTGGAAAAGGAATCAAAGTATTTAATGATGCCCAAAATAAAAGCTTTTTAGATCATTATATTGTTTTTTCTGTGTTACATAAGCAAGATAAATTATTGAAGAAATTCACTGTGCAGTCTGTCAAGAGGGGAAAAAACTAGGATTTTAAGAATTAGGAAGGGGATTTTATGTAGCTATGCTTATCAGGCATAGAAAACACTTGAATGGCACAGAAGAAGTCTAGAAGTCTATCATGTTTGACTAAATAATTTTCATTGTTTATTGGCTACAAAAGGATCTTCAATTTGGTCTAGTTGTCTAGTAAGAAACTGGAATAGGGGGTTGTTTAAAATGCATGGTGGTTTATTAGTTCAGGTAATTAGGGTCAATGGTGATAAAATATAATATCCCATTTGATATCATCTTAGCAAGTGTTCCTGTACCTTGAAGATATTTATTTTTCAGGAGAAACAAAGAGTCCAGTTTCTAAATGTTCATTGTGTCTATTAATGTGCTATCCTTACTTTTAGATCAATGATAAAAATGCTAACCTATTTAGAATAAAGTCTAAAAATTACTTAAGCATCCAAACCTATATCTGGGATTTTTAAAATCTTCAAATTATTTTGAGTAGGTGTGATAGTTATAGATTTATGTTTTAATATTCTAATCCATGACAGGTATTAGGAAATGCAGTAAGAAACATTACTTTCAGCATTTTTGACACTCTTGAGAAGATATGCCTTATAGTAACTCAAAAAGAAGTCAAAGTTATAAAGCTATGTAATTCAGTATCCCTGACAGGCAGTAGATTAGGGTAACTTCCTGTGACATGCTTAGTCAAAAGGAAACGGGTATAAAATGTGGATGTCTGCGAGTGGGAAAATGAATGCAAGAGGAAAAAAAGCTCACGTTTTACAAGCGAAAAGGCTTGCAAAATCTTTTGCAGCAATATATGTACGAGAAATAATCTCTATGAGATGAAACAGTGAAATATTCATAGCAGAAGCAACTTCTGTATATTTAAAAATATTATCAGCAACAATAACTCCTTTAAATCTACATTGCTGTATTTTTTATTCAGTTATGTGTCTTTCTGGTCCTTGTGTCTCTCTAATCAAGTATAGCCTTTCATGGGGCATAATATCTTTCTTTAGCCAACTTATGGAGCTCAATGCCAAATGAGACTTTACTGAAGGAGTCATTTCATACAGGCCTTAGGATAGTAATGCTATTTTGGTCTCCAGAAAAATCAGCTAAAGATAGTCTCAAATTTTAGAAACAACATCATGAGCTTATGTTTTCCCAGTCTTCATTTAGAAATAGAACATTCTAATATTTCATTCTCTTTTGTGTTATTATATATGCCAAGATCTACGAATATAAAATGAACAGTATGTCCAAAATAACAATGACCAAATACAAATACACTTTGGTTTGTCTTTCAATTTGTGTTATTTCCTAGAGAACACAGTCAACAGAAGCATCTCCATTCCTTGTAAAGTTCTCAGTGAACGAAAGTGGTGGGTGCCAATTTAGCTCAAGTGACTTCCGTGATAGGGAAAGCCACAGGATGAGAGGAATTCCAATAAGCAAGTCTTTAATATTTCATTCTTAAAGAGAAATTACTTTTTTTGGCTATTATTCCAATATTTAAGCATATTTTACCACTGAGGAGGAGAGGGTCTAGATTTGTTTTTTGAGGCATCTACACACACTGAAGAATTGGCTGTGTTTCTGTCTGATTATTTCTTAGAATACCTCCAGATCTCTGTTGAGGCAGGGATAGAGCCTGTCCCCTCTCCAATATGTACCGGGTTAAAGGGATTCTTCAACAACACTTCAAAAGCACAGTCTCTGAGGCAAGAGGATGTTACTCTGATTTTTTTAGAAATTAAGGTATTTTGTAAAGGAGTTAACAAGTGAAAGAAAAGAAGACATGCACAATGTCTTAAACTGAGGTGTCAATGTCTAGACAACATCAGCAAAGAATTCCCACAATCAGCTGGAGGAGGATCACAGAAAATGGACAAAGGAAACAGACACAGTGTACAGAAGAGGAAACCCAACGTGTTCATAAGAATTTCAAAAGGCATTCAAAATTATTGGAAATCAGAAAAAGGTAAAAAAGGCATAAATGAAATATCACATTAAACCTTTATGTTGGCAATCATTAGAAAGTTGGGTATTGCCCAGTACTCACAGGGATATGGAAAACCTCACCTTATGAACTGCTAATGAGAGTGATGAAAACGGGTGTAGGAATTCTGGAAAGAAATCCAGCACTATCTGAGTGTATTTACATATATAATATATACATATAATTACTTACATGTGCATATGCATATATTTATGTATTTGCATATTACATTTTTATATTTCATAGTATGCCAGTCCAGGATGCATATCCCAGGAATATTTTGACTCACTCCATAAAGATTGGTTCAAAACATTGTTTGGGTTGGTAGAGGCTTGGAGGTAACCTGAGTGCCGGTCATGGGAAGAGAGGAATGGCAAAGATGGTGTTGCACATCATAGAGAATTATTCAGTAATTAAAAATACATTTTTTAATAAACTTGGCAATATAGATTGATCTTAAAAACTTAGTGTCTACTAGGAAAAAGTAAGATACAGTATGAAACCTACAATATATCATTGATGTGAGTTTAATATATGTGTACATACATTTGACAAAAATGTATATATTCAAAAATATCCTTTTTTATTTTTTTAAAGATTTTATTTATTTATTCATTAGAGACACATAGAGAGAGGCAGAGATGTAGGCAGAGGGAGAAGCAGGCTTCATGCAGGGAGCCCAAAGCAGGACTCGATCCCAGGACCCCAGGATCATGACCTGAGCCAACGGCAGATGCTCAACCACTGAGCCACCCAGGCTATCCCAAGGATATCCTTTTTTTTTTTTTTTTAAAAAAAGACTTTATTTGTTTATTTAAGAGAGAGAGAGAGCAGAGAGCATGAACGGGAGGGATAGAGAGAGAGAGGGGCAGAGTGGGAGAAGCAGACTCCCCACTAAGCAGGGAGCCCCATGCAGGACTCAATCCCAGGACCCTGGGATCATGATCTGAGCCACCCAGGCGCCCCTCAGGATATCCTTTAAATACATTAAAATAGCTGTTTAAGGGAGTATGGGATATTTTTAAGTGCAACCTTTATAGTGAAATAAGATGCGTGACAACCAAAAGATAGATGTCAGGTCCACGAGACTATAACACTCTGAACTCTTTCACACTCTTCTCTAAAATCTACCTGATTTCCCTATTTCTCCAAACACAGCAAATTTTATTCTTAAAAAAGGCCTTGTGGATTGGGGGTGAGTGTGGGGGAAGCAGAGAATGAGTGTTGCCTGAGTGGATGTGCGTGGAGATATATTAGGGAGAAAACCAAGGAACACCATCATTAAATCATCATAAAAACCTAGTTCACTTCCTAGAACAATAATCCCAATGGTTATAACAAAACTTGGATTAGTTGGTTATTTTCCTTTAAATAATGATATTTATCATCATTATCACTATTCACAATTAGATATAGTGAATATTCTTTACTTGTGACTTGAGTAATCAACAAAGCAGGGTTTATCAATAATCAGGACTTCCTGTAAACTTCTGTTTCTCACTTATTTGCATGACTTATATTTTTTTAATTTAGATAATTCCCCCCTTTCAATTCTAGTGCTAGTTTCACAAAACGGTCACCATCTCTGCTGAAATCGATCCTCTCAGATTAGTCGCTTTTGGGGTGTGTATGTGAGTGTGTGAGGGAGTCATACACATACACACACATTCACTGTCCCTCCCTGCCCTTCAAATAATACTATGGGGATCTTCATCATACTTTAATGGTCTAAACAGGGCTAATAGAATGGCACCCCGGAAATGCAATCCAGAAGCAAACTCTTTTACCCCCCCAACCCCAGCCGTTTTGGAGGAAACATGTTTATGCATGAGTGAGAAACAAGGCTTGTGGTATTTGTGTGTGTATATGTGTGTGCATTACTGTCCTTTATGGATTTTCTGTGACCAAGCACAAAGCTTAAAAGATTTCCCAGTTAGTATTAGCACCCCTTTTTATCATCCAATCCGGGTTGAGCCTGGTTCCCTCTCAGTAAGTAAAGAAACATACTTAAACTAATTTAAGTAGTTTAGTAGTAAAACTACAGAATTTGTTGGTGAGCTATAGAGAGGTCCCTTGGAAAGAAGAGTAGGAAAGTGCAGACGTAAAAAAGCTTGCCAGGACTATATTTTGCATATTGCTTCCTATACCTGTTCCTTCTTCCTCTTTCCTCTTCCCTTTCTCTTCCTCCTCTTTCTCCTCATCCCCTTCCCTCCTTCCATTCTTTCTCTCCTCTCTCTCTCTCTCTCTCTCTCTCTCATTCTCTGAAATGGTTTACATATGAACCACATAAGGCTGCCACCATGACTTCAGCTTCTTATTTCCAGCTAGTTGGCTACAGGCCCCAAATCCCACTTCTAAATTACTGTTAAAGGTTATCTGATTGGTCCTATTTGGTTCTAGTGACCTGGAGTTGTGGAAGGTGCCTTCTTGGGAAAGAATACGATGAACTCTAAGACTATGAACTTTCGATATTTTAAGACAGTAGAACAGGGACAACACCCTACAACACCCTTCCAATTTTCAAAGTAAAGGAGGGAGGAGAAATCAGATTGAACCCTATGAAATTCTCTTAAGAATGTCCAGGACAGTGTGAGCCCCATGGGCGTGACTGGAATCCTAAATATAGTGGCAGAAGAATCAGTAGTGAGAACACACATTGCACTGCAATTTCCTCAGGGTATTATCCTGCCTGAACCTTCTCGTTGCCCTCAAGTCCTGAAGTCTTGCTGCTGTATGGAGCCTTGCCTGCCTTTCTAACTCTTCTTCTGCCTCCCTTTGCTTGTTCTCTATGGTTCCCTGCCCCTTATGTACCTCAAACGTGCTGAGATTCTTTCTATCTTAAAGACTCTGGCTGTTCCTTATGCCTCAGAATGGCCCCACCACCTTTTCTTCACATACCTGACTTTCTTTCATCCTGTGAGTCTCCTTTCAACAGTCACTTCAGACAGGCATTCACTGGCCATCCCATCCATCAGAGTTTCTTACCAAGATAGTCTCTATTGCATCACTTCATAGTATGACACTAATCTCCACCTAAATTGTCTTGCCTTCTCAAAATTTTGTTTATTGTCTGTCTCCTATTCTGGACTATATTAACCTCCATGATGATAGAATTTGCTGTTTATTCACTGATTTTATTTTCTTCATCACTATAGAATGTGTGCCATGGTAGGCAGACAATAAATATGTCAAATGAATATAAAATGTCAACTAAACATTTATAAATTTATAATCCTAAATGGAAAATTAAAGCTACCTTAGTTTCTAATAGCAGCATCATAATGCCCCACTGGTTCAAAAATGGCAGATTCACAATAGATCATTGTTCTCCAGCTTTCTTTGTGATCTAGGTCTGAGACATATGGAGGAAAGATATCAAGAGGGAGACCTTAGGTCTATAGCTTTGACACATTCCTTCAGGATCCACACTGATAAGTGTCAGCAGACTACTCTTATGCCACCTTCACAGGAATAAACATGAGGAAATCCAGAAAATGGTGCAGCTTCCAGAGATAACAATTTGGCAGTTCCTTAAAAAGCTAAACATAGAATTATCATGACTCAGCAAGTCCACTCCCAATTATATAACCAAACGAATTAAAAAGAGGGACTCAAACAGAAACTTACATATTCATCGTGGCACTGTTCCCAATGGTCAAAAGCTGGAAGCAACCTGCGTGTCCATCAGAGACAAACACGTAACAAAGTGATTTATATACATGCAGTGGAATGTCAGCCAGGAAAAGGAACGCTTCAACGCGGATAAACCTTGAGAACATTATAGGAGGTGAAATAAACCAGCCACAAAGGGGCACATGTCATATGATTCTGTTTATATGAAACACCTACAATAGGAAAAGAGATAGGGACCAAAAGTAGGTTGGAGGTTACAAGGGGCTAGGGAGTTTTGGTTCATAATTACAGACTATTTGTGGATAAAGAAGATACTACGTACCATAAGCCACAGATGAGGAGAAACATTTGCAAAGCATATTTGTGATAGAAATCTGGTATCCAAATATACAAAGAACTCTTAGGGCTTCAGGGCAATAAAATAAACTCCGTTAAAAGGTGAGCAAAAGACTGAATCACAGACGTCTTGAAAAGGAGATCTATAGATGGCAAATAAACTCTGGAAAAGAAGTTCAACATCAAAAAAAAAATCATATCGCATCAGATAGCTACAAATTATAACATCTACACCCCTATTAGAGTAGCTAAAATCCAAAACACCGACAATACCTCTTCCTTACAAAACTAAACAATCCCTTGCTGTATGATCCAGCAATTCTACTCCTGGTATTTATCCAAATGAGTTGAAAACTTGTCCACAGAAAAACCTGTACATGGGTGTTTATGGCAGCTTCATTTATAATTGTCAACACTTGGAAGCAATCCCAAAGTCCTTCAGTAAGTGAATGGATAAATGAGCTGCAGTACATTCATACAATGGAATAGCAGTCGGTGCTAGAAAGGTATGAGCTAAAAGCCACAAAAAGACCTGGAAGAACCTTAAATACATATTACTAAGTGGAAAAAAGCCAACCTGAGAAGGCTACATACCATATGACAAATCCTATAATATTCTGGAAAAGGTAAAACCATGCAAACAGTAAATACTGCCAGTGGTTGCCAGGAGTCTGTGAAGGAGGGAAGGACAAATAGATGGTTTTAGGACATTAAAACTACTCTGTATGATCAAATAATGGTGGATACATATTATTACACACCTGACAGTGAAACTACTGTTTGATCCTATAAACAGTGGATGAGTATGACTACACATTCGTATAGACCATACACCAAGAGTGAAACCTAACTTACGCCAAGGACTTTGGGTAATAATGATGCGTCAGGATTGGTTGACAGACTGTAACAAATGTACCACTCTGATTTAGGATTTTGTTGGTAGAGAAGGTCCTGCATGTGTTGGGGGAGAAAACACATGGGAACTTTCTGTACTTCCTATTCCATTTCGCTGCGAACCTAAAGCTGCTCTAAAAATAAATAAATAAATAATAAGGTCCATTAAGATTAATTAATTCCTTTAAAAAACCCAAAGTTTTGGAAGTGGTGGTGATAATTGCACAACATGTGAATGTAATTAACACTACTGAATTATATACTTCATAATGCTTAAAATGATAAACTGAGCACCATTTGGTGGCTTTGTCATATTCAGAGCTTTGGATTCAGCATCTTAGGTAGCGGGTGTGTTTCTCTTTGGAAGACCAGAGCACTAGAACATGAAAAATCTATTACTGGACACATGAGAGGATCCTGTGGATGTTCAGAAATAACTGGAGGAGACGTGGGGGCTAGTGATGCAATTCTGGTTATGACTATTAATACGACCTAATTTACTGCCGTATACAGAGGACACCTGCAGAAAGGTGAGTCAGAAGGCGTAGACAATAGGTCATCTCTCTTTGTAAATCCAAACACTACTCGACTCCCTTATCTTTGTTAAAGGCCCTAACATGTTCACCGTCCCTCAAGTTCAGAACCTTAGAAAAAATTTGGGTTCCCTCTTTCCTTTGCCCCTCAACTCTTACATCCTATCAATTCCTGAGTTGCACAGATTCTTCTTTTTCAAAGTCTCTCATATTCTATTCTATTTTTCCTTTAACTTCTTGCAGGCATCAGTACACCTTCTTTGTTGATAGCAACATTTTTCACCTGTCTTTATCCCAGCCTTAATTATCTCCTTTCATCTCTTCTATATACGCTCTTGCTGAATTTGTTTTTCTACAATACATCTCTAAGGAAACCACTTGACTTCAAGATAGACTTGAGCCACTCTTTATTGTAGATCTAAGTAGGTATATGTGCCTCACTCTAGAATTTGAGATCCTCTGCAACGTACATATCAATTCAGAAGACATTTACTAGGGATTCACACCTACAAAGGGAAGCATGGAGAAGGGGAAGAAGTCAAATGGACACAGGCCATTTGACAAAGCTTTGGCCAACCCAGCAGAGAACTCACAAGAGAACATTGCCAATGAGAGTGTCCCTCATCAATGCTTCATAGCAGGCTTGTGAGTGGGCTGTGGGTAGAGAATCTCCATTCTTCTCCAGACTTCCTTCGCACATTTGCATGTACAAAGAATACTCTCCTAAAATCATTCCCTCTTGTGTTTTCTACCTTTTTCTCTTTTTTTAAAGATTTTTTATTTTATTTATTCATGAGAGACACAGAGACAGAGAGAGGCAGAGACACAGGCAAAGGGAGAAGCAGGCTCCAGGCAGGGACCCAGACAGGACTCGATTTCAGGTCTCCAGGATCACACCCTGGGCTGAAGGCGGCGCTAAAGCACTGAGCCACGGGGCTTCCATCTACCTTTTTTCTTATATAATTTCCTTTGGTCATTATGAATCCCACTAGCTCCCTTCCTTTTGGTGATTTACCATCAGCCAATGTCCATATCAAATATTGCTTCTTTCAGAGAACTTTTCTTTAGCTTATCAATTGCATATGATCTTACACCACCTATGCCCCAAATTCCTTTGCTCATGCTGCCAATAGCACCACTTCTTAGCATTCTTTCTTCTTATTCTCTTTCCTGAACCTAAGTGTTTTGCATATACTATGTTTAAATTCACCTTTATAATTTTTAAAGAATCTGGAATAGTACCTTAGGATGATAGGACCTCAATAAATAATTTATAAATTGAACATACGCACCCATGTGAGTACAGTCCACTCAAATTAGAGAAGGCCATGAGACAGGACACTTAGAAGGGAAATTAAAAACAAAGCTGAAGTTTGGTTCCTCGGTTTACCATTAAAATGCCATTGAAAACTTCTGAAGTGCCAGGTTCAAAGGTCAAGGTGGGATTTCAAGTCTAAATTCAATCACTCATACCATCTCTGCTCGAGTGGTACAACCGAGTGGAGACTCAAATATCAGCTCTATCCATGTCAGAGGTAGATTTTAGGGTGCTACGTGAGTCCAAATGGGCTTCCTCGCTCTTTCCTGATTAAATTATAAAGACATATACAGCTAGGTTCAAGCTAAAACGTTAGAACTGGGAGGAGTTAAGAATCTGAGCTGGCTTAGCAGAAGAGTGAGAGAGGAAATGAATAGAAAGATCAGAAATTTGTATTTCAATATCACTCCTTCCTTCTTAGAAATATGAGAAGCAGGAGGAAAAGTTGGGACAGTGTGACTTTTATTTTGTTTTTTAAAAGATTTTATTTGAGAGAGGGAGAGAGAGAGAAAGCTCAAGGAGGGGGAGTGGCAGAGGGAGAGGGAGAAGCAGACTCCCTGCTAGGCAGGTAGACACATGATGATGGTGATGATGATAATGACGACGACAATGATGATGATGATGTGGGCTTCATCCCAGGACCCTGAGATAATGACCTGAGCTGAAGTCAGAGGCTTAACCCACTGAGTCACCCAGGTGCCCATAAAATATGATATATATTTCAAAAATAGTTTCTTTAGAGCAGTGTTTCTCAAAGTATGGTCCCTGGACCAACAGCATCAGAATCACCCGGGAAATTGCTAAAAGTGTAAATTATCTATCAGGTCTAGACCCATACATACTAAATTAGAAACTGCACATTTAAACAACACTTCCAGGTGATTGCAATGCATGCTAAGGTTAGGAACTACTGCTTTAGAAGCACCTATTTTTCTACAGGATATTCCTGGACTGTATAATTATCTCATCTATATCTAAAATATTTCAGTAGAGCTGGTTTAAAATTAGGAAATAACATACATTCTTACACTTTTTTTAATGCAAAGCACTTCTTTTTAATGAGGAAAAAAGCCCATTGATTACCATCCTATAGAAACAGCTGTCTATTGCCCAGGGACATTTCAGTTTAGAAAAGAAAAATTCTGTAACAGAACAAGTAAATTGTTTATGCAAGGATGAGCGCAGGGATCATTTGCTGGTTCATTTCTACATAAATTACATTTGTTTATTATATTAATCAATCCAAACAGCATTAAATATTTCGCTTTCTTGGGAACACTAGGAAAAAAACCCCACTCCATCAAAGACAAAAGTTACGTAAGGACAGAAACATTGGAAAATTGCACACAGTACTCCAACTGGTGAAATTTTTAAATATTTTAACATGGGAAGATGTATAAGTCAATATACACTATCTATATTGACCATAAGTCAGCATACCCTCTGAGGCCTGATACGCACAGGCATGTTTTATTCTGCTACTTAATAGGCAGAACTTCCATCTAAACCTAAGATATTATTAGATTTCATAAATTAAGTGGACTAGGGTTGGTGAAATACTCAAACACATCTCTCTTCACAGGGTGAGCCAGTTCATCTTTATCTCTTTCCCTTTCATTTCTAAGACATAACCTATTACGGCTGCTCTGGATGCCTAGGGAGCTGTGTATTAATAGTTAAAAAATGATGTCCTTTAGATTTCCATTACAGTTAGAAGTCTACTGCAGTGTTGCTTGCAAAAAGAAACCCTATTCTTACTGCATTTGTATATTTATATTCTTTTCACTCAAAACTAATTCTATTAATTTATACATGCACATCTACTCAATCCCATGAAAGTGAAAACATGATGATTGGAAAGAGGTAAATATTACTAATAGAAGCATAAGGTGCTCAGAAGGATCAGAGTTTAATACTGACTCTGACACTTTTTTTTTTTTTAGTCTTACAACCTTAACCTTTACTTAACCTCCCTAGTTCCAAGATTCTCATTTCTAAAATGAGAATTTTAAATGTATAAAACTTATAGGACCATTATGAGTACATCAGAAGTCTAACTGCTCTTCACGTGAGCCATCTCAATGACACTCTTCTCCCCATGTGCAAAACAGTCACGAAATGCTCGTGTGGCTTTCTCCTGGAACCAGTGAAGGAAATGGACTTTTCTTTCAGATGTGTGCTGTCTGGGCAAAGAACAGAACCAGCAGTATAGGGACAGAGAGAAGCATATGATGTCAACTGTAAGATATCCCAGAAAATGTCAGAAGCTTGTGTCTGCTGTTGGACCACGTACGCTATAGTCGAAAACAAATTTAACCGAATTTCTGAGGGGGCTGGGAGGTGCCAGCTGCCATCTGAGTCACATATAATAATAAACTGCAGTCTCTGTCCTCCTAAGTACCAACACCAAATTCTTGCTCCCCTTTCCCCCATCAGCAGCGAATGGTAAGAAACACAGACTCGGAGTCATGGAACTCTTTCTTGTCTTAGCTCAGAGTTTGTACTAGGGCCTGGGAGCAGACTTGCACTGTCAGCAGCATGCCAAGGGCTCCAGTTGTGGGGGAGGCAGTACAGGCTGGTGAGGAGGGAGGGCTGGACATTCCTACACTATGCAGACATTCTCCAACATTGAATCTCACATGACTCTAGTCCAGGAGTCAACCAGTTCCAACAGATCGCTCTTTTCAATCACCGAATGTTTCCTGGCCTCAAGTTCAGAAACCCAGCACAACCATATCTGGCACCTAATATGTCGAAAATAAATGAGCTCTGATAAATGTAGGATGCAGGGGGTTATATTGCTCAGAATAAAGCAAAAGAAAAAAAAAGGCAAAGATACTTCTTTAACTCTTTTTGATCACTAATCACTTTTACTTTGAAGAACACTGACAAAAGTCTAGTTTTTAATTTTAAAGTACATATTTTCCAAGAGAAAATTATTGGTCTTTTCAAGGTTGGGAATATCTGATATCTAAAAGAGCACATCTGTCGGATAATGATTTCTATACTTTTAAATATAAACATAAATACATAAATATCTATATACTTAAGGATATATAGATATGTTCATACATATACAGGTAAGCAATCATTTTTCCATTTTATTCCACAGCATAGGTTGAAGAACCTATTTTGGGACTAGAGACAATTACAATGTTAAATAAATTGACCAAAAATGTATGTGAGTGTAATAGTGAAAGTTTCTTACAGATAAAAACTGTTACAGTTTTGCTGATTTTTTGATAGTATCTGCTCAGACATAAAGCAAAACAAGTAAATAAGTCACAAAATACATTTAAATGATCTTACACATTTTAACTCAATGATTGGATTTAACAAGAAACATTTATTAATATAAAAGGGGGAAATTATATCATATTATGACTACAGGTAGTTTTATAGAATGGCATCCAGAGATCTTTAACATTGAGTAACGTCACTCATCCCTTATTCTGAGGATCGATAACCTATCACAGGAGAATCAAATCCAAATGAAAGACTGAGGAAAACCTTTGCACTAAATGTCAATGGATTAATTGCCTTAACTATTTAAAGAATCCTTTTAATATGAAAAAGGCTAATGACTCAGTAGAAAAATAGGAAAAGGACGAGAATAGAGAGTACACAAAAATTGCAATCGTTTTTCACTTAATTTTAGTTTTTAATTCCAGTCAAGTTAACATACAGTGTTATACTACTTTCAGGTGTATATAGTGATGCAACAATTCCCTACATGACTCAGTGCTCAGCATGGTAAGTGTGCTCTCTAATCCCCATCCTCTGCTTCCCCCACCTCTTCCGGCCCCTCCCCCTAGTAACTACCAGTTTTTCACTATAGTTAAGACTGTTTTTCTGTTTATCTCTTTGTTTCTTAAATTCCACCTATGTGTGAAGTCATATGGTGTTTGTTTTTCTCTGACTGATGTATTTCACATAAAACTACAATGGTTTATTAACAGACATCATAGAAGACATGTAAATTTAAAAAGTAATAAAATACCACTTTTGTCTTATATTAGCAAAGATCAAAAGTGTTAGCCTAGATGTGGGAAAATAAGCCCCCTGCTACATAGCTAAGGAGGGGCATGTAAATGGCCAAGAAATTTGTCAATATCATTACAATTAATATGCACATCAACTTTGACTCAGCAACTCCAATTTTGGAAATTTACCCAGTATAAATATTATACACAAACATGCATAAATGCATTTAAAATAATGAGCTTTTCCAGCATTGTGACTCAAAATTTAAAGGCCCAGGGGTGTCTGGCTGGCTCACTCAGTAGAGTATGGGATTCTTGATCTTGAGATTGTGAGTTCAAGCCCTATCTCTGGCATAAAGCTTACTTAAGGAAATTAAATTAAATTAAAAAGACCAGAAATAACCTGAATATTCAATAATAGTAGACTGATTAAATCAATTGTTAATTATAGTGCAATTAAATACTACATACACATAAAGATGAATGGTACACTGAAATAAAATGCTAAGTTAAAAAAATATCCAAGAAATATGTGCAATATACTCATATCTGTATTAAATTTTTATAACATCTATGTGCAACGTCGGTTTTAAGCTATATCCACATCACGTACCTGTCATATGAAACAGACATGCTATTCTTGACAAAAATATACAAATACAATCTAATCAGGACAAACATCAGATGAGCTCAAATTGAGAGACATTCTCTAAAATAGCTGATCAGTTCTCATCAAAAATAGCAAATGATGAAAAACAAGGTGGGAGCACTTGGGTGGCTCAGCAGTTGAGCATTTGCCTTCAGCTCAGGTCATGACCCCGGGGTCCTGGATCAAGCCCCACATCGGGCTCCCCTCAGGGGTCCTGCTTCTCCCTGGCCTCTCTCTGCTTCCCTCTGTGTCTCATGAATAAATAAATAAAATAATAAAAAAAAATAAACAAAATAAAAGACTGAGGAACAGTCCCAGATTAGAGAACACTTAAGGAGAAAGAACAAGTAAAAACACAATGGGGCCCTGGATTCTATCCTAAAACAGAGGAAAGACACTAGGGGCAGAGGACCACTGAAATTTCAATATGTCATTTAGCTAATATATTATTGACCTTCCATTAATTTTTTGGTTGTGATAATTGTACCATTTTTTCCACAAGTCGTCAGCATGAGAGAAAATTAGTAGAAGATATGCATGAACATTCTGTACTATTTTTGTGACTTTTCAGTAAATCTAAAATTATTTCAAAGGAAAAACTTGAAAAAGGCATTGCATATATTATATATGCTTCTATATGCATAGAATGTTTCTAGAGACACAATTAACTATTGACAGTGATGGCCTCTGGGAAGCAGACAGACCTGAGGGTTCTGAGGGAAAAATAGGTATTTCCTTTCATTGTTTATCTTTCCTTCCCTTCCTCATCCCCCCCACCCCCCGCCAGGTGCACATACCCTCTTTTTAATAAAATCGAGTGAATCTCAAGCAAAAATAAAGCAATGATTTAGTATATCAACATTATTTCTTAAATTTTCTTAAATTCTTTAAAAATCAGCTTTGATGATATTTTCGGTTTGGTCCTCAATGATTATTGCAATGCCTTTGTAAAAAAACATCAAAGGAAAACGTATAAACTATTGTTCCGTGTGTGTGTGTGTGTGTGTGTGTAAAAATACAAAACGATTAAAAGGGTAAAAGAATGTCAGAAACGATATTGTTTAAATAAACTTTTGTGAACAAACATATGAGCTTCTGATAGTCTTTATAACATTTTAAATAGAACCCAAAAGCAATTCTGTAAGATGTGACATGGCAATGTAACACACTCTACCTATTTGAGCTGAAGCTACTGCTTTTTGGAGCAATTTTGAATCCTGGTTCTCTGGCTATGGGCATGAAATCAGAATAGGCACTCCACAAGAATTCATGCCCAGTGAGGGTCTGATCCTCTTGATGTGGTTTGAAGTGGTGGGGTTTGGCTGAGAGAGAATTCTCAAGATGTCTTTGGTACAAAAGGTGGTTTTATTAAAGCACGGGGCCAGGATCTGTGTGCGGGATGAGCTGCCCTGGGGTTCTGAGGGTGGCTGACTATAGAGGATTTTCTATCCTATGGAGGGGAGGGTGATGTTAGGGCTCTAGGAAATTGAGTCTATAGGTTTCTGAGGTTGCTTTTTTCTTGCAAATCATTAAGACAGTTGAAACTCATGGAGATTCCCGTCCTGCAGGAGTATGATATCTATCAGTTAACTAGTTGTGTTTCTCTTTCCTTTGCTCTAGGACAGCCAGGAGTGCCACCCACTGGAGGGGTGGATGTCACCACCTGGAGGAATGTCACCACCTGGAGGGGTGGGTGTGAGGTGTTAGCTTGTGCTTTGCTCTCAGCTCGCCTTCTGCTGCTTCATCTCACTTTTGAGTTGTTGTCCAATTGGAGAGGGTTTGTTTTTTTAAAGATCTATTTATTTATTTGAGAGAGAGAGAGAGCACAGGCACGCACATGCCAGCAGGGTAGGGGCAGAGGGAGAGAGAGAATCCCAAGCAGACTCCCCACTATGTGCGGAGACAGACTCCACTGGGGCCTCCATCCCAGGTACCCTGAGATCTTTACCTGAACCAAAGCTAAGAGTCCTCCACTTAACTGACGGAGCCACCCATGCTCCCCATAATGTAGAATTTAACACAACACCTTGTTATAAATATTTGCTGAACAAATACAGTAATATAATAATATTTTGTGCATTTTAAATATTTGTCTACTTTTAATCATCCACTTTCAATACAACCAATCCATGCATTGAGATGTGTAAGTTAACACAGCAGAGAAAGCCCCACAAAGACAATTTCTGTAGTAGGGAAGTTAGTAGAAGGTTATGAAACAAAGCAGAGATCCCCATTTCGTTGAGTACTCCTCCTGTGTTCAATAAGATGTTCAGGGCTGAGTGACACCACTGAATACAATGGGAAATGCTGAGTGTTTTGTCTTTATTAGCATGTGTAATGCTTCAGTTTGCTGAAAATATGTTTAATCTGCACTGCACAGTCTTCTTTTCAAAAATATATGTTATCATTACTTTTTCCAATACTAGACAGTGGTGTTTTGTCTAGTGAATCATAAGTTGTTGCCAGCATTGTTCTTCTCCAGCAATTGATTTCCTAAAAAGAAAAATAAAAAACTAACAAAGTTTTCAAGAGATGTTCTGTTTTGTGCATAAGATCCAAATCCGAGTGTTTTCATATTCTGGGCTGCTTGTTAAACGGGGCTGAATCGGTACTTAATACTGAGGAATAAATGAGGACAAAGAGGGAAGGACAATATCACACTTCAGTTGCTTAGTCAATTACCTATTTTCACATTTCACCATCTTGAGAAATAAAATCTTGCTACCTCTGTCTGTCCATAGGATAATGAACCTCTAAAGGCTTATTGTAAGCTTTTGTAATATGGGTGCTAGGAGACCACATGGTGAACGACAGTAATGAAGTCGCCTGCAAAAATCCAATTCTCCCGAGACTTTGGCCATGACTCCCTTTCTCTAGGCTTACTTCTTATTGCAGGGTGTTTGGGTGTGAAATATACAGTAATTTCTTTTAGTTTTGTGCATGAAATTTATAAAGTGATTAGAAATAGATGCTCACGGACATTCAAAGCAGAAAAGCTCATCGGAGATTCAGAAATGTGCTCTTGCTAACGTGCCCATTTCAAATGCTAAAAGGGAGTTGTTCCCTCCAGAAGATCACTGGGGCCAATGGTGTATTCGCAACTGCAACATGTCACAATCTAGTGACTTCCCGTCTATCAGGAAAATAAAATGAAACTCCCTACCAGCTCTTTGTGGGGGAGTTCTCTCTCTGTATATGTGTTTCTCCTATGCTTGTCACAAATACTTTAAGGATGCGTGAATTCTGAGTTTCCTTAACCTAGCCACTTGGGAATAAATTATTATTTTGATGACTTCACATCATGTGTTTCAGTTGTACACTCTCAAGTATAGGTGAGAAGCCAGTATAGACTAACCTGCCTCTTCCATTCTGGGATCTTTGGTTTTTCTTTGAGTTTAAAGAGACCTTTTATTTCTTGAGTCAAGGACTCTAAGTACCTTTTCTATACGACCTTATCCATACTTATGAATTCAAATTCCATCTTCATGTTGATGATACCCATATTTATATTTCTACACCAAACGGCTGCTACAACAAAGTGCTATAGACTGGCTAGCTTATAAACTTTGGATTTTTTTTCTCATAGTTCTGGAAGCTGCAAGTCTGAAATCTAGCAGCATGGCTATGTTTTGGGGAGGATTCTCTTCTGAGAAGGACTCAGTCCAACAAAGGACTGTTGTGGAGGATCCTAATCCCATTCATGATAGCTCCATCATTATTACTGAGTTACCTCCCAAAGGCCCTACCTCCTAATCCCATCACATTGGGAATGAGGATTTCAACATATGAATCTGGGAAGGGGGGTGGACACCAATACTCCAACATTTGCTTCATATACACACCTAACCTCAATCATTCATGGGTTCTATGCTTCATGATGTCAGAACCTACATTTATTTTCACTGCTATACCTCTGCTGCCACACAACATGCCTACTCCATAGTTTGCTCAAATATTTATAAAATAAATTAGTTAATCCACATAGGTCTGTGAGCATCAGGAGTTAAGCAAACTGTGAGATTGAGGGCACAGTTCTCCAGACTGCCAAGTGTGCTAAAGACTTTTAACCCAAATCTAAGGAGTCAGGATCCAACCACAAAGGTAGTGGGAGAAATTCATACAAGACTATGCTCGCTTTTGACACTAACTGCAAATTCAAGAGCTTCCCCAAATCAACCTATTTTCATAGTTCACTAGAAAGCCTCACAGAATTCATGGAGAGCTATTATACTCAGAGACACGGTATATTACAGAGAAAGGATACAAATTAGAACCAGCCAAAGGAAGGGTGCATAGGGTGGAGTATAGAAGGGTTGCAAATGTGAAGCTTCACAATTGTAGCTGTCCTCAGGTTGCTTTACCCACTGCCATTCATAGGTGAGAATGTGAGCAGAGATCGACAGTCTGGGAAGATTTCCTGAGGTTCTATGTTCATTTTTTTATGGATTTATTATATAGCCCCCTGATTGATTGATTGGTATACCCCATGGTGCACCAAGAGTCACTTCATTAGTATAGACTATGAGGTGTGCTCTGAGGAGCCCACCATGAGTAACAAAAGACACTCCTATTACTTGGGAAATTCCAAGTTTAAAGGTTGCCTCCCCGAGCCAGAAACAAAGATCAGACCCCTCCTGGGGCAAGGGCAAATTCTTTATTGTACAGCCAATATATCCATTTTATAGATTTTTAAAAAGATTTTATTTATTTATTTGAGAGAGAAAGAGAGAATCAGCACAATTCAGGGGAGGGACAGAGGGAGAAGCATGCTCTCCACTGAGCAGGGAGCCCAATGTGGGGCTTGATCCCAGGACCCTGAGATCATGACCTGGGATCATGACCTGAGACAAGGGCAGATACTTAACCTATTGATCTACCTAGGTGCCCCTATAGGTTAAATAAAAATATCAAATAGAGACTTTCCTTGACCTACAATGGGGTCATGTCCCAATAAACCCATTGTAAGTTGAAAATTTCTTAAGTCAAAAATGCATTTAATACACCTACCAAACATCATAGCACAGCCTCACCTACCTTAAAGGTGCTCAGAACATTTCTGTTAGCCTGCAGTTGGGCAAAATCTTCTAACACAAAGCCTATCGTATAATATAGTGTTGAGATCTCATGTAATTTATTGAATACCATACTGAAAGTGAAAATTAGAATGGTTGTATGGGCACAGAATGGTTATCCGTGTATCAGTTGTTGACCGTTCTGACTGCTTGGTGACTGGGAGCTGTGGCTGCCCAGCATCACCACAGAGTTATGGTACTGCATGTCCAAAGCCTGGGAAAAGATCCAAATTCAAAATTCATGGTACAGTTTCTACTGAACACATATTGTTTTCACACCATCATAAAATTAAAAAATTGTTAAGTCAAACCATCATAAGTTGGGAACCATCTGTACAATAGCTGGAAAAACTAGAGTAGGGTCACAGGACTATTTGTTCCAAAAGTCTAACTTGTACCTAAAATGGAAATTCTCTCCCCATCTTGCTTGCCAGTTCTACTTCATGAATGTTTTTATCTTGGTTAATAGCCCCTCTGTTTTTCTAATTCCCAATATATGAATGTTGACATCTCTTCCCCTCCTACCTGTACCACATTCCCACAATCCAAGTAATTGCTGAGTCACATCAGTTCTATTTGTTTCAGAAACGCCTCTCAAATCTGGCTCTTTTTCTTCACTCTTTTCTGCTACTACGTTAGCGTGGGTTTTCATCATTTCTGACTTAAAATCCTGCATGTTGCTTTAGCCAGTCTTCTCTCTACCTTGTTTACTTACTCATTATTTTCTAGCTGGTCATCAGATTGATCTACCAGAGAAGCAGAAGTGTTCACATCACCATCCTTCTTAAAAATTTGCATCGGATCCCTCATTCTTGTACATACAATTCAAACTCGTTGGTGTGGCTTACCCAGCTTGGAATAATTTAAGCCTAAACTATAATCCAACCCCCTCTCCCAACTCTTTCTGCCATATACCCTCTGAACCTACCCCTATGGGCTTTAATCATCACGAGCACACAATAGGACCTACCAAAAATTCATCTAATGGTTTTGCAAGAGTTGTCCTTGTCTCCTTCTCCACCAGCCTCAATTCTTTAATGAAGATCCAGTTCAAATATTACCTCGGGGGTGAAGCTCTCATTCACATCTCCAGGTAGAATGATTTGCTCCCTCTTCAGAGCTTTCACCTTTTACTGTTCCTATTTCCATAACAGTGTCCAAAATACTGTATTTTAATTTTTTGACTTCTGTGTCTCTTCCATTACCCTATTTATACTTTATGGCAAATGACTAGAGAGGGCCTTACACTGGCTGGTGATCATGATTACAGTTTCTTTTTTTAAAAAATTTTATTTATTTATTTATTCATGAGAGACACACAGAGAGGCAGAGACATGGGCAGAGGGAGAAGCAGGCTCCCTGCAGGGACCCCGATGTGGGACTTGATGTGGGACTTGATCCCGGGACTCCAGGATTACACCCTGGGCTGAAGGCAGGCACTAAACCACTGAGCCACCCAGGGATCCCCAATGATTATAGTTTCTGAGTCAATAGAAGCCCTTTGGATGAGGTACTGTGTCTTGCTTTCCATCAGATCTGTCATGGCTACCACATAGTAGGAGCTAAATAAATTCTTGTTGAAAAACTAAAGTTAATGAAGGAATACAAATAAGTGAGTGAAGGAGTGAATACTCAATCTCTAGCAGAATCATCAAATTTGGCATTACATCACCCAGGTCACTGGGCTTATGAGTCTTAATTCTCTTTTTTAGGGCTAAAGACAAAAATAGCTATCTTAAAATGTATCAAAAGTAAGTTTTTTTTTTTTTTTAAATTAACATCCTGGAGATAATTCCATGAGTTTTAATAAAATCGTATTTAATTTATTCTGATGGAATAAGTCTTTATGGGGGGCATAAGTGCAGAACCTTTTCTCAGACACTAAGTAGTTTGCAAAGATAAAGAGCACACAGAGCCTCCCCCCTTTAGAAAGCTCAGACTATAGCAGTGATGACACAATGAGAGGAATTAATTAGAGGAACATTAGAGGAACAATGTAGAATTATATGATAAGACGTTCAAAATAGAGTTGGGATTCAGGGTGGGAGTAATCAAATCTATTTTGAGGGTCAGCCGATACATCACACCTTGGGGAGCGTAAGATCACAGAGGCAGAGGTGAGAGAGAAGAGCATTTCTACATGAAGATATTCCCCAATGTGGAGGGAAGCAGGGCGTGGACACAGGTAGACAGCTTGGCGGTTACACCTGACATGTAGGTACAAGGCCGCGCTTCTCAATGTTTGGTCTGTGAGACTGCCAGCAGGCCCCAAGACTCTTTCTCAGAGAATTCAAGAGGTGAAAACCATTTACTGTCTTGACTTTCTTTTTTTTTTTTTCTAATGATGCCAAAGTTGTGGAGATAAAACTATTGGCTCCTTTGCAGAAATTAATGCCAAATCACCAAACTGTATTAGCAAGTAATTTGGTTCTTTACTGACATATATTCACAGGAAGAAAAAAGAGGTAGTTTCATTTAAGTAAGTCCCTTAAGTATGGGGGCACCTAGGTGGCTCAGTCCGTTAAGCTCCCGACTCTTAACCTCAGCTCAGGTCATGGTCTCAGGGTTGTAAGTTCAAGCCCCATGTTGGGCTCAGCGCTCAACTCAAGCCTTTGAGATTCCCTTTCTCCCTCTACCCCTCCCCCTGCTTGCTTGTGTGCTTTTCCTCTCTCTCCTTCTCAAATAAAAAATAAAATAAAATAAATCTTTAAAAAAAGAGTGTCCCGATGAAATAGTTAAATATTTTAGTTTTATTAAAGCTTGATCCTTGAGTACATGTCCTTTTAATCTTCTATTTGATAAAATGGGAAATATGCGTGAAGTACTTCCATCTACAGAATAAAACAGTTATCTTTAGGGAAAGTAGTTGTACGGTTAGTTGAATGAGAGTTGTAGTAGCTGCTTTTTATTTTTTAACATGGAACACATTTTTAATTGGAAAAAAAACCTGACATACTATGATTATTCAGACTTTTCAGTATCTGGCAGAGACTGTGTCAAAATGAATGAAGTGAGCCTCGTACTTCAAAGAAACAACTGATAGTGATCGCTGCCAGCGATAAAACTTGAGCTTTCGAATGAAAATTAGAATTTTTGAAACTCATACCTAACACAGGAATGCCATACCTAGGCCTCATCACATCCCAGGATGTTCTGATCAAAATTGGTTGTTACATTAACTTATGTGTGATTTATACTGTACAATGAAATGTGTCGACATTTGGGAGGTCTTCATAATTTGAGGGATCGATACTTTCCAAATAGCCACTACATGGACAAAAGATCCATTTAAACAACAAAGCAGATGCACAGATTTTAAAGCAACAGGATGAAGAGGTAATTGATATGTTTTCCAATTGCGTATCATAATTAACCTTTAAGAGAATACTACTTGTCAAGTTTTGGAGTAATATCAAACAACAATTTCCACCATTTTCTGAAAAGGCTATCAAAATGCTCTTTCCTTTTCTAACTAAGTGTCTGTGTAAGAACAACTATTCTTTATATACTTCAACCAAAATAACATATTGCAACATATTGGATGCATTAGCAATAGAAGCGCCCAGCTGTCTTTATTAAACCAGACACTAGTGGGATTCGCAAGGAGTTAAACAATGCTATTATTCTCTCTCTTTTTTTTTAATTTTTTTAAATTTTTATTTATTTATGATAGTCACAGAGAGAGAGAGAGAAAGAGAGGCAGAGACACAGGCAGAGGGAGAAGCAGGCTCCATGCACCCGGAGCCCGATGTGGGATTCGATCCCGGGTCTCCAGGATCACGCCCTGGGCCAAAGGCAGGCGCCAAACCGCTGCGCCACCCAGGGATCCCAGTGCTATTATTCTCATGAAATGTTTTGACAATGTGGTCATTTTTATTTAAAAAAAAATGTGATTTATGTTAATGTGTAATAGGTTCATGTTTTTTTTTTTTTTTTAGGTTCATGTTTTTTAAATGAATTAATAAAGATATGTAAAATGTTTAAAATGTTTGGGAAATTATTGGTTGGTATGACTACACAAGTTCTTTGGAACCCTCAGTGATTTTTAATAATTTGATAAGAGGATCTGAGACCCAAAAGTTAGAGAAGTATGGGGATGCAGGAATGCCCTAAACATTTTTAAGCCATTCTATACATAGAATACTCGCTGCATGCTGGGCACTGTGGCAGATGCTGTGTTTGTATCGGGAAAGTAAAAAAGCAAACCTAATCTTTGCCCTCATGAAGTTCAGGTCTGCAGTGGGATATGAAGACAGTAATCGATTATGAAATTGAATCTGCAATTACTACTATCATAGTGCAAAAAGGCTTTGAATAAAATGTCTGGATGAGGAGAGAGAGGGAGAAAATACTAGGTATAAGTGCTTCTAAAAGCAAGAGGAAACTGCTGAAATATTTTCTTTTATTCATGCATTTTGCAAGAAATATATTCAACATCCTTCAAATCTTTCTGCATTTCATTTTAAGGTACATTTATTGTGATTGGCACGTGGTTACTTATTTTATCCAGGCACACAATCATTTTCAAAGCACAGAATCTGTCCATCTATATGTAATGTAATTACTGATAGAATTAATGATCAATTCACCATTCACTGACTTCCTTTCTCTATGTCCCTCATGATCTATCTTCCTTTTTTCTATTTTTTTTCTTGTCACCATATGGCTTTGTTATATTTATCATTTTTGCTCTTTCCATTAGCCGAGTCACATGCTTTGACTCTATCCTTTGGTAATAACTCTAGGTCAGGGTTTCTCAATCTCAGCACTATTGACGGCTTGAACCGGAGAATCCTCTGTTGCGAGAGAGGCTTTCCTGTGCATCGCAAGATTTTAGCAGCACCTCTGGCTCCTACCGACCGAAAGGCAGCCGCATCTAAGTTGTGACAATCAAAAATGTCTCCAGAGATTGTCAGACATTCCTTGGAAGACAAAATCACCCTTGGCTGAGAACCATTGCCCTTGACTTTTTCAAATTTTAATGTACTACAGACATTTTTTCTTTTCCTAGGTGTGCAAAGGCCTTTCAACATTTATAGCTGTTGATCCCTCCTCAATTGTTCCCACAAGCCTGCTGCTATTTTAACTCTCTACATATTTCAAACTCGATAAGAAATCCTATTGTTTTAACTATTGACATTCATTTAGACTTAGCTACATGTTTACTGTTACACTTCTCTCCATATGTTCCCACAACTCTGAGCTTCAAAGCATGATCATTTTCCTTTTACCTGTACAATAGTCTTTAAAAAAAATTATTTCTTTATTTGAGTGAGAGAGAGAGAACAAGAGAGCCTAGGGGGAGGGTGGTTGTGAGGGACAGAGGGAGAGGGAGGAGCAGACTCCCCCCACCCCCAGCAAGGGGCCCTACTCAGGGCTCCATCCCAGGACCCCGGGATCATGACTGAGCCCAAGGCAGATGCTTAACCGACTGAGCCAACCAGGTGCCCCTTCCTGTAGAATATTCTTATATTCTCCAGGGTCACATACTGCTGATAAATTCTCCTGGTGTTTCTCTGTCTGACAATCCCCTTACTTCACTGTTATTTTTGAAGAATATTTCCACTGAGCACAGAACTATCAGTTGACGGGTACTTTTTATTTTTAACAATTTGAAATTTCATTTCTTTCACTTTCTTCATGTATTCCTTCTGTTGAGAAATCTGCTTAGTCAAATTGTTACTCTTTAAAGGTAACATTATTTTTTCCAGATGCTTTGAAGAATTTTTTTTTTTTTTTGGCTTTTAGCAATTTGACTGTGATACACCTCAGTGTGGTTTCTTTGTATTTATCTAGCTTAAGATTCATAGTGCTCCTCGAATCTGTAGCTTGAAATTTTTTATCAATTTGGAAAATTTTCTTCTCCATTTTTTTTCGAATATTACTCAGCCTCATTATCTCTCTCTTCTTCTGAGACTCCAATTACATATATATGTAGATATTTTCACTGTATCTCAGGGGTTTTTACATTTGTGTGGTGTGTTTTCTATCATTTTGTCTCCTCTTGCTGCATTCTGTATGTTATCCTCTGAGCCACTTTCTAGTTCACTATTTCTCTTTGTTTTACTAATTTTATTTCCAAGCAGAATCTAATCTGCTGAGAAATCCATGCATTGTATTCTCGATACAGTTGTTGCATCTTTTAGTTGCATAATTTCTACGTGGTACATGTATAAAATACATTCCAGTTCCTTGACAAAATTTTCACTTTTATCTTTTTTCTAGAATATCTTAAGCATAGTTATTTTAAATTCCATAACTGATAAACCCATTATCTGGATTATCAGTAAATCTGATACCTAATGCTGATTTTAATCTGATTACCTGATTACCTGCTGATATCAGGTAATCTGATTACCTGATTACCTGATTACCTGCTGATACCTAATGCTGATTTTAATCTGATTACCTGATTACAGTAAATCTGATACCTAATGCTGATTTTAAATCTGATTACCTAATGCTTATTTTAATCATTAATCACATTATTCCTCAAATGTCTGTATAATATTTTGGGGGGTCCCAGACACCACATACAAAACATTGCTGGGATCATTTGAGGTCTTACATGATACTATCTTCTTCCACATTTAGGCTGAGCAATTCTTTACTGCCTTTTAGCTTTGGGAGGCTTTCAGACTATTTTTTTGGTACAGTTATTTTTTTCAAACTATCTGTGATAAGAGACCAGTTTTCTGTCTTCTTTTTCTTTTTTAAATCCTTGACAAATGATACGTGGTTCAACATTGTGATAACATCGTGTGATCTACTGTGCTGTATTAAGATGCAATTGTGACAAACGCAATCAGTCACACAATTTCAAGAATACCTGAAGGAGTTTATACCATGTTCAACAAGATCAAGGCCCTGAATATTTGGTTGTTACAAAAATATTTAATTGCTATAAACATTTCTAAATACTCTCAATTTCTGTATTTGGTTTCTTGCTCATCTGTAGTAGTTGAGGGGCCACACGTTAAGGACACTGTTACAGGCGACACTTAGAGACAGAAGAGACAGACCAGAGATCCTGCAGTTAAAGGAAAATATCTCAAATAAGCAAGACCTACTTCATCTTGAGTGAAAAAGTCTATGCTTCAAACTAGATTAACGTGATTTCAATAAATAAATGGGCTAATCCTTAAAGCTTTTGCTCTAAAAAGATTCAACAAACATTTGCACAACTCTCCCACTGGTAGAGGAACCACTATGCCTTGAGGATTATTTAAAGCAAACTAGATAATGTCATCTGCATATGTACTAACACCTCATTAAGTCAGAATCTGTGATAATTTGGCCATGTAAATTTATAGTGTAAGAAGAATTGCAGTAAAGTGCTTAAAACCACTTAAAGAACTGCATTTTCAATCATTCTCAAATACTTGAGAAGCATCTTGTCTCTTATAGAGATAAAGCATATGCTAATTACAAACTCTTTCCATGTATTCTTTATAGCAATTAGCCTTAAGGAAATGGAAGCAAAGCTTAGTAAATTTGTTCTGTTACAAACCCACATGAAATTCACTTAAAAGAAACAGAAAGAAACTTCTTTTAAATGTTTCTACAAATGTAGCCAAAATTTCCACCTCCCAGTTAGTTCAAATTAGAAGCTTTAACTAGAATATTACTATATAAAGTATAAGGCTTTTTAGTTAAGTATCTGGGACATCTGTTGCTTTTGCTTGACCAGCATCCTCTATTCCTCCTTTTTGGTAATAGAAACCCACTTTTCTTGGAATTTTCTGTAAGTTCAAGTGATTTAGGTGGTTTGGACCTGACTACTGAACCCAGAGGAGATGTGTGAGCCAGGTATGCCCAGAGAAACCCATCTCTCTCTGACTACACTCACTGGCTCAAAGATCAGTATATGACCACAGTAGGCCACTGAAAGATAGACTCAGAGTTTTACTGGGACTCTTAGGAAAGAAACTTTTCTTTGCAGACATTTACAAAGTAGCAGGTTATAAGCCGGAGACCATACATGAGCAAGTTTCTACCACCTTTGGGCAAGTAAGACCTGAAAATGAAGCTCACATTGAGTAAAAGAGGAAAAAGAGCGTCAGGAAGAGGAAAGAGATCAATACTTAATGTTTATTGAAAGCCAGACACTGAACTAAACTTGCACTAACTTGTTTCTATGAGTCAATAAAATAAATCTACGCTGTCGTTAAAACCAGTTGGGTCATTCACTGGTAAGCCTTGACTAATTCGGCTGCTTATTTGTTATGTGTAGTGGGCCATCGCAGGTACAAAGAATAAAAAGCTCAGGAAATGAAGTCAGGAGTGTCTGGGTGGCTCAGTTAACTAAACAACCCATTCTTTTTTTTTTTTCTTTAAAGATTTTATTTATTCATGAGAGACAGAGAGAGGGAGAAGCAGGCATGGGACTCTATCCCAGGTCTCCAGGGTCACGCCCTGGGCCAAAGGCAGAGGCTCAACCACTGAGCCATCCAGGCATCCCTAAACAACCCATTCTTGATTTTGACTCGGGTCATGATCGCAGGGTTGTGAGACTGAGTCCCGTGTCAGGCTCCACCCTTAGCAGGGAATCTGCTTGAGGTTTTCTCTCTCTCTCTCTCTCTCTCTCTCTCTCTCTCATTCTCTCTCTCTTTCTGCTCCTCTCCCCATCCATACTCTCTCTCTAAAACAAAGTAAAGCTTTAAAAAGAAAAAGAAAAAAGATGAAGTCAGTGTCCAGGAAACTATATAGTATTGTTACACAGAAAAGATATTAGTAGTCTAGTCCTTAAAAGCAAGAACTTTTACTATTTTTTATTATCCTGGGTGCCTAGCAGAATAGGCACTCAATTAGTTTGTCGAATGAATGGATGGATGCATTTGTTTGTGTACTCATTCATTCAACAAATATTTATTGAGAGCCTACTATGTATCGGGCACAATTCTAAGAGCTAAGAACACAGCACTGAACCAGAAAGTTCCTTGCTCCAAGATTCTCAATTCTAGCTTTTAAAAATATTTCAAAGTTTCAAAATTCCTCTTGCTCTAGTTTCTGACTCTCATCCATTCTTCTTCTTCTTCTTCTTCTTCTTCTTCTTCTTCTTCTTCTTCTTCTTCTTCTTTTTTCTGTTCTTAGCACTTACTATCTAAATTTCTATGGACTTTGTCTACTTATCCTTTTAAATTTAGGCAGCCTCCACTAAAGTATAAACTCCTTTGCTTTATTTGGTTTTATATGATAGAGTATCGACCAAAGCCCTGGAGAATGGAAGACAATTTATCTTTTTGGTTCACTTTACATTTCCGATATCAAGATGTGCACCAAATATCAGGGTCTCATTAGAAAAGAGCACACTCACACTGGCTAATTATGACAAATTTAATAAAGGGACAATTTACAAAGGTGCAGGCAGTTAAAGGGTAAAGAATCTGGGCTGCTACTGCATTGGAGAGACATTATCCACAAGTGCATAAGCTGGGGACAAATACCAGAACTCAAGCATAAAAGCTGCCATCGTAGAGGACTGCTCAGTAAGAACCGTGGCCACCAGGGGAGCCCACCAGTCCTGTAAAGAGAAAGCCAGAGGCCACAGCTAACCCTACCCTCCTTTCCTCTCTTCCATGTAGAATTGATTCCTTCCACTGACCAAACCATCTGGAAACCCAAAGTAGACAAGGAGGGAATAACACACCTAGCACATTGGGGCTTAACAAAGTTGTTGATTGAAAGTATACACATGCCTAAAATATATAACATTAACTGGGGAATGGGAGCAATAAGACCTCACTGCATGACTGAGTGACTAAGAAAGATTTCCTGCATGAGGTGTACCTGATTCAGTTTGATCTGATTTAGTTTGATCTGATTTAGTTTTCAAAGAAACTTACAGAAAGGCTTATGTAGGCTGAGAATGTTCCAGACACGGTGGAGAGGTAGGTAGCACCAAGGCCACAAAGGCACACGCTAGGTTACATTGATCATGGAGCAAATCTGCTTGACAGAGTTTATAAAGCCACGACTCAGTTATTCAGGAGTGATGTGATGAAGACCAGAAGTAGGATAGTGGCATTACCAATGGAAAACAAGGATATGCATGGGAGTGAGGCAAAGGGATAGCTAATGGGAGAATCACGTTGAAGACCTGAAATCTGTTATTTTCTCATCCTACTTCCGCAGGGTATTGGCCAATACTGTATCAGATAAAATAATATACAATCAAATAAAGGCTCAGCTTTCTTTCTAACTCTCTCAAAAAGATGAAATTGGACAAAAGTGGCATCATCTACGATCATTCCAACTCTAGTTTTCTGGAATTGTCCAACAATCACTTATTCACTCAAATAAAAAGAGTAGAAAGCAAACTGGACCAAAAAACCCACAAAACAAACAAAGAAAAACCGACATGAAGCAAGCAGAGAGTCAGCTGGGTTTGTCAGAAGTCAGACTTTCTGAATCTACTTACGGTTGGGAGACCAGGGGTGCAAGCAAGTGCTATGTTTCAGCACCAGCATGTTCAAAATGCCAAGAAGGAGCCAGAAGGATGTTCTACCTTTGTCTTCTTAGATTCTGTATTTATCTATTTGTCATCCATTCAACACAGGACCCATTATATTAACTATACTTTCTTATTTTCTATATTCCTGATACTCTGGCATTTAGAGACTTACAGGCCCAGGGAGATATTGTCTTCCCAGGGCTAATTCCTAAAGATGATATCTTGCCTCAGAGCATGTCTTTCTCTGCAAATGAATCAATCCTGGATCCATGGCCATCTCCTTATCTGATTCTTAGCAAGCCGTATTCCCCCTGCCCTAAATCATCTCAGAGCCAAGGACCAGGCAACTATAGCCCAAGGCCCACTGGAATTATTCAAACTGGCCAAGCCTACTGTTGACTTTGCCCTGCCTCGTCTTTCCCATGGAAACTCCAACAGAGGCTTTGGCAAACATTCCCTTCACTCTTGTCTTCTGACACTCTGACTGTCCTGATGCTTTCTCTGTGGCCTTGCATGGCATGGCTACTTCTCTCAGGAAATATAAGTGATAAATGCTTCTTTCAATGACATTGGCCTCTATGTTACCACTCACTCATACTTCGGTAAGTTAAGTCCCGGGTATCGTTTTAAAACAAAGGATGGATTTTAGCTTCTGAGGACCACATCAGAATCAATAGGCAATGATTCTTCTCACTTAACAATTGGGCATAAAGCCTTATGAGGAGCAAGTGAAGGAGTGCAGAGAGAGAGAGATAAGAATGACTGGCTCTATCACTGCCTTTGTGCCCTGGTCAGAAAACAAAGACTGACCATCTGGATGTGATTTATCTAGAGAGAAGAGGAGTTCCAGGCTGATGGCAAAATAATCCTGTGATTCTGCAATGCATCAGTAAGAGAAATGGGAACCAATGACAGAGAGAGATGCTATTAGTTTAATTTAGCAAACATTATGCAGTTCCTGATATGATAAAGGTCCTATTCTAGATCGAGGAGTGCTGCAATGAACAGAACATGTCCCCCAGCTAGAGGAAAGTTATAAATGTTCATAACCATCTACAGGCAAGTTGAACAGAGTTAAATGCTATCGTGGAGGTATGACCTTCCATGTGAGGACAAGGACATGACAGGTATGGATGGAAAAGTCAAAGGAAACAACAGAACACAAGAATGCAACTCTAGAAACTGGAAAGGCGAAGAAACAGATTTCCTTCTAGAGCCTCTGGAGGGAGTGTGGCCTTGCAGACACCATGCTTTTGAACCAGTGAAGCAGATTTTGGGCTTTTGGCCTCCAGAACTGTAAGAGAGTTAGTTTGTGTTGTGTCAAGGCACCAAGTTGGTGGTGATTTGCTTCAGGAAGCTAATACAGAGAGAGAGGAAAGAGAAGGAAGGAACAAAGCTATCGTCAGCTCTCTTGCTACTGGGGAAGCTGTTTCACATCCTGTATCCTGTTTGACAAACTATACCCAAGCACTCAGTGAAGAACAAAGGAAATAGTTGGTGCAAAGGTGCAGCCCTTCTCTGAGGTAAGAGGTCCCCAAAATTCTAATCATCTGTCGTTCCAGGCCTCTCGTGGTCATTAGATATTTATTGAAGGTTCAACTCTTTTATTCTTGATCCCCATCTATGGGCCTTTTCTCTCTTATGAGGGGTTAATTATGTCCTATAATTTAGTTGATTTAGGCTTTTCTGATGAGTTATTAAAAATATGCTTCTCTCATCTGTTTTGGTCACTAAGGATCACAATTTCTGGTGAATTTTATATCCTAATCAGAAATCTCTATATGACATATGGTTTTTTTCTGCTTCTGACAATAAATTTATAAATGCTTAAATCAAGACAAATTGGGGACTTTTCCCCCCCAAAACTGATAAAATATACCATAACACAGATATAAGAAGTTCTGAAAAACTAAAGCAGGGTAATTACAAGAAAACTCATATCGAGACACAGAAAAACTGCTGACAAATAAACAAGTAAAAGCAAACATATAAAAAAACCATCAGAGAGAGTCAATACTTATGCCCTTTTAGGGAACAAAATTAAGATTTACATTTATTTTTTCACTAGCGATAATGAAAGCCAGAGATTGGAAGCATATATTTAAAAAGCTGAAAGAAAATACTTGCCAAACCAGAATAATATATTTCAAAAAGACAAAAAAATAAGGTAAAATATAAGCATTTTCAGACAAAACTAAGAGAGAGAACTAATTAAGAGTAGGTCCACATTAAAGGAAACATTGGGAAAGTCCTTCTGGCAGAAGAAACATGATCTAATGTGGATTTTTTTTTTAATGTGGATTTTTTAAACGGAATAAGGAATCAAGAAGAATAGGAAAGTAAATATGCAATTACATATTAACCAAAAGTGAATCTATAAAATTCAACACTTATATGGTCTTAGGGAGGTTAAACCACATATTGAATTCAGTTTCAAAGAAACCACGGAACAGAGGGGAGGTCCCTGTGGTAGACTGACAAAACACGCCTATGTTATTTTGCTGCTCCTTCCATGAAGTGCTGGAGTTTGTTTTGTCAGCCTCAACTCTGACGTGGCCTTCTGACTTCCTGTGAAAGTAGAATGTAGAGACGTTGAACTTGTGACAGTTCCAGAGCTGAGGCTTCAAGAGATCTGGAAGCTTTCCCCTTCGCTCTCTTGGGACAGTCTTTACCCAAGGGAAACAAGCTCACGCTAGACTACTGAGCAAGGAGACACTACCTGGAAAAAGAATTCTATTCAACACAAATCAAGTGCCTGGACACTGAATGAAGCCATCCTAGACTTTCCATCCAGACTCAGTTGAGCCACCAGATATCTATAGGTCCACAAATGAGCCCAAGCAAAAATAGCATGATACCCATCCCTCCATGCAACTCAAATCGCAGAACTATGATCAAATAAATCAGTAAGGTTTAGGGCAACTTACGCAGGAATAGATAACTTAATGAGTATATTAAATAACAGTGAGATCAGTTCATTTTTTATTTTTTTATTTTTTAAAATATTTTATTTACTTATTTGAGAGACAGTGAGTGAGTAAGTGAGAGCACAAGTGAAGTGGAGGAGCAGGGGCAGAGAGA
The DNA here is from genome assembly GCF_018345385.1 of Vulpes lagopus. Lineage (NCBI taxonomy): Eukaryota > Metazoa > Chordata > Mammalia > Carnivora > Canidae > Vulpes > Vulpes lagopus. Next base: position 148,055,153 of record NC_054827.1, on the reverse strand, counting down.
GCAGCAGACTTCCCACTGGACATGGAGCCTGACATGGGGCCCAATTCCAGGACCTTGAAATCATGATCTGAGCCGAAGAGAGATACCTAACCGACTGAGCCACACAGGCACCCCTAGTTAATTTTTTAAAAGATTTTATTTATTTATTAGACAACAAGAAGAGAGAGAGCGTGCACACAAGTGGTGAGAGGGGCAGAGGGAGAAGAAGAAGCAGACTCCCTGCTGAGCAGGGAGCCCAATGTGGGGCCCTATCCCAGGACTCTGGGCTCATGACCTGAGCCAAAGGCAGATGCTTCACTGACTAAGCCACCCAGGTGCCCCAAGATCAATTAATTTTTAACTGTGGTTTAACCCCTGAAAATTTAGAGGTTTTATAAAATGCGATAAGCTTAGCATATACTTAATATTTTAGGGAATTTTGCTACTGTTTTAATAACATTCTTGCAGAAGGTCAAAGATACTTAGGGCCCTTTCAACCTATAGTAGGAACTAATTTCTAAACCCATGTGTGCCCTTAGAAAGAAAGTCTAAAAGAGAAAAACTCTGCCCATAAAATAGAGACTGATGCAGAGCCACCCATGTTTGGAAGAAAACTTTGCAGACAAATCAAAATTAAGACACCATGCCCCCAGGGTGAAGAAAAGGTCCTTGTTTATTTCATTGCATTCATCTTCCTCTTGAGCCCAACTTCAATAGTAAGAGGAAATAAAACTTTAATTTTAATTCCATTAGGATGTAATGGAATAATTTAAGACACCTCTTCAAGTGTCTCAATGTCTTTCAAAATGACTTTTTTTTTTTAATTTGGGCCCTCACCCAGCTACTCTTCTCTTCCAGATAGCATTTGCATATTACTAGGAGGCTTAAAAAAAATCTCATTCTAATTTTCCCAATTAAAAAATTAGACAAAAATGGGAGTTCCCTGGTGCCTTGCTGGTCCCCCCTGTCTTGCTCGTGTTCCTGAGGTGTGCATGATCTGATCTTCTCTGTGCACGTCCCGCTGGCATTTGCTGCTGACGTCTGCAGTTTGTGTACCTCTCTGCTCTTATTGCTCAGCCCAGTGGAACCCCAGTGGTCCCTGCTGCTGATCCAGCCTCCTCATTCTCATCTCTCTCTGTAGGACTCTGCAGAGCATCGATCACAGCCACTCTGACCCAGACTCAAGCTGTCCAGCTACAGTGTTGGCTTTGATAAAGGGTCATCAGTCTGCCCATTTCATGACTGGATTGTTTGTTTCTTTGGTGCTAACTCTCTGAAGAAAGTCCATGGTATTTTGATAGACATTTTCACAATATTAATTCTGCCAGTCCATGAGCATAGAATATTTTTCCCTCTCTGTGTCTTCCTCAATTTCTTTCAGAAGTGTTCCATAGTATTTAGGGTATAGATCCTTAACCTCTTTGGTTAGATTTATTCCTAGGTACCTTATGCTTTTGGGTGCAATTTTAAATGGGATTGACTCCTTAATTTCTCTTTCTTCAGTCTCATTGTTAGTGTATAGAAATGCCACTGACTTCTGGGCATTAATTTTGTATCCTGCCACGCTGCCAAATTACTGTATGAGTTCTAGCAATCTCGGGGTGGAGGCTTTTGGGTTTTCTATGTAGAGTATCATGTCATTGGCGAAGAGGGAGAGTTTGACTTCTTCTTTGCCAATTTGAATGCCTTTAATGTCTTTTTGTTGTCTGATCGCTGAGGCTAGGACTTCATGAACAGAAATCTCACAGAGGAAGACATAGACATGGCCAACACCCACATGAGAAAATTCTGTGCATCACTTGCCATCAGGGAAATACAAATCAAAACCACAATGAGATACCACCTCACACCAGTGAGAATGGGGAAAATTAACAAGGCAGGAAACCACAAATGTTGGAGAGGATGTGGAGGAAAGGGAACCCTCTTACACTGTTGGTGAGAATGTGACCTGGTGCAGCCACTCTGGAAAACTGTGTGGAGGTTCCTCAAAGAGTTAAAAATAGACCTGCCCTACGACCCAGCAATTGCACTGTTGGGGATTTACCCCAAAGATTCAGATGCAATGAAACGCCCGGACACTTGCACCCCGATGTTTCTAGCAGCAATGTCCACAATAGCCAAACTGTGGAAGGAGCCTCGGTCTCCATTGAAAGATGAATGGATAAAGAAGATGAATGGATACATAAAGATTATGTACACAATGGAATATTCCTCAGCCATTAGAAACGACAAATACCCACCATTTGCTTCGACGTGGATGGAACTGAAGGGTATTATGCTGAGTGAAGTAAGTCAGTCGGAGAAGGACAAACAGTGTATGTTCTCATTCATTTGGGGAATATAAATAATAGTGAAAGGGAATAGAAGGGAAGGGAGAAGAAATGGGTAGGAAATATCAGAAAGGGAGACAGAACATGAAGACTCCTAATTATGGGAAACGAACTAGGGGTGGTGGAAGGGGAGGAGGGCAGGGGGTGGGGGTGAATGGGTGATGGGCACTGAGGGGGGCACTTGACGGGATGAGCACTGGGTGTTATTCTGTATGTTGGCAAATTGAAAACCAATAAAAAATAAATTTATCATTAAAAAAATGGGTCATCAGTCTGGTAATCACTGTTGTCAAGCTTCCAGCAGCCTCAATGTGAATGTTAGCAGAGCCTGTGGGAACTCCAGTGTTCCTTCCATGGTTTAGGAACACAAAGTCAGTCTCTCCTACTCTATCTAACACTGTTTCTCCCAATGTGGTCTCCTTCATCTCTCCATAATCCCCCGGAGAGATGGGAGCCTCGTTTCCAGGCTCCGCTAGGAAAGCTCCCTGTATCATGACTTTAGACCTACTCCCTCCTCTTTTCCCTAAGGACATCGGTTAGACAAAGTACAGGGACAGAGAAATGGGCATAATGATCAGGGAACAAAAGTGAGAGGATACTTCAAAACATGCTCCTCCTTACATTTATATTTCAACCAGCAGGTGTGTGTAGAGCCTGCTTGCTGAAAGTGTGTAGTTTCTGAGCCAACTTACCTATGATCAGATTTCTCTAATCCTATTCTCAGCCATGCAAATTTCTAATCTCTGCACATCTCAGTTTCCTCATCTGTAAAGTGGAAACAATTATAGTGTGACAATTAAAGTATCTCATGGGGTTGCTGTAAGAATTACATGAGTTAGTTTAGGTAACTAAATGCTCCCCAAACAGAATGTTTGGAAATGGGTCTAATACTTTGTGAATTCTCCTTAATCACTATAGAAGGATGCGTAGGGGTGTATAAGAGGTCTGCCTTCAAATTAAGATGAAACAATAAGTTGACATTTGAAGTGCTAATATTATTTCAGACATTGTTTCTGCCATTGGCCTGTATGAGTTGTTATTGGAGCTTGTGAGAGACTGAGTTATTTGTTTTTTAGTTTTTTTCCCCAAGGTTTTGACCTTCCCGATCACTGGGGTTCAAAAGGAATCTGCAGAGAGCCTTATTATTTGCTCTGACTCAGTGTGGGATAATTGTTATTTAAATAGGACTGTAGGTGTGTGCTGGAAGATGCTAGGTGAAACACTGAGGAAGCCAAAGAGAACAAATAACCCTGCCCTTGAATTGTTTACTGTTCTATTATGGGAGACATTGAAAAAAAAAAAAAACAGACCAAAAATGAGTCAGTTCCAAGAGGTAAGTGGCCATTTACAATTTCACTGAGCAGATGCAGTTCCATCCAAAGGAGAATTCACCAATTAAATCTGAGACAAGATGATAGTATATTGGGCTTTCTGCTTCCCATTGCCTCCATCTAAATAAACAATGCAGGACTCAACTAAGTGCTATCCCAATGGTAGAAATAAAAATAATACAGCTCTCTAGGTACCTAACTTAATTATAGAAGCACAGAGTGATGTAGAAAGGCCCTGGAGAGAAATAAGCTCAGAGCTTGTGTAAGAGGTGTGCTGCATGTGGCACCTCTGTTGAATAGGAGTTATCACTATAACCCAGCCTGGAAAAAGATAAAAAAATTAAAAAAAAATAACCCATCCCGGGCATGAGGTGCTCAATCAGATCTGCTCTGGCCCTTTGTGGAGATTGCCCAATGGGGTGAATTAAAGCAGGATCTCTGCAGGATCCATACCTGGCCTCCTGCTCTGCAGGGCAACTCTCAAGGACGACCCACTCTACAGAACTTTATAAAGACAAGTTTCATTTTTTTCCTTCCAATTTTAGGGACCCTCAACGAGTGCCCTTTAAAATGATAAAAATTAGAGCCAACCATTAGACTAGCTCTGGTTGTCAATGCCATGTATATGCATTTCCCTTTCATAAATATCCCCATGTTAATAGAGTGTCAAGGAATGAGATGAAACAGAACAAAACCCACAGAATCATATATCAGTGAATTGATCTAAAACAGTCACCAAAAATACCTCCATTTGACAGATGATGAAACCGAAAAACAAAGAGAGGAGATTCGAAAATAAAGAGCCTATATTTAAATTAGTTGTAAATAATTTTTCTCATTAAGATTCAACACTATTTCTCCATAGATACGAGATAAAATGAAATGGGGGGAAATATTCGGTAGGCAGAAGTATTTATGTTTCATTATCTATTTTAATGTCTCTTTTTTATTATTTCAATTTTACCACAGTGTTTCTGGAAGATGCTTGCCTTTTCTGGAGACTGATTTTCAGCGGTGTGTGTGTGTGTTGATTTAAGATGTTTACAATTCTGATTATTCATTATGGCATCTTTTTAAAAGTAGCTTTATTCATATAGGTCATTGCACAACCAAGACGAAAGAAAAGAAAGAAAGAAAGAAAGAAAGAAAGAAAGAAAGAAAGAAAGAAAGAAAGAAAGAAAGAAAGAAAGAAAGAAAAAGGTCTCTGGTCTGCTGGTCTATCACAACAATAAAAGAAGATTTAAATTAGAAGTGTGGCAAAATGCTTGGAAATTGAGTTGGAAAATCAGTTCAATTCACTCACCTATTAATAAAAGGAAATAGGTTCTAAAAATGAATAGCTCGAAGCCACTGAAAAAATACAGAAAGAGTTTGTATGTGGCTTGTTTTTCCTTTTGAAGCAATAACCATATGTGCAGCCAAGGGAAAGAACTATAAAAAATAAAGAAAAGGAAAAAAAAAAACAGCCTCATTTACTTAAGGGTAGATTTGTTCAGATGCAGGGGATGGAGGGAAGATGTGACGAGCAGGCCACTTGGACTGTTCGTTTCAGAGGCAGAGATTGGGAATGCTAGTAGAGCTATCTAGCTTCAGAGTGATGAACTTGGACCACGCATCAGGTCAGGTCAATATGAAGGGCAGCTCTTCCTGGCGGGTGTATTTTCAGAAGGGAAGCTCCTTCTAAATACGATGGAATCGGTATTAAATTAATTGTAGGAGATTAAGTACAAAAAGGATTTTCAACCCTACTTACAGTCAAACAAATAGGTTCAGAATGTTTCTGTTTTACTTACGTTTTCATTCCTCATAGAATCCTTGGTACTCATGCAATTCATTTTCTGGAATGTTCACTTTCCTAAATTCAATTTAAAAATTATCTTTGAGGCTATTTATGGGCCCGACACTCCTGTGGTGGAATAGGAGTATAATGGTGAATAAGCTCTGCTTCTGACCTTCTGTAGACTTTCCCCACATTGAAATTCTTAAGTTCCACCTCAGTTTCAACCTCTTTCATGAAGACTTTTGAACTATTCCATCATATTGTACATTTCCCATCTGAAATCCTAATTGACTCTGAAGTTCGGTATTTGTTTTTTTCTGTGATGTTTTTCTAGATCCATTTGACTATCCATTTATTCAGTCAATAGTGGTCATCTAATACCTGTTCTCATGTTCTAAGAGACTGGGGACATAACAATGAAAAAGAGCAAAGGCCCTTCTATCAAGGTGCTTATATTTTACCATACAAAGGAAAAGAATAAGTAAGGAAAAAATAAATAAGAAAAATGAACAATTGACAGAAACTATGAAACAAAAGTTACAGGACTGAATGATGGAAAGGGGAGATAATTTAAGTAAAGATAATAACGCTCATACAGCACTTATTCTGTGAAGCACAATGGATCTCTTAACAAAGACCCTGGAATCGGAAACCATCAAACTCAGGATGGTCTCATCACAGGAACCTTAACTGCATTACATTTGCAAATATGGTCAAATTCACAGGTTTCCAATGGACAATATGTTTTGTTGGGACCACCATTTAATGCATTCAAAGTCTGAAACCAAGCTTCTGATTGTCATCTTCTTAACAGGTGTAGACACCCCATTACAGCGTGACTGCTCTGGTCACTTGGCCAGCATGTGGTGGAGCTGGGATTTGTCCTGAGATGCTGACTTCATGGTCAGTGTGCTTAACTACTATTCTACATGGTTTCTCTGTGGGAACAGCATTTGGGTTGAGATCCAGGTGATGAAAGAGCACTCCGAGTAGGAGGAAGTACAACTGCAGATAGAGGAGTTCTGACTTCTCAATCAGATGATATTAAGGTTTTGAAATATGGACCCTGATGTCTTAAACACTCTTCCTCTCAATCTGGGGATCGACATGCCCTCCCTTGTATCTTGATGGCCTTCTGACAGTAATTGACTAATAGAGTTCAGTAAAATTAACCCCGTATGAACTCAGGCCGGGCCATAAAAGGAGATGCAGCTTCCACCTTGTTTGCTGGCTCAGGCCTGAAGCCCCGAGCCACCGTGTGAGAAGTCTGACTGCTCTGAGGTGCCATACTGTGAGGAAGCCAAGCCACATGGTGAGAACACTTGTGGGCACTCTAGTATGCAATAGTATAGACATTATATAGTATATGGTAACAGACAACAAGTCTTCCCAACTCACGTGCCAGACACACAAATGAATAAGCCTTCAGATGTTGAATGCCACTAGATTTGGGGTGCTTTGCTGTAAAGCAAGTAGTTACCAGATGTCTGCTATGCCTTTTCTTCTACTGGGTCTTCTAAATCACATCCCACAGGGCTAAACACAGAATAGGTATAGAGTGGTGTTGTGGCGGTGGGGCAGCGGGGAGAGAAAACAAGCATATTTCAGGTGTTGCTCAGGAGACCAGAAATCGCTCTAGCTATTTTAAGTAGGCAGTAAAGTGCTTACAAACTTGTGGAAGAATTGGAGAGTAAAAGGTCAAGAATCTCAAAGCTGATTTTTAGGAACCCAGAAAGGGCAGGAAAACAGGAAAGTTGCCATCAATGGATTCTACTGCCTATGGCACAGAAGCAGGTGTTCTGCAGGAGTTCACCAGGAAGCCACTGCAAATTTCACGTCTGCTATCTTCCCACGTGTCTGCCAGGAGCTGCTGCCAGAGGATAATGGTTTATCTTTCCCTCTCACCTTCCAAGTCTCGGATAAGTGCCAGTCATTGGCAATTCTGTAAATTAGATCCTGCCAATGGGGGAGGGCCTCGATGGGTAAGAGTGGTGCTGAGATTCAGCAACATAGGCACTGTCTGCCATTCTGGATCCTCAGTGTCCATATATAATCTTATACAAGTATTTAAGCCTTAGAACCATAAGCCAACATCATTCCTCTGAATATGATCCAATGATCCTCCTACAAATAATGATATGTTCATCTTCTCCCCACATAAGGAAACCCAAAACCTTATTAGTAAGTGTATCCATCTCTGGATGATGTTCATTCCTCTTGTAGGTCAGTTATATTCCCCTTCTTTAATTTAAATACTACATTAAAAAGCAACTACTACCAATACCCTTAACACAATGAAGAGGAGAAAAAAAGAAAATGAGAAGTGTATATACAAAACATGCAAGAAAGAAAATGCATTGCTACTATGATCCTCCATTCTATGACTGGTGGCTCCATGTTCCCTATGTGCTCAATGACAATCTCAGCTAGTAATGGCTCTTTATTTGATAGAGTAACTCAAACCTTCCTCCCGAGGGAATGGAACATCAGTGGTCTTGACTGTACTGAGTTGCTTCAGTCTTCTACTATGACATCTAGACATTGAAATACTAAAAAGGAGTCTTGTAAAATTCCCTGGCTTCCAAAATTTTCCTTTTGACCCTGTTGTGTAACAGCTAACTTATTTGTCCTTGATAATCAGGATCAATCACTCCAGACAATGAAGTAACTCCCTTTCTTAACTGTCAGTTGACTGGGATGAAGAACCCAAATGACCAGCTGACAGTGTAACCATTAGTGTGTATCTGGGAGACACTTTCTCCTTTACGAACTAAGACCTAAGAATCAGCAGATCCAATCATTGCAGGAATAGGAAGCACAATTTTACAGGTAGACCATTAGGGATAATAATGACAAGAAAGCATTTCCTTCCATGCTTTTGGTTCCAAGATCTCTATATTTTGGATATAGCAGAAACATAAATTGGTAGAAACTCCCAAAATATATCTCATTGAATTGGACACATCCCAAGTCTGCAAGGTGTGGTCAATCATTTCAACATTTCATTCCACTAATCAATATTCTTAGTTGCTTCTGGATGAGTGGGTATATGCAAGGCAGTGAGTTGCAAAGATATGAGCCAATGCCTCATTTCTTAAGCTGTGAAATAAAAATAATGTTGTATGGGACATCATGATAGTAACTGAGGCATTCAATATATCTATACATCCACATTCTCACTAACGCTCGTCTTCTTTCTTCCTTTTGATAATAGCCAAACCGGTGTGAGGTGGTATCTCATTGTGGTTTTGATTCACATTTCCCTGTTAATTAGTGCTGTGGGACATCTTTTCATATATCTGTCAGCAATTTGAAAGTCTTCTTTTAAGAAATATCTATTCAGGTCCTGTACCCATTTTATTATCAGATTATTTGTTTTCTGGCTATTATGTTTCTTATATATTTTGGATATTAACCCCTTATCAGATGTATGGTTTACAAATATTTTCCCCATCCTGTAGGTTTTCTCTTCACTTTGTTGATTTTTTCCCCTTTGTTCAGCAGAAGTTTTTTAATTTGATGCAATGCATTTTGTGCATTTTTTGCTTTTGTTGCCTGTCCTTCGGGAATCATATCCAAAAAATCATTGCCCAGACCAGTGTCAAGAAGATGCCTCCCTATGTTTTCTTCTAATAGTTTTATAACTTTTGGTCTCACATTTAAGTCTTTAATCCATTTTAAGTTGATTTTTGTACATGGAATAAGTGTCCAATTTCATTTCCATGCATGTGGAAAACCAGTATTCCCAACACCACTTGTTGAAAAGGCTGCCCTTTCCTTATTATATGTTCTTAGCACTTTTGTTAAAAATCAATTGACCATAAATGTGTGGACTTATTTCTGTGCTCTCTATTCTGTTTCATTGGTCTATATGTCTATTTTAATGCCAGTGCCATGCTGGCACTGATTACTATGAAACTATAATATCATTGATTATTTTGCCTGTGTATTTTGAAATCAGGTAGTATGATGACTCCAGCTTTGTCCTTCTTGATCAGTGTTGCTTTGGTCATTCATGGTCTCTTTTTTTTTTTTTAATTTTTAAATTTTTATTTATTTATGATAGTCACACAGAGAGAGAGAGAGAGAGCGGCAGAGACATAGGCAGAGGGAGAAGCAGGCTCCATGCACCGGGAGCCCGACGTGGGATTCGATCCCAGGTCTCCAGGATCGCGCCCTGGGCCAAAGGCAGGCGCCAAACTGCTGCGCCACCCAGGGATCCCTTTTTTTTTTTTTTTTGATGTTATTGTAAATAAGATTACTTTAAAAAAATTTTTGGATAGTTCGTTGTTAGTGTATAGAAATGAAACTTTTGTATATTGATTTTCTATCCTGCAACATTACTAAATTTGTTTATTAGTTCTGATAGTTTTTTTTTGGCATAGCTAAAAAAAGAGTTATCTTTATACAAGATCATGTTATCTGAACATAGAAACAATTTTACTTTCCTCCTTCCCAATTTAGATGCCTTTTATTTCTTTTTCTTACATAATTGCTCTGGCTAGGGCTTCCAGTACTATTTTGAATAGAAATGGTGAGAGCGGGCATTCTTGTCTTATTCCCAATTTTAGAGAAAAAGCTCTCAGTTTTTCACAGGTTAGTATGATGGTAGCTACAGGCTTATCACATATGACCTTTATTGAATTATTTCCTTTTATACCTAATTTGTTAGATTTTAATCCAAAAGCTCTTTGGTAACATAGCTCTCAAATCCATTTTATTTGACCTATCACACCCTGCCTCTTTCTTGATAGAATGGCTCATGTTTTGAGGCTATCAGACTAAAATGAACCATATAGATAACCTGTTCTTTGCCTCAAGGTGGGAGCTTCATGAAATTTAATTGCTCAAAGTATTTCTCAATTGTGTCTTCTACTCTGAGTGACATGGGAAAAAATAGTTTTTCTAATCCTTCCAGATTTCGTATTTCTGGAGTCTTTTTTATATCTTTTCGTTTCTGCTAGAAAACTGGCACATTCTCATCTGCGGTAACTTACACACTAACACTTAAATTCTTTTCAATCACTTTTCCTAGAACTGCTGGCATAGGAGGCACATTGTCTATCTTCCACATTATTATACAAGACAGTTTTATCAAATGTCTTTCTACTGCATAACATGGTTACCATCTTTCCACCTCTGCCCCAAGTTTCTTGTCACTTGCTTCTAGACTGCTAAGTCAAAGATAACTCTTTCAAGTTTTTCTTACGGCAGCACTCTACTTCTAGTATTCATTTCTCTATTGGTCAGGAGAAATAACACCAGCCGATCAAGTAACTAACTTCGACACCTCAGTAGCTGAGGTTTATTATCTAATACAAAAGTTTGTTACTTAATCCTTCATTGTCCAGCAAGGTTGGAGCAGGACTCTTCTTTATCATATCATTCAGACGCTCAAGCTCTTTCCATTTGATGATGACACCATTCAACTGGGTCCACCATGAGGACAGAAATATGTAATAGGGAATTGTACATGGATATTTTTGTGGACCAGGTACACATCATTTCTGTCAATTCTACTGGCCAAAATTTAGCCACAGAGACAAATCTAGTGAAAGGAGGCTGGCAAATGCAGTTTATCTTTATGTACAGGAGAAAAATGAGGTGGCTACAATGAACACATAGAATTGCCTCTGATTTGCAGTTGATTCATTTCCAGTTAGACAATTTACTAGTTCTGCACTTCTCTGAAGGGGTTTCCTCATCTGTGAAATGATATTTATACCACAAATTGCATTCTTGTGGAAAATTCTAAACTCAGCCAAACTATTAATTAGATAAGGGTAAAATAAAGATGTTTTCAGAGTTGTAATATGATAGAAATCATCTTTCCTTTCCTGCCTTGAAATTAAGAATGGATATGTCGCTAATATTGGCCAATAAAATTTGGGAAGAAGTAAAATTTGCCAGTTCTGAATGGAGAGAGTGAAAGATTACCCTACTCCTTAATCTCTTAGCTCCTTGGACCTTAGTATATGATTATTGTGCTAATAAAAGATTAGAGCATGTCTGTCACCTTGGGTTCCTGAATAATTATATGAATTAATACGAGGAACAGAGTGCTATGCCAACACACATGCACATATACCGTGAACCAGCAACAAAAATTGGTTCATTAAGCAACTGAGATTTGGAGGTGAATATGTTTACTGAGCCCAGTGGTCTTCGACTGGAGTTGATGTTGATCCCCAGGGAACATTTACCAATGTCTTGAAATACTTTTGCTTACCACAACTGAGGGAGAGCTACTGGTATCTAGGTAGTAGACCCTGCAATGAACAGGGCATCTTCAACAAAGAATTCCCTGATTCCAATGTCAACAGCGCTGAGGTTGGGAAACCATGATAGACTATCCTGCCTAATAAGCAACATCTCAAAAATGTTAACTGCAGTCCTTCTTGGGAAGCTACTAAAGTGTACTGCCACAAAACAAGGATGTAAAACAGAAAGTGGGACTCAGGAACCAACAGAACCAACCCAGAAGAGAGGGAGTTCTCAGGTAAAAGTGATGGAGTGATCCCAAATGCAGAGGCCTACACAGCAGCCAGTTGGAAGTGGAAAAACAGACACAGGGTTGAGGAGTGAATTCCTTTGGGAAAAGATGATATGCTCCTTGATGAATTTGAATGTATAATAACAACCTTCAAGTTTTGCTCAAAAGTTTGGTAATTAATTAGTGACAGATACAGAGAAAATCAAGTAATTAAAAAATAAGAGTATTATGTACTCCAAGCAGAGTTGTACAAGACAGAGAACAATACATGATAAAATCCATGGTACAATATGTAGAAAAGCTGTGAGTTACAGTGAAATCTCATAGTAATAAAACAAAGATATTGACATAACCAAAAGCTATGATGTGACTGCATTGCCAGGCTAAGAGGAAGGGAAGTGTGTATTTGAGAGTGTGTATGCATATGTGGAGGAGGAAGGAAGAGGGAGGGAGTTAAGAAGTTAAAGCCTCATCTTCTCTCACAGAAGCCAAAGGATAGTATTTAAAGTGGGGGAAAGAAAACGTAAGCATATTACTTAGCTATAATGAAAGGAAATGCCAAAAGAAGCAGCTAAAAATAAATTAAAACTAATTACTTCTATAGAGGTGGAAATTGGAAGGAGGGAATAATTGGTTGAGGACACTTGTTTTTCATTATCGACTACTACTTAATAGTACCACTTAACTTTTTTTTTTAAAAGTAAGGGCCAAATACATGAATTTTCAGGCATTACAATATATAATACATAAGAAAATCTTTTGTAATGTGCAAGTTGCCATGTGAATACTAATCATGGTAATCATGATAGATGATGCTGAGGATGGTGTTAATAACTGGTGCCAAGCCTCAGCATAGGTGTGATCATGTATTTGCTTATCAGCTGGTCATCTGCAGCAGGAACCAAGTGCTACTGTTGTTACCTAATTACTCTGAAGAAAGAAAATGTGATTCTTGTCAATCATCCCATAAACCTCCACTCAGTGTCTACCTTGTGGTAGGCATGAACCCTACCCTCTGTCCATGTAGCACAGTAAAGCTGTTTGACCATGACCACAGGGTCTGACCTTGATTTAGGATACTTCCTGCCGAAGAAGTATACTCCATTGAGCCCACTTCTTAAATTCCCTTTTATTAAAAGCTTGTTATAATTTGTATATCAAATTCCTTTCCTGCCACCAAAGCCTCCTGCCAATCCTCAACCTGTCCAAAATCAGAATTAATGGCATCTTTTGGTTTGGTACTCTTTTGTCCTTATATCATAGTTTGATCTATTGGTGTCTTTCACTGTCCCCTCAGAGTTGAAAATAATTCATATTGTCAACACAGCATAGTGGCTAAGAACATGAACACGGGGAATAGAAGATGTGAGTTTGAATTTGAGCTTTGTTACTTTCTAAAGCTGTATAGACATGAGAAAATCATTTAATCCCTCTGTACTTCATGGAGAACCATCTCTCATGCTAATGGACATAAAAAGAAAGCCAGAATAGCCATCCTTATGCCAGACAAACTAGATTTTAAACCAAAGACTGTACTAAGATATGGAGAATGGCACTGAATCATGATAAAGGGGTCTATTCAACAAGAAGATCTAACAATTTTAAGTATTTATGCCCCTAACTTGGGACCAGCCAAATAGGTTAATCGATCAAGAACAAACTTAAAGAAACTCACTGATAATAATACAATAATACTAAGAGCTTTAACGCCCTACTCACAGCAATGGACAGATCATCTAAGCAGATCAACAAGGAAACAATGGCTTTGAATGACAGACTGGACCAGATGGGCTTCACAGACATATTCAGATCATTCCATCCTAAAGCAGGAGAATACACATTCTTTTCAAGTGCACATGGAATATTCTTCAGACTAGATCACATACTGGGCACAAATCAGGTCCCAGCCAGTACTAAAAGATTGAGATCATACCATGAATATTTTCAGACTACAATGCTGTGGAAGTAAAAGTCAACCATACACAAAAAAATTGGAAAGACCACAAATATATGGAGATTAATGAACATCCCACTGAGGAGTAAATGAGTTAACCAGGAAATTAAAGAAGACATTTAAAAAAAAATACATGGAAGCAAATGAAAATGAAAACACGGTGGCCCAAAACCTTTGGGATGCAGCAAAAGTGGTCCTAAGAGGGTAGTATATAGCAATACAGGCCTTCCTCAAGAAGCAAGAAACGTCTCAAATACACAACCTAACCTTATACCTAAAGGGGCTGGAAAAAGAACAGCAAATAAAGCCTATAACCAGTAGAAGGGAAACAAGATTAGAGCAGAAATAAATGATATAGAAATTAAAAATAACAACAACAACAGTAGTATAGTTCAAAGAGACTAGGAGCTGGTTCTTTGAAGGAACTAACAAGATTGATACACCCTGAGCCCAACTTATCAAACAAAGAGAGAGAGAGAGAGAGAGAGAGAGAGAAGGAAAGGATCCAAATAAATAAAATCACAAATGAAAGAGATGAGATCACGACCAGCACTGCAGAAATACAAACAATTACAAGAAAATATCATTATGACCAATTATATGCAGTCTGGAGGAAAAGGAAAAATTCCTAGAAACATATAAATATCAAAACTGAAATGGAAGAAATAGAAAATTTTAACAGACCCAAACCAGCAAAAAAATTGAGTCAGTAATCAAAAATCTCCCAACAAATAAGAGTCCAGGGCCAATGGCTTCCCAGGGAAATTCTACCAAATATTTAAAAAAGGATTAATACCTAATCTTCTGAAGCTGTTTCCACAAAATAGAAATGGAAGGAAAACTTCCAAACTCATTCTATGAGGCCAGCATTACTTTGATTCCAAAACCAGACAAAGACCCCCCACTAAATAGGAGAATTACAGACCAATATCCCTGCTGAACATGGATGCAAAAATTCTCAACAAGATACCAGCTAAATGAATCAAGCAGTATATTAAAGGGATTATTCACCATGATCAAGTGGTATTTATTCCTGGGATGTATAGGAATATCCATGAATTCAGTCAATGTGATATACAACATTAATAAAAGAAAGGATAAGAACCGTATTATCCCCTCAGTAGATGCAGAAAAAGTGATTTGACAAGGAATGCATCTTTCCTTGATAAAAACTCTTAGGAAAGTAGGGATAAAAGGACTATACATCCGCATCATAATGACCATATATGAAAGATCCAAAGCTAATATCCTCAGTGAGGAAAAGCTGAGAGCTTTTCCCCTAAGATCAGAAACACAACAGGGATGTTCACTGTCACCACTGTTATTCAACATGGTACTGGGCACATGTACCCCAATATTTACAGGAACACTATCTACAATAGCCAAATTATGGAAAGAGCCCAGATGTCCATTGACCAATGAATGGATAAAAAAGATGATGGCATATTACTCGGCAATCAAAAAGAATGAAATCTTGCCGCTTGCGACAAGTTTCAATATGGATGAAACTAGAGGGTATGATGCTGAGTGAAATAAGTCAGAGAAAAACAGTATCATATGATTTCACTCATATGTGGAGTTTAAGAAACAATACAGATGAACATAGGGGAAAGGAAGGAAAAATAAAATAAGATTACAGAGAGGGAGCAAACCATAGGAAATTTTTAAATAATTAAAAATAAATATAGAGAATAAATAATAAATAAATAAATACTTTATTTATAATAAATTTATAATAATAAATCAATAATTTTAAATAAATATAGAGAACAAACTGAACAAACTGGAAGGGAGTAGGGTTGGGGGATGGGCTAAGTGGCTGATGGGCATTAAGGACACATGTTGGGATGAGCACTGGGTGTTGTATGCAGGTGATGAATCATTGGATTCTGCGCCTGAAACCAGTGCGGCACTATATGTTAATTAACTTGGAATTAAAGGAAAAAAGAAAAGAGAAACACAATTGACATATTCCAGAAATAGCTTGACTCTCTATCCCAGTGTTTTTCAGCATAGCATTTGATGGCTTTACCTCTGGAACTTTCTTTTTTATTTTGGATTTTATTTGTTTATTCATGAGAGACACAGAGAGAGAGGCAGAGACACAGGCAGAGGGAGGAGCAGGCTCAATGTAGGGAGCCCGATACGGGACTCTATACCAAGACCTTAGGATCACTACCTGAGCTAAAGGCAGATAGATGCTCAACCACTGAGCCACCCAGGTGCCCCCCCCCCCACTGGAGCTTTCTAAAAAGACCCACCCTAAAGAACCTACACCACACACTATATGGAGCAGGTAACTGATCTCTCCTTAAAATTTTTAACAACCCAAGCTGTGTGGACCTCAGGGCCTTCAGGCTTGCGTGTGGCTCCTGCCTCTTCTGGTTGCCTCATGCTGAGCCTGGCTAACTCCTGTCAACTTAAAAAGTTAAATGTCTCCTCCTTAGAAGTCTCAGCATTTTAATTATACTTCCTATTACCTATATAACACTCATTCACCTCTGTGATAAATACATATGTATATATTTGTATGTGTGTGTGATGACTGTTGCACAGAAGCTCTCTGATGGGAACTGGTCTATTTTCTTGGCATTCTATATGCAATATCCAGTTTGGTTATGGAAACACATCACAGAGTTATATAAAAAAAATGCATTTCTTTCAAATGAGGAAATTACAGTCAGTTTCATAAAGGAGGTGATTTATGCACTAGGCTTACATACTTTTTAATGTCATAATTTTTCTAGAGTAACATGAGATTGAATAATATTTGCACATGATTAAAACATGCTCGTGTTTTGATTTTCAATCTAGTTTGAGTTATATGATTCCATTAAAACCGGAATTGAGATTACTGAAGCATAAAAAAAATTCCCTTACATACTATGAAATATCCAAAAAAGCGTACTGAAAGATGTTTTCCTTATTTCTCAAGTAATCATTGGTTTAAAAAATGCGAAGGAGCTCAAGTAACAATGACAAGTCTGCATTTGTTATGTCTCTAACAGGAGGACAACTGAGATCTAGCTTCAAGTCTATAGAACATCGTATCTAAAGTAAAATAGTTGGGACGTCTAGGTGGTACAGTCAGCTAAGCATCTGACTCTTGGTTTCCACTCAGTTCATGATCTCAGGGTCCTGGGATTGAGCCCAGGGTCAGGCTCCAAGCTTCGTAGGGAGTCTGCTTGAGATTCTCTCTCTCCCTGTCCCTCTGTCCCACCCCCTGCTTGCTTTTTCTCTTTCTTTCTCAAATGAATAAAATCCTTTAAAAAATATAAAACAAATAGTTGCGTTGGTCACAAAATACCTATATTTTCTGATAGCTTATGATGATCAAACAACCAGATGAAAATTGAGAAGTTTGGTCAATGATTTCCTAGAAAAGTGCTTGTTTACCTCCATCCATCAGGATGTTTCAAGACAGCTTAATACTTGACATTCAAAGGAAAACAAGGTCATGACTTTGCCTGCCCCCAACACACACAGAGTCACAGCTCTTTTACTGTAACATATTCATTCAGGTATCTTGGGGTTTTTTTTGTTTGTTTGTTTTCAGGTATCTTGGTATTGACAAAACCCCGGAACTTTCTTTTTAACAAGTTCATTATACATGATTGTTTATCACTATTATATTTTAAGATAAATTTTTAGAAATGACTTGCGCGCTCTCAAAAGAAGAGGATCATCTTTTCATAGTGCGGATTGAGCACAAATTAAGTATTCGACAAGAAATTGTGGTTTAGGGCAGCCCGGGTGGCACAGTGGTTTAGCACCACATTTGGCCCAGGGTGTGATCCTTGAGACCCGGGATCGAGTCCCATGTCTAGTTCCCTGCATGGAGCCTGCTTCTCCCTCTGCCTGTGTCTCTGTCTCTCTGTCTCTCTGTCTCTCTCTCTCTCTGGTCTCATGAATAAATAAATAAAAATAAAAATAATTTAAAAAAAGAAATTGTTGTTTAATTATTACATTTACCTATCTTTGAACACAAGGCAGATGTGCCCTGTGTTATATCTTTTTTGCCTGCTGGGCAAGGGGAAACCACCCATAGTAGCTTCCACTGAGGTGCAAACACAAAACTGAAAGGGAGGTAGTGGGCAGGAAAAAAAAAAAAACTACCTCATATGGATTATAGCCATGTCATGTCACGTCAGGTGCACAGGCCCTGTGAAGAGTATCAGAAGCACCAGCTATTTCACAAGCTAAAACTATTAGAGCTTTGCTTCATCATCTACTAAGTGTGCTCAATAATATTCCTTATACAAGAAAAATAAAAGCATTTAAAGACAAGGAAGATCCATTATAATTTAATACACTCATATTATTTCATTATTGTAGATGTATTTACTATAGAACATTTGCAAGACATGTAAAAATAGATTTAATAAATAAAAATCATCATCAAATCCTATGAGCTAAAGCGTACCTAATGCAAATTTTACTGTATTTATGCTCATATATATGTACAAATATTCATTTATTCAGCTAATATTTATTGTATGCCTACCATATTCCAAGCACTGTTCTAATTCTTGGTACATACTCATAGAAGTCACATTCCAGTGGAGATGAGGATCGTATAGAGTGGTGGGCAGAGGATAGGAAGACAAGCAGCAAAAAATAAAAATAAGGATATCATACACTGTATTAGGTGATATTGTTAAAAGATGAGGTAGTATTGAAAAAAAGCTACAAAGGGGAATCTGATATGGCCTATTTACATGGAGCTAATGAGCAAAGGAAAATAATTTTCTGAGATGTGTATCCAGTTTCTGTAGGAATCTTTCACAGAAGATCCTTTAAGTCCCAACTAAAGGAGAAAATAGAATTTACATTTCCTCCCAGGCCCATTCCAAACTCGTGTGCACCTAGGGTCTAGGGTAAGGTCACATGGCGAGCCCATATTCCATATGTCTCAATATAAAAAGTATAAATCAAGCCCCAAACTGTTAAATAAAATATGTCTTATTTTTCTACTTTGACGAATGTTAAACCTGGATGGCCAGATTTGAATTCAGAATTCTTGGACTCCTAGACGTTCTGTCCCAGACAGAATGGAGAAGGCACAGGAGTCCGGGTCCTGATTCATGGCCTGTGTTATTGTTTCGCCCCTTCTCTGTTCTGTACCGTGAGGAACTTCACTAGCAAATATATGGACACTCAGGTCCTCATGTCTGTGCTCCATCTATACAGACATCCCAACACTGCAAAGAGCATCACTCGTGGTGTTTGATGCTCACACAGATATCCTGGCCCATCCTGAGGGAACAGACCAGCACATAAGGCTATGATCCTTCTCTCCTTACCCATTCTCTCCCTAAATGTACCTTACAGGGCCAGAAGCCCAGCTAATGAGAAGGCAAAGATCTAATCAAAGATGGCAGAAGGAGCCAACTCTATTACGCTTCATGGTGAGGCCTCCAGACCTGAAGCGATGCAAGCTGGTAGGGGATGAATGGCTCCCCATGTGTTACCCGATCAGAGTTTTGACTATTACACTGAAAACTGGGCATTTTAATTGCTGAAATAAGATGGTTGTGAGAACCAAAGACAATGAAAAGATATGATACAAATCTAAATTTTCATCCAGACACATAGAGAGAAATGTCCTGTGGAGTAAATACGAAGGAACAATGGAAGAAAGAATTAAATTACTTTGTTGGCATCTTATCACATTCAGCTGTCACTAACAAGTTTATGTCACCATTAGGTTGTTGAACCTTGTTTCTGTCTGTGATTATATATATATTGAGCCATGCAGAGATCTGAGTTTTATTTGTGCCATATTCTTTCTAGGATCAGATCCGTTTTCCTTCTTTAAGAAAGGGAAAATTTAAGGAAAATATTTTAAAAAATGTATTAATATATCTTCTTTAACAGCACCCATAAAATTTTCTCTGGGGTGAATATTATCTTGAGAACTTTCCTTTAAGGGATCAACCTTGGTTATGTATTTTATTTGCATAAAGAATATTCTTGGCACCAAGTTCCATGTAATGCTTCCCTTCGGTGACATGGTCATTAGGTTTGACTATGGTTCACAGCCCTGGGCCATGGCCTACTTCTTGGAGTGATCAGTGACTTGAGCAGCTTCCCGGAGTCAACTATAGGAAAAATTCAACCTTTAGTGTCATTCAAGTGTGTCTCCTGCAGTTTAACTGATTGATTTTTCCATCTTCCCATTTGGGCAAGAGGCTTTCAAAAGAGGAAAATGCTAGCAGTTATAACAGAAGTTTTGAGAAGAAGCTCCTTTTGGATCTCCTACTGTCAGTTCTTGGGAACTTCATCAGTTCATGGGTGATCATCCCTCCTACTTGGAGTATGAGCTACTTAGTCTCTTGATGAGGCACTCTTGAAAACTGGCCTTTCTCTATGATTGACTGGGACTGCTGGCAACTAGGTCACCTTGTTTTCAAGCCTCTATTTTTGTGGGTTTTTTTTAAACAAAATATTTCGGGGATTTGGGCTTTGTTTGCCACAAATTAAAATTCATTCTATTAAGTGTATGTTCTTCCTAAGACAGCTCATCCAGCTCTGTAGGATTTTGAACATATTGAATCAGCCCTTCCATGGAGAGGATGCCTTTGAGTTGGAGTTAGGCCTCTGAGGCCCAGCTCCTTCTGTTATTCTTTTTCTCCACATACAACTCCCTTCCTGTCTCCTGGGTTCCTAACTGAGACTACATCTATTTTCTCATATTGGTTGGGAATTTTCAGGAGATCATTATCCCTAATCGTATGATCAAATAGTGTCTTATTCATCTCCCTGTATGCTTCTCGTCTCCTTTGCCTTAAAGAAGGTCCTTATAATTAGCTTTGCTCCTTCTTACTCTTTGCCTCTTCCAACCGTGTTTACAAATCTTCAGATTACATAATACATGCTTTGCCCCAATTAATCACAACATAGGGAGGAATTTTTCTGGACACTAAGGTTTTAGCAAGAGAGAGAGAACCAATGTGTCACATTTTAGGACTTAACATGAATCCAAGTTAAGTCTTAAGTGGGATTAAAGCATATCCGAGCATCTTCGAGTGAATAGAATTATAAACTCCAGAGGGATAGGAATTTCATCTGTTTTGTTCTTCAGTTTATCCCCAGAATCTATTATAGTGTTTGGTACGTATCTTCATCCAATAACTGTATGTTAAATGAATACCTGCGTGAATGAAAGATGGAAAGAAAAAAAGTAGCTAAATAGGAAATAAAATTATCTATTTATCTGAATAAAAAGGGAAATATTAAGCTAATCCCTGGGGAGAGGTCAAGCTAGGAAGGCAGCATGAAAATTGGGATTGGAACCAGGTTAGTATCCAGCTCGGCACCATGGACATATATCCAAGATGGATGGAGAGAAGAGCTTCAGGTGGGGATAAAAAGCTGCTCCCTGGGGGAACTTTGTGAGACATGAGGATAATTTGTAGACGGTAGGATATGGTTTGGTATACCTTTCATTCCAAGCTGGCAAAGGGGAGCAAAGGGATATTCTCTCCACCTCCACAAGAGAAATGGCATGCCTTCTGCATGGTGAAGATCCTCAGAAAAACAGACCTGTATTACCACTTGGAAAGTTTTTGACTTTGGGGAGAAGTGAAAAATATGCCCTTGACTTGGACATCAGTTGTGTCATGGTGGGGATGGTGGGGCCAGTGAGAAGAAACATAAAATCAGAAGTTTATAAGCAGTACCTCAAGGGACTCCTTGAAATACTGGGCCTAAATTTGAAAGGAGCTGGAGTTATTACATTTTGTGAAAAAGAATGAGTCAATTAAGTCTCCTTTGTATTCAATATTATTATCATTAATAAAGTACTAAACTGAGAAGCCATACTCTATTTTTAAGATTTTTTTTATTTATTTGAGAGAGAGAGAAAGAGAGCGAGAGAGAAAGCATGAGTGGAAGGAGAGGCAGAGGGAGAAGCAGACTCCCCATGAGCAGGGAGCTGACACAGGACTCAATCCCAGGACACTGTGATCATGATCTGAGCTGAAGACAGATTCTTAACCAACTGAGCCACCCAAGCACTCTCAAGTACCCATTTTCTAATGCTGCCTGTGGCCAGGCCCTGTGCTAGGTGCTGCAAATAGCATTAGTAGGCCAGGATCTCTGTCCTAAAGAATCATCCAACAGGCTTTATGTATGAGAAAAAGGCCATTCCTAGAAGGTATCATGTGCATGATAGTGTGTGCTGGCTGCAGAGCATTGTGGGGATCCTTAGAGAGGCACAGGCCTGAGAGGCATTTGGAAATGCAGATAGAAAATATTTTCAAACGAGATCCACAAGTCAAGAATTCAAGTGAAGACCAAGCCCCATGGTCACTGAGCCTATGTCTGAAGTTCCCTTTTTGAACATAAAATAATCCCACAGACAGGAGTAACTCTTTAAATGTGTTATGTTAACCTAGTCATTTTTAAGGCACCTCTCCTTCTTCATTAAAATCCTCTTCAAATTAAGTCTTCAGTTGGAAGCTCTCCTCTCCTGTTGCAGTAAATTGAATGTAGGATTGACCTTCCTTCTCCCCAAAAATAGTCCACTTATTATATCACAAGCCAGAATGGTAGGAGACAAATTATTAAGCAAATACCAGCTACAATTAACCTTGACCTGATGCAAATCTTTCTTTTTCTTTTTCTACCTTGAAAGTGTATTCTGTGGAGCTAGTTATCAAGGTCAGACAATTCAACACTTTTGAGCCAACACATGGCTGTGATTAAAACAGGAACCTCTCACCCCTGGCATTGCCGAAATCAGAGCAAAACCATCGCAAACATAGTCTTTTCAGTACCGGAGAACACGTTCATTATTCTTGTTGAGCACATGACATCTGTCAAACAGGATGAGTTAAATATTTCTACAAGTCGCTCATCAAATAATGAGATTGTTAGGATGTCCAGGAAATGCACAAAAGGAGCATGTTTCCCTTTAATAATTGATTTGTTCAACCATGAATACCCAGAGCAGTAGCAGAGAAGAGAGTGCACACTCTGGTGCAGAGAAAAATAATTAAAAGAAGTCTAAGACCATAAGTATTCAGAGAAACATCAATGGATGGAGTCTCATATAAATTGCACATAATGTCATTATTTCTGATTAAGCAATTACTGTAAAATAATGACATCTAATGAAATAAGGGGAATGCAGATATTCTGTGAGATTCATAAAGGAACTACAACAAACCATTTTTTTTAACCAATTAATTACCCACAGGCCACTGCTGATTTACGAAAACTAATCAAGATTCAGAAACAACAGACTCAAGATCAAAGAACTTACCCAAATTCACCTAAGCCAAGGTGGTCTATTCTTTCATTTCAATTGAGGTTTATTTTTTTAAGATTTTATTTACTTATTTGAGAGAGAGAGAGAGAGAGCAAGGGGAGGAGCAAAGGAAGGAGCAGAGGGAGAGGAGGGATAAGCAGACTGTGCTGAGCACAGAGCCTGATGTGGGGCTTACTCCCACGACCCTGAGATCATGACCTCAGCTCAAATCAAGAGAAAGACACTTAACCAACTGAGCCACTCAGGTGCCCCTCAATTGAGCTTTAAAATAAACAGGGACCCCTATGCCTAGAGGCATCAGAGTATTTAACAAGTATCCAATAAAAATACATCCTATGAGGTCAGAGAATGACACTAAATAAAACACAGGTAAAGGAAACATAAAGCCTACTCTTATAAGCATCTCCAGGTATTAATTCATTCACATCCAATACTATACATACTCTTTACTAAGTTACACATTCTCCAAGACACTGTGGATATACAGATATATACATAAAAAATGACACAGTCGGCCTCTTCCTTAGTAAGCTGACTATATTTTGTAGCGAGAGATGAGTATAGTGACAAAAACACCAAAGGATTAAGTGTTGTGACAGAGGAGGCAAAAGGACAGTGAGGCTAAAGAGAATTAGTTAAGGCTTCACAGAGGAAATAATAATTGAACTTGACCTCAACAGGCAGAGAATCCAAGGAAGGACATTCCAGAAGAGAGAAGCCTGAGCAAAGACACCAAATGGAAAAATTTCTGGGTGACCTGTCCAGGTCACCCAGGGAAAAAGAATAGTATAAAGGTCAAGAACAGAAGCTCAGGGGATAGACAGTCCAGGTTTAAATCCCAGACTTGTCACTTTACTATCTGTGCAAAGTTGGATGCCTCACTTCGACGCTCTGTGCCTCAGTTTCCTATAAAAGGGGAACAGAAGTAGTAAATTGGGGATAGATTTGTTGAGGATTAAAGGAGTAGCTGCATGCAAACCACTTTCAACAGTGCTGTCACATGGTAAGTGCTGTGTAACAGTTGTCTCTGTCATTGGGAGGACAATGATTTCTTTCCCTCATTCCTTTAGGGTGGATTTCCTAATTTCTTAGATCAGCATGGGAATCTAAGCTTAGAAAAATGAGCATGTATTTATTACCAGCTGAGTGGTCTTAGCCTAATGATTTAAAGAACCATAAGGGGAAAAAGTGATTAGGAGAGAGAGAATCTATGGTCTAGAAGAAGATGGCACCCACTGTGTCCATAGATCAAGAAAAATGTTGGTTGATCCTAGTGAATCCAATTACTATTTTTGGTAAAATATCTGTAAAGAATGTTCTACAGTATGTTGAAGTAGAGTCTGCAAAACAGAAGTGGTTAAGGCTAGAAAGGCTTGCTTCTTCCCTCAGTCAAGTGGGATACATTCACCCCCCGCCCCCGCCCAGTGTTTTCTAGGATCGAGTGAAGAGACATCTCAAGTGTCCAAAGCTGAGATATAAAGGTGAATAGAGTCAACTCGCCACTATGTGTACTTGACTCTTCATTACTGGCTTTAGTGATCAGCATGGTCCCTCATTTCTGTGACATAATGAGGATGACAGCTTCTCCTCTCAGAGCCAGTTTTCAGGGAACATATTGTGTTTCAGCAGCTCTAATCCCTCTAGGGAGATGGGAGCGGATGCCAAATGCCACGCTGACCTCACTCGGGCGCAGCCGTGTTCTGCACAGACTCGCTGAGGACGCTCCAGCGCAGGTGAGCACACCCAGGATTTCCTTACTCAGATGCCATTTCCGACCCATACAGCAACTCACAGACCAACCAGAGTCACAAGGACCAGCCAAGCTCTTGTGCCCTGAAAGGATACGTCATTCTTGATCTACTCTCAAAAATGCACTATTGAATTTCTTAATTTCAGTTCAGACTCAGAACTGCAGTACCAAGTATCTGCAGGAGCCAAACCAGCAACGCCAATACATAAAAGGGAGGCATTAAGCCACAGGGGCTAATCTGCTCGTATTGCAGCCAAACATCTGCCAAATCATGCTTCAAAATATTGTACAGATCAAATGAAGCTGTCCAACAAAGAAATCCAGCTGGCTGTCAGGCCACCTGTTTTCAATTCCTGTAACATTTCCTACTTTAATTTTGTTTTTCTTTTCTCAATATACTTATTCAATGATCTCTTGCTTGATTTTCCTGAAGCTCCACTTCCCTCCCGTAAATTGACTGGAGAAGCCGATCACGTGCCGTCACAAGGAGCAGGATGACTGTGACCCTGAACCCATATAGTGACAGAGACTAGGGTGAGTAAGGAAAGCCCTGACCTGGGATTAGAAAGAACCTCCAGCTACTTCTGTACCTGCAGCAAGTCACTTGACCTTATCCCACCTCCATTTCCTCGTCTATAAAATGGGAATAATATTATGTGACCTGACTCCCACAGAGAATTTTTTTCAGGGGTATTAGAAATTAACAGACACACGTAAATTATCATTATGATGCCGAAGGACACACACACACACACACACACACACACACACACACACACGAGGCAACTCCATTTACTATATAAACAACCCCAACAGCAGCTGTAAGGACAAGCAGGTGTAAAGCAATCCTTCAGCATCCCAGGTGATCTGACGATTTCTTTATATTTCTTCTCATCCCACAACAGTGCTCCAGTTTCAAAAGGCCTGTGTTAATAATGACCATATATCATCTAGTCAAACTCGCCCACCCTTTAACTAGAGCCCGGCAAGGGAGAAAAGTCATATCTCCTTTATTCCACACACACACATACATATCTCTCCAAGAATACTTCCGGTTTGGTTTTGCATCCATGTTGGGAAATTTTAAAAAAGTGTTTAGTTAACAACTCTCTCCTTGGCTTTTCCAAACACATTGCTTTTCAGACACTTTATTTATAGATCTTCTTTTGGTGTTCTTTCACCCACTGTGGAATCCTACATTTATTTATGCTGGATATATTCTTAGCGGATGTTGCCCACTGTTGAGATCCACATGTAACAACTTAGGCAAAGTTGAAGAGTATATTTCATGGTATATTCAGGCAGAGATATCCCTTTTTTAAAAAATTTTAACCCTCTTCTAATGTAGCCAAATAAACACAGGAATAAATATACATCATGCAGGAGGCTAGTCTTTAAGATCAAATGAGACCATTAAGAATATACGTTATTAATAGAGGCCCATTATAAGATGCTGAAATTAGGCCATAACACATTACCACTGTAAACGTATATATCAATCTTGTTAATCTTGTGTAGTAAGAAAACAAATTTGCAGGTCATAGAGTCATAAGCTCATATGATGCCTCAGTCATTTTGCTTTCAGGTGTGACTATGCCTGCGCCATCAAGGTACACTGGTCTAATCAACTCAGAGACCATTAATAACCATTGGGGGCCTCCTTCAACCCAGAGATTTTACTAGACATTCCCACACAGGTGACGGAAACATTAATAGCTCCAGGTGGTTTTGGTTTCGTTTCTTACCTTTTCCTGCCCTGTGGTAATAGACATCCTCACCGACTAGCACGGCCATGTGACCTGCAGGAGGCAATGGGAATTAACAACCCAGGAATACACAATATCACAAAAGCACTTGCAGATTTCTGCTCCTCTCTTGAACCCTTCCTCCTCCGTAAGTAGTCTGTGTGAGCCTGTTGGGGATCCTATGGAGCAGAACTGAATCATCCCAGCGTAGAGACCCCTAAACTAGACAGTCCCCAATAAACCCATGGGCTGCTTACCGACAAATAAGCAACCCAACAAGTAGGCCTGGTCTAGACCTGTGGACTGTGAGAAATGACAAATTACTATTTGAAGCCACTCTGGGGTTTTTTGGGGGTGTGGGGGTGATAAGGACAAGAGGTGCCTATGCAGTCACAGTTAACTGTTATAATGAACTTATTTAATTTCTTAAAGATAAGAATTATAATCTCCATTGGCAGAATATTCTTATACTTGAACTCCTGTGCTGTTAAAGAGTTCTTTCTTATCAAAACCTTGATCTTTGAGCGTCTTCTTATTCCTGGTGGAGATAGGGATCAGCATTTGCTTATAGGGTGCTTCATCAGGCAAGGGCACAATTTAGAAATGTCAATAAGGATGCTTGGGACTGCTCTTCACTGGAACCTATTTAGCCTGCCTTTATATTTTACTTTGTTTTAAATTCCTTTAAAAACTTTTTTTTGGTACCTATCTACTAAAAGTCACTTCATTTCTCTCCATCGGTCTTCATTAAAACAAAATTTTTGGAAACCTCTAACAAAGTGCTTACAAGGTTACTTTATTTTTGGCAGTATCTTGTTCAAAAATTTGTAATCAATTTGTTGCAAATAAAGACTCAGAAGATTTATTCATCAAAGGCACACAGTGAAGAGTAGTGACCCCTGTATCAGGTTATACACTTG
Organism: Vulpes lagopus; assembly: GCF_018345385.1. Lineage (NCBI taxonomy): Eukaryota > Metazoa > Chordata > Mammalia > Carnivora > Canidae > Vulpes > Vulpes lagopus. Next base: position 148,027,597 of record NC_054827.1, on the reverse strand, counting down.
GGACTCAAAAAAAAAAAAAAAAATTCAATAGAATTTTCTTCTTCAACAGAAGAAACAAAACTTTTTAAAAAATGTATTTGACTTTTCCTTTAAGCCAAAGGGAAAAAGTTATAAATTTTACATGCAAAAGGGCAGTCCTGGTGGCTCAGCGGTTTGGCGCCGCCTTCAGTCCAGGGCCTGATCCAGGAACCTGGGATTGAGTCCCATGTTGGGCTCCCAGCATGGAGCCTGCTTCTCCCTCTGCCTGTTTCTATGTCTCTCAGGAATAAATAAATAAAATATTTTAAAAAAATTTACATGCAAAAGAGGGAAATTAAAACTTATTGTCTTCCCTGTTTGGTGGGTATAATTTAAACCATCATCCAGAAAAGACTATGTTAGTTGACACCATTAGTGTGGTGGTACATAAATGTCTTCTTCTCTATCTCTAGAAACCAAACATGCTCAAGTATTCAAAATTCACATGTGTCTATTTATATTACTTATTGGCAGCTTGTATATTTTATACTCCTTAATGCACAAGTCAGTATACCATGGAAATAGTTACAAACACCCCATAAATTCAGCTACAATACAGTCTGATGTAATACTGTTAAGTTCACAATAAATTTGAAAGCATCTATATTTCTAATAAATGATGATTGGTTAAGTAAGTTAGGTTAAATTATGATATAGTTGCATGGTAAAATATTACATAGTCTTATTTGGTAAGAATATTTTCTGCTAATGGAATACACAGTAAAAATAACTCAGGTTAGAATATATAAACTATTATCTCATTTCAGTAATATATATATGAATGACAGTCTGGAAAATTATATACTAAAATTCTGTGTAGAAACAAGAGAATTAAAAAAATAAAAAATAAAGAATAAAAAATAAATAAATAAATAAATAAATAAATAAATAAATAAATAAAAAAGAAACAAGAGAATTTGAGTAGGGTTTTTTTTTTTTGCTTTGCTTTACTATATTGCCTAATTGTTTGCAGTAAATATAAGCTATTTTTTAATTAGAAAAACAAGTCGCTCACCAAGTGAAAAATGGGCAGACTTAATCTAAGAGTATTTCATGAGAAAGGTTCTAGAAACTGTAGTTGATCATACACCCGATTTTCACTGATCCATAAATACTCATTGACTATTTTCTCCATTCCACATACTGGAGGGATTGCAGTGGAGAAGTTTCTTGCCTCATGGAGTACACATTTTGTGAAAGAGGCAGACAATACATACATAAAATACATATCAGGTGATGACAGTTCCATGAGAAAATAATAAAGCCAAGCAGGGGGCAAGAGAATGAAGGGGGGAGCCCTGCTTCCATGGGGATGGTTGAGGAGGCAACATGTGGATGGAACAAAGTGAGGAGGAAGCCATGTGAGTATCTGAGGTAAGCTCTCCTGGTGGAGAAAAGAGCAAGTGCAAAGGCCCTAAGGCAAGAGTGTTCTTCATTAGAAATTGTCAATATAGCCGTCACATTTTTTTAAAAGGATATTTTAGATTTTAGTCACAGAATAGTAAGGAATTCAGATCGCCCTGTATAATTTTTCCTGGCCAAATTTATTTTATTTGATTTTTTTTCCAAATTTATTTTAGGGCACTGGGCTAACTTCAGTTCTTGGTACCACATTTTAATGAGAGGCACTGAAGAATTGCAGTGAATCAGGAGGAAAGCATTCAGGATAATGAGGGGGTCTGGAAATGGTGTCATTTGAAGAAAAACAGAAAATATGGTTGGTTCATGGAAGAAAAAGGAGACCCGATACAGACAGGAGAGGGCTTGGCTATTTTTAGTTGTGATGAACTTATTCTCTTTGGCTTTAGAGAACAAAATCAGAAGGAAAATGACAAGCAGACCTCAGTCAAGTATAAGAAAGCAGATCTTACCCATTCTGGATCTTCTAAAAATGGATGTTAGTGTAGAGAGTTCTAGTCACGGAGCGAGTCCGGGGTCGAGCACAGCCCGTAAGGAGATTCTGTGAAGTTGGTCCTTTTTGTCAGTGTGACCTATCGATCCAGATGTTGACTCTACTTTGCAGATGACACAGCAGTCATCCTGGGTGAGGAAGGCTTCCCAGAGTGTGGCATCATCCCCCACAGGTACCATGTTGGTGGGTGTACCATTGCAGGATCTTTTACCTGACTCATGGGACAGATCACTGAACTATCACAGGCCCCTCTGGAGAAAAACACCTAAACCTGTAGAATCCTAGAACCTTGGGCTGGAACAGGCCTGAGAAATTCTGTAGGCAAAGGCCACTCGTGGCTGAGGGCGGAAGAGGGAGGTGTCAACTGCCCTCTCAGCACGTGTGGAGATGGAGGCATCTGGCTTCTAATTCAGTAGCAGATTGGGTTATTTAACAAATGCTTAAGTGAGCAAATGATGGTTCTATTTTGATAGGTGTTAATCAAAGCTATTGTCACAGAGGCAGAGCCTTTTGCTACAATCTGTTCTTTGATAAATGTGCAAAATATATCATGGGAACCTTTCTTCTAGTAATAACATTGCCTGGAATATGAGATGTGAATAAAAGGTATTAAGAGAAAGATTTTTAAAAACATTTTAACAAAAACATCACACCTCCGCACTGCAATAGTAACTGTGACTTTACTATTATTTTTCAAGTAATGTGGAGAGCTGACGTCCTGAGACACAAGATTCTCCATTTGGTTCTTGCCAAATGACAGCCCATTGCTATATCCCCGTCACTGCACACAGGCCTCAGATAAAGCAGGTCCTCGATTGGGGATTATTGCATGACAAGGTGATTGAGAAAATCACTACTTGACAGACCATGCATGCTTCCAGCAACACTGAGGTTGCTCAGATCATTTTAGACTTTTGCTTTAGAATTTGACTCCAACATTTTCATGTTCCCTTTCTTTAAGATTATGAGTTTTTAACCTTCGATGTTATGTTTGCAAATAGTCAAAGAGATGATCAAGTCGGTAACGGTGCTTTAAAATTGTAAAAGGAGGGAATGTAAAATGATGGGAATGTGATTTCTTAGTGCCTTTTAGAATGGCAGAGGGGTGTCTATCTTCAAAACATGCCCTCCCAAAGCCTTTAACTCATTCACACTCCTAGTGCTCTGGTGCCCGTTGTCTTCACCCTCTGCCCCCAAATTTGCAATTTTCCCTTAAAACATCTTGTCTCTAGTCTTTTCTCCTTCCATTCTGTAGGTTCACAGATTACAAGCAAAACTGTTCATGTCCTGGCTCTGACATTCTCTAGTTTTATAACCTAAAACAATTACTTTACCTTTTTAAAGTTTCAGCTTCGTACCTTGTAAACTGGGGATGATGTTAGAAAAACCAGCTTAATGTCATTTCATGAGGATTGAAGGGATACCAGGGATGCCCAAATGCCCACCATTGGAATTATATCATTCCTGTGCTTGCATTTTCTGAGCAGCTGCCTTAGCTATGGTTAAAATTTAAACTTTTTGACATGTGCTTCAACACTTTGCATGACTTGTACCTCAGTTCCAATCCCATTTGGATCCATTCCTCCATCTTTCTAGCATCTCCCCACTCCTCACCTCATAAGTACTGAGACAGCAGATAACTCATATCCCTGTTAATTCATAAACTGACCTGATGCTGGCTGACTTGCTATTTCCTTCTTCTGAATTTCCTCCTCCTAGAATGCCTTTATCCCATGTCTTTACCTGATGAGGGTCTGCTCATTCATCCAATATCAACTCAAATGCCATGGCTCTCTGGTGCCTCCATGTTATGCTAATTCCTTATTTACATGTTGGTTATCTCCCTAGACCCAGCATCTCAGGCAGTCATACATCTTGTTTCCCCTCTGTATTCCCAGTGCTTAATTCACCCCCTGGAAATAATAGACTTGCCAAATAAATCTAAAGATTATTCCAAAAGAATGAGCTACAGAACTCATTTCTGGAATGGCATATTGCAGATCCTAGAGTCTATTTGGCCTCCGGGGCTAACTGACTTTTTAAAGGGGGCGATGCTGATGAAGATGGTTTGTTTCAAGCTAGCACACAATGCTGGTTAGTAACAGCTAAGATTCAGACGTTTAAGTTTACTCTAGTTAGGAAATTAGATCACCTACATGTATACTGAGTTCTGGAAGAGGGTGAGAAGATAGAAAAGTCAATGAATGAATGTGCTCTTCCTTTCTCATGGAGCCTATCGCACTGGACAGCATCCACGGGTCCACAGGTATGTATCCGCACCTGCCTAGGAGTAATGAGACCTAGGATGGCCTCACGGACTTGGTGTGATTTGCATACCTGACACACAGTAGGGACTTAATATATACATGCTCATCCAACTGGATTGAAAAATGATAATATTCCTTCTAGAATGATAAAACTGGGGGAAAAAAGGCATCTAAATTGTGAGATGAACATGGAGACAGCACTCTTTCAGAATCAGGGCTGATAAGAATGGTTGATAGACTTGTTACCAGTGCCAGGGCTGAGCAAGCTTATTTTCTTGGCATCGCGACCAAGGATGCTGACTGGAGTAATGGGAAATGTTCATCAGACGCTTACTGTGCTCCTTCTGCTATAGAATATTTCTGTTCCAACACAGATCTTGAAGTGTCTCCCGTCACTACCCACTAACACATTAGAGGAAGCTCTTCCACCTAGTTCTCAATTCACTGCTTCTACACCAGTCAGAATTATTATGATCTTGGAAATCATCATTTCAGTGACTGAATCAAGGAATTGGGTTTCATCCTATGTACCAGTCCTGGTAGATTGGTTGTGGAATCTGGCACTGTGTTGAGAAGGATTCAGAGGCCTCCTTTAGACTCACTGAAAAGAGAATCATGATAATTCATGAAAGAAAAACTGGTGGCATATATGCCATGTATTTACAATTCTCAGACCAAGTAGTTTAAACAAGTAAACTGGCAGAAAATTATTGCATTAAAGAAATGACTTTGCCATTTTGAATGATAAGAGCAAACAAGTTTGGGATTTCTCGTAACAGTGTATTTGACAGTAGATACAGGTGAAGGACTAGACCAGATATCTTTATAAAAATGAGAAAAATGGAATTAATATGTTTACAACTTCATGTTTCAAAAATTGTCCTAGGTAACTCTCCTTATTCTCCATTTAACCATTGAGGAAGGGAGAACAAAGAACTTGAAGTTATAAGTGGAATATCATTAGGGTCTGTTTGCTGATTCATAGCCATGCTCCTTCCACAGTGCTGTGTTGGGCTCCTACACACATACACACACATAATCACACACATACTTTTATGTGTGGACGGGTGTAACTTTAGGCACATACAATGCAAACTTCACATTCCAAGAATGTGAAAAATTGAGAAGTAAATAGCAAAGTTATCACAGACAATGGCTAAACATTCTAAAATCCTTTCCTTCTTGTCAGATCCCTTGGATCTCAATTCGTATCCTATTGACTCTTCATTTACAGGCCATCCTAACAACTTGTTCATCTGACCTTTCCTAAGTATAGGAAACTAGCTAGAGAAGTTTACATGCACAGAAAAAAAAAATAGAGATGGTAATAAGTGATAAAGGTGGAAGAAAAAGCATGCCACTTTACTGTCAATTATGCTATGAGCATAAGGATAATAATTGGTTATTGAGGAAAGATTAGCTTATATTCAACACAATCTGCCCAATGAGGCAAAAATGCACTTGGTGAATTTTTTAAAGATCTTCATGAAATATTATTTGATAATTTAAACACAAAATATTCCTAAGTTATCTAGAAAATAGAGTTGATAGAAATTTGTCATTTAATTATTGCTAGGTCGAGCACAGTATTTAAATGAGATGTTCCTATGGAAAACATTTGGAGTTTTTTTTTTTTATTGATAAAACGCAAGCATTTTGTATTCCTAGCAAAATGTAGACAAACCTTTTTTTTTAGTACTTGTGCCCAGAACTAATGACTGCTCATTTCAACGTGGCTTTTATTTCCACTGTTCATAAAAAAAAAAAAAAAATGCAAACTTAAGCCTACAATTCACCAGAACACCAGCCAATTCCATAAACTTCCTCACTCTATTACTCTGTGTTTGGGATGAAAGGGAAAGCTTCTTTTTCCTTTGTTCCTTCCTTTTTTTAGTTACTAACATCTTAAAATTTTACATGAGTTGGAATGTTTCAGTGACTGCTATTCAGTAGATGGCTGGGTACCCATGGACCTATGGTGTCAAGATTCATCTCCACAGGAACAAGGTAAGTAAGTTATGAAGGTTATAATCTCAAGGGACAAGAAGGGCATTTCCTGGAGAGAAGAAGTCAGACCATTAGGAACAGACCATATGTCTCCCTGTGGTTTCAATTTGTGCATCTATTTTGTCTCTCCCCTCTTTTGTTCACCTTACACAAGTCACCCTGAGAGGCACAATGAGGGGTCTCAAAGTGGAGAAATGACAAGACTCCCAACCATAGAAGTCAAAATCAAACCTCAAACTGGATAATTGTGAGACATAAAAGAAAGAGCAAATGACTCACCACAAATTGCACAATTCAAAGATGATTTCAAAAAGAAAGCACTCATCGGCCTGCAGTCCATTCATTCATCCTCCACCTGAATTCCCAGCCCCGACCCCATCCCACCTGAGTTTAAAGTTCTCTCTCCACTTTCATGGGGCCACACATGAAATTTCCTCCCAACCGAATTTAAATGGACTTAATTCTAAAAACTGGCCCCTTCTCAGCCTGCTGAGCTGCCTTCGTTTCCCAATATGCCTGGGAGTGGCCTGCTTCAAAGAGGTACAAACTGGAAATTAAGGATGAGAACATTCTGTCCTCTTTCTGTGCAGATACAAATACCCTCAAAGAGCTACCCTACTGTTCACTCTCCTCTCTTCTCTTCCAGGCATACAGCTTCACGCTCACTAAATATAATGCATTACATCTTCAACGGTGATGACCATTTGTATATATTGTTACCTTTCTCTGGTCATAACGTATGTCTCCTTCTGGGTCCTAGAAAAGTGACCTTTGAGTCTGCTTCCTTTTGTGGCTGTCCTATCTCTTCGCCTGTTTGATGAGTAAAAGATGAAATAACTTGCAGAAGGATACACAGCATGACCAGGAAAATGACTCATCTGGCCAAATAACCTGTCCCCTGGAAAATTACTGAGTCTTGCCAATGTATATAGACATTTATTCCTAAAACACCAGAGCAAAAATTAGGGGATTTTCAGGCTCTGGTATCTGAAATGTTTCCCCATTATCTCAATCATGAGTTCTAGGCTTTCAGCCCAAAAATCAGACATATTTTAAAGTCTTATGAGCCCTTTTCTATGACATGCCAGTATTTACATGCATATTTATATTCATTTCTTCTGATGGGGAATACATAGATTTTCCAAGCGTTATGCAGGTCTGTCCATTTACTTTCTCTTTATCCACTGACCTTATTAATATTAATTGAGTACTTTCTATGTACTAGATCTCACTGGGGTATGGTAAGAAGTAAATCAGACATAATTGCTGACCTCACAGAACCTCGAGATCAGCAGAAAAAGAAGACGTTAAATAAAGAGAGACATTAAATGGGAAAGACGTTCGATAGTGCCATCATTCAATTATGATGACAGGGACCTACACAGTACTTGGATCACATGTAACACGAAGACCTTTCAAAAAATAAATCCACATTATCAGTGATACTAGCAGCTGAAAATGTACATCACCATCACCATCAAGGTTCCCTGGCCTTCACCTGCAATCTTTTCAACAATGGTACACATCAAACTACCACCAAGCACAAAAGCTTACAACAACAAACACTTAATTTCTCACTTGTACATCTGCCAGTCAGCTAGCTGAGTGGGTTCCACTATAGTCTGGGAGTCCACAGGTCAGCAGGAGCCACTAAGCTGGGTATTGGGGAGAGCTTCCTACAACACACGCTTCTTTTGGCCTCCGAAGCCCAGGAGGGTAAGCCAACTGCAAAATAGACTTTCAGATCCTGACTATTCTGGCATCCCTGTGGCCACACCCAAAGCCAAAGTTTGAGAACTACATTCCACCCACCATGAGGCCGATGAACGGCCTGGATGCACACCATGGCTATTACACATGGTGAGAAGGGAATCAGGCCCAATCATTCAATTTACTGTGTTCAGATTGCAAAATCCTGGTGGTGCAATTTGCTTGTTGCCCTGTTGGCCATTAGACAGGAGTCAGCACTCTTAGGAGTAAATATGTATGAATTTCACTTTTGGTTCCAAGGAATTCAAGTTTGTCAGGGAAATAAAATATACCCATAAGGGCTGAGAGGAGGACCTGAGCCAGGTCCTCAGGATTCACGAAGATAAATTCTGCTCTCATATTTGCACGAGTGTGTTTGTTCTCCCAGAGGAACTCCAAGGCATGCAGCTGGAGAAGAAGAAAGCCAAGCAACTCTTTATCAAGGTAGGAAGGGAACAGGGGCACCAGAAGAGCACAGATAAGGAGCTGTGCAGAGCTAGCACCTCAGATTGGAAGCTGGTGCTGTGGGAAGTTCACAGAGAACAGTGTTGAACCTTGAAGCATGGTTTCTTGTTGGACGTATGTATAAAGAAGGGAAACAGAGACATTCAAGATCCTCTGTCACGGTCTAACCAAATTCCCTCCACCCAGAATGTGCAGTAGGGGAAAGGAAATAGAATCCTGCCTCACCTAAAGGAAACCTTTCTAATTTAATTAGGGGAAGTCAAAACAAATGCACAAACTCTCCAACAGCATGTCAATACGGGCAGCTTCTCAGGCTCTGGTTCCCCAGGAGGGAGTCTAGGTTTTCCTAATAGAGTCTTTAGCAGCCCATGTGGAGTTGGGCTGCCCCAAACAATAAACTCCTGCTTCTGGGCTTTCAGCTACAAGGTTTCTGAGGTTAGGCCTGTGTTTTACCAAATCTTACCTCACTACTGATACTGAGCATCTTAATTTGTGTAAAGCAGGTGTAAATAACAGGAGCCTTTATGTTATTGAATTGAATATGAGAGGACATTATAATCCTAGGGGGAGAATTTCATCAGCTTTAGGAGGTAGGTCCTCAGGGTTAGGAGTGGAATGTCTTTTAAAACTTGTTTGATGAACAGGGCACCTGGGTGGCTCAGTCAGTTAAGCATCTGCCTTCGGCTCAAGTCATGATCTCATGGTCCTGGGATGAAGCCCTCATCAGGCTCTCTGCTCAGTGGGGAGTCTGCTTCTCCCTCTCCCTCTCACTCTCTCTCAAGTAAACAAATAAAATCTTTTTTAAAAAATTGTTTTATCACCTCATTCCAACAGATATGAAGGGGCTGGCATTCATTGAATGCCTAATATGTCTATAAACTGTGTTAGGAAATTTATATACCTTGCCTCACTTGATCTTTTCAGATTCCCTAATTTATAAGTATTGATCATTCCCTATCATATATCAGGAAACTAAATATGATCATTTTTCAGTGGGTCACATAGAGTGACTCCCTGGCCTCTGGGGAAAGCTACAGATGATTCTGACCCCTCTGCATAGGTATGGTCAACCGCAAGGGAGGACCATAATTTTCCATTCCAGGAAGGAATGTCATGTTCACTTTTACTCTCTCCTGAAACTCCACAACAGGAAAGAAAAAACTGTTTAACACCTAAGTCTGCATAGATGAGAAGAGCAGGGGAAGAAAACACAACAATCACAAAACAGCTCCCAAAGGCCCCAGAACTGGCAGCATCAATTACCTCTAAATTCGGGGATGAATCATGGGATGCAAAAAAGAACAGATTGAAAATGTGTTTATGAACCTATCATCCTCAGATATTTCTCCATTATGGGTTCCTAGGTGTCTTCCCTCCCGTCTCTCAGCAAAGTCTACAGTTTTAACTTTTTGGAGATGATAAAATGAAGGATCTCTGGACTGGAAGACACCGGGTAAAAAAGGAAGTTGGAGCCATCACAATGAAAAGAGGAGAGTTGTGTTTACTTGTTCACAGTAGACACTGGAACCCATTGTCTGGTTCTCCCACTCAGCTCTCACAATGCTGGGAGTCAGGGTCTCACCCGCTAAGGAGGATTCTGATGTTTCTGCTTCTATGGAATCTAGTCAGCCCAGGCAGAAAGAATAACAAGATTGTAATTAGGAACCAAGAACAGAATTGAGTGAAACAAAAAACAACAGATATCAAAATGGAAGCTTAAGATATGATCATGTCAATAAATAAGATTTATTTATTTATGTTAAAATTTTTTTTAAAGGAGAGAGTACATGTGAGTAGAGGGAAGGACATAAGGAGAGGGAGAGAGAGAGTCCTAAGCAGGCTCCATGCCCAGCAAGGGGCCAAGTGGGGCTCAACCCAGGGTTTGACGTGGGGCTCAATCTCATAGCCTGAGATCATGATCTGAGCCAAAATTAAGAGTTGGATGCTTAACCATCTGAGACACCTGGGGAACACCAATAAACAACATTAAAAAAAATTGCAACATAAAGTTGAAAGACTCTTCCAGAAAACAAGCCTCCCCCCCAAAAAAATTGAAAACTAGAGGTCAGTTTAAGTGTTCCACTATCTGAATAATGTGAATTCCATAAAGAGAGAGAGAGGAGGAGGAGGAGGAAAAAAAGTTATCAAAATAAATACATACATGCATATATACACACATACAAGCATCTGTAGGAGGACAAGGCGGAAGTTGTACACAACCACTGTTACTCACCACTGGTAAGAATTATGGACTGAATGGTGTTCGCCATCACCCCCACCCTGAAAACTCCTGTGTTGAACTTCTAACCTCCAGTACCTCAGAATGTGACTTTCAATTAAAATTATGTCCCTAGCTGAGTGGGCCCTAATCCAATACGACTGTAACCTTATAGGGAAGATGATGTGAGGATACAGGGAGAAGATGGCCAACTTCAATCCAAGGAGAGAGGCCTCGTAAGAAACCGACCCCGCCAACACCTTGCTCTTGGGCTTCAGAATTGTGAGACAATAAATGTCTGTTGTTCAACCCACCCAGTCTATGATATTTTGGTGCAGGAGCCCTCGCAAACTAATACGGTGAGCACGTTGGTTCCATGGCCGTTCATAAGGAGCAACTGTGGTCTCTGTGTCCAGGAAGACGGGGCAACCGGACAAGGGGCCAAACACAGGCCTCCACCCACCACACTGCATATTTTACTGTAGGACATGAGGCTTTAATAACTAGCAGAGCAAATCACTCAAATCTAGGGCTTTTAGCTTAATTTCCAGCATTCCTTTCCTCCCACCAACATCACATTGAAGCATTGGCTCTGGTTTTTATCGCCTAAACGCAAAGTGAAAATAATTTTGAAAAAAAATTATAAAAAGCTAGTGGTGAAAAGATATTCAGGAACCTAAAATCACCATATGCAAGTATCTTTCTTCTCTGCCTCTGGGAACGATAAATTTGCTGTGGGGCAATGGGTTTTGTCACGCTATCGCATACCCCAGGCCTGCTATAGAAAAGTTCCTAAAAATATATCTCTGTAGAAGGTAAATTCTCTTGTATGTTCTGGCAGTTTTCCTCTGAACTGTGCTTTTCCCTTTATGCCATGGTTAGAAGCCTTTTCAAGTTTATTGCTGCTGTGATCTTGTGTGCAACTCTATTTTAAGCTGTCTACGCCAGAATGAACTCCTAAGGTACTACTCCAACAGAAAAGAAAGGAAAGATTCAATACCACAGTCAGTAATGTGACTGGAATGAGAGAATCTCTAATATTTGGAGATGGGAAAAATAGAGGCAAATCTGGTGAACATGGTGATAATACTTAATTTCTGAAATAAATCAAAGTCGATCTAAGCATGACTGTGAGGAGACTATTCTGTGTCTTCATAAACATAAACTAGTTATTATGATCTCCCTGGTGAGGCCAGAACACAGAGGAGCCTTTTCAATACAACTGGAGCACCCAGAATAATTAAATTATGCTGAGAAATTATGTAATACACTGACTTTCTTGGTGTGTTATCTAAGACATGATTCTGAAGCCCGATTGCCTACAGGAGTCTTGACAGAACACAATCATGAAACAGGCTCCATTTTAAGTTCATACATTTGTTTATTTGTTAAACATTTATTACTTAGTGCATGTCATATACCATTCCAGGTAATGAAGGTAAAGTCCTTACACCCATGGAGTTTACAAATGATATGAAAAAGCGCCAAATAGGTAAAGATAGGGTGTTAAGTCAGTGATGTGTGTGCCCTAAGGGTTTAACAAAAGCAGGGTAAAGAAATAATTGTGACCTGGACACTTGGGTGGCTAGTGGTTGAGCATCTGCCTTTGGCTCAGGTCATGATCCCAGGGTCCTTGGATCAAGTCCCACATCAGGCTCCCTGCATGGATCCTGCTTCTCCCTCTGCCTGTGTCTCTGCTTCTCTCTGTGTGTCTCTCATGAATAAATAAGTTAAATATTAAAAAAAAAAGAAATAATTGTGACCATTGTGGGGGACATTAAATAGGAAATAAAGGAAGGCTTCGCTGAGGAAGATGACATTTGAGCAGAAATATGAATGACATGCAGGAGAAAGGCTTGCAGATTTCTAGGGGAACAACATTCAAGAAGACAGAGAAACAAGTGCAAGGATGCTGAGGGATGCACATCCCAGACATGCTCAAAGACATTAGAGGGTCAGGGTGAGGTCACAAATAGTAGGAGCTGGCGTTGGAAGAGATGAATGAGGAAAGACCCTCATAGCTTGGAGATGTGTGAAGACTTTGATTTTATTTTACTTAAGACTGAAAACCTTTGAAAAATTTTCAGTCAGGGCAGGACAGGGTCAGATTTACATTTTAAATTTTGGTTTTGGTGCGAGAAGAGAGATTGGGGCAGAGCCCGCTAATGCAGTGTACTGGCTAAGATGAGGAGGGCAATGGTGGACCAAAAGGACAGAGTTTGTGATGGATGTTGAAGATCATAGACTAAGGAATTGCTGATGGATGAAGAGTGTGAGAAGAAAAAAGTGCTAAGGAAGGAAGACTCCAAGTCTTGGGGTTTTGGCAACTAGACGAATGCTGGTATCTGTCAGTTAGAAGGAGTATGGAACCTTGTAAATCAGAGCAGGCAATTCATCTGAAGGGGGACACTGTTGTTTAGAAAGTTGAAGACTCTTTTCTCTATACCGTAATAATTTTCCTGGACGTCTCAAAGATATTTTAATCTTGGGGCTCCTGGGTGGCTCAAACAGTTAAGCTCTGCCTTCGGCTCATGTTATGTTCCCGTGGTCCCGTGATCCAGCCCTGTGTCGGGCTCCCTGCTCAGTGGGGAGCCTCTCCTCCCTCTCCCCCTGCTCATGCTCTCTCCCTTGCTCACTTTCTCTCAAATAAATAAATAAAATCTTAAAAATAATTAAAAATTAAAACTCAATTCTTAAGTCTTTAGTTAATGAATTTCAGTATGGTGGCTCTAAGACCATTTATTTGATAAAAATTTCAGTCAAATGTCAGTCATTGGGATCACATCTGATAGACTGAAAAGGAGCACATTTTTCTTCATACCATTCACTACACAACAGAGGCAGAATGACGGCCACAGGGGTGTAGATCCCCTTGTGTACCCAGTCTCTCGCCTCTTCTCTCAAGTCTACTGTCAATGTCCTAATCCTTTTGCTCTGATTCTTGGCTCTGACCCAGGAGAGAACCGACAGGTCACCTAGCCTTTTTCTCTGGCATCTAAGCTCATGGCAGTCTCTAGAAAAACATTTTAGGGTATAGATGGGAGTGGTGAGACCAGGAATATTGTAATTGGTGGCATCTAACCAGGCAGTAGGAAGTGTGGTGGCTGCAAATTTTTCTCTCCTCCAACCTACCCTCCCCACATTTATCAACTGGGTTGATGGTTCCTTCCATAAAGGACTATCGTTGTTTACTCCAAAACAACGGCTAGACATTAACGGCACAGATTCAGAGATAGCACTCATATGGTTATAAATAAATCCTGAGATCAATACAACGGTAGCATACTTTTCACAACACGTTTACGAATTTGCTAAGTTTATCCTGATGGAACTGGAAAGGACCCTCAACCAACTAATTTCAAGTAGGCTTTGGTACTGAGCGTGAAACTAGTCCACTTCCATAAGTCTTTCATTTATTGATATGATAATTAAAGCATCTCTACTCTTAAGTGATTGAACCCATGCTGATTTCAGTGAACGTAGTAGAAATAAAATCAACCAAAAGAAAATGTATGGCTGTTATCCAAGCCCTTTAAGACTATGTCTACACAACTTTGCCAATCCAATGAAACATGCAAATATGCAGAAGAATCAAAACTCTTCAAATAAAAGAATCCAAATTGTGAGTTATGAGTGTGATCACAGGAATATCACGAAATTGATCTTTTTTCCTTCATAAAGCTTACTTTTACATGACCCAATTCCAGAAAGCACCCAGATTTATGGTTCAATTTGATTTGACTTAGCTATGGTCATTAAAAGAGCCACAAATTTGCCATTAATCATTGATTATATTCAATCAGCTCTCAAGGTGACTTATGTTTCTCACAACTCACAGCATTACAATCTGCCAAACAGCCCTCCTGGCACGAAATGGAACATTTCTCTATAAGTAGTTAGAGGCTTTAGTTCAAATTGTATCAAGTACTTATTGATTACACTTTCTAATCTCCTTTTAAAGACTTATAGCCTCAATGGCTCCAGTTGTGTTCAAATCTCTGATTCTTGAAGATGAAGGGTTTTCCTTGTTGCTGTGGAGACAGAATGGTAAATTCTACAAATGACCCCCTCACTAGTTTGGTTTTTTGTTTTGTTTTGTTTTGCTTTGCTTTTTATTTCCTGTAAGGAAAGCTTTTAAATGTCTATCCTGAGGTAGCACAATGTTCTTTCAAACCATCTTCTCTTGTATTGACAAAGGGAACAGCCTGAAGGCAGAGCCCATGTCATTCATCTTAGTATCTGCTCTACTATGTGCCTGGTACATAAAAGACACTTCTTCTTGGGTAGAGATTTTGTGAGTTCCTTGAGTGAGACATCAAGTACTGAGCCTTAGCATCATTCCCACCACTGCTTACGTTCTTCTCACACTATGTTACATGGGACAGAAAGCTAAAAACAATATATTACAGTCTCCTCTGTGGCTATGGTTGTGAATACAGAATATTGACAGTTCTGCCTATAAGATAAAAAAGCAAGACTTGGAATGTGGAAGGAGAACAAGAAACCTTGCTTCTAGCATGGTGGCAGTGGACAAGGAAGCTGTACGGAAGGGATTATTTATAGCAGCTGAATTCCATTCACCGTGGTCCAGTGTCTGACCTTGAGGATGCACCAGCAATTGCCTGTCAATCATAGATATGGAGGCATAATCAAAACCAAAAGTCATAACTTTTGCTCTCCTATCTTTGTAATGGTTTTATATATATCTAATTATTGGTATGAATTTTTTTCCTGGGTCAGCCACAAAATGACAAGGTGCTCATATTGTTCTTTTTTTCCTTGGGATGTCCTCTGCAGCACTTTTCCATGGCAAACATATTTTTCTCTTTGTGATCCAGCCCTTATATCTCTCTCTAATAGTTTCTACGCTTCTTCCACCTATCTCATACAGGATATATCATGTCTTTATCTGATATTATCTTGTTTTACATTTTAATGTAGGATTTTTATGTTGTTTATATATTTAGTTCCCTTGACAACCTTTAAGATTTTTCTGAGTCTTGGAAAACATCTTTTTTTTTTTTATTAACTTTTATTGGTGTTTAATTTACCAACATACAGAAAAACACCCAGTGCTCATCCCGTCAAGTGTCCACCGCCGTGCCCGTCACCCATTCCCCTCCAACACCCGCCCTCCTCCCCTTCCACCACCCCTAGTTCGTTTCCCCGAGTTAGGAGTCTTTATGTTCTGTCTCCCTTCCTGATATTTCCCAACATTTCTTTTCCCTTCCTTTATATTCCCTTTCACTATTATTCATATTCCCCAAATGAATGAGAACATACATTGTTTGTCCTTCTCCGATTGACTTATTTCACTCAGCATAATACCCTCCAGTTCCATCCACGTTGAAGCAAATGGTGGGTATTTGTCGTTTCTAATTGCTGAGTAATATTCCATTGTATACATAAACCACATCTTCTTTATCCATTCATCTTTCGATGGACACCGAGGCTCCTTCCACAGTTTGGCTATTGTGGCCATTGCTGATAGAAACATCGGGGGGCAGGTGTCCCGACGTTTCATTGCATCTGAATCTTTGGGGTAAATCCCCAACAGTGCAATTGCTGGGTCGTAGGGCAGGTCTATTTTTAACTCTTTGAGGAACCTCCACACAGTTTTCCAGAGTGGCTGCACCAGTTCACATTCCCACCAACAGTGTAAGAGGGTTCCCTTTTCTCCACATCCTCTCCAACATTTGTTGTTTCCTGCCTTGTTAATTTTCCCCATTCTCACTGGTGTGAGGTGGTATCTCATTGTGGTTTTGATTTGTATTTCCCTGATGGCAAGTGATGCAGAGCATTTTCTCATGTGCATGTTGGCCATGTCCATGTCTTCCTCTGTGAGATTTCTCTTCATGTCTTTTGCCCATTTCATGATTGGATTGTTTGTTTCTTTGGTGTTGAGTTTAATAAGTTCTTTATAGATTTTGGAAACTAGCCCTTTATCTGATATGTCATTTGCAAATATCTTCTCCCATTCTGTAGGTTGTCTTTTAGTTTTGTTGACTGTATCCTTTGCTGTGCAAAAGCTTCTTATCTTGATGAAGTCCCAATAGTTCATTTTTGCTTTTGTTTCTTTTGCCTTCGTGGATGTATCTTGCAAGAGGTTACTGTGGCCAAGTTCAAAAAGGGTGTTGCCTGTGTTCTCCTCTAGGATTTTGATGGAATCTTGTCTCACATTTAGATCTCTCATCCATTTTGAGTTTATCTTTGTGTATGGTGAAAGAGAGTGGTCCAGTTTCATTCTTCTGCATGTGGATGTCCAATTTTCCCAGCACCATTTATTGAAGAGACTGTCTTTCTTCCAATGGATAGTCTTTCCTCCTTTATTGAATATTAGATGACATGATACTCTACATAGAAAACCCAAAAGCCTCCACCCCCAGATTGCTAGAACTCATACAGCAATTTGGTAGCGTGGCAGGATACAAAATCAATGCCCAGAAATCAATGGCATTTCTATACACTAACAATGAGACTGAAGAAAGAGAAATTAAGGAGTCAATCCCATTTACAATTGCACCCAAAAGCATAAGATACCTAGGAATAAACCTAACCAAAGAGGTAAAAGATCTATACCCTAAAAACTATAGAACACTTCTGAAAGAAATTGAGGAAGACACAAAGAGATGGAAAAATATTCCATGCTCATGGATTGGCAGAATTAATATTGTAAAAATGTCAATGTTACCCAGGGCAATTTATACGTTTAATGCAATCCCTATCAAAATACCATGGACTTTCTTCAGAGAGTTAGAACAAATTATTTTAAGATTTGTGTGGAATCAGAAAAGACCCCGAATAGCCAGGGGAATTTTAAAAAAGAAAACCTTAGCTGGGGGCATCACAATGCCAGATTTCAGGTTGTATTACAAAGCTGTGGTCATCAAGACAGTGTGGTACTGGCACAAAAACAGACACATAGATCAATGGAACAGAATAGAGAACCCAGAAGTGGACCTTGGAAAACATCTTATACATGTGCGTATTCTTGACACCAAATAAAGTCACTAGTTTATAATATGTCACCAATAGTTATTTATTAATTTGAATTTAAAGTGTATTTGCTCTAACTCTTATTTATCTTTGTACCTTCTACAATGTTTGACACTCCATTAATACTCAATAAATACTCAATAACCATCTGTTACGTGAAATTATTAAATCAGCCCCAGCATTCTCTTCAGTGAGGATCACTTGGATTCATTCAACATTTGGAAAAGTCCATATTAATGTTAGCTGGATTCTGAACTTGTCAAAGATATTCCAAGGCAAAGGAATAGCATGGGAGGTATGAGAAAGACCACAACCTCCAAAGGCCCCACATATGTGGCACAGTTATGTGCCTAAGGTGAGCAAAGTAGTGTGCATGACTTGGGATTTGCTCACAGTCCTGGGCTACTTTAATCCACTATAAGCGACGTGATGAGCAATGACTCCAATTGTGCTAATGATTGTCTTCCCAGTGATCAATGTATGGGTTCAAGAGTTCAGTGTAAGAGCTATTTCTTCACCAGGATGGCTGCCAGGATAATTTGCTTATCTTGGCTCTTCTCTAATGTATACCATTAAGTGACATCTTTATTGTATGAAAAAAGGTCCCAAAAGCAGATATTAAGTTAGATAGAATCCATTGATGCCCAAGATTCTTTATGATTTAGCATTTTTAACATTCTATTTAAGGCCAAGTTCTAAACAGGTAGACACAAAATCCATAGGAAAAAACATGGCACGTCTTCCTGGATCATCCATTATACTCAACACTAAGAAATCTTAAATGTAATTTTTATATTTAAACAAACAGTTACATCATAGAGTAGAATGCTAAACAATGTGAATTTTTAAAAGAAGACATGAGACTTCAAGTCAATTTCCTTCCCTTTCTTCCCCATATGAGTAAAAAACAGGTGGTCAGGAATTCTTAGAGCTTATTTGGGAACTCTGAAGGAAGGTTTGGCTCTTTTGTTTCAAGATCTGTGAGAAGCAGTTTCACCAAGTAGCTTGACTTTTCGGACCTCAGTCTCTTCATTATAAAATGAGAAACACTGGCTTATTCTCTACGTATATACCACCCTGAGCTGTTTTAAAGTAAGATATATGGCAGATAAGATGCAGCAAATGACTAAGAATGTGGCTTCAAAACCTAATAGCCAGAATTCAAATCCCAGCTCTGTCGTTTCCTAGCTGTGGACTTTTGAGAAAGTGATTCTCTTTTGACGTCAATTTTTTTTTCATCTCAAAAATGGGCATGTTTCTAAACTACTATACCTACTTCATCATGTCATTAAGGGAACCAAATAACTTAATTTAAATAGATGATTTTAGAACTGCACTTGCCACACGAGAGGCCATTATTTGTTATTATGATAAAACAGGGCCCTTTTGAGTGGACATCTTTTTCATTAATAATGTTAATATATAAATACTTCTTATGTGCATTTTCTATGCATTATCTCATGGGAAACAACCCTAAATATGATGCAATTGTAATCAGTGGTTTACAAATAAGAAATTGAGGACTCGAAAGAGATTTTAAAAAAGAGAGACTTTGTATGCAATGGCTATGGAACATAAAGTCTAGACTCTGGCTCTGGAACCCATGTTCTCATATGACTATGAATCTCAGATGTTTTTCAATATCAAAGGTGGGCAATGATGGGAAAAAGAGATTATACCTCTATCAGGCACTGAATATATATATATATATATCAGACACCAGCCTGGGCTATTACATATCCCATACCATTCAACTCTTACAATAATCATAAAAGACCTGGACCTTTGCATCTATTTTTTAGAGATGAGAAAAACAGTAAAATATGGGAAAAGTTTCAATCCATATCCTCTACCTCCAAAGCCCTTGCTTTTCCCGCTACTATGATCCCATTAATTGCAATGCACAAGGTCAAGAAAGTAGCTAGTTAGAAAACTGAAAATTCAGTTCTCTGTCTCATATGAATCCCCAACAAATAACCCCAGAGTGGAAGGGGGGTGAAAGCATACATACTGCAGAAGTTGTAGATAAGGGATGATCCAGGAAATGCTATTAAAAAATGTCTTGTTTTCACTTTTGAAAAAAGTAGTTGGAACTTAATGATGGCCAGTCTTTAAATGTACATCTTACATATAAAGTCACACCCCTTATTGCATGACTCAGTATCAGACTGCACTGAAATTTCTATCATCACTGCTGTTGAGTTAAATATGACCCAAAACTGCAAATGTGCTCTATCATCTTCTATGCTTAAAGCCTGACTAATCATTTGCTTATGTCTGTTGAATCAAATAAAAGCAGGCTAAATTCATTCCCCTGTCTTCTTCCAACCTGCTAGTATGGCTTTATCTTGTTGCTAAAAGGAGATGAATGGGCAGAGGCTAACAGCATTCTGTAGCTTCTTTCTATAGCAAACACCATCCAGTAAATGTTCAAAAGACAGGGGTATCAATAGCTTTCACTCATCAATAAGGACACAAAAAGAACTGACCTGGTCAAGGCAAGAGAGGCCTGAGAATGGCTTCACTCTTGATGTCTCTCTATTTCAAGAGACTGGGTGATGCTGCTTCTATTTATAAACTCATCTGGAAATGCATGAGCTTTGCAAGGTCCATTTTCCTTTGTAGCTCTATCTTGGAGGAGTGTGCAGTAGAATAATGTCAAATAACCTACTACCTTGGAGTCAACAAAGGCAATGTATATTAACACAAATTTACTATCGAGCTGTAATGAAAAACACATAAAAGAGACAGCGAGGCGTCTTGATTTTGAGAGGGGTACAGGCACTCCAAGCCGAGAAGTATCAGTGGGTGGTTGACAGGGAACAAAGCGGTACTGGCAGGTGGAGGAACCTGGACTCTGGAGGCTGATGGACATCCACTGCTTGTGTCACCTGTCTGTGAGTGCCACTAGCCTCTTTGATTGCACTTTTCTTGTCTTTGAAATTCTGATAATGCCTCACAGGGTTGTTATGAAGACCAAACCATTCAACATGTTTGAACACCTAGTAGGGTGTCTTACAAATGGTAGGGACTCATTCAATAGTAGCTTCTGGTATCTTCCTCCTCCTCCTTCTCCTCCTCCTCTTCCTCCTTCTTCTCCTCTTCCTTCTCCTCCTCCTCCTCCTCCTCCTCCTTTTCCACCTCCTTCTCCTCCTCCTCTTCCTCCTCATCACTATATGCAAAGAGATCAGAAACGACTGCCACTGAAGTCTGCTTATATCAGCTTGTCTAAATCTACGCCATAGGCAAGATGTTTTCAATGGTTTTTAGTGCCCGATTCTTTTTAAAAATCTGTCGCAAACCCTCCAAATATAAACCATGTGACCCAGCTTTAAAGATTGGGCGCTGAAGGGATGGAATGAGAGAATGAGAATGGGAAAGCATGCTCTCACAGTGATTCTGATCCTGCTCTTGCTGCTTCTCTCACGCTTCTCTTTCTGTGCTCTTAGAATCCACACAGACTAAAAATCCCTGAGGTCACCCTGTAAACAGCAATTGGGAGCTTAGCTACAGCCCAGGACTCACTACAGAGGCCTAAACTTAAACCAAGACTCAGCTAAAATGTAGACAGGAGGCAACGGGCTCTGGGAAAAGCTATGTTTCCCCAGCTTATCACTGCAAAGCATAATGTGCTTCCTCTACATTTCAAGGACAAAAAAAAAAAAAAAGCAGCAGCAAGCTGAGACACATCAGTGTTAACAGAAGGAAAATAATTAATAATAGGTAAAATTTAAAGCTGACTTCCTAGATTTTAATTACAGAATGTTCCCATATCCTAATAAATTGTTGCTACATTTCTAAATGAAGTCTGATAATAGAGGGGCCCACACAGAGCACTCTGCACATGCCAAGCATGGTTGTTAGTGCGTTGGTTATATTAGCAAAATAGAAGGTTCACCATGATCCTATGAGGTAGGTGCTATGAGTTTCTACATTTTTTTTTTCAGAAAAGTCACAGAGATATTGAGTAATGTGTGTAAGATTACACAGCTAATAAGCCACAGAGTCAGTATCTGATCCAAGGCCAATAGATTATAGAGTCTGGGCTCTTTATCTGTACTGCTTGTCTCACTGGATGAGGGACCTCCATGCAGCCCTGGGGCTCTGAGACTCCTCTGTGGACCACCTTCAGACCAAGTAGCACATATTTTAGTCTTTTATTCATCTTGTTTCACATATTCAATATTACATTAGACAAAACTGTTTGAGATATTTTTATTTTATTTATTTTTAAAGATTTTATTTATTCATGAGAGGCACAGAGAGAGACAGAGACACAGGCAGAGGGAGAAGCAGGCTCCATGCAAGGAGCCCGACTTGGGACTTGATCCCAGGTCTCCAGGATCACGCCCTGGGCTGAAGGTGGCGTTAAATCACTGAGCCACCCGGACTGCCTTTGAGATGCTTTTAAATCACAGATAATGGTTTCACACTACTCCCCACTCTGCTCCCTTACAAATGTATTTAAAGATACGTGACTGTGGATTTGTGAGAAGATCTTCAAGTATGATTTAAGATCGTTCTCTTGGTTGAAAATACTTTGAGAATTGTGGTATTTATTTTAGGAAAGAATTAACTGATAATCAGTTTTTGAGATGTCCTAAAACTGCAGGGCATCTATCATTTCAGTTTTCAGCAATAAGCCTTACAGTTTTAATTAGCTATTGATTAGGAAAGAAGGTGACACGATCTAGTAAGATGCGCCAAGAAAAGTATTTGGAAATCCCACATTGTCAGTTAAGCAACTCTTTTCTCATCAGAAAGTATTTAGTTCTTAAGTCATAAGTGGAAGAGAAAAAAGGAGGAAACCGAATGATTTTTGTTTGTTTTTCCTTCTCTTATGACCCAGAAAAAGACATAGGGAGGGGATAGTGTTGGAGGAAAAAGCAGTTTGGAATCTGGAACTACCTTTCCAGTGGGAAGTGAACAAAGGCCAAAGGAGGAAGGATGCCTGCTGACAACTGTCATTTCCATAGACTCACTGGAGCAAAAGGATATCTAACATTGAGAAGGAAAATCGAGCATCTAGATTTTTTTGATGGCTGTAGAAATCTTATTTTGCTGAATATTTTTTGAAGTTAGAGCTTGTTTAAAGACAGAAGATTATAGGACCAGCCAGAGGAGACTCAAGGAGAGCAGATTAGGGTGTTAGCTTTTTGGATTTAGCTATCCACCAACTAGGGGAACTGAGAAAGCACATAATAGCAAAGCCTTTGACGAATGTAAGCCAAAGTAAATTTTCATCCCAAGACTAAAGTGGACTGTGTTGAATCGAGTTCAGTTACAACACCCATAAATGTTCTTATTTGTAGGCAACAGAATTTCTTTGAATTGTAATCTATACTTTGTTTATCGTCTTACTTCCATTACAAAGAATATTTAACTACTCCATACAGAGTCTCAATTTTGAGTATAATCACATATGTGGAAAATTGAGGATCAGAGCAATCTTCACTGATTCACAAGTTCTGTCGGGAGGTTGAAGATTTAAAGTGTAGTAGTAGTCGGGTATCCTGTCTGATTCCAACACTGTTTCAGGGAAAGAAGCTACTGTAGGGCCGTGGATACACCTTTATTATTGAGTAAGGTACAAATAGGTAAAAAATAGAGGGAACAAAAAATTAGAATTTTTATCAACAAGAGAAAAGAGTTCAACATATTGAGGCAGTATGAAAAGCAAAGCACAAAACCGAAAGATAAAGAACTTGCTGATTTTTGACTTCCTATTTCAGATTTATTATGAATATTCCTATGAATCAGACAGAAGGAGAGATAATATCCAAGGGCATGCAGAAGATTGAAGTTATGACCTCGTAAAAAAGCAGGAGTGACAAAGAGACCTCCAACTTAGATTTTAGATTTCTAATCGAGTGTGTGAATTTTCACCTAAAGACAATACTGGATCAGACCAAATATAATTGCTGTTATTCATTTCTTCACACACAGTATGTATTGCCAAACCATCTCTCTCTCTCTCTCTTTTTTTTTTTTTACCTTTGAATATTTCCTGGCATTGACCATACTACAGGTGTTCATTGCCTCAAATTCCAAGCCATCTGTCTTTGAACATATCGGCCACTGACAACCCAAAGCCAGGCCCCCGTTGACTTTGGAAGTCTAGCAGAATTGAGCAAGGAGAGATCTCTTTGAGAAGAGCCAAAGAGAGGAAGAGATGAGGTCGACAGTTTGAGAAGTCACTGTGCTGGCAGATGTGCTAGTGTGCTTTGGCCTCAGCATTAGCCAAAGGGCTATAAAAATACAGCAAGAATTCCATTATCAACCTATGGTTTAGGCCCAATTCCAAACCTTATAACTCCCTCTCCCTAAATTCTCTCGGTACATTTAACAACATGTTCAAAGAATTAGAAGGAATGTAGATCAGCATCAGACATAATGACTTTGCCACTTTCCTACAGCTGATGCCAATTCTAACCACCCACCTCTGCCTCCTTCCTGTCCTACAATCTTCCATCCCCACAGCCCTGAAGAATGGCATCAACACAACAACTAAGGGTTATTACTGCTTCCTCTCAAATATTATATGTGCACAAGGAGGGAATTCCCTAATGCCTATCTTATCTATGTGAGATCTTCAGAAATTACCAGCGGTAATATTTTTGAAATCATTGACTTCGTTGGTTCCATCCTAAATTGTTTATTGTTATGAAGGTCAGAGATGAGCCTCTGCGGTGCAGGAAACACAAGCTATGTCTTTCTTATATCCCAGTGCCTGGCACAGTGCCTACCTACGTCCACTAGGCATTCATGCATTGAACAAATGTTTCTGCATCGCCAAATTCCATGCTTGACACGAGAGGCAGTTAACAAGGTAGAAAAAGTTCCTGCTTTCAATGAGCTTACATTCTAGCTTCTGATTAGCAGATATTCATATACACACTAAGTGGTTTTTGAATAAACAGATGGTCGAGTAAACAGAAGAATGTATGAATGGATAGATGCATTTTTATGGGATAAAGATAACTGAACTTAAACAGAGAGTTAACTTTGGCCTTTTTTCTACATGTCCAAATCAGCTCACTCATGAATTGGAGAGGATGAATGATAAATGCATGCGTGTGCATGTGTGTGTGTGTTATTTTTCATTTGGAGGAGTGGTTGAAATGATAAAATATTTTCTTGGTATTGACACTATAGTAGTAATCACCCTCGTAATTCATTTATAAATCAACATTTTTCCAAGAATGCTCTACAGAACCTAAATCTGCATATTGTTATTTGGGATTATGCCAAAACTCCTGTGGCAAGTGAGGATGGGGAACATTTGGTTACAAATGGGTTTGTTTGGTAGGGTTTAACAACATCTAGCATGACCATGTGGTGGGTGTATGGTTCTCTAGGAGAACATGTTTGGCGGTTTGCTGTAATCAAAAATTCATGTTTGAGGAGCACTTTATAAAGTCCATTTTGCTTAATATGGATTGAGTAAGTATAGTGGATACTATGTTATCCTCCTGGATCCTCCTTCACAGCCAGTACACTTATCCCCAACTGCTGAAAATATCAGGTGCTGAAGGCTCACTGCCTTGCCACTCACTAGACATTGCCCTCAGCATTGGGGGACTGGCCCCCAGATGTTGACCTGTGGCCAATTACTAGCTTACGACAGAACATAAAGGCTTATCTCTCTTCTCTCAATGTGAGACAAATCTTAAGGACCACACAACCTCCAGCAGTCCCTGCAGGATCAGCTAGGAGCTTACCTGTCTCTCTAAGCATGCCAGCTTGTCTCGCTGACCTATCCGACTTCCTCACTTCCTACGTCCTTATGGGTATCTCTCCCCCAAAGCATGCTTGAATAAAGTTTCTCTATTCAATTCTCCATCATGGAGTCTGCCTCTTGGGAACCCAGTGTAAGACAATAAGCACTTTTTCAACAGATAGATAAATGCTCATATGAACTTTTGACCTGCTCACTTCTGTGTCACCAAAAGCATATTCCTCTTCTGTGGAACTAGAACTTCATACATTACTGAGTCTTGATCTACGTTCCGAGTGTATAAGAACTTCCTCATTGTAGATCCTTCATTTCCTGAAAATCCTTCCTAAATGTTTCATCTTTACAATTCTTTTGAGAGATAACCATGAGTAACATGTGCCGTCATTTCTAACATGGTATTGACTTTTGTCTAAATCAAAATCAGGTCTCTCGTCTACTCAAGTCACCGGTAGCAGAGCTCATAAAATTTAGGTGCATTTTGTCAGACTTCAAAGTCAAGCTTGTTTTTACTGTTTTACCCTAAAGTTAGTAACAAATTTGTGAATAGAGAGGGAAACCAAATGCCATTCTCTTAATTTTGACAAATTGTGTTCTGTTGAAATATATTTAGTGTGAACTATCAGCTTTCTAAAAAAAAAAATGCCCTTCCTTTAAGCAAATCTGACATGTAACAATATATGTCTACACACACACACACATGCAATTACACTTAATAGCTGAAGAATTATCCTGGCAAATCCTCTGAGTTTTAGAGCAGAAGAAATGGAGGTCCAGAGTAGAGGAATGATTTGCCTGAAGTCCCACAGATAATGGTAGAACTCAGATCCCAGACTTCCAAAACCAGACTTAAAATAATTCTGTCATTCAGGCTCACAGTGGGGGACAGGGAGAATGATTATTTGCTTTATACATGAAGTTACAATAGAATTGTTTTAGATAGCCAGATGTCTCATTTGATTTCTAAAAATTTGATTACTCACTTCTTTTTCAGAGGCATAGCACGTGAATAAAAGCTAAGAATACATGTAAACTGGACTGCATGAAAAACCACCTTTTATTCTTAGCTCACACCGGTGAGCATTATGAGTCAATAAATCATCAGTAAGAGCTTCCATCAACCTTAGAGCAGTCTAAAAATCTATGGTTTTAAGAAACATTAAATAATGGAATGTGGACTGAAACAAAACAAACACACAGATTGGCATCACTTTGACAATTTCATCAGAAAATGGTTTTTATAAACATATTTTTCTGGGCTCATCTTTTTATAGATTCAATCAGCACTACCTTCACAGAAATCATGCACAGAGATGCCATGGCAACCGCCGCATTCTGCACAGACACACACACGAAATCAACATGCCTAAGTAACTGTAACTCACGCCCACTCAAGTCCAGTAGATTTGGTTTCCAGATATAAAAATAGCAACAATGATTTTTTTTTGACAACTATGGGCTGGCCCTGGTATTAATGGTTTAAGTGATGTTAACAAGATGACAGTGAAGAGTGTAAAGGCAAAACCCCAAAGGGAGGAATAAACAGTACAACACAAATCTAAAGCCATTCACCATTAACTGATTCTTTTAGGTTCTTGTTATAAGTGAAACTCATGTCGGTCCTGTGCTACTCGAAGGAAGACTTTATTGACAATAAAACAGAATTGGTAGAACATAGGGTCAGTGGTTTTCTACCAAAGAAGTAAATGACTGCATCAAATTTTCAATCTTTTTCTCCATTTAAAATAATATGGTTTTGAAAACCAATTTCAAGAGACAAATGCCTTGATTTGAGTAATTGTTCAAGAGTCATGTTCCCAACATAACATCAGTTTTCTATCTTGAGCACCTGAGAGATGAATGTGGATATGAATCCCCAAGTAATGTCAGCCATTTAAAAATAGAGTGAAGAGTCCTAGACAATATGATAGGGATAAAGGATACAAAAAGGAAGGAAGGAAGGAAGGAAGGAAGGAAGGAAGGAAGGAAGGAAGGAAGGAAGGAAGGAAGGAGAAAAGAAAAGAAAAGAAAGTAATAGAAAAGAAAAAAAGGCACAATGGCTTGTGGTAGCATTTTGGCAACTTTTACAGTCCTGAGCAGTTACAATAAGATTATCCCCTGGTGTTAAAAAAAAAAAAATGTTGTTTCTGGGTCTTGCCCTGGTTCCACTGAATCAGAATCTAAAGTATTTTACTATTTATGAAGTTGTTCTTTGGAAAAACACAAAAGGAATGATTCCAAATGGGAAGTGTGGAAGACCTATCAAGCACTAGGATTCAATGTGAATTCATAAAGGAGTGCAAGCTGGACAATTCTCTAAGCTGAGTAGTGATGTGCAGCCACTGTGGTTGTGTTAAATGACTCCAGGTGGGGAAATGGGGTAGACATGGAAACTAAAGGCAATAATCAAAGAGGTGTGCAGAGTCCGGAGATAGAAAATTCTCAGGAGATAAAGATTTATTACTCAGTAGGTGTAATGAATTGTGCTTCTACTTGCTAACAATGTGAATGGGTATCACCTGAATCAGTTGTCTTAGCAACAGTAACCATACAGTGAAAGCAATACGAATAATTATAATCTATTTTTATAATTCTTCACAGTTTGCAATGCTTATTTTATCATGCACATGGAAATGGGCATGGAATAGTTAAAGAGGGAAGTCATACAAAGTCGCGGGAGATGGTTTTGCCTGCATCTGCTGAAATGGACTATGATCTTGAGGTCTCCACCTCCTAGAACAGTGCTTGGTTTATATGAAGTTCTCATTAAATGTTTGTTGAATGATTAATAAATGCATAAACAGTACAGGGGATAACTAAAGAGGAAATAACTTGGAGGAAATGAGGGGAAGACATTTTCTTGGATAATACCTGACAGTATGTTGTTCCCTTGTCTATAAAAGTCAAGTACCTGAATAGAACACAGCATAGACAGCAGTGGAGATGGTAGAAGTGGGAGTGGGGTGTTTAGGAGGTCTAAGAGGGTCTGATGACCACTTACTAATTTTTTTTAAATTTAAATTCAATTAATATATAGTATATTATTAGTTTCAGAGGTAGAGTTCAGTGATTCATCCGTCGCATGTAACATCCAGTGTTTATTACATCACGTGCCCTGCTTCATGCCTGTCACCCAGTTACCCTATCCCCCCCACCCATCTTCTCTCCAGCAACCCTCAGTTTGTTTCCTATGATTAGGAGGCTCTTATGATTTGTCTCCCTCTCTGATTTCTTGATGACCACTTTTTAAAGTGAAGAGCCACAGCTACTGGAGTTGGTGTGTTTGCATGGAATTGTTCATTAATAAACAGGAAATTAATTACCCAGAGTTGTAGAGATTTAGTTGCCAAGAAGCTGCTAGAAGGTAGGAAGTCCAGTGTAAGCTGATATGACACAGCCTAGGATATTAACGGGGGTAGGAATATTTCCTTTGACCTCTGATTTCCAAGAACTTTGCTGATGCTTTAATGGAAATTACTTTGTTTTCAACACCAGTACTCTGTTCTAATTATGTCTGCATTTAATGTAGTTCAGGTGCATGTATGTGAGTGTGTGTAAAAGATAGTCTACAGCACTATCTGGCTAATCCATTTCTGGTCATACCAACAACTTATGTCCAGTATTGTTGAAACTCAATCTATGGATCAAACTGGAGAGTTTGGTGCCCAGAATTTACAGAGCATTTGAGCAGCTCTCCCCACATTCCTGTTGCAGACATGCAGACACCCAACAGGGCACAACATCACTTACACAGTTATGTTTTCTGAATGTCACAGGATCTCTCTGTGAGGCTAACATATGTAGGCTTAAGTGTTTTCATTTTATAAAAGAGGCAATTGAGATACAAAAATACAGAAAGTTCATGAAGCTAAGACTAGAGCTAATTAAGACTAATCTTGGTCTTCTGATTCAAAAATCACTTTAAAAAATACAGAATGGGATAATAGAATAAGATTATCTATTTAATATAGAATTATGCATGTTTTACAAATAAATGATTTAAATGTGTCATGCTCTAATTTTATACCTGTAGTTTAGCAGAGATTCATCATGAAAAGTCTAAGTAGTATTCCATTTTGCAATTCTTTGTAAAGAAAGCAATGTGGAGTCAGAGATGAATGTGAACTACCCCAAGTTCTGATACTACACATTTTGAGGAGTCAAAAAAAAAAAAAGACAAAAATATTGGAGGTTTCCATGCAAGACTTTTATTTGTAAAGAAAAATTATGCTAATAAAAAACTCAGTTGATTTTTTCATTGGAGAAACCTGGTGGAGAGCACCTTAACCAAAGTTAACGTCACCAGTAATGAGACAAATTGATATCAGATACCTCTTCATAGGCTGTTCTTAGGATACAACATCTTCTGTGACATTCTCTCCAAAAGTGCAAAACCTGAATCTGAAAATGAAGAAGGATCACCCAATCCACACTACAGAATAACTAATGTGTACTGTTAAAGAAAAAAAAAAAAAAGTTCATGACCCTTTTAAAGAAGGTAAGGTAGATTTTACTTGGGTCTATAGCAATAAGAATAGAGACCACCACAATGAGATTTCACAGAAGGGTGGAGAGGGGTTGGGTTCAACTCCCAGCATCACATGGACAAATGGGAATTTATAGCCAGGGAGCAGGGCAAGATTCTGTGGGTGGAAGACTGCCAGGAGGAAACATCAGAGGGTCCTTGCTGAAGATAAGCCAGGGGGATCAGATATCACCTGGAGAAGAGTGGGGGGTAAAGAATCTGATCAGATATAGAGGGTGACCAGATATTGAAGGTGGGGGTTTCTGGTTAAACTAACACAGTAGGGTTATCACTGAAACTGGATTTCATAAGGAAGGGTACAAATGGGACTGGGAGAAGTTTCAGGAACCCAATTCAGGTTTGGTCAAGCAAAAAATATTTTTATCAGTACTCTTCTTATGGGTCAATGCCATGAAAGAAAAAAAAAAAGACTTAGGAATTGTTCTCAATTTTTAAAAGATTTAGGAACTGTTCCCAGTTAAAGAAGCATGACAGCTAAATGTAACAGGAGACCAGATTGGCTCAAGGACCAGGAAAAAAAGACATTAATAGGACAACTGGAATTTAATAAGGTCTCTAGATTAGATGGTAACGTTGTACCAATGTTAATTTCCTGATTTTTACAAATACTTTCTGTTATGTAAAATGTTAACATTTGGCGAAGCTAGATGAAGGATATATAAAAATTCATTTTGCAGCATCTGAAATTATCTCAAAATGAAGAGCTAAAAAAAATAAAATTTAAACATTTGTTGAGGTAGATCTCATATAAATGTTCTTACCAAACTATTTTTTTTATTTAAGAGATAAATCATCTTAATATTAAAGGGATCTGACTGATAAATCAATTAAATGTTAAAGCTGTAAGAAGTAGTATGACTTGTCCAAGGTTGCACTAACCTGGAATGTTAGTCTCCAAACACTGGTATTGTCTCTTTAATGACACATCCTACTTCATCTCAATTTTCTAAATACCAAGACTACTTAATAAGCCAGCTCTTTGCATTTCACAACTTTTTCAGAGACAAAGGAGATGAGGTTAACATACGTTAACCATATAAATGAAAGAGATAAAAACTTTGCCCTGTGTGAAAATGAATAAAGGAAACCATTTTAAATGGAATTGGGAGCCCTGAAGAGGAGTTCTCATGCAGACCCTAATAGGAAGGAGAGTACCTAACATATTCCAACAGGAATGAGCCCACTTTACTATCCCAGCAGGAAGGTTTTCTTCTCATCTAGCAACAGCCCAGCCAATGAAAAACTGCCATAACTCAGCCCATGAGAAACCCTTGTCACCTCGACCTCTCATTTTCCTCCAATGGACTTTCACTCAAAGCAGCCTCTTGCAATTGTCTCTATAAAGTAATGTTGCTCTCTTCTATCCTATGATTTTGCCATAGCTTGCATGTTCATTGCACTTCCTTTGTCAATTCCAAATAAATCAATTTTGCTGGCAAAATGACTGGCTGTTGTACTTTCAAGTTTGACACCTGAAAAGCATATGCTAATACCAATTTAGGGAAGAATAATACCCTAAGAAGTAGTTGTGTGTGATGTCTTACTGATTGGAGAACACAAATTACAGCTCAAAAAAAAAAAAAATCCAAGAACAATTAAAATTCATGGTGTAAATTGCAAATGCACAGAGTAAATGAGGTAGTTATAAGGGTAGAATAGTAATCATGGATTGTGGCTTCAATCAGTGGTCTTTAAACATTATTTTTTTGCCTTTTTTTCATGAAAGACTTATGAAATATTTGTGCATCTATAAGCTGACATCTAAAATTTCATCTTTAATTTATAATTAATTGCAAAAGGCATAATTTCTGGCATATAACAAATAATGTAACTTAAAAAATCATCTATTTTATAAAAAGAGAGCAGTAGGGGCACAGGGAGAGGAGAGAAAATCTCAAGTAGACTCCAAACTGAGCAGGGAGCCTGACATGGGGCTCGATCTCACCACCCGGAGATCATGACCTGAGCCGAAACTAATGGTCAGATGCTTAACCAAACATACCACCCAGGTGCCTCATAATGTCACTTTTTAATTAATCTGTAGATTACTCTGTTAAATCTGCCAAAAGTAAACGAAACATAACAGCAAGTTGAGAACCGCAATCATTCATGTGATAAACAAAAGCACACTCTTCTTTTGCAGTCAACAATTTCACATCATTATTCCCTTTAAACTCATAACTCCATCCCCACTCCCTCACAGAATTTCATCCTAAAAAAAGAAATTTTGTGATTGGAAATCTTTAATGATTACTGAGTCATACTGCAGTAAAACAAAAATCTGCATGCAAATTGAATGGTAAATTATTTTTAAACATCCAGCCAAACCATAAAGCTTGAAGCATTAAAAATTCTTTTTATATTGAGTTAGGACTATAAATATTTTTGTGTTCATTTAAAAAGAATAAAATAAAATATCATTGGTAATAATTTCTTAATGAAATGTATTGGGCTGAAGCTTCCCCCCCTATGGTTCTTATATTCAACAATGAATACTACACATTACCATTACTGTAAATATATTAATAAGACAAGGGTCAGCACTAATTTCATCCCTCATTTATATCTTCTATAGATTGAAGCATAGGAAAAATTTATTCATCTAAACAAATGGATGGAAATAGAAGAAGTTTGATTTAATTCTTCAACTCTGTCCATGTATTTGCCAAAAATATCACAGAGAAATCATATCAAAAATTATTTTTTATCATCTATTAAACAATTAGTCAATTAGGTACTCCTGCAATATTGTTGAATTGAAAACATCTGCCTTGCAATTTTGTTTTTAACCCAGGCATTAAAGTCATTATCTTCTCAACAATATCACCAACTTTTCCATTTGTCTTTTTCTTCTGGAGTAGAATAAGGTTTCCACCCCCATGGCAATGCACCATGGAGAGAATCTAGATGATTGAGAGTTAAGTTTTTTTTTTTTTTTTTAAGGTAAGAGAAAGGAATTAAGGAAGTGGGATTCCTCAAAATCAGGTTCATTCTCTCCCAGATCAATTTGTGGGAAAATAGAAATTACAAGTGGAAATTGAGGATCTATAAACTGACTGTCTTAAAACTATCCATTTTCTCAGGTACTTCTTAAAAGATTTTGTGTATCCCAGGAATATGCACACCCCTGGGTCATCTTAGATTATTTCAAACACACACATTATTCTGAGCATAAGGAATTTCCACCAAGAAACTGCACAAAATTTAAGCCACATAGAGGAGGATTTTTGTAATATAGCTCCTCAAATTGTGGAATCTTTCCCACGGTATCTTCAAAAGAAATATAGTCTTTTGAATCATTCCATACAAAGTAACTTTAAATGGTTCATCACATTTGGAAAACATTGCACTATAAGTTCCCTTGGGAAGGATTACAATCCACATTAGCACACTCTAGGCTGGAAAAGTCCTACAATAAAGAATGCAATTAACTTTAATTCAAATTTTCACAGATATATTTGCCTATGTATGTCCCTTGGTTGGTATGTTACTCAAACGCTTCCTGAATTCCTGAGTTGTGATTTTTATTGAGTGTAGGGGTTGCATGTCATATTTCTCCTAATGAAATTCACAGACAGTGGCCCTGTCCTTGGTAGGTGTTTCATAAATATTTGTGAACTGGTTTACTGATTCATACACAAAGGGAATTAGGTTGACAAAAGAAGAATGCCAAACGGAAATCGATTAGCAGGAATTCTATCATAGAGTAAACCTTTAAACAAAACCCTTCTAACTTATCACATAGAAGCAGGTGTAATGCTGTAAGCAAGAACCAAAGTTCTCACCCAAGAAGTCACCTCAAGCTCCCACTGATGCTTCTCCCAGGGGAGCCTGGCTCAGGGTGTGTGGGGGGTACAGTACCTCATGTAAGAACTCTCAATGTGCAGTCACTGCTACAAGATCACAGAGGATTAGGCCTCCAGACGGCAGTGACAGACACATAATCCTGTCATCACAAGCATTCTTTGGAAGATCCTTCACTTGGGGGGGAAAAATCATTGCTTTTTATCCTCATACAATGTGAATCTAAGGGTAGCGCTGACTCTTTGGCAGTCTCTCTGCAGTAGGGAGATAGCAGAGGTAACATGCTCCATAAATAACTGGGTCAGTCACAGCACACCAAAGAGAGAGCTGGACGGGGAGCCAAAAAATACAAGCATCTCTGTCTTTTCCTTTAACCGCGGGGTAAACTTGAGTATTTTCTCAACTTCTCTGAGCCCCCACTTCTCCATCTGTCATGACCTTATCAATTTCAACATATCTGTGGATCTATGATCCCTTCCTCCTAATTGTGGAAAGAAGAAAAGCATCGTTTAAGAAGATGTCAACATTTCTTTGCCTTCAAAGCAAGGAGATAAAGTCCCGGTAAATATCTGCTTTAATTGATTTAGTTGCTTAACCAGTTCTGACATCTACCTTGAGAAGGCTACTTTTAAGTAAACAATCAGAATTCTTCTGGGGGAAGAAAACAATTTTATTTCTTCAGTATAAAAAGATGGTAAGGACCCCCAGAGAGTAGTTATCCTGCATTAGAGAAACAAGGTCAACTTTTATAGTGTTTGACAGTCTATTATATCACGGAAGAAAAAGTACCTCATATAGCAGCACTCACTATCCTAAATGATTGCAACCAAGCAGAAAGATGTTAGGGATTAAGAAAATCACTGTTTTTTTTTTAATTTAAATATAAGTTTGAGCATATTTTTATTGCCGATATCAAAAATCTTACGCCGCTGGGAGAAAGGATTTTAGTAATTGCCATAATGTAAAATTACATAATCATAATTAATAGAGAAAAGTATTCCTTTAGTTCTCAATGGATAAAGAATAAGTTTAATTAACACAGTAAATGTACGGCTCCTCAACCTCTCTCTAGCAGGGATGACAAGAGAAAGAAGACAGAATTAGGTCAATTCCTCTTGATGGCAGGACTCCTAACAAGTGACAAAGTAAGTGACAAAATAAGCTGATTTTACAAAGGAAGGAAGCATGATTTTCCTGTGACTGTTTTCACCATTTTTGATGACTTCCTATCAAAAATTGCAAAATTGCCTTCACTGACTCTCAAGACCTAAAGTTCTTTTTGCGTGATATTTGTAAATTGTAAATGAAGGACCAACAAAAACGATGAGAGTTTCATTTTTCATTTTGTGTTTGCATCAACTCAAATGCTCTCACATGAAATATTCCAAGGAAAATGTTGTGCCTCTGTTGTGTTTTTATTAATCACACTATCTCGGATCATTTCAAAGCAGTATCCCAAGCCCCGGTTGATGTTGTTCTGGATATAACTTTGAAATTCCACAGTCTGATGTTCAATAAACAACACTGTATAAGTTACCAATGAAAAGATTCATGTTGTCCAGGATTTTCAGCTCACCTAAATTCTGTTAATGCACACAGCATGGAGGAGAAAGAGCTCACAGTTACGTGGTGGACTCTCAGCTGCAAATGGGATGCTCCCCAAGGATTCTCAAGTCCTCCTTCAAGGGGACACACCAGAAAGGTCTTTTCACTGTGTTGTTCTTAAAGTTTCTCCAGGTCTTCACCCACATCGAACTAGATCCTCATAATTATATGAATAGAATTCAATGGACAAAGGATATTGTCATCTGGCCAAACATATCGTCATGTGCCCAGCATGAGTTAATGGCATCTATACCAAGAGTACCAAGAATACAGTGCCATAACATTGTAGTGTTTTGCTGAACCATGTTAAATATTGTTGGAGGTCAGAAGTGCTGAAATTTCAATAATGTAAAATACTTCAGCAAAAGCAAAATGTGTAAAAGCAAAGATTTGCCAATGCTTATTTAGCATTACTTCTGGGAGAACGTGCACTGATTCCATATTACTATAGTTTTATAAATAAATTATTCTTATTTTTTCTATTTTAAGGATTTTGTATACTTCCCATTTAACACAGTTTAAAATTTAGGCTTTGGGGCCAGGTGCCTGGATCCTATCTTAATGTCATCTCCAGCATACATGCAGTGTATGATTTCAGGTAAATGGCTGGACTTCTCTACCACAATTTCTTTTCCCCCTAAAAAATGCAGATAATAAAACTGTCTCCTTCTTAAGATTCTTGTAAGGAAAATGCAAGATCATGTGTAAAAAGCACAGACATACACCTTTAGCTTAATCAGCTCTTTGAAACAGTGGAGCCTCTCTCATCCCTTGGTCTCCTCTATTTCTGGCCACCTTCCTCCTGATGGTTCTGTCCTACGCAGACTGGATCTAACTGTTAATAACCTCATTAGCGTAGTCAATGGCATTATTTTATTATTATCCACCCAGTAAATTCCTAACAATGTTTCAGTGTTAAAATCCACCCAATTTCTTGGCTTCTAAGACTCTGTAGCTTAACATCCAAGAAAATTAGAGTCACGCACATGGATGCTACCATGAAGCATTGTCTCAAACATGACCCGAGATTTCAAATATGCTCAACAGGATTTTATTGTTATCATCAGCCAACTCTTACTACTTCAGCAAAGATTTCAAGTTATCTTCTTGTTCTTTATGGTTCTACTCAGATATTATCTTCTTCAAGGAGCTTTCCCTGCCCTCTCTATAAGTCACTTTAAATGTTTTTTCCCATCATAGCTAGTATATATTTGGTATCATGCCTGACTCATAGATAATTCTACATAGACACTACTTGTCTCATGGATAAATAAATAAATATTCTGTGCACTCATCTAGGCCTATTGCATCACCATAATCTGTTCCAGGGTCTGCTATCACTTTTTTAAAAATTTATTTATTTATTTGAGAGAGAGTGAGAGAGAGAGAGAGAGAGAGAGAGCGAGCAAGCGCGCATGTGAGTGGGGGGAGGGCAGAAGAAAAGGGAGAGAATCTCAAGCAGACTCCACCCTGAGTGGGGAGCTGAACACAGGGCTTGATCTCAAGACCTTAAGATCATGAAATCAAGAGTTGGATGCTCAGCTGAGCCATCTATGTCCTCTCAAAGTCAGCTATATCATTGCAACTCTCCATCCCCCAGACCATAAATTCTACAGTCAGGATTATATCCTACCCATTTTCATATCCCTACCACTGCCTCCATGGTACATCCTGGATGCAAAATCATTTTTCCCGACTGAATTTATCAACAAATTGAAATTAACAATATTGAAATATTCAGTTCATTCAGTCAGCAATGATCTAACATGTGTCTTTTATGCATCTCTGCTATGCTAGGTACTAGATATACAAAGATTAAGAGACCTAGCTCTCCCCCTTAGGGACCCTGCTGATGAACCAGGCACAAGAAACACAAACATATGTTTGCTAGATGATACCATAATTACTCTGGAGGAAGCATGTACAAAGGACTATAGATACACAGGATGATGCACCTCAAGTGTTGGAATCAGCTAAAGAGGCTTCTCAATGAGGCAGTTCAGGGTTTGAGCTCCTGCTTCAAATATCTCTCCTTTTGTTATTATGTGTTCACTGAGCAAATTTCATCATCCTTGTTTACTTCTCTGAATTAACTGACTCTCTTAGCAGCATTCCTTGTTTGCGAGTCCAAGGTCACCAGTCAGTCAAGGAGATGGGACAAGCCTGTCCCAGGTTAGTTTAGGTCCTTTTTTCAGAGAAGGACAAAGCATCTTGCCTGATAATCCTATGAATATTGCATAGAATGTAAGAGAATTCCTAAAGTGCAATAAAGTTCTACTATCAGGAAAGGGAGAATGGAGGCTGAGAATGCAAAACAATCAAACAATGGACAAATCCTCCAACGGATGTGATTGGATTTGTTCTCAAGTCAGCCATGTTTCCTAATGTAAATTTTTTAACTGTGCTTTCTGGTTGTATCCATTTGGAATCTCTTTCCTTTGCAAGTAAGAGAAATCTGATGCACAGTGGCTTTAACAAATAGGGCTGTGTTTTTCTCACTACATAAGAATTCTGGAAGGACCAGCCCAGGACTGATGAAGTAACCACTTGCATCATGGGGCAGTGATCACACATGGCCCCAGGGCTGCTGGTTGTTGTTGGTCCATGGTGATGTTATGGGCCAACTCATGTCCCCATATTCATATATCAAAGCCCTAACTCCTAGTGTAACTATATTTAAAGATCGTGCCTTTGAAGAAGTAATTAAAGTGAAATGAAGTCTTAAGAGTGGGGCCTTAATTTAGTAGGACTATGGTCTTTACAAGAGGAAGAAGCACCAGAGATACACACACAGAAAAGCTCACATGTGGACACAGAGAGAAGTGGCCATTTGTAAGCCAAACAGAGAGGTCCCAGGAAAAGCCCAATCCACTGGCACCTTGATCTGGGACTTCTGGTCTCCAAGACTGTGAGAAAATAAGTTTCTGTTATTTAAGCCACCATATCTGTGGTTTTGTCATGGCAGCTCTAGCAAACAAATACAGATGAGATGAGCATAGAAAATCAGAGTAAGCACTTAGTGACTTGGATAACAATTTGACAGGATTATTTTATGCCTGCCGAATTAAATGGTAAGATATTTGGCCTTGTATTTTGTATGCCTTTTTCACTTTGTTTTTCTATTTATTTATTTTGTTGTATCTTAATCAGTCTACTATAGGCTAGAAATATTTTTTAAATGATCTCAACTACAGATAGGTTGAGAGACACCACCTCAAAGAACCTGGCTCTCTCTCTCTATTTTTTTTTTTTTTGGCTTTTATTTTTAGATGAGCAACCTCATGGTCACAGGACAGCTGCTCTACCTCCAAGTGTCACATCCTCATTCCAAACAAGCAATAAGAAAGAAAGATAAGGAATAAAAGGCAATAGGAGTACCTCTTGAATCTGTCCTTGTTAATCAAGAAAGTAAAAATTTCCTGGAAAACCTGTGCTAGATGTTTCTGCTCATATCTATTAGAAGTGTGACAATGGCCACCCTTCCTGGAAGAGTGTTGAGTCAGCTAACCAACAGTGAATGCCAAGCCAGTTTTACACCAATCTCTTGAGAGCTTAGTTAGCGTAAATCAGTCTCCTAGATCTCACTCCATTTTAGATACACAATAGCTAGCTAGCCAGCCAGCAAGCAAGAGCACAAGGACCTAAGGAAATTCCACCAGGATAAGACTCAACTGTGAGGCTACACATACAGCAACCAGTCAGCCGTTCTTTTCAATTCACTAAACCAACATTGATTTAGTCTGATATATTTATGCCATATATACACATATATATGTACATCTGTATACTGTGTGTGTGAGAGTTCTTACACATAAATTGCCTGACTTACGTGAATTGCAGTTCTTAGCTACATCAGGAGCAAATCTTATGAAAATAAATATATTCAGCTCACTGATTAAAAGAATCCACTCCTAAGAAAAATCCCATCTAAAAGGATTCATATTTTTTTAAAGATTTTATTTATTTATTCATGAGAGACACAGAGAGAGAGGCAGAGGTTAGAAGCAGGCTCCCTGTGGTGAGCCTGATGTGGGACTCTATCCCAGGACCCCAGGATCACAACCTGAGCCAAAGGCAGACACTCCACCACTGAGCCACCCAGGCGATCCTAAGAGGCTTCATATTAATTGAGATTCTTCAGGAACTAGGCATGTTGTTTTGAATTTTCTATCTTTAAAGATTTTGGTCTTGCATTACATTTTATACTGTTATTGGCTCTCTTTGATAGATGAGAAAACAGATACGGAATATTCAATGACTAAACCAGCATTAGGCATCAGAGCCAGTACTAGTGTCCATGTCTCCTGAATTGTATGCCTCACTGTCTCTCAAGTTTTCCTAACAGAATCAATCTCCAGAATCCAAAATGGGGCCCACTGATGTCCCAAGGAAATGCTCCATTCCATTTCTCCTGATACCTCTGTCCTGTTCACCACAAAGCAGTGGCTCCTTGTAGAATATTCAAATACTAAACTTTTTTTTTTCCTGAGAGAGTGTGTGAAACTATATTTCGGGGAGGGCAGGTGAGGAGTAGGGGCAGAGGGAAAGAGAGAGAGAGAGAGAGAGAGAGAGAGAGTCATAAGCAGGCTTCACACGTAGTGCAGGGCTTATTCTCACGACCATGAGATCATGACCTAATCTAAATCAAGAATTGGACACTCAACCAACTGAGCCACATAGGTGCCCCAAATGCTAAACTATTTTTATTTACACTCAGATTAAGTACTATTCTGTTTGTGTTTTCATTCTTTCACTCATTCCATAAATGGGGACACAATCAAAGGCAAGACAGACATGGAATTTACTAGGAAACCAACATTTGCCTCAATGATGAATGAAACTCTATCGCAAAATGACTACAAAAAAGAAGTTCATAGTGCTTTTTGCCTAGGATAAGCTCTCTCTCTCTCTTTCTTGACACTCTATGCTGTTTCACCAGCTATTATGTTACCTTCCCTTGCCACCAGGTACAGCAATAAGAGTCATCTCTGAGAATGGGAATGAGACCATTCATGAAGCCAACAAAGAAGAAAAGTGAGACTGCTTCTATTTCAGAAGCTCCCATCCAGCCACTATGACCCTAAAGACATTACTTGGTAGCCTTCCTCTTAGTAAAAGCATACA
Source organism: Vulpes lagopus (assembly GCF_018345385.1). Taxonomy (NCBI): domain Eukaryota; kingdom Metazoa; phylum Chordata; class Mammalia; order Carnivora; family Canidae; genus Vulpes; species Vulpes lagopus. The sequence continues at coordinate 147,987,151 of NC_054827.1, read as the reverse complement.
TTAAAGTGTTTGACATCAAAGTGGCAGATATTCTTGACTCCTTTTGAAGTGGACTCAATGACTTTTAGGTGATGTAATACTCCCACACCTAAACAGTTTGTTTTATGGCCCTTTCGAAAGCTGTCCTAACATCAAATATCCAACCCACTATGCCAGTAACTGCTGTGATTATTAAGCATAAAAAGTGAGATGTGCTCAGTTTTCCCCTTCAGACATCTGTATATGGAAAGGAAACAAAATAAACAAGATTTATTATGATGCATTGTAATAGAATCCATGGCACAAATCAGAGAAAATAAGACACGTATTAGACGCTGCTGTGGAATAGAAAGAATTCTGAAAAGTACATTTTAATCCTGCCTAAACAACTGTCTCAGCTATTGTATCTATGGTTAAATCACTTAATCTGTTCAGGTCTCAACTTTCTCATATATTTACCGCTTACATTGAACTTTATGATCTGTGAATTACCTTAAATTCTACGGTTTGTGAAAGAAGATGGAAGTCGGGAGCCATTGATTCAATTCAGACATATACCTGTGTGCTTTTAACCACTGTAAAATGGTTGCAAATATTTAAAAACTGGAAGATTTCTGTCAGCAGAATGGGTTTCCAATTTCTCATGGACAAAAATAATCCCCAAATAATCAGCAGCACTAGGCTCTGGTTTCTGACCCTCAGCTCTTTCAGATGGGACCTGCCCTTTCTAGGTCATTGGGGTTCTCTCATGGCTCCATATTGCTTCATGACTTAGGTTACTGGACTTTCTCTCCTGTGACTTTCTCTCCTGTGATTTGGGCTTACAGTCCCAAACTGTGAGGCCTTTATACTTTCAATTCCTTCTACATGGACTAGCACACCTCCAGATATTCACCTAATCCTACTTTATTTTCATATGAATATACCCAGAAATGCATTTCATTTGTTGGCTCATATTTTTGTTGTTTGTTCCTCTACTAGAATAAAAACTGTTGGAAGGATGGGACTTTGTCTTGTTCACCAGGGTACTTGCAGCACATAAAATAATGTCTGGTATATGGCAGGTGTCAAATAATTGTCTATCCATTGATTTGTTATTGACTATAAATCTCTGTCCTTTTGGAATTCATATTCTTCAGTCTGCCAAGCAAAGGGTTTTCAGGAATCACTTTATTAGGGGAAAACTCAAAATACAATCACTATGAATATATTTAAAAAATAAGTGGTATTGCCTTTCTCTCAATTATTAAACATATGACCATCAGAGAACAATCAGAAAATTTAAAAACTCATTCAACTGAGATAGTGATTTCAAAATGTCGGTGACTTTGCATTCTAGTATTTTTTTTTCAGGAATTACACATTTATACTAAATGTTTGTACTTTTTTACATGCACTTGAAGACAACCCAGTCTCCCTCCTTCTGCAGCAACTCATGCAATACGAAATCTTCCCAAACCTCCATCATCTCAGAAAAGCATTGAAGGGAAGTAGTTCTTGTCATTTCTATGCACATACGTGCCTCTCATGAGAGGAGGAAGATTCATCAGGTTGTTGAGATAATCAGAGCCTGATATTCATTCTTTCACATTTCTTCATGGGGCAGGATTCATGTACTTATGAAGTGTCATTGAGAAGTGAGCCTTCACCCTTGGTTCTCAGACTCACGGCATCATGGTCTAACACTGTGGTCTAAGTTAGGAGCTACTCCACACACACGTTCATCCCCAACTTAGTCTCAAAGTCTAAGTTGTAGGAGGTTATAGGGGCCCGCCACATAAGCTGACTTCTCCAAATTCAGTTCAGCAAGAATAAGGAAACATCTCACCTGGTTACTGTGTCTATTTCTCTGTAGGTCCAGAATGTAGAAGAAAGAATGGTGAGTTTTGCACTCTGCAAATCCTACCAATACTAAATATTCAGATCTGTAACCTCATTTTCCTACTGAAACTTCTTTCATTATTTTTTGGATTCAGCCACCATATCTGAGGTATTTCACTTATGACAGGTTGGTCATTCCATCAATGAATGTCACTGCCACCATAGCAGCAAGTGCTGGACTCCTGTTTTCTGAGAAATGCCATCTTGATAGTTCAGTAGCTGCACTGACACTGAGTAGAAAGAGGATTGTTGCTCTTTGCTTTCTCCTTCATTCCACTTATACAGCCATGCTGGTTTTATCCATATGAAGACTAACAGTCTCTCATAAATTATGTTTGAATGCAACCCCAGTAGCTATGTAATCAGTTTTATTGTTTTTTATTCCAACTTTTAATCTCCCTGCAATTATAATCCCACTACTGCTACATATAGTTTTACCTCTGTTTAAGAGTGTGTTTGCAATTTAGACCTGAAACACATATATTACTGATTTATTGAATTTATTGATCCAGCTCTTCCTCCCAAACCAAGTGGCTTAAATTAGAGTAATCTGAGAATGAGAAACAAGACTTAATCTTGCATGGTCTCAAAGCACTTCATGAAACCCAGTGGGTGGCTTCTGGGAAATAAATGATGAGAACAAAAATCAGAAACAAAGCATGTGAGCTCTGATCTAGGATACATTCTCTTGGTTTGCTACCATAGCACTCTGTATTTTTTCAATGTGACCCTTCATGCACTTCATTCTTACTACTTGTTGATTACCTTTCTTCCTTATTGGACCATAAATTTTATGAAGGCAGATAATTTATCTGTTTTGCTTAAGCCCTATTTCCCACTGCTGTAGTGCCTAAAGTTTTAAAAATGGCTTAAAAAAATATCTGCTGAATGAATGAATGAATGAATGAGTGCTAGGTGGAAGTGAAATACCAGGAAACATAGGATTTGCCACAGAAAACAAATGAATCAAGCTCCAGAAACGAGGCAAGATAAGCCTGGAAAGATGGGCATGATATCTTCCCTGAGCTACCATCCTCCTAATATCTCCTTCCCCAAATTGCAAACCCCCATGAGTGGAGATAAGAAAGGGACACTTGAGACTAGGAAAGATACTACTTGCAGTTAGGCATACTAAAGAAAGTGAAAACCAATTTTTTTAAAAAGAGCAAAAATATTAAATGACTAAACACATCCAATAATATTCTTTGAGAAAACTAAGAAAATCTAATAAATAGTAAATAAAAAATCTTGTATAATCTGATAAAAGCCCAAAGCAGGAAACTAGGGAAGAGAAAGAGCCAAACCACTGATGCAGAGATTATTTTAATTGTTAAGCACAAAAATAATGCCCCATGCTAATGAAATTAACTCTGCAATGAAATAGATGACTTTGTGTGTTTGTCAGAGGGAACAGGAAATGGTGAAAACCAATACAAACTCATGAAGCAAGAAACCTTAATAGATTAATAACTATGGAACACATTCAGAAAAGTTGTTTGAGATTTTCTTCCTAAAGCATACGTAAGTTTATATGATGAGTTTCCAAATATTCAAGGAACAATATATCAATATGTATATATTATTTCAGGTCATGAATGCAGTGGAAAGATTCCATACTGATTTCCATAAAGATAGTAGTAGCCTAATATGAAAATGTGGCAATTAAAGATTAATATTGCTTAGGAATACTTCTGACAAACTTATAAATGAAGTACTAACAAATGAAAATTTATAATAATATGTACTCAAAAAGAGTTCATTTGAGGAATTTGAATCAAATTGGGATAAGATCACATCACAGATGCCAAAAAGACTTTTTAAAAAAATTCATCATGAAGCTATGATTTTAAAAAAAAAAACCTCTTTGTCAACAATTTTCAAAGGCTTATTTTTTATTGTGATGAAAAGAACCTATCCCAAATGCTGAATCACTAAATAAATTGCCATTCAATTGGAATAAGTTAAATGTTATATAAGCAAATAGTGAACATTTATTATCTCTAATATTACTTAATGTAAGTTTAGAAGTTCTAACACTGCATTGAGATGTAAAATTTTTAAATTACATAATTGAAAAGGAAAAACAAAATCATCATTGTTTTCAGATAACACTTCAAAAAAAAAAAGATAATCAACCTAAGTGTTATAGAAATATGTCACTGGAAATAGGTTTCCAGCAACATGGTGAAATCATAATGAATACACAAAATCCAGTGACTCCACTCCCATCAAAAAGGCTAAAATTAAAGACTAACCATACCAAATGTTGCCAAAAACATGAAGCAACTCATTTTTATGAGTTCCTGGTAGGAATGTAAAATGGCATAAACACTTTGGAAACAAATTGGCAGATTCTCAAAAGTCCTACTTACATTACCAAACAATTCATATATCCTGTTCCTATGTATTTAATCAGAAAGCATGAAAGTATATAAAACATGAAAGTATATGTCCATACAAGTCCTTCCACATGAATGTTCATAGCTGCATTATTCATCAGAGTAAAAAATGGGTAACAACAAAAAAATCCATCAACAAATGAATGAAAAATTGTGGTATACCCATACAGCAGAACATTATTCAGTCAGAAAGAAGAATGAACTATCAATAAATGTAATAACGTGGGTGAATCTCAAAATCATAATGCTGAGGAAAAGGAGCCATACACAAATGAGTAGATCCTGAATGATTCCACTCATATAAAATTATATAAATGCAAAAGAATATATAGTGAAAGAAAGCTAATTAGTGGTTGTCTGTGGCAGGAGTAGGAAATGAGATGGGTTACCAAGAGGCAAGAGGAACTTTTGGGGGGATGATGGCAATATTTGGTGTTCTGTTTTTGGTAATAGTTTCATAAGTATACCTGTCAAAACTCAAATTGTACACTTTAAGTGTGGATTATTGTCATAAATCATGCATCAGTGAAGTTATGATTTAAAAATACAATAGAACCTTCTGGACAAGAAAATACAAATATCAAGAGACACTCACTGTAGCACATTCCCAAAACCAAATTGTCTAACATCCTTCAACTCCTATCCTCAAAATGTTTCTCCTCAAATGGCTCCTACTTGCTTGTAGACTGTCTCATTATAGCAATTATTCAAAAAAAAATGTAAAGATGTGAAGATACAGATATTTATGTGGTGGTATGAAGACCTTATTAATTTATTCTCCATTTCTCTATAGTGAGAGAGAGACAGACAGAGAGAGAGAGAGAATGAGAGAGAGAGAGAGGACAAACAAGAGAGAGATGGAGAAATTGAGATTAATTTTACTAAAATGGCCAGGCCTTGCTAAAAACTTCATTTCCTTGACCTTCTTCAGGGGTAACCACATGTCATGCAATTGGTTGGAAGATGAGAGTGGAAGTCTTATAGTTGGGCCTTCTAAGAAAACTATTTTTTGCTGGTAAAAGGGGACATGCTCAGGTGACACAAATTTTGCCCTTCACCCTTTCCTCTTTCTTTTTTAACTAAAGACGAATGAGTGGCTTGGAAGTGTAGCAGCTGCCTTGTGACTAAGAGTGAGAAAATCAAATGCTAAAGATGTTAGAGCAAAAAGAGAAAAGGTATCTGAAGCAGCCTTGGAACACGTTACCAATTTAGTTTCCTGCATGAGAAAAGTCAATCTCTTGCAAGTTTCATGCAGCTATATAAAATTCTACTAACTCCAGCATTTGTGGAGGGAAAAATAAGAATTTTATTACCAACCAATCACATATTGTGACTGCCAAAACTAGACTTAAAAATCAAGGCATCAAGTCTCTCCTTATACAGCTGATGGAATAGGTCCAGAAAAATATGAGACTTTCTCAAGAGGACAGAACTAACAGAGTCAAAACTGAACCTAAGCCTCTTGGTTTTCAATCCAATACCATTTCGACTGTCCTTGCTGCCACACTGAAGAAAATTCCTGGGGCGCCTGCGTGGCTCAGTCGGGTAAGCATCTACCTTCTGCTCAGATCATGAACCCGGGGTCCTGGGATCGAGCCCTATGTCAGGTGGCCTACTCAAGGGGGGGTGCTTGTCCCTCTCCCTCTGCCCTCCTCCCCCACTTATGCTCATGCTCTCTTTCCCTCTTTCAAATATATATATATACATATATATATATATATATTTTTTTTAATGAAAAGGATATTACTCATTGATAGCCTGTTCTTTGCCAGGTATTATGCTTGGTGACATATGGACACAAGAATGTACAAGACCACATTCCTTTCCTATAAGATGACTCCAATCTAAATGAAGAGGTAAGACCTCATTGGACTATGAATTAGCAAGAATAGTTTTAAAATAGAGCTAGTGGAATCAGTCCCATCACATGATGGCCCATAATCTTTAGACAGAAAAAGTCAGACAACCGACTAAGCCAGTATCACACCACATGGTAAGTGACAAAGTGTTCATCTCCATGTTAGGGAGAAATCAATGTGGGTAGGAAAAATCAGAGATGTGTTGTATAAGGGAACGATGTTTTCTCTTACTTGGAGGAAAGATAGAGTTAAGAGAGGCAGAAGACAATTCCTAGAAAATACAAATGCCTTTGGCAAAAGACGTGGTGCAAAGAACCAAGAAACATCTTGGGGAAAATACAAATAAAATGGTTTGACTACAGTGGAAGGTTTTGTTAGTGTTCTTACGGAAAATGTGGCATTAGAAAAAGTAAAATGTAGATTAAAATATAGATTAGAACCAGAGGAGCTTTAAATGATGGAGTGAATAATTTTAACTTTATCCTTCAGGTAATAAAGAGCCAGCGTTGATTTTTAATCACGGAAATGACTTGGCAAAATTAGTATTTTTTTTTGAGATTTTATTTATTTATTCATGAGAGACACAGAGAGAGAAGCAGAGACACAGGCAGAGGGAGAAGCAGGCTCCATGCAGGGAGCCTGACGTGGGACTCCATCCTGGGTGTCCAGATCACACCCTGGGCTGAAGGCAGTGCTAAACCGCTGAACCACCCGGGCTGCCCCAAAATTAGTATTTAAGAAGATGAACCTGGGGGAGCCTGGATGGTTCAGCCAGTTAAGCCTCTGTCTTCGGCTCAGGTCATGATCCCAGGGCCCAGCGATGGAGCCCCACATGGAGCTCCTGCTCAGCGGGGAGCCTGATCCTCCCTCTCCCTCTGCCCCTCCTTGTGCTTGTGCTCTCATGCTCTGTCTCTCTCAAATGAATAAATAAAATCTTTAAGAAAAAAGAAAAAAAAAGGAGATGAAACTGGTGTCTGTGAATTGAGAACAGGAAATGGAATACAGAAGATTAAACATATTGAACAAAACTTACAGGCAAGATGAGGTTCAGTATATATAAAAATATATGAATATGCATGTACTGTAATTTTTATATAATATATACATAATTCTAAATCACCAGGAAATGAGCAATAAAGTATGTTAAAGATTTTCCATTTCAATGCCCAGTGTAGTGCCTGGACCACAGTAGATGCTCAATAAAATTATGAATAATTCATTCATAATATAAAGATATATTAACGTCCAAATGAAAAGATTATTGCAGACTCTCTTCATCCAGATATTAAAGCTTCCTTTATAAATCCCGGAAGTGTATATAAAACATCTCTCTTCTAAGATAAAAAAATGGGAGTTTTAAGGATCCCGGAAAACTGGTGAGTTACCTAGGTAACTCATTAAGTAAAATACATGAGAATTGAGTTCTGATTAAAAGTATTCCCTTTACTGCCTTGCCTGCCTTTTTAAAAGAAGCAAAGGATACAGCTTCACAGCTTTCACTTAGCAAGCAGATAAAAAAGAACAGATGACTTGATTCTGACATATCTAAATACCTACTATGATTTCAGTCACCTTTCTTTTGAGTCTTTGCTTATTTTTAGAATCACCTTCCAACAATGGCTAAATGAGTTCACAGAACTGAGAAGAACTCAGGTGAGAGCCATACAACTGCAGTCACTTGAGTATTTTAGACGAAGAAAGAATTTTAAGGCTTTCTGAATGACCTAGATAATTAAATTAAAAAGTGAATACTCACCTACGCTATGTACTGAACATACCTGCCACAATGTTTAGATAATAGCTAACAGCTGCCACTCTATGTATATTTTCTGTTCAGAGTGACTAGTGACTACTTAAGAGAATACTTCTTTGAAAGACGGCCTCATTAGCCAATCACCAAACATCAGGGTGATCACTAGAAAGTGTCCATTGATCCTCTGGATGTGTTGCTTGATTTGCAACAAATCTGGCTGGTTCTGTTGCTTTCACTTGGCATCTTGTGGATAAGAGTGGTTATAGGGTAAGACACCAAAAAGGACAATATCTCCTGCATGAAAGCTTCTGGCTGAAAGGAGAATAATATGTTTGTTTCCCTAGATCCTGAGAAGTAGGGTTGGTTGACTTGATGTTTCCTGTCATCAGAATTCTTTGTGTTGATAAGGACTAGTGTGTTGACATTACCCCAGAGGTAAACCTTAGTCATGCAGACCTGAAAACCCAATTCTACTCACAAGGGCAGGGCTTCTAAGCCTAAAATTACCAGGGAGGTAAGACTAGATGAGAAAGGATACATCCCCTCCGCCAACAGGCAGTCCCCAGAACAGAAGATGGCTAAACTGTGCTCAGTATTTTCTTCCCTAACTCACCAGTCAGAGGGGCCACCCCTCTGCCTCCCAGAAGGACAGTGAGGGTTTGAGGGTCAGGGTAGGACATCAGGAGTGTTATTCTAATAGTCCCTTCAAACGGGAACACGACTCAAAAGTTCTACTGTTTCCAACAGAGGGCAGCATTCACGTCTTAGGCTTTTTCATACCCAACACCAAAAGCAGCGCCTTAGTCAATAAGTTGAAGGGTGATGATCTCTAAGGAAAGAGACCAGATTTTGGAGTCAAGCTTGACCCTTACTTCTGAACCTTTTTGACTGTACACCCTCAGGCAAGTACTTTCTCCTCTTTGTGATTTCATCAACTGTAGAATCCAGGTGGTACATACCGAGCTCACAGGAGTCTCTTGAAGGTTAAATATCCAGTAGCTTATCCCAATGCGGTAGGGGCAGAGAGGCACTCAAAACTCTGAACGCCCTTCCTCTTCTTTCCCCTAATAAAACCTGCTTTCAGGGAAAAAAATCTGGAGAAGGCATCATTTATGCTCCCATTCTAAGTTTTCCTCTCCCGGGGCTATTCTTCTGTTGAAGCCTTTTCCCTCGGTGTAATAAATGGCTCATTTAGTCAATCATGGTCCAAGAGCCGAGACGCGGGATTTAGGAAGAGAACAGCTTTCTGGAAATCAGAGCCTGTCTGGATTATTGTTCTGAACTCAATATTTTCTGTGCCGCTCCACCCCTCATACCTTTGTATCATCCTAATCCTTCTTTTTTTTTTTTTCTTTTTGGAGCATTGTCATGGGAACGTATGTCCTATAAATGGCAAGGGGGTGATGAGGGATAACGAGGGAGAGAAAAAGAAATAAAGATCCGTGCCCTGATTGCTTTGCCACTAAAAACAAATGAAATGGAAATCAAGATGTGTGACTTGGCACTGCAGTGTTTAGAGAATTGAAACCTACAGTGCTTACTTTTAATTGTTCCTTAATGGCACATGGAATTGCAAGACATTAAATCACTTTAGAGGAGTGCCAGCGGAATTAGTTTATCCCAGTAAAGTCACCTTTAGTTTGTTAAGTCGGCCATTAGACAGGCTAAATGCTAGAAGACGCCACCATTACGTGTTTTGTTGGAAGCACAGTGGAACATACTCCCAAGGTGTGAGACCCCACCCACAGCCAGATGTCATCAGAGAAACTAATGACTAAAGACAGGTGCCACTCGGCCCCGAGTACACGCTCCATATCAACCTCACCATAAGGAAATCATTGCCAAAGGAGTTGGTGATGCGAAAGGGCCACAGAGACCCAGGCAGAAGCAGTTTGCATGTTATTACACAGCCTTTGGGAACAGACAGAGCTGAATTTAAATCCCAATTCTGTTTCCTTGCTGAGGGACCTTGGGCAAATTCTCTTTCCATTAAGTGGAACTAATAGCACTGACATAGTTCATGGCTTCTGTGGGGATTGAATGAGCTACTTCCTGGGAGGCCGCAGACAAGGCTTCCGGGCTAGAGAGAGCCTGGATTTGAATTCTGTTTGCAGGAAAACTAGCAGCGTAACCTCACTTCCCGTGCCCTTGAGTCTTCTTGTTCATAAATTAGACTCTTTACCTACTCTATGGAGCTGTTATGTGAATTAAATTAGCTCACACACATGTTAAGTGTGGGGTCACTTAAGAAGGACTCCATAGTCCTTAACATGTTATGTTTACATGCCGGCTCCTGGGATGTTGGATTCCTTCTCCCATTTCTGGTAATCATGCTTCCCCAACAAAGTTTTCTCAGGAGTTTACATAATTTGAAGAACTCTATTAACTTTCCCTCCAAAGCCATTTCCCTAAATCTAAAACATTCATCATTAATATTGAGTTTGGTTGAAGGCACTGGCTCTCCCCTGTTACAATAATCATCATCTAGAAAGATCACATTATCATATTATTCTTACATTACGTTCAGACATTACCGGCATCTTATACGTTGATTCCATCAATAGAGTTCCAGCTGCTCGAAAAGTCTGGGAATTGAACTAAGACTTTTGGACAGGTAAGTTTTGAGGAGACAATAGAAAGGAACAGATACATGGACTAGTTTAGGTTGAACAGGACAAGCAAGTAGGGGAACCCATGCCCCATCGTGGCAGCTGGGGAGGTCTCAAATATATGTGGGATGGGGGACAGAAATTGAAATTCACACTTTTCTCCAGTTTTCCTGGTCTGTCATGCCACCCCGACATCTACGGGAACTTAGGTTATATTGGAAAGATTTAAATTATTCTATTTATTTAAAAAATCATGATACATGTCATCAGCATCATCCATTTACAATCCTCTATGAAATGACTTGTGAGATAATGAAAAATAAAAGGAGATGAAGGGAATTAAAACATTCTCAAAGGACAAGAATAAACTAATGAAATAAAGCAAGGTTTTCTGAATGATAATGTCATTCTAACATTTGGATAATGAAGTTTAGGGTAGTTGTTGTAGATGGAGTCACAGGGAATTAGGAATCACGTTGTTTCAGAATAATGGCTAATCCTTAAACTTACCATATTTAAACTAAAATTAGGGAATGCCTTTTTAGGAAACCATGCACCTGCATCCCTCATCCTCCTTGGAGAGGATGTGTCAGCTCTTTGCAACATTGCAGCATGGAGCAGAGTGGACCAATAGCTACTTTTATTAGGAACACATATGTCCATGCACACACACGTGTGTGTGTGTGTATTTTTCCTATGCACTTACGTAAACCTTTCTCATTTTATTTTCAGGGAGAAACTAAGGTATGTTTTGCTTTTATCCCCATCTTACACAGGAAGAAGTAGAGATTCAGAAATAATTAGGCCGAGATCACAAAGCTAATAAAAATAACTAATGTTTATTGAAAGTTTACTAGGTCCAGACACTAAACACTTTCCCTATGCTAATTCTTTTAGCTCTGTGAAGTACTACTATTCCTATTTTATGGGAAATAAAATTAAGGCAAAGAGAAATTAAGCTTGCTCAAGCTCCCATAGATAGTAAATGGATGAGCAGGAAATGAAAACCAGGCATTCTGGCTCCTATGTCTTCACCTTTCACCACCATGCCACGCTGCATCTTTCTAATGCATGCTAAAGCAACTGACAGTCCATTTTTCCCACTTGAACCACACTACCCCTTTTTCTTATGGTTTGAAATAATTTTAGGTCTAATCTTATATAAGGACAGCAGTTCGGTCAACAGCCTCTTCCACAGTCATGGTATTGAACACATTGACCAAAAGCAATTTGCACAGGACTCGAACACATGGAGTTAAATACCCAGAAAGGGAACTCAACACTTTGAGAACTTTGTCTAATTACTCATTATCTGTTTCATCTTTTTCTGAGTTGACTGATTGTTCAACATAATTTTTCAAGTGATTGTGTTGGTGCAGAATTAGCTCAGCTTTATATGAGACCATGTGCACAGCTGCTGCTTGTAGCCTAGTCTCCTTGAGTCAGTCAGCTTGAGTTGGTGATTACCCCATCCCTAAATAATCTACTCCATGTGTGTCACTGAACGTGACATTACAATGTGAATCTGTCAGTTCAAGCAATTTCAGTAGGAAAAAAAAATGCATGCCTACCTGGAGGGTTTTGTGTTTCTCAAGTAATTTCCTTTTCAATTAATCTTAAGTGCTGTATGGGGTTAATTACATTTTCACAAAAGAATAAGTGGATAGAATAGAATTGATTAGATGTTTGGAGTCACATAATGAAAGCCAAGTCAAATAAAGCTAGTAATATTAGCTAATATTTATTGAGTATTTGTTATAGGTCAGGAACTGAACAGTTAAGTACTTTATACACATTATCTTGTTAAATTATCTCCTCAACCCTAAGAAATAGGTACTATTTAGATAATCCCCTGATAGGTGTATGAAACTGAGCCTCAGAAGAATTAAATTACCTTCCCAAGATAAGATGCTTGGTGGGACCAGAATCTAAAGCAGGTGTGCTTTAGACTAGAAGCTCTTAGATTTACTTTCTGCAATCATTTTAATTATTTGTATCATGATCATGGGGATATTCCACATCCCACATTCTGTCTCAAGATGACTCAGTATAATTCTCTGATTGAGAATCAATTATGATAATTATAAATCTGTTACTTTCTCCAAGAAGCCAAGGAGCAGAATCATAAAGTAATGTGTGATACTAAAGTGAGTGCTGCCAGGGGAGGGCAACATGGTATTTATTCTATGTATTACTCATGCTCTTCCCTCATCCTCCTGTCCACATATTAAACATGTATTTAATTTTTAAGATTATGTTCAAAATAACCAACAACTTCTTTAACTTTCTCTTTTTCCCCCTTTTAGTAGAAATGATCCTATTTCTATTATAAATCTATATGTGCTTATACTATGAGCCCCACGTATACAGGCAAATTTTGGCACCAATAACTCTTTATTACATTTACTTTTTGAATTTAAATTCAATTAACATATAGTGTATGATTAGTTTCAGAGGTAGAGTTCAGTGATTCATCAATTGCATACAATACCCAGTGCTCATCACATCACGTGCCCTCCTCATGCCCATCACCCAGTTACCCCCTCCCCTCCAGCAACCCTCAGTTTGTTTCCTGTGATTAAGAGTCTCTTATGGTTTGCCTCCCTCTCTACTTTTGTCTTATTTTATTTTTCCCTCCCTTACCCTATGATCTTTTGTTTTGTTTCTTAAGTTCCACATATGGGTGAGATCATATGGTAATTGGCTTTCTCTGACTGACTTATTTCACTTTATTACACTTCTTTGTGTTCCTATCTACCCCTGTGTCCAGCATATTCCCAGAGAAAAGTTATATGTCTCATTCTTCTTTGCATCTCCAGAACCTAGAACGATAGTAATTGTATATTAGCAGCTTCTTAGTGTTTGTTCAATCAGTCTATCAATAGACTTCTGGGGGAGAATAAAGTGCAGTGATGACATGTGGGTCCTCTGGCTCTGAAGAAGTGAATTCAGCGGGCTGTTGCAAATACCTGGTAATCTGACTGTCGTGTTTGAAAACAAAAATATATCACTTTACTTTTTGTTTCTCTATTGAATTTTTAAAATCAACTTTTTCTTATTTCATAAAGAAAATATGTTTATTATTATATACTTAGAGGTATAAATAGGCAAAGGAGATTATATTTTAAACACCATTCCTGCTAGAGAGAATTGTCAGGAACATTTTTATGTGTGCGTTGTAGGACTTTTCTGTGCAAACATATTTGTGCCTTATTCAGCATGGGTAACTTTCTGAAATCTAGAAACCTGGATTTTTGCATGTGAGTTGGGTTTGATATGAAATTTGGAAGGTGAAAGAAAGTAAAGTGAGGTACTGGTGACACATGGAGAGACTTTTTCTTTTCTTTTTCTTTTTTCTTTTTTCTTTTTTCTTTTTCTTTCTTTCTTTTTTTTTTTTTTTTTTTTCAAATCTAATGGCAAGAAGTACTTGATTCGTTTAGGCCAGTTATGGTGGAGATTCTAGCGTCTAGCCCATGACAATACAGGTCAGTTGCAGAGTGAAGGTCAGTGGCAGCACTGAGATTCCTGCTAGAGCAATCTGTTGTGTCATGGATGTTTCCATAATGTGTTTTTTTTCTGGTTATGAGTCATCTGTCTGCATTTTGTTCCCTATATTCTCTAGTGCCACCTCCACAGAAAAATAATTCTGAAGCTACCTATTTGTAATAGGATAACTGGTTAAAAAAAATCCTTCTGCTTAAACTACTAAGAGTAAAATAGATTATTTCTAAGTAAATATCCTGACAAATAGCATAACTATTGACAGAAGTGGTTGCAGGTAACAAGACACTCAAAGAAATGGAGATCTCAATTGGTAGTGACCTGAGTTTGATGACAGTGACTATCCATTATCATTAGAGAATGCAACACTTATCACTTGTTGCATACAGTGGCAAAACAGCAACTTGGAATTCTCTTTGGTTCCCTGGACAGCAGTGCTTATTAAGGATAAGGCCTTGGCAGAAGGGACACCAAGAAATATCATTATGAAGTCTAAGGAATAGGCTGGTTACTTCTAACTGCATGGGATAACTTTAAAAATTAAACCACAAACTCATGGTTTTTCATTCTTAACTTAAAATACAGGCAGGGAACCAAGGAGTTTTTATAACTATCCTAATCTACATTACATCTCACCACTCTCAGCCGATAGAGCCTATAATCAGACCAAAAATTTGATCAGATTACTGAAGTGCAATGTAGGTTAAATTTGTAGCCTTGCCTAAATCTCTTACATGAGAACTGGGGTATTAAGTAGGAGAGAATTAGATTCTGAAAAGGAAGAGGAACATCTGCAGTGATTTGGACATCTTAAACCTCCAAATTCTGTGGAACCTCTTTTGCCAGCAGAAATATCTCCTCCTCTCCTAAAGGAGCTGATTCTTGTAATTAATTCTTGTCCCAAATCTACCAACTCTCACTTCCTCTTAGATTACAACTGGAGGCAGGTTCCAGCATTCCCAGGACTGGGGAGTGGAAAACTGCAAGGCCAGATCTGAGAGAAGAAAACTTGCCCACCCAAAAATTGCAAGGTTTTGCTAACACTTAAAAAAAAAAAAAAAGCCTAGAGTTTTATGTAGGGCTAGATTCTAAGGAAGGTAGAGGAGGGAGTTTAGATTGGGCTAAATTTACTTATATGGGTACTTTTGCCCCAAATTCTGCATTCTGTGTGCTGAGTGGGACAGCTAATGGTGGTTCTGGTTGTTCATTGAGTGGCTAAACTAGTAAACTATTGACTGCACTAAATGAAATTGCGACATCAGGATTCCTTGTGATAATGTAAAAAAGAAAATACAGACTTAATGACATGAATTTGTGTAGTGACTCTAACATGAGTAAGCCACTTGCCCATTCCCCATGTCTTCTGAGAGCTCTAAGAGAACATTCTGTTTGGTGCAACATGGAGAAATATATTGGTGAGTAGAACAGCATCCTCTTGGAAAAGTGAATGTTCTTGGGATAAAGGTAGGAAGATAAAGGAGAAAGATAGAAAACACTGCCATTGAATGGACTGCCTCACTGCTATGAAAATGGTGAGATCCCACAGTGGGACCTAGCCACCAGACCCAAGATGGCACAGTATGCAATAATCTGTAGCAGGGCTAGGATGGAAAAGATGATAGCTTGGTCCAAAGAGATCTTTGGCTGATACGGTGCATTTTATCAGGGGAAAAGCTATTCCCTCGAGTTGTACGTAAGATGGTCTCATCCTCAGCAGTAATAGATATGGTAACCCACTAAGATGCTATCTAGTTCCTTTGTATGACCCAAACACACAAACAAACACAAATAAAAAAACACCCCAAACTCTATGCTAAACAGATGATTAACGTTTTTCATCTCATTTCCATATCTTAGTTCATAAACCGTGGTCTAAATTATAACAGCATATCCTCTCCAAATTGAAAGGAAAATCTTTATATTTCACACTTACTGACCACTAAAAAGAAGTAATATTTATTAGTCTTTCAACTTTGGAAACATCATCCATCTCAGCCAGATCCACTGCTCCCACTAACTGAATTACCAGGATGGCTACCAGGTTCAAGAGAGACTTGAGAACCCCAACGCAGGCTGCTCTGCCATCTTGTGCATATTACATGGCAACCGACCCAGCTGTACCCAAAATGTCTATGGCTGATGAGGATGCTCTGTGGAGCCCATTACCAGCCTCAGAAAGAGAATCACAGTAGGTTTGGAAGTTGATCCACTTCCATGTACGCAGCTAACCTTTCTTTTGAAAATTAGTTCTTTGCTTGCTACTAGACCTCTGTCGAGACTGAACACCTAACCATGAAAGGGTACATAACTGTGCCCCGTGAAAGAAACTACAGTCAGGGGCATCTGCGTGGCTGTGGGGGTTAAGCGACTAACTCTGTTTTCAGCTCAGGTAATGACCTCAGGGTCTTGGGATCAAGCCCTGAATTGGGCTCTGTGCCCAGCAGGGGAGTCTGCTTGTGAATTCCCTGGGGCACCTGGGTGGCTCAGTGGGCTAAGCATCTGCCTTCAGCTCAGGCCGTGATCTCGGGGTTCTAGGATAGAGCCTCATGTTGGGCTCCCTGCTTGGCAGGGATTCCACTTCTCCCTCTGCCTCTCCCCCCGGCTTGTGCCCTCTCTCTTGCTCACTCTCTCTCTCTCTCGCTCTCAAATAAATAAATAAAATCTTAAAAAAAAAAAAAAAAACTGCTATACTCAGCTGTTTCTAGTAGTATCCATGCTCTACTGAGGCTATATACAAGATCAAAAACAAGCAGATCCTTGGAGGCACAAGCAATTTGCAGAATTAGCTGTCACTACCAGTGTGCTCCTCTGAACACACTATCATGTATTGGTCAATCTACATCTTGGTCCTCATAAAGAATTCCCAGTGACTGACTAAGGGGGAAAAATGATTTACAGAAGATTCTGCATAATAGGCTAAGGTGGGAGTGGAATGTTGTGATATTATAACCTTATTTGGTTGAGGCCCCAAAGGGCAGTTGTGTTGGAAATGGTTCTAGTTGGTGAAACTACAAGAAATATTTCACACGGTCCCTTGTGCAGGGAAGGAATTAAGGTCTCTTGTGCATAGAAGGAATTAAGGTCTCAGATGAGTCTCTACATCAATTCACGGATAGAGGCTAAACAAACTGGCTGACAGCGGAGTATTAGAAAAAAACATTTTACATTTGGTAATAAGACTTGTGGAAGAAATATATGGATAAACCACTCTTAATGAGTTCAGAGTGTAAGAGTGTATGTGGCCATATAAAACATATAAATGTTTACCAGAAAACTCCCATCCCATGGTGAGAGAGGAGACTTACTGATAAGGTTAAAAAAAAAAAAAAAAAAAAAAAAGATCTCTTCCAGGGCACCTGGATCACTTAGTCAGTTAAGCAGCCAACTCTTGATTCCAGCTCAGGTCAGGATCTTGAGGCCCTGGGATGGAGACTCGAGTCGGGCTCCCTGCTCAACACCTCTCCTTCTGTCCTTCCCCCTGCACCTTCTCTCTCTCTTTCAAATCAATAAATAAATCTTAAAAAAAAAAAAAGAAAAAGAAAGAAAGAAAGGTCTCTTCCATGGATGTTATTTAACCTGTTTCCCTAGCCATGGCAACTTTGAGAAGTTTCTCTGGTATTCATGAACAAAATAAAATGGCCAAGGTGGCAAGAACATAAAATGTCCACGTGTAAAGGATGAACTTCCCTCACCACATCTGGCCTGGACATTAAAAGAGCAAAGGTTCACTCTTGTCAACAGCAACATCCTTTTCTCTTTTTTTTTAATCCTTTTTATTGAGTTCGATTTGCCAACATATAGTATAACACCCAGTGCTCACCCTGTCAAGTGCCCCCCTCAGTGCCCTAAACCTGAGTGATGAGCCTGCTCCCTGGCAGCAGCTGAGAGCACGGGGAAAGTAGATTGGCTTTTCTTTAGTCACACTCCTGTTAGCAACACATTTAGATTTCCTAAGAAAAAGTAACCGTAAAGAACAACCAATGGAAGACTTAGATTAAGTCCTGGCTTGGAACCATCACCTTGAGAAGCAGAGGATAAGAGTATGCTTTGAACAAGCAATCAAAACCTCATGCTGTTTTCCTTGTAGTCAAAACCAGACGGTGAGAGTAGGTGTAGCACCTTACACTCTTTCACTTATTGACCTATTGAACCAAAAAATACATATATATTTTTTAAAGTCTTTAGGACTCCAGGTTCTGCTAATTATAAGTCTGAGTGCCCAAGAGAGTAATTCCTCCACTGCACTTAAAGTTAAAACTGCCATAGGGCCATTTGGGAAACCTTAGGTTACTGAATGGACAGGGTTATTAGCCATAATCACCAATGGGAAATTGCTGCCCTATAATGAGGACAAAGAGGAGCATTCTAGATCACTGGGGACCATTCTGAGTACCCTCTAGTGTTTCCAAGTCTGTTATAAAATGTAAATGTGACACTAAAGCATCCCATATAGGAAAGTCCATCAAAGACCCGAATGCCTCAGAACAGCAAGCTTTGTTTATTCCACCAGGTAAAAAACTCCAACCAACCAAGGTATTTTTGAAGAAAAATGAAACATGAAATATACAGTAGAGGAAGGGGATTGTAAATACCAGTGGCCTCACGACCAACTGCAGAACCGAGTTTCTCGTTGGCTGTATTTCGGGAGTATATTAGTGTGGTTAGATGTATTACTTAGTCCGCAGGTTATAAAATACCGAGGCAGGACGGTGATTCAGCAAATATAAGGGGAAAAAACCCCCACTCAAGAGTTTTAGTTGTCATAACTGACAAGACTTTGTATCTCCCCTTTAGAATACATATAGTGAATCCAATTTTGGTTTTGTAGAAACAAATGTTTTTACATATGTTAAATGTGAACACACTGTGCTACTCCTGTTGTTTAGATTTTTGCACATAAAAAAGAATGCGTACGAAGCATTTACACTGTGACAGGCTCATCAGATTTAGCTCAGGTAACAGCCACTCCCATTCCCTCCGGGACCAGGACCGTGCCATGGCTTCCTGTTGGGAAACCAGAGGAGATAGTCCAGATATTTCCCAGGTCTTTTGCAACTAGGGTTTCACTCAGCAGATTGCACTGCACACGTCTTGCAGGAGGGAAGTGAGCAATGTGAGATAGCAGCTTCACTTCGGGAAACCAGATCTCCTTGAACCTATGGTGGTGGAGACATCTGGTCGCCTAGGGCAGCTCTCATGCAGGTTCCACCCTGGCACCAGAAAGTGGCGAGTAGCAGATGGTGGCAGCAGTGGGATTTCACCTAGAACAGTCCCATGTGTGGCTAAAAAGTTCTCTTTCTGTTTTTTTCTTGACTGTGTGGCATGCAGGCCTAAGTGCCTTCCTTTCCTGAAGAGTCAGCACGGGACTAGGGGTTTGCTTGCTTGCTTGCTTTTTGAGGGGGAAGGAGAGGCAAGAGGGTGAAAGAGAATCTTAAGCAGGCTGCAGGCCCAGCGTGGGAACCCAAGGTGGGGCTCGATCTCAAGACCCTCAGAACATGACCTGACCTGAAATCAAGAGTCCAACGCTTAAACCAACTAAGCCACCCAGGCGCCCCTGGGATGAAATATTTTTCAATAAAGTCCTAGTTGGACTCTGTTGTTTGTAATCATGAATCGTGACCAAATAAAATAACTGTCTACATAAGGGGATTATTTTAAATTGACACATTTTACAATTTTTGCTTAATAATATGTCACTAACAGAATTATGTAATTATTTTTTTTAAAGTTGAAGTGTAATTTCCATATAGTAAAATGCACAAAAGCTGGCTGAAGGGTTCCACAAGTTTTGACAAACCTGCAACCCACATTGCTATTCAGATGTAGAATATTTCCTTCATTCCAGCAAATTCCCTCCTGCCCCTTCAAAGTAAGTCCTCCCCCTTTACAGGATATTCTGATTCTGATTCCTACTACAATACACCAGCTGTTCCTGTTCGAGAACTTCTCATAAATAGCGTTGTGCAGTAAGTGGACATTTGTATCTGCTCCTGTCACTGAGCATCATGTTTTCCAGATTCATCCATGTTATCGTGCGTATCAGTAGATTATTCAGTTTATTGCCGGATTATATGAAGATGCCACAACTTGCTGATCCGCTCTCCTGTTGAGGGATATTTGAGCTGTTCCCATTTCCTGACGGTTATGAATAAAACTGCTATAAATATTTTTGTACAAGCCTTTCCATTGACAATAAGCTTTGGTTCCTCTCAGCCAAATTGCTGGGACAATAGAGCAGGTAAATGTTTAAGCTTGGAAGAAACTTGCAAACCATTTTCCAAGATGGTTGCAATATTTTACAATTTTACTAACAACGTTTGCAAGTTCTAGTTGTCCCATAGCCTCAGCAACATTTTGGTGTTCTCCGTGGTTTTAAATTTTAGTTATTTTAGAGGGAGTTCAGTGGTATGTCATTGTAATTTTAATTTGCACTTCCCTGATAATTACTGTGTTGACCACATTTTCCTATGTTTATTGGCCGTTTATATTGCTTCCTCTGTGAACAGTGTGTTCAAGGGTGTTGTGTATTTTGTAATTGGGTTGTTCATAGGAATCCTCTAGAGTCTGGATGTAAGTCCTCTGTCAGATATACGTACTGCAAACATTTTTCTCTCAGTGACTTGCATATTCATTTTCTTAAGAGTGCATTCTGATAAATGGAAGTTGTAAAATTTCATAAAGTTCAATTTGTCATTTAGTAGAAACTTACTAATTTCTGTGTTCCTGCCTACAAAATTATTTGGCTACTCCAAGGTCACAAATATATTCTCCTGTTTTCTATTCCTAGAACGTTAATGGCTCTAGCTTTTACACGTATGTATATGATTCAAATTGAACTCGTTTTTGTGTAAGATGTGTGTTCGGAGTCCACGTTCTTTCCTTTCATGTGGATATCCAGTTGTTTCAGCACCATTTGGTGAACAGACTTTCTTTTCCCATTGAACTCCTCTGGCACCTTTGTAGTAAATCAAGCGACTGTGTATGCGTGAGTCTATTTCTGGCCTCTATTATTTTCCATTGATCTTTTTGTCTACACTTATGCCAGAACTACACTTTGTAGATTACTACAGCTTCATAGTAAGTCCGGAGATTAGGTAGTGCAAGCCATCAAATTTCATTCTGTTTCAAAATTGTCTTGGTTATTCTAGATCTTTTGCACTTCCATGTAATTAATTTTTTAGAATCACTTTGTCAATTTCTATCAAAAAGCTTGCTAAGCTTTTGATTGAGGTTGCACTGAATTTATAGAACAATTTGGGGAAAATGATATCTGAACACTGAGTCTTCCAATTTAATAGTATGATATCTCAAAAAAATAAAAAAAATAAAAAATAAAAAAATTGTATGACATCTCTCTCCTTATTTAGGTCTTCTTTGCTCAGAATTATCTTATAATTTTCAGTTTACAAGTCTTTCATATTTATCATCATATTTATTTATAAGGATTTTGTTTTTATTTTATTGGAAATGGTATTTTAAATTTTATTTTCCAATTACTCATTGGTCATAAATAGAAATACAATTGATTTTTGTATACTACCACATTACTAAACTTACTTACTGGCTTTTTTGTGATTTTTTTGGTAGATTCCTTGGATTTTCTTAGAAAGTCACATTAGTTGAAAATAAAAATAATTTTATTTTTCTCTTTTTAATCTGTATGCCTTTGTGGTCATTTTCTTCCCTTCACTGGCTGGGACTTGAAGTATAATATTCAATAGAACTAGTGAGAGTAGATGTCCTTGCCTCATTCCAAACTAAGGATAAGGACCAAGGGGCTCAAGGTTTCACCATTAATACAATGTCAGCTGAGATTTTTTTTAAAGACATCCTTTGTCACATTGAGGAAGTTCTCCTTAGTTTCTAGTTCACTGACAGTTGGCTGTCATGAATCTATGTTGAACCTCTTCAAAAGTTTTCCTATGTTTACTAAAATATGATTTTTAGCCTTTATTGTATTAGTTTGGTAAATCACCATGATTTGGGGATGTTGAAACAATCTTATATTTTTGGAATAGGTCCCACTGAGTCATGCTGTATCATTTGCTATCATTTGCTCATACTCTGTCCATATACATTCATGCTGAGTCATGCTGTATCATGAGCTATCATTTGCTCATACTCTGTCCATATACATATATGACATGTATATATGTCCATATACATTCATGAGGGATATTGTCCATATTGTATATGGAATGTCCATATACATTCATGAGGAATGTTGGTATTTAATGAACATAAATATTCTCATAAGGTGCAATCAGGTTGGCATTGGCTTACTATTTTCTGAAAGTGTCTGTGGAAGATTGATATTTTTTCCTCCTTATATGTTTGATTAAATTGACCAATATAGCTACCTAGATATGGTGTTTTCTTTCTGAGAAGGCTTTTAATTATGAATTCAATTTAATAGATATAGGGCTACTCAGATTTTCTAGCATAAGCAGGGGGAGCGAGAGAAGCAGACTCTCCACAGAGTAGGGAGCCTGATGCAGGGCTCTATCCCAGGACCCTGGAATCATGACCATGAACCGAAGGCAGCTACCCAACCAACTGAGTCACCAAGGTGCCCTCCTTTTGTCTGTTTTAAAAATATGTTCCCTTGGGTCACCTGGGTGGCTCAGTTAGTTAAGCTTCCAACCCTTGATTTCAGCTCAGCTCGTGATCTCAGGGTCATGGGATCCAGCTCCAAGTGGGGCTCTGCTCCCTGCATGGAGTCTGCTTGTCGCTCTTCCTCTGCTCCTCCCTGCTTCACACTCAATGTAGTCTCTCTCTCAAATAAATAAAGAAAATCTTTTTTTTTTAAATTTCCCTTCAAGTAATCAGTTCATTTAACTTAAGTAACCAAATTTAGCATCAGATTACTGTTCATGTTGTTCATATTATTCCTCTATTATCCTTTAAGGATTTATAGTGATGTCCATCATTATTGATATTTGATAACTGTTTCTTTTTTTTTCCTTGATCAATTCACCTAAAGATTTTTTTATTATGCTCTTCAAAGAAATGACTTTTAATGCTATTATCTCCATTTTTATTCATTTCATTGATTTCTACTCATCTTTATTCTTTCCTTGTTTCCACTTACTTTCATTTAATTTGCTCATTTTTTCTAGTTTCTCAATGTGGATTAACTTCTAACCTTTTTTTCTTCTCATACATAAGAATTTAAAGTTTTAGCAGTGCTACTGCTGTATTCACAAAATTTGGTATACAGTCTTTTCTTTACCATTCAGTTTGAAATATTTTCTAAATATCTCTGTGATTTCTTTTGACCCATGGTTCAGAGGTATGTTGTTAATTTCCAAATAGTTGAGAATTTTCTACATATCTATTGACTTTTTTAGAGAGGGAGATCTAGGAGGAGGGGCAGAGGGAGAAAGAGAATCTTAAGCAGGCTCTATGCTAGCACTGAGTACAAGCCAGGGCTCCATCTCACAACCCTGAGATTATGACCTGAGCCAAAATCAAGTTCAATGCTTGACCAACTAAACCACTCAGGTGTCCTTACTTTATTAATTTTAATCTTTGCCAGATAATATAAATTCTTTGAAATTTTTAGACTTTTTTTTAGAGCATCACATATAATCTATCTTTATAAAAGTTCCCTGCTCACTAGAAAATAATTTGTTGGGGATCCCTGGGTGGCTTAGAGGTTTGGCACCTGCCTTTGGCTCAGGGCGTGATCCTGGAGACCCAGGATTGAGTCCCACATCAGGCCTCTGGCATGGAGCCTGCTTCTCCCTCTGCCTGTGTCTCTGCCTCTTTCTCTCTGTCTTTCATGAATAAATAAATAAAATCTTTTTTTTAAAGGAAATAATTTGTTTTTTGCAATTCGGAGGAGCAGTGTACCAAATATATAAATGAGATTAAAATAGTTGATGGAATTGTTCAATTCTTTTATTTTATATTCTTACTAAGTTTTTTGTCTAATTGTTATTTTTAATTAGTGAAAGGAATGTTAAAAATCACAAACCATAATTGTAGATATGTCTATTTTAAGCTCTTTTAGTTGTGTTCACACTTCTTTTAATTGCTCTTTATTTAAAACCATAATCAGATGTACCTTGGTCTTTATATTCTCTGGCTGTTATTCAGTCTGAAAATAAACATTGGAAGTATATGATTAGTAACAGTTCAATGAAGCCAGAGCATTTGCAGGATTCTCAAATGGGTACAATATAAAACCTGTCATAAAAATTAGTAAAAGATACAATTAGAACACATTCTAATACTGGTATAATGACAGTAGCAGCTTTACAAGTGTTTATTTATAGGATTTTTATAGCATTTTTATGAACCTTTATTCCACAAGAATGATTAAATCATCAAATCATTTAAATGAAAAGGTGCATACATGCTTTTAGAATTGTTATATCTTCATCATGAATGGACTCTTTAACCATTTTAAAATATCTATTTCTATTGACACACTCAGTATCCGGAAATTTATTTTGTCCAATATTAATCTAATCATTCTGAGTATCTCTCGTGTATCATTTTCTTGGCATTACCTGTTCCAATTCTTTTACTTTTAGCTTCTTTAAACGCATCTTTTGCAATACCATGTAATTAGATTTTGCATTTATTTAATTATTTATTTATTTAATGAGCACACTTGCGGGGAGGGGCAGAGGGAAAAAGAGAATCTTACGCAGCTTAGTCAGAGTCTGACATAGGGCTTGATCACATGACCCTAACATCATGACCCCCACCCAAAATCAAGAGTTGGAGGCTTAACCAACTGAGCCAACTAGGCCCCCTAGATTTTGTTTTTAATACCATATTTAATTGCAATATCTGCCAATTAACTCATTGTTTACTCCATTTACACTTAATGTAATTATTTATATGCTTGAATTTTAAGCTGCCATCCTGCTATTAGTTTCCTATTTTTTCCATCTGTTCTTTGCTCATTTTCTTTTCCTTTCCTGTCTCCATTTGAATAAATCAACCCTTTTCCCTTAAGTATTTCTTTTTTTACTTCCACTATTAGCTTTTAAACTCTTGTCTCTTATTTTTTTTATTAGTGGTAGTGTTTATTATCATTTTAGGGATTATAGTACACATTCTTAATTTATTAGATCTGTCACAGAGTAATGTGTTGAAGGTAATGTTATGCTACTTGATGCATAATGTAAGATTCTTACAAAGTAAGTTACCTTTTATTCACTTCCTTTTCTTGGTCTATTGTCATAGATTTTACTTCTACATATACCGTAATATCCCCAGCCTATCATTACTAACTTGCTCTAAATAATAAGGTGGCTCTTAAATAAATTAAGAGAAGAAAAAAGACAGTATCATATATTTATTCACATATTTGCTATTGCTGTTGGTATTTTTTATGTGTTTATTTTTGTTTCCATCTGGTATCATTTCTCTTTAGTGTAAAAAAATTATTTTGATATTTATAATGTGCTAGTCTTTGCTGATAAAATTGCTCCACTTGTGTTCATTTGAAAATGTTTTATAATCACCCTAGTTTTTGAATAATATTAGGAAAATAGACCAGGCAGTTAGTATATAGTAAGATAAGAATCAATATGGAGGAGGAATTAGAGAAATTTGTGGGAATGTATGGAAGAGGCACTTCACCCAGGCCTGAAGGAGTCAGGAAAGGTTTTCAGTATAAATAATACTGCAACTATCTGAAAGATGAAAAGAAAAGAGACAATGTGATGAGTGAGAGGAACAGAGAGGTCAGTTGAATCCTTTTCAAGCAAAGGAAAATATAATTTACTTAACCAAAATCCTATAATGGATTTAGATTAGTTCCTTTATCCCCTCCTCCTTGCTTTTCTTTTAATTCGTTATTTCTTATTATAAACACCAGTGGGTATCTTTGAACAGTTCATCTGTATGTATTGCATGATTTATTCATAATAGAACTGCTAGAATTAAACATTTGAGGTTAGAAGTAGGTACATTTTTTATCTTTTAATACATACTAAAGGGTGAAATTCCCTCTAGAATGATTATATCAATTTGCATTCCTACCAGCAGCCTATGAGAGTAATAGGCTTTATATTCTTGGCCTTTCCAGCATAATTGTTCCTCATTAATCCTTCCTTCTCTATCCTTGTTGAGGCAGCCTGCAGATCCATCTTTCCCAACTTCCAGACTTAGGTAGAGACCGCCAGCACTCCTTCAGAGCTCGATTCCTGACCTCTGAGATACGGGAGGTTTCCTGCCAGGCCTCTTCCATCATATGCTCTATATGTGCCTGAGCTCTGACTCCGTATTCACCCTTGGTCTCTGCTGTAACCACTTGGGATCTCAGTTTCCTACAAAATGAGACTCCTGACTTACTATTAAATTTTTCCTCCTGGGAACTGAAGACATGTCCCTGGATTCCATTCTTGTGTCTAGAAACACCCTGAAAACTGTAAACAAAATCTTCTGATGTCAGTTGTTTCTCTGTACTTCTTAAGGTCATCCACCCTGAAATGAATGTCACTGTGCTCCATTTACGTATAAGAAGACTCCCAACAGGCCACCTTGAAGTACCTTGATTACATTCACACTTAAAAAAAAAAAAAAAAAAGAAAAAGAAAGTACTTTTATATCTTAAAAATCTTCTAGGCAATACCCAAAATTCATTTTTACAACCTCAATCACATCAGAGACATTCATGCATATTGAACATAGAATAAAAAATTTGCAACACAGAATAACCTTAATCTGAACACAGTTTGAAGTTCTTTGTTGTTACAATGAAGAATATCTTTGCTTGCTGCAGGTGAGCTACCAGAAAAAAAAAAAACCTCTTGTGCTAACATTTTTGAATTCACATTTTATAGAAATCTAAACTACCAGCTCTATATAAGAAAAAAAAATCCTTTAATAGGAACAGATTCAAAAGAGATTATATTTTCCTTTTACATATTTTGTGAATAAATGCATATATTTGCATTTTATTTTCTTACTTTAATCATACACCATTTATAATGTTGCATTATTAATCAATAAAGATTTAAGCCTTCATTGGGTCTGCCCATTAATAGAGTTTTCTGTGGAATATAGCTACATACATGGCATAAATCTCATTAGTATATAATGTCCATGGAGAAGATAAATCATATATACCTACATAAATATTAGCTAACTCTATGCAGCATTCTTATCTTAGGATTTAACTATCTTCTTGTGATGTGCAGAAACTAATCCCAGTTTCTGCTTATTCCCATAACTTGCTCCAGAGCAGTAGAGAAATAATGGAAAAATACAACATATTTTTTATTTTAGTATCATTATCACTACACTCACACACATAGACCAAACACCTATAAGCAGGGCCGTTAATTTGTTCTTATCACAGGGAACAGTCATAGAGTGTGCATTCACAGGATGGAAGCGTGCCAGTGCTCCTCTGGTCACTGCCTGGTGATGCTCTTTAGCCAGACAAAAGAATATGGAACAGAAATCTCAAATTAGGAGTTAGTTGGTTTTCTCTTTGCTTGCCATGAATGCAATCTAAAATGTGACTTGGATACCTACATGGATGTCTTGGTCCAGGAAGTGTGACAATCCACCCTGTTTATTATATTCCCTCGACCTTGACCTCATATCCCAGCTCTTCTTTCAAATTCTATCTCAAATGTTACTTCCTTCACGGAAACATTTTCTGATCTCAGAGCATATGGGAAGACTAGTATTTCAATCTTCCTACCACTTGTTTTCTTTCCGAAGGTATTTTCATAAATTGTAATGTAAAATGAGTCAATGTGGAGGAGGACTTGGATAGATTGATAGGATAAGAGAGAAGGGATACATCACCCGGAGGAAGCCAGGGAAGGTGTACAGTGTAAATGGTATCTAAAGTAACATCTCAAAGACAAAAAAGAGGCAGAACTGGCAAGTTATTTATAAACATCATTATCTTGATTTCTTAACTGAATACCTATGTCAGCACAAACACCGTGCTAAGTGAAACATGCTTTCACATGTTTTCTCTGCTTTATAAATTTCATTTACTCAAGATAAAGCTATGGAATTATCTATGACTTGGGTCTTCTCTCATACCCCACCTACATGCCATCGGAAAATCTCACTGACCCTTCTGTTGAAATAAATCCAGAATCTAATCCTTTCCCACCATCCCAGTTCCAGGCACCATCTTCCCTTGACTACATGACCATAATAGCAATAGCCTCCTAATCTGTCTCACTTTCCCACCATTTCCCACACTTCTACTTCTCCCTACTTTTACAATTACACTTTAAACTTCAGTCAGATTATTTCACTCCTTGGTGCAGTTCTGTAAATGTCCTACCACCCTAACCTCATAAAAAGGCCCAAATCCCTACAATGGCTAACAGGTCCTAAGCAACCTGATCTTTCCCTCTGGTTGCCTTAATTGATCTCATTCCCTAAAACTATTCCCATCACTTACACTGAAAAAATCTTGCTCTTCCTTCGACATGTCAGGCTTGCTTCTGCCTAAGAGTACACTGTATTGGCTGTGCTCTGCCCCTGAATTACTTGTAGGTTACCTGCTGCCATCTTCCTCACCTCATTTCCTCAAATCTCTATGAAACCTACCATATTTAAAGCTGTAGCCTCCTTCCCAGTCCTTATCCCCAGATTTCTTCTATCCTGTTCTACTTTTCTTTCCCCCTGTTATCATTTATCAACTTATCACATGTTATGTAATCTACTTTCTTATTATACCTCTCATTTAGCCTCAGTCTCCCTCCCTTGGAAACTGAGCCACCCGAGGACAGATATCTTTGTCTATTTTATTCACCAATATGTATCAAGCATCTATTACAGTTTTTGATGTGGATGGAGTAGGCACTCAATAAATACTAGTCCATTAAATGAATAAATTATTTATTTCAATAAGCCATGAAGTAGGAACTTTCTTACACTCCTCTAAAATCAACTGCATTATCTACTCACAACTAATTAATGGCAAAGTGGATTCAAAATACACTCCAGAGGTCAAACCCTTAGTCCTGACTCCCAGTCTATTATGCATCTGCAGGACTATTCTATGCTCTCCTTGAAGACAGGAAGGGTTTGTATTTCATATATCCTGATATTGCCTCAGTGATACACAGCACTGTGCACATAGTAGGTACTCAATAAACAATTAGGTAATTGTGTTTAGGCAACTTTTTCTAAGCAAGATGACCTTGTTTGCTACAGGAATATTCCTGTGTTGGCTCTCATAATACTTCCCCTAAAAACATGTGCTAACCTAGGAGTCATAGACATTATCTGAGTAGAAGGAGGTTTAGACCTCCTTTATCAACACTACACATCTGCGTAGAGATAAAGTCAAGGCTAGGACCCACATCTTCAGACTTCGCAATCATTTTTCCTTTTGTGGTTTTAATTTTTAAAGATAAGCATGTCTATACCATTAGAGTATAAGCATGTGAAGGCAGAGATTGCATTTGTCTCTTCTGTGTGCCCTGGTAGATTCCCAAAGGTTATTCAAAAATGCTCATTCACTTCCAACATGGCCCAAGCTGGACTGGTACAGACAGTAGAACCAGTACAATTTACCTGGATATTCAAGCAGAGATAATCAAGGGAAGTAAGAAATGAAATAGTCCCATAAAAACAGCTAATAAGCAATCAATTTTACCTTTAAAAGTGATCACAGTTTCTGAGATGGGGTTGGGAATTAAACAGAGTTTGGAAGATTTTCAATCAATATTCTTCATGGTTTTCATTTTAATTTAAGGGGAAAAAAACCAGCCAGGCCTTGAGCAAGACTGATAGATTGCTACCTGATCAATTCTTTCCTTGTCCCAGTTGTAAAAACAAAGCCATAAATTATACTAATTCTTATTTTGGCTAAATAGCTTATTTCAGCAGCATGGGTGGATGGTGACAGCCCAAGTTATCATGGATTCATCATTACATAAAGCCCAGAATCAGAGTGTTGGAACTGTTCTTCCTTCTAAGGCATTGTCAAAAAAAAAAAAAAAAAAAAAAAAAACTGTGGTCCTCTCAGAGTCAAACTGAAAACGTATTAAATAATTTAAATTTGTCATTTGTGTTCAAAGAACTTTTCTTCCATTTCTGTAGCAGTTTGAGAGTAATAGCATTAATTCTCATGATTGATATGACCCAATAGTATGTCACTTTTTAGCTTAATTTTTCTTTCTAATGGATGATTTTTGACTTATGCAAAACTAGTAAATTTGCTTTGGGCATATGTTAATCTCAAAGGACTTTCTGACAGTGCCTGTAACTATAGGCAGATGTTCCTTGTCTAATATGAAAATGCTTCACAAGTCTGTAGCAGAAGCAAGAAAATTAAATGAAATCTAAAAAGAAAAAAGGGACATAGAAAAAAATGCATTAAAAGACAAATTGACACAACCTGACCTCCGTCTCAGCCCTGCCATACCTTTGAACCGGCATGCCTTGCAAGAGGGAGCCATTTTCCATGAATTCAATCTACAAGTGACCTTCAGATGCCAAAGATTTCTGTGTGTGGTTGAAACTAATATATGAAAATTTGGGTTTGCATCATACAGAGTTCCCATAAGCATCTTCTTTCTGTGACTTAAATCCATGTATCACTCCCTCCTTCTCTTGGGGATTTGTAAGGAATTGGCTCACATGATTTCTGAGGGCAGACCAGACCTAAATCTGCAGGGCAGGCTGTCAGTTTAGAAACTCCTGGGCAGGAGCTCATCTTAGTCTTGAGTTAAAATTTCCTCTTTTTCATGGAAACCTCAGTTTTGCTGTTAAAGCCTATCAACTGCTGATATGAAGCCCACTCAATATTGAGGGTTATCTTCTTTCCTTAAAGTCAGTTGATAGTAGATGTTAACCATATCCACATAGTACCTTCAGGGCAACACCTGAATTAGTGTTTGATTTAGTAACTTATAACCATAGCCTAGCCAAGGTAACCCACCAAACTAAGAGTTTTCAGTTTAATGAGAGAGAGAGAGAGAGAGAGAGAGAGAGAGATTGAAGAGATAACTGCACACTATAAGAATCACAACTGTGTTATAAGGAACACAGAGGTATTAGGCTAGCCTAAGGATCACAAAAGGCTTCCCTATAGACATAATATTCAAGCAGAGACCTAATAAATGAACAGGAGTGGGACAGCACAGAAAGGAAGGAATGCTTTTCTGGCATTCTGTGTGGGCCTATACAAAAGCTCTGAGTAGGGAATGAACCTGGCACATGTGAGAAATGGAAAAGGGACCAGGGAAGCTGGAGCCTAATAGGCTTTGTACTCAAATGTCCCTAGTGGACAAAGCAGAGTTACTGGACATAACCGAAAGCTTTGGTTTCCATTGGATCCAAGAACTAGACTAGATGTGCTTCAGATATCTTTAGGGGAAATAGATTTTTTCTTAATCTACTGATCCCATGATTAAAATCTTTTCATTGCCTTATTACATGCAGAATAAATATCTTTTTCCTCTGAAAGTTTTTAGGACCAAGTACTGCCTTATTATCTTGGTAGCAAGTATTCCTATTTGCCTTCCCAACAACCATCCTCCTATCATGCCTTTAGTTCTCAAACTTGCCAGGACTCGTCCAGTCTCAGGACCTTTGAACTTGCTTTCTTCTGCTCTCATCATCGTTCCCTAAAATATTACACAGCAGGACTCTTCTCAGCTTTCAGATCTCAGTTCAAAATACCACCTCTCTGCTTCCTATTTTCACCATCATGCTCTGACTCTCTTATTTCTTTCCTTACTTTCTATCTCCATTCACTAGCACAGAAAATGCATAAGAGCAGATACTTTGATAATAAACATTTCATAATATTCTTTGAAAATATATATTTAATTCTTTTAGTTTAATCTTTAATTTAATCTTTGAACTTAATTTTATTCATCTTTAGAATAAGACTAATATTGTATATTTTGTCTATCAACAGGACCACAAGGCTATGCAATGGGACAGGTATGTAACACAATTGTAAATTGTGGAATGCTGTAAAAGTGATTCTCTTATGTACAACCAGAGGCTAAACTTCTTTTGATTGAATTTGATTTTTTTGTGGGGTTTTTTTTTTGTTTGTTTGTTTTGTTTTTACATTGCTTCTTTGTCAACAAATCCATGCCTCTCAAATAATAAGAGTTAGAAAGGATCATGATTTAAACAATATCCCAGACAAGGCATCACAAGGTAATGAAAGATGAAGAGAACTGTTGTAAGAATGTCTGATTGCACAGTAGCAAAACTATTCTAGAATTCACCCATGTTTTTAGTTGAAATGAAATGTCACAAACCTAGAATATGGTGTATGACTAAGAAGAACACAAAGTGTAAAGTAAGATAAATGATGATCTAAATCTTAACTACTTGCTCAAATTTTATAAAATGGGTAAAGATACTTAGCAAAAAAAGGTTGCCATAAGGACAAACTGGGATATGAAAACACACCTCACTAAGCCTGGCACATAGTAGGTCCTAAAAAATTCTTTTTTTTTTTTTAAAGATTTTATTTATTCATGAGAGACAAAGAGAGAGGCAGAGACATAGGCAGAGGGTGAAGCAGGCTCCCTGTGGGAAGCCTGATGTAGGACCTGATCCCAGGACCTGGGATCATGCCCTGAGCCAAAGGCAGATGCTCAACCACTGAGCCCCCAGGTGACCCCAAAAATTCTTATTATTGCTGCTATAATAGCATTCGTGGTGTGAGCATAGCCTTTTAGACCGTGTCATCCATACTGATGGATCATGGGTGATCAGTTCAAGTTAAACTAGAGAAAGTCTGGGAAGGAACCAAGGGCCTCCACTGGAGGGCCAACACAATGAGGGCCTTTTAATGACTTTAGTCACCAAATAAGAGCATTTCCAATGTTCACAGCCTCAATAGCTTTGGGCAGTAGCTCCAGAATTTAGAACTCCTCCATGTCTCCTGATGTTTTCATCTTGGTAGAAGAGGCACTGGCAGAGATAAATGTGGGGCCTGAGCTGCCAGCCAAGAATGATAATAGCTACTAGCTTTAGAGAGAAGTCAATCCTTCCTATTTCTTGTGGGATAGTTGCAGTATCAAACAGCATAGCACTTTCATTTTCCTTCACTTGATGAAAAGTTGATTCCTTGGCTCCCTCCTCCTTATTGATTTGCTTTCTGTACTCCTTTTGAAATCTGCCTCTTAAAAAAGCTGTCTAGTTTACACGCAAGACCATAGATCCAGAACACTTGGAAAAAGAGGGGGGATATTGGCCTGGCTCCCTCACCTTCCCCAGAGCTTCTCTTTGGTATGCCCTCAGAGGGGTCAGCCCAATCCCTCTTCCATCTACTCTTGGAATTTATTGTTGTCCAATCCAAAATGGAGAAACTACTGTCTTGTGATTGTGCAACTATTGTTCTATTGGTTTGTGTGGTTGGTTAGCTACTCATATAACAAAATTTTCAAGTGTTCATATTTTTTAAAAAAAATAAGGAAATGCTCCTTTTAGTAGAAAGCTATGGCATTTTGTTAAATGTCTGAAATGCTTGGGAAGGCAGATTTTCTATACCTAGAACCATTCTAGGAGCTGGGGATACAAGAAAACATAAGACACAACTACTGCTCTTAGAAGATCCTGTGTGTTAGGGATGACAGATTACAAATTAGGAAATTTCTTTACAGTGCAAGTTATGAGAACATTGAGTGATGGAAACCAAAAGACATATAATCCAAATCACAGGCCGGGAAAGGGAGGGCTATCAATGGTTTCCTAGAGGAATGAAGAAATACAACCCAGGGTATAGAAGCCCTGTCCACAAACAATTTCTAAGGATATCTGGAAATAAGGTCAGGCAGGAGCCAGAGACAAGAATGTGGAACTGTGGACAATATCTGAGTCACTGGGTCACATGGAGAAAAGTATGAGCTTAAACCAGGTTTTCAGAGAATAGGCAATTGTTGATTTTTCCATCTCTATTTTGATTTTGAGGCAAGCAGGATCAGAAGAGGGGACTGACTGATAGAAAGACAGTGCAAGCAGTCCTATTACCTGAGATGGCAAAGTGAGCATGTAAGGAAGTCTGGTGCCCGCAGCAACAGATCACGGGACTTTGCAATGGACAGCAGCAGAATTGCTGAAAGCCTCATTCCCAAGACTCAAGGAACCAAGAAAGCACTCAAGGCATGTGCCACCAAAGCTTCAAGCACCTGCAAAGGCTCCTTAAATCATGATGTGTTCGAATCCGAAGATCCAGAGGAAGAGTTATATGAGACAAGAGAAAGACCCAATACCAAAAAGGAGTCTTAGATCTATTGCTACGTTGAACTTTCCTTCTTGATTTAAATTAGCATTTTATCATCTACTATATTATTCCCTTTACTAGAATACACTTAATAGTGTTTACCAACTGGTTTCAATGAAAAATGCTTTATTTAGAAAAGCGTTTTGAAGATGCTTGTTACAGGATCTCCACTGGATCTGTGCCTGGAGAGACCTGTCCTCTCGGTGAGGCTCAAGAACCTCCTGGTCAGCCCCTGGACCATCTAGTTGCTATGACGCTGATCTGCTAGAGGTGAGACCACCTGGGTGCTTCCAAGTTGGCAAAAATAAACCAATTTCATGATGGCAAATGCTGCTGGGAATCTTTGGTCTAGAGAAAGAAGAGCTGCATAATTTATATATAAATACTTACATATTTATATTTAAACATAAATACATATATATACACATGCATGTACATGCCTATATAGACAAATGCACGTTTGAATGGGTATAGCCTACAATTTTCTGTATCAGCTTGATTATTTTCTCTCTAGAACTTTTCTCTGTAAACCTTAGCAAAATGGGCAAAGGTTGTGCTTCTGCATAGGTCTCCCTTTAAAAAAAAATGGACCCTTTTGATCTATGGGGATTGTAATCAACTAGTGAGTAATTAAAATTCTCAAAATGTTCCAATATTTTTTTTAACCTCTGAGGATTTGGGCTGATTCTTAAGAGACTCTGGATTCATTTTAAGTCCAGGCAACTCCCTCGAAATATAAAAATCAATCAACTTGGAATTTTTTTTCCCTTTCTGTTGTGGTTATTCTTTTCCTTTGTTTCAGCATTACACAATAATGGTGTTTGGAGCATGGAAGGGAGCTCTGGTAATTAGAACAATGTACTGGCAAGCAGTTAGAGAACTGCAATAACCAGGCCTGCCATCTGATACAAAAGTAATCGTGCCACCCTCAGTCTTTCTTCTAGACTTTTTGGAAAATAAATAGAGAATATTAGACTTGTTAGATAATTGCCTATAAAATTTTAAGGAAATAAAAATAAAGACATTTAACTACAAGAATCCTAATTTCTTGTGAGTTTCTCCTGGTTGATAAGTTTTACTTTCGTCTTACTTCTCCCATGTCCCCCACGTCTTCTTATGAGCCTCTTAATAACACAATCTGATGTTCAACAATTGAATAAAACATAATTTGAGTGGGAATTCCTATTAACATCCAATATTCATTTGCAGAGTCTGTTTTCCATTATCTTGCTATTCCCCTCATGTACAGAGCTGATAATGTAGTACAAAATCTGCAATTATAAGTGTCCATGGTGAATACTACATTTGAAGCCCAAGAGAATATTACTGAGGGAATTTGCACATGGCAATCTGACCAACCAAGGTTTCTGATTGTCTTAAAAGCGTATAAGAAATACAGTCTTAAAAATCTGATTTTACATTTTTTGAGACATATCTCCACACCTTCCCCTCCCACTCATTTTTAAAAACCACTTTGTAGTAAAGACAAGAGGACAGTTGCATTCCAAGGGAAGAAGCTCATTACAAACTCTTGCATACTCTGGGCATCATGGATTCACCCACTTAGAGGTGAGACAGCTCGTTGAGCTTCATCCCACTTGAATAAAATAACTCCAATGAGAGCTAAAGTCCTTAAAATTCCAAAAAGAAAGCACCAAATCTAGTTATACTGGTAGAAGAAAACTTTTTAATAGTGTCCAAATGTGGGTTTTACGTGCTTCCTCCCACTATAAGGATGAAGTGGAATAAAGATAAGTTTAGAATCAAGGGAGAGAAAGAATTCTCTTCGGAAAAAGGCAGCCTTGTCCACTCTCTGTGCCAGGGAGAGCTGCCCACTGGCTAAGCCACTGTTTCAAGCATTACTCTGTGCGGAAAGAGATTGGAGAGACGGCCAAATGAATAATTCCCTCTGATAGAATTTATAGATATCAAGAAGTGTCAGCCTGGCCACCAGGCTCAAATTATCATGACAGATAAGCAAAGTTCTATGGGGCTTTCCCTGAAAAAAAAAAAAAAAAGGAAGGAAGGAAGGAAGGAAGGAAGGAAGGAAGGAAGGAAGGAAGGGAGGGAAAAAAAAACAGTGCCCTCGTATATCCTGAGAACTCTGGCTCTTTAAGTCAGCAGACATTTATTGAGTTTCTATTCTGTGCTAGACTCAGTGGGAACAGAAAAATGAAACCTGTATCTAAGGCTCCCATGACTACAGAGCCTGCCTAATACTTTAAATACCCTTTACTTTTAGAATAAAACTTGAAAAACTTGATAGATCCAGCACACACACACACACACACACACACACACACACTATACACATAAATCCCGTCTCTGTCATTGTTCCCTAACTTCAGCCAGGGACAAGTAATCCATATAAAATACTTTCTCAGCTTCTTTCTGGAACTAGACCCAGACTTGAGATACAGATTTAAGCACTTGGATGCTTCCAGCATGGAGCAGTGACCAAAAGAGAGGGGGGATTTGTTAAACAGATCATAAGACGATAAGCTTGCAGGGTTAGAGAGAATTAAGGGGTCACTTAATAACCATATATCCCCGTAATGTAAAAGGTACGCCTTGAGCCAAAATTAATCAGACCATTGGGACATTTAGAACCCCTACTTCTGGGCAACTATAAAAGAACATATTCATCAGCTACTAGTTAATTAAATGGAAATCAAATGAAAATATACTTTGCTGCTGAAGGCTAGAATCCTTGGCAGTGATTATCTGTATTGATCGGGGTACTTTTCATTAGATCTTCCTGGGAAGAGATGATTACAAGTAGTTGATGGAGACAAAGTGCACAGACAAGGGTGGATGTTTGTAGCGGGGAGAAAAGCATGTACCAGTGCCTGCTCCCAACTCTGAGGTCAGGCTGTCCTGAATCTCCAAGGTCAAGAATAGATTTAGGTTCTTCTGCTTTCCTATTGCTTAGATTTTCTGCTTCCAGTAGTTTCTCAATATATCTGCCTTGATCCACCTCCTCTAAACCCCCATCTTATTTTCTCCACTTTCCTACCACTTGGCTCCATGCTGAAAAACATGGAGATTCCCTCATCTTCCCAAAATAAACACTATCTCAATACCCCTGAGTGTAGCAGCGTTTTGATTAAAGTCGGGGTGACACACAGAAGTTAAAGCAGGGCACAGTGATGACCAAAGTGAGTTCAAATACTAGACTCCTCTCCCCCTAATTTCAAATCCATTCCCACCATGGAGAAAAATTTTGTTGGTCATGCTCTCCTGGAGGATCCTGGTTCCTTCCAGTTTCTTAAGCTCCTCCCCTAATTCTAATATCTCTCTTCTTTTTTCACCATTTCCAAACTTTCATTCTGTTTCCCCTCCACCTTCAGGAGAGCTGCTCTGAGTAACAACAAACTTCCTGAGACTTGGTTATAGCAGAGCACAACTCTCACACCACACCTAAGGGGAAGGACGACTCTTTTCATTATCAAAAACCACCATTTTTTTCCAACAAAAGGCAAACTATTCTTCTTAAAAGGATTTTGCCTTCCTTTGATGTCAAGAGACTCATTTCACGGCCTTCTTTTCAAAATAATATATATTATCTCCTTTTTTTTCATCCAGTCACTCTTTCAGTAAAGACTTTTTCAGTACCTACTATGTAAGCCACTATGCTAAGCTTTGGGGAAAATGAAATTGTTTTAGATAAATGATTCAATCAAGTATCATCAGATCAAATGCTTAAATGTTTTTTTTTTCCTCTTATCTCGACAATGGTTATGAATATCCTAGTGAACGGCTCAATTAATTTAGTCTTCTTATTTTGGAATAATGACTAGTTGAAAATTGATTATTTGAATTTAACTGCTTCCTTTTCAAAATAATGAATCCTATGCTTTCAATGAGCTGTTTTTAAATTCCTTGAAATGCCAGGCAGAGCTTTAGCAAGTCTGAAAAACATTATCCCATCATAACATACGCTCATGTCTATGAGACAACACAAAACTACTTCCTAAATTTAAGACTGTCAACATAATAAAGCTTCCTGGCCATGTTCATCTGTTTTATGTAGAACTGTATTAGTCTCAATTCAAACAGTTTAATTTTCAAGTGTTTTAACACTTATTCCAGACACCCTTTAGAGAGTAGGTACATGGTAAGGAATGAGAAGAACGACTTTCATAGGTTACTACGTAGAGATTACAGACTTAAGTGTTTCTACTTGAAGGTGTAACAGTGGGCTTTTGTTTGTTTGGGTAAATGTGTCAGGCCAAATATATCCTTTATAATGATAATAACCGTGGGTGTTTCTTTGGAGATGCAGCAAACTAGCTCTCTCAGTTCAGTATGTGTGTTGCTCATGACCCAAGTGAAGGAAATATGGTAGATTTTGTGTCAGCTGAGTCAGAGAGAACACCACAGCCTAGGAAAATTATACTTTGTCATAATGATACCTGAACAGAACTTTCCAGGTGTCCAGACTAAGTGGAGTGAGTCATTGCTAGGGCAGCGCGTTCACACGGTCCTAAATACTTCCTTTCCGAACTACAGTATGAAACCTACCTCATTTCCAGAAATGGTCAGGTTTTATGTCATTCTCTTATCTTCCACTTCTTTCTATCACATGTCAGGCTAATCTCCTCACAGAGGGTGCTCTCCCTCCTGGAATGATTTCATATATTGTTGTTGCAAGGAGAGAAGGAGAAAGGAAAGCTTTTGAATGTAGAATTCTGCATTGGAAATGATTGCAAGAGGGAAAATGGTTTGCAATAGCAAAAAGGAAGGCTTGGCTCAGGCCCCTGAGAGCAGTCTCTCTTTCTGACTCATTTTTTCTGATTGGCCTTTTCTCAAAATGAAATCAAGGGTAGTGCATATCTAAGCTTAGTAGTGTTCTAAGCTCCAGTGTGCTTTACTATGGGACTTTGGGAGCAGAGGTGGTCCTTGCAAATTGTGATACGGCTTGACAGTATGGATTCACCTCCCTGCTTTGAGTTTCCTCATCATCATTTCCTCTGAAAATGTCATTTCCTAAAAGCCTTCAAGAGCCAAAAAAAAATCCATTGGTGCATTTTTCAGACACCCTGACATTGTAGATTATGGGCCTTCCAAGGAGCAGATAAATCATGCAGGATATAGTTGCAGCTATAAAAGGAGAGCCACAACCGGAAGAGCCATACATCCTTACACTTTTTTCAACTCCTTCCATGTCTTTCCTCAATTTATATTTCCTTTATTAATGAACATTTAAGCTGAACATGGTCCTCTAACTTTCTCAGTGAGTGTCTACTATGTGCCAGGCACCATGTTTTCGACCTACAGTATCCACTTAGTCTTCCCAACAACCCCAGAAGAGAGTCATTATCATGCCCGTCTTACAAATCAGGAAACGGAAGCCCAAAGAGATTACGTAAGCGACACAAGCTCAAGCCTTTCTGTCTCCAGAGCCATATCCTTCCCAATATGTCACATCACCTCTCATGCAGCTCTGGAGATTACTCAGGACAGACAAGAAGGGGCGGCAAGGCCTTGTGTTACTCTGAGCTCCGCAGAATTCAGATCATTTTCTCTTCATATTTACTTAAGATCCTTAAGTACAGATTTAGTATTTCTCATACCACACAATTCATTTTAATCTCATCAATGTCTTTTGTGTCCATAAACTCTGCCATTCTTTCTTCCTTTCAAACTCACTGCCTCAGGTCTTGCCTCTTCAAATCTTACTTGATTGTGGAGACAGAATGTTAATAGTGGAAATCAAACCAATTACCCTAATATCCCATTCTGTGGGAAACTTCCACTGCAAGTATTCACTATAGACCATAATAGCAAATGCACTCTCCATTTTTATAAAAACCCAGAGAAAGAGATTGTGGCCTACTGGGAGGTAAAAGAAAGAAGGAATAAATACTGGGCTTTGTATTATACAGACCTTAGTCTATAACCACATTTGCCACCTTCTGACTTGGGTCCTTAAGCTGATTACTCGAGTTTTCAAAACCACAGCAATACTCAGTCCTTTTCTTATCTGAAAAATAAGCTTAGAACCCCCTTCATTTATAAGGAAGGTTAAATGAAATAATGTATGTTCGGTATCTAGCTAGCTAATTAGATAGGCCTGTAATATGTCCCTTCCTCTTCTACTCTTTCTGCCCACCCCCTTACCCCCAAATTTGCATTCACCCT
The DNA here is from genome assembly GCF_018345385.1 of Vulpes lagopus. Lineage (NCBI taxonomy): Eukaryota > Metazoa > Chordata > Mammalia > Carnivora > Canidae > Vulpes > Vulpes lagopus. The sequence continues at coordinate 147,946,826 of NC_054827.1, read as the reverse complement.
GGCTGCAAAAGTCTACCTCCCAAGTAACACAAATCTTGATGGATTAAAATGTTTCTCGTGTCTTCTCCCACTGAAGAGGTGAAATAGCATCCATGATATATAGGAGAAATGTGGCTGAATTATTTGGAAATATTTTGCTCCTAGAAGAGACTATCTCAGGTGGACAACGAGTACAATATTCAAGCTGAATTTCGCCATAAGTCAGAAACCATTAATCTAACATGATTCCTCTCTGCTCTACCCGACTCCTGCTTTACTTATTGATTAAAAGGGGGAAAAAAAGAGTCTGTTGTACTTGTACAACAAAACAGAATCATGATAAACGCTGCCGAGTTAACAAGTTCCCAGTGGCATCACATCAAGCTGGGCATGAAAAATAAGAAATAGGAGACGACTATTAGTTAAAGTCCTGAAATCAAGTTCATCTGGGACACTTCATTGTTTCTGTGTCCTGCTGGGGTTTTTAGAGGGTCTGCAGCATGATAACAAATTTGACAACCCTTCCAAATTTACCAAAACCCTAGCGAAAGACTGGAATATAAAACCAATCTATGCTGGTAAGGTGATATTGTTTGGCATTCTATTTCAGTGAAATAAGATGTGTCCAGGCTTTGAATCACAATGAAGATAAAGACATTTAACCCCTGTGGGACCTTCCTATTTTATGAATTCTGAGTTTCTGGGCCTAAAAACTCAGCAACATGGGGAAGATTTTGGTTCGGAAGCACACAAAAGCTTGGAAATCGTCTTGATTATTTATCTCATGGACTTGACTCACTTGACAGCATTATCATTTTAATTTCTTTTTAAATAACATTTGCCATCTTGGCATCAAAAACTCTAGCATCAGTCACCCGACCCTTAGATGTAGTCTGGGGTACAAATTGGCAAACTTCATACTTTTATTAATTATGAAATATATAATTATATATTTATATATAATTATATACTATATATAAATAAAGTATATATCGTATAATTAATAATTATATTATTAATAATATAATTAATAATTATATTTTATATTATAATATAGGTTTATATTTATATATATAAATATATATTTCCAAAGCCAATTATCTCATCTCCCTATGACCAGATGACCCTGAAATTTCTCAGCTTAAAGTTTGCTTAGAGGCATGTCCTGCTCAGTAATTCCTTCACTGAAGAAAAGCTGGCTGATATGATGAGATCACTGGCAGCCCTCATTTCCTATGTGTAGCTTTGCTGGGGTTTGGCTGCTCAGAACCAGCATTGCCTGGTGCTATCCATCCTTCCCACTGTTGTGATGGCATCTGGCAGTGGTAACTTAAGGCTTACTGGGGGAGAAAAGAACCCACTTCCATTTAATGTTGAACTCAGTCAGGGCCATCTCAAGCCACCTGGAACCAGAGCACCTGATGTTTTATCTCTTTATCCCCTGCTGCTGCTGCAGATCCTCATGCTCCTGGGTTTTCCTGAAAGAAGACAGTCTGGTTCCTTCAGCACTCTTTATGCTCAACCAAGGGTGTTCAAACTTGGGCCTCCTCAGGTCAGGTTGGATTTATATTCACACATTCCATTATTTTTCACTGAGCACTGTCTTAGCTCAGGCTGCTGAAACAAAATACCGTAGCCTGGGTAACTGATGAACAACAGAAATCTGTTTCTCACAGTCCTGGAGGCTGGAAACTCCAGGACTGGGTTCTGGGAGGGCTGGGTTCCGGGAGGGCTCTCTCCCAGGTTGTTGAGAGCTACCCTCTCCTCATACTCTCATGTGGCTGAGAGATCAGGCCAGGGATGCTCTCTGGACACCAATCTCACTCATGAGGGCTTCACTTTCATAACCTAATTGCTTCCCAAAGGCCTAATTCCTTCCCTAATACATCACACTGGGAGCTATGATTTCAATATGTGGATCTGGGGGTGGCAGGGCCATACAAATATTGGGTCAATTGTAAGCATCAATCATAAGGAAAACTCAAGTTTCAGCTATTAAGAATCCAATCACGAATTAGGTACAACCATTCAGCCCTCTCAAAGTTTACTTTTTTTTCCTGTTGAAGCATGCTATTCATCCCAGAGTATCTGATTTGGGAAGGGCATTAAGGCTCATCTGCTTGCTGAGCAGAACCAGTGCCCCATCCCTAACTCCCCAATGACATAAGCCCAGGCACAGATTTAAGGCAACTTTTCTGCATGATGAGCTTCCCCCTGAGGACTTGGTATCTTTTTCTTACAGCAAAACTCCTCTAGTGAACAGACTAGCTGAATTCAGATCCTAAGTTCATGCCTACCAGCACTTTGGCTTTGGACAAGTTACTTAAATTCTGTGTCTCCATTTCCTCATCTATAAAATGGAGGTAATAGGAGCACCTACCTCACAGAGTTCTTATGAAAGTGCTTGTTCCACACAAAGCGTTATATGAATATTGATTAAATAAGTAAAATTAAAAAATGAAGCTTTATGTGCTAATCACTATATGTTTATTACTCTTTTAAATAGTTCACATGTATTAACTTAATTTTGAAACACTCTATGAGGCAAATTCTCATATTAGAAATGAGAAAACAAGCCAAGAAACCTTAAATAACTCGCAAAGGTCATAGAGTTAGGCTCACAGTTGTTAGGTTGTAATTCGTAATTCCAGGATTCAAACACGGGCATTCTGGATCCAAAATTAGAATTTCTTAAAACATGCATTTTTTTTTTTAAGAGCAATGTTGGCCAATTCTTTTTCCTAAGCTCACTGGGCTCTTAGGTAAATTCTCTAGACAGCCAAGACACAAACACAATCTCTTCCAATGTGACAAACAGGTGACTTCCAACTGGGAGTCTCCATTACTGAACAAGATTTTAGGTTTCCTCTATCCACACGCTCTTTGAAAGGAAGAGTTCTAAGATGGTCCTCAAGATTCCCACACTCTCATGTACACACCTGGACAATTACCTCCATGTGGTTATAAGCAGGACTGGTGAATCCAATGATGTACCACTCACATGATTCTATTATGCTATACAGCACACAGGATTTTGCAGATGTAATTAAAATCCCTAATCATTTGGCTTTGAGCTATCCAAAAAAGAGATTATACTTGGTAGGCTTCACTCAATTAGGTAAACGCTTATAGGATGTCAGAGATTGAGCCACACAGTGGGGATAGAGATTACTTTTAAAAATAAAATTGAAGCATATTAACAAAGATTTTTAAAAAACAAAAGCTGTCAGAGTCATGCAAAGTGAGTGACTCTCCTTGTGGCCTTAAAGGAGCAAACTGTGATGTTGCAGAGGGAGCTGTGGGGCAGGAAACACAGGTGGCCTCCAGGAGCAGAGAGTAGCCCCAGCTGAGAGCCAGCCAGAAAATAGAAAACGCACTCCTACCACCACAAGACATTAAATTATTCCAGAAATGGAGCTTAAAGAAGGTTCTCATCTTTAAAAAAGCAGGGAAGTGGTGGCAACTTTGTGGCTCAGTTGGTTTGAGCCTCTGCAGGAAGCCTCCTGCAGAGGGGAAGCTTCTCCCTCTGCCTGCTGCTCCCTCTGCTTGTGCTCTCTCTCTGTCAAATAAATAAATAAAATCTAAAAAAATAAAAATAAATAAATAAGAAGAGGCTCAGTGGGTTAGCACCGTCTTCAGCCCAGGGCCTGATCCTGGAGACCTGGGATCCAGTCCCACATCGGGCTCCCTGCATGGAGCCTGCTTCTCCTTCTGCCTGTGTCTCTGCCTCTCTCTCTGTGTCTCTCATGAATAAATAAGTAGAATTGAAGAAGAAAGAAGAAGAAGAAAAGAAGAAGAAGAAGAAGAAGAAGAAGAAGAAGAAGAAGAAGAAGAAGAAGAAGAAGAAGAAGAAGAAGAAGAAGAAGAAGAAGAAGAAGAAGAAGAAGAAGAAGAAGAAGAAGAAGAAGAAGAAGAAGAAGAAGAAGAAGAAGAAGAAGAAGAAGAAGAAGAAGAAAAGAAGAAGAAGAAGAGGAGGAGGAGGAGGAGGAGGAGGAAAAAGAAGAAGAAGAACAACAACAACAACAACAACAACAACTACTCAACCCCAGGAGAGAGCCCAGTCTGTCTTCTGAGACATTCAGAACAAAATTGAACAGCTCCCTGTTCAGACTTCTGATCTAAGAAATGGACATTGTTTTTGACAATTATTTGCTGAATATGACACACAAAGTACAAACAACATGAGCAAAAATCAACAAAAATGAGAGTACATCAAACTTTAAAGCGTCTGCATAGCAAAAGAAATAACCAAATGCAAAGGCAACCTAAAGAACGAAAGGATATTTCGCATGTATCAGATAAGGAGTTAATGTCTAAAATAGATAAAGAACTCATACAACTCATAACAACAAAAACTCTGATTTAAAAATGAACAGATGAACTGACTAGACATTTTTCTAAAGAAGAAAGACATCCAAATGGTCGACAGGTCCACAAAAAGATGGTCCACTTCACTAATCATCAGGGAAATGCAAATCAAAACCACAATAAGCTATCACCTTACCCTGTTAGAATGATTATCCTCAAGAAGACAAGAGACAACAAATGTTGGATGTGGAGAAAAGCAAAGTCTTGTCCACTGTTGGTGGGAATGTAAATTGGTTCAACCGCTATAGAAAAACAATATGAAGGTTCCACAAAAAAAAAAAAAAAAAATTAAAACTAGCTCTACTCTCTATGATTCAGCAATTCCATTTCTCGCTATATAATCAGAGGAAATGAATGAAGGCAGGATAACAAGGAGATAGCTGTACCCCCATGTTTATTGCAGCATCATTCATACTAGTCATAGATGGAAACGACCTAGGTGCTCATCAACAGATGAATGGATAAAGATGTGATAAACACATACCCGATAGAATTTTATTCAACCCTGGGAAGGGACATCCTGCCATTTGCAACTACACACATTGGGCTAAATGAGAGAAGTCAAAGACAAGTCCTGTATGATATCACTTACATGTGGAAACTAAAAAAGCAAAACTCATAAAAACAAAATTAAATGGTGGTTATCAGGTGACAAGCGTGTGGGGACCAGGCGGATGTTGTTTAAGAGGACAAACTCACAGTGAGTCGTAAATAAGCCCTGGAGATCTAGTGCACAGTATAGTCAATATTGACAACAATCTTGTAATCATCACAGTTGCTAAGAGACTAGAACTTAATGATTTAAGAAAGTACCGTTACGTAACACACTAGAGGTGCTGATTATCACTACAACGGCAATCATATTACAAAATGTAATGCATCAAATTAATACGCCGTACGCCTAAATGTGCAGTGTTATATGACAAATATATTTCAATTAACAAAAAGAAAAGAAGCGGACATTGTTATAATCCACTACTTTTGTGCTAATTTGTTATGCAGCAATAGGAAATGAAGACACCCCTCATTGCTTTATATACTGACTCAGAGAAGACTCGGTGTGATAATTCAATTGCAAAAGAGGGTTTTCCAAAAAATAAAAATAAAAAAATAAAAAACAAAAGAGGGTTAAGAGGGTTTCCAAACAGAGGCATCTGATCCAGTCTCTTTACTATTCAAATGCAGAAATAAAGCTAGAGGGGGAAAGCTCTTCACAAAGTTAACACTAGAATCCAGGTTACTCAAATCCTGTTTCACGCCTAATGCAGAACCCGCTAGATGCAGAGCTGAGACTTGGAGCCAGGAACTTGCAGGTCTCCGTCCAGGTTCTCATTCTCCATGGAATTCAGGTTCTCCATGGAACATGAATTCTTTCCCTGCTGAATTGCTACTGGTGATGAGAAATAGAAATGTGGCCAAAGAAAGAAACCATAGGGTTATATTATTGGATTTGCTGAGTGACTGACTTTTCTTTTTTTATTTTATTTTATTTTATTTTATTTTATTTTATTTTATTTTATTATTTTATTTTATTTTTTTTGTGTGACTGACTTTTCTGATAGAAAGGTTCCATGAGTCCAAAAGTGAATAGGAAATAATTAATTTTTATATGTGAGGAGATTCAGATTATGCCCTGGAACATATGCAGCTCACATCCCAAGGCCCCATTTGTAAAGTGAGAAATGAAAAGGACATAAAATAAGCTTTCCTAGTTTAGTTTTCTTTTTTTTAATAGTTTATTTTGTATTTTTTTTAATAATAAATTTATTTTTTATTGGTGTTCAATTTACCAACATACAGAATAACACCCAGTGCTCATCCCGTCAAGTGCCCCCCTTAGTGCCCATCACCCATTCACCTCTACCCCCCGCCCTCCTCCCCTTCCATCACCCCTAGTTTATTTCCCAGAGTTAGGCCAATATATACGCAACCCCCATTTTATATTAAGAGCCTCATGCTGTGGTTGGCTATAGGCAGCGGCTCTTATGCTGGAGGCCTGACTCTTTTCTGGGGGAGAGGGAGAGTTCTGACTCTTAATCCTGGCCTTGAACTTGAATCTGACTTTGAACCACCATCCAGGTGTGTAACCTTAAGTCACATACCTCAATTTTCTCATCTACATAATTGAGATAATGAATGTAAGCATCCCATAGGCTCTTGTATGTATTAACTTGGTCGTACAAGTTATGCACGTCCAAAAACAATGTCTAAGATAAGGTCAGCCCTCAAATGTTAATCAGGATTTCTTATGTTTCAGTCCCTAAATACTTGGTTTGAAAAACCAATATCTAAACACATTAATTTGCCAGGTGCTCCCATTATTAGGATTTTGACACATAAATTCAAGCATGGCATGTATTCCCTTCAGTTACACACCACTTTTTTCTTTTATCTTACTTTTTATTTATTTATTTGAGAGCGAGAGCATGAGCAGAGAAGAGCAGAGGGAGAGGCACAAACAGACTCTGCACTGAGCACAGGGCCCGGGGCAGGACTCCATCCCAGGACACTGAGATCATGACCTGAACCGAAATCAAGAGTCCCACGCTTAATCAGCTGAGCCACCAGATGAACCTTTTTTTTTTTTTTTAATTTGAGAGAAAGAGAGTTATACATCATTTTAAATGTCAAAAGAGGTGTAGTGTTTCACAAGTGCCTGCTTTGCTTAATTTAGAAAAAGGACTATACTCGAGTAAAGCAAATCTGTGATTTCAGATGGCACTCAAAGTAGATTAACAGACAATTTCATACCAACATTTTTAACCAGAATTTTCCTTGTTAAAGAACGTTAGTGGCTTGCCCTGTGTTTCATCAAGTATCGAGGGAGGGTGACGCCAAGATGACCAACATGAGACTCACTAATCATTTTCCCCAAAACTGTATGTTCTAGAAGTTCTCTAAAATTGGACTGATGAGATTCCTAACTTTTTGGAAACATAGAATTTATCTATGTGGACAAAATGAACAAGTGATAATCTGTAGGTAGCTGACCGTGTGTTCACAAGATTACCTAGGGACCTATGCAAAGTATTTAACCCCCAATATAGCACAAGCTTTTCTATAAAGACCCACGAGTACCTACTGGCAAAATAGCAATCCTATCTGCCGAAGCACAGAACTCTACTCCAATTTGAACTCACCTATTGTGGCTGGGTTTTTGATGGGGGATTTGGTGTTGGATATAGGCTAAATCACGGTAAATCTATAAACACATGCACTGGGATGCAGGGTAAGGGATCAACAAGCATTTCCCAGAAGAAGGGATTTTGACAAGAAAATCACCAGTGGCCACTATGAGGGAGCTAATTAAATTCCAAATCTGAGGTCCGAGATGATGGTTTTGAATGTTTCTGAGCCCATCTGTGTGTCGGAGGAGAGCCTTTGTGTATAATCCCAAATAGACAAGAGCACTCTGCATCTGCGACACTATGAACTATGCCACTCAGACGAAATTAAGGCAGTCTCTCGCAGACCAGGGAGCACTGGTTTTCTGCTATTACGGGGCATAATCCCTTGCTCTGCGTGCGACAGGTGACACAGAGGAAGGGGTAGTATGCTGTTGCCAAAGGAAACGGTGTCTATTTGGGACTCTGCGCGCCAGTTATCCAACTGCTATCTTCGGGAGTCGAGATGCGTATAGTCTACGGAGAATGAGCTCATCAGTGACTTAGATTTCGGCTAATCTCAAGTTATTTGTGAGTTTATGTCAATCGTCATATGTGTGCTAACAGGCGGGACACCAGCTTCCAATCTTAATTCAACCGTTGCTGAATTTCTGCCCACAATTGAATGGAAAATACTTCCCCGAGTTGGGGGACCGCAGTTATTAGACAAATACTAGAGGAGAAACAAGGAAGGCCCCTGGACCTGGATCTTCACACAACTGGAGGCATCTCCTTTCACATTCCTTTGTCAAGAAGGAGGGGCTTTGCCCGTCAGTTATTTTTGTCCTGATGCAAATTTTATGATACAAAGATTAGGCACTCTTAAGAAGGTGGCTCCTCCCCACATGTTAAAACTAAACTTAAAACTAGACATTTCGAGGGCTCCTGGGCGGCTCACCCTATTAAGCGTCTGCCTTTGGCTCATGTCATGATACCGGAGTCCCCAGGTCGAGCCCCACATAGGGCTCTCTGCTCAGTGCGGGGTCTGCTTCTCCTGTCCTGCTGCTCTTGGCCCTGCTCATGCTCCTCTCTCTCTCTTGCTCTCTCTCACTCTCTCTCTCAAATGAATAAATAATATTTTTAAAAAATTAGACGTCTAATCTTTGGCCTTGCAGCAAACCCATTTTTTTTATCTGACTTCCATAATCTGGTTCTTAAAAGAAGTTGCTTGTTATGAAGTCATAAGTAAAGGTTTGTGGGAAGTCATTCCTGAGGGAAAACATTAAAGCCTTCCCCATGGGCTGTAGGAATATGGTCAGGGCTCTGAGCCGTCTGGCAAGCACCCGGAGTTACACTGAAGGCGTTTGCTGCTGCATTCTGACCCGGCAGCCTCAAATCGAGTCCTCCTATGACATCCCACAGCTTTAGAATCCTGGCGTTACTTATTCACATTAGAGCCTAAGGTCCAGAGAGATAGAGACCTTGTCTATGGTGGTCATCGGCACTATCTCAGGATCCGGCATAGACTTGCTACCCAGTTAACACTGAAACCCACTAACAGGGACTTTTATTATTTTTAATTCTTAAAAAAGATTTTATTTATTTATTCATGAGAGACACAGGCAGGCAGAGGGAGAAGCAGGCTCCCTGCAGGGAACCTGAAGCGGGACTCGATCCCAGGACCCCAGGACCACACCCCGAGCCGAAGGCAGATGCTCAACCGCTGAGCCACCCAGGCATCCCTAACAGGTACTTTTAAAGGCAACTTGCATGTATCACCTCATTTAATCCCTTCAACCACCCAATAAGTACATGCTAGTCTTATTCTCATTTTATAGACAGGGAAACTGAGGCACAGACCATTTTCATAATGTCACCAAGATCATGCGAGCAGAAAGTAAACAGGTGGGTTTAGAAATAACATAAGGAGAAAGTACCAAAGGGAAGGTGGGTGAGATGATGGGTGAAAGAGGTGATGGGGATTCAAGTGTACACTTTCCATCAGGAAAAATATAATATAAATAAAATAAAATAAAATAAAATATAAAATAAAATAAAATTAAAATAAAATAAAATAAATAAAATAAAATAAATAAAATAAAATAAAATGTAAAGCAAGCCAGGTTTCCAATCCAGCGTGCTGGCCCCAGAGCTTCCACCCTGATCACCACATGCAGATTGAATCAGAGAGAAAAGGTTCACCAGAAAACATGGGCATTTATAAGAACTCAATCTAAGATCTGAACTCACAAATTACCCCAGCCACTTCAACTCTCTTTATAAAATGGAAGAAGCAGGGCACAGAGCACCAAGCTTGATCACCAGAATCATCAAACCCACCACAGTGTCCTAGAAGCACTAGAGTCCTGACAGCAAACTAAATACTTAATTTCCTGCCATCTTGCATCACTTCTTAACAGATTCTTGTCCACATGCTCCAGGGAGTAGACAAGATGCTGAACAAGAACCAGGAGATGATAATAACCACCACTCATTAAACACGCACTTCAAACCAGCCCTAGGCTGGGCGCTCTTCCTATATGACCTTCTTTCATCTTCCCACAACTCTATGGGATGCATATTTTCACCCCATTTAAAGGTGAATGAGATAATGTCATCATGTGGTAGAAAAAGGACTTGGCCCTGTCCCAAGTCATGGTCCCCTCACAGGCCATGGTCTCTAAGTGGTTATTGAGTTCAAACCCCACCTCTGCCTTCCACCTGCAGCCCAGCGGGTGTGATTTTGACAAAGTCCACTAGCAGCTCCCTCACCTATGTTTGGTCCTCTATGAACATGGAGGTGACACACAACAACAGCAATAATAATAATAATAATAATAATAATAATAATAACATGTTATTATTCAGCCTATCCAGCTATTCTCAAGGTTGTTAGAGGAAACATATGTGAAGTGACTATATTAGTTACTTCAAAACTTGAGTGTCTCTCCCATCGACCACTTCTCATTCTACATGTTCTCCAAAACAAAATCAATACAAAACCCAAAACTTAAATAGAATCTGCAATTAAAATAGACATTGTGTTGATTCTCTTAATTGCAAAGTGGTGGGTAAATTTGCTAAAGCTGGATGCTGCCCATGCCCTCACCGCCCCCCCCTTTGCTGAGGCCGCACACACACACGCTGTGGGCCCATTTGCTACTCCTGCACTCGGAGACAGGTTTATAAAATGCAAAATGTTCTGCAAAGGTAGGAACTCACCTCGGCGTGACTGTTAGTATCACGTCCCATGTCGCTCAGGGGCTCACGGTGGTATCACTCTCACTCCCAGCGGTGCCCGCACAGACATCCCTGCCCTGGGGCACCTCTCAGCGCTGTCCTGCCCGATCTCAGACTGGGGATGTGCAGGGGCAACAAAAGGAAAGAACGGCCCCCTCTGGGCCCCACCGGGGTCCCACCGAGGAACTGGGTCGGGTTCAGTATCCAGGCTTAGGCGAGGACAGAAAAGTCTGGCCCCGGGCCCCTGCACGCCTTCCCTGCGTCTCTATCCCAGGAGCCCAGAACGGCTGCGATGAGGTAAGGACCCCACGGGAGGGTGGGACCCCCCGAGTGCGGTCACGGGGCACAGTGGGTGCCGTCGGTTTCACCACCTGGCCTCCCGAGCCCGTGCAGAAGCCAGGCCCATGCAAGGGCGCCGCAGAGCAGCCTCAGCGCATCCTTGGCGCATCCTCGGCGCATCCTCGGCGCATCCTCAAGCGCATCCCCAAGCGCATCCTCGGCTCATCCTCAAGCGCATCCTCAGCGCATCCTTGGTGCATCCTCGGCGCATCCTCAAGCGCATCCTCGGCGCATCCTCAAGCGCATCCCCAAGCGCATCCTCGGCTCATCCTCAAGCGCATCCTCAGCGCATCCTTGGTGCATCCTCAAGCGCATCCCCAAGCGCATCCTCGGCTCATCCTCAAGCGCATCCTCAGCGCATCCTTGGTGCATCCTCAAGCGCATCCTCAAGCGCATCCTCAAGCGCATCCTCAGCGCATCCTCGGACGGGGAAGCCTCACCAGAAAGGCCAAGTGATCCAAGGGCAGTTCAATCTCCAGGGCAGACACCAGGCCGGGAGGGAACTCTGGCGGGAACCCTACCCAGGTGCTCGAAGAACCGCCCCCCAGACAGGAGGTCCAGGATTTCAACCCGCCTGCAAAACCGGGAAGAGGAAAACTCATCAGCGAGACCTGCTCATGCCCCGCCGGTGCCAGTGCACCTGCCACGGGCCAGCAGAGTCTAGGGGGGCAGGGACACACAGAGGGCCACGTTTATGCGACCCTGTTCCAGGAGCATCCCTGACACAGAGCGGGAGAAGGCGGACAGGTACCCCGAGAAAAGGAACGGTGTCCTGAACTTGTGGGGTCTCCACAGACACCAGCAGAGAGAAGGTAAAATCCTTAGGGTCTCCAGGATGTGAAGGGCAGGGGCGCTGGGGAGGAGGGGCACCGGGGAGGAGGGGCTCTGGGGAGGAGGGGGGTCAAGGGAGGAGGGGGGCCCAGGGAGGAGGGGAGCACAGGGAAGAGGGGCCTGGGGAGGAGGGGTTCACTGGCAGGAGGGGTGCCCCAGAGGAGGGACCCAGGGGAGGAGGGCCCCCAGGGAGGAGGACTTATTAATCTGGAAATTTATGACCTTTGGGAAATTATTTGTTCTAGGGGGTATTAACGGGAAAATATCAGAATTTCTAGATCCCGATTAAAATCTTTCAGAACCTAGGCTCAGGAGTGATATCCCATGTGTTGGCCATGTTCTATTTGCTAGAGGCTGGTCAGCAAATTCAAGCGGACAGGATCACACAAGTATGCGAGCACCAGGAAGGGGTCATCTGGAGCCCTGTTGGAGGGTGCCTACCACCCCTTGCTTAAAAACAGACAAGAGTGGGACCCTTGGGGGGCTCAGTGGTTGAGCATCTGCCTTGGGCTCAGGGCGTGATCCCTGGATCCTGGGATCGAGTCCCACATGGGGCTCCCCGCATGGAGCCTGCTTCTCCCTCTGCCTGTATCTCTGCCTCTCTCTCCGTGTCTCTCATGAATAAATAAATAAAAATCTTAAAAAAAAAAAAAGACGAGAATCATAATCTCTTTCCTTTATCTGCTTCTCCTGAGAGTGAAACTATCTTCCTTGGTGGCAATATATGGCCTCAGATCTAATGCAGAGCATTTTCCTGAGATCTTCTACAGGGAGGATCATTTTTGAGGGGGAAATACTTGATTTTCTTTTCCATATATAAAAGTTGATAATACTTTTTGTGTCAGGGAACACGGAGTCAAATACTACATGAGTAAACATGGTGAAAATCCATAGTTTGTATTGCCTTGGAAGACTTCTTTTCCTAGAACAGCAACTACAATAATTCTATGAAATGACCTTATCCTACTAAGAATATTAACAAGAAAAATTACTAATAGGAAAATTAAGGTGAAGATTAGAGTAATTAATCATTCAATTAATTTGAACAAAATATTCATTTGTCTTAATAATTAAGGAGTATAAGGATAAAAGATTACTTCTCCAAAACTATACAAATCGATGTATCAAAATTTATTTTCACTTCACCAACAGAGACATTCATTACAAAAGTGATTACTCAAACTCATATGCAGTTATCTCATTTCTCAAAGAAAAGCCCCAAAACCCAGAGAATTAAACTTGGAGTTTTTGAGGCTGTTTCCATAATGCCATCATTTCTAGTGGGGAGAAAAATCAGGCACTGAACTCAACTTAGTTGGTTAATTGAGTTTTTCTCACTTCTTAAATTGACTGTTGGGATCGCAGCACCCCCAGCTTTCTCCTCCCTATTTGCTGTATGATAGACTAATTATTAAAATTTCCCAAACTCTGGGAAAAAATGGATTTTGGGGCCTTGGATTCAAATGTATAATTGAACACCTGTTCTTGCTTCTAACTCTGCATGTGTGTATGCATATGTGGTGCGTCATAAATGTGCTAAACTTTATATTAGTCCTCTCACGCACAAAAAGTTAGCATTGATTGTTAGGTGCAATATCTGAGCTATTTTGAGCTCAAAGGTGACAAAGGCAAATGTGACATTTTATTTAAGTGAGTTAGAAATTGCATGGGCATTGTGTGACACCTCTCTCAGTGCCAATAGCCTACTTCCCATTATCAAATTCCACTCAAACTCACATCTGCAGAAATGAATCAGCCCTGGAAGCAGTTATATGGTACAAGAAACGTTGACCACGCTATTAAATTCAACTTTCTGTGTGTGCTGATGGAGTAGCTTATCATTTATTGATGTATTTTCAAACCAATGCTGAAATATTATCTCAAAATATGTTAATTAAAATAAGAAAATTTGCATGTTTAAAAAAAAACAGGTATTTTTAAGCCCCTGTTATGGGTCTGCCACCAAAGGAGGCATAATAGAAAAGAGAGAAGGAATAGAGGTTATAATCCAACAATTTGTCAGTAGAACAGAGCACCTGCAAGAGAATTTCACAGTAGAAGATATTGGATATTGGATGTCTATTCCCCACACACATATTCCTTTGGACTATGAAATCTTGGAAGCATGATCCATGTTCTATTCGGTATTTGGTACACCACCGGTATCGAACACACAAACTGGAATAAAATAGATGCTTAAGAGACGGCTAATGGATGCTGAATGAATCAGTGAATCAATAAGCAAATCTGCATATGAACCGGATGCATGATACAGGGCACTCTCGAAGTCAAACAGAGGAATATATTCCTACAGGCTAGTGAAGTAGGGAAATGCTGTAACATGGGGTGCCATAGATGGAACGTGTCCCCCTAAAATTCATGTTGGAACCTAATCTCCAATATGATGGTAGTTAAGAGTAGCACCTCTGAGCGTTGGTTAGATCATGAGAGCACAGCCTTCGTGAATAGGATTGGTGCCCTTATAGAAGAGACCTTAGAGAACTCTTCTCTCGCTTCCACCATGTATGGGCCCCACAGGGGAAAGATAGAGGTCTATGAATCTGAAGGAGGCTCTCACCAGACACCAAGTCAGCCAGCACCTTACCTTGGAGTGCTCAGGTTTCGGAACTGTGAGAAAGAAATGTGGGTTGTTTATAAGCCACCCAGGCTCTGGTATCTTTATTACATCAGCCCAAATGGCCCAAGACATGGGATTTCCTCAGCTATTGGAAAACTAGGGATATTCTGGTAGGATAGAAAGAAGGCAGGAACCATGTTGGAGTTGCTTTCCTGAGAAAGGATCCTTCAGCACCTTCTCCAAACACTCAGACACCAAGAGGTGATCTCACGAAGGTTACTGAGCTGGACTGAAATCCTGCTTCCTCATTGCCTAGCTGGGGGGGGGGGGGGGGGGGGGTTGGTATCAGCAACTGATTTGATTTCTCTACTCCAATTTGTAATCAATATTCTAGGAGAACTAACCCAACTTAATGAACTGTGATGATTTAATGGCTCATGAAACGGAAGGGCTTAGAGTAGTACTCGGCACAAGCAGGTGGTAGCTATTTTGGCCGAGACCAGCCAGCCTGCCAGCAGAGTCTGTTACCCCATTTCAATTACATAGCGTTGTGACTGAAAAGAGGCTGTGTAGTCAGAGACCTTTCCTAGACTTCCTGCACATTAAGTGTCACCAGGTGACTCGTTTTCACCCACAGAATGTGAGCAGAAATGACATGGTGGCTTCCAGAATAGGGCATTAAAAAAAAAAAAAAAAAGCACATGTAGGGTGGCTGGTGGCACAGTTTGTTAAGCATCCAACTCTTGGTTTCAGCTCAGGTCATGATTTCAGGGTCATGAGATTGAGCCCCATGTCAGGCTCTGCGCTCGGAGTCTGCTTAAGATTCTGTTTCCCCCTCGCCCCCACCACACACGTGTTCTCTCTCTAAAATAAATAAATAAATCTTTTTTTTTTTTTTTAAAGCACATGTGTCTTCTCTGGGCTCCCTTTTATTCCTTCTTCTCTCAACTGACTGGGCCCTAAACAATTCATTAAAATATTCATTATGTAATGAGGCCTAGAATAATTTATCACTGATAAGAATTAGTGAAAACACGCCTTACCATTCTCATTAGACTCTTTTCTGAGTTTTCATCATGATGACCTTTACCTTCCATTGGAAACGGCCAGTAGGATAAAGCTTGGGTATCTTTCAGCTTTGCTTTCTTCCAGAGCAAGATGGGGCCCAAAGGCCGCAGGGTGCACTTGTGTGCGTAAGTCTTCAGGTCAACACAATTACAGAAACATGTTCAGGGATCCTCATGTCAAGACAGCAGGAATTGTAGATCCTGTTCATGAAAAGAAGCCGTGCTTTGAAAACTCACTTTTCCCCAAACCTGCATTTGCTTTAACCGAAACATCTAATTTTGAAGCACCCTCCGAGAATGCTTATCACATTGCCAATCAAAAAAAAAAAAAATTGCCTCACAGGATTGGTAAGATCTTAGAGAATTCACAAGTGTTGGTTTGCTGGGGCTGCCATAAGGAAGGGCCACAGGCTAGGTGGCTTAAATAACAGAAATCTATTTCCCACAAGTCTGGTGACGAGAAGCCCAAGACCAAGGTGTCAGCGGGGTCAGTTTCATACTGAAATCTCCTTCCTGGGCGTGTGGATGGCCATCTCCTCCTTCCCATGGTCTTCCTTCTGTTAGTGTTTGTATCCTAACTTATTTTCTTATAAGGACACCAGTCATATTGGATTAGGACTCACCCTAATGACCCCACTTTAACTTAATTATACCTTTAATGACCTGATCTCCAAACGCAGTCACATTCTGAGTCACTCAGGGTCAAAACTTCAAAATATGAATTTGGCAGCACATAATTCAGTGCATAAAAGCATGTGATCTAGCAATGGCCAAGTTCAAAAAATTGAAATACTGCCTCTATCAGAAAATGTTATTCTCCCCCAAACTGCCAGTATCCCTTCTAATAAATTCCAGGTAGCAATGCACCTTATTTTTCTCCTGCAGCATTAACTGGATGGAACTACCCTGGTCTCTCAGCGCTTCCAGTAACCAAACTTATTTTCTTCCTAATATATCAATGAAAAATGCTTTTGGGGTCACCTGGGTGGCTCAGTCAGTGAAGTGTCTACTTCTGGCTCAGGTTCTGATCCCAGGGTCCTGAGATCGAGTCCCACATTGGGCTCCCTGCTCGGTGGGGAGTCTGCTTCTCTCTCTCCCACTGCCCCTCCCCCTCCACTCATGCACTCTCTCTTTTGCTTTCTCTCTCTTAAATGAATAAATAAAATCTTTATTAATAATTGCCTCTTTGGGCAGCCTGGGTGGCTCAGCAGTTTAGCACCACCTTCAGCCCAGGGCGTGATCCTGGAGACCCAGGATCGAGTCCCACGTCAGGCTCCCTGCCTGGAACCTCCCTCTGCCTGTGTCTCTGACACTCTCTCTGTCTCTCATGAATAAATAAATAACATCTTAAAAAAAAATGGCCTCTTTGAGCCCCTTTTGGAAACTGGTTACAAATGATAGTCCAAGAGAAGGAAGAGTTTTTTGGCTGGGCACAACCTTGGCATACAAATTCTTGGTGCTTTCTCTGGGTGTCACCTGTCACACATGACGTTAGTTTATTTTTATGCTTTAATGAAGAAGCAAGCTGTGCACATCATGGGGTTTCTTTGTTTTGTCCTGAAATCTCAGACAACTAACAGTCCTGGGAGGGTGGTCTGCTGCCCTGAAAACGGGCTCTTTCATTTGAGCTAGGTTTTGAATCAGAGCCTCTTCAGGTGGTCTTAGCCAGGAGATGGAATACAAAGCTATCTTCTACACAGATATTCCCTGGCTTACAAGAGGATGAGTCTTGAAGGACTTGATTGAAATTTGGGTGGAAGTTACACCTTTTTATGAGAAAAGTAAATCATATTCCCAGAACAGTTGGAAGGGGTGGAGTTCATTTATGTCTTGGCTCGGCTGGCAGCTATCTGGGCACTTAAGGACGACGTAAATCATTTAATTGAAAACTCTATAGTCACCTTTATGGACGCTGCTGCTGGACAACTGTGGATTCCATCAGCCAACTTGCCACATTGGAAGAGGAGATGAGAATCACAAATTTGTGAAAACTTTCCAATGCTGGAGGAAGCGTTTCAGCAGGCTAAAGCTGAAAATGATAAAATCTAATCAACTTGTCAGAAGTCTGCAGACACTCAAAAATACTACAAAAGTCTACTGAAAATTACTTCTGTTAAGATGGAAAAAGGATTCATGACTCTGCTTGAAAACATATATGGCATCAACGATGAAAATTCTGGGAAGATAACCCTCATTGATTTGAGGAAAAAGGAAATGAAAATCATGAACTCAACCTCAAAAGAAAGGGTCTTGGAAATACCTAGTGTTTTGTAAGACAAACTACCCTCACATAACAAAGAGCATAATGAAGAATCGTGACAATGGATATTCAGTTTGCCTCTTATTCCTTTATAATTTAGAGTATTCAGCACTAATCCTATGAAAATAAAAGTCAAAATCAGGGGCACCTGGGTGGCTTGGCTGACTCTTGGTTTCAACTCAGGTCATGATCTCAGGGTTGTGAGATGGAGCCCTGCATTGGGCTCCACGTTGGGCTGCGGAGCCCTGCTCTCTCCCACCCTGCCTCCCCCGACTGCACCTACACGCTGCTCTCTCTCTCTCCCTCAAAATAAATAAATAAATCTTTTAAAGACTCAAAATCAAATGGATATCAAGATACCTATACATTGGTACTTCAATATTACCATCTCATTATAACCAAACCAAATTTGATTTTAGGACAATTCTCATTTTTTTTTCAGAAAGTAGAGATAATTTTTGTATGCAAAAAAAAAAGAGTGAAAAATTATAATTCTTAAAAAAGATTGTTTCTCTTCTTCATTATGAAATAAATTTCCAGCCAATTGCTTTCATTGCACTGATATAAGTTGTGTTTTAGGAAGCAGAACCAGGCCCTAAGTAAACTGTAGGCTTGCATGCCTTTGGAATTCAGAGCTAACATGGACCATTACTTCTTTTTGTTTGTTTGTTTGTTTGTTTTGTTTTTTGTTTTGTTTTTTGTTTTTGGTTTTTTTTTTTTTTTTTTTGGACCATTACTTCTATGTGTCTCTTACCTTGAGGCTAGAATGTTTATTGCTCTTGTCCTCTCTCTGTACCAGCAAAGTATCACGGGTATGTCAGGGGCAGACAGCTTGCCCTTAGTACCAACATTTTTAGCTTAAAAGAAACTACAGTCAAGTAACCAAATCCATGGAGCCGTATCTACACATGCACCTGATTTAAATAATAAGCTCCTTGATCTGGAGCCTGGACCTCAAGCCCAATGGACAGACAGTGGGAGGGGTTTGGGAAGGGGTAGGCCTATTTTAAAAGTGGAAGGATAAAAATAATTTGTGGCCAAAGGGCAGAATAGGGTAGTTTCAAAACATGCCAACATTTGTTGCCTTTATTCCCATGGGAGGAAGCATGCCTGGTTCTCTAAGGACGTTCACTCTGAAGGAAGCCAGCTACCATGTGAGAAGACCAGTTTCCCTGGGGCTGACCCTAAAGGCAGAAGGTAGGCATTCTAGAGGGCAGCCTCTCTGAACTCTCTGCCAACGGCCAGCAACAATGACCAGTCACGCAAGTAAGTCATCTTGGACTTCCGACCCTGGTAGGCGTTCTACTGTCCGATGAATGACTGCAACTACATGAAAGACTCAAGAAACAATATGACCCAGCCACGCCATCCTCAAATTCCTGAAGCCTCTGTCCCCCCAGTCATTCATTAAGTAATTATCTTAAGCCACTTAATTTTGGGGTAATTTTAAACAAAGCAATAGAAACTAGAACAGCAAACAGAAAATAACTGGGGCTAATTTCAAAGAAAAATAAGTTGATTGGGGCAATAAATGTGGCTGATAGAGTCAAATGGGTGGAAGCCAAGGGATATTCTTGGATGCAGGTATGAGAAACTATTTCACAATCTCATCGGAGTCCTTCAACTAGAATGAACGTGTTTAGCTCAGCTGCTATAACAAAATCCTCTTGACAGGGTGGCTCAGACAATGGACATTCATCTCTCACAGTTCTGGAGGCTGGAAGTTCAAGGTCAGTATGCTAACATGGCCAGTTTCTGGGGAGGGTCCACTTCTTCTCTCATAGATAGGTGTCTTTTCATTGCATCCTCACGTGAAGGAGTGCAGAGAGAGAGAAACAAGCTCTCTGGTATCTCTTCTTGGAAGGGCACAACTCTCATCATGAGATCTCCACCCTCATGACTTAATCAGTTCCCCAAGGCCCCATGTCCAATGCCATCACTTGGGGGATTAGCGTTACAACACATGAATTTGGGGAGGGGACAAAACATGAAGTCTGTGACAGATGATTACACAAATAATTTTTCCCCCATTTTCCTCACCTGACTTGAGATTTAAAGTCCTCAACTGGCCTACCTTTTGGCCACTGTCAACAATTTGGACAGAACAAAGGCACACTATTAACATGTGTAATTCCACTGTGCCAGTTACCTGTTGCCATTAGAAGCTATAGAATAATGATAATAAACCATCGTGAGTCTCAGGGGCTTACAGCAGTACATGTTTATTACACAAGCATCTAGGCTTAGCTCAGGGTCGGCTAGAAAGCTCTTCCTATCAGCTGAAATCGTTCACGCGTCGACCATTAGCCCCTTGTTGGGTGGGCCTCAGCTTTACATGTCTCTTTCTACATCTCTCCTTTTCCATCAGGCTAGCCCAAACACTTTCTACATTTACACAGACTCAGGAGAAAAGGCAGAAATACTCAAGGTCTCTATGCCTAGGCCAGAACTGTCACACCTTCACCCCCACCACATTTTGGTGGGCAAACTCCTATTTAAGGGACAGAGAAAATGTAGTCCACCTTTTTTAAACAGGATCGGCTAAGTCGCATGTCACCTGGCAAACGGTGTGGTTACAGGGAGGGGGAAAAGCTGGGACCATCAGAGCGAGCTTCACCAAGGCTATACACATCATGGGGAGGTGGCAAGAAAACTTACCAGAAGGCGCCCAAACTGCCAAAAGGACGTTTAGGTTAATTCTGAGAAGCCAATTATAACAATAAATTTTATACAAAATATTGCATGCGTGTGTGTTTAGATTTCTTTTCATCAGATTCTCATATTAATTTAAGAATCAAAAGACCACCACACAGGGACGCCTGGGAGGCTCAGCTGGGTAAGCACTGGGCTCTTGACTTCAGCTCAGGGCCTGCCCCCGGGGTCCTGGATTCAAGCCCCATCAGGCTCCACACTCAGAGGGGAGTCTGCCTCAGATTTACTGCCTCTCCCTCTGCCCCCCCCCATTCTCTCCAAATATATAAATAAAATCTTTAAAAAGAGAGAATATGACATACACATTGATCAGAACACACAGTGGCAGTTCACTCCCAATACTCGAGCTATAAAAGCTTTAACATAGCTCTGCACATCTGGGCCTCAAACTCTTTGTAAGCTCTAGGTGTTCCCTATCTACTTAGCATCTACGGAGTAGAGTCTCCCATTATTCTTCCATTCTTTTTTTTTTTTTTTAAGATTTTATTTATTTATTCATGAGAGACACAGAGAGGCAGAGACACAGGCAGAGGGAGAAGCAGGCTCCATGCAGGGAGCCCTATGCGGGACTCAATCCCTGGTCCCTGGGGTCACAGCATGGGCCCAAGGCAGATGCTCAACCACTGAGCCACCAGGCGTCTCTTATTCTTCCATTCTTAGAAGGCCCCTGTGGACACAGAATTTATTGAGATATTAGTTTGTTATATTATATTATATTATATTATATTATATTATATTATATATATATATTATATATATTAGGGATATATATTATATATATATATTAGGGATATATATTATATATATATATTATATATATATAGGGATATATATTATATATATATGTTATATATATTAGGGATATATATTATATATATATATATATTATATTATATTATATTGAGATATTAGTTTATTTTATTGTTAATTAGTTTGTTGATATTATATTTTTTTAGTCCTCATATGTTCAAAACTTCAGAGTAGCCAGATTAGAAGGGCAGACCCTGAGACTGGACCCAGCCCAGTAAAACCTGCCTCGGCCATTTACTAGCTGGGTGACTCAGGCAATTTACTTGCCCTCCCTGGGCTGCAGTTCCCCTGCCCATAAAACGGGAACAGTAATAGTCGTATCCGCCCCCTTGGGTTGTTGAAAGGCAGAAATCATGACCAGCGCTGGAACTTTTTGTTCTAGCAACGTGTCATGGCTGTGATCCTGCACAGTCACCAGCATCCTAGCGCTAGGACTGTGTCCTGCCTTCCCCGCCTCTCTCCGTCCCCCGGGGTTGGTGACTCTGAACACCGCCAGGCCAAGGCCAGTACGGTGGCTGTGCTTGGTGGCAGAAGAGAGCAGCTGTGGGCGGGGACCTCACCCCACCTTCCAAATCCCGGGGGAGGGCATCGTGCTGGTGGCAATGAATTACATTCACAACTGCAGCTGCCACGGAGCCTACGAGATGCCTGGTTCTCTGTCTGCCTTTGCAGCCGCTGGGGTTGACAAAAGCCACCCCATGCTCATTTTTATGAGACTGTCCACGGGAAGGGGAGGGGGTGCAACCTTCTTTCCCTAGGGTGCTGATTGCAGAAGCCATGAAGGCAGGGGGAGGGTGAGATTTCCTAAGAGGAGAGGATGGCTTTCTGTGGACCCACGTGGAAGCACCGCCACCACCACCGCCACTCGGAAATCAGAGTCAGGGCACACTCAGGTAGACACCCCAGAGGACTAACCTGCTACTAAAATCTTAGTATCCACCCTCAAAGACACTGTGAGAAATGCAGGAGATGATGGAGAGGAAAGCAGCTGTTGCCATAATGGCAAAGCGACTGGGTTCCATGGAGGATTCCTCTGGATTTCCAAGGGCAGGGGATGTGCCCTGTTCTCTGTTATCCCCACGCGTGGTGTCTGACCCAGGACTAGATGTCAATACGTGTTTTTAGACTGTACCAACCAGAAAGTGCAATTCCACTGCAAATGGGGATGCCCAAAATTCGGGGGATTAAGGAAGGGAAGAATGTAGAGAGAAAGAAATTCCTCTGCCAGAATCAGAGCAGAGAGGACGCCTATTTGGGCCTGCGGAGAACCGGACTTCATGGGAACCAGGGGGACTTAGCAGTCACCCCAACCAAGAGTGCCTTCTAAGGAAAAAAGATAATATTGCCTTTTCAGATTAAATCATGATTCAGAGCACTCAGGCTTCTTATTCTATGTCTACTTATGCATTCACTTATTTCATAAATTTCTCAACCCCAACTTCATAAGTGACAACCTTCAGAATTAACAGGACAGGTAAATCGGGCTCATTTTGCTGCTTTAAAAGCTATTATTTTATCTACTTCTGAAACATGTAAAGAATCTTCTTATGAGACTCAAGGCAATTCCCCTATTTTTATATGTGTGTGTTTTTTTTTCCCCTAGAATCAGACAATGTGCCAAGTATGGGATGGTAAATGTAATAAAGCCAGTTTTTCCTGAACCTCTACTCCGCCGCTCACTCCGCTGGGCTGTGTACACAGGTATCTTTAAAGAGACAGAGACTCCACACCAACCACCCCTGTTCACACCACTCTCCCAACGACAGGTGTCATCTGTCCCCTCTGAGCTGCAATGTTCTCACTTCTGAACCTTCCCATAGGACTTTTGTGATAACATACACAAAAGCAAAATGTGAAAAGTATAAAGCGCTTGCTGTGTTGAGAAGTTTTAATACTGAGCAGTTTGAAGCATTTTAATCATTAAAACAGTCAATTGACATGCTGAGGCATAAATATTTCTAGAATACAAATTGGAAAAAAAATTAAAAATTTAATTAAAAAATAAATTTTTTGAATTAAAAATTAATTTCCAAAACAAATTTGAAAATCTGAAAATGACTTTCAGTTTGATGAATTTTCGAATATTTAACGTGGGAAATATCACGGACATGTCAGAGAATACACAAAAGGAAATTCGTATGATAAAATGTAAAATTGAAAATTAGGAACCTTTCTAGAATTTATACTTGAAGCCCAACGAGTCATGCTACAAATATCTTTTAAAATTAGCAACAGTTTCTAACAGTCTCTTTAAAGGTAAAGGTTTCTTCACAATAACTTTTATGGAAATTTTCACTTTGCTTAAGCTGGTAAAGACTCAGATCAGATAGAAAAAGTATCTCTAGAGAAAGAAAATCAAATTACATGCATTATAAACTTTAGACTTGCAGACGGCAGATCAAATCTGGCTTGTCTACAACAATTACAAATCATGGAGTTGAATTTTGAATTACCAAAGTTTTGACTGTAGTATCTCCTTAAAGTATTGCTTTAAAAAGAAAAGAAAGAAAGAAACAAAGAAAGAAATATCCACAAGAAATGATTCTGCAAAATACGACTTGTCAATCTCTGAATGCCAGACTCCATCCTGATTTTATCCAACAAATCTTCCTAGATCGTGATGCTTGCAGAAGAACTAATACCATTTGCATTGTCCAGGGTAGGTTTTCTTTTAGATGCAAAAGCGGTGACTTTAATGTGAAAGAGAAACAAAGAGTTTTGCTTATCATAACTCCAGTAACAACTGGTGACGAAAAAGCAAATAATTATTTTAGTGAGAACTTCTAGCCATGGTCTAGAATATCAGAAAGTAAAGCTGAACTCAAGAATTTGTGTTGCTAGGGGATTACTGCCTCACCTCTGTTTTATTTTTATTTTGTCTTAATAATCCCACACGATTGCCTATTCTCTCTCTTCTTAAAATCTTCCTTTGCCACTTGCCATCACGTGAGATTGTCCTACCCCAAGAGTGTTGGCGAAACAGACCATCATCTTCCTAGGGCTCCCTCTCTTGTTGTCTCTTTGTTTAAAGCATCTACCACCATAGGGAAAATTAAAATCTACGTGAGGATATTAGAAAGCTTTGAAATCTGTGGTCCCAGTTCCCGCTGAGCAGACATGCCTGGTTCCCACTTCCTCTGGTGCCTGGCTCCTCTCTTTATCCCTCCAACCCCAGGGTTGGCAGCAGCTTCCCACGACTGCAATTCTCGAGGTTCCCCCATCTTCTGGTTGCACTTCCTAATGCTTTCATGACTACATGTAATAGACTCCTTTTATTAAATTAGCTAGCATGGCTTCTGCTGGCAGGTCAAATCCTCTCCGATAAGGGAGGATACGCTGGTGATTCTTTCTTCATCAAAGGTCTCAAACAAGGTCATTAAACTACAAGGTAGCAACATTTTCCATAGCTCCCGTTCTGGCGAAAGAACCACTGCAAATTTCAGAAAAACTCTAAGAAAAAAGTCAGCGAGGGGCAGAGGGGAGGGGGGGTTTACTTTCAAGAAGATCAAAAGACCCACAACTGGAGCTTCAAATTTCCCTTTGAGATGTGCTGGTATCAAAGAATTGCTTAGTTAACCAAACTCTCCAATAACCTCTCACTCTGTGATGTGTACGGTTTTATTCTCTTAATTTCATGTAATGTGATAAGAAAAGTAGTTCCAGGCTTCACTTCCATCCCTAGAATGGGAGAGCATGGTTTCTAAATTCTTCCTACATAGCAGTTCTGGAGAACCCTCCATATTGAGATGGGGAGCTAGGAAAATATGCCATTATTTAGGGAGCTTTAGAGTTAGCCTTTCCCCAAAACCTGTCTTGGAGCTTCTCTATTGAAGTCTACAGCAATTCAATCCATTTGTACCTCAGTTCCAGATCCCTAGTACCATCTATGATGGTTTCTTCTTGCCATACCCCATATCTAACCCATCAGCAAGTCCTCTCGACAAGATTTCTCACATCCCTTCTATCCCAGCATAATCCAAGCCACCATCATCTCCTGCCTGGAAAATTGCAATAAACTCCAAAGCGGTCACTCTGCTTTATTTCTTACACTCCTATAACCTCTGCTTAACATAGCAGCTAGAAAGACCCTTCAACAGTATTACTCCTATTTGAAATCCTCAGGTAGTTCCCCAACATGCTCAGAGAAAACCCAAAGTCTTTATTATAAGATCCAGCATTTCCTACATAATCTGGACTCCCCTCTCCTTTCTGTCCTTATCTCCTACTCACTCTCCCTCTTTCTAATTCCATTACAGCAGCGTGGGTACCTTCACCGATCCTCAAACATGCAAGTAAGCACCACTCTCCCATAATTATTACCAGAACACTTCCAAAAAAAAAAAAGCATCAAGATATAAAGAAATATAATTATTCATTAGAACATTAAAGTTATATGGAGAGAAAATTTCCAAATGTTCTTGATGGCTCTCTATCCCCAGCTTTGGAAAAGCTCAAACGCCTATAAAAAGTGGTCGCTGCTGGGTACAAGTGTTTCAAGCCTTCTGTCCAAGCTTTGCCTTCTGTGCCCTGGTCAGGATCCTGGTGCTTTATCTCAGTCTCTCTAAGTTTTATCTCATCCGCTTTCATGACTCACTCCAGCTTGAGTTCAGCTCTGTGTGTCTGAATCTCAACTTGGCTTCTAGGTGTGTCTTTCATATTTCCCCTTGCTCCATAATTTGCTTCCTGAGGGCAGATCACACTCCCACCCTCATGCCCAATTCCAGCCATGTACATAACAGGTTTTAACTAGGAGTCCAGACCCCCACTTTTTGAATGGAGATGACTATGCCATTGAATAGCCAAAATAAAGAGAACAAAGAAAATTATCAATACAGACCCTTATCAGAGGTGATCATAGGATTGTGTTTCAGAATATCTTCATCTTGAATGAAACTCCATGGAGACCCAGCATTTTAAGTCCCTACCCCATGGTTTAAGAGCTTTAAAAACTGTTTCTGAAGTCATTGGAATGAGGTATCATTTGAGCCTCTGGGCTGAAAGAGAAAAGAAGGCAGAGACATCATAATGACATAGGAGCACTGGGTGTTATTCTATATGTTGCCAAATTGAACACCAATAAAAAATAAGTTTATAAAAATAAAAAATAATATAAAGTCACAAAAAAATAAAATAAAATAAAAAAATTTTAAAAAGTATTTATTTCCTATAAGACATGAGAACTCAATATAAAAATAGATGGCATGGAAGTGAATGAATACAGTGTATATTTGTGAAATCTGGATTTCTAGAAAAGAAGCACACAGAAGGCAACGAGTGTTTTCCACATCCTTCTCTCCTAGCCCGTTAGCAAAGAGGCCGAAATATGAACAGCCCCATCGTCCTGCTTCTCCCTGATAGAGGCTGCAGTTGTGTTAGTAAAACTGGGGAAACGGGATAGTCTGGGCCCCTCCCTCTTAGTTAAGGAGTAAATACTCCTGAATATAAGGCACGATGTGATATATTTAACAAAATCTCAGAAAACAGAACTGGGTTTAGTCACAAAAGTGGCTCATAGACCAGTTGGGTTCTCTACTCCCTCCAAATGCTTCGGACTCAAGTGAGTAAGCCATAGTGCCCTGTATCTCATAGGAGGTTATGAGAGTCAGAGAAGGAAAAAAAAGTGTCAAGGAGACTTATTTCACTACTTCTCAGCATAGAAGCCTGGATAGAATCTCCATGTTTATCCTAAGCAGGTAGAGGAGGGGAAAAAAAACGAAAGGAAGGA
Source organism: Vulpes lagopus (assembly GCF_018345385.1). Lineage (NCBI taxonomy): Eukaryota > Metazoa > Chordata > Mammalia > Carnivora > Canidae > Vulpes > Vulpes lagopus. The sequence continues at coordinate 147,919,813 of NC_054827.1, read as the reverse complement.
AAATGAGGAGAGAAGATGCAAGAACGAAAAGAGAATAACAACAGAGGGAGAGAAGGAGGATGAAACACAGCAAAGACCTAGGACACCTGCCTTTTTAGGCCTGTAAGGCTACAGTCCCCAAATTCTAAAGCAACAAATTTGTGATACTAAATGTACTTTTCTTTATTATTCCATTAAACAACAATAGGCAAGGGTAGGTATGATACCAACCATAGTTTTAAAGTAGTGAGAGACAGGGGAGCCCAGGTGGCTTAGTCAGTAGAGCATGTGACTCTTCATCTCAGGGTTGTGAGTTCAAGCTCCATGTTGGGTGTGGAGCCCACTTAAAAAAAAAAAAAAGCAAAATAATGAGAGACAAAGTATTTCAGAACCTCAATAGCTGTAATGTAACGTGAAAATAGCCGTGATTTCTACAGATGACAAGGTCATATTAATGTTAATATGTAATAATAGTGTTATATTAATATTAGATGACACGGTCTGCTAACATGATAGATGGATGTTGCCTAAATTCATAATGAAAAACTGGTTTTAGTCAGAGATCAGTGAAATTAAAGGCACAATATTATTGCCATCCAAGTTCCTACTACCTCAGTAGGCTATTCAAGAATCCTTTGGGAGTCCACAGACCCTGTAATCAGAGCCCCTATGAAAAATATATAAACCAAGGAATGAAAGAAAATTGCTTCTGTATGTCTCACACTGAAACTAATTGGAAAAAAATGTCAATGAGGATTTTTGTTTCAAGAGTTTCCTTTATGGTCCTATACCCAACGTTCCAAAACTTCACTCTTCCCCAAAAAGAAAAGCAAGACAACTTTGCTACTGATGGACAACTCAGTTCAGTTACTTTGAGGCTACAAGGCTAAACTATGGTCAGTTACAGATTACACAGCACTTGTCATTTTGAGTGGTTTGGGTTTGATTCTTACTTGCTTGCTATAATCTGTGAAATGGGAACAAGACACCTGCCTCAGGGTGCTTGCTGCTCCTGATACATAGTAAATGAATCCTCAACAAAGGTCAGTTCCCCTTCCTTTTCATTCCCTGAACATCAGTGAGATTTGAACTCCCATGACATCTCTGGACCATCCAAGTTTCTAACAAAATTTATGCCCCCTAGTCAGAGGATGAAAATGTGAGAACTGATTGAAGTAGATCCATCTTTAGGACTTAAAAAATATTAAAGCATAAGGCTTTAGCGATCTCGGATAGCACCAGACATTTAATTCCTAAATGCTGACATTTTATCTTATTGGAGAAGTGAATTTTTATAGGGCTCATTTTTTTCTGAATAGAAAATTATGTTTGAATTTTTAATATGAATTACTTATATCCAAAGAGATCTTTAAAAATGCTGACAAGAGATTCTAGAAACACTTAAATTCCAAGGCTGAACCAGTTCCAGCATGCATTAAAATAATGGTGGAAAGAGATGAACTGGGAGGACCACTTTCTTCTGTCTGGAGTTGTGCACAATCCTTTTAAAGTCAGGAGTGGGGAATAAGCTCAGGGGCTTTAGGATAATTCTCAATTTGGCAAGGGAATTTCCTTGAGGCAGGTACCACTAGCCCAAACTGTATTAATGTATTTATGAGAGTAGTTACATCATTGTGGTTTGGGGAATGATTTTAAAGCTTAGCAAAATGTGAAATTAATTTTTGATTTCCTTGTTCCAGATTCCTCTCCAAATCCCTGCTCTGTTCATTTAAAAAAATATATATATATATCTGCACTTCCTTTCATTGGAAGCACATTCTTTTTTCCCCCAAATATTTGCTGTTTGCTCGAATTTAAATTCATTCTTTCAAGTGTTTTGCAAGTCCCCCACCCCCGTGTGTCAGACACTGTGTCAAGAACTTGGAATACAAAGTGGATTAAGAGATGGTCATTCCCATCAGTGGATTTAATCATGCAGATGGCCCGCCTCAGAATGAATTGCAATGGGTCCCTGGATATGTCAAAGAGATAACGGCGCTCCCATGTTTATTGCAGCATTATTCATAGTAGCCAAGACATGGAAACAACCAAAGTATCTGTCAACAGATGAGAGGATAAAGATGTCTCTGTGTGTATATATATATACACACACACAGACACGTACATAAAATGGAATGTTAGTCCTGAGGAAGAAAATCCTGTCATTTGCAAATCATAGATGGAACTTGAGGGCATTATGCTAAGTGAGAGAAGCCAGAGGAAGACAAACACTGTATTTTATCACTTAAATGTGGAATCTAAAAAAGCCAAATTTATAAAATCAGAGCGTAGAATGGTGGTACCAGAGATTGGGGTTTAGGGAGATTGGGGAGTGGTCAGACACTTGCAAGGGTACCAGCTTACAAGCAGTAGGTAAGTCAGTCCTGGGGATCTAATTCAGAGAATAGTGATTGTCGTTGACGATTCTGCATTATAAACCTCAAAGCTGCTAAGAGACTAGATCTTGATAGTTCTCATCCCCAAAAAAGGGTCAATTATGTGCCAGAAGTAGCTAATGCTACAGTGGTAAGATTTGCGATATATAAACGTATCAAATCAACCCACTGTATTCCTTTAACCTACATGTTACGCACATACCTAAATGTTGTATGCCAATTATATCTCACTAAATATAATTATTAACAGAAGTGTTTACCTAAAAAAAAAAAAAAAGAGATCCATGGACTGGTGAATGGATAAAGAAAATGTGAGATATATATATATATACACACAATGAAATATTAAGCAGCTTTAAAAAGAAGAAAATCCTATCACATGTTACAACACGGATGACCCTTGAGGGCATGATGCTAAGTGAAATAAGCCAGTCACAAAATCACAAATACTGCAGGATTCCCCTCTTATAAAGTATCCAAACCAGGCAAAATGATAGAAACAAAGAGAAAGATGGTTACAGAGGCTTCAGGAAGGGAAAATGGAGAGTAGTTGTTCATCGGGTACAGAGAGAGCTTCTCTCCTGCGGGGAGGGAGGGACCTGTGGACCTGCTGCACAAGGGTGTGCATGTATGTGGTTCATGATCTTGTGCTGCACACCTGGGAATTGTTGGGTGATTTCATGCGGTGTTTATTTCCTGCTACAATAAAAAAATAAGTCATTGCAATTGGGAAGGCTGCACTGCTAGAGAAGTGCTGAGGATACAGGCTGGGGTGTCGGCCCCATGGAGGGAGCAGGAGGTGCTATCCAGGAGGTCAATCAGGGAGGGCTTCCCACGGGATGAACACTTAGGATGGACCGCGACTGATCAGTAGAAGATTGCCAGGCATGAAGATGGGAAGGGGACCGGCCCAGACGAAGTAAAAAATGCAGGAATCAGTGAAGACCTTGAGGCCCCTATCAGGGGTTGCAGAGGGCAGGTACAGAGTGCCAGGTGCTGCTAAAGAGGGGGTCTGCTGAGTTGGAGAAGAGGCAGGTGTGGGGCCAGGTGCACAGGGCAGAGACATTCTAATTGGAAGTATTATGGACAAGAGAGCTCACCCCTGGTGTCTTAGCTCAGGCTGCGGAAACAGAATACCACAGAGCAGGGGGCTCGCACAACAGGCATTTATTTTTCATGGTTCCAGGGACTGGGAAGTCTAAGATCAAGGTGTCAGAGGTTGGGCGCCTGCTGTACATGCACTGCAGAGAGAACCGGGTTCTGTTTCTCTCTTCCTCCTCTTTGAAGGACGCTAATCCCATCATGAGGGCCCCATCCTCAGGGCCTCATCGACAGCCAAGCTACCTCCCGAAGGCCCTGCCTCCAAATGCATCACACTGGAGGGCAGGGCTTCAACATATGAATTTGTGGGGCGGAGGGACACGGACATTCAGCCTGTAACCCTCGGCTTCACCAACAGCAGGGAGCTGATGCGGTAAATCTACAGGCAAGACCACGAACCACACACTGCAGAAGAGCAGCGGAGCATTGCTCCCAGGTCTGTGCCCCAGACACTGCAGGACCCGAAGGGCACCGGAGATACCAGTGTTGCACAGCACTTAGGAGCTAGGGCTCCAGATTCTTCTGCCTGAGGGAGGGCTCAATCCTGGCTCTCTGGCCTTGAGAATTCGTGGAATGCCTCAGACCCTCAGGTTCCTCCTCTCTGACATGGGGATGAAAATAATTATACTTACCTCGTAAGGAATCTTGGAAGACCTAAATAAGAAATGCTCAGCCCAGTGCCTGGTGGAAAATAGACACTCAGTAATCATCACTGTGGTTGCTTTTATTATTATCCAACCCAGAAATTATAAGCCACTCAAGGAAAGCCACTCAAGGAGGTGGTTTTGACCTTGTAAGTATGAGAGATACTTGGTACCAATCAGGTTTTCGAAGCTCTCAATGAAGAAAACCCAAACACCGCATTAGAGCACACACATCCCCAAACAAACTTCTGAGCAGGAAAATGAAGTCAACCCACCTGCGTGTGAGCTGCCTCAATAAAGTGCTTATTTGTATAAATGTTCACACAGTTAGGCTAACAGATGTGAAGGAAAAACATCCACTAAAATGTTAAGACAAAACACAAGGTAAGTGTCACCACAGTTTAGAGCTTTTAAATATTTAGTAGTTCATCAAGTTCATTTTCATTTGTTTTTTTTTTTAACTGGCACAATTTTATTTTCCCCTCCTTCCATAAAACATATCCAAGAAATGCATTATCCAAAGTAATTTCATTACCGGAAGAATGTTCATTAAGATGTTTGTGAAGTCCCGTGGTTTTTATATAATTTGCACTTGGTTCAACACCTTCCAGGACTAACGTGTCTCCAACTTCAGAGTAGTAAACGTCCCCAAACCCATTCTCACCCGTGTTTCTTTTGGATGCATAATGCTCCTCACTGGGCAAGAGGTCTATTGTCCCAGCCCAATCTGAGATCCAGACAAGCTGGGCTCACCCATCCCGTGCTCAAAAACCAATCCCACCTCCCCCCAGTGCTTTGGGGCCAAATCATAAGGTGAAGACAGAGTTTAGGATAAAGAGGAACAAGAGCTTCATTGCTTTGCTGGGCAAAGGAGGCTCCCATAGGCTCTGGCCTTGGAAAAACTGCAAGCCCCCTCCTAGTCCCCCTGCCTCCAGCCTCCTTCCCCTAGGAAAAGACTGGGGGGTTTTATAGGGAAATGTGGGATCTAGCTTATTTGGGCAGGAATTGTGTACTTGCAGGATCCCCATGTGGCTCAGCAGTTTAGGGCCTGCCTTCCACCCAGGGCATGATCCTGGAGACCCAGGATGGAGTCCCACGTCGGGGTCCCTGCATGGAGCCTGCTACTCCTTCTGCCTGTGTCTCTGCCTCTTTCTCTGCATCTCTCATGAATAAATAACTTTTTTTTTTTTTTTTTTTAAGGAATTGTGTACTTGCCACCTGCTTCCATTGTCTCGTCTTCAGGGTGGTACCTAGCTCCTGAAACAAAAGGCTGAGAAGGGAGGAGGGGAGGCTTGCAGAAGAGAGGAAAAGAAAGAAAGAAAGAAAAAAGAGAAAGAAAAAAAAAAAGAAGCGAGGAAAAGAATTACTTTAAAATCGAGCTTCCCTGAAGCATGAGTGATTTTCGTTTATGTTTTTAAGTGATTCCATTTCCCCACTTTCACGCCTTCCCTTTCTTTTTTATAAGATTTTATTTATTCATTCATGAGAGGCAGAGGCAGAAGCAGGCTCCCTGCGGGGAACTCGATCCCAGGACCCAGAGATCATGACCTGAACCAAAGGCAGACGCTCAACCACTGAGCCACCCAGGTGCCCCCGAGCCTTCCATCTCTATGGGAGGGGGTGTCCTACTTGTCCGGCAGATCTCTACAGGCCAGGGGCATCATCGGGGGATTTTTACCATGGAAGGCTTGTACTTGTTTTTCACAATTACCCGAACTCTAAAGGTAGATAGACTGTGTTTGCAGACATAAGGCACACCCCAAACGATGACCTTTAGCAGCACGTACACTCCTGGGGCCAATAACAAAAGAGTTTGAACAAAACAAACAAACAAAAAATGCCCAAGAAGATAGATTTAAGTCCATCTGAGATCCATGAGAAAAGACCTGAGAGCCAGTCAGTGAGACCTGTGCCCATTCCCTCCAAAAGAGAAGTTTGGTGACTTAGAGATTGTTGCAACCAGGTGCCCTGTTGCCAATTTTCTTCTGCATTACTCTCAAAGCAGCAAGAGATATTTGTATGTGTGCAGTAGGATGTATTTGCAATGGCACAGATATCCTCTTGCTTGGCCAACGTATAATCTAAGGCCACAAGATTCTGAATTACTTTTATGAGGATAATGGATTTTTCTGACCCTACCCATCACTGCTTGGGATTGGGAAAACCTCAGTAGTAGGTCGGTGTCCATTACGGACTTGGGAAAAATTCTTTACTGGATGTATGAATGGGTCATGGCCAACCAGAATAGACTCTGCCCTTGGAAGGCAAATCACTCAACGACCTGTGTAGATGAGCCAAGGTCTGAGCAATGTGAACTAGGACATTATCTCTCCATCCCACAGGGAAGGCCAGTATAAGACCAAGCATAAATAACATTGCACACTCATTTTTCTTTTTTCTTAAATACGTATCTTGAATCTCCTAAGGGTTGAATTTCCCTTTGGGATTGGTCGTCTGACTTAATATTTGGTGTAGGACACTTTAACCTAAGTATGGTGCACCCAAGGTGTAATTCCTGACAATTTGAGGGACAGTTTGGGTTATCAAGAGAACACTCTAAGGTCCTTTTCACTTCTCTTCCCACTGATAATCTGGGCCCTCTTCTTTCCAAGCCTTGAGTAGCACCTTAGTGGCCAGCCTTAAAAGGGTACAGTCGTGCTTCCAGTTGAGGTGGTTTTCTGAGAAAAACAAACTCATGCATAGTTGTTAAGAACTGATTCAACTATCGAACATTCTGCCTTAGTTTCATTTTCTGAACCTAATGCATATCCTCTCCCCTATCTTGGAGAGCTAGGAATGGTCTACCATACAGAATTTCACAGGGGCTTCATTGGAGCCCACCTCTGGGGCCACCCAGATGCAGAGAAGGGCAATTGGTAGGACCTGATCCCATTTCAGGGGTGTTTCCTGGCATGGCTTTGCAACTGTCCTTCTTAAAGTAGGATTCATTTTCCCTGTTTTTCCCATAGACTGGGGTCTCCATGGTGCATGTAATTTCCATTTCATACCCAAGGCCTTCTTCCCTTGTTGAGTTACTCCTGCAATGAAAGAGGGTCCATTATCACTTCGGAGAGAAGGAGAGTCCATACCTCGGTATTATGTCCTAGAGGGCTATCAATTCAGCCTTTCACGCTGATGTACCCAAGGGAAGTGCTCTTGCTCCCATTACTCGCAAGCCACTCCTCACAGCATATCCTGCTCAGCACTGTCCGTGATCAAGAAAGCGACTGCCATCGGTGAACAAGCCCCAATCAGCCTGTGCCAATCGCTGGTCAGATAAATCAAGCCCACTGGAGTAGACAGTTTCAAACTTCCAAACAATTACGAAAGACAGAGACTCATTTGAAGGAGAAAGCAGCAGACTGTCCAGATTTGAAGAGCTCTCGGTGACATCTGGGTGATCCGAAAGAGGGGCTTGCTCTTTTCCCATTTGGTTGGCCTGTGGCCAACCAATAGCCCCTCCCCGCTTTTGCTCTTATAATACTGATACTTGGGGAGGCACATATAAAACATTGGGCTCAACTAATGCGAAGTTTTGAAGCCCTGAGGGGACACACTCCAACAATGCTGGGTGATAACCCCCCATCTCTGGGTCTTGCCATTCAAAACTGAACACAATTGAGACTTGTCTTCGAAAGGAATACAAAGGAAGGCACCCACCTTTTTTTTTAAGATTCCATTTATATTTACGAGAGAGACACAGAGAGAGAGAGAGACAGAGACACAGGCAGAGGGAGAAGCAGGCTCCATGCAGGGAGCCCGATGGGGGACTCAATCCCAGGACTCCAGGATCACACCCTGAGCCGAAGGCAGACACTCAACCACTGAGCCACCCAGACACCCCAAGAAAGCATCCATCTCTGAAGTCCAACACTGTAAACCATCCACAGTCTCCTGGCACAGCCAGAAGTCAATAGAGTATATGGTGTGAGTCCTGTAGGATGGATATGCTGTACTATCTCATGGATAAGCCCTTAAATCTTAAATGAAGTGATACTCCTCCGAATGGGGCCTCCTCACTGGTAGAATGGGAGTGGTACAGGGAGACTGACGGGGATGAATCAGTCCACGTTGTGAAAACCGATTGAGAATCTGTTTCATGGCTTCTATTGTTTCCTACTTTAAAGGAAACTCTAACACAAGGCCATTTCGCTCTTTCTTTTAACAAAACTACTGTTGGGGTGGCTGACTGGGCTTGCCCAGATAGCCCATCTGCCCAAATGGTAGTACTCACTTGTTCTAGATCCAGGTGGTCCTGGGCCTTCTTCCTTTGTCTTCTTCACTCAGCAGCAGTAGCTGGAGCCATAAGGCATTTTCACGTGGAACTTAGAGCCACCATTGGCATTTCTCAGCTGAGAAAAGTTAATTGAGCAGCTAATTTGCATACAAGATCTTGCCCCAAAAGAGGAATTGGATAGTCAGGCATGTATTTAAAAAAAGCTATGACCCAACTTCTGTTCACCTAAATTTATATTCCAGTGGTTTTAACAGGGAGCTGGCCAGCGACACCTGCCACAGACACGGTCAAGGGACTAATGAAGCCAGTTTACTATTTATGACCGAGTAGCTTACTCTGGTAACCACCAAGATGTCCACTAACCGGGACCCCACTTGCTACTGCACCAGGGCTTCTATAGGGCTATGCTAGTGGAGGCCATTGACCTGGCTGGAAGCCCCGGGTCCCTTCATCCACTATCCTTGTCCCATCCTTCACTTCGAGTGACCATCTGTTTCCCAGACCTTTCAGCCTGGCCTTCCATTTCCAGTCTAGAAAACTTCGGGCAACCTCACTCCCAATGCCCTTCTTTATAATTGGCCTTTGCTCAACCTGACATGCCCTTTGTGTTGATGTCTCCTTTACCAGGTGCCAGAAGCAAAACTTGAATCAGCCTCGCCTTTTGTTCTTCCTCAGCATTATAAGTCTTGTAAGCAATCTGCACCAAATGGGCCAAACTCAGAGTCACGGCACCCTCCACTTTCATAGCTTTTGCCTGGTGTCAGGAGCACTCTGCCTAACGAAGGACATATTGATCAGCTATGTACTCTCAAGGGCCTTGGTGTCTAAATTGGTGTGTTCAGCTATTTTTTTTTCCTTAGGGTCATCCCAACATGAAGGGTTTTGAGATTTCCAATTTAACAAATCCAAGGTAGAAAATGGACTATAGGTCCGATAATAAGCAGCCAGCTGGACTTGTCCATTCACTCCAACAGGCAGTTGGCACACCAAAAATTGCCCTACCCCTACATCAGGTGGGCCCCATCTGAATTGGGTGCCCTGTTGGGTCTTTAATGGGGAGACCCATTCCCATTTCTGGAGTCATAACTTGGGGGTGCCTCTCATTGATCGCACCCTCCCTTCCACTCCTTGACCTTGCAACAAAGGACAGAGATATTCCAGAGAAACAGTCTTTTTTTTTATGATTTTATTTATTTGAGAAAGCACAAGAGAGTGAGATAGCAGAGGCAGGGCAGAGGGGGAAACAGACTCCCCACTGAGCAGGAAGCCCTAAGACCCTGAGGTCATGACCTAAGCCAAAGGCAGATGCTTAACTGATGAAACCACCCAGGAGTCCCCAGAGAAACAGTCTCAACCCTAATATTTTTTTTCTCCCTGTGGCAGAGGAAGGGCTGCTGGGGGTGATGGTACAGAGGCCTGACCACAATTTGGATTAAAAGGGTTCATTACACTCAGAGTCAACATGTCTTCATTCGCTTTGTCTTCCAGGGTTCAAGAATCATCAAACAGTGGAGATTGCTTCTCCCAAACTATAAGCAAGATTCAGTACACACGCACCGGGGGACTTACCCAATTATGGCAGAGGAATCTCAATGCTCTCCTTTCACTATGTTCCTTCTTTCTTGAAAGAAATTCCCTGTGACTCGGCATCTGGGCAGCCACAGAAGGCCTAGAACAGGGAGGTCCTCGAGGTCAAACAGACATGAGCAGGTGCTGGGATGGTCCCAGAATCGGCCTCCCAGGGGCTCCTCCAAGTCCTGGTCTGTTTCCCACCAGAGGTCAAACTGGGAAACCATCTACCCCACTGGGAAACCATACGCCCCACTGGGAAACCCAACCACCAGCGATCTGGCCTCCACAGCACGTTTTCCACCCGAGGCCGCGCCCAAGGGAGAGCTGGCGCAGAAACCACCCTGGGAGCCTCTGCTCAAGCCACAGAGTCTCGATGGGGGATCGTGCACAGGGTCCCTTGGTGGTCGCCAAACTTTGCTCCAGAGCCAAAACAGAACTCAAAGACAGAGTTTGGGATAAAGAGGAACAAAGAGCTTTGTTGTTTTGCCAGGCAAAGGAGGCTGCAGCCCGCTCTGGCCTTCAAAGCTCTGCAAGCCCTTCCCCCTCAGGAAGGGGCCGGGGGTCGGGGCGGGGGCTTTATGGGAAAATACAAATCTAGCTGGTTTTGACGGGGATTGTGCACTTGCTGCCAGCCTCTTTCGTTATGTCTTTAGGATGGTACCAGGTTCCTGAAACAAAAGGCTAAGAAGGGAGGCGGGGAGGTTTGCAGAAGAGAGAAAAGCGGTTACTTAACGGAGCTTCGTGAAGCCTTAGTGCAGCCATTTTGATTTCTGTTCAATTTTACATTTTTAAGTGGTTTCAAAACCAGATACACTGAGAAGCTGCTCCCAACATGGGCATCCTGAGGACAGCCTCATCCCTCCACGCTCCCTACTAGGAGATACCAGAGCTGAAGGAGGCTTTACGAAGCCCTTTGGCCAGAGAGAAGTGGGAGTGCAGCCAGAGGAAGTGATTGCCCAAAGGCTCTCAACGTCTGCGAGGCCCGGATGACTCCCCGCCACCCACCCTCTATGCTGCAACTGTATCACCAGCACCTTTCCCCCAGCAATAAAGCAAAAATGCCTCTTTATGTCCCTTTTTTTTTCTTTTTTTTAAAGACCTTATTTATTCATGAGAGACAGAGAGAGAAAGAGGCTGACACAGGCAGAGGGAGGAGCAGGCTCCATGCAGGGAGCCCGAGGTGGGACCCGATCCCAGGTCTCCAGGATCACGCCCTGGGCGAAGGCAGGTGCTAAACCTCTGAACCACCTGGGGATCCCTACATCCCTTCTCTATAGGCAAACATGGTAGAAAGAGCCGGTCCTCCCCAAATCAGACAGCACGTTACACGAGGTTAGGGATAAACCAGGGTGGTAGAGGGGGTAAGCCCTGAGCTGCCATGCAGGCCAGCGTTTGGGGGCAGCATTTGAGGGTGGTTGACCACCCAGGCTCCCCAACCTATCATCCCACTCCCCAAATTCCTAACCTCTGGCCTAGTCTCCTCATTCATGGCGTATGGTTTTAAGACAATGCTGCACATCAAACATCATCACGCAGGCCGACGTGAGTGTTATCGACTATACCCAGGGAAGGGCTGCTGGGGGCAGGAGAGGTAGCGACCAGGGTAGTGGTTGTGGCGATGCTAGTACCCATCACAACGGTGGAGACAGCAGCAGTAGCCACGGTCCCAGAAGAGATGGTGGCCATAGCAGTAGCAGCAGTCAGAGCAGGAACAAAAATGTTGTTCTTAGCAGGGCTGATGGTTCTCAGGAGCTCCAGCCAAAGGAGAGGGGGTGAAGCAAGAAGATCTGCATACCATGGCTCGTACAGAGCACACATCCCTGCCCACGAATGGACGGGGCAGAGGCACCAAGGTAATACCAACTGGGTACAAAAGCCACTCACAACAGAACGTGTGTCCTCTTGGGGGGGCGGTGAAGAAAGCTCACCGTCACAGGCCTGCTGCTGGGCACTCTGCCGAACTAGCCACTTCCAGAAGCCACCGAACTTCTGATTTACAAACTTCCTTTCCAGTGTCTGGTGTGAGACGTTACTCAGGACTTCAAAACAGATGCACTTCCAGGGTACGGTAGTGAGGCAAGCCAGGCCCACCCGGTGCGCCTTTCTAAGACACCGTTAGCTGGAACCCAGCGGGTAGCTACTGGGCTAAGAGGGCTGCAAGCAGGCGTCAGCAGAAGGGGAGACGGGGAAGGAACTGAGGCAGGAAGGAATGTTTCCCAGAACAAGCAGCTCCTACCAAGGAGACCTACGGCCGGGTGTTCAGCGGACACTCCCTTGGGGGAGCCGGCTTGAGCTGGACTGGAGCTGGGGACGGTGCGGAAGCCCGCGGAGTTGCCCTAAAGTTTCCTTTAGTCCATTCTAATACTAAGATCTCCTCCTATGGTTGGGATTTTCTAGCTACTTTTTGAACGTATAATGTATGCACGGGCATGGTTTTTTTTTTGTTGTTGTAGTTTTTTAAGAGTTTTATTTTATTTATTCATGAGAGACACAGAGAGAGAGAGGCAGACACAGGCAGAGGGAGAAGCAGGCTCCATGCAGGGAGCCCGATGGGGGACTCGATCCCGGGACCCCGGGGTCACGCCCTGAGCCGAAGGCAGGCCCTCAGCCACTGAGCCCCCCAGGCACCCCAGGCACGTTGACATATTAATCATTCAGTTAAACTGAAGAGCCTAAGTAACAAAATGTAAGTTCCCGAATATATCGAGCTCCCTCCCCCATTCCTCACCTTGTGTTCAATTTAATGTACTTCACTCAGGGAACCCCTGGAGCTCAGTTATAGGACGTGTGCACCACTTACGCTAAACCCATAACAGCTGTGCCAGAAGATGCTCAACTCAGGTGCTGCATGTGGGGAGAACATGCTTAAGAATCCATAGAACGGGAAAACACTTCCTTCTTAAAAAAAAAAAAAAATTCTTCTTAGCATTATCGATAGCTCTGAATGTTAAGTATTTTTTTCCATGGGGTCAACAGGTACCTAAGCAGGGGCACCTGGGTGGTTCAGGGGGCTAAGAGTCCAACTCTTGATTTTGGCTCAGGCCGTGATCTCAGGGTTGTGGAACGGAGCTCAAAACTCCAGCGCCGGGTGTGGGGCCTACTTAAGATTCTCTCCCTCTGCCTCCACCCCTCCCCACCATGCACATGCCAGTATGCTCTCTCTAATAAATAAATCCTAAAAAAAAAAAAAGAAAAGAAAGAAAAAAAAATACCTAAGCATTTGATTGCAGGAAAAATAGGGGACAAATCAGGTGTTGGTGGTTTTTTCCATTTTCATTTCTGTGTGAATTTTTAAAATAAATGCAGGGACATAAAGCATTGAGGCAAGTTGCGATGTTTCAGTAAAGAAGCTCAGCAGTTCAGCTTTATAACAATTATAAATAAACCTGTTACATTTTTCTGGACAATGCCGGCATTTGGATTTCTTTAAAACCAGTAAATTTCCTACTGATAGCAAACAAAACCAAAAAGAAAACAAAAACCCTGGCTTTGGTACCAGGGTACCTGGATTTGATACCTACTTCCGCTGCATACTGGCTTAGGTAATTTTTGGCTGATTAGCTAATTTCCCCAGGTTTTCTATTCCTCATCTGTAATACGGTAATAATGAAAGTGTAGCATTTTTAACTGGTAACAAATGATTTGACATCGTTCCTATCAACAGGTGGAGTCCATGTTCCCTCCCTTGGAGTCTGGCAAGGCCTCTGCTTCCTCACCCCCCACCCCCAGGTCCCATGGACACCACGTGTTTTCCCAGATCATTTCATAAAAGGCTGCATAGTTCCCACCTCCTTGCCCGGATCACTGAGTGCTATGTGAGAGGTGCAACTTCCCCTCCGAACCCACCGATCCTCTATGAGGTAGAGAACAAATGTTTGCTTAAGGCAATGGTGGCACGTGACCATTCCCACCTTAGAAACCTTCCTTTCAGAACAAATGGGTCACCGTGTTCTCCTCCTGACGTCTGGGGATGGGAATGAGATGAATCTACTTTAAGAATAAGGACAGAGAGCAGAAAGTAGACCAAACTCCCACTGACGATCTCAGAGGTCCAGGTCTCTAGATGAGACAATGACTTTCAAATCTTTGTGAAGTTCAGAAAGCATTGTACCTTTTTTGCGCATTTGTTGTTTTGGTTTTCCTTTGCATATTCCTCATAGTGATCCATTATGAAGACATCCAATCATAAAGACACACGTCCTCGCTTTGAGAAAGATATTAGGGTGAGAGCAAAGGAAAGAGGTACTAGACCCAATTCTGCAGCCAGTTTTTTTTTTTATTTTATTATTTATGATAGTCACAGAGAGAGAGAGAGAGAGGCAGAGACACAGGCAGAGGGAGAAGCAGGCTCCATGCACCGGGAGCCCGATGTGGGATTCGATCCAGGGTCTCCAGGATCGCGCCCTGGGCCAAAGGCAGGCGCTAAACCGCTGCGCCACCCAGGGATCCCTCTGCAGCCAGTTTTAAGGGAAAAGAAATCCAACAGGTGCTGGTGGTAGCAATTTTAAATTGGAGGCAAGGAACCATGAGACCCAGAGCAGGGAGGAAAAGGCGAAAAAGGAGAACCGAGAGAAAAAGAAAAAGTACCATTATCACTGTAATTTTGTTATCGAGGGGTTACGATGTTCCAGGCACTCTTCTAAGTGTTTTACCAATTTTAACACCTTTAATCCACTGATAATAGTAGATTCCATTTGTCTCTCTTAATAATGTTAGCTCACAAACCATCCTCAATCTTAGTGGTGTAAGCTAACAACCATTTTATTATGCTCACAGAATCTACGGGTCAAGAATTCAGACAGGTCACAGTGAGCATAACTTTCCTCCACCTGCAATGTCTGGAGCCTCAGCTAAGACTCAAATATCTGGGGTCTGACAGGGCTGAAACTGGAGGGTCCGTTTCCAAGATGGTTTCTTCATTCACACCTTTGGCTTCTTGACAGGGATGGATGGTTGGCTTGAAGGTTGGGCATAGCCAGGGCTGTCCTGGAAGGTCTTTGTGTCAGAACTATGCCTGAGGGATACTTGGCGGAATTGGAAGAAAGACAATCAAATCAGCCTCTCTCAGAATTTTTAGAGAAGTGTGGTAGGAACCTCAGAAGGTTTATAAGATTGGAATGGTCACGTGCCACCATTTCCCTAAGCAAGCATTTGTTCTCTACGTCATTTACTTTACTAATTCTCCTGTAAGCAGTGTTACTCCTCTTCAGACTCCCATTTCTCTCCCTCTTTTTCTCCTTATCACGAGCTCAGTCCAGCCTCTACTGCTCTGGGGGTGAATCACTTAATCTCATTTCCTCCATCAAAAGCAAACTCTGAACACAAGCAAAATCAAAGGCCCTAGTTTGCCCTTTTTCTGGGGCGGGGGGAGCGGGGCAGTGTGCTTATCAAGATGGAATGGAGTAGGTGGAAGTCTGTAGAAGGTCAGATGGCCTCCAGTCGTATGAAAGCACTTCTGAGAAAGAGAAGCACCCAACCCAGTTAAGGAAAAGAGGAAAGCACCCGCCCCAGGACAGAGCCGGTCCAAGTCACCTCAGGCCAGTTGCTGGGCAGCATTTTTGCTCCACTTTGTCAAGTGCTGATTGACAAATCATGTAAGTGCTTCCTTACATGAAGGTAAGGAAAGGAAATGGATCTGTCTGCTGCATTGACATGGATGATTCCATTTTTGAAACTCTTATTTCTTGTCTTCCAGGGTCTTCTCTCCCTGTTCTTTCCTTGACCCATACCTTCCCTTCTCTTCTTTATTTTCAGTTCTCCTTCTGTCCACCCTCAAAGTGTGGAGGCTTCAGAGTTTTACTCTTCACATCACATATCCCCTCGGGTTGATAGATACCATTCATTCCATGGTGAATATCCCCAAATGTCTGTACCATGTCCACATCTGGCACAACTGGTCTGTGGCAGATGATCTATCGCCAAGTAATAAGCTACCTCTATCCTTATGTTTACACAACAGCATTCCTACCCAAAGAAAATGGTCTTCAAATACTGAACCTCCACCAAAAAACTATTAGGAGAAAGGAGCTCAATAAAATTTCAAGATATAAAACCAATATACAGAAATCTGTTAGTGGTTCTATACACGAATAATGAACTAGCAGAATTATAAAATGAGTCATATAAAACATATATGTATATTTATATGACAGTACACACTTATAAAACATACTACTAAGAACACAGGGACACCCGGGCGGCACAGTCAGTTAAGCATCCAATCCTTAGTTGCCCTTCAGGTCATGACCTCAAGGTAGTGAGATCAAGCGCCACATTGGGCTCTGCACTCAGTGGGGACCCTGCTTGAGATTTTCTCTCCCTCTTTCATTCATGCATCTCGCTCTCTCTCAAAAATAAATAAATACATCTTTAAAAAAAAAACAACACACAAACTCTATATTAAATGAATGAATATATATAAAGTTCTGAGAAGAGTCTCTGGCATTGGGTAAGCATTTACTAAATTGTTGCTATTCTCACTACTTATTATTCTTACAATAATAAGTAAATTATTCTTTACTGTTTACTATTTTACAATAATAATTGTTACTTATTTTTTTTTTACTTTGGCTTCTCCCAACTATTATAAATATCTTCTAGAAAAGGCCACTCTTTGATCAATCTTTTATTCTTCAGCAGCTAGGACAGAAATAGTCTTCAGGGTAGATTCTCTGATATTTAACGAGTAAAAGGGCAAATGAGTGTAAAAAACAAAGTAGAAGAACTAGAAGGTTGAGGTGGATCACTGGGAAGAGGTAGAAGGGGAGAGGAAGAAAGAACAAGATTTGGATTAAGAAAAATGAGTTTCATAGGCCAGCAAATTCTGGCAGAAAGATAATCTGAATGAAAAATTACTCGAAGGGAATCATGCTTCAGAATTATTGTGTCCTGTGGCATTGCATTTGACGCCTTTTGCACTTTCATCTCCGAAGAAATTTCATCCAGCCCTCATGAATCAGTTTCAAAGTCGGCTGAAGCATGGCTGTGTTGCCAAAGAGCAGAGCCTGTCTCTCTCTCCCACCAACCAGAGAGCACGTAGCCTTGCCCTCACGGGGGTGTCCTCTTGGCCTCTAAGAATCATCTCAGTGTCCTGCTTGTCAGAGAAGCCCTTGGGATCCCTGCCTGAGGGTAGAATGAGCCACAGCATGAGATGAAGCTTCTGACACATGATAACTCCACGCCCTCAATGGGAAAGCAGGGAGTGATCTGAGGGCAAAGGCGATGATTCCTGTGAAAAGTTTGAGAGCTTCCTGAGGAAGGAGCTCTCTTTTCATGAAATCTTATTTTTGTTTTTTATTAAAGAATCTTTTTTCTTTCCAACATTCCTTTCTGCTGATTTAGGATTAAAATTAGCATGAACTAATGAGAAAGAGCATATGAATACATCCTCCCTCAAAGGAATATGAAAGAAACTATAAAAAATAAATTTAAAGACTTGTGTCTAAAAAAGACCTCTTGGGACACCTGGGTGGCTCAGCGGTTTAGTGCCTGGCTTCAGTCCAAAGTGTGATTCTGGCGTCCCGGGATCAAGTCCCGCGTCGGCTCCTGTAGGGAGCCTGCTTCTCCCTCTGCCTGTGTCTCTGCCTCTTCTCAATCTGTGTCTCTCATGAATAAATAAATAAAACCTAAAAATAATAATAATAAATAAAACAAATGGCCAAAATTTAGAAAAAAATAAAAATAAACAGGACCTCTTCATTATCTCCTCCCTTCAAGTTACCATTTCCCTTACCCAACCCCCATTTCATCATCTGCGTGTTAGAGCCAGAGCATTGTGCTTTTTCTGAAATTTTAAACTTGAGCATGTCACTTCCATATTTCAAACTCCTCACTATCTGTCTTTTGGACTTTATCTTGACACAACAAAGCAAGCTTGGCCTAACCTACATGGTCCCAAACTACGTCTCTTTCAACACTCTTGTCTCCAGCTCTGGACTCCATGCTTACCCAAACACTTGCAACTCCCCTGCAGAGCATCCTCCCTGTTTGCTAGATTTAGGATGTAAAAAAAAAAAAAAAAAAAATACTGGATGACCAGTTAAATCTAAATTTTCAATAAAATCTTTAGTATAAGCATGCCCCTTACAATATTTTTAGGACATACCTATACTGAAAAATGATCCTGCTTACATAAGGTCTAAATTTAACTGGGCATCCTGTATTTATCTGGCAGACTTGGGCCCATTCAACCCTACAGCCCATCCGTCAGTACACAACTTAGTGAACACATCTTCCTCCCTTCTCCATCCACCTAAGTCTGAGCTGTGTGGCTTCCCTGATGGGCTTTAGCATCCCCCCTATGTTTACCCTTTCTACAGCACTTACTACACTATTTACAATAGTCTATTTACTTCTAAAGCTTAGTTATTAGATTATAAATTCTACAAGGTTAGGGCGTATGTCACATTGATCACACAATCCCCAGAGCCTAAAAAGGTGCCCACAGTATAACAGTTGTTCAATATTTACTTATTAAACAAACAGAAATTCATTGCTTATAAAGCATCTTCACAACTCAACAAATTACCTATTTTCGTAGTTTATAAATGGAAATTTGCTTTCTGCTCCAGAGTAATGCAAGAGGATCATTTTAAGCATGGGTCAGAACACTTTATGCTGTTGGCTGAAATCTTCCAATGGATTGTCACCATCATTAGAATAAACCCCCAAGTCCTCTATGGCTCACCAGTCCCTGTGTGGTCTAACACCTGGGTGTTACCTCTGGCTCATCTGGTATCAGTCTTCTTGCTCATTATTCACCAAGCATTGGTGTCCTATATCCTTATCTCTGACACTTCCAACCAAGGCTCTACCTCAGGGCCTTTGCACTTGTACTTTCCTCTTCCTGGAATCCTTTCCTCATGTATATGTAGGGCTCCCTGCCTCACTTCCTTCAGGCTGGAGAGTCTCCTCATAGGAAAAGCCTTCAATAGCCACCCACTCTAAAATAGGCCCATTTTCACTCTCCAGGCCTTCACACCACTTAAGTTTTTTTTTTTTTTTCATTATAATTTACTGGTTTATTTACACTCTGTTTTTCCCCAGTGCAGTGTAAGTTCTGAGGGCAGGGACTTCATCTGTCCTCTCTCTTGTATTCTCATATTTAGAACAAAGCCTGGAATGTACAGATGCTTAATAAATATCTATGGAAAGAGAGGAATGGAGGGAGGAAGAACAAAGGAAGACTTCTACATGTTCTTTGGAGCATCTAAGATGAAGGTTTAAGCATATATGCTCCATAGAAAAGTATATACTGCCTTAAATTTACTATAAGGTATACACCAGTAAAATTAGAGCCATTTCAGAAGTAAAGTATTCAAAGATGGTGGAAGAGGTGATGTCATCCAGGTTGGGTTAGGGAGTAATACAGGAGGAATAGAAGTCATGAATGGAAGGAAACATTGAAGAAGTAGGTGACTGGTCAAGAGAGAAACCGTTGCCCCCGCAAAGGTTCCTTCACCTCCAACCTTGTTGTTTTCATCCCTGTGATACCTCCAACCTCCATCACCAACATTGTGATGGACATTTTTAATTGCCTGTCCAACGTCCATTCCCACTTTCTCCCTTGCTAACAAAACCCATTTTTGTTTAGAACAACGGTTCCAGCCTTCATCTATGGATCATTATTTGATTTAAGCCAGGGGTTGGTAAACATTTTTTTCTGAAGGATTAGATGATAAATACATTAGGATTCGGGAGACCATACGATTTCTATCACAACTACTCAGCTCTGCTGCTATAGTGTGAACACGGCCATGGAAATTGTGTTGGTCGATGGGTGTGATTGTGTTGCAATAAAACTTTATTTCCAAAAGCAAGCAATGGTCAGATACAGCCTAGGAGCCATAGTTTGCCAATTCTCTGATCTAAGCCATCCTGTTCCCCATATTCTTAGTTCCCTACACAACTAGAAACAGGTAATTCTGTACCAAAAATGAGACAGTGAGCCTAATGGCTGGCTGCATAGGAGAGGCACAGGATAGTTGCAGGAATAGCTGTTGCTTTCCTGACAAAAGAGCAGGGAAGACAGCTCTGTGTTTTTTTTTTTTTTTTCTTCTTCTTCTTTCCTGGGTTACCATTAATACGGCTGGAGCCGCAGCAGCCATTGTGAAACCATAATGGAAAGGACAAGAGAACTGCTGAGTCTTAGCCCTAGCACCACTGTACCCTTGAATAAATAGCAGCCTACCTCCAGAGTTCCTGAAATGTGAGAAAAGTAAATATCTATTTGTTAAACTCTACCTTAGTTTGGTTTTCTATTACTACCAGCCAGATGCATTCTTCGTGGACACAAAATACATATGCACGCACATGCACATACACAAAGGCACACACCTACACAACAGGTATAGGAGGAACCTGAGGGTATTATGCTGAGTGAAATAAGTCAATCAGAGAAGTACAAACATTATATAGTCTCATTCATTTGGGGAATATAAAAAATAGTGAAAGGGAATAAAGGGGAAAGGAGAAAAAATGAGTGGGAAATATCAGAAAGGGAGACAGAACATGAGAGACTCCTAACTCTGGGAAACGAACAAGAAGTGGTAGAAAGGGAGGTGGGCAGGGGGTGGGGATGACTGGGTGATGGGCACTGAGGGGGGCACTTGATGGGATGAGCACTGGGTGTTATTCTATATGTTGGCAAATTGAACACCAATAAAAAATAAATTTATAAAAAAAAAAAGGAGTGTGTTTGCCAAAGTGTTAACAGTAAAAATCTCTTTCCCCAGTATCTGGTGGCTTCTCCTTTATGCTTTTTTGTTCTGTATTATTGTTAGAATCATAAACAACTGTGAGCACTTTTTTTTCATCTCAGAAAGAACAAATTTTAATTGTCTGGGCTGTATCAGATGATTTATTCATAAGAACAACTAACTTTCTCCTTAAAAGTCCCTTGCATGTGCAGGGAGAAACAGATAAAGTTCTGCTGTGGGAGGAAGCGGAGGAACCAAGCCGAGTGGCCAGTCACTGAACCGACACAGGAAGGGCAGCTCTGTTGGGAAGCTGCTCCCTCAGACCTCTTAAGAGGAAGAGTCAGAAGCCCCTTACCCTTTGTCCATCTCTATCCCTACTCTGTTGCTAGGAGACATTTGGGGCTTGTTTCAAGTGCTGATTTTTTGCATTTAGCATCTGTTATGGTTGGAATCGTGCTTCCTGTGCCCCCCCCCCCAACCGGTGCCCACCAAGGATATGTTGAAGTACTAATCCCCAGCACCTCACAATGTAAACTTATTTGGAAATAGTGTTATTGATGACTTATTATTTAAGATAAGAGGAGATCAGACTAGAGCAAGGTGGCCTCCAATCCAATATGTCCAGTGTCCTCATGAGAAGACCACACACATGAAGACACAGAGACACTGAGGGGAAGTCCCACATTAACAATGAAGGCAGAGATTGGAGAGTGATGTGTCCCTAAGCCAAGGAAGGCCTTGGATTGCCTGTAAGCAACCAGAGGCTAAGAGAAGCCAAGAAGGATTCCTTACAGGCTTCGAAGAGAGCATGGCCCTGCCAACACCTTGACTTCAGAGTTCTGGCCTCCAGAACCATGACACAGTAAGTTTCTCTTGTTTTAAGCCGCTCAGGTTGTAGAACTTGCCATGTACTTGCAGCTGTAAGAAACTAATAGAGCATTTTTTTTTTCTTACCCCATACTAAAAACAATTGCTAAACAACTTTTGAAAGCACTCAAATGTTCAGAAACTTACTTCATTTTCCAAACAACCTTGTGGAATAGGTGAAACTATGTGTGCTTGTGTGTGTGTGTTACGTGTATAGACGTATATTGTTTTAATAAGAAAGTTAAAGACAAAAGGGTTCTTGGCAACCTCAGCTGTTTCCATGTCACAGCACTACTGGAATGCATCTTTATCTGTTTACAAAATGCTGTCTCATGAGGGAAAGAGCTTGTCGGTCTGTTTATTGCTATATCTGTTCCTACTACAGCATCTACCACATGGTTCTCAACATACATTTATGAAGTAAACAAGTCAAATGATTTGTCCAAGAAAGAAGGGAAGCAAGCAAGCTCCCGTCTACTATGCGTACTCTTTGTATCAAGCCTTTACCTTTCATTCTATGTTTCTCCTCCTACCGTGCAAGATGTGAATTGTTACCCATAATTTACATGTAGAGATTCAGGCCCCAAAGGGTATGCCTGGTTTGGCAAGAATTACATAGTCAGGAAATGGAGGGTGGCAGGGGGGAGAGTGAATCCTCTTCCTCTCAAAATTGGAAACTGGAAAAATCCACCAAAATAACTTGGACATTTACCTTTGACTCAGCAGCCTCATATTCTAAATGTACGGAACCAAGTAAGGGGAAGGCACAGGACCCATTGCATACTATTTATTATTATAACAAAAGATTGGAAATAGCCCAAGTGTCCAACAAAAGGGGACAGCTTGAATAAGTCTAGTATAAATAAATTATGGAATGTCCTCTAGCTGTAAAAAGGAATGAGGAAGAGCTCTATATACTGCCATGGAGTGATTGCCAGGACACTTTAAGCTAAAAAAGTAAGAAAAACGGTGTGCTAAAAGGGCTAGCTTTTATTTAGGTAAAGAAAACTATATGTATATACTCATCTACATACATATCCTTATTATTTTTTTTTACATATCCTTATTTTTTTTAATTAAAAACTGAATGACCAGGAACTAAGAAGTAATAAAAAGGCTAGATTAGGAAAGTAAACAAGAAGCTAGGACTCTCAAAATACCCCTCATCCTATTTTTTTAGTCTGGAATTAGGCAAATATTTAAAACAGAATTTAAAACATTAAAAAAAAAAAAACAGAATCTAAAAAAAACCCTCCAAAAGTAAAAAGAAAAAACAACAAAAATAAATGCATATAACTAAAGGAAATCAGTGATATAAACCCTTTGTGAAGATACTTTGACTCATTAAAATACATATTTTCACTGTACTTCCCTAAAGGAATAAATTCTAAGAACAACAACTGCAAACAGAAAAGACACCTGAAACCAAATTCAGCAATCTTATTATCAGTAGTAATAATACTTGCATTGTTAGATTATAAAGAAAAAATAATAAATTCCATTAATGTCATCAGAACACAAAATTTTTAACAAAAAGATTCAAGTATAAAAATCAAAGTATGAACCACATACTGTAGCCTTTGAGTTAGAAATGTAATATAAACTCATGACTTTTTTAAATCTCTAAAAAACAAATACTATGCCTTGTGTCTACAGAGATGGCCTTGGTGCAATGATAAGAACACCCCTAAGCACCCAGATTGTGGTCCTTAAATTCCCCACCCCCACCCCCAAAACAAAGGACTCTTGGGGAAATGTACAATGCAATGTTGGGGCATAAATATACAATATGAACACTAGATAATTTCTAGTACCAGAAAGAATGCCATCATAAATAACAAGGCTTTAATGAAAAAAGAAGAATGAACTTGAAAGGATTTTCAAATGGGCCATTTGGTCCCATGGGCCACAAATGGGACCATTTAAGCACCAAAAAGAAATTAATGATAGCGATGTGGTCAAAACACACAAATAACACTTCAACCACCTCCTAATAATACCACCACCGACAACCACACCAAATCTAATGGGTCACCTTAAGTCGTAGCAAAACCATCTTCTCCGTATTCTGAAACCTAATGAAGAGGAAAAAAACTCTGGCATTTATTCTGCTTTTCATATGCCAAATTTTTTCATGGAAACTAAATTATTGATAAAGTTCCCCCTCAGAGAAGAATTCCAGCTAATGACTGCAGAAGGAATGATTAAAAAAAAAAAAAAAATCAGCATTTTGTAACCATGAATGACAACAGGCCTGAACAGCAATTGTCAACAGCTGCTGAGACCACTGGGCGAGGTCCCCGAAAACGTGATGGGTCCCACTCGCGACACCTGCAACCACTTGGGGTAGGTATCACAATTGCTGTCCTAATAAACACCATTTAGCAGCTTGAGACAACACACTGTTTGGACCTCACCGTTCTGTAGTGAAAAGTGGGCCCTGCTGCTCACCTGGCTGCAGATTTTCGGAGGCCAGAACCATGGTGCGTCATCCAGCCTGGAAATTGGGGAGATCTGGGAAGCCTCCGTTTCCAGGTTCATGCAAGCTGTTGGCCAACTAAGCTTGGGTTCGGTGCTGCTCTTGGCTCCAGAGGCCTTGCTCAGGCCCCCATGCATCACAGCCCGCGAGGGCACCCCACACCTCCGGAGCTCACCATCTCTCTCACTTCTGACTTCTGGGAAGGCTTCTTGCGTTGAAGGCTCAGGTGCCTCAGCTGAACCCACCTGGGCAATCCTGCCTTCTCCTCGTGGGAGGTCTGTTACCTTCATTACACCTTCAAGATCCCCTTTGCTGGGTAGCCTCGCAGAGGTTCCAGGGCACCGACGTCTTTGGAAAGTGGGGCTATGCTTGGTCCAGCACACCGCTGGCCAAGGTCAACCTCTCTACCGCGGCCATCACATATCTGGCCATGCTGTGAAAGGATTTCATTCTGAAATGGAGCTGAAGGCAAGGAAATGGAGGATTTCTTGCACACACACACCCTCAGGAAAATGAACCTTGACAGACTGACAGACTGGTTTCCCTGTCATTTCCCAAAAACTGAAACATCCCTCAGCCAATGAAGGCCACCAAGACCCTCCGCCCCTCCCCAAGCCAAAGAACTTGCTGCTTGAACTCTAGCTAACCTCCCCTCTCTTTGCACTCCTTGCTGGTAAAACCAGCTTACCCCGAGACCTCAGAGACTCACCTGTAGCCTTCTGGTCCTTCGAACTTGCCTCAGTTTACCTCCTTATTTAGGTTGACAACGCAATGATATACATAGTACATGGCACCATCTGTGGATTACCCTGGCATCTAGATCTAGCTAACAGTTGTACAGTAAATTGGGAGGGTAAAGAAACAGTGTTTTCAAATGCCACATGGTGCAGTCAGCCACACCGAATATATGGGAAATTCTACAGAGCAAATGACTCAGGATTCTCAAGAACAACAAAATGGCAAAGGAAACTAAAAGGATGGCTAAACTCAGAACACTGACAACACCAAATCCCCAAGAGAATGTGAACAGCAGGAATTCTTATTATTGCTAGTGGGAATTCAAAATGGGTACAGCCACTTCGGAAGGCGGTTTGGCAATTTCTCAAAAGGAGATGTACTCTTACCATATGGTGAGCAGTAACACTCACTGGTATTTACCCAAAGGAGTTGCGAACTTATGTCCATAAAAAAAATAAAATAAAACCTGCATATAAGCATTTATAGCAACTTTACTCATAAATGCCAATACTTGGAAGCAAGCAAGATGTCTGCATCTTCTTCTCAGTTTTGCTATAAGCCTAAAACTGCCCTAAAAAGATACAGTCTCAGTCTTATCATAAAAGCACAAAGTAAAATAAAACAAAGATTTCTAAATATAAATCAACAAATGGGTGCAAAGAGGTAGGTGGTTATAGATCAAACTAACTGTTAATATACATTTTTGAAAAACATTAGTAAAACTTGAAGACCCGTTGATTTTAGATGGCAATAAATAATTATTGCTTTGTTAGGTTAATATTGTGGGATTTTTAGGTGTGGTATTGTGGGGTTTTGTGAGAGTTTATTTATTTATTTATTTATTTATTTATTTATTTATTTATTATTTGTAGTTCTGGTTTGTTCACCAAGGTATTGATGGGTGAAATGACATGATGTCATGTCTCGGGTTTGTTTGAATATCCAGAAAGAGAAAAAAAAAGTTATAGGAAGACATAAGGAAAACAAGATTGGCAAAATCTTTTTTTTATTGTTACTGAGATATAATTAACATATAATATTAGTTCCAGGTATACAACATAATTTGATATTTACATGCCTTGTGAATGATCACCACGATAAGTCTAGTTACCAAATGTCACCACACAAAGTTACAAAAAAATTCTTTTCTTGTGATAAGAACTTTTAGGACTTGCTCTCTTGGCAACTCTCAAATATGCACTAAAGTATTACTGACTCTCACCTTCATTGTGTATGTTACATCTCATGACTTATTTTTTTAAAGATTTTATTTATTTATTCATGAGAGACACAGAGAGAGACAGAGAGAGGCAGAGACACAGGCAGAGGGAGATGCAGGCTCCATGCAGGGATCCCAACGTGGGACTCAATCCCGGGTCTCCAGGAGCACATCCTGGGCCAAAGGCAGCGCTAAACTACTGGGCCACCTGGGCTGCCCCCCCCCCCGACTTATTTATTTTATAATTGAAAGTTCGTACCTCTTGACCTCCTTCACCCATCTCGCCCATAACAGATCTTAATACTTGTTAAATCTGGGGGGTAGGTACACAGTTCACTCTACTAGTCACCTTACCTTTGTAGATGTTTGAAGATTCTCGCTTTATTTTGTCCCCTCCCAAAGTCACGTGTATGACTAGAGTCCTACATCAGAAAGGCCACGTCAAATCCTTTGGCTCTACCTTCATAAAATATCTCAAATAAAACCATTTCTCACCACAGCCATGTATGTCCTAAATTATTGTAATACTCCTCTGCTGATTCTCCCTTTACTCTTCACTCTTTTCCATAGTACAGCTAGCATGATCTTTCTTAAAAATATTTATTTATTTATTTATTTATTTATTTATTTATTTATTTGGCAGAGAGAAGGAGGGAGCATGAGTTGGGGGAGGAGCAGATGGAGAGGGAGAAGCAGATCCCACACTGCGCAGGGAGGCCAGCCTCGGCTGAAATCCAGAGTCAGACGCTAAGCCAGCGGAGCCACCCAAGCAGCCCTGGAGGGATCTTTCTAAGACAAAAATCCTATAGTCTCATTCTTCGCTCAACTCTCCCATGGCTTTCTACTACCCATCAAGAGGTGGGAAAGTCTTGTCAAGGCCCTATAAGGCCCCGTGTAATATAGCCTCCAGCTTTCTCTCAAATTTATTTATCTATCATCCCTTCTTTCTTGGCTTAATCCTAACTACCTGGCCTCCTTATTAGGTCCTCAGATAAATCAAGTCCACTCCTGCCTCCGGATCCTTGCACATACAATTCTCTGTTCCAGGAGCATTTGTTCCCAAAATTCATGTCGTGTTGTCTCACTTCCTTCAAGGCTTATTTCAAATATCAACCCCTCAGAGAGTTCTTCTTTGACCCCTTTCTCTAAAAGAGCCCTCAGCACCCTCCTTAATCCCCCTGCCCTACTTGATTTTTCATCATAGTGATCACCGCTTATGTGATTTTTATGATGAGTCTCTCTTACATGATAAATACAAGCCTCACGAAGGCAAGAACAAATATTCGGTTCAAAATCCTGCCCTTGGCACCTAGGATGGAGCCCAATGCTCAAATATTTACTCTTTGAATGAATATTGATTGAATGAGAATTAGACTGCAGGTCCTTTTATTCACAGCCACGGTGCCCTGTCATTTTTCTTCTTCATTTCTTTAGTCTTTCATCTGCTAATAGTAAAGGAACCTAGCAATTTCTAAGGCATCTAAAAGCAATGGCTACAATGTTAAGACACATACAACTTCCTAAGTGAACCTAATATCTTTCTAGAGCCATAGAACCAGAGAGAAAATAATTCATCGCCTGGAAAATTCTCAAAAAGCAGTTTTCTTGTAGATATGTTTTCAAATTATTTGGCTAGAGCATGCAGCTGCAGAAATTCAGGCTTTCCTTCTTCTTGGGAGGCCAGGCACCCAAGGTTCACTTAACTGGTGCATTATAGTCCGATGTAATTTTAAGGCTTAATCACTTGGAGAAGGAAGCACGGCCCTCTCCCCTTGGCTCCTAACCTTAGGCAACGTCCCAACTTACCTTAAAATGTACAAACTTCTCATGGTTCGCTTTTCACCCACCTGCTTTGTATTTTCCCTTTGTATAAACCCTCTATTTTTATCTGCAGGCTTGTTTACCTTTTAGCAGACACATTTTGAGGTAAACCTGGAATTAAGCTGTACGTTGACACAGAACTTGGCAGACGTGAGACATAAAGAATTGTATTCCAGATTTGTTAATGCCTCATTTTTACTTCTCTGCGAGCTAACCAATGTGAGCACACATATCCTAATGCAAATGCATGTATTTTCATTAGTTTGCCGTGGCCCATGACTTGCAATCACTGAATGGCAAGGAAGCCCCTAAAATAAGTCCTATGTTAAAGCAACCTGTTGCTAGAGAAACAACAGGTTTCCAGAGATACTAGTTTGGAGTAGTGTTACCAACAGGCCTATAAATTTGCAAAATATTTTCCTTCTCATCTATTTCCTTTGTCCCTCACCTCAACCTTCTAAGGAAAAGTATTACTCTCATTCCACAGATGAAGAGACTAGAGTTTACAAAAAAATAATCTACTTAATGTTGGAGGGGGTCATTGAGCGGATGTTACCACTGGTTGCCCCACACGTAAGACCTGGGCAATGGAGGGCTCCTCCCCTCCTCCCCTGTCCTTGGAATTACTTTCTGCCCCCAGATCCCACAGTAAGAGCTGTTTTCAAGGAGGCAGCCTTGACAGAGGAAGGTGTTCTTGAGAGCATCTGGACTATGTACCTGCAGTTAAAGCCTCTATAAACTTTAGAGATTTAGGTGGGTGGGTGTGGAGATCTATTCATCTTGCAACCATCCAAGACAAGCCTTGTATGTAATTTCTCTTGCTTATTACCATCTACATGGTATTGCTTGCTACCATCTACAATGTCCCTTTGCAGGTATTTTCAATGGGATCCCAATCCCAAGGCTTAGTAGCCAAGGTACTGAGACCTCTCCATTCTCCTGACCATAGAGATTAGTTTGAAGACTCAGATTTGGTGGATCTTATGGAAGATGGTCTTTCACTGAGATCACAAGCTTCAAGGAAAACTAAGCCAAAGTTTTCCCTGAAATTCTGGGCCAAATTTGGATGATATCTTCAACGTGAGAAGGCTGGCCAACAAAACCAGGGGCAGAGGGAGAATGAGATTCCATTTATTTGCTGATGCAAACTTGAACTGAATTTCTGGCCTAAGTATCTGGCCAGAGTATATTAAGTCTATAATCAAATCTAGGTCCTCCAAGAGCCAATTGTCTCCTGACGCTACACCCCATAGTCCTAGCCTCCTCTTGGGATCGTAAGAGTCCATGTCACAGGCTTTTTGCCACTCATGAAAGTTTTACCTATACTTTGGTGTCAAAAATAGCCAGTTTCAAGGGCTGCTGCATTACTTACCAGGTCTATGATCTGGGGCAATTAACTTGACCCAAGTCTCAAAAGCGTCATCACTATAATGGGAATATATATAATGGGAAGGCCTGACTCATAAAGTTGTTACTGTCTGTCCAACATTTAATTAATTAGTATGTGGTAAACATCCAGGAAATCGTAGTCTCCATAATTATTATTCACTACTGAGAGACCTTTATTTTTTTATTTATTTTTTTTACTGAGAGATCTTTAATTAGATAAGGCAGAGAAACATGAACCTTTCCGAGACTCATCTACCAACATGTAAAAAGAATTCAGTAGAATGCGTAACTGACCTTTAGCAGTGTATGTTGCATGGGTTTGCAGGAAATGAAATGGGAGGGGGGAAAGGAAGGCTAGCCATTCTGGGTTTCATTGGAAAGCTATTCACTGTTTCTGATACTAATAACTTCTTATACTGAAAAAAAAAAGTGATGTAATGCGGGATAATGAAAGAAAATTAATATTTACTGAGCATCAGCCAGGTGTCAAGCTTGTCCTAGGCACTATCATAAACAACACATCATTTAATCCCTACAAACGCCCTATAAGGAAGTAGGCGTCATTATGCCCATTTAATGGATCCAAAAACTAAAGTTCCAAATATAATGAATGGAAACACGTGGTAGTAAGTAGAGCTAGGATTTACAAGTAGTAATATCTGCTCTCCTATCCGTGTTCTCTTTCATAGTGTCCCATCTCACAATGGACCAGTATAGCCACCCCTACGTATTTCGAAAACACCTAAGTCAACCCACAGATGTGGAGAGAGAAACGTTCTTCCCAGATCATAAACTCCTACAGGTAGGCCTAGTGTCTCACCTCTAAGATGAGGGGACCCAACCCCTTAGGTCACAGAACCAAGACAAATCTTATGCCAATTGTCTCCCCCATTCCAGGTAACCCCATCTTTTCCCCTTCAGTTTCTTCTTGGTTCTGAACCCCTAATCATTGTCTACTAGAGCCAGAATAAGGTTACCCTCAAAATGTCTGGATTGTGTTTCCAAATTTTTCACTTATCAGCTGTGTGAGTAATAATTTTTTCTGCCTCCCTCTTGATAAAATAGGAATATTAACACTTGCATATTCACATTTATCGAGGCAGTGTTTGTTAAAAAAAAAAAAAAAGAAAGAAAATTAAAAAGCCCAAGAGAACCAACCATACAGCAAAATGAAAACTGCACACGTGTGTACTTGTTCTGCTCCATTGTGTTCATTCTTTTCCTTCATCCTTTCAACATAAATTCCTAGGGAAACAGACTCTATCTCTCCTTTCTCAATTCCACTGCCTGGCCCCATGCTGTATGCACGATTGGAGTCTATTGATTTATGAACCTTTCACCAAATCCTAGAATACCACTTGTTTCCAGTTCCTTGCTCTCCAACACCAACCTCTTAAGATTGGGGAAGCAGTTATAAATGAGGCTTCGTAACAACCTAAAAATAGCTTCACAACATCCACGAAGAGACTCTTGATCGGTCACCACACTTCCTGCCCCCTTCCACTGTGCGGAAATGACCGCATCAAAAAGCCCTGTGGTGAAAGGCTGTAGGTGTGATGGAGTGCGCTGTATTTTTTAGCACACGTCCCGGGCCAACTGCAAAACATCTCCGAATGTGCAGGTAACCCGCCACTGTCTCGGAACGGGGTGTATCATCAAGTAGACTTCGCTGTCGTTATTCCTCCTATAGAGCCGCCCTCCGAACATTCAGCGTCTTCACCTTGCAAGATGGTCCCGGCCTTAGCTATTCGCAAACACTGAAAAATAAAAACAGCTGCTTCCTCTGTTGATTAATTCTCTGGGGCATTGCGTTTTGGGGCTACGTCCCCAAAAATAAAAATAGAAGCACCACCAAAAACATGTTAGTGGTCAGATAAACTTTGGAGATGTTGCACATTTAAAAACCTTCTTGGAAAGTCACTGTGTTCATTGGCCTGTTTAAAATTCACGAAAGACCTGCTCTCAAGGGGTCTTTTAATTTAATTTAGCGTAATTCTTCCCTTTATGGAACGTGTTAACGTCACACTAGGTGACGGTGAAGAATCACTGTTAGTTTTGTTGAGTGTAGCAATGTCTGGACCAGATGCCACGATGAGCCACATGCTCGGCCATCGGCGTGGAAGGCCACCCGGCTCCTGGGAGCCCTGCCGGCCCACGGCACCTGCGCTGGGCTCTCCGCAGACCCGGCCGTCGAGCGGCTGCGGGCTGGAGAGAGCCACGGTCGCCAAGGTTAGGCCCCCTTCCTGGGAGGGGGGGGCGAGCGCTGCAGGAGTGTGAAGGCCAAACTGTCCCCACCGGGGACAGGCTGTGGGCTGCCTGGGGCCTGCGTGTCGCTCCCTCGGGCTTCCTTTCCCCTCTTCAGAGGCTAATCCTGATCGTCCTAAAGCTCTCTGCCGCCACTCCTCATCTCAGAGCTGCCTTTCCTGGGAACCCAACCTGCAACGACGGCCCGGGGGACAGTTTTGACCTTCTGGAGATAAACCCTGAAGACTTTTTTTTTTTTAAGATTGTATTTATTTATTCATGAGACACAGAGAGAGAGAGAGAGAGAGAGAGAGAGAGAGAGAGAGAGAGGCAGAGACACCAGCAGAGGGAGATGCAGGCTCCATGCAGGGAGCCCGATGTGGGACTCATCCCGGGTCTCCGGGTCACACCCTGCTGAGCCACCCAGGGTCCCAAACCCTGAAGACTTTTTTTTTTTTTTAAACATTTTATTTCTTTATTCATGAGACACAGAGAGAGGCAGAGACCCAGGCAGAGGGAGAAGCAGGCTCCCTGCAGGGAGCCCGACGTGGGACTCATCCCGGGTCCCCGGGGTCACGCCCTGGGTGGAAGGTGGTGTTAAACCTCCGAGCACCTGGGGTCCCAACCCCAAAGGCTTTAAGGATGAGGTGACAGGATGTCCCACCGTGGTGCAGGCGAAGGGGGGGCAGCTGGGGAAGCCCGGGGCAGGCAGAGCAGGACGCAGGAGCGCTTCACCTGGGCGGCTGGGCCCCGAGGCCGTCGGGCTTGCCTGGGGAGCCGCTGACCGGGGCAGCTCCAGCGGCCTCTCCTCCGGGGCCTTGGGGGAGGGGGTGGCAAACCGGGCGGCTCCGGGGCTCCTTCGTCTGTGAAGCCTCCCTGACTGCAGGACAGCCGCCAGCTCCTGCTCGAGGCTCGGCTGGGCCCCCCGCCACCACCCCCGGGAGTCCACGGCCTCCAGGCGGAGGCCTGCCTGCAGCCCCGCTTGCCTCTCTCGCCGACCCTATTTTAAGGTGCCTTTTGTGAACCCCACGGCCACCTCCTGTCATCCCCTGTGCTCAGCCACTGATTGTGTCTTCTCGGAGGACGGGGAGCCCCCACCAACCCGGGTTCCCGTTTGACGTAGACACTCGCCAGCATAGAAACCCACTGGCTCAGCACCTGTGATAAACCTCCCCCTTCAACCTCCAGCGTCAGGAGCAAATGGGTTACCCCAGAACCTTCCGGGCACCTCATTTCCTCAGAGCAGCCCCTCCTTCAAGAGCACCTTCGGGCCAAGAGCAGCGCAGTGTGTCCCCAGTCCAAATTGCTCCCCTGATTGATGGGGCCCTCGGTGACCCGGCGCCTTCGTACTTCTTGAACCTGCGCTTCACCTTCCAGCCCCAGCCCCGCTGGCTTCATTCCACACGCCAATCACATCCTCCCCGCTTGGCACTTTGCCCTTATGTCCCCTTTCCCTGAACCACCCCCCAACCCTGCCGCCCTGTCCCTGTGGCGTGGTTGGCTCCTTCCTGTCATTTACATCTCGGCTGAATGTCACCTCCTCGGAGGAACCTTCCCTGACTACTCAGGCTGGAGTGGCTGTCTCGTCCCTGTCTAGCTCACCACCCCATGTTTTAATAGGCATATTTTTAAAGATTTTATTTATTTATCGGAGGGAAGAGAGCAAGAGCATGAACGGGGGCGGGTGTGGCAGGGGCAGAGGGACTGGATCCCAAGACTCCGAGATCATGGCCTGAGCCCAAGGCAGATGTTCCACCCTTGAGCCCCAGGGGGGGTCCCCACACCAATATTTCCCCTTATTTCCTGCCCCCCCCCAACGGCGGCCCCACAAGACAAGAGACTTACTCTGCCGCTGGCTGCTTGCCCACGGTGCCTGCAGCGGGGTCTGGCGGGTCGTGGGTGCTGCATGAGGAATTGCTGGATTGATGGAGTCTCAACGGAGTCTGGTCTTCAGGTTGTCTTCCCAACAGCAGTAAGGGCGCACCTGATGGTGCCCTGAACCAAAGAGGCCAAGGAGGTTTTGTGATCCAGTGGCTCGAACCAGGCCGCTGAGGTCCGGGCCGGGCCGGGCGCAGGGTGGGGGCCAGGCTGACACCTTCCCGAACTGCCAGGTCGTGAGAGGTCACATCACGGGAGATGCGACAACAGCTGGGGTGTGTCCGCAGCACCTGCGGGTGGGATTTCGCTCTGCTCCTGGGGTGTGTGACCCCCGTAGGGAGTCCCTGGCGTGTTCCCTGGCACGACGCAGTGGTCCCTATAGGAAACTTGTTTAAGAGTCCGGAGAATGTTTTTCTCTCATGCTCTTATACCCTCTGCTCATGCTCTCTTTCCCTCTCTCTTTCTCAAATAAATAAATAAAATCTCCTTAAAAATCACAGGTGTGCTCACCCCTTCACTCCCCATGCATCTTGCTCACTAATAAAGAAAGCAGATAGTAATCATATATACGAATCATATCCAAAAAGTCACAGGGAAAACTATAGTTAAGCAATACGAAGCATTGTGGCTTGGAAGGCTAATCCATTAGCTTAATCCTCACTACCTGAATCCTGAATTATTGAAAAAATACAGAGGATTCAGGCAGATAGAGATGGATAAAAAGCTGCCCTGCACTGTGGGGTCAGGTGTATGGCAACAGTGGGCTGCCTTGCTACAGTCTGCTTGAGGTTTGAGCTGCAGGAAAGACACACTTTCCTAGCAAGACTGCACAGAATGGACGTGCAAACAGGGCCCAGAAACCTTGCACCAGTTATTACCACTCACCAATGGGACCACTCACCCCACTGCCTGAGGGGATCAGGGCAAGGATAGAGGCCAGGATTGTTTAAGGAAAATTCATGGTCTTGGATTGCCAGAGTAGGAATAAGCAACCCTCCCCTACACGCCCTGTACTTTGTTTTCTTAACCCAAGGTCAGTCAGGGTCGTGCAGCCATCTGCCTTGGGAGGGCTTAGCAAACTGTACCACCCAGCTCTGACCTTCAGAAGTCCTGAATCCAACACCACCTCTCCTTATTTGAGTATCTCCCTGAGTACTTTTAGGACACTTTGACCCCAGGAGAATTTTAGATGGCTCTGAAGAATATAGTAATGAAAACGGTACCCACTTTCTATTCTATTTTCCATCCAAATTGTATCAGCTATTGACAAATATATGGCCTCTTGAGGGTGATGCCACCATTTGGGTGTTAGAGTATGAGACCTGGGCTGTAGCTAAGGCAGCTGACATAGCCAGAGCCAAACTCAGATCACCTGTTGGGGAGTGACCTCTAAGAGCTTGTGGATAAGCCTCATTATCCATGTGGATTATCACAAATCCAAGAGTAAGGGTTTCCTAATTTGTTTGTCAATGCTATTCTAATTAACAGCTTCACCTAGGCCACACACAGATGATTTAAAACTGGAAGCTCTCACACCCAAACTCTCGGCAGCACACACAGTGCTGAGTTGTATTTTGAAAACTTGACTTACAGACTTTGCAGAAAAACCATGTAAATACTAAAATAACTATTCTGTCCACTAGATTCTTAGATGTATGAACTTAGATGGTGTTGGGAAAGCTGGATGGTGATATGCACAAGAATGAAGCTGGACCACTTCCTTATACCATACCCAAAAATAAATTCAGAATGGATTAAAGAGTTAAATGTGAGACAGGAAACCATTAAAGTCCTAGAGGAGAACACAGAGAGTAACCTCTTTGACATCAGCTGTAGCAACTTCTTACTAGATATGTCTCCAAACACAAGGGAAACAAAAGCAAAAATAAACCATTGAGAGAGACTTCATCAAATTAAGAAGCTTCTGCACAGTGAAGGATACAACCAACAAAATTAAGAGTAACCTACTGAATAGAAGATATTTGCAAATGGCATGGCTGATAAAGGGTTAGTACCCAAAATATATAAAGAACTTATACAACTCAACACCCAGAAAACAAATAATCCAGTTAAGAAATGGGCAGAAGGCATGAACAGACACTTTTCCAAAGAAGACATCCAGATGGCCAACAGGCACATGAAAAGATGCTCAACATCACTCAGCATCAGGGAAATATAAATCAAAACTACAATGAGACACCACCCCACACCAGTGAGAATGGATAAAATCAACAACACAGGAAAAAACAGATGTTGGTGAGGATGTGGAGAAAGGGGGACCCTCTGGCACTGTTGGTGGGAACGCAAGCTGGTGCAGCCAATCTGGAAAACAGTATGGGGGGTTCCTCAAGAAGTTAAAAATAGAACTACCCTACGACCCAGCAATTGAACTACTAGGTATTTACTCAAAGGATACAAAAATACTAATTTGGGGCAGCCCGGGTGGCTCAGCGGTTTAACACCGTCTTTAGCCCAGGGCCTGATCCTGAAGACCCAGGATTGAGTCCCATGTTGGGTTCCCTTCATGGGGCCTGCTTCTCCTCCCTCTGCCTGTGTCTGCTTCTCTCTCTCTCTCTCTCTGTGTGTGTCTCTCATGAATAAATAAATAAAATCTTAAAAAAAATTTTTAAAATACTAATTTGAAGGGATACACACACTATGATGTTTATAGCAGCATTATCTACAATAGCCAAATTATGGCAATAGCCCATGTCCATTGACTGATGAATGGGTAAAGAAGATGTGGTATATATATGCAATGGGATATGACTGAACCATAAGAATGAATGAAATCTTGCCATTTGCAACAACATGGATGGAGCTAGACAGTATTATGCTAAGCGAGTATTATGCTCAGAGAGTGTTATGCTAAGCAAAATAAGTAAGAGAAAGACAAATACCATATGATTTCATTCATATGTGGAATTTAGGAAACAAAATAAACAAACGCAGGGAGGAAAAAAGAAGAGGAAAACCAAGAAACAGACTCTTAACTATAGCGAACAAACTGATGGTCACTAGAAGGGAAGAGGGCAGGTGGATGGATGAAATAGGGATGGGGATTTAGGAGGGCACTTGTGATGAGCACCGGGTGATATAGGCAAGTGCTGAATAACTTCATTTGACACCCGAAACTAATATTATACTGTATGTTAAGTACCTGAAATTTTAATAAAAATTTGGAGGGAAAAAAAAAAGTGTGAAATTAGAAAGGTTCTCATTTTCTTATTAGCAATTTTTTGAAAGAGCCGTGTCCACCCTTCAGGCCTGTACCTATAAAAGTGCTAAACCCAGCACCACTGAGCTGCATTCCACGTGGATCACCACGCAGTGTAGCAGTGGGAAGGGCACGCAGTGAGCGCTACCCTCCAGTGTAGAACTGTGAACCACATGCCATACCCAGTATGGTAATGTGACGTACACACAGAACTAACACACAACCGTGCGAAGTCATTCAGTGTAGTCGTACGAACTAACACACAGTATATTTGACCCTCACACCACACAGGGATGAGGGGCGCAAACACCCTGCCCAATGAAAAAATCCACATTTAACGTCTTCCTCTCCCAAAACGTAACAGTCAATAGACTACCATTGATCAGAATCCCTACTGATAACATACGTCAATTAACATGTATCTTGTGTATGTATTGTACACTGTATTGATACAATTCACTAAGCTAGGGAAGATATTATTAAGAGAATCATAGGAAAAATACATTTACTAAAATAAACCCACACTAAAAAAAAAAATACATTTACTATACTATATTGAACAAAAAAAAATCCACATATAAGTGGACCCACACAGTTCAAACCCATCTTCAAGGGCCAACCGTATAGGAGTGTAAACTGTCAGACAGTGTGCAGTAGGGCACAGAGGAGCAGTGTGAACCGATAAACCACGTAGACAATTACAGAGTGTGCTTGTGTACACACTACATTGTGAATTACTGTCCCATATAGTGACAGGAACCGTCACACCCGTAGTGGTGAATACCACCGAATACCACAGTATTAACCACCACACACACAGTATCTTTTTATGCAGGTCATACAGTCTTGGAAACTTTTCCATAAATCTAGAATGACTCCAAAATAACAGTTTATGCTCAGGAAAGCTCTAAGTTGTACTATCCTGATAGTTTTCAAACATTCTCCTCTTCCGGCAGCTTATTACAATAACACAACCTAAATATTCTGAAATAATTATCGTACTTTAACTGGGAATTTGATTTGGAGCTTCCTTATATATAAACAGTAGAACGAAGCAACCCAAAGAGTGACCCAAAGATATAATGGAGAAAAGGGGTCTGCTAGGCTGAGAACATCTCCACCAAGCATATCGAAGAACAATACATACAGCATGATTCTGGTTACTAAAAGAAACAAACCTGAGAAAAATAAAACAAGATGAAACCAGAGAGGGAGACCAACCATAAGAGACTCTTAATCATAGGAAACATACTGAGGGTCGCTGGAGGGGTGGGGGGTAGGGAGGGGGTAACTGGGTGACGGGCGTGAAGGAGGGCGTGTGATGTGATGAGCGCTGGGTGTCG
Source organism: Vulpes lagopus (assembly GCF_018345385.1). Lineage (NCBI taxonomy): Eukaryota > Metazoa > Chordata > Mammalia > Carnivora > Canidae > Vulpes > Vulpes lagopus. Next base: position 147,881,992 of record NC_054827.1, on the reverse strand, counting down.
TATACAACTCATGAGTCACTGACCTCTACCTCTGAAACTAATAATATACTATATATTAATTAATTGGATTTAAATTTTAAGAAAAGAAGCCAAAAAATATTGTGACACAAGCAATTATAGAATTTTTAGTATTAGGAAGAATGGAGGGACGCCTGGGTGGTTCAGCGGTTGAGCACCTGCCCCTGGCTCAGGGTATGATCCTGCAGTCTCAGGATCGAGTCCCACGTCGGGCTCCCTGCCTGGAGCCTGCTTCTCCCTCTGCCTACGTCTCTGCCTTTCTCTCTTTGTGTCTTTCATGAATAAATAAATAAAATATTTTTTTAAAAAAAAGGAAGAATGGAACTTACAAGTTCTTCAGCACAAGCATAAGCTTTTCCCAGAAAAATCATCTCAAGGAAGACTTTATTAATGGGACACCAAGCGCTATGGAGGGCAATGGTCTCAGAGGCAATGGCAGTAAGTCTCAAAAGGTCTTGAAGTCACTTTGAAGTGACTTTCTACAGAAGATGAAGGTAAAGCTGCACAATAATTCAAGGAAAGCAATTCCTAAAAGGCTAAATGAGCTAACACCACATGCGCGACCTTCAAGCGGCCCAGTCGGATAATGATAGAACGCAGATTGGCCGGGAGGGTGACGGAATGCATGGTCCATACCCCATGTCCTACAAGCTCGTCCTCCTTCAGGAGGGCTTCTGTGTGGGGCTGGGAGGCAGAGGGCGCAAGGCTGGCTCTGATCCAGCCTAGAATACGACGATTCTCCGTGGCTGGTTGGAGACACCTCCTTTGAGGTAATGAAGAGACAGGGTTACCGGATCGTATTTAAGAAGGAAAAACTGAGTCTCATAGTAATTGATAAGACAATGGACAAGTTGCTTAGCTTCTTTCCATATGGCAATAGTAACCGCTGTGCAGGGTGTTTGTTATGAGCACTTGGGATTCACAATGATAACCAACAATAACGCCGAGAGATAGCAACCACAATAACAGTAACAACAGCGACTCTGTAGGACTCTAAAGAGTAGAGTCCTTGCACTATGCTCACATGTACATGGCAAGCCCCACAGGGCCATCATCGTCCTTAATCTTCATAATAATCCGATATTATCAGTACTTCCTCATTTCTTCGGAAGAAGAAACAGATCCACAGAGTTAAAGCAACTTACTGAAGACATAAAGCTGGTACTTGTCACAGCCAGGTCTGAATTCAAATGCCAGCTCCCACGCCGACTAGCTGCGTGGCCAAGGGTAGGTTACCTAAATGCCTCCGTTTCTGTATCTGTGAAATGGGATAATAACAATCCCTCCTTCCTGGGGTTGTTGTAGGATCACGTGGAATAACAGATGTGACGTGTTTAACACACAAGAAATCCTCAACGAATGAGAGGTTTTCAAACATCACACAGGAAGGAGCGAAGGCGGGATCCCTGGGTGGTGCAGCGGTTTGGCACCTGCCTTTGGCCCAGGGCGCGATCCTGGAGACCCAGGATCGAATCCTACGTTGGGCTCCCAGTGCATGGAGCCTGCTTCTCCCTCTGCCTATGTCTCTGCCCCTCTCTCTCTCTCTCTCTCTCTCTCTGTGTGTGTGTGTGTGTGTGTGTGTGTGACTCTCATAAATAAATAAAAATTAAAAAAAAAAAGGAAGGAGTGAAGGCTGGCACTCTGTGAAAACGGAGGCAAGAATTTAACCAGAGTTTTCCCTTGCACCAAAGGCTACCTGAGTTTCTGCAGGGAAGCAAATTGCAGTAAAACTAGACTTTTCCTCAGAAGGCAGAAGAAAACAAACAAAAAGCAGCGATATATCTGATGTAACATATGAACAGCATTTAATGCAGTCTCCAAAGTTTTATGAATCATAACCTCCACTGCCAACGTAACTTCCGGGGCCCCGATGGACTATCACAGCATTCATCAAGGAACATTAGACCATAGAAAGAAGTAGGATACCAAGGATCCTCCATTTGCACGGTTAATGTAAGCGACGAAGGGCCCATTTCTCTTTAAATATTATTGTAAGAAGGCTCACGTACCATTATTTCTGCCATGTATGCATGTGACATACTTCAACGCTATAAATTTTTCTCTAAGTTGATCTGTTTTTAGTAATTCAGGCTCTACTGAATTAGTACTGGAAAGAGGGACCATCCATAATGAATATCTGTGTGGACCACGACCTTAGAAAATCAAGATGTTAGTAAAATAAATTGAGAGTTTAAGAAAAACCAAGCAGCAGGCTTAACATTTTAAAGACACCATTGAAGTAGGCATCGAAATGGATTTGGATTCCAAACACTGTTGGAATCCCTTCCCTTCAAGGCCTCTACCGGGGCAGAGAAAACATGACCTCCCAGAGCCAATTATTTTATCTTCATACTGAGATTCACCATGAGACCAAAAGTGGGCCAACACTACGTTATAGCATTGGTGCGTCTAACTCAGATTTTTTTTTTTTTAAGTATGAGGCCAGAAAATTGCCCTAAGTTGTTATCATATACACGTGTTTCTGAAATGGAGTAAAAGTCTATCGGTTATTAGGAAAATGCAAATTGAAACCACGATGCAAAATGACACCCAACAGAATGGCTAAATTTTAAGAAGATGGACAAGATCGAATGTTGGTAAAATATGGAAGACAACTGAAGGGTCATAACTGCCGCGGTAAGTAAGTTCGTACAAGTACCCTGTATAGAATGTTCCGCGGCATCTATCCAGCTCGACCCCGTGTCTGCTCCATAACCCAGCAACTCCATTCCTAGTTAAACACCCAGCGCAATCGGGCTTCTGTGCTCACAAAAATGAAAACAACAGTGGAAGATAATGCGCGTAATAATCCATAATCAAATTGTAGCGTATTCACACTGGGAAAGCTGCACAACAGTGAGAGTGATCAATCCGCAAAAACCCACAGCAGGTTAGACGCACCCCACGGACAGGATATTGGGAGAAAGTGGCAACACAAATGGGTTCTTACTCTTTTATTCCACCCATCTAAATTTTTCATTTTCCACATGTATAATTCAATAAATTCTACAGATACAAAGAATATTTGTTTCTGAGACTGTATATTCACCACCTTATTTCAGGAGGTTCTGGCCCTAATGAATTTCTATAAATATAGATTATTTCATTTGCTCATATTGGACACAAACTGAATCACAATTTAAGTGAATTTGAAGTAAGGGACACTGGTTGAAATTTGTAAATAAAAAAATAAAAAATAAAGAAAAGAAATTTGTAAATAAAACAATTAAACCTTTCTCCAAGTCACGTGCATACTTTTTGGTATTGGTATCTCCAGTCTTTCTTTGGGCAGAGTTCCACTGTTCTCAAATTTAAAATATGTCCTGTTTTGAAAAAATAGCTTTACCTGAAATATTTAAGCCCCTATTAAACAAACAAACAAACACAGAAACGATAATTTAGTGTAAAGATGGCAAATAGGTAGCCCACAGTCCACCACCCTTCGCTGTGATGCCCAGAGCTGGTATGACAAATCAGCTCCATGTTTGACTCCATTCTGGGGAGCTTGACCCCCCCAGTCACCCCCCATCTTCTAGTCAAACAGCACTTCAGGAAGACTTGCGGTATAGAGCAAAGTGAGTAAAATAAGTGGTGGGACGCCTGGATGGCTCAGCGGTTGAGCACCTGCCTTCCGCTCAGGTCGTGACCCCGGGGTCCCGCACGAGCTCCCTGCATGGAGCCTGCCTCTGCCTGTGTCTCTGCCTCTGTGTGTGTGTGTCTCTTATGAATAAATAAATAAGATCCTTTAAAAAATAGAATAAATGGGAATACTTTCCATTTTCCATCAGCTCTTTGACCCAACCCAGCCTCTTTGCTCCCCATTGGCCCTCCCGCACTGCTGTCCCGTCTGGCCCAGCCCAGTCCACTAGCGCAGGGTGAGCCGCCCGCGCTGCCAGGGCGCAGGTGCACCTTTCGTGGTTCTCTCCAAGCGGCCCTGCCGAGGTGGGCCCGCAGCAGGACGTGGATGCGCCGCTGCGCTAGTTATTTCCTACCGTGGTGCGATCAGGGTCAGCAGAAATGAAAGGGCAGCTGCACACGGGCTCTCTCCAGGGCACGGCACTAAAGAGGCCTTTCCCACGAACCCCAAATCTTCCCCGTTCCCCGGTTGGGCCCAGTCCCTTTTGAACTCTCCAGAGCTTCCCGCAGGAAGACTCCCACGGCAGGTGGGCCTTCCTCCATGACTCCTGGCTCCTCCGTGCAGGTGTCCTTTCTCGTTATGCACCTATTGGGGTCAGCTGACACCTCTTCAAACCAGGGCAACAGGGGCTTTGGCCAAGCCCGTTTACCCACTGTGGTCGCCGTCTTTCTGTGCCCTCACGCTCACGACATGCCAACTATCCCAGGGCAGCGTGTCTTCAACTTCTCCCTACGGGTCTAACCTGGATGGCTGCTGCTAGACCCCCCGGCTGGACCCGCTTGCTGCCCCCCCGCGCCCCTGTTGGCAGTCCTCTGAGCGAGTCCTCCCGCTCGCCCACAGCTGGCACCGTGGCAGGCCGCTGCTCACGTTCCAAAGCCCTTCACCTCGCACCCCCTCACCTCCTGCTTCCTTCCCGTGTTCACCTCCTCATGCTGGCCCACCTGTCTGGCTTCAGGCTCACCTCTCGGATCGTCAAACCTGATTTTGCTCCCACAGCCCCAGTCGTGCTGGACCGTGCAGAGGGTTGGTTTGTCGGAATAAGAATCGCAGAGGGAATAAAAACAGAGAAAAAGAAATGGTACGAGCATGAGGCAAAGATACCCGGCTTTTAAGCAAGTGATGGCTCAGCTTTGCAGCCATCTGGGCCTTGTAAACCCTAAAAGGCCTCATCACCTGCTCCTTTCCCCTGGGCCCACTCAGCTCCAGCTGCAGGGGCCTCCTCATAGCTTCTAGAACACGTCAGCCCCACTGAGCTTTTGCCCTCGCCATCCCTTCTCCCAGGACCGCTGCTCCCTCGGGCATCTGCATGCCTTGCTCCTTCGTGTCCTTGTTCCCACATCCCGTTCTCAGTGAGGCGGTCTCTGATGACTCCATCTGAAAAGTACGATTCCTTTCCTTCTGCTTCCCACCCCGCTTTGCTTTCCCATCGCGCTTTACTGTCCTCCCCAGTGTTTATCACCATTTGTAATCGTCTGTATTTTAGTAAGAGTCACGGATCTTGCTTGCCCGTCTCCCCTTTCAGAATATAAGCCCCGTGAACTGAAGAATTTTGCCTCCTTTCCTCACTGCTCTGTCCCCTAGGGCAGAGCCGGTCGCATGATAGGTACTCAACACATGTTTGTTGGCTGAATGAATAAATGACCCGATAATAAAATGTTGGGGCAGGAAGGAACCCTATTAGGATGAATCCTGGTCAGCTCGGGCTGCTATAACAGAACACTTAGACCGGGGGCTTCAGGGGCAGACGTGTACTTCTCACGGGTCCGGATGTCTGGGAAATCCAAGTCGGAGATGCTAGCGGGCGGATTCAGCTCCTGGTGAGGGTCTACTTCCCGGGGGGCTGTCCTCCTGCTGTGGGGCCCATTGCCTTTCCTCTGAGTACAACAAGGAGATCTCTCGCTTTTCTCCTTCTTGGAGGGTAGCCACCCCGTCACGGGGCCCCCACCCTCATGATCTCACCTAAACCTATGATTACATCCCAGGGGCCTTCCCTCAAATCCTGGGGGCAGGGCTGGGGGGCTTCGACATAGGAACGGGGCAGAGGGGATACCGTTCCGTCCGTAACAGGATGCAAGCTTGACAGCAGGGATTTTTGCCTCTCTTTGTTCACAGATGTAGTCCCAACACCTAGAACAGGGCCTGACACATAATAATCACTCGGGCAACATTTACTAAGAACAGGGGAAACGGTCTGTAATGCAACTGCTGAGCTGAAGTACGAAGGCCGTCACCAAGTCACAGGAGTTGTGACATGAGTCTCTAGGATGAGATTTTGTTCTCTCCGAGCATCGTGGGGAGCTTACCAAGGCTGTTGGTTAGGACCCTGGGGTTTCCGCTGCTAAGGGAGACCCGGTGAACCGGGGCATAAGCTAGAGGCCAAGCATCCTGAAGTAGACAGATGTGCGCTTCTCCCTTACGTGATAATCCAACCCGGCGGGGCGGCTCAATGCCACCAAGTCTTCAGGGGTCAGGACACTTTCTATCTTGGCACCGTCTCATCTTCACGGCGCGGCCTGTGTCTCTGCTCCAGGACGGCTTCCTGTCTGTGTCTGTGAAAGCAGAGGGGGACGGGGGGCTGCTTCCCACACGGGCGCTCCTGGACGTCATACCCACTTAGGCCCACCTAAGGCACACCGAGAAGTTACGCTCACTTCCCGTTGACCAGACATGAGCCCCAGGGTCACGTCCAGCCAACACTTAGAACGGGAAATGTGCTCTCTATTCTGAGCTGTGAGCCTGGCTGCCGTCGTGACCGAAGAAGAGGGGGTGGCCCCGGGGCCACGAGCAGTCGGTGCCGCAGCGCACAGCCTAGAGTGACCCCGTGGAGCAAGGGGTGCTCGGTGGGCTAGTCACTGAAGCTGCGCCGTGCGTGGAGCTTCACCTGCACCGTTTTCTCTATTTTCGCTGCACTAGGTTTATGTTTGACAATTTCAAGAGTTCGGAACATTGACTACGTCACCATATATTTGGGGATTTCGTGGGAATTTGAGTGAAGGAGGAGGACCCACTAGGTTCAGCAAGAAAACAGCGAGCAAATAAAGGCCTGCAAGTGCTTGCTGGTGGGGCCTTTCCCTCTTGCGCTGCCCTTGGAGACCTGGGGGTGAACCTGAGCCCCAGTCCTGAAGGTGAGTCCATACGGTTAACCTTAAAAAGAAAACTGTCAGCTATTTCACCTGCAAAAATGGATTTATTCAGGAATCGCGGAGAACTGCAATCCAAGACAAGCAAGCTACGGCAGAACTATAGGCAAGCTGGACGAACAAAGGAGAGGAAGTCTCGTAGGGAGAAGGAGGAGGAGAACTGGGAAGGGCCTTTGAGCCAAAGTGCATTGGAGGGAAGCGAAAGTTTAGGACGACAGTAATTTCTCGTTGGCTGAGGGGCAGGGGCAGTCGTTTTCTGCTAGGAGGCGCGGTGTGCATCTTCTCTCTGCTGGCGCCTGTGATCCACAGTTCTTCCCTCCATGGACATCGAGTGGCATGGCTCCCCTTCCAACCCCCCAAATCCGCCTTACTGAGGGTTCCCTCTCTTAATTCTCACAATTCGGAGGAGAATGGAGGCACCTCAGCTGACAACTTGCCATCCCCACCCTCCCCCCTTGTGTGAGTGATGGAGATGGAGGCCATTCTCCATCACCCAGCTGAGTCCACAGTACTAGCCAGTCAGAGACCCAGGACACACATCACCAGAGAAGAGCTCAACTAGCCTAGATGTCATCCAGGGACAGAAAGGGGTTCGGATAGACGGGGCTTTGCGAGATTCCCGAGGAGCTGGACAACCTATGCAGTATTGACTAAGCTTCATTTGAGCCAGCCACCAGCAAAAAGCAGAAAACACACACACACACACAAAAGTGACTAGATAATTCTTTGAGATTCCTCAATCTCTATGTTATTCTGGTGGCTCCCCGGAGGACACAAGTGCCTGGAGTGAGGATTCCTTTTCTAAAAGATAATTTTTGGGGTGACTGAGTGACAAGCACTGAGGTGGGCACTTGATGGGATGAGCACTGGGTGTTATTCTATATGTTGGCAAATTGAACACCAATAAAAAATAAATTTATAAAAAAATAATAAAACACTGGATTATCACTTTGCTAAAAAAAAAAAAAAAGATAATTTTTGATTCAGGCTCTTCTGGGCAATGCCCATCCCATCCCACTGGTGCTCTCGGGGCCTGCCAGGGACCACCACACATGCCTGCTGCTCCCACTGGTTCTGCTCCAACCTCCAGAAAAGGAAAGCAGGTGCTTCTGGTTATTCTTTTTAAAGACCATCGTAGACAACTTAATAAATCTGGAATTTCATTTTGTAACTATCCCTTTGCTCTTGCAAGTTTTAGAGTCTTTCCTAACCTGAAGACTAAAAAGGTCTGCCCTCGTGCCCCCATCCTAAAGGGTTTACTGGAGCATCGCTTCTCAGAGAACACCTCTGTAGCTCCGAGGGCTAATGCAAACTCTCCCACTCCCAAACTTCAACACCTTAGCCGCTCGAGGAAACTGAGGCCCGTTTCCTTCATGTAACCACCCCTAGTGAAAAACGCATCAAAGCTTAAGTGAGAGCGACCTTTAACTGTATACAAAAGGCTTTTTTCAAGTTCTGATTTCTCCTTAAGCTTCGTGTTTATAGAGACAATTTTCCTTAAGTTCTAGAAAATTCTTCCTGGCCTCAACATGCTGGTGATAAAAATGAGGGTTGCATCCCATGATTGTAAGACTTCCCGTTCCCCTTATGGAATATTGTATTCTTGTAAACTCTTGGGAGTTCTCAGAGGTATTCCCTGAGTGCTTACTAGATTAGCCCTTTCAGATACAAGGTGGCTCTGGCCATGGTTATTATTGCTCCGTCCCTCTGTAATAATCTACAAGGATTCAGAGGCTCCCAAAGCCCTCACCGCAACTGGGGACACCTCTCTAGGAGAACCACAATGGCTCAAAACAAGCATGGAAAGGTGTTGCTGATTGCAGTTTCTGCTCCTGCCCTTTGGTCCTGCTTCCACCTTCTTATCATCAGCCCAGCATCTCTTCTGTTTGGAAATTAGTCCCGGTTTTGTTTTGTTTTTTTCTTTTAACCTAGTTTACGGTATTGTCTCAAGACACCCATGTTAGCTGAGAGTGCTGTCAGCTGTCACCTCCGTAACGAAGGGAAGACAGGCTCTCACCACCCTCGTGTTGCACTCAGCTCTGTGGGTCTTGGCACCAGGCGTCTGATGCTCCCCCTTCTCAGTGAGGATTTGATGAGCTTGCCCTTCTGGCTCTTTGTAGCCCTTTCTTCAGAACGCTCAAATGTCCATGACACTGGGCTGGGAGAGAGCTTAAGATAAAGACGTTGTACCCCAAATCTCCTTCTTCTCTGATTCTTCTGAGGCATTGTTCCTGAACCAAGCTAGTATTTCTCATTCCTTCCTTCCCTCATCAAAATTCTACATAGGCCTGTGTTCCTGCCTGCCCTTCATGCCAACGGACTCAGCCCACTGCTCCCTGTGCCCAGGAGCTTATAAATTGTAGGAAGGACAAAGCCCCGGCTGAATCGAAGTAGCCAGCACTTTTTTTTTTTTTTTTTTAGCTCCAGTTAAACCATTTAGGTTAATGGAGTTTGGCCTTTTCCCTTACTTATAGATTACTACAAGGTACGGAGTGAGCACAGTTGGAATTTGGTTCAGGTGCCATGTCAACTCTGAACTTGAAAAACATCACCACGTAATCATCTTTCACGGGAGAGAAAATAAGAATATTGTGATGATTTGCTCTATGTTCTCCTTTCTCATAATATTTCTTGCTTCTTTTCTTCTTGATTCTCGGTCTTATTTCTGGATCTTAATAAACTCAAAATAGATTGTTTATTGCTTAAAATTTCTTTGTTTTATGCCTTGAGCTATACCAAGGCAAAAAACGTTACCAGTCAATCAGACATACCAAATCTTTGCTATAAAAAGGAGTGAAAAATATTCAGAATGTTCCAGACATAAAACTATTCCAATTTTTAATCCTGTTTTACAGAAATTGGAGACTTGGCTCTAAATTTAACTGGATCTGACCTGCTTCACCTAGACTCACTTACCATTAACAACGAGAAAGAATTTTAAAACTCCCAATTCCTGTCAGTTCCCGTTATTAATAAAAAAGCACTTCCTTAATCCTTCACCCAAGAGCAGTTTTGTTATAGTTTCAACATTCGTGGGGAGAATTCTCAAAATGTTATCATTTTTTAAAGAAAATTTGATTTGAAAAGAAATGGAAATTAAGCAGTTTGATAATACTGTGTTTATGAACCACTCATTTTTTAAAAGAAAATTCAAAGGGACAGTATGCTCATCTCATGAATTTGTCCTAAAAATTGCAACTGTTTCTTTAAAGTCTTGTGGAGTAGCAGGTGGCCAGGAAGTCATCGTTATTAAATTTAAAAGCTTCTGACCCTGAGTCACCAGCCTTTCACTTTCCCTTTGGAGTAAGAAAGAGTTAATTTATATTCTTTCTTTCTTTTTTTTTTTTTTTTTTTCACGAAGGAGAGACTTGAGGCTCTGAATTGCTGAGCCCAATGCCAGGGCTGCACAAAATAATGAGAACCGTATTATAGATCATTTCATCACCATCTCAAAGGACTTCATACCTGTTAAAATACCACTGTACCCTTCCTCTGTAGGCAAGTATATAGTTTGGTATAAGGGCAAGAAATTAAATTTCTCTGCAAATGCCTTTTGCTATTCGTTTAATTCTATCTTCATCTCTTTGCAGTCCTTCCTGTTCCACGAATTAAGAGGCTGGACCTCAAGCACTTAGCCACTCTGGCCATGTCACTCCAAGTAGAGAGAGTTTCCTGAACACCAGCTAAAATAAGGCATGGCAGGGCCGCCATGAGCAACTAAGAGGACCATTGACCATGAGTCTCTTTTGACCAAGAATTGGGCCCTCAGGCAGTATGTATTTCACTCATATCACTTTGATATGCAAATCTGCATTCTTTAAAGGGAGGGAATGAGCACAGAGAATGGGGCAAATTAAATATGAACCAACGGTCCAGGGTAACCTGATGCAGGGTACTTTTGGTAATGGGACTATATTGGCAAGAACTGGTTCTCAAGGAGAGATCTGTGTTGGGGAAATATTATTGGAAATAAGTCCAATTCCTACAGTGATCCTAAAAAAGCATAACAGATATTTGGAGATATAAATTATAATACTTTTTTACATCTTTCTACTTTATAATCATAACTATATTTGAAACCATAAACATAGTTGATCAGTCTGTACATAGGCATCTCAAGGCCAACTTTCCTTCTAAACCTGATAATTGTACGTGATTACGTGCAGTAAGAACCTTAATCCTAAATATATTTCCCTATCTCTGAATCCACTCAAATATTCATTTTAACTTCTACTATTATATTCTTATTTGCTTTGAATGATCTTAGAATGAGGGAAGCTGGCATATACCTAAAGAAAGAGAACACGGCTGAATAAATAAGCTGAGTCAGATACCACAAAAGGAGTAGGAGCCACAAAGAGCAATGAGACACTGTCCCTATTCTTGAAGAACTTATGGACTAATGAAAGAAAAACAACAACAGAGAACCATCATTTCATACAATATGGCAAGTGGAAAGATATGCCTTGGATGCCATGAGGGCTCAGCATCGGAGTATTTAGTCCATCCTAGAAGTTCAAGGTAGACCTCTTGGAAGAGATAACGTCTAAGCTAAGTCTTAATATCTCAAGTACGGGAGAAACACTTCCACTACAAGGTAAGGACCTCCAAAACGCCATTCCTCCATAAAGGCAATGAGAAAACGAAAACTATTTGCAAAAGCAACTTTTTCAGAATGCTGGAAATTAACTAAAGGTGTATAATGATATGAGGAGTGTTTTTAGTAAGTAAAAACAGATGAAGAAAAGTGAGATTTACTGTGCTTTAACTTACATTTTTCCCATATCCCTCTTCCAGCTCGGCACTAGCCTTGAAACTAGCATTGTCACAGCCATGGTAGCTGTGAAAAAGAGCAGTCTAACAGACGCTGTAGGGAACAGAACAGATTTGAAACACTGCAAAAATCCTCATCCCCAGAGAGTTGTCACTATTTAACCTCTCTGTTGCTCCAGTCACAGGACTTGTCCTCAGGTGACCTGACTCAGCTCTGACTTTCTGGGAAAATTCTTAACCCCGGGGCGTTTGTCAAAAGTAATCAGCAGCAATTGTTTAATATCATAGCTGCCTGACTTGGGATACAAATCAGGACTTAAAAGGCTTACCAAAAAACTTAGAAGAAAATCCTAGGGAATGAAATATCTATGGGGGGTTTTGAAAATCTCTGGCATATTCATGGGGATCCAGAAGGCCATATCCTTGCCAGGGAAGATCTGAGAAGACCCTAGGCTTTCATCCTTGGCTAACCTTGAGGCTCTCTGGAAATAGTAAGAGAAAGATAAAGTGGAGCAGTAAATTGCCAAAGTGTTGAAGGCACGCCATGACAAACTATACAGCGTCCCCTGGCAAATAATGACAACTTATATAGCTCAAGGCATTTAAGGAAATTTCTTTCCAATCATTAATTGACCACTACACTAACTGAGCAGAGGCACAAAACACAGGATACAGATATCACAAAATTAGTTCAGAAAGTCATTAAACAAACAACAAATGGCAAAACAACAAACTCTAGGTAGCAGGGGAGGATCTGATTTCCAAAGTTGCTCTTAAGAAGATAATTCAAAAAATATAGAAGAGAAAAATCACAAGGAAATTAAAGGTGAACACTAGAGAGTATCTATTTAACACAACAGAAGATAGTAATGGAGAAATAGAGAAACAAAACATAAATCATATAGAAAAGAAACAGCAAAATGACAGATGTAAATCCTATCTTATCAGGAACTACATTAAATATAAGTAGAATAAATATTCCATTCAAAAAGCATTGTGGCAGAATGGATACAAAGACATGATCCAACTATTGACGGTCTACAAGAGGCACACTTTTGTTTCAAAGAACACAAATAGGGATCCCTGGGTGGCGCAGCGGTTTAGCGCCTGCCTTTGGCCCAGGGCGTGATCCTGGAGACCCGGGATCGAATTCCACGTCAGGTTCCCGGTGCATGGAGCCTGCTTCTCCCTCTGCCTATGTCTCTGCCCCTCTCTCTCTCTCTCTGTGTGACTATCATAAAAAAAAAAAAAAAGTACACAAATAGGTTGAAAGTAAAAGAGCAGCATGCAAACAATAACCAAATGACAATATTAGTATCAGACAAAATAGACTTTAAGATAAAAATTGTCCGGGTGCCTGGGCGGTTCAGCCGGTTAAGCATCTGACTTCAAGTCAGGTCATGATCTGAGGCTCTATGCTCACTGGGGAGTCTGCTTGTCCCTCTCCCTCTGCCCATCCTCCCACATGTGCACGTGCTCTCTCTCCATCTCTATTAAATAAATAAAATGTTTTAAAAATTTATTTCTAGAGACAAAGAATAGGTTATAATGATAAAAAGATCAATCCTTCAGGAAGCTAAAATAATTACAAACTTTTTGTACCCTCTTCATCCAGTCACGCAGCAGTAAAAAAAAAAAAAAAGATATAGAAAAGATATACACATACACCCTAAATGTATGCTAAGGGTGGAATAAAATAAAAATACTCACCTGAAGAAAAAATCTGATTAAGAAGTGTTATTGGTGGATAGTAGGACTGGCTTGCTGTATGAGCTGACTCTATAAACTCTGAAATTCTAAGAGCATAATCATGCCTTTGGCTAGAGATTTAGTTTGCTCACCCTGGAGGGGGAGGAGGAAACACATGCAAACACACAAACATGCATGCACACACAGACATGACTAGCTCCGAGTCCAAATTCTGACCTTTAAAAGAAAAGCCTAGAAGGAGGTCCATAAAAAACAACATCAGAAAACAATGTCATTTCACAGATGCTTCTATGTATGTCTCAAGAAATCCTTACTTATTCAGAAATTCTAGTTAATTCAATGTTCAAATATAATTTAACATGGTTTTACAATGAACACTGATTTCTTTGTAATTTTGAGTTTTGATAAAATTTGATTCTGCGAAGAAAGAAAACCCAATGGAGTGAAATGTTGTCAAGAAAATTGTGGATAGGTCTTGTTTTTGCTGTCAATTTTAATTATCTTAATTAATCTGGGCTCTCCTGGCCTTGTCTTCTGGTTCTGCCATTAATCAGTGATTTAACCTTACGCAAGTCATTCTTTCTCTTGTCCTTACTAATGATGAAGTTGAACTAGAAAGCCTTCAAAGTTTTCTTTCAGCCCCAATAATATTTGTGTTTCTGAAGTATGGATTAAAATTTAGTTATAATCTACTTACATATTAAATTTCCCTTGCCCCACCATAGTAGCTACAGAAACAAAATCACTAATAAACTAAACATTAAAGATTTCAGTTAAGTTCGGGGAGGGAGGTAAATGGAAAATTAATATCTTAGTTGATTAAGTGTGGGTTTCACAATTGCCTATTTTTCTACTGTTGCTAACAAGTCCAAACTATAGTGCCCGGTTATAGCCAAATTGCCTTTAAGACCACTTTTGGATCTTTAAAAGTTTTAACAAGTACTTAACTCTTCCATTTTTAAATTGCTTGCTTCAGAAATTTTTATAGAATAACTAATAGGAATGGGTTTTCAAAGGAAAGTAGATTTGTTTCTCTGAATCTGCATTTATTTCTTAGCCCTGTGGAGCCCAGGGGGCCGTATGCCATGTTATACAAGAGTCTCCTAGATTATATAACCCTGTTTCTGAGCACACCCACCCCACCATGAATACTCTGTAATAGATGTGTGACAAGTGTTATTATTATCACCATTAAGTTATTCAGTTGGAGGTTATATTTTCATTGCTATGCAAATATGCTTAAACAATGACCTATTTGCAAATATGTATGTCTATAGCTACCAGAGTAGATAATACCAATATTACATTTCCTCTGACTTCAGCCAAGCATAAATGCAACAAATGGGTTTATTGCTCCGCTGTGTTCAGCTCAAATCCGAGATTTAAATTTGAATAGTCCTAAATAGCTCTCTACACTCAGGTAGCACTCCCTTGACCATCTGCCAATATGCACGTTTCCTAATATAGAACACTGTTCCCGCAGGCAAATTCATTTCCGCAATTTTCTAGAAGCTACAGAAAAGCTCAGCATAGGTACAGGCTCAGACCTTAGAAATGGTAAACACCTCAAACAATGAAAATCATCCATTTCCTTGAAAAATTAAAATACAATTTGGCATGCATACTTTCTCTGGGCATAACCTTCCCTTCATAACATTCTTGGTGGTTGACTAGTTATTTATTTGAATCATTTAGGAGCTATTTGAAGACAGATGAGCTTAAATCACATCTTTAAACAAAGCAAAATAGATTTAGACTTCCACAAACATCTGTTAATTTTTCATACACACTGAATCCATTAAGATAATTCACCTTATGGAATCGCTCACAACAAGGAGCTCCTTCAAAAACACGGAAGAAAGGAATATGCAGTTATGCAAATGATTTCCATTTAAACTGTGTTCAGTGAACAACAGGAAGTGTAGTGATTCAAACTGTATGCTAATCACCTTCACATCTACTGAGCTCTAGGGAAGCCAAGCCCACAAGGTCAAAATTTCAGCAAGATTCTAGAATTGCAGCATCCTGAGGGTGGAAGCCTTGTCGGACCGTCCATTTGATAGAGAACCAAATGGTTCTCTGCGCTACTAGGAGTTTCCACTACTTGAATTTCACTTCATGGGTGACAATTTCCTCTGCTGATATATTAAGATGATTTGAGGCAGTGAAAGGATGCCTGGTGAGCTTCCTCAAACTGCTCAACTTGGACCAAATGAAGACGTGGTTGTAAAACACCTTGCAACTGTGGCTAAAGCTGCCTTTGGTCTTTGGTAACCGAGAGGGAGATGCTGCTGCAACGTGGCAAGTTCCAGGAAACTCTGAGTAAAGACAAATCATCCCTAACTTCTCGTGAGGCTTGAGAGTCCGTTGAGCATGGCCAAGGAGAAGATTCTGCAACTGAAATCTTGGGCCAGGGGTCCCACCGAAATTGGGACATCTACAAAGGCTCTGGTGTGCCTAGAGGAGCAAATGCTGGCATAGAGCCATCCTTCAGATATCTCAAAGACTGGTTTTAATGAGTTTGCCAAGAAAAAAAAAAAAAGGTATTTCTACCATTCCTTCACTCTCCCATGGGCTTTTTATTTAGAGTAAGTTTTTTTGTTGTTGTTATTTTTTATTTATTTTTTTTTTTTATGACAGAGAGAGGCAGAGATGGAGGGAGAAGCAGGTTCCCTAGGGAACAAGGAGCCTGATGTGGAACTGGACTCCAGGACCCCAGGATCACAACCTGGGCTGAAGGCAGCTGCTTAACACACTGAGCCACCCTAGGGGCAGTTTTTAAGTATTGAGAATTTACTTCTGGGCTAGAAACTGTACTAAACAGCAGGTAATTTCACTTAACATTCAGGATGATACTGAAGATAGGAAATATTATATTCATTCAACATTTGAGGAATTTTGGGGTCAGGGATTTTAAATTATTTATACCAAAAGCAAGGACAGAACTAGGATTTGAAATTGAGCCCTGGACTGAACGACTTCCAAAGGCCATGTAGACAACAATATGCTACTCTATGCTCTGCATTGCATTAGTTAGGATCACTCTGACCTCTAAGGCCATAGGGTTCTTTCTTCCACCCTAGGCATAATTTGAAGGGTGAGTTTAGAGTTCAAAACTCACTTGCCTGAATTTTTTCTCAAAAGATTCTAATTCCATGGGTCTGGGAGCCAGGCAGGTATAGTTTTTAGAAGTCCCATCCCCCCCCTCCAGTTGATTTTGATGCACACTTTCCAACAAGAATCACTGATCATATGACTTAGTGATTCTATGACACAGGGAATCCATATATGCATTCTCAGACATTTTGGGTGATATATGAGAAATTTAAAAAAATTATTCTCAAAGTTAATTCTGGATCTGGATAACCAAGCCCTGCCAGCACACTTTATTCCCCTTTGTTTCAGCTTTGCATTTGTAGTCCCTCATTTATTCATTCAACAAATATGTATAAGTTCCTATATCTATTATTCAGTGAACACTCATAAATAAGATGATAAGCACTTTTCCTCATTTACAAAATGGTGTTAAAAATAGTGACAACCGGGATGCCTGGGTGGCTCAGTGGTTTGGCGCCTGCCTTCAGCCCAGGATGTGATCCTGGAGACCTTGGATCAAGACCCATGTCAGGCTCCCTGCATGGAACCTGCCTCTCTCTCTCTCTCTCTCTCTGCTTCTCTCTCTGTCTGTGTCTCTGCCTCTCTCTGTATCTCTCATGAATGGATAAATAAAATCTTAAAAAAAAAAAAACAGAAAAAAAATAGTGACAACCTCACTGGGTTGCTGTAAAATCCAATGCAATAATACATATAAAGTGCTTAGAGAAGGGTCTAGCATATAATACTCAGTGAATGTTATATATGATGTTGTCACTGCTCTTTTTCATTTTTTCAAGTAAAGAAAAATTTTAATTTCATATAGTTCTACGTGCTATGGACAAAACCAAAGCAGGGTAACATGATAAGTAGCAGCAGGTGTTGGGAATAAGATGGTAAGAGGATGGTACTGGTTGTTGGTCTGAGAGATATTCTTCACTTTAGTGATATTTAATAAGTGGCCTGAAGGAAGTGATGGAGCCAGCCACATGGACATGTAGGGAGGAACATTCTAGGTCAAGGAAGGGGCCAGTGCAAACATTCATTCTTATCCAGAAATTAACTAAGGTATTCATATCCATGCTGTCATTTAGCTACAGGTGGTCATGTAAGAGACAGAATGTAACTATCAATGGAATATTTTTCAAAAGGCTAAGGATCTTATGGGATGAATTATGCCCCACTCCCTATTCATATGTTGAAGTCCTAACCCCCCAGGACCTCAGAATGAGACTGTGTTTCAAGACAGGGTCTTTACAGAGGTAATTAAGTTCAAATGAGGTCATTAGGATGGACCCTTATGCAATATGCTTGGAGATTTGGACACAGACATGTAAGAAGGAAGACGGCATGAAGACACAGGGAGGAGATGGCCACCTATCAAAGAGAGTGGCCTAGAACAGACCTTCCCCCATGGATCTCAGAAGAAACCAACCCTGCCAACACTTGGATCTCAGACACTCAGCCTTCAGAACTGTAAGACAATTAAATTCTGTTGGGTAAGCCACCCAGTCTGTGGTACTTTGTTGTGGTGGCCCTAGCAAACTGATACAGACCACATTCTCAAGAATAAAAAGGGATTTTTCCCTTCAGATAGGTTTATTTATTATTTGAATTTAAAAGTTCATTCTGAAAAGGTTTTGAAATATCCAAAGGGATAGCAAAGGTTAATTCAGGTTAGATCTCCCAGGACTTTTGTCAAGGGGGTTGGTCAAACAAGAAGAAGTCCAAAAGCAAACGAGTTCTCTAGGAGGTGTCTGGACTAGTTGAACCTCGGGTGACATCTTCCAAAGCATCCTGACCAACACAGGATTGTTAACTTTTCCTATGAATGGATTTAATAGCAGGAATTAAGATTCTAGGGAAAGAATACAGAATGGTCATCTGATAAACTACCAAGCACTTTAATTCTCATTACCATCATGAGGTTCCCAAGTCTTCTGGTTGGGGGCAACATGCTCAAAGTCAGACCACCTCTGAGTCTTACCTGCAGATTGTGTACTCAGTGGGAATTGCCCAGGAATCGTGTCTAAAAGTAAAAGGTAACAGGGTTGTAATGAAGAAGAGCTTGGTGACTAGACTTTTCTTTTACCCTTAGAAGTTCCTGGCCAGCCAGAGAGAGTTGGTGCTGAGAAAACTGAGCCACGTTGTATTCATCAGGATTAGAGAGACAAAGGTAGGAAGAGGAACAGTTCTTGTAAGAGATGAAATCATTGAGGGGTAAGGATCAGCAAAGGGAAGTGAGGACTGAAGCCAGTTCTAAATCCTCCATCACAGAAGGTCTGCATGGGTATCCCCTTAAAGGATGACAAAGCACACCCTATTTCACAGAATATGAGTGCTTAAAGGGGGTGAACTACCCCTGAAAATAGACACACTGGAAGGCATAGACTTGACTGCAATTGAATGAAGTGATGCTCAAGTAGCTAGGAAGAAAAAAAAGCATTTCCACCAAGAATAAGATGCACCAAAAAAAAAAAAAAAAAAAAAAAAGATGCACCAGCAGGCAACGTTGCCATGACATTTCAAAGTGCTGGTTGCACCAGATTCTCAGCTGTAAATTGAAATGGAGCCATAATCGGGTGACATTCAGACTCGGGCATGTTATAATTAAATAAATTTTTGAACCAATGGTTTTATTAAGTTTCTCTCCACAAAAGCCAACACTTCTCTTCAATTCCTACCTTATTAGAAAGGTTAAATGTCCAGCTTCCTTTACTTGTTTATAAATGATAATACAATGATTTAAGCCAAAATACTGGAAGTGTATCACTTACTAAAATATAATCAAGCCTCTTAAAGTGAATTGGTCACATGTAAGGAAAAAATGTAATTCCAGAACCACATACATGCTATGAAGACAATATAACTGGTTAAATTAGGGATAGAAAATAACTCAGGGGTTATCTACTTGCTTCTCCAGGACAAGGACCTTTAAGCAGAGACTAGAATGATGAGAAGAAAGCAGGCATGATGAGATCCAAAAGGAAATCATTCCAGTCAGAAGGAAGTGGAAGTGCATAGGCCCTAAGGTAGGAATGAACCTCACATAACTGAGTGATGATAATAAGCATTAATAAGCAATAAGACTGAAATGCAGTGTATGAAGGGGCAAACAGGGGAGATGAGATTGGAGAGTGAGTCAGGTTATTGACCAAGTAAGACCCTGTGGGATAAAGGAAGGAATCTGGGTCTTACTCTAGTTGCAATCAGAGACTCTTAAAGATTTTTAGCAGAAGAATGATATGATCTGATTTATCTTTCCCACAGACCCCAATGGCTGCTTTGAGGAGGACTGCAAAGGACACAACAAGACTATGTAGGAGGTAATTTCAAGCCAAATGATGAAGGTGGCTCAATTACAATTTGGTTAATTGTGCTGGTGAGGTAAATTGTTGATGGGTTGACTAAAGGGTGTGAGAAAAAGATGAATTATAGAAGAGTCAAAGAGGGATCCTAGGTGTAGGGCCTGAGGACAGTGATACCATTGTTAGAGATGGGAAACCGTGGGGAAGAACAAATCTGATAGGAGGGACTATCAACAGTTAGTTCTGCTTTGTTCAGGTTAAATTTGGGATACCAAGTCGACTTCCACATAGAGATAGTGAGTAGTAGTTTAATATATGAATCTTGGGCTCAGGTCAGAGTATTGAAATAAACCTACCTTTTTGGGTATCACTATCATAAATATGGCACATTTTAGAGACATAATATAGATGAGATCATGTAGGGTCTGACTGAGGATGCTGAGAGAAGCTGAGTTACTTCTGCATTTGGAGATCTGGTGAAGGGATGAAGCCAGCAAGGAAGGCGGAGAAGAAATGACCAATATAATAGGAATAAAACCAATGAAGAGGGCATAGTCAACCATTACAACTGCTGCTCGGAATTCAAATTAAATAAGAACAAAGCATTGACCTTTGGTTTGGAATTAATGGGAGTGGAAGGAGGTGGAGACTTTGAATGGAGAAGATGACTCATGAAGTTGTTCTTTGAATAGAGAACAACAAGATGGGCTTGAGGAGACTCTGAGGCCAAGAGAAAGATTATTTTCTAGTAGGGTGATATTTATGAATATATGGTAAGCCAAATGAGAATAATCCAATGGAGAGAAGTTGATTGATTATATTAATTATGCCAGGCTAAGTTATTCTGCAATAAGAACTAGAAAACAAAATCTCCTTTGAATAGAATACAATTGAATTGCTCATTTTCAACCATAGTTTACTGGTGGAAGAAGTACTGGGGTGAGGGTGCATTTCTCTGTTCGGGTTTTCTGTGGTCATTCAAAGGGTCTCCTGCCATCTCAACATAAACCCTCTAAATTCCTTTAAGGGAGAGAGAGGTGCATGCAGGGGATTTGAGGGTAAGGTCTAGAAGTGGCATAGGTTACTTTTCACCCACATCCTACAGGCCAGAACTCAGTCATACGGCTCCACTAACATAATGAGAGAATGAGAATAATGAGGATACGATCTTCCTATGTAATCAGCAGCGAAGTGAATTGGCTTTGATAAACACCTCTCATTGTCACAGCAAGTGTCCTACTTTGTGGTTTCCAAATATTCATTTCATTCTTTCTCACACACACAGAACATACTCACCCCTTCCTCAAGGAGGCAACCCAGAGACCCAATCTTCCTGAAACTAGCTCCAAGACCAGGATTTCTTGGTGACCCCTCCATTTCTGATGTGGCTTTCATTGCACAATAGTCTATGAGCTAAAAAGACAAGTTACCTTCCTCCACTTTTGCCTACAGTGTGCAGTGGTGGGACAGGGAAGGATCACCAGGTAGACACTTCCAGTTAGAAAAAAGAAAATTGGGCAGCCCTGGTGGCTCAGCGGTTAAGCACCACCTTCAGCCCAGGGCGTGATCCTGGAGACTCAAGATCGAGTCCCACATCGGGCTCCCTGTGTAGAGCCTGTTTCTCCCTCTGCCTGTGTCTCTGCCTCTCTCTCTCTCTCTCTCTCTCTCTCTGTCTGTGTGTGTGTGTGTGTGTGTGTGTGTGTGTGTGTCTCATGAATAAATAAATAAAATCTTAAAAAAAAAAAAAGGAAAATTGGGAGATGGTTAGTAGGCCACTGGTTGGTAGTAACTCTGAAATACCATTGAAACTGACTTCGTGAAGGTCTACTATGAAAGAAGTGAATAGACCCCAGTTCTCTCTAAAGGAGATACTCACTTACCCTGTGTTCCTCATTATTCTGGATTTCACTTGAGGACATTCTTCCTGAATTTTAAAAATTTTTTAAAATTTATTTATTCATGAGAGACACAGAGAGAGAGGCAGAGACACAGGCAGAGGGAGAAGCAGGTTCCATGCAGGGAGCCCGACACAGGACTTGATCCCGCGTCTCCAGGATCTCGCCCTGGACTGAAGGCAGCACTAAACCATTGAGTCATCCAGGTTGCCCATTCTTCCTGATTTTTAAACCCATGTTGACCACATCTAATGTGGGTGTTGGAGAGTGTGCCCTTGTCAAGAACTGCACAGCTCACGTGACCCACATCCTGCCTGAGGGCTATTCTAAGGCTCCCTGAACATTTAGGTTTTCTTTTAGGCAGGCTCAAGAATCCTCTGGCAGCAAACTCCCCCAAATAATCATTATGCTTCTGATTGCCTTATTTCTAGTAAGATCCATGAGCTGTTAATTATATTCAAGGTAATTGTGTAGGTTTGGATCACAGATTTCTCTATTTGTTTGCTTCCTCACTGCACCTTCTTTCCTTCCTCTCTCTCCATCTTGAGACTGTTAGCCTTGAATAGACAGGCCATTTCTTTCTTTCTTTCTCTCTTTTTTAAGATTTTATTTGAGACAGAGAGAGAGAGCGAACGTGGGTGAGGGGAGAGGCAGAGAGTGAAGCAAATTCTGCACGGAGCAGGGAACTTAACTTGGGGCTTGATCCCAAGACCCTGGGATCTTAACCTGAGCTGAAGGCAGATGCTTAACCAACGGAGCCATCCAGATGCCCCTAGATGGGCCATTTCTTTGACTCAAAGCTGATCTCTGCTTTAAAGCAGAGTCACTCCATTCAACTAAGAATTCTCACTGCATCTTCATCTCCCAAAGCCTTTTAAAATTGCATCTCTTCCTTTTCTACTTATGTAGGACCCTGGCTTTGTAGGCTTTATTCTCTTTCATTTTAGCATATAACTGTCCCATTCTTTCCTGAGCTCATCTCTTTTTTGCACCACATTTTATTGATTATAAGATGCCCATTCATTTCTCATTTTAATCACTTTGAGACCAGCTACATGCCATAATTGATGCAAAAAGTAATTATGGGAGAGTTTATCGAATTTATTTTTCCCTTTCTGAGTAGTACGTTAAAAAAGGTGTGTCTTACAATCTATAGAATAACATAGTCTATGAACTATAGAAATAACAAAGTGTATTGGAAAGTGTAGTTAATAATAACCAACATAAACCTCTTAACATTATCATTCAATCCCTTCCTTAAGAACTGTATGCTCAGCATGTAGGTAGCTTTTCAAGTGACTACAGGTTTTACCTGAGTTTTGCCACCACATATGTGGGTCTCCCGCCATCTAGATTTCTATTCTTGTTTTCTCAACTCCTGCCACTCAACTGCTAAGCAAACATCCTGGTACCACTCCCCAGGCAGGCACAGTACTTTTCCCTGCCACCTCTGAGAAAAAGCTAAACATACACACGCTTGCACAGTTTGTTTTGGCCTTTTGCTCCTCCTCCCTTCCCATGAGAACAGTATATCTCAAGTAAATCTGACCCTTCGGTCTAAGTTCCAAGATACAACATACAGGGCAGAGCTGAGCAGATGAGAAATATCATGAAGTCCAAAAGATACTAGGTTTAGGTGATTTTATAGAGGATTTCTATTAACAATTTGAGGGATAAAAAAGTTCTAGTCTTATATAAAACGCATCACGGAATATTGAGGAAAGAAAGCTACAAACTCATTTTATGAGGTTAATGTAACATTGATATCAAAACTAGAGAAGACCATCACAAGAAAAAATTAAATATTAATATTTAATATATTAAATATAAAAATTTAATATCACTTAAAATATACAGGCAAAATTTTAAACACATATAAGTATAATAAATTAAATGTCTGTTAAACATATAATAACTGAAATGGGTTAATCTCAGGAAAGCAAAGATAATTCTACATCAGAAAATCTATTACTATAATCATCAGAATAACGTGTTAAGGAAAAAAATAAATAATCATCTCAATCAATAAAGAATCACTGAATTCTACTCCTAAAACCAATATTACCCTATATGTCAACTAACTAGAATTTAAGTAAAAACTTAGAAAAAAAGGAAAAATCACCTGACAAAAACAATTTCATGAAGAAAACTTCTAAACAAACTAAGAAATAAGGAAACTATTTTTCTTAATAAAAGTTATACATGAAAGGAATTACACTAAATCTCTTTCCTTACAACCAAACATTAAAGGAGTTTCTTAGAGAGCCGCCTGGATGGCTCAGTGGTTGAGCATCCACCTTTGGCTCAGGTCGTGATCCCGGAGTCCTGGGATAGACGCCTGCATCAGGATCCCTGCAGGGAACCTGCTTCTCCCTCTGCCTCTCTCGGTGTGTCTCTCATGGATGAATAAATAAAATCTTAAAAAAAAAAAAAAAAGGAATGTCTTAGAACAAAAGTACAAAACATGTATACAGCTAAGATCATTTACATTCAGCAATGTACCAAGCCCTAGCCAAGATAAAGAAGTAAGATATAAGAATCGAGAAGTAATAGAAATTATATGTCTAGATTTGCAAACAATATAATTATAAAAAACTCCTAAATAACATACCAACAATTTATCAGAACTAAGGTTATTCAGCAAGGTTTCTCAATGAACTTCAGCAAGAACAATGAGCAGCCTTTCTTACATGGCTAATAATCAATTAGAAAATGTAATAGAAAGATACATGAAATATTTTGAAATATATGAAAGAGTATCAACAAAAAAAATAAGGTATGAGAAATAAATCTAACAAAAGATTTTCAAGACCTTGATGAAGAAAATTAAAAACCATTACTAAAAGGGGAAAAATTCAAAGAAACAGCCCCAAATAAATGAAGAAATATACCGAGTGCATGTATTGGAAGAATCAATATCCTAAAAATGTCAATTTATCCCCATCATTTATTTATTTTTTTTGTATTTTTTTTCTTAAAGAGAGCACCTGTTCTAATTGCATAAGCTTCAGGCTTCAATACAATGGAATTCCAATCATAATTTCACAATGAGGCTTCAATCAAAATTTCACAGGGCTTGTTGCTTCAAGCATTATGCTTTTGTGGAATATGGACAGTCCAGTGAACATTTCACATGGAAGATAAGAGATTGGAAGAAGGTAGGAGAGTTGCTGTATCTGATATCAGGAATCATTATTAAGTGACAGTAACTGACACAGTCTGCTATTGGCACAGGAGAAGATGGGGAGGCCACCCGAAAGGAATAAAAAGCACAGAAACAAACCCTTGCCTATATGATGACAGGGTATTAGGTTTCTATCACTGCTATAACAAATTACCAGGAACTTGGGGCTTACAATGACACAAACATGTTTGTCTTACATCTCCACAGTTTAGAAATCCCACATGGGTCTCATCAGACCCATAGAAATATGCCAGCAGGACTGTGCTTGTTTCTGGCATCGCTCATCAGCAGTCCTGCCTTTTCCCACTTCTAGAAGCTGCCTACATTCCTTGACTTGTTGCCCGCATCTTTGTCTTCAAAGCCAGCCACATTGCTTCTCTCATCAGAGTCGTATCTCCTTCTGCTCTCCTCTTCCACGTTTGGGGATCCTGGTCATCACCCTGGGTCCACCTGGATAACCCAGGATAATCTCCGTATTTTAAAGTCAGCTGATTAGCAACCTTAATTCCATCTGCAATACCAATTCCCTCTGGCCATGTTCCCTCACATATTTACATGTTCTAATGATTTAGGGTGTGAACCCTTCTGAAGGACTGTTATTCTGTCTCCTGCGGCATTAAAAAACAAACAAACAAACAACAACAACAACAAAAAAAAAACAATGGGCACTAGATGCATCTAGATTTAGTGAAGCCTGAAGCTTATGCGATTAGAACAGGTGCTCTCTTTAAGAAAAAGAATGCAAAAATATTTTGGAAGATTTATAGAAATATACGACTAGGTGACCACAGTGCTAAATCTCTTCCTGGGGGCTTAGAAGGGTCTGTCTGGTAAAAATGAAGATACCTAAAACTTATGTTGCATTAGCTCTGTAGTAGTTCCGCCCCTGAGCAAAAGATGACTACTTAATACAAGTGAGCTGGAACCATTTGTTAGCTATATGGGCAAAGGAAATAAAGAAACGCCCTACATCACCTCTACAAAAAGAAAAAAAACAAAATCCCAGTCAAATAAAAAGCCAAATACAAAAACAAAACTTCAAAAACATTTAGATGAAAATACGGAAAAATTATTTTTTATAACCTTGGGACATAGAGGGATTTTTTTAGGTACATATCCTAAAGGAAAAAAGTGTGGGTTTTAGCCAGGTGAAAATTTAAATCTTGCATTAAAACTTGAAAGTCTCTGGTTTCCCTTTGACTCCCACTCAGCTGTGTGTGTGTTCGGTCCTCGTCTCCCGCCGAGGTTGGCCTCTCTGTGGCTGCGGGAGTGGAGGATTATGTGGATGCTGTCCTGCTAGAAGGAATAACTTTGGGGTTGGCTGTACAATGAAGGCAGATGGCCCCTTGCATAGGAGATGGACAGCAGGCATCCTCTCTGGTGGAAGCAGCTCGCATTCCAACCGTGTAATCACTGAGTGCTGGACACTGCGGGACAGCGTCCGCTCGACGTAGCATGTCCTCCATGAAAGAATCGCCTTGACAGGCCTTGTGATAATCTTCCCAACCATGATATTTTTACTTTGGGAAGAAAGGGGTTTCGACGTGCGTTGGGAAGCAGGGATGTTCGGGATTAGACGGAAAATCAGCGTGAGAGGGAAGATGCTCATGGTCATCGATCTTTTCCACCAGGCTGCTCTACACTAAATTAAGAGTCTTCTGTAGTCACTTTATGTTCAAGCTGAAGCCTGCATATAAACAGGCTCAAAAATTTCTCTGTGTATAAACAGAAATGAATTTAAAATATAAAACACGGTCTCCAAAGATTCATACATTTGAAATCTCGTAAGGAATGCTGGAGCCAGATTTCGAGCCCGTGGAGTCACCTGCGTGCTTATGTCTGTCTATGCAGGTCCTGCGTCCCCGTCTTCAGCTCCTCTTCTGCTGCTAACACACCTTCCGTCACCTTTCCATCCATTGCCTGTGCCCTGCTGGATGCTGAGACCGCACAGAGGACGAGCGGTGAGGACTGGTCCCCGATGGTCCTTCGACTGCCATTGCTTCCCAGGGCCCAAGGCAGCCAGGGAGCTCGAAGGCTGTCGCAGGCCCGCTCTTGAGAAGACACAGCATGTCAACGGCCTCCAGCATCTCCTGCTCCAGCCGATTCCTGTGGCAGCGGCACAAGTGCTACTGTCACTTGAATTTCTCTGACGGAAGCGGGGAACGGCCAACTAGGTCTTCTTGCATCCGTGTCCTTGCACAATCAGGGCCACGTCCCCACACTTCCAGCGTTGGATCTGGTAGCTGTTCAAGCTGCAGCAGCCAGCTTCAGTTCTTGCTAGGTTGGCTCTGTCGTCCCTTTAGTTCTCACAAACTAAACAGGAGTTAAGGAGGGAAGGACATGCATCTGGTATGTTCCGCTACTTTTTCTTTTCTCCAGGACTTTCTCTCTCTCTCTCTCTCTCTCTCTCTCTCTCTCTTTCTTGGTTCAGGAAACCAGCACTGCAACCAGCAGGAAGTCGGTCAACACAGGGGCTCTTCCGCCATGTCTTTCTCTTGCCAATTTCTATGCACTGGGGACAGTTCTCTCAACTCCCCTCGCTTTCCCTTTCTTATAGCATATAAATCCCATAGCGCCACTTCATTCATCCAACAAATATATCTTAGGCAACCTGCCAGGGCTTTCCAGTAGCTACTAGAGCTACAAAGGCGGATGGAACGTGGCTTCCTACCCAGTGGGAGCCTCTGATTCAAGGACAGGACGGTGCAGAGATATTAACGGGCGGGCTGTGGGGGGAGCACAGAGGTGGAGGAGGTGACACCTCAGCTGGGTGTTACGTGAGACGGAGACACCCAGCTAAGAAGGGACGAGGAACAGGAACAAACCAGGCTGAGGGCAGGCTATGCACTAAGGCAGGGCTTCTCAGGCTCAGAACTGCCCACATTTGGGGCCAGATAATTCTTTCCTGCAGGGGAGGAGGGCTGTTCTGTGCACTGCACAATGTTTAACAGCATCGCTGGCTTCTGTCCTTAGAGGACTGCAGCATCCCCTTCCTCAGTTGTGGCAATTCTAAATATCTCCGGACAGCATCAAATGTTACCCCATGGGACAAAGCTGCCCCTCTTTGAGAACCACTGTGCAAAGCATGGAAGACCTGGAAGCAGGTTGGCAGAGCTGGGGGGTAAATCATGAGTCAGAGAGCAGCTCGTGTCAGACGTGGGGAGGTATGCATAAGCCAGATCCCCAAAGGCTTCTCAACTTCAGGAAATACTGTTTCCTCTGCTGAAACATGGAAAGAGTGAACGTTTCACAGGGGGAAGACGAGGCAGGCTAAGTCAGACCACATATGCACGTGAAGAGATTTGTTCCCTCTCTCCTGCTCGGCCCCACTGTCGGGCCTGTCCAGCCTGGGAGTTCGGGGCTGCCCCGGAGGGCAGTGCTAGGGCAGAACGAGTGGTGGGCAGGGCCCCGGAGGCAGAAGCAATGAAGCCACGGGCAGAGCTGACGAATGAAGAGCTGGACCTGCTCCTATCAGGTGAACGGAAGCCTGAAATCTTCTAGACTTTGCGTTTACCCACTTCTGAGCTCATCTTTCCAGCACACCTGGCTCCCATGCGTTAGTCACACTTCTTTGCCTAATGTTCATCTCAACCCGGCCAACAGCTACACTGCTCCTGACGTGGACATACTAGGTCACGCAAAAGAGAATAGACATTATAATAAATAGAAAATCTAAGAAAAAAAAATAGAAAATCTGGCCTTGAGGACCTCTATATAAAGGGTGGGGCAAGGGCACCCCTGCTCCTCCTGTAAGAAGAGCCTCCCTCCCCTAAGCCAACGGCTCAGGGCCCCCCAGCCCAGGCATCAGGGCTTCTCAGAGGCCAGCGCTGGGGATCTCCCTGTGCCCACCTGGGCTTGGGCTTCACGTCTCCAAGTGACTCACAGCCCCCGACGCCCCCTCACCGCAGCCAGTGGTGTGCGGCTGCAGCATAGCTGGTTCGTGGGTTGGCTTGTTCCCTAACCGAGGCCTCGGGTAGCTCGCAGGCAGGCGTCCTGTCTTTCGCAGGTGCTGACGGAAGTTCTGGGCCCAGACTCCAGCTCCAGGGCAGCATCTGGACTGCCCGGGGTAAGGCGGCCCAGAACCCGCCCTCTCCGCCCACCAGTGCTTGCAGGTGCGTCACCTCGTAGCTGGCACCCAGCTTGTTTTCGGTTCTTTGTCTCAGATTTTTTGACCTCCGATATTAGTCTCCTTGGGCTGCTGTTAATATGCCATTAAAAAAAAAAAAAAAAGGGATCCCTGGGTGGCGCAGTGGTTTGGCGCTTGCCTTTGGCCCAGGGCGCGATCCTGGAGACCTGGGATCGAATCCCACATCAGGCTCCCGGTGCATGGAGCCTGCTTCTCCCTCTGCCTATGTCTCTGCCTCTCTCTCTCTCTCTGTGTGTGACTATCATAAATAAATAAAAATTAAAAAAAAATTAAAAAAAAAAAAAAGAGACAACCCCGGGGACTCTAATCAACAGAAATGGATTCTCTCACCACTCCAGAGGCCAGAAGTCTGAAATCAGTATCACTGGCCCCAAACCAAAGTGTTGGCAAGGCCAGGATCCATTCGGAGGCTCCAGAGGAGATTTTTCCAGATTCTGATGGCTGTGGGCATTTCTGAGCATTTTGTGGCTACGTGACCTCAGTCTCCGCCTCTGCGGCCACACTGCTCCCCCCTCTTCTGTGTCTGTCCTCTGTATGTTTATTATAAGGACACTTGTCATTAGACTTAGGACCTGGATAATCTAGGATTATCCTTTGATCTCAAGATCTATAACTTACTTACATCTGCAAAGACCCCTTTTCCAAAAAAAAGGTCACATTTCTGTATTCTGGGGATTAGTCACAGACATTTCTTTTTGGAGGCCACCTGTCAAGCCACTATCCCATCCTTCAACCAAGATGCGTTGTTTAGAGACCCACTGGGTATGGTTACCTCCTCCAAGACTTTAGCCTGTTGGAATTCAGCTTTATATAGTTGGAATTAAACAGAGAATGTGGGTTCTTTTGAGCTCTGCATAGTTATATAACACGTGTTGTTTACAAGTACCTTTCTCTCCTCCAGCATGTTGCCGCGCAAAGACCTCTGTGCTCAGAGTTAAGTACATGAGGATAGAATCCCAGGTTTGCACCTCGAAAACAAGTTAGCCGTAGTTTCCTTATTTGTAATAGAGGGCCTTGGACAAGTTCATGGGTTTCTTTACCTCATTACCCATATCTGTTTTCATTTGCTCTTCACAAAAAGCCTTCAAGGTGGAAGCTATTGCAATACTGATTCTTAGAAATCAGGAAACTGTGGTTTCCTATGATTAAGCAATTTGCCCATGATCACAACGCAGGTCAGTCTAAGGCCAGGTCTGACTCCAAAATCTCTACTTCCCACTAAACCACGCTACCAGTCTCTCTTCCACCGTGTCTGAGACAGAA
The DNA here is from genome assembly GCF_018345385.1 of Vulpes lagopus. Lineage (NCBI taxonomy): Eukaryota > Metazoa > Chordata > Mammalia > Carnivora > Canidae > Vulpes > Vulpes lagopus. The sequence goes on along the minus strand of NC_054827.1, from coordinate 147,851,824 downwards.
AGTTCTCCGTTTTATCCTAAATTATTCAAATATAGGATTTCAGTAGAGATCCAGATTCAAAATACTACACACACACACACACATTTGTTCTCTATTCACAGAAGATTCTATGAATAATTGAAAATCAGTTTTCATCTGCTAGACGCTACGTGCTGTCAGGGCCCTGAACAGGGGGCCTATGTCAGCATTCTTCAGAGGCTGGGCTGCTATTTCATAACTGTTTTCCGTAAAACAAACTCATCGTCAAGCAGGCTAGGTTTGGTATAAAAGTTTCTGCAGAGCAAAAATCACTTCTCCCGGATTGTCAACCCAACCTCAACAGGGTAGTGATCCTGCCATGGCTATTTTCTCGTCAGTGTTGGCTTTTATCCTGATTCGGTGGTTTGCAGACAAATAGCCAACTCTAGTTGAAGGCCAAACCAGCAGTATGAGAAGAAAGAGGAGAGCAATAAAAACTATAGATTGAAAAGGAAGCTCCCCTCATCTGGTAAAGAGGCATTTCCCCCCAAGGAACGTATATTTTGAAATATTTGGTCCTCCTTATTACATTTGCAAAGTAATAATCCATCCTATATTTTCCTTAATTGCAGACCCAGGTAAACGCCAGTCAGATTTTGATTGGAAGTTCATTGGCATTTTCATTCTGAGTTAATGTAGAGCTCCAACCCCTGGCACCAAGATCTAGTACTGTCCTAGATGTGCACATCTCAAGTGAGGAGGTTAAGGATGAGAAAGTCAGAATACTGGGGAGTGGGAAGGGGTTAGAGAGGGGAGGAAGGGGTAGGAAGAGGACATCTCCCGTTCCCTCTAGAGGCCAGAGTGGTGACCCCTCACATCTGGGGCTCACTGATAGAAAACCACCATATTAGGCAGAATGGATGTATCCTGGGGCCTACTGATGGCTCATGCCGACTGCAGGATTTATGAGCTCTCAGGAGGAAGCTTGGGACCACCCAAAGACAAAGCTACTCTGTCACTGAGAAATGACAGGTTACACCTTCAGTTTTATCAAGAGACTGATGAGACCAAGGTTATGGGACCAACCTACACAGAGATCATTTAGCTCTGACTTCACCCGTGACCACGGGTTCACCCTTAGTGTCCTAGACTGGGCACGTGGGATCACCCAGTTTCCTGGGCACAATGACCATCATTGTACCTAAACACACACGGCGCACCCCTTCCCTCCTTCAAGCCTTTGCTTAATTAGCACTGTCCCAATAACGCGTGTGCCAATCACTCTATTTTAAATGACACGCCGCCCCCCCAGCAAGACACACTTGATGTTTTTTATTCACTTTTCTCTTTTATCTGTAGTAACCACCAGCTTCTAATAAACCCTGTAGTTTATGCATATATTCTATTGTCTTTTCTATTTTCTGTCTTCCTTGGTAGAAAGTAAGATCCATAAGATCCACCAGGACAGGGATCTTGGTGGGTTTCATTCATAATGGAATCTAAGCACTTAGTACAGTGTCTGGCATGTTGTGAGATCTCAGGAAAATATTTAATGAATAAATGAGTGCAAACATCAACACAAAATGGCAACTATAGAAGATCTTGACAGAGAGAGATGGAGAACGGTAGAATGGTGTTCAGAGGATGATCTTTTTTGTTTGTTTAGGGTAAAATATCTTTTATTTGTTTATTTACTATCCTAGAAATGACCACCAGTAACTCTGTGGAACCAGATAAATGGGATGCAGAACAACAGGAAATGCTCCCCGGCGATACCAAGGCAGATCCCACTTCTGGAAACTGCTTATTTAGAGCCCAAACCTTGGAGTTAGCTTCCAAGGCTCAAGCTCTGAGTCTACCACCTTCTTTACCTTGTGCATGATAAATCTCTAGGCCTCAGGAAACTATAAAATGAAGGTAGTAATAATACCAGGTTTAAGTAAGATAACTCATGGAAAAACCTAGAACTCTGCCTAATAATTTCCATTGTCATTATATATTTAAATTAAATCCTAAAATAATTTTAGTTTATCTTGACGTGATAAACTTTCAGCTGATAAGAACATAACCACGTAACTACCAATAAGTAAAACCAACCACAACCACCTACCTATGCTCATAGTGATTTCTTAGAATCTTCCTAAATTATAGTCAATCGGTTTCTGAAAATCTGTCCCACCAAGGTCCCAGTCAATTTCTCATCAATTAGCTCATTCTATCACTCTGGTTTTCCTAGCTTCTAATGCTGCCTCAGGAAATCGAACTCAGATTAACTCCATCAGTTCTTCCATCTTAGATCAAGTAAGTAAGTAGGCTGGGCAGCCAAAATAGTGCCTCCAGATCTGAGTTGTGAGCCGTTGGGCTTACCCCTGGCCTAACCAGGTGATTCTCCTTGACCAAAGGACTTAAACATTCTCAATCATAAAACTTGAACATAGAATCCATCATTTATTTTCTTTGATATTATACAAGATATTTTCTCATTCATTCAGTGTTCACTGAGCACCGGTCTATGTGTTTATGTACCGACATTAATGCCAGGATAAAATAATTTAATATACAAAAACAAAATATATTGTGTAAATTATCCCCAGGACTTGCAATATATTCAATGACATGTAATATATTTTCTAGCTTAGTCAATAGAAACTGGGTGACTGTACATCTTGCTACCTGCGAATCATAGTAATAAACTATCAAGGCAAAAGGCAGATATACCAATTCAGATCAATAGAGCTTAATGTTGCTGCAAACTTATTAAATGCCATGCCACCACTGCCTTTCTCATGAAGGATGAATTGCCTAAGGAATATTAATAAATTTCCAAAATGAAAAATCTTATATAAGGCCATACCTAACTGAGACATACATCATTCCTTTTACGATTCAGATTTTCAAATACATAAATGGGACAATAAATTTTGAGGGAAGCTATTCAACAGGCAGTGGCTTCAGTTCTTGCTGCTAGCATTCTCTGTTAGTGACAGTATCATCAACATGAGTCCAAAGAATTGAGCTCTGTTTTGATCTTCGGGAAAAATCCAATTCTAATACCACAAAAAATGAATTACTCTTTCCTTTTACCATTACCGCTACCATTCGGTCATGGTAGATGCTTTATCTTTGGTTTGATGTGATTAAATCACAATCCCTTGTTTTGTTATTGCTCTCACACTTCTCAAATTGGATTTTTCTAAAGGACTTATTCTTTGTGAGGTGTTAGCCGCAGCGACGTTGCTTGGTGCACAGAGAGCCTCACGAAAGTTGCTCCTTTCAGCACTCAGATGACATACGGTTGCGGGGACGAGATTGCAGAGGCAAATGACAGAGCCTGCTGGCTTGGAGGTAGAGGCATTTAATTATAGTTTTAGCTCAGAGTCTGAATTTCTTGGGGCACATCCAAGGCTTCTACCTCAGGGTGGGCATCTATAAAATAGGTAAAGCACGGCTCATCATCTATCTTCTCACAAGAAAATTATCACCCACATCAATTCCTGTTCAGGAACTCTGGCTCTGGCAAGGCCAGGGAGATGGGAACAACAATCTCTAAAACACACTTTGAGATCTGGTGGTGAAATTGGCCAAATTAAACCATCATGCTTATTAAATATAGAGAAAAGGCAATGGAATTAAGACAAGAATAGCGACCTGCACTGTTTATCGAGCACATCGTAGATGCCAGGCAGGTGCTTTACATGCCTCACTGGAAACCCTCACTGCCATCTTGTAAAGTCGGTGTTCATAGTCCCATCTTTTCACACCGAAGATCCAACTGAGATTTATGGGCGTCAAATAGTTTGGACAAGCAACAGAGTCTGCAATTGAATTAAATCCAGCTTCACCTCTGATGCCTAGTAACAAGCTGTAGCTATGTAAACTGTCACGAGACTTAGAAGAATTTAGGGGGAACAGGTGGGCTTTCATACACTTTACAGGTATCTCAACATCTCCAGTGATGAGAAGTGTGTGTCCACCTGTCTGTGTGTAAAACACCGGCTCATACGCTCTTTTCTTCTCTTTTGTTTGTCATTTCCTAAATCACAGCAAATCTTTAGCCATCTTTGGGATTTTCCACAAAATGATGTGGCTTAGTCTACTGGCCTCGGCATGTCACTGCTGCTAATAGCTCATGTTGTACACACAACAGGGCTGTCTCTACCCTTCTGTGTCACTCTTCCAGAGACTCTGGGAACCCTAACTCTCCCAAAGCAATGGGAATAGCCATATTTGAGGTCCTCATGTCCACATCTGATTTTTTTTTTTAACTTCTAATGAGAATTTACCATTGGAGGATGAACAATCCATGCTAAACCACCTGCCTGTTCAACACACTGCGCTCCTTGCTATCTCTAGGACTTTGTCCATGCTGTTTTCTCTACCTTAAATGTCTTTCCCTTCTATGTCTGATGCAATTGTATCAGTTGCGTTCATTCTTCATGGCCCAGGTCGGGTATCACAGCTTCTAGAAAGCTTTCTCTAAACTTCTGGGCAAAATTAATCCTTTTTCTGAGTTTCTACTAATATTTTATACTTTACTATGAACATTTAGCATCTTTTCGAATAGAATCAGTTGTGCTCATCTCTCCTATTGTAGCTCATCCCCGTATCCCTGCATCTAACACAGGGCTTGGAACATAACAGCAGCTCAAACCCATTCACTGGGTTGCATTGACAAATGAGCTCGTATTTGCAAATTTTTAGAAATTGGAAAGATGGTGTGCGGAGGATCATCCTGGATACACTGAAAATGTACTACCTTGGGAAGTAAATACTGAATTATATTTAACTTCCAACTTCTATGTAAGGATTTTCTGGAGATAAACGTCCTTCTGAAGAGATTGAAGAAAGAGAAACAGATGACTGAGCTGAGTGGGAGCACGAACACAGGGAAAGCAGCGAGGCAAAGATGGATGTCCCATGGAAGCACGTTCGCTTAGGATCATTGTTCTTATCAGTCACCTTGACTACACATTTTGAAATGCTGGGCAGCTCACAAAATGTTTCTTAAAAGAATCATCTGATGCAAGAAGTATGACCCCTCTTTGATAACAAAGAACTGAGTCTCAGAAAATTGCTCAAAGGTCACATTGAAGATCATATAATTGGTTGGAGACTAGATGAAACTAGGACCTAGGTGAGGTTTGGGGCGGCGGTGGGGGGGGGGCGGGTATTTTGTTTTGCTTTGTTTTATTCCACTCTGTGCTCCTTGCCTGAGAGCATATACTGTGTCAATCAACGACTTTCAATCAGCCCTTGTCCTCGGCTCACTCTTCTCCTTCATTATCCCTTTTTATCATTTTTTTTCCAATTCCCTTCACTTTTCTCCCTGAAATCCCTGCACAGACTCTTTTAGATTGTCATTGTGAAGAAAGAGCACTGTAAACAATGCCAGGTGCTCTGCATTGCCTTAAATCATTAAACCCCCCGTCTGCAGCAGGAAAGTGACTATTGGCAGCAAATTGGTCTTTTCAGATACACCTGTTCATGCAGAGAAGTGTCACTCCTGGGAGAACCATCCTAAAATATTGACTGTTCTACTTTCAGAGTTCTCCAAGGTACTGCCATTTAATGCACTTGGAAAAAAAATGTGCTGTTTGCTAATAGTATTTCATGTCTACTGCTCTCTAGCTGCCCAAATTTCAAGTCAACAAAAGTATATCGAGCATCTAATACAGGTCACGCCCTGTTCTGAACACTGCGGATTCTCCAGGTTAAATGAAACACGGTACCTGCCATCACTTTGGTGTTAAGAATAGTGAGTTATAATACAATAACCAGGTAAAATGCAATAGGGTAAAGTGATGCATCACTGACTGAGCAGAAAGGTGCCACTACCTGTTTATGGCTTCCTTCGGCCCTTGCAAAGCCACTAACCTATCCAGGCACCCCTCTGCCTCTGCCAAGGCAACATCCATTCCTTTCTATTGTCCACAACAGTTCATACCTTCATCCCCCCTCACCTCTCTCCTACTAATACCTCCATCCTGATGCTAAGCCAAAACCTTGTCCATCACCTCTTAGAGAAAGTTTAAGAAGCCCCTTAATCTTCCGAGCCCTCTTGCCCCATCTACTGTGGGCACAGGCTAATCTGGACCCTCTCCCCTCTTTGTCTCTACTCCCACTGGCCCCCCATATCCTCTTGCTTCTCCAAGACCTCATCGCACCAAAGAGCCCCCACCTGTGCTAGCTAGCCAATATTGTCCACCGTCTCTGGGTCCTTGCTCTTAGCAGACAGACACACAAGTCTTTCTCATTCTCCCGATGTCCACATCAGAACCCTAATAGCCATCCTTGACTCTTCTCCCTTCCTCCGTGTCTAATCAGTCACCGTACATATAGATCCAAACTCCTGAAGACCCCTTACGTCCCCCGCGGTCTGGGTTCATTGCCATTGCCTCAGCTCCAGCCTGAATCCTTTCTTACAACGGTCATTCCAGTAGCCTCCTGATTAGTTCTCTCTTGTTCTATTCTCCGTTCTCTCCATCTAATGAACACCATGTTCCCAGAGAGCTTTCTAATATCTGCAACTACCCATGCTACCACTCTGCGTAGCATCTTTTCATGGCTCCCTGGTGGCTGTGGAATAAAATTAGACTCTCTTACATAATGCACAATACTTTCCCGGATCTGCCTCCTACCTACCTGGCCAGCCATTCAGCCTCTCCCACTGGCATTCCAGCCTTCTTAAACTTGTTTCCTCCCACATCTTTATCCTCTTGTTCATCCCCACCCCCTCCCCCCCACACCTAAAACACATTGCCCCTCCCGTATTCTAGTGTTGACAGGTCCTTTTCTTTCCAACTCCCTCAGGAAGATTTCTCTGGTCCCCATGTTCTTGCACACACTGACAGTGTGGTCAATAACGTCAAGTGTTTAGAGAAACCAGAAAAGAAGAGTAATTTTACCTGTTAAAATATTGTTTGTTTTAGGGACTTCATCTAAACTGATTTATCTAAACAGTCCATGTATTATTTGGGGGTCTGCTTCTTTGGAAATCTAAATTATTACGATCTCGCTCATTTTCCTTTGTTGATACGAAACTCCTGTTTTTTTATATAACCTAATTTTCATGTCAGGAGGAATTGCCTCGAAAATTCCAGTTGCAAAGCACAGCAGATGCAGACGGCTCTGGGAAAAGCATAGTCAAAGGCAATTAATCACGAGTGCCCGCTTTTCAGTAAGCAAAGCCAGATGCTACCGTTGTAGGTCAGTGACAGGTAAACTGCAAATAAAGTAAATTATCATATAGGCCACATCAGGTATCAAAGCTTTTATTGAGGTTGAGCTTCTTCATTCTTCAAGAGAAAACATGCACTTGTTTTCCATCAAGAGTGAATAAAGACATGACTCCTCCATCTGGATCATAAAAAGATCACCCACTTAGAGATAATCAGCCCATTGGTGGCCCCCGTCCTAAGGACAGGTTCTGACTGTTACAGACATGAGCCAGTGATGGGGCACAGCAGAGCTTATGGCCTAGGGAGTCCTTTGTCCTGGGTTCAGAGCCCTGGCTTGGCCACTTAGTGGCTGCATGGCCCGAGCATGTTCCTTGACCTTTCAGTGCTCCAGCCTGCTCCTCTACAAGAGAGGATTCATAAAGATAATAAAATGTACCACACAGAATTGCCACAAAGATTAAGTAACATATGCTAGATTGCTGACACCTGTTAAATGTCCAATAAGTGGCATTAACAGTTACCTCGGTGTTAAATGACAAAGTCTACAGAATCCATTTAGAGGAAAATGCTCTTCTTCCACAAGTTTTGCTCACATTTCACCCCCTCTCCTAAACTTTACCTCTAACCATTATTCTTTTCAACCACAGTATAGCTTCCTTTGGGACCATGGTTGAAAAAAGGTTTCGACTGATGCAGACAATATTACCACCAAGATTTATTTACTTACTTACTTACTTACCTATTATTATTCATTCATTCATTCATTCATTCATTCATTCATTCATGAGAGACAGAGAGAGAGGCAGAGACATAGGCAGAGGGAGAAGCAGGCTCCCTGTGGTTCCCTGTGAGGAACCCAATGCAGGATTCGATCCCAGGACCCCAGGATCACAATCTGAGCTGAAGGCAGATACCCAACCTCAGAGCCACCCAAGTGTCCCTACCACCAAGATCTTAATTCCAATATTTTTGCATTGATTTTAATTTCAAGAGGGAAATCTCAAGTACCTGACTCTATATTTCAGGAACAGATCCCCGTCCAAGATTTAGTTTGCTCCCTCAGTTTCCTAGTACAAGATAGCAGCTCCAGAGCACACTGATGGTTCATGCCATCACACCGGGCACTTGGGTCACAGAGGAATCTCTCTACAAAAATTAATGTTGCCAGCCAGTGAATAAGGAAAAATATCAACACTTGTCAGATCTAGGTCAGCAGAACTTATATTACAAAGTAATGGGGAAAAAAAGTACTCTGGTATTTATTTTGATCTGATCACTTGGAAGGAAGGAAGGAAGGAAGGAAGGAAGGAAGGAAGGAAGGAAGGAAGGAAGAGAGGAAAAGAAGGGGAAGGAAAGGAAGGAAAGAAGGAAGAAAGGGGAGAGAGAGGAGAGAGGGAGAGAGGAAGGAATGAAGAAGGAGATTATTTCAATTTTTTGTTTTATTTTTATTTTTTTTATTTGTGATTAAAAATCTCACTTTTCCCTTATTTACACATCCTTGCAAAAGAATCTATCTCTAAGTAAAATATATGGACAAATATGGACAGATGCAGTCTGAGCTATGGATGAAGAGAAAGATACAGATAAACACTGTATAAACACGCACACACACAAATGTAGTATTGAAAATAGGACGAAGTCGGAGGCAACATTTTCTAGTTCCTTCTTGCAAGGATTTGAATGGCTTTCGAGCATGTGTAACCCATTCTGTTATGCTGTGTTTTGTATCTCCCGCTCTTTTGTTTTCCCCAAATTTGTTTCATGATGTTCCCTTGAGAAAGATTAGCCTAGGAGTTCATGAATTAAAGGAAAATTGCCAAAAGGGTGAGCAATATGTTGTGTAGGAACCAGGAACTGGGTTCAATGCCTCACAAATATAACCCCACTTGATGCTCATGTAAGGGATCCTCTTGTTTTCCCCATTTCACAGATGCCAAAGAAGAGACAGCTAGGCATAGGCACTCACCCCTTCTCAGAACTGCCTCACCCTGCAACATTCTTATCTCTGAATTCCGCAGCGCCAAGTCTTACCTTTTCTCCTTAGCACTTATTTTCCATTGTTCCCCTAAAGAGTCTGGATGTTTTCCTGAGACCTTCCTAGAGTCTTCGGTTCTGTCCCGTGGGTCTAGTCCTCTGTTGCTCGCATGCAAGAGCGTACACGCGCACACAGACACACGGACACCTGTTTGACTACAGACTTCGAACTCCCCCGCTCGTTCAACAAACGCGTACTGAACACCTGCTCTGCTCCAGGCTCCATTCCAGGCACGAAGGATACAAGAAACCTACAGGAAGCTTGCACTTTGCTCAGGCAACAGGTATTAAAGAAACGTATCAAACAGAAAAATCATCTGTTACAGTCACAACGAATGCTGGAGTAGAAGGCAGAGTGAAATGACAGCCCCAAACGTGGGGATCTAACCCAAAATTGAGAAGAAAAAAAAACTAAAATATTTTTTATTAAGAACATATTGTGCAGGTCCCCCTGTAGGCAGCTCCACTTGCTTCTGGATGGTGTGAACTAGTTCCCCTCCCCCGGCTTTCTCACTGCCTGAAGCAACTGTGCATCTTGGCACCATGATACCCAAACCAGACCAAAGATTACAGAAATCTCAAAGCTTTGAGGGTTTGACAAGTGCTTGGATTCTGATTGTCATGATGCCTCCTCTGTTGCTAGTATTGTAACATACGTATGCCATAGCTTCAATCTTTAACCTATGGATCTGAGTCTTTGGATTTGATGTTCTATCTCAGGTATCTTCCTTTCCCTTGATTGCTCTAACTTGTTGAATACGCGCTGTGCCAATGGACACAGGAAGGTTTTCACTGTTATTTTACCTAGCTCTTCAGTATTTATCCTCTCAATCACAAAATGTATTTCGAATACCTACCATGTGCCAGGCATTGTGTTACCTACTGAATACACAGCTGGGGAAAAAAACAAAAACAAAAACAAAAACAAAAACAAAAAAACAGGCATGACTTCAGCCTCACGGAGCTTATGGATTAGGCTGATTATTTGTTCCTATATGATTCCTCAAATGGTTCCTAAAATTTTTAGCATTGCCAAAGATGCAGTTGCTGCAGAAAATAACACTTCTGGCCCTGCAGAATTTTTTTTTTTGCCCCTGCAGAATTTAAGTTCTTGTGAGACAAGACCTAGCACACAGAACAATACATGAGATTATATCGTCTGTAAAAAACAATGGACATTTTCGTGTCCAGGGGAGACTTCTTTGAGGAGATGAGGTTTGAAAAGTGCCTTGAAGAAAAAATAATCTTGGATAAGTGATGGGAAGAAGTCATCCGGGGTGGAAATGACAGAGGACCTTCTAAAAAGTTTGGAGAGAAGACAGCAAAGAGTTAGGGTTATCTAGAATGCATGCTTACCCCCCCCCCCCCCTCCCAGTAAAAAGGAAGGTAGGGAGTTAAGTGCTAAGATCAGTTATTGAGAATTGTTTAGACAGATAACATGAAGCTCTTCTTTTCCTGGTCAGTGAGGAGCTCTTGGATCCCTTTCTAGTTCTGTTTATGCTGCAAAAATTATTTTTGAACGGTATCTGGATTTCAAGGACAGAAATAAGAGGCAGGGAGACAGATGAGAACATTGTTGATTTGATTTAGGTGTGATGATATCTGTACAAGCGTGTACCCAATGGCACCAGAAGAAATGAATCCAAGAGACAATATGTAAGCCTGTGCTGAACGGAAGAAGGCAAGGGATGAAGGAATGATGGACGGGAATATAGGCCAGGGAATGTGGGAGGTGACGGAGTGAAAGACAGACACGAAAGGATAGCAAAAGAGTCTTGGTTAAATTGGAGTTTGTTGAATTTTATTTAGTGGTGGAAATTTTGCACGAAACCTTCCTGTGTTTGTTTAAGACCATGGGCCTGGTGCCTGGGCAAGAGTCCGGCCTGGACCTCAGGAGGTCACAGAGCAGGAGGGATGCACAACTCTGAAACAGATGAGCTCTACGGATGGAGGAGATGCAGAGACAAACCCAAACTTTCAGAAGCCAAAAAAAAGTTAGCAGTAACTATCTACTAGAAATAACAAAAACAGAATAATTAGACTTCAGATGATAAGAATGCCCAATGCCACTGACATCAGGCATTTACTATGCTTAGAAATTTCTTGTGAAAATGTAAATGCTAATTTGGGAAAAAAAAAAAACCCTCTTCATTAAGGGTTGCTCACATTCTAATTTTGTGGTTTCTAGAGAGGTCAACACTGTTGGCTTGGAAGAGGCCAGCTTCCATAATTACCTGACAAATGCTAATGATTTGTGGGAAAATAGTAAATTCCCCATAAAGACAATGAGAAGATGGAAGCTGATTTATTTCCAGCAGCTGCATAAATCATAAGAAAACTTGAAATATTTCATTAAGAACAGAAATGGCCCCAGACAATTTAGTAAAGGTAGAGTTTTTCCCCCCAGATTCTTGTCACTATTAGCTCAAGGCCCCCTGCGTTAAAAGCCTTTGTGACAGATAACAAGCTTTTATTTCCAAGACTCTTGCAAACGACTTGTGATGCTGTCATGCAGTATGTTCCACGTATACCAACGTATTTGCCAGTAAACTCTCATGACTCCTGTTTCCCAATCACAGGGAAAAACTCCACAAAAATATTTAAATTTCAAATTGCAATTTCACTTTTAAAAATACCAGACACGTAAAGGTATAATTGTAAAGATATAATCCATGCAATAATTTCTGACTGCAGACACCGGTTCTGATACTCAAAACCTTAAAAAAAACAAAAAATCAAAATGTTTTCCAAGTGTTAGTATTCAGTCTTAGTCTGGCTGCCTTGAGTGAAGCATATTTGAGTCCACACTATATACCTGCTTTGGGGGAGTTATTCCCAATTGGAATATTAACCATGGTATTGCCAGTTCCTCAAGTGTCTCTCTCACTAGGCAATTTAGGAAGAAACAATGCCTTATGGTTTTAAAGTCTCACTCCATCATTGTGGCCTGACATGCTCTCACCTAGTTTCAGTGCCATTTTCCTTCTGAAATCATCCATTCATTTACTAGAAAAAGCAGAAGAGGAGGAGAAGGGGAAGGAGGACAGGGAGGGGGAGGGGGGAAGGGGAGGAGAAGGAGGAGGGGGAGGGGAAGGGGGGAGGAGGAGGAGGAGGGGAAAGAGGAAGAAGGAGAGGAAGGGGTGCCTGGCTGGCTCAGTTGGTAGAGGATGCAACTCTTGATCTTGGGGTCATGAGTTCGAGCCCCAAGTTGGGCATAGAGATCACTTAGAAAAAAAGAAAATCATTCATCCATCCATTCAACAACTATCTAAGGGTAAGTGCTGGGCGGATAGATCTGAACAAGAGAGAACAGGTCCTTGATCTCAGGAAGGTTACACCTGTGAGCGTGTGTGTGTGTGTGTGTGTGTGTGTGTGTGTGTGTGTGCGCTCGTGCGCGCATGTGGAGGGCCAGGGTGAGGGGGTTTTGGGAAGAAAAGACAAACAAAAGAGAGACCAGGACAATCTCAGATATCAGCAAATGCTGTGAAGAAGGAAGCAGAGAGTGAGCTGATGGAGGGTGAGGAGGGGATTTCTGAGCTCAGGTCCCGAGGGCCTACCCGGGGAGCGAGTCCACGGGGAGGGTAGGAGGAGAGAGCAAGCTAGACCGGAGTAGAAAGAGAAGGGAGCTCCAGATTCCCTCGGCTGTCGCTGCAGGTTGCAGCCCCCCAGTGGCGACCAGTTGTCTCCTTTGCAGCTATTACAGTGGGGAGCCCAGAGGGGGGGAGAGCAGATGCAGAAGGTGGGGGACAGATCGGGGACCCATCAGGGGTGGGTTTTAAGCATAGCAGGAAGCCACCGAAGGGCTTTGGACAGGATATGATTTGCTCTGTATTTTTTTTTTTAAACCCTGCTCACCCTGTGCAGAGAACGCAAGGCAGGGTGGCAGGAGCAGAAGCAGGGAGACCAGTGCAGCCAGTTACCCGCGAGGACCTGAGGAGGGGGGACGGCCACCTGATTTTGGGAGAAAACAGGGGGGATGGAGGTGAGCCGGCACGTTGGAAATGCAATTTAGGTTCCCCTGGGGTTGGCTGGACCAGCTGATGTCCTGAATGTGGGAGGTCAGGGGAAAGGCCAATTCACGGATGATGCCTACATTTTTGGCTTCATCAGCTGGGAAGACTAAGAGGGATGGGGACTGTTTGGGGGCGTTGGAGCAGGAAACCAAGAGATCGCCCCCCCAACTCCTTTCTTACCCGTTTTACCTTAAACACACCTTGTGGCCGGGTGTGCCATGTTTTATTGTAACTTGCATTTTAATAGATTTTGGGTCCCTGGACAGGGTCCTGTTTTATTCACACCCCAGGGACTACCAAAGCGTCTGGCACATAGTAGGTGCTCAAGATACACTTAGTCAATAAGCCATGAATTGAAGTAAAACGCTTCAAGTCCAGTTGCTTGTCTTTCCGGAAAAGTGGTGTTTGCATAATTGGGTATTTCCTTTTGCTTTGACTTACGAACTACTTTATTCACCCTGGAAAATACATAATATAATAAAAAAAGAGCTATGACTGTGATTTAGATGCCCCATAATTAAAATAAACCCGTATTTATGCCTAAAGCACGTCATCCTTTATGTAGAGAAGAAACCACGTAAGTTGATTATAAACAAGAAAACTTCGAAGTCCCTACAGGGCTTGGGTTAGTCCCTCTAAATTTAGTAGGGTTTCCATACATATTTAATTAATAAATGGAATTGAAAGTGATGGGGTGTTTTACCTAAAAGCCTTCATCGGTCTATAAAAATGATATACGAGCAGAGTACTTCAGAATAAACTGTTAAAATCTTGGGAGGATTTAAATTTGCCATGTTGGAAAAAGAGAGACATTGACATTTAAAGACCCGAGTTAGGAACCCAAGAGTCACCTCTCCCGTGAATTGAGCCCCGGAGAGGACCCTTTCTGCAGGTGACTTGCTGTGTCTGTGGTGGCTGCTTCCCTAAATCTCATACTTTTAGGAAAATGAAGTGTTTAAACCACAAAACCCCACGTGGTTCAGCCGACAGGTGTAAAAAGCAAGGCGGTGCGGAGATAAAACATCGTCAGGTTTGGATTAAACCCTCATCCAGGGGGAGAAGTGTTGACACAGCCCGCAGGCTCGAGGTTTTTTCCCGGGCAGGGCTCAGATGGGGAAATAGGGCCGATGGGGCCTCCGTGGTGTGCAGCTGGACGCTGCCGCCGCTGCAAGGCATGACCTCATGACCTCTGCATTCCTGTCCATCCGGACCCGACCCACCTGTCACGGGGTGGAGGGGTGGGGGGGTGCGGGGGGACACGGCAAAGACTGCCCAGAAAGAACAGCAGCACCGAAAAACAAAAGTATCATTTCCTGGGTCTTCGACTAAACAATCTCCGTGGCGCCCACACGGCCGCAGGTTTGCACCGGTTGTCGCCAAGTCCGCCGTCATCTCGTGGGGTGCGTGTGTTACACGCCTCCCCCCGCTTTTGGCAGAAGAAAAGGGCAGCTCAAAAAAAAAAAAAAAAAGGATCGAGAAACTATAGGAGGATCAAAGCCGTATTTCTAGGGAGAAGCAGGCCAGGATCCAAACCCGGCTGCGCTGCACTGGGACCCCGCCCTGAACTAGGCGGTGGTGCGGGAACAGGCGACGTCAGGCCGGGCACGAGGCAGCCTGGAAGCCACTCTCAGCCGCACCTGTTGCCGGGGCCTGGGGAGAAAGACTCGCTGTCACCCACGACGTGGCCGCATCCTGAGCAGAGCCCTCAGCCTCACTGTCCTTCGCGGGCCTGTTCCGCAAGCAGAGCTCCCGAAAGACTTCAGTTCCCTCCCCCGAGCCCTGCTGTCTTCCGGACGGACCTGGGGGAGTTGGGAGAAAGGAACCTCAGGCGACCCGAGCCACCTGATCCCGCGGGCAGGGCCCCCCAACCCCGGGCGGCCCAGGCGAGCAGAGGGCCCCAAGGAGGCGGTGGGCGAGCAGGTGCCTGGGCTCCCCGGCCCCTCGGGCCCCCCGCGTCTGCAGCCTGGAGCCTGGAGCCTGGAGCAGTCGCACACACACCTGCGCCAGGGTCGTTCCTGCGGCCTGGCGTCCAGGAAGCCCCCGCGACCCACTCTCGGGGTGCTCTGCGGTCGGGGCCGAGGGACCTCCGGGCGCCCTGGGGTTCGTGCTACGCTGTTCTGGGAGGTGCAAGCCTGTTGGGTGAACCTGAAGGATGAGAGTAAGCGGACGAGCGGGTTCTCCGGGCCAAGGATGGAGAAGGGGGAAGGGGGCGGGATTCGCAAGGAAGGGACGATTCTAGAAGCAGGAAAGATGCGCTCGACGACCAGAGGCTGAGGGGTCGGTGACGTCACATGGACACCTGCGCTCGGTGAGCAGCTGCGTGTGGCCGCCTCATCCCCCATCGCCCAGTGTCCGGCGGCACCTGCTCCACCGACGGGGACACGGAGGTTGTCACACACTCCGTTACCTCCACCAGTGGCCGTGGGGCAAACCAAAGGCCCTCAGATGTTCAAACTCAAATCTGAATGTGTCATGATTCTGTGCTGCTTTCGGGACGCCGGAGGGGGCCCCGTGTCCCATGGCCCAGGAGTAAACTGAGGAACCCAGGGGCCGTCTGTCCTCGGGGTGGCCGGCTTTGCACGCGTCCTCGGCTGGGAAAGTCTTCCCTTGGTCAGTCCCTCACTTGTCTTTCAAGTTTCAGTTAAAAATCAGCTCATCCGGGGTGCCTGGGGGGCTCAGCGGTTGAGCATCTGCCTTGGGCTCAGGCCGTGACCCCAGGGTCCTGCGGATTGAGTCCTGCGTCGGGCTCCCCGCAGGGAGCTGCTTCTCCCTCTGCCTCAGTCTCTGCCTCTCTCTGTCTCTGTGTCTCTGTGAATAAATAAGCAAAATCTTAAATTAAGGCAGAACCAACAACCCGGCTCATCCAGAAGTGAAGCACGGAGAAGGGGAGGAGAGCCGGGAGATTTCCGGAGCCCCGAAGTGGATGCCCCCCCCCCAGCAGCCCGTGCACCTGCGCCCCGGCGAGGAGGGCGCCTGGCTGGAAGCTGGGCCGCTGGTCTCCTGGGGCACGGGCGCCTCCGCGTGGGGACGAGGCCGGTGGAGAAGCGCGTCCGGCCCGGCTGCAGCTCTGCGGAGCCACCTGCCCGCCCCCCGCGGGGCCAGAGCCCACTCCCCGCGCCTGCTCGGCCTGCTCTGCCTGCGGGTCGGGAGCCCGGAGCACATCCTGGGCCTGCTCGCTCCCCCTTGGGCCGTGGCCGCAGGTGGGGGGCAGGTCTCCGCTGGTGTCTCGGGGGACAGTCCCACCACCTCTGCAGCCACGGCCCGCAAGTGTCAGCGGCCTCCCAGCCTCCCTACCGGTGTCTTGGCCACTGACCCCCCTGCCCCGGGGGCTAGGCCCGTGTCACAGTTTTTAGGGTAAGTCGAGGAACAGGACACAAAGGGCGGGATTGTCAGCGAGGAGTGCGCTGGGGGCAGAGGCGGGGAAGCCGTGCAGGCGGCTGTCCTCGGTCACCGGGAACCGCCTGCAGCAGAAGCGCTTTGTGCCAGCCGCTCCCTGAGGATGGGCCGCAGCCCGGCCGTCCTTCGGGGACCCTCCCAGTGACACATCCCCACCAGCAGTGTCGCGTCCAGCCCACGTATTGTCCCCGGACGGCCGTAGACTGCAGGCCCCGCGGCGGGGCTACAGAGCGGTGCCCCAGGCCCCGGGGAGCCTCCCTTCCAGCCCGGGGGGACGCCCATGTACTTGGGACTTCTGACTCCTCTGGGGCGCCTGGAGCGCTTGGGGGCTGAGTGGTGCAGCATCGGCCCAGGGCGTGACCCCGGGGTCCCGGGATCGAGTCCCGCTCCGGCCCGCGGGGAGCCTGCCTCGCCCTCGCCCTCGGCCTGCGTCTGCGTGTGCCTCGTGAATAAAGAAATACAATCGTTATCTTTTCTAACTGCCCCCCCCACCACCGACACACACACCCCAAGACTGTGCTTCTCACTTGAGTCTCCGAAGGGGCCTGGGGCCTGCAAGAACGAGTGTTTGTCGGCCGTCCTGACCGGGAGGGACAGGGCCCTGGACGTGTGTGTCCGCAGACGGAATCCTGTCCCTTCGGTGCCACCCAGATGCCAAAGGGACAGCTCTCACGCGCCGCCATGGCCTCTCCTTCAGACAACGCGGGCTGACGCGTCCTTGTCGCCCGTAGGTAAGGAGACTGCGGTAACCGCCGGATGGGGCGGGCGGACCACAGACAGAGGAGAACGACGGCGACCGACCGGCCCCTGGGTGTGGCCGCGGGAGCCGAGACCTGCTGTGGCGCCCCCGGGGCCGCTGGGATGTCCCTGTCCCGTCCACGGCTCACGGGCCTGCTGTCCCCGACGCCGCCGGGTCTGTGGCCTCTCTGCCGGGGTGCAGGGCAGCCTGTGGCCGCTCCCCCAGGAGGCCAGGCCAGACGCACGGGCCGGGCCCAGCTCCCGAGGCCGCCACCCCGAGCCCGCCGAGGGCCCCGGGCTCCCTGCTCCGGGCCGGACCCGCCTCAGGAGGGGCCACCCGGGCCACGGGCACCAGGGCGAGGACCCCATCCCACGGATCTCTTCCCACCCGAGGAATGTTGCTTACGGGGAGAGGAGAAGCCAACCGGGGGACACAGGCCACGTGGGGACAAAGACAGGGCGTCCCGGGCTAAGAGGCACCAGGGGAGGAGGGAACGAGCAACCTGGACGACCGGCCCTGGGGCAGGGCTGGAACCCTGGAGGGGGCGACGCTCCGGAGGGGACGTGTCCTTTCTTCCCAGAACGAGTGTGCGGGTCGGCCCTCCCTCCCTCGTCCTCGCCCTTCCCGCCTGGGTCCCCACCCGCCCTCCCGCGGCGGCCGCTCGCCCCTCCGCCATCCCAGACGTGTCACCCGCAACACGGCGGGCCTCCTTTGTCCCACCCCCACCTCAGAAAGGTCCCGGAGCCCCGTTCCTGACGTTGCTCTGACTTACTGCCAGCTGGCGTGCTTGCATGTTTGTCTGACATATAGGCGACCTCCGTCTCCCTGTCCCCCCGCGTAGCCTCGCGGTGGCCCCAGCAGACCCCTGACGCGTGTGAAGGGATGAACGGGTGACAGCATGGTGCCCCGTGGAGCCGATTGCAATATCCGACCTGTTCTCTCTCCCTCCAGACCCTGAGGTTTGACCTCCTTCTGTCCCTCAGAGCAGCAGCCAACGTCCCGATCCCCATCCCTGAACGCAAAGGAAGGGTCACCTTCACCTTCAGGACAATCCCAGAGCTATACAGGCCACACCACGCAGAGGGAAGGTTGTATCTAATGCAGGTTTTTTGGTGTGTCTTTGTCTTAGCTTGGAGCCCGTTGGAGGGCTTGGACTCATGACCCGGAGATCAAGACCCGGGCTGAAGAGTCAGACACCCAACTGACGAGCCCCAAAGGGCAGGCTGTGGTCAAGAGTTTGCCAGTCTGGGCATGGGTCAGGGTCTGCAAGCCTGCAAGGACAAGGTCCCCAAGCACCTGCATGCTGGGCTCCAGGTGCCCGAGGCTGCCTGGGGGGAGCCGGTGAGCCTGCGAGAGAGGACACCGAGGCACCACGGTGCTGCCTTGCAACACAGCCATGCAGCGGCGTCGCCTGTGCAGCTCCTGCCCCCGACACCCACCCGCCTGCCAGGATTCCGATGGCCTCCTCTGGGACACGCTTAGGGGCATCGCAACACCCAGACAAGGCTGAGGTCCAGCGGTTTAGGGAAACAGTAAATCCCTATTCTTTGCCTTGCCTGCAGTGTCTCCTCAATATTTCCTTTCTTTTCTTTTTTTTTTTTTTTTAAGAAAGAGAGAACTTGATTAAGAATTTGTCAGGAAGGTTCTATTGAACTGAGAGTCAGTAAGTGGGTTCTAGGCCTCACCCTGTTGATAATTAGTAATGTTACCTTTAGTTGTTTTTTTTTTATGATAGTCACAGAGAGAGAGAGAGAGAGGGGCAGAGACATAGGCAGAGGGAGAAGCAGGCTCCATGCATCGGGAGCCTGATGTGGGATTCGATCCTGGGTCTCCAGGATCGCGCCCTGGGCCAAAGGCAGGCGCCAAACCGCTGTGCCACCCAGGGATCCCTTTCCTTTCTTTTCTTTTCTTTTTTTTTCCTTTAAAGATTTTAGTTATTTGAGAGAGAGACATGAGCAGGGGGGTGGGAATAAAGAAGCAAACTCCCCACTGAGCAGGGAGCCCAATGCAGGACTCGATCCCAGGACCCCATGATCATGACCTGAGCCGAAGGCAGATGCCTCACCGACTGAGCCACCCAGGCGGCCCCTCCCCAATATTTTTTTAGCCTAATCGCATCTTTTCCTGTGTGCGATGTGCACGCACGTGCGGGCGCGCTAAGGCCTAGGAAGCAAACCTGCCACTGTCGCAGGAAAGCTGCTCAGGATAAGTGTCAGGCTTCCCGACGTTGGGCTGTGAACCCAGTGCCCAGCGAAGGGGGTTAGACCACTCGAACCATTCTTTTCACGTGAAAAGACATTCTCCTTTCCAAACAGTGAGGTCACAGGATAAATTTTGGAGCAAAATTGGTTCATAACTGGGGACTCGCCTAGAATACTAGAGATTTAAAGTTCGAAACACAAGGCCAATAAATCACAGATCATAGTGGCGAAGACGTGTTCTGACAAGTATCCCGGGCAATTTATGAACTGTTTACACTGGTTTTATTGAAATCTGGGCAGAGAAGACACGGCTAACAGCTGGTGCCACCCAGCGCACAGCAAGAGCCCGAGCAAGAGCGGCTGTATTTTAAGAATGACAAAGGCCAAAGACTACGTACGGTTAATGTCTGACGGGGGAAATCCGAGACACCACAGCGGTGGTTTTAGAAATCGCTCTTCATCAAGATTTCAGATTATTGCCCCGTTTTAGTTACTCAGGTGTAAGGAGGTCTCTTTCTTCGATGCTTTCAGTGTCCTTTTTGGCCCTGGACGCCAGGTCCCGTGAGTCTGCACGCCAGGGGGCTCCGGGGATGCCTCCCCCCTCTTTCCAGGTGTGTGGGTTGCATTGCAGGGAAGCCTTCAGCCGTGATGAACACAATCAGGTGTCGCCCTCGCGGCCCCGGAGGAGGAGGGGGGCGCCCACGCTGGGAAATGGGCAGGTGCAGAGCCTCCCACCAAGAACAGGCCGTCGGACTAGGAGCCGACTCCTTTCTCACTCCTCGTTCCTGCAAATACAGTTTTACTTGACGTGAATCGCACCGACCTATCCACTGGCCGCTCCCCTTTATTATCTCCCTCTCACTAATACGACTTTCGGGACCCACACGGTGGCTGCAGGCCGCGCTGGTTGCTGCCTCCTAATGCTGGCGAGCAGGTCTCAGCGCGCCCCGGTCTCATTTTACTTGCTCTTCCCCAGGGAAGGTTTCCTCCGGTAGCAGTGGTGCAAGCGGGGGTGCTTAGACACGTTGAAGAGGCGTCTGTAACCGGGGAACAGGTAGGGGCTACGCGTAGACCGCTCCATTCGCTCTGCTAGGTCGCCCTCCCCACGCTTCTACCAGGTAAGGCCTGCCCAGCCGAGTATGAGAATTCCCATGCCCTTCCCATCACCAGGGCTTTGCTATTTTCCTCATTGCCAATCTCGGAAGTATAAAGGATCGTACCAGGATCCCATTACTGATCTGAAGGGTATAAAGGATTATACCATTATTATATTAATTTACAGTTCCCTGATGATTAGCGAGCGTAAGACCCTCGGATACTTAAAAGCATTTAGGCTCCCGCATTAGCGAATTGCCAACTCACGTCTGTTCATTATTTCCTACTTTTATTTTAATTGCAGATCAGCAGACATTTCTATTATGCCCTAGATAACAATCCCTTGGCTTTTTAGTTGTTGCAAATATAGTTCCCGGTTCCCAATATGTAAGTGGTTTTGTTACCTTCGTTGTCCTTCACTGCCAAAAATCTTTAGTTTTGTTGTAGTCATTATCCAACCCACTTCTTTTTTTTTTTTTTTTTGAGATCTTAAAAAAAAAAATTATTTATTTGTTTAGAGACAGAGATAACTGAGACATTATTTTATGTGCTGGGAAAACAGACAAAAGGTCCTGACTACCACAGAGCTCATCTTAGGGTAGGCAGGTAGTGTAGAGCCCTAAAGGTCACTCGAAGAATTTTGGCGATTAGTAAAATAACAATAGCAGCTGGCACCTATGTTGCATTACCGTGCACTGGGCACTGTTCCTAGAGCATCGCACATAGGAATTTACCTAATCCTCTCAACAACCCTGTGATAGCCTTACTACTATTATTCCCCACCTTACCGATGAAGAAACCTCAGCACAAATAGCTTAAGTCACTTGCCCAAGGTCATACAACAGGCGAGGGACGAAGCCAGAATTCAAACCCAATGGGTGTGGCTGGAGCCTGTGCTCATACTCACTGCCTTGTGCGGTCTCTGCCTGGGATGGGAAATCGCCGCCCGGATGCCATGAGTGAGCCACATGTTAGGTTTCCTTAGGCTTCTGTGTTGAAATTAGGCTGTAGGTGGGCA
This sequence comes from Vulpes lagopus, assembly GCF_018345385.1. Taxonomy (NCBI): domain Eukaryota; kingdom Metazoa; phylum Chordata; class Mammalia; order Carnivora; family Canidae; genus Vulpes; species Vulpes lagopus. The sequence goes on along the minus strand of NC_054827.1, from coordinate 147,830,192 downwards.
AAAGTTGAAAAAGGAGACCAGTTAGGGACTATCTGAGTAGGTTCAACAGGAGATGATGATGATTTGGACTAATTGGTAGCAACGCGGGAGGTCAGGGAAGTCACATTCTGGATTTGTTGACAACCAGAGAGTGGAGTATTGCAGAGAGAGAAGAGACACTGATGAGTCCAAGGTTTTTCTCTGGAATGACTTCAAGGATGGAGTTGTCATTTACTAAATGGGGAAGACAGCCTGAAGAACCAAGGAAGAGAAGAAACCCCCTGGATCTTTTAGATGCCATTTTATAAACGGATCAAAAAGGTCCCTTTTAGATGTCATCAGACACTCAAGAGAGATCTGAACAGGCAGTTGTCTACGTGAGTCTGGAGTTCAGAGGCAAGATCTGGCCAAGATAGACAAATTCGGGTAACATTATCTTAAAAGACTAAGGGCGTATGGGTGGCTCAGTGGTTGAGTGTCCGTCTTCCTCTCAGTTCATGACCCCAGGGTCCTGGGATGGAGTCCCACATCGGGTTCCCCGCCGGGAGCCTGCTTCTCCCTCTGCCTGTGTCTGTGCCTCTCATGAATAAATAAATAAAATTTAAAAAAAACCTTAAAAGACTAGAAGTCACCAAGGAAGAGAGAAGAGGACAAAGAGGTCCAAGGACTGATGTTGGCACCTTCCAATATTAAGAAGGCACAGAGATGCAGAGGAAATGAAAAAAAGCTTAAGAGGAGCAGCCAGTGAAGATGGTGTAAGACCAGGAGGCTACAGTTTTAGAGAAACCAAGTGAATAATTGAGTGTTTGGAAAAGAAAATAATCTACTTAATCAAATACCCATGATGGATGATGTTTGTGACACTTTTTTTTTTTTTTAACTAATGTCTCAGCAACCCTGCTACAAGATCTTACCAGTTATAATAATTTGGTTGTATTTTTTAAAACATTTTATTTATTCATTTATGAGAAACACAGAGAAAGGCAGAGACACAGGCAGAGGGAGAAGCAGGCTCCCTTCTGGGAGCCCGATGAGGGGCTGGGTCCCAGGACCCCAGGGTGACATCCTGAGCTGAAGGCAGGTGCTCAACCCCTGAGCCCCCCAGGCCTCCCTGGTTGTTTGTATTTTTACTCTTTGGCTTCTGTAAAAAACTCAGATCTACGGAGGACCTGTGCCTTGTCTCCCTTTGGTAGTGCTCAGAGTGGGCCACCGATGTTTCCACAGCTTCCCCTTGCGGGTGCATATCAGGGTCTCCCTTCCCGCCCCCGGTTTCTGGCCCAGTGAGTTGTGAGCCAAGTGCCCCGTAGCGCTTTGCAAGCACAGCCCTGAGCGCTGCAGCCTGGCCCAGTTGTCATCGCCCCTTCCCCCTAATGCCCTTAGAGGTGATGGCCCTTCGACAGCTGCCCCCCAGAGTGGTGAGAGGCCCGCCCCCCTCCCCAGGGACATGGAGTAGGATCATGGGGACCCTCCACGGGGTAAGGGAGCCCCAGAGGCAGAGCCACCGGCCTGGGGCCGGTGGTGGACCAGCCTCTTGGCGGGTCTCCGGGGGGCTGCCCCACCGGTCCTGCCTTTACCATGACTCCCCAGGGACACAGCCCCTCCACCATGAGGGCCTTCTGCTGGGGAACAAGCTTCTCCCAAGAGCATTATTTGGATCCTGGACTTCAGGGCCAAAGTTGGGCCCCAGGAGCGCCCTTTCCCCTGCTGCCCACCCACCCACTTTGTATTGGCCCCAGGAGGGTCAGCCTCCCCCAGGCAGCAGGGTTTGAGGAATCGCCATGGGTTGGGGTCTCAGTCCCAACCTGGGAGCATCTACTGAAAACTGGGCTCCCAGGTCACTTCCTCTGGGCGGGGAAGTCCCTACCCCTGCCCCACAGGCTGTCCCAACAGAGGCCCTGGCCCTGTGCTGGGAGGCACGGCAGCTCCTGGGGGACCTGTGGCATCGGCTCCCCCGTGAGGGGGCACTTGGCCAAGACACAGGGCAGTGTAAGGCCCACAGGGTCGCCCGATTTCCCCGAACAGAGTGCTTGGAGGCAGTGGGCACTTGATCTTCCCAGAGTGGGAGCCCCCGAGACAATGTGTGGCCTGGGGGCAGGAAGCTGGGAGGAGTCCGGGTACCCCTCCTGGTCTCCTGGAGAGGTCCCCTGGGGCCTGCTGGTGTCATGGTGACGCAGAAACACCCATTTCCAAATGAGGCTTGGGGTTCCTTGAGTTCTCGTGGTTTTGCTTTTCAATCTGGCTGAGCCTGGGTCCGCGCACACAGCTGGGCTGGTGCCCCACAGGGTCACGCTCCTCCCACTGGTGTCCGTCCTGATCTGGAATTACCTTTGATGTCACAAAGACACCTGGATCATATATTTTAAAGACTTGTGCCGAGAGTATATTTAATAAAAATTAAAATGACAAAAAACCCTCTTGTGGTTTTTTTTTAAGCAACTAAAATGTTTAGGTTTTATGAAGCGAGGCATAACTTCAACCGCTGATTTGATGTCCCTGATTTGTTTCCATCGTGTTGCCTCGGTCAGGAGCTCCAATCCCATATCCCATGATGAAGACTAATGCTGGAGTGGGATCCTCAGATTATTCGATGGCATATTACATAACATTGTAGTAGCTTTTAATCAAGTTAAGTAATTTTCCATTTATTTCTACTTGTCCTGTCGATTTTTTTTTTCCATCACAAATAGGAATTCGGATGCTATCAAAGGACTTACTGCATCTCTTCAGTTTAACATGAGGTTTTCTCTTTCAATCCAGTTGGTGTAGCGAATCTCTGTTATAAACCCTACTGAGATTCCTGAGATAAACGGTACTTAATCATGATACATTGTTACATTGTAGGATTTAATTAATGCCACATTTGCATTTAGTCACTTATGTTTGCAAGTGAAAAGGGTCCATAATTTTCTTTCTCATATTTCTGTGTCTGGAAGAATGATTTTTCTAGTCTCATAAAACAAATTGGGTCTAAACAAAACCATCATGCTGTATACACCACAAACCTATACAGTGATGCTTGTCAACTATCTCTTAATAGAACTGGGGGGGGATCCCTGGGTGGCGCAGTGGTTTGGCGCCTGCCTTTGGCCCAGGGCGCGATCCTGGAGACCCGGGATCGAATCCCACGTCAGGCTCCCGGTGCATGGAGCCTGCTTCTCCCTCCGCCTGTGTCTCTGCCTCTCTCTCTCTCTGTGACTATCATAAATAAATAAAAATAAATAAAAATAAAAAAAAAAAAAAAAAAAAAAAAACAAATTGGGTCTAAACAAAACCATCATGCTGTATACACCACAAACCTATACAGTGATGCTTGTCAACTATCTCTTAATAGAACTGGGGGGGGATCCCTGGGTGGCGCAGTGGTTTGGCGCCTGCCTTTGGCCCAGGGAGCGATCCTGGAGACCCGGGATCGAATCCCACATCAGGCTCCCGGTGCATGGAGCCTGTTTCTCCCTCTGCCTATGTCTCTGCCTCTCTCTCTGTCTCTCTGTCTCTCTGTGACTATCATAAATAAATAAAAATTAAAAAAAAATAGAACTGGGGGAAAAAAATGAATTGGGCATGTCTTTCTGTTTTCTGGAAATAAATCAGTATGGTTGGAATCATCTGTTCCTTGGTAGTTTGATGAAGCTCAAAGCAAAAATGGATCTTAGTTAATATTTTTAAATAATTTAATTATTTAATCTTTGATTTAATATTCTGGATTACTTTTACTCAGTTTCATGGATCTCTGCACTTATCTTTATTGCTGTGGAGCACGTGAGTTAAACATCAGTAACAATGCCTGGGGAGCAATACAACTATAATATTAATGTGAACTTATTTGCCATTATCTGTGTTTTATTTCTTATTTGGGTTTAACGTTGTACATTGTTAATTACTTTTTTTTATTGAACAACCAGGTCCTTCGACTTCAGTTGTTTTCTGTGGTAAATGTCTTTAAAGCTATATATTTTTCCACTGAATACTATTTTAGCTGTATTCTACAAATTGTCATATAATAATTTTATAAAACTATCCTATTTCATCAGTTTATCATTATATGTCCTTGTCCCCAAGGGTTATTTAATATTGATTATAGTTACCAAAGGTGTGTCGGTTTTCTAACTTTCCTTTTGTCACTGTTTTTTTTTTTTTTTTTAAGATTTTATTTTTCATTTGAGAGAGAAAAGGAGAGAAAGCATAAGTAGAGGGAAAGGCAGAGGGACAGGCAGACTGCCTGCTGAGCAGGGAGCCAGACACGAGGCTGGATCCCAGGACTCTGAGGCCACAACTGGAGCCAAAGGCAGACGCCCAACCAACTGAGCCACCCAGGTGCCCCTTGTCACTGATTTCTAATTTGATCGAATTTTCCTGTTACATTGATTTATTTTACCAGGGCACCTGGGTGCCTCAGTCGGTTGGGCATCTAACTCTTGATTTTTAGCTCAGGTCATGATCTCAAGAGCCCTGGGATCCAACCCCACATTGGGCTCTGCGTTCGGTGGGGCGTCTGCTGGAGATTCCCTCTCCCTTTCCCTCTGCCCCTCCCCTGACTTGTGCTCTCTCAAATAAATAGACTGATGTGCATTAAGGAGGGCACTTGATGTAATGAGCACTGCGTGTTATATGCAACTGATGAATTACTAAATTCTACCTCTGAAACTAATAAAAAATAAAAATAAATGAATATTTATTGTCCCCTAGTATTTTCAGGTTCTTTTAGCATTTCCAGTTTCTTCAGTTTAGCATTCAGCAATGCTAAAAATTTTCTGTTTATTTTTTATTTGTATTTCTGTATAAGTCTATTATTCTGAGCATATGTTATTCTAATCTTTTTTTTTTTTTTTGAGATTTTATTTATTTGTTCATGAGAGACACAGAGAGAGAGGCAGAGGCAAAGCAGGGTGCCTGCAGGGACCCATGTGGGACTCGATCCCAGGACCCTGGGGTCACGCCCTGAGCTGAAGGTAGACGCTCAACCCCTGAGCCACCCCAGTGTCCCTCTAATCTTCTATTACATTCAGTTTTTATCTATTTGCTAAGTTTCCAAGAAACATGTGCTAAAACACTACCTCACTGTCTCCTCATAGGCAGTGCAGTTGGACTCAGCCCCTCTGCCTGCTTCTAGCGTTGGACGCTCCCAAACAGGCTACTTCATGTCAGAATACACTATTTAAGTGTTAGTCCACAAAGCCTGGCCAAGGCTGAGCTGGATCTGTGGGTCTGGGGCCCCCCAGTGGCTCAGGCATAAACGATAAACCACCAAGGGAAAAAGAACATAAATTTAAAAGATGCCCCAAGACCTCTTTCCCAGGCCGATTACTCCGTACTCTTCCTTAGATCTCCCAGGAGATTCTCAGAGCTTGACACGAGCTTCTCGGTTCCCAGTACAATGTGTGCTCCCCAAGGGAGAACGTTCAGTGGGTCACAGGTCAATCCCAATAAGCACTAAAAGGTGATTAAAACAAAGTACTGAATACATTTCTCCAGGATCTACTCACCTCTGGAGCAGCCCCAGATCTGAGACCAGGGCAGGGAGCCAGCGGAGCAGGTAGGTTTACCATTTTCCCAGCTAAGACACTCAGGAGGTCTTTGCTCTTTTTCACCCATTTTAGCGTAACGGGTGTCTCTGCCGCAGAACCGGGATGCTTCTCCGCTCTGGGCCCTTGCTCCAGAACTTAGCTCCCGTGGTGTTCTCTGCGTCATCGTTTTCTCTGCTGGCTTCACCTCTTCAGCCTAGAAGCATGTCCAGTATCCTTCTCCCCACCTTTTGGTTTCCGTCCTTTCCTTTCTTCTTTGGCTTCGCTAAGTTATTTTTCAAACACTGACTCTCCCACATTACTCCCAGGACCCTGTATTTGGGCCAGAGCCACAGGATGGGGCAAAGCCAAAACAAAGGTGGAATCATCTTGGAATACGGTATTTCAATAGTCCGGGGGGAAATGGAAGCGATTGTGGACGGATGTGGTGCAGTCAGAGTTGAGGAAGACTTGAAAGGCAGGAGAAAGAGTTTAGACAAAGCAGAAAATATATAAGATATTTATTCCAGAAAGTTACTTATTAATACTTTAATAATTTTCTTTAATAAGAAAGTTAATAAGATGGTCCAGCAGTGCTGTGTATCCACTTGAGTCTGACGAACAGGACTTGCCAATGTATCAGTCTGCCCCACCGTGCGATCTCCTCTAACAACTCTAGATGCATGGGTGCCACCAGTCATGAGAGTAGTGAAGGGTCTGCGAATCCCTGATGTGCTGGCCATCTCTAGATTGACCTTCTTAAATCAGTGTTGGGGGATCCCTGGGTGGCGCAGTGGTTTGGCGCCTGCCTTTGGCCCAGGGCGCGATCCTGGAGACCCGGGATCGAATCCCACGTCGGGCTCCCGGTGCATGGAGCCTGCTTCTCCCTCTGCCTGTGTCTCTGCCTCTCTCTCTCTCTCTCTCTTTCTCTGTGACTATCATAAATAAAAAAATAAAAATAAAAATAAAATAAATCAGTGTTAGGCTTACTTTACTTCTCTGCAGAAATACGTACGGCGGCTATTCATTGCCTCCATAATAAAATTTAAATATTTCTCAAGGCTGGCATTCAAGGTCTCTCCACATCCGGCCCAAATCCAACTTTTCAGCTTTATCTTCTCTCTCCCATTTTCTTCCTGTCATATTGATCTATTTGCCCTTCGCAGAACATGTCCTGCTCCGCTTTATAGGGCTTTAATACCGCCTTCCCATACACCGAAGACGATTTCTACCTTCTCTTTACGTCCCCAGACTTACCTCTCAACTGTGTCCTTAAAATCCAGCACTAACCCCAACTTCTCCAGGAAACCGTCCTTCATTGATGGGCCAAGGAGTTTTGGCACCTTCACACGTTTCCTTTATTCCAGTTGTCTGGGTACTTGACTCAGTCAGCACATCACCTGGTAACATAGGAGCAAGAGATTGGATGCTTTTGCTTTCTTTTCTCCCCACAGTCCATCATCTCTTCTTCCTCTGGCAACTGCACTTAGATGTTCCTTTAGGAAAACCACCTCTCCTACACTTTTAATCCATATAATTTTGGGAGGGGCACCCTTGGGCAAGGGATGCATACATAACCCAAGCCTATGTGTAGTAACTGGCTCAGGAAGCAGATACGTCACTGAAACCATGGAAATTCGAATCCGGGAGCATCGAGTCCTGGAACTGGTTCTAGAAACGTGGGGGTGGAGAAGCTTGTTACTGGGGGTGTGAAGTGGGCAGAATGTGGTCCTGAAGCTGTTAGGGGCAATCTGGCCCGCATGAAGAGGACTTCATTAAGAAGTAAGCCAACAGAAGAGAGGAAATCCAGAAGGAAGGACAAATATTATTGATGTCATCATCTGCGTCTGGGGATACGCCCATGCCAGATGAACTCCTGGGTTTTTCAGTTATATCACCAATGATGCCCTTTGTTCACGGAAGTTTGAATTTGATTTTTGAATACTTCAAGTCCTATCACCTCTAGAAATAGGCACACACAACCTTGTCTCCCAGCCCCAGGGCTCTGAGACACCTACTGTGTAGAACACCAATTCAATATTTAGGAAAGAGTGGGTTATATGGCCATTTACATAGTCAATGCATTTCCTGCCGCTCTACCTGATAGATTATTTGAGGACAGTTTTCTGTAGGCCCTGATGCCAAACTTCCTGAGACTTGAATGCTGGTTTCACCACTTACCTGCTGAGTAAAGCACTTCACCTTCTTGGGCTCTTGGCTTATCACCTGTGAGATGGGAATGAAAATGGTAACCACTGAAAAACAGAAACAAAAAGAATGGTAACATCTCAGAGAGCTGTTGCAAGGGGTTAATATACACAAAGCCCTTGGAAAAGTGTCTGGCACATAATGTGCACCGTACAAGTAAGCCCTATGTAAGTGTAAGCTATTTTTATTACTATTATTATCACAACAATGCCGACTATCATTATTATTATTTGTAACCCCACTGCCTACTGCAGTGCCCCTAATTATAAACAGTGAATCACTCTTAACTATTATGTAAGAGAATTTTAATATAGTACTTGTTTGCCTGGTCCTAGGGTTTTAACATGGATCAAAGCACCAAGGCATCAAAAGGCAGCCCCTGCCATCTCAGCTCAGGATACTGCCAAAATCCCAAGTCTTCCTGCCTCGTTTCTGCCCCTACCTTCCCCATCACCTTCCCCTCCATCCCTGCCTGCATTCACGGCCTGGCCCTATTAGCTTCCTCTCTCATGCCGAGCATCCAACAGGCCCTAGAACTTGACAGATTTCTCCTTGTTCAGGTTTGGGTACCCATCCTCCTCCCTTCACCTGTCTCTCCATCTTACAGTGGTTTCTACGCATTACCCCATACTGGCCTTCTGTCCTGGGGGATTAGCTAATAGTTAATACGAGAGCATCTATTCCACTGCAAGGCTCTAGAATGTACTCCAATTGGGATTTAAAATGTAACCTCCAAGACACAGGAAGTAACTAAGTATTGCAAAAGGACTAAGAATGAAAATATGTCTTTTCTTCAACTAAATTCCTGCCCCCTCCCCCATGTCTGTTTCCCTCCAAGTTGAAGAATTTCTAGGTTAGGCAGCTCCACTCCACGCCAACAGCAGTCAGTCACCTAAAGAGGATTAGGATGCTGATTGGGTCACATTAATCACTCACAGTCTAATCACTTACAATCTAAGGCTGGAGGGAAGAGGGGTCAGTTAGTTTGCAGATCATGAGCACCGCTGAGCTCTCCTTAAAGTCTATTTATTATGACCTGGCCATTTGGAGGGTTGAACACCATCACCAGTCTGGATGCAGAAGAAACTGCCATTATTCAGAATATTACCTGGAGCAAAGTGGGAGATAGAGTTAGCAAAAGGCACACGACCCATAAAAACATCTATGATTTAAACATGAGACATTTCCAATGTGCTAAATTTGGAATGATTTGCTTACCCATGGTCCTCTGGAGGAAATAAAATGCGCAGCTTGAGAAATGAAGGAAGAAAACATATCAATGTTTTGCTCATAATGCTGAAAGAAACAGAATTATCGGAACCATGTGAATTCAAAATGTACCCATTTTTAAAAAGCACATTGGCTATATTTGGAGTACAACTTAAGAACTTAGAATTTCAAACTCCTGAAAATTCAATAGTGGAATTTTTAGGGCAATTTCTAGTTTCCATACAACGAATACATATAAGCTGCACTTTTATACATGACTACATTCAGCAGAAAACTTTTCTGCATGGCTTGCTACAAAAAGTATCAAATGTCAAATCAAATTTCATGCAAAGTCACAGAGTAACGGAAGGCATCCTAATATGACACTGCGTGTAATGTCGGTCATGGGCTCTTTCCAACCTACAATGAATTAGAAAGGGATACACACCATGTTAAACAACAAAAAGAAAGGGAAAAACATGAGCACACTCATTAGATTTTAATGTGCATTTTGTCCTAAGTCAACTTTCCCAGAGGCAGATCCTGAGACGAAGGTTCACATGCAAGGGATTTATCAAGGAAATGCTCATAAGTAAAACCAACGAAAGGCTGAAGGACTGAAGGAAAAAGGACAAAGAGCAGGAAGCCAGAGGAAGGTATGATCCCAAGTGAAATCCCACGCAGCCTAGTCCCACAGGGGACGTTAGAAATGATCACCTGAGAGTTGTTCTAACCTGAGTCGAGGAATCAGGGCTCTGAAAATCCACTGGCAAAGAACATGGCCAAGGGATTAACCCAGGGGGCAGCATATATTCCCACGTTGAAAGAAGGCTCCAGTTAAAGGAAGGAGGTCCTCCCCCAAACCGCTAGAGCTTATGAATGATGGGAATAAAAGTACACTGGATTCTGCAGACCCAACGGAACAGTGGAAAGAGATATTACAGAACCCGGATAGAGGACTGACGTTGTATACTATCTGGTTCTTTAACGACGTTTATTCATATAAGTAAGGCCTTGTGCCATTATCGTTAACTTTATTATCTGAAAATATGGGATAGACAAACTTGCACAATTCAAACACTGGATGTATCTTCCTAGTATGAACAGACAAATTTAACTGCCTATACAGATCAACTCAAACCAAGAAGAATTTATTCTGTGATTCACCATTTTTATTTATCCAGTCACTCAAGAGTATTCACTGACTGGCCACCATGGAGAGTCCATTTAACAACGTTGTTGGTAACTCTGGAATCACAAAGAACTTGTTTTGAATCCCGGCTCTGCTGGCTCCCAAGTATATGACTTGGAGCAAACGTCGAAATTCTCTAAATCCCTGTTTGCACCTGTATAAAATGGGGACAACCATATTACAAAGATTAAATGAGATGCTACATGCAATCGACTTTGCATTAGTGCTCGGCAGATGTTAACAAGAGTGGAAATTATGATAACGTTCGAGGCAGGGCGATGCCTTCCGTGTAGGCTATATAGCACGCTTACGAGGAAAACAAGACGTGGCCCCCTGCCTTAAATAGCTTATCTCGGAGGGCAAGGCATACACATAGTTAGCACAGAAAAGATAAGTCATCCAAGAAAGCAATGCATGACGGATGCTGAATGAGATACATAAAAAAATAAATAAATAAACAGAGATCCCACCACTAGTCTCCACTTCCCACTAACATGTTCTCCCCACGGACACTGGAGTTTCTTTTTCTAAAACACACGTCTAACAGGGACACTCTTGCGTCTGCGAATTGTAACGGCTCCCTTTGTGTTATCTACGTAAAACAGTCCGGGGTCCACAGCATTCACCCACGATCTACCTGCGCCCTGTCCCCACCGATCTACTAGAGTTCACGTCTTTTGCTTTATCCTGGTGACAGTTCTTCATCCCAGAATAATATCTTTCTACGTTTGCGTCACTGCTTGAGCAGCTCATCCACGTGGAATCTTTTCTCCACTTCTTTCTGTTGAAATTTCTTCATCCTTAGGCATCCATCCCAAGTGTCATCTCCTGTATAAACCTCCCTTATCTCCATTAGGATTACTTCTCCTCTGCCCATGCTCCCACGGTGCATTAATTTGCTGTGTAAAGGTCACTGCCTGGCGGTACACCTGCGTACTAACAGATGTGCAGAAGGAAATGGCTGGGAAGAAGAGTTCTGTGCACTGAGACTCGGCCAATCGCCTAGCAAGGGTCTGCCAAAATGTTGGCCTTGGCACTACACTGTAAGTTTCTTGAGGCCAAGGATGACTCCTAAGACATTACAGACAAACTAAAAAGAAGAGAAATTAGCATATTGCAATATTGTGAAATTAAGGGAAGATCATTGCAAGAAAGTGGACAAAGGATTTGGTGCCAAATACTTCTAAGAAGTCAAGGGAAACAATAAATGAGATTTGTACAGTCAAGGTCATCCGTAATTTTGGAAAATGCAAATAAAAGCTATGAGACATAGTACCTGGTGGAGGGAGGTTGAGGAGATTTATGTCATGAGAAAGTAATTTGCAAGATTTTTTTAAAAAGCTGTTTTGGTTACAAGTTAAAGGAAAATGATTCATTTAAAGAGGGGGCATATTAAAATTGCTAGCAAGAATTATTGGAGAAGGAACCGATATTTTTTTTAACTACACTCAAAACTTGACTCTGTAATTTAATAATGTGGTTGTGTAATTCCTGCAATTTCAGAACGTGGAAATTAAAATCACCCAAACGCTAGCTTGACCTTTTTGCAGTTTAGCCTTTTCCCATTGCATTGCTAGATTCACTTATTTGAATTCCAACAGCAATTGTTTGCCCTCTGCTCCATTCTTAGGGAAATTCTCCGCTGGTTCTAAGCAGTTCTCCCTTCAAGCTCCCAGATCCATTCAGGATGACCAGGTTCCCCAGCCCTTTAGCAGAGGCTTCCAGGTGTGCAGGACTGCTGGAGGGCAGCTTGACTCTCCCTGTGAGGGCCGCTGGCAGGTGTCCGCACCGGAGGGTGTGTGTGTGTCATGGGTCATTTCCAGATGAAGGGCCTTTCCTTCCCCTCATCCTTTGGGGATTCCTAGTTCCTTCTTCCAGTTATCTCCTTCCAAAGTCGCCACCCTGCCTTTCCTTTCCTCTTTCTCCAGCCTCAAGCCCTCAAACTTTATGGTCTACGAGAAAGACCTGCCTTTGGCCCAGGGCGCGATCCTGGAGACCCGGGATCGAGTCCCACGTCGGGCTCCCGGTGCATGGAGCCTGCTTCTCCCTCTGCCTGTGTCTCTGCCTCTCTCTCTCTCTCTCTGTGACTATCATAAAAAAAAAAAAAAAAAAAAAAAAAAAAAAGGACAAAAACAGACCCAAGAATCTTTGTTTAGAATTCAAGTCAATAGGTTTTTTTTTTTTTTTTTTTTTTTCCAGCATTGTGTGAGATGAGAGAGGGGAAAAACCCTTAAGAGATGCAGAAAAAAAAGACTGGTGGTTATTAGAAACGGGGAGTGTAAGGTGGGCAAATGGGTGAAGAGGTCAGAAGCTACACACTTCTAAGTCATGGGGATGTAACGTGCAGCATAGGGACTGCAATTGATTATAGGATACTGCATATTTGAAAGTAGCTGGGAAAGTGGATCTGGAACCAAGTTCTCACAACAAGAAAAAAATTTGCAATTACGTATGGTGATGGATGTTTAACTAAACTTACTGTGGTGGTCCTTTTGCAATATACACAAATATCAAATTATTCAGTGGTACACTTGAAACTAGTATAATGGTACGTCAATTATATCTCAATTTTTAAAAAGAAACCTCAAGATTCTGGTGAGAGCAAAAAGGAGTAGAAAAATATACCAGAAACAGATGAATGACCTGAGGCATAATTCTGGCATGTTATCAAATAGGGTAATAATAATGATGGTTGACGTTGAGTGCTTATCACCTACCAGACACTGGTTGGTCTCAGCCTTTATGTATATGACTTATGTAATCAGCCACAAACCAGTGAGACAGGGGCAATTATTTTTTGCCATTCTACTGAAGCACAGAACAGTTAAATATTTTGTCCGAGATAACTCTGCTAAGAAATGCTAGAACTGAATTCTGGGTCTGGCCTGTCCTGTCCCAGAGTCTACACTTGTAATCACCACACCATACTTCTGCGATACAATGTTCTTCGCTTAGCCAAAATAACGCTTCTCCAAAATAAACCACCATCACTGTTGGATATTTCAAAAATAGACATTATTTTTTATTATTATTACCCTGTCGAGGAAGATTATTTCATGCAAATCAACATTCTTTAAGGTCCCCGTGCTTGTCCAGCTATAAAAGTACGAAGTGTAATTGTGGATGCTTCATGGATGCAACATTGAGAATATTATCTGTTGGATATGAAGTAGAGTGAGTGAAAGTTAAGTAGTTTACCTGGATGGTTTACAAAACCACATATGACTTGCCATGGGAGCATGTAGGTGGTTCTTAGGTACATAGAGAAAGGTGGGAATTGACAAAATAGGTCTGTCTCAATTGTATGATTTTAATTAAGTTTTTATATAACTACTTTACAGGTTGCCTGAGTAATCCGAAAATCATCTGCAGATACACAGCATGGTTATGTCATGTGGGTTCTGAGGTAGCTCATTACAGTTATCTCCATACACAGACTGTAAATATTCCCAACATCCAAATGAAGCCTTCCTAGAGAATCATCTATCGATACAAATAAATAGAGGCGTTACTGAGGAAATATTAAACACGGGTAATGACCTTCTGGTTTCTCAGAGAATTTCTACATAGAATCCATTCCCCTGCATGTTGACAATATCTAAGACAGTAGTTTTCACTCATCCAAAGTGACAATTGTGTCTCGGAAATAAAGATCCTGTACATTCCCAGAAATTCTGACTCATGAGGTCTGGGCTGGGCATGGCCCCAGAACCTGTGTTGTAAATAAGTCCCTCTGGGAATTCTGACACTGATGACCCGCCCACCACACTCTGAGAAACACCGATCGGAGACAGACTAACTCAGGGCAATGTAGGTCTACGTCCTGAAGACGGGCATCCTTTGCTCGGCAGCACCTGGAGAGGAGGCCTTGTACCTGGTTTGGTCCACAGCCAATGGCTGAACGGTCAGTTTGTGACAACCCACTTGAGTGACCACCCTTAACCTCCGTCCAAGAATTCAGTGACTTGGGATTTCAGAAAACCAACACAAGGATCCGTTGAAACTGAACCTGGATAGAATGAAATATTTGCTATTTACCCAATGGTTAATACCAATTTACTACGTGCATCAGGCAAACACATCGACGGCAAATTGTCAGGCGCAGTTATTAACATCTAATCCCTCCTCACAGCAAAGACTAACAAAAATTATATCCAGAGAGATGAGGGGTAACGTTTTTGTCCTGTTGTCTTAGTTTTAATGGAATCTGCTGATCCCCTTCTTGTCTCATGGGTGTTAACGTTGATTCAGGCATCTACTAATTTAAAAAATATTTTTATACAATCTGTAATCACTCATTAAGGTCTTCGCCAATTATTCATCTGTAACAGTGGTTGTTCCAACTTTTCTTAGCTACTACACAGATCTGTGTAGAATTAAAATCTGTTTCTCCTCTGACTTGGCGAACACGCTCCCATGTCCAGTTATGACAGTATGGGGACAAATACCATCTTTGTTATGACAAAGTGAAGATGACAGAGGCAGCCTCGCTTTTTCACAAGATAAGAAGGGCTGCCAAACCGAATGATGTCTGAAACGGTTTCCAACAATCGGCAGAAGGTTTCACTTTTTCAGTGTGCATTACATAATCCGACGCCCAAATGGATGCTGCTATTTAAACATACCATTCCCTCTTCTGTGTGGGTTTTACGAGCTTAGTTTATGTTACCATGTTGGTTCTTTTGTGACACAGAGTTGCATCAAGATCTACTTGCTGGGGTTGCAGTTTGTAGTGGAAAAATACATTTTTAGTATCTTTGGAAAGCTTGGAATTTTACAGAGTACTTTTTTTTTTTTTAAGTGGGTTTAGGAAAATGAAAGGTCTTCAACATGCCAAGACCTATAGACCATTAGTTGATAACTGTTTTCAATCCAATTCTTTAAAGAAATATATTATTTATTTATTAGAGAGAGAGAGAGGAAGAGAGAGAGCACTACACACAAGCAGGGGGAGCAGCAGGCAGAGGGGGAGGGAGAAGCAGACTCCCCAATGAGCAGGGAGCCCTAACCAGTGGCTCCATCCCAGGACCCTGGGATCATGACCTCAGCTGAAGGCAGATGCTTAACCGACTGAGCCACCCAGGTGCGCCTCAATCCATTTTTCCACTGATAATTTCCCAGGAAAACAAAACACAGGATGAAATCTTTCTATATATTCTTCATTGTATAGTTTTTTTTTTTTTTTATCCTAAAAACTCGCAATTCATCAACAGTGCTAAGAAGAAGAGTCAGGTAGTTCCCTCTTGTGCTTCCGCAACAGGAACCTCTTGTCTCAGGAAGTGGTGCCCTGACAAAAATCCTTAATGTACGTGCACCACAGAAATGGCAGTTCCTGTGGGTCCGTGGCCCCATGTGTGGAACCAAAGGCCTCAGGGTCAAACATCGGCACTCAAAAGTATGTCTGGGAAGCTTTGGAGGCCAATGAGAAGGAATTTCTGTATTTTAGCTCCCTTAAAAAGTAGGGGAAGAAATCTTATCTTACAAAGAAAGCAAAATAAGATCTGGCTTTCCCATTAAGGTTACTGTATTAACCAAACCAAACCAGACCAAACCAAACCAAACCCAACAAGAATGGAAGCGACTCTCTGGGTTCCTGGATCCTGCTTTAACCTTTGGCTCATTCCAGCCACATTCTGGTCAATCACAGGGCTTCAGAGCAGCTACCTTGTTTTTCATCCCCCCTCAGACATGTATCCAATTTCCTAAGTTCTACACTATTAGCTATTTTTGAGATTTGTTTTTTTAAATTTTTTTATTATTTATTCATGATAGTCATAGAGAGAGGAGAGAGAGGCAGAGACACAGGCAGAGGGAGAAGCAGGCTCCATGCACAGGGAGCCCGACGTGGGACTCGATCCCAGGACTCCAGGATCGCGCCCTGGGCCAAAGGCAGGCACTAAACCGCTGCGCCACCCGGGGATCCCCCTATTTTTGAGATTTCTAACCATTCCCAAGTCTCTAAAGCTTTTGTTCTGCCCACCTGTGTGAAATTTGGGGGGTAAATTTTTGCTTTTTCCTTGAAATTTCTTTGCTCAGTTAAGAGTTCTCAGAACCAACATTTGTATTTTCGATAGCTATTTTCAGAGCAAATAAACACTTCACTTTGATTAAGCTAAAGACAAACTCGTCATTTTTTCTAAAAAAAAAAAAAAGGTTCAAGAGCTCAATGGAATATTGGTTCATTAGTTGTGACAAATATCCACAGTGAAGTAAGATATTAACGTGAAGGAAAACTGGCTGTCAGTATAAAGTAACCCTCTGTACTATCCTTGCAACTTTTCTGTAAATCTAAGATTATTAAAAAACAAAAACAAAAACGTTTTTTTTAAAAAAAAAAGCTCAATGAGTACAAGGAAGAGAGATAAGTGAGACTTTAAAGATTATCTAGTCCAACCAACTGCTGAGCACTGAAATCTGTCAACATCACTGAAAAAAGGGTCATCCAGGCTACACACTGGAATTGTATTGCAGGCAGAGAGGCTCTAAGCCAAGGCAACCCAAAAAGCACATTTCTGGGAGACTCCTTAGAAAGTTCCCCCCATTATCGAGTGCAAAGGTATCTTCTCTGCAGATTCCAGTTTGGAGCTATTCCTTGGAGTCCTCGTCGGCAGGGGACCCCCATCTCGTGCCCCCAGTTCAATACCTTTTGAATACCGAACAGATCCAACATCTTCTGTAGTTTGCTGGGGCTGCCGTAACAGCACACAATACAGCGAGGTCTCTGCCCTTGGCTTGCAGATGCCGCCTTCTCGCCGGGTCCTCTCGTGCTCTTTCCTCGGCAGGCGTGTGTATCAGCGCCTCTTCTTACGCAGACCTGAGTCCCACTGGATTAGACCCCCGCCCTTATAACCTCATTTCATTTTAATTACCTGTTTAAAGACCTTATTTCCACATTGGGGATTAGGGCTTTGACATGTGAATTGGGGGGGAGCACAATTTCAAGCATTAAATCCTTTCAAATATTGGAAAACCGCAGTGAGATATCACAGTACTGGTCAGGAGTGTGGACTTGGGGTTAGTCCTGGGTTCACATCCCCCACTTAGGCACTAGTTAGCAAGATGTCTAAGGGCAGCCACTGACCCTTGTAGAATTCTCACTGCCTCATACGGAAAATGAGAATAATGGTAATTATTCGATATGGTATTATGAGGCTTTAATTCATAATCCATGTAAAGCACTTAACAGGATATCCAGCACACAGTAGGGGTTTACTTAATACTAATGATAATAATCCATCTTGATTCTCCTCTAGCCTAAGAAACCCTTACTTTTTTAAAGGGCTTTCAGTCTCTTGAAGCTAAACTGTGTGTCCCTGCACGTGGGTTACACTAAGCCTACCACTTCCATGGGGTTGGAAACATACAACCTAATACTAAAAGCAAACAGTGCACTTTCTCTTCTGGCTCTCAGATCACAATAAGTTATCCAGTAAAACCCAATGAGTCTGACTCATGAGTCTTTTTCTTTGGAGATTTCTGCCAAGCCAGGTCCCATTGTCACCTAATGGGAAGGTCAGTTTCCTAGAACCAAAGTCATGATGGCACATTCATTTATATCAAATTTTATTTTGTTAGCATCACACCATCAGCTCATTCTCTCTTTAGATGTTCACAAATCATCATCTTGCTCATCAGTGATCTGTTTCCGAGCTTTGTTTGGGTCCATCCAAACCGACTGATGAGTATAAGGGAATTGGTCCACCCTGGTGACCATGCAGGTATCTGTATAAACAAAGATTGAATTGCAGCTTATCTGAGTCCTGGTGGAACACCACCCTGAAGTGCAGAAACGGTGGATGGTCTTGAAGGAGCTGCTGGGAAGCCCTCTCCCACCCACTTCTCTATCTCCTTACGAGGAGGTTATGAGACAGTTTATCATCTCCTGGGTTCTGAGGAAGCAAAGGCAAGTCAGCAACAGGGCACCACATGACTAGTCTTGCAATCATTGCCCCTTGTTTGGGTGTCATCCTTTTTGGTGTATACGGCAACAGCTCACCTCTCTGCCTTATTCTTCTTCCTGTTATTTGTAACAAACTGTCAAACTCTAAAAGTGGCTCCATTGTATTTCTACTGGTTGACCAGTTGGGTCTTGGCTTTGCGTTGCCTTCTAAGTGTGGGTAAGCTTGACAATGTAAGGAAGCTTCTCGTTCTTTAAAATTGGAAATCAATATACCCAACTCTGATTCATCCAGAGTCTTCCATTCCTCAGAATGGAAGACAGCTATGACTTACAGCAGCTGGTTGTTGCTTGTTGCCTTATAATCTTCTCATCCATTTGAACTTCTTTTCACTCTTATCCAAGTTCATTTCATACTTTATTAAGCCTTTTTAAAAATATTTATTTATTTATTTATTTATTTATTTATTTATTTATTTATTTATTTATTTATGATAGTCACACACAGAGAGAGAGAGAGAGGCAGAGACACAGGCAGAGGGAGAAGCAGGCTCCATGTACCAGGAGCCCGACGTGGGATTCGATCCCGGGTCTCCAGGATCACGCCCTGGGCCAAAGGCAGGCGCCAAACCGCTGCGCCTGGGATCCCCTTTATTAAGCCTTTGTTGTGCAAGCAAACTTCACCCGCCATTATACACCACTGTACCGTCTAGAAATCTGTCTGGCTCTAGAAATCACAACCTCTGACTCCTGGATAGCTGGTTTACATTGAGGCACACATTTGTTCTTTCATTCAAGTGCTTAGTAGGTAGTGACTAAGAAGGAACATTAAGATACTAAGGGGTTAACACTTATCAAAGGTCCTTAGCAGGTATATGTCCCATTATTATGGTGTCCATCTGATGGATGATTAAAACAAGACTGCAAAAGGTGAAGTAAGTTCTGGCTACCAGAACTTACTTCCTTACTATACCATGAACAAGGCATGATCCCAGAAGTTCAGGGGCTCACAGTCCAGTACCTCTGAGTCTGTGATATCGAAATCAATGGTCCTGAAACTATAACTGATACAGTAATGAAGGGCTTCCCTAATCTGGGGCTAACCAGAAGTAGAACACATGGTGCAAACAGGTAGAAAAGAATGAAGATAAGGAAAGACAGAGGAAGAGAATGAAGAACATATCAGTGAACAAAAGGGAACTTGATTAGAGTGGGCTCTGATCCAGTGCGCCTTTTGTGTCCTTTTAAGAAAGGAAAGCACAGAGAGAAGAAGGAGAGCTCTATGTGAAGACGGAGAGACACACAGGGAGAAGAACGCCACGTAAAGATGCCGGCAGAGACCATTAGGGTTGTGTGGCCATGAGCCAAGGAATGCCTACAGCTACCAGAAGTCGGAAAAGCCAGGAAGAGTCTTCTGGAGGCTTCAGAGGGGGCATTGCCCTGATGACATCTTGGTTTTCAGGTTTCTAACCCCCCAAACTGTGAGAGTCATTAATAACTTATCACTTAACAGCAATTTTCCACACCTCACAGAGAAGCCTTCTGCCCGGAGCCTCCCTGTGCCCAGGGTGAAAGAAGATTCCAATGTGATCCTGGTACAAACAATTCAATGCATTCCAAATCTATGTAGAAGTAACCTTTTTTTAATAAAGATTTTTAAAATTTATTCATGAGAGACACACAGAGAGAGAGGCAGAGACACAGGCAGAGGGAGGCTCCCTGCAGGGAACCTGATGTGGGACTTGATCCCAGGGCCTCAAGATCATGAACTGAGCCAAAGGCAGATGCTCAACCACTGAGCCACTCAGGCATTTCAGAAGTAACTTTTGTATGATTTTTTACTTGCTTCATGAAACACTGCCCATTTCTCTCTAAAATTTAATTAACCGCTATTAATACTATGCTTATTAGAACTGCCATTTGGAGAATTATAGCTATGAATATCTCTTCTCCCTCATTAAAATATTAACTCCTCAAGGATAAAAGCATTATTTTATAACTCATTTAGTGAGAGCAAGTTATTATAAGGAAAAGGCTCACATCATTACAGAGGCTGAGAAGTCCCAGGATCTATACAGTCAGCAAGCTGAGGAAGACCCAGCACAGTCAATGGTATGGTTCCAATCAAGTCCAGGGCCTGACAACCGGGTGAGCTGATGGCCTAAGTTCTAGTCCAAAACTGAGTTCCAAAGTAGGACAAAGTCTGTGTCCCAGTTCGAAGACAGAGAGACTTCTCTATTTTTTTTAGAAGATTTTATTTATTTATTCATGAGAGACACACTGAGAGAGGCAGAGACACAGGCAGAGGGAGAAGCAGGCTCCCTCTGGAAGGCTGATGCAGGACTCGATCCCAGGACCCCGGGATCATGACATGAGCCAAAGGCAGTCGCTCGACCACTGAGCCACCCAGGCATCCCAGACCACCTTTTCTCTTGCCTTGCCTTTTTGTTCTGTTCAAGCCTTCAGAGGATTAGATAAACCCCACCCACCCCCACCTTGGGAAAATCAATCTGCTTTACTCAGTCTACTGATTCAAATATTAATCTCATCCAAAAACACCCTCACAGACACAAACAGAATGATGTTTAACCAAGTATCTGGGCACCCTATGGCCCTGCCAAGTTGACACACAAAATTAACCATCACAGTACCACCAAGGCCTCATTCCAGTTCAGAGTGAAAGAAGAAAGAACATGTGTTGAACAATGTGTCTCTGATATCATACATATATATCCTTCTGTCCCTGTTCTACCAACCAGAGATTATTAGTCACATATCCAGGGAAATATCCAAGTTTGTGGTATCTGAGATTTCAAAGAAATAACATTAGTATTTATTTAGAATGAATAAAATATATATATTTTTAAAACCTGTCAATCTCCACAAATGCCACAAAATCCAGAAAAGTAATGGTATTAAATCCCACCAAACCTTCATGATAGTATTTTCCTATATTTTTTACACCATATATATTTTTAATATTTTATTTATTTATTCATGAGAGACAGAGAGAGAGGCAGAGACACAGGCAGAGGGAGAAGCAGGCTCCCCCTGGGGAGCTCGATGTGGGACTCGACCTCAGGACACCGGGATCATACCCTGGGCCAAAGGCAGATGCTCAACCACTGAGCCACCCAGGTGTCCCATGACCCTGTATATTTTGATTACTTCTTCACACAATAGTCTATAATTATCTATTTGTATTGGGAGAATAGAAAAATAATTTCCTCTAATATGGATTATCAAAATTTGTATTTTACTATCAATAATTTAGAAAAGTTCCTTTTAGCTTCACAACCCATCGTCGGTAATTTCAGCGTTAGGCAGCATTTGTTAATCTGAAATGTACAAAACACGGAACTTAAGATATGAATGTTCTATTTATAGAACCGGTAAAGATGTCTGCACCACAAACACAGGAATTCTGGTCAGTTCAATTTCATACAATTCTCACCAAGGTAAGAAAAATGCATCGTGTGTTTATAACTGTATGCTTTCGAAGAAGTATTCCAGATGGGAAAGAACTGCCAT
Source organism: Vulpes lagopus (assembly GCF_018345385.1). NCBI lineage: Eukaryota > Metazoa > Chordata > Mammalia > Carnivora > Canidae > Vulpes > Vulpes lagopus. The sequence continues at coordinate 147,808,675 of NC_054827.1, read as the reverse complement.
TTTGACTAGGCATCAACGAAACTGAAACCTCGGACTCCAATCTGATCACTGAAAGACTCTGCAGTCCAGCTTCTGGCTCTGCACACTTCAAACCGTCTTTCTTTTCCAGTATCCACACACTTGGGTGGCCCTAGAGGCCACCCCTACCCTGGGCCAGCTAATGATACTGTAACTCTCCAAGGAAGTGGCTGCAAACCACACAAATATAGCACCATCTCGTGATCTATATCAGGTCCAGATGCAGATGAGGCCATTTGGATTCAAATCGTCAAGAATAGTTTCTCTGGGTCCAGAGACCTGGTGAACTAAAAAGACAAACTTATCTACCTCCTTTCAATGAAAATGCATTGCTGAGGCCAGTATCGGACAACGATAGTGGATACTCCCATTCAAAAAGAGGAAAAGCAGGAAGCCAGAAATATTCCTTGGATGGAGTCTAGATCTTCTTCCTGGCAGTGGTTACTCTTTGTGGACCTTTTGATCTCATCTTCTCCCTCTAAAATAGACTTCCTTTTTAATAAGAAACGCCCCATTTTCCAAGAAGACAAATGTTTCTGAGGTTCCTCTTTAGCCATGAAGGTTGGAATCCTAGAGGTCTTTTCTTATTTTCAGCTGTCTCTGTCCTTTTCAGTCTAAGCTGGAAGTATCTTTCCTAGCATGATTTTCTTAAAAATTATGTGCATGTCCTATGAAAATTAGTTGGGTTCATTTTATACTCCAAAAGCCACATCCATAATTCTTCCAGAGAGATTTCTTTGTACCGGGTCACATGTTAGGGTAACTGAGTAATTAGACACCACTAGATGTGATTCTGGTTCTGATGCTGATTGTTCCTGGATGATTGGGTCCACGCTAGTGACAGCAGTGTAAAAGGTATTATTATGGTCAGTTCACCAAGAAATTTCTGTTGGGTATTAGCTGTCAGGAATGGGTATGACAGTAAGCACAGAGTGTGGTACGCTTAGCCTTTTCTTTGGCTTGTATTTGTTTTTTTAATCTGCAATAATATGGGTTCCTTTAACTCCAAAGATTCTTGTTGCCTGTCCAGAAACTCTAGCGTTTTATATTTTCACTTATTGTCAAACTCCATAAAAACAGGATTTCTATACTAAACATGAAAAGAAACAGAATTTCTGGCAGGCTCTTTGATTTCTCTAAATAAATGAATTAATTCCAAATCAATGTCCCTGCAGGGTCTTTAAATAAAGCTAAAGAAAGGAAAGGAGAAATCTGTATCACTTCAAATTAGAAAAATTGATCCAGAAAAATAAGGCTTTCTACAAGCCACGTAAACCAAGAATTAATGGTTCTACAAAATATAATCAAATTCAACCTTTAAAAAATGATGAAAATCAATGACATTATTACAAGGTATGGACAATGAAAAAAAGTTCTGCCAAATTCGGAAGAGAACAAAATTGCAGAGATGCACAACAATGCTCCCTCAACCGATCTAATGGTCTTAATTATACGGTTTTGTCTCTTTAACTGAGAAACATTCTTAATAGCTACTAACAACTCTGTTGCTACCTTAAGAGCTGTAGCTTTATCACAATTAGTTCTCCTATTTTTCTAAAGAGTTGATAAAATTTGCATATCATGAATAGAAAATATATTTTGAGCAAACAGCCTGACATACCTTGGTTACTTCTAGAAGGAGTTAACAAATGACATTGTAAGTTGAATAAAATCTAATGGAGTAGGGGGCTTCACTTCCAGCAATGCTGGAGTAACTGAGATCAGATTCATCCACGCACAGTAAAGAAGTAGGGGAATGTACAAAACACGTGAAACTGTCTGTGGACATTAGAGATTATGCAGCAAAGGACAGTCTCTAAAGGAAGGGCAACATCTTGAAGGATGATATAGTCACCCCAACTTTCTGCCTGGAAGCACTTTATCGACTGCTGGAAAAGAGAACTCCAAGCAGAGCTCACAGGAGTGTCACAGAGTCCACAAAGGAAAAAGACAGGCACTCAGTGGAGCCATGAGGTTTCACTTGTAGAAAATAAGCAGAAGTGAGAGCACCATACAAAGAGCCCCAGGAATGTGCATGGAGATCTGCTCCAGGCTATAATTAAATACTAAGTTGTGCATGCAGGAGGTGAAATTTCACCAAGTCAGGAAAGAGCAATTGAGAAAGTGTAAGAGCTCTTACACTGAACTGAGAGGGGTCTGAGTTTATCCAGGCACAGCAGGGAGGCCAGAGTACCCACCTAGAATAGAGACCTGAGGGTTACTGCTAAGTGGTAGGGGAAAACCCAGTCTCCTGGTGAAGTCCACACTCCACAAATCCTGAAATACCAGCCTCTAAAGGATCAAGCAAACCCCCAAGTGTCTTTCAGAAAAAAAAACAACTCCAGTGCTCCTTAAGACAACAAAATCCAACACTTAACAAGGTAGGAATCACAATGTACATCCTTCGATTAAAATCAATAGACTGAAGCAGGAAAATGTCACCGGGATGAAGGGGAAAACATCAGTCAATAATAGAAGATACTAGAAAGGACAGTGAATGGTACTATCAGACAAGGACTTAAGAGACCTACTGTATTTTATTTTAAAGTAAAACATATACATAAGGAAAAATACAAAGAAAGACCACATGAAGTCCTGGAGATGGAATATGTAATATCTGAAGTGAAAAACTGGATGGGTTTAATAGAGATTAGATACTTTAGAAGAAGAGATTGGTGAACTTGAAGATAGAGAAATAGAAACTATCCATACTGAAGTACAGAGAGTAACACAGACAAAAAATGAACGGAACTTTAGTGATTTTTGGACATCTTGCTAATTTATCTGTAAGGCAAAATCAAAGAAACAGTCTGCAGATTTTACAAATTTGATAAAAACAATAAACAAGATCAAGAAATGTATAGACAAAACCACACCAAACACATCAGAATGAAGTTGCTGAAAACCAATGATAGAAATCTGAAAATAGACAAATATTTTATAATAAAATCATCAACAGGCACAACATTTCTAAGTTTATATATGCACTTAATTACAGAGTTTCAAATACGTGAAGAAAAAAATGACAGAAAGTAAATAGACTAAATGTTATCACTAGAGATTTTGATATCCCTCCATGACCAATAGAACAAAAAGACAAATAAGAACAGACATCCTTAATAACACTGTCAATCTAACTGATCTGACATTTATAGACCATTCTATCCACCAACAATAAAATGTACATTCTTTACACGTGGTCACCAAACATTCAACAAGAGAAATCAAAGGCTGGACATAACACGAGTATCAAATTGATAAGGCCTAAAGACTTATGAAGCATGTTCTCTGATAACAAAAGAATTGGATTAGGGAATCCATAATAATAATCACATCTGAAAAATCTTCCAACTTCCAAACACTACATGGGTCAAAGAAATGAAGAAAATTAGAGAATATTCCAAAATGACTAAAAATGAAAATGAAAATTGAGGGGATCCAGCTAACGTAGAATTTAAAAGATAAATCTATAGCTCCAAAATTGCTTAAACTTAGGGAAGAAGAAATGATGTCTAACGATGGTGAACAAAGACTCTATTTTAAGATAGAAAGGAATAGCTCTGAGTTAATAAAAGGCATCTATGAAAACCCTCTACCTAACTCATAGTTAATGGCAAAAGAACAAATGTTTTTCCTTTCAGACTGGAAATGGCTTCAAGAAAATGAAATAAAACACATTAGAGAGATTAAAGAAAATGAAAATTGCCCTTACTTGCAGGTAACATGATCATGTTATATTTTATATATTCTATATATATTCTACAAATGATCATGATATATAGGAAATGCTTTTTTTTTTTTTTTTAAGATTTTATTTATTTACTCATGAGAAACAGAGAGGCAGAGACACAGGCAGAGGGAGAAGCAGGCTTCATGCAGGGATCCTGATGTGGGACCCAATCCCGGGACTCCAGGATCAGGCCCTGGGCTGAAGGCAGCACTAAACCGCTGAGCCACCCGGGCTGCCCGATATATAGGAAATCCTAAACAATCTACAAGGAAGTCACCATAATTGCCATGTAAATTTAGCAAGTTTGCAAGATCACTCCATAAGGATGCATTGCTCTTCTGTATGTCAATTAAACAACTAGAAACTGTTCCTTCTCTGTCAGTCTTGTTCTGCTTTGTCCCACTGCCAATTCCCAGCTGTTAATTTGTTATCCAGCCTTTGAATGTACCGCATTCAAATCGAAGTCCTCAGGCAATCATAGCTCAGGAAGCACCTCCCATCACCTGTTGATTGCAGAACCGGCCACAAACCCTCCCCATCCTGTGGGCTCCCTCCTGTGAGGTGTGACTGCAGCTCGGCCCCTCCAAGAGAGCCCGCGCTCAGGTCCCTGCACATGGGCTTGCCCACATGGCTTAGGGTTTAGGAGAAACTCAGCAAATGCGTCAGAAGCAAAGGTGTGAAAAGCGCTTGGGCACTGGAGTTTATTTTCTCTTCACACTCTCCGGCACCCTGGGACCACGGCGTGAGGATCCAGAGCCAGCCTGCTGCCAGATGGGAGGACATGCAGAGCAAAGGATGAGGCCGCCGGACGCTCTCCTGCACCAGCCGGCCGCAACCGGGCTGGCAGCCGACCACTGGGATAAGCCCAGCTGTCTCCGACCAGAAGGCATGCCCACCAACCCCCAGGACCATGGGGGATGACGCCTGCGTGAAGCCACTAAATCGTGGGCTGATTTACTACACAGTGATACCTAGTTGGCGCATGGGAGAAGGGAGAGGAACAGGTGACCGAGGCTTGCTGAATGCAGGTATGGACGGAGGGTGCGTTCATCTGCTTGGGCTGTCAGTTATTAAAAAATGATTTTATTTATTTATTTGATGCACACACATACACACACACACACACAGAGTGAGCACAGGTAGGGAGAGAAGCAGGAGCCCGATACGGGGCTTGATCCCAGGACTCCGGAATCAGCACCTGAGCAGGAGGGAGACGCTTAACCGACTGAGCCACCCACAGGCCCCCTGCTTGGGCTGTCATAGTAAAATACCACAGATGGGCTGGTTTACACAACAGCTTTTTATTTTCCCACAATCCTGGAGGCTGGAAGTCTGAGATGAGGGTGCCAGCATGGTTGACTGCTGGGGAGAGCCCTCTGACTTGCGGGTGGTCACCTGTGTCCTCACGTGGTCTTCCTGTGTGGCAAGAGATCACTCTCTTCACCTTACAATCCTGAGATTAGGACTTGACGTCATTTAACCTTAATTGCATCCCAAAAGCCCCATTTCTAGAGTCACATTGAAGGTGAGGGCTTCAACAGATGAATGTGGGATGAATTTGGGAATTTTATGAATTGAACATAATTCAATTCATAGCAAGGGGGTTCATTATACTATTATTTCTAATTTTTTTACATTTGAAAACTTTCATAAGATTTAGAAGATGTAAATGTATTTTGGCTCCTATGCACTTATGCTTTATTTTGTGAGAAAGAGAAAACCCCAGAAGGTTCTACGGTCTCCTGATACCCTTAAAATCTTGACTAGGTAACTAGAAATTACAGTTCAAAATAATAAAGCTGTGCATTTGCTTTAATGTCAAATCTTCTACTTTCTTCCAGGTTGCTGGTAACACTATAGTTCCCAGTCTGTCATGGGAAAGAGAGGGCGGCCAGCTACTCCACTGCTGCGTCTCCTCTCCCCCATCTATCTACACGCGGCTTTCGCTTCCATCATAACTGACATGCTAGGGGTCAGGGGTAAGAAAGGTTTTACTTGAACTAGAACGGTCATATGTTGGCGTTGAGCTCTCTGGACCCAACTCTGCTGACACAGATGGAGGCATATGGTCATTTGGAATTCCCTCCTAACAACAGAAAGTCTATGGCCCATTTCCAGACTTTTCTGGCTGAGACTCCCTGCTCCCACACAGGGCAGTACTGGACAGGCCTCGTGAAAATCTCTCGCCAGCAATGTCTCCTGTGAGGTCCACGTTTGATCCATAGAAAATACCCTTCCATGTCCCCACAGTGTGTGCCTGTCAACCTATATCACAGCAACCGCACTCTGAGCCTGTCATCAAAGCAACAACCTGTATATTAGTTTCCTATTACACGGCAGCAAATTATCACACAGTTATTATTTTTTAGTTCAGGAGATGAGATGTCCAAAATCAGTTTCACTGAGCTAAAAACCAAGGAGCCACTAGAGCTGCACTGCTTCTAAGGTCACTGAAGAAACAGAGAGAGCCCACTTCCTGCCTTTCTACCTGGAGGCTACCTGCACTCCTTGGCTCATGCCACACTGCTCTGACCTCTACTTCCATTATGGCATCACCTCTGGCTGACCATCTTGCCTTCTTCTTCAAAGGATCCTTGTGATACCACTGGGTCCACCTGGTTATCCAGGATAATCTCACCACCTCAAAACCCTTAACCACTCTTGCAAAGTCCTATGTGCCAAGTGGGGTAACATATTCACTAGTTCTAGGGATTAAGATGTAGATACCTTTGGGGGGATCTTCTACCTATGACATCCTGTCTTCTATGTTTTTCAGGGGTTAGGAATAGTTGGACCCTGATTCATTCTGCTTCTGTTTCAAAGAACACAAAGCAGCCTTCCCTGGTCTCTTCATGGAAGTCCCTCCCACCAGGCTTGAGATAAAGAAGGTAGCACTCTCCTCCTTCCCCAGGGATGGCAAGAGGTCTCCAAAGAACTCTCTTCTCCTGTCCCCACCCAAAGGGCAATCTGACCTCTTCTCTGATCCTTGGTCTGTCAGACAGATACAGAGTTGTGGAATAGATCCCTTCACACTTCTTTTACAGAATTTGCAATGCTCTCACTCCACTTGGTATCTTGATATTCATAGAATCAGCACCTTGGTTGAAGCTGAGGCGTGGAATGTTCCATTCTAACATCCTGTACATAACTATTCCCCTAAGGCAGAAACATGAAATTATAAATAGATCCTCATGAATTGTTAAATTCTTAAAGCTGGTCTTCTATTTGGTGACAGAATGTATTTAATGAGTCAAAAGGAATTTCAATATTCAAAGGTGAATATTAAATGAATAACATTCTACAGAACACAAAAATACTTTGAGGAGAGCATTTTTGCTTCTGAATAGCTTTTCAGTCAGACTGTTCCTTCTTGAAATAAGAACTATCACTCAACCAATCTTCTGTTCATGTGAAAAAGAGTAATTTGAGCTGGAGAGCAAACCTCACCTGCAAAACAATAAATGTGATATGTGATGTTGCCATTCTCCATTTTGCCTAAAGAAATGCATTTTTTCATTCTTAAAGCTCTCTCGGATAGTGTGATGCTAAAACTTATAAAACCCACAAAATAATGGTGACATAATTTATATATATGTATGTATATATATATGTGTGTGTGTATATATATATATATTATTAGGTATTTCTACTCAAATGAGAATGAACAGAGTGTTTATGGAAAAATGAAACTGTAGCATTTGATCGTCAGATCTGGCATATTTCTTCTATCAAACATTCCATCAAAACAGAGATATCTAATCTCTGCGAACACACAAAACAATGAGGCTCTGTTGTTGTATTAGCTTGATTTCTTTTGGGGATGCAAGTAACAAAATTAACTACAGCTTTAGCTAAAAAGAAAAAAAAAGAGTGGGGGCAGAGGGAGAGACTCAATAATAGAATGTATGGCACAGAACTGGCAGGTAAGGAATGCAGCTAGACTGGAGGATAGTTTCTTGTCTCTATTCCTTCTGGTTTTCTGCACTTTTTTCTCTGGCGGCAGGGTAACATGACCAAATTTATAAAAGCCAAAGGATCTGAACTCTTTAAATTACCCATCACATGACTAGACGAGATTTCTTTTTAGTTCAAATTCCCAAGGAAGACATGGCCGACCTTGGCTTGGGTCACGCACCCATTCCTGGGGTAATAACTATGGCCAGGAGATCATACCGCACGAAGATGGTATCCACTGCAGATGAGCGTGAGATGGAGAGGTGAAAGAAAGACAACTATGACAGCTCATTCCAACGTGTTAGCATAGCATAACGCTGAATGCCTAAGAGACTGTTCACATCTGGACTCCTGAATCCTGTAGGTCGCTCGGAGTGTGTACTTTCAGGCTTGTAGTATGTTTGCTTCTTCCATCCGCAGAAGTGGTATCTCGCAAGGTCCTGTTGATTTTACCATCGCTGGTTGGGGATATTCATGGAAGGACACAGGCAGTAAAAATTTAAACACCAACCCATGTGGTTATAAACTCGCAGAGGGGATAAACCAGAGCCCAGGCCTTGACTGATAAACTCCTCTGTTTTCTATCTCTGAACGTGGGGTAGAGATTTCTTCCTGTGAACGGAGCCCACGAGGGACTCAGTTTTGTGTAGTGATCTTGGCTGCAAATTCCTGTCTCTGTAGGGACCCAGGCCTCCTGTCAAGAAAACCAGTCAAACCTTCCAGGCCTGCCCCGGTGTCAGCTTGCCAGGGGAACCCTGACGTTAGTAGAACGTATGGAATCTCATATATACACAACTTATCAGACACAGTCCACAATCAATGCTTAGGAATTTTATGCTGTAATGAGAAGTCTGACTCAAACCCTTCCTTATTTTAAAATTTCCATTTTTTATTACAATAATTCTAATGTTTCAGAGTTTTCTTCACTTTTCATAAAACTAAACTATTTCAGGCAATATTCTATGTGAGCAAATCATCTCCACGTCTCCTGAATCATAGTTAGAGTTTTTCTACAGCAAGATATTCTCTTCTGGTTTTGCCTACACCGAGGAGTCTCTCAGGCAATGTAACCTCAAATGGAAGCATATTCTGGCATCTTTACCACATGCCATTCACCCCAGAAATGTCTACTGGCATGAGAACAGAAGGAAAACGTGTCAAAATGAGGAGTTCTGAAACTTAAGCAGGTAAGGGGATCCTTGGTGGAAGGGTTAAAAACAGAAAGGATGAATACACTTTAAAAACCACTTTCTCACTATACGGTAAACAGAAATAGCCTATCTTATTTTATTTTATTTTTTTAAAATAAGATTTGGTATTTTTTTAAGTTTTTATTTATTTATTCATGACAGACAGAGAGAGAGAGAGAGAGAGAGAGGCAGAGACACAGGCAGAGGGAGAAGCAGGCTCCATGCAGGGAGCCCGGTACAGGACTTGATCCTAGGTCTCCAGGTCTCAGGCGGCGCTAAACCGCTGAGCCACCCGGGTTGCCCATATTATCTTATTAAAAAAAAAAAAAAAAAAAAAAAGAAAGAAAAGAAAAGAAAAGAAAAACATGAAGATATCTTTATAGTTTACAAGGTTTAGACTGATAAATAGTTTACAAGGTTTAGACTGATAAATACTATGGTCTTCGTTATTTCTAAACAACATTCACAGAGAAATACACAGCTATAATTTTAGATTTTTAAAAACGGGAAAGTTAAAAAAATCCCTTTTAAAAAGCCTAAGAAAAGGGTGCCTGTGTGGCTCAGTTGAGCATCTGACTCTTGATCTTAGGGTTTGAATTCAAGCCCTGAGTTGAGTTCCATGCTGGGTGTGGAACCTAGTTTTCAAAATTTAAATAAATAAAATAATAATTTTTTTTAAAAGCCAGAGAAAGAATAGCAAGGCAAACCACAAAACATGAGACGGAATAGTTGAAGAACAAAAGGCAACAGCAGTGGGGCAAACATAAAATAGACAAAATGAACACCACCGGAGTTGGGGTTTTAAAAAGGTTAACACAGGTGACAAAGCTCTAAGACGGAACCTTTTAAGTGCAGAAAGCACAAAGTAGCATTATCAGGAATGAAATAGGTGAAATTAGTATACAGTTTAAAGGACCAGAGGAAATTAGAAATATCTTTATGACAATGAATGTTAACTTTCGATGAAATGCCCAGATTCTCAAAGAAAATAAGACATCTTACACAATTGAACACAAGAAAATACGGAAAAATTTTAATAGTTCAAGATCTTTCAGGAAATTGAATCTGTAACTGAAAAACTACCCATGAAAGAAAACTTGAGGCCCAGGTAACTTCACTTGAAAATGCTTTCAAATACTTAAGGAAAAACTAACCAATCTTACAAAAACTCCTGAGAATAGAGAAGTATGAAGTATCACAATTCATGTTAAGAGGCCAAGACAACATTAATCTAAAAACCTTTAAAAAGGATATTAAAAGAAAAACATAGACCAATTTCTCTAATAAATGTAGATACAAAACCCCAGAATGTACATATGTAAGTCGAATCCAGTTTTATAGAGAAAGGGTAATATTATATGACCAAATAGCATTCACTCTAGGAATGCAAAGTTGGTTTAACATTCAAAATTCAGTCAAGTACTTGACTATAGTAACAGAATAAAGGAGAAAACCATGCATTTCAACAAATACAACAAAAGCACTTGATAAAATCCAAATCCCATTCACGATAAAAAACTCAGCTAACTAAGCAATAAAAACACTTTCTTCATATCATGGAGGGTACCTACAGAGTACCTATTTCAAGATCGTATATCAAAAGGCGAAAGACCATGATTATCAGTACAAAAATCCTCAACAAAATGCTAGCAACAAAAATTCAATAGCACACCGAAAGGGTTATACAACATATCCAAGTGGGATTTATTCCTGGAATAAAAGGATGATTCAACATATGAAAAATCAATCAGTATTAATATACCACATTGACAGAATGAAGGGGGAAGGGCCATGATCATCTCAACTGATGCAGAAAACACATCTGACAAAATGAAGTACCCTTTTTAACAACAACCACAACAACAAAACCCTTAAAAAACCAACTAGGAACAGAAGGAAATTACTTCAACATAATCAAAACCATCTATCAAAAGCCCATCACTAAATTCCTACTAAATGGTGAAGAAAAACTTTTCCCTCTAAGATCAGGAACAAAACAGAGATGCTAACTTTTATCACTTCTATTTGACATAGTACTAGAAGTCCTAGCCAAAAGCAATTAGACAAGAAATAGAAACAAAAGGCACCCAAATTAGAAAGGAAGTTAAATTACCTCTGTTTCCAGAGGACATGATATTATATAGAGAAAACCCTAAAGATTCAAGAAAAAGACAAAAACAAAACCCTCGTAGAATAAACAAATTCAGCAGAGTTGTAGGATATAATAGTATCAAGACAAAAAAAAATCACTATACAATATACTATTCTATACACTAACAATGAACAATCCAAAAATAAGTTGAAAGAAAATCCCACTTACAATAGCATCAAAAAGAATAAAATATTTAGAAATGTAATTTAACTAAGGAAGTGAATGACTTGTATGCTGAAAACTACAAAACACTGTGGGAAGAAAGTTTAAAGACACAAATAGATGGAAAGACACCGTGTGCTCATGGATTGGAAGGCTCAGTATTGTTAGGATGTTAGGATCAGTACCATTCAGAGTGATCTACAGATCTATTGCAATCCTTATCAAAATCCAAAAAGTATTTTCCGCAGGAATACAAAATGCCATTCTAAAAACTATATGGAATTGATCTCAAGAGGTCCCAAATAGCCAAAGTAACTATTTTCTGCTGAATTATGTACCCCCCAAATTCCTATGTTGAAGCTCTTTCTTCTCCCCAACACCACCCCCCCCCCAGCACACACACATAGATAGCTCAGAATGTAACTGTATTTGGAGACAGGACCTTTAAAAAGGTGATTAAGTTAAAATGAGGCCTTTGGGTGGGCCCTCGTCCAATCTTACAGATGTCCTTATCAGAGGAAATTAAGATACAGACACACACCAGAGATGTGCATACTGAGAGGAAAGGCTCAGTGAGAACAGACCAAGAATGGGACCATTTGAAAGCCAAGAAGAGAGGCCCTTAAGAAACCAAACCTGCAGACACCCTGACCTTAAACTTCTAGCCCTCAGAACTGTGAGAAAATAAACGTCTGCCACCCAGTCTGTGGCACTTTATTATAGTCGCCCTAGCTAACTAATGCAGCAAACCTGAAAAAACAAAGTTAGAGGTCTCACAGTCTCTGATATCAGAACTTAGTACAAAGTTGCAGTAATCAAGAGTGTGGTACTGGCATAAGGACAAACAGACCGATGGAGTAGAATCGAGAGCTCAGAAATAAGCCTGCAGATCCAGGGTCACAAGACTGTCAACAAGGGTGCCAAGACCATTCAACTGGGAAAATGTCTCTCCAACAAATGGGGTTGGGAAAACTGGATATCCCCACACACAAAAATTAAAGTTGGATCCTTACCTTAAACCACACAAAAACAGCTTTCATCTGAGCTGCCAACATGCCATGCAGACTGAGGAAGACCCAGAAACGTCGGAGCCACGGGAGCTAGGACCACGGCTGCATCAGCAAAGGCTGGAAGCACCCAGGAGGCCGGGGTGATGCTGGCAGCGCACATTACCACAGGATCAAGTTTGACAAGTAGCACCCGTTACTGTGGGAAAGTCAGTATGAGGCATTACCGCTAACAGAGGAGCCACAGCTGCTGCTCAACCATCAACCTGGAGAAACTGTGGACCTGGGTCAGCAAGCAGGCAAGGGTGGATGCTTCCAGAAGGAAGCCTGGAGCTGCTCTGAACACTGATGTGGTGCAATCAGGCTACTGCAAAGTTTTGGAGAAGGGAGAGCTCCCCAAACAACCTGCCACTGTGAAGGCCAAATTCTTCATCAGAAGAGCTGAGGAGACCTGGGGTGGGGGCCTGTGACCTGGTAGCTTGAAACCACATAGAAGGAGGTTCATGCAACGCTAATGCAACAAGTGGGGGAAAATAGAAAAATGAATTTAAAATGGATCCAAGATCTAAACGTAAGACCTTAAACTATAAACCCTTAGAAGAAAACAAGGGAAAAGCTTCATCATGTGGAGTTGGCAAATATTTCTTGGACATAATACCAAAAACATGAGGAATATAAGTAAAAAATGACAAATAGGACATCAGATTAAAAACTTATGTGCATCAAAAGACACAACTGACATAATGAAAAGACAACCTACAACATGGAAGAAAAATATTTGCAAATCATGCATCTTATAAGTATGATTCTACTATCTAGAATATTAAAGCACCTACAACTCCACAACAAAAACCCAGTAACTCAAAAATATAGACAAAGCATCTCCATGTTTCTCCAAAGATACACAAAACGGCCAACAACAATCTGAAATGATGCTCAGTATGACTTACCTTACTGTTAGCAAAATGTAATCTACCCAAATGAGCTATCACCTCACAAAACAGAAATCAAGTGTTGGTGAGGATATGGAGCAATGGAAACCCCTGTGCAGGTGGTGAGAATGTAAAATGGTGTGGCCTCCAGGAAAAATATGATGGTGGTTTCTCAAAAAATTAAAAATAGAATCGCCAAAGGATGAAGCAACTCCACTTCTGGGTATAAACCCAAAAGGACTGAAAACGGGGTCTCAAAGAGGTATTTGTCGTACATGGATTTTCACAGCAGTATTATTCACAAGAGCGTAAAGATGGAAGCAATCCAAATAAATGTCCATCGGCAGATATATGGATAAAGAAAAGGGGGAACATACACACAAAGGATTATTATTCAGCTTAAAAGGAAGGAATTCCGACGCAGGCTACAACACGGATGAATCTCGAGGGCATTATGCTGAGATCAGCCAGTCACAGACAAATTCTGTGAACCACTTATACGAGGTACCTAGAGTAATCAAAGGTACAGAAACGAAGTAGAATGGGAATTGCCAAGGATTGGGTGGAGGGTAAAACGGAGACTTGTTTAATGGGTACAGGGTCTCAGTTCTGCAAGGCCAAAAAGTTCTAGAGATCGGTTACGTAACAGCTGTGAACCCATTTCAACTTCAGCCAATGAGCCTTGCAATACAATCATTGTGAAATAAGAATATTAAGGACACAGATCAGAATGGATACTGAATTTCCATGTATTTACTGAATTCTTTTAAAAATGTTGACCATTACATAATCTGCAAACTGACAAGACATCTATTTTTTTTTTTTTTTTTGGAACTTATAATGGATCTATTCTTTTGTAAAAGTTAAGGTTTTTAATGGGTAAGAAGACTAGGTGGGAATAAGGCTCACTGCTGTCCATCCTGGGAATCTATCCCTGTGGCTATCTGGTTATTTGTTCACCAAACCATCTTTCCCTCCTTCTTGGGCACACAGCTGGACCTCGTTTCCCAGCCTCCTCTGCAGTTAGGTGTGGTCGCAGCTGTGTTCTGGCCAATGGACTGTGGGCACACTGGAAACATGCCATCCCCAGGCCGGAGCCATAAAATGCTCCCAGGTGCTACCCACTATTCATCCTCTCAGGAAGGGCCTGGGGCGTGCACAGCTGGGCTGAGAGCCCCTGGGGAAGGCTGCCAGGCCAGGTACATATACACCAGACCAATCCTTCAGCAAGAAATTCTTATCATGATAAGCCTTCAAAATGATGCATTTTTAAAATACGAAATTTGTCATGGTTGTTAGTCGTGGTTGCCCTCTAAACAACTTTATGCCGTGTTATACAGGGATGGACATGACTAACAAAACACACACCCTGCTGAGTAGTAGAGGTTCATTACTGTCACACAGAGTATCCACCTAGGCCTAATCTTCACCGAGTTGGGGACCCATAACTACTTACTCCTGGCTTTGTGAGCGATCACATCCTGCATATGTATTTGCTCATATGACACTCCCAATTGATCCACACAAACCAACCTTCGTCAATATTATATGGAAAGACACTGAACACAATGATTGCATCATTCAGGGTGTGATTAGCTGGATTCTTTACATTGTGAATGCATCTCAAGAACCCTCTAGAAAGATTCTGAACTTTTAAAAAATGCATGAATAGTCTTAAAATTTTCATTGGTACCTTCTCAAAACTAGATGACAGCAGCCAGTAATGGATTAAACACATACACTCACGTACACTTCTCTTCAACCACATTGCAGACCTCACACAATTAGAAGGACAAAATGTGTTTCAAACAATACAAAGCAAAAACTGGTTGGAAAGAATCTAACAAGATTTCAGCCAGGAATGAATTATAAGCATCCAACTCTATTGGCGTAGGCAGTGGTCCATCACGGATTATAACAAGGGTCCTGTAAGTTCATACTTGGTGTCCACCTCGGAGCCACTGGCACCCCCAGTGAAAAGCAGCACAAGGAAAGCTATGACCGAAGGCTGCTGGGGGCTTCACATACAGCACCAGCTTTACCCGGAAGGTAGAAAGACAGGATGAGTCAGCCCAGACTAAGTGAATACACAGAGTAATACCTTACAAATGTCTCCTTGAGACATTTGATACAAATAAATCTATTGGATTTATCATTACTTGTATTTCACTGGAAAAAGAGTGAGTTGACCCAGATGACAGTACTGATATAAATGTTGGAGAAAATATGGCAAAACTGGCGACAGTGATGAATGACCCAAGTTTGGGAAATACTATCCTGAGTGCTATAAATAATCAAATCATCTCTCAGGTAGAAGCACTGGAGTGAATATTAAAATAATTAAGTGATTCTGGGAATCTGTAAAGAGAGAAGAGAATTAACGTTTGTTTTAAATTTTGGATTACTGTTTGTAGGACTCACTTTTCTTCACGATTTAGCTTAATTCCTGGCTGAAATGCTTCCGGTTAACTTTTTTACTGCCTCGTTTTTTATGGTCTCAACCAACTTCAGCTTGGGCATCCTGAACTCAATGCCTGAAACATGGAGGTCTGAATGTTTTAACTTTCTTATTTTTCAATAATGAGCAAAATGTAAGTTTCAGCATCTATATATAAGTTGCCATCTGTTCGTAAGATTATATTTATATGAATATATTGAACAAGGACACAGAGTTGAGTTGCACGTGCAAAAAAATTCCTAAGATTTAAAAAATTAATTAGTTGCCACCTATTATGACCTGCAATATGAATATACATTTATAACACATATATAAATCTGGTCACACAAATACTCAAGCACAAACCTGATTTCTAATTGTTATCTAAAATCATAGGCTGGCATTTAACACTAGCAAATAACATCAAGCTATTATATTACATTACATAGTGTGTGACAACATAATTAAAAAACCTTTTGTGGAATAAAATAATAAATCATATGCATTTCCTTAAGCAGAATATGACCAATTACATACCTCATTATGAAATTAAAACTCAAATTAAATAACTGGGATGAGAAGATGGTTTGGTAAAACTACAGATCATAAACATCGTGAAGAGCACCAGGGATCGCCTCCAGGGAGGCAATGCCATGAGCTGCAAAGCTTGGTGACTGTGGAATCAGAGACGGGTCCTGCTCCTAGATATGCCATAACTTGCCAGCACGCTCAGCAAGTCAGAAATTCTTTGAGCTTCAGTTGCCAAAATTTTTAAATGGGGAAAATGAATGAGCCAATCTCTGAGAAAACTGAAACACCTCTTAACAGTTCATGCTTCTATGAAAAATAGAGAAATCACAACCAGCAACAAGCCATAAATAAAAAATCACAAAGGGGTGGGCTACGATGTGTTATTCGTATCCAATACACAAACATTACTGTGTTCTGACTCAATCAAATACTGAGTTTAATGCATAAAGTCATTGCTCATCACTTTCTATACTTTGAATATCAACACCGTCTAAATATTTTTAGTGGAATCCTCATTTGATTCCAAGTATTTTTTTCTGTCCTCTACCCTTACTATATGCCCAGGCCTCTTGTCTTCTGTTATCTCTATGAAGTTATATTTAAATTAACAGAAACTTACTGAATGGGCACCATTTCCAGGAAGGGAAATGTCTCACTTCCTGTGAAGAGGTAGGAAAAAGAGGAAGAACAAAATTCTGTCCCTATGTAGAGTTGCCCTATGGGTCAGAGAAAGAGGTTAAACTCTCATGATGCTTGGCAAAATATGAGAGAAAAATTGAAATAGCAATAAAGAAGGGCACCTGGGTGGGTCATTCAGTTAAGCATCTGCCTTTGGCTAAGGTCATGATCCCAGGACCCTGGGATCGAGTGCCGCATCAGGCTCCCTGCTCAGTGAGGAGTCTGCTTCTCCCTCAACACCCCTTTACCCCTGCTCACACCCTCTCTTGCCTCACGCTTGCTCTCTCAAGTTTTAAAAATAAAATACCAATAAAAATAGGCATTATTCACTCCATTTCTTATTAGTTTATCTTTGTTATTTCTCAACATTATTCTACACATATACATCAACTTACTAAGAGACCCTGGACCAGGCAGCAGTTTAATGTGCAAGTGTCAAATCTCTCCATTTAGTTTCCTGGTTTCCCGTACCAAAAAGTGTCTCTAAAACTACCATTTGACAAAAGGCTAAAGTTGAACTACCAGTTTTATCATTGCAAAGCAAAATAATTTATTTCTATTGCAGTACCCAGTGACAAGTGAACATTTACATTCTAATAAGTGATCTACCAGTGTCTCTGAGAATTACTCAATAGGTTAAGCAGGCCATCTCTCAGATTTGAGGTTTATCAAGCTAAACTGATTCTTACCATTTCTTGTATGTATACTTTGAATCTGATCTGATTCAAACTCAAATCAGATCTGAGCTGTGCCTCATTTCTCAAGTGTTGTCTTACCTATCGAGGGACTGGATGCACAAAGGAGTCAGGGCAGACCCAATCTGACTTTCACAGCAGTTCCAGGAACCAACTTCCAGGGAAGCTGGTGGAGTGGGAGGACCTTAAGCTGCCTCTATCTCATAGACACAACTAGGTAACGGCCAGGTTAGTATAAATAACCCAGAAAGCAACCCAAAGACTGACAGGATAGACTCTCCACACCCAAATGTAGAGAAGAGGCCACAGGGAAGAGGGTAGGAAGGGCAGAGACAAGGCTGGGAGCTAAACGGACCCGTAGGGCAGTCCCACAGGAAGGAGGGACCCCACCGGTGTAGAGAGGGGGAGAGAAGCAGATTCTCATACCAGTGAGCCTGCATGAGAAGCATGAATCCCCATAATGTTTGGCTTTGAAAACCAAGGAGACAAATGTCTCTGAGTTCTTACAATCAGCAGCCACCCAGAACTTTAAAAATCAGCCGGCTCAGCTCTGGGAGAGCAGAGGCTGGAATCCTCACCCTTAAAGAGACGGCACAGCAAACAGCCCCACAGACATACAGCATGGAGGCAGCAGTTTGAAAAATTCCTGGGGCAGACGGGAGAGAAATTTGTTTGCTAATCTCAGAGCATGTGCTGGAGGAGCTGGGATCTTTGGGAGATTTCTCCAGGAACAAAGGAACAGGGAGGTGCCATACCTCCTGCAGCCCAGTCTAGACACGTGGATGCCTGTGAGGACCAGGATGTCAACACTCTCTACCTAACTTGCTAACACCATGTCCCACCCACATAGTCTCCTGCAGATACACCCCCTCCAGCCAGGTCTGCAGCGCAAGACTTGCTAACAACACAAACCCACCCCTTACTCTTCTACCTGGTACACTTCTGAAGATCCATTCCCTTTACCTGACCTGCCTTGACCCCTTCCCACAGGGGACCAGTGCAGACGTTGCTGGTACTATGTGCACCAACACTGTGTTCTTCTGCAAATGAACCCCCTCCACTTAATCCTGTCTGGAGCACTAGGATACAGTGCTACACGGCTGGCAGTGTGCAAGCAGTGCTGACAGAGGCCAGTACCACTCCAAAGTGACTCGTGCCCAAGGGAGAGGAGAAGATAACCACACACACCAGTCTGACTATAGCCCCAGTAGTGGGGCTGGGGGCAGACATCTGATCTGACTGCAGGCCCCATTCAACAAATAATACTTTTCAGGGGACAAGACCAGGAACGCATCCAGCAGTTCTGTGCTACTGTATCTCTGTGCTACTTAATCTCCAGAGATACTGTGTATCTCTGGCCAATACCTGGTCTAACTCATTAAGTTACTTAAGCCTAACATGGTCCCACAATGTCCTACTAACACAGAGACCAATCCCTGCCCACAACAGCCAGAGAACCATTGCAGATGACTAAAGTATCAGGTTCTAGAGAACTGGGGACATTGCACTGCAGGACACTACAGGACCTCCTCTTCTTAACATCACTACTTTCAAGAGCAGGAGACATAGCTGACTTTTCTAATACAAAGAAACAGACCTAGAGTTAGACAAAATGAGGAGACAGAGGAGCGTGTCCTAAATGAAAGAACAGGACAAAATAACAGCAAGAGAGCAAACAAAATGGAGATAATATGCTTGACAGAGAATTTGAAGTAATGGTCATAAAGATACTCACCAGAATTAAGAGTGGGGGACCTCGTAATATTCTTAACAAAGAGAGTGAAAACAAAAAAACAATCAGGGATGAAGAATTAAATAGCTAAAATGAATAATACACTAGATGGAACACACAGTAAACCAGAAGGAGCAGAATGGGCCAGTGACCTGGAGTGACAGAGTAATGGAAAGCAATCAAAGCTTAACATGAGAGAAAAAAAATAAAAAAAGAAAATAGACTTAGGGAACTCAGCAACATCATCAAGCATAATAACATTTGTATTACAGGGATATCAGAAGAAGAAAAGAGAGAAAAGGGAGTAGAAAATTTATTTTAAGGACTAATAGCTGAAAACTTCCAAATTTGGGGAAGGAAACAGAAGTCCAGACCAAGAGGCACAGACAGCCCCCAACAAAATTAACCCAAGGAGGTCCACAGCAAGACACCTAGTAATTAAAATGGCCAAAAGCAGTGATAAAGAGAAAAATTTTAAAGCAGCAGGAGAAAAGCAGTTACATACAAGAGAAACCTCGTAAGGCTATCGGTTGATTTTTCAGCAGAAATTTTGCAGGCCAGAATAGAATAGCAGGATACATTCAAAGTGCTGAAAGTAAAAAACCTACAGCCAAGAATAATGTATCCAGTAAGGCTATCATTCAGAATAGAAGGAGTTGAAGAGTTCCCCAAACAAACAGAAGCTAAAGGAATTTATCACACTAAACCAGTTGTATGAGAAATGTTAAAGGGGACTTTTTGGGTGAAAGGGAAAGACAGTAAGGAGTAAGAAAAGTAGGAACCACAAAGCAGTAAAAATAAGTATATCTACAAAAATCAGTTAACAGATTCACAAAATAAAATAATTCACACAAAAAAAAGGAAATCTAAAATGTGGATACCAATACCTAAAATGTGGAGGGGAGAGAAGTAAACATATGGGTTCAAACCTAAGTGACTTTCAACTTAATATAGACTACTATATGTATATAATACACAAACCTAATGATAACTGCAAATTAAAACTTGGTATTAAGAGTGGGAAAAAAAAGAGTGGAAAAAACAAACAAAAAACAACAAAGAGAGTGAGGCGAGAAAGGAATCTAAGTCTATCACTAAAGAAAGCCATGAGCAGCAAACCATGAGAGTGTAAGACAAGAACAAAAGTAATCATAAGACAAAGAACAAAATGGCAGTAAGTACATACCTATCAATAATTACTCTGAATGTAAATGGACTAAATGCTCCAATCAAAAGACACAGGATGACAGAATGGATATATATATATATATATATATATATATATATATATATATATATATATATATATTGCCTGCAAAAGACTCATTTCAGACCTAAAGATACCTGCAGATTGAAAGTGAAGATGGAGAAACATGTATCATGCAAATGGTATGAAAAGAAAGCCAGGGTAGTGATTCTTAGACAAAGTAGCCTTTAAAACAAAGTAACAAGAGACAAAGAAGAGCACTATGTAATAATAAAGGGGACAATCCAAAAGAGAACATAACAATTGTAAATGTTATGGACCTAACATGGGAGCACCAAAATACATAAAGCAGCTATTACAAACATAAAATAATAGTAATGCAATAATAGTAGGGGACTTTTAACATCACACTCACAGTAATGGGCAGATAATTCAAACAGAAAGAAAATCAACAAGGAAACAATGGCTTTGAATGACACATTGGACCAGATGGATTTAACAGATTCAGAACATCCCACCCTATAATAACAGAATACACATTCTTTTCAAGTGCACACTGGTATATCTCCAGAATGGGTCACATATTAGGCCACAAAACAAGTCTCAACAAATTCAAAAAGATCAAAGTCATACCATGCATCTTTTCTGACCAAACCACTAAGACACTAAAAATTAGCCACAATGAAAAATCTGGAAAGAACACAAAAATATATGGAGGTTAAGTAACATGCTACAAACCAATGAATGGGTCAACTGAGAAATCAAAGAAATCAAAACATACATGGAGACAAATTAAGATGAAAATATAATGGTCCACAATCTTTGGGATGCAGTAAAAGCTGTTCTCAGAGGCTTCCCTCTGTTTATAGGAACAGAGAGAAGTTTATAGGCCTACCTCAAGAAGCAAGAAAAACCTCAACTCACACTTAAAGGAGCTAGAAAAAGAACAAATAAAATCCCAAACCAGAAGAAGGAAAGACATAATGAGGATCAGAGCAGAAATAAACTAAATATAAACAAACAAACAAAAAAACTACAACAGAACAATGAAGCCACAGCTGGTTCTTTGAAAGATCAACAAAATTGATACATCTTTAGCCGGAATCATAAGAAAAAAAGAAGAGAAAAGAAAGGATTCAAATGAACAAAATCAGAAACCAAAGAGGAAAAATAATACCACCACAGAAATACAAACGATTTTAAGAGAATATAATGAAAAATGATATGCCAACAAATTGGACAACCTAGAAAAAATGGATAGAACATAAAACCTACCAGAACTGAACGAGGAAGAAATACAAAACTTGAACAGACCAATTACCAGCAATAACATTGAATCAGTAATTAAAATACTCCCAACAAACAAAAGCCCAGGGCCAGATCAGTTCCACAGGTAAATTCTACCAAACATTTATAAAGAGTCAATAGCTGTTCTCAAACTTTTCCAAAAAAATAAAAGAGGAAGGAAAGCTTCCAAATTCATTCTATGAGGCCAGCATTAAACCTGATACCAAAATCAGATACAGACATTACATAAAAAGAGCCCTACAGGCCAATATCTCTGACGAACATAGATGAAAAAATTTTCATCAAATTGTTAGCAAAACAAATCCAAGAATACATTTAAAAAAAAAATCATTCACTATGATCAAGTGAGATTTATTCCTGAGATGCAAGCATGGTTCGATGTTCGCGAAGCGTTCAACATGATAAATCACATCAACAAGAGAAAGGATAAAAACTGTATGATCATTATAAGAGAGAGTACAACATCCGTTCATGATAAAACCCCTCTAAACAAAGGTTTACAGGGAACATACCTTAACAAAGTCCATAAATGAAAAACAGCTAACTAACATCATAGTCAATGAGGAAAAACCAGAGCTTTTCCGCTAAGGTCAGAAACAAGACAAGGATGCCCACTCTCACCAATTTTATTCAACACGGTACTTTTACCCAATACAGCCACAGCAATCAGACAACAGAAAGAAATAATAGGCATCCAAATTGATAAGAAAGAAGTAAGACTTTCACTCTTTGCCGATGACATGATACCATATAAAGAAAATCCTAAAAACTACTAGAACTGATAAATGAATTCAGTAAGGTCACAGGACACAAAATCAATATGCAGAAATCCATTGCATATCTATACATTAAAAAATGAGGTAGCAGAAAGAGAAATTTTAAATAATTCCACTTACAATTGCACCGAAAATAATAAAATATCTAGGCATAAACTTGACCAGGGAGGCGAAAGATCTGTAGCCTGAAAACTATAAAACACTGATGAAATTGAAGACGACACAATCAGAAAGAGAGTCTATGCTCATGGATTGGAAGAACAAATATTGTTAAAATGTTCATACTATTCAAAGCAATCTATAAATTTAATGCAATCCCTATCAAAATACCAACAGCATTTTTTCCACAGAACTACAACAAAGAATCCTAAAATTGGTATGGAACCACAAAAGATCCCAAATAGCCAAAGCAACCTTGGAAAGGAAGAGCGAAACTGGAGAGCTATCACAGTCCCAGATTTCAAGATATACTACAAAGCTGTAGTAATCAAAACAGTCTAGCACAAGCACAAAAACAGACACAAAGATCAATGGAATGGAACAGAGAGCCCAGAAGTCCACGCACAATTATATGGTTGATTCATCTTTAACAAAGGAGGCAAGAATATGCAATGGGAAAAAGACTGTCTCTTCAACAAATGGTGTTGGGAAAACTGGACAGCCACATGCAGAAGAATGAAACAGGAACACTTTCTTACCATGCACAAAAATAAACTCAAAATGGAATAAGGTCCTATATGTGAGTCTTGAAACCATAAAAATCCTAGAAGGAACACGGACAGTAATTTCTCCAACATCATCCATAGCAATATTTTTCCAGATTATTTCTCCAGGCAAGGGAAACAAAGGAAAAAATAAACTACTGGGGCTACATCAAAATTCAAAGCTTCTGCACAGCAAAGAAAACAATCAATAAATCTAAAAGACAACCTACTGAAAGGGAGAAGATATTTGCAAATGATAAACCCAATAAAGGGTAGTATCCAAAAAAATATAGAGAACGGAGACAACTCAACACAAAAAAATATAATTAAGATGGGCAGAAAACTTGAACAGATGTTTCTTCAAAAAATATATGCAGATAACCAACAGACACATGAAAAGATGCTCAACATCACTTACCAGGGGAATGCACGTCAAAACCACAAGGAGATATTCACCTCACACCTGTCAGGATGGCTAAAAGTCAAAAAACACAAGAAACAACTGGTATTGGTGAGGCTGTGGAACGAAAGGAACACTTGTGCACTGCTGGTGGGAATGCAATCTGGTGTAGCCACTACGGGAAACAGTATGGAGACCCTCAGAAAATTAAAAACAGAATCATGAACCAGTAATTCGACTACAGGGTTATGTACCCAAAGAATATGAAAACACTAATTCCAAAAGATTTACACACCCGTATTTTTATTCTAGCATTATTTACGGTAGCCAAATTATGGAAGCAGCCCAAGTGTCAATCAATAGATGAATGGATAAAGAAGTGGTATGGGGGGCACCTGTGTGGCTCAGTGGTTGAGCGTCTGCCTCTGGCTCGGGGTGTGATCCCAGGGTCTTGGGATCGAGTCCCACATCAGGGTCCCCACAGGGAGCCTGCTTCTCCCTCTGCCTCTCTGCGTCTCTCATGAA
Organism: Vulpes lagopus; assembly: GCF_018345385.1. Taxonomy (NCBI): domain Eukaryota; kingdom Metazoa; phylum Chordata; class Mammalia; order Carnivora; family Canidae; genus Vulpes; species Vulpes lagopus. The sequence goes on along the minus strand of NC_054827.1, from coordinate 147,784,537 downwards.
CAAATACAATCTTAAAAAAAAAAAAGGGACGTACACACACACACACAATGGACTATTACTCAGCCATAAAAAAGAATGGAATCTTGCCATTTGCAACAACATGGATGGGTCTAGAGCGTATAATGCTAGTGGAGTCAGTCAGAGAAAGACAAATATCATGGGATGTCAAACTCGTTTGTGGAATTTAAGCAACAAAACAAGTGAACAAAGAGGGGAAAAAACCCGACAAACCAAAAAACAGACTTACCTCTAGGGAACAGACCGATGGTTTCCAGATGGGAGGTGGGCAGGAGAGTGGAGGGGGCTAAGAACAGTACTTGTCGTGACGTGTGCTGAGTAATGCAATGTGCGCTAACGTAAACTAATATGACACTGCACGGGAACTATATTGGAATTAACATCGTTTTTAAAAATGCAACACATTAAATGGCTTTAAAAAGCAAAACACAACAGAGTTCTAGGAATGGACTCCAGTGAGACTAGGGACCAGGGAGGGTTAAGGTTTTTTCTTTTTTTCTTTTTTCTTTTTAAATAAACACAAGACTTTATTATATTTACATGAATTGGAAATACTCCAATGGTTGTGTACTCTTTCAAAAACTTTTTGACCATGTGGTTTATTTTTTTCCCCTAACACATAATTCTGCTTAGCATAAGCCGGGATGGTGCAGCAGGCTTGGTACCTTAGATATTCTATTAAGGTTGACATTAAAATGATAAATATCTCTGACCAACTGGCTTCACATATTTAATGAGGAATGTACCTATGTAATTAGAAAGCTGGGAAAAAAAACCTCACTGATTCAACTACAAATGTATATTGAACAGCCCCCCAGACATAGCTTTTTTTAGTAAGTGCTACAAATAAGTAAAATAGCCTATGAAGCAGCTATAGTGCAACGTACACCTAGATGACACCGGAGGACTCTTTGGTCTGGGATCGTTCTGAAGTGGAAACCACAAAAATCAGTGTAAAACTAGACTTGTTTTCTCAATTCCAATCGACTCAATCAACGACTCGTGCATCAACGACCGGTGGGAACAGCTGGATCACAGCAGCTGTTGCCCTCAGAATGGAATTCAAAGATCAATCCTTCAGCACGAACCTGCAGAACTTTATCTGAGAACAAAGTCGCAGGTGACGGAAGAGCCAACACTGAAGAACTCAGAGCAAGTGAGTGTGAGTCTTACTCATTTGGTGGCTCTTCATTTACGTTCAAGAGCAACTTACGTGCTGCTGGGGAGAAAAAGAATAAGAAAATTAAGCCGAAATATAAATCGCTGAAAAGCCACAAAAGTGACAAGACAATATCAACAGGACCAAAGTGATATGGGAAAGTAATGCAATTTAGAAAGAGCTTTGAAGACGTTTCCGTTAAAAAACAAAACAAAACAAAAAAACAAAACAATACAACATTCCATGAAATCTTTTAAAAACCTTACAGCCTTCAAAACCGTATTTATAAAATACATCCATCCAGAAGTGCTTTGATCTACACAGGCCGTAATCAGTGGAGTTAAGGACGTGAAAGTCTGGTAGCTGATTCATGTGTAATTCTCATTAGGACACCCTCCCTTTGGACAGACACGATTAAAACAGAAGCGCACGCTCCTATTGTGAGGTAGAAAAACGTAAGACTGACACACAATGACAAACACCTATTTATTGTATTAAATACAAGCCTGAAGTGTTAAGTTGCTAGAACAGATCTCCCAAAAAACGACACTGCAGCTTCTCCAAGTCCTGCTGGTGCTCTGACAAGGAACACAACGGTTTGGAGGGTGTGTGTGTGTGTGTGTGTGTTTTGGTTTGAAATCCATCAAAAAAGCAACAACCGGAGGGTATAAAATAATGCAAAATTCCGAGCTCCGAGGTTTACCCCGAAGGCTTCGAATCCCCGCGGCGGCCGTAGGCAGGGAAGGAATGTGAGGGCCGGTTTGGGTGCACCCCTCGGCCTGGGCCCGCGGCTACACGGCCGTTTCGTGTTTCCACAGGCCGGTGCTGACGCTGCCGGGGCCGTCGGGGGGCAGCGCGGGGCCGTTGGGCACGGCCAGGTTCAGGCCGTAGCACTTGTGCTGGCCGTCGAGCTGGCCTGCGCCCGCCCTCCCGCCCGCGTCCCTCCTGCCGCCGGGCCAGGGCCTCTCGCAGTCTCTGCTGCTCCGGGGCGGCGGGCCCGGGCCGCAGCCATCGCTGCTGTCCTGCTGGGCCGCGCCGTGCTGCCGGGCGCGGTGGGCCAGGTGGGCCAGGTGCGCCAGGTGCGCCAGGTGGGCCCTGCGGCCCCGCGCGGCCGGGCCGTCCTGCACGCTGCCCTCCACGCTCGTGGGCACGTCGTAGGCGTACTCCCTCAGGACCGTGAGCCGGCTGGCCCGGTGCCCTTTGCTTCGGTTCTTGTGGTGGCGGCTCGGGTGCCCGTTGGTTCGAAACTGCGCCTCCAAGGGCGCCACGTGCATCTTGAGGTCGTTGTCCACCGAGTGCTCCGTCAGACTGTTCTCGAGCTGCGGCGCGGGGCTCGCGGGCGCGGCGGCGGCGTGGCACTGGGCCGCGGCGGCCTGCAGGTTGGTCAGCTTGCAGCCCTGGGAGGAGTTTTTGAAGCTCGACGTGCTCTTGTTGGTGCACGAGGACTCCGCGCTGCTGTGGGCGCACTTGGGGGCCTCTCCGTGCGGGCCCCCGGGGTTGGGGGGCTGCACGTCCACCTGCACGGAGTAGGCGCCCCGGCCGGGGCAGCAGGTCGCGATCCACGCCAGCCTGACGTCCTCCCTGTTGACACAGTGGTGGACCACGACGAAGGCGCCGAAGCTCAGGCACGCGGCCCCGAAGAAGCAGCTGAAGACCAGGTCCAGGGGGTAGTCGGAGGACACGGCCAGGGCCCCGAACATCCACAGGGCCACGTAGGACAGCAGGGTGAGGCTGGCGCCCAGCAGCTGCGCGCGGAAGGTGTGCTCGTTCTCCAGGGCCGCCGTGGAGGCCAGCGGCAGGCCCAGGGCCTCGGGGCGGCTGCCCTCGCCGCTCTCGCCGGCCGCCAGCCGCTGCTGCTCCTCCGGGGGCTCCTTGAGCTCGTACCTGCGCTCCGGGTGCCGCCTCAGCTGGATGAATATGCTCAGGAAGTACATGCAGTTGACGAAGGTGATGAAGCCGGCGGGCCCGTAGAAGGCTCCCAGGGAGGGTTCCCAGGCCATCCAGCAACTACAAGAGCAAAGGGCACAGCGCTTGAGGGGGGCGCGCCCTCCCCTGCTCCAGGAGCCGCGGGAGGCCCGGGCCGGCAAAGCACCAAGGGCCAGCAATGGGGGGGGGGGGGGGGACAGGGACCAGGGACCAGGGACCGGGGCTGCAGGGAGCACGGGACACTCACTAGGGCGCGCTCAGCCGGCTGCCGTAATTCCTGACGTTGGCCGCCGCCGTGATGCCGCACACTATGACCGGGATGCCGCCGCCGATCAGGTAAAACCTGGACGGAGGGACAGGCAGAGGTCAGCTCGGCACCGGGCATCCAGGCACCCCTCCCAGCGTCCCCGCCCCGCCGGCGGCACTCCTCGAGGACTGGCTATTATTTTCTACTCCAAGAACAACCCGGAGAGTCTCTTTTGGGGCCAGCTCTGTTAAGAGTAACTTTAAAAAAAAAAATTTTTTTTAAAGATTTTACTTATTTATTTATGAGACACACAGAGAGAGGCAGAGACCCAGGCAGAGGGGAAGCAGGCTCCCTGCGGGCAGCCCGACGTGGGACTTGATCCCGGGATTCCCGGGACTCCAGCATCAGGCCCTGGGCTGAAGGCGGGCGCTACACCGCTGAGCCACCCGGGATCCCCAAGAGCGACTTTCTGAAAACGTTTGGAGCGTGGTGTGCTGGGCCGCCTTCCTGCTCCAGCCCCCTGCTCCAGCCCCCCTGCTCCAGCCGTCCTGCTCCAGCCGTCCTGCTCCAGCCTGTCCTGCTCCAGCCTGTCCTGCTCCAGCCTGTCCTGCTCCAGCGAGCTGCCCGGCAGCGGCGGCTTGAGGAAAGCTGGTCGGCTCCCGCCACCCTGTGGGCAGGCCGGGGCACTGCAGGCTGCGATCCTGGGCCTACGCTCCTCCTTCCCAAGGAACCAACTGGCTTCCTTGGATCCCACCCGGCACCTTGGGTCCCGCTGTGCCACAGGCCAGACAAAACATGCGAGGGCGGGAACTGAGCACGAGCATGGCTAGGCCTGGGCCTCCTGGGATGCCCCGACTGCGGGCGCTCAGGCCTTCCGGACCCCGTCCCGGGGGCCCACTGGGGACAGCAGGGGAAATGACGGTGCCCTAAGAACGGAGGGACACAGGGTGGCGGTGGGGGCGGAGTGGCCAGAGCTCTGTGAGCTCTGTGATGAGAGGAAGCAGGGCCGCTGGGCCTGGCCGGCCCCCTGGCTGGCGGCACGACCTTTCCTGAGCTGGCACCTGCGCCCGGATCCTGAGCTGGCTGGACACAGGCATACTCAGGACTTCACGCTTTGTACTTGGTGCTTTTCTTTTCCTCTCTCAAAACCTAACAGGAAGGGTGTTGGGGTCCCTAAATCTCTTCATCAACCCCCGTCTCTCAGTTCTTTTCAGGCCAGTGACCTAAGAGTCGATCACATCCTGTGATGTGGCTCCGTGGCCGAGCGAGCGCTCCTGCTGCCCGTCAGGGCCCACGGGACCACTCGCCCCCTGGCCCTTCCATGGTCTCGGTGTTCTTTCAATTCTTCCCTTTACGTGCTATGGCCCATCTATGAAATGTGAACGTGGCCCCAAGATCATGCTTTTAAGAGACTTCTCCCTGGGGCAGCTGGCTCGTCGTCACTGCTCCACTGACCACACGTGAGCACGTCTCCCTGCTTCTGCAAAACGCCCAGCACGCCCTCCCTGCCCAGCACCAGGTTTCCAAAGGTTCTGGCTTCAGGACTCCTGGGGACCACCCGGACGACCTCAGCTGAACCCCTTACCTCAGGCTCTCCGATTCCTACTCCGTGCTAATGGAAGCCTGCCCTTCTATAAGGTTACCTAGTCGGGCCACTCCCTTAGGGCACAGTGGACGTCAACGGCTGCCCCCATTTTACCATGGCTCCCAGACGCCTGTCGCAGAGCCGTCACCCTGAATTCGTCCCTTTCCACCATATGCTGTAGGTTCCGGCCAAAGTGCATTTCTCCAGGTTCGCTCAGCACCCCACATCATCCTGTATCCGCGGGGTCACCCGTCCCCTCTGCCCTCATCACGAACGACGGTTCATCACTAATGGTCAGTACTTCCTGACACCTGCCATCCCACCAAATTAACGGCACCACTGTTTGTACCCTCAAAAGAACGTATCCCCACCACAGCTCTTGTACCGCCTGCAGTTGGTCCTTCATGGTCTCCTCGGGCCGACTGGAAACTCCTCAAAGGCAGGACAGCTTCAGTGCCCGGCCCAGGGCCTGGTGCACAGCCCGCCTCCAATACGCTCAGTCACCACTGCTCAACTCTTACTCCTCCACCATGAAAACCCATTATTTTTTATTATAATTGAGAAGAAGGGTGTAACTCCCAACACCGCGTGGTCTTTCGCAGAGAATGATTCAATTGAAACATTATTTAAGGAGATTAAAAATCTCTGACATGGTCTCAAGGCAATAAAAACAGCTAACATTGTCTTAGAGCCTGTTAGATGGCCCGTCCCACCTGCACACACTCACTTATTCCCACTTTATAGATGAGGGTGGGCGGGGGCGGGGGAGGAGGCCTGGAGAGGCCACAACACTTCACGCAGGCTCCCAGCTGGAAGGCCAGGCAGCCGGTACTCACACCCGGGAAGCCCAGCTGACAAGTCCACCCTGTATTCTCTGAAACCTCCTCAGCATGCTTCTGTTTAAAACAGCTTCAACGGAACAGTTTAATGAACATTTAGCGTAATATAGTAAACAGAGATAACAGGTACCTGAGCATCGGTCTTGGCGGGGGTGGCAGTTCATCAGGATCCTGGCATCGTTTAGCCTTTTTAGTGACTTGTTTATAGATATTTCGAGCTGTCACTCCCACCCACAGTACGGTAGCAAGAGTGGAATAATGAAGAATTATACCAACCTAGAAAGAAGAGTGAAGAATATATAAACTAAAAACGGAAAAAAAAAAAAAAAAAACCCTCGCCAGTAGTTAACTGTCTCCAAGGTTTACCAAAAATAACTGGTAAGTAATTTTTTTCCAAAACAGCATAAAGAGATATTCTGAAGATCGATTCCTTTGGCCGCTAATGAAACAAAGCGTTCTAACAGACGTACAAGAGACGAGGATGTGCTCTAACAGACAAACCATTGCTTGGATCTAGGAGGCCCACAGACCACGTACGCTTTACACCCGAGACGGAGCCCTTCATACACAGTAATTCCCTTTTGGAATTAATTGACTCTTTGACGACATTAAACCACAGGCGTGTTTCTCACAGACGCAATGTTACATACACTGGGGTTCATTTTCTGAGGCCCGCGTTTGAGGAGGAAGGTAGAGGGCAAAGGTTCAGGGGAAGTCACTGCACACAGAGAGTAAGCATTAGTGTGACCGACCTGAGTTGCTCTAATTCAGAGCTTTTACACATGGTAACGGTAGGTCAGTGATATAATATATTGGTGGGTAAGAGGGGGAGGTGTAAAACCTAACCTTTACCTGGTTTTAAAGACTGATTGATTGATTTATTAATGAGAGACACAGAGAGAGAGGCAGAGACACAGGCAGAGGGAGAAGCAGGCTCCCTGCAGGGAGCCCGATGTGGGACTCGATCCCGGGTCTCCAGGATCACGCCCTGGGATGAAGGTGGCGCTAAACCGCTGAGCCACCGGGGCTGCCCTTTACCTGGTTTTAAAAGCAGGATCCGTGCTCGCTTCGGCAGCACATATACTAAAATTGGAACGATACAGAGAAGATTAGCATGGCCCCTGCGCAAGGATGACACGCAAATTCGTGAAGCGTTCCATATTTTTCTATTCTAAACCGATGATCCACCGGTATCTGCCGTGATACCTCAGCAAAGGCACATAACCCCGCAAGCACTGGTTGCCTCGTTTGCAAAGAGAGAGAGAGAGAGATGGAGGTACCGTGGGTGGGGCTAACCAGGACAGTCTACCTAGAGATTCAGCATGTTGTCTGGCATATAAACAATCAAGAAAAATACTATCTATGTTTTTATCATTACTTATTAGAAGGGTGCTTTTTTTTTTTTTTAAAGATTTTATTTATTCATGATAGACATAGAGGGAGAAAGAGGCAGAGACACAGGCAGCGGGAGAAGCAGGCTCCATGCAGGGAGCCTGATATGGGACTTGATCCCGGGACTCCAGGATCACGCCCTGGGCCAAAGGCAGGCGCTAAACCGCTGTGCCACCCAGGGGTCCCCTTTTTTTTTTTTTATTTTTATTTATTTATGATAGTCACAGAGAGAGAGAGAGAGAGAGAGAGAGAGAGGCAGAGACATAGGCAGAGGGAGAAGCAGGCTCCATGCACCGGCAGCCCGACGCAGGATTCGATCCTGGGTCTCCAGGATCGCGACCTGGGCCAAAGCAGGCGCTAAACTGCTGCGCCATCCAGGGATCCCAGGAGGGTGCTTTTAAGTGAATAATGTTACCTCTCTAAATTAATTTTCCTCATTGGAATAGAGGGAAGGTTATCAATCACCATCCCTAGGGTTTCTGTAGGGACTGTAAGGGCACAAGATTTGAGACACAACAGGTACCCCCCAAAATAGTGGAAAATTGCAGTGTATGGAATGGTCACATTACTTAAGTTCCTTCCCCAGAGGAGTGGTGGGGGCATGTTTACCACGTGGTATGAACCAACTCTATCTGGAGATAAAATTCTAGTTGGAGATACGTAAGGGCCTAGGGAAGGTTTAAATCTATTTTAATAAAACTAAGTGTCTGTGTCATTGGAGCATCAAGGACATAATTCAGCTTTCTTATCTGACTAATTACTTCCTATCTTTTTGATCATTTCGCTTTATATAATTACCACAGGTAAAATCCTATTAGTGAAAATCTTCAAGACAAATTTTTTCATTCTAAAAGGACGGCTCCCCAATCTCAAGAAAATCAAACTGACTGACATTATCAAACCCAGGTCAAAGGCATTTAGATCGCTGCCCAGAGTTCATTTTAATGAGAATCAGCGTGCAGCCAAAATCTGGCAAGTGGAAAGCTGAGTCTTATTTTGTAAGACAAAAGAGAGGACAGTCCCTGTCCAGGGTGAATCTTACACTGACTCGGGAAGTGCTGGCAGGGTGGATCCGGCTTGGCCAGCCTAGAAAACTCAGTTATTTTCTTCATAAGGAGTAAAGTGGCTCCTTGGTTTCCATTCGTTTTACTGTCTGTATGGTAAAAGCACAATTTACGGAGAAAAGTGGAACAAAAAAGCATAAAAGAAACCTTAAGCAATCTGGAATCATACCAAATACTGTAAGTAAAAATAGTGTAAATGAATTTGGTCCATCGACACTGAAACATTGGAGATAAATCACTAATATTGACTCAAAATGGTAGGCTTCACCACTGGCGGAGATCTCTCAGAGGCCGGGGTCAGAAGAACGAGACAGACTGTAGAGTAAATAAGTTTAAAAACTAGGAGTGAAAACATTTTCAACACAGGAGGTGCAAGATGGAGCATTTTGTTGTTTTAGATCTAAGAGGCAAAGCTCAACCTTCAGATTTTGAAGCGTTTCTTACGGCACTTCAAAATTTACAGTGTTGATGCTTGAAAGATACTAAAGCCTTCAAACAAAGAAGAGCAGAATTTTAGGAGTCTGATGTCACCTCGTAACCATCATGTAAGCAAATCCCCAGGTAATCCACAAGAACCAGATTTAATAAAAGGGGGAAGAGAGAACTGGCAGGGAGGGTATTTCTCTTGGAATGGGATGCTTCCTCCGGGATTCTCCATCAGACACGTGATATGTGACCTCATTGTCGCATTTCTTTCACATAAATGGGAAATACATGTGGAAAGGTTGTAAAGTTTGGGACTAAGTATAATTCATGGAGCCTGTAAACGATTAACTAAATGCAACAGGTGATGACTTAAGACAGTCACTTGACCTCAAGAGATCAATTTCTAAGCTGTAAAATGGATATGAAAATAACTATCCTCAAGAATTTGCACTTTATAGGTTACTAAACCATAAGCTCTCACAAACTAGAGACTGGACATTATATTGATTTTTAACCACCAGTAACCCTAAGAGAGTACGGCATATATAGTGAGTGTGGGGAAAAAAAAAAGACGTCTAATATTCATATGATCATGTATGAATGCACAGGAAATAAAAACAGCTCCCACTACCGAATGCCCGCTGCGTGCCCCCAAAACGTATTAAGACAACTTGTATGTGTTTCCGTTTTATCCTCCTAATGTCACCATTCGGTGAAGGGTATTATTAACTTTGAGCTACGGACAGGGAGAGGGCATCTGAAAGACATGAAATCGTCCACGAGAGGTCACGGGCTCAGTGGCAGGCCTGCATCTCCAACCCACGTCTGCTGGTTTCCAAGACCCATGCCCCTTCCACTATGCCATGCTGGTCTTCACTAAATCGTGAGGCACAGTGATGGGGGCGAGGGGGCGCTGAGGGACGCCTGAGTCAGGGAGACCGGCATCTGAACCACGCCTCTGCCACCCAAGGGCCCTGGCGATTTGCGGGCAAGTTGCTTCACTTCCCTAAGACTCCATCTCTGTACTGATAAAATACAGGAGGAAGAAGTGCCTTCTAGGGTTAATACGAAAGTGAAGATAACACATTGCAGGAGTTGGCAAGCAAAATGCCTGAATATTCACTGATTAAATCTCCCCAATGCATTTCACGTGCCACGGCACAAGAACTCTGGGTGAGAGACACGAAAGGACACCAGGGAAGGTTAGCCGGCGCCGTAGTTAATAAAGTAGATCATGGAGTGGTAGGCCAACAAGGTGACTTCAGCAAGATCCGGCCAAATCTTTTCGCCGCATAGCTAAGGAAACCAAGGACTAGAAAATGAATGAGGACACAATCATTTGGCAGCACATCATGACCCAAAACCCAGGACCCTTCCAACCCGGAGTCCACAGCCCCGGCCACTCTGGCACTTGGCTTCTTAGGTCTCCTTCAACTCCTGCTGCAAAAGAGAGCCCAAGCCTGTAGAACGTGGGACTGACCTAGGACGCAGAGCGGGGTGGAAACCCTAGTGGAACCCGTTCTCACCGTCCACAGAGACTATGAGCTCCGCAAGGGAAACACGGACATAAAATACCCCGATGATGCGCACACATGAGACTGCACGTAAGGTACGCACCCGTTAGGCTTCCGTGTCGGAACCTTAGGATTCTAACAGGTGACTGAGGGGCAGAAGAACCTTAATGATCACTTAGAGGTTAACGAGCCCAACCCATCGCGTTAGGGAAGACACGTTAAGGCCCTGCGAGGTTAAGTGACTAGTCATACTGAGGTGGAAACAAAGGCAGAAGAAAAATTATTAAATTTCCTTACTGCCTACAGCCCCTGCAAGTCCTTGAAACAGGCGGAGGGACCTTCCTCCAGGGGCTCAACCGCCTGCATGGTCCTACGTTGCTGAGGGCAACTCCCAGGAGCCTGAAGTCTGCTTTAACATATAAAAATTCCCGTGGAAACCTCCTTTATCTCTACCTTTCAAGATACGTGTTGGCCATCATCCCCCAAGCGTACGACCCATGAATATACATCTACAGGATCTCAGGCTGAGGTTTTACTAGACAGCAATAGGTGACCTTCCCTCCCGTCCCACAATAGCTAGTCCTCTCCAGGTCCTGGAAACCTTGCTTCCAAAATTCCTTAGAGGCTTTGGCTATTCCTAAGCTCCTCCCTGAGCGTATATCATGGGCCCCTCCTCATGACCTCAGGACAGCTCTTCCTGCCCCCGGGCCTGTCCCGTGCTTTAATAAAACCACCTCCTTGCACCGAAGACGTCTCCAGGATTCTCTCTGGAATCCTCTCTGTCCGCTTTGAACCCTCACGTCTTTCCTACACCTGTACCAGGCATCCCGGCAGACACAGGGTTAGAACCCACCTGCCCGCCTTCCACCACCCCCCGTCGGCTGGCTCCCAACTGAACTATCACAGCGGCACAGTGAAGCCAGTCATGCCTGAGTCAGAAACGGCGAGAATGTTATGTCTTTCATAGAGGAACGGGAGAACATTGTAAAAACAGAAGCTAATGCCGTGTGAAAACATCTCAAGACTTGCCTTTCCTTAAAAAAAAAAAAATCTTTAAGTCACGGACATTCGACGTAGAGGCCCTGAACGCTGCACAAATTCCTCTCCTTTTCTTTCTAGCACACGTGTATCATCAGGACAGTGAAGGGCAGTCATCTTCACAACGGCCTCTTTCTATTCATTTCCTAAGGAAATAAATGTGTCTGCTTCGTGAAAACAAGGAACACTTTTACACAAAACTGAGACCACCGCCACCGCCACCGCCACCGTGCAGAGCGCCCTCCTCATAGCCTCTGCTCAAAATGGCGCCAGGGTCCAGGGATTCCCACTATTTGTGAATCGGGGGCCCTTTCTGTTCATTCGCCCAATAAATATTTGTTAGGCATCTAGTATCACCTACTCTGGGTCAAGTCCCAATGCTGATCCTTGGATAAACACGGGTCAATCAGATCAATGGGATTCCTGCCCCTGTGGCGCGTCGGGTCCAGAGACGGCAAGTACGGAAACACCAGTCAACTGCACAGTGTGGTAGGCATCGTGGCGACGTCACAAGCACCACAAGATAATGAAGGGAGGGGAGGGACAGCATCTCCCCAACGGTTAACAGTAAACTGAGACCTACAAACAAGATGAGTAGGAAGCAAAATGGGGGGGGCGGGGTGGGGAGGAACTCAGAGAACACGACCGTCTTCTGTGCGTAGAGGCGGTGGACTCCAGACCCATTACCCTGACCTCTCAGAGGCTCCAATCCAGTTTGCTTCCCCGTGTATACCACTGGCCTGCAACAGAAATATTCTGCACAGCTGAGAGGTAATTTTGTCAATAGTGACAGTAGTAGGAGTAGTACTAGCTAGTATCTATTGAGCACTTACTGTATACCAGGTCTCCTGAGTGCCTTAATCCTCTCCACGATTCTTACGCCCACCTGCAGTTTGAGCTGGATGTCAGCACTACAATACCGGATTGCCAACCCTAGGTTTAGGACACATTCTGGTGACTAGACCAAGCACACTCTGATTTTATGTAATCAGTCCTTATTCCTAAGTGCCTGAGAATCTCTCAGCAAGACAGAAGGTAAGACCTTGACCAAAACCCGCATCAAACAATATAGTCCCCTTCACCCAAGGTAATCGTCCCTCTTTATCTTATGTTTATCATCCCTCTGTCTACCTTCTACAGGTTTACTGGATCTGCATTATTTTCATTAAAAGCGAACGGTTTCATTTTAGTTACTTCTTGCTTTATAAAAAAAAAAAAAAAAAAGGACAGCAGGTTGGGCGTAATTTATGGGACCTAATTTTTTCACATATATTCCTAAGACTTACTCATATTGTTACACATTGTTGTAATTCATTAGTTTTGACTGTTGCATAATATCACAGTTTATTCATTCACTCTGTCACCGACGGGCATTTGGGTTGCTTCCAGGATTTTTTCTGTTGTGCACAGTGCTGCTCTGAATATTCATGTGCACGGGTGCGGAGTGGGGCTGCTGGGTCCCAGAGTCTAGGCACGTTTGACCTCAGGCCGCAGAGCCGCCCAGAATCACCCGCTTACGTTCCCACACACGGTGTGTAACCACGTGCATCCACATGTTGGTCAGGACTGATTTCTGCTGACAGCAAAGGCATGAGTGGAACCCCAGTGTCGTCATTTCAATCTCCATGACCGCCAACCACGCTGAGCACCTCTTCCCATGCACACGGACTCTGTGACACTACGCTTCTAGCAGAAGCCTGTCCATGCTCACCACTGTTCCTCCTGGGTTGTTTGTGGCATTCTCATTGATTATAGTTCTTAATGGATTTTTTTATTCCACTGCCCTTCCAATGATATGTATTAAGAAGAGCGTCTTCCAATTTGCTTGTCTTTCTACTTTCATTAAGGAACCTTAATTAACAAAAGCTCTTATTTTTAATTTAGTTAAAATTATCTCTCTTCTAGTCAATGCCTTTTAGTGTTCCATTTAAGAAATCCCTATCCCGGGGCACCAGGGTGGTTCCGTCGGTGAAGCGTCTGCCTTCAACTCAGGTCATGATTCCAGGGTCCTGGGATCCAGCCCTGCATCGGGCTCCTGGCTCAGCGGAGAGCCCGCCTCTCCCTCTGTCCCTCACCCCTCTCATGCTCTCTCTCTCACTCTCAAATAAATAAATAACATCTTTATGAAAAAAAGGGACCCTTTTCCCAAGGACTGTGATATTTTCTAATACAAACCTTAACATTTTGGCTTGGGCCATGTTAGGTTTTTAGTCCATGCACAGTTGACACTTTTCATAAGGCCTGAGGTACAGGTCCACTGTAAGGTTCTTACGCATGGACTTTCCCCAGCATCTTTTTACTGCACAGAGGGCCCTCTTCCCCCAAGTGATGAGGCATGCAAACCTCCGTCTCACACCGAAGTTCCCCATGGGTCTGCTTCTGAGTCTCTGTTCTGCTGTGCTGGTCAGGTCTCTCTCCACACCAGATGCCACAGAGTTAATGACGAAAGCCTCCTAAATTCTGATGATTAGAAGGACCGTGTTCCTTGTTCTACTCTTCCTTTGCAGACGTGTCCTGGCTATGTTTATCTTTGGTCCTTGGCGTTTAATGCAAATTTAAAACGATTTTATTGTGTGCCGTGAAAAATTCTCTTATGTGCACATTAATGTCAGAGAAACTGCCATCTTTCTGATATTGACACTTCATATCCTTGGGCCTAGTATATCTACCATGCATTTAGGTCTTCTTTTTTTATTTTTTTTATTTTTTAATTTTTGTATTTAGGTCTTCTTAAAGACCTATTCCGATTTTGCCTGTAAATCATGAACATCTTTCATTATTTCTTGGTACCTGATGTTCTTTGATACTATATACATAGCATCTTCACATTACTTAGGTTTTCTCGTAGTTGCATTTCTGCATGCTTGCATCAAACTTCTGTGCATTAAGCTTAGGTTCACCCTTGGCTACACCTTCCAATTACTTCAAATAATTTATCTATAAATTACTGTAGGGTTTTCTTTTTGACATAAATGATCATGTCATCTGTCAACAACTCAAATATTATTCCCCATTTATGGGTGAGAAAGCTGAGACACAAAGTGAAACACTGAAATGACAGGATCTCAAAGAAGTATCTGCACCCCTATGTTCACGGTAGCATCATTCACAGCAGCCAAGAGATAGAAGCAACCAAATAAATGTCCAGCAACAGATAAACGGATAAAGAAAAGGTGATGTATTCATACAGTGGAATACTATTCAGCCACATAGAAGGAAGGAAATTCCATCCGATGCAACGACACGGGTGAACCTTGAGGACTTTATGCTCAGTGAAAGAAGCCAGTCGCAGAATGATAAACGCTGCACGATTCCACTCAGATGGGGTATCTACATAGTCAACCTCACAGAGACAGACCCTAAAACAGCGGCTGCTCAGAGCTGGGAGGGGAGGGGGATGGCAAGTTGCTGTTTAGCAGAGTGTTTAGTCATGCAAGAAGAGAAAGTTCCAGAAATCCGCTGTACAGCACTGTACTTGTTTAATATTAAACCATACACTCAAAAAGTCTGTGGAGGGTAAATCTTCTGTTATTTTATTTTTATTTTTTGGCAATTAAAACAAAAGTTAAATAAATTACCCGTAAAAACAGTAAAGTAGACCTGAGACCCAAATCCAGGCAGTTTGAACTCAATTACTACATGGCACCACTTCCTGACACGCTTATGGAAAACAATACGCACATTTAGGAAATACGCACACTGATTTATGTCTATTCATGTGTTGAATTATTTGGATTTTTAAATACATATCCCAGAAGAATACTGTTCGCTAAGGCTACATGTGTAATAATTTATTTGAAGTTAAAGTTGCATATTCTTTGATATTTCATATTTAGCACACGTGAGAGGTTTCTGGCTTTTATATCTTACAGTTAAATCTTTCACAAATTCCTGTTGTTTCCATAAATAAATGAAGTAATTTTTAAGACCCTACTGTTAGAAAGTATCACTTCTCTCTTAGCTGACGTCAGGGTTCTACCAATTTTTTTAATTAAGGGCTCGGCATTCTAAAAGACAGAACAAAAAGCAATGAATTCCCAAGGATAATGAGATAAGCTCCCTAAGTCACATGTTCGGTTGTGAAATAATAGTTCAAAACCAGAAGCATATCGGTAAAAACGTGTAAAAGTGAGATGCTCGGTTGAAAAAGAAAAGCGACTTTAGAAAACAGGCTTCCTTCTACAGTTAATAAAACATGAAATTACTTTCTAATATCATTATTTTTTCCCATTTCAGTTTTCCACTCTGACTTACCGCTTGGCAGACGCTGGCATTTCTGGTTTGGGTTATTCCTCCCACGAAGACCACACAGGTCAGGAAGATATGAAAGCACAAGTTCACAAGCATATGCCAGCCCTTGAGACTGATTCTAATCAAACTGTTAAAAGGGAAAAAAAAAAATATTAATATTCAGGCTGGTCCATGTGAAGCCGGATGATATTCATCCACAAGTTAGCAATTCCAGCTGCATAAAAGGCCAAACGTAAATGTTTTATGCTTAAACATTTCATTTAAAATACATGCACTATCAGACACACACACACACACACACACACACAGGGTTCAAGACATTATTTAACTCAACACAGTTTCTTAACATTTTACTCGATGCACTAAAAAAAGACAAGTCATTTATGAAACTATTGCACCCAACTAAAGGCTAAACAAATTCTCCATAATAAGAAATATCCGGGCTGCTGTTCGTCGCGACATCTTAGGACAGCTGGACTACTTGTTTGCTTCCAAGGGGTTTCTGCAAGGTGCCAATCTCTGCTTTTCCTGACCTACTAGGGTAACGTGGTCTAAATGCCCAGAACAGTTTCTCCCTGGCCTTTCATAACAAAACACTGAAGTCCTTCTTTCTTTTAATATCAAAAGCCTCCTTTTGTTTCTTAACTAAATGTCAAGAAATGCCACCTAGGTCCAGCTTAAATCGGAAAATACCTTCTAGCAGAACCTCTTGTACAGTGAATTTCTGTTTAGCAAATCCTGTTCATTATTGCCGACCATAAAATAAGTTTCTGTAGCTCTGCCTCCAATTAACAGAAACTATACTCATGTTTAAATGCCACAGACTGTCTTACAAGTGCCATCTATAAAATAAAGAATATCACAACACGCACAAAGTCATAAAACAGAAAGATCAGCCGAGTCTGCTTCTGGAAGACACGTCCGCAGGTAACAAGTCCCCAGCTCACCTCACCCCCTGCAGCCCCCATGCCCCACGAGCAGACTGGATGCTGTAGGAGGTGAATTTACCATCTCCTGGGCTATGTCTCCAACTGCACGACACGAAGGAGGCTCGTATGTATTCTAGAGTAACCGCTCTTACTTTGGGAAGGCAGCACGGTGTGAAACTCAGTTTTATCCTCGTTCGATGTGAAATAAACTCCTTCCGGTCAAAGTCCCCCTTGGCCAAGTTTCCCTTCTTACCTGTGATGGTATATGTAACTGACGATGACCGCCAAGAGGCTTAAGAGGAGGATGACGGCGGTCGTATAAACCACGGGGTGCAGCAGGCTGGCTGCCTGGGCATAGAGTTCAGATCCTGTCAAATCCTGAGGGGAAAAGAGAAAGCACCGATTCCAGCTGCACGTTTCTGAACATGTGCACATGCTACTCCTCACCTCTACTGCGTGAAGTACTCGGGGCACATGCACTTGTGTGTATAGACACACATGCAGAGGTACACAAATACACACACACACACGCAGCCTTGTTCTGCATCCTCTTTGTAAATCTGAGTACGGACTTTGCTGCAAGGGTAACGGAGAGACAGCCGCAGCCTCATGACAGGGCACAGCACAGCGGTACCTCCAAGTCACCCCAGACTACACAGGCCTCACTCACCATCTGCAGCCAAGTTCAACAAATACAAGTGGACTAAACCCTGCGTAAGGCCCTGAGGACGTAATGGCAACACGTAGGTCCTGCCCTTAAGGAGCTGCAAGTCACAGGGGAGAGAGACCCACAACCAGATGGCAACAGTGTTTGACGATGGCAAAGGCAAGACGGTTTGGGGACTAAAGAGCTCGGAAATCAGTAGTGTGGGTAACAGCAAATCATTTCTATAGCATTGACCACAGTCCGGGCACCGTGCCAGCACTTTCCACCGGGTAACACAACGAGCTAGGTGTATTACTGGCCCCGTTTTATAGCTTCAACAAGTGAGTCACAAAGAGGTTAATGGCGCCGTAAGGATTAGGGCCAAGGGAACGTGACTCCCAAGTCTGTGCTCTTGAACACAATGCAGACAGCGCCCTACTAAAACGAAAACACCATTAGGCTTCCTTCCTTATAAGGGACCAGAGCAGGCTGGGCCGATGCGTCTACCCCGGCCACGGCCACCACACCAGAAAATGGGGGTTGTCAAAGCCCAAGTTGTAGGGTCATGAGATCCTGTTCCTAAATTATCTTTCTAAACTGACTCTGGGAACTATAAACTGACAGCTGGGTGTAGGCAGTAGTTCACAGTAAATGCATCTTTAATCTGGAGATGCCGGACACACCTAGGAAAGCTGGACAGTGGGTCACCTGGGCGGCTCAGGGGTCGAGCATCTGCCTTTGCTCAGGTCATGACCCCGGGGTCCTGGGATAGAGTCCCACGTCGGGCTCCTCACAGGGAGCCTGCTTCTCCCTCTGCCTGTGTCTCTGCCTCTCTCTCTGCATCTCTCTTGAATAAATAAAATCTTAAAAAAAGCTAGATGGAGAAGGGGGGCCAATTTTCCCACAGAAGAATCAGAAGTCGACAATATACAAATTATAGATCTAAAAAGATCGCATCAGACACCTTAACAAGCCCCTCACTGTAACAGATGATGAGCAGAGGCCCACGGAGCCTGACAGAAATCGCAGTTAATAGGAAGCTGGAGATACAACATGGGAAATTGAATTCCAGTCTGAGTGCTCCACTACGCTGTGATGAGTCTCAAACCTGCAATTCATCTATTTATTTGACACATGTTAATTGGGTACCCACCATGGCCAGGCACTAAGCCAAGCACCGGATATTCAGCGCAACGCAGAATGCAGTCCCTGCCCTCGAGAGCTGACAGGCTGTAAACGAAGTACCAAAAAAAGGGAAAATACAAGAGCAAAAGCCCATCACCGTGAGGCCTGCACAATGTGTCCTGTGAGATGCCCGTGAGACGAGTCTATGGTACAGGGCCTCACCGCACTCACATTTTGCCAGAAGTGCAGAGGATCAATGGGGAAACTCGAAAAACACGGGGGCAATGAGAACCAGTTAGATGCTAGTAACAGCAGACACATTCCCTCTCAATTTATTTTTTTTCTTTTGTTTTTAAAGATTTTATTTATGCATGAGAGACACAGAGAGAGAGAGAGAGGCAGAGACACAGGCAGAGGGAGAAGCAGGCTCCCTGTGGGGACCCCCGACTCAGGACTCGATCCCGGGACCCCGGGGTCACGCCCTGAGCTGAAGGCAGGTGCTCAACCGCTGAGCCACCCACGTGCCCCTCCCTCTCAATTTCTACAAGAAGCTACCATTTCAGTGCTGAACTGATAACTGAAGATAAACCTTCAGTATCTAGGATTTGGGCTCTAGGCCCCTTTCTTTACATTCCTTTAGGAAATGTTCAATAACCTGTCACCAACCTACCTCCTGGCTATGTGATTCTGGAGCAGTTGCCTCCCTATGAAGTTTAGATACCGCCGACCACCTGGCAAGGTTGGGGAAGGGGCCAGAGGTGGGCACACAAATGTGCCTTCCTTCCTCAGGCCTTGCGGGACAGTTACCAACACAAGTGGCCACATAGTAGCTAATGAAACACCAAAGTGCCCATTCAGTTCTCAAAATACACTGTATGTAATATCTACACTTAAATGAGTATTTTTCAAAAGCCAAGCGAATAGAACATAATATAAGAAAGACACCGGAGGTTGAAATAATGGGCAAAGACTCTTATAATTCAAAGTTACACGTGGAGAGGGGCACGGATGCTGCTGTCCCTGGTCCCGCGGGGCCCTGCTTCTACTGGACCCTTGTGGATTGTCACGACAAACGGACCTGCCCAAGTGGAGGAGAGCCCCTGCCGAGAGAGTGACTCAGGAAAAAAGGGTAAAAAGTGCCAGACGGTAAGCTCTTTAGGCTTTGAGGGCCAAGAGGGAAATTAAGGCTACTATGCAGGTGCTTATTAACCACCTGAAATGTAACCATTTAAAATAGAGCAGCTGATGGGACTGGGCCTGTGGGTGAGATGTTGACCATGGTTTACAGACCCCAGGGATAGAGAAAACAAATTAAGCTAAGGAAACATCTCTTTTTTTTGTTGTTGTTTGTTTAAAGAACAAAGATGTAAAGATGTATTAATTTGAGATGTATTTATTTGAGATGTATTAAAGATGTATTTATTTGAGAGAGAGAGTGTGTGTGTGGGAGCAGGGGGAGAGGCCGAGGGGGAGGCAGAGACACAATCCTGAGCCGACTCTGCACGGAGCGTGGGGCCAGATGCAAGGCTCGAACCCACAGCTCTGAGATGGTGACCTGAGCAGAAGCCAAGGGTCTGACGTCCACCTGACTGAGCCACCCAGGCGCCCCCAGGAAACCTCCTGTCTTGACGGCACTGAAACCCAAGGACGTGAGACCACTGAGAAAACCGACAAGAATGAGATGGGATAGAAGTGAAAGATCTCAAGCAACAGCGTAAGTAGAAATCTGAATCCGGTTAGTTCCCATTGTACTAGTGACCACGCACCAGCTTAGTGATTCCGGAACACAAATACCAGGAGAGACGCTGCCCCAACAGGACCACCGGGAGGCGCCTGCCAGAACACGAAGTAAAGCCATTCGCAGTGAGTGAGAGAGAAGAGTCTGGGCCTGGGCAGGGACACAACAGCCCATCACCCACCGGTGACACTGGTCATTCTGTTTGCAGCATGAAGTGTAAGAAAACACTGAAGAAAGGACATGAAAAGTGCAGGGTCTTAGAGGAGTTAGTTAGCGTCACTAATGCAGAGGCTATCCAAACACCTGAAAGTGTGCTTAAAAAAATCATAAAGACGATTAGGGACCCAAATAAATAGAGGAAGAGTTTGCGGGGGACGCCCGGGTGGCTCACAGCGAGACCCTGGGGTCCTGGGATGGAGTCCCACATCGGGCTCCCTGCACGGAGCCTGCTTCTCCCTCTGCCTGTGTCTCCCATGAAAATTTTTGTTAACTTGATAAACAGATATTCACATATTTACATGTTACTTGTAGCCTAAGACTTACTAAATATAAAACCACTGTCAGTTTTATTTTTGTTTTTTTAACCTTATTTAAATTCAATTAAATTAACTTACAGTGTATTGCTGGATTCAGAGGTAGAGTTTAGAGATTCATCAAGTGCTTCCAACACTCAGTGCTCATTACATCAAGTGCCCTCCTACTGCCCATCACCCAGTTACCCCTCACTGGCAGTTTTAAATAATCCACTGCCATTATATTAATAATACAGATAATTATAAATCAATAATTACCTAAACTTGCCAGGACCTGAACAATGGAAAGAAGTCAAAAGGAATACCTTCTGTCAGAGTTGAAAGAATTACTAAAATGTTTACCAATAAAATAAAATTTAAAAATAGACCTGAAAAAAAATAATAAAAATAAAAAAAAAAATAGACCTGAAATCAGAAATGAAAAAAACAAAACAAAACAAAAGAAAAAACTATGACTTCTGTGCTGCTTTTATTTTTTTCCCTAAGGAAAAAAGAAGAATATCAAGATTTTGCTCCCTATGGTCAATTCTAGTCCAATCATGGACTTAAATGTTAAAGATAAAAAATATTAAAGCTTCCTAAAACAAAGAATCTCTCCATAATCTTGATGTAGAGAAATATTTTTTTAAAAGATTTTATTTATTTATTTGAGAAAGAGCGCAAGAGAGGGAACATGAGCAGGAGGGAGGAGAGAGGGAGAGGCAGACTCCTCGTGGAGCAGGGAGCCCGATGTGGGGCTCGATCCCAGGACCCTGAGATCATGACCTGAGTCAAAGGCAGATACTTAACTGACTGAACCACCCAGAAGCCTGAGAAATATTTTTTAAGTAATATATAAAAAGCACTAACTATAAAAAGCAAAACTTTAGAAATTGTCCATAAAAAGACAACATTAAGAGAAAAAGGGGAAAAAAAAAGGCACTTTTATAGACTGAATGTGTCCTTCCAAAGTCCCTATGTTGAATGGTGTTAAGGGGTGGGGTCCACTGGGAGGTGATCAGGTCATGAGCGTGGCCTCATGCATGGATCAGCACCTTCATAGAGGGGACCCCGGAGAGCTCCCTTGCCTTCTCCACCTGACGCCATCTATGAACCAACAGCGGACGCTCACCAGACACCCAACCTGCTGGCGCCTTGATCTTGGGCCTCTTGCCTCCAGAACTGTGAGAGGTACACGTCTGTTCTTTATAAACCACCCAGCCCGTGGGACTGCCCATTAGAGCAGCCCAAACCCATCAAGACAGGCATGGACTGGGAGAGACACTTGCAACCCAAAATCCAACAAGGCGCTCCTTCCTATTTGCAATACCTATCAAGAATTCCTGTGAGTCAGGAAACAACAGGTAGCCAAGTTAAAAATAGGCAAGGCTTATATGTGGAATCTTAACAACAAAATAAAACAAACAAACAAATAAACAAAACCTCACAGAGAAAGAGACCATCACTATGGTGACCAGAGGCAGGAGATGGGATGAAGGGAATTGGATGAAGGTCGGTCAGAAGGTACAAAACTCCCAGTGATAAGAGGATACCAGTGTGCAGTGTATTTGAAGGTTGCTGAGAGTGTAGAGACTAAAATGTTCCTTTCTTTCTTTTTTTTGGAACCTCTAGGAGATGAGAGATGTTGACTAAACTTACTGCGGTGATCATTTCATAACACGTGGAAGTCATTACGCTGTACACCTTAAACTCATACAGGGTTGCCTGTTGGCTGTATCTCAATAAAACTGAAAGAAAAACAATTTAAGGAGTCAAAGATGATGAAAAGAGGCAAGATCTGAGCAAGATCTTCACGATAGGGGCTACCCCAGCTGACAATAAGAAAATGGAGGGGTGCCCAGTATCACTAGTCAACAGAGAACGACAAATTAAAACCACAATGACACATCCTAATACCACCACCAAGGGCTAAAATTAAAGACTTAACACTAGGAAGCACTGGCAAGGATGTGAAAGAACTAAAACGCTCGTTATTGGTGAGACTATAAGCCGAAACCACCACGTTGGTCAACTGCAGGGCATCGCCCACCAAAGCTAAATACACGGGGAGCCTACAATCCAGTAATTCCACTCCCGAGGGCCTATGGCCAGCAAAAATGATGTACGTGACTACTCAGGGCAGGTTTCTCTTGATCGCCAGAACCTAGCAACAGCCCAAATGCCGATCCAAAGCGGAACACACAAGTTCTGGTATTTTCCTACCACAAACTATGGAGCAATGGAAAAGAATACACTGTCGCTACATGCCAAAACAGATAGATCTCATGGACGTGATGATGCGAAGGAAGCCACACACAGAATAGTGCATACTGTGGAGTTCCAATTCGGTGAAGCTTAAGAATTGGCAAAATTGGTCTAGGGTGATGGACACGGGGTGGGGGTGGGTGAGGGATTTCTCATGAGATGGCGGTGGAATTAGCCAGAAAGAGGCTCAGAAGAGCTAACAAGTGCTCAAGCAAAAATCTTAATCTTGATGGTAGCCAAATGTGTGTTTTCACATAAAAATACCGTGAAGGCAAACACTTAAGATCTATCTATGCACTTTGCATGCTACCTCCACTGAACAAAACTGGTCCCCCCTTTGAGGCCGCTTCAGAAAACTTACCCTGCAGATTTTTAAAAAGATTTTACGTGAAAGATTGAAATAACTGAAATTATTTATTTGTCCTTCCCCCCACTCACTCCCACACTCTCTCCTGCTGTCTTTGCCCTCTAGAATAAGTAAATAAATCCTTAAAAAAAAAAAAAAGAATGAAGAAGATATAAGAAGATTTCCGAATGGAGATTTAGTGGAGTGATTAAGAACACTGATTTCTGGAGTTTGAATTCAAATCCCAGTTCCAACACAGACTTTGTATAGTTGGGTAAAGTGCTTAATCTTGCAATGCCTCAGTTTCTCCATCTACAGACTGAGGGTAAGTGATAATAGTACTAGACCTCAAGAAGTAGCTAGAATGAGCAAATAAGTTAATGCACGTATAGACTGCAGGAGGATGCCTGGGACATAAGCAGTTAATGAAAATTAGTCAGGAGCATCGTATCACCATCGTAAGGTATCCTAAGATATACTGTTCCAAGGGCATCATCTCTGTCACAAGATACACTGTCTCGTGGACGGGGGGGCGGGGGGGAAGCATAGTTTGAAAAAATGTTTGCAGCACGCAGCCTTCATGTAAAAATGGAACTAAACAGAGGACTTTATATTGTTTGAATAGACATGAAAATACCTTCTTCAACAGACAAGAAACATTAGTGGTAGGTCACCTACTGTGTACAGAATGACCTTGACGGGAAGGAAGGCTGGAGGCCAAGTTTTCACTACACGTTATTAATATGTAGAAATAACGGAAACGTTCGGGCGCCTGGTGGCTCAGCCAGTTAAGCGTCTCCCTTCGGCTCGGGTCGTGATCCCGGGGTCCCGGGATGGAGCCCCACGTCGGGCTCCCTGCCTCTCGCAGCGGGCAGCCTGCTTCTCCCTCTCCCTCTGCCCCTGCCCCCTGACCCCTGCCCCTGTTCTCCCTTAAATAAATAGAAAAATAAATAAATGGATAAATAAAATCTTTTAAAAAAGAAATAATTAAAAGGTCTGATCCCTGTGAATGCAGTACCTACTTAAGAATTATACATAAAAAATGTTGCTCTAGCGTTCGTGCTTAACTACAGCATAGATGAAGCTGAGGTTGGCTTTCATTCCGCAGGTTTTATACGGACAAAATTTCAGAGCCACACTGGAGGGATGTAGAAACAAACGAGAGCTCTCCGCTTTGCTGTATTTCTGCGTGAACACAATAACAAAACAGAAGCAAGGTACAGAGGCCTTTTTTACCTTCACTACTGTCACCAATTAAAGGATCAAGTACTACACACACGGCCTGACCCTACTCCTTATCGCCCTACGACTTTTTGTTCTGTCTCCTACTGACGCCAACTTCTAGGAATCTTCCTGCCGCAGTTCCTACTATTTCTGATTATGTATTTCAAACAAACCCGATTTCTGTTTTTTTCCCCCCCCTCTGGCTCCCCTTGTGACCCGGGATATGCATAACTGGTGACAGCAGGACCTCTACTGAACCAAACTATGGTACCTATTCCGGAATTGCAAACAGATATAGTCTTTCGGTCTTGTTTTTTTTAATACAAAAACCCTTTAAAACCCGATCAGGAAAAAGTTTTTTATCTGCCAAAATAGGAATTTAGACTGGCTACATAAAGCCATGTATTAAGACAGCTTTCAAGAAAAATAGGCTTTTATCTATTATTCAAAATGATGTCAGGTAATGAAAAAAAGAGGATTTCCAATATTTAGAAGATACCTTTTTATCTCAGACATAAGTTTATTCAAGAGTAGGTATAATTTCATTAGCTCCGCCTTTGTGTTTAATTAGCTACTCTAAAAATCCCATGTACTAACTTTACTGTAATTTTTAACAATTTCAGATATGTTTCACTTTGCTGCCTCTAGGTGGCACAGTTATATTTTAAAAGAGCAAAAGAAAAGCTATTCTTTGAAAATAAAAAAATATCTCAGTACCGTATTTTAGCTTTAAAGAATTGTGTATGACATTTTTTAAAAGATTAAAAGCATGAAAGATAAAAAAGCTTATTCCTTCTAGAAAAGGATTATACCAATTTAAATAGTTTAGAAGAACAGCAAGGAAGTTCAAAACTAGACGCTTTTAACTAGTATTAAATAAAAATAAAAGTTTCACATGTGCAGTATCATGTCATTAACAAGGAGGCTTATAAAATGCCTTTTGTGTGTTTTGTTTCATTTATTTTGCCCAACTTTTTCTAGTTATTATATAAAGTTCAGATAATGTTGTAGCTCTATTATTTCTCCTCCAGTACTCCCTAGTTTCAGGTTATTTTATAAACAAAACCGGAACGATAAAACACTTTTAAAGTGAAAGAAAATAGTTTAAAAGTGTTTCATATTTTAATTAATGCCCCGTGCTTAAATGTGAATGGTTACTACAAAATAATAAAATGTGAACTTAGAGAAACGAGACTCAGACTTACAGGTATCGCACTTCTTCTATTTGTGAGAAGCCTACACTGATCAACAGGAACTATACACGAGGAAAGGATAAATGACTTAAACAAATATGCTGAGTCTGACTAGTGTAGACTCCACCCACTGTCAGCTGAGCTAAATAACCGAGGTTAATGGAGGTCACTGAAGACAATCCTCACGCCCTGCTAAACAATATATAAACAATATATTTCCTCGTCTGCCTGTCTCACCAGATGCAGGGTAAGGCATGTACTTAGTTGAGGTGCGAAGAGAAAACCGAAAAAGGAGTCCAGGAAAGTCTATTCCACTTCAAGCTGCCTTCAAAATCATTTCTAGTGGTAAATGAGCTTTTTTTTTTTTTTTAATTTATTTCAGAGACAGAACATGTGTGCTCGAGCGAGCACAAGCAGGGGAGGGGAGGAGGAAGAGGGGGAGAGAGACTATCAAGCAGACTCCCTGCTAAGTGCAGAGTCAGAGGCAGGGCTTGATCCCAGCACCCTGAGATCATGACCTGAGCCAAAATCAGGAGTCAGACGCTTAACTGACTGAACCACCCAGGTGCCCTGTGCTTTTTTTTTTTAAAGGAGAATTTACGAAAGCTAAGATATATCCTGTTTCAAGATTATTTAGTGCTTTGATAAAATACTGTCTAGATAACAGATTCAGAGCTGGAGGCAGGAACAGAAACATAAGCATCCTCGCTCCCACGCTAGCCTTGTGCCATTTCTCTAAAATGTCTTTCAGATTCATAAGTAATTCCTTTCACTGTTCTCCAAATTCATTGCCCACATACTCCATGTATAGACCGTAGCATAAAATATAAAGTATTATGGCTCATTTCACACTTACCAGCTTGGGAACCAGGTTCACTTAAGTAACTCATTAATAAAAGAACGTTTCTGTATGTTCACACACACGTTTATGTACATCTATCTACACATTTTAGTTTCCCCAAGACTAAAGAAATTGGCTACCAAAGACTAACAGGTATGAACAGTGGTGAATAACAGAAAATAACATTAGCTTGATTAGAGTTAAAGGCAGAAAGACATGACCCATGTCAATACTGTCATTTACCGTGACTAAATTGAACTTGCCACCACTACTCTAAATTCATGAGTCTAAAACTTAGGATGTATCGTGGGGAAAGTTCTAGCTGGCAAAGAAGGAAAATCTCTCACTGCGCACTGTGTATATTTGGGCAAATGAGTCACTCATTCCTGACTAGGAGTTGGACGATATAAAACCCCAAATGTCTCCAAATTTTCAGAAGCTCAACGTTTAGTTGAACTGATCCCCTTATAAAGGTGACTGAAAATCCTTATAACCAAGTTCAATCCCATACATTGTACTTGGTAGTAACTTAAATTCCCTTTAAATTCAGAATTACACCAAATATCACCTCTTAAATAAAGGTAACAACTTATAATGAAAGTTTTAAAAAAAATCTTCATTTGAGATTAACTAAATGCATAGGGGAAAAATTAAGAAATTTAGTGTTTATGTATGAAATTAACAACTGCATACCATTAAAACTGCATAGTTACTAAGGGAGTAGCACTGAATGGTAGTGATATTTTCATCCGAGTAAAGTATATTGCACCCATCTGACTTCCAGCCTCCTTGTCCGTTCAGCAGATCGAAATCCCACTGGGCGGCCACGGCATCTGCTCCGTGTGCGATTCGACGCAGTGTCACATTAACAGGGATGTGGTGGGTATCCACATTCACGCCATCTGGAGAAGACGGGAGATGGAAAGATTTCTGAAACAAACCTCAGAAACAATTAAATGTCGACTTATACACCAATGGGCACTCTGCAGTTCTCTTTTTTTTACTAGGGACTCATTAAAAGGAGAAGGAACAAAAATAAGCACTTTTTGGTACAGCGTATCATAGAGTTCCACTGTCCGGTCACTACAGGAAGAACATATGCCACCGAACACACCTATTTTGGTGAGAATCACTGGGGTAACCACCGTACGCCGCTTTCCATCATCAGCCAAGTTTGTGGAATTCCCAGTGGCTGGGAAGAGTTTTCCGTTGCGGAATGCGATGAGTTGGAGCTTGTAGAGAGAGTCATCAGGTGATCTGACTTCCCTTTTTTGCTTTGGCGAGAAAAGGGAGGGAGGAAGCTGAATAGAAGCCTCGACGATCGTATTCTGAGTACACATGAAAAACACAATCAAAGAAAGTTGGCGCGTGAGCATGCAGAAACCAGAAAGGGCAGTTCAGATGGCTACGAGCGGTCGCGGTCCCTGATTGTATGCTGCCGGCCAGGTTGCTGAATGTGATGTGCACGAAACTTAACAGTGAGCATGATTTGTTAAATGAGATATCTGGACACCACACAGAAGCACAGAAGAAAAGCAGCAGAGACTACAGAGAAATGCAAACTGTATTTCCAAGAGTTAAAGCAGTAAACAAGGAATTACTTCACACTCGAAAGTGAATTTTCCCATGGTAACACACCTACTGCTGAAGTCGATAGCATTAAACAGATCAGGGGTCTGGGCGATCACTCTATCAATTTTACAACAATCAATTATAGACAGAAACACCAAAGCGGCCTACCACAAATGTGAGTTTAATTAATTTGGACTTATGGAACTCTAAGGTGATTTATGATGGATTCAGACTGTCAACAAAAAGAAATTCAGACTTAACAGAAACAAAAAGAAATTCAGACTCCATACAAACAAAAGGAACACAGACTTAATAGAAACTTAGATTCAAGCAAACTCTGATCTCAGCCCAAGTACCCCTGAGACTAAGAAATATGTTAGAAATCAGGTTAGAAAAACATGGTAACAAACAGAACAGCTGGATTTGGGGCTGATCAAGGAGTGTTTTACATATTTTATCAGGGATTGTTAAATCATAAATTATTCAGCATTCAATAAAAAATAAATCTATGTACTCAGGAGGCAAATAATTAGCCATCTTAAAAAAAAAAAAAATCTGTTTCAACAATTCATCCCAAAGTTTCTCTCTTGATGTCAATGTCTCTCCAATCCTATGTCCCCGTTCCCAACAGAATTTCCTTCCAAGAAACAAATTTGATCTTGTTGTTTTAAAGAACACTCCAGTTCTCCAATGTTTAGAGAACCCTGCCTGCCCCCCAAACCTAAGTACATCCTGTGATTTCGCTAAAATCTACGCCTCAAACTCCTCTTCGAACATTCCCTCTACCGCCACCGGTAGCCCGGCCACCCTGACTTGCTCCGTCCTTGAGATATCCTACGTTTCTGATGCCATTGTGGGTGCTGCTCCCACCAGGATCCCTCGCTGAAATGCTCTCCTATTCTTTTGTCTGGCAAACTCCTGAACTGGGCCAATCTGATTTCTAGCAAGAAAATTCTGCAGGTGGGGATCCCTGGGTGGCTCAGCAGTTTAGCGCCTGCCTTTGGCCCAGGGTGTGATCCTGGAGTCCTGGGATCGAGTCCCACATCGGGCTCCCTCCAGAGAGACTGCTTCTCCCTCTGCCTGTGTCTCTGCCTCTCTCTCTCTCTGTATCTCTCATGAATAAATAAAATCGGGAAAGGGAAAGGGGAAGGGAGGAAGGGAGGAAGGAAGGAAGGAAGAAAGAAAGAGAAAGAAAGAAAGAAAATTCTGCAGGCAATGTCAAAGAGGGATCAGAATGAGTGGTTGACAGGAGAAAGACATCCTTAAAAATGGGGCGTCTTGGGATGACCGATTACAGGACTCCTCTGGGCGCTGCTCTTCCAGCAGGCGGCTCCCTCTTCCGGCCTCACGGGCACGCTGCAGGCATCTCCATCACAACTAACATGTGCAACACCAACACCACAAGGTAACTCAACGTCTGCCTCTTTCACTAGAGGAGCAGGATTTTCTAATGCAGAGGATCTCACTTATTTTTATGGACCCATTATGTTAATAATAGTTCCTGGCACTTGTATTCGATAAAAGTGACCCACTGTTTGTAAAACTAATGAAAGTCTGTGTGGCATGATGATATTTTTAAAAAGGTTCTATTTAAGCAAGTGATTAACTTTAAAATGAGTTTTTAACTGCTGTGCTTAGAACAATGCTGGAACACATTGGACACACACCAGTGTTCTGTTGAATAAAGTATTCTGAGAGTTTGAATACTGGAAGTCTGAATACTCCTTTTAAATTGAAGATGCTAAGAAGATATTTGGTAGAAATAGTCTGCCTAAGAAAAATGCACAAAAAGGTTTCTACTACTCTCACTTAAACATTTAATGACCTGAGGGCGACACAAAGTGTTTTTTTTTTTATAAATCCATTTATTAATCTAATCAATTTCTATTCTGTATATAAACTTATCTTAAGTATATATAATGAGGTATGCAAAAAAGGGAAAAAATAAAAGATTGACTAGGTAAAAGGTCAAAATCCCAATAAAGCACTACATACTGAACATTTATTAAAACTTAAGAACTATAAAATTCAATAAAATAACTTTACTGTGAACACAAAAATGACTCAAAATCAATGTAAAACTATCTAGGAAAACATTACTTACAGATTATCAAATTAATTTTAAAATTAATTTTAAAAAGAAGACATACTGGCATTTTCTAAAAGAGCTGAAAAAGGAAATGACATCCATAATTTTCAGAAGTCAGAAAATGTTTCCGACCGATGTTTAAACTTGTAAAAACCATCCACACGACAACAAATTACAGAAACTCAGAGGAGTACGAACAGATCAGAGAGAGACGAAAGCTACATAGTTTGGCTTCTAAAATACCCTTTAAAGTCCAATATGGAATATTGCTCAATAATAATTACAAGGGCTCTGAGATGGACAGAGGGTGGCTGAAAGTGCTGGGAAAACTGTATCAATAATGAATAATGTTTGGATTTTCATAGTAAGACTACAATATTTGTATATTTCTTTAAAAGAAGTGATCATTTATTGCGGAAAAGTTGTAAATCTAATGAACGACATCACCGAGGAACACCCATTTGTTACATCTGTCACGACTTTACCTTTTGCCACCTGACCTAAAAGGCAAGGAACCCGTCTGTCATTTCATCTAACCATCGATTCATTTTTTTTTCCCCATCTATTCATTTTAAAATGCAGGGATCACAGCAATGGAAACAGACACGGCAATTATAGCTAATAAATCAGAAAAAGCGTTCTTAAAACCCTTTGGGAAATAAGTGGGGGTAGTCTAATGTTAATTATGGCAGGTCACATGCCACCCCTGGGGAAAGGAACATAAGATCTGAAATAAGAAACCAGGATACGGGTCCCAGCCTTACCGCTCCGTGGCCCCTTAACACGGCACAATTGTGTTTACGCTCCCTGGGTCTCACCTGCCACGGGCTGCAAATGATCTTTCTAACAAATGGCTGTGAGGCCCCCATGGGATCATGACCATGACGAGCACGAGAGACTACGTGACTGCGGGTGGTATTTTTATTACTATTACTGCCTTGGTGTGGCAGGTGGTTATCTGGAGGCTGGGGACGCAGAAAATGCCTTAAACCAACAGACTTACCAACAATCATCTAGAACCTCAATGTACTTTGACTTACACAGTTCACTTTAAGTATTAATTTCAAGACTAAAAATTGACAAAGCATGAACACATGAATGTTATCAAAGAACACATTATTTTATTTGCAAAATTCATGAGTATTTCCCTACTTATAATGACATTAAGCCAGGAAGAAAACACATTCCATAAGGGTTATTAATTCAAATACTTCCACTAGATTTTAATGCCTTTCCTAATGAAACAATCTGAACTTCTGTCATTGTGTAATTAATAAATTAAAATTTCCTGAAATCCGGGATGCCTAGATGGCTCCGTGGTTGAGCGTCTATCTTCAGCTCAGGGCGTGATTGAGGCCCACATTGGGCTCCCTACAGGGAGCCTGCTTCTCCCTCTGTCTGTGTCTCTCATGAATAAATACATACAATCTTTAAAATAAATAAATTAATTAATTAAAATAAAATAAAATTTCCTGAAATCCTAATTTTGTTCACTTCTATGAAATCCTAACACTATAAATGGAATGAGTCAAAGAGGCACCTGCCTTAAAATAAAATATAAAATAAAAATGTTTTTTAAAATACTAATTTACTCATGTTGTCTTAACATTCTACACACTTGATATTAAACAGATGGATATGATATGTCCTCATTTTCCGATGTATAATTAGTTATTAGATGCATACCACTTTTTGGTTATCTCACTGCTAAAAGATGAAGGGGTTATGTTTGCCTTCAGAATCAAGTTTTTAACTAACTTTCCTTGCTAATTAAGCTTTGGCTGTTAAATTTTATCCAAGAGTATCTATTGGATGTGTCATTGCTCTGTGCTAGGCACTCTGGAGATACACAATGAGTAAGCCATGGTCCTTGCCTCGAATATTCATAATCTAATGAGGGAGAGAGAACAACAATAAAAACAATAACAAGCACATTATTAAGTGCTTATTCTGTGCTGGGCACTATTATATAAACGTCTACACATCTGCCTCCTTGAATGCTCCCAATAACCCTCGAGGTAGGTACTATTTCATGCTTAGGTATCAAGTTAGGAACTGACATTCGGAGAGCTTGAGGAACTCGCCCAAGTTTGCACAGGAGTTAAGTGGAGGAGAAGAATGTGAATCCAGGCTGTCTGGCTGCAGACCACACTGTCACCATATCCCATGGCTTCTCTCTATAACTCAGCTTGCTATACTATCCGCTTCTAATTATTCTGGAGAACGAACAAAGCACTATGGAACTAGCAGGCAGGGATGAATTCTCGGGAAAGAAGGAAGGTACTTAGTCTTAGAAACAGAGCAGTGAGGCTTTCCCCAGGCAGGGGTACAGCTGAGGACAGAAGGGGCAAAAGGGAGGGAGGGAGGGGGCATGAGGATCTACACAACAGATCTGGAGAGGTAAAGCACTTCAGGTGGGCGAGAGCCCTCGGTGTCCAGGACCAGGGAAATATGGGATGCATACAGAAAAACGGATTTCTAGTTTCCAATCAAGAAAACTTTAAAGAATTAGTTCTTTCAGGGCTATATTACAGCTGGATTTCAAGCTTTTAGCGATTTCTAAAAGCTCTTGGTCATTTATCAGAAGCAGCTACTGTTTGGTGATACTAACGTGATCTGTTATGGTACCGTCGGGGGAGTGAATCATTTGGTTAAGAAAACAGAACAGATTTGGTGCTGCAGGGTCAGATGACAGCTAATTCACTCCCCACCTGGCCGACAGGCACGGGAACTCACGCCGACTCCAACACCAGCTCGGCCTCTAGCAATCCTCGGGCCGATGTCGGAGCCACGAAACCCATTTGGCTCCCGTGTGTCACAGGAAATGACAAAGAGAGGGGCAGACAAAGTACGGAAGAGAAATAAAGAAGATGAGGGTAGGGGAGGACCGACAGGACGGTATTAGGTTAAGATTTCTTGAAGGTGGCATTTCTGCACGCAACCAAACTGTCGGAAAGGGGAAGAGGAGGAAAGCCCGGAATTCTAGAAGAACTAGCATGAGACTGGGCCTAAGAACGGCCAGTGGCTGGAAGAGGAACCAAGGGAGGCTTGTTACTGGACCGAAGAGAGAGGAGGCAGGAAGAGATGTGTGGCAGGAGGGGGGATAAATGCCAAAGGAAGACACTACCGGATGGCCAGCCTCCAGAGAGACACAGGGTATTTTTCAGCGGATGTGCAAGGTCAATTTCCATGTGGGGCAGATCCAGGGATAATACTAACAATATTAAGCACCCGGAATGACCTGCACAGGGACAACCTGCATAGCTTCAGCAAACAGGAGGGTTCCTGGAGGCCCTTCAGTTGCTAACAGGTGGACAGACTGGGTGGTGCTCCCACAAAGGGCCAGCAGGGCAGAGGAGGCACTCGGGGAACTGGCACGGTGGCTAATGAAATGCCGGGACACCTGCACCCCAATGTTTCTAGCAGCAATGTCCACAATAGCCAAACTGTGGAAGGAGCCTCGGTGTCCATCGAAAGATGATGGATAAAGAAGCTGTGGTCTGTGTATACAGTGGGATATTCCTCAGCCATTAGAAATGACAAATACCCACCATTTGCTTCGACGTGGATGGACCTGGAGGGTATTATGCTGAGTGAAATAAGTCAATCGGAGAAGGACAAACATTACATGGTCTCATTCATTTGGGGAATATAAAAAATAGTGAAAAAGAACAAAGGGGAAAGGAGGAAAAACGAGCGGGAAATGTCAGAAAGGGAGACAGAACATGAGAGACTCCTAACTCTGGGAAACGAACTAGGGGTGGGGGAAGGGGAGGTGGGCGGGGGTAGGGTGACTGGTGATGGGCACTGAGGAGGGCACTTGATGGGATGAGCACTGAGTGTTATTCTATATGTTGGCAAATTGAACACCAATAAAAAATAAATTAAAAAAAAAGGGCAAGTTAAAAAAAATTTGCTACAGGGTACGGAAGTATTTCATTATTTTACTGACTGTCATGATTGCATTGGTCGAACACCAGGCCTAGGTAGACCAATCTATATGAGAAGGATGGATTTTTTTTTTAAGATTTTATTTATTTAACCATGAAAGAGACAGAGGCAGAGACACAGGCAGAGGGAGAAGCAGGCTCCTTGTGGGGAGCCCGATGTGGGACTCGATCCTGGGACTCCAGGATCACGACCTGAGCCAACAGCAGACGCTTAACCACTGGGCCATTAAGGCGTCCTGAGAAGGATGAATTTTTAAGGATGAGTCTGGAGACCCACAGCCTAAATAGGAAGTCACAGTGGTTTGGGTAACAGAGACGTCCAACCCAGGCGGTGATGGTAGCAAAGACAGAAGGACAGAGATCGAAGAAATATGTCGGAAGCAATTCAGGTAACGCTCCTCTTGCTAACAGAGAATTGCCTTTTTATAGATTTAACTTCATATGTTAGCATATTCTCTCATTCGAGGGTAATATAATCATTTGGGAGGCGTTTGCGTTATCTAGTTAGTATACTCAAGGCATTAAAAAAAAAAAAAAAAGAAGACATGCAGAATGAGTAAAAATTGCCCCTGCATAAAGTTAAAAATGTAAAGTAAGTTTTATATTAAAGTGCCAAAGCATTTTGCTCTGTTGATGTTATAATTTTTAACTAATTTTATGTCACGAAGACTCTATTCCTTTTTCACTCGGTTTAATCATGTCCCTCAATGAAGCATGAATAATAGTGTAATGTGTCCTTGGTTTCTGGCCACAGATGATCTTATAAGGAGAGAAGAGTATGAAATTGACAAATCTGAGTGTGTTCATTTAAAGCTTTCGACTCTGGCAGGTAGAAACTCTCCTCACCCAGAGGGGTGGCTTGTGAAATTGATGAAATGTAGGGTTTCATCATTTGTAATCCCTTTCTACCAACTATGATCATCTAAGATAGAAGGGTTCATCAATTTTAAGAGCTCCTCAAAGACACGTGCCTTTCTCTCTTGGGCTCGTGTGCCATGCTGTTTCTCTGCCTTCTGTGGTATGTTTTTGCCGATGAACAACACAATAAGGAAAAAAGCAGGTCTGCAGTGGCACGGCTGGGTGCGCTAAGCACCCTCACAGAGCGAAGAGGAACAAATAAATCTTGCCAATTTTCCTCTGAGTATATTATATCAAGTAAATATAGTATCATTAGACATTCTGACCTAGCTGAGGCTGTCTTGGGCAGTGGGGGAAGGTGGACTACTTCTAAATTTGGCAAACCTGCTCTCCTTACGGAGGTCACTGATGGCAAGATACAACAAAATACGTTACTTTTCTTTTTTCTTTCTTTCTTTTGTTCAATATTTACTGAGTGTTCTCATTCATTCATTCATTCACTCATTTATTCCAAGTACTGAGTGCCCACAAAGTACCAGGACACCTAACACCTATTTGATCAATTACCACGCAGCCTTTAAAGTGACTGCAATACTGTTTGTGATATAATTCAGGGGTAAGCCAGAAACAAAGAAAGTAACTGTGTAATTAAAATCTATAGAGAACACAGTTACACATGGCCACACAAAGCTAAATGAGAAAATGTGGTTCCATTAGGGTGTCGGCATTGTACCTCCACTACGGGCTTCTAGGTAGTTTAATGAAACACATCTATATCCCAAATTTTAAAACTCAATAAAAATGCTTTTCATTTTGCTGGGCTGCAATAAAACACACATTTTTGGAAGACAGATCACGTGTTTGTGCTTCTTGGCCAAAAATCTTGATCTACAGCTTGCCTGATGAAATGCCCAATCTCAAGGCTGGCTTTTCCACTAGGTCCACTGGGCACAGAGCCAAGGGCACGCAGTACTTGGAGGAGGTCTACGGAAATGTTTTCATGTCTTTAAAATCAGGAGCATAAAAATGAACTTTAAGGTCAAAGAAAATGTTCTAATATGTATTAATATATTCATCTTTTTAGCACTTGTAGCCATAAAATACAATTTTGATATTTTTGTGTGGAGAATGGGGTGCAAAGGGCAAGAGGGTCTAGGTCCATGAAAATCATGACATGTCCCTTCCTGGTCTGAAGTTCTTTGAAAACAACAGCCAAAACAATACCAACACCCACCCCACTCCGTCGCACCCCCAAATAGCTTCTAATAAGGTTATTTTGCAAAGCAAACCATTTTGAGTATTCTAGTCTAATAGTACTAACAGGAAAGAGTCTTAAATGCTTACGGAATATAACATACCTTCAGAGCCAGACTTGAAAACGTATTTGAAACATTGCACTTAAAGCTCAACTGTTTATCCAGGTTTCCATCCGGATCCCGCCTCCCATACTCGGAGAGGCCTGTGCGGTCTGAGGCCGCTACCTTCTGAAACACGGTACACGTCATCCCAGTGAAGCCCGCAGCCTTGATGACGTAAGCTTCCAGAGCAATATTGGGTGAATACTTCAAAAGTCAAACAGGAGTTATGAAAGATTGACAGTATGAAGAGAAAAAGCACTTTGAAACAGTTTTCAAACACAAAACACTGTACGTAAGCTATAGGCAAAAGCTCAGGTTCTTACTTAACAAAGACACTGTGCAGGTAACAGGCAGACAAAAAAGGATGCTGGAAACAAAAGGGTACCCAAAACTAGAGAGATTCCAATTGAGGAAATAAGTCATAAAGTATGGAAGATTAGAGATAGATGAGAAATCAATTAAAAAATCATATAAAGAGCACTTTGTCGGAAACTATACACTAAAAATCAAAGTGTCTTATATATAAAAAAAAATCAGCTAGAGAAATCAGTGGACTCTCTTAATGATAATATAAGAGGAGTATGAGGGTTTCGGAAATACAATTTTAACAGTCGCCTCATTCTGGGGCGCCTGGCTGGCTCTGTCGGCAGAGCACACGAATGTTGATCTTGGGGTCATGAGTTTGAGCCCCACGTTGAGTGTGGAGAGTACTTAAATAAAGATTTAAAAAGTAAAATTAATAAATAATAAAAAAAATAAAAGTCTCCTCATTCCAACACTTCATGCCACATTCACTTTTTTCTATTACGGGGGCATTGAGTTAACTCTTTGCAGGTAGACAGCATCTCCAGTCTGTCTTTAAGGATGATGAAATGATGCCTACTGTGTAGGCAAGCACCGTTCTAAGTACCATATATGGACAACGTCCTCTTTTTCGATTTTTTTTTAAGCGTATAACATCTGTGAGAGATGTGTGAAATCTATTAGGAAGACAAGATACAAATTAAAACAATATAAAACGCCAGGAAGATTCTACCAAGCACCATACGCATGGTACAAAAGATTGGTGGTTTCCCCAAATATCCAAGACTAACAAATCTTGGCGTCGGCTTTTGTCGCACAGATGACACGGTGTGAAAAATCTTACTAAATTCAATTATATTTGTTAACCAGTGATATTCCATTCTTTTACTGATCAAAGATATGTATGATTACAACAAACATGTGAAACCTCATTTAAAAGAAAGAAAACTGCAGTTTTGAGGTGCCCTGGAAGCTGTTATCATATTATAAGTGGATGCATAATTTCCCAGAACCTTCTTTACACTTTGAAGTGGAGCACAGATACCTCCAATGCACCTTTCATACGTATATCCTTGAGTTCTCTCAAGAACCAGTATGGTGCAGAGAAAGGGAGAAGCTGAGCTGAGTAGTAAGGCTGAAGCATGGGGTTTAAAATGGATCTAAATGACCAGGGAGGACCAAAGGTGGCCACCCAAATGGCAAGCTGGTTTCAAGTAAGGTCATGTATCTGAGAGAGAAATTACCCTGAACTATGCTGTCAGGACAGCAGCCATGGGAGCCCTCCAATATGTTTATTATTCAAGGAGGTAATCCTAAATGTAATTGAGCAAAAGGCACCATAAAACACAGTATCATCAAAGAAATCCCACTGATCTTTGGAAAACCAGTAATCTTTAATTGTCTAAAATCATAGGAGGAAATGTAGAATGTTCTATGAACCCACTAAAATAATTAGGAAATGAGAACCTTGGACCAGATCAGAGTGTAATAAGGGAATGACACATTATTTATCATATTTACCACATGTTTAGAAAAAGTCAGCAGTACAACAGCTCAATTTAGCACAAATAAAATTTAATACTATTTAACCAAGTGGTTATTAAATCTAAAAACTACTCATGCCAAGAGCGAGACTGCCTGGAAATACCAATCGTTCATAAGGGCTGGAGGGCCTCCCAGCAAGCAATCACTCTCTCCAAACATCCTTCAGAGCCCAGAGCACAGCATCAGCCGGGCTGGATGCTGGGTATGTGACAGTACAGCAAACCTACCAGGTGTTTATTTGGTTTTAGTTTAAGTGGTGATAACCATTCAAATGGCAAATTAAGAAAGTATTTTCCAGTTACTGCAAAGACGGATCACTCAAAAACAAAATGAGCTCTTAAACCGTTAGACAACAGGAAATTCTGTAATTATCAGCAATAATGGAAAATACCCACCCTGTCATGTGGGAGGGGAGGCGGGGGGGACGACTCTATCTTTCTTAAGTTCCAGTTGCTTCCAATGAACGTTTTTATTAGAATTCTAGGACAATGTTTCACTTACTGTTGAATAAACATGAGCTCCATTTGCTAATCGGTATGTAGCGATGCGTTGTAGACACTGAACAATTCTACTGCAGGCCTTTTCTTCCCTCTGTGCCAGCCACAGGACACGCTCATCAGCCAACATGATGTTACTTGCAATGTCAACCATCACATCACCTAGCTAGCAAGTGTGCAGGAGAGTAAAGAAAAGACCTTTAAAACCAATACAGGAGTTTTACATAATAAAAATCACAATGAGACACCAAGATTGGCCCGCAGTCTACACTTTCACATGATAACCCAATGGATCCTTTTTTTTTTTTTTAATCAAAATGTTCTTGGATAGGAATAGCACACTCGGTTATGACCATTTGGTAGCATCTGGCTCAAAACACTGTCCTTAAACCACCAACAACTCATTGGTGAAGGACGGCAGGTGGTACAAAAAGGCAATTAAATTAATCAAGGGCAACGGAAAGATAACACATGATTCCCAGAATAAAGAGATCTCCACTCTTTAGCTGGGAAGACATTTATAAACACCTCTTTCTGTGTAAATGTTAACTCGGTATTATTATTATTAAGAAATAACAGGGCCACCTCTTTAGTATCCTGTCATGTCCAAAACCCTAAGTATGTCCAGCTACCAGGAGTCCTCCACATGTGCTGGGCCACTGGATGGGGCTTAGCCCGTGTGGTCTCCACTATCCAAATGAACGTCTTCCATTCCTCGCAGCTTGATGAATGCCTTAAGATCCAGTACCACAAATAAATGGATCCTATGAGGTGCTCACTTTTCCACCACTTGTTTTGTTTCATTACTGAATTCCATTTATTAAATCAGTTCCTTACCCACAGACATAAACATCTGTCAAGCAATGCCAGCAAAGTGTCAATTAACTATTGTCGATGCTGACTTGTAAGTCCCACGTCAGAGAAATGCAATGAATAGTCCAGGCTAATGAGACACACTGGTGTCAAGGGGGTTTGGTATCAAGGAGAAATGTTCATGAGAGGGAGATCTATGGCAGAAAGAACTACAGAAACAATCCAGAGGCAAGATCAGAGGATTTACAAGCTGGCTGGTCCTCGGATCAAGAAGCAAGTAGCAAAGGTGTTAAGCCCCGAGTGAGAAAGCTAAGGCCATTTTAGCAGATGTCTTTTGATCATCCCAGAAGATCCCAGATGAGTTTTTCAACCCTGTTCTGTATCCAGTACTCTTCCCAAGATGCATAGTTATGAGGCTGAGGTGGGCCTAGAAGCTGTTCAGTCCATCCCACCCATGGTTCGCTTCACAAAGGAGACAAGCCTGTGGAAATGCACCAGACCACAATGCTGGAACGCAATGGGATGAGGCAACTAAATGAGTAAGGGGTAAAAGAACAGGACTTCAAATCTGACCGCGCTGGCTGAGCTGAACACTTAACTTCTTGCGCCTTCTGTTATTTGTAAAAGGGGGATACAAATGATCCTGTCTTTTGTGAATATTGTGAAGATTCAGTTCCTATAATAAACAGTAGGTTACGGAAACCATGCCTGGTTGGCTCTCCTCATTATTTCATTGCTCCCTTTTTCTCTTTTTGAAACATTTCAATCCCAGGATAGACCTTTCTTTGAAGATAGCTCTAGAAGAAGTGTTAAGAGGGGTGGTGCATTTATATTCAAAAATATGTAAGAACTCATAAATGTCAACAGCCAAAAAAAAAAAAAAAAACACAATCTGATTAAAGTCAGGTAGAGGATCTGAATAGACATTTTTCTACAGGAGATGTACAGATGACCAACAGGTATGTGAAAAGCTGCCCAATATCGCTAGTCTTCAGGGAAATGCTAATCAAAACCACAGTGAGATGTCACCTCACACCTGTGAAAA
Organism: Vulpes lagopus; assembly: GCF_018345385.1. NCBI lineage: Eukaryota > Metazoa > Chordata > Mammalia > Carnivora > Canidae > Vulpes > Vulpes lagopus. The sequence goes on along the minus strand of NC_054827.1, from coordinate 147,744,229 downwards.
TGGCTATCAAGAAGGTAAGAGGTAACAAGAGCTCAGGAAGATGTACAGAGGGGAGCCCTGTGCACTGCTGGTAGGAATGCAATTTGGTGGAACCACTTACTTATGGAAAACAGTATGGAGGTTTTTCAAAAGAATAAAAATAGAACTAACATAGGATCCAACAATTCCACTGCTGAGTATGTAGCCAAAGAAAATGAAAACACTAATTTGAAAAGAGATACACACCTCATGTTCATACCAGCATTATTTATGATGGCCAAGATATGGAAACAACCTACGTGTCTATCAATAGATGAATGGATAAAGACATGATACATGTGCACACACGCACCTGCACACACACGCACACCCACAGACCGGAATATTAATAGCCTTGCTATTTATGACAACATGGGTGGAACCTAACTGGAGGTATTATGCTAAGCGAAGTAAGTCAGAGGAACACAAATACCATAGGATCTCACTTACCTGTGGAATCTTCAAAAAGCAACAAAAAACCACCAAGAGAACAGATGGGTGGTTCCCAGAGGTGGGGGTGAGGAGTGGGCCCAATAGGTGAAGGGAATCCAAAGGTACAAACCTGCAGTTATAAGTAAGTCATGTGGACGTACTGTACAGCATGGTGACTGTAGTTAATAATACCGTATTGCATATTTGGAAGTTGCTAAGAGAGTAGATCTGTCTCATGACGAGAAAAAAAAATTTTGACTGTACGGGGATGAATATTAACTAGACTTATTTTGGTGACCATTTCATAATATACACAGATACTGGATCATTATGCGGCACACCTAAAACTAATATACTGTTATATGTCAATTAAACATCAATAAAAAATAAAAAAAATAAATTAAATTTAAAATGAGGGGTGCCTTTTTAAATAGAGTCTATCCATATATAAATAGGACCGAAGCATAGAGCAAAATTGCCTTTCTTTACTCTCTGAGGTGCTGCTACCTCATTCAATTAAAATAGCTTACTGACTTCTTAATGCCCCTAACACAGTATATCACAATTCTTTCCTTATTTTATTTCCAATGTAAACATCTCGAGGGCAGAGATGACACAATGTCTTACTTATATCTATACCCTTATTCATCAGTCAAACTCCTGGTATAGAAGCCAATAACTGCACAGTTCCGTTTACTCACTGACCAAATATTTACTGAGGACCAAGGTGAGCCAGACGCTGTCCGGAGCAATGGAGAGACAGCAGTAAGAGAAATATACAAGATCTATTCGGGGCTTACGATCTTTGAGGAAAATACAAAACAAGCAAGTACGCATATTTCTTATAAGTGACTGGATTGTGATAACTGCAGTGAAGAAATCTACCAGAGGGATATATGATGAAGAGTAACAGGATTTAATCCAAACACCCTATTTTAATAGACTCAGACAGGCTCAAAGGGCATTTCCCCCAAACCCAAGACACTAACAAGATCAACTGAGAATTAGAAAGGCCGGTAATCAACCTCAATGCAATCCAGAGCCTATTGGCTTTATACAATTCATGGACTATTAGCATCTTAGCATATATATTCTACATATTCCTATTAACAAACAGGTATGAAGGTGAGTTGCATTCTAACACAAGTCCTTTGGGGCGCCGGGTGGCTTAGTCAGTTAAGCACCTGCCTTTGGCTCACGTCATGGTCCCAAGGTCCTGGGATGGGGCCTGGCACCAGGCTCCCTGCTCAGCGGGGAGTCTGCTTCTCCCTCTCCTCCTTCTCCCATGCTCGTGCTCTATCTCAAATAAATGAATAAAATTAAGAGAAGAAGACGAAAAGAAGAAGAAGAAGAAGGAGGAGGAGGAGGAGGAGGAGGAGGAGAGGGAGAAGGAGGAGAAGGAGGAGGAGAAGAAGAAGAATTAGAAGCAGCAGCTGCCGCCGCCCTTATTTCTGGAGTTATAAAGAAGCACAGTGACTCCCAATATGCCAATTGCCAAATATGTCAATCAGCCATTTATATAGCAATTGGAATAATACCTGCCAACTTGTAACAGGAATTCAGAGTAGCTGAAAAACTTGGCTAAGTATCCATTATTCTTACCTATTGCTATTGCAAATGTTTACATAAAAATAAACAAGTTTAGAAGACATGCTGTGGTAAAATATGCTCTATGGCTACCAAAGGCACTCCCATTGGCTCCAAACACCCAAAAGACAATATATGGAAAAATCTGGACCCCAAGGTACTACAGAAATAAATAGATAAGGATTTACAAATTAGCACATTACAACACCGCTTGTCTCATACTTTAAAGTTTTAAATGTATGGACTTTATCAACCATGAGACCCGACAGATGCATCATTTCTACTGAAAAACTGTAATTATTACATGAGCAAAGAGCTACTGCTATGGCCCACTAGGTAATGCCAGTAATGGACTTTAACAATGGACTTTTACATTTTTTTAATAATTATAAAGAAAAGTTATCTCTAAGAAGCTATATAGCTAGCAAGAGTGATTGCTTTAGCTGAGAACAAGCCATCTTTCTCATTTTTTCATTCCAAATGGCTAAGAACTTAGGAAAGGGATTTGTTGCCAAAATATTCCCTAGAGCAGGTAATCATAAAATGCTGTATATTTCTGTAGCTTGGTTACGGAAGCAGCTCTGAATCTGTCACAGTGGCAAAAAAGGACACAGAAAGAACAGTGAATGAAAAATTACATTGGATTAAAGGAGTATTCCTAGAATCTGACACACAAAGATAGTTTGGCAACTGCAAGGAGCATTAGAAAGCATTGTATTTCTCCTTGACCTCATTTCCTGAAGGCCACTCCAGCCACAAAAGGGTCAGAAGGGATCATGCACCTGCTCTTCCACCTGTCACACTAAATGGTTGAGGCTCAAATAAAAACATGTGCGAATGCACTTTTACCAAAGATAAAAGGGTAAAGCAATGAAAATGCCACATGAATAACAAAGGAAGTATTAAATGTCATTTGTTGTAAGAATATTTCGTGTCCTCAATATATATGTTTGGAATCCTGATCAAAATGAGATCCATATCATCTGGAAATTTCATGAATTTCTGGTATGTTAGCATATGAAACACACAAGATAATACATAAACTAAACTTGGTATTTAATTTTAATGTAGTAGTAGAACCCTAAAGACAGAATATTCATGTGCCGGGACGCCTGGGCGGCTCAGTGGTTGAGTGTCTGCCTTCAGCCCAGGGCCTGACCCTAGAGACCCGGGATCAAGTCCCACGTCAGGCTCCCTGCATGGAGCCTGCTTCTCCCTCTGCCTGTGTCTCTGCCTCTCTCTCTCTCTCTCTCTCTCTCTCTGTGTGTGTGTGGCTCTCATGAATAAATAAATAAAATCTTTAAAAAAAAAAAGAATATTCATATGCCTTAGAGTTAAATACTCACAGCTTCCACTGCGTCACCTGCAAGTTAAATATCCACGAATCAGTTACTGAGCATCTCCAAAACTCAATTTACTTCCTCGCTTATAAATGAGACCAAGAACCCTAATTGAAGTGCTCAGGAGGTTTCAATCCAAAGTAAATTAGGGAAACAAAACTAGGGTGCCTGGGTGGCTTGGTTGGTTAAAGCTAGCGTGCCTTCAGCTCAAGTCATGATCCCGGGGTCCTGGGATCGAGTCCCACATCCGGCTCCCTGCTCAGTGGAGAGTCTGCTTCTCCTTCTCCCTCTGCTTCTCCCCTTACTCATGCTTTCTCTCAAATAAATAAATTTTTAAAAATCTTAAAAAAAAAAAAAAAAAACCTAAACTCATGAAGCAATTCATGCCATTTTTGAGAAAAGCCAAGGGATCTAGGCCTCATCCAGTTTGCATTTTCCAGCACAAAGCAGCAGAGGGTACCCTCCCCCAGTAAATCTAATAACCAGAAAAGTAAGAATTACAGACTCATGTGTGGGACGGGGCATCAGCTGGGCTGCTGTCTGGGGACAGCCAAGGTGGTGAGGGGTTGTACAGGAATGACATGCAGTCCTAACCTGACTAGATACAAGAGGTAATAGGTAATAATAAGAGCAGCACCTGGTATTACCATTGAGTTCAGGTAGTCCTCGTGATTTTCTCCTAGTTACAAATCCCATGTAATAGTGAGACCGTACTTATCACAAAGTATGGTGCTGCCCTGCTTACTTTTAATGAAGGCATTTGCCCCACTGTGAAGCCAAGTTGTAAAAGCGTCTTTATGTCCATCTCTACCAGCTCCAGTGTCCCGAGTGCCTCGGGATCCCACCGTGGGCTTCTCAGCTCGCTTAGTTAAGCAGTCAATATTCAGTGAGAGGCTCACTGTGATAATCACGGGGGCCTATGGCAAAGATTAAAGATCTGATTTTATTAGTCTAGGAGCAAAGAAGGTAATGAGGAGGAGGAGGAGGATGAGGACAACCATGGCGGATCCGGGGCAACAGGTGAGCGGTTGGGGTGGAGGGGTTGAGAATAATACTGCATGGCATAAATGTCACATTTATTGCCCATTTCCTCACAAAAAGGATTTAAAGTAGTTTAGCAAAGTAAAAAAGGATTATTCTTTTTAATTAGGAAAACAAATAGTGAATGGGGAATAGAGACTTACAAGAAAAAAAGAGACAGAGGTAAAAATATGCATCAGTGCAGAGCTTCTAGAACCCAAGAAAAACGGGGTGTTTCTAGTCAAAGTGATGAGGACAACACCACAATTATCAACAGAAAGGAGAACATTTCAGGGTGCCTGGATGGCTCAGTCGGTTAAGCGTCCGACTCCTGGTTTTGGCTCAGGTCATGATCTCAGAGCTGTGAGATCAAGCCCCATGTCAGGCTCTGTGCTCAGTGGGGAAGCTGTTTGAAAATACTCTCTCCCTCTCCCTCTGCCCCTCCTCTTCATGCTGGCTTACTTGCCAGCTCTCTCTCAAATAAAGAAACCTAAAAAAAAAAAAAAAAAAAAAAAAAAAAAAGATGGGAAGGAACATTTCTTCCTTTTATGACAAATTCTCTGAACACATGAGGAAGAGTACTCAAGAGAAGCAGAATTCGGGGAGTGGGGGGTAGCACCCTGAGCCTTACCTTCCCAAGGAATGGGAGAGCTTAAGGGAACTCCAATTCTCCCGAGCGAAGCAGATTTTGCTTTTTCGGACTAAAGACACATGTGCATCTCCCTTCTGGGGAGGATGGAGAACGAGGTACTCGGGATGATTCTCCAGCTAAACGTGGAAAATGCTGAGCCAAAACAAGTGAGAGGAAAAACTGCACCACTGACAAGTCAGAACATAAAGACTGTTCAGAGGCCAAGAGCAGAACAACAGCAGGAATCCAAGGAGCCCTGAGGTTGACCTCTGACGGCCATGGCCCGTCATCTGCCGTCCAGGCCCCGGCCCAGGCCCCACATCGCAGGCCTCCTAGGAGATCACTGCATGGAGCGGACACCAAAAAGGGGACACCTCCAGGGTCAGGGCGAACCAACAAGCAGATGTCAAAGTGGTCTTGACCTTGGAACAAGGTAGGAGGTGAGAACTCTCTTCCCTGACAATCTATAAACACAGTTAGTTGACCTTCACACAGGACTAAGGTCAGACATGACATTATTTCTCAGGTCTGAAAAGCCTCAAGCTGAGAACTAATTTCAAAGCGAACCCCTTATCTTGGTATTGCCAAGTGCCTAGGCACTTGAGAGAAGCAAACAAATATCACACTTAATAAGGATACATTTAACTATGCCTACATTAAGACTCCTTATCATCAACACTAATCAACAGTGCTCTGGAGAGGTTCTCACTAATGCATAACCAGAAAAAGGGGGAAAAAAAAAAGGAGGATACGATTTAAATAGGAACAGAGAAACCAAGGTTAATTCATTGGTGACATCTGTCTAGAAAATCCCATATAACCAACTACAAAATTATGTGAATTCCTTAAGGTAATAAGACAGAAGGTGCGTATTTTTAAAAACCATAACTGGGCAGCCCGGGTGGCTCAGCGGTTTACCGCTGCCTTCGGCCCAGGGTGTGTGATCCTGGAGACCTGGGATCAAGTTCCATGTCGGGCTCCTTGCATGGAGCCTGCATCTCCCTCTGCCTGTGTCTCTGCCTCTCTCTGTGCCTCTCATGAATGAATAAATAAAATCCTTAAAAATAAAAAAAATAATAATAAAAAAACCATAACCAAGGAAAAAGGAACAAGGACTAGATACTTGATGATATTAAGGACTCAGAGCCCATTTGGGTGACATTATAACAATATCATGGTTCTGTTTTTAAAGTTCCTGGCATTTCAGAAAAATTATGGATGAAATAGGACATCTAGAATTTGCTATCAAATATTCCTGCACTGGAAAGGAAGACGAGAAAGAAAGAAGAAAAAGAGAAAGAAAAACAAAGAAAAGAAAGGAAAAAGGAGAGAAGAGATTAGCGAGAACGATGACAAAGGAAGTAAGTGGACAGCTCAAACACCATTTCAAGGCAATTATCATACAGTTTTGCTCATATGCAGAATATAAGTTCTAGTCCAGAGGGACTGTAAGGGAAGGGAGGGAAACTGAATGGGAAAAAATCAGAGAGGGAGACAAACCATGAGAGACTCTTGAACTTTGGGAAACAAGCTGAGGGTCCCTGGATGGGAGGGGGTAACTGGGTGATGGGCACGAAGGAGAAAAGGGGATGTGAGGAGCCCTGGGTATTCTACGCAACTGATGAATTATTGGACACTACATCTGAAACTAGTGATGTGCTCACTGTATGCTGGCTAGCTGAATTCACATTAATTAATTAATTAAAAATTCTTGGGGAAAAAATTTCACATTCCAAGCCTGCTGAAAGCTAAAGTATAGAGGGTAACATTCCCCCTCCTACCCTTTTGGAACTTTCCAATGCAAACGTTTCTGACGCGTTTTTAGGAAGTTAGGCCCAAAGAATACTTTTTTAAAAAAAGCACGACAGGGAATAAGAAAATGAAGTTACTGCGGTGGTTCTCAAAGCCCGTGCGAAGACATGCCCCCCAGTATCACTTCACGCAAATTCTCAGACCCCCGCAGCACGGAGTCAGGGTCTCAGAGGACGGCCCAGCGATCCATTTAGCAGACCTTCCAGGGCTTCTGACACACACTCCAGTTCCAGACGCAATGTTCTAGAAGGGGTAACAAAGCCAAGGGCCGGATCTCTGAGCAGTTTAACAATATAGAAAAGTCAGACAAAAATCAAGAAGAAAAACATTAGTGATAATGAAAAAGAAAACACAACTGTTAACACGGAAGTGATTATGTTTTAAGATAAGTACGTGAAGGGGACGCCTGGGTGGCTCGGCTGTTGAGCACCTGCCTTCGGCCCAGGGTGTGATCCTGGAGTCGCAGGATCGAGTCCTGCATCGGGCTCCCCGCAGGGAGCCTGCTTCTCCCTCTGCCTGTGTCTCTGCCTCTCTCTCTGTGTGTCTCTCATGAATAAATAAAGATCTTTAAAAATAAAAAAAGATAAGTACGTGAAGAACTTTACATTCTGAAAGCTCTAGGTAAAAATATGCGAAATGAACAGTCTGGTCAACTAGCAAGAGGGCGCACGCCTTGCTCACAGATTTAAGGCGAGAGCTCTAGGACACATAACCAAATCTGATCTTTATATACGTTCCCATCTTTGGAAATGCATAAATACTGCTTTCATAAGAGAAATCACTATTGTAAATATGGAACGGACACTTAAATTGCCTGACAGACAGCTTTTATCTGGTTTTAAAAGACCCCACTAAGCACACCATTTAGACCTGGCAGTTTGAGAGCTTTCAGCATCCACCCTAAGACCACAGAGCTAGAGTCTGTGCTGCCTGGACTCAATCACAGGTTAAAAAGCAATTGCCTCACAATACTGTGCTTATGAATTATTCATAGCAGAGTAACTTTTTGGACATAATGCAAAAAACAAAAAAAAAAATAAATTTAATTATTTGTCCAACTAAGCCATACGCATTTTAGGATACTTTAGAATAATTTCATGGTAATTAACATAAAATGAAGCCCTTAAACCTCATGACTTCTTTTTACTATTCTAATAAATGATGAAAGCTATGGCCTATACTTTAACTTTCCAAAGAATCTGATAGAACGTCTGTCACTGCACCACAGGTAATATTACATTTATACTTCAATTATGCAATCCTGAATATTTTTCCACTGTTTCTATTTATACTTAATAATTTGCCATCATTTGTTTCCTTTTTTTTTTAATTTTTTTTAGCCATCATTTCTTTCCAAAGGTAATTCAAACTTTACCCTCTTATGTCATCAGTGAAAGGGACAGCAATCTCCTCCAAACTCAGTTCTTAGATAATTAAAGCACTCTGGTGATTTTTTTTTTTTTACCTCCTTCTTAGCTTCCGAGATAAGAATGTTAAACTTCCTAACTTTATAAAAGTATAGCCTAGCTTTCAATGGTTCTGCAGAACAGGTTCACCTGTATTTTCTCACTAGCACACACAAACTTTCAAATTAAGGAGGATAAACATCATCTCCGTTTTAAAAATAAAGGGCCCAGGGTTAAAAAGTAACCCGTGAAACCACATCTGCTTCCAGCATGCCACCAAAGTGCAGACCACCCACTGCACACAGTAGTAAACACCTCTGGGCACCACAGTGCTCTTCACTAGTTGGGAGGCATGCAAAGCTCCTTCACAGCAAAACAGGGCAGCACAAGAATAAACTGGCATTATATGACGACAAAATATTTTTCAATGTCCACGTTCTGGAATGATATTCCAATTACTCCAGTGACTCAAGCCATCCCACATCCATGAATGACTTCTCCCCCCACCCCTGTCCTCTAAGATTCCACTTATTTATTCATGAGAGACATAGAAAGAGGGGCAGAGACACAGGCAGAGGGAGAAGCAGGCTCCCCACGGGGAGCCCGATGCAGGACTCAATCCCAGGACTCCAGGGTTACACCCTGAACCAAAGGCAGGTGCTCAACCACTGAGCCACCCAGGTGCCCCCACAGGTGGCTAACCTGTGATCATGATGAACAATGGAGAGCATTCCTACCACAAAGCCAGCATCCAGGCAGCTTCTCCCACCACTGGGAACATTTATCACGGGAAGCAGGCTGTGGGCCAGAGAGACCATCAAGTACCAAGAAGACAGTTCTTGAGAAAACTGTGGTCTGAAGTTCAGATAGCAACACTGAAACGTTATCTCATTATCAAGTGGTCCTGTTGTCTCATTTAAACACATGTAACTATTTTCCTTCCTTTACTAACTGCATCGTATCAAATAAAGCACCTAAGGTACCAGGAGCTATAGTGTGGCAGTAACCTAAAATGTGAGGAAGAAAAGGAAAAGTGTAAAGTTGACAAACTCAACTCAAGTTGTTATAAGTTTAAGATATCTCATGTGAGGACAGCCCCAGTGGCGCAGCGGTT